>NC_060122.1:783841340-788641340 GCF_021461395.2 Schistocerca americana | reverse complement strand
ACTAGCATAATTATTCTGGTCAGGAACGTCCTCTTTCGCTGTTGTAATGGATCCTGTCTCCTCAGGATTTCCGTACGGCGGTTAAAATCTTGGACTGCCTGTAAACTTCGGCCTGACTTGAGTTAATTTTTATACTAAAATTATATATTCCATATATAAACATACTTTTGAATATATTTGAAGACCAAAACACAATTTTTCTGACGATACAATTTTATTTTTCATAACTATCTATTTCGCAACACAGATCTTCAACCATAAAAACTAGTAATCTTGATCGTTATCTTAAATGAGGCAAAAATAACTTCTTAATTATTATGCTTAAAATTTCATATAAACAAAATTTTTATTTTCATTTTTAATTCGTCTAATTTTTCTATCGATAATTCAATCAACAACTATACAAAGACAGGAAGCTGATAATTTTTAAATTTCACTCTCGTTATTAACTATTAAGCGCATGAATCTTTACAGGGTGTTACAAAAAGGTACGGCCAAACTTTCAGGAAACATTCCTCACACACATGTGTCCGGAAACGCTTAATTTCCATGTTAGAGCTCATTTTAGTTTCGTGAGTATGTACTGGACTTCCTCGATTCACCGCCAGTTGGCCCAATTGAAGGAAGGTAATGTTGACTTCGGTGCTTGTCTTGACATGCGACTCACTGCTCTACAGTACTAGCATCAAGCACATCAGTACGTAGCATCAACAGGTTAGTGTTCATCACGAACGTGGTTTTGCAGTCAGTGCAATGTTTACAAATGCGGAGTTGGCAGATGCACATTTGATGTATGGATTAGCACGGGGCAACAGCCGTGGCGCGGTACGTTTCTATCGAGACAGATTTCTAGAACGAAGGTGTCACGACAGGAGGATGTTCGAAGCAATTGATCGGCGTCTTAGGGAGCACGGAACATTCCAGCTTATAACTTGCGACTGGGAAAGATCTAGAATGACGAGGACACCTGCAATGGACGAGGCAATTCTTCGTGCAGTTGACGATAACCCTAATGTCAGCGTCAGAAAAGTTGCTGCTGTAGAAGGAAACGTTGACCATGTCACTGTATTGAGAGTGCTACGGTAGAACCAGTTGTTTCCGTGCCATGTACAGCGTGTGCAGGCACTATCAGCAGCTGATTGGCGTCCACGGGTACACTTCTGCGAATGGTTCATCCAACAATGTGTCAATCCTCATTTCAGTGCAAATGTTCTCTTTACGGATGAGGCTTCATTCCAACGTGATCAAATTGTAAATTTTCACAAACAACATGTGTGGGCTGACGACAATCCGCACGCAATTGTGCAATCACGTCATCAACACAGATTTTCTGTGAACGTTTGGGCAGGCATTGTTGGTGATGTCTTGATTGGGCCCCATGTTCTCCCACCTACGCTCAATGGAGCACGTTATCATGATTTCATACGGGATACTCTACCTGCGCTGCTAGAACATGTGCCTTTACAAGTACGACACAACATGTGGTTCATGCACGATGGAGCTCCTGCATATTGCAGTCCAAGTGTTCGTACGCTTCTCAACAACAGATTCGGTGACCGATGGATTGGTAGAGGCGGACAAATTCCATGGCCTCCACGCTCTCCTGACCTCAACCCTCTTGACTTTCATTTATGAGGGCATTTGTCTACGCAACCCCGGTACCAAATGTAGAGACTCTTCGTGCTCGTATTGTGGACGGCTGTGATACAATACGCCATTCTCCAGGGCTGCATGAGCGGATCAGGGATTCCATGCGACGGAGGGTGGATGCATGTATCCTCGCTAACGGAGGACATTTTGAACATTTCCTGTAACAAAGTGTTTGAAGTCACGCTGGTACGTTCTGTTGCTGTGTGTTTCCATTCCATGATTAATGTGATTTGAAGAGAAGAAATAAAATGAGCTCTAACACGGAAAATAAGCGTTCCCGGACACATGTCCACATAAAATATTTTCTTTCTTTGTTTGTGAGGAATGTATCCTGAAAGTTTGGCCGTACCTTTTTGTAACACCCTGTATATGAATGAATCTTTATGCAAATAATTATTTACAGAAAACATTATGTAAATTATGCCTGAAAAGTAATTTTAGTTAAGACAGTTATAGTAAAATTCATTTTAAGTAACTCTTGTTCTAGAAGGATGTGGAAGCTATGTACGTAATACTTACGGAAATTTTAGACGCCAAAAGCGTTGTAATAGTTACAGTTGTCGAGATGGGTAAGTATAGCTATCAAGTTCTTTGCTTTGTGCTGAAATGTTGCACAATGCATTTAGTTAACAACTGTAGTCGTAGAATATCTCAACAATTTATGAATAAATACTGATGATTTCAAAAAGCAGCAATACTTCAGCGACTTTTGTTGAAACAAAGAAACCTTGGATCCATTAATTGGAAAGCGTAATGGGAACCGACATCCTAGACAAGGTAACAGCCATAGTAAGGTAAGTAACATTTATGTGCTAATATAATGTTTGTGGCAACACGAAATTATACAAACGCTGACAACACTAGAATAATTAATTCAACGTAGGATATTTTCTTTCTGTAAAGTTAGGAGGATTTTGATAGTAAGGGACATGTAACATCATACTGTGTTCGTCGCTTGATGTATCCTTCTTGCTTCGTCGTCACAAGTTATTTTGTTTCCAAAATAGAACAGTTGCTTACCACTTGCTGGTCCCTACTCTAGTTCTTAATCTTACCGCTAATCTTAATTTTGCTACTCTTAATCACTCCCGTTTTCGTCTTCCTTAAGTTTACTCGCAGTACATAACGTATGCTCATTACACTATTCACTCCTTTTAACAGATCTCGCAATTCCTCTTTACTTTCAAATAGGATAGCACTGTCATCAGCGAACGTTTTATTCATAGCCTTTCACTTCATATTTTAATCCCATTATTGAGCGTTTTTTATTTCCATCATTGCTTCTTCAGCGTGTATATTGAACAGTAGGGGCGAAAGACTACGTACCTGTCCTACACCGTTTCTAATCCGAGCACATCATTCTTGGTCTTCCGGTCTTCCTGTTCCTTCTTGGTTCTTGTATATTACGTATACTACCCTCTTTCCCTTTAGCTTACACCTACTTTTAAGAGAATTTTGAACCTCCTGCACTACTTTACACTGTCGAACGCTCATTCTAGGTCAAGAAAGCCTATGACAGTGTCTTTATTTTTCTCAGTTCTTGCTTCCATTATCAAGCGCAACATCAGTACTGCCTCTCTGGTGCCTTTACCTTTTCTAAAGCCAAACTACTCGTCATTTGACAAATCATCAACTTTCTTTTCTATTCTTTTGTATATCATTCTTGTTAGCATCTTGGCTGAATGAGCTGTTAAGTTGATTGTGAGATAGTTCTCATATTTATCCGCCCTAATTGTGTACGAGATTTAAGGTAAGCATTGCAGCAGCAATATTAAACACACTGAACATCACTTTCTATAGTGGGCCAAATGACGGTACACCGTTTTCCAAATTGGGGCAGTGATCAAATTGACGAGGCCTTTCGGGCAACACCAGAAGCGATTTAGGAAAACAAGAGAAAAAATAAATCAAGATGATCGGACATTCAGATGAACCCCGATTCCCCTTGATCTAGTGTCTTATTCGAGGTGCATCCTCGGTATATGTGCCGTAAAGTTTTACAATGTTACTTATTTGAAACTCGGTGAGTCGTCCACCTAACGTGGAAGGTGTTTCGAACACTATACCCATTGACCCTTCCTTGTGAAATTTGTGTGTTCTGTCCTATCATTGACAACAATATCATACGCATTCTCACCACAAGACACGTCGGAGGTGTTTCGTAATTAATGAAAGTTTATCCGCATGTGGTGTCTCTTCTTACGGGACTCGGTGAAACGCCGCGATTACTGAGGATAATGGACAAGGAGCACTACGTCAGTAATGTGTGTGTAAGTCGAGACTCTAGGTGTGATGGGAGGCGTGATAGTGTAGTCCGTGCAGTTGGGATGACCACTGCGTCTGAATGGATTGATTGATTTAAATCAGTTGATTTAAATTGCTTTAAATCAATGATCTGATTGATTTATTTCAAGTGATTTGAATCAACTGATTTAAATCAATTTATTTATTTAAATCGAAGTCTGATTTGATAGATTTAAATCAATTGACATTTAATTAAATTGATTTATTTAAATCAGTCTCTGCTCGAAACCCATGTCTGTAATTTCTTTGGGTCTTAACGAAAGTTTGGTGATCAGGAATAATAGTCTGTTGTCCCTCCTGCAACTGCTGGTTGAACGCTATTAGTGACACCGTTTTTCGTTTTTCACCACCAAAGTGGTTATCTTTGCCTAGAACACCAGTTCACGTATGTGGTGGGGTACGGAGACCAGTTTTGTGGGACTTGTAGTCCATAAACAGGAGTTCGCTATGAAAAGTTGTATATTGTGTATTGTGAGAAAATGAGGGGATTCATCCTTCCATTAGGTAATAAACAAAATATATTGACGATTACAGAGTACAAGGACCCATTTAAGTGACCTATACCAAAGACATACAATTAAGGCCAGTCTTGCGCGAGATAACTGCCGTTGTTCTCGGAAGCCAGTGGTTCTCAGTGAGGCAGACGAATAAATTCCATGTATTTTTCAGCTAAAAGTGTAACACTACTGTTTCCTATGCCTTATTTTAGATGTCGAACGAGGAAATGGTAGGCTCTCCGTGGAACAGCGCTCCATCTAGATCGAATGTCATGTCACCTGCGGGAAGAGCATCACGCATGTTTTAGGTCACTGACACTTCCCACTCTTTTTGTGTAGCAACATCTATGGCATACTGGTCTCCTTCTTCAGTTTTAGCCGGCCGGTGTGGCCGTGCGGTTAAAGGCGCTCCAGTCTGGAACCGCGTGACCGCTACGGTCGCAGGCTCTAATCCTGCCTCGGGCATGGATGTGTGTGATGTCCTTAGGTTAGTTAGGTTCTAAGTCTAGGGGACTGATGACATCAGTTGTTAAGTCCCATAATGCTGAGAGCCATTTTGTTACAAGGCACGCACTGTACGTACCAAGCTTTCTGTATGTTACACTTCCAGTAGTGAGAGTATGCGCAATTGTTAGTGTTCAATTTCCGTAACTTCAATAGTGCTACTTGATTCTTTGTCAACTGGTGCCCTGAGCTTCGTGGTAATTCGCTACGATTTGGTTCATGTTCCTTTGATTTTATTTTTCATAGTGCAGTTCCATATGACTTGATTTCTATCCTTGTGCTATCGCGCGCCTCTTTCTTTCTGTTTTGTTAGTTAAGAAGGATGAGCATGACCTACAATAACGTTCGAAGATAATTCAACGAAATAAAGGAGTTAACTTGACGGTGCCTGTCCTTCAGCATACTGAAAGCAATTACCGTGCCCTGCGAACATTATGAGTTATGACATGTTTTCTACTCTGAACACTACGAGAAGAATTGCTTCAAAGCTGTTTCTCTGGATCTCAGTGCCTGATTATAGACGGCATAGTTTTCGGTTTCCAAGCGGAACAGCATATCCACGTCTGCACGTAATACCAGATGATTATTGTTAAAGTGCAGCTATTCACGAAGGTACAGTGTCGGCTGTAATTATTGTATGGCACCGATACTTGGCAGGTACGCTAACTCGTTGACGCGGAACCGATTTACGCAGGAAAAAAAATTAGTTCCAATTTTGGCCACCAGTTGCAAATCTGGCGCTCTGAATGCAGGAAAGACGCACAGAAAGGATTGCATATGTAATGGAAAAAAATGGTTCAAATGGCTCTGAGCACTATGGGACTTAACATCTATGGTCACCAGTCCCCTAGAACTTAGAACTACTTAAAGCTAACTAACCTAAGGACATCACACAACACCCAGTCATCACGAGGCAGAGAAAATCTATGTAATGGATTGGGAACGGAACGTGTGCAGAAAAGGTCAAACAAGGCGACAAACGCATAATGTTGATTATATTATTAACGGCTGCTTACACAATTTGTTCAGTATGACTGCCGGAGACACGAGATGCTGCATCCATAAAACGACGTGAACAGCAGTTTCTCGTATCAGTTCCAGTGCAATCTGAACAACGTGTCCCTGTATACTCGCTTTCAGATTAGGTAAAAACCGAACGTGTCCCTAGTAAATGCCTTTATTTTCATTTCCCTATAGCCACAAGTCACATGGATTCGGATCAGGTGATAATGCAGGCCTTGCAACCGAAAAACATCTGGAGACAATAATTTCGCGGAATAGCATTATTCAGGTATTTCACTGAGCGACTGACATGAAGTTTTTGCATTATCTTGCATGTAAACAATGGTTTCTGCACAGTTGCACTCTATCAAAACAGGAATCATATGTTGTACAAGGAGGTCTGGATAACGTGGAGACATTACGGTGCACCTGACAAGCCCTCTGGGTGGTATTCTGCTCAAGAACAACAAAGCGAGGATAAAAGTGCTTGTCAATCCACACCATACAGCCCCATACAGAGAGTGAAATGGCTCTCTGTGCAAAACGCGTGATTGGAAAGTGCCCCAAATTTGGTAAATCTGCGTATTCAATGCACCCTATAGAGTAAAATGTACCTCATCACTCCACAGAATATTGCCCGGCCTAGTGTCATCAACTTCGAACCGTTACAGAAATCGAAAACAAAACTTCAGAACGCTTTACATCTACACCCATACTCCGCAAGTCACCTGACGGTGTGTGTCGGAGGGTAACTTGAGTGCCTCTATCGGTTCTCCCTTCTGTTCCAGTCACGTATTGTTCGTGGAAAGAAAGGTTGTCGGTATGCCTCTGTGTGGGCTCTAATCTTTCTGATTTTATCCTCATGGTCTCTTCGCGAGATATACGTAGGAGACAGCAGTATACTGCTTGACTCCTCGGTGATGGTATGTTCTTGAAACTTCAACAAAAGCCCGTACCGAGCTACTGAGCGTCTCTCTTGCAGAGTCTTCCGCTGGAGTTTATCTTTCATCCCCGTAACTCTTTCGCGATTACTAAATGATCCTGTAACGAAGCGCTCTGCTCTCCATTGGATCTTCGCTATCTCTTCTATCAACCCTATCTGGTACGGATCCCACACTGGTGAGCAGTATTCGAGCAGTGGGCAAACAAGTTTACAGTAACCTACTTCCTTTGTTTTCGGACTGCATTTCCTTAGGGTTCTCCAATGAATCTGTCTGGCATCTGCTTTATCGACGATTAATTTTATATGGTCATTCCATTTTAAATCACTCCTAATGTCTACTTCCAGATAATTTATGGAAATAACTGCTTCCAGTTGCTGACCTGCTATATTGTAGCTAAATGATAATGGATCTTTCTTTCTATGTATTCGCAGCACATCAGACTTGTCTACATTGAGATTCAAATGCCATTCCCTCCACCATGCGTCAATTCGTTGCAGATCCTCCTGCATTTCAGGACAATTTTCCATTGTTACAACCTCTCGATATACAACAGCATCATCCGCAAAAAGCCTCAGTGAAATTCCGATGTTATCCACAAGTTCACTTATATATATTGTGAATACCAATGGTCCTACTACACTCCCCTGCGGCACACCGGAAATCACTCTTACTTCTGAAGACTTCTCTCCATTGAGAATGTCATGCTGCTTTCTGTTATCTAGGAACTCTTCAATCCAATCACAGAATTGGTCTGATAGTCCATATTCTCTTACTTTGTTCATTAAACGACAGTGAGGAACTATATCAAACGTCTTGCGGAAGTCAAGAAACTCGGCATCTACCTGGGAACCCGTGTCTACGGCCCTCTGAGTCTCGTGGACGAATAGCGCGAGCTGGGTTTCACACGATCGTCTTTTTCGGAACCCATGCTGACTCCTACAGAGTAGATTTCTAGTCTCCAGAAAAGTCGTTATACTCGACATAATACGTGTTCCAAAAGTCTATAACTCATCGACGTTTGCCGCGAATCACGAAGTTTAAGTCGCTGCACAGTCAGGATCATATACGGGCACCATTGGTAACAAACCACAAACATTCGCACTGCTGTCCATGGGATGGACGATTTTCGTGACACTTCACTAGCAGTAGCACTACCCGGGGGCATGTGCTACATGCTCAGTTACAGCAACAGTATCTTTCTCCGGGATGGGCAATCTTACCCTTCCACGTGCCAATCTAAGCTTACCAGTGTTTTCGAATTTCCTTATTACACTACTGGCCATTAAAATTGCTACACCACGAAGATGACGTGCTACAAACGCGAAATTTAACCGACAGGAAGAAGATGCTGTGATATGCAAATGATTTGCTTTTCACAGCACTCACACAAGGTTGGCACCGGTGGCGACACCTGCAACGTGCTGACATGAGGAAAGTTTCCAACCGATTTCTCATACACAAACAGCAGTAGACCGGCGTTGCCTGGTGAAACGTAATTGTGATGCTTCGTGTAAGGAGGATAAATGCGTACCATCACCGCTAATGCGGTTTTACGTATCGCGACATTGCTGCTCGCGTTGGTCTAGATCCAATGACTGTTAGTAGAATATGGAATCGGTGGGTACAGAAGGGTAATATGGAACGCCGTGCTGGATCCCAACGGCCTCGTATCACTAGCATGGATGTAACGGATCGTGCAGCCACGTCTCGATTCCTGAGTCAACAGATGCGGACGTTTGCAAGACAACAACCATCTGCACTAACAGTTCGACGACGTTTGCAGCAGCATGGACTATCAGCTTGGAGACTATGGCTGCGGTTACCCTTGACGCTGCATCACAGACAGGAGAGCCTGTGATGGTGTACTCAACGACGAACCTGGGTGCACGATGGCAAAACGTCATTTTTTCGGATGAATCCTAGTTCTGTTTACAGCATTACGATGGTCGCATCCGTGTTTGGTGACATCACGGTGAACGCACATTGGAAGCGTGTATTCGTCATCGCCATACTGGCGTATCACCCGGCGTTATGGTATGGGGTGTGTAACGGAACTGAAATGATGGTGGGCTGACAGTAATTTGGAGCCCGCGCGTCGGAAACGGGTGCGCTGGTGTGAGACTGCCAGGGAGTGCACCCTGATGCCATCTATTGGCGAAACTGGGAATTAGCGCTGCCTCTCAGACAATGCACTAAGCTCTCGGAGTCAAATGTATTCTTTTTCTTGGTAATTATAAGTTATTACTGTATGATTTAATGTTATAAAGCGCTAGTAGTAAATTATTATGACTGGTATGAACTCCAGGGTAATAAATATAAATATTCTTAAATACTAAATGATTTCGGTGAAAAGGTGGTAGGGGAACGCCCCCACTCTTGGTGATACGAGCGTAGCTAGAGGTAGCTGGAAACACAGGGACTGAACAATGGAATGGCCTGGGGAGTGTTGACGTGACCGGACGTGCGTAACTGTGCTCACGCAAAAGTGATTGTGCAACAGCGAAGAGGCGAATATCGTCGCCGTTTGTGGAGTAGACGCGACGAATGGTTGTAGAAGCCGTCTGTATGCCACTTGGGCTGATTGTAAGAGTTCCTGCGCCCAGATTTTATGGCGGACGTGCAGTAGCTTATACGAGTGCTACAGCTCGTAGTTCCAGCCGCCATTAAGGGCATGAGGCGTGAAGAGCTGCGTTAGCCACATGCATCTCACCACCAGCACCGACACGTCTACCCAAGGCAAGACTGCTTGCAATTGTTAAGTCGAACTTTGTATACATGTAAAAGGAGAATACCAGTTTTCTTTTGTGCAAGTGCAGAAGACAGAATATAGTAATGAGTAAAATTACGACGCATGTTGTTCATTGTAAAGTGTAGTAACCTGAAACATAGTGTAGTGAAATCAGACTGAGGCCACCATCAGCTCTTTCATTTACAATTCTTTTGGGTGTAGAATACTTTAGCGTTTAAGAATGTTGAAAAGAGCAATGGTCACACCAGAATGAGTCGCCTATTTATAGTTACTTAAATTTTTCTGAGTAACCTTTCAAGTAAAGTCACTTAACTAATTCTATATCAATTGTCCAAAGAGTAATATCCAAAATCATTAAATAAGTTGAAGGATAGAATTTTGTTAACCTAAGTTGCATAAGTTGTCTTGGTGGTAATTACCAAGCCAACTCACAGAAATTGAGAGAGTATTTGCTTCGTAGAATCACCTAGAATGATCAGAAATAGTAATATTCAGAATTAAGTTTAAATTCAACTCAAGCCGTTTCACTTTGAAACGAGCCAAAAAACTGATTTATTCTTTTGCTCCTTCAGAGCTGGCGACCGTAGTTATAAGTATTTTCAGGAGGATTCGACGGTACGTCTGCTGCTCTCGTCGTGCTGATAGGATTACCCACTGCTGCTAGCAGTGGTGATTGGATACATAAGCTCACTACCAAGTTAAGTGGGTCAGGTAGGCAGTGTTACCGTGTGAACTGTAGGGCACTGTAGGCCGTGGATCGAACCCGTTCAATCATCACAGCTCTTTGGGAAATAGTCCGGTTAGGAGTGTACCAATCATTAGGTAAATACTGGCGAGTAACGGTCAAAAATGTATACGCAAGTGAATTTAGCAAGGTCCATGTAGCACCTAATTAATGTGGTGCAATGGCGAGGGTAGGAGTGGAGTAAAAGTGAGCTGAGCTTGTGGCAGCTGTGCTGTCTTCAAAGATTAATAACGTGAATTCACTACTACCTCTTACCATTAGAGCTGAGCTATTTACGGTTAAAATACGTAGCAGTAAGCGCAAAGGCGTGACAGCTGCAAGTCTGCATTGGCTTTATACATACGGAAGTAGGAAGCGGGTCATTCCGTCAGTGGAGGGGTTAAAACAACCGAGTCAGTTGAGAACATACCCCATTTACTGATGGAAAGATTCGGCGGTTCGGTCGTAGGTGCCATTGGTTACAAGTCTCGGTCATCTCTTGTCCACATTGACGGCACTTTGAACAGTGGACGTTACATTTCAGATGTGTTATGACCCGTGGGTCTACCCTTCATTCGATCCCTGCGAAACCCTACATTTCAGTAGGATAATGCACGACTGCATGTTGCAGCTCCTGTAAGGGCCTTTCTGGATACAGAAAATGTTTGACTGCTGCCCTGGCCAGCATATTCTCCAGATCTCTCACCTATTGAAAACGTCTGGTCAATGGTGGCCGAGCAACTGGCTCGCACAATATGCCAGTCACTACTCTTGATGAACTGTGGTATCGTGTTGAAGCTGCATGGGCAGCTGTACCTGTACACGCCATCCGAGCTCTGTTTGACTCAATGCCCAGTCGTATCGAGGCCGTTATTACGGCCAGAGGTGGTTGTTCTGGGTGCTGATTTCTCAGGATCTACGCACCCAAATTGCGTGAAAATGTAATCAAATGTCAGTTCTAGTACAATATATTTGTCGAATTAATACCCGTTTATCATCTGCATCTTGGTGTAGCAATTTTAATGGCCAGTAGTGTATCTTCCTTAAACCATTTAATGACATCTAGCCTGTACTCAGACCTTTAAGTCGGCGGTAATCTCTCATCACATAAAACGGTTTCATTAAAGCGCACGATCCCTCTTTTCCATAGCCATACTGTACACTCACATTATGACTGGTCAAATGACAACATGGATGTCATACTGTAGTACAAACAGTGTTCAGCGTCAGATTCCCACCTGGTGATCACAAATGGAACTTATTTTTTCCAGAGTAAATCGTTCCGTATTATCTCCGTCCGAACAGGCCTTGGTAGGCCCAACGGTACCGACCGGCTGCCGTGTTCAAAATGGTTCAAATGGCTCTGAGCACTATGGGACTTAACTTCTGAGGTCATCAGTCCCCTAGAACTTAGAACTACTTAAACCTAACTAACCTAAGGACATCACACACATCCATGCCCGAGGCAGGATTCGAACCTGCGATCGTAGCGGTCGCGCGGTCCAGACTGTAGCGCCTAGAACCGCTCGGCCACTCTGGCCGGCGCTGCCGTGTCATCCTCAACCCACAGGCGGATATGCGGAGGAGCATGTGGTCAGTACACCGCTCTTCCGGCCGTATGTCAGTTTAGGAGACCGAAGCCGCTACTTCTCAATAAAGTAGCTCCTCAGTTCGCCTCACAAGGGCTGAGTGCACCCCGCTTGCCAGCAGCGCTCGGCAGACCGGCTGGTCACCCATCCAAGTGCTAGCCCAGCCCGAGAACGCTTAATTTCGGTGATCTGACGATTCCGCATTAACCCTTCAGGATTTGTACCAAGTTTCGCTGCCGTACTATAATTAAAGCCCACACTCGACCTACGTGAGTAGCTGGGAGTCAATTACAACATTCCTGTATTTCGAGCAGTGATGTAGTCGTCTTTGCCAAACAGTGCATGTGATGTTCTCATAGGCATTTCCCACGCCTGTACTATAACAAGTCTGATTAGAGTCAGTATTTTTACAACTATCAGTATTTTGATTTTCTGAAAATTAGTATTTATTTTTATAATTATTCTCTTTCATGACATCTAGAAAACCTTCTTTTTCAAGTTGTACATCTTGTGTCGCAGTGCGTTGGGTGATGTTAATTATTAATAAGAATGGATAATAAATTGTATCAGCTTAAGCTGATAGACAGTATTTGGTTTTCTTTAGTTTTACTGCTGCGTAGTATTTTGCAGTGACGTACGGTAGACGATTTAATGATCGTGTAAACCAATAGTGTCTACTGCCAGAAAAAAACTGTGTCTTCTACGTGTAGAACGATATGGCTGGAAAGATCATTTGGCAAATCTATTTTTTCATTGAAAGGAGGTGAACTACGGTGTAGAGATGAAAAAGTGTCACCTACAGGTTTTTTATGTACTCCATGACATATTAAATATAACTAGTAGTAATTATCTGTAAATACATAGTCCTTGATTTCTCATAGTTAATTAGCTGAAATACTCGTGATTATTGGTTCCCGCCAAGCGTGCGCTGTTTCAAAACACAAGTTGGAGCTTCCTCTCGTACTTCCCAGGTTCACCACCAGACGGCAACCCCTACCGGCAGCTCCACTGCGCAGGCAGTACGCTGCTGCCCTCTGCCGTTAGATCCAGGTACTAGAGCGACAGCGTACTGGTTGCAAGACCGCGAAAGACAAATCATTAGCTTCCGTATACTTGCCCTATAGAACGAAATAATCATCTCCTCGCATTTATAGTAGCATCAGCAGTGACACAGCAAAATCACATTAATGCTCTGTTTCTTCTCTTTCTTCCAACACCTTTTAGTGTTATGTGCTTTTATACCGGTACTGGAATTGCAGGAGGCACTATTATTGACTGCAGTTTATGGAGTGAAAAGTTGGCTTCTGGGTGGAAACATGTGTATTGTCAGTTCGACTGAGATAAGAAAACATAGGATCAAATTGCAGGATGGATTTCTAATGTATACAGCAGATAAAATTAGAAATACGACCTCTCGCATGAACGATCAGTTTTTGTAGTACAGTAATTTGTAAAGAACAACAATATTTATCTTCAAGTAATTACGCCATTATTCATTAAGAGGTCGAAATATTTTCAGTAGTCAGTATATAGACCGGAGGTTCCCAAACTTCGACGGAACACAAAGCGTTTTGGTGGATTGATGAAACACCTTCTTTATTTTGAAGATCAATAAAATTTTTAAATAATAAGAAAAACTTGTTTTATTCGGTAACTACTTCAGTTTTAAAACGTAACCAATAACACAGAAATTATTAAAACATTTTAAAAAGTTTAATGTCGTAGAAATGTCGAAAAAGCACCGTGTTATTAATAGTGTCTGCGAAGCACTTGTTCACTTCCCGTGGAATACCGGTGTTGCGCAGAACAGAGTTTGGCAAATCCTGTTACAGAGTATTGTGTTTCAAAAACGACAACGTGTTATTATGGTGAATTTTTCCTGACACTTAGTTTCTGTCATCTGGACATCTTCAAATCACGGAGTGACACTAATTTATAAATCATAATAGACTCATTCCTTTTGGGACAATACCCTCATGTCAATTATTTTTACATATTCCATATGCATAATAAGACAAGATTCTTCGACACGTGACCTATAATGTAATAACTTCATTGGGATTCATGTCATACTGCGTATTTAATTTCCGCTGTGCATGCACTGACACGTTTCATAGTGAGTTATGACTTGAGAATAGCACAACTGCCGACACGCCAACTAAGTAAAAATTCTTTTAGTAACGGTCCAGGTGGATAAAGTTAGTATTGCTAAAATAGTGCAGGACTTTGGACGCAAGTAAACTAAAAATAAGCTTCGTGGTTCCACATACATTGTACTGCCAAAATAATGTCGTACAAGCGTCAGTTGCTACGAAAACGTTCATTGTTGCAACAGTTTCCCATGGTCAGATGTCATTAATCATGATAAAGCGCAGTAACTTTTTCAATTACATTATATTTATAGATATACACATGTCGTTCCACCCCATTCTACCTAATGTCAAAAACATGACAAGGAAAACAAATCTCAGGGCATATAATTTAAACATTCTAGGATACTTGCAACTAAATGAAACGCTTTTTGTTTTGTGTAGTACGCGTATTTCTTTCTGTTATTTCTGAAGCATCTTCAGTGTTCTGTAATACATCTTTGTTTGGTATATGTAATAATTAAGATATATAATGCTTCCAGATAAGACACTACAATATAGTTTTGGTTATTATCTCACTGTTAAGCAAGAAGGAACTCTATGGAGTGCAAGTTTCGTAAGATTACATTGCTATTTGGTTCTACGCACGATTTTCTCTTCTCATTATTCCATACATGTCGCCCTGGAGTCAATTAGTAGGCGTGCAAACACGACGGTGCCATATATTCGCGGCTTATAAACGCATTTCAGTTAAACACTTCCTTTTCACTGTCTGTTAGCTGTGTGTGTTTACTGTACACATTGTTGCCACTGTCATTGTGTGCTATTCGTTTGTCTTTTGTTTGAGTATTGTTGTTTCCATGTTTTTCGATATTCGTTTGTTATATGATTGCGTGTGTTGCTGCATGTGGATGGGCTTCGTCTGGGGAAAGAGGAATTTTGAGTGGAGGAAACCGTAAATATTGTGTCTGATGAAGGAGCTATTTAATCTGGTTATGTCCTGCTCCTCTTTTGTTGTTTTATTAATTAACATGATACGTTCGTTGTTACATGTATTGTTTTGGTCGTTTATTACCTTCTTGTTCATTGCAAAAGAAGCGAAACGCGTATCACACAAAACAAAAAGCCTTATTTAGTTGTATAGATGGACCGCATTTTGAAGTATATAGAAGCAACTTAGGAACGACGGAAAACATAAGAAGTGACGAATTTATACATTGTTCAGCAGATCTAATATCTTAGTGGTATAATAGTGCATCACGTACAGTCTCTGTAATCTTTCAGGCTTGGAACAACAAGACTACTGTACGTTCGTACTGCGACTAACTGACTGAGATGGTAGCGCATGTACGTATCCACACAAGGACTGCAAATGAAAAATTTCTTGCTGCTCAAGATGATTAGTAACAATCTAAGTTTATAGTGAAAAGTATTTTCTCCTCCCACATACATGTTCTGCAAACCATTCTGAAGTGTATGCGGAGGGTACCACGACGTGTTATGGCCTTTCACGTACCAATGATGTATGGAACGGGGAACAATAATTACTTAAATGCTCTGTATTTATTTTAGTCTAGTCCTCACAGTTCCTGTAGGATCAATACAAAAGGAGCTACGGCACATCTCTATACTGTGGACTTATCACGGTTTTCTGTAACTTTGCCGGATAACCTGAGGTGTTTGCCAGTTCAGGTTTCCAGCATTTTCGTGTCGCTCTCCTGCAAGTCAAGCAAACCTGTGATCATTCGTGCGTCCTTTCTTTGCACGTTCACTATCCACTGTTTCGTCTTATTTGATGTAGCAATATTTTAAGATGGATTGCGTATGTAATTTTTAAACATTCTCTTTTGAACTGGCTTCATTTTCCCAGTATTCTAACAATAAACCAAAGTCTGCTACTTGCCTCACCAAATACAGATCCTATGTGACAGCTCCAGTTTACATCCGTATAAATTTTTACAATTAGGAATTTTTAACACTTTAGTGATCACAGTGGTCAGAGCGTACTAAATTCCTGCTTTCCATGAAGCATAATTTACATTTCTGTGTGTTTAAAGCAATTTGCCAGACTTTGCATGCATTCAAAATGTTAACAAGATCTGACTGATGTATGTGCAACTTTTTTCAGATAGTACTTCATTAAAGGTAACTGGATTTCCTGCAAAAATGGTGAGTTTACTATTATTTTTGTCTATCAGGAGACTGATTCACATAGCAACTTCTGACGGTACAGAACTTCCGACAAACATTTGCAAGCTTTTTCTTGCGTCTATAACCTCATACATTTTTCAGCAGTTACGAAGTGCTAAAATCGACAGTTTGTTTCTATGTTTATCTTAATGTCTGGTTAAGACCGTAAATTTGATGTACGTAGTGTCAATCCATGATTTTTTTTTTTTGGGGGGGGGGGGGGGGCGGGCGTTGCCCGAAATAAATTGTCTAGATATAAATGTCCATTGCAACAGCTTTCTTTGTTTCCACGCTGCCGTTATTCGTAACAGTGCCGAAAACTCTTTCTGTTTTCTCTCTTTGCTTGTCGATGGTACAATAAACCTTATTTATTCTTCCTACCTTTTATTTTCTGTAACGACTCCCACAGTTCCTGTGCGCCATTCAAAGTTTGAACACGGGCATTATCCTGCACTAATCTAAATTACCGTGCCATCACATTTTACCTTTAACATCGAACAACTGAGTGTCGTTTTCGTAGAGTCATCGCGATAAACAATTCAACAGGAAGTTAGTCCCGGCTATTCCTCATCGGGGCAGCCACTGTTCCTCTGTTTGTGGCTATTATCTAAATTTTTTAAGTGGTGTGTGCATACGTGACAATTACACAGAATTTTGCTTAATTCTATCACTGTCGTGGCTATGTAAGTTGGATATTCTAACAAGTGAAGATTAAGATTAATTTATCTGTTTTCTAAGATAATGAGCCTTATGCTTAGAAGTATGACAAAGTTAACAGTGAACGGCAAATTTCTGGTAGAAGATTTGCACGGGGACAACAGAAGGAACAGCACTGTTACCACCTGCGAAAGATTACCTCTTACTTAATCCGTGCCCGCGCGGAATTATCCGAGCGGTCTGAGGCGCTGCAGTCATGGACTGTGCCACTGATCCCTGCGGAGGTTCGAGTCCTCCCTCGGGCAAGGGTGTGTGGGTTTGTCCTTAGGATATTTTAGGTTAAGTAGTGTATAGGGACTGATGACCTTAGCAGTTAAGTCCCATAAGATTTCACACACATTTGAACATTTGAAATTAATCTGTACTGCACTCCCACCTTTCCTTCTCGGAAAATTCTGATGTTTTGAATATGTGAAGCAATAACTAAATTTTTTTTATTCATGGTTCTCGATTTTCACTTAAGAATTTAAGTAATGTTCACTTTTCACGAGGATAGGTTTGTCGCAATGGCCGCGTTCTACTGAAAACTCGATCAGCAGATATTACTACAATCTTTCTTCTGAACACGTGAGTAAGGCTTAATTAAGATATTGTAGTCGACACTCGTAGATGTCTTTAGTAGGACTGTAGCAGCCCGAGTTGTTACGTCACTGCCATTCGACGATATGCCGTGTGACGCCGTTTCTTATACGTCGACATACGGTATATTGTGATTGTATGGATCGGTATTTTGAATAGCATCTTTAATGTAATTGCTTCCTAAAGTCATAGTTAAGACTGTAACGAGTACTGTAAAAAAGCCGTTGAGATAAAAGTGTGCTATATTGGTAGAGCACTTGCCCGCGAAAGGCAAAGGTCCCGAGTTCGAGTCTCGGTCCGGCACACAGTTTTAATCTGCCAGGAAGTTTCACATCAGCGCACACTCCGCTGCAGAGTGAAAATATCATTCTGTCCTGTATTAGTAATGTAATGTGCTTTGCTACGCACGTTTTACCTTCCTCTTCCTCTATGTGTGATACTACAGTCGTCGCAACGCGATAATTGATGGAATTGTTTTCAGCATCAAAATAGGCTCATAAGCCAGAACATTATGCCCTCCGAGCTACTATCGATATAAACCCGTCCAGGTGATAGCAGCGTCATCTAGTGAGTAATGACTGCCAGTCAGACAAACACACGGTGCATGTACCACCAGTGAGCGTGCTGTCCATGTACAGAGTGGGGAAGGCGCACCGAAGTACCTGGTTTGACCGAGGGAAGATTGTGATGTGGTGAAGGCTCAGCACGAGCATTTCGAAAACTGCGAGATTTGTCCAGTCTTCGAGCAATGCTGTGGTGAGCGTCTTCAAGATGTGGCGAACCGATGTGAAACCACGACCAGACATCGGTGGTGGGGGGCCATCCCTCAGTAAAACGGCATAGGCTGGGCAGACTGGTAAAACAGGACAGGCGGCAAACTGTGGCGGAATTAACATCAGACTTTAATGCTGGGCAAAGTAGAAGTGTGTCTAAACACACAGTGCAGGGAACATTCCTAACCGCGGGACTCCGCAGCCGACGACCCCTGCATGTGCCAATGTTAACACCACGGCATCAAAAAAAAAAAAAAAAAAAAAAAAAAAAAAAAAAAAAAAAAAAAAAAAAAAAAAAAAAATGGTTCTGAGCACTATGAGACATGAGACTTAACTGCAGTGGTCATTAGTCCCCCAGAACTTAGAACTACTTAAACCTAACTAACCTAAGGACATCACACACATCCATGCCCGAGGCAGGATTCGAACCTGCGACCGTAGCAGTCGCGCGGCTCCAGACTGTGGCGCCTAGAACCGCTCGGCCACTCCGGCCGGCACCACGGCATCGGCAGCTACGAGTTAACCGGGCACGTGAACATCGGCACTGGATTTTGGCGCAGTGGCAGAGCTTTGCATAGTCTGATGAATCCCGATACCTTCTCCGTCATGCCGATGGAAGGGCGCAAATGCGTCATTTTCCAGGAGAAGCTCTTAGACATCTGTATGGCTGAATGCAGACAAGCTGTGGGTGACTCCGTTATACTCTGGGCAACATTCACATGGGCATCCAGTGGATCCAGTAGAGCTCGTGCAAGGCGCCATGATGGCCAAAAGCAGAATCGCACACTGGTTACAGACCCTGCATACCCCTTCATGACGATCGTGTTTCCTGACGACAGCGACAATTTTCAACAAGGTAATGCGCCATATAACAAGGCCAACGGTGTGCTGAAGTGATTCGAGGAGCACAGTGGGGAGTTCCATTTGATTTGCTTCACCCCTTCCCCACGCTCCTCCCCAATTTGCCAGATCTGAACCCGATGGAACGCATCTGGTATGTGATTGAATGTGGGGTCAGAGCTCATCACCCCCTCCCCCCCTCCCCCCTGTGAATTTACGAGAATTAGGCGACTTGTGTGTGTGCAGATATAGTGCCATCTCTCTCCAGCGACCTACCAAGACCTCACTGCTTTCAAAAATGGTTCAAATGGCTCTGAGCACTATGGGACTTAACATCTATGGTCATCAGTCCCCTAGAACTACTTAAACCTAACTAACCTAAGGACAGCACACAACACCCAGTCATAAAGAGGCAGAGGAAATCCCTGACCCTGCTGGGAATCGAACCCGGGAACCCGAACGCGGGAAGTGAGAACGGTACCGCACGACCACGAGCTGCGCACCACTGCCTTCACACCACGACACGTCGCCACTGTTGCCCTTGCCAAAGGTGAACGATTGATAATTAGGTAAGTGGTCTTAATGTTCTGGATGATCAGTGTAAATCACTCAAAGTTCAATATGTCTGAGACATCTAGCATAAAACTGCTTCTGAACAATTTACTGGAGAATATGAGTTTCTTGTGTTAAACAAATTTTTAAGTACAATCTCAGACGGTATTTCTTTGGAGTTCCCCCCCCCCCCTCTTCCCCCCGTCTAAGTGCATGTGCCAGTGAAGCGCATCCCTTTCTCAGATTATTATTTGTAGTGGAATACCGTAGTCAGCACTCCAAATTGTGTTCGTAGTATTTTCTCCCAGCAGTTGTTGTAGGCGGGCGAAAATGGAATGCAATGTCATAATGTTGTGTACATAGTTCCGCGTAGTCGGCGCGTACACAACTATCCCAATAGAGCGCGACCCGCTAAGCACAAGAGCGCAGGCGCAGCGCTCGTCCGTCTCCGCACTACGAGATGGCGCTGCCTTAGAGACGGACCAAATTCTGCTTCCGCCGATCCGCGTATTAATATGTAACGCAGCCAATGAGATTGCTGCTATCGTAGAACCTTTTCTCCTCGTGGATCACACTCACGCAGTGATACCTGAACGCTCAAGGTATTATAACGAGTGTACAGACCTCCGATTAGTCAGTCTGCACTAGTCTCCATTAGTCTGCATCAGTCTGCATAAGTCTGCATTTGTCTGTACCAGTCTTTAGTCAAGTTTCAGTCTGCGCCTAATAAGATTATCATATTCCTGTACATAGCCATGAAGAGGGGTGGTAGGGACAGAGCATCGAGTGACATTATACTGAGTGCACTATCCGAAAATTACCTCAAGCAATTAAACAGAGAACCGACTCGTGGAGATAACATCTTGGACCTACTGATAACAAACAGACCCGAACTTTTCAACTCTGTATGTACAGAACAGGGAATCAGTGATCATAAGGCCGTTGCAGCATCCCTGAATATGGAAGTTAGTAGGAATATAAAAAAGGGAGGAAGCTTTATCTGTTTGGCAAGAGTAATAGAAGGCAGATTTCAGACTACCTAACAGATCAAAACGAAAATTTCTGTTCCGACACTGACAATGTTGAGTGTTTATGGAAAAAGTTCAAGGCAATCGTAAAATGCGTTTTAGACAGGTACGTGCCGAGTAAAACTATGAGGGACGGGAAAAACCCACCGTGGTACAACAACAAAGTTAGGAAACTACTGCGAAAGCAAAGAGAGCTTCACTCTAAGTTTAAACGCAGCCAAAACCTCTCAGACAAACAGAAGCTAAACGATGTCAAAGTTAGCGTAAGGAGGGGTATGCGTGAAGCGTTCAGTGAATTCGAAAGTAAAATTCTATGTACCGACTTGACAGAAAATCCTAGGAAGTTCTGGTCTTACGTTAAATCAGAAGTGGCTTGAAACAGCATATCCAGACACTCTGGGATGATGATGGCATTCAAACAGAGGATGACACGCATAAAGCTGAAATACTAAACACCTTTTTCCAAAGCTGTTTCACAGAGGAAGACCGCACTGCAGTTCCTTCTCTAAATCCTCGCACAAACGAGAAAATGGCTGACATCGAAATAAGTGTCCAAGGAATAGAAAAGCAACTGGAATCACTCAACAGAGGAAAGTCCACTGAACTACACAGAGTACGCAAAAGAACTTGCCCCCCTTCTAACAGCCGTGTACCGCAAGTCTCTAGAGGAACGGAAGGTTCCAAATGATTGGAAAAGAGCACACGTAGTCCCAGTCGTCGAGCAGATGCGCAAAACTATAGACCTATATCTCTGACGTCGATCTGTTATAGAATTTTAGAACATGATTTTGCTCGAGTATCATGTTGTTTTTAGAAACCCAGAATCTACTATGTAGGAATCAACATGGATTCCGGAAACAGCGATCGTGTGAGACCCAACTCGCTTTATTTGTTCATGAGACCCAGAAAATATTAGATACAGGCTCCCAGGTAGATGCTATTTTTCTTGACTTCCGGAAGGCGTTCGATACAGTTCCGCACTGTCGCCTGATAAACAAAGTAAGAGCCTACGGAATATAAGACCAGCTGTGTGGCTGGATTGAAGAGTTTTTAGCAAACAGAACACAGCATGTTGTTATCAATGGAGAGACGTCTACAGACGTTAAAGTAACCTCTGGCGTGCCACAGGGTAGTGTTATGGGACCATTGCTTTTCACAATATACACTCCTGGAAATGGAAAAAAGAACACATTGACACCGGTATGCCAGACCCACCATACTTGCTCCGGACACTGCGAGATGGCTGTACAAGCAATGATCACACGCACGGCACAGCGGACACACCAGGAACCGCGGTGTTGGCCGTCGAATGGCGCTAGCTGCGCAGCATTTGTGCACCGCCGCCGTCAGTGGCAGCCAGTTTGCCGTGGCATACGGAGCTCCATCGCAGTCTTTAACACTGGTAGCATGCCGCGACAGCGTGGACGTGAACCGTATGTGCAGTTGACGGACTTTGAGCGAGGGCGTATAGTGGGCATACGGGAGGCCGGGTGGACGTACCGCCGAATTGCTCAACACGTGGGGCGTGAGGTCTCCACAGTACATCGATGTTGTCGCCAGTGGTCGGCGGAAGGTGCACGTGCCCGTCGACCTGGGACCGGACCGCAGCGACGCACGGATGCACGCCAAGACCGTAGGATCCTACGCAGTGCCGTAGGGGACCGCACCGCCACTTCCCAGCAAATTAGGGACACTGTTGCTCCTGGGGTATCGGCGAGGACCATTCGCAACCGTCTCCATGAAGCTGGGCTACGGTCCCGCACACCGTTAGGCCGTCTTCCGCTCACGCCCCAACATCGTGCAGCCCGCCTCCAGTGGTGTCGCGACAGGCGTGAGTGGAGGGACGAATGGAGACGTGTCGTCTTCAGCGATGAGAGTCGCTTCTGCCTTGGTGCCAATGATGGTCGTATGCGTGTTTGGCGCCGTGCAGGTAAGCGCCACAATCAGGACTGCATACGACTGAGGCACACAGGGCCAACACCCGGCATCATGGTGTGGGGAGCGATCTCCTACACTGGCCGTACACCACTGGTGATCGTCGAGGGGACACTGAATAGTGCACGGTACATCCAAACCGTCATCGAACCCATCGTTCTACCATTCCTAGACCGGCAAGGGAACTTGCTGTTCCAACAGGACAATGCACGTCCGCATGTATCCCGTGCCACCCAACGTGCTCTAGAAGGTGTAAGTCAAGTACCCTGGCCAGCAAGATCTCCGGATCTGTCCCCCATTGAGCATGTTTGGGACTGGATGAAGCGTCGTCTCACGCGGTCTGCACGTCCAGCACGAACGCTGGTCCAACTGAGGCGCCAGGTGGAAATGGCATGGGAAGCCGTTCCACAGGACTGCATCCAGCATCTCTACGATCGTCTCCATGGAAGAATAGCAGCCTGCATTGCTGCGAAAGGTGGATATACACTGTACTAGTGCCGACATTGTGCATGCTCTGTTGCCTGTGTCTATGTGCCTGTGGTTCTGTCAGTGTGATCATGTGATGTATCTGACCCCAGGAATGTGTCAATAAAGTTTCCCCTTCCTGGGACAATGAATTCACGGTGTTCTTATTTCAATTTCCAGGAGTGTATATAAATGACCTAGTAGATAGTGTCGGAAGTCCCATGCGGCTTTTCGCGGATGATGCTGTAGTATACAGACAAGTTGTAGCATTAGAAAATTGTAGCGAAATGCAGGAAGATCTGCAGCGGATAGTCACTTGGTGCAGGGAGTGGCAACTGACCCTTAACGTAGACAAATGTAATGTATTGCGAATTCATAGAAAGAAGAATCCTTTATTGTATGATTATATGATAGCGGAACAAACACTGGTAGCAGTTACTTCTGTAAAACATCTGGGAGTATGCGTGCGGAACGATTTGAAGTGGAACGATCATATACAATTAATTGTTGGTAAGGCGGGTACCAGGTTGAGATTCATTGGGAGAGTCCTTAGAAAATGTAGTCCATCAACAAAGGAGGTGGCTTACAAAACACTCGTTCGACCTATACTTGAGTATTGCTCATCAGTGTGGGATCCGTACCACATCGGGTTGACGGAGGAGATAGAGAAGATCCACAGAAGAGCGGCGCGTTTCGTCACAGGGTTATTTGGTAACCGTGATAGCGTTACGGAGATGTATAACAAACTCAAGTGGCAGACTCTGCAAGAGAGGCGCTCTGCATCGCGGTGTAGCTTGCTCGCCAGGTTTCGAGAGGGTGCGTTTCTAGATGAGGTATCGAATATATTGCTTCCCCCTACTTATACCCCCCGAGGAGATCACGAATGTAAAATTAGAGAGATTAGAGCGCGCACGGAGGCTTTCAGACAGTCGTTCTTCAAGCGAACCATACGCGACTGGAACAGGAAAGGGAGGTAATGACAGTGGCACGTAAAGTGCCCTCCGCCACACACCGTTGGGTGGCTTGCGGAGTATCAATGTAGATGTAGATGTAGATGTAGATGTGCCAATGTTAACACCACGGCATAAAAAAAATGGATCTGAGCACTATGAGACTTAACTGCAGTGGTCATCAATCGCCTAGAACTTAGAACTACTTAAACCTAACTAACCTAAGGACATCACACACATCCATGCCCGAGGCAGGATTCGAACCTGCGACCGTAGCAGTCGCGCGGCTCCAGACTGTAGCGCCTAGAACCGCTCGGTCACACCGGCCGGCACCACGGCATCGGCAGCTACGACTGAACAGGGCACGTGAACATCGGCACTGGACTTCGGCGCAGTGGCAGTGTGTTGCATAGTCTGATGAATCCCAATACCTTCTCCGTCATGCCGATGGCGGGGCGCGAATGCGTTATTTTCCAGGAGAAGCTCTTTGTCATCTGTATGGCCGAATGCAGACAAGCTGTGGGTGACTCCGTTATACTCTGGGCAACATTCACATGGGCATCCAGTGCATCCAGTAGAGCTCGTGCAAGGCGCCATGATGGCCAGAAGCAGAATCGCACACTGGTTGCAGACGCTGCATACCCCTTCATGACGATCGTGTTTCCTGAAGACAGCGACATTTTTCAACAAGGTAATGCGCCATGTCACAAGACCAACAGTGTGCTGAAGTGGTTCGAGGAGCACAGTGGGGAGTTCCATTTGATTAGCTTCACCCCTTCCCCACGCTCCTCCCCAATTTGCCAGGTCTGAACCCGATGGAACACATCTGGTATGTGATTGAATGTGGGGTCAGAGCTCATCACCCCCTTCCCCCCCCCCCCCCCGTGAATTTACGAGAATTAGGCGACTTGTGTGTGTGCAGATATAGTGCCATCTCTCTCCAGCGACCTACCAAGACCTCCCTGCTTTCAAAAATGGTTCAAATGGCTCTGAGCACTATGGGACTTAACATCTATGGTCATCAGTCCCCTAGAACTTAGAACTACTTAAACCTAACTAACCTAAGGACAGCACACAACACCCAGTCATCAAGAGGCAGAGGAAATCCCTGACCCTGCCGGGAATCGAACCCGGGAACCCGGGCGCGGGAAGCGAGAGCGTTACCGCACGACCACGAGCTGCGGACCATTGCTTTCACACCACGACACGTCGCCACTGTTGTCCGTGCCAAAGGTGAACGATTGATAATTAGGTAAGTGGTCATAATGATCTGGATGATCAGTGTAAATCACTCAAAGTTCAGTATGTCTGAGACATAAAACTGCTTCTGAACAATTTACTGGAGAATATAGTTTCTTGTGTCAAACAAATTTTTAAGTACAATCTCAGACGGTATTTCTTTGGAGTTCCCCCCCTCCCCCCACCCTCTTCTCCCCGTCTAAGTCCATGTGCCAGTGAAGTGCATCCCTTTCTCAGATTATTATTTGTAGTGGAATACCGTAGTCAGCTCTCCAAATTGTGTTCGTAGTATTTTCTCCCAGCTGTTGTTGTAGGCGGACGAAAATGGAATGCAATGTCATAATGTTGTGTACATAGTTCCGCGTAGTCAGCGCATACACAACTATCCCAATAGAGCGCGTCCCGCTAAGCACAACAGCGCAGGCGCAGCGCTCGTCCGTCTCCGCACTACGAGATGGCGCTGCCTTAGAGACGGACCAAATTCTGCTTCCGCCGATCCGCGTATTAATATGTAACGCAGCCAATGAGATTGCTGCTATCGTAGAACCTTTTCTCCTCGTGGATCACACTCACGCAGTGATACCTGAACGCTCAAGGTATTATAACGAGTGTACAGACCTCCGATTAGTTTCTTCCCCACCTCCCCTCTCTTTGCCCCCTTCTCCCCCGCGTCCTTTTACATTTCCCTCCTCTGCCTCCTCTCATTCCCTCTCGCGTCTGCCCTTCTCCCCCTTTATTAGTCCTCTCCCTCCTTGGTTCCCCCCCCCCCCCCCCCATTTTCGTTTTTTCCTCTCCTCCCTCCTAGTTTTTCCCCCTCCTGCAGGTCCCTCACCCCCCACCCCCCCCATCTGCCTTTGGATCGGGAGTGCCATTTCTGTGCCGCCTTTTTCGTGCAGCGTTTTACGGTGTGTTTTTCCAGTGAGTGTTACGTGTTGTGTCTTTTGGGAAGTGTAGCGAACAGCCATCATACTGTCGCTGGGTGTGCCTTTTATCTCTTGCGAACAGAAACCAGACTGTCGCCATGTTTTTTAATTGTGTGTCTACTATGTTACTTGTCTGATTCCTGTGTATTTTATCTACATTGCCAACGCCTTTTGCTTTCTGTGTTAACTTTCCGCAATTTTACGCCATTGTACACTTTAAATCACCATTTTATCGCCTGTTTTTCCTTGTTTCTTTCTTCTTCCTTTATTTAAAAAAAAAGTCTGTAGGCTGTAGAGCAGCGTAGTAAGCTGCTGCCAGCCCGCCCCCTTCAGGGGGAATTGAAATTCAACGAAAAAAAAAAAACTCCGATTAGTCAGTCTGCACTAGTCTGCACTAGTCTGCACTACTCTGCACTAGTCTCCATTAGTCTGCATCAGTCTGCATAAGTCTGCATTTGTCTGTACCAGTCTTTAGTCAAGTTTCAGTCTGCGCCTAATAAGATTATCATATTCCTGTACATAGCCATGAAGAGAAATGTATAGACACTTTGTCAAGTATCAGAGATATGTGACAATAAGATTAACGTACCAAGACCAAAGGAACTTCAGATTGTCAATTGTAAATAGCATCCAGAACCAAGTTAAGTTATTTTTATGCTTGTTATTATTTTAATAAATGTGTGTGAAAATTAATCTAGTTCTGTTTAAAGTTGGTCACCGTCAATCTGCTACTCTAACCGTGCAAGTGGCATTTCTATCGTCTGACCTAACGGCAGAAGATAAACACGCCACGATAAGACCACGAGACATATTGCTGACACTCGCCTACTTCGCTAGAGCGACAAGTCAAATAATCTGATGGTGTGTGTATTGAAGGTCTTACAGTACGCACATCACACATAATTACGACAAGAACTGACAAAGGCGTCCTGTTCTCAGTCTGTGTGCTTGCCGTGAAAAGGGAGATTTGAAAATGATCCGATCTTCAAACTTATTTTGCATCCGAACGTTGCATTTCCGGACATGGATTCCTCATCAAAACCTTATCTACGAAGTCTCCTGTACAGCTCTTAGAAGCCTATACCAGGTATTATGCAACAACTTTTTTAAAGCAACAGTGACGTAACTCGTATCGCAGTGGCACTCACCGCTGTAGATGTACTGCAGCTCCAGCCTGAGGTACTCGGTGAAGTCGCCGTCCTCCGGGTACTTGCCCAGGTCGTACACCCCGTAAGGCATGCCGCGCTCCTTGAGGTACTCCACCTGTGTCTGCATGTACATCTTGCACGTGTCGTTGCCAGACACCTGCCTGTAGCCGTTCTTGTCGTACACCAGCATCACCTTCCTCCAGTTGTACCTGAAACAACGCGAGACTAGCACATCACACATCGCTCGTACGGACAACTCTATGCTTATACCGTGAAGGGCGATTCCGTGGAAGAGTGCTGGGAAAGGAACATCATATGAGAGAATGCTCTACTAAACTCCGGGTTGTTTCATGTGCGACGCAATCTCTGTCTCCGTCGATGCGAGGGAACAAACAGCCTCGTAGCCTGCTTCTTTGACGACAATGCGCTGTGACCATTTGCACGAACCTTGTAAGACGTGGCTTGTTGGTTAACACTGATTACGTTGTCCCTCATTTAGTGTACGACCGAAATTACGATTTCTTCCCTAAATTACTGTCGGATGCTTCCATTAAATGTGGAATACATTAAAGAACAATGAGTGTTTCTTGTCATTTTAATTGAATCAACTGTGGGTTCTAGGCGAAACTTTCTAAATTAACTAAACAAGCACTGTTTTTTGCCTTGTTTCTCGAATTTTATTATGGTTACTGCACAACCTAGGTTTCGAGTTATAAGTCCATTTTCTAGTACGCTACTGATTCTGCAGATGATACCGCAAAGATAAACATGATGATAAGACAAAGATAGACATCTCAACTTGTTAATGTATCGATCCTTGGCTACATGTAAAATTATTTCAATGACCAATTTTTTTGACAAATTACACAGTTCAGCAACTGCGCTAGCATGACTAAATGTACCTAGGAATATAGTTATGCATCACCCTAGAAATTTTATCTATGATACGACAAGGCCAGGACAGAAGTAAGACTTTGAGCCTCAGCCCATCAGTAGATAAAAAGTTCTAGGCTGCTGCATTACTTTATTTCTAGGTGTGTACAGTCATATTAGCATAATTGCTAAATTGTGCAATTCCATATATAATCTGCCAAAATTTGTCATCTTAGTATTTTACATTATGCCAAGGATCGATACACTAAGAAGTTGAAGTGTCTGTCTTTGAGTTATCATTATATTTAGATAATCTTTGCGTCATCATCTTTGGAATCAGTAATGTACTTGAAAATGGGCTTATAGCCCGAAACCTAACTTGTGCAGTAACCGTAATAAAACATGTGAATCAAGGCAGAAAACAGTGTTTGTTCAGTGTTTTTTGTGTTTAACTAGGATAGAATAGAGTCGAATGAGAGGTACCTGTTGTGCCTGCAGTTGTAGGAGTTGAATATGAGATAGTCCTTGATACTACAGACGCAAAACCTTACAATTGTTTGATTGAAATTCAGTCACTTTTATTTACGACATCTACATGTAGCCAAGCTAGCCAGGGAATATTTCCTCTGTAGGATTTGCAATTGTTCGTCTGCCTGAACACTGTCCTTTTAGTCTAGTCAACAAAGGGAAATTAGGGGGAAAACTGTGCAGAAACAAATCTTTGCACAGTGGTAGTAGGAAGTGTCATGAACGACATACTAAAAATCTCCACCAATGGCGTGCATGAACGATATACTAAAAATCTCCACCAATGGGGTGTGAGAGTGAGAGAGGGGGTGGACGGGGAGGGGGAGGGAGGAGACGGGTGGGACGGGTGGCCTTACAGTTCACTTTTGTGAATTTTTCCCGAAAAACTCGAAAGCTGCAGCTTCTAACGAAAA
Source organism: Schistocerca americana (assembly GCF_021461395.2). Classification (NCBI taxonomy): domain Eukaryota; kingdom Metazoa; phylum Arthropoda; class Insecta; order Orthoptera; family Acrididae; genus Schistocerca; species Schistocerca americana. The sequence goes on along the minus strand of NC_060122.1, from coordinate 788,612,134 downwards.
TGTTTCCCAGCCCAAAATTAAAACGCATTAAATTTCCTACAGAAACAGCCCATTTTGCGCTGTTGGCTTCTGTCAGGGGTTACTCGCCCGACGCTTGTTTGATGATTGTTTCTGAAGTTTCGCCAACACGAGTGGCTGGCATTGTCAAATCTTTACTCTCGGTTGCTGTATTGGTGGTGGACTTGAGTCGAAGTCACGGTCGTAGATTACATGTACCTGACGGGGCAACATCCATGGGCTATTCCGTAGTCATTACCGCTGCTGTTCTCTCCTTTGTACCTGCGACATTCGATCGCTGCAGGACGGGAATCCTTGAGGCTTTACTCTTTCATTGTCATGTTTGTGTACTTCTATAGCCTCTCTAAAGTAGTGGGTGTGGTAGCTACCTTCTACACCAAGAACTTCCCAGTCGGGGTATTTTTCATGTGATCCGTCTCACACGCCGCGTGCTACACTACGGCCGATTTCTGCAAATACCACAACCTGCATCAGCTTATATCCGATGATCCCCAGTCATTCCAGCATAGACCTTTGCACATGTAAATAGGATGCGGTATATTCCCGACATTGCAAGTGCTTCCCCGTTATCCTTTGCCGATCTGACACACTTCTTGATCTGCTTTGTCGCTTAATACAGTACTGGCCATTAAAATTGCTACACCAACAAGAACTGCAGATGATAAGCTAGTATTCACTGGACAAATATATTACACTAGAACTGACATGTGATTACATTTTCACGCAATTTGGGTTCATAGATCCTGAGAAATCAGTACCCAGAATAACCACCTCTGGCCGTAATAACGGCCTTGATATGCCTGGGCATTGAGTCAAACAAGAGCTTGGATGGCGTATACAGGCACAGCTGCCCATGCAGCTTCAACACGATACCACAATTCATCAAGTGTAGTGACTGGCGTATTGTGACGAGCCAGTTACTCGGCCACCATTGACCAGACGTTTCCAGTTGGTGAGAGATCTGGAGAATGTGCTGGCCAGGGCAGCAGTCGAACATTTTCTGTATACAGAAAGGCCTGTACAGGACCTGCAACATGCGGTCGTGCATTATCCTGCTGAAATCTAGGGTTTCGCAGGGATCGAATGGAGCGTAGAGCCACGGGTCGTAACACATTTGAAATCTAACGTCCACTGTTCAAAGCGCCGTCAATGCGAACAAGAGGTGACCGAGACGTGTAACCCATGGCACCCCATACCATCACGCCGGGTGATACGCCAGTATGGCGATGACGAATACAGGCTTCCAATGTGCGTTCACCGCAATGTCGCCAATCACGGAAGCGGCCATCATGATGCTGTAAACAGAACCTGGATTCATCCGAAAAAATGACGTTTTGCCATTCATGCACCTAGGTTCGTTGTTGAGTACACCATCGCAGGCTCTCCTGTCTATGGTGCAACGTCAAGGGTAACCGCAGCCATGGTCTCCGAGCTGATAGTCCATGCTGCTGCAAACATCGTCGAACTGTTCGTGCAGGTGGTTGTTGTCTTGCAAACGTCCGCATCGGTTGACTCAGGGATCGACACATGGCTGCACGATCCGTTACAGCCATGCGTATAAGATGCCTGTCATCTCGACTGCTAGTGATACGAGGCCGTTGGGATCCAGCACGGCGTTCCGTATCACCTTCCTGAACCCACTGATTCCATATTTTGCTAACAATCATTGGACCTCGACCAACGCGAGCAGCAATGTCGTGATACGATAAACCGCAATCGCGATAGGCTTCAATCTGACCTTTATCAAAGTCGGAAACGTGATGGTACGCATTTCTCCTCCTTACACGAGGCGTCACAACAAAAAATTTCACCAGGCAACGCCGGTCAACTGCTGTTTGTGTACGAAAAATCGGTTGGAAACTTTCCTCATGTCAGCACGTTGTATGTGTCGCCACCGGCGCCAACCTTCTATGAATACTCTGAAAAGCTAATCATTTGGATATCACAACATCTTCTTCCTGTCGGTTAAATTTCGCATCTGTAGCACGTCATCTTCGTGGTGTAGGAATTTTAATGGCCAGTAGTGTAAATAGTCTTTACGCCTTGTTTTCACAATATAAGGCCGATACTTCCCGTCACTCGCCGTAGCCGACGTTTCTTTTTCCGATGTGTCACTTCACCGAATGTTTGATTCTGTGACGTACCTTATGTAACTTGTGTAGTACCCACTGCTCCTTGTAACGCATTCTAGGTTTTCTAATTCGCGCCTGAGATGCTGCGGCTCACCTATTCGTCTTCCTCGCGTTACGGGCGTACTAATCATTCCTCTTTCTCGGATCGGATGGTGATTTTGACAGTTCGTGCAACACAAGGGAGAATACCGCTGCGGTAACGACCAAGGAAAAACCCGTGGGCGTCGGCGCGCACGGTATCGTACAATCTGCAGACGCAATCTCGACTACTGTCCGCCACCAGCAATGCAGGCCGAAGCTTTGACAGTGCCGGACATTCTTGCCGGCGAAACCCCAGAAAAATCATCAAACAAACGTCGGCCGAAGAACCCAAGACAGAAGCCAACAGGCGGTTCGTCAACAAGTGGCGACGAAGGCTTCACAATTTTGTGCTATTAAATTTTGCTCTAGGACTAATATTTTCCCAGTTCTAGGGGATGGAAGACTCACATATTAATAGAAATAGTGTTTTAATGGTTCAGAATGAATGTTTATTGTGAAATGAAGGGGGTTAAGAAGAAATATCGAACGTGTATGCCACGTCTAAGTGTATTAGATCCATATTAAGGAATAAATTGTGTTCTGCGGTTGTGATAGGATAGTGGGGCCCCGGATGGAGGGCAGAGGCATGAGAAAAGGCAGGTCACCGGATTGTGGTCACGCAATTCCCACCTTCACAGGTCTGCAAATTGGAGAACGGTCAAAAGATTCCCCACTCTATCTACCCCTCTACGTCACAAGAGGCAACTAAAGGATGTTTCACAAAGTTTATACTAAGCTTCCTCGGCGCCCCTTTACATGCTTAGGTTTTTCTGGGCGGAAAAGATGAAGAAAAGGCAATACTTCCTAAATGTGTATGTGTGTATCTTCACTCAATAAGCTTTTGAAGAAGCTATTTTTTTTTTTTTTTTTAAATGAGACTGACTTAAGTATTTAGGATCTAGAGACATTCTGTTGTTGCCGTATGTTGTACAGTATACAAGGAGAAACTATACTGCCATGAGATAATGGACACATGCTTATTGAAAACTTACAGTAACACTTTGGTACTTGCCAGCTGGCAGAAGCTGTGCTGATTTGAAACTTTCTTCTGTTATGTCACCTTCCTCTTTCCGAAAACTTGTCATGACATACATGAAGCACTAAAGCACTTCACGTGTTCTGTACGTTCGGTCTGCGTCAATTCAGGTGCCGCCTGACTTCGCACTCGGACACAGACAGTAAAACAGAAAAAAAAATCACATCGGCGATTCATTCACTCGCCACGATGTGTCTGTGCAAACGTTGCCTGTACAGATAAGGCGGTGCAAAGGTGCGAACACCTGATCGTGTAAAGCATCCGTAAGATCACAGGCGACGCAATCCACAGTCATGCCCAGAAGGTGCTTATTTTCTAGAAAGTGCATTAACACTATGTCGAATACAGACATGAGTTACGAGGTTTCTCAGAGTAGGTGTTCGCAGTGATTCCACGGTAAATGAGGGGCAGCCAAATGTTAATGAGACAGACGAAAAAAACAGTTAAATAAACTATTTATTATTTCAAAAGTAATAGCTGTACTGTTAATATCTATGTACAAACGGCAGTGACCCGACTCACTAACTCACACACTGACTTATCATCGCCCTGCCAAAATCCCAAGGAACAGAAACTTAAAATTTTGGAAACGGTGTTGACCTTATACTGCACACGACGTTTAAGGAGGGTTTTTTTTTTTTTTAAATTCCACTCACAAGGGGATGAAACAGACGATGAAACGTTTATTGAAAATATGTAGCTATTAAGGCCATTTTGATGCTAGACGAACCACAGAAGTGGTCTGGTTTCTCGGTCAGAAATAAAGTAATACATGATTCAGCATTTTTGTACTTTAGTCCCTGAGAAGTTGAAATAGTGGGTTCAGTTCTTATGAAAACAGATCATTATTAAAGAATTACTGAAGTATTTCTAAAGCTACATCCATGAAAACTGGTATCTTACAACTCGAAAGCAAATTAGAAATACGTGTTTCAGTGTTTTTGGAAATTCAACCCTTAAGATGGTGAAATGTTTTATGAAAGTATTTCATTATGAAAACATTTTTAAGGCTAAATCTACGAACATTTGAATTTGGCTTCTCAGTTAGAAATAAAAACAAAGCGTTATGGGAAACTAAATCCAGAAGGAGGTGGAAAAGGGGATGAAAGTTTTTATGGAAATATTTCATTATGCAATCATTTTTTAAGCTAAATCTATGAAAATTTGTATTCGACTCCACCGTTAGAAATAAAAACTTGCTCATTTCACTGCTTTTGAAAACTGAACCACTAAAGATATGAACAGAGGGTGGCATATGTTATGAAAATATTTCACTGTGAAAACATTTTTAAAGCTAAATCTCAGAAATCTTACAAAATTTGTGTTTGGCTTCACGGTTCGAAATGCAAAAATACATATTTCACTCGTTTTGACAAGCCAAACCCTGAGGGGGTAAAATCGGTCAGATTGATTCTCTGACTCATCATTGTCTAGCCCAAACTGCTAATGACAGAAATTTAAAAATTGGAGAGGTTCTGGATCTTATACTGGAGGACTGTTGAAGAAGTGGCTGTTCGAAATTCCACTCGTAAGTGGGTGAAATAGCGGATGAAAGGCATTTTGAAAATACATCGCTTTTAAGGCAATTTTGTAGCTAGCGCTAAAAAGCTGTTATTTGGTTTCTCCGTCAGAAATTTTAAAAAATTCATATTTCAGGAGTTTTGGGAATTTTATCGCTAAAGAGGTAAAATGATGGGCGAAAGTTTTTCGAACATAAATCATTTTTAAAGAAACTACTAAAGCATTTTAAAGCTAGAGCTATAAAGATTGACATTTGAAATGTCGGTTGGAAATTAAAAAATAAGTGACTCAGTGTTCATGGGAATTCAACCGATTAAGAGTGTGAAATAGGGGATGAAAATTTTTATGAACATTTTTTATTGTGAAGGCACTTTCAAAGAGAAGCCTGTGAAAATTTGGATTTGACTTCTCTGTTACAGATAAAAAAAAATGAAATAAAGAAAATACTTATTTACGTTTAAAAACTTTAAACTTAAACCTGTGAAATTTGGTATTTTACATGTCGGTTAGATGCAAAGAAATATAAGTTAGAGCATGAAAGTTTTATGGAAGTATCATCATTTTTAAAGAAACTACTAAAGCATTTTAAAGCTAGAGCTATAAAGATTGACATTTGAAATGTCGGTTGGAAATTAAAAAATAAGTGACTCAGTGTTCATGGGAATTCAACCGATTAAGAGTGTGAAATAGGGGATGAAAATTTTTATGAACATTTTTTATTGTGAAGGCACTTTCAAAGAGAAGCCTGTGAAAATTTGGATTTGACTTCTCTGTTACAGATAAAAAAAAATGAAATAAAGAAAATACTTATTTACGTTTAAAAACTTTAAACTTAAACCTGTGAAATTTGGTATTTTACATGTCGGTTAGATGCAAAGAAATATAAGTTAGAGCATGAAAGTTTTATGGAAGTATCTCCACAAGAACGCAAAAGGCATGACGAACAAAACTTTCGACTCCAGCCAGTAGAATGGCATTTTGGTCTGAAGTACAATCGCGAAAAGACCATGCTTCTATGGCCATAATTAGCTTGACAAGTTAGGAGGTGTTGCAATATGTGAAAAACGTAAAAATACAATCAGAGAGAGAGAGAAAAAGAAAAACAGTGTAAGCCGTATAGAATTCGCGAGCGAAGCAGCGAGTGCTAACCTGGTACATTTACTCACTGAAGCGCCAAAGAAACTGGTATAGGCATGCATATTCAAATACGGAGATAAGCAACCAATCATAATGCAACTCTGCGGTCGGCAACGCCTATATAAGAGCACAAGTGTCTGGCACAGTTGTCAGATCGGCTACTGCTGCTACCATGGCAGGTTATCAAGGTTTTAAACCTTGCGTTTGAAAGTGGTGCTATAGTTGGCGCACCAGCAATGGGACACAACGTCTCTGAGGTAGCGATGAAGTGTAGATTTTCCCGTAAGACCATTTCTCGAGTGTACCGTGAATCTCAGGAATTCGCTAAAACATCAAATCTCCGAAATCGCTGAGGCGGGAAAAAGATCCTGCAAGAACGGGACCAATGACGGCTAAAGAGAATCGTTCAACGTGACAGAGATGCAGCCCCTCAGCAAATTGCTGCAGATTTCAATGCTGGGTCATCAACAACTGCCAGCTTGCGAACCATTCAACGAAACATCATCGATATTGGCTTTCGGAGCCGAAGGCCTACTCGTGTAGCCTTGATGACGGCTCGACACGAAACTTTACTCCTCGCCTCGGCCCGTTAGTACCAATAATGGACTGTTGACGGGAAACATGTTGCCTGGTAGGACGAGTCTCGTTTCAAATTGTATCAAGCAGATGGACCTGTGCGAGTATGGGGACAACCTTATGAATCCATGGACACTGCATGTCAGTAAGGGACTGGTCAAGCTGATTGAGGCTCTGTAATGGTGTGGGGGCGTGTGTAGTGGGAGTGATGTGGGACCTCTGGCACGTCTAGTTACGACTCTGACACGTGACACATACTTAAGCATCCTGTCTGATCACCTGCATCCATTCGTGCCCATTGTGCATTCCGACGGACTTCAGCAATTCCAGCAGGACAATGCGATACCCCACACGAACAGAACTGCTATAGAGTGGCTCCAGGAACACTCTTCTGAGGTTAAACACTTCCGCTGGCCACCAAACTGCCTAGGCATGAACATTGTTGAGCATATCTGGGATATCTTTCAGCGTGCTGTTCAGAAGAGATCTCCACCCCTTTGTACTGTTACGGATTTATGGACAACCGCCCAGGCTTCATGGTGTCAGTTCCCTCCAGTACTGCTTCAGACATGAGTCTAGTTCATGCCACGTCGTGTTGCAGTACTTCTGTGTACTCGCCGGAACCCTACACGATGTTAGGTAGTTGTATCAGTTTCTTAGGCTCTTCAGTGTATACAGGGTGTTACAAAAAGGTACGGCCAAACTTTCAGGAAACATTCCTCACACAAAAAGAAAGAAAATATGTTATGTGGACATGTGTCTGGAAACGCTTACTTTCCATGTTAGAGCTCATTTTATTACTTCTCTTCAAATCACATTAATCATGGAATGGAAACACACAGCAACAGAACGTACCAGCGTGACTTCAAACACTTTGTTACAGGAAATGTTCAAAATGTCCTCCGTTAGCGAGGATACATGCATCCACCCTCCGTCGCATGGAATCCCTGATGCGCTGATGCACCCTGGAAAATGGCGTATTGTATCACAGCCGTCCACAATACGAGCACGAAGAATCTCTACATTTGGTACCGGGGTTGCGTACACAAGAGCTTTCAAATGCCCTCATAAGTGAAAGTCAAGAGGGTTGAGGTCAGGAGAGCGTGGAGGCCATGGAATTGGTCCACCTCTACCAATCCATCGGTCACCGATTCTGTTGTCGAGAAGCGTACGAACACTTCGACTGAAATGTGCAGGAGCTCCATCGTGCATGAACCACATGTTGTGTCGTACTTGTAAAGGCACATGTTCTAGCAGCACAGGTAGAGTATCCCGTATGAAATCATGATAAGTACAGTACATACTGATTAAACTAAAATGAGCTCTGACATGGAAATTAAGCGTTTGCGGACACATGTCCACATAACATATTTTCTTTCTTTGTGTGTGAGGAATGTTTCCTGACAGTTTGGCCGTACCTTTCTGTAACACCCTGTATAAATACAAAAAGGTGAGCACCTTAATCGAAAAATGTTTGCGGTTGCCTACGGTAATATGATTGTACCGAGGCGTGCACCTCTTCGTCCGAAGTATTCAACGACCACGAATGTCTTTAACATGGAAGACTGTTTGCGACAATATTAGCTTACCAAATCTTTCATGGGAAGTGTGTTGAACATGAACGAGACAATTGCAAGTAATAGAAAACTCTATCAGAATGGACTAAACGACACCAAAAAATGCACCAAATGTGGTCTAGTGGATACGCTGCGACGTGGATTCACTTGCTGCTGACATTTAATGCAGCAACAGAAAAGCGTTCTTCGGTTGAGGCTCGGAAACCCAGTACGGCACCGACATACTCCTCTGGCCTGAATCAGAGTTCTGTTCTCTGCGATACTGATATGCAGGGGACCTATGTAAACTATATTACAAACAGTATGCGTGAAGACAACATCAAGCATGTATGGAAGAAGCCTGATGGCGAATGAAACGGTTTCCGAGTCTCAAACATGCTGACGATTATATTTGAAACGTGTAGAATGGCATGAAATCACTTTTTCCCCAAATGGTTTTTGGACATTCATTAAAAGTTAACTGGTATGACAAGATCAGTGCGTTAAGCACACCTGAAGCCCCAAGACTTACGTTGTGGAAATTGAATGAGCGGAGAGATGTCTATTCTGCAGTTTGTCATGCACTACCGGAATAACAATTACTGGAAAGAAACCTTGAATTTGTATTACGATGTTTGTAATGAGATTAATTCTTTCCTCCACTGTCGTGTGACGCAGGAAACGTCAACCAATGTACATCTACATACATACTTCACAATCTGCCGTATGGTGCTTGGCGGAGGGTACCCCGTACCGCTACTATAGTTCAATTCTTTTATCTTGGCGGCTCGCGCATGCCCGCCCAGACGCGGGAGATTGCTGCGTTGCCAGTTGCACACGATGCACGCGCCAATAGAAGCAGCGCCATAGTGTAGCATAGTTCGCAAGCTTACGTTTAGGGGGGAGCGCGCAGTTTATGAAGTAAAGCCACCACGGCCGCATTAACCCTTTCGCTGCTACAGAGACGTGCTCCCCGCATTCCGCGCTGTGCGCGATTTTGTCACTGCACTGCTCACCTGTGCTGACACATGGTGTTCCGACTGCTTTGACACTCTTATCATTCGATTCCACAAAAAATATTTGGCCCAAAAATTATATTTTTACACATCTTCTTGACTGATACCTTCCCCCCATAAATGACTTAATTTTGTTTCGATGCTCAACGCAGTTATTATGCAGCATTAAATATAGTAAACCACTGCACGTTATTTTGAAGAGTTTGCAGAGGTAAAAGTCCACAGAGTATACTTTCCGTATGGTCGATTTTAGTTGCCACAATGTTTCAAAACATTAGGACTTGAATACACCGTCTATCAGTGAAGTGCTCTGAGCTATGTTAAATATAATTTTTGTGTGTGGCACACACAAACAGCGTTTATTTGCTAAAACACTGATCAGCCGACACAAACGTTGAATATTGTGTTACCGCAGCACAAAACCACGAAAGGTGACTTGGCAATGGATGAGACAAAATACTGTCCACTGAAGATGCTTCAAAAGATAGAAACGCGTCTGGTCTAAATAAGTCGCTTATTACAGTTACAGAAGAGGAATATATTTCAATACCATTGGTAAAACTGCGACTGTGGAACAAAAATAATAAAGAGCACATGAGTACCATTATGTATGTGCCATACCTTTCATTGATTGGAGTGCTTTAAAATAAAGCGAAACGCGCCAGGCGTAAATAAAACTTTTATTACAGTTGCGAAAGACGGAATATTTCTCAATATTACATACGACACCTATGTGGTACTTAAATTAAATGAGATATTGTTATACAGTAAATTTTATATGAAATTTAGGTATCTTGTCCACATTTCATTCTCAGCATTGAGGCAACTAAAATCGACCATACGGGAAGTATACGCTATGGACTTTTACCTCTGCAAACTCTTCAAAATTTCGTGCAATGGTTTACTACATTTAATGCTGCACAATGACTGGGTTGAACATCGAAACAAAATTAAGTCATTTATGGGGGGAAGGTATCAGTCAAGAAGATGTGTAAAAATCTAATTTTTGGGCCAAATAGTTTTTGTGAAATCGAATGATACGTGGTTCAAAGCAGTGGGAACACCATGTGTCTGCACAGGCGAGCAGTGCAGTGATGACAAAATCTGACAAAATCGCGCACAGCGCGGAATGCGGGGAGCACGTGTCTGCAGCAGCGAAAGGGTTAATGAAGAGACAAAGCACTAGAAATTTCAAGAAATTGCATTCAAACGAATAAAATTCGTGAAATGAGACACTTATATATTGTTTTTAAATAAAGAAAATGTTGAGCACTGCACAAGGTTTGAACTCCACATCTTTCGCATACTATTGAAACGCCTTAACCATTACGCTAACGTAACTCGTCCTACAATGTGACTCCATGACGATTATAATAGGTCACGCACAAACACTGTTGGTGTGACTGTGAATTACTCACAGTTCGTCGAAGCACAATAGGAAATAAACAATTGCCGCTGTTCTTTATTGAGAAAAAGCGGTTTGTGAGATTGATACAAACACCTTTCCTTGCTATCGCCTGAATTAGTAGTTTTATTCCTTGTTTGGTTTAATTAATTAATAGAATATGAAGCAATTGGTATAAAGAATGCTTTTTTCCAAACTTTCTATAAAAGAAAGTCTGCTATCAAGACATTGCTTTTGTTCTATTACTTTATTTATGACTGAACGTTTCTAAAACTGAAGACACTCGTCCATGCTCTGCACTGCAGTCGAGATCTGGCAACGTCGTTCTCTGTTCATTGGCTGACTGTGTTTTGTGACGTCAGATGCGCAGAACGAACCTAAACTCGGCCGCAAACATAAATGACGCGCACTTTAGTTACTTTCTTTCTTGTTCCACTGGCAAATAGAGCGAGGGAAAAACTACTGCCTTTAAGCCTCGTATGAGCTTTACATTCTCGTTCCCAAAGCATCTCCATAACATTTGCATGTTGTTCGAACTTACCGGCAACAAATCTAGCAACTGGCGTCCGAATTACTTTGATGTGTCCCTTAAATTCGATCTGGTGGGGATTCCAAACCCTTCAGAACTACTCAAGAGCAGATCGTACCAACATTCTATATGCGGTCTGCTATACAGGAAAACCACACTTTCCCAAAATTCTCACAATAAACCGAAGTCGACTATTCGTCTTCCCTACTACGATCTTCAGATGCTAGTTCAAATTCAAATCCCTTTGCACCGTCACATCCAGTTAAGCAGGACACCGCTATTGCCGTATCAGGACATTAAAAGCCTGTTTTTCCTACTCATACATATTAGCTTACATTTTTATACATTTAGAGCTAGCAGCCATTCATCACATCAACTAGAAACTTTGTCTAAGTTACCTTGTATCCCCCTTCAATCACTTAATTCGACAGTAATCCCTACACCACAGCATAATTATCAAAAAAACTGCCGATTGCTGCCCACCCTGTCTGCCAAGTCATTTATGTATGGAGTAAAAGCGGTTCTGTCAAACTGCCACGGGGCACCCCTGACGATACCTCGTCTCTGAGGAACAATCGCCGTCGAGATCAACATACTGGGTTCTATTACTTAAGAAGTCTTCGAGCCACTGACGTCACTGTGAACATACTCCACATGCTCGAATCTCCTTGTAACAGTCTGCAGTGGGACACCGTGTCAAATGCTTTCAGGAAATCTAGGATCATGGAACCCACCTGTTCCTCATCATCCGTAGTTCACAGAATTTCGTTTGAGAAAAGGCTAATCTAAGTATTGGGCAAGTGGTGCTTTTTAAAACCGTGGTGATTCGTGGACCTTAACTTCTCGCTCTCAAGGACAATTATTCTACTCCAACTGAGAATGTGTTCAAGGATTCTGCAGCGAAGCGGTATTAGGGATATTGGTCTGTAATTCTACGGGTCGGTTCTTCTACCCTTTTTATAGACAGGAGTCACCTTTGCTTTATTCCAGTCGGTTGGGACTCTGCGCTGGGCGAGATACGCCCGATAAATGCAAGTTAAGAAACGGGCAGATGCCGTGAAGCACTTTTTGCATAACCGAACTGGGATTCCATATGGACCTGGTAACTTATTTGTTCTTTTAATTCTTTCAGCTGTTCTTTGCACCACGGATGCGTATTACCATGTCGTCCGTACGAGAGTCTGTTCGATGGTCAAACGACGATAGGTTTATACAATTCTCCTGCGGAAATGATTTGTTATAGGTGAAATTTGAAACTCTGGTTTTCGGTTTGCTCTCTTCAACTGGCACGCTAGACCGCTCAACGAATGACGGGATGGGAACCTTAAACCCAATTAGCTGTTTTACACAGGATCAGAATTTTTTCGTGTTCTAGACGATATCTTTTGCTAAGGTATGGCGGTAGTAGTTGTACGTTTCATGCACATTTCTTATCACGGACGCAAGAACCTCTACTAACTTTAGCCTGTCGTCATCTGCATGTCTCTCTTGGACCCAGAGTGCAACAGCCTTTGCTTGCCCAGGATATTCCGAATATCATTTTTAAGCCATAATGGGTCTTTTTCGTCCTTTATCCATTTACTAGGCACATACTTTGCCAGACAACGATTTATGGTCTTTTAAAAATTTCCCCATAATCCCTCTACGTAAATCTGATTTTAACTTTGTGTGTGATGTCCTTAGGTTAGTTAGGTTTAAGTAGTTCTAAGTTCTAGGGGACTGATGACCACAGATGTTAAGTCCCATAGTGCTCAGAGCCATTTGAACCAGCCAAAGTCAGATTGCGTTGCGCTAAAAATATTGTTTGTCAGTTTAGTGATGATCAGAATAAGTAAAGAGAGAAATGTCTTAGTACATTCAGTTTTGCTCAGCTGTTTGAAAATCAAATAACGTAAGAGGTTTATCAGCACAGTAATTCATAGATTTTTCTAAGGGGACGTTTCAACAGAATCAGTTTTAAATATCACAATTTACAAAATTCGTATCACATTGTACGTATGGGGGTTGTATCTTCTTACATCTACAAAAGAGACATTACTGCTCTACATTGTGAAAGGTACGGAAAAACTTACACAGTAGCCTGACTGCAATTCTGGGAGTCGAAGGACGTAAAAGGCTAGCAGTAACCGAGAGAAAATTGAGATCAACCTCTAACATTTGCCCTCCAAGCTATTCATTCTGTGCGTTTCACAAGCCGTAAAGGATATTAAAGACAAATTTCAGCATGTAATTAAAGGTCGGAGGGAAAAATAAAAAGAACTTTCGGGTTTGCCGAAGACATTGCAACTCTGCGAGAGACGGCGAGGAACTTGGGAGATGAGAAGAACAGAGCAGATAGTCTTGCAAATAATTAAAAAGTTAATATACATAACTGTACAGGTACACAAGGGTAATGGAATGTAGTTGAATTAAATGATGCTGACGAAATGACACGCTAAAAATATGTAGTGGATCCTGAAAATTTATTTTCTTCCTCTCAATTTTCGTCAAAACTGTATTATCATATAGACAAATATTTTGGGTTCTTTTTTAGTCCCAAGGCATGAGAGACATGTATCATGCACTACACTGAATAAGTTCTGTGCAACCCTACTAAATTACAGGACATGAATGTACTAGGGACCGTATGAAAGGAAACAGCCAGAACTCTAGAACAACGACTCAGTGTCTCGCTAGAGGCAGCTTTCACTGGGACATGGAAATTACTTCATTAAATATTTTCGTACTTTTAACATAAGGTGTCTTCAGTGGCAATGCAAAGAGATATGGGCTTTAAAATGTTTGTTCCATAATACTAGATTCGTCTGTTAGCTATAGCGAGCTCATTATTTAGGCGCTGTACACGCACAATGTCTTGTGATAATTTCTGGAGAATGTGAGTGAGTGAGAGGTATATGTCTCTGAGATATACTGCGCTCAGACGTGTAGAGGTTGGGTCGTGACACCTATGACCGTGGGTGAATCATCTGATAATAAATTACAATGGAGTACCGTCACCCACATGGACATGGGCTGCAGGTGTAGTGGTGACTGGAATCGTTTGAGGAACTGTCAATAATAATACCTTATTTATTTTAATCTTAGTCGGAGAGAAGGCTATTGGCCCCAGTGTCTTAGTTGGCACTAATTGCATGGCATGTGTGTGTGTGTGTGTGTGTGTGTGTGTGTGTGTGTGTGTGTGTGTGTGTGTGCGTGTGTGTGTGTGTGTGTGTGTGAGTGTGTGTGTGTGTCGGTGTGTGTGCGCGTATGTGTGTGCGCACGCGCTTAACCACTGATGCTGACAACTGCATGGCTGGGAAAGCTTGATACAAGCACGCCACCACTGGCGAAGGATGACCGTGGCAGCTTCTGATGTCCTGGCTACTCTGTGGCCACAGCAACGCCGGCCGCTGTGGCCGAGCGGTTCTAGGCACTTCAGTTCGGAACTGCGCTGCTGCTACGGTCACAAGTTCGAATCCTGCCTCGGGCATGGATGTGTGTGATGTCATTAGGTTAGTTAGGTTTAAGTAGTTCTAAAAGGGGACTGATGATCTCAAAGTCCCATAGTGCTTAGAACCATTTGAGCCACAGCAGCAACACACAGGGATGGACAGTGTTTAAACCATGATACCCATCATGACAGACTGTGATGGCATACGTCTGCCCAGATAGTGGTACAAAGCAGAGTACGCCAGCACGGGCTGGATGATAGTGGGAGTGTTTCTGGGCAGCTGATCGACACACGCTTGAATTCGTGGCCTACCAGGAAGCTGGTTAGCAAAATAGGTAGTCATATCACCTTACTGGTGAACCAACGGTGTGAAGGCACCAAGATGACTGCATGCAGCTCAGGCAGGATCCCATGACAACTGCCAGCAGAGTCTGTGGATTGTTGATGACGGCGTCATCTTGTTACATAAGTGGTCCCATATCATATTCATCAGTTGGAACAGATTGCATCACACGACATACTCCTTGTGAGCTGGTGGGTTATTATTTCTCCATTGGCAGCACTGCCTCTCCAGAACTCACAGCAGGCTAGAGCAGTAGGACGTCGCCATTGTGCGGCGATTACTTCATGTGCTTTTGTTTGCTTGTCTGGCCAGCTGCTCCAGAGCCCTGCTGGAGCTGCAAAATTTCTCAACTTTGGCTTTCCGTATTGTCAGCGTTGTGAATGAGTGCTCTTGAACTCTGAATACGTCTTCTGGACTTGAGGTTGAAGACCACGCCCCTCTCTATGAAGACATTCTGCTGATTGAAAAAGGGCAGGTCATCGGCCCAGCAGAGTCGTGGCGAGCAGATGTGATGTTGAACGTGCTCTGAAAAAAGTGGTTCTGGAATATATAAGGATGACCATATCCACCTATATAACATAAACTAACATTTCTCAAGTGTACCTTAGCACATCTGTATACATCTATGCTGGCCGTTCCTTGTAAACAGTGACAGACATGCAACGAAAGGAAATTGGTGAAAACTGTAACAATTCGTGTTATGACCGAGTCGCTAGGAGTTTGCACAGTTCTTAAATTGTTATTTACTAGCCACAGACATGCATTTTAGTAACAGGGAAGTAGAGCTTTGTGTCATCTTTAGTATGGACAGGGACTGTGAATGCTGTGTTTGGATTCGTCCTGAGCTGATGAACTTTTACAAGGCAACGCCGTCTACGGTTAACGCAGCTTGAAAGTGTTGCCAGTGGGCATAAGCGAGTAGGAGCAAGGGGAAGGGGTGGGGGACGTGGGGATCCAAGGGACGTGCAGTACGCCTGACGCGTCCCATGACCAGAATGTCACTGGCCTCGTTACTGCCCAAACTGAGACTGAACCTCGGCCTAAGGAGGAGTGGGACGCGTTTCAAGGTAAGCCAGGCACGAAATCTGAGGGACCAATCAAAAGAACTCACCAGTTAATCAGTCAAACAGATTTCGGACGACCTATGGCTGATAACCACTTGTATGAATATCAAGAGCTGAGATGGAAACCCAGTTCTAAGCAAGGAAGGGAAGGCAGAAAGGTGGAAGGAGTATATAGAGGGTCTATACAACGGCGATGTACTTGAGGACAATATTATGGAAATGGAAGAGAATGTAGATGAAGATGAAATGGGAGATATGATACCGCGTGAAGAGTTTGACAGACACTGAAAGATCTGAGTCGAAACAAGGCCTCGGGAGTAGACAACATTCCATTAGAACTACCGACGGCCTTAGGAGAGCCAGTCCTGACAAAACTCTACCATCTGGTGAGCAAGATGTATGAGACAGGCGAAATACCCTCACACTTCAAGAAGAATATAATAATTCCAATCCCAACGAAAGCGGGTGCTGACAGATGTGAAAAGTAACCGAACAATCAGTTTAATAAGCCCCAGCTGCAAAATACTAACTCGAATTCTTTACAGACGAATGAGAAAACTAGTAGAAGCCGACCTCGGAGAAGATCAGTTTGGATTCCGTAGAAATATTGGAACATGTGAGGCAATACTTACCCTACGGCTTATCTTAGAAGCTAGATTAAGGAAAGACAAACCCACGTTTCTAGCATTTGTAGACTTAGAGAAAGCGTTTGACAATGTTGACTGGAATACGCTCTTTCAAATTCTGAAGGTGGCAGGGGTAAAATACAGGGAGCGAAAGGCTATTTACAATTTGTACAGAAACCAGATGGAAGTTATAAGAGTCGAGGGATATGAAAGGGAAGCAGTGGTTGGGAAGGGAGTGAGACAGGGTTGTAGCCTATCCCCGATGTTATTCAATCTTTATATTGAGCAAGCAGTAAAGGAAACAAAAGAAAAATTCGGAGTAGGTATTAAAATCCATGGAGAAGTAATAAAAACTTTGAGGTTTGCCGATGACATTGTAATTCTGTCAGAGACAGCAAAGGACTAGGAAGAGCAGTTGAACGGAATGGATAGTGTTTTGAAAGGAGGATATAAGATGAACATCAACAAAAGCAAAACGAGGATAATGGAATGCAGTCGAATTAAGTCGGGTGATGCTGAAGGAATTAGATTAGGAAATGAGACACTTAAAGTAGTAAAGGAGTTTTGCTACTTGGGGAGCAAAATCACTGATGATGGTCGAAGTAGAGAGGATATAAAATGTAGACTGGCAATGGCAAGGAAAGCGTTTCTGAACAAGAGAAATTTGTTAACATCGAATATAGATTTAAGTGTCAGGAAGTCATTTCTCAAAGTATTTCTATGGAGTGTAGCCATGTATGAAGAGAAACATGGACGATAAATAGTTTGGGCAAGAAGAGAATAGAAGCTTTCGAAATGTGGTGCTACAGAAGAATGCTGAAGATTAGATAGGTAGATCACATAACTAATGAGGAGGTACTGAATAGGATTGGGGAGAAGAGAAGTTTGTGGCACAACTTGACTAGAAGAAGGGATCGGTTGGTAGGACATGTTCTGAGGCATCAAGGGATCACCAATTTAGTATTGGAGGGCGGCGTGGAAGGTAAAAATCGTAGAGGGAGACCAAGAGATGAATACACTAAGCAGATTCAAAAGGATGTAGGCTGCAGTAGGTACTGCGAGATGAGGAAGCTTGCACAGGATATAGTAGCATGGAGAGCTGCATCAAAACAGTCTCAGGACTGAATACCTCAACAACAACAACGTGGCTGATAAAAATTCTAAGTCACTTGATTGTTTCAAAGGTAACCTAAAAGTGGAATATGTGTTAGTTGGGAGCACGAATATTATGTGCGTAATCGGGCCCCTTAGAGATATGGTTGTCAAAGAAGGGAAGAAGTCCAGTGTGTACTTTGTGTGCGCACAAGGGAAGCGGAAGGAGTCATTCCAACTGTGGAACGAGTCCTTCTGGATACCATGAAAAGATACGGTGCAACCAACGCAGGTTGTGGCCCAAGTCAGTACAAATTATATTAGTATCTTCAGAGCAGAAAATATACTCTCTTGCCGGCCTGTGTAGCCCAGCGGTTCTAGGCGCTTCAGTCTGGAACCACGCGACCGCAACGGTCGCAGGTTCGAATCCTGCCTCGGGCATGGATGTGTGTGATGTCCTTAGGTTGGTTAGGTTTAAGTAGTTCTAAGTTCTAGGGAACTGATGACCTCAGATATTAAATCCCATAGTGCTCAGAGCCATTTTTTTATACTCTCTGGCTTCCGGCGCATACCTGAAGTGACACTGTTGTATATATGATGAAGGTGGAGCTCGCCATCGGCAACATTATTCTCGGGACTGATTGTGGACCTTCGTGTTTGTGTTGCATAGATTCTAAAGCGACAAAAGCGGCTGGATTCGGTGATAAGTGACATATATCGATCTTGAACAAGCACCCTGTCGCTCTTTCGCCACTTTCTTTTCACTACTCAACTTTATCTTTCTTTCGTTTTCTTACCTTTTACCTCATTATTTGAAGCTTCAAACTCTGCGCTGATCATCTTAATATTCTATGTGGTACAGTTAATCAAGTTTTCAACAAAAATCACCGACTTGCTCAACATGACTCCAGGCCTACCACAAGTTCATTTCTAAAACGTTACAACTTCTGAACTTGTACCATACTAAGAACATTTGCAGGTTTAAAACCATTTTCTGCAAGCTCCAAGTATTGGCAGCCTCCCTGGATAGTTTCAGCTGATGCACTTATGTCTAAAGGCACCGAAAACTGCAAAATCGGCATTTTAAATTTTTGGAGAGCTATCTCTGTCTCGTAATAAGCAATTCATTAATTTTTAGCTTGAAAATCAAGGTACTTTGATCTCGTATTTTGACTGAAATACATGAATTATTTAAATAAACTTTTTAAAAAAGTATTATAATTAAAACGAGCAGTGTTTTCTTATCAAGCTTAGCAGGATTACGTTTTGGAAGTTATCCTCCACAAAATCTACATCTACATCGATACTCCGCAATCCTCCTTAAGGCGGGTGGCGGAGGGTACTCCGTAACACTCTAATTCATTTCCTTTCCTTTTCCACTTGTAAATAGAACAAGGGAAAAGTGACTGTCTGTACGTCTTCGTATGAACCCTAATTTCTCGTATCTTATATTCGTGGTCCTCGCTCGCAATGTGCACTACTGGCCATTAAAATTGCTACACCACGAAGATGACGTGCTACACACGCGAAATTTAACCGACAAGAAGAAGATGCTGTGATGTGCAAACGATTAGCTTTTCAGAGCATTCACACAAGGTTGGCGCCGGTGGCAACACTTACAACGTGCTGACATAAGGAAAGTTTCCAACCAATTTCTCATACACTAACAGCAGTTGACCGGCGTTGATTGGTGAAACGTTGTTGTGATGCCTCGTGTAGGGAGGAGAAATGCGTACCATCACGTTTACGACTTTGATAAAGGTCGGATTGTAGCCTATCGCGATTGCGGTTCATCGTTTCGCGACGATACTGCTCGCCTTGGTCGAGATCCAATGACTGTTAGCAGAATATGGAATCGGTGGGTTCAGAAGGGTAATACGGAACGCCGTGCTGGATCCCAACGGCCTCGTATCACTTGCAGTCGAGATGACAGGCATCTTATCCGCATGGCTGTAACGGATCGTGCAGCCGCGTCTTGATCCCTGAGTTAACAGACGGGGACGTATGCAAGACAACAACCATCTGCACGAACAGTTCGGCGACGTTTACAGCAGCATGGACTATCAGATCGTAGACCATAGCTACGTTTACCCCTGACGCTGCATCACAGACAGGAGAGCCTGTGATGGTGTACTGAACGACGAACCTGGGTGCACGAATGGCAAAACGTCATTTTTCCGGATGAATCCAGGTTCTGTTTATAGCATCATGATGGTCGCATCCGAGTTTGGCGACATCGCGGTGAACGCACATTGGAAGCGGATATTCGTCATCGCCATACTGGCATATCACCCGGCGTGATGGTATGGGGTGCCATTGGTTACACGTCTCGGTCATTTCTTGTTCGCACTGACGGCACTTTGAACAGTGGACGTTACATTTCACATGTGTTACGACATATGGCTCTACCCTTCATTCGATCCCTGCGAAACCGTACATTTCAGCAGGATAATGCATGACCGCATGTTGCAGGTCGTGTATGGGGCTTTCAGGATACAGTAAATGTTCGACTGCTGCTCTGGCCAGCCATCCAAGCTCTGTTTGACTCAATGCCCAGGTGTATCAAGGCCGTTATTACTGTCAGAGGTGGTTGCTCTGGGTACCGATTTCTCAGGATCTATGCACCCAAATTGTGTGAAAATGAAATCACATGTCAGTTCTAGTATAATATATTTGTCCAATGAATACCCGTTTATCATCTGCATTTCTGCTTGGTGTATCAATTTTAATGGCCAGTAGTGTATATTGGAAGCAACAGAATCGCAGTCAGCTTAAAATACCTGTTCTTTAAATTTCCCTTGAAAAGAACGTCACCTTCCTTCCAGGGATTACCATTCGAGTTTCCGAAGCCTCTCCTGAACACTTGCGTGTTGTTCGAATCTACTGGTAAGAAATGTGGTAGAGTGCCACTGAATTGCTTCGATTCTTCCTTTAATTCGACCCGGTACGGATCCAAAACACTCTAGCAGAACTCAAGATTACGTCGAATTATAGTCCTACATGTGGTCTCCTTTACAGATGAACCGCACTTTCCTAGAATTCTTCCAATAAACCATTCGCCTTTACTACTACAATCCTCAAACGCTTCATTCATTTCATATCGCTTTCAACGTTACGCCTAGACATTTATAGGCCGTGGGTGTCTTAATGAGGACACTATTAATGCTATACCCGAAACTTACTGGTTTGGCTTTCTTACTTATCCGCATTAACGTACATTTTTCTACATTTATACCTCGCTGCCATTCATAACATCAACAACAAATTTTCTTTAATTCGTCTTATATCTTCCTGGTGTCACTCAAGTACGACACCTTACCGTACACCACAGCGGCATCAGCAAACGATCGAAGATTGCTGCCCAACCTGTCCGCCAAATCGTTTATGTATATACAGAATAACAGCGGTCCTATAAAGGCAACGCTTCGAATAGGTGTTAATAAAACAGCAGATAATTTGTGAAACAGAAACCAAATACGAAAACTTTAGCCACAGGAAGAAGTCAGATGAAGTAAATACATGTTAAAAGATCGGTAAGCAAATGAGCGGACCATTTCAAGCAAATTTTGTTCAATGACCGGAAGTGTCTGTTACCTTCCTTCAAACATTTCCTATGTAGAGTTTACGTTATGACGGAAAAAGCAGACTATACCTGAAGTAGTCGATCTCCGATTTATGAAAGAGCGTGAAGTTGAATAAAAATACTCTATGTGGTCAAAAGTGACTTACAACTTCGTGGCGCCCTTCATCGGTAATGCTGGAATTCAATATGGTGTTGGCCCACCCTTAGCCTTGATGACAGCTTCCACTCTTGCAGGCATACGTTCAATCAGGTGCTGGAAGGTTTCTTGAGGAATGGCAGCCCATTCTTCACGGAGTGCTGCACTGAGGAGAGGTATCGATGTCGGTCGGTGAGGCCTGACATGAAGTCGGCGTTCCAAAACATCCCAACGGTGTTCTATAGGATTCAGGACAGGACGCTGTGCAGGCCAGTCCCTTACAGGGACGTTATTGTCGTGTAACCACTCCGCCACAGGCCGTGCATTATGAACAGGTGCTCCATCGTGTTGAAAGCTGCAGTCGCCATCCCCGAATTGCTCTTCAACAGTGGGAAGCTAGAAGGTGCTTGAAACATCAGTGTAGGCCTGTGCTGTGATAGTGCCACGCAAAACAACAAGGGCTGCAAGCCCCCTCCATGAAAAACATGAACCCATCATAACACCACCGCCTATGAATTTTACTGTTGGCATACCCACACCCTGCCATCGGATCGCCATATTGTGTACCGCGATTCGCCATTCCACACAACGTTTTTTTCACTGTTCAATTGTCCAACGCTCCTTACACCAAGCGAAGTGTCGTTTGGCATTTAGCGGCGTGATGTGTGGCTTATGAGCAGCTGCTCGAACACGAAATCCCAGTGTTCACACCTCCCACCTAACTGCCATAGTTCTTGCATTGGATCCTGATGCAGGTTGGAATTCCTGTGTGATTGTATGGATAGATGTCTGCCCGTGACACATTACGACCCTCTTCAACTGTTGGCGGTCTGTATCAATCAACAGACGAGGTCGGCCTGTACGCTTTTGTGCTGTAGGTGTCCCTTCACGTTTCCACTTCACTATCACATTTGAAACAGAGGACCTAGGGATGTTTAGGAGTGTGGAAATCTCGTGTACAGACTTGTGACACAAGTGACACCCAATCACCTGACCACGCTCGAAGTCAGTGAGTTCTGTGGAGCGCCCCATTCTGCTCTCTCACGATGTCTAATGACTACTGAGGTCGCTGATATGGAGTAACTAGCAGCAGGTGGCAGCACAATGCACCTAAAATGAAAAACGTATGTTTTTGGGGTTGTCCGGATACTTTTGATCACATGGTGTATACAGCGATGTGTTCAGAAACTTGTTGGTGTTCATTCCAGTGCTAGTTGAATTTTATAAAGACAGCTGATGCATCCCAAGAGACTGTCACACAAGCACGTGTAAAGTGTGGGTTGTGACATCTCGCTCGATCTACGCTCGCCGCCAAGTGGGCGTGTCTCGGCGTGTCAGAGTGCGGCTGCAGGCGGGCAGACGCGGCGGAGCGCCGTACCACGTGCTCCCGACACACTTGTCGCCCACCGGAAGTCACAGGCCATGGGCTGACCTCTTGCTCATGGCGTACGGTCGCCAGAACTATGTGCCAGGAGCATATGTTTACAAACCAGCAAACACACGACGAACAGAAATGCACGAAACATTAGTTTACAGACCGCGATGTCCTGAAACATGACTCGTTTGTATCTGCAGTAGATAAATTAAAAGTGATATTTTGCTGTAAACGAAAAGTTTAACTTTTATAAAATTAATAGCTATAGAAGCACAGTGGGTGCAGAGACGATCAGGATGTCAGATTAAAGAGCTTGATGAGTGACGTCTGCTGAAACACCCACTGTTGTCAACTACATCATATTTCACCAGCAAAAGGTAGCTATGGAATGATTAAATGAACATTCTATCTATCTATCGCCATCGCTTGCGCCTTTGTCCCGCATTTTGGATTGGCATGGTTAAATCGGATTTGGCATGTTAATGTGAAGGGGTTGCCGGATGCCCTTCCGGCCGCAACTCCGTACCCCCCAGGACGGAATCGGAATACCCCATCTGCCTGCGTCTAGTGTAAATCATGTAAAAGTGCGGATGTGTTTCAAATATCTGTGTGTCGTGTAACTGAGCCGGGACGTGGGGACAAGCCCGGTATTCACCTAGAGGGATGTGGAAAACCGCCTAAAAACCACATCCAGGCTGGCCGGCACACCGGCCCTCGTCGTTAATCCGGCGGGCGGATTCGATCTGGGGCCGGGGCGCCTACCCGAGTCCAGGAAGCAGCGCATTAACGCTCTCGGCTAACCTGGCGGGTGATTAAATGAACATCTACTTTAGTAAATCAAACAAGACAGCTAAGCATAACAGAAATTCAGAATGTACTGGAAGACTTGCAAAAAGATCAGACACTACTTCAATAGTGTAAGTTTTATATTTTTTCTTTGCTGTTTTGAGGTCATTTTCGTTTTCCGTCATGACATCTTGTCCTTTCTGCCATCATATTTCGCCAATTCCCATCATATCTAATTTTCACTTAACCATCTCCCTTTTTATATGATGTTCCCACACAGTTAATGGATCAAACTTTCCATTATGCTGCATATAGGACGCAAGTTTTGTTCCTCCTTATAGAAACATCTTTTTGAGTATTCCCTGCCTGTAGATTCGACTATTTTACCTCCGCAGTATTTTACGCAAGACAATGTCATCATTGTTAAGCCATACAGCAGACCTTCCTCTTGTAATGTGTTGGTCCGCCGAGGTGACACAATAGCCGCCTGTAAACATCTGCGTAGTTCTGAGTCACTTGTCACCGGTCGCCACACGACGTTCAGCCAACCTCTTGTAAGTCGGAATAGCTATCGTGCATATCACGAACCTAAATATGTATTATGAAGATTGAACAAAACGGACGTGTGGAAATGTAAACGCAGGGATGACAAATAGACACATCGACACGATAAGGTATGTCAGCACATAACGATATGCGGAATAGGAAAGCAACGACAGTCGTTTATCAGTGGAAAGGCACCAGGAAAAGATTCTACAAAGATTATACGACAGTTTATCATACATGATGAATGGAAAAAAGCACAAGTCATTCCCATTTTCAAGAGGTGTCTTAGGAGAGACACTCAAAATTATAGGGCTATATCATTGTTGTCAGTTTGTTGTAGGCTTATGGACCATGAACTGGAGAATTATCACCTTATTGTACAACGAAAATCTCCTCTTTAACAACTACTGGCCATTAAGATTGCTCTATTAGTATATATATATATATATATATATATATATATATATATATATATATATATATATATATATACTACTGGACATTAACATTGCTACACCAAGAAGAAATGCAGATGATAAACGGGTATTCATTGGACAAATATATTATACTCGAACTGAGATGTGATTACATTTGCACGCAATTTGGGTGCTTATATCCCGAGAAATCAGTACCCAGAACAACCACCTCTGGCCGTAATAACGGCCTTGATACGCCTGGGTATTCTGTCAGACAGAACTTGGATGGCATGTACAGGTACTGCTGCCCAAGCATCTTCAACACGATACCACAGTTAATCAAGAGTAGTGACTGGCGTATTGTGACGGGCCAGTTGCTCGGCCACCATTGACCAGACGTTTGCAATTGGTGGGAGATCTGGAGAATGTGCTGGCCAGGGGAGCAGTCGAACATTTTCTGTATACAGAAAGGCCCGTACAGTACCAGCAACATGCGGTCGTGCATTATGCTGCTGAAATGTAGGGCTTCGCAGGGATCGAATGAAGAGTAGAGCAACGGGTCGTAACCCATCTGAAATGTAACGTCCACTGTTCAAAGTGCCGTCAATGCGAAGAAGAGGTGGCCGAGACGTGTAACCAATGGCACCCCATACCATCACGCCGGGTGATACGCCAGTATGGCGATGACGAATACAGGCTTCCAATGTGCGTTCACCGCGATGTCGCCAAACACGGATGCTACCATCATGATGCTGTAAACAGAAACTGAATTCATCAGAAAAAATGACGTTTTGCCATTCGTGGACCCAGGTTCCTCGTTGAGTGCACCATCGCAGGCGCTCCTGTCTGTGATGCAGCGTCAAGGGTAACCGCAGCCACGGTCTCTGAGTTGGTAGTCCATGCTCCTGCAAACGTCGTCTAACTGTTCGTGCAGATGGTTGTTGTCTTGCAAACGTCCCCATCTGTTGACTCAGGATCGAGACGTGGCTGCACGATCCGTTACAGGAATGCGGATAAGATGCCTGCCATCTCGACTGCTAGTGATACGAGGCCGTTGGGATCCAGCAAGGCGTTCCGTATTACCCTCCCGAACCCACCGATGCCATGTTCTGCTAACAGCCAGTGGATCTCGACCAACGCGAGCAGTAATGTCGCGATACGATAAACCGTGATTGGAAAACTGATGGTACACATTTCTCCTCCTTACACGAGGCATCACAACAACGTTTTATCAGGCAACGCCGGTCAAGTGCTGTTTGTGTATGAGAAATTGGTTGGCGTTCCTCATGTCAGCACGTTGTACGAGTCTCCACCAGCGCCAACCTTGTGTGAATGCTCTGAAAAGCTAATCATTTGCATATCACAGCATCTTCTTCCAGTCGGTTAAATTTCGCATCTGTAGCACGTCATATTCGTGGTGTAGCAATTTTAATGGCCAGTTGTATATATATATATATATATATATATATATATATATATATATATATATATATATATATATATATATAACGGAATTCAGCTCGCCCCGTTCCTCCATGACATCCATAGCGGTGTAGACAACGGTGTACAGGTTTACGCCGCTGTCTTTGAGTTCAGGAAAGCATTTATCACCGTTCCGCACTGCTGTTTAGTGAAAACAATACTAGTTTATGGAGCATCGGTCGAGATTTGCGACTGGATTCAAGACTTTCTTGGAGACAGAAGTCAACACGTCGCTCTTAGCGGAACGAGGTCAACATATGTACAGGTAATTTCCGGACTACGCCAGGGAAGTGAGATACGAACGTTATTACTGTTTACAATGTATATAGGTGATCTAGTAGAAAACTTCGGAAACCGTCTGAGGCTGTTTGCAGATGATACAGCAGGATATAAGAAAGTAGCAGTGCCAGAAGACATTATCGATTGGCAGAAGGATTGATGGATGAGAGAGGATTGATGAATGGTGCAGGCTCTGGCAGTTGACGCAGAACATATATAAAAGTAGCATACAGGAAGAGAAACCCTCTACTGTACAACTACACTACTGATGACAAATTGGTGGAAATATTTTCTACCGTAAAATATCTAAGAGTAAGTACCCAGAGCGACCATACGTGGAATGACCACATAAAACAAATAAAGTAGGAAATGCAGATAACAGATTCGTATGGAAAACCTTAAGAACTCATTCACGAAAGATGTGGCTTACAAGGGGCTTGTTCGAACAATTCTCGAGTATTGTTCATTAGTCTGGGATCTTCGCAACGTAAGACAGATAGAAGAGATAAAGAAGATCCGACGAAGAACGGCGCGTTCTATCCGGGTCCATGTAGTCGGCGCGAGGGCGTTACAGAGGTGCTAAACAAACGCCTGTCTGCAGAGGTTGTGAGAGGCGTTGTGCATTGCGAATGGGTTTACTATTGAAATTTCGAGACAGCACTTTCCTGGAAGAGGCAGAGAACATATTAATTCTACCTACGTACATCGCTCGAAATTACCCCTACGAGAAAATTCGAGAAATTTAAGGTGCCCTTGCGGAATATGGTGGGATCTAGACGTTTAGTTTTCCTGGTGAGGCAATGCTGTCTAGAAATGACTATCTCAGGGTTGTATGCGGTCTTTCCGTTGCGAGAAATAGGGGCGGTATACAACAATCCAAATTCAGTCCAAAGGCAGTCCAAAGGCTGGTTTCATGCCTCTTCATCTCCGAGTAACTACTGCAACTACATTCTTCTGAATCTGCTTAGTATATTCATCTCCTGGTCTGCCTCTACGACTTTGACCTTCCGCACATCCCAACAATACTAAATTGGTGATCCCTTGATGCCTCAGAACGTGTCTTGTCAACCGATCCCTTCTCCTAGTCAAGTTGTGCCACTGTTTCCCATTCTTCCCAGTTGTGTCCAGTACTTCCTCAGTAGTTATGGGATCTACCCGTCTAATCTTCGCCGGCCAGTGTGGCCAAGCGGTTAAAGGCGCTACAGTCTGGAACCGCGTGGCCGCTACGGTCGCAGGTTCGAATCCTGCCTCGGGCATGGATGTGTGTGATGTCCTTAGGTTAGTTAGGTTTAAGTAGTTCTAAGTTCTAGGGGACTGATGACCTTAGAAGTTAAGTCCCATAGTGCTCAGAGCCATTTGAACCATTTTGAACCGTCTAATCTTCAGCATTCTCTTACAGCACCACATTTCACCAAGCTTCTGTTCTCTTCTTATCGAAACTGTTTATCGTCCATGTTTCACTTCCATACATGGCCTCACTCCATACAAATACTTACAGAAACGATTTCCTGACGCTTAAATCTACACTCGATGTTAACAAATTTCTTTTCTTAAGAAACGCTACGCTTGCCATCGTCAGTCTACATTTGATATTCTCTCTACTTCGAGCATCATCAGTTACTTTAATTCCCAAATACTGAATCTCATCTGCTTCTTTAAGTATTTCATTTCCTAATCTAATTCCCTCAGCATCACCTGATTTAATTCAATTACATTCCATCATCACTGTTTTGCTTTTGTTGATGTTCATCTTATATCCTCCTTTCAAGACACCTTTAACTCCGTTCAATTGCTCTTCCAAGTCCTTCGCTGTTTCTGAAAGAATTAAAATGTCATCGGCAAACCTCTAAGTTTTTATTTCTTCTCCCTCGACTTTAATTCCTATTCCAAATTTTTCTTTTATTTCCTTTACTGATTGCTCAGTATACAGATTGAATGACATCCAGGATAAACTAGAGTTCTGTTTGATTCCCTTCTCAACCACTGCTTTTCTTTGGTACCCCTCCACCCTTATAACTGCCATCTGGTTTCCATACAAATTGTAAATTGTCTTTCGCTTCCTGTAATTTACCCCTGACACCTTTAGAATTTGAAAGAGATTATTACAATCAACATTGTCAAAAGCTTTCTCTAAGTCTACAAATGCCAGAAAAGTAGGTTTGTTTTTCCTTAACCTGTCTTCTAAGAAAAGTCTTAGGGTCAGTATTGCCTCGCGTGTTCCTGCTTCTCTATGGAATCCAAACTGATCTTCCCCGAGGTCGGCTTCTACTAGCTTTTCCATTCTTCTGTATAGGATTCATGTTAGTATTTTGCAACCGTGACTTATTACACTAATAGTTCGGTAATTCTCACACCTGTCAGCAGATGCTTTCTTTGGAATTGGAATTACTATACTCTTCTTCAAGTATGAACGTATTTCACCTGTCCCATATATCTTGCTCACCAGATGGAAAAGTTTTGTCATGGCTGGCTCTCACAAAGCTATCAGTAGTTTTACTCTTTGGGCCTTGTATCGACGTAAGTCTTTCAGTGTTCTGTCAAATTCTTCATGCAGTATCATATTTCTGTTTTGACCTTCATCTACATCCTCTCCCATTTCCCTAATATTGCCCTCAAGTACATCGCCATTGTATAGGTCATCTATACCTTCCACATTCCTGCTTTCCCTTCTTTGCTTAGGACTGGTTTTCCATCAGAGCTCTTGATATTCATGCATGTGGTTCGCCTTTCTGCAAAGGTCTCTTTAATTTTCCTGTAGGCGACGTCTCGCTCTGTCTGGCCCCGAGTGATATATGCTTCTACATCTTTACATTTGTCCTCTAGCCATACCAAGGAAGATACTGAAAAATAAGTTCATTAGCCCGATGAAGAACACGAAATGTCAGCCGGCCGGTGTGGCCAAGCGGTTAAAGGCGCTACAGTCTGGAACCGCGTGACTGCTACGGTCGCAGGTTCGAATCCTGCCTCGGGCATGGATGTGTGTGATGTCCTTAGGTTAGTTAGGTTTAAGTAGTTCTAAGTTCTAGGGGACTGATGACCTTAGCAGTTAAGTCCCTTAGTGCTCAGAGCCATTTTTGAACACAAAATGTCAAATCGAGCGGACATGACAATTTCAAGATAGAAAACTTTGCAAAGCGCTAGGAGAGCACTCGTTGTAGTGCGGGGACTTGCTTTCGAAGCTACAGAGGAGACTCTTCATGGCGAGGTTCGACCGTAGAGGCTTCATTTTCAGATATCAGAGGGCAGACACCGCTGATGGCCTTGACGAGCCACGGTTTCTGAGTATCGCTGCCGCTAACGCCGTACATCCACCTCCGGCAACTGTCAAAGGCAGCCACCGCCCACCTCTTCAAGGACACCGCGAGATGCTATCAGCAGCCCGACCACTCACCCGGCAAATCACTTCCACTGCACCACAGCATTCCCATCAAAGTTCGTCTGCCAGTTCCGTTTGTCTCTTAGCAGCGTTTGAAATGTGTGGTAAGGACCTTGGTAATCTCGTTACTGAGAAGGAGCACATTACAGTTCTATGTCGTTGCCAATAGTGATTTGTCCATTATATACATGTGCTCGAAAGACAGGAATCGCCAAGCCGAAGAATCTAACTAGTTTCCATTAGTTTACGTCTATGGTCACAAACTTTTTGTTAACAGATTACCGGTTTCGGTCTATAATGGCCATCATCAGATTTGTTTCATAAAAACAAAGTCCTGATGTACTGCAGCCATAGTGGCATCGTCAAATGGTAAATGCAGAATCAGTACAAGCATCGTCAAATATATATAAATAACAACATATGCACGAGTCATGTTGTCAGTAGCACAACTGTTTTTTTTAAATTAAAAGAAAAATGGTTCAAATGGCTCTGAGCACTATGGGACTTAACATCTGTGGTCATCAGTCCCCTAGAACTTAGAACTACTTAAACCTAACTAACCTAAGGGCATCAAACACATCCATGCCCGAGGCAGGATTCGAATCAGCGACCGTAGCGGTCACGCGGTTACAGACTGAAGCGCCTAGAACCGCACGGTCACACCGGCCGGCAAATTTTTTTTAACAGTAGTGCAACTGACAACATGATTCGTGTATATGTTGTTATTTGTATATATTTGACGATGCTTGTACTGATTCTGCATTTAACATTTGACGATGCCACTATGGTTGTAGTACATTAGGTTTTTGTTTTTATGAAACAGATCTGAAGATGGTCATTATAGACCGAAACCGGTAATCTGTTAACAAAACGTTTGTGACCATAGACGCAAAGTAAAGGAAACTTATTGCATATACGGGTCACTGTTTTAGTTGTGACAATGTCGCAACTTGTGGAATGTAACTAGATTTGTTATATTCATCGTCCTGGCGGTTATTCTGAGAAACAGTCAGAATCAATATAGCAAATCTATTTACATTCTTCGGTCTGGTGTTTCCAGCCCCTTTTGTTTAACTTTATCTGGCAAACCGGGCATTGCCCACGTATTCATTTCGCTAATTTTCTTTTCGTAAGAAAAACAAAGAGTGAACTGTGTTTGTAGTGTAACATCGAATTCTCTTTCAGCTCTTTTCGCCTCTCAGTAAAAAGATGTTAATAGCGCTGCCAGACGTCCATGTGATTCGACTGTAGGAGTGTCTTAGTAGTAAAGAATAGATGTATGAAAATTGCATGCATCATGAGGCATTTTTCACGCATCTCTATGTTTATGACATCATGTCTTTTAAACTATGTGTCTTCGATGACACACGTGTGTAGGTACATTCAGCGGCATATGTAGATAATATCTGCGAAAGATGTTGCGAATAAAGCTAGTAACAAAAAAGTGAAAACTTCAAACGTCAGTAATGATGCGGAATCTTTCCACACATCTCAGTGTTTACGGCATCATACGAGGGCTGTCCAGAAAGTAAGTTACGATCGGTACGAAATGGAAACGACTATGAAAATGCGATAAAGCTTTGCAAAGATGTGTTGGGAAGTGTCTCTAGTAAGACTCTAGGTAGAATTATGTCGCTCTTTTCATTCCTGAGCTCTTAGTGAGCGCGTAAAGATGTTATAGAAAATAGTGTCTCCCGCCGAGTACGAGGGCCTGGTGAGAATTTTCCCCTGAAGCTATGCAACCAACATTACGTAACTGTCGTGCGGTTTCTTCTACAAGACCATTTTCAGCCTCATTCTGCAGGGGCAATGAAGATGTTCCTGCGTCGTTTCAATTGGAAATGGTTGGTTTCCCACAATACAGCCCGTAATTGTCTCCCACTGAGTTTCATCTCTGCTCAAACGAACCGCTGGCTATGAAGACAACATTTTGGCACAGACAACGAGCTTTAGGCCAGCGTAGAGAATTGGCGGAAAACACTGGCGGCTGCCTTCTATGATGAGGGTATTGGAAAGTTGGTACAACGCTACGACGAATGTCTGATTCAAAACGGCGACTACGTAGAGAAGTAGCTGAAAGTTGTAGGTAACTGTTACAAATGAAACATTTCTTATTTTCACTGTCACTTTCATTTCGCGATCAATCGTAACTTACTTTCCGGACAGCCCTCGTATGTTCTGATCTCTGTGTGACACAATGTTATACTTTTGTAGGTTCATTCGGTGACATATGTGGATACTGTCTGCAAAATGTGTTGCGAACAGAGTTAGTAGCAAAGAGGTGATAAATCTAAACGTCGTGCAGCATGGAGAAGTTTTCACGCATCTCATTTTCCACGCATATCAGTGTTTATGGCGCCATATCTTCTGCGCTATGGGTGGTGTCACTATATACCTTTGCAGATGTTATTAGTGTGCATGTGTGGATACTGTGTGAAAAAATTATTGACAGGAGCACAGAACTAACAATTTAAACATCAACCATGATGTGGCGGTTTTTGACGCATCTCACTTTTTACGATGTCTTACTCCCATAGCGATTACTGCCTGGCAGTAAGGGACATGTGCACCCAGTTTGGGTGAAATCGGTCCAGTTCCCGTTTCATAATATACAAGGATTCAAAATACCATATTCAAGTGCGGATAAAAATATTGCGATTAGTAGACGCCAAATCGACCGGTACCATGTGCTCGGGAAATATGTAGGCTGTATTTTCGCCATATTTCCAGCCGTTCACGTATCAGGGATACCTTGCTTCATGTTAGGACAGATTACTTAGTCATTGGGTCCAGTGACCCTGCAAAAGTTCTGAAAAGTCTGTGTAACACTCAAGGGCACACTGAATAAGCAATTCCACTCTGTAACAACAGCCCATTTCCTGAGTTTTAAATTGATCGTGATCGTGGGCTAATGGCAGGGGTAACCGGACATCATCTCGTTTCCTACGTGAGATGAATACTGAAAGGTCGAATCAACTGTCTGTTGCCATAGAGTGCAAGTATGTGCAACATAAAATAAAAACGATCGCAAGCCAGCATTAGGCAAAATTAATTACAATCTAATGTAAAACAAAGGGTAAAACAACTCTGAATTTACCTTTACTTCAATAAAAACTCCACTGGACAGTTGGAAACGAAAAAAATTGCATGCAACAAAAATGTGATCAGACATGAAATAACCTGCTTTCAGATTAAGCATCATGATAACAAACTACTTCACGCAAATATAATACTGATCGCTCCGTAGTATAACGAAAATGGAGTATGCTGCTAAACAGGGGAAAGTACTAATCACTGTGACATGTGGTGACTCTGAAAATGGAAAACTGATAAAGTTTTTAGATAGTTACCAAGCTATATTTTTAACTACATTACTATCATTAATTCTCACTGACTTGTGTATGGTCCTTTGCATTACACTGATCATGATTCGTACACGGGGCCCTAAGTACGTTATAGCATATTTATTTATTTATTTATTTATTTTATTATCGAGTTGAGCCTCTATGGACTGCGTGGTAACGACCAATTTCATTTTAGTGTCCAGGTCTTGTTCTTCTTCCAGCTTTGACTTCCTGCCAGTCTCTTCTGAGCCCACCAAGAAGAGCCTGTTTATGCTCTTCGGATAATGGTCCACTCCGTCTTTTGGACGTTGATGCCATTTTAAAACCTTGGTAGTTTTTGCCAATATTCTAAATTTGTTCCTGTCAGGAATTTCTCTCTCTGAGATACCAGTCCGCTTAAGATTTTTTTTTTCACGTTTTTCGAACCATCTTGGCATTGTTTTCTTAGATTGGATGAAACTCCATATCCTTTTTGTTAGTTGGTCACCGTTCATACTCATTAGATGACCTTAAAATGACACTCGTCTCTTCTTAATGGATGCTGTGATAGGTTCTATCTTGCTGTACAAGTCCTCATTTGCTCCCATTCGCCATTGTCCATGAACCCATCTATTACCTAGGATTTTCCTTAATATCCTACGCTCTCACTTTTCCAGCCGCTCAGCTTGACCTTGCCTCATCATGGTCAAAGTTTCGGACGCATATAATATCTCAGGTTTTCCAAATGTATTATAATGTCGGAACTTCGTCCCTATACTCATAGACCTTTTGTTATAGGTATTTTTTGTCAGTAGGTATGCTTGGTCTAACTTCCTCATCCTGACATTAACTGCTTCTTCTTCTAATCCATTCTCCTGGATGACTTCACCGAGATACCTGAAGTTCTTAACTCGTCCGATTTTTCCCAGATTGGTGATCATCCGTTCAGGTCCATCAAAGCATAAATTAGTTATTGCAGCTCATAGTTGTAAATGCACAAACGTAAATACACAAAACCATTGGTTACACACCTATTATACAAGTAGGCATATTGTAGGCCTTTAAACTGCCGTAGCCTAGGATTTAGTTTGTAATCACTGTTTATAATTAACACTTTTATCTCCTATGAAAAGATTTTCTTAATTCTTTAAAGTGACGTCTTTGTAGGGAAATTTAAATAAATAGTATTTTAATATTAACTTATCTTTAACTAACACATGGAGCACTCGAGCAAAATCTTAGTTTCAACCCCCAACTTGTTGCTCCATGAAACTTAACACTTCCTTCAGTTATTTCAGTTGTTAATTCAACATTTTCACTTTGTTTTGTAGCTCGGCTATTCGTGGGGTCGGAATAGCAATCTAACATGGTTAGTGTCCAAGGACAAATCAAGGTTTGTAACATACCGTTGAGATTAAGCACTTACAATGTGAAAACTACGCAAACACTGATCCATGCAAAAGAACGCATAACTAAACATTACTTTCAGTGAACGAGGATGCAGAGGCAACCTTCTGTGGCGACAGACCAACGCCGTGCGATACAATCATGGTTCTTGACATAATATGCTCTGTATACCTCTTCTCGGGCTCGGAACTGTATACTTCAGAGCAAACCAACAAATGCCAAGACGCACGGGCTGATAACAGTTCTCATCCGAGGCTCTTTTAATCCACCCTGTCAGGAACTCTGACGTCACTGAGCTATCGACATGTCCACTCCCTGCCTCGCAAATACTTGCCGTGTCACTGACACCTACCCACATTTTACATACGCGCCTAAACCGTTTTGTTACAGATGCACTTCCATTCGCGTTATTTTCTGACATTCACTACTACGCTCCTTAAGCAGCAGCAGTAGCGACTGTTACAATTTACAACATACGCAACACAAAACACAGGAAACTGAAGAAGACATGTACAGAATATTTCCAGATTCCATAAGTTTACTTAATTAAGAAGTATTCATATGTTCTGAAGTCAAAGGAGTTAAAAATTACCATGTGATACAATCGACAGTGGACGTAAGTGTTACAAGGGAGAGAAGCTAAAATTTCCAGGATGAATCAGGACAGCACTGACAAATTTTCAGAGCTGGTGCTATGGTCCAGAACAAGAAAAATTGTGGAGTTAGCGTGGGCTCTAATGTGCATATCTTAAGAGCTATAAGCACTTGTCCATCTTCGATACTGTGAGTCACATTTCTTCTACTGAACGAATGCTCACAGATCTTAAGGTATGCATTTTAGAGTCCTTTTTAACCGGACACTTTTTTCTCTTGGACCATCTCTAAAGTTTGGCGGTAGAGCTCTGGATCACCTGTATACAGGGTGTAAGAGGTACAAGTGCAGATACTTCTACTGGCGACTGAGGAAGTGTACTGAACAACATTACATTGCAGACGAATAGTTATAGCTATTAGGAGCAGTATGTTTTCACATTGGTTAGTACCTCTAAGTACATGTGACAAAAGCTTGCCATTAATGACGATTTTTCCTTGGGCATCAGATCAGGTGTTGAAGTGCAGACACATGGACACGAAACTATTAGTCTACACTGAGACACGTAGACCACACAGTGGTGCAGTTACAGCCCTGCAGAAAACATGAGCTCGTAAATTTTGTGAGGTGTTTGTGGGAAGACTGTTAGATGCAGAGAAAAAACAACCAAAACACTGGTGTAGGTACATATTAACGAACTACACAAGGAAATAACTGCCGTTATACGCATTACACCCTTCATAAAGCATATGTCAGCGAAACTCTCACGCTTCACATAAATATCTAGAAGAGATTAGATGTATCCCTCGGAAGGTACGCATAGAGAGAAATAATTGACAGATGGCAAGCGCTGTCGGAGAAGGAAACTGCAAAGAAAACAGAGAAAAAATTGATTGAAGAAAGAAAGGGGGTTGACAGAGAAAGAAAGAGAACTGATTGGAACTTCAGAAAATTGAATAATGAAACATTGCGTGATACTGTTGGCTCCAGTCACACATGATTGTATGTATATATTAAGACTGTGCTTCAGTAGCTAAATTGTGAGTATGTATGACTGGCCCTACACACCCCACCCAAATGATGAACTGACTGAGATACTGAACGTGTAGTTTGCAGGGCTGCTGTATGTACTGAGTAATAGTAAGTGTGTGTGTATGTGTGTGTGTGTGTGTGTGTGAGTGTGTGTGTATGTGTGGGAGAGAGATAGGGAGAGAGAGTGAGTGAGTTTGTGTGTGCTGTTTTACACTACATGAAAGTTACTTTAGCCAAGTCCATCTTCTCCCCATGTAATCTTAACCCTTTATAGGTGTCTGCTTAAATGAGCCATCTTTCATATGTTCCATTCATTTACATATCCACTGCTGGAATGCACATTTGTTTTGCTTCGCTAACACATTGATCGCTTTCCGCATTTTCTCTAATACGTCGCCTGTACTTCGGTACTTTTGTCTTAGGTCTTTGGAGCAGTTTTGGCTCAGCCAATGAACAGCGAGGATGTACTCGCCTTCACTTGGGCAGACGATTTTTAGAAACGGGGAAGTGGCAGTTGGAGAACAGCAGGTCATTGGAAAGTAGCAGTCACCTGGAGTGTGATTGTTGTGGTTGCTAGAAGGCACACAGCGCTGTCCCGGGAATGGTGGCTAAGAACTGAATGTGATGGTCAGACAGTTGTCCGATGTGTTCTGCTTAGGCACTGCTGTGAACATTGTTACGGTAATGAGCCTCGCTAGAATCAGATCCACTGAAAAGTAGAGAGAGCTATGCAAGGGTGTAGTAATGAGTTCGTATTGTGCACGTGAGAACAACAGCCATATACCGCTCCTCTCTGTTTGCTAAGCAGCGTGAGGTAATGGGTACTTTTTTTATACGAGTAGGCTAGCTAGTTACATAGAAGCATTGATGTGATTAGCTCTTCTGGTCGAACATTTTGCGGGTTGTCGCTAAGGGCTACGATCAATGCATGGTGGAACTTGCTCTGTTTATGAACTAAATTTAGCTCCTGACGGGTTGTCGGTACTTGATTCACTAAACAGATCTTGCATTTTTCATACCATTTTCAAATATACCATCGATCTTCTACATTACTCACTTTAACTATTTAAGACTTTTGTAAATTTTGTAGCACGATAGTAATTACTATGTTAGTGCAAATATTATATCTTTATTTCAAATTTGCACGTATCATAAACTGAATTAACTGAGCATCATTTTTACCAGATAATAGAAGGTAGCAAAAATGCTCTGTAGCCTAGTGCTTATGTGGAAATATTCTGTTACCCACTCCAAGTCAGATTTTCAATAAAAAAAAAACTATTCGTGATCGTAATAGGTGCTCACAGAGAACTTTTTACACTAGGTAATTATTTTCAGGTCATGTAAGGTAAGTCAATTCGAGAGCTTCGACACGGTGGCTACTCGATATCTTCTTCAGTTGTGTTTTGGTGTTGTGGTATTTGGAGGTCACTTCGACGAAATATAACTACTTCATACATGAAATCATAATTGTGAGTTTCTGTCTTGCTAATCCAGGAGATGTTAAATGAAACAAAATTATATGTTACGCTCTGTAAGTTTGGATGTCTGTAGATCCATAAACGATAGTCAGCAGATTACATTTTCTTAATTTGGGCCTTATTTGTTTGTGAAGGATGCTATATATTTTGATCGGTACACATTAACAGACGTCATTACACCCTGTACCCATATAATCATTGGCAAAAGTTATCTCCGTGAATTTGTTGCTACGTTTCACTTAATATTGAAATATCACGAACAAATATCTAACTCACTACGTCTGTTTTTATTTATAGCCTTCCAGATGTGCTGACTAAGGTTCTGGTAAGCTTACTGAATATCAATCAAATAAAAGAGGTGCGGAGTTCACTATATTTTACTACAACAGGTTGGTGTCTGTAATTCACATGTAAGCTAAATCAGCGACTAGACAAAGACACGTCTGGCATTGGTTATGACATGTTGAACTATAGGTGATGGACGAAAAAGGAGATTAACTGCCATTATAACAAATCACGCTAACTAACTCGATGGTTCGACATTTGTGGTGTGCTGCCTGACTTCTTTGAATCAGAAATGAGCACTATTAGTAATAGGGACTTGGAAATAACAGGGATCCAAGACGAATTTTTGTCCTGATTCAGGGTTATTCATAAGAATATCAAGGGTTTCAGAAAACGACTGCAGGAAAACGCCAAGACACACAGAAAAATGACCCGTACTAATGGACAAAGCATCTCTCCAAGCTTTTAACTCATATTACAGGTACTCAATTAGGTCACCGCTTACGACGTGGGAAACGTCAACAACTGCGTGGAATTAATTTCTGTCGTTGACATGTATTGCCCTGGACAACAGTTCACTTTGAAAATCCATTCATTGAGTTGCCTATTTACAGATGACAACTAATTCTATGCGATAATATGCAGCGGATGATGTATCTACATATTCTGATAGGCCTGGTCCTAGTGGTGTGCTCTTTGATTCAAATATTTCGAATCGAAACTTGGAGAGCTGCTCCATCTACTGATATTTCATTGTTCTATATGTCTTGTGGTTTTCGTGCAGTAATCTTGTTAAACCTTGGAGGTACTTACGAATTCAATAACGTTGACAAGTTTGTGTGGCCATCCTCCGCAGCAAGCATATAAATACTTGTTTTGTAAATAAAACTGCCTTTTCCTGCTGCTAGTTGCTTTATTTATCCCAGACGCGTTTCGCCTTCTCCTGTTCTAAGCCATCATCAGTGGGATCTGTAACGATACAGTTTTGTTAGTTATAGATTATCGAACACTTCACATCGCGATTTTTTGTAAAAAAATAATTTCTTATGATTTGCTGATCTGTGTTTCCCCACGGTAGTGAGACCTCCAGATCAGATGTGAGGAAACGCAGATCAGCAAATCGTAAGTAACTATTTTTTTACAAAAAATCGCGAAGTTAACTGTTTGATAATCTATAACTAACAAAACTGTATCGTTATAGATACCACTGATGATGCCTTAGAACAGGAGAAGGCGAAACGCGTATGGGATAAAAAAGTAACTAGCAGCAGGAAAAGGCAGTTTTATTTACAAAACATGTATAAATTACGTTCTAATGTAACGAATTTTTTACATCTTCAAGGGTGCTTCGGTACACAGCAGGGAACCGAAGAAACAAGCATTTAGCGTTGCGATGAAGACATCAACATCGTAGGTTATCCTTGGCCACCCTTTTTTACTATTTTACTCCGTGTGTCCCTTCAAGATTGTAATTCAAACGTTATTCACTGAACTTAAAATTACTTCAGGTTCCTCAGGTTTCACCTCTATTTGAGACATACTTATACATTTACTGTGACCGCTTTTGCTTATGATGAGTTTCCCGTCTCATTTTTATACTAACTTCTTCACCAATGCATCAGCAGAAAATGGATGGAGTTTCCAAGACAAATAGGTATTGTAGTAGAACATTGAACGTTGGTGAATGTTATTGCCCGTTAACAAGATGTACTGAGCTTGAATACTGGATCTGCAACTGAAAAACACTTTAAAAAGGCTACCTAACTCCGAATTAGGAAATATCAGATGAGAGGAAATGAAGTTCTGTGCCACGGAAAAGTCAATGAAGCTAAATTAATACTCCCGTTATTAACTCAGCTATTGTATCTGAATATACTGGAAAATTAAAAACAAACTAATTGAATTGGTCACTGAAGCACAGAAGGGCTGGTTATTTCGTGCCGACGATCTGGTTCCGAGTTTCCGGAAATATTGACTCTACACAGTTTGTTTTGGGGAAAGCTGGACCGTAGTCCTGACCGCTGTGTCAATGAGAATCTGTGGTATTCTCGGTAATTTACCTGGTCAGTGAATAGCAATACTCGGAAAAACACACTCAATTTTCCGCTAGCTGCCTAGCATCCTATCATGCGGCATCCTGTTCGAGTAGAGAGAGATTTTAAATATAAGTGGCAGTCAAATGAAAATGAGTCAGATCGAAAAAGGTAAGTCAACTGTTTATTTTTTCAAAAGTAATCGCCATAACTGTCAATTCATTTATCCCACTGTGAGACAAGACGATCGATGCCTTCACGTAAAAATGTCTCTTGGAGTCTACAAGACCATGACTGAATCCATCCGAGCACCTCGTCGTCCGAAGCAAATGTCTTACTTCAGGGATCCAGGCATATGTGCAAAGCATGGGGAGAGATGGGGGATGTATGAGGAAGTGTAAGGGCTTCCCAATGAAATTTCTCCAGCAAACTCGAAACAACCTCGGCAACATGTTGGCGGACATTACCCTGTAACAGAATGACGCCTCTGTCAACATTCCTAGTTGTTTGGACTTGACGGAGTGCTTAAATTTTAGCAAAGTGTCCACGTACGGATGTGCGTCAATAGCGACGCCCAATCCCACATAGGCAATGAGCAGCGGGCCCTTGAAGTAAAAGAAACAGGTTATCTTGACTTTACCGGAGCCGCTCTTTCGATTACACTGAAGAAGTTTCACTGGAAACCCTCACATATCCTCCATCTAGCCTGGATCGCTCCACATGCCATTTCCATTTTTGGAGTCCTGAAGAAAAAATACATTCGTGGCACCAACTTCCTTCGGACGAAGAGGTGTACGGTTGAGCACAGTCATCGTTCCGTTGACAAACATTTTTTCCATGACGCCATTGACCGTCTTCTCTCACACTGGAATAAATGTATTAACATTTATGGCGATTCTCTACTTTTCTCGCTTCTCTTCGTCATTCGATTACCACTTATAAATACACTACTGGCCAATAAAATTGCTACACCACGAAGATAACGTGCTACAGATGCTAAATTTAACCGACATGAAGAAGATGCTGTGGTATGCAAATGATCAGCTTTTCAGAGCATTCACACAAGGTTGGCACCGGTGGCGACACCTACTACGTGCTGACATGAGAAAGTTTCCAACCGATTTCTCATACACGAACAGCTGTTGACCGGTGTTGCCTGGTGAAACGTTGTTGTGATCCCTCGTGTAAGGAGGAGAAATGCGTAGCATCACATTTCCCACTTTGATAAAGGTCGGATTGTAGCCTGTCGCGATTGCGGTATATCGTATCGCGACATCGCTGCTCGCGTAGGTCGAGATCCAATGACTGTTAGCACAATATGGAAACGGTGGGTTCAGGAGGGTAATACGGAACGCCGTGCTGGATCACAACGGCCTCGTATCACTAGCAGTCGAGATGACAGGCATCTTATCCACATGGCTGGAACGGATCGTGCAGCCACGTCTAGATCCCTGAGTCAACAGGGGGGGACGTTTGCAAGACAACAACCATCTGCACGAACAGTTCGACGACGTTTGCAACAGCACGGACTATCAGCTTGCAGACCGTGGCTGCGGTTACCCTTGACGCTGCATCACAGACAGGAGCGCCGGTGATGGTGTACTCAACGACGAACCCGGGTGCGCGAATGGCAAAACGTCATTTTTTCGGATGAATCCAGGATCTTTTTACAGCACCATGATGATTGCATCCGTGTTTGTCGACATCGCGGTGAACGCACATTGGAAGCGTGTATTCGTCATTGCCATATTGGCGTATCACCCGGCGTGATGGTATGGGGTACCATTGGTTACACGTCTCGGTCACCTCTTGTTCGCATTGACGGCACTCTGAACAGTGGATGTTACATTTCAGATGTGTTACGACCAGTGGCTCTACCCTTCATTCGATCCCTGCGAAACCCTACAACTCAGCAGGATAACGCACGACCACATGTTGCAGGTCCTGTACGGGCCTTTCTGGATACAGAAAATGTTCGACTGCTGCCCTGTCCAGCACATTCTCCAGATCTCTCACCAATTGAAAACGTCTGGTTAATGGTGGCCGAGCAACTGGTTCGTCACAATACGCCAGTCACTACTCTTGATGAACCGTAGTATCGTGTTGAAGCTGAATGGGCAGCTGTACCTGTACACGCCATCCAAGCTCTGTTTGACTCAATGCCCTGACGTATCAGGGCCGTTATTATGGTCAGAGGTGGCGGTTCTGGGTACTGATTTCTCAGGATATATGCACCCAAATTACATGAAAATATAATCACTTGTCAGTTCTAGTATAATATATTTGTCCAATGAATACCCGTTTATCAGCTGGTTTTCTTCTTAGTGTAGCAATTTTAATGGCGAGTAGTGTATAAGCACACTAGTCGGGAAACAGCTGTAAATGTATTCCCCACAAGGAGGGTTAAACACCTATTTTGGCCTTCTGAACATTCGGCGCCTTGATCATTGCCAAAAATCCCGACTTGTTAGATCACACTGTCAATGTAGCAAGAAGCTAGCGGATGAAATGACATTGGCAACTGGCCAGATTCGTAAAGACGTGTGCTCAGATCCCACTTGATGTTATTATGAGCCACAAGGAGCCAATGGTGGGAGCCTTTTCCTCAAGGCGACAATTAGTCGTTGCCGAATCCGAATCTGCTCTCTGTCACCATCTTCTAAGGGATCGCTAATTGAAATAAATACGGCGACCTCAGCTGATAGTTTTTAGACCGTGATACTTGCAATTATCAGTGTAGTGGAGTGGTTTTCTAGACGTGTTATCAGTAGTGAAAAATCTCCATCTATTCTGAACAAGCTATTCTGCGGTGCGTGGTGGAGGGTACTGCGGGAACTACTGTTTTGGCGCCTCTCCTCGCCCCATCCGAGAATGGCGCTCGGGAAAAATGTTTGTTGGTATATCGCCATATTTACTCTAATTTTTCTGATTTCATCTTAGTGGTCAACCGAAAGGTTGTCCTGATAAATAAAATGCAGCCGTTTGTCAATAGAGGCAACATAATTGAAAGATAGCTATACGAACCTAAGAAAAAGCCTAGTTAGAGAAAAATGCATACTTTAGGAGCTGACGTTTGTGTTTACTTTTTGACGTCTGCTTTTTTGAGAGGTAA
Organism: Schistocerca americana; assembly: GCF_021461395.2. Lineage (NCBI taxonomy): Eukaryota > Metazoa > Arthropoda > Insecta > Orthoptera > Acrididae > Schistocerca > Schistocerca americana. The sequence continues at coordinate 788,569,328 of NC_060122.1, read as the reverse complement.
GGCCTATTCACTTACTTAACGTCCGCCCCAATAGCTGAGTGGTCAGCATGATGGATTACCGTTCTACGGGCCAAGTTCGATTTCCGGCTGTGTCGGAGGTTTTCTCCGCCCAGGGACTGGGTGTTGTGTTGTCTTCATCATCATTTCATCCCCATCCGGCGCGTAGGCGCCCAGTGTGCTGTCGAATGTGATAAGACCTACACCAAGGCGGCCGGACCTGCCCCGAAAGGGGTCTCGCGGCCAATGACGCCAAACGCTCATTTCCATTTTTTTTACCTAACGTTTCAGCTGCTTGTGCGAGAGATATAACCAGAGGCTATAGAGATAGTTGCTTACATTGTCTGACTTTCAAGCATGTAGACACAAAGGAACTGTTTATTCATAGTTGGAGACTGTCGCTACGTATAGTCGTCATCAGAACTTTTTCGCGGATTGTGGGACGCAGCAAAGTGTGAATCTTAAGCCCACCATTGCTGTTTACTTTATTTGCTATTAAGATCCACAACTGGTCTAACGTAAGTCGTTTTCCTTTTTTGTTGGAATCCTCCTCATACATTACATTACTTTGACATTTTGCACATACTAACGTAGTGCTGGCTAGACGTGGTCGGAATTTCGGTCTGGAAGAAATCTAGATTACTGATGATCCGATGAAAGTACATGACCTGCTCTCTCTGTTTATGTATGTCGTCTATTCGTCAATAGCCCTGGTAATGCTCTAGTCTAGATTGATGCTCCATCTATTGCTTCCAGTGTTCAGCTGACTGTACTTTGAGAGTATTATGAACAACCATGCTGTGGATAGCGTATCACGTAGAAATACAGAACTTCATGTAATTTTATTGTTCATTGTAACACAGTGTTAATATCATATCACCTTAACTCTCTCCTAATGCATTTAATTTTTTTCTAGATGGAGTGGAAATGTTTTTAAATGATTCAGTTCTTTCTCAAACTACAAAATTTTCTTTTAGTTACGTTCACCAATGAATTCATTACTCTTCTCAACTCATACGGAAAGTGACAGCAATATTTTGTGCAGCTCCCGGGTTCCCGGGTTCGATTCCCGGCGGGGTGAGGGATTTTCTCTGCCTCGTGATGAATGGGTGTTGTGTGCTGTCCCTAGGTTAGTTAGCTCTAAGTAGTTCTAAGTCCTAGCGGACTGATGACCATAGATGTTAAGTCTCATAGTGCTCAGAGCCATTTGAACCATTTTGTGCAGCTGTGTATCAGTATAGGTAGGCCTTCTATAAAATTCGGAGCCCCATACTTTCTCCATTCCCTCTGAGTAGCTGTAAATAATGTAACAAAATCTAACACTCTTTTTCTTTCTCCATGGAGAAATGTATACCTTATTGACTGCCAGTCAGAGAATTATGAAATTTATAGCATCCTTTTTCTTCATAAGAACATAACACAGTGCAGTACCGGAGCCAAAACCAAATGGTTTTAACATCTGTCGTCCAAAGGGCTCTTTCTTCAAAATTTTCTATACGTAAATTCCTTGTAAACTCGTCAGAGGTGCTCCTCATAGCCAAGCCATTAGTTGACCGCGGAGAGCTTATTTTTCCACAGAAAGCATTTTAACGTCAGACAATGTCCAGAACAACTCCCAGGAACCCTGGTGAACAGTGAAGCAGTATTAAAAAGTAGTGTAATGTCTTCAGGAGTCAGTATGATTGTTTCAAGTTTCATGGAGAGTGAGCAGAATCAAAGTATTTTCTGCGAGTGAGTATAGGAGTGAGACCAAGACTGTATCAGTCTCATAGGTTGGGAAATCTAGAGCGCTAACCGACAGACACAATGGAATGCTTGGGATTCTGAATTTTAGGCTAACCGTGCATTAAATGATGACTAACTGACAACCTCAGCTGCCGACAGGTGTTGTTGATATACCTCGATGTGGACAGCTGAAAATGTGAGCCCCGACCGGGACTCGAACCCGGGATCTTCTGTTTACACGGCAGACGCTCTATCCATCTGAGCCACCGAGGACACAGACGAAGAGCGCGACCGCAGGGACTTATCCCTTGCATGCCTCCCGTGAGACTCAGACATTCCCAACTGTCCACAATTTTACATATTTTACCTTATAGACATTTGCCCGCCCAGGAGATCCCGGGTTCGAGTCCCGGTCGGGGCACACATTTTCAGCTGTCCACATCGAGGTATATCAACAACACCTGTCGGCAGCTGAGGTTGTCAGTTAGTCATCATTTATTCCAGGGAAAAGCTGCACGGTCATCAACAGTAACTGTTCTTTCGAGAACACGTTACTGTCGTCGTATATAACCGTGCATTGTTGGTGGCAGCATTTCTGATGTCATGAGACACTGTTTGTCAGCGGAAAAGAATCGAAGAAGGTTTTATTAACTTGTTATCTGTACTGGCTTGGTAGCTTATTGTCAAAGTGTTTGATAAAGAGAATCAGGATTTTTTTCCCTCTCTTGTAATTCCTTTCACTACTGACAGTTATCTACGTGTGTAAGGATACGAAGTTTCTAGAATGAAATTTCCACTCTGCAACGGAGTGTGCGCTGATATGAAACTTCCCGGCAGATTAAAACTTTGTGCCGGGCCGAGACACGAACCCAGGACTTTTGCCTTTCGCGGGCAAGTGCTCTACCAACTGAGCTACCCAACCACAACTCACGACGCGTCCTCACAGCTTTACTTCCGCCAGTACCTCGTCTCCCACCTTCCAAACTTAACAGAAGCTCTCCTGCGAACCTTGCAGAACTAGCAGTCCTGAAAGAAAAGATACCGCGGAGACATCGCTTACCCACAGCCTGGGGGATGTTTGCAGAATGAAATGTTCGCTCTGCAGCGGAGTGTGCGCTGATATGAAACATCCTGGCAGATTAAAACTATTAATACCAAGTTTCGTCGTGGGTCGGATTGCAAGTTCAACAGCAGTTCCTCTCTAACATGCTGGGTAAGTGTGTTAAAGAGTCAGAGGAATCCATCGGCACTCCGCCTCCGAAAGGACCAGGTCTCTGCGTTGAGGACAGTCTTATGTGTCTTGCCTTAGCTATTGAGTACAAATGAACACTGTTATCTGCTGCAAACGCTCCTATTTTCTCATTCTAATATGTGTCGGATTTTATTGGTAATCGTATTTCCTACCGTGATCAACCGAAAGAATATGACTCCATTTCTCGGCTTTTAAATACCTTCTCAGCTTCCTCTAATTTACTGCTACATACTTCACTCACAAGCACTGTGTAGACTGTTTCCTTACATCGCACGTGCAGAAGAATATGCCATACACCATGGCTAAATCCGCAAAACCCAGAGCCACAAAAGGAACGGGAATGAGAGGTTTTCCTGTCAAATACTCCAAATTCTTAATTAGATACTAGTAACTATTGTTTGATGCTAGTGTGAATGTACCTGCATTTGAAACTGAACTGTATTCGCGCACATAAACATGTCAGCAAATTTAATCCATATTGTTATATGGCTAGAAAATTATCCAGAGAACAAAATACATTGCCGTTTAAATGTTCGAAACAAACGTTACAATTTATATGTTCGGCACATAGTTATAAGCCATAGTTTCAAAACAAATCTTACATTCTCGTGTTATATTCAAGAATTAATTTTAGTGCAACAATTTTCATCTATTTTACTGACGATTGTAGTGTGCTCTGTCGCGATACTCCGTAAGATTTCAGTCAAGTCTGGGATACGCGACTTTTGCGAACTATGTTTGTGTTGTGGACCTCAGGTTTCAGAATACACTCCATATCAACACTCACCTATGGTCAGAAATTCCACCTGTTGCTGTCTCACTGTTGGTGAGTTGATCTATGACGCAGTCCTGCTGATCCGTCCTGCTGAGAAATTTATTCCACTGAACAGTTACGCCATCCTTTGGTGCATTCATATCCACAGGACGGTAAACAGACCTCGTCAGGGGCTAGGTGTCATTAGAATGATTCATGTGTTTCATAACAATGAACAACTTGAGATCATTTTTTAACAGTCAGTAAACCCAGGATACTTTATGTAATCGAACTCCCATGAATAAAAGGGGCTTCAAACGTCTGTTTACCTTACAAATGATTTAATAGAGGATCATGTGCTGGCGTAAGCTGTCGCCATTACACTGATCGGCAAAGATGAAGCGCGAAGGTCGATTACTAGGCGTTGGATCAAGCACTCCTGTCACGAGAGAGGCCAGAGATACACTCACAAGCAAGTAGCCACCAATGCCCTCTCGAGAGCATGTACACCACTGGCAATTAAAATTGCTACACCACGAAGATGACGTGCTACAGACGCGAAATTTAACCCACAGGAAGAAGATGCTGTGATATGCAGATGATTAGCTTTTCTCAGCATTCACACAAGGTTGGCGCCGGTGGCGACACCTACAACGTGCTGACATGAGGGAAGTTTCCAACCGATTTCTCATACACAAGCTCCAGTTGACCGGTGTTGCCTGATGAAACGTTGTTGTGATGCCTCGTGTAAGGAGGAGAAATGCGTACCATCACGTTTCACACTTTGATAAAGGTCGGATTGTAGCCTGTCGCGATTGCGGTTTATCGTATCGCGACATTGCTGCTCGAGTTGGTCGAGATCCAATGACTGTTAGCAGAATATGGAATCGGTGGGTTCAGATCGGTAATACGGAACGCCGTGCTGGATCCCAACGGCCTCGTATCATTAGCAATCGAGATGACAGGCATCTTATCCGGATGGCTGTAACGGATCGTGCAGCTACGTCTCGATCCCTGAGTCAACAGATGGGGACGTTTGCAAGACAACAACCATCTGCACGAACAGTTCGACGACGTTTGCAAGAGCACGGACTGTCAGCTCGCAGACCGTGGCTGCGGTTACCCTTCTTTGGCGACATCGACGTGAACGCACATTGGAAGCGTGTATTCGTCATCGACATACTGGCGGATCACCTGGCGTGATGTATGGGGTACCATTTGTTACACGTCTCGGTCACCTCTTGTTCGCATTGACGGCACTTTGAACAGTGGACGTTACATTTCAGATATGTTACGACCCGTGCCTCCACCCTTCATCCGATCCCTGCGAAGTCCTACGTTTCAGCAGGATAATGCACGATCGCATGTTGCAGGTCCTGTTCGGGCCTTTCTCGATACAGAAAATGTTCGACTGCTGCCCTGGCCAGCACATTCTCCAGATCTCTCACCAATTGAAAACGTCTGGTCTATGGTGGCCGAGCAACTGGCTAGTCACAATACGCCAGTCACTACTCTTGACGAACTGTGGTATCGTGTTGAAGCTGCGTGGGCAGCTGTACCTGTACACGCCATCCAAGCTCTGTTTGACTCAATGCCCAGGCGTATCAAGGCCGTTATTACGGCCAGAGGTGGATGTTCTGTGTACTGATTTCTCAGGATCTATGCACCCAAATTACGTGAAAATGTAATCACATGTCACTTCTAGTGTAATATATTTGTCCAATGAATACCCGTTTATGATCTGCATTTCTTCTTGGTGTAGCAATTTTAATGGCCAGTAGTGTCTTTAGGCCGACGCCGCTGATCGGAGGACCTCACTCACTCAGTCACTCACTCACTGAATCATCTAGTTTTGCGTCTGTTAGTTTACTCGCAGAACAGATTTAGTTCGTCACAGGATATGACGGTACATAGCAACCAGGTTAGTGACTATAGCAGGGCTGGTTTACCTCAACCAGTATTGCTCTTTATTAGCAGTGAGAAACTTAAGTTTGTACTAGCAAGATTACCGATATTGACATTACTACAGTCTGCAAGAGGACTATTACTGGTGAGCTTGTACCACAAAACATGGACTCTGTTCAAGTTAATTAAATGTTTCCAGTTTATGCAAATAACCAACCGTATTAATCCACATGTGCATTTGTTTTGTAGAAAAAGGATCCTAGCAACCTGTAATAACATCCTCTCCCTTGCTTCCTTGCGCTACAGGACTCTACAAATCATATGAAGCATGTAAACCAGAAAAAAGTTTAGGAAATATAAAATCTTCTGGGACTTCCAGTCACGCCAGAGGGTTTGACCGACCGCTTCTCGGCCATTGTAAAGTGGTAAATGAGTGTCGCGTCCCCGTCGCCTCGTCGTTATATAGCTGCGCTGCTGGCTGTGACGTCACTGGTGCTCTCTGCCTCGTCAGCTGCCATGCCGGGCTCGATATATTGCTGCGCGCTGCATCTCCTCCTATGTTATCCTCGCAGGCTTTCATTTCATACACAGGCTGACAAGAAAAGTAAGGCTCACGGAGGGGGAGGAGCAAAAGAGGTGAAATTCCACAGGTTGGGAGGATATGTAATCTCCTTTCAGTGATTATAAAATCGACTCAAATTTAATAAGAACTCGGCGGTAAGGGTTCACTTATTAACACGACGTTGCATCACCTCGGATCTAGGTGTCTGTACTAATTTGATTGGTGATGGTGTATCTCCTCCCGCGGCAAGCTGGCCACAGCTGATGTAACTGGCCTTCGATGTCCTAGATGCTGGCACCGTAACGCAGTTGACGCCCCTGCTGGTCCCACAAGTGTTCTATCGTGGGCAGATACGGGAATCTTGCTGGCCACGGGAGTTCTTAACATCATGCGAACTGTTTATAGAGAAACGTACCACGGGCGGACGAGCATTGTCATGTTGAACAATGCCGCCACGATACTGCCGCATGAGAGGTAGCACATGAGGGCGCAGGATGTTTGTGACATACTGTCGTACCATCAGAGTTCCTTCAATCACTGTCAGCCGTTACCCCAAGTCATAGCCGGCCGGTGTGGCCGAGCGGTTCTACGCGCTTCAGTCTGGAACCGTGCGACCGCTACGGTCGCAGGTTCGAATCCTGCCTCGGGCATGGATGTGTGTGATGTCCTTAGGTTAGTTAGGTTTAAGTAGTTCTAAGTTCTAGGGGACTGATGACCTCAGATATTAAGTCCCAAAGTGCTCAGGGGTAGCATCGTTCTACCTCTCCAAAGCATTGGAAGAATGGGAGAGCTCCCCAAGTTGCGCCGCCACAGTCGCCGACGACGGTCGTCTGTGCTAGTACCGAACCTCTATTCATGGGTGAGCGAATGCGGCACCATTTATCAACAGTTTGTGCTTCCCCTTCAGGCATCACATCAAGCGCGGTGGTGTTAACGGCAGTCTGTTCGTAGGACGGTTACCGATTAGTCCGGCTGCTACCAATCCACGACCAATGGTGTGCGATGAGCAGGAAATTTGCAGGGATTCCACTACGTGCACTCGGATGGCAGGGGCGAATATGAAGGGATTGTGATGTGCTTGGTGCACAGTACGACGAGTCACCCTAGTGGTTGTCAGATGTAGTCGATTAGAACCTTGATGATGAGTTTGGCTGGTCGCATGTCCCCACGCAGTCCAACATAGGGCCAATGTCACATCAGAGTGCTCCCAAAAACTATATTTCACGTTTCAACCAACTGCTTAAGTCAAGGTGTGATTCTTCAGTTCTTCGAGGCGTATTTCTTGCTCGAACAGTCCAAGGGTGTACTGCCAGTCCATAGGGCCCAATAACCACAATATTTCGGCTATCAGACATGTTGCCATCGTCAGATGCGCTGACGAACTGAGCTCCTGAGGTGGGCGGCCGTCTTAAATCCCCTCTCCTCGAGAGGCGTCGGCGGCTGTGATGGCGTCGGTGTAATTGCCTTGTCCGCCCTAGACGCCCGTTCGTTTCCTTTTCTGAGCGTCTTTTTAATTAGACTCAATGCTGGTTCCCATGCCCAGCTGAGGTTGTAGCCGCAATCTCGGTTGATGAGTCCGTCCCTGGTACGTATTTCGATAGTCTCTCTAAGGACGCTGTCCCAGTATTTAGGTGCCTGTGGCAAGACCGTGGTACGTTGGTAGCCCATTTCATGATTTTCGGACAAACAGTGCTCTGCGAGCTCTAACTTGTTGGGGTACCCAAGTCAAGTATGCCTCTGATGTTCTCGGCAACAATCTTTGATGGTGCGCACTGTCTGTCCAAGTATTCCAACATTGACACTGAATTTGGTGCATGCCGGCCTTCTGCAAACCGAGATCGTCTTTGGCACTTCTGAATAATGCTCGCGTTTTATTTGGTGGGCAAAATACAGTTCCTACTCCGTGTTTCCGCAATATTCGTCCTATTTTCCCTGATAGTGCGTCAGTATACGGTATACGGGCAGTGGCTATCTCTTTCTCCGTGACTTCTTCCCTCTCCACACGCTGTACTGTAGAGATCGGGTGGAGAGCGTGTCTGATCTGCCATTCTGAGTACCAGTTTTTCCAGAATAAAGTTTTGAGGTGTTCCAGCTCTTGAGGCAGACTCTCTGCGTCAGAGATGGTGTGCGCCCTGTGCACCAATGTTTTTAGGAACCTATTCCTCTGCGCAGGGTGGTGGCAGCTATCTTCCTCTATACCCCGTGGCCAAGGGTGCCAGCGGCTCTTCTTTTGACCATGACTTCCCAGAATGGTAATCTAACTTCTGCTTCGGTCTCCATAGTGAATTTGATGTTCGGATGTATGGAGTTCAGGTGTGTAAGGAAGTCTAGTATCTTGAACCTTCTATGGGGCCAGATCACGAACGTGTCATCCACATAACCCAGAAAACAAGTAGATTTCCATTTGGATGACGTCAAAGCTTCGTCCTCGAAGTACTCCATATAGAAATTCGCGACTACGGGCGAGAGTGGGCTCCCCATTGTGACTCCTTCTGTTTGTTCATAGTATTCTCCATTAAAGAGAAAGTTCGTGGATATCAGATCGTGCTAGAAAAGGTCGGTCGTCTTCTCGTCAAACTTCTGTGCAGTAAGCTCAACTGGCTCTGGAAGAGGCATCTCATCAACCGAGATTGCGGCTACAACCTCAGCAGGGTATGGGAACCAGCATTGAGTCTAATTAAAAAGACGCTCAGCAAAGGAAGCGAACGTGCGTCTAGGGCGGACGAGGCAATTACACCTACGCCATCACAGACGCCGACGCAAGCGCCTCACCAACCTCTGACAGGCGGGCGCGGACCGCGGAGAGAACGCCTCGCGAGGGGAAGGGAATTCAGACGGCCACCCCCCCTCAGGAGCTCAGTTCGTCAGTGCACCTGACGATGGCGACATGTCTGATGGTCGAAATATTGTGCTCATTGGGCAGTATGCACCGGCAGTGCACCCGTGGACTGTTCGGTGCTTACATCAAGATCCCTGTCCGCCCCAGTAGCTGAGTGGTCAGCGTGACGGATTGCCGTCCTCTGGGCCCGGGTTCGATTCCCGGCTGGGTCGGAGATTTTCTCCGCTGAGGGACTGGGTGTTGTGCTGTGTTCATCATCATTTCATCCCCATCCGGCGTGCAGGTCGCCCAATGTGGCGTCGAATGTAATAAGACCTGCGATATGGCGGCCGGACCTGCCCCGCGAGGGGCCTCCCGGCCAATGACGCCAAACGCTCATTTCCATTTCCATCAAGATCCCTAATGGAGCCCCTTTCAAACTATGTCAGAGGTTGAGTAACGCTGTCTCACACGATTATCCAGCGCCTCAGCGTCCTCCGTAGGCACACACAACTGGCGCTGTTCGCTCCTCTTATCCTCGTGTGCTCCACCAAGCCTGCTAACAACACTAAGCACGAAGAACACTACTGCACTCTGGTGGCCGTTCAACCTGTCAAGAATTACGACTCTACTCATTTACAAACCCGCTGATTGTGTGCACACGTACCAAGTTATCAATGACATTCGACCAAGTCTCCAGTATACTTCATCCTTTTATCTGGAGGTATAATTACTCTCACCAAGAACTTTTAAAAAGTAAAGTATACTCCTTTACTTTTGGGATTTCTCAATAGAGATAATTTTATAAAGAATCAGAGTGCGGAAACTTTTTTTCGTATGGTGTACCTCGTGACAAGGAACGACATGCAGTCCAATATCACATCGTTTACAGCACTAACGCCATTCTCTTCGCTTTTTATGTTTGCTATTTACAATTCTTCTTCTTACAGTTGCCTTATAGAAGATTCAAGAGCACTTGGAAAGCGCCCATCTGGAAGCTACAATGGATTCTCTCCATCTGATCGACAACCACCTAGTGATACACTTCCTTGATGGTGTTTCGCAAAAATCTCGCAAATGAGGCTTGGAAGATTCCTTGTGAACCTTGAAAGTAACATGAAAATTCAGTACGCACATGTGCAAAAAGTGTTTTTTTTTTATACAATGTTCTGTTGAACTACGAAACGTGTCGCATTTGGCCATTACACTCATACATCCGTAATCCAACACCCATTTTGGTTTAATTTTTTCCCGAATTAATCTGGGGGTCCTTTCTCTCAGGTAGTATCATTTCGGCTCTTTAGAGTATAGTCAACACACAAAGCCTGCCGCACTTTTGTCACGACACTTCAAAGATGTCGTACAGAACTAAATAGTCTTTCTTCTATGTGCAGTGTTCATAATCGTTTTGATGTATGTTTCCCTTTTCATGTGAAATGCACCTATTGCATTTGTTCCTCTATCATGCAAATATTGAAAGACAGATGCAATCGTGTACCAGTTGTCAACATACAGGGGAATAACCTCTTCTTAAGTAAGATTCCAGAAGTGTAGTCACAATATTACCAGCCTTTCCCAAACAATTTCCACTAACTACCGTGCCAAATTTTGAAAAAGTCCAGTAGAAACCATGTTTCACATCCAGACAGAACAAAATGCGATGGCTTTTAAATGCAACGTATCGTTTGAAAGCAAAGCCTTCATTAACTAAAACGTTTTGGTATGGAGTTACGAACTTTTCTAGCTTCCGTCTCAGGTGCGGAGCTACTGATATTTTTCACAGCTTATTTTGAGCGTTGCTACAGAAATAGACCCAGCTTAACAAGAACCGTAAAGAAAAATCATGAGACCAAAAGCCAGAGTTCTGAGGAGAGGATCATTTGACTAACATTCACTACTTTTAAATGTTATAGTCATGGCAAGAATAGATTTGCGCTGTATTTGTATCTTTCCAGGCATTCAAACGGGTTTTCTGATAAAGAGTAGAATCTTGAACAGTGATGTCGCAGTACCTGTTAGTTACGTCTGCAATAATTAAGACAAATTTTTCTGCCAACAGTACCGAAAAAACTTACAGCGCACAAGAATTTTCTGTGGGTGCAAGATTCACACCTATATTAAATTCACAAACCCTAGGGCTTAGTTCCTTTCTGTACCACAGGATATTATGCAACGGATCTGCAGTTTTTCACTCTTGGCATACGTTACAGCACTTCAATGTGTCGGTCGTACTAATGGAAGGCAATAGCGGACAACGAAGGAAAACGACTTTTTCACCATTGAGATGAAGTTGGGTAAGAATGATCAAAAGGCTCAATGTCCTCAGTTCCAGGCCAAGAACAAGAAAATTCACCGTTATCTTTTTCCATAGGAATGGTTTCTGTTTCCTCGGAAATTAGCACGTGCTTAAGTACACATGTTCAAAGACAATGAGACAGTTAAAATAAACTGTGGAGTCTGACAAAAGACGTCATCGAAACTTTATGTTTGCTATCTGTGAGACAGTAGAACAGCTGTTAAGGGTATAGCAGCTCTAAAAACCGTTTGGTCGTTTAACTACATCGCAATTACTCATTAATAAAACTCCGAAACGTGAATGTCCCATGTCAGCACCCCTGGTCCGCTCAGTTCCTGTCGCTCCGCGCAGATTGTGCACGGATATCGATATCGCTAGCAATGAAAGGGTTAAAATGGATCAAAGGGCACGTACAGTTCACAGCATCCGCTGTATTCACGTTAAGTGAAGTGAAAGCGTCAAAAGGTGATTACAATCTCCCAGCAGTGTATGTGACATTCATCCGATTGCTGCTATCATCTATCGATTATGACTGTAGCATATTGCTCCAAAAACGGCGTTTGCGTTTCCACTGAACTGCGGCAATGCGAATAGTAGAATGATATGCCACTCTGTTTGTAGTAGGACAGCTCGAAAAGGTCGTGTCAGCCTTGCGTCACAAAACCCAGACTGACTGACGACACACATGTTACGTCAACCAATCCACATTAAAAAAGCAGCCTGTAAGTTCCTTGCAGCACCCTTATGATAGCATTCTGATATTCAACAACGAACATTTATATACAAAACTTTGTTTACTGCTCTATTTGTGGGGCCCTGCCCACTCGTCGTGTATAGGGTGCCTAAAGGATGTTGCGTTCTCGGATTACTGTACGACAGTTCAAGCAAATCACATTATAATTTTTATTACAATAAAGAAAATAGACAATACTCAACTTTGAATTTACAAATGTGTCGCAAGCGATAGGCTACATGCAAACAGTCAATGTCTTTCGCTATTGATAATGTCCATACAAGCAATGGATTTGGATCACTAATAACTGCTATCGTAGCGCTCTGTGCTAGGCTGGGTCTCTTAGACCCGCCCCAGTCCGGTTTACACTATCTGGTAGAGAGTATCAGGATGCAACTATGTAACGTAGAATTGACAACCAGATTTCACAAGAGGTGGATCCGCCAATACAGAGGGATTCGGATAGTATTGTGTTGTCAATAGAAAAGCAGTAACAGCAGAATGGGAGGCCAGAAGTTCACGGGGACTTCGACCATGGGGTACCCATGTTTGTTACATGAGTAACAAAACCATAAGAGACATTTAAACCTTTCTAAATCTGCGCAGGTGACCTGTTGCTAGCGTAGCTGAGAAGTGATGATGGAGACGGTTGTATGGGCGTACGACGGGAAGGTCTTCAGCGCCCGCTCAGTAACAGACTGAGACGGGTGTCAAGAAAATACTCAGAACATTAAGATAAAACAGAACGTAAAACACAGGTAACATGCTAGGAAAAATATGTGCCTACCCACACCGAAGCGTGGGACGAAGCATGCCGTCAGCAATAAAACATGGACAACACAAGAAGAAAATGGTAGAGGGAGCTAAAACAATGTCGCAGATGGAAGTGGCTGGCTGACCGCAAGGAAAAAAGGGAGGAGCCAGCCACTTTGCAATATACTAAAATCTCCAACCTAAAAGTTTAGGCCAGAGTCCAGACACATCACAAAACTTGAAAACCCTAGACACACACGTCTCATCATTGGCTAATTCACGGGACCGATCCCCAGCAACTTGTGCTTCTACCCTTGCATCACGGTATGAAATGCAGTCTGTTAAAATGTGGTGGACAGAGATGTGCACACCACAAGCATCACAAAACGGGGGACCTTCCCGCCGTAATAGAAAGCTTTGTGTGAGAGAACAGTGCCCAGTCCGAAGACGTGTGAGGGTCACTTCCTCCCGTCTGAGCAACCAGCAGGAGGAACGCCACGGCCGAGTTGTTGACTTCACCAACCGCAGTTTATTGGCCGTCACCGCCAGACATTCTTCTTGCCACAACTCCATACACTTCTTGTGGAGCTCAGAAATGACAGACTGCAAGAGAATAGGACACTGGACCACATCCTGCTCTCTGCAGGCCTCCTTCGCAGCCCGTTCGGCCTGTTCATTGCCCCATATTCCTACATGACCAGGCACCGAGCATAAGGACACCTCCTTACCCCGCCGTTGGAGCATGTACAGTTGGCCATACGTATATCAGATGGACCATCTCCTCAGTTGGGTACTGATTCTGCAATGATTATAAGGCACTAAGGGAATCGGAGCAGAGGAAAAATCAACTGCCTCGAACACGATTCATCTGCTATAGTGCCTTCAGGATCGCGTGGAGCTCCGCTGCGAAAACGGTATATTCATCAGGGAGGTGAATCAGGGTAACATGATCAGGGAACACTACAGAACAGCCAAGGAAATTCTCTTGTTTGGAGCCATCAGTGTAAAAGACGGTAAAACCGTGATGCACATTTAAAATGTTAAAAAAACAGAGAGTGGAATGTAAAATCTGGTGTGGAAACGCGAAGAAATAACTGCGGATAAAAAAACAAGGCAGACGTCGTACAATGACGGTCAGGACTCGTGGAACGTTGCGGAAGGTGGTTGCAAAAAATCGTGAAATCAGCAGACTCGCTCGTGAGTTCCAAAGTGCTACCAGCAGTCTAACCGGTACGATGAATGTGAGTAGGGGGTTAAGCAGGATGGTCTACAATGGTTGAGCAGCTCGACATAATCAACACATTCATGTCGTCAACGCTGAACGACGCTTGAGGTAGCGTAAAGAGCAACACCATGAGATTGTGGACAACTGGAAACCAGTGGCTGAATGTGATGAATCAACACACATCCTGTGGCAATCCGATGGAACGATTTGGGTTTGACTAAGGCCTGGAGAACGTTATCCTCATCGTGTGTAATGCCAATAGTGCGGCCGATGTGGCCGTGCGGTTAAAAGCGCTTCAGTCTGGAACCGCGTGACCGCTACTGTCGCAGGTTCGAATCCTGCCTCGGGCATGGATGTGTGTGATGTCCTTAGGTTAGTTAGGTTTAAGTAGTTCTAAGTTCTAGGGGACTTATGACCACAGCAGTTGAGTCCCATAGTGCTCAGAGCCATTTGAACCATTTGAACCAATAGTGAATTACGGGAGAGGTACTGTTAAGATCAGGTTACGTTTCTCGTGCTTACGAATTGGTCACCGTATTGCACTCAACAAGACGCTATATGCGGAAGGATATGAACACATTTTACAGAATTTTGCACTGCCATGATTGCGGCAGTATGCTAAAACGCCCTATCATTCTATCATTAAGCAGCATCTCTGAGGCAATGGTCTGTGGAGAGTAACATTCCTGAAATTGACTGACTGGTGTGCCCAGAGTCCAGACCTGAACCCAGCGGAACACTTACGGGATGAGATAGACTGTTTTCATAATGGACGAAAAATTAGTTTCGCCCTTAGTAAAAGTGACAAAAGTTGCAAGTCATCACAGCTCTGAAACTATCACACATGTAAGTAACAGTTTTTTTAAAATGCTTTCTTCTTAAATTTGTCAACTCCATGCAGAGTTTCAGTTACTTCTTGTGATAGGTACACATTGGTACAACTCGAGTCGGTATAGCTTCTAACGTATTTCTTGGTAGCATTACCTGTCAACCGTAACAGAACATTGAATAATTTGTTAAACAGCTCAGTTTATTTTCTTATTCATTACTACAAATAAACAAGACATTTGAACGTGAATGTCTCTATAATGTGTTTTCTTGAAACATTGCTAGTTCTGCGCGTCATTTACAGCGGACTGCAAAGTTTACACTTGAGAGATTCATCTCAAGTTTGTACGAAAATGGAGTAAGTGAGAAACGAAAGCAAACACCAACATAGTCTGAACCACAATTAATACAGCATAGCAAAATAAGCTGGTCGTGGCGTTACAATTACTGTGTAGCTGTCTTCCGAGTATATAAACAACGCGATTCGGTATGCGATTATACGGAAGTGCTTCCCACTGTGTTAGCGAATTGGAAAAGAATTCAAACTTCTGGTTCTTATAAAATGGAGTCAATATTATGCATATTTTTTTGCCAAAAATGGCTAATCATATCATGTTGTAAATATAGGCCGTATTAATCGAATCGGGACTTTCCGGTGGTAATGGAAAACTCTCAGCTATTGTGTAATGAAAGATGTTGTATCGCATCCACAGTGAAGCCGACGTAAACGCTATCTATCAAGTTCTGTCAAGTGAAAATTCTAAACAGCCCTGGTACATTACAAGAAGACATCAGTTGATGAGTGAAGGTGCCAGTGCTGCTGTCTCCCTCCACACCTTTCCTTAGCCTTCATAACACTATGTGTCAACCAAGATCATAAGAGATGGAAAAGAGCCACCGTGGTACAACAACCGAGTTAGAAAACTGCTACGGAAGCAGAGGGAACTTCACAACAAACATAACCATAGCCAAAGCCTTGCAGACAAATAAAAATTACACGAAGCGAAATGTAGTGTGAGGAGGGCTATGCGAATGGCGTTCAACGAATTCGAAAGGAAAGTTCAATGTACTGACTTGGCAGAAAATCCAAAGAAATTTTGGTCTTATGTCAAAGCGGTAGGTGCATCAAAACAAAATGCCCACTCTGTGACCAAAATGGTACTGAAACAGAGAATGACAGACTAAAGGCCGAAATACTAAATGTCTTTTTCCAAAGCTGTTTCACAGAGGGAGACTGCACTGTAGTTCCTTCTTTAGATTGTCGCACAGATGACAAAATGGTAGATATCAAAATAGATGACCGAGTGATAGAAACACAATTAAAATCGCTCGAAAGAGGAAAGGCCGCTGGACCTGATGGGATACCAGTTCGATTTTACACAGAGTACGCGAAGGAACTTGCCCCCGTTCTTGCAGCGGTGTACCGTAGGTCTCTAGAAGAGCGTAGCGTTCCAAAGGATTGGAAAAGGGCAAAAGTCATCCCCGTTTTCAAGAAGAGACGTCGAACAGACGTACAGAACTATAGACCTGTATCTCTAACGTCGATCAGCTGTAGAATTTTGGAAGACGTATTATGTTCGAGTATAATGACTTCTCTGGAGACTAGAAATCTACTCTGTAGGAATCAGCATGGCTTTCGAAAAAGACGATCATGTGAAACCCAGCTAGCGCTATTCGTCCACGAGACTCAGAGGGCCATAGACACGGGTTCCCAGGTAGATGCCGTGTTTCTTGACTTCCGCAATGCGTTTGATATAGTTCAGCACAGTCGTTTAATGAACAAAGTAAGAGGATATGAGCATATGGACTATCACACCAACTGTGTGATTGGATTGAAGAGTTCCTAGATAACAAACCAAATCATGTCATTCTCAATGGAGAGAAATATTCCGAAGTAGGAGTGGTTTCACGTGTGCCACAGGGGAGTCTCGTAGGACCGTTGCTATTCACAATATATATAAATGACCTTGAGGATAACATCAGAAGTTCACTGAAGCTTTTTGCGGATGATGCTGTAGTATATCGAGAGGTTGTAACAGTGTAAAACTGTACTGAAATGCAGGACGATCTGCAGCGAATTGACGCATGGTGCAGGGAATGGCAATTGAATCTCAATGTAGGCAAGTGTAATGTGCTGCGAATACACAGAAAGAAAGATCCTTCATCACTTAGCTAAAATATAGCAGGTCAGCAACTGGAAACAGTTAATTCCATAGCCGGCCGGAGTGGTCGAGTGGTCCTAGGCGCCACAGTCTGGAACCGCGCGACCGGTACGGTCGCAGGTTCGAATCCTTCCTCGGACATGGATGTGTGTGATGTCCTTAGTTTAGTTATGATTAAGTAGTTCTAAGTTCTAGGGGACTGATGACCTTAGAAGTTAAGTCCCATGGTGCTCAGAGCCATTTTAACCATTTTCATTTTTAGTTAATTCCATAAATTATCTGAGAGTAGGCATTAGGAGTGATCTAAAATTGAATGACCATATAAAATTAATCGTCGGTAAAGCACATATCAGACTGAGATTCATTGGAAGAATCCTAAGGAAATGCAGTCTGAAAACAAAGGAAGTTGGTTGCAGTACACTGGTTCGCCCACTGCTCACCGGTGTGGGATCCGTACCAGATACGGTTGATAGAAGAGGTAGAGAAGATCCAACGGGGAGCGGCACGCTTCGTTACAGGATCATTTAGTAATCGCGGAAGCGTTACGGAGATGACAGATAGACTCCATTGGAAGACTCTGCAAGAGAGACGCTCAGTAGATCGGTACGGGCTTTGTTGAAGTTTCGAGAAAATACCTTCACCGAGGAGTCAAGCAGTATATTGCTCCCTCCTACGTATATCTCGCGAAGAGATCATGAGGATAAAATCAGAAAGATTAGAGCCCACACAGAGGTATACCGACAATTTTGCTTCCACGAACAATACGGGACTGGAATAGAAGGGAGGACCGATAGAGGTACTCAAGGTACCCTCCGCCACACACCGTCTGGTGGTATGCAGTGTATGGATGTAGATAGTGCTCTTTATAGAGTTCCGTGCGCCTTCCTCGGCGAACGGCGAAACCCCCAAGAAAACTCTTACTTTATGTCGGCTGCATTAAAATCACGAGTGCTGCCGACCTCAGTGATGTAGCAGGCTCTAGCCCTACGGTACAGTGACGGCCCTATTGTTTTTTTTTTATTGAGTCTCAGTTCAACTGACAAAAAAAAAAAAAGCATTATGAGCAACGAAGCCACCCCTGGTCTCTTCAATGCCCTTTTACTAAATCTTGTTATCCCCGTGTGCTGTTTATACTATACCTGCTGCAGTCCATCAGCAAGCATGCACACCTAAGGTAGTAGCATTGCATGGCAGACCAGTAAACATTTACCCTCCGGCATCCCTACTCCTGGTGGTGGCCTTCTTCTTCTGCTTCTTCTTCTTGTTCTTCCTCCTCTCTTCCTGCTTTTCCCGTGCTTCTAAGACGCAGTATATAGCTCGACTGGTAATATATTGGCCCGATTTTTATGGGAATTATTTTTTATACATCAAAGTAACTTTTCAGGTAACAAGACATTGAAAAAAATTGAAATTTTTTAAGACTATTTCGAAAAATTTTGGACATATTGGCAGTTGATTTCCACATTATTTTGTCTGGTCATCCATCAATCAGATCTCACTAGAATGAATTATTCGTGATAAGACAGTAGTAGTGTTTACAGCCAACACTGCAGTTATGAAAAAAAACTGCTGAAATCTTAACAGTTGACCCTGTTGTGCCCACTGCATCGATTTAACAGCACAAGACTGTTTCAAAGTGGAATCATTTGCCGAAATTTTATTGGAAACAAAGGCTACTGTGAATTTCTTTCACAACTCTACAGTAGCCAGTGACAAACTGCGCAATGCTCCAAAAAGAGCAGCAAAAAAAAAAAAAAACTGAAACAAGAGGTACCGACTCGATGGAACACCTTATACCACATGCTCAAAAGAATTTTAGAAGTACGAAGTGATTAATGAAAGTTCAAAAGCACCGCCTTCCCTCACAACAGAATATTACTTAGCTATACAAAAGGTAATAGGTGTTCATGGAACTTCTGAAGTAGCGACAACAACAATCTTAGGGGAGTCATACGTCACTTATTCCTTAATTATACTTCTTGTACGAGTTACTACTTTATAGCTGCTAGACTTCGAAAGCACCTTAACAACTAATGAAGCACGATGAGTTCTGGATTCCTTTATTAAATCAATCAGATAATGACTTGAAACCATTTGAAACACGGACTGTTAATACGCTTGAGACATTATTATATCATAGATTTTCAAAACTCGATTTCAGGGCGTTTCAAGAAGTCGACAATGCTGCGCAATTACTTCGAGAATCGTATACTACTGTTATCGCATCAACATCAAGAATAGTACTTGAAACAGAAGCATCTTTGAGCAGTGCTAAAACGTCTAGTCATAGCTCTACAAGTTTGCAATGGGACGATCTACTTTTTTTTTGCTCAATCAGCAACAGAGTAACATCGATGTCGTTACACCAGTCAGCGATTCCATAATTAAACTACATCAGTATTCTGAAAAACCTCTAACGGACAAGCATGCCTTTGTATTATAATACTGGGAAAAATCTGACAGTATGTTGCGTGTCATGGCCTTAAATATTTGTACTGTCCAGCAACTTCATTTCTTGCAGAGAGGGTTTTCTCCAAGGCAAGAGAAATAGTTAATGAAAAACGCAGCAGACTACAGGAAAACGTGTTTACTTTATAAAACAATTTTAGGTACTTTCTCATGTATTTTAAGTAATAAAAATTCTTGAAAATTTTTTTTCATTTCAAACACCTGCCCAAAGCTATACATAGTTAACCGATATATCGATAGTTTTTAATTACATCACCGACAATATCGCATGTGTCAGCTATCGATGTTTAGGTAACACTATGCTAACGTAATTTTACTGACATTTCTTCAAAGATGTATAACATAGGCGATTTTAAGGAAGTAAAGAGAATTTGTTCAAGATTTTTCACTATTAAGACGAAGTGAATTTTTAATATTTCAAGTGTTAAAATATTTTGTCTTAGTGTTAAAGTTTTTTTTTAATACAGTTATTTTATTCCTTTCACATCAATCAGCTTCTGTTTCCTTATATCAAGTTTCAGATATATAGTTTTGATTTCCCGAGTTTCTCAGTAACAGAACACTGACAATGATCATTGCAGCAATGAGAATTTGTTTGCAGAAAAGTTTTGTGGATGTCCCTCTAGTTTAAAGCACGCACTGCGCATCACATTGCCAGTAATGCGATTTTTTTTAGGTATCATAGCAGCAGCTGCAGTAGTCTGGATATAGCAGCAGCACAGCATTTATTGATTGCGCAAACAGGTAGGCCATTTATGATTTACGTGTGAGAAAAAGAACATTTCAACAGTGACATACGTTTCAGACAGGGCGTCTTGTCACGGTCCGCGCGGCTCCCACCCCCCCTCCCCCCCGCCCTCCCCCGCCCGTCGGAGGTTCGAGTCCTCCCTCGGGAATGGGTGTGTGTGTCGTGCTTAGCCTGAGTTGGTTTAAGTTAGACAAAGTAGTGTGTAAGCTTAGGCACCGACGATGATGACGTCGTGTGGCTAGGGCCTCCCGTCGGGTAGACCGTTCGCCAGGTGCAGGTCTTTCGATTTGACGCCACTTCGGCGACTTGCGCGTCGATGGGGATGTAATGATGATGAGGTGAACAACACAACACCCAGTCCCTGAGCGAAGAAAATCTCCGACCCAGCGGGGAATGGAACCCGGGCCCTTAGGATTGACACGCCGGACAGAGACCGCTGACCACAGCAGTTTGGTCTCATAAGACCTAACTACAAAAAAATTTCAGACAGGGAAGTTTTGGTAATGATTTAAATTTCATATTTTTCTCGTCGTCAGATTGCTTCTATCATTGCTAACAGCTTAATTTTCTTAAATTTAACACAACGGTCTGCATCTCGCCACGAGCGTTGCAGCACGCGTTTGAAGTTGCATTTCTGATTAACTTTTGCATTGCTGATCGCTTTTCAAGCATTACGAGATTATTTACAAAGTTAAATACGAGCTTAACTGTTTTTCTAACAACGAATTTAGCTTCACATTGCCACACAGTCAAAGTACCAGTAAATATAACTATACATTACTATACAACAAAAACTAATTACTCACTTTCAACATGGCTCCAAGAGGTCAAAATCGTTTTTCTGGGATAGATTCCCACAGAAATTACCAGAGCGTCTACGTTAGCCTCCAGAATGGACTATACTGATGTGACTAGATTCTTGCACCTCGCTCTGAATCGCCTGATGTCTACAACCGTTTCGACCTACTGGCGTCATGTTGGCGGTTTCCTTAACATATGTAACACTTCCGCAACAAATAATCCATTTGCGTTCCTGCCACTGAGTTACGTATTCCTCCTGTTTCATACCGCTTTATAGTATTGACCTACATATTTAAATGACGCTACATCCTCCAAAGGTTTACTACTAACAGTGTAATTAGATGTTGTTGGGTTACTACTGCTTATTAGGTGCATTGTATTTCAGTTGTGCACATTCAAAAAACTCTGCTACTCGTTAAAGCATGTAGAGATACTAAGTTGTTCTGAATTACCTTATAACACACCAGTAAAGATAGTGTCCTGTTGTCAACAGCATAGTCAAATGACATGTTAATGATCAGCACTCTATCTGATAAACAATCACACTACCGAGAAATGTAGTCACTCACATGAGATGCTACGCTAACATCACGTAATGCCACCTCTACCGCCTCTAGCTGAAAAATGGCCAGTGTTCGGCGAGGAGGTAACATCAAGCATCCCATATAAAAATATAGTAACGCACTGCAGGTTAAATCCCGCAGAGCGACCAAATAGCGTGACGTTGAACGCTACAGTTCATCCACTACTCCAAATAATTCCAGACACTTTCTTTCAGATTAATACCGAGTGATTTAGTAGGCCTGGCGAGGTCGGATGGGGCCCCTGGGTGTTCATCAACCAAGAACAATCTTATGCAGTGGTTTCAATACGGCTGTCGTCATTTTAGTTTTTACGACGTGAGTGTTCAAATGGCTCTGAGCACTATGGGACTCAACTGCTGAGGTCATGAGTCCCCTAGAACTTAGAAATAGTTAAACCTAACTAACCTAAGGACATCACACACATCCATGCCCGAGGCAGGATTCGAACCTGCGACCGTAGGGGTCTCGCGGTTCCATACTGCAGCGCCAGAACCGCGCGGCCACTTCGGCCGGCAGACGTGAGTGTCCACAGCTTATTTATTATCAAGATGTAGAACAAAGGCTAACGTTGAAATACACCAATGGTCATCAATTTCAGTAAACCTAATAATTGACATCTAATTTCTTGTCGATACCATGTAACACCAAGAATATGGTTGAGTAATCAAAGGAATAGTACAACACCCTTAACTTAAACGTGCAATATTTATGTGTTTGTTTTCATCTACATGCAATATTATACATAAGATCATTGTGTACATGGAAAATAGTTATCTGAACTAGTATGCTTGTTCACGTATGTGACGAATGAGTGCCTATTCCTTACTGCACATACATCTTTCCGTACGAGCTCTGATTTCCCTTATTTCATCGTGGTGATCGTTCCGCCCTATGTAGCTCGGTGTCAACAAAACATTTCGCATTCGGAGGAGAAAGTTGGTGATTCGAAGTTCGTGAGAAGATCCCGTCGCAACGAAAAACGCATTTCTTTTAATGATTTCCAGCCCAAATGCCGTATCATTTCTGTGACACTCTCTCCGATATTTCGCGATAATACAAAACGTGCTGCCTTTCTTTGAACTTTTTCCATGTTCTCCGTCAGTTCTACCTGGTAAGGATCCCGTCACCGCGCAGCAGTACTCTAAAAGAGGACGGACAGGCGTAGTGTAGGCAGTCTCCTTAGTAGGTCTGTAACATTTTCTAAGTGTCCTGCCAATAAAACGCAGCCTTTGGTTAGCCTTCCCCACATCATTTTCTATGAGTTATTTTCAATTTAAGTTGTTCGTAATTGTAATACCTAGGTTTTTAGTTGAATTTACGGCTTTTAGATTAGACTGATTTATCGTGTAACCGAATTTTAACTTCTTCCTTTTAGTACTCATGTGGGTGACCTCATACTTTACGATATTTAGGGTCAACTTCCACTTTTCCCACCATTCAGATATTTGTTGTAAATCGCTTTCAGTTTGGTTTGATCTTCTGATGACTTTATTAATCGATAAACGACAGCGTCATCTGCAAACAACTGAAGACGGCTCCTCAGATTGTCTCCCAAATCGTTTATATAGATAAGGAACAGCAAAGGGCCTGTAACACTACCTTGGGGAACGCCAGATATCACTTCTATGTTACTCGATGACTTTCCGTCAATTACTACGAACTGTGACTTCTCTGACAAGGAAATAACAAATCCAGTCACATAACTGAAACGATATTCCATAAGCACGCAATTTTACTACGAGCCGCTTGTGTGGTACAGTGTAAAAAGCCTTCCGGAAATCCAGTAATACGGAATCGATGTGAAATCCCTTGTCAATAGCACTCAGCACTTAATGTGAATAAAGAGCTAATTGTGTTTCACAGGAACGATATTTCCTAAACCCATGTTGACTGTGTGTCAATAGACCGTTTCCTTCGAGGTAATTCATAATGTTCGAACACAATACATGTTCTAAAATCCTGCTGCATATCGACGTTAACGATATGGGTCTGTAATTTAGTGGATTACTCCTACTACCTTTCTTGAATATTGGTGTGAGCTGTGCAACTTTCCAGTCTTTGGGTACGGATCTTTCGTCGGGCGAACTGTTGTATATGATTGTTAAGTATGGAGCTAATGCATCAGCGTACTCGGAAAGGAACCTAATTGGTATACAGTCTGGATTAGAAGACTTGCTTTTATTAAGTGATCTGAGTTGCTTCATTACTCCGAGGGTATTTACTTCTACGTTACTCATGTTGGCAGCTGTTCGCTATTCGAATTCTGGAATATTTACTTCGTCTTCTTTTGTGAAGGCATTTCGGAAGGCTGTGTTTAGTAAATCTCCTTTGGCAGCACTGTCTTCCGTAGTATCTCCATTGTTATCACGCAGAGAAGGCATTGATTGTTTCTTGCCGCTAACATACTTCACATACGACCAGAATCTCTTTGGATTTTCTGCCAGGTTTCGAGACAAAGTTTCGTTATGGAAACTGTTATAGGCGTCTCGCATTGAACTCCGCGCTACGTTTAGAGCTTTTGTAAAGCATCGCCCATCTTGGGGATTTTGCGTATGTTTTAATTTGGCATGTTTCTTTCGTTGTTTCTGCAACAGTATTCTAACCCGTTTTGTGTACCAAGGAATATCCGCTCCGTCGTTTGTTTGTTTATTTGGTATACACCTCTCAATTGCTGCCGATACTATTTTTTTGAATTTATGCCACATATGGCCTACACTTGTGTTATTAATTTGGAATGAGTGGAGATTGTTCCTCAGGAAGATGTCAAGTGAATTTTTATCTGCTTTTTTGAACAGGTATATGTTTCGCTTATTTTTCGAGGATTTGGGAATTACAATATTCAATCTCGCTACGACAACTCTGTGTTCACAAAACCCTATATCGGTTTTGGTGCTGGTAATTAAGTCAGGATTATTTGTTGCTAAGAGGTCAAGTGTGTTCTCACAACCTTAACTATTCCCGTGGGCTCATGAACTAACTGCTCGAAATAATTTTCAGAAAATGGGTTTAGCACAATTTCGGATGATATTTTGTGCTTACCTCCGGGATTAAACATGTACTTTCGCCAACATATCGAGGGCAAATTAAAGTCACCCCCAACTATTATCGTATGAATTGGGTACGGGTTTGAAATCAAACTCAACCTCTGTCCTGGGTTTCTCCAGACACGTCTTCGCTAGTCACCGGGGTTCAACCAAACTTTGGCGCAAGTCGAGGAATCTGCAGCCTACGCGGTCGCAAAACAATTAAAACTGATTAAAATTCCTCATAATAGTTAGCAAAAGAAATATACTCAAAACAGCAGCAAACATTTACGCAGAATTGGTGGAAATGTACAAGACAAACATATCTGTTGCAAAAGTGAAAAGGTAACTGATTTATGCCGGCTTGAAAGGACCTGTGGCAGCGAGGAAACCCACTCTGAAGCCGGTAAATAGAAATAAGAGACTCGAATTGGCTAGAAAACATAGTAAGCGTACACATGAAGAGGGTGAGAAAGTGTTATTCACAGACGAATCGAAATCCAAGATTTTTGATACCAGAAAGAATACATTTGTTCATGGATTTGAAGGAAAAAGGCTAGCCCAGCTGTACATTCAGCCAGCCGTTAAATACAGTCGCTCTTCCATTACTGTTTTGATGGTCTTTTCCAAGAAACAGAGTTGGCGACATTGTGGAAATAGAAAGGTGTATGGGCCAGAAACAATACCAGCGCATACATCATTATTATAAGATATGTGTACTGCGCTTCATAGCAAAAGGGTTCACATTACAACACAGTAATAACCCAAAACATCGGTCTACGTTCTGTAAGAAGTGCAATGTATCAGAGGAAAAAGAGGATGCACTGAAAGACATGATGCAAGCCTCCGAAAGCCATGACAAAATCCTATGAAAATGGTGTGGAATGTAGTGGACAAAGTTCATAAAAGAAGCAAGGAATACCGACGGAATACTGTTAAGGATGTGTGGAATCATATAGAACCGCAATGAATTATTCATCTTGGCGTTGATCGACAGTTCGCCCTGATAGTTGAGTGGTCACTGTGACGGATTGCCGTCCTACGGGCCCGGGTTCGATTCCTGGCTGGGTCGGGGATCTTCTCCGCTCGGGGACTTGGTGTTGTGTTGTATCCATCATCATTTCATCCCCATCCGGCGCGCAGGTCGCCCATTGTGGCGTCGAGTGTGATCAGACCTGCACCAAGGCGGCCGGACCTGCCCCACAAGGGGCCTCCCGGTCAATGACGCCAAACGATCATTTCTATTTTTCCATTGAGTGACAGAGTTGTTGGTTGCCTTCCTCAGGGATATCGTGCCAGATTCTATCCGACTGGGGCTTTAGATTGTCGTTTTCCCCAGATGGTTGGACTGCCCTTCCCACAATGCATCAAACATTCTGATTTAGGAAGAGGTCCGGCGACCTTGTTGGCCAACATAGAGTTTGCAAGCACAAAGATAAGCAATGGAAACCCTGGCCGTGTGCGGTCGGGCATTATCTTGCTGAAATGTAGGCACAGCATGGGTTACCATGAAGCACAACAGAACGGACTGTAGAACAACATCAGCGTACTGCTGTGCTGTAAGTGTGCCATAGATGATAACAAAAGGACTCGTACTGAGAAAAGAAATGGCATCCCAGACAGTCACTACTGGATGTCAGGCCGTATGGTGGTCGACAGTCAGGTTTTACTGGCATCGTTATTGTTCCATTTATTTTGTTGTTCAGTCATCAACCTTGTAAACGTACATAAATAAAAGTTGCGTTTGTGAAAAATTGCGAATTGTCAGTCACTACAGTGACCACCCAACCTCAGGACGTATGGGCATCATTTCACCTTCGATTCGCCACATGTTGAAAACACCAGGCAAGTCGTGCAGTTTCCAAAATGTTGGTGCCGATCCTCCTAGCTATCACAATTTGTCCTGTGTCAGACTCAGATAGTGCGCCTTTCGCAATCTACACGCGAACGTCACACCCACTGGTACTACATGCACCGTGCATGTGTCTGACTAGCAGAAATTGCTCGCCAGATGGTGCTGCTATCACTTGGACGCGTATATGTCAATAGTAGGTCAGTCATGATGTTCTGGCTGATCAATGTGTATGTTATGAACAAATATTGTTTATGTTTGGCATTTTTATTCCTATAATCACAAGCAGATTTGTTCAAGAATACTGCACCGTTAAGAATCATATTTAATGTTCTTAATACTCGTAATATGCCAGCTATCAAAGGTAAGTTTTTCCATATGTTTGGCGTTTAATTGAGTCTGTAATCATAAACAATGCAAGAACAAAAGCAAAAGTAAATGTAATAGTTGTAATGGTAATGCACTTGATTTGCACTCAGATCTGCAATTGTTTACACACTGAAACGGTAAATCGAGTGAACTGAATACTATCTCGCATGCCAAAGAGAGCGACTTTTTCCCTAAACGAGAGTACGCCATGGTCGCTCAGAATACCCCTCGTTAATGTGAAAAGTTCTGGCTATGGTATTCCTGTCACATCCGAATTATTCACGCTGCGTGCCCAGATGGGACGGCCGCAGCAGGCGACAAATGCTCTGCCGTCAGCTCCCTCCCACCCCCTCCGCTGCCCCCCGCGGCAGTAGCTCACCCCCTGCAGCGCTGTAGCTTCGTTATTCGCTTTCTCGCTGCTGATTGCCTCTCCAGGGACTCATCCCATGGAGGGCCCACTCTATCCACTGTCGAGAAGCACGTGTCAGAGATCATTAGCATACCTATAGGGCGGAAAAGAGCTCTGTTGCCTCAGAAATTCGGTTTTTCTCCGCATAAAGAAATGGGCAGCTATAGTTTCAAATAATTTACGACCGCCGTATTCAAAGTGCATAGAAAGTACGCTGTCACGTTAACCGATAAGATACTTATTTAGTCGTAGTGCTGCTAGACTATTTCGCATCAAACCCCTAGCTACCGTATCCTTGCGTTTCAGTACGTCGCCTCATTCTTAACTCTACACCCCACATCCAACTGACCTTTTTACTATACATGATGTCCGACAATGCCCAAACCCTCTTAACTTCGTACAACTGGGGAAATAAATAACTGTTTTATTGGTATACCTGCTTTGAACCTGACGAAAACATTGTTAAAAATGGTTTAAATGGCTCTGAGCACTATGGGACATGACTAAGGTCATCAGTCCCCTTGAACTTAGCACTACCTAAACCTAACTAACCTAATGACGTCACACACATCCATGCCCGAGGCAGGATTCGAAACTGCGACCGTAGCAGTCTCGCGGTTTCATACTGAAGCGCCTAGAACCGCTCGGCCACACCGGCCGGCAAACATTTTTCTTTGTATATAATTGTTTAACACTAGAAGTACCGGACTTCGCCATACCCCTCATTTTGACCCACAGTAGCAAACCAGCGTTTTACTGGTATTTGTGTGATGTTTTTGGGTGCCGCCATGTTAATAATACGTTCAGGAAGACTTTAAAGTGTCGCAAAGCATAATTTCGTCGCCGATGTGACTAGGGCACAGTAAAAAGAAAAAAAATCAAAAAGAATTTGGAAGACACATTGTCTTATTTTAAGTTTTACCTCAGTCTTTCATCAGTCATCATTGACACAAGTAAAATAGTGTGACACTGTTCTTTTTTTTCAATAAGAAGATTGAAAGAGAGTGAAAACATACTATTTATATGAGTGTAATAATATTTTTACTTATATAGACACATAAGGTAGTAAGTGAGTATTTATAAAAGAGTCTAAAATGCAGTCCGTGACTGAAATGTTGTACGTGTTTTCTTGTTTATTTCAATACAGGAACAAAAACACGAGAAAAAAGAATTTCACTCTAGAATTATAAATACTTAGGAACGAAATTGTTGACAATATTGTCTAAGGTTGTATGGGTTCACAGTTCAGACTTTCGAAAAGAGTTTTGGCTTGGCAGCCTTTGCGTTTATACTTGTTGCACCTGGAACAGAGGCGTGATATTTTATTTCCTTTTTTTTTCTTTGCGGGAAACCTCAGTTTGACGAAGCTTTCTATTTCCTATAAGGGGATATTGGTTCCTCTCTGCAGTTTGTATAGGCCAGTTAGCTCATCTGCTACTCTAAGGATAGAGTTTCACCGAGAAATCATCATATGGGTTAGTGACTCAAAAACTGTGTTAACATTGATAATGCCAAGGCAAGATTGTTGTAAAAGACACTCAAAGGCCATCGGTGGACGCCACTACTGGCCGCTGTGGTCGAGCGGTTCTAGGCGCTTCAGTCCGGAACCACACGTCTGCTACGGTCGGAGGTTCGAATTCTGCCTCGGGCACGGTTGTGCGAGATGTCCTTAAGTTAGTTCGGTTTAAGTAGTTCTAAGTCTAGGGGACTGATGATCTCAGTTGTTAAGTCCCATAGTACTTAGAGCCGTCTGAACTATTTTTTTTTCTTTTTTTGACGCCTCTCGGACTATGTAGAGTCTAGTTATTGGGTCCATTATATCGATTTCACCCTTAGTTTCATTTAAGACTTTAGGTTCTGGAAGCCTCTTCTCAGTATTCTGATTGACCTAACATCGAGTAAGCATGTTGCTCAGAATAAGATTTTTTTTGTTTTCTTCTTTCTTTAGTATACCGTGAGTACATCGTCGCCCAAGTTGTACAACTGTGTTGCGTACAAAGCGTAATTCCATTTCATACTACAGAAGGGTCCTCTTTCAGTGATCTCCGAAGAGTACTAAATAAAATCGTTCTCTTTTGTAGCAGCTCATTCGCCAGTTTCACGGAGGTTAAGAAATTGTCAGTCATGAAATTACGACCACAGTTAAGAAAAGGCTGTGCCATCTTCCTAACGACACGGTGAGCCAGATCCATGCTCGGATCACCAGTTTTATGTTTGCCATGGTAATGGAATCAGTTTACTATGTAGCGCTTATCAGTATCACACAAAATCCACTATTTTATCCGATACTCATAAGGTTTACTTGGCATGTACTGTATGAATGGACCTCTGCACTCTCAAGGATATAGCTGTTCGTCGACGGTTATGTTGTCGCGTGGCAATGCAGTTGTCAGTAAATAGATACCATATTCCTTCTGTGGACTCCCAGCGTCATCCGTCGGTGTGCATTATTCCAGTCAGTACTGCACCGAAAACCGTGCGGATTCAAAGCATCGTCCGACCTCCGAATTCCTCGTATTTCAGGTTATTTTTGTCCTAAAGTGTCGTGATGCATTCCAACATCTTGTGAATAACATCGAGGCACGCCCAGAAACTATATAGAGTCTGAAAGCCGGTGTTATAGATATGAAATTGCGTTAAACTGTGTATGGGTTGAAAATGGCCCATGTAGTACTTCGAGAATAACTGACACATTTTTCCTACTTATAGGTAGGCTAAAATAAACGAACATCGTGCTAACAGCGGTACCGACCGGCCATCATGTCATCCTCAGCCCGGAGGCGTCGCCGGAAGACCATGTGGAGGGACATGTGGACAGCACACCGCACGCCAACAGCAGTCCGCTGACCCAGACGGTGACCCACCCAGTGCATGCCAAGTCAGACAGTGCTGAACTTCGGTGATCTGACGGGAACTGGTATTACCACTGCGGCAAGGTCGTTAGCTTATATGTAGGCTATTGGGACGAAATTTTGGTCAGTTGTACAACACATAAATGATCAAAAGCCACGGGAGCATCTGATACTTCGATGATTATGGATGGGGTCCACGTGGTACTGCTAGTATTAAAGACTGCTTTGTTTCAGTTGTGAAGCCATGACTAATGTTAGCCGACACAGTCATACTGTTGACGAGTGCTTAATGACTTTTGTGTGGGTGCACAAACGTCCACAGACAGGACAAACTGTGACAGAGACAATGAGTCCATTTGGACATCGCTTTATCATAGCCCCACCTAGTTAAACTATCCTGATTGACTGGGAGGAATGTGATTGTATACTTGTATGGATACTGTGTCTGTTCTTTCGGACATATCCGAAAGAACAGACACCATATCCATATAAGTATATAGTTCTGGCAATACCGGCCACGACCTTCATCTTCTGTGCGGATGCACACGTATTCCCCGAACTCTTACGGGACTTGGTAAGAATGTCTTTCACGAGTAATGAGTGTGTTGGGGTGGGACACTACGAATGTAGTGTGTGAACATACAAGGTGAGAATGTGGGTCTAGCGGGAGGCGTGCGCGAGGTAGTCCCTGCAGTCGCACTATCTTCTGTGCCCTCGGTGGCTCAGATGGATAGAGCGTCTGCCATGTAAGCAGGAGATCCCAGGTTCGAGTCCCTGTCGGGGCACACATTTTCACCTGTCCCCGTTGATATATATCAACGACCGTCAGCAGCTGAAGGTACTAATATAATTCTAATTTCGAATGTGATTGTGTTTGAGAAAGAATCTAAGACAAGCACCGTAGCAGACATAAAAGGATAAGAGAGGAAACGTGTGCCACCAACGCTCAAACGGTTGAGCAGTTTCCACTGAAATCCATTCGCAAAAGAGCAACTGATATTCAGATATCGTGTTCAGCAATGCCCGACCACAGCAAAAATGATTTGAAACTGAAAGGTTTTAGACCAGTGCTTGTGAATTCTTCAGGATACGAGTTCAGAAATTTCCATGTCCGCAACAAACTTCAGATGAAGGAAGGAAGGACATAGGTTCGGATTGTGTCAAGGACGGGGAAGAAAATCGGCCATCCCCTTTCAAAGGAAGCGTTCTGGCAATTGCCTAGAGCGATTTAGAGAAATCACAGAAAACGTAAATACGGATGGCTGGAGGAGAGTTTGAACCATCGTCCTCCAGAACGCGTGTTAAGCACGCTAACCACTGCCCCACGTCGCTCGGTGAATTTCAGATGGTGTTCTTAGATGTTACCTACCCGTACTGGCTGTGAGAAAAAGACATGGCCAAATTCTCAGGAAATATTCCTCACAAATAAAAGAATGAACTGTGTTATGTGGACATGTGTCAGAAAACACTTTATTTCCATGTTGGAGCTCATTTCCTACTTCTCTTCATAATCACACTAATAGAGACAGAACATACCAGCATTTTCATGAAAAATAATCTTACATGGAATGTTCAGAATACCCTCTCGGTTACACTTGATTACAATGTGCAGTAAGTTCAAATTTTTAGTTTCAGTGCCAGTGTTTGTTGTTCCAGTAGAACGAAAGTAATGTTGCCATGTGACACACTTCACTTCTTGTGTTGGCACACAGCTAACTAGATCGTTCTGCTAGCATCAAGCATGTAGAATAAAATGTCCAGTGTTCATCGGGGACTGTGCAAGCAGACAGCATCAACTGTTGAGTGTTCATCAAGGACTTAATTTCCGGTACAGAGCAACTGAAGTGTACTCAAATGCGAAGTTGCCCATTGCCCATATGTTGTCTAGGTTAGGAGAGTTCATCTAGCCGTGGCGTTCAACGTTTGGATTGGGAGTGGTTTTCTGAATGACAGTGATCCGCCAGGAGGACTTTTGAAGAATTTGACTGTAGTGTTTGGGAGCATGAGACGTTTAAGGCTACTACCCGCTGAACCGTGGTGCCATTGAATTAGTAGACTGTTCTGTCCGGCGCCACTGGCTCAGGTATAGTATCGACTATCCCACTTGCGGCCCCATTGCCAATATCTATAAGGAAGAGTCGGTATCTGTGGGTTGTGTCCTTAGAAGGTCTTTGCTTGCCGATATATATAACGGGGTTCTTTGGCCCGAGAGGGAGGCATGAAGTTTGGGGATTGGCGGTAGCATCTCGAGAAGAGGTGGTTCCGAAGTCCGAGTGGCCGAAGCCACGAGCTGCGCAAGGAGGGCCTGCGCATATTACATTCGTGTCGGGTGACCGCTCGTGGCCTGGCTCCCCTCTTCTACCTGGCTTTCATCGACACCACGCAGTAACCGCTGCGACGCATCTGGGATCCATGGATCAGCTTGCTGATAAAGGGGAGTAACATTCGATAATCCTCATGGTGATTTGTTTCACTGTCTACCTGCCCTCCTTATTATTTTCAGGTTTGTACCCGACCCTCAGAGTTTTACTCGGTCGACTCTTTGGTCGTAAATATAGGTAGTACTATTGTACAATGACACTAGCCGTCGTTGAAAATTTATCCCGCTATTATATTGCCTTTCTTTTCTGGTTTGTACCGATCATTAATGTTCTAATTAATCAGTCTCGGTCGTAAACACAGCCGGAACAATTGTATTAAAGTACAGCTTGCCGTTAAACAAAAGAGGGATCTTTTGGTTGGATTTAGCTGTTAACCGGTTCAGTTCTTTGATTGTAATTGCATTTCTCAGTCATTAGTTATAATCTGAACAACCTGTTGTACTAAGCTG
This sequence comes from Schistocerca americana, assembly GCF_021461395.2. Taxonomy (NCBI): domain Eukaryota; kingdom Metazoa; phylum Arthropoda; class Insecta; order Orthoptera; family Acrididae; genus Schistocerca; species Schistocerca americana. The sequence continues at coordinate 788,536,381 of NC_060122.1, read as the reverse complement.
TTCGTTTCTGTGTTTAAAAGATTGGGTCAGAATCTTCAAATGTGTGTGAAATCTTATGGTACTTAACTGCTAAGGTCATCAGTCCCTAAGCTTACACACTACTTAACCTAAATTATCCTAAGGACAAACACGCACACACCCATGCCCGAGGGAGGACTCTAACCTCCGCCGGGATCAGCTGCACATTCCATGACGGATTGGGTCATTATTGGTGTGTTTTGGCTGGATCTTATGGTTCCGCCGAGAAAGTTGTCATGTAATAAGTGTTCACAAGTAATGTTTGAAGACGATCCTTCAGAGTTTTCTTAATAACTGACAGTCAGTTTAACTTTGACAATATTAGTAGTCAACTGTCACCAGGGCTTCAGTCAAAATAAAATTGTCAGAAGGAACGGGTTTAGAAGCAGTCACATGTTGGTTGCCGATTGAAATTATGAGGTTGCTTGCTTTGAAGTGAGCCTTATCATTGTCATAGTGTTTGCTAATCTGTTAAACCTTTAAGCACAGGTGCGCATCTTAACCCCGAACCTTTCGTCACACAACTTTCAAATTAAAAGTTACGTCGTCTGTTTTGAGTAACTGAATCACTCCTGTCATCAATGGTGCTTATATAATTTTCATGTGTTGCAGAAGGGCATTTAATAAGGCAGACTGTGTCCAGCGCGGCAGTAAACATGGATGTTTCACCCGAAAACGGCTGGGCTGCGGGTCCGGCCGTCTTTTAATCATTGTCATACTGTTTGTTGTTTTGAAATACAGCGCATCAAATTTCTTTTGCAAAGACTGAACGCTTATTCAACTTAACGTTTAAGGTCAAAAGAATTCTGCAAATTGTTCATTTTTTTAAAGAAAATTTTATGGTTAAATGCTTCGATTCTCTGTTAAAAACAGTTTATATATTGTTAAATAAACAGGTTGTGTGAAAAGAGAGTTATATTGGTGGGTCCTCCCTTCCACGTTTCTCTTAATTCCAATAAGGACCACGCATCAGCAGCCACAGGAGGAAGCATTTGACGACTGAGGACACCTTAGCTGGAGGAGGAACCTGGTGATAAAGTGTTGAAAAGCTGTAGAAACTGAGCTCTAACGTGGAAATAAAGTGTTTCCGGACCTGTTTCCATGTAATAGATTTTCTTCTTGTACGTGTGAGGAATTTTTACTAAAAATCCGGCCATATGCCTTTTTTACACCCTGTATTCTAACACACCTGTTGATTATGCACAGCCGCTATAAAACAAAAACTAATCAAGCAGTACACCTTTCTCAGCAGAAATAACTGAATTCGCAGATCTTTTACAATTCTAAAATAAGTCTCCTTCAGCAACATAATGTACAAGTAGATCAGTGGGTTAGCAATGGGTTCCAGTATATCTACAACAACATGTAAAATATTTCCTAATCACTTTGAGCAAAAGTTATTTTGAGAAAATTTCCCAAACACGAAAAAAGGCTCCGTTTTAAAAAAAGATATCTCTATGACACGCTCCATATCGTTGATGAAGACAACAAGTTTGTTTTCCGGTTAATTCTTGAGATGTTTAAGAATATGCACAGAAACATCCAATTCACGCATGGCTGCGAAAGGTACAATACCATCAGTTTTCTAGATGTAGCGTATTCAGGCAAAACGATCAACCAGCATTTAGAATTTATAGGAATCAAACTACCACAGACGTTAATAACGTAACTCCCTACGCCATCTAAATTTACATAAGTTTGCAGGGTGTCAAACTGTGATGTGCAGAAGACACAACATTCCAATTGGTGATGAAAACTGTCAAGTGGAAACCATCAAGGAGATAGGTCATTCTAACTGGTAACCAGTCTTTACCTACAGACAAAAATAATGAAGGGGAGGAAATGGAAATAAAAATAATGAGCGAAATGATGTCCCTACCGTAAGTGTGCCGTACTTAGGAAACGTTTCTTACAAAGTTGTCAAGTCCTTCAAGTCATAATACTGTAGAGCGGCTTTCTCCACTACCAGTAAGCTAGATTATAGGTTATCCCGCTGTACTGTAAACACCCCTGACCCAGAGATACCTACAAAATTATTTTTTGTGAATGTAAATGGGCGTGGGAAGGAGATGGCAGTCCAAGATCGGGGATCATGTCCTAGACAGAGAGGATAACTTCCAACTTGCCTCCCTCCATGTGAAGGCTCATCTCATTAAATAGCTTTCCCACGCACCTGACAAGCATATTCTTGTAGTGACAGGGAAAAGTGCCAATGGGCAGATTAAGACGCGTGTAGCAAAACTGTAATACTTCGCTAAAGAGTGATGTCGCGCTTCCTCCCATTTGAGTGGTGGTGCACATTGAAAACTCATCGCCAAATTGCCATTTACAGCAAACAAAATCACAGCTCACAAACTCAACTTCAAAAGCTTTAAGTGTTTTCTTGTGGACTGGCTACTGTCACTATGAATTTCTCAACTGTCTAGCTGCGTTTCTTAAATGTTAATGCCTTAGATGTTGCACATGCAAGGTGACGTTAACGTATTTTGTTGTTCTTTTTATGGCTTAGATATTACTGCCTATGACGTTTCATATGCGTTGATATTGTGTGTAGTAATATTTATCTATATTGTTACCAATGGTCCGGAATATGCATTTTAATTTGTGTAGTTTTGTTAAATTTATGCTAAGTTAGTAAAATGGGAAGATTCACGGACAGTCGGGAGTATGTTCAGTTCTCTCACTCACTTCTGTCACTCCTATTTTAGAGATGTGATGATGCCGATTTTGCGTATTTTTCAATTGACCATCAATACAGTGTGGCAACTGGCCACGCCATTGTCTAGTACAGCCAACTCCCTCTTGGGAGCTTTGTAACTGCCCTTACATGTGCCTACCCGAGCGCGTTGTCCGGTTGTTCAGGGGCCAGGTAGTTCACAGATGCTGCTGCAGGCGGAGGTATCTCACATCCTGCCAAGCACTGCAGTTACTAGCTTTCTTTGTGCGTCTTGTAAAGCATTTACAAGGACAACCGTATTCTTATATCTAGCAATTTGTGTTCTTGTAATTGACTGAAGTGGATCTAATGGGAGGACAATATACGCCCAGAACTTAAGGAGCCAGAAAAGCAGATTGTATGTGCAGTGACAAAGAAACCAGTAGTAAATAAAATTTAGAAGGAGTGAGTGGGTATGATATTCTCATTCCGATACCTCACGAGAGTTTACGAAGTTGCATAAGTCTAGGTCAAAATTATATCAACCTCAGAGTCAGTGCTGAACTTGTATCCACACGTGTCGGCCATAGATTTCAATGCTGTCGCAGTGGGATGTCCACAAGCTGCGAAAATATTAATTAAAGCGTTCAACTTTACAAAGTTCGGCCAGTACGAGTAATGTCTGAGGAAGAAGTATGGCCGGCCGCGGTGGTCTAGCGGTTCTGGCGCTGCAGTCCGGAACCGCGGGACTGCTCCGGTCGCAGGTTCGAATCCTGCCTCGAGCAGCGTTCAACTTTACAAAGTTCGGCCAGTACGAGTAATGTCTGAGGAAGAAGTATGGCCGGCCGCGGTGGTCTAGCGGTTCTGGCGCTGCAGTCCGGAACTGCGGGACTGCTCCGGTCGCAGGTTCGAATCCTGCCTCGAGCATGGGTGTGTGTGATGTCCTTAGGTTAGTTAGGTTTAAGTAGTTCTAAGTTCTAGGGGACTTATGACCTAAGATGTTGAGTCCCATAGTGCTCAGAGCCATTTTTTTTGAAGAAGTATGTGTATTATTTTGGAGATGTGATGATGCCGATTCTGTGTATTTTCTAATGGTTCATGAATACTGAACTGCCTTAAACACAAAAATCATTGGACTTAGTGGTCCACCGGTCATACCCATTTAGCGCGCCAGTATCGTAGGTTGTCCTAGTTCCGTCTCTTACCTTTAGCGCCAAGTGTCTTACTTGTTTACATTCAATGTCGTCTGCATCACATTTCTGTTTGTAGTCTAGCGTCTGGTGTTTGTGCAGCGCTTCCTGATAAGGTTTTGTCACACACGGTGATGTCCAGCAAGCTTCCCACGTCCATTACATGTACAGGTGCTGTTAGCTTCAGTATTGATAAATCCAAGCTGCATATGCAGTCTTGCTCTTTAGAGATACACGATTGTGTGGTGGACAAGACAAGGTTACTACAGTTCAAGTGCATACTGCGTACTTTGTTTCGGAATCATGTTTTTTTGTTAAATTTGTTGAGCCGCTTGAAGTTGACAGGATATTATTACGTTTTGGCGAATTCAGAAGTAGTCTATAGAAATGTTCGGGTCTTTAATCTTCTGTCCGAGAAAGATGTCCATTCTGCTTCCTTATGGGAATATATGACATATTCGAAGGAAACTCTTGTCTGCTCAGCACCGCTTACGGGTATAGTGGTGTCCGATCGATTGAAATGGTGATTAAAGAAAATATTCATTTGGAGGTATGCGGTTATCAGTTTCATATTACTTATACTTTTACTAGGAGAGTGGATTACATACAATGCCAAAGAAAAGATAGCTATAGAAACTAGAGTGCACAAAATGGAAAGAGTGTTTCATATGACCAAAAACGTTTATAATAAAAAAATCCTTGTCCTGGAACACGAAATTAAGACACTACCAAACAGTGGCCAGACCTGAAGCTCTCTATGCGGTAGAAACACTTAAACTAACAAGAAATGGAGATCTTGAGAAACTAGAGAAGGTCGAAAGAAGAATTTGAAGGAAAATACTGGGAGCTAAAAGAAACGATAATGCTGAATACAGGTTAAGACCAAACAGAGAGCTATATCTGAAAACGGAGAAACTAACTGATGTAATGAGGAAGAGGAGACTACAGTTTTTTGGACATATATTCAGAATGGATAACAACAGACTAACCAAGCGGATATTCACATTACTCAATAGCTACAAATCCAAGCCAGCATGGTTCATAGAGACTGAAAAGGACATTGAAAATGCTGGAGTTACAATAGACACAATAGAAAACAGAACACATTTCAGAAAGGCAGTTCAAAAGGCAGAATTTCAGGAGAGAAAGGAAATAACTAGACGAAAGTGGACTCAAGAAGAAAGGGAACAACACTCTAAAAGGATGAAGGAAATTTGGAAACTGAAGACATCTAATACAATGAAGAGTAGCCAAAGTTGATTCATCGTACCCTCCAAATGGGTTATTCGAAAGAAAAAAAAATACTGGTCAAGAAGGAAGCTGCTTTACCGGTAGTCAGAGTGGCCACCTCCTTATGAAATGTCTGCTTCGTGTGGTCGTACTTATACCCGCTTACGAACAGCGTAAAAAACAATAGCGAATCTTCTACCACGGGATTCTGCAGCTGAGCCAACCCTAATTTTTGAGGATCAATGTGGATATTTGAGAGACAATGCTCGTGATTTTCCCCTGCTGTCCACGGTTAGGGACATTAGCACCATCATTCGCACGGTGCCACCCAGTTATTCTAAGCAAGCGTCGCATAACACTATACGTTGATGCAGTTTTTGAGGAGTCTTTTCCTTTCGCTCGCCCTTCGGATAGCCCTCCATTGAGGGACCCCCGTCTCGGGCCTGAGTTTGTGGACAAAGAAGTGATGTGGTGGCTCATCACGTCTTACTACTGACAAGTCATCTGGCGATTCTCCAGTCATCCAGGCAGACTTTTCAGCGCCGCCTGTTAAGGAATCTGTCTTCAGGACCCCACTTGTCTGCCCTAGCTCTGTCGAATACCTCTCCTGTTACCTCAGTTTCCCAAACTACTTCTGCGCATTCTGTCACGGTTCCCACGTCACAGCCTTTTGATGAGCCTAAATTAATTGATTCCCAAGGGCAGGAGAACCCCGACGTTACTAAACGAATCATCACACTTGGGGCGTGCGGAGTTCTCTCCCTATGTCTGAAACGGATTTTCTGGGTGACCTACCCACACAGCCGCATGAGATAGCGGTAATTCCGAGGACTTGCCGTGAACAACGCATCCAGTCTGAGAGAGACACATTATGGAAGAAGAACAAGCAGAAGAAAAGACAGTTAGCAGGTAGGGGAAATATTCGCTCTACTTCTCGCTCCGTTTCGTCCATTGATTCTGCCGTACCTACATTCGGCGAAGGTATTGTAATTTTGTAGTTTCTTTCCAGTTCAATTGTCAATGCAACCACCTAATTTTCTCACTTTGAAAATTTACAAGACATATTCTGAACTCCAGCTCGCCACTTTGCGACAGTTCACATGTGAGTTTGTTGCAAACGTAATTTTTTTTTAGGGGAAGTATTATTTGACCAGTTCTCAATTCCTGTATTCCGACCTCTTTTGGTGTGGCTTCCGAAATTTCTATGGGGACTACTTTCTTTTATAGTGAAGGAATTCCATTACGAGATTTCGAAGTTCTCAATGATGGTAGGGGTATAGGATGCACTTTCTGTGATCTCACTTTACTTCTTCTCTACGCCCCTTCTGGCTCTGGTCGTTCTATGGAACGTTCACGTTTCTACAAAGAGGAAAACATTTATCTACTCTGTAAACCCCCTACAAATATTCTATTGGTTGGTGATTTGAAGCCGGCCGCTGTGGCCGAGCGGTTGTAGGCGCTTCTGTCCGGAACTGCGCTGGTGCTACTGTTGCAGGTTCGAATCCTGCCTCGGGCATGGATGTGTGTAATGTCTTTAGGTTAGTTACGTTTAAGTAGTTCTAAGTCTAGGGGACTGATGACCTCAGATGTTAAGTCCCATAGTGGTTAGAGCCATTTGAGGTGATTTGAATCATGTTCTCCAGCCGATGAAACAGTCTCCTAAAATTAGCTTTAGTAAAGAACTCTATAGCATGGTATATTCCTTGCACCTGGGTTTGTTGGTATCCTACGCTTCCCAATACATTTATTTTACTGCCACCTCCAGCGGTCGATCCCTTTTACCTTTCTGATCCTTGTGCGGTCAGGTTTCGGACGACGACACAATAACTGTGTGTTTTGCTGATCGATGTGCTGTAGCCGTCACATTTATGTGAAGCAGCCGGTAACAAAGTATGTCTTTCCTGGCTGCTCATTATGGCCTATCTATAAGGCCATTCCCTTGGTGTCGTCATTCAGGAAGTATGGGCCCGTTGCCCTAGCTCTATAGAACGGCACTCGTCCACTGTGGAGTGGTGGGCACTGCATGCCAAGCCACAGATTCGTAAAGCTCTCCTTCGTCTTGGTACCGTGAGGGCGGCAAACGTCCGACTGATCAAAGTTTTGTGTTAGCAGAAGAGCCAACACCGTGTTGCTAGAGGAGGCCGAAATGCACGAGTCTTAGCTCACGCAGGCTGGCGTGAGGAGGGAAGAACTATACTGACGTGAGGTCTGGAACATGACACGGAATGAGAATTCAGAAAGCGGACGTAATTGGTTTGATACTTAACTTTAATCTATTAATGATGAACGTCGATCTTGACGGTACATGATTCACAATATTATCTGTTTAGAATACATTCTTGAAGATAGTAATTATAGTAACTGAATATGGCGCCTTGCTAGATCGTAGCAAATGACGTAGCTGGAGGCTATTCTAAACTGTCGTCTCTGCAAATGAGAACGTGTGTAGACAGTGAACCATCGGTAGCAAAGTCGGCTGTACAACTGGGCGAGTGCTAGGGAGTCTCTCTAGACTAGACCTGCCGTGTGGCGGCGCTCGGTCTGCAATCACTGATAGTGGCGACACGCGGGTCCGACGTATACTAACGGACCGCGGCCGATTTAAAGGCTATCACCTAGTAAGTGTGGTGCCTGGCGGTGACACCACACAAAGAACTTAACTACTGCGTATAATGTCAATAATATGAGTATCATGGATTATGTAGTTATGGCTAATTAAAGACCAATTACTACAGCTAAAACAATTTCACATCAAGGGAGACCGGACATCTCATCGATGTTCGTTTTAACTAGATAAACTAACTTCATTATACCATCTTATCTGTATGCAGGCGCGCAAGGAATGTGTTCGCATTACGTCCCCCCCTCCCCCCCCCCCCCCTATCACCGATGGTCGAGTGTCATCATCCCATCGTGATTGCAATTTACTTTTTAGCGACTTTAATGAACTGTGCGATACCCACTTTCCGGTTGAAAATTTTCCTGGCGATTCTTCCCTTTGCTGGATTGCGTCGTCACCACCCTCCCCCCTCCAGTAAAATGACTTTTTTCGAGTGATTTCCATAAGGATGATATATATGGTGATATTACCAAGTCTGTCAGGCAGGTCACATTTATTGGATGGTGTCATGTCATCAGGAGACTTTTCACTTTATTCTCTACTATCCAATCAACTTCCTATCGCGAAATATAAGCCTGTACCCTTGGAAAAAGATAGGTTTTGAATTGGCATACTGATATCATCCTTTGAACATGTATTTAGTGCGGCGTTTGTTAATGGACTGCTTGAATGCAAACGTTACTTTAAACGTGGAGAAATGGCTTTAGTCAGGTGTGAATATTGTTGTGTTCCATTCCGCTTACCCCACTTAATTCATATCCCACTTATTCACTCTGAAGACTGGAAGACAATCATTCCAGAAAAAAATTTGTTCCTGATATAGCATAATTACGCTCCTCTGCGAAATTTGAAGGCAAGACAAATAAAACAACATAACATATTAAATACTTGGTGGAAATGAATGGAAGAACGAGGCCATGATGGCAGATGACTCTCAGCAGAACACAGAAGCAGGGCGTCATACTGTGTGGGGTCAGCGTGACTATAGCGTCATATGGAAGAGCCCCGCGACATGAGGCAGTTGAAGGACCGGGGAAAGTCATTGTGTGTCAAACAGCGAGCAGTTACAGTGCAATGCGGTGGTGTTTATCATTACAACATAACCCAGGAAGAACATCTGGATGACTACACACGCGGAAGAAACATCGGGCAACTAGAAGCGAAAGACGAAGTGTGACGAGTATAGCACAGGAGCTTGGTATGGCTCACAACATTGCTTCACATGCATGGAGAGAGTTTCGAACCACAGGCGCTGCTGCCCTAAGGAAAGGTAGTGATGCACCACAGCGAACTAGAGCAGTAGATGACCGCTACATTGTGAAACGGCCAATAAAGAACCCAATTGCAACAGCGAGTACAGTTGCAAGCAAATTTAGCAGAACTGTAAGGCAAGGAATCTCACACTTCGCAGTGTCACGGCAACTACCTGTGGTTAGTCTCTTTGCCCGACGGCCAATTCCTTGACACCTACAAATGGGCGGCGTCGTTTACGTTGGTCCCACGAAGAGTGTTACTGAACCAGTGCTTTTCTCGGACGTGAGCATTCACTCACTGTAGGTAGTGGATCTGGACGTACATTCTCGTGGCCAGAGATGGGGAAACGTAATTCGCCCAGGAACATCGTTGAATATGATAGTTTTGGTTGTTCATGTATAATGCTTTGAGGAGGCATTGTGTTGCATAGATGTACTGAGCTGCCGGCAGCTGTGGCCGAGCTGTTCTAGGCACTTCAGTCCGGAACTGCGCTGCTGTTGCGGTCGCAGGTTCGAATCCTGCCTCGGGCATGGATGTGTGTGATGTCCTTAGGTTAGTTAGGTTTAAGTAGTTCTAAGTGTGGGGGACTGATTACCTCAGATGTTAATTACCATAATGCCTAGAGGATTTTTTATTTTTATTTATTTATTTTTTTTTGCAGTGCTCCAAGTCTTCGAACGCGGCACATTCATCGATCAACGTTATTGTGACACTGTTCAGCTTCCTGCGTACGTCTTTTCAGGGGCGTATTCTGCACTGACTCCTTGTAGATCGATGAAAATGCGCGACCGCATCGGACAGCGCACGTGAAAGAGCTCTTGGAACGGGAGGACATTCGACGAAAGGACTGGCCTACCCGTTTTCCCGAGTTAAATCCTGTCTAATACTTGGGGACACGTACTGCAGCACGTCCACGCGAACCAACGACCTTCCAGCAATTGTCAACAGCAATGTTGGGAGAACGGGGCGCTCTGCAACAGAGAACACCTTACCAACCTTCTCAAAAGCAATGAAGCAGCCTTGCAGAGTGTGCACTGCTACTTGTGATGCTCACATACGCTATTAGGAACCATTTTCCACCTTTTGTAATGGCCTGGGTGCTCCATCTCCAGTTGCAGAGACACAACGCGAACGATATTTCTCCATCTGTTTTTATTGGGAAAAATCAGTAAACAAGAACATTGCTGATGTCGAAAAAGTGTTCGAAACTAAAGACAATCTAAGCAAGAAACTATGTATGGGTCCTGCTTGGGATCTTATGGCAAAAAAAAACAAAATAAAGTGTTCTCCTCACACGTCTCTCGCTCGAGAAAGTCCACCAAAGAAAAGACCGAAAAAAACTACTATAGAGTGGTGGGCACAGCATTACCACCAAAAACAACCACGGAGGCCGAACCACAATTATATGACGCTCTTGAGCCACAGTCACAAGCTGGCACTCCAGACAAGCCAGGACTACCAGCAGACGAGGCCTGTGGCTATTGCAGCCGTCATGGCAGATCCCTACAAGACCGGGCAGTGTATCGTACTGCCATCTACCTGTTTTTTTTTCTTTATTGTGATTTCATTCCCCTGCCCCATATGGGCAGGGGAGGGCTGTCTGTGGCACAATCCGCCGCTCTTCAGCTGAGAGACGTGACAGCTAATAAAAGAAGAAAATTATACAAATAAAGGTGATAAAAAGGCGGTATAAAAACACAGTAAGGGGAGATAAGGGAGGGAAAAATACACTGACAGGAAGACGTTCATAGGGGGACAGTCAAAAAAAGTCGACATAAGGTTAGAAAACACAGCAGGCAATGCGTAGAGCACAAAAAGGACACTGAAGTCACATGCACAGGTTAAAAGTTGGCCTCAGTATTAAAAACACTCCAGAACAAGACACTTTGAATCCACTTGGAGCGATGAAGCACACACAACGAATAATAAAACTGCGAGGAGGGACCAGACGAGTGTGAGGCCTGAGAGGATGGAAAAGGAGAGCAAGGGGCAGCAGTGGAGGGGGCGTCAGGGCTGTGCCAAGGGGCAGGAGACAGATGGGGCAGGAGATGGAAGACAAGGCAGGAGAGGGTGCAGAGACACTGAAGAGGAGCACACGAGAGGGAGGGGGAGTAGGAGGGGAAAGCCGCTCGGAAGGGGGAGAAGAGGGAGCCCTGAGGAGGAGGCTGGAGGAAGGTGGGGTTACAGTCGGTAGAAAGTGTAGACGTCAGGGCGATCATCTGGGAGGGGTAGGTGCTGGAAGTTTCGTTGGGAAAGGAGGTGAAGGGTTTGGAGACGCAGAGGGAGAGTGGGACACAATGGTAAAGGTGCGGCAATGGGCTGTGTGTGGAGAGGAAGGGAGACACCGAAGGGTGAGGGTTATCGAGGCTGCGGACAAATATAGGGTATGGATGCGTTCAAGGAAGGATGCACATGGGGATGGAAGGCGGATGCGGAAGGTGAGGTGGAGTGCATGGCATTCGAGGATTAGGAGCGCTTTATAGAACCTGTGAATGGAGCAAATCCAAGCAACACTGGCATAACGAAGGATGGGGTGGATCAAGGATTTGTAGGTGTGAAGGATGGTGGAAGGATCCAGACCCCATGTCCAGCCAGACAGGAGTTTCAGGAGGAGGAGACTATCGTGTGCTTTGTGTTGGATGGTAAGGAGATGGGGAATCCAGGTGAGGTGGTGGTCGAGGGTGAGGCCAAGGTATTTGAGGGTAGGAGTGAGGTGGATAGGACGACCATAAATGGTGAGGTAGAAATCATGGAGTGAGTGGAAGTGGGTAGTGCGGCCTATGATGATCGCCTGGCTCTTGGAGGGGTTGATACGGAGGAACCACTGGTTGCAACAAGTGGTGAACCGGTCGAAGCTTCTGGCTGGCAGTGGCACCAGCTTATAAGGCAGGTTGACAAATGGATCTTGTGGGACTATTTTCCATCACGTGAGTGTCAGAGGTAAATAGTCCACTTGTTGATCGCGACCTCTGGCGCTGCTGTCGGTCGACGGTGCTCGGGCAGGGGGACCTGGTGGCCGTTGGCTAAGACACGAGGCCATGTTTTTCGCTTCCGTCATCGACCTCGGCCGTACCGTAAACATTTGCTTTGGTTTCACTCGCTGTGCTGACGGAATCCAGAATCCCTGTTCTGTCAAGCGGGATGCCGGTGTCACAGGCGAAGCAAAGACGCGGCACAAGGGACCAACAAAAATCTTTGTCACCTCAGTGTAATTATGGTCTTCCAATAAAACTGCCATTTCTGTTCGTCTCACTTCTTCGAGTGAGCTTCTGTACTATAGTGTAGCATTTCTTTTCATGTGTGGTCCACGTTTCATGGAGTTGTGTTACTTGGTAGTGACACATCATGCGAAGGTTACTTTCATCTTTAAGTTTCGCGCACCACTGTGTCTTAAACAGAGAAAATGTAGCAATAAGTCACGACGTTGATATACGCGTGTTTTTCGGCCTACTACAGAGGTATTTTGTTTCTTCGCCTTACCAAAATTCTTCTCTTAGGCTTTGAGTAGGGAATCATTGAAAAGCCTATCGTGATAACGCACGCAGTTTTGTATGTGACATTCTCATACCACTGTTTCTGGTATAAGCGATTTATACTCGTATGACATTTTTGTGCGGTTCTGAGCTCTCGAGGTCAAACACTTCCTTCGTCAGCACTGATCCAGTTTTAGAGGTGGTTATTGTTTTCCCCAGGTAGCCGTCCGCGATTCTCACAACGGGACGGAGCCTACAAGTCGTCACCGATTCCATCCAGGTTTGTGGTATACATGCAGCCTTGGCCAGATATACAAACGACAGAATTGGAAGCTCCAGATGGCCAAGCGTGCGTTTAGGAAAAAAATAGCGTTTGCAGTGGGGGTTGGCGAGGCTTGAGCCATTTGTATCACAATAGTTTCCGGGAACGGTGGGTGCAACGGAAAATGTACAGTACGGTAGTCCTTGGGAGATGAGATCAAGTCTTTACGCGGGAACATTTTCTTTTCCATTTTTATGCTAATTATATTTATTAATTGATTATAATTATTAATTTATTATTTATTATAATTATTAATTTATTGTAATTATATTTATTAATTTATATTTATTAATATATTCATAAAAGGCTTGAAAGGAAAGTCAAAGGGAAATTTGGGACTGCCATCGTGTAGTTTCATAGTGCCCCACCCAAATACACTACGCTAGCGCAACCCTACGATGTATATTTCGATAACCAGGTAAAGAATTCTACCGCAAAGCTTGAAAACTATTCTTCTCTCATCGATAGAGAATAACATCTCGAGAAGGCAGCATCAGAATACATTCACTGGACGTCACCAGCTAGCCTCGCCAATATTTAGCGAAACGTGCGTTACGCATAGTTAGCCGCTAAACTGTGCGACAAGAAAGAATGTTTTGTGAATGGAAACCAATTTTGGTTTTCCATTCGAAGTTTAATACAGCTATGTAACTGTAAACATGCGGTGCTATAAGGTGTACAATATGCAGTGAAAATCACTACTCCTCTGTTTTTATGCTGAATATAACGCCAGCAACTGCAAAACAATTGATGCATCTCATTTTACATACGAAGTTCTCGTGTATGGCGTACAATCCCATCTTGGATATTTATTTGCAATCACAATATTTTCCTTCGCCTTCACTTCTCACGCCTTTAAGAAAATATTAACATATAAAATATATTGAGCATTATTTAGATTTCTTCGCAGTGTAAAGAACGTAAAAAATTGAAAATAAAAATAAAATATTTCCGCATAGACACTCGACCCAACAAGCCACGTACTCTCGTGTACCCTGCCTTGACACTATACTAACACGAACGGTTTATGTTTCTCCCGATTCGCGCCACTAATGCTATTTTTGCTAAACTTTCGGCAATCTGGAGCTCACACTTCTGTCATTTTCATTTCTGGTCAACGGTTGTCTGTACCATAAATTAGGATGACAAATACTCGCTGCCCCTTTGCCACGTGAAACCTGGCAACATAGCTGAGAGCTATCGGCGACCGACTCTCGCCGACTGTACTCTTGGTAGTCAAATGGTTCAAATGGCTCCGAGCAGTATGCGACTTAACTTCTAAGGTCATCAGTCGCCTAGAACTTAGAACTAATTAAACCTAACTACCCTAAGGACATCACACACATCCATGCCCGAGTCAGGATTCGAACCTGCGACCGTAGCGGTCGCTCGGCTCCAGACAGTAGCACCTAGAACCGCACGGCCACTCCGGCCGGCCTCTTGGTAGTCGTGTTGCTGCTGCGGTCTTCAGTCGGAAGACATTTCATGCAGCTAACCACTTTACACTATCCTGTCCAAGACTCTTCATCTCCGAATAACCATTGCAACCTACATCCTTCTGAACCTGCTTACTATATTCACCTCTTGGTCTTCCTGTTCCAGTTTTGCCACCCACACTTTCCTCCTATACTAAATGGGTCATCCTGTCATGCCTCAGAATGTGTCCTGTCAACCGATCCCTCCTTTCAGTCAAGTTGTGCCACAAATTTCTTCTTCCCCAATTCTACTTAGTACCTCCTCATTACGTACGTGATCTACCGTCTAATCTTCAGCATTCTTCTGTAGCAACACATTTCCAAACCATCTGTTCCCTTCTTGCCTAAACTATTTACCGTCCGCGTTTCACTTCCGTACATGGATACACTCGAGGCAGATACCTTCAGCAAAGATTTCCAAACACTTCTACATCTGCGTATACATACATACTCCGCAACCCACCATACATCTACATCTACATCTATACTCCGCGAGCCAGCTTACGGTGTGTGGCGGAGGGTACTTATTGTACCACTATCTGATCCCCCCTTCCCTGTTCCATTCACGAATTGTGCGTGGGAAGAACGACTGCTTGTAAGTCTCCGTATTTGCTCTAATTTCGTGCGTGGCGGAGGGTACCTCGTACCACAACTAGCATCTTCTCTCCCTGTTCCAGTCCCAAACAGAACGAGGGAAAAATGACTGCCTATCTGCCTCTGCACGAGCCCTAATCTCTCTTATCTTATCTTTGTGGTCTATATTTGGTGGTAAAAAATTTATTTGCTTCAGAAACGCTTTTATTGCCACTGACAGTCTACATTTTATATCCTCTCTACTTGGCCGACATCAGTTATTTTTCTGCCCAAATAGCAAAACTCGTCTGCTGTTTTAAGTGTCTCCTTTCCTCACCCAATTCCCACAGCGTCACCTGAGTAATTGCACTACATGCCATTATCTCTGTTTTGCTTTTGTTGATGTTGGTCTTATATCCTTCTTTCAAGACAGTTGCCATTCCGTTAACGTCAAACCTAGTAGTTTTTATTTCTTCACCTTAATTTTAATTTGTACTCCAAATTTTGCTTTGGTTTCCTTTACTGCTTACTCAATGTACAGATTGAACAACACCGGAGATTGGCTACAGCTCTGTCTCACTCCCTTCTCAACCACTTCTTCCCTTTAGTGGCCCTCGACTCTTACGACTGCCGTCCGATTTCTGTACAAGTTGTAAATAGCTTTTAAGTCCCTTTATTTTACCCCTGCTACCTTCAAAATTTCAAAGATAGAATTTCGGTCAAAGTTGTCAAAGGTTTTCTCTAAGCTTACAAATGCTCTAAACGTAGGTTTGCCTTTCCTTAACTTATCCTCTAAGATGAGTCGTAGAGTCAGTATTGCCTCGCGTGTTCCTACATTTCTCCGAAATCCAAAGCCATTTTTCCCGAGGTAAGCTTCTACCTGGTATTCCGATCGTCTGTAAGTAATTCGTGTTACGCTTATTAAGCTGATAGTGCGGTAACTTTCTCTGTAGGTAATAGAAAATTTGAATATGGCATGCATTGAATGGAGACAGGTTAGTATCGGTAGTATTACAACGCCCAGAGTGATTCGTTAAGGGGAGTGGTTCGTGAATACAAGGGGAAATCTTGAAAAATTTATCAGTTTTCTAAATAGTGCAGCTGAAATAGTAAAAGTTGTAAGCCCACTCAATCGTTACCACCTTTTAACAGGTCTTTTAGGAACAATTTAATGTACGAACCACAGCTTTCGATCTTTCACTTTTTTCTGAACTGTATTTTCAAGTGAAATAAAGCATGTTGTACATTATAGGTAAACACATACCTTGAAAAAAAAATTGAGTAGAAAGTTGTTTTTTTGATCGATGTTCTTTACACTATTATTTTTAAAGTACACTCTTAAAAATATGTTGCTGTGTCCAATAATTATAAAAATTTCCAGCAATTATCTCATAGGTTTTCCTTAAATGTGTCTTTAATTTTCACATTTAAGTCATTAGAATAGTCCACTATTTAGTTAAGCGTGTTTCGAGCCAGTATAAAAAATTTCAACCCTCTGTCTTTAACAGTTCTTAACCAATGTGTAACAGAAGATCAAAAAAGTAAATTTCCCGGGTATTCAAGTTAGAGCTTGTTTCTCTATCTACTGTGCGCAACATTAACGCACCCCAAGCGACTACCCACCGTATTTCTTTTCTTATTCTCCCTTCCGTTTCTTTTTCAGACTACTCATTCTTATTATTGCTTCTTTGATGGCTTTCAACACTAATTTCTTGGCTTCAAATAGTCTCTTGCGGTCGATGGTTCTCTGCATGTGTAATCCACCAGGCAGTCACATCGATTCCACAACCATAAACTTGACACTACACGACCACTGAAACATAGCAGACCATCCAGCACACCTGTTATCAAAGTATTTACTCCTAACAGAACAGTAATTGGTATCCGTTCCCATATACAGTTTACTGTGTGAGATGGCTCAGTGGGTAGTACACTGGACTCGCATTTGAAATGACAGCAGTTCAAACCTGCCTCCAGCCATCCTGACTTAAGGGGAGCCGGAGCTGGTCAAATCCAAAAAATTACGATTTTTTTTTTGCTACCGAAAATTAATTGGAACATTCCTCTTTAATGTAAACTTTGAATTATTGTTCTACTCGCCCTAGAAGTGGAGTTATTACCATTTTCCCCCATGCCTGCAGAGGAAATGGGCGGCCGCTGAATGCATCTAACACCCTCTCGTGACTTCCTGGCGAACTGCTTGGGATTTTCTCGGCCTGTTACGCATACAGCGCCTTATGTTACGCATACAGCGAGTGTGCATGGGTTGGCTACATTGTTTTCTGTGACAAATATTACCCGTATTTCCTTACAGCTTACTCCTATTTTCCTCAGAATTTCGAACATCTTGCTCCATTTAATATTGTCGTACACTTTTGTTCTGGTTACGATGCTACGTTTTAGTAATCGTGTCTATAAGAAGAGGAAGAATGTAAGGAGAAGAAAATTAACACAAATACCAAGTTGCGATACTACAATGAATAAGAGCGCAGAACATCGTCTCTTTGCTGTTCACCATTTCGAATTAGTTCAGTGTTGCGCCTGTTGTTGGTAGTACGAGGTGCACTCAAGTTCTAAGGCCTCCGATTTTTTTTTCTGGACTGGAAAGAGATAGAAACATGCGCATTGCTTTAAAATGAGGCCGCATTCATTGTCAATACGTCCCAGAGATGGCAGCACCGTACGGCAGATGGAATTTTACCGCCAGAGGCGAGAATTAGAACTGTTTTAAATACTTAAAATGGCGACGTTTTCCATACTTGAACAGCGTGCAATCATTCGTTTTCTGAATTTGCGTGGTGTGAAACCAATTGAAATTCATAGATAGTTGAAGGAGACATGTGGTGATGGAGTTATGGATGTGTCGAAAGTGCGTTCATGGGTGCGAGAGTTTAATGAAGGCCGAACATCGTGTGACAACAAACGAAAACAACCTCGGGCTCGCACAAGCCGGTCTGACGACATGATCGAGAAAGTGGAGAGAATTGTTTTGGCGGATCGCCGAATGACTGTTGAACAGATCGCCTCCAGAGTTGGCATTTCTGTGGGTTCTGTGCACGCAATCCTGCATGACGACCTGAAAATGCGAAAAGTGTCATCCAGGTGGGTGCCACGAATTCTGACGGACGACCACATGGCTGCCTGTGTGGCATGTTGCCAAGCAATGTTGCCGCACAACGACAGCATGAATGGGACATTCTTTTCGTCGGCTGTGACAATGGATGAGACGTGGATGCCATTTTTCAATCCAGAAACAAAGCGCCAGTCAGCTCAATGGAAGCACACCGATTCACCGCCACCAAAAAATTTTCGGGTAACCGCCAGTGCTGAAAAAATGATGGTGTCCATGTTCTGGGACAGCGAGGGCGTAATCCTTACCCATTGCGTTCCAAAGGGCACTACGGTAACAGGTGCACCCTACGAAAATGTTTTTAAGAACAAATTCCTTCCTGCACTGCAACAAAAACGTCCGGGAAGGGCTGCGCATGTGCTGTTTCACCAAGACAACGCACCCGCACATCGAGCTAACGTTACGCAACAGTTTCTTCGTGATAACAACTTTGAAGTGATTCCTCATGCTCCCTACTCACCTGACCTGGCTCCTAGTGACTTTTGGCTTTTTCCAACAATGAAAGACACTCTCCGTGGCCGCACATTCACCAGCCGTACTGCTATTGCCTCAGCGATTTTCCAGTGGTCAAAACAGACTCCTAAAGAAGCCTTCGCCGCTGGCATGGAATCATGGCGTCAGAGTTGTGAAAAATGTGTACGTCTGCAGGGCGATTACGTCGAGAAGTAACGCCAGTTTCATCGATTTCGGGTGAGTAGTTAATTAGAAAAAAAATTCGGAGGCCTTGGAACTTGAACGCACCTCGTATTATACTTCTTGTGTAAAGCAGGTAATATGCAGTATGTACAAGAATCAGGAGGGAGGGAACAATAAAACCAATTTTTCATGACTTAGCACAGCCAGAATTGTTACACAAATGTCTACACAGAAAGAAGCAGAATCCTAATAAGAGCGTAAAAATTTGATTTGGAAAGTGATTCCTAAAAGGTTGTTTGTAAGCACAAAAACACTGCACTTTGGCATTTATAATGCAATAGCAACCTACAGCCAAGGGAACAGTGTGAAGTTCTGAAGGCATTAGGATTTACAGCTGGGGTGAACACTGTACGAGCACTAAGAAATATTGACAGAGAAAGGATAAGAGGAGCAGAAAGAAGAGAAAGGCATATGAAGTATGATGGAACAACAGGCCAGAAAAGAAAACAAAGAGGAAGCTTTTGGAGGATGAAGAAGAAGACCCTGATAATCCATCCTATAGTGCAGGAATGTATTGAGAAACTTTGATAGCCATTTCCCGTAAATTAGAATTTTTCGAATATAAGGAACATTTTCTCAAAATCCACTCAAGCTAGAGAGATGAAATTTTTATACAGCACTCCTAGTGGTCAAACTTACATTGTAACACAGCCATTTGGCAATATGTTCAGTAGTTTCATTTCAGTTTAATTATTAAGCAATTATTTGTAAAAAAAAATTGGGTCATTAATAAAAAAAAATAATTGGAAGGAAACTAGAAAAGATACTCCAAAATCCCTCTGTCATAACTGCAATACTAAACCACTCTATATGTAAAAAAAATTCAAATTTTTCTATTTGGTAGTTTATTCATAAATGTTCCTCAAACTTAGTGATTTTAACATGGGCAGCATAAGCACCTCCGGCTCCTCTTAAGTTTTCCGTGATTTCCCTAAATAGCTTAAGGCAAATTCCGGGATGGTTTCTTTAAAGAGGTATGGCCGATTTCCCTCCACACAGCTTGTACTCCGTCTCTAATGACCTCGTTGTCAATGGGACATTAAAACTGATCTCCTCCTCTACTATACACAGTTGTTAAAATTCTCATTTGCATTTTGAA
The DNA here is from genome assembly GCF_021461395.2 of Schistocerca americana. Classification (NCBI taxonomy): domain Eukaryota; kingdom Metazoa; phylum Arthropoda; class Insecta; order Orthoptera; family Acrididae; genus Schistocerca; species Schistocerca americana. The sequence continues at coordinate 788,516,645 of NC_060122.1, read as the reverse complement.
TTCCATCAACTAATTTATATTTACGACATAATTTTGTGTCATTATGACAGTAGAGACGAAGAAGTCATAACAAACAAACGTGTGAGAACGACATTTCTGATTTTAAGAGAGCTGCCTCCATGGCATGTGGGCAGCATCATGTGTGCAGACACTTAGGTACAATTTCCTCTAAGTAAAAGAAAATTGCAGAGACTATTAAAAATGATTTGGACCTCAAACATCGGAAGTAATTGGCCTCTACCCTGTCCGCGTAACGGAAAGGTGAAAGCAGCTGCGTCCGCGCGATGGCGTTGTGTAGATGGGGGCCAGCAGCGCGCCACGTGTTGACGGCAGAGAGTGATAGGCGGTCACGTGCAGGCAGGGGTTGTGGGAGGGATGTGGGGGGTGGGGAGGAGCCAGTCGCCCTAGCAGTCTGTGCAGTGAGGGACCGCAATATCGCGCGCCACCGCCGAGGGCAATGTGCGGCTAGTCTACGGGATGGGGGAGTGGGGGAGGCGAAGCGTTATTGCCCACCAGTCCCCCCCCCCCCTCTCTCTCTCTCTCTCTCTTCTCTCTGTCTCTCTCTCTCCCCAACTGCTGTCGATCTTCGCTACCAGAGAAGAATTCGGCACACTCCCTGGTCGACAGCTGTACTGTGAATTCGAGTGAGCGCTAGGTCACTCGATTGGGACAGTGAGTGTGGAGGTCAACGGAACCTATCGGGAGAATCTGAGCGAGGCTGTACATGTGTTCAAGGCACCGAACTCACATTCAGGGGACATGGTCGATACTTGCATACATTTTGCAATAATAAACAGCACCACACAAATATTGAAGAATGTCTAAAAACTAATAAGAAAGTTTTAGAAAAAGGAGCTTTAAAACTTTTTGTATCTACATCTACATCTATATTCTACAAACCACCATAAATTTCATGACAGAGATTACGTTCACTTGTACCAGTTATTAGAGTTTCTTCCTGTTCCATGCACGTATACAGCGAGGGAAGAATGACTGTTTGAATTCCTCCGTGCATGCAGTAATTATTCTAATCTTATCCTCAAGAGCTCTACGTGAGCCATACGTAGTGGTTTTAATATGATCCTAGATCAATCATTTAAAGCCGGTTCTTGAAACTTTGTTACTAGACTTTCTCGGGATGGTTCATGTCTGCCTTCAAGAGTCTGCCAGTTCAGTTCCTTCAGTATCTCTGTTACACATTCCCACGGATTAAATACACCTTTGACCATTCGTGCTGCCCTTCTCTGTATACGTTCAATACCCCTTCTTAGTTCTATCTGGTACAAGTCTTGAGCAATAATCTAGGATCACGAGTGATTAGTAAGCAACCTTCTTTGTAGACTGATTGCACTTCCCCAGTATTCTACCAATAAATGGAAGTCTGCTACCTGTTTTACCCACGGCTGAACGTATGTGATGATTCCGTGTCGTAACCCTACAAAGTGTTACACCTGGGTATTTGTACGAGTTGGACCACTCCAGCATCGACTCACTGATATTATAGTCACAGGATACTATGTTTTCCCGTTTTGTGAAGTGCAAAAGTTTATATTTCTGAACATTTAGAGCAACTTAAAGATGAGTGAAAACACCTCAAGCGTTGTGGTGAATAAAACTCAGTTGTGTAGGGCGATGTTGCTAAATCGGGACAAACAAAAACGATCCCTGTGAGGATAAGTAGCAAAAAGGGTCATAATATGGAGATATGGCCAGAAGTGTGTTGCGAGGGAGGTACACGAGCTTGAAGAAGGTGGAGATACAAGACCTTTGAAACCGTTGGATTCGATTAAACTTCTTCGGGACAGCACAGGTTTCCAAGAATGAATGCTCACACGAGAGCACAGAAGGCAAGTAAGAATGTTCTGTCCATACCCGTGGTTCAGTGGTATGGTGGAAGCGAACCATCAGTACCAGTTCAGCCTCAGGGTGTGTTGTGGTTAGGTGGTGTCTACATGTATCTGCATGGAGAAGTAGAACTGAGCTGTAGCGCCACCATAAGGTAGCCACGTTATGCCTCATATCACCGAAGGTACGAGTTCCATCAGGGGAGACAGCGTCACACGCAGAATTGCAGATATGCCTCACCTGCGAAACATGACTGATCACCTGAGGCAGTCACCAGTAATCTGCGCCCAGAAACTGAGGCTGAATTGGTGCTTGCAGTTCGCTGCCAACATATCTCTAAAACACTACAACAGATAGAACATTCTTACCTGGTGCATCATCATGTGTGCTTTCAATTACTGAAACCTGTACTGTCAAAATCTTTTATCTGCACCTTGGAACCCATTTTCTGTCACATGTTCGCATGATCTCTTATGCTCTCAGCAATCGGTTCATGCAGTTTGCCACAATTAGCAAAATAACCCTTTTCTGAAACTATTCAACTTTTTGATGGCAGCTTAAACTTAAGGATTGTAAAAAAACTCATTAATTGGAGTTAAAGAAATCTAAGTTTTCACCGACACACTACAAAAGAGAATTGTCATGAACTAATGCGTCCAGAAATAAAGACCCCAAAGCAAGATACACAAAGCGGGTGATCCTGTTGCGCTCTACATTGAGCGCTAGTAACTCGTGAATTCAGAACATTTATTACAGCTGTTGACCTTGCACACGAAAGCTACTCCAATGATCTCATCGTCGACGGAATTTCGTCACCATCTGTGGTTCCAAGCCTAGGGGTATTTAGCCCTGATGGATAAAAGATACTACACGATTCAATTATGTTTGAATCACAAAACTAAATTAGTTTCAAAAGATCAAGGAGGGGGTTAGTAGCTATGACTGACTGCCCTCAGGGATAATGGTCTGAGAAAGGTTGGGGACCACTGGTCTACATCTGAGTATATACCCCACAAGCCACGTTACAGCGCATAGCGGAGGGTACTTTGTACAACTGCTAGTCATTCCCTTTGTTGTTCCAGTCACAAATGCAATGACGGAGAAACGACTAAATACTTCCGTTCGACATGTGATTTGTCCTATCGCGCTGTTGCGCTCCTTATGCTACAGGTTTGATGGGAACAATAGCATTGTTCTGTAATCTGTCGCAACTGCAGATTTTCCACACTTCCTCAATAGTTTTTTCACGAAAAGAACGTCTTTTTCTCCTCAATGATTCATATATTAGTCCACGGAACATTTCTGTAACAATCGCGTGTTGATAGAATCTGCTGGTAAGATATCTAGCAGATCGCCTCTGTATTGCTTCGATGTCTTTAACCCAACCTAGTAAGGATCCGAGACACCCGAGAAATACTGAAGAGTGGTTCGGACGCACGTTCTGAACACGGACTCCTTTTTAGATGAGCTGTACCTCCTCACAGTTATCCCAATAAACAAAAGTCGCCCATTCGCCTTTACTGCAGCCGAACTTAGGTGCTCATTCCATTTCATTTTTAAAGTAATCCAAGTCCCTTCCCTCCTTTAGACAAAAATTACCCTTGTTACCGTGCTGTTCTGGCCAGATAACTGATTTATTGCCCTTAGATATCTTACACGTGCGAGGAGAATGAAATCGCAAGGATTTATATACATTACCACCATGACTTACCTTAGAACTTGTAACAGATGCACTAGCATTAGTTGTTGCAGACCGAAACATAACGAGGCTAAACCATCTCGAAATTAGCCAAAGAACCCAATTGACCCTTATCAAATGAAAAGCAGCAATGATAATCCAGATCTGACAAACGAAAATAATATATTTCCTGCCAATATATTGTCATAGCTCGTTCTTGTGTTCGATGTATTCTAATCAGCTCGTCTAATTTCAGTTCGTTCGAGCATAAAATTTCTTTTTCTGAATTATCGATGGACGTTTCAACATATATCGGTAACACCTGCATCGATCTATACAAATCACAGACTGCCACGCACAGCCCGAGTTGGTAGTTAGGATGAACTGTTATTGACAAATACGATCATGCTTTCTGTCAAAATTGATAATGCTTTAACGTAAGTTGTTGCTAGCCCCTGCATTCAGGTTGTTTCTATTCGTCGTAGTCATGACTGCATATACTTCCTGACTACTTTGGAACGAGTTGGCTCTTAGTGAAGGTTGATTCTAACAAAAAAGAAGACATCCACCAGCCACTGTTAATACTGCTATTTATTTAAGTAAATAGCGCCGTAACCGGTTTCTAACTGACAAATTCATCATCAGACGGCTGTTCATAAGATTTAAAAGATGCACTGTACATAATCGTCAGTTTTCGATTTTTATTCTTCCACTGTGACAAAATGTTCTTGGTGTGTTGGCGCGGAATTTTCGATGGCACCAACACACCAAGAACATTTCGCCACAGTGGATGAATAAAAATCGAAAACTGACGATTATATAAAGTGCATCTTGTAAATCTTATGAACAGCCGTCTGATGATGAACTTCTCAGTTCTAAACCGGATACGGTGCTATTTACTTAAATAAATGGCAGTATTAACAGTGGCTGGTTGCTATCTTCTTCTTTGTGAGAATCAACCTTCATTAATCGAATACAGCTGCGGTCTCACCATGTCAGTTTTAGATAAAATAGCAGAGTTGGATCTTGTCGTTTAGTGCAGATATTCGTAATTCTTACTTTTAAACGACTTGCGTCCTAGTGTCAGTATTAAAAGAAAACCATGCACCACGAAGGAATTATCCGAATGGCACGGAAATCAATGGATGTGATATATTAAGTACAGACAAACAAATGATTACAATTTCAAACAAAAATTGGACGACTGATTTACGAAAAAAGCTTCGCAAATTGAGTAAGTCAATAACGCTTCGGTCGACCTCTGGCCCATATGCAAACAGTTATTCGGCTTGGTATTGTTTGATAGAGTTGTTGGATGTACTTCTGAAGGACATCGTGCCAAATTCTGTCCAGTTGGCGCCTTAGATCGTCAAAATCCCATAATGCTCCAAACGTTGTCAATTGGGAAGAGATCCGGCGAACATGCTGGTCAAGGTAGGATTTGTCAAGAACGAAGACAAATAGTAGGAACTGTTGCCGTATGCGGGACGGAATTATCTTCTTGAAATGTAAGCCCAGAACCGCTTGCCAATAAGGGCAACAAAACGGGGTGGGCGTGGGGGGGGGGGGGGGGGGTGGAATATCGTCGACGTGCTGTAAGGGTGCCGCGGGTCACATCTACAGTGTTCCTGCCATGAAAATAAATGGCACCACAGACCATGACTCCGAGCTATCGGGCCGTATGGCAGGCGACAGTCAGGTTCATATCCCACCGCTGGCCGGGGCGTCTCTAGGAACGTCTTCGCTTCTTCGCTGGTCATCAGGACTGCATTCGAAGAGGGACTCATCACTGAAGACAGTTCTATTGCTGTCAACGAGATTCCAGACCGACACTCGTTCTAAAGAGCTACGTTTTTTCTTGAAGAAAATTGGCTTTAGTCAGTTTCACTGCATGTTTGCCCTGCAACGTATCCAGTACACTGGAATGTTTTTTGTTTCAGTTCACTGTCACGCTTTTTCCCCTTTATATTTGGATTTTTATTAGTTGTAGCGTTCTATGTATGCCTTTTTGTCGCCAACTATTTGCTAATTTTCTTTAGTACCAAATTCATCCTACTTCTTAACGGATGTCCCATTTTACCTTTACAAAGCTTTATTTGTTCGTAACATTTTTTACGATAGATCGACAGTTCTATTTTACGTATTTCCGCATTCTTTCAGTATAATAACTTTATCTTGGAACTGTTCCATTTTCTCCGTGTTTGCTTAGAAAAACAATAATATGGGAATTGTGAGTCCACCTTGAATGCAAAAGTATGGAAATAAATACCAAAAGTGTTTGGAATCATGGCGGTCGTACAATTCGTATGTTGTTGTTCTTCCATTACGATATTTTTTGTTTAGTTTGTTACTCATGTCGTCTTTGAGATAACATTTGTGCTAAGTTTAAATTTTGATGGAAAAGTGCCTTCTAAAGGAGAAGACAAATGTACTTAGATTCAGATTTAATATTTATGTCTAATACAGAACGCTCACTATTCCAATTGACACTTCCCAAAATCCTCATAAAGTTCTCTCGTGTGAAGCCATTAACACAACTTTTTCCCTCTTTAATGCTACACTATAAGTGTGTGAAATCTAATGGGACTTAACTGCTAAGGTCATCAGTCCCTAAGATTACTCACTACTTAACCTAAATTATCCTAAGGACAAACACACACACCCATGCCCGTGGGAGGACTCTAACCTCCGCCGGGACCAGCCGCACAATCCATGACTGCAGTGCCCCTGACCGCTCGGCTAATCCCGCGCGGCAACGTTACACTATAAGTTACTGTTTTATATGTTGTCATGGTTGGAAGATCCTCTCTGAAAATGTCCAATGTCAATTTCGTCAAGAATGTCTTTACATGCAAAAATTTTACGTACAACTGAGCTTCTGTCATGTTCGGTACCACTGGAAAAGCTTACAAGTGGTGTTAAATATTAGGGTGCATTTAATATTTCATATGACATGTTCTTTCTTGTACTGAGTGTTACATACACATGTGTGCTAACCCTTTTCGTTGTATGACTGGCATCTGCTAATCCGTAGCTGCAGGGGGTAGGGTGTTTCATGATGGAGCAGTCTCTGCTTTAATGATACTAAATGCGTGGCGATCGGAACTGGCTAGGCTCACATTAAGGGCGAGCATTACCCCAGTAAAAGCCGATGTTTTCTGATGCACCTTGTGAGATGTCCTACGACAGTGTTATTTCCCGGTGGCAGCGACCATGCTACACTCCTGGAAATGGAAAAAAGAACACATTGACACCGGTGTGTCAGACCCACCATACTTGCTCCGGACACTGCGAGAGGGCTGTACAAGCAATGATCACACGCACGGCACTGCGGACACACCAGGAACCGCGGTGTTGGCCGTCGAATGGCGCTAGCTGCGCAGCATTTGTGCACCGCCGCCGTCAGTGTCAGCCAGTTTGCCGTGGCATACGGAGCTCCATCGCAGTCTTTAACACTGGTAGCATGCCGCGACAGCGTGGACGTGAACCGTATGTGCAGTTGACGGACTTTGAGCGAGGGCGTATAGTGGGCATGCGGGAGGCCGGGTGGACGTACCGCCGAATTGCTCAACACGTGGGGCGTGAGGTCTCCACAGTACATCGATGTTGTCGCCAGTGGTCGGCGGAAGGTGCACGTGCCCGTCGACCTGGGACCGGACCGCAGCGACGCACGGATGCACGCCAAGACCGTAGGATCCTACGCAGTGCCGTAGGGGACCGCACCGCCACTTCCCAGCAAATTAGGGACGCTGTTGCTCCTGGGGTATCGGCGAGGACCATTCGCAACCGTCTCCATGAAGCTGGGCTACGGTCCCACACACCGTTAGGCCGTCTTCCGCTCACGCCCCAACATCGTGCAGCCCGCCTCCAGTGCTGTCGCGACAAGCGTGAATGGACGGACGGATGGAGACGTGTCGTCTTCAGCGATGAGAGTCGCTTCTGCCTTGGTGCCAATGATGGTCGTATGCGTGTTTGGCGCCGTGCAGGTGAGCGCCACAATCAGGACTGCATACGACCGAGGCACACAGGGCCAACACCCGGCATCATGGTGTGGGGAGCGATCTCCTACACTGGCCGTACACCACTGGTGATCGTCGAGGGGACACTGAATAGTGCACGGTACATCCAAACCGTCATTGAACCCATCGTTCTACCATTCCTAGACCGGCAAGGGAACTTGCTGTTCCAACAGGACAATGCACGTCCGCATGTATCCCGTGCCACCCAACGTGCTCTAGAAGGTGTAAGTCAACTACCCTGGCCAGCAAGATCTCCGGATCTGTCCCCCATTGAGCATGTTTGGGACTGGATGAAGCGTCGTCTCACGCGGTCTGCACGTCCAGCACGAACGCTGGTCCAACTGAGGCGCCAGGTGGAAATGGCATGGCAAGCCGTTCCACAAGATTACATCCAGCATCTCTACGATCGTCTCCATGGGAGAATAGCAGCCTGCATTGCTGCGAAAGGTGGATATACACTGTACTAGTGCCGACATTGTGCATGCTCTGTTGCCTGTGTCTATGTGCCTGTGGTTCTGTCAGTGTGATCATGTGATGTATCTGACCCCAGGAATGTGTCAATAAAGTTTCCCCTTCCTGGGACAATGAATTCACGGTGTTCTTATTTCAATTTCCAGGAGTGTATTTGGCGTGTCACGCAGTTGTGGAGTGTGCACCGATGGGTGTGGTGAGTCTGCAGTACGATAAGGAGCTGACAGCATCTTCCGGAGGCCAGCTCTGCCGTCGCGATGGAAGTGGCTGGGAATCCTGCGAAGCGTTGCTACGGACAGGGCACTGGCGCGACTGCCGAGGTTGTCTGACCGGCGGCCTGGGTCTGGAGGTGTTGGAATTAGTATGGCAGTCTGCTGCACTGAGAGGAAGCGGCAACTTAATCTTGAGCCATCGCCGAAGATCGCTGCGGGTCGGGGCTGACAAGTTTTGGACTGGAGCTGGGATGTTGTTTGGTGCGTGAGTCACACTTGCTTATTGTGGGCGGGGCTTGTCCAATGAGTCATCACAGGAGCACTGCGTTTCTGGGGAGACGTGAACAAGGTTGATCCACTAAGAGCCAACTCCAAGGGTCCTCACAGAGTTGGTGCAGAGCGATACCGGAAAGCAGAACGGTCGACATGGACACCAGGCTCAGCGAGTTTGTGCAGGAGCCCACACTTCAGTGAAGGTGAGGACAGCTTTAGTAGATTACGAGCAGATCAGTCAGAGTGCTTCTGGAGTAAATTTTAGTGGTATCCTGATAACGTTGGGTTTAAGTCGACGCACAGTGTTACAGGATAACAATTATTGAACTACATGAAAAAAATCGTTATAACATCTGAACGGTTTGAGTTAGGACGCTCAAAAGCGGGGCTTGATGGGAATTAGTATAAGCCTGCATGGTTCGGTTTAGTGACGAAGCCCACTTACATATGGATAGGTTCGTCAATAAGCAAATTGGTGCATTTGGAGGACTGAGAATCCGAATTTCTCGACCGAAAAGCCCCTTTACCCTCAACAGTTGACTATGTGGTGTGCAATGTCTAGTCACGGAATAATTGGTCACGGAATAATTGGTGCGATATAGTTTGATGGCACGCAGACTACCAAACGGTACGTGAACTTTTTGGAAGATGATTTCATCGCCATTATCCAAATTGACTCTGATTTCGACAAGATGTGGTTCATGCAAGACGGAACTCGACCTCATCGAAGCAGGAGAATGTTTTGATGTCCTGGAAGAGCACTTTGGTGACCACGTTCAGACTCTGGGGTATCCAGAGGTCACTGGCATGGCCCTCGGTTGGCCGTCATATTCTCCGGATCTGAATACACGCGACTCCTTTTTGTACGCTATATTAAAGATAAGGTGTACAGCAATAGCCACAAAACCACTGCTGAGCTGAAACCAGCCATTCAGGAGATCATCGACAGCATCGCTAACCGGACAGTTCAGCGGGTCATGCAGAATTTCGCTTTTCGTTTGCGCCACATCATTGCCAATAATGGCAGACATATCAAATGTGTCATCACCTAAATCCGAATATCTGTAGTGACGTTTACATGTTGAAAAAAGTGTGTGCACGCCGTACTTGGTAACTAAATGGTTCAAATGGCTCTGAGCACTATGGGACTCAACTGCTGTGGTTATCAGTCCCCTAGAACTTAGAACTACTTAAACCTAACTAACGTAAGGACATCACACACATCCATGCCCGAGGCAGGATTCGAACCTGCGACCGTAGCGGTCGCACGGTTCCGGACTGCGCGCCTAGAACCGCGAGACCACCGCGGCCGGCGTACTTGGTAACTAATTTATGCTTTATTTTTCATATAGTTCAATAATTGTCACCCTGTGAAGGTGCGTTAAGTGCTGCCAATTGTAATACATTGTGCTACCGGCATTCGTGAGAGTTCTGTAACGGCTTATTAGTGGACTGAACGTGTGGCATGTTGCACTGAATGCCATGTCACTAACGAAGCCTTTGAAGTCAGTATACGCTGGCAATGCAACTGTGCTGGTTAAATGTGAGTTGAAATTCTTTCTTTGACAGCAGTGGTTCTGTTCTGTAAGCAATGATTTTGAATTGCGCAATGATGTTGTTGTTGTCGAACCAGTAGTTTATTTAAGTGAACTGAAAATTGTAACATTACCTTATGTGACTGATTTATCAAATACTGATCATTTAGATTACCGATCATTTAGACATAAGCGTGGGTAGAGAAGGTCTGGTTTTAGCAGTTGAGGTCTTGGTGATACGCTGCTGAAAGCAAGTAGTAGTTAGCGACTGTATTACTTGGTGCTTATCCCAGATAAGTTGAGTGTTTTCTAGTATGAGTATTTTCTAGCGTTACGATCACTAATAACAGACGGCCATACGCTGTCACTTGCTATGCCGTATTTGGCTCCTTGTTGAAAGACAAGATTATTTACTCGATTCAGGATACTCTGGGATATTGTGGGAAATGACCATTGACCATGCCGACATCCTTCTCCTGAATCGCACTGACTGCATGCACATTGGAGTCACTAGCTACTTTTTGGTTGTTTCCAGCGGATAATCTTTCAATCTAAGTTCTAACTGCTGCACAGTATTTGTGTTCCAGCCAAACCTCAGCTTAAATGATTTATCATTTAATTCCTAGAATAGGTATGTCCTTTGTCGTCATCAGGAGACACATGGGAATAATGTGACATCTGCAAAGCAAACGAAACGAAACAATATAATTCACATCACGTAAGGTTCTTGCAGACATAAAGCTGCCCACCAATGTGTTCGAGAACGCTCAGAAAATGGAAATTATTGAATGGTTTCAAAACGTAGTGTTTTTAAAATTACCCTTGGAACAAATACAGCATAGAAGTATTATCAAATGTAAAAAAGTAATTAAAAAGTAAATAAAAATGAAAAAATCGAAAAAGTTGCTAGAGTTAGAATAAGACATCCTCTGCGTTGTACGCCAGGATGCAACCTCTAAGCTACCGTAATATTCTCGTAAACATCATCTTCCTGAATGATGCATCAATAATTCATAAAGTTTTATTCATCAACATGCGTGCAGCAGTCACACCACTTTAAGGGTGTGTTCGGCAGTTAAAAAAAAATACACACTTTGTAGTTGCTGCCATTCGAACCGAAAGGGCACGTGTATAGGAGGTGTCTAGCCGTTATTAGGTACTATCAAAATTAACATAGTACTGAACTTTTCATGGCAAATAATTTCCTCTATTACTCCGGCGCTAAACGTCTATAAAACGCCTTTAAAATAATCTCATAAATTACTAGACGTCTCCAAGAATTGTCATGAGACCAGCTTATCTGCATTCATAATGTCCTTAGCTCATAATTTCCTTAACTTAACTTCAAAGACTGAAAAAATAATCGAGCTTCAACTGTGTGGGAGTGGCACAGTGACATATTTACGTTTTAACATGCACTTTTTCAATTTTTAAATTTGTTTTTGCGCACAACATAAGCGTTTATGTTACGCCAGTACATTGGAAACTGGCGATTACGTTTGAAATTGATTATGATCCGCAGATTTGATTCTTCTTCAAGGCAATAAAATCTGGAATTAGCATTTATACGTAAAACCACATGCGAGGTCGTTATCTGTGTAAATCCAAGGTCAAATGCTTTATACAAACGGTCCTAAGGTGAATGGAAAGGTAGGAAAAGAAGTGGCGGAACAAATATACGAGTGACTGCCCATTGCAGTTTTAGTAACAATAATAATTTGGACAGGAAAACGTAAAAGGTATGACCACTCTCGACGCACTTCACCTTCGCAATGATGTCGACGGGCCGTACAAGCCCAGGAAAAGAGGCGGTGTAGGGCTCTTGTGAATAAGGCAGCCCGTTGGAGAGGAGGCAACATGCATTGGCAGATTATATGAAAGATAGCAGCAAAACAAGAATCAATACCGAAAAGCTTAACTCCAATGCCAGCCGGGTTGATAGTTAGCACAATAAAGTATCATGTAGGGTGTTATCGGAAAAAGCCGAAAGCAGAACAGATAATTGAAAGACCTGGTCTTTGCTGACCAACGTAACAATAATGAAGGAATCGTTCAAATGGCTCTGAGCACTATGGGACTTAACTTCTGAGGTCATCAGTCCCCTAGAAACTTACAACTAGTTAAACCTAACTAACCTAAGGACAGCACACATATCCATGCCCGAGGCAGGATATGAACCTGCGACCGTAGCGGTCGTGCGGTTCAAGACTGCAGCGCCTAGAACAGCTCGGCCACTTCGGCAGGCAATAATGAAGGAATCAGAAGGAGTGACTTTCCTCTGCACACGAACAGGCCATCAGTACTAATGCCATCAAAGATAGAATAGAGTTTTCACCAAGTTGCAGACTCTGCTAAGACACTAAGGAAACAATCGACCACATCTTAAGCTGTTGCAAAGATATCAGTCACACTTATTATAAGCAGAGGCATGGTGTTTTGGTACAAACGATCCACTGCAAGTGTACCAAAATTTCATTTTCCAATGACAAAGAACTCGTGCGACAACAAGACGCTAAAAGGAGCCGAAAACAAACGTTTAAAACTACAAATAGGACGAGGAATTCCGCCTTATGCTAGACACCTTTTCAGTTTTGTTTTACCCAGACACGTTGCAGCACTTTTCGTGCTATCTTCAGTGGCCTATTTTTTATTTTCCTTCCGTAAAATTGTTGTTGCATATTACCATTTAGCGAGACTTTCGGCACATAATATTTACAATTGTGAATGAATAATTGTTGTAAAATATTACACATTATTTGTTCATAGTTCATAGTTGAGATATGTATTAACGACCTGGTGCACTGTGTGTTGTTTATAACATTATGTCTATTTATAATATTTTACAACAATTATTCATTCACAATGGTAAATATTATGTAGAAAAAGTCTCGATAAATATTAATATGTAACAACTATTTTACAGTAAAAAAAACAAATAATTACCCACTGAAGATAGCACAAAGAGTGCTGAAAGATGTCTTGGTAAAACAAAACTGGAACGGTGTCTTACATAAGGCGGAATTCCTCGTCCTATTTTCATAGTAAGCACGGACATAAGATGAATAACTGCAACACCACAAGATGATTGTTTAAAATTACTGTGGGGCTTCCGTCTTCATACAGGTCAAATGCTGGAACATAATGCCCGAGACATCACAACTGTGAAGGAAAAGAAAGTGTGCATCATTCACATTGCCCCACGTGTACCAGAATCGACGTGGAAAAACTGGAAAATCTCAACAGGTACGACGACATGAAAATCGTACTACAGTGATTCTCACATAAAACAGTGGAAGTGGCCCCATTGCCAAAAACAATCTTCGCGAGTACTTGAAAACTACTGCCAGGGATAAGAATGTACACCGACCTACGACAAAAATCTGCTTTAATTGGACCTGCATAAATTATCCGTCGACACATCACGCTGTACTAGAAACTTATGAAACGTTCGAGTAGTGAAAAGATACGAAATCCAGCGTAGGAGTGGCATTTCAAATGGTTCAAATGGCTCTGAGCACTATGGGACTCAACATCTTAGGTCATAAGTCCCCTAGAACTTAGAACTACTTAAACCTAACTAACCTAAGGACATCACACACACCCATACCCGAGGCAGGATTCGAACCTGCGACCGTAGCAGCCCCGCGGTTCCGGACTGCAGCGCCAGAACCGCTAGACCATGTGGCATTTCCTGTGTATACAGTTATTATTATTATTATTAAGGTATTGCTGTGTTGAATTAGAAAGCTGAAATTTAAATGAAGATCGTGTATACAGAGCCAAACACGAATAAAATTTGTATTTTCACAAGTAAATAACCACAGTGCCTTGATGAAAGAACGCAGACAGCGGTGCGTACTCACTCTGTCATGATGTCGATGACGAAGTGCGCCATCTCGCGGAAGCTGACGGTACCGATGCGCACCAGCAGGTAGAACTCGTCTTCGCAGCCCTGTTTGGGCCGCGTGTAGTCGAACGTCATCCCACCTGCCGTCAGCAGCGGCACGCCCCAGAACTTCACCATGCGCGCCACCACCGCTGCAACACACCGCGCCCCATCTGCTTCACACACCTGTACCAGCTATGAAAACGAGCAGGCGATAAGCACAATCCACCACAATGGTTCTTGGGGAGGAGGGAGGAATCGAAATGGTTCGAATGTCTCTGAGCACTATGGGACTTGACATCTGAGGTCATCAGTCCCCTAGAACTTAGAACTACTTAAACTTAACTAACATAAGGACATCACACACATCCATGCCCGAGGCAGGATTATAACCTGCGACCGTAGCGGTCGCGCGGTTCCAGACTGAAGCGCCTAGAACCGCTCAGCCATCCCGGCCGGCCAGGACGGAGGGAGGAGAAGGATTTTTTTGGTGGGAGCACGAGGCTCGAATACCGTAAGTAGGATGAAATGGATGAGGGTTGCAACAAATATACAGAGAGATGATGAAGCTTGCACAGAAGTAACACGGAGAGCTGCATCAAACCTACCTTCGAAATGAAGACCAAATGATTACAACATCCATGATTTACACCATTTGGATATTACAATAATCTATGGTGAGTAAAGACATTCTGTAACTGTTATTATTTTCACAAAAACTTTTCTTAAACATGCAGAAAACCTACATTATACTGTACCGTACTGGTAAAGAAAAACGGCTCTATATTAAAGCACGCAAGATAAAATATTCATTGTAAACGTCTGCCAACCTGACCCCATCTACTTAATGGAAATAGCAACAGAAGGTGAACACAGAGGTTTGCAGAAGTAAACACAACATGAAGGTCGCATACTCGCACCGGTAAGAACGTTAGTTACGCCTGGAAAGCCAGCTGGAAGAATCGTTCCCGGATGGACTAGACACCCCACATGCTTTCAGATGAATCTAAGACGACAAGTAGATAAGCGGATGAGATCGTCTGTCATCAGCCCCTCCCAGCAATTCCTTTGTTATTAGAGAGTAAAAAAAATTAAATCATCACTCAGATTTTGTTTATAATAATAGAAGAAAACCTCTTAATACACAGCTATCACTATTTAGTCGATACTTCCTGCTGGTGTAACCTTTAAGAAAAAATTTGAGTAACTAGAAAGAGTCAAATCGCATCTTGTCTTATCAGCTACGCACCGAATGAGGGAGTAATGAAGCGATTTGTCCTAGACAGTTCAGTCTAGAAGTGGGCGCCTAATCACATAGACTGCAGTGTCTTCAACTCTGATAATAATGCAGAGTATAATGGAGCTTAGAAAGAGAAAATTAATCAGTAATATGTTAATATTACTTAATGAAAGAAAACACACACAGTACTGATGTAATATTATACAATGTTTATTATTTATGCCACAAACTGGTTTCGGCTATTACGCCATCATCATAACGTACCTAATGATAGTGTATGTGCGGAAACCGATTTGTGAAATTAATAGTAAACATTGTATAATATTACACCAGTGGTGCAAAGATTATACTTTTGAATGATAATAATAATAAAGATTAGTAACGGTTTGCGACTGCTGTAGACGTACGCTTCACTGCCCGGTAATGTGATCAGATACATTTTATCCATGTCTTGCAGCTGTGAACGTGGCTATATTCAATACACAGTAAGAATGAGCTCGTGCTGAATAGTAATTTTTAATGTGAAAAATTCTACAAATTTTTTTAAAAAAAAACAAAATTTATTAACCCTCTACATTTTTATTCTCAATGTCTACACATTTATTTCTCAACATATTAACGCTAACGACAAACACATTTCTCCCATCGAGAGACCAGTTTTTTGATACCGTCATTGCAGAATGTTGACGGAGCCACAACCTCATCTCTGCTCGCACAACTCCACAGTGAAGTCCTCGCATGTGTCCTTTGAGTTTTGGAAACAGATAAAAATCGGATAGAACCAGGTAGGGACTGCATAAAGGAGGACAGATGGCAGGCGACGGATTGTTGCAGATGTTGCAGCTCTCGTATGTGATCTGTCATTGTCATACTGAAGGAAAGAGTGCTCCGTGTGTGGACGAACTTTCGGTACATTTTCTGCGATGAGGAACTCATTTACAACACACATGTGGTGACTCTTCTGTCGGACATATGCACACCAGTCTCGAACCCCTACCGGAATCGGCGAAATGTCGCGAGTAATGAAAATAATGGGCACGGAGCACTACATTAGTAGTGTGTGGATAAAATGAGAACCTGGGTCTGACAAATGGCTCTGAGCACTATGGGACTTAACTTCTGAGGCCATCAGTCCCCTAGAACTTAGAACTACTTAAACCTAACTAAGCCTATGGACATCACACACATCCAAGCTCGAGGTAGGATTCGAACCTGCGACCGTAGCGGTTGTGCGGTTCCAGACTGAAGAGCCTAGAACCGTTCGTACACAGCGGCCGGATTGGGTCTGACAGGAGCCGTGCTAGGGCAGTCCGTGTGGTTGCGGTGACCACAGTGTGTGGTTGACCCAGTGGTCAGAATATCTGCCTGTTAAGAAGTAGATCCGGCTTCTTATCCCAGTCAGGCACAATTTTTAAACTTCTCCATTGATTCAAATCAATGCCCGCTTGCAGCTAATGTCTGTACTTCCTTTGTGTCTCAATTACAACACGCTGTTTCTCACGCACTAGCATAGTTACATTACACACCCTCATACACGCCTTGTAGCAGCAGAGGGTTGCAACGTGCGTGACCGAAGGGAGAAAGTCGACTGAGCAATATGCATCACTTGTAATACAATGCGAAGGCATTGCTTTGCAGCACTCCTTCGTTGCTAACAATAACACCTTCAGTCACAACTTTTTTTTTTTTTAGTGATGGTTGGATGTTACCTTTATATTCCACAAATCGCATGACGGATAATATGATGAAAAATAGGAAAAACAGTGAGAAACCTACCGAAAAATCAAAGGACAATATTATCAACATTTTAATGCCAACAGATGATGGACTACCCTTTCTGTAAATACATACACGTCACTTTTCAGAAGTTGCAGGGGCAACTGATGTGGCCTTCTAAGACTAACCAAAACGGCCTTGCTGTGCTGGTACTGTGAACGGGTAAAAGCAAGGGGAAACTACAGCCGCAATTTTTCCCGAGGGCATGCAGCTTTACCGTGTGTGTTAAGTGATGATGGCGTCCTCTTGGGTAAAATATTCCGGAGGTGAAATAGTCCCCCATTCGGCTCTCCGGGTCGGGACTACTCAAGAGGACGTCGTTATCAGGAGAAAGAAAACTGGCGTTCTACGGATCGGAGCGTGGAATGTCAGATCCTTTAATCGGGCAGGTTGGTTAGAAAATTTAAAAAGGGAGATGGATAGGTTAAAGTTAGATATAGTGGGAATTAGTGAAGTTCGGTGGCAGGAGGAACAAGACTTTTGGTCAGGTGAATACAGGGTTATAAATACAAAATCAAATATGGGTAATGAAGGAGTAGGTTTAATAATGAATAAAAAATAAGAGTGCGGGTAAGCTACTACAAACAGCATAGTGGACGCATTATTGTGGCCAAGACAGACACGAAGCCCACGCCTACTACAGTAGTACAAGTTAACATGCCAACTAGCTCTGCAGATGATGAAGAAATTGATGAAATGAATGATGAGATAAAAGACGTTATTCAGGTAGTGAAGGTAGACGAAAATTTAATAGTCATGGATGACTGGAATTCGACAGTAGGAAAAGGGAGACAAAGAAACATAGTAGGTGAATATGGATTGGGGGTAAGAAATAAAAGAGGAAGCCGTCTTGTAGAATTTTGCACACAGCGTAACTTCATCATAGCTAACACTTGGTTCTAGAATCATAAAATAAGATTGTATACATGGAAGAATACTGGAGACACTAGAAGGTATCAGATAGATTATATAATCGTAAGACAGAGATTTAGGAACCAGGTTGTAAATTGAAAGACATTTCCAGGGGCAGATATGAACTCTGACCACAGTATGTTGGTTATGAACTGTAAATTAAAACTGAAGAAACTGCAAAAAGGTGGTAATTTAAGGAGATGGGACCTGGATAAACTGACTAAACCAGAGGTGGTACAGAGTTTCAGGGAGAGCATAAGCGAACAATTGACAGGAATGTGGGAATGAAATACAGTAGAAGAAGAATGGGTAGCTCTGAGGGATGAAGTAGTGAAGGCAGCAGAGGATCACGTAGGTAAAAAGACGAGGGCTAGGCCGAGCGAGGTGGCGCAGTGGTTAGCACACTGGACTCGCATTCGGAAGGACGACGGTTCAATCCCGTCTCCAGCCATCCTGATTTAGGTTTTCCGTGATTTCCCTAAATCGTTTCAGGCAAATGCCGGGATGGTTCCTTTGAAAGGGCACGACCGATTTCCTTCCCAATCCTTCCCTAACCCTAGCTTGCGCTCCGTCTCTAATGACCTCGTTGACGACGGGACGTTAAACACTAACCACCACCACCAGACCAGGGCTAGTTGAAATCCTTGGGTAACAGAAGATATACTGAATTTAATTGATGAAAGGAGAAAATATAAAAACGCAGTAAATTAAGCAGGCAAAAAGGAATACAAACGTCTCAAAAATGAGATCGATAGGAAGTGCAAAATGGCTAAGCAGAGATGGCTAAGTGTAAAGATGTAGAGGCTTATCTCACTAGGGTAAGATAGATACTGCCTACAGGAAAATTAAAGAGACCTTTGGAGAAAAGAGAACCACTAGTATGAATATCAAGAGCTCAGATGGAAACCCAGTTCTAAACAAAGAAGGGAAACCAGAAAGGTGGAAGGAGTATATAGAGGGTCTATACAGGGGCGATGTTCTTGAGGACAATATTATGGAAATGGAAGAGGATGTAGATGAAGATGAAATGGGAGATACGATACTGCGTGAAGACTTTGACAGAGCACTGAAAAACCTGAGTCGAAACAAGGCCTCGGGAGTAGACAACATTCCATTAGAACTACTGACGGCCTTGGGACAGCCAGTCCTGACAAAACTCTACCATCTGGTGAGCAAGATGTACGAGACAGGCGAAATACCCTCAGACTTCAAGAAGAATATAATAATTCCAATCCCAAAGAAAGCAGGTGTGGACAGATGTGAAAATTACCGAACAATCAGTTTAATAAGCCACAGATACAAAATACTAACACGAATTCTTTACAGACGAATGGAAAAACTAGTAGAAGCCGACCTCGGGGAAGATCAGTTTGGATTCCGTAGAAATACTGGAACACATGAGGCAATACTGACCTTACGACTTATCTTAGAAGAAAGATTAAGGAAAGGCAAACCTACGTTTCTAGCATTTGTAGACTTAGAAAAAGCTTTTGACAATGTTGACTGGAATACTCTCTTTCAAATTCTAAAGGTGGCAGGGGTCAAATACAGGGAGCGAAAGGCTATATACAATTTGTACAGAAATCAGATGGCAGTTATAAGAGTCGAGAGGCATGAAAGGGAAGCAGCGGTTGGGAAGGGAGTGAGACAGGGTTGTAGCCTCTCCCCGACGTTATTCAATCTGTATATTGAGCAAGCAGTAAAGGAAACAAAAGAAAACTTTGGAGTAGGAATTAAAATCCATGGAGAATAAATAAAAACTTTGAGGTTCGCCGATGACATTGTAATTCTGTCAGAGGCAGCAAAGGACTTGGAAGAGTAGTTGAACGGAATGGACAGTGTCTTGAAAGTACGATATGAGATGAACATCAACAAAAGCAAAACGAGGATAATGGAATGTACTCGAATTAAGTCGGGTGATGCTGAGGGAATTAGATTAGGAAATGAGACACTTTAAGTAGTAAAGGAGTTTTGCTATTTAGGGAGCAAAATAACTGATGATGGTCGGAGTAGAGAGGATATAAAATGTAGACTGGTAATGGCATGGAAATCGTTCCAGAAGAAGAGAAATTTGTTAACATCGAGTATAGATTTAAGTGTCACGAAGTCCTTTCTGAAAGTATTTGTATGGATTGTAGCCATGTATGGAAGTGAAACATGGACGATAAATAGTTTGGAGAAGAACAGAATAGCTTTCGAAATGTGGAGCTACAGATGAATGCTGGAGATTGGATGGGTAGATCACATAACTAATGAGGAGGTATTGAATAGCATTGGAGAGAAGAGGAGTTTGTGGCACAACTTGACAAGAAGAAGGGACCTGTGCGGTTCTAGGCGCTACAGTCTGGCGCCGAGCCACTGCTTCGAATCCTGCCTCGGGCATAGATGTGTGTGATGTCCTTAGTTAGGTTTAATTAGTTCTAAGTTCTAGGCGTCTGATGACCTCAGAAGTTATGTCGCATAGTGCTCAGAGCCATTTTAATGAAGGGACCGGTTGGTAGGGCATGTTCTGAGGCATGAAGGGATCACAAATTTAGCACTGATGGGCAGCGTGGTGGGTAAAAATCGTAGAGGGAGACCAATAGATGAATACACTTAGCAGATTCAGAAGGATGTAAGTCGCAGTAAGTACTGGGAGATGAAGAAGCTGGCACTGGATAGAGTAGCATGGAGAACTGCATCAAACCAGTCTCAGGACTGAAGACCACAACGACAACAACAACAACAACAAGCTATTCAAGAAAACCAATATAATAATCGCATTCTCAACGACTAATAAGTTAGGGCACTTACTAGCCGAAAACATAAAAAAAAGATACTCAACAATTTAACAGCAGTGGATTTTATAAAATAACATGTCCAAGTTGCCTTGCCTGCAGTTATTGCAAAAATAAATGAATGCTATCAGGCTCAGCAACTTTGAAAAACCAGCCATTGCACTGCATTTGCCGGAAACTAAACACATTATCAACAGAATAGAAAAAAAATTTGATAGTGCCAAAATGAAGCCAATTGTAAATCTATAAATCTGTTAGAGCAACTGGAAATATACCTTCATAAAATCAGAACGCCTGAATCTACGTTAAATAAGCGGATTTCGTTAGCCATAGGTATTTTAGTAATTTTCAAAGCCTGTTTTAAATTTATTTCCTTGTGAATATCAATTTATTTAAAACTCACATCTCTGAAAATTACATGATAAGCTTGATATTTGGTCATCAATGTTAAACTACATCTGTGGTATTTGTAAATTTGTGGTGACATCTTATGGGACCGAACTGCTTAGGTATCCCTATGCTTACACACTACTTAATCTAACTGATACTAACTTACGCTAAGGACAACACACACACCCATGCCCGAGGGAGGACTCGAACCTCCGACAGGGTGATCCGTGCAGACTGTGACAAGACCCCTTAGGCCGCGCGGCTACCCCGCGCGGCGTCTGTGAAATATTCTGAAGTTTATAAACAACTTTGCACCTTGACTGACGTGATTTGTGATTACAGACAGGATAAATCAACGTCTGCTGGCATTGAAACGGGGAAAAATGTCCTCCTAGATTTTTCGGTACGTTTTTCACTATCTTTGCTTGATGGTGAAGTGCTTCCGTGAATGGGGCAGGCGACCATTCAGAATTGGCACACAATGGATTATGAAAGATCTTGGTTGCCAATTAAATTATTCACCCTTTCCGATACATAATCGCGTTTTTATGGTTTTACGCCTGCACGATTCTTCCACAGTTTTAAGTTCATGTAGTGTATAGTCGATATATTCTCTGTGTGCTTTTACTGGTGGTTAAGTTATTTGATAATGAACTACTGTCTATATGGTTGCTAAAGACATATGCCGTCTGATACGACCAGTCGAAACTACAGTCATCTCGCCGTAACTGCCGGTTTTGTGATTGCTCTGAGAGACAGCGTACTGGAGCTATAACACAGGAAATATTAGTTCACTGTCTTGCATAAAAATAAACGTCGTGTGACCAGGGTCTCCCATCGGGTAGACCGTTCACTGGGTGCAAGTCTTTCGATTTGACGCCTCTTCGGCGACTTGCCCGTTGATTACGATTAAATGATGATGATTAGGACAACACAACACCCAGTTCTTGAGCGGAGAAAATCTCCGACCGAGCCCCAGGAATCGAACCCGGACCCTTAGGATTGACATTCTGTCACGCACGCTGACGTCCCATGACACCTGTTAAAGTTCATCGAATGATCCGTTCACTCAGTTTCTTTATTACAGGGGGCAGCGAACCCTCAGACCGAACACGCTGAGCTACCGTGCCGGCGAAACTCAGCTTCCGGGGGCGGACACTGTGTTGCAGGAATGAATAAAAAGAATTACTTAACTTAATAAAACGCTTTGCCATTGCAGTGCTTGATAATATGCAACTGTCACTGCCTATTAAAGCATCACTTGATGTGCTAATTAAGAAACTTCTTTCTTGAAGGTCAATGTTGAACATTTCCATTACAGACTTGAATAACACTAGTTCTACTCGATGACTGCTTTAACTAAGATCACGAACAGGGGCGGAAGACGTTCATGCTCGGCTCTACACTGAGGTGGTAAAAATCATGAGATGGGGATGTGCAGATATGCGAATAGTGATAGTATAGCCTTTTTTTTTTGGTCATCAGTCTACTGACTGGTTTGATGTGGCCCGACACGAATTCCTTTCCTGTGCTAACCTCTTCATCTCAGAGTAGCACTTGCAACCTACGTCCTCAATTATTTGCTTGACGTATTCCAATCTCTGTCTTCCTCTACAGTTTTTGAACTCTACAGCTCCCTCTAGTACCATGGAAGTCATTCCCTCGTGTCTAACCATATGTCCTATCATCCTGTTGTAACGCCGGAAATGCATATCCTCCTATTTCCATCTATTGTACTGTAAGTTTTTTCCTTATTTTGTTACCTGAATATATGACATTTCTGTGCCTTTATATATTGTAATTGTTTTACTATTTGTATATATATATATATATATATATATATATATATATATATGCATTTATGTCGATGTATAATTGGTTTGTTTCGCAAATATTATTTGTATTTTTACTCTGGGTCTTGCCTAGGGAAAACTGCTATCGAACGAATACATCGATAGGTCGTGTGGAGAACGAAAGTGTTCAGGATCTTTGGTAGTGTTAACTCTGTCGCGTGGAGCGCGGGCAGAGAGGGAGTCTGGCTGGAGTAGAGCGAGTGGAGCAGGTGTGTGGTGTGAAGCTCCCGCGAGTTGCCGCGCTTTCGGGGTTTGGCAGCATGTAACTGCGCTCGACTTGCGATGATAGTTTCTGACATGGTGTCGCGGACGGGAAGCATTAGCTGGCGCACGTCAAGAGCCCGTTTCGTCTGGTGACCGTGTCGAGAAGAAGGCGCGCCAACATCCAGCTTCTGCAACAGCGACGGCCGACAGTGAGTGACTGTCGCCACCTCCTCGATCGACGACTTCAAACCTTCAATCAACCAACAAGGAAGTCTAAAAGCACGTAAAGTTTTAGAACTGTATGGTAGACCTCAGCTTTTCAAATTGTTCCATTTGCCTCGCAAAATTACAGCAACTTAGCATGAACCTTTGTCGCTCATTGTCCCAATTGCATTACCAAGCAGGGTCCCTTCCTTTTCCGAAATCAACCCGAGTGTCGTTGAAATTCAAACGCCAGCATAATTCCATTTCACTGCTTTAATTTCAAAGTTCACTTAAAGTATTCATAGCTGGCTACAATACTTAGATTACACAAGCACAAATTAAGAGTGCTAGTTTTGTTGCCATATTTTAGCTTACCTGTGACTGCAGCTCAGCTTGGTACGTTCTAAATTTTACTATTGCTAATTGTTCAGAATCATTTAATTCAAGTTCAAAGTTAAATCTCTTGTTTCTAAATTGCGTAGGGTCAAGTTGCTTTTGAAATGATTGTTGAGGTAGTCCAAGACTAACCGTATTTTACTGGAATTCGATGTGCTTCAGAAAGAAAGCTCACTATTAACTTCAGTCACTAAATTAACTTTCAGTTTTCTGGTTTTATTAATTCTTTTGCTAAATTAAGTCAGAGTGCAGCGAAAGTTATTACTTCTGACAAACTTTCAGTTTTCACACTACACGTGTCAACCTTCAGTTGCCATGCTTCTAGTGCTAATTGTATGTGTAATTACCTTTCTTTTTCAGTTACTATAGTAATTGTCCTTAGGACTGGCGACCGTAATTTCCCCCTAATCTCAAATATCTAATTACCGCTAGTTAATTGTTAACGTAACGGCCGCACATTTACTTTCTTCATTAACTTTACCCCTTTTCAAAATTAATTTCCACCAGTTTCATTTGCATTTTTCCTTTCATTTAGATGTAACCCTTTCCTCCCTTTTTACCGACAGATTAACTTCGGTGACGATTGCTTTTCCCAAATTTCCATTCGGTTCACACGGTTTAATTTTTCACTATCATTAAGGTCGATAAGTGAGGGGGAGGTTACACTGTCCTTTCTCCTCATCAGAGTTTTCCACATATTCCTTTCCTCTCCGATTCTGCGTAGAACCTCCTCATTCCTTACCTTATCAGTCCACCTAATTTTCAACATTCGTCTATAGCATCACATCTCAAACGCTTCGATTCTCTTCTGTTCCGGTTTTCCCACAGTCCATGTTTCACTACCATACAATGTTGTACTCCAGACGTACATCCTCAGAAATGTCTTCCTCAAATTAAGGCCGGTATTTGATATTAGTAGACTTCTCTTGGCCAGAAATTCCTTTTTTGCCATAGAGAGTCTGCTTTTGATGTCCTCTTTGCTCCGTCCGTCATTGGTTATTTTACTGCCTAGGTAGCAGAATTCCTTAACTTCATTTACTTTGTAACCATCAATCCTGATGTTAAGTTTCTCGCTGTTCTCATTTCTACTACTTCTCATTACCTTCGCCTTTCTCCGATTTACTCTCAAACCATACTGTGTACTCATTAGACTGTTCATTCCGTTCAGCAGATCATTTAATTCTTCTTCACTTTCACTCAGGATAGCAATGTCATCAGCGAATCGTATCATTGATATCCTTTCACCTTGTATTTTAATTCCACTCCTGAACCTTTCTTTTATTTCCATCATTGCTTCCTCGATGTACAGATTGAAGAGTAGGGGCGAAAGGCTACAGCCTTGTCTTACACCCTTCTTAATACGAGCACTTCGTTCTTGATCGTCCACTCTTATTATTCCCTCTTGGTTGTTGTACATATTGTATATGACCCGTCTCTCCCTATAGCTTACCCCTACTTTTTTCAGAATCTCGAACAGCTTGCACCATTTTATATTGTCGAACACTTTTTCCAGGTCGACAAATCCTATGAAAGTGTCTTGATTTTTCTTTAGCCTTGCTTCCATTATTAGCCGTAACATCAGAATTGCCTCTCTCGTCCCTTTACTTTTCCTAAAGCCAAACTGATCGTCACCTGCCCGCATCTCGTGGTCGTGCGGTAGCGTTCTCGCTTCCCACGCCCGGGTTCCCGGGTTCGATTCCCGGCGGGGTCAGGGATTTTCTCTGCCTCGTGATGGCTGGGTGTTGTGTGCTGTCCTTAGGTTAGTTAGGTTTAAGTAGTTCTAAGTTCTAGGGGACTTATGACCACAGCAGTTGAGTCCCATAGTGCTCAGAGCCATTTGAACCATTTGATCGTCACCTAGCGCATTCTCAATTTTCTTTTCCATTCTTCTGTATATTATTCTTGTAAGCAACTTCGATGCATGAGCTGTTAAGCTGATTGTGCGATAATTCTCGCACTTGTCAGCTCTTGACGTCTTCGTAATTGTGTGGATGATGCTTTTCTGAAAGTCAGATTGTATGTCGCCAGACTCATATATTCTACACACCAACGTGAATAGTCGTTTTGTTGCCACTTCCCCCAATGATTTTAGAAATTCTGATGGAATGTTATCTATCCCTTCTGCCTTATTTGACCGTAAGTCCTCCAAAGCTCTTTTAAATTCCGATTCTAATACTGGATCCCTTATCTCTTCTAAATCGACTCCTGTTTCTTCTTCTATCACATCAGACAAATCTTCACCCTCATAGAGGCTTTCAGTGTATTCTTTCCACCTACCTGCTCTCTCCTCTGCATTTAACAGTGGAATTCCCGTTGCACTCTTAATGTTACCACCGTTGCTTTTAATGTCACCAAAGGTTGTTTTGACTTTCCTGTATGCTGAGTCTGTCCTTCTGACAATCATATCTTTTTCGATGTCTTCACATTTTTCCTGCAGCCATTTCGTCTTAGCTTCCCTGCACTTCCTATTTATTTCATTCCTCAGCGACAGTAGTACGTAATTGGCCTAATTATGATTCATGGATTATACCATTTGATAATAATGGTCCAGGAAAAAAGAGTATGTGGAGTATACAGAATGAAGTAAGAGGACCAGTATTATTAAATAAAATATATTCACAAGGTATAGCAAGTCGGGCAGTTGATAACTCAGAAATTTTTTCATGGAATTACAAGCGACATATAGGTATAATTAAAACAGCATGGCGTACTCACGGTATTGGTTTAGCAGATGATACATATATGTTAGGTTCAATGAATAGGCCTGCTTTTTCAACTGTAATGAAAAATGTAAATCCATCCGGTTTTGCAATGCAAGAAGAAAACGAAAAATTAAAACCAATATCTAATTATATAACATTATTTGTGTATGACCAATGTATTGAAAAAGGTCAGGAAATAGGTAAATTAAATGAAATTCATCAAGCACCACAAATACTTAGTTTCAGTTTAGGTATTAATCCTGTACCAAATAATACTCCTACAGAAGGAAATTCATTTGTAAATGCTAAAATGGTAATTCAGATGACAACTAGAATTACTATAGGCACTAATTATCAAACATATAATTCTCAAACACGTACATTAAGTCATACTGACGAAATATGGATGACTTCTTCTACTAAATCATTTGTAGATGATTTTAGAGGTGTTTGTTTTGATTCTAATGCAATGTATAGTACTGATATATTACTTTGGTCTTCTGCACGTGTTTCTAGTAATTTAAATGTACCAAAAAATAAAGAAAAAAAGGTAGGAATCGTGATCATAGTAGATCACCTATTTTAGGTGAAAAGGATGTTGAGGATTTATGATAAAAGAATATGTATTATTTTTGTAACAGTTTATATTCAATAAACAAATTGTACAAAGAAAATGGATTTAATTGTTTTTCTAATTTTATATCCCATGTAGTCCAATAATATTTACAGATCCTTTGTTCCCTTACATACCCTTTGAAATATTCAATATTAGAACATACAAACACAGGAGTTTTATGAAGAGTAAAATCTCCTTCAAACTTTATTTGAATATTAGTAGGATCACCACTAAAAATACATTTTAATTGTTCAAATGATCCTGGATCAAAATTGGGATCATCCATACATATTAATCGTTTATTAGCACATTCCATCAACCCAAACGTAAAATGTTTATTATTTTTATTACACCATCCTGTATTTATCATAGCACTTGCTGTTACATGAGCAAATGTAGATTTAAAACTATTTGGTGGACCTATTAACTGAATACAATTTTGTTTTCCATTCGTTTTGTTTAATACATTGTACAATCTACAGATAAAATCATAAATAACATCCCAGTCACCACCAAATTGATATTCTAACAAATGTTTAATTATATCTAAAGATTGTTTTTCATTGAAATAAAATGAATCAAATTGTTGTGCATATGCTTGTAAATACACTTCCTTTGCATTCAAAAGATAATTATACAATTGTCATAAGGAAAAATCACTTAGCAAAATTTGAATATGTTTAACAACATTTGAAAAAATCTTATCACTTAAAGTACATAAAGAAATATTATTTCTCCAAAATAATGTATTTTGTATTTTTTTAATTGGAACAGTAACATGATTTTCTACGATATTAACTAGTTCTGAAAACGTGTACTTTTTTTTGTAATTTGATCTGGATTTAAATTGTCCAAAAAAATTTGTGTACTGGTTATCAAATTCTGGGCTGCTTGAGTCACTTTCGAATTGGGATTCTCCAAATTCACATACATTTGAATTTCCCTTAATTTGGCTTTGTACCTAACATTGGGGGGTAATGTTTTGATTTTCTGCCCATTGTAAAATTGACAAATCATAAATACATTTTCCAGTTTTCCGACCATGACGAAGAAACATATCCGTCTTGGTTTCGCAATGAAATACTTGAGCAGATTGATTTTTCCGTCGAAGTCATAAGGTCCAATGACTCTAGTAAATTCGGCCCTCCCAAAGATAGAAGTGATGCTGTTATGGAAGATACATCTGCATGATCCGTTACATCGTTTACAGTTGTGAATGAAGTGGATGTGTTCTCTATTATTTCCTGCTTTTTTGAGGAAGAGAAAGACGAATTTTCCATGTTTTGTGTTTTGTGTGAATTTTCTATAAAAATTTGTAATGATTTTATAATTGTTTCTATATTGGTTTTGCCTGAAGACGTTATGTGACCAATTTCTTTCGAATTCAAGCATATTGCAGAAATTAACGAAATGTTCTGGTTTTTAGAACGGTTCCACTTGTCTTGTATGAAATTCACTATTTTGAATAGTGATACTCGTATATTTTTTGATAAAGTGGTGATATAACCATACAAGGTGAAACGTCCCCTTTGAAGAATTACAAATGACTGTGCTTAACTTAACACACAATATTTTTAGCGCAACGCAATATGACTTTCAAAAAATCCCTACGAAAGAATGGGCCCTGACTAACAGCAAGCTATACCTTTCACAAATCACTTACCTCACAAAAATCTTCGCTACTCAAGCTACTGCAATACAGCGAGCGCCACTACTGCCAGCTAAATAAAAGATTCAAACTACTGAAGGCACTAACTACTGTTAGGGATACTTAGCAAATGAAAGATATTAATAGAGAACAAACAATGTATTTACCTTGATATCATCATATATAAATATAGCTGTTCATGAGAAATTACAAAACTCCGCCATCTCTCTCCCCACATCCACCACTGCTGGCGGCTCACCTCCAACTGCGCAACGCTATGCACTGTT
This sequence comes from Schistocerca americana, assembly GCF_021461395.2. NCBI lineage: Eukaryota > Metazoa > Arthropoda > Insecta > Orthoptera > Acrididae > Schistocerca > Schistocerca americana. Next base: position 788,487,721 of record NC_060122.1, on the reverse strand, counting down.
AACAGCCCAGCTGCCCAACACTACAATGGCGAGTATTACAACAATGCAAAGCAGCCACAGACTGCACACAGCACAGCCAGTGATTTTCATACAGAGGTGGCGTTACCAATAAAAAAACCTAAACAGCCTACTTACATAGCCCCCATGCTCCCCACAAAAAATTTTACAACTTGGATTGGGCAGTGGCCAATACAGATTTTAAAAAAATTTTCATAATTACAATAACAAAGAAATCAAATGCACACACTTATTGATACTATGTTGGTCAAAAGCTCAAATTTTCTCACAGTCTATAAAGACAGTCCTGATCGTTCATCACGGTAAAATAGTAGTGTTTTTCTCAAAGTCTCAGCAGTAGAAGAAAATGCACACGGAATGGAAGTAGTGGATTTCCATGCAATCTGGAAGAAGTAGTGTTGTCCTTCCAACAGAAAGACAGTGCTGACTCTCGACATGCAGACAGGTAATGGGCCACAATGGAGCAAACCTACAGCAGGGTCATTCGAAGTTTTGAAGAATATTGGTAGGTAGGTCATCACAGAGCAGACCCACTGGAGTCCTGGTAGAGATTGTGGTATTGGTGGGCCACCAGAGGTGCAGACCCACTGCAGTCCTTGTAGAAATAATGGTATTGGTGGGTCATCAAAGATGCAGACCTACTGTAGTCCTTGTAGAGACGGCCAGCAGCCATCTGTTGCGACTGTGCAGGTGCATTGCCTCGTCCCTTAGTTTAGTATCTGAGCTCAGTAGATTTAAGTTAGCTTAAGAGGGGGTAGCCTCTAAGAGAATGAGTTGCGATGAATTGGAAGAAATGCATTGAGAAGTTATACGAAAAAAAGTACAGAAAACAGGTTTAGGTAGGATTTTCTTGGAAATAAATGTTGAGGTAAGAAATGTGTGAACATATAAATACAGAAAGCATGCTTAGATAGAATTTTTTTGGTGCAAACAAAGGATGAAATAAGAGGAAAGATATATGAAGTTTTGGGTTGGACTGCAGTACCACATGTTACACTGAAAACGAACCCTGTCCTTTCCTATTGGTGTTATCCCACTATGTGTTTGTGTACGCTTGTGTATTTGTTTTCTTCCTGTCTCTGTGTAGTTTCATAGGATTTTTTCTTCTTCTAATACTAAGCTACATTCACTATGATGAGAAATACTGTTATCCTCAAATATAATTGGCATTAATAATATGTTATTCACCTTGTAAATATGCTTAGACATTATTTATTCTGTTTTGTTTTAATGCTCATGTGTAAAGTTGATGTTCCAAAAGTTATTCTGATATTTTATGTATCTACTTATCTCATAATTCCTGTAACATTGATGTATATGTTCATTTCTATTCTTTTGTAAAGCATGTTTTACTACAAATGTTATCTGTATTGTTATGTTCTTTAATGATGTATTCTGTATCTTTGTTATTGTATTCTCATGTTATAAAATTGTAAGTGACACCAGTTTATCAAACTAAGTAACTTGTAAGCATTCATTTCACTGCACACATTTCCGTTGGTCATAGTATATGGACAATATGTGGTTATGGACTTGCTATATTCTCCGCAAGACTCTTCAATGGTGATTGTGCACCTGCACAGTCGCAACAGATGGCTGCTGGCCGCCTCTACAAGGACTACAGTAGGTCTGCATCTTTGATGACCCACCAATACCATTATTTCTACAAGGACTGCAGTGGGTCTGCACCTCTGGTGGCCCACCAATACCACAATCTCTACCAGGACTCCAGTGGGTCTGCTCTGTGATGACCTACCTACCAATATTCTTCAAAACTTCGAATGACTCTGCTGTGGGTTTGCTCCATTGTGGCTCATTACCTGTCTGCATGTCGAGAGTCAGCACTGTCTTTTCGTTGGAAGACAACACTCCTTCTTCAAGACTGCATGGAAATCCACTACTTCTGTGTGCATTTTCTTTTACTGCTCAGACTTTGAGAAAAACTCTGCATTTTTACTGTGATGAACAATCTGGACTGTCTTTATGGACTGTAAGAAATTTTTAGATTTTGACCAACATTGTATCAATAAGTGTGTGCCTTTGATTTCTTTGTTATTGTAATTGTGAAAAAAATTTTAACAAATATGTATTGGCCAGTGCCCAAAAAAATTTGTAAAATTTTTTGTGGGGAGCATGGGGGCTATGTAAGTAGGCTGTTTAGGTTTTCTTATTGGTAACGCCACCTCTGTATGAAAATCACTGGCTGTGCTGTGTGCAGTCTGTGGCTGCTTTGCATTGTTGTAATACTCGCCATTGCAGTGTTAGGCAGCTGGCTGTGAACAGCGTGTAGCGTTGCGCAGTTGGAGGTGAGCCGCCAGCAGTGGTGGATGTGGGGAGAGAGATGGCGGAGTTTTGTAATTTCTCATGAACTGCTATATTTATATATGATGATATCAAGGTAAATATATTGTTTGTTCTCTATTAATATCTTTCATTTGCTAAGTATCCCTATCAGTAGTTAGTGCCTTCAGTAGTTTGAATCTTTTATTTAGCTGGCAGTAGTGGCGCTCGCTGTATTGCAGTAGCTTGAGTAGCGTAGATTTTTGTGAGGTAAGTGATTTGTGAAAAAGGAATCTATACGTTCTTGTTCTGATTGATATAATTTAACAATTTTAATTAGTAAAGTTATAATTTCTAAATATGGTACTGAATCAGTACTGTCAGTGCTTTCAAGTTTCCTTTTTCTACCCCTTCTCTTAGGTGTTGAATTTGTATTGGTAGCTTCTACTTCTTCTGCTTCAACAACTTCTAAATCTTTACCTGGGGTTTTAGGAGGTCCTTGGTCAGTAATGTCTTGAGTATCAGAATAGTCTGAAGAGGAAACAGTATACTAATTTTATTATTAGACATGATTTTAGATCCATATAATTGGTTAATGTCTTTTTGATTTGGACGAAAATAATAAATGTCTTCTTTTCCTGTTTTCAGTAACCTAAAACATTTTAAAACTACACTTTAGTCTGCATTTGTGACAGATCATGATAAATATATTTATCAACAAATTTTGTATGTATTCTTTCTCCAAATGTTGCTTTTAAACACACATTGCAAACCAGAATTGAATTCATATGCAATATTGCTTCAAACATATTTGTAATATCTTTACACCTAATTTCCATTGTCTGAAAAGCATAATGATCTTGACTTGGAGAATAAGTTGCATAGATATAAGGTCTGCTGCCAACATATGCATGTACATTAGTTAATTCTTTAAGTGCTTCATTATCTTTCTTATTAACAATTTCATTAATATAGCATTCAGGACATAATGCTGATATTAATTATGGTTTATAATCATTACTCTTATGTAAATTACAAAAACATGTAGTTTTCCAATATTACACACACGGTATATACAATTGACCAAAATAATTTCTGTAATTGGAAACTTATATTGATTTGGTCGTGACCATTTTACACAACATATATCTGGTATTATAGACAAATACCGCATAAAATGATCATATCTTCTAAACTCTTTTAATTTCCAGTCAAAGAACCACTGAAAATTATTATCATTGGGATATATATCATTAGTTGTTTTTTCAATAACTTGATGAATGCATGAATTAAAAACACATTTAGGCCACGTTAATTCAAAAGAATATACATCAGGTCGAGATGTAGTTCTATAGTTCAATGGATTTATACTTCATATATCATTTGTACATTTGAAAGAAATAGGTTTCAAATGTTCTTTTATTTGTAAATCAGTGATAGTTCTATTTGATTCTTCATCTGAGTATGTAATAATATCATCAGATTCGTCGGAATCCCATTCTAACATTGCCCTTGCATCTGATATAGATGGAAGAGAATCACTCGAATTGGTGTCCAAAGTTTCTACAGCTTCAAAGGATGGATTGTGTGAAATTTCTAGAAATAAAATTAATAAATAAGCCAAGTATAGTAATAAATACCTGTTAGTGCTGTTACATAACATAAAGACTACTTGCCAGAAGAGATGGAGATCAGATTACTCCGTGATCGTAGTACTGAACATCTGCCGTCTACTGCAGTCCTTTTGTACCTACATCTGTTTGGATAGCCTTGACTGATCACTTGCCAACAGCAAGCGATAATTGACTGCAAATGGTTATTTTCGCCTACTTGGGGACCATTTGCAGCCGTTCATCGACTTAATGTTCCCAAACAACTACGGAAGGTTATAGATGACAATGCGCCGTGTCATCGGGCCACAGTTGTTCTCGATTGGTTTGAATAAGATTCTGGGCAGGCCGAGCGAATCAACTGGCCGCCCAGATCGCCCGACGTGAGTCCCATCGAATATTTATGGGACGTAATGGAGAGGTCAGTTCGTGTACAAAATCTGGCACCGCCAACAATTTCGCTACTATGAGCGGCTATACGGGCTGCATGGCTCAGTTTTTCAGCAGGGAACTTCCAACGACTTGTTGAGTCCTTGGTATGCCGAGTTGTTGCATTACGTCGAGCAAACGGTGATTCGCCACGATATTAGGAGGTATCCCATGACTTTCGTCACCTCACTGTAGCAGGCCGTTGTGGCCGAGCGGTTCTAGGCGCTTCAGTCTGGAACCGCGCTGCTGCTACGGTCGCAGGTTCGAATCCTGCCTCGGACGTGGATGTGTGTGATGTCCTCAGGTTAGTTAGGTTTAAGTACGTCTAAGTTCTAGGGGACTGATGACCTCAGATGTCCCATAGTGCTCAGTGCCATTTGAGCCATTTGAACCTCATTGTATACTGACTTCCGTACGAGGGTGCTGCTACGCTGAGAGAGAGGGTGTGCCTTCTTGAGCCTCGCCCATTCGTCGTTGCAGATGGCACCGAAACCTTGCTAACGTCTGTGGTATCGATGCGCGTTGTCAAAATTTGGTGTGGCACCGCGATCTTTGGATGATACCAGATCGATGACTGCTGATTTCCTCATTTCCTTTCTACAGTGAGGGTCAGTTTGGGACCTGGCTCCCCATGTATGATAGCAACATTTTCAGTACTTTATCTGCCCACATTTTTGTGACATGTTCTTTTAGTAATTTGTAACTATTTATCAAAACTGCTGTCCACAGTGTATATATTTTACGTAGGCATATTTTATGTTGTATTTATGTGTTTTTACTACAGATATGCCTGACAGAGATTTATCGAAACACAACAGTAAATTAACTTGCAACCAAGACGTTCTGAAATTTATTGTGTGCCAGTTTCACACTGTTTCTCTTCCCATTTTCCGATATTTGATGCAGGAAATAAGCAACCTAAAATCTATGCTTCTCACAAGAGGAACAGTACTCCTACTAAGCTGAGTGGTAACATGTTTGCCCACGGTGAGCTGGCCCAGAGTTGATTCCCGGCCGAGTTGGAGATTTTCTCCGCTCGTGGACTGGGTGTTGTGTTATCCTCATCATCGTACCATCGTCACCGGCACGCAAGTCACCCAGAGTGGCGTCACTTGAATAAGACTTGCAACTCAACGGCCGAACTTCCCCGTTGGGGCCTCCCGGCCATCAGTGCCACACGATCATTTCATTTCTTAAGAAGAACATACATTTCGGATCATGTCACTCAAGAACAGAAATAAACAGCGTATTAAGTCGGTGTGTACCTGACGATGGACCGTCAGGTTCTGAAATCATCATTTAGCTACAAAATAGCAGGTCAGCAACTGGAAGCAGTTAATACCATAAATTATCTGGGAATACGCATTAGGAGTGATTAAAAATGGAATGATCATATAATGTTGATCGTCGGTAAAGCAGATGCCAGACTGAGATTCATTGGAAGAATCCTAAGGAAATGCAATCCGAAAACAAAGGAAGTTGGGTACAGTACGCTTATTCGCCCACTGCTTGAATACTGCTCAGCAGTGTGGGATCCGTACCAGATAGGGTTGATACAAGTCATAGAGAAGATCCAACGGAGAGCAGCGCGCTTCGTTACAGGATCATTTAGTAGTCACGAAAACGTTACGGAGATGATAGATAAACTCCAGTGGAAGATTCTGCAGGAGAGACGCTCAGTAGCTCGGTACGGGCTTTTGTCAAAGTTTCGAGAACATACCTTCACCGAAGAGTCAAGCAGTATATTGCTCCCTCCTACGTATATCTCGCGAAGAGACTATGAGGATAAAATCAGAGAGATTAGAGCCCACACAGAGGCATACCGACAATCCTTCTTTCCACGAACAATACGAGACTGGAATAGAAGGGAGAACCGATAGAGGTACTCAAGGTACCCTCCGCCACACACCGTAAGGTGGCTTGCGGAATATGGATGTAGATGTAGATGTAGAAATGCATCGCGTAATTCAGTCAAACAGGAAAAAAACTGTGACTGAAGGCTTTATTGTTCATACTACCTAGGAATGATTAGTTTCTCCTTCGGCTCATGTGATGTGCAAAATAGATAGTTCAGCTGGTTGCACGTACGAGTTTTTGTTCTCTCTACAGCCACAGGATAAATCAGTCTGTGCAGACAAGCTTGACCGCACGAACTCACCTGACAACGGGCTTCGGGATGAATGCTGGGGCATAGCTGACACGGCTGCCGGAGGGTGTATGGGGGTGTGAATGCAGCGCAGACAATACGGCTGCACGGCGGGAAGGGGAGGCGACGGCTCGGCGAACGCGACATCCTTGCCGGGTTGCTCTTATCTGCACAGTCCTGCGAGCTAGACCGGCTGGCCTGTATATCGTATGGGTAACGCCGGGAGACATGCTCTGTGTGGGAGGAGACATGAACCGCTCCTGACTGAGGGTCAGTATGCGCCGAAGTTCTGTTGCAGACCGGACTTCTCGAAATCGAACTATTGCGCTAGCTTACATTGTCGAGAGGTGACGCACACCATAACTAAACGTTGAAAGTCGTGCGCTTTTCACCGCACGTAAGTCTACTCACAGACCAGGCCTGCCGGTGTGGCCGAGTGGTTCCAGGCGCGTTATCACTCTAAAGGGAACATTTACAAGTGTCAGTAAAAATTTTTGATGCAATTGGCGGGTGTTTAGAGGGGGGAAATAATGCGATTCCTATTTTTTTTTGTGCGCAATTTCACTTTGAATCGCTAAAACACACCTCGAAAGGTAACTAGGCATATTAGGTCTGGAGGGATTATGTTGAAACCATGATATATAGAAGTGTTCCTCATACAAGGTTGAATTATAATTGGCCGTGTGGTTCTAGGCGCTTCAGTCTGGAACCGCGTGACCGCTACGGTTGCAGGTTCGAATCCTGCCTCGGGCATGGTTGTTTGTGATGTCCTTAGGTTAGTTAGGTTTAAGTAGTTCTAAGTTCTAGGGGACTGATGACCACAGGTGTTAAGTCCCATAGTGCTCAGAGCCGTTTTTTTGAATTATAATTAACGTTCTTGTAAACTGTATAATCTAATTTTGTAATAATTGGAAATTTTCAAAATGGCTCTGAGCACTATGGAACTCAACTGCTGAGGTTATTAGTCGCCTAGAACTTAGAACTAGTTAAACCTAACTAACCTAAGGACATCGCAAACATCCATGCCCGAGGCAGGATTCGAACCTGCGACCGTAGCGGTCTTGCGGTTCCAGACTGCAGCGCCTTTAACCGCACGGCCACTTTGGCCGGCTGGAAATTTTCCAAAATATCCCACCACCTTTAATTAATTTTGAAAAATGAAAACTTTTGTTACAATGTAAATTAAAGAAGCTTTCAAGCATGTGTGTAATAAAGCTCGTTTCTGAAATAAAATTTCTAGAAATAAACTGTACGCAGAGTGATGTCAGAGTATTTTAAACAAATCACATTACAATAACTAAACAATCATTATTAGCCTAGTTATTTATTTCTCTTACCTTTCCTTTACATTTTAAATATTATTTTATACTTAAATTCTGTTTCTTTGCTTTTAGTTTCCCTTTTAACATTAATGTATTTTGTTAACTGAAAATAACAAATGGCTCATTATTATCATACATAATCTTTGCAAGAAGATACATGGAAGAAGCCTGGACATACTGACCGGTTTCAGATACACTATATAATGGTAAAACAGAGATTTAGGAACCAGGTTTTAAATTGTAAGACATTTCCAGGGCCAGACGTGGACTCTGACTTCCATCTATTGGTTATGAACTGTAGATTAAAACTGAAGAAACTGCAAGAAGGTGGGAATTTAATGAGATGGGACCTGGATAAACTGACAGAACCAGAGGTTGTAGAGAGTTTCAGGGAGAGCATTAGGGAACAAAAATGGGGGAAAGAATCATAGTAGAAGAAGAATGGGTAGCTTTGAGAGATCAAATAGTGAAAGCAGCAGATGATCAAGTAGGTAAAAAGACGAGGGCTCAAAGAAATCCTTGGGTAAGAGAAAGGGTGCTGAATTTAATTGATGAAAGGAGAAAATACAAAAATGCAGTAAATGAAGCAGGCAAAAAGAAATACAAACGTCTCGAAACTGAGATCGAGAGGAAATGCCAAATTGCTAAGCAGGGATGGCTAGAGGACAAATGTAAGGATGTAGAGGCGTATATCACTCAGGGTAAGATAGATACTGCCTACAGGAAAATTAAAGAGACCTTTCGAAGATAGAGAACCACTTGCACGAATATCAAGAGCTCAGATGGAAACCCAGTTCTAAGCAAAGAAGGGAAAGCAGAAAGGTGGAAGGAGTGTATAGTGTGTCTATTCAAGGGCGATGTTCTTAAGGACAATATTATGGAAATGGAAGAGGATGTAGATGAAGATGAAATGGGAGATATGATACTGCGTGAAGAGTTTGACGGAGCACAGAAAGAACTAAGCCGAAACAAGGCCCCGGGAGTAGACAACATTCCACTAGAACTACTGACAGTCTGGGGAGAGCCAGCCCCGACAAAACTCTACCATCTGATGAGCAAGATGTATGAGACAAGCGAAATAGCCTCAGATCGCAAGAAGAATATAATAATTCCAATCCCAAAGAAATCAGGTGTTGAGAGATGTGAAAATCAGTTTAATAAGCCACGGCTGCAAAATACTAACACGAATTCTTTACAGACGAATGGAAAAACTGGTAGAAGCCGACCTTGGGGAAGATCAGTTTGGATTCAGTAGAAATGTTGGAAAACGTGAGGCAATACTGACCCTACGACTTATCTTACAAAATAGATTAAGGAAACGAAAAACCTACGTTTCTAGCATTTGTAGACCTAGAGAAAGCTTTTGACAATATTGACTGAAATACTCTCCTTCAAATTCTAAAGGTGGCAGGGGTAAAAAAAAAGGGAGCGAAAGACTATTTACAATTTGTACAGAAACCAGATGGCAGTTGTAAGAGTCGAGGGGCGTGAAAGGGGAGCAGTGGTTGGGAAGGGAGTGAGACAGGGTTGTAGCTTATCCCCGATGTTATTAACACAAAGAAAGGAGTAAAGGAAACAAAAGAAAAATTCGGAGTAGGAATTAAAATCGATGGAGAAGATATTAAAGCTTTGAGGTTCGCCGATGACATTGTAATTCTGTCAGAGACAGCAAAGCACCTGGAAGAGCAGCTGAACGGAATGGACAGTGTCTTGAAAGTAGGGTATAAGATGAACATGAACAAAAGCAAAACGAGGATAATGGAATGTAGTCGAATAAAATAGTGTGATGCTGAGGGTATTAGATTAGGAAATGAGACACTTAAAGTAGTAAATGAGTTTTCCTATTTGGGGAGCAAAATAACTGATGATGGTCGAAGTAGAGAGGATATAAAATGTAGACTGGCAATGGCAAGGGAAGCGTTTCTGAAGAAGAGAAATTTGTTAACATCGAGCATAGATTTAAGTGTCAGGAAGTCTTTTCTGAAAGTATTTGTATGGAGTGTAGCCATGTATGGAAGTGAAACGTAAACAATAAATAGTTTAGACAAAAAGGGAATAGATGCTTTCGAAATGTGGTGCTACAGAAGGATGTCTGAGATTAGATGAGTAGAGCAAATAACTAATGAGGAGGTATTGAATAGAATTGGGGAGAAGATAAATTTGTGGCACAACTTGTCTAGAAGAAGGGATCGGTTGGTAGGACATATTCTGAGGCATCAAGGGATCACCAATTTAGTATTGGAGGGCAGACCAGAAGGTAAAAATTGTAGGGGGGGACTAAGAGATGAATACGCTAAACAGATTCGGAAGGATGTAGGTTGCAGAAGGTAATGGGAGATGAAGAAGCTTGCACATGAGGGAGTAGCATGGAGGGCCGCATCAAATCAGTCTCTGGATTGAAGACCACAACAAAAACAACAACAATCTTTACAATATTGATAACCTGTAAATAAATGCTTAAAGCATACTGTTTTCTAACGCCATGGACATAAAACGAACGAATTTATTGGTACAATATGTACGACATATTACACAATATCAAGCAAAATTGAGCAGTATTTCAAATTGTTCCTGGCGACGCTTTAACTCTCCTGAGCTGTATGAGGCATATTTCAGCACATTGCTAAACCTTGGTGACGAGAATTATTTACACACTAGTCACTGCAGCTTGGTTATATTTTTCTCGAGTGTAAGTTGGCTTCAGCAGGCCGTTGTGGCCGACCGGTTCTAGGCGCGTCAGTCCGGAGGCGCGCTGCTGCTACACACTTTCCAGTTTTCTTCAAGATCATTTATTTACTCATGGTAACGTTTCACTTGTCAGCAAGTAGTCTGAGGTTTGACGTAAGTCGGCCATCGGGAAAGCTTGACGGTAGAATCACTTCGCAGGGTTCCGCGGTCGGCAAACAAACGGTCAGTTTCGACTGGACGTATTCTTCGGCCTGCGGTTGCGAGAACGTACCGACATGTTCAGTATAGGCACTTTGTCTTGTGTTAATGACATTTGCTCACTGAAGTGAATTCGTTTGGGACTGTGGTGAGACAGATGCTGACTCGCATACTTGCAACTGCATTTGCTTCATTATACGCTACACGGTTCTCCAAATTCTGGAACATTGAATTTCTTTATACGAGATAATTTCCAATCTTATTTAATTCTAGAGCACTTAATGAGGGGAAATGTTGAAATTTATCTAAACCTCTGGAAATTTTACTTCTCTACTCAAAGGAAGTAGTAATGTATGGGTTATGCTCTAGTTAGAACTCCATTGGCATGTTGCACAAAAAATAAGTACAAAATTCAGGTTTTTACGCTGTAACAACAATTTTACTGCTCAGAATGTTATTGGAAAAAAGGTCATAATTTACGTTATGCAGTAGTTGCAAATTATTATTTATTTATTTATTTACATAGTTTACGCCCACATTGGAACACTAAAATCAAACAGACTACAACAGAGTCTACAATGATTAAGTTTAGGTCTTAGCAGTCAGCAATTTCTTCGTTTCCCAAAACTTCTTCATTCGCTGTAATCTGGCTGCTCGTTCTTCTGCAGATATGACATATTTCTTCCGTTCTGATTGTTTGAATGTCAGCCGTGTTTACTTGTTCTTCAGAAGCAGTTTCTCTTCTCTGTGTTGAATTTGGTGTGTGGTGATTTTCAGTTCATCTAGATCACTTTGTACTTCTTTATTATTATTACTATTATTCCAACAGACACAAAATGCGAAGAGAGTGTTCTGCTTTAGATCCTATTATCACAGTCTAAAGAAGACCTGTCTCGCAGTTCTGCAAAAATTGCACTTGAACAGTGATTAAAAACATGTCCGCCCCGGTAGCTGAGTGGTCAGCGTGACAGACTGTCAATCCTAAGGGCCCGGGTTCGATTCCCGGCTGGGTCGGAAGTTTTCTCCGCTCAGGGACTGGATGTTGTGTTGTCCTAATCATCACCATTTCATCCCCATCGACGCGCAGGTCGCCGAAGTGGCGTCAAATCGAAAGACCTGCACCAGGCGAACGGTCTACCCGACGGGAGGCCCTAGCCACACGACATTTCCATTTATTAAAAACATGTCGTAATTCTTGGTTTGTTCGAAGGACAAAATGAGCGTACTTTTCTCCCTTCAGCTGGTTGTTCCTTCTACTGCTGCTGTTCAGTTGGAGTTTCGTCAAGCAAATCTCTCAGTATGTTAGAGTCAAAGTGAAACTCAGCACCATATTTTTATGCTTGTTCCAGACAAAAGGCGAGAGAGGCTCTGAAGACGACCAGTGTGATACAAAATAGCTCTCTTATAACTGTGACAGCTTCATATTTCACCTAATGTGCCACACTAAGATAAATTCTAAGCAATAAAACATATAAGACAGCTATTAGAAAATACTCACACCATTACTAAACATTCGTAATATTTACAATGAGAGCAGCAGACTCAGCAAACAAACAACAATGTTTACCTTAAAGGTATTCATGAGCACATATCGCTCATGTTCCCAGACGGGTGGGAACTTCGATGAGATACCAGGTGCAAATGCAAATTTTATGAGGGTTTAGTAATCTAGGGTTGATGGGTAACTTCAGGTCTTTGTTCGGTTGACAACATCGTTAGAGCACGCGGAAAGCAATATCCAATTTTTATGAGTCATAGGCGATTGGAACTTCCTTGCTCTTCCACTCAGCAAACAATCTTTCATTCGTTAATGTTAATATGTGATTTATGTCTTGTCTGTTGTATATAGACAGTCATGTAAAGACAGATCTTCCTCTGAATGAGATTTGCATATGAAATATGAAATTTTGTTGTTCAATTACTGAATAGTGTATTAAGAGTGAATACGATGTCGGAGTCCCACGACCTTATTTTTGACTTCTTTCGTGTCTGTTCAAGTTGACGATTCACGTGTTCCATACCTCAACTTAAGTGTACTTAATAACTGCCTTGCCCGCATCTCGTGGTCGTGCGGCAGCGTTCACGCTTCCCACGCCCGGATTCCCGGGTTCGATTCCCGGCGGGGTCAGGGATTTTCTCTGCCTCGTGATGGTTGGGTGTTGTGTGATGTCCTTAGGTTAGTTAGGTTTAAGTAGTTCTAAGTTCTAGGGGACTGATGACCATAGATGTTAAGTCCCATAGTGCTCAGAGCCATTTTTGAATAACTGCCTTCTCGAAAGTAGTTCACTTACTTTAGCGGCGTTCAAAGCCGAGATGAAATAAACTGTAAATGAAATTTCAGGTATGCCTATAAGTTAGTGCTACCGTTGAATGGCACGTGCATGTAGAGTTGTAGGCTACGAAATACAGTTCTTCTGTTGCACTGTCTCATATCCTTTCAGTATAGTAAATGTTGTAGGATTCAGACTGCAAAATCAATATCATTGTACAATTTTCATCTACGAGGGACGTCCAGAAAGTAAGTAGGCTACGGAATAGAAACCGCAGTGCAAAGCCGTTGAAGTTTTGTACAGATATATAGGGCAGTCTCTCTAATATGCTTGTTGATCGCGTCACGTTAAACTTTACAGTTCTGAGAGTACAGTGCGCACGTAAAGATGTCAAGAAAATAGAGTCTCCTGCCAGGTATGGGTGCTTGATTTCATGAAACGCCACATAACGTAACTACTATGCACTTCCTTCTTCAAGACAGTTCTCAGCCACACACTCCTGCGGCACTGAAGACGTTCCTGTAGCATTTTTCGCGGTGTGTGTTTGATCATCCACAGAAGAGCTTCTGTGAAGTTTGATAGGTAGGAGACGAGGTACTGGAAGAATAGAAACTGTGAGGATGGCTCGTGAGTCGTGCTTGGGTAGCTCAGTTGCACAGTCTGCCGCCGGCAGTGCTGCGAGGCGGTCACGCTCCAGAACGCTGCGGGCGAGGCGCGCACGGTGTGTTTCTGTTTACTTCGGCCGCTGTAAGTGCTGTTTTCCTTCTAGACCACCATGGCGCAAAACTATCGGAAGAAGACATTACGTTTCAACTTTTGTTCCGACTTCGCCCGACCCAAGGCCCTGGAGGTAGAACGATTTATACGCGATGAAGTTAAAATACCACCAACGGATCTAATTGGTATCCACTTGTCCATAGTTAGCAGTACCGTCTACGTCAAAATGATCAACGATGCGGCGTGCGACAAGGTGCTTCAAGAGGCAAAACGTGGACTGCGCTTCTGTCATTCCGACGGCAACGTAGGACCCGTTACCGTCAATCACGCAGGTCTCGGCACACGGACGATAAGGATCTTCGAACTGCCGTTCGAACTACCTGCAGACGTCGTCATCGAGGCGCTCCGTCCCTATGGCAACGTTCTGGAACATGTTGCCGAACGATGGGTCCAATTTCAGACCTATCCAGTTTTAAAGGTGTTAGACAGGTCCGCATCGAGTTGCAGAAACACGTGCCTTCCTATCTACGTATCGGAGGCTGCCGTGCCATTATAATGTACGACGGCCAACCTCGGACCTGTTCCGGTTGCGGGAAAGAAGGTCACCTACGGTCTGAATGCATTCAACTACGTGTCGCGCAGCTCCCGTTGTCGGAAGCGTCCGTCATACCCACGATGACCGCCCTACCGGTCACTTACGCAGCGGCTCTTGCCACGTCTACAGTTTCGTCCAGTCCGTCGCCCAGTCCTTCCGATCGGCACGTCCCACCGTCCCAGTCACCAACGGACGGTGCGGACGTCCCACCTGACAACCTTGCCGCCGAACAGTCTCCCGCACCAGACGCTGAGGAGACCAGTACGTCTTCACAACACCTGTTTGACAATTTCATTGTACCCACCGACGCCTTCGAACCAGGTCGACGCTCCTCCTTGCCTTCGTCCGACACTGAGGAACACGTGCGCAAACAACCCTCGCCACGTAGGCGCAAACGCCGTCGCCGTTCACCCACGGGCTCTCAGAGCGTCGCCACCCGCGACGACGAAGACGACACCCAAGCAGCCGACATTTCCACACAGAGGTCGGCGGACAACTTTCACGATGAACAAGACGTTTCGCAGGACGGGACCACTATGGAGGTCGCCACGCGCAATGTAACGATCGGTGCGCCGGTTGAGACGCCTGTCTCCCCGCCGACAACTCCAGATCTCTCTCACTACGACGCAATTCCCATGGACATTGGACAGACCCACGGCACAGGAGCATGGGCCGACGACATTGAGGAAGGTACGCCCCCTCCTCCGGATGAGTTGCCTCCGCCGGACGAGGCTGCCTGTTAACATCAAAAGCGAGGCATTGCAGCTGATGGGACGGGACTTCCTGTCGGTGCCCTCCTCTTACTTCCCTTGGTGATGGTAGATGCGCGTCCACCACCACTGAAACAAACATACCGGTTTGCCACACTGAACATCAACATGATCGGCACTGCACCCAAGCTGCAACTCCTATGTGACATGCTTCGGGCCTCTGACGTCGACGTCGCCCTTCTTCAGGATGTACGCGTTGCCACACTACCACCAGTCTACGGCTACGACTCATACACGTCCACATGTGATCAATCAGGGCGTGGAGTGGCTTTCTACATACGCGAAGCAATCCCACTCACGGGCACGACAATCCTTCCCTGTGGAAGAGGCATGGCTGTTACCATCTTCGACACGCGCGTCATCAATATCTACGCTCCGTCTGGCTCCACGAACCGTCGGCAGCGGTCCACTTTCTTCGGACATGACGTGGTGCCCCTGTTTTCTGGACGCTATGATCGCCTTATCATGGGAGGCGATTTCAACTGTGTCCTCCATCCGCAGGACCACGTGCCTGGTTATTCGCCATGCCCGGCGCTCCTCACCTTAATCGAAGATTTTTATCTAGTGGACGTTTGGGAGAAAATTCATGGCAATACCCCAGGTTTTACCCATTATACAGCACATTCTGCGAGCAGACTGGACCGGTTTTATGTCTCTGCTCACCTCGGCAATGAAGTCGCCCAAGCTGAACGATGGCCCCTTGCATTTTCGGACCATTGCGCCGTCATTTGCTCCCTGCCTCTGCCACCTCAGTCAGTGTGGCGCAGCAGAGGTTACTGGAAGCTTAATACCTCCCTCCTTAGTGATCCACACTGCCCACAATGTATTGCCACTACATGGGCGTCTCGCGAAAGACACCTTCCGCAGTACACATCCACGTTCCATTGGTGGCTCAAATGTGCCAAACCTGCGATCAGAAAGGTCTTCATGCAATGTGGCAAGAAAGCAGCAGCATGGCATCGAGACACCACAAATTTTCACTACGCCGTCCTCCGTGAGCTCGATGCGCTCTCTCCATCACCAGACACCCACAGGGAACGACAACGTACTAAAGCTCGTCTCCTCTCTCTTCAACGTGCACGACTGCATGGTGTCGTGGTGCGTTCCCGACGACAAGACCTCCTCCACGACGAAACCCCATCCACAATCCATGCCGCATCCGACCATAGTCGTAGACGTCGGCTTTTCGTCCCCAACATCACGACCTCCGATGGTGTTCACCACACAACACAGGCGGCAGTCGTGTCCGCCTTTGCTGAACATTATCGCCAATTTTATGATGATGAACCGATGGCGACGCCCATTCCTGATGACCTCCGTCCTTCCCCTGCTCGGACCCTCACCGTAGCGGAGTCAACGTCCATGATGTCTGCAATCACCGCAGAAGAGGTGGTAGATGCGATCAACAAAGGGGCCAAGAACAAATCACCCGGACCAGATGGTCTCCCAGTGGAGTTTTACCGGGCGTTCACCACGTTAATGCTTCCTCGCTGGACGGAAATGATTCAAGAACTCTTTACTCCGTCCTTCCCAATTCCACCTGAATTCGTCACTGGCATTCTTCTACTTGTGCCTAAACCGAAGGGAGGGTCTCATGTCTGTGCATATCGCCCCCTTACACTACTGAATGCAGACTATAAAATCTATGCACGCCTCTTAGCAGCGCGCATACGCACCGTCTTACCTACGGTCCTTTCACCTGAGCAGACTGCACGTGGTTGTGGGGCCACCTTACAAACAGCCCTAGGAGAATGCCGTGACCTCATTGCACTGGCGTCGGTTTGTCGCCTTCGTGCAGCACTGGTATCCGTCGATCTCACGAGTGACTTTGATCGCGTTCGACACCCATTCCTCCTCATGGTGGTGACACGTATGGGGTTCCCATTGCTTTTTGTCGATGCCATTCGCCGGTTACTACTTCCCGCGGTCTCGATGGTACAAGTCAATGGGAGGCTTGTAGGACCGATTCCTATACGCCGCTCTGTGCTTCAAGGATGCCCTATGTCTACTTTACTATATGCCATTGCACTTGAGCCCCTCATCACTGGACTTACCTCTAGACTGCAGGGCCTCACTTTGCGTGACCACACCTTTCACTGTAGGGCTTATGCGGACGATCTCCTCTTTCTCACCTGCTCCTCCACGGAACTCAATGACGCCATCCAATGGATCCACCAGTATGGACGTCTTTCTGGTAGCATTCCTAATGTCCGTAAATCGACTATGATGCACATTGGGCTCGGCCTCTCGGCTATGGTGCCGACCCCACTCCCAGTCAGTGCCACCCTTCGTTACTTGGGTATCGAATTTACGAGCTCCACACACCGCACAGTGGCCCTGGCTTACCGGCGGCTTTTGCAGTCAAGTGCACCGTATCTTAAACCAACTCCAACGTGTGTCCTATGTCAACATCTATGTCGCCCCTAAACTGGAACACGTCGCCCAGATCCTCCCAGTGCCGTTACTCCTTGGCCGCCGCATCCAATCAGCCTTTGGATATTTCGTGTCAGCAGGGGCACTTTTCAAAGTCCGCTACAACACTCTAACACTGCCTCCTGCAAAAGGTGGCCTCGGACTCATCAACGTGCGGGCACGCTCTTCTGCACTCTTTGTCCACACTCTGTTGCGGCACTGGCAGGGGCCGGTCCCGTCCTTAACACGCAGTCTCTTAGATATCCTCCGACCAGCTTCTCTCGATCCACCGATAAATGTGGCACCTATTTCTCCATTATTGTACTACGTCGCCAATTGTTTCATAGAACTCAGCTACGTTCGGGCCGATCTTCCAGTCACCCGTCCTCCCCGTACAAAAGATTATTATCGTTTGTTTATGCTGTCCAACCCTTGCGACCCCATGGTGCTACAGCATCCTGACATTAACTGGCGCACGGTTTGGGGGTGTGTGCATGCACCCTTTTTACCGTCGTCTGTGTCTACACTCTGGTATGTTTTAGTCTATGGAAAATTCCCGACTAATAGTCGACTTCATCGCATAGGACTGGCCACCTCCCCATTCTGCCCTGACTGTCAGCTCGAAGACACCGAGGAGCACCGTCTTACGTGCCCCCTGAAACAAAACGTATGGCTCCTCATCCAACGAATCGTGGGCTTTTACCTCCGTGCCCCGCCAACGACGGTAACCCCGGATTTCCTGTTGTTGCCCCAGACATTTCACTACCCTCTTGCTAAGCACCATACCCTAATCTGGTTTCGAGGACAGGCTTTAGAATATCTCTTTCAGAGTGGTCCGCATACAGTCCTTGACTTCTGGTACAAAACTGTGACCGCGCATAGCACCCTCACCCGAAAACCATCTTACCGACAAACTTTTGCCGGTTATCTCCGCAGCGTCTTCCTTGACCCCCCTCAAAGTTGGGGTGTACCATGCCTACCTGTCACATGATGGAACACCTTTATCCACGTTCTCATGCATCGACCAAAAACAAACACATTTTTTTTAAAAGGAAGAAGACAGAATATGTTATATTTTGTTGTATTTAATGTTTTTCTTTTTTAATATTTTTTTGTTTAACTAACAGTCATTTGTATATTTTTAAATCGTACCTTGAAGAACTCTTGCATAGTGAATATATATGTACTTTTAGTTTGTTCAATACAAATTTTTAAACAAAAACAAAAACAAAACAAAAAAAAAGGAAAACAGGATATGTTCTATTTTGTTGTATTTCATGTTATTCTAATAATTTGTTTACCTAACACTCATTTGTATATGTTTAACTGGTACCTTGAAGAACTTTTGCTTTGTGTATATATATATATGTACTCTCCGTTTGTTCAATAATAATGATTAAAAAAACAAAAAAAATGTTGGTAGAAAAAAAAAATAAAAAAAAATAAAATAAAGAAACAAAAAAAGCAGTTCTAGGCGTTAAAAAAGTGAATGGCTGCTAAACAAAAAAAATAGTTGGTAGAGCACTTGCCCACGAAAGGCAAAGGTCCCGAGTTCGAGTCTCGGTCCGGTACACAGTTTTAATCTGCCAGGAAGTTTCATATCAGCGCACACTCCGCTACAGAGTGAAAATCTCATTCTGGATCCACAATACAGTCCGGATGTGGCTCTCTTTCGCTTTCATATTTGCTCTCAAGATCCGCTAGCTACGAAGACGACATTGTGATATAGACAACGAGCTGCAGACCAGCGCAGAGAATTGGCGCCTTGTACGACGATGGTTTGGGAAGTTGGTACAATGCTACGACGGATGTCCTGAGCAGGAGCGGCGACTATGTAGAGAAGTACGAGTAGCTGGAAGGTGTGGAAAACTCTTACAAATCAAACATCTCTGATTTTCACTGCAGTTCCCATTCCGCGACCGATCGGAGCTTACTTTCTAGACAACCCTCGTATAATCTCTGTTGGTCCGTCATGGCCAAGGGACATTGGCTTGTAAGTACTTTTCAATGTCAATGAACTTCACCAACAGCCGTATACTTTAAGATACCGAGCGAGGTGGCGCAGTGGTTAGCACACTGGACTCGCATTCGGGAGGACGACGGTTCAATCCCGTCTCCAGCCATCCTGATTTAGGTTTTCCGTGATTTCCCTAAATCGTTTCAGGCAAATTCCGGGATGGTTCCTTTGAAAGGGCACGGCCGATTCCTTCCCAATCCTTCCCTAGCCCGAGTTTGCGCTCCGTCTCTAATGACCTCATTGTCGACGGGACGTTAAACACTAACCACCACCACCACCACTTTAAGATAATGTATTTTATTCTGAGAGCATCCAGTTTCGGCAGTTCCTTTTTCTATCGTTAGGACCCATACGCTTTTGCCATATAAACTAACTTATCGTATAGCGCCATAAAACACTGGGTCTCGTGAATTCCGATCGTTATACAAATGGTTTATTCGAAAACGTGACAGCTACTTCCTACTGTTATGCAACAGGAAATGAATTTTTCTCTCTCACGGGCCTTGTAATACTAGGGCCTATGCCACGCCAGAAACTAAGGCGTGTCTACTTAAGTAACGTAACCGCTTAAAGAAGCTGTAAAGGTAGTGGGGCTTAGTTTCTAGCGTGGCACGGACCCTAGTATTACTAGCCCCGTGACGGAGAAAAATTCATTTCCAGTTGCGCAACGGAAGGAAGCTGCGGTTACATCAGGCAGTAGCTGGGATATAAATAGCCTCGCGGAGTTGTTGATATCATTGCGATTCTGGCTTGGTGTTGTACAAGTCCGACAGTATTGACCGGATCACAATGGGGCGTCGCTATCGTTGTCGTCGTCGCTCGTGCCGACTCTGTGTAAGGCCATATACAAGGTTGACTTGAAGACTGCTGTTAACAGAGCGAAGAATACAGTTAAAGTTAAAGGCATCCCGTCTCGTGCTGTTATTGATGGACCATGTATGTTTTAAGCTGTAGATTTGATTTTGCTGTATCTCAGGATGGTGTTACTCCGCTGCTTTCACATCTTCGTATGAAGCATCTGTATAAAGACAGGAATTCACGATATCCAGTGTTTTATGGTGCTATACGATAAGTTCGTTTATTTGGATAAAAGCGTTGAAACGTCCCCTTAGAAATATTATACATGACTGTGCTTAAACTGACACACAATATTTTTAGCGCAACGCAATCTGACTTTCAAAAATCCCTACAAAAGAATGGCCCTGACTAAAATTAACCTATACCTTTCACAAATCACTTACCTCACCAAAAATCTTCGTTACTCTAACTATTGCAATACAGCGAGCGCAACTACTGCCAGCTAAATAAAAGATTCAAACTACTGAAGGCACTAACTACTGATAGGCATAGTTAGCAAATGAAAGATTTTGATAGAGAACAAACAATGTATTTACCTTACTAGTGTTCAAAAGTCATAATATATATAGCAGTTCATGACATCCAGTCTTACAAATTTCAAAACTCCGCCATTTCTCTCCCCACATCCACACTACTGGCGGCTCACCTCCAACTGCGCAACGCTACGCGCTGTTAACATCCAGCTGCCCAACAGTACAATGGCAGACAACAATGCAAACTAGCCACAGACTGCCCACAGCACAATCAGTGATTTTCATACAGAGCGCTGCGTGGCGTTACCAATACAAAAACCTAAACAGCCTAATGACATAGCCCCCATGCTCCCCACAAAAAATTTTACAAATAGTTTTGGGCAGTGGCCAATACAGATTTGAAAAAAATTTTCATAATTACAATAACAAAGAAATCAAATGCACACACTTATTGATTCAATGTTGGTCAAAAGCTAAAATTCTCTCACTGTCCATAAAGACAGTCCTAATCATTCATCACAGTAAAATCACAGTGTTTTTTTTCTCAAAGTCTGAGCAGTAAAAGAAAATGCACACGGAAGTAGTGGATTTCCATGCAGTCTTGAAGAAGTAGTGTTGTTCTTCCAACGGAGTGACAGTGCTGACTCTTGACATGCAGACAGGTTATGGGCCACAACAGAGCAAACCCACAGCAGAGTCAGTCGAAGTTTTGAAGAATATTGGTAGGTAGGTAGGTCATGAAAGAGCAGACCCACTGTAGTTTTGGTAGAGAGTATGGTATTGGTGAGTCATCAAAGGTGCAGACCCAGTGCAGTCCTTGTAGAAATAATGGTATTTGTGAGTCATCAAAGATGCAGACCCACTGTAGTCCTTGTAGAGACGGCCAGCAGCCAACTGTTGCGACTGTGCAGATGCACAATCACCATCAAAGAGTCTTGCGCAGAATACAGCAAGTCCATAAACCACCACTTGTGTACTCACAAAGTTTTTGGAATTGTCCTTAGAACCGGCAATGCTGTTAACCAGTCCCTTGCTGACACACGTGGGAGCTCTAACAGTCCTCTTCGTTTTTTTAATTTTTTTTTATTTTTTTTTTTACATACTATGCATATACTATGACCAACAGAAATGTGTGCAGTGAAATGAATGCTTACAGGTTACTTAATTTGCTGAACCGGTGTCAATTACAATATTATAACATAGGAATACAATAACAAAGGTACAAAATATATCATTAAAGAACATAACAATACAGATAACATTTATGGTAATATGTGCTTTACAAAAGAATTGAACTAACATATATATCAGAGTTACAGGAATTATGACATAAGTAAATACATAAAAGATCAGAATAACTTTTGAAACATCAACTTTACCCATGAGCATTAAAACAAAACAGAATAAATAATGTCTAAACATCTTTACAAAGTAAATAGCATACTATCAGAAAAATTCTATAATGTAACTCTCATCAGATAAACACATAAAGACAGGAAGAACACGAATACCCAAGGGTACGCAAACACATAGAGGGATAACACAAGGAAAGGACAGGGTTTGTTTTACTGCAGTATTTTGCAAACAAAACTTTGTTTACTTCTCGGAGATCTCCCTTTGTTCTTCATTATTTCCAAACAGTCCTGTCTATACCTGCTTTCTGTACTTTTTTCGTATAACTTCTCAATGCATTTCTTCCAATTCATCACAACTCATTCTCTTATATAGTCTATCCCCTCTTAAGCAAACTTAAATCTACTGAGCTCAGATGCTAAACTAAGGGACAAGGTAATGCAGCAGCGCAAAACAATGAACACAAACAGCAATGATAAAAAATGCAAATTGGTAAAGCAAGCAGCATAAATTAGCAAAGCAAATGCAATATTACAACTAATATAAGGCAATGCGCAGCAAACAAGAAAAATAAATCCGTAGTAAAACTGGCTTAACAGAGTAATACAAAGTCAAATTCAGTAACATTATGTCTGGCAAACAGCAGCAGCAAATGCAATAACTTATATCTAAACATGACAAAGCTCAAGCAGAAAAAATATTACAGTAAAAACAACAATGCAGATAAGGGAAATGTCTATTCACATCTTAATGTCGATGTAATTAAAGTGATGTACCACAACTTATTCTTCGAGAAATATTATCAAGTAGTTGAAAAGAAAATTGTGTATGCAAGTCCTGTGAAGGGCAAATGTCTTTTTGTGCTCCTTCTTTTTTTTTTGAAGTAGATCATAAAGCTATTATTTACTGGATCTGTAAGCATAAAATATCTATGTCAGTGCATCCATTAAATTTTATTGTAACCAATTCTGCAGTGCAGCTACAAACTAGATATTAAACAAAATAGGCAAAGCAAGGCGTGAAACGTCATTCACTAGCCATATGGCATTTCATAATGCAGTAAACAATCTTTCGACTAGCTAGACAATAGATGTGAAATGTTTCTCATCATTTCATTTCAGTAAATATCATAACTTAACAGATCCACAGTGTAATCATATGTTTTCAAGTTTGGGCGTGTCGTATTTGCGATGCTTTCTACAAAGAAATGTCAATAGCGAGGATAATGGCCTCTTTTTTTTCCACCTAATGGCTTTCTTTTTTCAGGCGACTATCGCTCAGCTGGGTCTCCACAGCACATTACGTCAAGGCCATCTTCCTTCTTTACTGAAATATTTACAGCAGCAGTTTCCACTACAGTGACAGTCTCATATAAAATAAAAAATTCCAAGGTTAGAAATTTACATTAGAAGTGTGGAGAAACAAAATCTCGTAAATAACAGTGTCCAAAAAGTTTTGTCAACATTGTGGTAACTCGTGCGGTAGCGTTCTCGCTTCCCACGCCCGGGTTCCCGGGTTCGATTCCCAGCGGGGTCAAGGATTTTCTCTGCCTCGTGATGGCTGGGTGTTGTGTGATGTCCTTAGGTTAGTTAGGTTTAAGTAGTTCTAAGTTCTAGGGGACTGATGACCATAGATGTTAAGTCCCATAGTGCTCAGAGCCATTGTGGTAACTAACATTCATGTATGTACACACATTTCATAACTCCTAAAGTACGATTCTTGGTTTCCAACATCCTTTTTCACAAATCAGAATCCATAACCACTACTCATTATTCCTTACCTTATTACACATATACATATTCGTCGACACTTCTTCAAAATTTCATCATAACAGATACATAGCATAATCAAATTCCTCATATAGCATCAGCTAATTGATCATAAACATACCTCAACAGCATAATACACATCGTCATCGTAATAATAACATCATAACAGATCAATCACATCTCAAAATCGTCGCAGCTTCTTTCAATAATTTCAAGACCTTCAATAAAGTCATCTACCTCAAACATACTTTAAAAATCATGATTCCATACCAAATACATCATTCAAAGCTCTCATAGTATCACAATGGTTCTGAAAAAATATGAACAGTTCACAAAGTAAAGACAAAATACAGTTTCATAAGTGTGAAGTTATTCAACTGTGTAATTACGTAAACATCTGTCACTGATGTAGTAAAATAAATGTTTGTCTCTCCCAGTTAAATGATCAGATAGCTGTGTAATTTTTGTGTTAGAGAAATATGGTATCGATGTGTAAAGTTGTATAAGCAAATACCATATTAGCTAGGGCTCCTTGTGCTTGCCAAACACATGGTACACAAAGTAGGCGTGTACCCCCCTGACTGCCAACTAAATAAAAGATTCAAACTACTGAAGGCACTAACTACTGATAGGCATAGTTAGCAAATGAAAGATTTTGATAGAGAACAAACAATGTATTTACCTTACTAGTGTTCAAAAGTCATAATATATATAGCGGTTCATGACATACAGTCTTACAAATTTCAAAACTCCGCCATTTCTCTCCCCACATCCACCACTACTGGCGGCTCACCTCCAACTGCGCAACACTACGCACTGTTAACATCCAGCTGCCCAACACTACAATGGCAGACAACAATGCAAACTAGCCACAGACTGCACACAGCACAGCCAGTGATTTTCATACAGAGCGCTACATGGCGTTACCAATATAAAAACCTAAACAGCCTAATTACAGCGTATGGGGCCTGAAGATGGAAAAATGAATTGCCGAAACTTGATGCTTTCAGAATAAAATAAAATATTTTAAAGTATACGGCTGTTGGTGAAGTTAATTGACACTGAAAACCCTCGTATAAGCTGTAATGCGTACTTAAGAACATACAGTTCCTTCATGAGTTGTAGTGCAAAAAGTATAGTTTTAGTTTTTTCTGGAATTGGCTCTTAAACATTCCTTTACTTATTCCGTTTATACATTCGATTTTTTTCCGAATTCGAAACCTGAAGAAGCAGAGGTATTCATACTGGTTTTATTTGGACGTGGGTCACATTTTATAAAACGAAATAGTGTTTTAGGGCTCTAAAAACGAAGGTAGTATTCTCTTGTGAGCTTAAAGTTATGGGAAGGCTTTCAACTGGTATGAATGCGAAAGAATGTTGGACAGGGATAAAAGGAGGAGAAAGGGAGCTGCTATGATTTAACGTGGTCCACAGAGGGCCAGAATGAGAAGACGGAAGT
The DNA here is from genome assembly GCF_021461395.2 of Schistocerca americana. Lineage (NCBI taxonomy): Eukaryota > Metazoa > Arthropoda > Insecta > Orthoptera > Acrididae > Schistocerca > Schistocerca americana. The sequence continues at coordinate 788,462,337 of NC_060122.1, read as the reverse complement.
ACAAATAGTGTGTACGAGTAAGCAAGAAAACATAGTTTATGTAAGTAACTTACGAAGGAAAATGTATGTTTTATTAGCAGAAAATATGAGACACTGCATAGAGCACTTCTTAATTTCGCTGTCTCGGAAACGAGGAAAGGCCGTGTTTCCCGGGTAGGCTTCCAGTAGGGGAAAACGAGCCCAAGAGGCGAGGGAAGGATGCTGAGAATCCGGACGGGCGCGCGCCCTCGCTTCCGGGAGCGGACGTGTCGTGCTCAATATATATGCTAAGTCGCGCCGGCAGAGCCGCCGAGCAAGGTGGCCGTGCTGTGTCTCCCGGCTGACGGGGAAAAATGGAAAGTGAGGTCTGTGCTGCTGCCCTTATTACGGGGGACCCGCTGAAGTCCGCCTTGAGACTGCCGAGGCCGTGGTAAACAATTTGGCCGACGTCGTAAACAAGGCGGTCGAGCAGGCGGCGGCTCATTAACCGTCCTTAAAGGGCCGACAGCCCCAAAGGGCACTCCACTCCCTGCAGTACAGCCACGCTGCAAGGCGTGTAACACGACGATTCTGGTGTCAGGGATCGGTGTCGGTCAGAAGTCGTGTTGATACCAAGAAGATTCTGCTCTTGTGACGAGGGATGTCCAGAAAGTAAGTTCCAGTCGATCGAGAAGAAGAAGAAAATCAGAAATAATTTCTTTGCGCAGTTAAATATAACTTCCAGCTACTTCTCTACACGGTCGCCGCTCTGACTTAGTTTTAATTTAGTTTAGATTTAGTTATAGTCATGTTCTGTAGACCATTTTACCGATTATTTTATCGATATGATGTGGAACAAGTCCGATTACAAGATATATATACACACATGAATAGTGCTAATATTAATATTACTGAAATTTTTAGTTCTACACATGCAACTAGATATAGAGGTACAATTTTTTTAAACCAGTTCTGAAAGAGAAACCCGTCAATGGAATAGAAGGAGTGGTCCAAAAGAAATGATTTTTAGCTAAATTTAAAACTTGATCTGCTACCTGCCAGACACTTTATGTTCTTGGGAAAATGATCAAAGATTTTTGTTGCTGAATAATGTACTCCTTTTTGAGCAACCGAAAGCTTCAATAACGGATAGAAAACGTCATTTTTCCCTCTAGTGTTGTAGGCATGAACATCGCTGTTCTTCGCGAATTGAGATGGATTATTTATAACGAATTTAAAGAGCGAGTATATGTACTCTGAAGGTGCAGTTAAAATACCTGACTCCTTGAATAGGTGCCTACATGACGTCCATGGGTGAAAACGTAGTTCAAATGGCTCTGAGCACTACAGGACTTAACATGTATGGTCATCAGTCCCCTAGAACGTAGAACTACTTAAACCTAACTAACCTAAGGACAGCACACAACACCCAGTCATCACGAGGCAGAGAAAATCCCTGACCCCGCCGGGAATCGAATCCGGGACCCGGGCGTGGGAAGCGAGAACGCTACCGCACGACCACGAGCTGCGGACTCCATGGGTGAACACCTCTAATTATTCTCACTGCTCTCTTTTGAGCAATCAATACTTTATGTCAAAGTGGTGAGTTACCAAAGGAAACTATTCCATGACACATTATTGAGTGGAAATATGCAAATTACGTTAGGAGGCTGACCTGTTTATTACCAAAACTAGCGATTATACGAAGAGCGAAAGACGCTGAACTTAACTGTTTGTGAAGCTCAGTAACATGCTTCTTCCAGTTAAACTTGTAAAATGTAGGTGTCATGTAACTAAGGCCTCCCGTCGGGTAGACCGTTCGCCGGATGCAAGTCTTTCGATTTGACGCCACTACGGCGACTTGGGCGTCGATGGGGATGAAATGATGATGATTAGGACAACACAACACCCAGTCCCTTAGCAGAGAAAATCTCCGACCCAGGCGGGAATCGAACCTGGGCCCTTAGGATTGACATTCTGTCGCGCTGACTATTCAGCTACCGGGAGCGGACAGTTAAAGTTGTCATAAATGTGAACACCCAAAAATTTGGAGAAATCTACTATGTTAACTGAGCCTTGTTCATATGCAACATCAATTGTCGGTATGACTCTATTCGGTGTAGAGAACTGGATATAGTGAGTTCTCTCAAAATTAAGGGAGAGTCGATCTTCTGAGAACCACTTAATAATTCTTTGAAAGATATGCTTAATAATATCTTCCGCTGCTTTTCTGGAATGCGATTTATTGTAACACTTGTGTCATCTGCAAAAAGTACTAGTTCCGCTTGCTGAACGTTAAGTGAGAGGTCATTCGCATGAATAAGGTGCAGCAGAGGACCTAAAATGGAACCCTGTGGGACTCCATTTGTGATAACTCCCCATTCACTAGAATTTACCACCCCCCAACTTTATTTATGCTATTCAGCACAACCTTTTGCTTTCTGTTCATTAGGTATGATTCAAACCAGCTGTGTGTATAGCCTTTAGTTCCATAAAACCTGAGTTTTTAAGAGTGTGACATGATCCACACAGTCAAATGCCTTGGAGAGATCACAAAAAATACCAACTGATGATAATTTGTTATTTAGGGCTTGTACTATTTGATGGATAAATGTTTAGATAGCATTCTCAGTCGAGTAACCCTTCCAGAACCCGAACTGTGAAATGCTGAGTAAATTATTTTCCCTTAAATGTGAAACTACTCTTGATACATAACTTTTTCGAATATTTTAGAAAATGAAGTCAGGAATGAGACTGGTCTATAACTATTTAAGTCACTCTTGTCCCCTTTCGTATGAAGAGGTTTGACAACTGCGTATTTCAATCTGTCTGGAAAAACTCCCTGTGGCAGCGAAGCATTACATATATCGCTAAGGACTCCACTTATTAAATTAGAACAACACTTCAAAGTTCTGTTAGAGATTCCATCAACACCACATGAGCTCTTGTTTTTCAGTATATTTTATTAGACAACTGTCGTAGCGTTATAGCAACTTTACAATCTTTCCAATGCCATCGTTGTACAAGGCAGCCGTATGTGCTTTCTGCCACCTCTATACACTAGTGTGAAGCTCGTTGTCTGAGTCAAAGTGTTGTCTCCACAGCCAGCGATTCATGTGAGCGGAGATGATCATCAGAGGCGGGAAAATCGAGGCTGTATGGGGTGTCATAAAACACATTCCATCCAAAACACTGCAGAAACCTGTCCATTGCCCCTGCATTGTGCCACCTAGAACTGTCATAAAGAAGAGAACGCATGACAATAACATTGTGTGTGGTTGCGTGAAATCAGGCGAAATCATTCGGCAGGCATCCGTGCTTTGCGGGAGACAGTATTTTCTTGGCATCTTTACGAGTTCACTGTGCACTCGGAACTTCAAACTCAACGCGACGCGCTCGACAGGCCAAGTAGAGTCACTGACCAGCACTTCTGTGCAAACCTTCATCGGATTTTTAGCGTTCTCCATTTCGTGACCGATCGGAACTTACTTTCTGGACAGCCCTCGTATGTTGGTAACCGCCGAGAAATAACGTAAATAACTGAGTGAGTCGTAGGTCTCCATACAAATGATGAAGACGGTGACATGCCTTTTTCGTTTACATGAAGATGAAAAAATTGGAAACAAATGTTACTAAAAAAAAGGAAAAACGGATTGACATTATTCTGTTGGCTGGGAGCGTTAGAGAAGAGTGTTGTAACCTAGGAACACAAGATCTTTCCTAGGTCGGTATTTCACTCTAGTGACTGGCTGCAGAATTAAAATGTGGAATGCGCACTGGAGAACGCAATAAGCAATGTCCCCCCATTTTCTACAGCTTTTGTTGTTTTTAGACATGAGGTTGTGTTTCGAGCAGCGCTGGCACATATTTAGCGTTCTAAAAAATTAAGTGAAGGAAATATGTTGTGTATTCTTCACTTACCTGGTTTTATGGCAAGTAGAATTCCGCATATTTTAAAACTAGCAATATAATGTGTGAATGGTTAAGCCATATTTCGTCCATCATACATGAACTTGTGTCTTGAAACAGAAGTAGGAATTTCATCACAGAAGATGGGATATTTGAAAGTCACTCAGTCTCGTTAATCTTTACAATTTTACTTGGTTTTAAAATGCAAATTTATGTTATTTTCTAGTGGTTTCAAACTCAAAATGCATTTAACATTTAGTGTGTTATTGGTAAAACTTGATTTCACTTAAAGATTATTTGTGTGTAGTAGAGTAATAATGTGAGTGACAGGCGACTAAATACAGTAGTGACAGATTTTCTACATCACAACGCTCTTAAATTTCAGAATAATATTCGTTCCTAATTAACTAGCTCATGCTGGGTATTCGAGGGTGATCTGTAAGTATTCGACTTAAACAAAGAGAATTTCTCAGCCAAGACTGCATTCGTGAACGCTGTATCTACGATGACCAATATCGGCAAACAGAGTTACCATCATTTGATGTGTGAATAGTGTACATAAAGTATGAAACATATTACATTATGACTACTTTCATATTAATATAATAAACACACTGAATTATTGTAACACATACATTTGTACAGGTTGATACATACGGCCACTTTGCGCTATAAATTTGTTCCACATCTCAGTATATTCAAAGTTACAACGAGTATTTACAAAATGTTTCGCCAACCGCATCCGTCCCTTATTAGAGACAACGAGGTTCATCGATGATGCAACCGAGCCGCTGAGCTGACAAGCAGCGAAAGTCACAACAGGACTAGAGAATTGCAAATATAAATACGTAAATTTAATAAAAATCTGGTAACTTGTACACAATTACGATTTATGTTGTAGCAAGTAGAAGCTAAAATATTTTCTAAAACCCGAAAGAAGTACGTAACCGCAGGGAGGTAAAACAGTAAGTCGAGAAAGACGACATGTCGTTAAGGTTACAACCCAGGTCGTACCTCAAAAACCTGTCTTTGTACAGCGTCACATAAGAAAAGATAATCATACTGTAACGTTTATTAAAAACATGCTTGCACAGCTGAAAACTAGCTGACGACGTGAATGCACTGAATAGAACCCCACATGTAGCTCATTACGTAGGTTACGAAGAGGCAAACCTTCATTACGTGACTTTAACATCACTGTCCGCAGTACACACCCGCAGTGGTCAACACGTGACAGAAGGTCATCTGGGTAACAACACCTGCTAGATATACCAACTCTCAACAACCGTTACGAAGACAAACATTCAACTCTCAAAACTAAAATAGTAATATGACAGCGGTGACAAAGAACAGTCATTAAGACACTAAAGATTTAGATAAAATAGCGTCGCAGTCATAAGCATGACGTGTAATTACGCGGTATATTGCCCAAGGATATAAGCAAGGACAGATCTACGACATAATTGACCATTCACGATGCAGCTTATGGCAGATGAAACAAGATTTCGTTTAGCTATGAAGAAACATGAAATGTCGAGAAATCAGCCCAATCCATGGCTCATGGCCCACGTTTGGTAACACTGTAAAACCACAAAGAAACCGCTAAATATGTCACAGTAAGTCACAGCAGAATGATTACTCCATGCATAATCTAGCTTAAGACTGGTGAAACAAAGTGATGTTCAATTATATGGTAACTTGAGATGTCAAATGGACAACGCGATCCATATCTCATGGTCTACGTGTGATAACACTTCCGGAAATACGGTAGCAAGACTACAGTATTTAATCATACTTTTGTCTGCTATATTATCTGTGAAACCTATTAAAATAAAGTGAAGCCAAAAAACAGCAAATACAGTACATCACGAAATATTTTATAGAAGTTATTATCCGTAAAATCTAACTGTTCGCCATGGACATAATCGCTGTCTCGCTTCTTATGACTATATACTTGTAAATGTTCAACAATATCTAACATCTTTCCTTTAGGAGCATTGTGAACAATTTTCAGGTTCTGGTTGACGATGGTAAAGTCGTGCTTTGAGTCTCCCAGATGATCGTCGAATGCTGGGTTATTATGTTCTAATGCCAGTTTAACGATTCTGTAAATCATGGAGTTCAAATGCATGTTTATGTAGTGTCGGGTGACAGGAATCTGTCTTTATAATGGAATATTTACACGTTGGTGTACGGAAAATGATAATCTTATGCTTGTCATTCATTTTTTTAGTAGTGAGATCTCTAGTTATTACTGCTTTCTTCTTTTCCTGTTTCTGCGGTCAATTGAATATCCACATGCATCTTATTTAGGTAATCTAGCACTGCCTCTTCATCACCATTAATGAGGCGATCATATAATCTATCTGTCTGCTTATAGCATCCACATTTTTTATTATTGTTTTTTAATATGTGATATCGTTAGAGACAAGTGTGTTGTCAGAGAAACAGTTTGGTTTGGCTGGTGAAGAGAAGGTGTAACAGAAAATAGACTGAAAGCAATGTTATTATCACTGATTTTTTGTTGCAGCCTTTCTTCGTGTTCGAGTAGCCACGATGCTAGCAACACGCACTTTTATCTGCCACCTATGATAAGGTCTGGTATTATTACTGTTATGTAAACTAACTATTATAAATTATTGGAGAAAAATAGAGAATAATGTTATACAAGTTTATCTAATATTTTCTATAAGAATATTATTAACCTTGATCCTCTGCATTCCATCTTTGTTTCGCTGCGGACGAGCTGCAACGTCACCATTAACGGTAATATATTTATATGATTTTATTGGCAAGAGTTATAGTTTTAATTCAGATTGAAAATGCTGATAACAATTGTTTAATACTGAGTGATAGTTTTTAACAGAATTCAGTCAGCTATTTTCATGTAATGTGGACAGCTCGATTATGTGATACCTATGTTCATTTATCTGTCGCTATTTCATGAAAGCTTTATGCGGCGAGTTCAAATTGCCGAATAATTCAGACATATGTATTTACCATTGTAAAAAGAATCCACGGAAAGGTAACTCGATTGTATACAAAAATCTATGATATGAGAAGCTATTATAACTTCTACCATACTTTGCTGGTGTCGCAACTTAAAACGTTCTCAGCTTAAGCTCAGAAATCTTTTCAGCAAAATTCGCCGATTCCGGTGTTGCGTGTCTCCGTATTATAAAAGTGAAGTGATATTTAAGAGTGAACTAAGTTTGTATGAAAGTTGTCAACGGACTGAATAATTTTAATAGATACACTTATTTACAGACAATATATTAATACGGTTCTATGTTTCCATATAGTTCACATTCATGCTCATATCATACTCTCGCCAGGCAATACAGTAATTAAATGACATTTACAAATGGAGACATAATTAAGAATATACGTTGGACGCTGCCAAACAAGTGCTGCAGCATTATGAGTATCTACTATTACATTGCGGCTGCGAGATAAAATGATAATTAGACTAGAACTGTCAACATCATAAGTTGAGTTTATACCACAGACTATATGGACTTGATATTAGGTACCTACGTTTGTTAGTAGTTAATGTTCTCAGTTTCACAAAGTATTTTGCATCACACAGTGTCTATACTCGACATTATTTATGTATGTATAGGTTAAGTTTTTATCTGTGTTTATTTTAATTGCCATTGTGACTAAAGATTTTTGTTGAAATCGTTAAGCCAAAGAAACAGATTAAGCCCACAGAACTTATTGATGATAATGTAGATACTGATGCAGCATCAGAGAGTCAAAACGAACAAACAGAGCACACTTCAGTACAATTATTAGGATATAACTACGTCAGGAATTAATGACGAAATTTTAACAGAATTACCAAACGAAAATGATGTCGAGGATCAGTCTGAAATAACAGACAATCCTCAGACAAAAGTTTCCTATATGACTGAGACTAATGTAACAGAGGAGGGGGCGGACCCTGTTACTTTGTGGACAAGGTGCTGGAAGTACAACGCACGATCATTTGCCTCAGTCTGTTAAAAACCGTAGTTGGAGAGTCGTACTGAAAAGAGTGCCTCCATTCAGAATCCTATCTGCTGCCAGGTTCTTCTTGTAAAGGGAGACGCGCCGTTCCACTGTGAACAGCATTGAAGAAACGATTCGTGAGAGCACCATTTACTGACTCAACTAGAGGAATGCAATGTCTCTGGTTATCTCCATGCTCTTCTGTATAAAATCATCACTGAGGTATTTTGTTTTCGAAAACTGCGTGCGAAGTAGGTACCAAAGGAAGTGCACATATCAACGCAAAGCCAACAGAACGAAATGTTTACGGGAATTTCTCCAGCGCTTCGAAATGGAAGGTGAACAGTTCCGCAACTCTGCAGCGACTCACTGACCAGCTACGTGTACGAGGACGCTCATCCTTCGGTTCAACAACTGAATTAAGAACGAAGGCAACTGCTTCGCAATATAGTGTTGGTGTATATCTGTGCATTCGTAAATTTTTCATAAATACAGTGCCTTTCCGATTTTTCAATAACTGACTGCTGTTAATTTATTGACATACCGGTACCTCGCAGTCTTCATATGTTGCAACATCTGACAGACGACTATTGGGGCTTGTTAGAAATAAAATTTGCATCTGAATATACCGTAGATCCTAAGTTATCTTTATTAGTAATCATCCATGGATACTCAGCATAAAAATAATTCCAGTGATCTAAGATCCAACAAAGAGGTAAAAGAGCTGAGTCATTGAATGAACCCGTTACACAATTAATTTCAGAGCTTTTACAGGTATTCACTGCACTTTCGCCAGTATCATCGACTTTATTCGAAATTTTTGCGGTATTACCTTCACCTTCACCTGTATCGCCACATTTATTTTGATCTAACACTTCAGTAAACTCATTTTTGTTCCAATTTTATGACCGCATACATTACATCTGATTCCTAAGAAATTACAGCACCTACTGCTATTGAAATCGAGATTCTGTTTCAGATGTATTCTAATTCTGCATGCAACTCTCTTTAACATAAAACAAAGATCGAACCTGCATTTCAATGCTGAACAGTATTCACTGTTACCGATTAACATTTATCTTTGTTTGGCGCAAGGGGACGACAAGTTTAATTTCAGACGAACTAACTAATTGCCGAAGCAGATTTTTCTTTGTAGCCCTTTGTAATGTGCGACAAAAAGAAATATTTCTTCAGTGTTATCGTCTCATCCGTTGCTAGATGTATCGTATGAGTTATTTTCTTATACCTGACGGATTCAGTAAATTTATTTTTAAACAATTATAGGATTGCTATTTTAAGAGGCGGCCCGTACCGCCATAGTTGCAGGTCCTAGAACTGCCAGTACTATGTTCGAGCAATACTGTAACTCAGTGCCGGTAAGTACCGGCCCAACTAAAGCCCTCAATAGGTGGGTTACCTCTCCATTTTTACGCCTACATTTCTGGCCTCCAGAAAGGATTTTTCACTCTGCAGCGGAACGAGCGCTGGTCGGAATTTTCTCGGCGGGCTAAAACTGTGTGCGGGAGCGGGTCTCTGATTGTCTTGCATAACGACACATCGCTTGTATTCATTATTGAATTTATTTTGAAGCTGTAATTTTATTACTCCAGTGTATCAGTTTTTTAATGAATCTGCAATATTTACTTGTATAGAGAAACCATATACTTTAGTATTCGGAAAAGTCTAACAACATTATGTTTACAGAAATACAATTTCTCACCTTAAAACTATAAGATTATATTGTTACTATATAAGTTATTCGCCGACATTGCAGCCACTTAATTCTCGCTTTCAGCTACTACAAAAGTTACAAATTTTCCTTGAGGTGCGGTAATATTGTAGATTAGAGCTCCAACGCTGCAACAAAAGATCGTGTACTACACATCAAGAATACTTGGGATGATTACGTGGTATAGATGCAGGAAAGAATTTACTTTTCGAAAGGACAACTGCAGGTCTTGCAGCCTATCACGGCAGATAAAACCAATTAATTCTGTTGTGTTGGCAGTTGTGAAGGGCTGGACATGCGCTAACGGCGCGTTTATTCTGTAGCTGTGATACGTGTCAGGAAATGCCATAGCGCAAATTGAAATCGCTCCCCGCGTCGCTTCAGCTACGCACAAAGGTCTCACGTTGTCTCTACTCGTCAAATGCACGTCAGCGGCGGACAAAACTATAACGAAGCCAATTCCCGAAATAGTCACCCAGCTGCCTAGTAACATATTACACTTTTACTAGCTCTGCTTTCACATCAGTTTCATGCCTTTACATGTTGTCCGTGTCTGTCTTTAATTTAATGCATTCGCAGCTGCGAATATGGACAACCAACAGCTGGAGAATGTCGACAGTTCGAGTCCCAGAGTGGAACAAATTTTCACTGTCGGTATTTCATTCTACAGCTGATGGTTGTCCAAATTCACAATTGCAAATACGTTAAATGTAAATCATAACGGCTGTAGTCCCTGCAGTGCCTGTTCCTTTTGACATGAATGTCCAAAGAAATTTTGCATCGTAATTCGAAATAACGCTCGCAATTAAATATCATGTTTATCTTTGGCTTCATTGAACATTGTAGGTAAACCATAGCTTTTCTCCGTCTCTCAAGGATTTGAGAGCATGATGCGATGACAAGTGAGTGTCTGCTTTTATGTTAATCTAACGTTTTGCCTCAGACTTAGTCCGCATATGCACAGGATGTATAAAAGGATTTGTTATTGAGGCAAAAAAATGATACATATGCCAAACACATTTACATCTACGAAATTTGTTCGAAGGAACCACTTCCTGCGTTGCAAAGTTTGCCATACGTTTTGGAAAACTCCTGGAGTCTTCCGAATTTGGTCAAATTCATCTGGCTACGCACCGTCAGAACATCGAGATAGGTACGCGAGTTGAATAAATCAAGGATTTTAAATGTCCCCAAAGGAAAAAGGTCAATAGATTCAAATCTGTCGATCGTGTATACCATGCATTGGATTCCACTCGACTAATCGGCCTGTTCGGAAACTGGTTATCGAAATACTGACGAAATACCCACGTAAAGTGAGGTGAAGCATAATAGGGTACATAAACAAGTTTGATGAGTAACGTTTAGAAGCATAACACGAAGTAAATGAAGGAACTCCTGTCTGGGAAACAGTAGATACATTTGTCCAGTAGGACGACGCGGAAAGAAGTAAGGGCCACTGATATGATCATACCACACACTGAGGCTAAACCTCTGTTAATGTCTGTCTTGTCGCATTTCATAAGTGTTTTCCTAGACCCAGACGTGATTCCTAAAATAACTGAAGATCCCATCACGCAAATAGCCAGCGTCATAAGTGAATAAGCAACAAGCTAAGAACTGCAGAATCACAGCACACTGCCCTGACATGTGTTGACAGAAAAGTATTCTTGGCAGAAAGTCCGTCTTTGTGCACGATGAAAGTGATGTGGGTAACGGAAGAGCTTTATGCAGAATGTTTCAGACTGTCATGTGATAAACACTTTTCCTTCTCGCAGTTATCCTTTTATTAGTAGACAGAATTTCATCTAGAGTCCGAAGAACCCTTTCTTAAAAGCTCGAGCGTTCACACGTCGCGTGGTCTGCCACAATGTGCAACGCTCTTGCAAGCATTGCTGGAGTTGTACAAACGTTCGCCCACAAGGTAACTGTCTCCCATGCTAACGATGAGCATGAGCATGACGTGTTGTGTTTGTATCCCCATCAGGTAGGCCGTACAAGTAGTGCATATTTACCATTCTAGAAACTGATTCCATCGTTGGTGTGCTGTATTGGGGGTTACTCCAAAAAGAACAAACAACAGTCAGACAAAGCAAAATAAATGCCATGACTAATTGTAAACAAGAAAATGAGCGTAAAATGCACAATTCAGGTAAATTACACAATCGTGCCTCGTATCAAAGAAAAAATGGCTGTGGGAATGAAACGAATGTAGGCCTATTTCGTCACGGGAGACGCTCAGTTCAAAATCAATATCAGCGAACACTAAGATAAGAATCTATAACACAGTGATACCACCAGCAGTCATGTAGGCCTACGGTTCAGAAACCTGGAGCGTGACTAAACGAGGAAAGGAAAAACTATTAATATCTGAAAGTGGAGTAATGAGGCAGATACGGGGACAGATATTAGTTAAAGGAGAATGAAGGAGAAGGAAGAACAGCGAAGTCTACTTGTTACTGTAGCAACCAACATTTCTACGGTCGTTGAAAAGCAGAAGAATCCACTGAACGGACTACGTAGACAGTATTCCAGGAGAGACAGATCAAGAAGCTGCTTGGCAGGAAACCAGATACCAGGCGCCCCATAGGGTGACCAAGGCAGCGCAGGATGGACGACCTGGCGCTGGCAGCCCTGTGGACTGAAGGCAACTGGGGGATCCGAGCACAAAACAGAGAGGAATGGAGGCAATGCATGGTCTGCAGGGCATGCGATCGTGGATATGTATGTATATATGCGAGTGTTTTAACACATAATTATATAATTAATAACGTTTCAGTTATATGCAAAATTTAGTGTGAATGGCTCCATCTGAGCTATGCTTCTATGAGATACTCTTTTCACCCCGCTTCGTACCCTTATGAAAGGTGGTGGTTCTCGCCCCACCGCTGCTTTATTGATGTTAGGTGGTGGCTGCGATAAGTTTGGTTCAAATCGATCAAGTGATTCAGGAGTGGATGTCAAACGTACATACACACACACACACACACACACACACACAGGGTGAGTCAGCTAAGACACACCACCCAATTATGTACAGAATGATTAAATACATTTAGGTGCGGTTTTCGCCAAGTTGTAGAAGACAACGTAATGAATTTCGTGACTTCGCAAGTAACTTTCCTCGTTCAAAGTTGCAGAATTACAACAACAACTTTGTTTCTTTTTCTAATGCAGCTACCGGGGCTATTCAGAAAGTAGGGAACGTTTCCATCTGAAATGAAATGAAATGAAATGTCGTGTGACGAGGGCCTCCCGTCGGGTAGACCGTTCGCCTGGTGCAAGTCTTTCGATTTGACGCCACTTCGGCGACTTGCGCGTCGATGGGGATGAAATGATGATGATTAGGACAACACAACACCCAGTCCCTGAGTGGAGAAAATTTCCGACCCAGCCGGGAATCGAACCCGGGCCCTTTGGAATGACAGTCTGTCGCGCTGACCACTCAGCTACCGGGGGCGGCCGTTTCCATCTGAAGTCGCTAGGCGCGCACCGATCGCGTATATTTTGGTATGTGCATGCTCGGCAGCTGGAACGTCTTGCGCATTTGGTTTCTTCGATATTCGAATTTGACATGTGCTCTGCAACCGAAAATCGACAGTTGTGAGGTGTGGTCTGTGATACGGTTTTCGTTTTCAAATAACATAAAACCTGTAGAAATTTATTGTGAACTGTACGAAGAGTACGCATACAAAGTAATGAGTGAATGTTTCGTCCGGAAATGGTGCACTCGGTTTAAAAGTGGCTGAACCAACGTCCATGATGAAGAGAACAGTGGACGCCCTCTCGTACCGAGCGGCGCGGGTTTCGATTCCGCACCAGACGGCATGGAACTTGATGACCACTAGGGGTCGCGCCGTACGTCGTGGCTGCGCGCGCTGCTGGCCCCGAGTCTAACCTGAGGGCGCCACTGCGGAGCACGTGATCCCAGTCGCCAATAACGAAATACCGTGTCGTGTACTCAAGTGGCCGCCTCTCCCTCAGCAACAGTCTCGTATACGCACTGAGTCGGTTGACATCTCGATTACAGACAGCGTGTTTACGTTGCGCGTGCTTACGTCCCGTTTATACAGGGTGTTTCAAAAATGACCAGTATATTTGAAACGGCAATACAAACTAAACGAGCAGCGATAGAAATACACCGTTTGTTGCAATAGTACATTTTCAGGCAGACAAACTTTCGAAATTACAGTAGTTACAATTTTCAACAACAGATGGCGCTGCGGTCTGGGAAACTCTATAGTACGATATTTTCCACACATCCACCATGCGTAGCAATAATATGGCGTAGTCTCTGAATGAAATTTCCCGAAACCTTTGACAACGTGTCTGGCGGAATGGCTTCACATGCAGATGAGATGTACTGCTTCAGCTGTTCAATTGTTTCTGGATTCTGGCGGTACGCCTGGTCTTTCAAGTGTCCCCACAGAAAGAAGTCACAGGGGTTCATGTCTGGCGAATAGGGAGGCCAATCCACGCCGCCTCCTGTATGTTTCGGATAGCCCAAAGCAATCACACGATCATCGAAATATTCATTCAGGAAATTAAAGACGTCGGCCGTGCGATGTGGCCGGGCACCATCTTGCATAAACCACGAGGTGTTCGCAGTGTCGTCTAATGCAGTTTGTACCGCCACAAATTCACGAAGAATGTCCAGATAGCGTGATGCAGTAATCGTTTCGGATCTGAAAAATGGGCCAATGATTCCTTTGGAAGAAATGGCGGCCCAGACCAGTACTTTTTGAGGATGCAGGGACGAAGGGACTGCAACCTGGGGCTTATCGGTTCCCCATATGCGCCAGTTCTGTTTATTGGCGAAGCCGTCCAGGTAAAAATAAGCTTCGTCAGTAAACCAAATGCTGCCCACATGCATATCGCCGTCATCAATCCTGTGCACTATATCGTTAGCGAATGTCTCTCGTGCAGCAACGGTAGCGGCGCTGAGGGGTTGCCGCGTTTGAATTTTGTATGGATAGAGGTGTAAACTCTGGCGCATGAGACGATACGTGGACGTTGGCGTCATTTGGACCGCAGCTGCAACACGGCGAACGGAAACCCGAGGCCGCTGTCGGATCACCTGCTGCACTAGCAGCGCGTTGCCCTCTGTGGTTGCCGTACGCGGTCGCCCTACCTTTCCAGCACGTTCATCCGTCACGTTCCCAGTCCGTTGAAATTATTCAAACAGATCCTTTATTGTATCGCTTTTCGGTCCTTTGGTTACATTAAACCTCTGTTGAAAACTTCGTCTTGTTGCAACAACACTGTGTTCTAGGCGGTGGAATTCCAACACCAGAAAAATCCTCTGTTCTAAGGAATAAACCATTTTGTCTACAGTACACTTGCACGTTGTGAACAGCACACGCTTACAGCAGAAAGACGACGTACAGAATGGCGCACCCACAGACTGCGTTGTCTTCTGTATCTTTCACATCACTTGCAGCGCCATCTGTTGTTGAAAATTGTAACTACTGTAATTTCGAAAGTTTGTCCTCCTGAAAATGTACTGTTGTCCCAAGCACATTGCAACAAACGGTGTATTTCTATCGCTGCTCGTTTAGTTTTTATTGCCGTTTCAAATATACCGGTCATTTTTGAAACACCCTGTAAGTGGACGTTGTTTTGGTTTCGTGAGGTTCTCTCTTGTGACCCCATTGCTGAATACTTCGTTGTTGATCTTGGTGTCTTGCTGAATACCTCGTTGTTGATCTTGGTGTCTTGCTGGGTTGTCTGTCGTCGTGCTTGTCCTTCCATTCCCGTTCGTACTTCTTGTCTGTTCGCTGGCCGCTCCCGTTAGGTCCCGCCGCGTATGCGTTAGCGGCAAACCTGCAACCGTTCCTGTGGCGGTTACAACAGCCCGAGCATTGTGACTGGCGATCTTGTCGCTAAAGTTGATGAAACGATTCGTGAAAACCGTCGCTTCACAATAACGGAGATTTCGCTTTTCTTTCCACAAGTTCCACGGAGTTGGTTGTTTCAAACTGTCACTCCAAAGGAACGCTACCACAAATTTTGATCACGACGGGGGCGCAAAATGCTTAAAGAGTACCATAAAGAACAGCGAATAGGGGCAACATTGACGTTTCTGGAGGCATATCACAAACATTGTGATTCATTACTGGATCGAGTCGTAACCGGTGACGAGACTTGGGTGAAACATTGAGAGACAAATTTACAGTCCATGCAGTGCGGAAACACAAGGTCGCTCCCAAAAACCAAGAAAATGTTTGCAAACTTTGTCAGCAAGGAAGCTGATGGTGACAGTGTTTTGGGATAGGCAAAGTGTGCTTCTTATTGATTTTCTCGAACGTGGAGCAACCATAAATTCTGCCCGGTAGTGTTAAACTTTGCACAGCCTTAGAAGAGCAGTTCAAAACAAACGTCGAGGAAAGCTGACGTCAAAATCTAGTTTTTGCACGAAAATGCCCGACCTCACACGGCAAACCGCACGAAAGTACTTCTTAATTCATTCAAATGGGAAATTTTCCGTCATCCTCTCTACAGACCTCATCTTGCACCAAGCGACTTGCTCTTGTTTCCAAAGATGAAGAACTGGATTGCAACACAGCGCTTTGATAACGACGCGGAACTCTTGGCCGGCGTGAATCACAGGCTGAAGTCTTAGGCGGCAGAATTTTACGACGAAGGTCTTTCAAATCACTATAATAAGTACCTCAATGTGTTTTCTGACCATGTGGAAAAGTAGTATGTCAGTCGCTCTTACAGATGTATATAATAAAATGTATTTATTGTACTTCGTTTTTTTAATGTCAAAACGTTCCCTGTTTTCTGAATAGCCCTCGTGTATACTGTCTTCTGTTTGAAAGACGCTTGTAAGAGAACGTCCAAGATATGTGTGGGACCTCAATAAACAGTATCAAGATAGCACTGCCGTAAACCACTGTCCCGTCCCTAGGAGAAGACGATATTGCAATCTTATGTTAATCCGAATTTACGATGCATGTATATTCGAAGGAACATTGCACCGTAATTCGTAATAACACGGACACTACAATATCGTATTTATCCGCGGACACCGGGCAAGCGGCTTTCAAGTAAAAATGTCTCTCTTGTACGTGAATGTGCATAATGGATGCATGAGTACGGGTTGTAGACACGTGGTTTACGACATATGGAAGCTTGGGGCTGGTCGTAAGTAGTGCTTGGATAGCCAAATGGTGATAAGGTGGAAATTTTAGTTCGAGACCTGGTCCGGTACAAATTTTCATTGTCGTCTTTTCATTATACGGCTGATAGTTGGTAATATTCGCAACTGCGTATACATTTCATGTGTCAGGAGAAGAGGTTTTATAAACGCCTGCTCTACTATACCAGCACCAACTGTAACCAAACACGTAACTCAGGTTCCATTTGTGTGTTTATTATCACTGCTCAAAACTTTTACCTTCAGCATAGCTACAGGCTATAAAATCATTCTGGAGAAGCAATACTACACCAAAATTGGTTCAAATGGCTCTGAGCACTATGGGACGTATCATCTATGGTCATCAGTCCCCTAGAACTTAGAACTACTTAAACCTAACTAACCTAAGGACAGCACACAACACCCAGCCATCACGAGGCAGAGAAAATCCCTGACCCCGCCGGGAATCAAACCCGGGAACCCGGATGTGGGAAGCGAGAACGCTACCGCACGACCACGAGATGCGGGCAATACTACACCTTCAGTTTCATCTGGTGTTAACAGCAGCACAGGCCGGTGTTATAAGGCATTTCATGGCTTCGCGATTCGTTGATGTTTCCTACTAGGCCTCTTGTTTTAATTTCCATCACGGATAAAATGATAGAAGTGTTAAGTTTGGTGTGTTTGCAGACCATATTGCGTTTCCTGAACGACCATTTCAGTGCTCTACAAACGTTCTCTCACGAGAGTTAGTCATTACATTCGCGGAATGGGGACATCCGTCATGTCGGTACGACACTAACTGACTTTTGTCCAGTGTGATGTCTTCTACTTATGACGCTGGTGTTGAAAAAATACGCACCAAAGGTTGATAGACCAAGAGCGTCGTTTTTATTCACTTCTTTGAGTGTGCGTCGATTTTCAACTAACGATCAGTGGATATTCCGAAGACTAATTGCCCGTGGTCTGTAAACGAAGCTTCTTCCGTAAACAAAATTTTGCATAGATACGTTGCATCAAATGGTTCAAATGGCTCTGAGCACTATGGGACATAACATCTGAGGTCATCAGTCCCCTAGAACTTAGAACTACTTAAACCTAACTAACCTAAGGACATCACACACGTCCATGCCCGAGGCAGGATTCGAACCTGCGACCGTAGCAGTCGCGCGGTTCCGGACTGAGCGCCTAGAACCGCTAGACCACCGCCGCCGGCTACGTTGCATCAATTCACACTTGTCATAGATTAGGTTCGAAGAACTGTTACTAATTTTGGAAGTCATTGCCATGAAGCTGTAGATGCAGCGAAATCTGAAGAGGATGAATTACGATGGAAAATAAGGTTCACGGAACACTTGTTTGGTTGATACCTCTCGTATTTCCGAGACGCTTCTTAGAGACATTGTATTGTATGTTACCGCTACAAAACTTTTAGTTTCATTTCCTTCGTCAGTTGCTGTTCATTTCCTTGGCGTATTTTGCTCTCCACAGTTTCAGTTTCTAGAAGTTCTTTATAACGTCTGCAAAGATAGACTGAAAGCGTTTGGTATGATCTGAATACTTCTCAGCACAGCCATACCGCTGCTCTAATAGTTCGACAACATTAACCACAAACGATGTTTCATCTGTGACTACCGTAAACACTGTAAATGTATCCATAGCTTTAGAGCAACTTACCTGACTACTACAGCAGTAGAATACAGACTGATAGGCTTCAAGCGTACAAGTAAAACACAAAAATCATACCAGGATTACGTTGGTGTTTACATATAGTATAACTGGGCAAGCTATGTTAAATCTCTTCCCCAAGCGCATGACAATGGTTTGCGGCGCTATTATCTTTGCTGCTGATTAATCAAGCCCGTAGATGCTACGTAAGTGAACTTCTCTCAGAAGGTACTTTCAGAAGTCACAGAAAAATATATATATGTAGTTCCATTACGGATAAAAGAAAGAAAGTCGGCGTCGTAATTCGACGACTAAAAACAATAAAAATGCCTTATGAACGTCAGGAAATTCACCGTATTATCCGTTATATCTTGGAGGACTTCAGCTCGATATGTTTATTCATCGTGGATATATTTGGGGTGGCCTGTCTTAGCCGCCTCACGCTGCACACCTTCTCTCTCTCTCTCTCTCTGCCTCTCTCTGTCTAAATACCTTTACTAACTTGAAACGAGCCTTAGAACTCCCTTCACTATTGAATGCCGCACATTTCCTAGTATAAAGAAGACCTGAAATTTTCTTGATGTGGATGCTCGACACTGGTGTGAAAATCGAATACATCGTCTTAGTCATTAGGTGTCAGATAAATCAGCAAGTCTGATCTTTAGGGGTTTTACACATTTATTTAGTCGAAAGTAGAGATGTTACTTTATTTTTTCAGTATGCAAACAATTTAACTATGCAGACATCCACTGCCGGCGGAGGTGGCCAAACGGTTCTAGGCACTTCGGTCCGGAACCGCGAAACTGCTACGGTCGCGTGGATGTGTGTGTTGTCCTTAGGTTAGTTAGGATTAAGTAGTTCTAAGTTCTAGGGGACTCATGACCTCAGATTAGACATCCACTGCGAGTTTCAAGGGCCATCCCTCGTGGCTAGACTACGTCGTAACGCCTAACACAGAAGTGTTGTGACGAAGACAGGAAGATTATAGTTCAGTGTCGTGTTGATGACGTAGCGATAAAAGACCCAGCACAATGTCGGAAATAAATAGGAAGGACGGAACGGGAAACCATGGGTCCATTCCATGGCAACCACAGCAAACGCAAATTAAGATGAGTTTAGGGGAATTGGAACCGACTTCCTTCCAAATGCTACTTCAGTGTTTTAACCACTGCATCCTTTCTTCGATAGCCTGTAATTGCGGTTTGCGTACAAGATGATTTTTAAAGTGTTGATCTTTATTACCAAACTTTGATAGAATTTTCATTTTATTGTTCACTCTACTGCCACTTTCGATCGCTGTGTCGTTAACACAGTTATTACTTCCTAACTGAACTGAATGGGGCATCCTCGTCCCTGTAGCAGTAGCGACAGCGCTCTTTTAATTAATTCGCACGCGTGTACAACACTCCCCAAAGTAATGACTCGCGCAGCCTCCAGTGATTCACTGGCCTTTCCTTTGCGGCAGTTGTGCTCTGCTGTTTCAGTAAGCTGCACCGATTTTCACATTAAAAGGTGTATACAGGGTGAGTCACCTAACATTACCGCTGGATATATTTCGTAAACCACATCAAATACTGACAAATCGATTCCACAGACCGAACGTGAGGAGAGGGGCTAGTGTAACTGGTTAATACAAACCATAAAAAAATGCACGGAAGTATGTTTTTTAACACAAACCTACGTTTTTTTAATGGAACCCCGTTAGTTTTGTTAGCACATATGAACATATAAACAAATACGTAATCAGTGCCGTTTGTTGCATTGTAAAATGTTAACTACATCCGGAGATATTGTAACCTAAAGTTGACGCTTGAGTACCACTCCTCCGCTGTTCGATCGTGTGTATCGGAGAGCACTGAATTACGTAGGAATCCAAAGGGATCGGTGATGGACCTTAGGTACAGAAGAGACTGGAACAGCACATTACGTCCACACGTGGTTTCCGTTTCCAATTACGGAGTGGAAAAGAGTGTGTCCCGACATGTCAGGCCAATAGATGTTCAATGTGGTGGCCATCATTTGCTGCACACAATTGCAATCTCTGGCGTAATGAATGTCGTACACGCCGCAGTACATCTGGTGTAATGTCGCCGCAGGCTGCCAAAATACGTTGTTTCATATCCTCTGGGGTTGTAGGCACATCACTGTACACATTCTCCTTTAACGTACCCCATGGAAAGAAGTCCAGAGGTGTAAGATCAGGAGAACAAGCTGGCCAATTTATGCGTCCTCCACGTCCTATGAAACGCCCGTCGAACATTCTGTCAAGGGTCAGCCCAGTGTTAATTGCGGAAAGTGCAGGTGCACCATCATGCTGATACCACATACGTCGACGCGTTTCCAGTGGTACATTTTCGAACAACGTTGGCAGATCATTCTGTAGAAACGCGATGTATGTTGCAGCTGTTTGGGCCCCTGCAATGAAATGATGACCAATGACGTGGTCGCCAATGATTCCGCGCCATACATTTACAGTCCACGGTCGCTGTCGCTCTACCTGTGTGAGCCAGCGAGGATTGTCCACGGACCAGTAATGCATGTTCCGTAGATTCACTGCCCCGTAGTTTGTGAAACCCGCTTCATCGGTAAACAGGTAAAACTGCAACGCATTCTCTCTTAATGCCCATTGACAGAATTGCACTCGATGATTAAAGTCATCACCATGTAATTGCTGATGTAGCGTCACATGAAACGGGTGAAAGCAGTGACGATCCAGTATCCGCATGACACTACTTTGACTCAGTCCACCGGCTCTCGCAATGTCCCGTGTAGTCATGTGTGGGTTCATGGCAACAGCAGCTAACACACCAACTGCACCCGCTTCTCCTATGACGGGTCTGTTACGGACCCGTTTGCGTGCTACGACCATACCTGTTGCATACAGTTGGCGGTAGATGTTTTGCAATGTGCGGCACGTTGGATGCTCTCTGTCCGGGTACTGTTCTGCATACACTCTGCAAGCTTCAGCTGCATTTCGTCGACACTCGCCGTAGATGAGTATCATCTCCGCCTTTTCAGAGTTCGAATACACCATGGTCACAGTTCCTACAACACTACACTATCACAGACGTCTGGTAACACGGTGTACTACAGTTGGTCTGCGTGCGGAGACGAATGCAGAATAACAATAGCAGCAAGCGCTACATGCGGACACTGCGACAGCTAGACCAAACCACAACAGTGCACTCACTACAGCCACACTCGTAAACACGGTCGTCATCGTAAACATGTCCCTGCAGATGCTGCTCGCCGACCGAGGCCCGTGTTTGTTACAATACGCAACTGAACGTCGGAGGTTTCAAGCGTCAACTTTAGGTTACAATATCTCCGGGTGTAATTAACATTTTACAATGCAACAAACGGCACTGATTACGTATTTGTTTATATGTTCAGATGTGCTAACAAAACTAACGGGGTTCCATTTAAAAAAACGTAGGTTTGTGTTAAAAAACATACTTCCGTGCATTTTTTTATGGTTTGTATTAACCAATTACACTACCCCCTCTCCTCACGTTCGTCACGTGGAATCGATTCGTCAGTATTTGATGTGGTTTGCGAAATATATACAGCGGTAATGTTAGGTGACTCACCCTGTATAATAGAAATGTAAAACAGAGCAGTGTATGTCACATACGTATCAGAATCGGAACGACGGTAAATAATAGATTTTATTTAGCCATAACAATGCTCTGGCTTTGGAAATGGAAAGAGTCTAGTGGTCAGCTTGCAAGCCGTGAACACAATTACAGAACGGAGCAGTCACGGATGGTGCAAAATTTTACTACTGTGCTATAATGTAGCATACAAGAGCAGTAACTGCTATTAAACTGAATATATTAGTTTTAGTTGTACAAACTGAACTGTTTAAATGTGTTTTAGTTTTATAACTAATTGTTTAAATTATGCTAGTAATGCAATGAAATGAAAAATGGAAGGTATCAGACCTGAGCCAGCAAATTGTCCGTCGGTGTGCTTGATCACTGGGCTACGGGATTCAGCGTATGTGTACCGCTGCTCAAATTTCGCTCATACTCTACACGTAAATCCGTACAAAACTTAAGCTTTATTGACGTATTCACGCCTCCTGTATTGCCGATACTCTCACTGTTGCAAAAAGGTTAGTTCCGCATCTCGTCGAATAAAAAAGTTTCGAGTATTTATCATATAATATACGTGGCTCTTAGAGTGCTATCATTTGCAGAAAACTTCGCTTCGAAATCGTGGTTCAAATGGCTCTGAGCATTATGGGACTTAACTTCTAAGGTCATCAGTCCCCTAGAACTTAGAACTACTTAAACCTAACTAACCTAAGGACATCACACACGTCCATACCCGAGGCAGGATTCGAACCTGCGACCGTAGCAACAGCGCGGCTTCGGACTGAAGCGCCTAGAACCGCTCGGCCACCCCGACCGGCTCGAAATCATGAATCGTTTATGAAATATGACTATTGTTATTACCACGATTCCTGAAGCGCAAGTACGGAAATGGACGTGTCTCGCACAACCGTTCTCCAGATATAGAAACCAATAGTTCGAGAACGAAATGAGATATCGATCTGCTCTCAATTTTAAATAAAATTTCGATATCTTACCTATATTTCATACACAGAAATGTATAGGTTAAATCGTCCATATGAAAAGTTTACACACCACATTTTTACCTATGCAAACTGTTTACAATTTAGTGCAATGTTTTTATTTAATTCGATGCAACACAATAACTATGACTTATAACTAAAAGAAATTCATCCTTTTCAAGTGAAAACAACAGACTCAAATATGCGCGTAAATAAATTGTTTGCACTCAACAGTTTCATTGAACTGGATAAGGGTTTCATAGCGACCCGAACGCTGTCTGTCAGCGTAGGCTGCAGTATTAGGCGAGCAGTATAGCGAGGACAAATTCGCTCTCAGCACGGAATGTAGACTCCTCTTCTGTAGCAGTCTAAGGATTAAATTTTACAATGAGTAGTTTAACATTCAGAGGAATAAAAAAATATTAAAAAAATTAGTAGTAGTGGAAATCGAACTCTAGCTAACAAATGGCAAGTCAGCGCTGATGACCAGTTGCACACGGCGCCGTTATGTTAACTGCACCTCAAGAATCTCTCACACTCTACACTTGCACAACACGTCAAACGCACCTTCAGAGAAATGTTCTAACCTGGTCCAGTGAGCAACATGGCACCTTCGGTACTAGCAGGGATGACGTCACATCAGAACACGTGCAGTCGAAAATGGACAGCTGTGTCCCTTCTTTGAATTGACAGTAGTCCAGTTATCATCTCAGCACTCGACACTGGCTTCTAGTTACCGTGCAGGGAGCGCTACAAAACATCTCTTCCTCCGTTTTATATACATACCAGTACCCTTTCGAAGAGAACTGGCATAATTAAGGGAAATTTCCGGCTCGTAAGAGAAGTGTAATTTCAGTGCGATTTCCCGCTCACAGTCGAAGATAAATGTATTTAGTGTGCTTTCCAGTTTGCATTCGAAGAGAAATACCATAATTTTAGTGTGATGCTTAGTGTGTTGTAGCACCTTAGCACAAGATCGCCGGCCACAACTGTAACGGAAGTATAAGTGTGAATTACTACCTCATCTGGGATTCAAAGACTTTGAGAAAACTTTCAAATCAGTTTCAATGAAATGAAATGGAACTGAATGTTTTTGTGGCTAGGGCCTCCCGTCGAGTAGACCGGTCGCCTGGTGCAAGTCTTTTTATATGACGCCACTTCGACGACTTGCGCGTTGATGGTGGTGAGATGATGATGATTAGGACAACACAACACCCAGTCCCTGAGCGGAGAAAATCTCCGACCCAGCCTGGAATCGAACCCGGGCCCCTTAGCATATCCTTCCTATTAATTCAGAGAAGGGACACATCAATTAATGAGATCTGTACGAAGAGACATCGATTTAATCAGTGTTACTTTACTGAAGAAGCTGCTAGGCATGGCTCCCATTACATCTATTTCTTTCATCAGAAGAAGATACCAATGTGTGGGAGGTATCTTCAGACCGACAACGTGGTGAGTTTAAAGGTGGACCATTTTGTGGGCAACCAGAATGTAGACTACATCCAAAGTCTCCCTCAAGCCATCTATCGATGGTAAAATTTGTCTCATTGAGAGGTGACTTTGTGCAGTACACCGTTACCAAGTCTTGTGGTCGAAGTTTTATGTTATTGAGGTTATAAAATCTTATGACCCAATCACCTCCCGTCTGCTTGACGACCAAGCTCACTCATGAAAAATTTCTCACCACCACAACCGATTTAGCTAACCCTGAGTCCAGCAACGTCCCACAAGTTTGCAGTTGTGTCTTCGGAGATGAGTTGCAGCTTGGTACCTGCGTTGGTAAGAACTGACGTTAAAGAGCATAATTTTTTAAGGTAAATGCACCTGTGCAGAGTGCATTCAAGTATGATCCAGTTGTGGAATCACAAGGTAATCACTCTTTTCCACCTACGAACTAACGCTACTACTGTATCATGCAACCTTTTCTTTACTTTTCAGTGAAACATAAATAATAAACGACACATAAGAACACAGGGGTGAGATTATAATCATCAGCTTCATTGACAATTTTTACGAAATATATATATACGTTAACAGCACGTTTGGAATCCTTGGGTTTCCTTCTAATTTATTTATTATATTATTCTTTCAAACAGTTTCTGATTTCCAATTGATGGCGCATTTTTACTTTGCGATACACTCAGCGAAACAGAAAGTTCGATTACTGAATTCTGAACTATCCTTTACTGTTTATGTTGAGGGTATTGGTTTACTGCTTCTGGGAAACTAGTGTTCAAATTATGTTTACCTCTCTTTGAATTATTAATTTTAGTCAGATTTCTGCAGTTCTTCCGGAAGTGTACTTGAGTGAACCTTTATTTGAACTGGAACTAGATATATTTGCGAGTGGGAGTGTTTGTGTTTCATTATTTATGCAAACTCGATCGTAAATAAAATGGTTCAAATGGGTCTGAGGACTATGGGACTTAACATCTGAGGTCATCAGTCCCCTAGAACTTAGAAATACTTAAACCTAACTAGCCTAAGGACATAACATACATCCATGCCCAAGGCAGGATTCGAACCTGCGACCGTAGCGGTCGCGCGGTTCCAGACTGAAGCGCCTAGAACCGCTCGGCCACCCTGGCCGGCTCGATCGTAAATAGAGAACGTTTAAGAAGTGACCTTGAATTTCATAGGTTTTTCTACTATGTGACGGAGCAGTTTATGCTTATCGCCCTAATAAGCGAAACAAGCATACAATTCATTTTCCGATACTGCTGTATTCGTCGGAGCAGGATTTACTACCGGCAACTATGGCTACTAACCGACGTGTTTTCAACTGACTTGCTGTTACTCACTTCCCGTCGAAAAATGATTTGGTCACTGATGGTAAAGTTCCGTCCTTATCTTACCTTACCATGTTTATAATGTTGAGCATTCATTTCATTGGCTGAAACACCATCTTGGACTGTGAATCAGCAACAGCTGTTCATTTAAGGTAAAGTTAAGTAGACATTACCCAAAAGACAGTTGGAAAACCACGATGCCTTACTAGAGGTGATACAACAGGAGACACATTACTGACTTCCTGTGAAGTGTGAAACATCTCGGGCAATATTTAATGGCCGCATATCAGATTTAGGGTATGTTGCAGAAAGAAACATTATAGGCACGAATAGGCTTTGAAGCCGCACAGTTTGACTACTATAAAAGTTAGTGTTGCATTGCAAGTGAAAAGAATAAACAGTTACGTCGTAAGCTTTTCACAAACATTCGATTAAATTACTCTCGTGGAAGTAACGGTATCGATTATTGCTTCTTGATATTCTCCCTTTTATTGCTACTTTTACTTTAAATCAATTTATTGTACTGACCTGCGCGTTATTTCATAGTATAAAAATATGTGAAACGTAATGCCACTGAGCTTCGTTAGTCTCTCAGTTTTGCATATGTCTGATTCCCAAGACAATCAGATATTGTCCACAGCATTATTTCCTATTATTGGTACGCACATGCTACCGACAGTTCCCGTTAGTATTCGCTTACAATCTAGAATATTTGTTCAAAAATCTCGGAAGGAATAAGTCTAAAAGTTGTGTGCCAATGCCAAATCTCTCGGTGACATGAATTAATTAAAGCTTCTCGCACTTCCAGCTTCGTCGAGTAGTTGGACGCCTTAGCAAATGGTTAGAGTCATTAGTGGATAATATTATACATGACACAGTCACAAAGAAAGCCTATATCTGCGGTAAATACGTATGCAGGAAGGTACTGCAAAGAAGGTAAGAGAAAGTAAATATTTCAAAGCAGCATTTTCTTCTAAACAATCTGTATAATTTAAATAAAATTCTTCTGAGTGTGTGGCAGCGTCATGACATGGAAACATCCTTTTACTGTTATTATAATCCATTACCAAGGCTACTTTGAAGATGAACTTTGCTCTTTTACGTTTTTCTATTTGGTGTCGAGGTCTGTATGCAGTAGAGGCAAAAAGTATGTAGTGGACACCCAGACGAGGATGATGTTGTTGTTGTTGTTGTTACGGTCTTCAGTCCTGAGACTGGTTTGATGCAGCTCTCCATGCTACTCTATCCTGTGCAAGCTTCTTCATCTCCCAGTACTTACTGCAACCTACATCCTTCTGAATCTGCTTAGTGTATTCATCTCTTGGTCTCCCTCTACGATTTTTACCCTCCACACTGCCCTACAATGCCAAATTTGTGATCCCCTGATGCCTCAGAACATGTCCTACCAACCGATCCCTTCTTCTAGTCAAGTTGTGCCACAAACTCCTCTTCTCCCCAATTCTATTCAATAACTCCTCATTAATTATGTGATCTACCCATCTAATCATCAGCATTCTTCTGTAGCACCACATTTCGAAAGCTTCTATTCTCTTCTTGTCCAAACTATTTATCGTCCATGTTTCACTTCCATACATGGCTGCACTCCATACAAATACTTTCAGAAATGACTTCCTGACATTTAAATCTATACTCGATGTTAACAAATTCCTCTTCTTCAGAAACGCTTTCCTTGCCATTGCCAGTCTACATTTTATATCCTCTCTACTTCGTCCATCATCGGTTATTTTGCTCCCCAAATAGCAAAGGTCCTTTACTACTTTAAGCGTCTCATTTCCTAATCTAATTCCCTGAACATCACCAGACTTAATTCGACTACATTCCATTATCCTCGTTTTGCTTTTGTTGATGTTCATCTTATATCCTCCTTTCAAGGCACTGTCCATTCCGTTCAACTGCTCTTCCAAGTCCTTTGCTGTCTCTGACAGAATTACAATATCATCGGCGAACCTCAAAGTTTTTATTTATTCTCCATGGATTTTAATACCTACTCCAAAGTTTTCTTTTGTTTCCTTTACTGATTGCTCAATATACAGATTGAGTAACATCGGGGAGAGGCTGCAAGCCTGTCTCACTCCTTTCCCAACCACTGCTTTCCTTTCGTGCCCCTCGACTCTTGTAACTGCTATCTGGTTTCTGTACAAATTGAGAATAGCCTTTCGCTCCCTGTATTTTACCCCTGCCACCTTCAGAATTTGAAAGAGAGTATTCCAGTCAACATTGTCAAAAGCTTTCTTTAAGTCTACAAATGGTAGAAACGTAGGTTTGCTTTTCCTTAATCTTTCTTCTAAGATAAGACGTAAGGTCAGTATTGCCTCACGTGTTCCGACATTTCTACGGAATCCAAACTGATCTTCCCCGAGGTCGGCTTCTACCAGTTTTTCCATTCGTCTGTAAAGAATTCGCGTTGGTATTTTGCAGCTGTGACTTATTAAACTGATTGTTAAGTAATATTCGCATCTGTCAACACCTGCTTTCTTTAGGATTGGAATTATTATATTCTTCTTGAAGCCTGAGTGTATTTCGCCTGTCTCATACATCTTGCTCACCAGATGGTAGAGTTTTGTCAGGACTGGCTCTCCCAAGGCCGTCAGTAGTTCTAATGGAATGTTCTCTACTCCCAGGGCCTTGTTTCGACTCAGGTCTATCAGTGCTCTGTCAAACTCTTCACCCAGTATCGTATCTCCCATTTCATCTTCATCCTCTTCCATTTCCATAATATTGTCCCCAAGTATATAGCCCTTGTATAGACCCTCTATATACTCCTTCCACCTTTCTGCTTTCCCTTCTTTGCTTAAAACTGGGTTTCCATCTGAGCTCTTGATATTCATAGAAGTGGCTGTCTTTTCTCCTATAGGTCTCTTTAATTTTCCTGTAGGCAGTATCTATCTTGCCCCTAGTGAGATAAGCCTCTACATCCTTACATTCCTGCTTAGCCAATTTGCACTTCCTGTCGATCTCATTTTTGAGACGTTTGTATTCCTTTTTGGAGGTTTCATTTACTGCATTTTTATATTTTCGCCTTTTATCAATTAAATTCAATATTTCTTCTGCTACCCAAGGATTACTACTAGCCCTCGTCTTTTTATCTACTTGACCCTCTGCTGCCTTCACTACTTCATCCCTCAGAGCTACCCATTCTTCTTCTACTGTATTTCTTCAGCCCATTCCTGTCAATCGTTGCCTTATGCTCTCCCTGAAACTCTGTACAACCTCTGGTTTAGTCAGTTTATCCAGGTCCTATCTCCTTAAATTCCCACCTTTTCGCAGTTTCTTCAGTTTTAATCTACTTTTCATAACCAATAGATTGTGGTCAGAGTCCACATCTGCCCCTGGAAATGTCTTACAAGTCGAGGTTACTACATGTAAACTGACTGGGACCGCAAGTGCTTACTAGAACACTTTACTGCTTGGCAGCAATGTATAGAGTGCGAGTGTATACTACAAACATCCAAAACGAAATTCCTACTAAGATAGTCTTGTGGAACCGATGCGATGCGGACCAGAGCGGTTCACGTATGTTAGCTGACGCAGTCACTTCTGAGTCGCTATAATCGAAATGTCATCAGCGAAATGATGTTCGTTCTAGAACTTTCTATTTTCATTGTTAAAGGAACTGAAAAAGTCATATAGAACTGCTGCCAGTTGTTTGGGTAGTATGGAATTTTCTTACCGGATTCCTCTTTCCAGTCTGTAAGATTGACACATACAAGGTGAATCACCTAAAATTTGCGCCTCACATATTGCGGAAATGGGAGGTGCTTTTGGCGCGTGGTTTTCACAGAGTGGATTAGTGTCAGAGGCCTATTTTGTTAGCCATTCAACAGATTGTAATAATAATAAGAAAATGAATTTTTTCGCAAACATACACTTCTTAAATACACTCCTGGAAATGGAAAAAAGAACACATTGACACCGGTGTGTCAGACCCACCATACTTGCTCCGGACACTGCAAGAGGGCTGTACAAGCAATGATCACACGCACGGCACAGCGGACACACCAGGAACCGCGGTGTTGGCCGTCGAATGGCGCTAGCTGCGCAGCATTTGTGCACCGCCGCCGTCAGTGTCAGCCAGTTTGCCGTGGCATACGGAGCTCCATCGCAGTCTTTAACACTGGTAGCATGCCGCGACAGCGTGGACGTGAACCGTATGTGCAGTTGACGGACTTTGAGCGAGGGCGTATAGTGGGCATGCGGGAGGCCGAGTGGACGTACCGCCGAATTGCTCAACACGTGGGGCGTGAGGTCTCCACAGTACATCGATGTTGTCGCCAGTGGTCGGCGGAAGGTGCACGTGCCCGTCGACCTGGGACCGGACCGCAGCGACGCACGGATGCACGCCAAGACCGTAGGATCCTACGCAGTGCCGTAGGGGACCTCACCGCCACTTCCCAGCAAATTAGGGACACTGTTGCTCCTGGGGTATCGGCGAGGACCATTCGCAACCGTCACCATGAAGCTGGGCTACGGTCCCGCACACCGTTAGGCCGTCATCCGCTCACGCCCCAACATCGTGCAGCCCGCCTCCAGTGGTGTCGCGACAGGCGTGAATGGAGGGACGAATGGAGACGTGTCGTCTTCAGCGATGAGAGTCGCTTCTGCCTTGGTGCCAATGATGGTCGTATGCGTGTTTGGCGCCGTGCAGGTGAGCGCCACAATCAGGACTGCATACGACCGAGGCACACAGGGCCAACACCCGGCATCATGGTGTGGGGAGCGATCTCCTACACTGGCCGTACACCACTGGTGATCGTCGAGGGGACACTGAATAGTGCACGGTACATCCAAACCGTCATCGAACCCATCGTTCTACCATTCCTAGACCGGCAAGGGAACTTGCTGTTCCAACAGGACAATGCACGTCCGCATGTATCCCGTGCCACCCAACGTGCTCTAGAAGGTGTAAGTCAACTACCCTGGCCAGCAAGATCTCCGGATCTGTCCCCCATTGAGCATGTTTGGGACTGGATGAAGCGTCGTCTCACGCGGTCTGCACGTCCAGCACGAACGCTGGTCCAACTGAGGCGCCAGGTGGAAATGGCATGGCAAGCCGTTCCACAGGACTACATCAAGCATCTCTACGATCGTCTCCATGGGAGAATAGCAGCCTGCATTGCTGCGAAAGGTGGATAGACACTGTACTAGTGCCGACATTGTGCATGCTCTGTTACCTGTGTCTATGTGCCTGTGGTTCTGTCAGTGTGATCATGTGATGTATCTGACCCCAGGAATTTGTCAATAAAGTTTCCCCTTCCTGGGACAATGAATTCACGGTGTTCTTATTTCAATTTCCAGGAGTGGAGAACGATGCTTATTGATATTAACAAACTAGAAGTACGGCACATTAGGATGACAGTGGTGTTTATTGCAGGTTTCCAGGACGAGTCGTTTAGGAGCTATCATATTTTGAAAAGTTCCTACATCGACAATTGTACAATACTTGTTGTAGCACACACTAAAGAATAATATAAGTGCATAAACTAGTTGTGTCGATTCTGATCAGAAACGAGACAATTGACCCTCACAAGTTGTTTTCAAAATGAGCACCGTCAGCATCAATACACTATTCCAGTCTGATATGGAACGACTGCTGCACACTTGCTAGCACTTCAACGGAGATGTCCGAGCAGGCTGCAGCAATACGTCGTTGTAAATTATTGCGTGTGGTTGGTATTTACTTGTGGGCAACATCTTTCAGCTTTAAGGACAGAAAAAAAAAATCTGCAGGCGTGAAATCCGGAGAATGGACCATTCGAGGTACAGATCCTCTGGGTTAAATCGAACGATTTGAGAACAGTACTGGCATACTGTAGCACTTTGTGCACTATGGGCTGGACAGACATCATGTTGGTACTACAATGTTCTCCTAGTCTGCAAAGGAACGTCTTCTACCATCCGTGGAAGATGGTCTGTTAGGAGGCTGCGAATCTTGTGCACGTTCAGTGTTCCGTTCATGAATAATGGGCGTAAGACCTGATTGTTCACTATCCAACACCACATATTTACATTCCATTGACTCTGACGTTCCACCTGACGAATCCAACGGGGATTGTCAACAGCCCAATAGTGTCTGTTTCAGATTTGTCTGTCCATAATTGGTAAATGTGACTTCATCGCTCAACAAGATACATGATACATCTGCAGTATCCTGTCTTAATGCCCGTGTATAGAAGTTAACACGATTTTCATAATCGTTTCCACACAGGTCTTGATGGAAAGAGATGTGACTATGTCGATGGAGAACGCACATGACACTTGCCTCGTGCTGTTTCGGGAGAGATAACGCGAGGATCAGCGACCAATGCAGCAAGAACATTGATTACCCCCATTTCTCTCGTCCTTCTGCTATGTTGTCGAGGTCTTAGCCCACCACTTGAAAGTGAACTTTTTTAATACTTCTATAATTGTGAAATCAGACGGTAAAATATGCAAAACTGAGTGCAAGCCGTCGCTTGCTCTAATCATAAATATATGTCCGAGTGACGCTAAATGTTATTATCTTGACATAAAGAAAAGTATTATCTCCTCAATAATCTTCAATTCGTGTGCTACACCCTTCATTTTTATGTACGAAATCAGTGAACTTACTAATGGCACTTATGTTGCTTATGTATACAGTCACTCTCAGAAGTAAAATTAATAATCAGATTAACTAATTTAGTAAGATTGAACTTTGAATTGCTGGTGGACAGATGTATCATCCAAATAAAATAAAAACAGTGAACAGCTGAGGGAATATGATTGAGAACAGTGGCGCATTTAAGTTTACAAAAATGACAAGTTTTTATAAATCCCTTTATAACTGAGATAAGCAGATAAATCTTACAAAAAAAAAAAGACAAACACAAATCAGAAAAGGGATAGTGCCTGATTGGCGAAGCATTCATTGGGACTTTCGACCTAACATCCCGCTCACATACGGTTCTTCTTCGTCGAAATGTCGTGGCTCAAACTCGTATAGGGGTTGAACTACACGTATCGCATTACACGCCTTAAATTAGACACCTGTGACCCTTTGGTTAAATTGTCTGGCTGACGGCACGTTTGCGAAATTGAATGAAATATACAAAGTTAATATAATGTAATAACAGTAGTAGTAGTATCGGGAGCTACATTAACGACCCATGAATGATGTAGGCCACCCAGTTGCGATTTGGTTACAATAATGTTTATTCAGAAAGCAAACTAATAGCGAGAGTGGTCGTATTTAGAGTTATTGTTACACTCTGAGCGCATATCCATTTGACACAGTTTGATTATTCACAATCTCATCGCGAAATACAAGTCCAATACTCCACCTCGTTATCCTCGCAAAAAGTTCACACCAGGCGCGCGGTTGGTCACCGCTCAGGGACTAACTCCCGCGATATAACACAACGCGATATTTTCAAAGTCGTTTCACTTCCCACCTACGTAACGACCGACCGCCCTCTTTCGCGTGTTCACCAGCACTGTCCCTCTGCCCGTCTCCGTCCGCGTCTCCAGCGAGCCGAACATCGTCGCTCAACTGACTAGTGCAGTTCCCTTTCCCTGATGCCGTCCATCTGTTGGCTACAGTTTATTCTACATTACTTTACATTTTAACATATTCAAATTGTCAAAGCCTGACAGCTTTCACATTCTAAATTAAGTAACAATAATATCGATTTCATGGTAAACGTTAAATTCTTTTACCCATAAAAACTTAACTTTGAAAGTAACGGCCAGAAGCCTTGGACCAATGTGCTTTGTGATAAATAAATAAAGAACAAAAGTAACTATTATGAACTAAACTTTACAACAAATACTCTATCACCAAATGATTCAATAAGGTGTCATGCTGTCATCATTCAAAGTGTTTTGTGTGGAGGAAATGATGATCTGATGCTTAACTGAAAATACTGGTAATATAAATGTACTATATCTTTTAAACAAATAAAGTTACAGAGTTGATATTTACAACATTTGTCATTTTAATGATGAGCTTTTATGTGAAATGTCGATCGTTCAGATCGACCTAAGCGTTCTGATTTTAGCGTTCAGGTCTTTGTTACAAAACTTGCTAATTTCACTTTAACAGTAAATCGTAAACTATTGCAGATATGATCAATATTCATGTTTTATTGGTATCACCATGAAAATTTATGAAAGATGGTAGATTAAAATTACTGTGGCTTCATTCCCTGAATTACTACAGAATTAAATAATTTTCATAAATGTTTCCCTTTATGGCCGATCTTAGGTCTGCCACATTTAACACTGCTACGCCTCCCTGGGCACAAACTGCTCCTACTGGGTTTCCCTGTGACGTAGGTTCTCATCTGCCTCACTCGCACACAACGGTGCTTAGTTCTGATCAGCCTGGCCTCATTCAGCACAACAGACGCCTGTGAATTTCCCAATCTCGTGGCGAATCTGCGCTCTTTGTGGCACACGGTCCGGGACGACAGGATTCGTTTCACAATTCCTGGAAGGCTATATCTTTCGGCCATATAACTAAATGAGAGCGAATGCTCGTTAACTCACAGGTGGAAGCTATACATATTCTCACCTGAATTAATGTGATCTACAATGCTATCTGACTTTGTACACATGAATCCACTGTGAGGCCCAATTCTAATCAAATGGATTAATCTACGACGAAGTACACTCCGAACTCTGATTCACTGGACAACAGGAAGCTGCGAATATCATTTAACAGCCCTACGCCG
This sequence comes from Schistocerca americana, assembly GCF_021461395.2. Taxonomy (NCBI): domain Eukaryota; kingdom Metazoa; phylum Arthropoda; class Insecta; order Orthoptera; family Acrididae; genus Schistocerca; species Schistocerca americana. The sequence continues at coordinate 788,427,860 of NC_060122.1, read as the reverse complement.
GTGCAAAAATACTTTACCCTTGCACCTTCATTCAGGCGGCAGCAGAAAACGGCGAGCTGTGGGCGAGGAGCGGCTTGCTGCAGCAGCTGTAATGTTCCGATGCATACACGAAAATTTACAAACTACGCAGACTCGCGTTCCGATTATTAGATTGCGCGAAAGTTCCCTATCAGGTCCCAGAAATCCCAGCAGATTTCAGTGTGAGGTGCACCAATTTGCTGGTCTCGCCAAACCAATTAGACTCAAGGGCACGACGTTGTGTGCTCGAACTGTCGAACGTTAGGCGGTCTACTCAGGACAAATAAGTTACCCTCATTACGCATGATATGTCTGAGATGATATGCAGTTTCTCTGTCAGTACAGTTGGAAATTACGACTGGTTCTTAGTCCACCAAAACGTACAGACCACAAGTCTCACCCACTGGGGAAAGACCTGAAGTTCTCCACCAGTGGAGGACTCGAAGACAAAGAAGGCAAAGAATCACAACCACTTTCCGTGAAGCCTCGATGTGGGAGCGAAACTAACAAAAACAAAACCGCCTTCACATTGTACAAACCAATCGAACTATACACACTGAATCTCCCCTCTTGACTGCTCTGTTGGCCTGGTAACCAATCTAGACACAGTGCCAGGGTTCCCACACTGAGGAGCAAGCCTCTGCTTTGGATATCCTGAGAAGAGCCAATCATCAACACAGAATCTCTCTTGTCTAAAAAAAAAGACGATTTTAGTCTAGAGAGGAGTCGTTCTCTTGATAAGCATGGCCTTGTTTTGGCAAAACAACGTCTACCTAGATGGGACCACAGTCCCTCCTCTACAGAGAGATGTAATCCTTCCAGGCTGACCATTTCCAATTTCTGGAAGAACGCCGTTCAGCTTCCCAGAGAGTCATGCCTGAAATATGTTTTTCACCACTCGCTGAAAGTACCGGGCAACTTTGTGGCGTCAGAAGAGTTATAATCTTGCTTCTATTAAACGTGTGCACCAGCTTCTAACATAAGAATTTTTGGAGTTTTATGGCCCTCCCATTGTCAAAATCTCAGGTTACAGCACTCTCCCTTAAATGGTTTCTCCACCCACTTTCTGCTAACTGGCCACCTTCGCGATGGACTGTCGCCTAGGTCAGGTAAACTGTTTTGTGAACCAGTGCCCTCCTGCTCAAAGCTTAAGTGAAAAGAGGGGAGCACCATGGCCCGGAGTCCCTATGCAGGTATAATCCACAGAGCGCTGCTCCACAGAATGACTGAGACATCCAGGTCGCTGGACTCAGCATTCAGGGGCTGCAGTCCATCTCTCTCTCTGTTCCCCATTTCCTCCACTATGTTCTCTACAGACTAAACACTCACTCAGTTATGTTAACATTTTACACACAATTTACTCATGTAAAAAAATAATAAACCACACATACCAAATGTAGTACTGGGGAACACCGAGATCATGACCTAAAATATGAATATTCATCTGAATGACAGTGCTGTTAAAGTGACAGAGTGGCATGCCAACTCTTATGAGTAATTAAGAAATGTTGAATGAAAATGTTTGAAATTTATTTGAGACGGAAATATGTGAAACTCATGCTAAAAGATGTGAAATGGCGTGTACTGTAACTGGTCCATCAAACAATACGACTTTCGAACATTCACATAGCTGGTTGAAGAGCTTGATAAGCGATTGCTAAGACTGTTGACATTTACTGGGATATCTTGCTGCATACACTGTACAAGAATGGACTGCATTCTTCCTAAGCTCTCCTTACACCATGAGCATGTCGGCGTTCTCTGCGTTGGTAAACCCCCTCGTCCACTGACGACCTACTGCTTGGACTGCAACACACTCAACAGCTAGTCGCAATGCACTCAAGAAACGCACAAGCACACTGTGAACAAACATAACACTGCCTAGCAGCTATGGAGGCTGAAGAGCACAAACAAGTGTCGGCGTGGAAAACTTTCAAGATACGATATCTCGTGAACGACTCGCACTAAAATCCGGAAACAAACACCACTGACTTACTATACTTTTAGTCTCGTTAATGTCAACAGGCATTGTTCCACTCAAAAAAGTGTAAGCTTACACAAAAAGTACACTTTTAAAGTATTATTTCAGTCTGTTTATTTACTAACATTGCTAGCTCCTGACTACCAGTCCATTTTATGAAAACAGCACATGAATAGCTCTTTCCATTTCCGCAATATGTGCACAGATAGTATTAGGCGATTCACTCTGTATAACGTGTTTCAGGAGAAATAGTTAATATTTTTGGTGGTGGTAGTGTGTACTAATTCGAATATGTGTATTTGCTCTTGGTTACAGAGATACAATTTCACTGTCCAGTCACATTAATGTGATCATCTGTCAGTAGCCTGAATAACCACATTCTGCAGCGTGGAAAGCCACAAGACGTACAGAAAGAGAGTCAGTGAGGTTGTGGAAGGTAGGAACATGGATGTGGACCCACGCTTACTCCAGAGTCGTGGCCAACTGCGATAGGTTTCTCGGCTGAGAATCCATGGCGCGAACAGTCCGATCGAGTTGGCCCCACACAGGCTCGATTGGCTTTAAATCCGGGAAGTTTGATGGCCAGGGGGATACGGTAATCTCATGCTGGTACTCTTCGAACCAAGCACCTGCACTGCGACCTGCATGACACGTTGAGTTATTGTGCTGACAGAATATTAGATAACATCGTACAGAATAAAGACAAACTGCGTGTTGTAGTGGACGTGGGCCCCAATGATAGATGATTACTTGTATTGCTCCAGTGTGCCCTTCGGAATGACTAGATCTAAGGAATGCCACGAAAAATTCTCCAGACCGTAGCGTATGCAAGGTGTATGATTTAAAAAATTTCACGCCTTCCGTTCGATGGAGCATAGAACGTGATTCGTCTAAGGAGGTCACTTGTAGCCACTCCGTGGACGTAAATTTGCGGCACCGGTGTGCAAATTCTAGCCTTCATGGCCAATGAGCAGCAGTCAGCATGGGTACACAAACGAGGCGCCTTCAACCGAGGCCCATACGCAGCAGCGTTCACTGAACGGTCGTCCGCCCCGGTAGCTAAGTGGTCAGCGTGACAGACTGTCAATCCGAAGGGCCCGGGTTCGATTCCCGGCTGGGTCGGAAATTTTCTCCGCTCAGGGACTGGGTGTTGTGTTGTCCTAATCATCATCATTTCATCCCCACCGACGCGCAGGTCGCCGAAGTGGCGTCAAATCGAAAGACTTGCACCCGGCGAACGGTCTACCCGACGGGAGGCCCTAGCCACACGATATTTCCATTTACTGAACGGTCGTTGAGGAGACGCTGTCGGTAGCCCCTTGGTTCATGAGGCTAGTCAGTTGCACGACAGCTGCATATCTGTTCGCACGTGCTCATCTCCGCGTCCATCATTCACCCCTGTCATCTACGCCCCGTGGTGCGTCGCAGTTGCTACGGCGACAGTTTTTCATAGCTCTATTTTGCAGTGCACTGTATATTTTAACAGCGGCTTGAGAACGGTTTTCATACTTAACCGTTTCGTAAATGCGTTCAACTTTGGCCCGAAAGCCACTTTCCATCCCCTTTCTAACGCCAGATAAATCGCTCCGGTTCCGCATTCCGACAACGACAACACTCTTTTCCGCGTCCTTGTGTACAGGCTTTACATACCCTCTACTGCTGGTGCTACCAACTGCCGTCTGTGAGTGGTTATTGCATTTTGATGTCGAACATAGGTGGTGGTTTTTGTGTTAGCAGAAGAGCGAACACCGTGTTACGAGTGGAGGCCGAAATGCTCGCGTTTTAGCTCACGCAGGCTGGCGTGAAGAGGGAAGAACTATACTGACGTGAGGTCTGGAACATGACAAGGAATGAGTATTCAGAAAGCGGACATAATTAATTTGATACTTAGCTTTAATCCATTAATGATGAACATCGCTCTTGACGGTACATGATTCACAATATTATCTGTTCAGAATACATTCTTGAAGATAGTAATTATAGTAACTGAATATGGCGCCTTGCTAGATCGTAGCAAATGACGTAGCTGAAGGCTATGCTAAACTGTCGTCTCTGCAAATGAGAGCGTATGTAGACAGTGAACCAACGCTAGCAAAGTTGGCTGTACAACTGGGGCGAGTGCTAGGGAGTCTCTCTAGACTAGACCTGCCGTGTGGCGGCGCTCGGTCTGCAATCACTGACAGTGGTGACACGCGGGTACGACGTATACTAACGGACCGCGGCCGATTTAAAGGCTACCACCTAGCACGTGTGGTGTCTGGCGGTGACACCACAGTGGTCACATTAATTTTAGTGACTGTGTAGTTACTGAGATAAGCTTTCTTATGGCATGTCGTTACTACATTTGCTGTGAGTTTGTTTATCTGTTGTCAGTTTTGATTTGACGTCCAAATTGTGAAGCCGTATTTGAGATCACATAACTAATTTTTTTCAGCTGTGATTATGACCGTGATAGGTGACTAGTTCTATGTATCATTCAAGGATGCCAGACGTATTTACAGTCGCTGAGTAAGCCGTTATGGTAACTGTGCAACGGAAAACTGCAGCTTCTGCTTGTAGATAATGTGGTATACGATTTACTAACCGCAGATTACCACATTCAGGGATGTATTCTCGTAATTTCACTAAACTGCGTGAGACTGGTGCAGTACCCAGCAGTCATACTTAACACGAACGTGCACACGAACAGTGTGTGGATGTGGTAGAAGACCTCATTTTGTTAGTAGGCACATGCAGAATTTCCACACGTATCGATGTTCCATATAAAAGTATATGGTGGAACAATACATTTGCAAGGACTCTATCCATACCATTTACAACGGATTCAATATCTTCGAGAAGGAGATTAAAGTAAACGACTGAACTTTAGTATTGATTAATTGCAAATCACCGCGTAGTCCCATTAATAATGTTTACTGATGAAGCCACTTTGACTCTACATGTACATATCTACATATATACTCCGATAGCCACCAAGCGGTGTGTGGCGGAGGGCACAGTTCGCGCCAAAGTCATATTCTCCCCTCTCCCCCTCCCCCCTATGTTCCAATCGCGGATCGCGTGAGGGAAAAACGACTGTCTGAACGCCTCAATACGAGCTCTAATTTCCCTTATCTTTGAATGGTGATCACTGCGCAATATGAAAGTTGGTGGCAATAATATATGCTCTACATCCTCTGTGAAGATCGGATTTCGGAATTTAGTGAGCAGCCCCTTCCATTTAGCGCACCATCTATCTGCATGTGTGTCCCACTTCAAACTTTCTACGAGATTTGTGACACTCTCGCGGTGGCTAAATGTACCAGTCACGAATCTTGCCGCTCTTCCTTGGATCTTCTCAATCTCTTGAATCAGACCCAACTGGTAAGGGTCCCATACAGATGAACAATACTCTAAGACTGGACGAACTAATGCATTGTAAGCTATTTCCTTTGTTGAAGGACTGCATAGCTTCGGGATTCTACCAATGAACCGCAATCTAGAGTTTGCCTACCCCGTTATTTGTGTAATCTGATCATTCCATTTGAGATCATTTCGAATAGTCACACCCAGATACTTGACAGATGTTACCGCTTCCAAGGACTGGGTATTTATTTTGTACAAGTACATTAATGTGGATTTTCGTTTTGTTATACGCAGTAAGTTACACTCACTAATATTGAGAGGTAACTGCCAATCATTACACCACGCCTGTATTTTCTGCAAATCCTCATTGATTTTTTCACAACTTTCGTGCGATACTACTTTCCTGTATTGTGAACGTGTGGTGTGGAATGACAGGACGACATGCTGCTCCCCATCTGTTAGAGAACTTTCGATCCAATCGCATATGTCATCGGATACACCGTAAGAGAGCACTTTTTGGAGCAAGCGACAGTGCGGAACTGAGTCGAACGCCTTTCGAAAGTCGAGAAATATGGCATCGTATCTGGGAGCCGGTATCTACAGCCTGTTGTATATCATGCACAAAGAGGGCCAACTGTGTTTCGCATGACCACTGTTTCCTAACACCGTGCTGGTTTCTGCAGATGAGCTTCTCAGAGTATAGAAAGGTCATTACGTCCGAACACAAATTATGTTCCATGATTCTATAACAAATCGATGTCAGTGAAATTTGCCGGTAATTCTGTGCATCCGATTTTGTACACTTTGTATAGATTGCTATGACCTGGACCTTTTTCCGGTCCTGTTGAACTGTCCGCTCAATAATATTCGTAATACACACTCATTATGGAGACGTATTTTCAAGAACGCTTCACTGTGAACGTGTGGTGTGGAATGACAGACAATCACTTGTTGGGCGAGTTGTGATTCAGCATGGTCTTACATTGCCCACTCATCTAGATTATCTTGACAATGTGCTGCCAGCATTATTGAAATAGGTTTCTTTGGCTGCAAGGATAAGTACGATCTTCCAGCATGACGGATTCCCTACACAGCTCTGCTCGCCCTGTGACATATTGCTGAAACCTAACATTACCCGGAAGATGTGTAGGTGCTAAGGTTCACTATTCTTGGCCACCAGGATCCCCAGACCTTTACTTCTTTAGATTGTTGACTATGGTGATGGTTGAAAGGGAAAGTCTACAAATAAAAAGTAAATACAAGAGACGAATTGATCGTTCACTCAGTGAATAGCGCTGCCGCGAGGCGACATCAGAACAGCTACAGGTTGTGACGATAACACTGCAGATTTTTTTTTTTTACTTTTTCTATAATTTCTTGTACTTGATTTCTGCCTTATTTTCGTCATACATTAAAAGGATTATTTCTAGATAAGTTCTGTAAAATTATTTCCTTGTACAACTAATTTTCTGTTTACTTCAAGCAGTTTTTATGAATATAATCGCTATTTTCATTTTGATCTGATTCTGTATGTCTTCTCGTTTATTGACATGTTGATTAAACTCATTCTTCACGAACAGTGTAATGTGATGTTGTATATTGGAAATTTTTAAAAGTGTAATGCAAAGCGATATGGGATGAGCGTGTAGAGAGATATCGATAGGTCGACAGAGAAAAACACTAACAAAGAGTTGGGAGTGAGAAGAGAGTGGAGGTAACCGTCGTGCTGAGTGAGTACTGGTGCTCTTACGGTATTCGTGGCCGATGTAATACAATTTTCTGAACACTGATACGCTTTGTGTTTTCGATGCGTACGACGGACAAAGAATTAACTACGTTTCGTGTCGCTTATTAGTCACAACAGCTGTGTGGCACATCAAGTTTAAAAACTGTATGTGCAGACAGCTAAGCGGCGTGAACGCTGTTAAGTTCAAATGGTTCAAATGGCTCTGAGCACTATGGGACTTAACATCTGTGGTCATCAGTCCCCTAGAACTTAGAACTACCTAAACCGAACTAACCTAAGGACATCACACACATCCATGCCCGAGGCAGGATTCGAACCTGCGACCGTAGCAGTCGCGCGGTTCCGAACTGAGCGCCTAGAACCGCGAGACCACCGCGGCCGGCCGCTGTTAAGTGCACCGTTTTGATTGTAGATAGCACGGACTATTTTGTGGGTACCGTAGGGTGTAAAATTAAACAAAAATATGGTAACGCCCTTCCTTGTCGTGAAGCGATATCAATAACTAATCTTGAACGTACGATGTGCCAATCGCCGCGCAGTTGATATACCTACGGTGACCATGACGCACCGCACGGATTGTTTGATGTATACCGCGGACTGTTACTTGAAGTTGCAAGTGACTTAATATATTTTATTAATGTGGGTGGTTGAAGTATGAAATGTATCGAGTCACGCTGGAAAGGAAAACCGTGAATTTGAAACTGTGGCTAGTGACTACTAACAAACGTTATGGGATACGTCATGCGTTAAATAACTTTCATCGCTGCATGTAGATACACTAATTACGGTAATTGTACAAAAATAGTGCATTCCTTCAACATTCGCAACAGTCTGCTACAATCAAGAGACGCCGGTAATTATTGGACTACACGCTCAAGGATTGTGGATCAACAATGCGCACGTTGACGACTCGCCGACAGCACCACCTACGTGAAGATTGACTCGTGTTAACGCCCAGTCCACGCGAACTACACCGAGCGAGGTGGCGCAGTGGTTAGCACACTGGACTCGCATTCGGGAGGACGACGGTTCAATCCCGAGTCCGGCCATCCTGATTTAGGTTTTCCGTGATTTCCCTAAATCGCTCCAGGCAAATGCTGGGATGATTCCTTAGAAAGGGCACGGCCGACTTCCTTTCCCGTCCTTCCCTAATCCGATGAGACTGATGACCTCGCTGTTTGGTCTCTTCCCCCAAACAATCCAATCCAATCCACGCGAACTACAGATACAAGAACTGTATATTCAACTTACTACGTGTGTGAAAGATGCGTAACTTTTTCATGGTCACTGTCTTTGAAATACTAGAATTTACGCTTAACTTTGAGCTGCATTTTTAAGTATCTTTGAAAATTAACGATTAAAATTACTTTTGTTCAGTAAATCAGTTAGTTTTACAGAAGTCATTTCTTTACAAGTCCATTATCTTCCGACACTGTTGCTTAAATTATTCAGTCTCTATTTTTAATTCTGAATTGCTTATTCATATTTACTGGTGTTTACGGTATCGAGTGGTGGCGCTAAATTTTGTGACTCCACTGATCAGTAGTCATCACAAGGTGGTCCACTGTGGAGTGGAACGTGAACTTTCAACTTAATCATTTGCTTCACATAACATCTTCTGTTTCTACTTGTTTGGGTTTAACTCTAATGGCTGTATCGATGTAACTCGCAGAATTGGATGCATGTTATGTGGAATGTTCTACTCGAATTAGCCGAATCTGCCTGCTGCTAAAATATTTACCATTGCTCCTGGAACAGTCTTCTTCAATCACAGGGCCAGTGAAGCAGCCTTTTCCTGAGATTTCTTCCTTCTCTCTTTCACTATTTTTGGCGGTAGAGAATCTTAGGGTTGTCCGCTGTGGGCATAGGAACCAAAGAGGAGTTCCCTAAAGGAAGTGGCTCTGAGCACTATGGGACTTAACATCTTAGGTCATCAGTCCCCTAGAACTTAGAACTACTTAAACCTAAGTAACCTAAGGACAGCACACAACACCCAGTCATCACGAGGCAGAGAAAATCCCTGACCCCGCAGGGAATCGAACCCGGGAACCCGGGCGTGGGAAGCGAGAACGCTACCGCACGACCACGAGCTGCGGACCCCAGAAGGAAGTCCTCACACCGATAAACGCGAGAGCAGGATTATGCTTTCCCCAGCCGGGTGAGAGCAGTCGTAGTTCACGCGGATGTTGCTACGGGAGTTGCAAGAGGGGACGGCTTATCGCCCCATGGTCTAATTTAAGTATCGGAAATGGACGTCGAGGTAGTAAGTACGCAGGTACTGCCGACGAGCTGGAAAAAGTGGTGGGAAAGGTAGTGTCGTTAGGACACGATATAAACGATAGTGTTTTTCCGAAGCTGAAAAAGTGAAAGGCGATCGGATAACTTCACTTTCTGTATTTTAGATTCTTTAATTAGTGTAGAACGCCGGCCGAAGTGGCCGTGCGGTTAAAGGCGCTGCAGTCTGGAACCGCAAGACCGCTACGGTCGCAGGTTCGAATCCTGCCTCGGGCATGGATGTTTGTGATGTCTTTAGGTTAGTTAGGTTTAACTAGTTCTAAGTTCTAGGGGACTAATGACCTCAGCAGTTGAGTCCCATAGTGCTCAGAGCAAATTAGTGTAGAACACTTCGGGAATACGGGAGGGTTGTCATTTTTGCAACTGACACATATAGTAGGCAGAGCACGTAATGGGTTTCCGTGAAGTGGCCGATGAGCCGTTACGGTAAATGGTACATCATCAAGTTCTTTAAAAGAAAGAAACGCCCGGGACCGGGTGGGATTCGTCATTTTAATATGGAACCGCTTTTTAATTCATTAACGACAGCAGCCCTCTTCTTCGCGAGACTCAGCGTGATCCGCAGTGCTCAGACGCTCAGATAACGTCGTGCTGTAGAGGGTGATCAGAAACAGTCTGAATACTTTATAAGGGTGTTGTGCGGTTAATTGTGTTGGGAATGCCCGCATCTCGTGGTCGTGGGGTAGCGTTCTCGCTTCCCACGCCCAAGTTCCCGGGTTCGATTCCCGGCGGGGTCAGGGATTTTCTCTGCCTCGTGATGGTTGGGTGTTGTGTGATGTCCTTAGGTTAGTTAGGTTTAAGTAGTTCTAAGTTCTAGGGGACTGATGACCATAGATGTTAAGTCCCATAGAGCTCAGAGCCATTTTTTTTTTTGTGTTGGGAATAAATCCTCAAGAGGAAAATTCGACACGTTGCGCCGTTTTCCGAGTTAATTAGAAATGAAGTTAGTTAATCCGGCCGTTGCGAGAGCAAATTCAAGAACCCGCCAGAAACGGTGTCGCCAAACGTGATCTTCGTCTGGTTTCCTAAAACGAACAAGAGAGCGATCCACGTATTGGACATCGGACGGTAGTAAGGATAGAACCCGAGCCAAAGGCCGAGCAGTCTCGTGCGCTATCGTCTACTCTATGAAAGCAAACTGACACCAATTGTATATGGCGGGCCACTTAATTTGTGGGCGCAGCCGGTCGAATTTTTCATTTTTTTCCAACAATTGTTTTTCAGCACAACATAGCCTGCGACACCCTTACAAGCTTTCCAGACAGTTTCTGGCCGCTTTGTATAGTGTCAAAAAAAAAAAAAAAAAAAAGAAACAAAGGAGCAGCTAAAAGACGAGATTTGCTCTGTAACGTACTAGTACGTCGCGAAGGTATGGGCAGCCGAATTACTTAGTAATTTCAGAAACGCTGTTTGTAATTACGATGCCATTAGATATGTGAGTAGCGTGGGTAGACGGCAGTTATTATTTGACCTGCAGTACTGTTGTAAAAGTAAAGACTAAATTTTGTATCGTGTGGATTCATGAATTCGGTATTGTCGAGACATTCATCCGTTACAGAATATTGGTTAGTCACTACTTTCGTTACTGAACGTCATTGTTGATGTAAAATTACATATAAACATTACATATACAATTACATATTACATACATTACATATAAACCCCTTTTTGCCAACATATCAAGTTGTTTGTATAACCAGGACAAAGGCTACACAAGCCGCCACCGCCGCTTAGGGTACCAAGCTGAGGGGGTGCAAGAGGCGCCAAAACTGGAAGATTTCTGTACTGGACGTTCTGTAACACCTATTTTCGACCTATTTTTATCTGTATCTATATTTCTATGTCAGTTTGTAGTGTTGCTTATGTTAAGTCTTGCATCTGTCAAGCAAATTCTTTGACTGTGCATCCATATTTCAGTTATGTGGCCTTTTTGAACTAAACTAAACTAAACTCCTCCCGAACAGGCTCCTCAGTGTGCCTTACAATTGCTGAGTGTACCCCGCTTGCCAACAGCACTCGGCAGACCGGATGATCACCCATCCAAGTGCTGGCCCGGCCCGACAGCGCTTAACTTCAGTGATCTGACGGGAACCGGTGTTACCTGTGCGGCAAAGCCGTTGGCGGCCTTTTTGAACGATGTTGTTTAAACTGTGCGTGTGGATTTAAATAACTACTGGAATAGCTGTTGTATAATATACTGTAAACGATTTAATCCGTAGTTAGGGAATGTAGGGTTGAATGTAAGAGTTGTGGGGAAGCCCCGCAGCTACGGAATTAGCCTGGAGGAGTGGGAGAGGTGTGGTGGGCGCGCAAGTGGCAACCCGTCCTTTGTGATGGAAAAGGAGTCTGGGCTGAGCAGTGCTGTGGTTAACAGTAGCGGATTATTGTGGCTCATATTCTTGGAGTTTTGAAGCCAGGGGAGCTTAAGAGCGGTATTTATGGGCCCCGGATGTTGCACTTGGTAATACTATTATCATGGCATGGTTTTTGGATTCGTAGAAATATAAGGCTGACGCCAAGAAGATCTGTAGCAGGGTGAGACCAACAGTACTGTGATGACTGTATCGCCGCCAGGTTAAAACCCAATGCCTCCCACTAAATTGTTTATATTTGGCACTCTGTAAATGGACCATGTACACTCCTGGAAATTGAAATAAGAACACCGTGAATTCATTGTCCCAGGAAGGGGAAACTTTATTGACACATTCCTGGGGTCAGATACATCACATGATCACACTGACAGAACCACAGGCACATAGACACAGGCAACAGAGCATGCACAATGTCGGCACTAGTACAGTGTATATCCACCTTTCGCAGCAATGCAGGCTGCTATTCTCCCATGGAGACGATCGTAGAGATGCTGAATGTAGTCCTGTGGAACGGCTTGCCATGCCATTTCCACCTGGCGCCTCAGTTGGACCAGCGTTCGTGCTGGACGTGCAGACCGCGTGAGACGACGCTTCATCCAGTCCCAAACATGCTCAATGGGGGACAGATCCGGAGATCTTGCTGGCCAGGGTAGTTGACTTACACCTTCTAGAGCACGTTGGGTGGCACGGGATACATGCGGACGTGCACTGTCCTGTTGGAACAGCAAGTTCCCTTGCCGGTCTAGGAATGGTAGAACGATGGGTTCGATGAGGGTTTGGATGTACTGTGCACTATTCAGTGTCCCCTCGACGATCACCAGTGGTGTACGGCCAGTGTAGGAGATCGCTCCCCACACCATGATGCCGGGTGTTGGCCCTGTGTGCCTCGGTCGTATTCAGTCCTGATTGTGGCGCTCACCTGCACGGCGCCAAACACGCATACGACCATCATTGGCACCAAGGCAGAAGCGACTCTCATCGCTGAAGACGACACGTCTCCATTCGTCCCTCCATTCACGCCTGTCGCCACACCACTGGAGGCGGGCTGCACGATGTTGGGGCGTGAGCGGAAGACGGCCTAACGGTGTGCGGGACCGTAGCCCAGCTTCATGGAGACGGTTGCGAATGGTCCTCGCCGATACCCCAGGAGCAACAGTGTCCCTAATTTGCTGGGAAGTGGCGGTGCGGTCCCCTACGGCACTGCGTAGGATCCTACGGTCTTGGCGTGCATCCGTGCGTCGCTGCGGTCCGGTCCCAGGTCGACGGGCACGTGCACCTTCCGCCGACCACTGGCGACAACATCGATGTACTGTGGAGACCTCACGCCCCACGTGTTGAGCAATTCGGCGGTACGTCCACCCGGCCTCCCGCATGCCCACTACACGCCCTCGCTCAAAGTCCGTCAACTGCACATACGGTTCACGTCCACGCTGTCGCGGCATGCTACCAGTGTTAAAGACTGCGATGGAGCTCCGTATGCCACGGCAAACTGGCTGACACTGACGGCGGCGGTGCACAAATGCTGCGCAGCTAGCGCCATTCGACGGCCAACACCGCGGTTCCTGGTGTGTCCGCTGTGCCGTGCGTGTGATCATTGCTTGTACAGCCCTCTCGCAGTGTCCGGAGCAAGTATGGTGGGTCTGACACACCGGTGTCAATGTGTTCTTTTTTCCATTTCCAGGAGTGTATTTGTGAAATTTGGTTGATTTTAATAATAGTCGTGGTGTTGCTAAGAACTCTGTCTTACACCCATGATTATCCCAAATCTCACACCTGGACAGGAATCCTATCCTAGTGAATTTAATTCCGAGTGTCCTAATTTATTATCGAATCACTTATTCGGCAGCTGTGATAATAGTTGTGATTGATTTCTAATATATGTAGTTACAGTTTTTAAAGTTTAGTTTTATAAGTTGAGAAATACTCCACTAATATGCATTTTTAAATCAATCTGCAGTCATTTCCTTAAGTAATTTGCACTTGAAAAGCTGCCTGAAAATAATAAATTTGTTAGTTAAAAGAACAATAATAGTGATCTGGAGTGAAAAAGATTATTCATTGTTGCATTTATGCACTTTGATCAGAATTACGAAGTTTTATCAGTGTTCATTTAATAAGAAAATATTTTAACTTGAATTTAATGTTGCGTTGCATTTGCAAAGCCATCTGTATATTGTTTAGGTTAAAAACTGTTTATCAAAGCACATTATTCATTTAAAGGGTTATAGTTTGTTGTGCTTTACTTAATTAATAATTATTGATGAAAATGCTTACCATTTCTCATACACACTTGTGTAGTTTTGTTAACTAGCATGGCTCTCATGTGCTGCGATAGCTAGTTAATGAAGCAAATCAAAGGCTTCTTAGGGCTAGTGTAGTTAGATTTGCAGTCTGTTTAATTGCTTCAAACTAAGCTTAAGAAAGAAATATTTACGGTGTTACCTATTTGATTGCAATCTGGCTAATGCACACGCATAGAGATCCTGTACTAATCAATGATGTTATACACTATGATCATTAATAGATCCCCTGATTTATATCATAATCATATCATGCTCTTCCCATTTTAGTATTGCTATTAGTTTGCTGAGTGTTGGTGACTGGTTCAATAAACTGCTACATCTAGTTCATTTAAAGTAAGTGTTGTTGAGAGGAATATGTTGCTGTTTGCTATCTCAATGGGCATTCGCTTGTCTGACTTCCAAGTAAGCAGTACATTTATCAGCAAGGTTACGTTACAATGTTGTAGTGTGAACAGATATAAAAAAAAGAGCTTAGTGTGTGTGTCAAGGAAGTTTAGGTTAGCCTTAACGCTGCCTCCTGCTTTATTATATTACTTGACACGAGATGGCTAATTAGGCTGGCGACCGATATTAATACGTAATGTGACAACTCGCTTTTGTGCTGGGAGAAAGTCTGTTCCAGACCTACCTGTTTATTGTTGTTTATACTCTGCTGGAGTGTTTCGGAAACGAATCCCAGTCTGATTGTTCTATTCCCATTGGGTTATCTCAAGGTCATAACTTTCTGAAAAATTCCTCGCAGAGGTTTAACTTTGGGATCGATTGGCGTTTAAGGTATTTGGTGTTACCGTTACAGTGACACAATTGAGGACCGTTTACGCAAAACTCGATTTATGCAAAAAATAAAACTTCATAGGAGACGCATTTACTAGGCTTGCAGCTTTAATAGTGGCAACTATTTATTCACAACCGATCCAAAAGAGTTAGATGTTTGCACCTGTTACTTTCCTTCAAAGTAGTCACCAGCGTTGTGTAGAACCCGTTGCCAGCGATGTGGAAGGCGTAGTATAACGTTAGTAGAGCCTATTCTGTTGATGGTGTGAATGGAGCGGTCTACTGCCTGTCGAGTCTCTGGAACAGTTCTGAAGCGAATGTCATTAAGTGGTTCCTTCATCTTCCTGATCAAATCAAAGTCACAAGGACTTAAGTCCAGAGAGTACGGTGGATGGTACAGTACTTCCCAGTTCCATTGACCGAACAGACCAGCCATAGCTTGCACTGTATGCGCCCACGCATTGTCGTGCAAGATGATATGTGGGTGGGTGTCACCTCTTCTTTCGCAGGGCATCATGGGCCGCCGCGAAAGTCGAAAGTGCGTCAGAGCCCTAGTATGGTGAAAGTTATGGTGATTCTCGTGTACGACTGTGATGGTGTTATCCTAACGCATTACGTTCGACCACGGCAGACCGTCAATGCACAGTATTACTGTTTGCTTTTAGAGCATCACCTGCGACCAGCTTTCCGAAAGAAGCGGCGACACATTCTGCGTAACCTACCCATCATTTTGCACGACAATGCGCGGGCGCATGAAGCGCAAGCTGTGGCTGCTCTGTTCGGTCGATGGGACTGGGAAGTACTGTACCATTCACCATACTCCCAGGACTTAAGTCCTTTGAGTTAATTCCGAAGATGAAGGAACCACTTCGTGGCATTCGCTTCAGAACTGTTCCAGAGATTCGACAGGCAGTAGAAAGCTCCATTCGCATCGTCAACAGAACAGGCTCTGCCAACGGTATACTATGCCTTCCACATCGCTGGCAACGAGATCTACACAACGCTGGTGACTACTTTGATGGACATTGCATCTTGCATGGCCCGTTCTGATACTGTTTCATTTAGTCCAGGTACATCTCTTCAGGTCAAAGCCCGGTAATTCCAGAGTAGGATCTTGGATACCTTGTTTATTAATTCCAGAATCATTCCAAAAGTGCCGCCATTGCTCCTTAATGTCAGGTTGATGTTCTTGTGTATTAACCCATATAGACTTCCGTAACTTCAAGCGGGTCGATGGTATTTCGTTCAAAACATCTTGGATTGGTAGATTCTGTAGGTAATCTGAGTCATGGATTTTTGACCACTCTCTTACTGCTGCTTCTTGCCTTCTCAATTGTGTAGGTGGGATATTGCTTAGAGTGTGCAGCCAAGGGACTGGGGTGGATTTAATAGTATCCGTTATTATCCTCATACACTCGTTCAACTGGACGTCGATTTTCTTAGTATGAGTGCTCGAATGCCAGACAGCAGGGCAATATTCGGCAACAGGATATACCAGGGCTATTGCGGCAGTACGTAAGGTGGATGCTTCAGCTCCCCAAGCCGAGCCAGCCAATTTTCTCAGGACGTTGTTGCGGCTCTTTAGATTTTGGCTTAAGTTTTCTAGGCGTTTTTTGTACGTCATGGAGCGGTCTAGTGTTATACCAAGGTATTTGGGGTTGAAGTTGGGGTGCGACGTGTATACAACCTCCAAGATGGTGCACCCCGGGCAATGGACCGCGATAGCAGGACGGCAGAAAGTGTACACAAATGACGGCCGAACTAGATCATTATCTCTCACGGCCACTTACAGCGACAAAACAAGAAAAAAAAAGTAACAGGTGCAAATATGTAACTCTTTTTTATTAGTTGTGAATAAGTAGCTGCCACTACTTAAGTTCCAACCATCGTATTCTGAGAAGTGTTATGAGTACGTTGTTTTGATTTACGTATCACGGCAGTCAGGTTGTAGGACCATACCTGTCGTGCGTAAAAGATTTCTGCTACAGAGAGCTTTGGCGGAGATCGATTTGTTGTATGTCAAAGACAAACTTTACAGTGTCTTCAGAACATGTTTTCAGGAATACCGCTGGCGTCGGCAAGCTAAGTAGCATAGAGTGAATTCTGAAAACACCTCTGCATATGCATGAGGCAAGTTTACCAAACGTGGGCTGTATTCTCTGTTCTGTAAGTGTGGAATAAACCAAGTTTTTTCTAAAGCCGACTGTGTAAGCCAGTAAAGGAAACTGATCAATGTTTGTTAAGGAAAAAAGATATTTTCAAAAAAAAGACAAAAGCGAGTTTTGTAAAAAGTGAAAAAATTGGTAGCGGCCGCTTGGAGTGCCACGATGGGATGGGCGCCCAAGTGCAGTATTTGTAGACAGTTTGTATCACAATTACCGGGGAGGACTGATGCAGGTGCAAGTGAACAAGGGAAGAAGGCAGAAAGGAGATAGAGATAGGTCGACTGTGTGCATAAATGTTCTCGAACTGGCCCTGGGTATAGCCCTGATTACCAAAGTGGTATACGAAACGCCATTTGAGTGGGATCTCTTACATGAACTTGCTTTCCTCTGCAACATGCTTGTACATAGGCACCATGGCTTTACTTGGATTAATGACAACACCTAAAGCAGCAAGAACTGAACTCGTTTCCATATCTAAAAAATTCCAAATTGGTCGCCAGAGGCAGATGGAGCAATTCCGCTGTAGGGCGGCCGCGCGCAGCGACATTTCTACGGTAATTGGCCAGCGGGGTGAGAGGGGGAGGGGCGTAGCTGTGTGCCGCCCTGTTGCTGGTCCTGTTAAAAACCTCGTTTAACGATTTGGGCTGTAGAAAGTGTCGGCCATTTGCCATCGAACAGACACAGTACCGTGTGAAAGGAAGAAATGGGAGGACTGCGAACACCGCCGAATTCAGAGTCGTAGACGAACTGAATGCGAGGAAAGAAAACATCACTCGGCCCTCCTCGTGACTAACAACGCGCTCCGCTCAGAATAAGGTATAGAAGGAATACGAAACTAGTGAGTCGGCACGAGCTTTGGGGGACGTAGACAGGAAAGTAAACGAACCGCTTCCGTCAATCCGAGTCCGCTGAAGGTAAGAAATTGGAGGAATACGAAAGCAACCTGTTTACCTCGAGTCGGATACGAACTGCATGTGACGAAGAAAACTTGCGAGTATCGACAGGATTTAGGCTGAAACGAACCGGTATTCGAGTTTCGCGCACTATTACCTTCTCAGTTATGAAAACGTAACATAGGTAACTGCCCTATCAGTATCTCTAGCACTTTATAAACTATCAATGCTGTTTTGATTCCTTTCTAGTTCTTGTTTCTTTATGCTACCTAAGCCACTAATCTAACGAAATTATCTCTCGTTCTCCCTTTGACCAGACAACTTCTTCTACACAGTGATTAGTTCTGTGCTGTTGCTACACGATTTTGTTAGATGTTACTATTCAGATTCGATAAGAAAATAATGAATAGATTATGTAACGTAATTTTAATAACAATGGGTTTTCTTATATTCTGTATAATCATTATTACATACAATATTATTTTTATTATAATTTTAAGGTTAAAAATATAAAGAGTCGTCTTTCAGCAGACGGTATCTACTGCTTTCATCACCTACGCGTTCCAAAATTGTTTGGGAGAACGGTCTGAACATCGCCGGTTTTTAAATATTGCTTACACAAATCATTTATTATTATAGTCAACTCATATTGTTCGTTTACTTCACAGATTATGAATCTGACTCGCTAATGATGTCTCAGTAGATGTAAGAGAGCGCCAGAAGGCCCTACTTTTGCTGGGTGAAATAAATACAAAAATGAGTATGTATATATATATATATATATAAATATTTGCAATTATTTTCAGTATGACTAGTTCCGATCTTCCTATGTCATCTTCAAACCTAAAAACAAAATAAAACTAAATGTCTATTTTTATATTACTTTGAGAACTTTATTATTTGTAAAATAGTAGAACGTACATATTCAGTTTTTTTACTTTGATGTCGGCCGCAGTGGCCATGCGCTTCTAGGCGCTTTAGTCTGGAACCGCGCGACCACTACGGTCGCAGGTTCGAATCCTGCATCGGGCATGGATGTGTGTGATGTCTTTAGATTAGTTAGGTTTAATTAGTTCTAAGTTCTAGGGGACTGATGACCTCAGATGTTAAGTCCCATAGTGCTCAGAGCCATTTGAACCATTTTTTTTTTTGTACTTTGATTTTAGATCTGAAGGTGATCCTGGGAGGTAGAAACTAAACATTATGTAAAAAAAGTGTACCTATGACGGAAAAATATAAGACCCAAAACTTTCTAAATGTCAACACATTTGCTAGATTGTCTCACAGCGAATATATAATGGAATTCAATGAATACATAAAATGCTTGTGCACCTATTGACGAAAATGAACTTTCTCCGAGTAGTTGGATGTTTTTACATATGTCAACCCCCAGAGATTTCGATGGTAGCAGCTGTAGTTGGAGGTTACTAATACTTCTGAAAAATAATAATACCTAAGAATTATTTTTCTTTTAGTTATCAGTATTCTCAGTATCGGAAATTTCATAGATAATCGCAAGGTACACCAGTGTGGCCACCTTCAAATATGGAAATCTTTTTTTTCTGTAAAGTGACACCAAGTTCCATCGGAACACAATTTCCCAGGTGAGTAATTTCATTGAGCTTTTTACGTTCAAACTTCTGACATGCTCTCAAAGCAGCGCTGTGGTACGATCACATAATATATACAAACGCAGTTTGTCGACAGTTAGTCACTACAAATCTCTAGAGTTAGCGAGGAAGAACTACGATGTTGCAGCCGGTTGGATTCTGACATTACTTTAAGGGGCTCCGGAAAGGCTCAAAATCATGAAAAGTTCAATTTTTACTTTTTTGCGTTTTCTGAATCTGCAGACTATTACCTTTTAATAGATATATAATTTATTCAATTCCGAAGACTACAACTATTTTTAAATTTTTTTTTGAAATGTGTTCTACATGGGCGTGACCCATTGTGGCGCTGTTAAACTGTGTCAAATGGTGTTATTATTAACGTCCGTGTTCATCAGGTACATTTTAGTGATGTGAGATAAAGTATGCGTTGTGGCTAACCTGTGATGGTTCAATATATATCGCTGGTGTGATTGTCGATTGTTTCATGTTTATTTACTCTGTCGTTATCTCGAAAATATTCGTAATTAATTCTGTTTCTTGAGTCTCTGTTTTGTTGAAGTATAATAACGAGTGAAAGTAACGTTATTAGAAATCCTCTGAAGGCTTTTAAGAAAAGGAGAAATGTTGGAAAGCCAAAGGTATGTGTTATTACTGTAAACAATAAAGACGATAACCAAGTGAGTGAACCTAACCTCTCAAGTACACCTGCCCATAGCAGTCAAGGTGGGAAAGAAAATACTTCACAGAAGAAGCTTGGTTCAATGAGTGAAAACTATGAATGTTTTATGGGCGAATCGGATGTGAATGAAATATTTGATATGTCGGTTCTCAAAGGAATTGTTTCAAACTGTGTAAGATGTATTCATTGTAGTGAAGTTGGTGTGGAACTCTCCATTATAAAGCACGTAGGACTTGCTAGTGAAATACAACTGAAATGTGATAAGTGTTCATACATGACCACCTTTTGGAACAGTGTTGCAGTAACTGCATCTGAAGAAAATGGTAGCAAAATCTACGAACACAACAACGAGCGATGCTTGCTTTAGACAAGGAACGCCTTCGGGCTGCAGACAGGGCTCTAAAGAGTCTAGAATACAAGCAAGAGTAAACAGGAGGAGGAACAAGAGGAACCTGGAGGAGGAGTTTGCAGAGGATGAAGATAATCCATCCTATGGACCTGGAATGCACTAAAAAGTTAATCCAATCTTTGTCGCTCGATTCCCAAAACTTTTATTTTCTCATATTAATTACATGTTTTCTAAGGATCTTCCAAACATATTTGTTTCAAACTTTCAGTAAATGTTACACAGTACCTTCTGCATAATTTAACACAGCCCTTTTCCAAAAAACTGTATATTTTTGAATATATAAATAAAAAATTGCAAAACAATGTTGTGAATTTTCATTGCAATTGAAAAAAAATCATCTTTAATAACTGAACTAAAATTTTGTAAAATCCCTGTGTTAAGTTGTAGCCCATGTTTCAATAAATAATCTGTAAAAAGTTCAAATTCCTACCTCAAATACTTTGTGAGGAAAGATGTAATTTATAAGCGTTATTTTAACATTGCAAGTATAGGGCGTTCCGAAGCCCCTTAATTTGCAGTCCGCGATATGGAAATTATTCTCCGCAGAGCCTCCTTTAAATGGCAAATACTGGCTTCCTGTTACACCAATGTCGTGCCATTACAAATGAATTTGAAAACACTTAACGGTTTTTACAAATCATACCTTAGTGCCCGCGTGTGTTTATCATAGCCACATCGACGATAACCTGGATGTCTTTCAGTTTATAGAACATATGACAATAGGTCGCAGAAAGACCTATGCTATGAGCCGGTTGTTTCCAATGTGTTGTGCGGCAGTATCGTCGCATATCGCTTTGCAGTCATCAATAACACTGGCAGCTTAGTGTTTATAATAATGCTGTAAGGAACTAAAATGTTTGTGGATGCTGGAGTAACATGCGTGAATTGCTCTTCGCTGAGGCGGTCCTGAAAATGTGCTGTAATAGAACAGAGTGGTCTGAATATGGGAGGGCTCTGGACCCCCTGGTCAACTGCTGGATCAAAGAACTGTTGGATCCACACACTGGCTGGTTGCCATTGTCCACGGGGTCGCACAGCCTTTGGAATTTACAGCAGAGTGACCACATGTCCCTTGAGTAATGCTGGGTGGAGAATCTGCATTTCCCATCGGCACTTGCAAATACGCGACACCGAAATTTTTCCGTGTTCTGGGTGGGAAAGTTCCACAATCTAACGGTCCGGATGATATCAGCCAATCACAACAGATATCACTGTAGCTTAAATGTCTGAGCCAATGAATGGCATATAAAGTCTACCAACCTCCGGCCTGCTGATGGGCATATTGTAAGCGATAGGGGAGAAGAACTGGCAGGCTTCCCCTGCGGTTCAGCATGTTGAGAGTCATTCTTGCTCATCACTGTGAAGAAAGTTGTGATTGCCCCCTCGTAGCCACGATTTTCGGGGAGCAGATAGAAGTGAGAGTTGGACGAGAGATGGTATGGAAACGCATGGCTGTGACGTCACATATCGAGAGACGGAGGCGTATGGTCGCAGCCTGGACCACTTCCCACTGAACTGATCAAGAATGCGTCGCTTTTAAACTCTGGCGCTGACTTTTCTCTAAGCACCTCAGAATTTGCTTGATCAATTCCGAATCTTTGCTGCTTTCCCCTTCAGTGTCATTCCCTATTTGGATCTTTTATTTTTGCTTTTGCGAACTATACAGATTTTGGGAATCCAGTTGCGGTTGCATGACAATCTTCTGGTCAGTTCGAGGTATATCCACCACTTTTTAGCAGACCAGTCTTTCCCAAGTGAGCTTCATTCGAGCAACCATTTTTTGTACTTTTTAGCACATCAGCCTGCATTCCATTATGGAAGCCGATTTTTTATATTTTTGCAGAGACGATTTGTTGCGTTTTTTAGCTTAAATTAGATAGATTTATTCTCAGGATACTTTAATCTAACTGTAATACAATCGTGCCAAAGAAACTGGTATTGTTAGATTTGTAAATAAGCAGAATACGGTGCTGCGGTCGGTAACGCCTATATATATATGGCAACAAGTGACTGGTGCAGTTGTTAGATCGGTTGTTGCTGCTGCATTAGCAGGTTATCGTCCGCCTCTGGTAGCTGAGTGGTCAGCGTGACGGAATGTCAATCCAAAGGGCCCGGGTTCGATTCCCGGCTGGGTCGGAGATTTTCTCCGCTCAGGGATTGGGTGTTGTGTTGTCCCGATCATCATCATTTCATTCCCATCGACGCGCAAGTCGCCGAAGTGGCGTCAAATCGAAAGACTTGCACCAGGTGTACGGTCTACCCGACGGGAGGCCCTCGTTACACATTTCCAGCAGGTTATCAAGATTTAGGTGAGTTTGAACATGGTGTTATAGTCGGCGCTCCGAGGTAGCGATGAAGTGGGGATTTTCCCGTTTTATTTATTTAATCATATGGTGATATAAGGCAAATGATTTTATACAATATACTTATTATATAAGACAAGATTAGACCTTAAAGTCAGTGTTTTTCAACCAGTTAATTAAGTTGAGTGTGAGGGTGAACAAGTCATCGGGAATTCCTGGGTATGAATGAAGTGGACAGCGTAGTACTAAATATTCAATTGTCTGCTCTTCTTGATTACATTCACACATTGGTGAACTGATCCAGCCCCATTTCTACCTGAAGTAGCTACATCAACCATGTCCAGTCCTTAACCTGATTAGGTGGCACCAAAGGTTCCTCGGTAGGTCAAAACCTTTTGGCTTCTTTGTGGGATCAAGGTGATGGGCTCTTGTTCCCAATGTTTTTGTTGACCATTCAAGCTTCCAGCTTTCATTTAGGTCAAAACCATCCGCGATGAGGTGTCCTGCAGTAACACTTGCTGGTCTTCTTGATCGCAATCTTTGCTGTGGCGGATGACAGAATTCCTGGTGCAGTGGTAGAGAGGGTGATGCAGAGATTTTCTTGGCCTCCCTCAGTAGAGCTTGTTTCCACCTTAAGTGAGGTTGAGGTATAAGACGCTGTACTGGTAACGAGTGGCATGAGGTTGATTTGATGGACCATTTCACGAGTGTACCGTGAATATTATGAAACCGATAAAACATCAAATCTCCGATATCGCTGCGGGCGGAAAAAGAGCCAGCAAGAACGGGACCAACGACGACTGGAGAGAATCGTCCAATGGGGAGAAGTGCAACGCTTCCGCAAATTGCTGCAGATTTCAATGCTGGGCCATCAACAAGTGTCAGCGTGCGAATCATTCAACGAAACATCATCGATATGGGCTTTCGGGGCCGAAAGCCCACTTGTGTTCCATTGATGACTGCACGACATAAAGCTTTACGTCTCGCCTGGGTCCGTCAACATTGGACTGTTCATGACCGGAAACACGTTGCCTGGTCGGACGAGCGGATGGACGTGTACGAGTATGGAGACAACCTGTATGTCAGCAAGGGAGTGTTAAAGTTTTTGAAAGCTCTGTAATGATGTGGGGCGTGTGCAGTTGGAGTGATATGGGACCCCTGATACGTCTAGATACGACTGTGACAGGTGACGCGTACGTAAGCATCCTGACTGATCACCTGCATCCATCCATGTCCATTGCGCATTCCGACGGATTTGGGGAATTCCACCAGGACCATGCGACACGACGTGCGCTCAGAATTGCTACAGAGTGGCTCCAGGAATACTCCTCTGAGTTTAAATCCTTCCGCTGGCCACCAAACTTCCCAGACATGAACATTATTCAGCATGTCTGGGATGCCTGGCAACGTGTTGTTCAGAAGGGATCTCCCTATTGCGGATTTATGTACAGCAATGTCAGTTCCCTCCAGCACTACTTCAGACGTTAGCCAAGTTCATGCCACGTCGTGTTGCGGCACTTCTGCGTGCTTGTGGGGGCCCCACTCGATATTAGCCCGTGTACCAGTTTCTATAGCTCTTCAGTGTGTAACACCTAGTTCTTAACACATTTTATTTCTGATCAGTTTCAGGGTTGTACCTAGGCATTCTGCGTAAACTGTGAACTGTTCAATACACGTTCAGCGTTCTCGAAAAGTTGGGAGATGACATTAATATCTACGATGGTCGCTCGAAAAACTAGACACTGAATATTCGTGTTTCTGTCACCTACGCACAGTGAAGTCAATGATCATCAGGGACAGTGAAATCTACGTGCTGGACAAGTACTCGTACTGTCAGGAAACACAACACTTTTTTTTTTGCTTGCCCAGTAACATAGCAATAGTAGCAACTGCAAGCTTTGAAATGGGCCGTAAGTATTCCTTAGCTGATAGACGGAGAAAACGTTGTCAGTGACAGGAAAACGTCCTGGATGGAATAGCAATCCGACCGAACGTATCATTCATTCACGTATTTCATTACAGAGTACACATTGCATCAGTATCAAAGATTCAAGTAGCATCTAGACAAAAGTTTGTTTCCCAGTGCCCATTACACAGGAAAAAAAGGGCTGTCCGCCTACATCACCTACAATTTCCGGCAGCGAATTTCCCTGGATAATAAGATTCTTACGCTGCGGTTAATGCCGATATAACAGCAGCTGTTGTCTCAGGGTAACTTCCTAGTGAAAACAGCTTCACGTGCTCGTTTCTATGCTATAGGCAGACGACGTTGTGTTAGTGAGTTCTGAAGTTTGGACGTGAGAGAAGTTAGCCATATAATTTATCAGCGCGCCAGCACTTTGCCGATGCAAGGAACGGCGACTTGGGTGTCAGTCCACGTGCAGTTCCCAGCAGGGGTAATCCACGTGGCCGGTGCTAGCTCACGGCGGCGCGTGGCAGCTGATCAGTATTCGCAGCGGCGCCTCGGCTTCGGTCTCCGCCACGGGCAGCTCAGTAACCCCTGAAAGTACACACCGGGCCCTGAGTGCCGCCTGTCTGTCTCACTCTGTAAGTCAAGTGTCCAGCGATTCATGCGAGGCTCATCTGAGCGACTGTTCTGCAAGATACCTTGACCAACCGGGAAGAAAAATCGGTTCAGTCGGTTCATGGCGGTATCTCCCGAAGAGGAAAAGACCCGAACATGTAGATCCATTTGATGAAGTGCAGAGATTGATAAATAACTTTCTTCGTACAATCGCAGCACCAAAAAATGATTAATGTGGAGAAGTACATTTGTCTAGGTAACATATTGAATTAAGGAAAATTGCAACATCAGAGGTTAACCTAAGCGCGAGGTAACCCATTGCAAATGAGAAGTGCTGATACATTGAAAGCGCTGTAACCACCTGAATGCTGAAAGTAAACATGCAGATTGCATGCATTGTGTTGTGCAGGTGCCGTGTATCAGTTTCTGGGATGGGGTTTGTAAAGAAAGCGGTTCTCTACTCCTGAAAAAAAAAACCTTTTAAATAATAAAACATGACCTAGACAAGGAATCTGACTACCCCTATTAGTCATGGACGAAGAAAAAAAAAATTGGCATAGTCTTTGTCAGAACGTGCAGAATCTTATGTGGGCCCAATAAGACGTCAATTTTAATCTAAATATTGTATGCCAATGTTTACGTAATAAAAAAATAAATTAGGTAATTCAGTACAGTTATTATATAGATGCGGTAAATCACTTTAACGGAGGACAAATGAACAATTAAAGTCAATATAATTCTAGTAAACCTTCAAAAGTAAAAAAAAAAAAAAAAATTGTAGGGGCCTACATAGACATCGTGCATCTGCTAGAGGCCCACGAAATACGTAATTTTCCTTTGAAGCTGACGGCCAATGAGAAAATAGGTGCAAAATACTATTGGTCAGTTTTCAAGCAGTAATAGCGGACAGCATCAGCTGGTAGTATACGTAATTTTATGGTAGCTAATTTTACTGCACAAAAAATAAAACATGTCCTCCCTCCAAAAGAAGTTACGCACAAACATTAAAATAAAATTCTAATGAGCAGCAAAATGTCTGAGAAGAATTTTGAAAGGAAACTATTAATTGAACTTTAATTTGGCGGGTTTTCAACACAGTCAACAAGACGAAATAATGGAAAGAATATTTATTGGAACCAAACAAAATTGAACATCGATATTGTGACAGTATGATTAAAATTGATAATTTAACTGCAATTGTCTTTAATTTTGAAATGAGAGAGAGCGTAATATTTTTTTTTTAATGTCTTAACTGTTGTTTCAGGCCGTGCGGTGACGTCAGCGGTGGTCCGCGCGGACGATGTGTGAAGTTAATCCTGGTTCGTGGTGTGAAGATAATGATAGATCCTCCTGTTTCTTTAATATTCCAGTTACGGCGTTGGTCCTTTGTAGTCGAATCAGCTGGCAGCACTGGCACGATAATAATAGTTCCAGTGTGTGCGTTGTCGTTACGCGCGCGACGTTTTATTATTAAAAGTTTATTAATCACGCAGTGCGGGTAGGTCGGAATTATGAAATGTCTTTTGTATTTACGATATATAGCCGGTTAATGCTTGGCACAGTTCTTTCACCCTGTTGCCACAAGAAACAGTCACATGTGTTTATCACTATAACAGTCCGTTAAACATCAGTTCAATTTACGTCGTCGTCTCTAAGACAGTTTAGATGATATAATAAATGTTTCTTGATCAAATGATAGCACTGTTCTTTTACTTAACATTTTTGGTTTGTTCCACTTTTACACAACTCTAACAGTTAGTGTCTCCACACGACAATGGTGCCCGGTTCACGGCTAATTGTCACAAGTTCACACAGAATGTGAAATCGTCACCGCAAACACTCGATATACTTTTCAGGTTTTACTCTTCACTTAACAATGGACGATCTCCTATTAACACAGTGGACGCACTGTAATTAATTGTTCCTCCGCCTATCACCGTGTTTCACGCCGAACTTTGCAACGTTTCGCCACCCGCGAACCGGCCGCGATACCACAACTCGCACGCTCTCTATCGATAGTCGTTCGCTCTCTCTCTGACACAGCACTTCTCCGAGCCTAACCAAAGTTTTACAAAGCATATAAAACCAGAACATTCATATTCGTACAATATAAAACATAAAATAGTAGCAAAATTAATGAAGAAACAATGTGACGTATTAACAAATAAAGAATAGTTGAAATAAATGATACATACTATGACAAGGTAATGCACAAAAAAAAAAAAATATTATCGACTTTCGGGGAAAGCAATGTCTTTACAAGTTCGATGCCTGTTGCACTGCTGGCCTTGTGGCCGAGCGGTTCTACGCGCTTCAGTCCGGAACCGCGCGACTGCTACGGTCACAGGTTCGAATCCTGCCTAAGGCATGGATGTGTGTGATGTCCTTAGGTTTAAGTAGTTCTAAGACGGTTAACGCTGTTCGTGGATGACGCTTTAGTTTTCTTCCTGATTATGTGCCGCACGTACTCGACTGGAAACAGATCTGGTGATCGAGCAGATCAAGGCAACACATCGATGCTGTTTAGAGCATGTTGGATACTACAGTGGTACGTGGGCGAGCGTTATCCTATTGGAAATCACCCCTGGAATGTTATTCATGAATGACCGCAAAACGGTTAGAATCACGAGATTGAAGTAAAATTTTGCAGTTAGGGTGCGTGGGATAACCACGAGAGTGTCCCTGCTGTCGTACGAAATCGTAACCCAGATCATAAATCCAGTAGCACGAGTGCCTAGCATGCGGACAGTATAGTTGCAGGTTCTTGACTGGCTTACTTGTAACCAACACACGGCCAGCACTGTCACCGAGGCAGAACCAGCTTTCACCGGAAAGCACAACACACCTCCATACTGTCCTTCAATGGGCTCTCGCTCGACCCCATTGAAGTCGCAAATGGCGGTGGTTTGGGATCAAGGAATGCACGGTGCAAGGCGTTTGGCTCGAAGATGTTCTTGATGTAAGCGATTTGTAATATTTCGGTGTATCACTGTAGTGCCAAGTGCTGGTCAAATTGCTGCTGCAAATGCAGTAAGAGGTGACAGAACCATATGCCAAACACGGTGGTCTTGCCTCTTGGTATGCCGCATGCCGTCCGGAGCCCACTGCTCTTGCAACCATACATTATCTTGATCACTACTGTGAACACTCATGAACAGTGGCTACACTGCTTCCAAGTCTTTCTGCAATACCGAAGAAGGAACATCCAGCTTTTCATAACCCTGTTATATGACGTCATTCAAACCAAGTGACATGCTGATAATGGCACCTTGTCGACGTAGAGGAATCTTGACTAACACCAACTCCCCACGTCCTATCTCAGAGGTATCAAATGCTCATGACCCTTACAGCATGTATTTAAAGCAAGCCTGATATGTATTCTCATAGTGGCGCTGCTGGTGCCACTCTTATGCAAGTGGCGCGAAATCTGAATAGACGTCATCTTTCAGACGTAGAAACACATCCACCAACTTTCATTTATCTCGAACAGCTCCTTCTCTCCTTCTTGGTGTTGCAACTTTTTACACCAGTATATATGAAATGTTTTTCTTGCTACTGACAGTCCTCATTTTATATCCTCTTTACTTCATGCATCACCAGTTACTTTACTGCACAAATAACAACATTCATCTAATACTTTTCGTCCCATTTCATTATGTAGTTCCCTCAGTATCGCCTGATTTAATTCGACTACATTTCATTATCTGTGTATTAGTTTTGTGTACGTTCTTCCAATAATCTCTGTTGTAGACACTATCCATTCAGTTCAGCTGCTCAACCAAGTACTTTTCCGTTCTGACAGAAGTTAGCTAGTTACTTGTTCTATTGATCAATAGCACGGAAAAACGTTATGATGTGGAACGTGTCAAATCCAGAAGAAATGCGCAAAGGAAACAAGTTTTTTTGCATTATAGAATTATACCTAATATTTCTATTATCTATCCCATTCCCTTAAATGGCACAAAATGCATATATTATATCTCCAGATTTCTTTATTCATATTCAAGAATTCATCTATGGTATAGAAGGAGTTGTCAAGAAGGTATGTTTCAATTTATTTTTGAAACTATTACTGCTGTCTGACATTTTATTTCATCTGGTAATTTATCAAAAAGTTTTATAGCAGCATGTTTTACCTCTTTCTGTGCCAAAGATAGGTTAAGTAAAGGATAGTGTAGGTCTTTCTTTTTTCTGGTATTGTAATCATGAATGTCGCTGTTGATTTTAAACTGGTCCATGTTGTTGAGAAAAAATTCATTACTGAGTAAATGTACTGTGAAGCAGTTGTAAGAATTCCTAACCTTTTAAACAGATGCCTACAAGATGTGCGACTATGAACCCCACACATTATTCTAATTACTTTCTTTTGAGCAATGAATTCCATTTGCATAAGTGTTGAGTTGTCCCAGAATATTATTCCGTATGACATCAAAGAGTGGAAGTATGCAAAGTATGTTAGCTTACTAATTTCTACATTCTCAAAATTGGCAATTAAGCAAAAGTTGCTGAACCTAGTCCCTTTAGGAGATCCCAAATATGACTTTTCCAATTAAGATTCTCATCTATATGTACACCCAAAAACTTATTACGCTCTACCCTGGCTAATGACTTCTTTTGATGTGTTATGTTTATTGAAGGAATTATACTTTTTCAGCAGAAAAACGGATGTACTGTGTTTTTTCAAAAGTCAGAGCAAGTCCTCCCTTATCAAGTACGGCTTCCCTTGAATGTTTTTCAGCTCTTTATCCTGCTGTATGGATTCTGTGCAAGGAGAAAACATCCTTTCGCTCCCTGTATTTTATCCCTGATACCTTCGAAATTTCAGAGTACAGTCCAGTCGACAACGTGAAAAGGTTCTTCTAAATTTTCAAGTGCTATAAAAGTACCTCTTTCTTCAACATATCTTCAAGGATATGTCATGGGATCACAGCTGCCTCGTATCTTCTCGGATTTCTTCAGAAAACGTGTGATTGTGCCCAGGGTGTTTGTACCAGTTTTTTACTTTCTTATCTAAATAATTGGTGTAAATGCGTGTCAACCATGACTTATTAACTGGCGGTTCGATAGTATTCAGACTTGTCAGCATCTCTCGTCCTTGGATTAACAGTTATTAATTTTTCCTGATGTCTGAGGATATTTACATATTTCATGTGTCTTGAACACCAGGAGGAATATCTTGCCTCCCAAGGATCTCAGTAATTCTGAACCAGACACGACATCGCTAGAGATCAGAGCTCATGTCGAAGTCGCGCTCATCACAGAAGACAATTCTACTCTTGTCAATGAGATTCCAAGCCGAAGACGTGTCTGGAGATTCCCTGGATAGCAGATACCAGCCTGACAGTCGCCCTCTGTATGGTCCGACAACCAGGAGGGATGATCTGGAGTGTCACTTCTCTTCATAGCAACCCCCCTCTGGTTTTCATCCGAGGCACCCTTACTGCACAGTGATTCATTGACGATAATCTATGACCTGTTTTGTTCCTTTTCATGGCAAACTACCCAGGGCTTGCATTTAGGCAAGATAAAACCCACCCACACAGGATGGGAGTCTCTACTGATCGTTTTCGTACTTGTCAAGCCCTGATTTGGTTAGAAGAGTCGCCGGATGCTTCTCCAATTGAGAACGTTGGAGTATTATGGGCAGGGTCCTCCAAACAGCTCGAGATTTTGACGATACAGCTCGAGATTTTGACGATACAGCTCGAGATTTTGACGATACAGCTCGGCAATTAGACAGAATTTTGCACGAGACTCGCCAGGAGAATACCCAACAACTCTATCAATGAATGCCAAGCCGAATAACTGCTTGCACAAAAACCAGATTTCGACTTGCTAAATTTGTGAATCTCTTCCTCTTGAATAAATCATGCTATTTTCCTGAAACTGCAATCATTTGTTTGTCTGTATATGTACATCACTTCTACCCATTTTCCGTCCCACTCAGATAGTTCTTCTGTGGTGAGTCCTTTTTCTTCCCTACAGTGTATTTTCTCTCCCAAGGATCTCAGTAATTCTGGGGACATGTCGTCTACTCCAGGGGAGTTGTTTCCACATATCTCTTCCAGCGGTCTGCCAGGTTTATGGGAAGTGTTGTATCTTCTACCTCATCTTCATCTACTTCCTCTCCTCTTTCTATAACATTGTTGTTTCCCTTATAAAGACCCTCTGGATTCTCCAGCCACATTTCAACTTTACCCTCTTTGCTTAGCAGAGACATGCCATCTAAACTCTTGGCATTGATACAGTTGTTTTTCTTTCCTCCAAATGTACCTTTCATTTCCCAACAGGCGGCACTTCTCTTTCCCCTAGTTGAGCACGTTTCTACAGCCTTACATTTGTCCTCCACCCATTCATACTTAGTCATATTGTACTTTCAGTAAATACGATGGCCGGTCGCTGTGGCTGAGCGCTTCTAGGCGCTTCAGTCCGGAACCGCGCTGCTGCTACGGTCGCAGGTTCGTATCCTGCCTCGGGCACGGATGTGTGTGATGTCCTTAGGTTAGTTAGGTTTAAGTAGTTCCAAGTTCTAGGGGACTGATGTCCTCAGATGTTAAGTCCCATAGTGCTTAGAGCCATTTGAACCATTAAATACGATGTTTTAGATGTCTCAACAACATATTACTTCCCTTCAAACATATCTTGAGAAATCAGCTTGATGATAAAACGCGAAAAACTGGAAGTCATACTGAGGCTTACCGACAGTCGGTGTTCCAGCACTAAATTATGTAATCTAACATCGGATACTTTCTGCAAAGAGACACAAATTTAAGAATGTTTCCAGCTTCTACACTTTGTGTCCTATCGCGCCTCATCGGCCTGTCCTGGTCTTCGTCTTTCCGGTGGATCAATTGAACGACCCCACCTTTTCTCTGCCGCACCTCCGCTTCGTTCGCCGCCGCTCACTGGCACTTTAATTAGCTTTCTGGCGTTCCGGAGCTGCGCAGTGGAAATCGGCAACCTTTGTTGAATGAAACGTAACCTTGCTCTCAGAACGCCTAAACGATTATCTGGAGACTGCTGAGAACTGGTCAGGAAACTCCTTAATATACAGAATGCTGTTGGAATGAGCAACTTGTTCTTATTCCTGTGATTGCCAAGCAGTCAACGAAATAAGTAATATTTATAAAACTGAGTATTCCCAGAGTTTTCCAGTAGAATCGTAACATCTTCAGCCAGCACAGCCGAGATATTGCGACCTTACAGCGAACTTACGTGGCAAAACACCAATAAAATATTACACCACGCGCATTTTCAAAATCCACTGTTTTGTGGAAGTGAATTACCTTTCTCCAATGCCATTGTCTCAAATACGTTTCGGTTTCCTCTCATGACGTGATCGCCTGTTTCGACCACGGAGCCATTAAAATCTCTTTACACTATAATCTTTGGTTAACTTGAGTAACGATTTTCAGGAGGTCCTATACATTTTGAATTCAGTGGTATTTACTTTATTAGGAATTTAGCTATAATTACACGTCTGACGATTCTATTTGTACGTGCAAATCCACTTAACCTTGCATACCAGAATGTGCCAAGTTTGGTTTCAACAAACGTCAAATTATTCCAAACACTGACCAGTCGAACATATCTTTAACGTTTTGTATTCCTAAATAAAACGTATTTAGAGAAAAGAGACATCGAATATGGAAAACCGCATATTTAACTGCCTGTTATGAAAAAGAGCGTATAGATCTAAACGAAATAAAATTTTACTGATCAATATATTTATTAATCGCATTAAAAAAATGGAAAATGAGGTGTTCCGCAGTTGGCTGGAAGAATATGAAATCTGATTGGCTATAGACTCCTTTCAGTTCGTGTTCCCAAATGTATATCCGCAGAAGACACTAATATGAGGTCTGGAGACTGATAGCCTTTAACACTGATTTGAGGCAGTGCGCCATCATTTCCATTTCCTCAGTCTTAGAGTAGCCCCTCAATCTAATGTCCTCAGTTAGTTGTCATATATGCAGGGCGTTCCAGGAGGAATGGTCAGTATTCAAAGATATGGCAGGAACAATTATTCCAAGCAAGGGTATTCTAAGCATATTAAGCCTATTAAACATGTGCTCTAAAATGCATACCTTAAAAGCTACGAGCATTTCTTCATCTTCAATGTGCGAAACAAATCTCTTCTACCGTAACCTCTTTGCTTTCCTTATTTTGAGAGGAGTTAGTAAGGACCACAATATGACAAAAATGTCCAATAAACATGGATTCTAAAATGCATACCTTAAGAGTGTGAGTAGTTGTTCGTCTTCCCTATTATGAAACACATTCATAACTCTTAAGACGATTTTGCTTCGAATTATCACTCTTCTCATATCCGCGAATACTTACCATTCTTCCTGGGACACTTTGTTGACTAGCTCGAGACAAATACGAGACCTCTTGTTGTATGTTGAAAGATGTGTTAGAGTATACGAAGAAGTAACGTGTCTTTCTTGATCCCAAGAAAAGCAAACTGAAGTAGATAGACGTCTGCTTAAACATCAACGACTGGACCTTTTGGCCCGTTCCGTCTCTTCCTGCCTCTTGGTTTTTTCTGGTTTATTGCTTTAGTGATTCTTGCATCTGGCATGCGGTAAGTATGGTCTTTTCATCTTAACTGATACTGTTTTATTGTGTCAGTTATGGTTAGCGTATTCAGTTCAGTTTGGATGTCATCATTCCTCTTTTTATTATTAAGTTATATCCAGACATGTGAGGAAATTCATTTCACGTGCTTCTATTCTCTTTCCATCTCTCTTCTTAAGAGTCCACATTTCGATCCATAGAGCACTGCTTGTATAGCCATAACCTTATAGAACGTAAGTAGAGTATCCCTGTGGACACTCTTTCCCTACGTTTTGCCTATAGTTCCACAGAAATAGTTAAATAGGTCAAACTTATTTTGTATTTCATTGTTTGTCCTGTATGTAATACTGCACCATAAATATTTAAATAGATTAACTTTATGATATGCTTCTCAGTTTCAATCTTACTTGCATGGTCTGGTGTTCTAAAAATGCCACTGATTTTGTTCTTGTGATCGAAACGTTCAGATTGTATTCTCTAACTAGTCTATTTAAATTAAAGATAGCTTCTTGTAAATCATTATTATTCTGATTAGCAATTACTTGTTAGTCATCAAAAAGTAGTGTACTAACATCTACATCATTAATTTTAAAATTTTTGACTGTCTCTAACCACGGTCTCGTTACATCGTCAATATACATGTTAAAAAGAGTGGGTGAGAGCGGACACACTTGTCTAACTCTTTGGTTTATTTCAGCCATATTACGTCTGCTACCCGCTATTTATAGCTATATTTTGTTGTTCGTAAATAAACCCTGTACAACTCTTATAAGATGGGGTGCAATTCCTCTGTTTCTTAAAATTTTCTGCAGTTTCTTTGGGTTTACTTTATCAAGCGTGCTATCGTAGTCAACGAAGGCAAGAAAAGTTCAAATTTAATTCACAATATTTTTATGCTAGTTGTACCATGCTGAAGACACAGTCCGAACATAATTTGCTTCTTCGAAAATAATGTCGGGCATTAGATGGGGCAGTTTAAGTGGATGGCGATAGTCGTTTTGTCAGAATTGTAGCATACATTTTATAACGTGAATTCAGAAGGCTAATACCGCTGTAGTTCTAACATTCATGTCTCTTCCGTTTCTTATAAACTGGACATATCCAGGTTATATCCACTCTTCAGGGCACAGATCCACTTCGCCAGAAGCTATTAATTAAATCGAGTATTCTTGTTTTTGCAATGTTTAGTGCTTATTTTATTACTCCTGTATTGATTTTTTTACGCCCTAGAGTCTTCCTATTCTTTCTAGATGCTGCTACATCGTGTAGTTCCTACAACGTTATTAAGTCTACAGTCATATCTGGTTCAGACAAACACACCTGGGTACATTACACAACTGTCCACAGCGTTTTATATTGTTGTTGTTGTTGTGGTCTTCAGTCCAAAGACTCGTTTGATGCAGCTCTCCATGCTACTCTGTGCTGTGCAAGCGTCTTCATCTCCAACTAACTACTGCAACCTACATCCCTCGGAACCTTCTTACTCATTTTATCTCTTAATCTCCCTCTACGATTTTTACCCTATACCCTTCCCTCCAGTACTACATTGGCGATTCCTTGATGCCTCAGAATGTTTTCTACCAACTAATCCCTTCTTTTAGTCAGGTTGTGCCACAAAATTCTCTTCTCCCCGATTCCATTAATTACCTCCTCCTTAGTTACATTATCTATCCACCTAATCTTCAGCATTCTTCTGTAGTACCACACTTCAAAAGCTGCTATTCTCTTCTTGTCCAAACTGCCTGTCGTCCATATTCCTCTGACATACATGGCTACACCCCATAAAATTATTTCAGAAAGGACTTCGTGACACTTAAATCTATATTTGATGTTAACAAAATTATCTTCCTTAGAAAGATTTTCTTGCCATTGCCATTCTACATTTTATATCCTCCCTATTTCGACCATCATCCGTTATTTTGATGCCCAAATAGCAAAATTAATTTACTACTTCAACTGTCTCACTTCCTAATCTAATTCCCTCAGCATCATCTGTTTTGATTCGACTACATTGCATTATTTTCGTTTTGCTTTTGTTGATGTTCATCTTATATTCCTTATTCAAGATACTGTCCATTACGTTCAGCTTCTCTTCCCAGTCGTGTTCTGACTCTGAGAGAATTACAATGTCATTGGCAAACTTCAATGCTTTTATTTCTTCCCCCGGGTCTTTAACTCCTATTCCCAATTTTTCTTTTGTTTCCTTTACTGCTTCCTCAAAATACAAACTGAATAACATCATGGGTAGGCTTCAACTCCTTCTCAACCACCGCTTCCCTTTCACTCCCGTCGACTCTTATAACTGCCATCTGGTTTCTGCAAGCCGGCCGGAGTGGCCGAGGGATTCTAGGCTCTACAGTCTGGAACCGCGCGACCGCTACGGTCGCAGGTTGGAATCCTGCCTCGGGCATGGATGGGTGTGATGTCCTTGGGTTAGTTACGTTTAAGTAGCTCAAAGTTCTAGGGGACTGAAGTCCCATAGTGCTCAGAGCCATTTGAACCATCTGCTTTCTGCACAAACTGTAAATGTCCTCTCGCTCCCTGTATTTTACCCCTACCACCTTGAAATAAGGTATTACAGTCAACATTGTCAAGAGCTATCTCCCTCAAGTGTTACTACATTTCTCTGGTATCCAAACTGATCTTTCCCGAGGTCGGCTTCTACCAGTTTTTCAATTCGTCAGTAAAGAATTCGTGTCAGTATTTTGCTTATTCGTGTCAGTATTAGATTATTAAACTGATAGTCTGATGATGTTCACACTTGTCAGCACCTAATTTCTTTGGAATTGTGATTATTATATTCTCAAGTATGAGGATATTCTTCCTACCTCATACATCTTGCTCGCAACATCAAGAGTTTTATCACGGCTGGCTCTACCACGGCTAGCAGTAGCTCTAACAGAATGTTGTCTACTCCCAGGACCTTGTTTTCGACTTAAGTCTTTCAGTACTTCGTCAAATTCTTCACGCAATATCATGTCTCCCTTCTCATCTTCCTCTACATCCTCTTCAATTTCCTTACTTTTGCCCTGAAGTATATCTTCGTTGTATAGACCCTCTATGTACTCCTTGCACCTTCCTGCTTTCCCTTC
This sequence comes from Schistocerca americana, assembly GCF_021461395.2. Lineage (NCBI taxonomy): Eukaryota > Metazoa > Arthropoda > Insecta > Orthoptera > Acrididae > Schistocerca > Schistocerca americana. Next base: position 788,390,767 of record NC_060122.1, on the reverse strand, counting down.
TTTTCTTAGGACTGGTTTTCGATCTGTGCTCTTGATATTCATACAGGTTGTTCTCTTTTCACCAATGGTGTCTTTAACTATCCTACAGATAGCCTCTATTTTAACCCCAGTGATATATGCTGCTACATCTTTGCATTTGTCCTCTAGCCACTCATGCTTAGACACTTTACACTTCCTGTCGATATCATTTTTTAGACATTTGTATTCCCTTTCGCCTCCTTCATTTATTGTATTTTTATGTTTTCTCCTTTCATCGATTAAATTCAATATCTCTTGTGCTTCCCAAGGATTTCTAGTAGGCCTCGTCTTTTTACCTAATTGATCCTCTGCTGCCGTCACTATTTCATCTCTCAAACCTACCCATTCTTCTTCTACCATATTTTTTCCCCTGTTCTTGTCAATCGGGCTATAAATATTTGCTCTGAAACCCTCTAAAACCTCTGGTTCTTTCATTTTATCCAGGTCCCATTTCCATAGATTCCTGCTTTTTGGAATTGCTTCAGTTTTAATCGACAGTTCATAATCAATGAATTGTGGTCCGAGTCCTCATCTGATCCTTGAAATGTCTTAAAATTTAAAATACGGTTCTTAAATCTCTGTCTAACCATTACATAATCAATCTCAGACCTTCCGGTGTCTCCAGGTCTCTTCCATGTATACAACCGTCTCTCATGATTCTTAAACCAAGTGTCAGCTATGATTAAATTGTGCTCCGTACAAAATTCTACCAGGCGGCTTCTTCTTTCATTCCTTTCCCCCAGTCCATATTCATCTTCTGCTTTTACTTCTCGTCCTTTTCCTACTATCGAATTCTAGTAACCCACAACTATTATATTTCGCCTCGCTTCTCTGTCTGAATAATTTCTTTTATCTCATCATGAATTTTCTCAATCTACTCCTCTACGGAGCTAGTTGGTTTATAAACTTGCACTACAGTTATGGGTGTGGGCTTCGTGTCTATTTTGGCTACGATAATGCGTTCGCTGTGCTGGGGTAGTAGCTTATCCGGGTCCCAATTTTTTTATTCATTATTAAACCTACTCCCGCATTACCCCTGTTTGATTTTGTGTTTATGACCCTGTATTCACCTGAGCAGAAGTTCTGTTTCTTCTGCCAAAGAAATTCACTAATTCCCATTGTATCTAACTTTAACCTATCCGTTTCCCTTTTTAAATTTTCTAACCTACATGCCCGATTAAGTCATCTGACATCCTACGCTCCGATCCGTAGAACACCAGTTTTCTTTCTTCTGTTAACGACGTTCTCCTGAGTACTGCCCGCCCGGAGATCCGAATGGGGGGCCAATTTACCTCCGCAATATTTCACCCAAGTGGATGTCATCATGATTTAATCACAGAGTAGAGCTGCATGCCCTTGGGAAAATTACGGCTGTAGTTTCCCCTTGCTTTCAGCCATTCGCAGAACCAGCACATCAAGGCTGCTTTGGTTGATGTTACAAGGCCAGATCAGCCAATCATCCATAATGTTGCCCCTGCAACTACTGAAAAGGCTGCTGCCCCTCTTCAGGAACCACACGTTTGTCTGGCCTCTCAACAGATACCCCTCCGTTGTGGTTGCACCTACGGCACGGCTATCTGTATAGATGAGGCTCGCATGGTCCCCGACCCTCGCCCATGGCAAGGTCCTTGGTTCATGGTGGGGGTGGGTTATATAGTATTATAACCAATTAGATTGAGATATTGTTTTTATTTACAAAGTGTTCTTATCTTCTTGTTTAATCGTTTCATTATTTTATATGCTTCATCTTCTCTTCCTCTTACGTCATGTTCACTACCTGCAATGTATTTTCCCAACTAAGGTTTGTAACTAATCTTACTTTTCCTTTGGCTGAAACTGATTTCCTTTGATAATCTAGTCTCAGATCTTGATCGTATGTGGAATTCAACATTTTAAAGCAAGTGTGTTGCTTATCTGCAGTTTGACTACGTATTTATTCCAGTATCATAGGTGCCTTTCGAAAGAAAAATTTGTTTCTTGTACCAAGTGCTTCTATTGCTGCTTTAATTTGTGCTCCCTTTATATTGTTTCATTCCTGCTTTCTGGTTCCAACCTTTTCTGTTATAGAGACCGGATACTCTCTTCTTGAACATATTTTAAATGTTGCATCAGCATTATTTTGTTTGTGTTTGGATTATATCTTTCATCTTTCAAGTAGTTTTATTTTTCTGACTAGCAAGAAATGATCTGAAGAGAAATTTGGGCCTCTGAATACCCTTGTATCTTCCACTAAGAATCAAGTCTTCTTGTTTGCAGTTACGTAGCCTATAATTTTGGCAGACTCTCTCGCTGACCAGGTATATTTGTGGGTACTTTTATACCTGAACAATGTGTTTATTATTCTTAACTCATTATTTAATGAGAACGCCTTCAATCTATGTCCATTGTTAATTAGTAGTTTTACCTTCCAATGAGATCTGCTACGAGGACGTCACCCGCCCTTGCATCCAAATCTCCTGCTATTATCATACAATCATATTGTTCACTTTGTATTGGGTTGTTTGCAAGATATCATAGAAGACTTCAGAGTCATCATCCAGTCCCTCCTCTGGGGTATATACTCCAATTACCGATAGATAACCTCTTAGTATCTTTATTCCAACCACAGTTATCCGTTCGTTGATGAAGGTTTAGAAGTATAGTTTGATTTTTTCTTCCACAGAAGAGCAACTCCAGCACAGGCTCTTTCCTTCTGAGGGACTCCGCTGTAGATCATGTCGTACCTGTTTATTGTAGTGGAACCTCTTTATTTCTTGTTGGTTTCCGTTTGATGACCACGTCAATATTTTGTAAATTTAGTTCATTTTCTAGTTATTCTTTTAGCCTGTTGACATTCCAAGTAGCCAATCTGAATACACCTCTACTCCAAGTCGTTCGTTATTGTTTTATACCAAGGTTGTCTTAAATTTATCCGTATATTATGATTCTCCCGTTACAGGATACCTACCTGTAGCCAAGATGGGGCTACCACATTCAGGTATCCCAACAAATCTATACTCCTTTTGGGGTTGTCTCCCTTAGAAGGTTGCTTTCACTACAGGTATGCCTCTCCAGTTTTTGTACGTTGTCCTTCCCTGTTTTCATCGAGGTTGTCTCCTCTAGGAGAGTCGGCTTCCCTACGCCAAGGATCCCTGCTGCCCACCTACGTTGTGCAGCCCTATTCGTTTGAGAATTATCTGGCTTTGTTGGTCCTGCCATGATCATAAGAAGATGTGAAAATAATTTTCGCTAAGCTTGCGCCTCTGATAAAGTCCCGGAATACCGACAGGGCAAAAATGGTTAGCAAATCGCGGATGTAGATCAGGGCCTTTTGATGAATCCCCTTCGTCGGTAGAAAATCGTTTAATAAAACATTCTCGGACTTCTTACCGCGTCGATTTTGACGCTTTACCCAGAACTGACTCGACAAGTAGTCTGAGAATGTTTTATTCAAGAGTATCGTCGGGAGAATATTCTTTATTCGTTCGGACATTTGTGTACGGTTCAGCTATGGAAACCGCACTGGCCAGTCCCTGCTATTAATTGTTTCAGCTGCATGAAATTCCACCAGATAACTCGACGGCATCGTCCATAAAGGGGATGTACAAGTAACCTGCATCGCAGATAAACCATACACAACGTTCTAGTGCCTTGTCTGCGTTTCTGGGGCTTAGCAGCAGTCCTGATACAACAAAAGAAATGTTAAGCTGCGAAAGTGCATACAGTATGCTGCGTCTCACAACAGAACGCTACACTTGCTACGATGGTTACGCGTCCACACAAATATTTGAGAAACCTTTGTACTGTTGTGGTGGAAGGTACTTCTGGCAACACTGTCTTTTGTTCCCTTTCATGCTTCTATCGTGGAGGTTACGAGGGAAGGAACGACTGCCAGTTTGCTGTTAGCCTTAATTCTTCTAATCTCCTCGTCATTGTCGTTACTCGAGATATATACGGGAGGAAGCTTCCCCACCAAATCAACAGTTGGCAGTGAATCAGCTGTTTGTAGAATGAAGTATCGCCTGATGGTAAAAGGAAGGTAGGCTGTCGAAGTATCATGTTACGTAAATGACAACACCCAGCTGGACACACAGGGGCATTGCAAACAAGTAACATGTGAATAAAATGTACACGGGTTTCCAGCCGCGTCACGTAATTAAAATCGCAAGAGCTTCCATCGCCCGGCACAGAAGCGCAAACATCGGGCATCGTGCAAGAGTGATATCAGACGCCGATAACTTGTCTCACGAGCTGAGACACCGTCGCAAGGTCTTCCAGAAATAACGGCTACAACGTTCATCAAATAAGTGAAATGATTCAGAGCAAGAATCACAATAACAACACCGACGAGGAGCAGGAAATGAAAATTGCTTTATTTTGCCTTATTGCGGCTCCGTGTTGGACAAGATAAGACATCTGCTGAAAAGATACGAGATCAAGTCGATCTTCACCACTCCGACAAAAGTCCGGCAATTACTGAGACCAGTAGAAGACGCAGTAGGTCTCCCAACACCTGGGAGCTACAAGATACCTTGTGACTGCGGCCAGTCTCATTTCGGACAAACATTGCGCACTGTAGAACAGTGCAGGAAGTAGCATGAGAGGTTTTCTCGCCTGCACTACCCAGAGAAATCCACTCTGAGCGTGCTTCACAAAACGGTCACCAGACCACGTTTGACGAAATGCCTCGCACTAATAACTTTTGAGACTGTGTAATTAAACAAGCCATCACTCTTCGTAGAGTGATGGCCTACTGCTCAGCGTGGCCTGGGGTCCAGCGATCAGCCGGCCGCTGTGGCCGAGCGGTTCTAGGTGCTTCAGTCCGGAACCGCGCTGCGGCTACGGTCGCAGGTTCGAATCCTGCCTCGGGCATGGATGTGTGTGATGTCCTTAGGTTAGTTAGGTTTAAGTGGTTCTAAGTTCCAGGGGACTGATGACCTCAGATATTAAGTCCCATAGTGCTCAGAGCCATTTGAACCATTTGATCCAGCGATCGCGTGGTTGAAGCGGACGCATCGCAGTCCCAATCCACTATGCCTCTATCCCTTTCCACTTTGAGAGAAAATCTTTTAAACCTTTATCTGAAGTGTACCAATTTTCATACGTTATGACGTTTAGAATTAAAAAGTGGTGATAATATCCTCGTGGTCACAGTTTGTTGAAAACGTCACTAGCTTGATCCTGCTACTCAAAACACAAATATGTGTAAAAGTCAACTGACACTTGATGCCTTTATTTAGACACCTGATATATGTTAATATACGTTAAATGAAACAGTTTTAGTTCAGAATAAATCAGTAATTGCTTTAAACTAACAAAATGTGGGAAACTATGTTGTATATAAGTTTTCTATAATTTACGTCTATGGTCACAAACTTTTTCTCAGCAGATTACCGGTTTCGGTCTCTAATGATGTGGCGTTCGCTGTGTTATTCAGTGGTTTGTTATTTAACTAATTTGTAAATGGAAATGATAATCTTATTTTATTACATTGAGTAATTACTAAATAATTTTTCTCCCGGCTAAAGATTTGATCAAGTTACTAAAGAACTCCAAGTTAGCGCCGTGTTAAAGTGTTGTCTGTAAGTTGTGTAAGTGTCACTAAATCAAAGTTCATACAACAGATTCTATACAACTATTGATTAAGATGGAAGCAGTTATCTTCAGCAAAATGATCATTTAAACCACCGAATATCAGCCGCGCACAACACTGACGTATGTTACCTGAAACAATATTCTTCGCAACTCGTACGTAATTAATTTCGGCTTCATACATCAGCTAGAAAAGTTTGTTATAACATTCGTGCTATGAGCACTGTTTTTTAAGAACTAATCTGATTCGAATTATTTTCATTAAAATGAGTTCCGGACCACCGGTGCACATTTATTTTTACACATCTGTATCACCTTCGGCATTTATTCTGCAGAGTTGCGTAATTTAAATTTGAATTTGCTGCTGAGATAATTGTTAAGATGGCGGCAGACAATTGATAGAGACTTTCTATTGTTAGAGCAAATAAGTAAATATTTAAAATGGTTATTAAACGCTATAAAATCTACTTTCGTAATGCGCACTATTTAGACTTCATCAAGCAAACATTTGATTTATTTCTAAGGAAAACACAGACAAACACGCCATACAAATCGCTATCATCAATGGCTGCGCTCGTTGCAGCGGAAAGAAATAATTAACACAGATAATGCTTACTGAGAGAGGAATTAGAGTTACAAATAATTAATCACTCATATTTATAATAATAATGAACTCTATTTTCAAGTAATAATTAACAAATAATTACAATTTCTTAACAGACCTCAGTTTGACATGCGTCCGCAACTTACAAAAGCCAACCAACAAAAGGTAAAAACAAAGGTAGACAAACGCAGAGCATAAAAGCAGTTTACAATTATCATTGTCTTTGTATGATACACATCGATATGTCAAATTATATCATACAATATTATATAAATAATTAATATTTATAAGTGTTCACTGTTTTTTCATACGTCGAATAGATAATGTTTATAACTGTTAGAGGCATAATCATCTCTCGTCGCACTGTAGCCAAAAATTTATCACGTGGATGTTACAATGACCATCATCAGATCTGTTTTACAAAAACAGACCGAAACCGGTAATCTGTTAACAAAAAGTTTGTGACCATAGACGTAAATTAAAGGAAACTTATTACATATACGGTTCTTTGCTCTCTCGCGACAGTGTCGCAGCTTGTGTATGTTGTATATATCTCGGGGATGCGTGGTTTTGTGTTCTCGATGAAGTTTGATGTAGTCTGTTGAGCTATAGTGGTTGCAAAATGAAATTAAACAGCTGCCAAACGGATGCCGGGAAATCGCACAATCGTTTCAGTCCGAAGTGACACGGAAATGTGATGTACTTGAGCCGCGGCAAATTTAAAACCAAACCCGCACTATCTTGTGGGCCAGCACCCATGACGTCACAGCCGGTAGCTAGTGTATATACGGGCTTAACATTAACCCACTGCTAGTCATACCACTTGACAGCGGCCAAGGAGTGATCGTTTAATTTCAGTCAACTGTAGCTGCTGTAAACTGAAGAAATTTTTATTCAGTGTCATCGCCGCGAGACTCCGGAATCTTATACGTAATATGTAGTTTGACTGCTCTTCGAACTACTGTCTCCGAAATGTAACGGTAAACCTCCCTGTGGCGCTCAACGGTTTATTTTAGTGACCCTACAGGAGTTTACTGAGCATTTCCGTGACGCTTTCGTGATTACTAAACGAACCCGTACTGAAACGTGGCTGTCATCGTGTATTCGCTTCTCTCTCTCGAAGTACGAATTGCATTGCCTTAGGATTCCTGCATTTGTTAATACAAAAAAGAAAAATGTTGTGTTGTGCTTCGGAGTCCATGATGGTCCATAGTCCTCGTGCAACTGGCTAGGTAAGTCGGTTCATAGTGACATGCCTTGAGAAATGTTGCAGGGTTCAAACACACATCGGGCTAAGAACAGTTTTAATAAGAGTTAATCCGACTAATTTCAGCCTGTCTACGTAACTGAAGAATGTATAGGCGGTTCAAAGACTTTTCAATCACTATGCATATCAAAAATTTGAAAGCTTCTGTAATATAATGTACGATGGGGCGTTCTTTTTAGACAAGGTGGTGATGGGTGTTATTTTGTGAATGCCATGCTGCATAATTAGTACAATCAACACTGATAAGACCAAAACTTATGACCACCTTCTTAACAGAGTGTTGATCCACCTATGGAATGCTCTATAAAAGTGATTCTGCATGGCATGGATTTAGCACGTCCTTCGTATGATTCAGGAGGTAATGTGACATCAGACGCCTGCGTACAGGTTAGGCAACTGACGTATATTACGGTCCGGTGGTTTGTGTTTGCGAAGCTGGCGTCCGATAACGTTCGAGAAGTGCCCCTTTGGGTTCATATCGGGCGAATTTGGCGACAAAAACCATCACCTATGTTCTCTCTCATGCTTCTGAAGTCACTGTAGCACGATTCTGTCTTTTGGCAGTGGTTGTTTCACAGCTGGAAGGCGCCATCGCCGTCAGGTAAGACAAAACATGAAGGGATGCAAATGGTCCATTATAACATTCACATAGTCCACAGAGGTCGTGATGCCCTTTATTATTACCCCAAGTCCAATGGAAGACCCGTAGCATAATACTGCCCCCTCAGACCTGCGTCCGTGACGTGGTGAATATTTCGGGCAGCTGTTCGAATGGACGGCAGTGTATTCGGCGACGACTATCGACCTGGTATAACAAGAAACGCGATTCCTCCGACCAGGTGACACCTTTGGATTGATCGACAATCGAGACTTGATGATCCCGTGTCCACTACAGTAGTATGTGACGATGCCGTTTGTGAACATGAGAACAGAAGGGGTCGTCCGTTGTGGAGTCCCTTGTTCAACCATGTACCCAAACGGTACGCTCTGAAATACTTGCGCACACCAACACTATACTCTGTCGTCAGATGTGCCACAAATTGCTGCCTACCCTGCTTTCCGAGGCTGACAAGCTTCCGTTCTCTCACGTTCTGTGATGAGGTGTGGACGTCCAACTCCATGTCGCCTACTTGTGGTTTTACCGTTGTCCAGACACTTTATCTACACTACTGGCCATTAAAATTGCTACACCAAGACCATGACGTGCTACAGACGCGAAATTTAACCGACAGGAAGAATATGTTGTGATATGCAAATGATTAGCTTTTCAGAGCATTCACACAAGGTTGGCGCCGGTGGCGACACCTACAACGTGCTGACATGAGGAAAGTTTCTAACCGATTTCTCATACACAAACAGCAGTTGACCGGCGTTGCCTGGTGAAACGTTGCTGTGATGCCTCGTGTAACGAGGAGAAATGCGTTTCCGACTTTGATAAAGGTCGGATTGTAGCCTATCGCGATTGCGGTTTATCGTACAGCGACATTGCTGCTCGCGTTGGTCGAGATCCAATGACTGTTAGCCGAATATGTTTTCGCTGGGTTCAGGAGGGTAATACGGAACGCCGTGCTGGATCCCAACGGCCTCGTATCACTAGCAGTCGAGATGACAGGCATCTTATCCGCATGGCTGTAACGGATAGTGCAGCCACGTTTCGATGCCTGAGTCAACAGATGGGGACGTTTGCAAGACAACAACCATCTGCACCAGCAGTTCGACGACGTTTGCAGGAGCAGGGACTATTAGCTCTGAGACCGTGGCTGCGGTTAACCATGACGCTGCATCACAGATAGCAGCGCCTGCGATGCTGTACTCAACGACTAACCTGGGTGCACGAATGGCAAAACGTAACTTTTTCGGATGAATCCAGGTTCTGTTTACAACATCATGTTAGTCGCATCTGTTTTTGGCGACATCGCGATGAACGCACATTGGAAGCGTGTATTCGTCATGGCCAAACTGGCGTATCATCCGACGTGATGGTATGGGGTGCCATTGGTTACACGTCTCGGTCACCTCTTGTTGGCATTGACGGCACTTTGAACAGTGGACGTTACATTTCAGATGTGTTACGACCCGTGGCTCTACCCTTCATTCGATCCCTGCGATACCCGCTTCAGCAGGATAATGCACGACCACATTTTGCAGGTCCTGTACGGGCCTTTCTCGATGCAGAAAATGTTAGACTGCTGCCCTGACCAGCACATTCTCCAGATCTCTTACGATTTGAAAACGTCTGGTCAATGGTGTCCGAGCAACTGGCTCGTCACAATACGCCAGTCACTACTCTTGATGAACTGTGGTATCGTGTTGAAGTTGCATGGGCAGCTGTACCTGTACACACCATCCAAGCTCTGTTTGACTCAATGCCCAGGCATATCAAGGCCGTTATTACGGCCAGAGGTGGTGGTTCTGGGTACTGATTTCTCAGAATCCATGCACCCAAATTGCATGGAAATGTAATCACATGTCAGTTCTAGTATAATATATTTGTCCAATGAATACCTGTTTATCATCTGCATTTCTTCTTGGTGTAGCAATTTTAATGGCCAGTAGTGTAGCTACTTACCACAGTAACACGCCAGCAGAAGACCAGTTTTGCTGTTTCCCAGATTCTCGTTCTCAGTCGCCGAGCCATAACAATCCGCCTACTGTCAAAATATCGTCATGAATTTCCCCATTTCTCTCCATTACCAAATTAGGAATTCATTAAGGTCTCATGACGCATCCTATGAACTGATCCCTTCTTTCAGTCAAGTTTCGCAACATGTTTATTTTTCCCTCAGTTTTTTTCAATACCTTTTCATAAGTTATCTGAGCTACTCATTTGATATTCTGCACGTAAACTCAGTTCTTCATAAGAGTATCCTGATACCTCTACCTAAATCTGTTCCAATAGCGAGGTTTGTGTTACGTAATCTCTCATCATTATTCAAATACTTGTTCACTATCTATTACATATATGGTTTTTCAACAACGGTCGTTTAATTCATTCATTTCCAGACGTGTCGTGAAACTGAAATACTGAAGACTGCATGTGGCTCAACGGCCTTTTGTAATTCTAAATTAGACGCTGTTTTCGCGACTTATGTGTCTCTATCTACCCCAGGATTTCTACGAGGAGACTGGGAGTCTACAAATAGACGTAGAATCCTTATATAGTGTCAATCATGGCGAATCTCCACATTAATGAGTGCTGAAGGCCGGGGTAAAGGTATACTGAAATATTCCGCGCCCTTCCGGTTTTCATGCGTTGGCTTTACCGTCAGGCCACCAGGCCGAACAGGGACACAATGAGCTGGCATGCGTTTGCATCAAACTTCACATAAATACAGGATCCGGGAAGATACCTTCTATATTTAAAAAGGTAGCTGCAAACAAACAAAAATACAGTGGAAATACTTCTATTTGTGAAGAACAATCACTACGCCACTTTAAATTATTCCGCTTTAAAATTTATACCCGATAAATAGAGTCCTCCATTTCTGACACGCTGACAAAGTCGTTTCCTGAAGGTGACCATAGGTACTCGTGTTATTTCAGGTGGAATGGCAGCCACTTTCCTGATGACGTCCTTGCTGGATTGTGGTGCGATGTTTGCTCACTTGAGCCTTTTAAATGTCTTTACACAAAGAAAAAATAATCACAACGTTATATATCAGGTAAATAGGAGTGGGTCTCATCAAAAGAAATCAGAACAGTGCCTGGGACAATGTTCTGAAGAGTTTCTTCAAACATATCTTTGCGTGTTTTACGATCTATCTCATTTCGTTCTTACGTAACCATCATTTTGTAGGGTCCACACAGTCCGATGGCAGCTGCATGTTTAAGTGCTGAACACTCTGGAGATTGCTGGACCGACGCTCCCACACGCATGACATCTTAGGTGTTTTTACGGTCCGAGCTTGGCCAACAGATTTTCTTTTCGTGTGGAGTACCTGATGCTGTAAAGTTTGATATTCAAACTCGAATAGTTTTTTATCACAAACAGAATCATGTCAGCCAAGTTCGAAACGAATCCAAATGTTCCTGAATAGTAATGACAGGACCACCAGTATTAGTATACTCCTCCACAACAATTGCACTATGCTTGCTTAACCAAGCCCTTGCGCATGCTGAAAATGGCACGTACACGGCTATCGATCGATACCTCCCTTACATCAGTAACCCCACCACAACTCAAGTGGTGGCGTCTCCAAATATTTGATATTGACTGTATTGTCACTGAAGATACGTAATAATTATGATTGTAAAGAAAGACAGTAGCGGACCAGAATTGCACACGTGCGACTTTGATTCTAAAGCGACGTTTAACGAGAACAGTATTAAACTGATTAATGATGCATTGAATTTACTTGCAATTTATAAAAATCTATTATAGTTAGCATTAATACGTCACGTGAAATATACTTAGTTACTTTACTCATTGTAATGTTTGTAGCCATCAGATTCAGTGAAACAAATACTCAAGACAAATCACTGTTTTACAATAAACGTAACTCATCAAAGCTCGTCATGAATTCGCTAACTAAGAACACACATTTTCGCGATACCAAAGTTGTGAAAATCAAAAGCATGCAATATATTTGTAAAGCAAACAACATAAAATTATATAAATCACTTTAGTTCGGAAAGCATCGGCACTTTGCCGTGAAATACCCTTTGTATTACTGATTGGATTCATTAAAGTGGTACAATGTACAATTAACTTCAGTTACCACCGTACATGGTGGTTCAGGGTGTGGGTTCTTGTTGTCATGTCCTATTTCATGAACCACGGGCAACGTATGAGTGACCAAGTAAGTGGTCCTGACAGTCGGGATACCAGTTACTTTGGAATAAGGCTGGGCATCTCGGACATATTCTGAGTCGTGGTCACCTTTGTGCTCAGACGGCAAAGACTACCAAATCCATCGTTTAGTCCCTCAACCGTTAGGGGTAAGACTCAATGGGACCTGGGGAAAATAAGGCTAGCAACCTGCTTTCCTGGTACTTTAAATATGATACTGGCAACAATCAGAGTAAAATGCCTCGGCCCTTTGGAGGTGACGGAGTCCCACCTCTAATTGCAAACCAGGGACTCCTAAGATTCGACTCGGCAAACGAATGGTAAATATCAATGGGGGCTACTCTGGGAAGAAGGTAGAGCTGGCAGAGGCTGCAAGTAAGATGGGGCTGGATGTTTTAGCTGTTAGTGACATTCGGGTAAGTGGTGAGAAAGAAGAGGAAGTGGGAGAATACAAGGTCTACCTGTCAGGAGTCAAAGCAGGAATAGCACAATGGGGTGTAGGGCTTTACATCAGGAAAGAAATGAAACCCAGCGTAGTTGCAATAAGGCATGTAAACGAACGGCTGATGTGGATAGATTTGACAGTGTCTAGCAAGAAAATTAGGATTGTGTCAGTATATTCGCATTGTGAAGGGACAGATCAAGATAAGATGGATAGTTTTTATTACGCGCTCAGTGATGTAGTTGTTAGAGTAAAGGACAAGGACACTGTTCTGCTCATGGGTGATTTTAATGTCAGGATTGGAAATCGAACAGAAGGGTATGAAAAAGTTATGAGTAAATTTAGAGAGGGTATGGAGGCCAACAGGAACGAGAAACAACTCTTGGATTTCTGTGCCAGTATGGGCTTAGCAATAACAAATTCCGTTTTTAAACATAAGAACATTCACCGGTAGACTTGGGAAGGCTGGGGAACCAGATCTGTCATTGAATATATAATAACAGATCAGGAATGCAGGAAGGCTGTGAGGGGGACACGTGTATTCAGGGGCTTCTTTGATGACACTGCTCACTGTTTAATCTGCAGTAAAATTGGTATTGTGAGGCTGAAAGTGCAGGAGGTCAGGTCCATATGTAGGAGGATAAGAGTGGAGAAACTTCATGATAAGGAAATCAGGCACAAGTACATAACAGTGATCTCAGAAAGGTACCAGTTAGTTGAATGTAGTCAACTACAGTCACTGGGAAAGGAATTGACAAGGTACAGGGACACAGTACTAGAAGTGGCTAAAGAAAGTCTTGGAACAGTAGTGTGTAAAGGTAGGATGAAGCAAACATCTTGGTGTAATGACACAGTCAAGGCAGCCTGTAAAAGTAAAAAAAAAGGCGTATCAAAAATGGCTACATACTAGAACTCAGGCAGAGAGAGTTATGTTGAAGAAAGAAACAAAACCATACAGATAATTGCAGCATCCAAGAAGAAATCTAGGGAAGACTTTGGAAACAGGTTGGAGACTTTGCGTCAAGCTGCTGGAAAACTATTCTGGAGTGTAATTAGCAGTCTTCAAAAGGGAGGTAAGAAGGAAATGACAAGTATTTAGGACAGGTCAGGAAAACGGCTGGTGAATCCTGTTGATGCCTTGGGCAGATGGAGGGAATATTTTGAAGAGTTGCCCAATGTAGGTGAAAATACGATCAATAATGTTTCTGATTTAGATGTACAATGGGATAGGAATGATGATGGAAATGGGATCACATTTGAGGAAGTGGAGAAAATGGTCAGCAGATTGCAATGTAATAAAGCGGCTGGGTTGGGTGAAAGTAAGTTGAAACTCATCAAATACAGTGGACTGTCGGGTCTTAAATGGCTACACAAGATAACTGAAATGGCGTGGGAGTCGGGACAGGTTCCATCAGACTGGACGAAAGCAGTAATCACACCATTCTTTAAACATGGAAACAGAAGCCGGTCTAGGTGGCCGAGCGGTTCTAGGCGCTACATTCTGGAACCGCGCTACCGCTACGGTCGCAGGTTCGAATCCTGCCTCGGGCATGGATGTGTTGTGATGTCCTTAGGTTAGGTAGGTTTAAGTAGCTCTAAGTTCTAGGGGACTGATGACCTCAGAAGTTAAGTCCCATAGTGCTCAGAGCCATTTTGGAAACAGAAAAGATTGCAATAACTACAGAGGTATCTCTTTAATCAGCGTTCTGGGTAAAATCTTCTCAGGTATTGTTGAAAGGAAAGTGCGAGTATTAATTTAGGACAAATTGGATGAAAATCAGTGTGGGTTTAAGCCTCTTAGAGGTTGTCAGGACCAGATCTTTAGCTTACGGCAAATAATGGTGAAGTGTTACGAGTTGAACAGGGAATTGTATCTATGCTTTAAAGATCTAGAAAAGGAATATGACCGTGTTCCTAAGAGGAAGTTATTGTCTGTTCTACGAGATTATGGAATAGGAGGCAAACTTTTGCAAGCAATTAAAGGTCTTTACATAGATAGTCAGGCAGCAGTTAGAGTTGACGGTAAATTGAGTTCATGGTTCAGAGTAGTTTCAGGAGTAAGACAAGGCTGCAACCTGTCTCCACTGTTGTTCATATTATTTATGGATCATATGTTGAAAACAATAGGTTGGCTGGGTGAGATTAAGAGGAGGAGGAGGAGATTAGTGTTTAACGTCCCGTCGACAACGAGGTCATTAGAGACGGAGCGCAAGCTCGGGTGAGGGAAGGATGGGGAAGGAAATCAGCCGCGCCCTTTCAAAGGAACCATCCCGGCATTTGCCTGAAGCGATTTAGGAAAATCACGGAAAACCTAAATCAGGATGGCCGGAGACGGGATTGAACCGTCGTCCTCCCGAATGCGTGAGATTAAGATATGTGAACTCAAAATGAGCAGTCTCGCATATGCGGATGACTTAGTTCTGATGACAGATTCGATTGAAAGTTTGCAAAGTAATATTTCAGAACTAGATCAGAAATATAAGGACTATCGTATGAAGATTAGCATCTCCAAAACGAAAATAATGTCAGTGGGAAAGAGAGATAAACGGATTGAGTGCCAAATAGGAGGACGAAAGTTAGAACAGGTGGATGGTTTCAAGTACTTAGGATGCATATTCTCACAGGATGGCAACATAGTGAAAGAACTGGAAGCGAGGTGTAGCGAAGCTAATGCAGTAAGCGCTCAGCTACGATCTACTCTCTTCTCAATCTTTCGACCAACTTTGTAGTATGGGAGCGAAAGCTGGGTGGATTCAGGTTACCTTATCAATAAGGTTGAGGTTACGGATATGAAAGTAGATAGGATGATTGGAGGTACTAGTAGATGGGAACAATGGCAGAGGGTGTCCACATTGAGGAAATCAAAGAAAAACTGGGGATGAACTCTATAGATGTAGCAGTCAGGGCGAACAGGCTTAGATGGTGAGGTCATGTTACACGCATGGGAGAAGCAAGGTTACCCAAGAGACTCATGGGTTCAGCAGTAGAGGGTAGGAGGAGTCGAGGTAGACCAAGGATTCGGTTAAGAATGATTTTGAAGTAATAGGCTTAACGTCAGAAGCGGCACCAATGTTAGCACTGAATGGGGGATCATGGAGGAATTTTATAGGGGGGACTATGCTCCAGACTGAACGCTGAAAGGCACAATCAGTCTTAAATGATGATGATTATGATGATGATGATGATGATGATGATGATGATGACTACCGTACATGAGTTTGTAAAGTACTTCATTTAACTGCAAATATAACTCCTTTCATCTTCGCTGATTTATGTTCTTCACTTGCGTCTTTCACGGTATATATGGTGAAATGTTAGGACCCTGCTGATGGATAATGAATCGGGATAATCAGCAGCAAACACAGGGTTTATGGCTGAATTAAATAATCACCATGATGTTCAAATACTGAGGCTACTACGCTGGCAAGCCGTCTATATAACTAAAAGGATAACTTCTTGATCTAACCTTATGGCGAGTTTGTGATGGTGCAACGTAACGCATTTTCTAATGACCATTATTGGCTAACGGTTCTTCTTCAAGACCAAGCAACTTTTAATAGTTTTCGGTCATTCCGAGCTTCTTACGACCGCACTTCTCCTGGCCACGGTTGCAAGCAGTAATGTGCATTGGCTACATTTCTTCCAAGTATTTTTGCTATTTAGCAGAAGGAACATTCGGCTTCTCGTAGCCCTGTTACACGACATCATCCTAACTCAGTGAGGTATTAATAATGGCATATTTCTCGCCTTAATCGTATTTTTTACTAATATCAGCTCATTAAATCCAATCTCAAACGTAGCTACTTTTACAGCGTATATTTAAAGCAAACCTAATTTGCAACTAAACTGCTACCAACATTCGTTTACGTCGCGCAATTCTTTTTTGATGTTGAGATTTTTTTCCGTCAATGTACATTCGCAAGAAATTTCTTTAAAATTACAGAATGAATTAACTGGAAAGTTGTGGATGTCTCTGTTGTTTTGTTGTACTATTACTACGCTCATAATAATAATAATAATAATAATAATAATAATAATAATAATAATCAAAATCGACAGACCACTACTGAGTGTATCAAAAAGAATCATCCGAATAAAAAAATCATAACTATTACGTTATTTGAGATATGTGCGTGAACAACGTACTTTTGGAAAGAGCAAACGCCGGTCGCAGTGGCCGAGAGGTTCAAGGCTCTTCAGTCCGAAACCGCGCAACTGCTACTGTCGCAGATTCGAATCCTGTCTCGGGCATGATGTGTGTGATGTCCTTTGGTTAGTTAGGCTTAAGTAGTTCTAAGTTCTAGAGGACTGATGACCTCAGATGTTAAGTGCCGTAGGGCTTAGAGTCATTTGAGCCATCGGAAAGATCAAAGTCTCGAGTTTTACATGGTTCCCGATAGGTAGCAGCAGAGTGCGCCCACTTCAATTCTAATGAAAAATGGTGTCGGGACTACAGAAAGCGTTTTGTTTCTACGTTTTGCGCAGTGCGGGTCAGTAATAACTTTTCAGCGTGACTTTCGTACGGTATGGTGTACCCTCCTACAGTACAGAGCATTAGACGATGGTTTGAACATTTCCGAGAAACAGGTTGTATTTGTAAAACCAAATCGCCGGGCCATCCCCTGGTGTCTGACACAGACGTCGAATGCACCCGCCATAGTTTCACAAGGAGTGCGCAGAAATCCGTTCGCCGTGCAGCTCGACAGCTCAGCATGCCCCCTATGTCCGAATGGCGTCTGTTGCGTCGACGATTACACACGAAACCATACAAATTCAGCTACTGCAAGCTCTTCGTGAAGGTGACAAAGTGAACGACGATGGATCGGTCGCACTGGAGCAAATGATTCAGCCTTACATCACTGGCCTTCAGGGTCACCGTACCAGACTGTATGTGAGTATTTCTTCTGGGGGTTTATAAAAGACTGTTTATGCACCTCCGCTACCGTCAACAGTGAATGAAATGAGACATTGGTTAACAGCAGGTGTTCAAAAAATGGTTCAAATGGCCCTGAGCACTATGGGACTTAACATCTATGGTCATCAGTCCCCTAGAACTGAGAACTACTTAAACCTAACCAACCTAAGGACATCACACAACACCCAGTCATCACGAGGCAGAGAAAATCCCTGACCCCTCCGGGAATCGAACCCGGGAACCCGGGAACAGCAGGTGCGGAAACTGTAAATCAAGACATGCTCGCCGCAGTGTCGAAACAATGTGAAAACCGCATTGACATATGCTATGCATCTCGAGAGGGGCATACTGAACACCTGTCAAAAGATACGAAAAAAAACTTTTTGAATTTCCCGTCCATCAAAAAACAAAATTATATATTCAGAATGAGATTTTCACTCTGCAGCAAAGTGTGCGCTGATATTAAACTTCCTGGCAGATTAAAACTGTGTGCCCGACCGAGACTCGAACTCGGGACCTTTGCCTTTCGCGGGAAAGTGCTCTAGGAGACGATATACTGGCAGAAGTAAAGCTGTGAGGAGCGCACGTGAGTCGTGCTTCGGTAGCTCATTTGGCAGAGCACTTGCCCGCGAAAGGCAAAGGTCCCGAGTTCGAGTCTCGGTCGGGCACACAGTTTTAATCTGCCAGGAAGTTTCAAAATTATATATGTTTATTAGTTTCAGATGTACAGACGTGCCATATCGGATGATCCTTTTCATGCAGTCTGTCTTCTGCAGAAATACACAGTTGTTATAATCGTATCATGTACAGTTAAGATATCTCTCTCACATTAAACTATGGAAAAATCGAATTCCTTAATTTCAGAACCTAAAGATGTCAAGGAATATCAATAAAAGTAAAGAACAAAGTGAATGGTGTTGCTGTTAATTTTGTGCTTAGTGTTGCTGTCATGTTTACAATTTATTGTAATGATAACGATATGAATCAGTGCGGAAATTGATCAACCAAGACCCTACGAGTCGTGTGTGACCTGAGGGGAATCCCAGTAGGAAGTTCGTGCCACATCTCCATGGAAACGAAGCGAATCCATTATCTGCGTAGTGCTGTTTACACAGGTGACAGCACTCTTCCGCTTAGCCCTGCAAGCGTAGCCAGCTCTGAGCTTCGGAAAAGGTCGACGTGATGAGCAACCGCAGAGAGAGAGGGAGCGACAGTTTCCGAATGTGGCTGTTTGATACTTTCAAGTCATGACGCGTAAGTCCTTTGCCCTGCGCGCTGGAAAAACTTGGAAGATTTTTGACAGTTTATCTGATGGGCTCCCATTGAAAGCTGCCGACTTTAGGTCTCTAGTTCATTATTCCAAGGTTCCCACCCCATATTTTCTTATCTTTGCCCATCGTTCCCGAATGTCATTTGCCGTTATGGTTCCAGTAGAAAGAACATAAATGTTTGTTTTGCCCATCACAACAAGAATATTGTTTCATGCTAATTCAGTGTCAGTAAACTGCTCAATTTAAAATCATGTTACCCTCGCAAAAGCAACACGTTTTGTGCATATTAGCAAATGTCATGTGTGGATCGCAAGCAAAATTACGCCCGTATAAATCTATTAACGCCTTTTGTCAGGCTTACACTGTCGAAAATCTGTCGCTAGTACGCAGTGAGTGTGGCTGTGTGCGTCAGTGGTAAACTACGAGACTACAGATCTCGTTGTCTCGGATTCTCTCCCCATTCAGGTTTAGTATTTTTATCTTCCACTTAACACTTTTTCCATCTATTGGTACGATATTTACAGCCAAAATTGTGGTTTGAACTCCATCATAAACTGTAGCTGCCCCCATAACTGCCTACGTAAGTCATGACAGAGGAAGGCAACAGTATACCGCGCTGTGGCCGAGTGATTCTAGGCGCTTCAGTCCGGAACCGCGAGCCTGCTACACCCGCAGGTTCAAATCCTGCCTCGAGCATGGATGTGTGTCATGTCCTTAGGTTATTTAGGTTTAAGTAGTTCTAAGTCTAGGGGACTGATGACCTCAGATGTTAAGTACCATAGTGCTTAGAGCCATTTGAACCCTTTTTTTTAACAGTATACCAGCTCTAGTGGGACCGTGCCTAGTGTAGCACTGTAGTGTTGGTGGCAGTCCTCAGGCTGATGACAGCTTCGCAGTACATAGTGATAGCGGACGTACCAGGCATTTCACATCTTTCCATGTAAATATTTCTTCTTTTGGATGCCGCCATTGACCTAAACTATACTTCGCTTCAAACAGGAATCCATCGGTTCACGCTGTTTACGTCAAAGGCAGAGCAACAAGGAAAACTTTCAGGTCAGGTGATCGATTTTCACACTTAGATTGCACCATATCACACCAATATATTGTGAAATATATCGCGTAGGATAGCGGATCTGTAGACTGTGTACCCACAGAATAAGATAGTACTAGAAAGAAAGGTGGTTGTTTTACAGTACTGAATGCGTGAGCGTTGTTTAGGCCATTGTTTCTTTAATCGCTGTATAAACCACATGAGAGTAGTCCACCTCTTCCCACGACGTTTCATCTGCTTGTCAGCTGCTAAGCCTGAATGGGGGAACATACGAATGACTCCTACTACCCGAGGACTATGGATATTTTGTGGAACATAGAATTTCGCTTCGCTTAACACTGATGATTTGCCTCGCGAATTTTGTGTCGACTTGAGTGTTGGTAGCATTATTTAGTCTTTCTATTTCGATCACATACTTAAAAAGATTATCTGGAGGCACTTCTAGATACCATGAACATTAAATAGCTGGAAGAGATACCCGGTGGAGAAATGCAGACTTTTTTAAACATAAAATTTTATTAATGTAATGTAAAATCTAAATAATGTTAACCAATAAGCCTCCCTTCCCGGCTTAGATGTCTGATTACGTCCAAATGAGCTAATGTTTTAATTATTTGACGTGAGGTATGTAGAACCGCTGTGTTTGAAGACGAAAAAACCTGATTACGTTGGTTTCATTAGCCTCAGACTGGTCGCTCATAAAGTAATGAAAAAGTGAATACGAAAACTGGTAACCGACAAAAGTGAGTAACAATTTAATACACCCGCCCAACAACTTTTGGCGAATAGTACAGTGTCAAACAGTTTATTATAACATCTACCACAGCAAGAGATAGTTGCAGAAAAATAACCATTAAATTGGTATTCAATAGAATGGCTAGTGAACAGACTTAGTAGTAAAGAAATAATAAATTATAATAGCGTACTTGATGCTGAAGTTTTGCCGCATGAACTATTACATTTACCACGTGATAAACTATCTGTCTTTCATTATCTTGCGGGAATGTACATGAGAAAAAAATTACAAAAGAATGGAAATTATGCTTAACATTGGTTGGCGTTCTTATATTCTGGTTGTTATAGTCTAGGCCTAGATAATTTGCAGGCCGTGAACTATGCTGTCTCAATACATATAAACCGTTTCTAATTTAAGTACTTGACGTGCTGTGCTAACTTTTTAACTCAAGATTGTAACACCTACTAAGAAGATTATTAATGGATTTTATTTTTTTAAATTTCTGTCAATAATCATATGAAGTACTGAAAATCGTTAGATACGCTACCTGCAAATTAAATTTGGTGACTATTTTAGGTGGATTGTAATTACTGAACATATGTGATGCTTTAGAGTGCATTTTGGAGGGTAATCGGGGCAGTTCATGAATGAAGAACGTGTATACCTATAGTACACACTGAAATACTCCGTAACGTACTATAAAGATACATCATTTCAAGACAGAACATTCTATTATAGAACCAAATCATTCTATTAGTCTCCAATTATTCTTTTGAATCGTAGGGTTGGGTTCATTTGGGGGGAGAAGACCAAACTGCGAGGTCATCGGTCTCATCGGATAGGGAAGGACGGGGAAGGAAGTCGGCAGCGGCTTTTCAAAGGAACCATCGCGGCATTTACCTGAGGCGATTTAGGAAGTCACGGAAAACCTAAATCAGCATGGCCGGACGCGGGATTGAAACATCGTCCTCCCGAATGCGAATCCAGTGTGCTAACCATTGTGCCACCTCGCTCGGTTTTAATGGTAGGCATAAATGTGATGGTAAGTGCAAAAGTCTTTATATTAGCTGACTGTATTTAATTGAAACGTTTTATAGTGGAAAATAAAAATTAAAATTAAATACGCCGAAAGCGTGTACACATATGGTTCGACCCAATGGAAGCAAAGTGAAAGAATGATTAACGCACAAACTACCTTTAATAAACTCCCATATCAGCACGTTTGGCTTAACTCGAAGTGGCGCATTACGGGCAAAAAGGCGGAGGGACACTCCATCAATGTTAATGGCATTTTATCTGTACGCGCTTCATCTACTTCATTTCCTGTGTTGTGCGGTACACATGCACTTGCTATCCATATCAGTGAACATCGTCGCAGCTTTGTCAGAGTCTAGTGTTATCGGAGAAGTATCTCGTGGTAAATGGTGTTGGATTTGTTCACCACCATGAGGAAGGACACCTATACAAAAATAGTACTTCTATACCCATTTTCACACCCATTTCACTAATCATTATGTCAGGGCAGGGTTGGGGGGCAGAAAGAGTTTACGGGTTATCCAAATAAAAAAATCGAGGTATCACGTGGATTAGTGACCAATAATTTAAATTTCCATGGCAGATCGGGGATTTCAACGAATTTCAACTTCAGGCCGTGTTTCCATATGGCGTTAATTGGCTGTAGTACGTTAGCCCAGAGCCCAGTGTACAGTAACACAGTGTTTGGTATGTAATGTTAGGATACTGATAAAAGAAAGGTTATGAAATTGTTTTTATATCTGACGGAATATGAGCTACAAGTGTTTCTCAGATTGGAAGAAAAACATAGATACCTTTTTAGAAAGTCTTTTTCCCATTAAGTCGATAACAAAGTTGAACTTGCTCCTGATTCACCCCTATTCGTTCCAATCTTCACTTACACCCGCCCACGCTACAGTGACAAAATTGAATTCCTCTATTGGATCGGCCCCGTAGCTCAGAGGGAAATAATTCAAATCCTGAACATATTTTGGCACCAGCCACCGTTCACAACATAATTTTAGCATATGGTTAGAAAGAATAATATGTAAAATAAGGTAAAGAAGATGAAGAAGAATTGGATGACTAAAAAACAATGTGGGCATTGGAGAAAAAGGGGTTACGCTCCCGTCGTTGTGTTCTGGACTAGCTAACGCGAAGCGTGGGTGTGTGTGTGTGTGTGTGTGTGTGTGTGTGTGTGTGTGTGTGTGTGGTAGTAGAAGTAGAAGTAGTGGTAGCAGTAGCAGAAATTCATAAACGTGATACCATCTCATAAAGACTACTTTGCATACATAATTTAATAATGACGCATCTATCGATGTCGGAAGTAACGCTTGTTAACGCACTACAGCAATAAGAATATATCGGACTGAAATGAACTTTTTACCACAGAATGCGCTTTGCATTGTCTCTGGCTTAGTGGTGTGTCTTTAAGTCGCAACTCCTGCAAGCTAGACTTCCCCCAAACAACGCTAGCTTCACATGACGGCCGACAAGCCAGGCGAAGCGAGTCTGCCAGTAACTTCTAAGAGGAGTGTTCATCGGAGGTGAGGGTATCATCTGGAGTGCCCCAGGGAAGTGTGGTAGGTCCGCTGTTGTTTCCTGTCTACATAAATGATCTTTTGGATGGGGTGGATAGCAATGTGCGGCTGTTTGCTGATGATGCTGTGGTGTACGGGAAGGTATCGTCGTTGAGTGACAAGATGACTTGGACAGGATTTGTGATTGGTGTAAAGAATGGCAGCTAATTCTAAATATAGATAAATGTAAATTAATGCGGATGAATAGGAAAAAGAATCCCGTAATGTTTGAATACTCCATTAGTAGTGTAGCGCTTGACACAGTCACGTCGATTAAATAATTGGGCGTAACATTGGATAGCGATATGAAGTGGGACAAGCATGTAATGGCAGTTGTGGGGAAGGCGGATAGTCGTCTTCGGTTCGTTGGTAGAATTTTGGGAAGATGTGGTTCATCTGTAAAGGAGACCGCTTATAAAACACTAACACGACCTATTCTTGAGTACTGCTCGAGCGTTTGGGATCCTTATCAGATCGGATTGAGGGAGGACATAGAAGCAATTCAGAGGCGGGCTGCTACATTTGTTACTGGTAGGTTTGATCATCAAGCGAGTGTTACGAAAATGCTTCAGGATCTCGGGTGGGACTCTCTGGAGGAAAGAAGGCGTTCTTTTCGTGAATCGCTACTGAGGAAATGTAGAGAACCAGCATTTGTGGCTGACTGCAGTACAGTTTTACTGCTGCCAACTTATATTTCTCGGAAAGACCACAAAGATAAGAGAGATTAGGGTTCGTACAGAGGCATATAGGCAGTCATTTTTCCCTCGTTCTGTTTGGGAGTGGAACAGGGAGAGAAGATGCTAGTTGTGGTACGAAGTACCCTCCGCCACGCACCGTATGGTGGATTGCGGAGTGTGTATATAGATGTAGATTGAGATGTAGACGGAACTGCGTCCCACGTCACGCATCACTTGGAGCAAGTAGTGCGGAGATTAGTATCGCTGCGGACCAGGATAAAAGTAGCGCTCTGCGGCTTTACAGGCAGAGAGTGTTCGAGAGGTTGTTGAAGAGTTTGTTCCCGCGAGAGTTTCAGCAAGGGCTGGTATGAGTTCCTAGTTTCTGTGGGCGTCGCCGCTATCTGTCCAACTTCGCAGCAACTCACCTGTCCGAAGGAGGATCCGTCGCCTTTCGATAATTCACGGCGCAGCCACGGCAGTGCCTACATCGAAAAGAACGCTATACTGTGCGCTAAATTGACTTAGCCTTAGAGCAGAATCGTCTCACGCTACGAATATTGTACAAGGATCTCTTGAAATTCTGTATTTTTATGTTTTAGAAGTAGAACTGTAGTCATTTCAGTAGTTCTTCTTATAGGTATGCGTGCCTGTTTTGTTGGGAGTAGTTCTCCTGTTTACAGTGACATCTGTGCCACCTCAACGCCTTTTGTCAATACACGTGTTGTCTACGAAATGTAGCTACAACGCGTATGACCCACGTTCATAATAACTGAATGTGTAAAACATATTGACATGGGTTTACGTAGGGTCTCGATTTGTTCCAAGGACTTCATAACACGTATAAACCCCACCCAATACGCGTCAGTTAAGGTTGATGATAGACTGTATTGAGCAAGTTGCTGATAAGTCATTTCCCAGTCGTGTTCGATAGGTGACATGTTAGAAAGAAACGCAATCGAAGACAGTAGTGTTACCCGTCATTTCTCAATTATCTTCGCCTTATGGGACCATGCATTGTGCTGCTGAAATACGGAATATGGTCTCGCATGTGAACGGACAGCATCTCGGGACCCATTATATAGTAGTTGGTGTTCAGATGTCCTTAAAGATGTCGAGATCGCAAGTGGTATCATTTAGTGATCTTCTCATAATAACCACATGTGCTGTTTCTCCGTCAGGCTGTCAATAATGTGTTCTGGCATATAGCGGCGACCACACCAATATGAAACACTGTAGGACAGTTTCAAGTCGAACGCGTCAGAAACTGGTAGATTTTTTCCGCTGAACACACCAACGGTGGCATTAGACTGCTCGATGCAGTCAGACATTTGTGGCTTCTAGACAGTGGATGCCGACATATTGGCCCGTGTACTACTACTAAATCCTCCTATACAACTAAGCATACACAAGCGCACGCTTCGGTGTTTTTCGAACCATGAAGGGAAATTAGTAATTAGTTTTCCGCTATTAAATTTCGTCAGTTGTAATGAGAAACCAGGGAAAAGCATCATCTGACATATCTGCAACGTTTTAAACTAATGGTAGTGTATACAGGAGCTGCAACTCAGTGTTATCCGCACACCCAACGCGCCTACGCCTTTACTTTCAAAATGAGACCTCTAACTTCTTCCTTTCTTACGACATTTTGTTTATAATGTCATGTCAAGAACAGTGCTCTTTTCATGGAAAATAATTCTCTCGGAAAATGAAAGCTTCGCCTTGCTGCTGTTACTGGACCGTGTTGTATCCTGTGTGTCAGTTATTAGCGTCAAAAACAATAACGCAGCATGCATCTACTATGTGCGTTATCTCGCGTTCTCTTCTGCCTACTGTCGTGTAAACGCTTTGTCACAGATGCAAGCGATCGCTTGTGTTTGCCTCAGTTCGCTCCGATACAAAGGGTGCTTCCGAACAGCTCACAGCAAGCAGCGTCGAACAGTCTACACAGAGAAACACAGTCGCTTCATTCCAGAATCGCGTCAGATCTGTGGAGGAATGTGAAGAGTCAGTCAGAAATTAACAATTTCAACGTTCTGAGGCCACGTTGCGATATTCAGTGCACGCCCGCCATTGAACTCTTCTATCCATTCAATAGGCATACGCCGTCACACAATCGTAGTAGTGTATCCTGTGCAAGAAGAATCGTGCATAGCCTGGTGAAGCGGTAAGTATCAACGTGATACGCCGTTTGTGTAGAGACCACCCACTCCGAGCCTCTCGAACTGAATCACGTTTTGTAATGGCTATTTTGTTCCTCCGCGTTTCCACTTTTTTCGCTTGTCTTCATTTTCAGAGCTCGATGTTATTCTGAATATCCCTGTCAAACAAAAAACGGTGCTTGCAACATACCAATAAATGTCGGCCAATTAAGTAGCACATTTCTAAACATGCCTGGTTAACGTAACAAGTACAGAAACATTTATAACCAAAATATTCGGAAATGTTACCCCTGTGCTGCATCTTCGAAAGATTGAATGTACACATGTTGAAAATAACTGATTTGTTGTATTTCAATTAATTAATTTTAAGAAAGACTCTTAACGTATTACGTTTATAGTTTGTAATCAAACAAACGAGCTACACACACTTGCGCTAGCCAAAATTTGTTAACATTTTGCAAATCTGAAAACAAAAAAAAAAATATTTTCTATCGGATGGCGATAGCATTCACTCTCATGGTTATTAAGACTAGTAACCATTATTCCTATTGTCTGAAGTGGTTGTACTTAAAAGAGAAAAATTAGTTGTGTCATTTATGAATAAAAACACAGTTGAGAATATATTACTGTTGCCTGCACACAGATTTAAAAACAAAATAGAACATACGTTAAAATGAAGAAGGGTGTCTCAGTGAAATATTGTTCTTTCGGTACGGTATTCCCACTTAATCTCCCTAGGAGATGAAGATATGGACGTCACTCAAAAATAAAAATAACTATTTCTTCCCAAAAAATTAAAATTTCAGAATAATTTACTCTTTAGTTGTGAGTTGCTATGGTAAATGTCTGTGAATTAAAATCCTAATTTGTCGATAGTAAAATTCAGAATTAATTAAAATACAGTCTTTTACTCGAGTTCGACTGCCTATACCAAGATAGTTTCACACATTCTTACATCGGCAATAGCGTAATAGCTCCGTTATGTGATATTCAAGGGCGTGCTGAAAATTAGTGCCTCCGAATTTTTTAGGAGATGGCATTCAAATTTTCTAAGACAAACGTTATTAATATTCTACATCTTTCTTCTTCATGTCTACATGCTTATTTTTCATCATCGTCACCGAGGCGACGAACACATTTCTTCCAACGAGAGACCAGTTTATTGATACCTCACCTCTGCCTAAACGGCTTCACCACTATCAACATGAAGTATTCTAAGCTATTCGTTATGTTTTCGAAACACATGAAAATCGGATGGGTTCAACAATTCGGCAGCTTGGTTTAACTGTCATCGATCATATGTAGGGTGATCGATGAAACTTAAACCAAGGTGTTGAATCGTCACAGATGTTGGATCACTCTTGTGTGGTCTGACAAAGAAGTGAGTGCTTCATATGTGGACGGAATCTTCGAATTCGAAACTCGATTACAGCATACTGGTTCTCACGCATCGACATAGCTACATTACACACCATTCTCTCACACGCTGCAATTCGGAACCGTCTAGCGGCAGAGGAAGACAGGAAGAATAAATATGTAGACTATTAAGTCATTTCTTTTATACAGATTTAAGAGTTTTCACACCAAAAATTGGGAGGTATTACTTTTCAGCACACCCTCGTAATTAAAATTATGAATTACTGCTAATTGAAATTGCGACTTTATCGGGTGTGATAAATAAGTCTACCAGAGTAGACATTTTTCATAGAACCATAACAGACTTAGTAAGGGATACTAAGTCTGTTATGGTTCTACGAAAAAAATCTGCTCTGATTTCCTAATAAACTCTTAGGTGATTTGGCACGTACATAAAACAAGGAATTGGACGTTTTTACTGCATTTGTTCACGTACACCAAAGTGAAAGAGCATATTCGTTCTGTCTAATATGATACATATCAGAAAATTATAAACAAAATTAATTTGTTGCAGGAACTACGTGTTGTGTGCAGTCTACCTTTAAGTGAAATATTACACAGTGTAATGTAAATATGTAATTACACATGTAATTCAGTAGAATACAGTAGAATAAAAACAGGAGATGCTGCGGAACTTTGGTTAGGGAATAAGACGCTGGAGGTAGGAGGCGAGGTTTGCTATTTGGCTAGCAAATTAACTGTCGCTGGTTGAAGTGTAGAGTTTATAAAATGCGGACTGACAAGAGCAATAAAACCGTTCCCGAAAAGGTGGTGTGTACTCTTGCACGGATGTGAAATGTGGACGATAGACAAGAAGAGAACTGAAGTTTTTGAAATGTGATGCTACAGAAGAAAGAAGAAGATTATATAGGTAGATCAAATAAATAATGAAGAGATATTGAATCGATTTGAGAAAAATGAATTTGTGACACAACTTGAGTAAAAGAAGGGATCTGATGATAGGAGACTTCGTGAAACATCAAGAAACTGCCAGTTTGGTTATGGTACTCAGTCTGGAGGAGGGGTACGGGTGGGGGAGGAGGAATTGCAGAGGGAGACCAAGGCTAGAGTTCATTAAACAGGCTCAAATGAGTGTAGGATGAAGGAGTTACACAGAGATGATGGGTTGTGTACAGAAGAGACTAGTGTGGAGAACAACAAAAGTCTTAGGACAGAAGACAACGACCACCACCAGCACAACAATAACAACAACAATAGTATGTAAGTATAGCTTTCAAGCCAAAAACATTGCAGGCTGCAGGGGGAACTCAGTTATCGACTGCGTCTGGAAGTGATATTTTTATGCCCGAAAGTTAGTAGGTAACAGGAATTATATCACAAAAATCTGTGTCAAAACATTCGCTGTCACTGTGCATTCTTAATCACTTATTATCACACTTGAATTATACATTCTGTACCGATGCTTGAAAAAAACATTGATGAATTAAATACGTTTATTGCCCCTGAAATCTACACATACAAATTTACGTGGATTAGGAATATGTTCCATCAGGTTTTGTAGCTCTTTACATAGCATATGTATTTTACTTTTTGTACATCATATGTGCCCTGCAGCTCCCAAGAAAAGTCAAACACTAGCCTCATTAATATACCATGTAATCTCTAACTCACAGATGTTTGGACTAAGTCTGAAATGAATTTTTATTTAGTACTGAAACTTTCAACCACTTACCCCGGTAGAATTGTGACATATGCCCCTTTTTATACTAAAGCATTGCTGCATCTAGCGTGTCCTCAGCGGTAATTTTTGTCAATTTGTTGGCTAAATGTGTTTTTGTTTTGAAAACCTATGGGAATCGGTACAAATTTTGTGAGTGTTTGTGATGGAGAACTATTTGTTGTGGTGAGTATTTTAATAGTGTTAAATTTCGTCTGCTCAGAGTCTTTCGTGGCGGCATGTCTCAATAAAATCTTCACGGTTTTCAAGTCGCCTCAGTTCAGCAATATTCTCGAGCTTTCGACGGCTGTCTCCACCACTGACGTCTCAAGTAAAACCATTGTCTGCAGGAGCTGTGTTTTTTTCTTTCTTTATTGTGATTTTATCCCCCTGGCCCATATGGGCAGGGGAGGGCTGTCAGCGGCACAATCCACCGCTCTTCAACCGAGTGACATGACAGCTTATACAAGAAGAAAATTACACACATAAAGGCGATAAAAAGAGGGACATAAAACAGGTGGATCAAATGGCTCTGAGCACTATGGGACTCAACATCTGAGGTCATCAGTCCCCTATAACTTAGAACTACTTAAATCTAACTAACCTAAGGATATCACACACATCCATGCCCGAGGCAGGATTCGAACCTGTGACCGTAGCAGTCATGCAGTTCAGAACTGAAGTGCCAGAACCGCACGGCCACTGTGGCCGGCCCATAAAACAGAGTAAGGGGGGGGGGGGTAATGGAGGTAAAAATACACTGATATGGAGACGTTCATGGGGGAACAATTAAAAAAGTCGACATAATGTTAAAAAACACAGTTGGCGATTCGTAGAACACAAAAGAGACACTGAAGTCACATGCACAGGTTAAAAGTTGGCCACAGTATTAAAAACACTCCAGAGCAAGAAACTTTAAACCCACTTAGAGAGATGAAGCACACTCAACGGAGAATAAAACTGCCAGGAGGGACCTGCTGAGGGAGAGGCCTGAGAGGATGGAAAAGGAGGGGAGAGCAAGGTGCAGCAGGGGAGGGGGCGGGATGGAAAGAGTAGGAGCATCAGGGGGTGCACCAAGAGGCAGGAGACAGGTGGGGGCGGGAGATGAGGAGGGAAGGCAAGACAGAAGGGAGGGCAGAGACACTGAAGGGGAGCACAGAGGAGGGAGGGGGCGTAGGATGCCGGAGCTGGCACTGCTTTCCGCTTGTTTAAGCACGATTCGAGCATCTGGCACCAATCAGTGAGGGCCGATTGAAGCGTGCGCTGAAGGCGGGTTGGGCAGCTCAAAGCAGCTCCGGCCCGCCACGCGACCGAGTGACTTCATGTGTAGCGAGGGGACGGCGCTGCATTTGAAACTGCCACTCCCGCCTCACTGCAATGACGCTTCCTTTCGATATCCAAAGCCCATTTTCTCACCCTACTAAGTGTTTACCAGTGGTCTCTGTTAACATTGTTCCTGTTCATTCCAATCTCAGACATCTCATTCATAAAGGAATCCTAATATGTTGACACATGAGCTAAGACACTCGTCTTTCCTAGCTGTATTTTGTGTGCGTTTTCCAGGCAATGGTTAGCTATCACTGACTAGTTAGCTCCCGTTGTTTGATATGTCGCTTGCGCTCGGTACAACGCTCTGGAATTGTACGAATTGTCTAATCTATATAAATGCTGCCGCATTCACAAGGGACATCATACTACACATTGGGAACACGAAAAGCTATGACGTCCTTAACAGGGCAGCCCATATCTGGAGGGGGGGGAGTATGACTGGTCCCAGTCCACGTCCCTGCAGTACGTGTGCTAACTTGCTGTTCGCTGCCCTACAGTACGCCAGGAAGGCTTGGCCTGTTCTTCCGATCCACGAGACGTCTTTCATCAGTGGCACCTGAAAACGTTTGCAATGTATGTCTTGCTACACTACTGGCCATTAAAACTGCTACGTCACGACGATGACGTGCTACAGACTCTAAATGTAACCGACAGAAAGAGGATGCTGTGATATGCAAATGTTCAGCTTATCAGAGCATTCAGACAAGGTTGGCGTGCGTGGCGACACCTACAACGTGCTGACATGAGGAAAGTTTCCAACCGATTTCTCATTCACAAACAGCAGTTGACCGGCGTTGCCTGGTGAAACATTGTTGTGATGACTCGTGTAAGGAGGAGATGCATACCATCATGTTTCCGAATTCGTAAAGGTCGGATTGTAGCCCATCGCGATTGCGGTTTATCGTATCGCGACATTGCTGCTCGCGTTGGTCTATATCCAAAGACTGTTAGCACAATATGGAATCGCTGGTTCAGGAGGGTAATACGGAACGCCGTGCTGATTCCCAACGGCCTCGTATGACTAGCAGTCGAGATGACAGGCATCTTACCCGCATGGCTGTAACGGATCGTGCAGCCACGTCTCGATCCTTGAGTCAACAGATGGGGACATTTGCAAGATAACAACCATCTGCACGAACAGTTCGACGACGTTTGCAGCAGCATGAACTATAAGCTCGTAGACCATGGCTGCGGTTACCCTTGACGCTGCATCACAGACAGGAGCGCATGCGATGGTGTACTCAATAATGAATCTGAGTGCACGAATGGCAAAACGTCATTTTTTAGGATGAATCCAGGTTCTGTTTACAGCATCCGTTCGCATCCGTGTTTGGCGACATCGCGGTGAACACACATTGGTAGCGTGTATTCGTCATTGCCATACTGGCGTATCACCTGACGTGATGGTATGGGGTGCCATTGGTTACACGTCTCGGTCACCTCTTGTTCGCATTGACGGCACTTTGAACAGTGGACGGTACATTTCAGATGTATTACGACCCGTGGCTCTACGCTCCATTCGATCTCTGCGAAACCCTACATTTCAGCAGAATAATGCACGACCGCATGTTGCAGGTCCTGTACGGGCCTTTCTGTATACAAAAAATGTTCGACTGCTGCCCTGGCCAGCACATTCTCCAGACCTCTCACCAACTGAAAACGTCTGGTCTATGGTGGGTGAGTAATTGGCTCGCCACAATACGCCAATCACTACTCTTGATTAACTGTGGTACCATGTTGAAACTCCATGGGCAGCTGTTCCTGTACACGCCATCCAAACTCTGTTTGACTCAATGCCTAGGCGTATCAAGGCCGTTATTACGTCCAGAGGTGGTTGTTCTGGGTACTGATTTCTCAGGATCTATGCACCCAAATTACGTGAAAATGTAATCACATGTCAGTTCTAGTATAACATATTTGTCCAATGAGTACCAGTTTGTCATCTGCATTTCTTCTTGGTGTAGCAATTTTAATGACCAGTAGTGTAGGTATCTATTATTGACAGTTCTATGTGTTTGCGTTTAATCGGAGCTGCCCGCTGGCTGTGCAAACAATGGCAGCGCCTGTGGCGCCGCGGGTGTGCGGGGCGGGCGCAGGCGTAAATAAAGGGCTGGCCAGCGGCCCGCGCTCCAGGGGAATCCCCGAACGTATGCTGCCTTCGGTATTATCGACTTGGCAAGGTATCATAGAGCTGAAAACATTCCTGCCCGGGTATTCAATTCGCTGATTTCAAACAAAAACGCTAAGTATCTAATTTCAGTTCATGCCATTTTTAATGATGTGGTGTGCGTACTGTAAGACCTTCAGTACATACACCATCAGATCATTTGACTTGTCGCTCTAACGAAGTAGGCGAGTGTCAGCAATATGTCCCGTGGTCTTATCGTGGCGTGTTTATCTTCTGTTGTTAGGTCAGACGATAGAAATGCCACTTGGACGCTTAGAGTAGCAGATTGACGGAGACCAACTTTAAACAGAACTTGATTAAATTTCACACACATTTATTAAAATAATAACAAGCATAAAAATTACTTAATTTGGTACTGGATGCTATTTACAATTGACAATCTGAAGTTCCTTTGGTACTGGTACGTTAATCTTACTCTCACATATATCTCTGATACTTGAGAAAAATGTCTATAGATTTATCTTCATGGCTATGTACAGGAATATGGTAATCTTACTAGGCGCAGACTGTAACTTGACTATAGACTTCTACAGACAAATGTAGAACTCGTACAGACTGGTACAGACTAAGGCAGACTGGTACTGACTGGTGCGGACAAATGCAGACTGACTAATCGGATGTCTGTACACTCGTTATAATACCTGGTGTGTTCATGTATCACTGTGCGAGTGTGATCTGCGAGGAGAAAAGGTTCTACATTAGCAGCAATCTCATTGGCTGCGTTACATATTAATATGCAGATCGGCGGAAGCAGAATTTGGTCCGTCTCTATGGTAGCGCCATCTCGTAGTGCGGAGACGGACGAGTGCTGCGCCTGCACTCTTGTGCTTAGCGGGGCGCGCTCTAGTGGGAAAGTTGTGTACGCGCTGCGCTGACTACGTGGAACTATGTACACAACAAATGAAATTCCGTTTCTTTGACCAATGCGAACCTCATCTTGGATGTAGGGCATCAGCAGCTCTTGTTATCAGCTTGAGTTCCATAAAACATAAAGATATATCACTATGTTTTTTACTTTATTTAAGGGGACCACACCGTCGTTCAGGTCGAAAATAATCGATATTCGGTTATAATCATATTTCAATAGATCAAGGTCTTATTTAAGAAGTCTGAAAAGGATTTTCCTCAAAAATTTTTTTTTCGAGCATTTAAAGAGCATTTTCCTACCACGTGTGTTTATGTGCCACTCCCACTTTCCTGTCACCCACTTTTCTGCATATATTTTAGATCTTTATATCCCCTACATTGCACGTTAGGTTTTTTTTTTTGGCTCCCATCGTTTGTTGGCTATTCTTGGAACGATGCAATGGCCGGTATTCTTTTGTTTCTGCTGTTTGTAAACAAGACGCTTTCAGACACGCGGTTAGTTTTGTTCAAGTGTGATTGCGAGCAGTTGTTATACCTACCTTTGCAGTGTTTGTTTACGTATGTTTCGCTGTGTTTATGGAAGATGATGAAATGTAAAGGCATTTTCAAGAAACGACGATTTAGAGGAAACAAGTTTAGAAAGCTTTCTGTACAAGGGGTTATGTCGCCTGGCAATGATGTTTCTAATTGTAATTCTTCAACAAGTGATTCATCAAAGAAGCTCTCACCATTTCAAGAGAGTTACAACGAATTTACTGCAAGTAACAAGAGGTGCAGTATCATTATTATAAATTTGAGAATATTATCAGATGTAATTTCTAAATTTGTACAATGTAGACAGTGTGGTGAGTCACAGAGTGTGAAAATTTCTGGGAGTGCCAGTGGGAGAAAAGGCCTAGCAATTGGTTTGGATTTAATTTGCACTAAATGCTCAGCTGTGATTTCATTTATGAGTTCTTCAAAACCAGATGCAAGTGGCCCTTACTAAATCAATACTAGATTAGTTTATGCCTTACGATCCATTGGCAAGGGCATGGTTCCAGGGAGAACATTTTGTTCAGTGATGAACTTACGTCAACCAGCAAATAAATTTGAAAAACTGACATCAGTATTAGAGAAAGCTGTATGTGAGGTCAGTGAGGAAAGCATGAAACTGTCTCCTAGGAAAGTAGTGGAAGAAAATGATGGATGTTCAGAGATTGCAGTTGCACTTGACGAAAGTTGGCAGAAAATGAGACATACTTCTCTGAATGGGGTAGTAACTGCTATGAGTGTACACATCGGTTAAGTGTTAGATGTGGTGGTAATGTCTAAATAATGCAAATATTTTAAACTCAATGTACATAAAGAACAAAATGTGTGGCTAGTTATAGAGGAACAAGTGGTGGTATGGAAGTTCATGGAGTACAACAAATATTTCATCGCTCCATAGAAACAAGAGGTGTATGGTATACCATATATTTGGGTGATGGTAACAGTAAGGCATACAGAAAATTGGTGAACTCTAAGCCATATGGAGATGCCATTATTAGCAAAATAGAATGTGTAGGCCATGTTCAAAAACGTTTGGGTACAAAGCTGAGAAAACTAACTTCTGATACGAGAGGAAAAAAATTAGAAGATGGAAAATTGTTGACCGGACAGGGTCGGTTAAGTAAAACTGAAATAGAAGACTTGCAGGTATACTATGGGCAGGCAATTAGGAGAAATAAAAAAAAATCTGGAGGTAATTAAATGAGATGTTTGGGCCATATTCTTCCGTAAGTCCTCTACTGATGATAAGCCATCTCATGGATTGTGTCATTCAGGAGAAAATTCGTGGTGCAAATACAACAGGGCTCAGACCACTGGAGAATCTTATTCTCACCAGTATTCTCTTCCTGCTGCTGCTATTACAGCAATTACATCTATTTTCAGAGACTTGGCTCATCCTGACCTTCTGAGGAAATGTCTCCATGGGCAGACATAGAGCCCAAATGAATGTTTCAACAGCATAATTTGGAACTGGCTTCCTAAAACTGTATTTGTAGGCATGCATACAATGAAACTAGGATTTCATGATGCAGTTATTACATTCAATTGTGGTAATACGGGAAAGTGTTGGGTACTGAAAAAGCTGGGAATTAATCCTGGTGAAAATATGATCAATGGGCTGCAACATCGCGATAAAAGGAGGATTGCCGATGCAGACAGGTCTGCATCTAAAATGGCCAAGAAAGCAAGACAAACATCCAGGCAGATGAAAAAGAAGCTGTAAGACCTGTTAGAGGCCAAAGAAGAAACATCACATACGGTAGGACAGTTTTAATTAACTGTAAGTAACAAATTTCAAAAGTTTTTTCCTTAAAGTCAATTTCCCGCAAACTAAAATTTTCAGTATATATGCCCCATTACATCAGAAACTATCATAGGTAAATGAATGAAATTTTCAGAGACTGTGCATAACATAGAAAGCCACCTCTGGTACTACATTCATTAATATTTCCCTACTAGGAAGCTCACAAAAAATATTTTCTACAGAAAAAAACTTAATATCTTTTCTTCATAAATTTAGAAAAGTATTTCTTAAAAACTATAAAATGGATCAAGTAGATTTTAGTACAGTTGACTCTATTAGCATGCACAGCACAGTTTTTTCAGAAATGGGTCAAATACTTGCCTAAATTAACATGCGTTAGATAGGCAGGGTGTGGTTCCCTTAAAGTTACTTTACAACTATCTATGCTGTAAGTAAGGGTTTACATTACATGTGCGCCTAATGTTTCGCTGTTAGTGGCACCAAGGCATCGAATCAGGGGATGAGTGCTTACCGACAGAGTATAGACACTTACAACCTGATCGCTATCGCATGAGAGGTTGTTATCACATACAATAAATGTATAAAATGATAATAAATTAAAAAAGCTCACTACAGTTGTTTAAAATATTGAATGGCACAATTAGGTTAAAATGAATTTAGATTCCAGAATAACGAGATCGCCAGATCCAAACGAGTGAAAGCTAAATTTGGTAAATGACTATAATGACTTTGAACTCACGTAAATATCGTGTGAGGAAGAAAAAGCAACAACTTGACTAAATGCGTAGACGCTAAATTTTAAAAGAGACGTTCCATATGGAAACAAAAGACGTTAGTTTGGAATGCAATGGTGTTAGTTACCATAATGATTACAAACGATATGCAATGACTAGCAACATTTTACGGAAACTGTGATGTGTTACGTAGCCCACACCTAATTGCCCCTGTTAGAAAAAAATGCCTGAATGTGACAAAGAATGTTTATTATTCATTTCTTATCACTTTGCAAATGATTACGTGTGTGATTAACGTCCTAATAACTTTCTTTCATGGCAACAACATTTTTCGGTAATAATCTTACGTGGACGTATGAACATAATATCATTTACCAAATACAACACAAATTTGTAAAACTGCTTTGACTACAAAAAAGTCAGCAAAGTATTCTCGTAGAAAATGAATTTCATTTTAAGTGACTTTTAATTTCACCTGACTGTCCACGGTAGTAGTGGAATAGTATATGAAGCAGTCTTGTTACAGCTGTTTTCGAACACAATAATTACTTGACTGAAAATCAAATTTAGCTACAGTTGGCTTCTTTCGAATATTTCTTTGACTTGTGACCTCTTCGGAATATGTGGCGAAAGGGTAGCGCGCTGCTCATGGTTAACGACTGGGGTCAATAAAGTTTCTCTCGACGAATTTGTTCTTTGACTAAACGCATTATGATGTTCTGAAAAATTACTAAGACGGTGGCACTACTACACAGCTACAAAAATGCTGGCTAGGATTTACATTGCGTTGCGTTGCTTGTGTTGCAGAGTGGTGCTCATTGTGGAACTCATTACTGGAAACATGTTGTTATTGATTAGCAAGCAGCTTAAATAAATTTTGGCCACTCAGAATTGTTGATCAATTCGAAATTCCTCTTGCCACCAAATGTACTATGACCATATACTTGCCAGCCTACTCATACTTCGGCTGGCAACATGTTACAGCAATATCTTCGACCGAACCACTTTGACACTTGGGCGGCAACAGATACGTCTGCACCACAACACAGATGCTTCGCAGCTCCTTCCATGCCTTCATTTCTACCACCATGCGCACTCGCGCCAAGTATGTTACTGTTAAACAAAAGATATTTCCTATTTTCTGTGCAATAAAAACTTCCGTGCATTACAAGTGTGTTACCTACAATTAGCCGACGTAAATAATTCTTACTTGTCCTATCAACATACAATACAAGTTCATAAACGTTAATTACTGCCAAATTCTATAATACATATATCTACAGAAAATAAGTATTTAAAAAATACTTAAGGCACTGGGATGTAGTGTTACAACTTCCTTACGAATGCTCTAGGCATGCCTGCTGAGCACCGTCGTGTATGGTGCTGAGACTTGGATGTCATACACCAAACAAGACAGTAAGCCCAACATCATTCACCTGCGCCGCTTGCGGAACATTCTAGGCTTAATATGGAAGGGGAGTGCGTGGCAAAAGGGATCGCCCTGAATGCTGAGAATGTACCGAGTATCATTGGCACTTTGAAGAAATGTCGCCTGCAGTGGCTACGTGCGGTGCGTTGCTTGTGTTGAATGAGTGGTGCTCATTATGAAACCCATTACTGGAAACATGTTGTTATTGATTAGCAAGCAGCTTAAATAAATTTTGGCCACTCAGTATTGTTGATTAATTCCAATATCGTACGGACCACTCGCGCCTTCACCAACGCACGCGGCTTCGTGAGACAGCACGTGCCAGAGACCCCCTTGGAAGACCGACTTTGCGCTTTGAAGATGGTGTCAAGCGTCAGATGAACGCATTTAAAGTTTTGGGAAAAATGACACCCCGTTGGTGGCGACGATGACTGACTTACTGCAACGTATTATTTTTTATTTTTGACTCAGTCATTTTTTTACGACACGATGATAAAAGGTTTCGGCTGTCAAATGCCGTCTTCAGGTGCTACAATAGAGAACAGAAGAGCTTAAATTAAGGCATGAAATGAGTGCAATTATTTTCACTAGATCTCTTTATGAGCTTAGCAAAGTGCTATTACAACGAATATAGTTCATACCTGTAGGCGGCACTTGATGAACAAGTCTTCATGCGTTGTCAACTAAACATAAAATCAGGAATCTGGAAATTACGTACGTAAGATCATGTGCCCTTTCCCTTCTCTACTCTTTGCGCCAGACGCGAGATCTTCTATAGGATAATCTTCAATAATAAAAACCATAAAATATGATAATTATTACAATGTCATATCAGTTAGTTACTAATCAAACACAAAAGTAAATACAGGTAGTTAAAACAGTAAAATCTATGTAGAACACAGTGAGGCCTTTACAAAAATGAGACAGAGTGGCAAGAACCATCTGTGTACACAACACTGAACACCTTTACTCTGCAATCGGTGTAATTGTTTCTCCTAAATATAAAGGTACACCCTCCCCAAGGGCTCATATGAAATGTCCGATACCACTTTTTTTTAATATGGATCCAGATAGTTATCGGACAATGTTTCCTAAGGTATTGTATGTGTGTCTCTTTATATGTATCTGCCCCACTTGATAAAAAAACTCGATATTCATTGCGAAGGCATGTGGAATGTTCTGGAAGGACGTGCGTTGTGGTAATTATCGGTGGATTGTTGTCATTGATAACATTATGTACATATACTAAATTAAGTAACTAATCAAGAAATTGAAGAAATAAGTCCTTATCAATAAATAAATAGAGACTGCAGAGATGTTAGCATGAAAAATCAATGCTTCTAATTAACGAAATGGTAATATAAAAATCCAGTAACAGAAGATCTCACTATCTTGAGAAACAACTTCAGAGTTATTACCAAGCGATGAATTTTCATTTGTTATTTATTTTTATGTCTTCCTCTGTAATTAATATTCTTTGTAATTACATTTCTAATTAACTCTCCAATTGTTTACATCTCATAGTTTTCCAATTTCTATTATTTGGGGCATTATTTGTGCATTTTATGTATGTAAGCTGATAACGTACGAGCTCTGTACTACCATTGAATATTAGTAACGAAATCCAAGCTGTAATTAACTACGTAAGTAAAATAATACGAGAGACATTATTGTAATTAGAGTTCAGAATGATTTTCTTATGGAAGACTAAAGATACTACTATAAAGGATTATAATTGAATATTGCATTTTGTACCTTATTCAGCTGTAACATCAGTTTCTTTTCGTTTTGTAAATTTAATTGTAACATCAAAATTATACAAGATAACTAGTGTTTTATTTTGGAAGTTATTCTTAAAATTCTATATAAAGCGATACAACGATGCTGTGAGGAGTCAGTTTTGAAGTTGCTTTTGGAAGTCAAAGAGATCAGTGAAGTCTGACCGTGTTTTGTTTAGATGACGAGTGTGCAGTTCGAATGTCAATTAAGGTGAATAAGTTTTGTGAAGCATGGAAATTTAGCATTCATTCATCAATGGACCAGGCAGAAGAAACTTAAGTTAAGTAGCATTCAGCATGAATCGTTACATAACTACGATGGGCGTTTAATAAGTAATACAACACATTATTTTCGCGGCCAGTTTCGGTTCATAAATTTCGGAGTTTGTTGTGGAACACCGTGGAGTTTTCCAGCTTCAGCCTCAATAATTTCATTAGGTTCCGGCAAGTGGTGGTGCTATACGTAGACTTGAAAATGGTGTCTGTAACGGAGATGCGTTCGAAGCAGAGAGCTGTCGTAGCAGCACAGATATTGATTGGGGCTTGAAGACTGTTCGTGGAGACCTGGAAGTGAACAAAAGCACGGTGAGTCGTTGGGCGAGACGTTTGTCATCATTACAACGAGGTCGCACAAGCATGGCCGATGTCCTGCATGACAGCCCGCTGCACTCAGCTATGACTCCTGCGATGATGGAAAGCACGGTCACTCTAATTCGAGGTGATGGACGGAGCGAAATCAAACACCTCGCTGCTCAACTGGACGTCTTTGACGTTGGTGCTGATACACTCGCTCACCAGTTGGAGTACTCGAAGGTGTGTGCCCGGTGGCTTCGTCGCCGCCTGACAGGCGACCATAAAGAGTTGGGAAGGACCATCAGATGGAATTCCGACTTCCATCTCTTTCACCCAATGAAGGATGCACTCCGCGGGAACTAGTACGTGGATGACGGGGATGTTATTGATACAGCCAGATGTTGACTCCGACGTCTACATCTACATCTACATCTACATCTACATCCATACTCCGCAAGCCACCTGACTGTGTGTGGCGGAGGGTACCTTGAGTACCTCTATCGGTTTTCCCTTCTATTCCAGTCTCGTATTGTTCGTGGAAAGAAGGATTGTCGGTATGCCTCCGTGCGGGCTCTAATCTCTCTGATTTTATCCTCACGGTCTCTTCGCAAGATATGCGTAGGAGGGAGCAATAAACTGCTTGACTCCTCGGTGAAGGTATGTTCTCGAAACTTCAACAAAAGCCCGTTCCGAGCTACTGAGCGTCTCTCTTGCAGAGTCTTCCACTGGAGTTTATCTATCATCTCCGTAACGCTTTCATGATTGCTAAATGATTCGGTAACGGAGCGCGCTGCTCTGCGTTGGATCTTCTCTATCTCTTCTATCAATCCTATCTGGTAAGGATCCCACACCGGTGATCAGTATTCAAGCAGTGGGCGAACAAATGTACTGTAACCTACTTCCTTTGTTTTCGGACTGCATTTCCTTAGGATTCTTCCAATGAATCTCAGTCTGGCATCTGCTTTACCGACGATTAATTTTATATGGTCATTCCATTTTAGATCACTCCCAATGCCCACTTCCTGATAGTTTATGGAATTAACTGCTTCCATTTGCCGACCTCCTATATTGTAGCTAAATGATAAGGGATGTTTCTTTCTATGTATTCGCAGCACATTACACTTGTATACATTGAGATTCAACTGCCATTCCCTGCAACATGCATCAATTCGTTGCAGATGCTCCTGCATTTCAGTAAAATTTTCCATTGTTACAACCTCTCGCTATACTACAGCATCATCCTCAAAAAGCGTCAGAGAACTTTCGACGTTGTCCATAAGGTCATTTTTATATATTGTGAACAGCAACCGGCGTACGACACTCCCCTGCGGCACATTTGAAATCACTCTTACTTTTGAAGACCTCTCTCCATTGAGAATGACATGCTGCGTTTTGTTATCTAGGAACTCTTCAATCCAATAACAGAATTGATCTGATAGTCCATGTGCTCTTACTTTTTTCCTTAACCGACTGTGGGGAACTGTATCAAACGCCTTGCGGAAGTGAAGAAACACGGCATCTACCTGGGAACCCGTGTCTATGGTCCTCTGAGTCTCGTGGACGAATAGTGCGAGCTGGGTTTCACACGATCGTCTTTTTCGAAACCCATGCTGATTCCTACAGAGTAGATTTCTAGTCTCCAGAAAAGTCATTATACTCGAATATAATATGTGTTCCAAAATTCTACAACTGATCGACGTTAGAGATATAGATCTATAGTTCTGCATATCCGTTCGACGTCCCTTCTTGAAAACGGGGAT
This sequence comes from Schistocerca americana, assembly GCF_021461395.2. Classification (NCBI taxonomy): domain Eukaryota; kingdom Metazoa; phylum Arthropoda; class Insecta; order Orthoptera; family Acrididae; genus Schistocerca; species Schistocerca americana. Next base: position 788,348,619 of record NC_060122.1, on the reverse strand, counting down.
GACCTGTGCCCTTTTCCAATCTTTTTTAATGCTACGCTCTTCTAGAGACCTACGGTAAACCGCTGCAAGAAGGGGGGCAAGTTCCATCTTGTACTCTGTGTAAAATCGAACTGGTATCCCATCAGGTCCAGCGGTCTTTCCTCTTTTGAACGATTTTAATTGTTTTTATATCGTTGTGTCATCTATTTCGATATCTACTATTTTGACATCTGTGCGACAAGCTAGAGAAGGGACTACAGTGCAATCTTTCTCTGTGAAACAGCTTTGGAAAAATACGTTTAGTATTTCGGCCTTTAGTCTGTCATGCTCTGTTTCGGTACCATTTTGGTCACAGAGTGTCTGGACATTTTGTTTTGATCCACCTACCGCTTTGACATAAGATCAAAATTTCTAAGGATTCTCTGCCAAGTCAACTTTATTTTAGAATTCATTGAACGCCTCTCGCATAGCCCTCCTCACACTACATTTTGCTTCGTGTAATTTTTGTCTGCAAGGCTTTGGCTATGTTTATGTTTGCTGTGAAGGTCCCTTTGCTTCCGTAGCAGTTTTCTAACACGGTTTTTGTACCACGGTGGCTCTTTTCCGTCTCTTGCGATCTTGCTTTGCACATACACATATAATGCATATTGTACGATTGTTTTGAGCTTTGTCCACTGATCCCCAACACTATCTGTACTTGAGACAAAAACGTCGATCTTTAGAGTGGTACAATGCCAGAATGTGCTGTACATTTTCCCACTAGGGTGGCATGTGGCTGTCACAATGAGTGGAAAAATATGATTTTGTAGCCAAAGAGTAAGAAATAATACGGTGTACTGGCATTCCGAATAAAACCGACCTTCTTTCAGAAAAAAAGTTGCATTGTTATTGAAAGCCCCTCGTGAAATTGTAATATCTCATGCCAGTCTAACATGTGTAGCCGTGACACTCCTGCTACCTTTTTGTTACATACTGTAAGCTACATTGTTAAATGTATATAAATATCCTATGAATGACAGTAGTATCGTTTATATTGATTTAGAACATGATTTGTATAAATGGGAGCAATAAACTCTAGCAATAAAAAGGACGCGATACCGAATTTGTCATCCTGCGGGTTTCCCAAGGACCACAAGAATCACATAGCAGCACGGTTATGGAGTGTCTAGACATGATTTTCTTGCCATCTGCTGACATTTGGGAAAGTAATTATATTAGACAAATGCTAGTGAACTGAAAAGTAGGATGATGTACAATAATGAGCAAATCTCTAGGCTTCGTGCAAAATTTGTTACGAGTCAAACAAAATGCCTATCATTAGAACGGCCAGCGGCAGAATACACTGACGGAAATAAAATTGCAACATCAAGATACAATTAATGTAGAGTAATTAAATTTCGGGCACACATTTGTCTAGGTAACATCAGGGTGACAATTATTGAACTACGCGAAATAAAAATGCCATAATGTCTGAACTGTTTGCTTTTGGACGTTAAAACTGCACGTTTGCTGCGATTCATGGTGGGACATAGTATGCGCTGTATGGTTTGGTTTAGCGACGAAGCCCACTTTCATTTGGATGGATTCATCAATAAGGATAATAGGCGTATTTGGGATACTGAGAATCCGCATTTCGCGATGAGAAGTCTCTTTATCTTCAACGGGTAACTGTGTGATGTGCAGTGTCCAGTCACGGAATAATCGGTGCGATATTCCTTGATAGCACGGTAATTACAGAGCGGTATGTGAAGGTCTTGGAAATGACTTCAGCCCCATTATCCAAAGTCACTCTAAATTTCGACAAGATGTGATTCATGCAAGACCGAGCTCGATCCCATTGAAGCAGGAGTATCTTTGATGTCCTGGAGGAGCTCTTTGGTGATCCGATCCTGGCCCTTGGATACCCAGAGGTCACTGGCATGGGGCTCAATTTGCCGCCATATTCTCCGGATCTGAACACATGTAACTCTCTTCTGAGGGGCTGTATTAAAGACAAGGTGTACAGCTTTAATCCAAAAACCATTGCTCAGCTGTAAACAGCCCTTTAGGAGGTGACAGACAGCATCGATGTTGCGACGCTTCAGCGGGTCACGCCGAATTCGCTATTCGTCAGTGCTATATCATCGCCAATGATGGCAGGCATATCGAACATGTCATAACCCAAATCCGAATATCTGCAGTGATGTTTACATGTTGAGTAAAGTGTTTGTACGCCGTAGTTTGTAACTAGTTAACTTTTTCCTTCCCATACTACAAAAATTGTCAGCCTCTATTTGAGTGATAAACGTTGCAACGTTAATGGGAGCGCGAGACAAGCCATTACAAATGTGAGATTTTGCTACATTAATAATCGATGCAATTGCCAAAATGGTGAATACAAGTATGCAGACGTGCATGCATTGTGTCGTATAGGCGCCATATGTCAGTTTGTGGGAAGGAGCTGCATGCCTGTTCTACTTGGACAGTCAGTACAGGGTTGTGGATGGTTCAAATGGCTCTGAGCACTATGGGACCTAACATCTGAGGTCATCAGTTCCCTAGAACTTAGAACTACTTAAACCTAACTAACCTAAGGACATCACACACATCCATGCCCGAGGCAGGATTCGAACCTGCGACCGTAGCGGTCGCGCGGTTCCAGGCCGTAGCGCCTAGAACCGCTCGGCCACCCCGGCCGGCCAGATGGGAGGCACGGGCTAGCATGAGACCAGAGTGGCGTGATGACATATCATCTGGAATGTCTAAGCGCGATGAAGGCTTATTAGACAGATTAAGGCAGAAAAAGCTTCGCAATGGTACCACTGCTCCTGCCTCAGAAGCCAGATACAACTGTGACAATTGCGACAAGAGACGCCGTGCTGCCATTGGCTTCACAAGTCATATGAAAAAATGCAACCCATAAACACACAGACACTGCAACAATCATCTACCGAGATGTCGCATATGGGCAACCGTTATTGTGTTGGAAAACACCCCTTGAGTTCTCCTTATTAATGGCAGTACAGCAGGTCGAATCGCCAGATTGACGTACAGGCTTGCAGTCAGGGTTCGTGGAATAACCACGAGATTGCTCCTGCTGTCATACGAAATCGCACCCCTGTTCATAACCCGAAATGTAGATCCAGTGTGAGTAAGCTACAGACAGGTCGGTGACAGGTGCTCGCCTGGCCGCCTTCTAACCAAACGTGGCGGTCAATGGCAACGAGACAGAACCGGCTTCCATCAGAAAACACAATAGACCTCTGCTTCACCCTCCAACGAGCTTGTAATGTTATGTGAGCCTCACTGACCCCATTTTTTTAACTAATTTGTGTCTGATTCTATTCAGAGAAGCTCAGTAATGTTTGTAAATACAGTAAATGTAAATTTTATTCAAAAAGTACTTGAAGTGAAGTGAAGCGCAGCTGGACAGCAACAAACTACACTCCTGGAAATTGAAATACGAACACCGTGAATTCATTGTCCCAGGAAGGGGAAACTTTATTGACACATTCCTGGGGTCAGATACATCACATGATCACACTGACAGAACCACAGGCACATAGACACAGGCAACAGAGCATGCACAATGTCGGCACTAGTACAGTGTATATCCACCTTTCGCAGCAATGCAGGCTGCTATTCTCCCATGGAGACGATCGTAGAGATGCTGGATGTAGTCCTGTGGAACGGCTTGCCATGCCATTTCCACCTGGCACCTCAGTTGGACCAGCGTTCGTGCTGGACGTGCAGACCGCGTGAGACGACGCTTCATCCAGTCCCAAACATGCTCAATGGGGGACAGATCCGGAGATCTTGCTGGCCAGGGTAGTTGACTTACACCTTCTAGAGCACGTTGGGTGGCACGGGATACATGCGGACGTGCATTGTCCTGTTGGAACAGCAAGTTCCCTTGCCAGTCTAGGAATAGTAGAACGATGGGTTCGATGACGGTTTGGATGTACCGTGCACTATTCAGTGTCCCCTCGACGATCACCAGTGGTGTACGGCCAGTGTAGGAGATCGCTCCCCACACCATGATGCCGGGTGTTGGCCCTGTGTGCCTCGGTCGTATGCAGTCCTGATTGTGGCGCTCACCTGCACGGCGCCAAACACGCATACGACCATCATTGGCACCAAGGCAGAAGCGACTCTCATCGCTGAAGACGACACGTCTCCATTCGTCCCTCCATTCACTCCTGTCGCGACACCACTGGTGGCGGGCTGCACGATGTTGGGGCGTGAGCGGAAGACGGCCTAACGGTGTGCGGGACCGTAGCCCAGCTTCATGGAGACGGTTGCGAATGGTCCTCGCCGATACCCCAGAAGCAACAGTGTCCCTAATTTGCTGGGAAGTGGCGGTGCGGTCCCCTACGGCACTGCGTAGGATCCTACGGTCTTGGCGTGCATCCGTGCGTCGCTGCGGTCCGGTCCCAGGTCGACGGGCACGTGCACCTTCCGCCGACCACTGGCGACAACATCGATGTACTGTGGAGACCTCACGCCCCACGTGTTGAGCAATTCGGCGGTACGTCCACCCGGCCTCCCGCATGCCCACTATACGCCCTCGCTCAAAGTCCGTCAACTGCACATACGGTTCACGTCCACGCTGTCGCGGCATGCTACCAGTGTTAAAGACTGCGATGGAGCTCCGTATGCCACGGCAAACTGGCTGACACTGACGGCGGCGGTGGACAAATGCTGCGCAGCTAGCGCCATTCGACGGCCAACACCGCGGTTCCTGGTGTGTCCGCTGTGCCGTGCGTGTGATCATTGCTTGTACAGCCCTCTCGCAGTGTCGGGAGCAAGTATGGTGGGTCTGACACACCGGTGTCAATGTGTTCTTTTTTCCATTTCCAGGAGTGTATTTAGCGCGCAATCCTCGCAATGATAGTAGTTGTGCATCTTTGAGTGTGGACTAAAAGAAAAGAAAGAGTCAATTGATTTATTAAATAAAGAGAACTATTAATCTCTATCTTGGGGAAAGAGGACGTATTGCTAGGCCGTCGCTTAGAACGTACTGTTACATTTAATGAAAATTGATATTTTAGTGATAAAACCGAGTAAAGTATGTGTAGGAGTTGCCAAACATTTATGTATGCAAATTTTCTGGAATTGAAGAATAGAAATATCTTGTTTTTGGAAAAGGAGGTGAACTTCATTGTCGTCGCCGTCTATCAATCGACAGAATTGTAAGTGTACAAAGTTCACTGAAATACAAGAAAAGAAATGCATTCTCTATAGTTTTCGTGGAATAAGTAACAACGTCTTATAATTTCTTAATTACAGTAATTGGATTATGTTCTTGTACAATAGTATGGTGCTTAACTCCACTGACCAATTTTGATGTAGCAGGACGTGTAGTTTGAAGGAAGTTTGTGTGCTAAGCAATCTCCTTTTCTCACGAAAAGCAGATTGCTGTTTGATCTTAGTTACTTACAACAGTAGTACCTTAGGTATGAAAAGCTACGAAAACGTGGGCTCAAAGCTATCCGCAATACGGCCAAGTAACTAACAGAGTCGTACTTTAAACCTTACAGAACAATAACTTCCCCCAAATTGTAATACGTCACCAATTGGTGCAGAAGCTGATCATTCAAGGAGGCAAAAACCAAAATTCAGGTACCAGTTACGACTTAAAGTAAAAATCTCAATGAAACATCAGTTTCTCTATCTCTCTCTCTCCAAACACTTGTATAAATATTCATATTATTAAAAGAAAGAAGACATTTTATAAGCTCTCGTTTGACACCTCTGAAGCCGCAATGTGTGGTCCTTTAAGGTGAGTGGAATGCAGGCTACAGGACGTCAGGCTCGGAGCTGCCCTTGAAGTGACCGATTTATAACATTTCGTTGTGTCACTGTGATGCCAAGAGTGTCTAGAATTGTTGCTGCAGACGCAGTTGGATGCGTCACAGTCATTCACCAAACACGAAGGTCTTCCCTCTCGCCGGGCGGTGTGGTCGTGCGGTTCTAGGCGCTTCAGTCTGGAACCGCGTGACCGCTACGGTCGCAGGTTCGAATCCTGCCTCGGGCATGGATGTGTGTGATGTCCTTAGGTTGGTTAGGATTAAGTAGTTCTAGGTTCCAGGGGACTGATGACCACAGATGTTAAGTCCAATAGTACTCAGGGCCATTTGAACCATTCTTCTCTTCCCTCTCGGTAGTACCACGTGACAGTCTGGCTCGAGGTCTTTTTGTTACCACACCTTCCCGTCGCCGCCACTGCCAGAAATAAAGTACAGTGGCTATATGTCTGCCAAATCTTTTTGCAAAATTTCTGGAGGAACACTCAGCTTCTCGAAGTCCTGTTAAAAGGCCTCGTTTAAATTCAGGAAACTGTTGATACTGTCATCAATGTCGTCTTAAAGACATTCTTCAACAACATCAACTCACGCTCATGACGCGTATTTAAAGCCAGCCTGTGTTGTACCCTCGTATTGGTGCCTGTTATGTATGAGGCGGAGCTATGGGCCTCAGTTTGATTCTTAGTCTGATCACGAGGTGTGGCCATTACGTGCGCTCGTTGATCATGTAGGCTGACGTGAGAATCATTGAACTATACTTGACGGGATGTATCTGGAACATCTTAGGTGATTAGAAAGTTAGTAGACAGGAATGCAGTTAAATACTTAACTTTCAGTCAGCATCAGCGGTGAACGTCGGTCTTGACTTTGTGCAATAATATTTACAAGTGCAGTTATAGACTGAACTAGGAATACTTCTTTACATTTCTGATTGCGTCACACACATAGAGCAACTGTCAATGCATAAAGTGTATGGGGCGCCTGGATAGGTCTTAGCTTCTGACTTTCCTGAAGGTTATGCTAACTAGCGTCTGTGCAAATGAGATCTCTGAAGCTATAACCAGTGAACCATTCCCATTAAAGTCGGCTGTAGAACTGGCCAGTGCGCTAGCTTGTCCCGTAAGACCAGCCGAGTGGCGGCGCTCGGTCTGCTAGCGTCGACAGTGCCGACTCGCGGGTCGGACGTGTACTGACGGACCGCGGCCGATTTGAAGCCTACGACCTAGCAAGTGTGGCTTCTTGGTGTTACGATTGTTCTCCCGTCGTTGTATAATTATGCTTCTTATATATGAAATTCTGTGCTCAAATTCTTTTACCACCACTGGAATAAGTTATAACTAAATTCAGTTACAAGAGTATTTCTTCTGGGAGACATTGCAGCTTACGTCATTTCGTTCGTGACTTCTGGCTCTGTTTATTTTACGATTACTAAGGTCGCTTGATATTTTTCTAACGTCTGGGCGCATAAACATAACAACTGTTTCAAAAATTAAATGGAAAAAACAATTCAAAACGTTGTTGTGGCACATATGACGTCAAGTGACGAATGGCGTTCTTGACGCGACGTGTGCTAGTGCGTTTTCATCTGTGAACCGGCAACAATATTCCTCTGCGTCGTCATTGCGTACGTTACGCTGTGTCGTTACTTAGTTTATTACTGGTTCCAGAACATTTAATCTTGTAAAGTACCGCTAGCGACAAGGTGTAAGACCCGTTCTCAAAAAATTATTTTCTGTGTACGAAATGTTGTATGCTTATGCAAAGGAACATGTAATTGATATTTTAATTCAGAAGCAAAGAGTCTATAAGCCAATATTTATACTGTCCGTACAAATAAACGAGGGCAGCTAAGAGATTCCTGGCTGTTGGCTTTTGTTTTTTACCGTCCTGATCTTGTCATGTAAGCAGCTGTGAATAATTTCTTACATAATGAACTGACTTTTATCCGAAATGAGTTGTCCACACATTTAAACAATCATTGTATTGCTGGTTACATTTTTCAGCTTTTTGTGTGAGAGGCGCAACAATTCGACATGGCATCTTTCCGCCATTGGCGTGACTTTTATTGCTAATATTCAGTATCTTTTCGTACAATCTGAACGTGTAGTTTTTCGAAGGATCCGAGAATCTTAACAAATTGCAAAGCGTAAAGCGATTATGAGATCATTATATCCTATCTGTATCATCAGCATTTAGTTGCACTATATCTCAGTGTCGGTTAACTTCGTCCCCACCATAGCTTTCAACGCAATGTAACCAAATTATATAACAAGTCACTACCAAATCAATCAACGTGTATCGATTTAACAGTCTGATTGTACGTTAAAATCACTTTCCTACTTGCACAGCACTACGTATATGATTACTGTCCACTTAATTTTACCTGCGAGTTTGTTCCTAAATAAAAAAAGTTTGTTTTGTGCTACATAAGAGGAGAAAATCTTTAAATAGTAAGCTGTTTCTTCTCTATACACATGACTTGACTATTTGATTCGCTTTTGCTCTCAATATTTTTCGATACCTAGAGATAAAAACCAGTAATGGCGCCTACCTCGAGACGTATGAATACGGCGAATGCTGTAGCCATCTCTGAAGCAGTATTCAGTGTGGCGACTTTTCTTTCTTGGATCTTACATTGTTGTTGTTGTGGTCTTCTGTCCTAAGACTGGTTTGATGCAGCTCTCCATGCTACTCTATCCTGTGCAAGCTTCTTCATCTCCCAGTACTTACTGCAACCTACACTCCTGGAAATGGAAAAAAGAACACATTGACACCGGTGTGTCAGACCCACCATACTTGCTCCGGACACTGCGAGAGGGCTGTACAAGCAATGATCACACGCACGGCACAGCGGACACACCAGGAACCGCGGTGTTGGCCGTCGAATGGCGCTAGCTGCGCAGCATTTGTGCACCGCCGCCGTCAGTGTCAGCCAGTTTGCCGTGGCATACGGAGCTCCATCGCAGTCTTTAACACTGGTAGCATGCCGCGACAGCGTGGACGTGAACCGTATGTGCAGTTGACGGACTTTGAGCGAGGGCTTATAGTGGGCATGCGGGAGGCCGGGTGGACGCACCGCCGAATTGCTCAACACGTGGGGCGTGAGATCTCCACAGTACATCGATGTTGTCGCCAGTGGTCGGCGGAAGGTGCACGTGCCCGTCGACCTGGGACCGGACCGCAGCGACGCACGGATGCACGCCAAGACCGTAGGATCCTACGCAGTGCCGTAGGGGACCGCACCGCCACTTCCCAGCAAATTAGGGACACTGTTGCTCCTGGGGTATGGGCGAGGACCATTCGCAACCGTCTCCATGAAGCTGGGCTACGGTCCCGCACACCGTTAGGCCGTCTTCCGCTCACGCCCCAACATCGTGCAGCCCGCCTGCAATGGTGTCGCGACAGGCGTGAATGGAAGGGACGAATGGAGACGTGTCGTCTTCAGCGATGAGAGTCGCTTCTGCCTTGGTGCCAATGATGGTCGTATGCGTGTTTGGCGCCGTGCAGGTGAGCGCCACAATCAGGACTGCATACGACCGAGGCACACAGGGCCAACACCCGGCATCATGGTGTGGGGAGCGATCTCCTACACTGGCCGTACACCACTGGTGATCGTCGAGGGGACACTGAATAGTGCACGGTACATCCAAACCGTCATCGAACCCATCGTTCTACCATTCCTAGACCGGCAAGGGAACTTGCTGTTCCAACAGGACAATGCACGTCCGCATGTATCCCGTGCCACCCAACGTGCTCTAGATGGTGTAAGTCAACTAGCCTGGCCAGCAAGATCTCCGGATCTGTCCCCCATTGAGCATGTTTGGGACTGGATGAAGCGTCGTCTCACGCGGTCTGCACGTCCAGCACGAACGCTGGTCCAACTGAGGCGCCAGGTGGAAATGGCATGGCAAGCCGTTCCACAGGACTACATCCAGCATCTCTACGATCGTCTCCATGGGAGAATATCAGCCTGCATTGCTGCGAAAGGTGGATATACACTGTACTAGTGCCGACATTGTGCAAGTTCTGTTGCCTGTGTCTATGTGCCTGTGGTTCTGTCAGTGTGATCATGTGATGTATCTGACCCCAGGAATGTGTCAATAAAGTTTCCCCTTCCTGGGACAATGAATTCACGGTGTTCTTATTTCAATTTCCAGGAGTGTATATCCTTCTGAATGTGCTTAGTGTATTCATCTCTTGGTCTCCCTCTATGATTTTTACCCTCCACGCTGCCCTCCAATACTAAACTGGTGATCCCTTGATGCCTCAGAATATGTCCTACCAACCGGTCCCTTCTTCTTGTCAAGTTGTGCCACAAACTCCTCCCCAATTCTATTCAATACGTCCTCGTTATATTATGTGATCTACCCATCTAATCTTCAGCATTCTTCTGTAGCACCACATTTCGAAAGCTTCTATTCTCTTCTTGTCCAAACTATTTATCGTCCATGTTTCACTTCCATACATGGCTACACCCCATACAAAGACTTTCAGAAACGACTTTCTGACACTTAAATCTACACTCGATGTTAACAAATTTCTCTTCTTCATAAACGCTTTTCTTGCCATTGCCAGTCCACATTTTATATCCTCTCTACTTCGACCATCTCATCATACATTTCATCAATTTCTTCATCATCTGCAGAGCTAGTTGGCATATAAACTTGTACTACTGTAGTTGGCGTGGGCTTCGTGTCTATCTTGGCCGCAATAATGCGTTCACTATGCTGTTTGTAGTAGCTTACCCGCACTCCTATTTTTTTATTCATTATTAAACCTACTCCTGCATTACCCCTATTTGATTTTGTATTTATAACCCTGTATTCACCTGACCAAAAGTCTTGTTCCTCCTGCCACCGAACTTCACTAATTCCCACTATATCTAACTTTAACCTATCAATTTCCCTTTTTAAATTTTCTAACCTATCTGCCCGATTAAGGGATCTGACATTCCACGCTCCGATCCGTAGAACGCCAGTTTTCTTTCTCCTGGTAACGAATTCCTCTTGAGTAGTCCCCGTCCGGAGATCCGAATGGGGGACTATTTTACCTCCGGAATATCTTACCCAAGAGGACGCCATCATCCTTTAATCATACAGTAAAGCTGCATGCCCTCGGGAAAAATTACAGCTGTAGTTTCCCCTTGCTTTAAGCCTTTTGCAGTACCAGCACAGCAAGGCCGTTCTGGTGTTACAAGGCCAGGTCAGTCAATGATTCAGACTGTTGCCTCTGCAACTACTGAAAAGGCTGCTGCCCCTTTTCAGGAACCACACGTTTGTCTGGCCTCTCAACAGATACCCCTCCGTTGTGGTTGCACCTACGGTACGGCTATCTGTATCGCTGAGGCACGCAAGCCTCCCCACCAACGGCAAGGTCCATGGTTCATAGGGAGGGGGGATCTTACATAATTCCTCGATAAAATTATTGCTAAAATTAAATACCGATCGAGTGCTGTAATATATAAGTTTATTGAAATCAAATATATAGGGAACAACCTATCGTTAGCAATTCGGAAGGGGTTAGGGTTAAATCCTCACAGACCATTCGAATAGCATAACACACTCAATTTATGTTGAAGCAAATGGCTATCGTTTGTTGATTATTAACCACAAGAAGGGTTTAGCCGTACTATACCCGCACTATTTGTATAGAATGCCTTCCAAACATTATTTGTCTGAGTAAGTGTAGCAAACAACAAAACAAGCTGTGCGTAAGTAACTATTAAATATTACAACTCGACGGTGTCCTTTAATGCAGCTTTCTGTGTTTATTGCACATCGCCCCGCCAAGTAGCCCTAATATCGCCATTACATTCTCCACTTAATTTTCCCTCAACTGTCTCCATCCCACTGTCCCTGTGATTTTACATTTTTTTTTTAAATTTCTCTGGACATAGCATATACCAGTGGCGTACCGTGGGGTGAAATGAGGCGGATGGCCAGATGCAAAATTTTTCAGGGTGCAAAAAATTTGGCAGTTACAATTTTTATCGTAAAGTAAAACGTTGAATTTCTGGGCTTTGATGTAGCCCCTGTCTTGTTCAGTGTTGATGTTTTTTAACAGTTATTATTATACACTTTAGGTCTTGCGAGTGACGATCGTCTCTGTCCTCGAAATGGCGATTTATTAGAGTGGCCCGCTTCGCTCGTGAGGCATGCGCAAAGCCAGTGCTCTTGTTTCCTTCGGACTCCACTGTCGTGTTTCTGTTCAGAAATAAGGGTTCTCCACTGTATACTACATACGGACAGAAAGGACAACAGATCAAAGTAGCTTCTAAATACAATACACAGGTAAATAAAATTTCTATACACAATGCTGCTTAAGGAGGTTTATTTATTGATAAATTTGGTTCAGAATTTTGTGACAGCAGCCCTTCATTCGTAACACTTGAAAATAATAAAAAGCTGGTGTTCCCAAAATAGTTTTAGCTAGTTTCCCGTAGTACATGGATATTAAGGTTTGTTTGAACACTTGCCTGCCTGAGATGGGTATCTGTGTTATGCCAAGCAAGATTTTTGTTCATAATTTAGTAGTTTTGCCAATAATGAACCACATTTTTTGTATTAGTCCATTAAAATGTCTATCCAGATATTTTTTATTTTTATTGTATTTTTTTTTTATTTTGTATTGAAGTAGACCTGAGAAATAAATATTCTACAGAAATAAGCTGTGGTGATGTAAATACCCCATTCAGTGTTCCTCATAACAATGACTTTTAGCTAGTTCCAGGACTTGTTGCACATGTCCTCTCCTAGTTGTACATATACGCCACCAACTACTGTAGCCTCGGTTGCCTTCAGTAGCGCCACCACGTCGACTAAAATGTTTCTACAGTAGTGACCTTAGTTGGTTATGAGCATTTTTTATAAATATTTAATATTCTTTTCACAATTTATCTCCATAATATCTCTAAGAAAGGAACAGGTGCCCAATGCAGGAAAAAACGAGAAACAGAAGGGGAAGAGTTTTCTAAACTAGTTCGGTGTCTTGATGCATTTATTTGGTATGTAAGTGCACCAAAATTAGCGTGATCATTCAATTCAGAGTCCATCGTCTGTTCTCTCTCTACATTAGGAAAAGAGACAACTCTGCCTGAAAATACTTCAATGTCTGTGGAGGAAAGCACTCTCTCAGAGCAGATTTATTTGAAAGTTTTTGCTGATATTAGTTATTGGCCAGAAAATGTATGAGAGACTTCGAAAAATTAAGCTGTACGGTGAAAGAAGTGTGAACTACAAAATAATGATGCATTTTCTTCCAACAGAGAAAGCAGGTAAATGCCGATGGCATTGTAATTATATCAGAGACAGCAGAGGACCTGGAAGAGCAGTTTAACGGAATGGGCAGTGTCTTGAAAGAAGAATATAAGAGGAACATCAACAAACGCAAAACGAGGATAATGGAATGTAATAAATTAAATCAGGCGATGCTGAAGGAATTAGATTTGGAAATGAGACACTTAAAGTAGGCGATGAGTTTTGCTATCTGAGAAGCAAAGTAACTGATTATGGTCGAAGTAGAGAGGAAGTTCTTTCTGAATGTATTTGTATGGAATGTAGCTATGCATCGAAGTTAAATATGAACGACAAACAGTCCAGGCAAGAAGAGAATAGAAGCTTTCGAAACGTGGTGCTACAGAAGAATGCTGAAGATTACATGAGTAGATCATGTAGCTAATGAAGAGGTACTGAATGGAAATGGGGAGAAGAGGAATTTGTGGTACAACTTGACTAGAAGAAGGGATCGGCTGGTAGGATCCGTTCTAAGGCTGCAAGAGACCATCAATTTCGTGGTGGAGGGAAATGTGGGGGAAGGGGGGTAAAAGTCGTAGAGGGAGACAAGGAGATGGATCCAGTAAACAGATTCAGAAGGATGTAGGTCATAGTAGTTACACGGAGATGAAGAAGCTTGCACAGGATAGACTAACTTATCGTGTAACTTTTTGAAAAAGTGAATGAAAGGAAATATACTGTTAAATTTGAAATCAATATTTTGTTAAAAAATCTCTTTTATGTTCGTTAAAAGCCACGGCTAAAATTTCTCAGGGCGCTATCGCCAGAAACAACATACGTATTCCAACGTGGAGACATCCGTCTTACTCACCATGGATAAAAAAACGATCTTTCTTTAATGTTACACGATAAGCAAATTAAATACAATACTCAATTAATTATTAATTTTTCTCTGTGAGGCTTGATGCTCCATTGTAGCTGCCTATGTGCAATGGCAAATAATTGTTTTTAATAAAACTGTACCTGTGGCCTGCAAAAAGAAATGGAATGTATTACAAGACGCCGTTCTGCATTCATTAAGATTATTGTCTTTAATACTTTTTGCAATTAACCGATTATTAAAATACTTTTATCATTTTTAACAGCAATGGCGTCGCTGCAACAATGAACTTATACAAAATTACCAGGGCGACGTTTAATTATTACGTAAATGATAATTATGGGTCAGCGAAGGTACTGTTGGGTACTAACAAAAAACTCATACTACCAAGCTATTTGCATATATATTTAACAAAAACTATCGTGACACTACACATAATTGAAATAATTATTTACAGCCCGTGATCTATATGCGACCGCCAGATAGGACATTAGAACCAACCAGTCCCAGAAGATAAGGAAGACAAAAGCGTGAAACAAAGAAGTCTTTTTCTTATATATTACGATACAGAGATAATAGTAATTAAAATTCTATGAGCACCTATAGCGGTTCTATTGTAGTTACACATCGATAAGTTGATTTACATTACTTTTTCAAGAAGCGATGCTATAAGCTGCATCAAACCAATTTCTAAATGGAAGACCGGTATTTAAAGTAATCACACGCAATATGCAACTTTGTGATTATACCATTGTGTTATCCTTCTATGGAGAAGGTATTGGCGTCTGCTAGACAAAGCTTCTGAAGAAAATTAATTTTTAGAAACCGGTAAAACGTCTGCTGCAAACGTATACATACTGACATTATCGCTATATATTACTATGTATTAAATTAGAATCGTTGATACTTCTTGGAGCTGCATACGGCGTAGCAGTCGCTTTGCTGCAGTTGTTATGACGTCAAGCGTGACGCTACCGTTTTCGTCACCGCACGAAGTTCCCAAGAAATACATCAGACAAACAAGTACATCAACCACGACAGAACAAGTTCTGTAATAAACCTTCACAATACATAGTTCTAGCTCTCGAAATCACCTTCCTACTCATTTTTACCGAAGCGCACAACCATGTACATTTGTTCATTTATATATCAAGTAAGTAGAGGGTTCTCCTTTTAATCAAAGTTTCCTTTTTTGAAAACCACAACAATAAAATAGCAGGGGACTGATGACTTTAGTAGTTTAGTCCCTTTAAACAATAAACCAACCAACCAACGAACCAATAAAATAGCAGAATACCTCGTAACCTCTCACCGTCACACATGATTGGAAACATATATAGATAGCAAACAAAATGTAAAGCTTGACAAGTATACAGGGTGATTCAAAAAGAATACCACAACTTTAAAAATGTGTATTTAATGAAAGAAACATAATATAACCTTCTGTTATACATCATTACTAAGAGTATTTAAAAAGGTTTTTTTTCACTCAAAAACAAGTTCAGAGATGTTCAATATGGCCCCCTCCAGACACTCGAGCAATATCAACCCGATACTCCAACTCGTTCCACACTCTCTGTAGCATATCAGGCGTAACAGTTTGGATAGCTGCTGTTATTTCTCGTTTCAAATCATCAATGGTGGCTGGGAGAGGTGGCCGAAACACCATATCCTTAACATACCCCCATAAGAAAAAATCGCAGGGGGTAAGATCAGGGCTTCTTGGAGGCCAGTGATGAAGTGCTCTGTCACGGGCTGCCTGGCGGCCGATCCATCGCCTCGGGTAGTTGACGTTCAGGTTTCATAACTAACCTTTTTCGTAGGGCTCTCCATACAGTTGATTGTGGAATTTGCAGCTCTCTGCTAGCTCTGCGAGTCGATTTTCCTGGGCTGCGAACAAATGCTTGCTGGATGCGTGCTACATTTTCATCACTCGTTCTCGGCCGTCCAGAACTTTTCCCTTTGCACAAACACCCATTCTCTGTAAACTGTTTATACCAACGTTTAATACACCACCTATCAGGAGGTTTAACACCATACTTCGTTCGAAATGCACGCTGAACAACTGTCGTCGATTCACTTCTGCCGTACTCAATAACACAAAAAGCTTTCTGTTGAGCGGTCGCCATCTTAGCATCAACTGACGCTGACGCCTAGTCAACAGCGCCTCAAGCGAACAAATGTACAACTAAATGAAACTTTATAGCTCCCTTAATTCGCCGACAGATAGTGCTTAGCTCTGCCTTTTGTCGTTGCAGAGTTTTAAATTCCTAAAGTTGTGGTATTCTTTTTGAATCACCCTGTATAATTGCAGTGTACATACTTCAAACAGGTATCACAACAGGCAACTGTTGGTACAACGTTCCAGTCAGAGTGCGTTTAGAGCGCAATTATTACAGACCTCGCAACAGTCATTTATATTATGCCGACAGCCAACGGATGACATCTGCATTCATTCACTGTCACACTAATGATGATAGGGGGAGTTCAAAAAGTCTCTCCGCAGTGCCGTATGATTGTTAGCCGCGCGTGCCGTATGATGGTTCGCCTGCCAGGGTAACTTCCCTTCAAGTGGACTCTCCCAACATTCCACTGTTTCGTTTATCTCAGCCAGCGTCAGTAGTATCGTTGGTGTGTGTCGTTACGTGTTGACGTGAACGTTTATGTTTAGTTCCTTTGTTGGTTTGCTTCGTTTTTGTCACTGTTAAAACGCCTCCACGATCGCCTGACCTATCACCACCCGACTTTTTCTTCCGGGGTGCAGCGAAAGCAACTATCTATAAAAACCGTCCAAAACCCGTCGATGAACTGAAAACTGCAGTATCCACTTTCACTGCTTCTGTTACAGAAGAAATGTTACAGCTTGTGTTCGGAAACATGATTAGACGAATTTAATTGTGTATTCAACAACAGGGGGAACACTTTCAACATTTAATGTGAAAATTTGTAAGAAAAATGAATATTCAATGAATTAATAATTTTTGTTTCACTAAGTTTCATTTCGGTATATTCACTGCGGCATACGGCACGTGCGGCTAACAATCATAAGGCATTGCGGAAAGACTTTTGAACACCCCGTACATTGAAACAAAGCATTCCGTCGGACCAACGGTACTGACCGACCGCCTATAATTAGCAGCCAATGTGTCACTGTCTGCGGATATGGAGAGGCACATCGTCAGCGCACCGGTCTCCAGGCCGTTGTGTTTTCGCAAGCAGAGCCACTAGTTCTCAACAAAGTATGTTCTCAATTGGCCTCACGCGGAAGAGTGCATCCTCTTCGCCATCAGCGCTCAGTACACCCAGAAGGTCACCCATCCAAGTGTTACCCAAGCCCGAAACACTTAACTTCAACGACCTGAGTCGGTGATACCACTGCTGCACGGCCGTGTGGCCGTAAAGATGCAATCCTCAGTCGATGTTCTCATGCAGATTTCGTGTGTGGACACTGACAATGGTGTACAGAGTACCGTCTCGCACACTTCGATAAGGCAGTTTGCGGAGTGTAGATGTGCAGGGTGATTATAATTAAGCTTTCAAAACGCTGTAGGAGTAACACCACAGGTCAGAATGACGGCAAATTGCAACGAAATAGTATCGTAGAAGGGGGAAAACGTATGGCAGAAGAAAAAAAATTGTGTGATAATTGATCAATCGAACGATCAGCTTAATAATTCACAGCTGCAAAATACTAACACGAATTCTTTACAGACGAATGGAAAAACTAGTAGAAGCCAACCTCGGGGAAGATCAGTTTGGATTCCGTAGAAACACTGGAACACGTGAGGCAATACTGACCTTACGACTTATCTTAGAAGAAAGATTAAGGAAAGGCAAACCTACGTTTCTAGCATTTGTAAACTTAGAGAAAGCTTTTGACATTGTTGACTGGAATACTCTCTTTCAAATTCTAAAGGTGGCAGGGGTAAAATACAGGGAGCGAAAGGCTATTTACAATTTGTACAGAAACCAGATGGCAGTTATAAGAGTCGAGGGACATGAAAGGGAGGCAGTGGTTGGGAAGGGAGTAAGACAGGGTTGTAGCCTCTCCCCGATGTTGTTCAATCTGTATATTGAGCAAGCAGTAAAGGAAACAAAAGAAAAATTAGGAGTAGGTATTAAAATTCATGGAGAAGAAATAAAAACTTTGAGGTTCGCCGATGACATTGTAATTCTGTCAGAGACAGCAAAGGACTTGGAAGAGCAGTTGAATGGAATGGACAGTGTCTTGAAAGGAGGATATAAGATGAACATCAACAAAAGCAAAACAAGGATAATGGAATGTAGTCTAATTAAGTCAGCTGATGCTGAGGGAATTAGATTAGGAAATGAGGCACTGAAAGTAGTAAAGGAGTTTTGCTATTTGGGGAGCAAAATAACTGATGATGGTCGAAGTAGAGAGGATATAAAATGTAGGCTGGCAATGGCAAGGAAAGCGTTTCTGAAGAAGAGAAATTTGTTAACATCCAGTATTGATTTAAGTGTCAGGAAGTTATTTCTGAAAGTATTCGTATGGAGTGTAGCCATGTATGGAAGTGAAACATGGACGATAAATAGTTTGGACAAGAAGAGAATAGAAGCTTTCGAAATGTGGTGCTACAGAAGAATGCTGAAGATTAGATGGGTAGATCACATAACTAATGAGGAAGTATTGAATAGGATTGGGGAGAAGAGAAGTTTGTGGCACAACTTGACCAGAAGAAGGGATCGGTTGGTAGGACATGTTCTGAGGCATCAAGGCATCACCAATTTAGTATTGGAGGGCAGCGTGGAGGGTAAAAATCGTAGAGGGAGACCAAGAGATGAATACACTAAGCAGATTCAGAAGGATGTAGGTTGCAGTAGGTACTGGGAGATGAAAAAGCTTGCACAGGTTAGAGTAGCATGGAGAGCTGCATCAAACCAGTCTCAGGACTGAAGACCACAACAACAACAACAATTGATCAATAGATGGTGCTGTATGTGTCAGAATACGTAAATGAAAACATCTGTTATGCGCACGACCCCTTGTAGTTGGTATAAACACGCCGGGTACACGGCTTTTCCTTCTTTCGCGTCTGCGGCGTTCGCCTTGACCGTCTCAATGCAGAATCGCGCTCTGCTTGTAAAGCTGTGTTACAAAAAAAATCGTTCAAATGGCTCTGAGCACTATGCGACTTAACTTCTGAGGTCATCAGTCGCCTAGAACGTAGAACTAATCAAACCTAACTAGCCTAAGAACATCACACACATCCTTGCCCGAGGCAGGATTCGAACCAGTGACCTTAGCGGTCGCTGTATTACAAGAATGATGACTATGCACATGTCGCTCTACAGAAGTTCCGGACACTGAAGGGTTTTGAAAAAGGCGTTGGTCCGATGACTGCCGTGGTTCTGCAGAAAATGATTCGGAAATTAGAAAAGACGAATTCTTTTGGTGTGCAACCTGGTAGAGGGAGGAAACGAATTAATTCGACGTCAATGGAAGCAGTGACCACAGCAATGCAGAAGGACACGAGTGGTGGTGTGCAAACGTTTAGTGCACGGAGAACTGCCCGAGCATTGGACACACCCGTGAGCACTGTGCGTAAAACCCTACGAAACATCCTTCTTTGCTATCCATTCAAAATTACCCATGTGCACCAGTTGCTTCCTGTTGACCTGCCAGCAAGAGAGACCTTTGCTTTAGAATTTCTCACTCACATGGAAGTGGACAATGATTGGCAGTGGAGGATTTTGTGGGCAGACGAAGCCCACTTCCACGTGACGGGATATGTGAATACACTGAATTTTCGAATAAGGGCACCGTAAAATCCACAGGCAAACCAACCAGTACCACAGTACCACTTCATCCTGAAAAGGTCAAAAGGTCACTGTGAGATGAGGGCTTACGGCATAATTTATCATAGGGCCATATTTTTCCGAAGAGACAGGTGCTTCCGGTCCTGTTACCTGTACCGGCACTGGTAAGCGATATGAGTGTCTTTTGCGCAACAACGTCATTCCAGCTCTCCAACAGCGTGGATGTGTGGATGGAATCATTTTAATGCAGGATGGCTCACCTTTTCACATTGCAAATCCAGTGAAGCAACTGCTGAAGGCCTCGTGATGACTGGGTGTTGTGTGATGTCCCTAGGTTAGTTAGGTTTAAGTAGTTCTAAGTTCTAGGGGACTGATGACCATAGATGTTAAGCCCCACAGTGCTCAGAGCCATTTTTTGAACTGCTGAAGCGCCACTTTCGAAATGCTAGAATTGTCAGCCGGCATTTTCCTACAGCCTGGCCGTCCGGATGACCCGATCTTAATCCGTGTGACTTCTGGCTGTGGGGCTATCTGAAATATGTGTTTAGTGCTACGGTTGCAAACTTAGCTGAACTGAAGGCACGCATTGCGCAACACTTGCTGAACGTGGCGCCGGAAACACTTTGATCAGCTGTGGAACATGTTTCTCGATTTCAGCTTGTTGCAGAAAACCATGAACAGCATATTGAACATATTTTGCGCCAGCCACACGGAAATTAATAATCCGATTTGATTTTGATTCATGCTTTTTATGCGGTTTTTGCCCTCAGGACAGTTAATAACCGCTTTTCCCCATCCGATGTGATATGACCCTGCCGTGGTGGATGGCCTTACGTAACTAACAGTATCACACCTGTACATCCAAGCTCACTTAGTAGTACAGTTTGTTTAACGTCAAACCTACACCTTAGGGATTGTTGTACGATTCATTTGTCATTTGTAGTCGACCACTATTAAATTATGATGTTTGCAGTGTCATCTGTTGCTACATTTTGTAACTATTTATTTTTCTTCTGCCATGCGTTTTTCACCTTCTCCGATAATATATCGTTGCAATTTGACGTCATTCTGACCAGTGATGTTATTTCTATAGCGGTTTGAAAGTTTAATTTTAATTATAATCACTCCGTATAATTAGATGTACGCACTAGTGACAGGAACCCAAGAAATAATATTATTATTGTGGTTGCAGTCCAAATACTGATTTGATTCCATTCTCTACACGACGCTATGCTGTGCGAGTTTCTTCATCTCTGTATAAGTACTACAACTTACATCCATTTCAAATTTATTTATATTGTACTAGTCATGGTTTCTCTAGACAGTTTTAATCAATAAACTTTTCTCCATTATCAAGTTAATTATTGTTTGGTGACTCAGATAATTCACTATCATTCTACCCCTTCTTTTCATCAAGTTGCATCATAAAAATCGTATCTTCGCAAATAGAAAATAATTATTTTTAGTTACCCAGTATCCCCTTATGGTTTTCATCATTCTGTAACATCAGATTTCTAAAGTGTCTGTTTCCATATTTTCGATACTGTTTATCATACAGTTGTCAGTTCTCTCTGGACAAATGCTTTCAGAAAAAGTTTCCTATAACTTAAATTTATATTCGGCTTGAAGGTATTTCAATTCATCAGGAATGAGTTTCATGCTATTGACAGTCTGTCGTCCGTAGTTTAGTTACATAAAATTTAGATCTCTTCAACTACTGTTATTGCCTCATTTTCTTGTATAATTACCACAGCCACCCTTGGCTTAATTCAACCACATTCATGTTAACAGAATCTTCCATCGGTTCTCGGTAGAACAACATTATAATAAATGAAAAGCACCAGTTTGCTTCTGTTCCACAATATTACTTTTATTGTGTTAACCGGTTTGCGGCTTACAAGGCCATCTTCAGACATTTACTGAGTACTGTCACCAAAGAAGTTACAATGTTTGCAAACAACATTGGAAGAGAAGTGACGCGTCTAGACTGAAGCACAAACATACAGTAAGTAACATCCTCGACAATGTGGTGGTAACACAATCAAAAAGTAAAAAATTGAATAGTAAATAAATAAAAATGGAGTAGACAGGAAAAACTTTAAGGCAAAATAGGAACAGCATACCTACATAAGTTTCTATTAATAAACAAAACTAATAAAATAAAATAAAATTAGTACTTGACAGGGCTACATCAGGAGGTATAAAGCATGGAGAGTGATAGACAAACCAATTGAAAGAAGAAACTATTATCAATGTTGCTACAGAATACATAAGGAACTTAAGCAGTATCAATAAAATAAAGAGAAATAAATAAATGTAGAAAAATGGAGGAATCTGAGGGAACATACAGTAAATGCAATCTCTGAGGTGATACTGCATTTTAACATTAACATTATATTCGAAACTGTGGCCATGTAACAGTTTGCATTAAATAAATGAACCAAGTAAAATGTAAACAATATCTGATGAGACATCTACAAGAGGTGTTAAACATGGACAGCCTTAATTATTAAAACTACAATCCATATGGAATATAGAGACAACTTCAATAAAACAAAAGAACTTAATGAATACAGGAAAATGGGAATATGTAGGAACAGACAGTGTGGGAAGTAAAGACCAACAGAGATGATTATATGAAGTTTAGGAGAGGGGATGTGTTGAGCTGTGTCTGTTCATCAAGGATTAGATCAGGACTGTGACATAGATGTTTGATAATTTCCAGGGCTTCCAGCAGGTTGAGTTTATGGCCTTTGTTTGCTAAATGAATTACATGGGACATTGGCATTATTTTATTTTATTAATGTTTACTATGTAACCCTAGTTCCACTCTGTTCAAGTGATCTTCCAAGTACTTTGCTGTGTCTGATCGAACGACACTGTTACCAGAAATATTTTTCTCTCTCAGTGTTAATTAAAATGTCATAATCACTCTCTTTTGCGAAACAAAACGTGCATGAATCTTTAACTATATGGCTGCTATGTCATCGCATTCTTCTCCACTTTGCGATCTCGGTTGCACTCGACAGAATTAGTCCTCCGGTAGAGCTCTGAGGTTCCCGTACGTCAGGTTTTTCTTGTACGGCAGGACGTATTCCATTACACAAATGGTGACCTGTTCGCCATGTTTGCCACCCTCGTTCGCTCGAATCTCTCTGTGGCAGGGCTACTTGGCAACGGAGTCAACCATTATTCCATTTCAGCGAAGGAGTCCATTAGTGAGATGGAAATCATCGCTCGCTAGGGCACCGGTACGCAGCTGCTGCGGGTGAAAGCGACAGTGTTTGGACAGGAATCAAAAGGGCACAGACGCGGAACATACAAAGCGCGCAACTCAACTGCGACGATGTAAAATATGACACTGCTTTCAAACGCTGTAATTTTGCTCCCTCTCTGATGACAGATGGATACTTCACCAGAAAAAGCGAACGATATCTTCTCCCTCTCCAGTGAAGACACGTATCGATTTTTCCGCTCAGTGCACGCGCGCTTTATGTAAAGGTTTCGCACCATTCGCAACGAAAGAACCAAATCAATTTGATTCAATCTTCTTTCCGATCCGGTACTGACAAAATTTCGAAAGAAACAAAGGGAAAACATGTCCAAAGAAAATTCACGAAAAGAGGCAAGTACAATTCGAAATGTATGGAAATATGAGTGGGAGACATTACGACATAGTTGATGTAAAACTTTACTTTCAAGGCATCCAGTTTCAATTAACGTACTGAAGAGTGAAGCAAATCTGTATTGCCAAAGGAAAGAGGGGAAAACACTAACAGTGCTAGTAATTCATATTATTTTCTATAATTTAACGCACAGCACAATGTGTTAATGGGTTCAGGATACAAGGATTAATGGGATTGAATCTTTGACTCTGTTGTGGAATCTGCGCAGTATTTAGACTTCGTGACTGTTAGCACTGGGTACCAGACCAATAGCCGAAAAGACTTCCTGACTGTGAACACTGTTTACACGACCAGTGGCGAATGCAGATATTATCCCATAACGAGGAATGGCCCAGATCCTATGGAATGGATGAAAGAAGGACATGGTACTGCGTGGTGGCGCCAACAACGGAATTGGAAACGCAGCATATGCCCGGACAGGATAAAGATGAGGAAGAAAACCAGCAATATGCTTCTCAAGGAACCGTTTCGGTATAATTTGAAAAACCGCTGTGGCTCTTGTCGCTTGTCTCCAGTATTCAGTCCGTCGCATTGTCAGGTGTTACGAGGAGGGGTGCCGACACGTTCTTGGCTTTATGAAGAAAGAAAATGCTGATATGAGTACGAAAAAAAATATGTGCTGGACGTACAGACCGCGTGAGACGACGCTTCATCCAGTCCCAAACATGCTCAATGGGGGACAGATCCGGAGATCTTGCTGGCCAGGGTAGTTGACTTACACCTTCTAGAGCACGTTGGGTGGCACGGGATACATGCGGACGTGCATTGTCCTGTTGGAACAGCAAGTTCCCTTGCCGGTCTAGGAATGGTAGAACGATGGGTTCGATGACGGTTTGGATGTACCGTGCACTATTCAGTGTCCCCTCAACGATCACCAGTGGTGTACGGCCAGTGTGGGAGATCGCTCCCCACACCATGATGCCGGGTGTTGGCCCTGTGTGCCTCGGTCGTATGCAGTCCTAATTGTGGCGCTCACCTGCACGGCGCCAAACACGCATACGACCACCATTGGCACCAAGGCAGAAGCGACTCTCATCGCTGAAGACGACACGTCTCCATTCGTCCCTCCATTCACGCCTGTCGCGACACCACTGGAGGCGGGCTGCACGATGTTGGGGCGTGAGCGGAAGACGGCCTAACGGTGTGCGGGACCGTAGCCCAGCTTCATGGAGACGGTTGCGAATGGTCCTCGCCGATACCCCAGGAGCAACAGTGTCCCTAATTTGCTGGGAAGTGGCGGTGCGGTCCCCTACGGCACTGCGTAGGATCCTACGGTCTTGGCGTGCATCCGTGCGTCGCTGCGGTCCGGTCCCAGGTCGACGGGCACGTGCACCTTCCGCCGACCACTGGCGACAACATCGATGTACTGTGGAGACCTCACGCCCCACGTGTTGAGCAATTCGGCGGTACGTCCACCCGGCCTCCCGCATGCCCACTATACGCCCTCGCTCAAAGTCCGTCAACTGCACATACGGTTCACGTCCACGCTGTCGCGGCATGCTACCAGTGTTAAAGACTGCGATGGAGCTCCGTATGCCACGGCAAACTGGCTGACACTGCGCAGCTAGCGCCATTCGACGGCCAACACCGCGGTTCCTGGTGTGTCCGCTGTGCCGTGCGTGTGATCATTGCTTGTACAGCCCTCTCGCAGTGTCCGGAGCAAGTATGGTGGGTCTGACACACCGGTGTCAATGGGTTCTTTTTTCCATTTCCAGGAGTGTACATTCAGACATTTGGGAACACATTTGGTAAAAGCTCTCTCATGCCCAAAATTCCATGAGTAATATGACCCACAAATCATCGGGATATCAGGGTCTCTACTATCCATTTAGCAGTTATCCTCCCGACCATCCACTATCATGGAATAAACAGCTTCGGCATTTTCCTGAACTGTGACTTCAGTCGGCCAGGACGCTCTTCATGTACAGTGCTGAAATTCCCTGTATCAAGTGCAGTAAAACAAAGCCTGACGGTGAAGTAGGAAGCGCAGATACCACCCAGTGCACGAGGCACATGATCATAAATTTCTTTGGTAGTGTTCCCTTTTTAAAAAAATGTACTTAACTACAGCACGACTGTCCTTCACTGTGAATTCTTTGTTTTCTTGCTTCATGGTCAATCTTGAACAGAAAAATATAAACTATTATTAATGTTACGCAATTACTATCACATACAACGTAAAAGACAAGGTTTAATGCCAAAACATCAGACATATACATTCACTGTACCAGGAAAATCCAATGACTTATCAGCTCTCTCTCTCGTATTAAAATGGTAACCCACCGCATAACTTTCTCTCATGACTGTTTCCAGATGGCAGCTTTCATTTCCTACTGCCAGGGGTAATTAACCCTAGACATTTTCTCAATCGCAATTAAGCCCATTAAAGCTACTGTTATAAAATAAGGGCAGGTGGGAAGCTTACAACCCTAATAATGTGAAAGTCATATTCAGACTCATATAAACGGATCTTTAGATATCGTGAATTACATACTCAAAGAAGCACGCAGATTGATTGTTGTATTGCACTGGAACCTGTACTAAAATGTGCATAAGTTATACAGTATATATGTAGAATAAATCCTGAAGTTACTGCTCGTTTAATCGGAGAATACAAATCACAAGAGTCGTTGGACACCAGATAATGAGCAGAGCGAGAGGAATATCACTAAATAATAATAATAATAATAAGCTATATCAAGCTAAAACTAAACAAAGGTCGCTACATTACGCATACATTGATTACCAAAAAGCTTTTGATAGTGTACCTCACTCATGGTTACTACAAATATTGGAAATGTACAAAGTAGATCCTAAATTGATACAGTTCCTAAACATAGTAATGAAAAATTGTAAAACCACACTTAATATCCAAACAAATTCAAATAATATCACATCACAGCCAATACAGATTAAGCGTGGAATATACCAAGGAGATTCATTAAGTCCTTTCTGGTTCTGCCTTGCTCTGAACCCACTATCCAACATGCTAAATAATACAAATTATGGTTACAATATTACTGGAACATACCCACACAAAATCACACATTTGCTATACATGGATGATCTAAAACTACTGGCAGCAACAAATCAACAACTCAACCAATTACTAAAGATAACAGAAGTATTTAGCAATGCTATAAATATGGCTTTTGGAACAGACAAATGTAAGAAAAATAGCATAGTCAAGGGAAAACACACTAAACAAGAAGATTACATATTGGATAACCACAGCGACTGCATAGAAGCGATGGAAAAAACAGATGCCTATAAATATCTAGGATACAGGCAAAAAATAGGAATAGATGGAATCTAAATATCCATACCCAATACAACAAATATACAGAAGAAAACAGGAGAAGAAACAGGAGTCATACCACACAATATCCACCAGTACATCAACGCAATACAGCTACTTCCAAACGTATATATGCAACTACAGAAATCTGTAATAATTGATACATGTCGAATTACCCGAAAGTTCCTAAATGCAATGTAACATATACCGTACAGTTAAAAGGAAGTCACACTTGATCAAGGACTGCGTCACTTTCTATTTTTAACCAGACATAACGTCTGAGAAAGGAAAGAAACAATAATAACACAACGACTACAGAACATTGGGCGTTACCTCACCGGAGGCATGATGACATGTGGGCTGGATGCCAGCCGTACAATCAAGCTGTCATCGCTAATTTGGCGAAGCGTCGTGTTTTACACAGAGGCCATCCAAAGAGAGAGACAGCGGTTTGTCTCCCCGGGTCCTATTTAAAACCTCTGACACCGAGAAAAATGGTTGACTGACGAAAATGATTCAACGCATTTAGTGACCAACCACACTGGCTCTTTTTGTAACATTATCTTACGAGTCGTGGGCACATCTCCCAAGAGCAATTCCCAAATCGCCAGTTGATTCAAACTTCCGAATTATTTTTCTTTAATCCCGGTGGGCAAAAGGGACCTCGCCGTACTCCTTTAATGCTTCGAGCAGCAATACTACTGCCGTTGTTTTGATAAAACGGCTTTAGGAATAACGGCCTGTTCACCTTGTCCGGACCCACGTTGACTCTCTGCAACTGCAGTGCAACACCGATGCTCGTGTTTCGTTCCTACGTCGCCGCACCAGTACCGGCAGATAAATACAAATAATGACACTAACACTACTAACAAAGCACATCCTGCTGCACACAGTTTGAACATCATTTCTATAAAGTATGATACCCATACGGTAAATAGTTACCCGTCTACATTGACTCCAGTAGAGTATGTTTAATTGTAACGATCCTGCAGTATTGTCTGCAAGAAACTGTGGGAATATTCAATCAGATCTTGGTAAGATTTCACAGCGGTGCAAAGACTGGCAACTTGATGTGAATATTCGTCAATGCAAAACTGTGCACTTCGCAAAACGAGGAAAAAACGCAGTATTTATGACTATATTATCAATGACTCACAGTTGGTATCATTCAGCTCACACAGATGGCTGGTGGTAATAATTTGTAGGGATGTGAAATGGAGCGATCACACAGGCTCAGCCGGTCGCTGTGGCCGAGCTGGTCTCGGCGCTTCAGTCCAGGACGGCGCTGCTGCAACGGTCGCAGGTTCGAATCCTGCCTCGGGGATGGATGTGTGTGATGTCCTTAGGTTAATTTAGGTTTAAGTAGTTCTATATCTAGGGGACTGATGACCTTGAGTAGTCCCCGCCCGGAGATCCGAATGAGGGAGTATTTTACCTCCGGAATATTTTACCCAAGAGGACGCCATTATCATTTAACCATACAGTAAAGCTGCATGCCCTCGGGAAAAATTACGGCTGTAGTTTCCTCTTGCTTTCAGCCGTTCGCAGTACCAGCTCAGCAAGGCCATTTTGATTAATGTTACAAGGGCAGATCAATCATCCAGACTGTTGCCCCTGCAAGTACTGAGAAGGATGCTGCCCCTCTTCAGGACCCACACGTTAGTCTGGCCTGTCAACAAATACCCCTCTGTTGTGGTTGCACCTACGGTACGGCTATCTGTATCGCTGAGGCACGCAAGCCTCCCCACCAACGGCAAGGTCCATGGTTCATCAAGGTCGGAGGGCGGGAATCATTCTCATAAGTAGTGATGTGCAAGTCCTGTGATATGTTTCAAAAAGAAAGTTATAATGACCATGAAAAAATTCCTTAGACTGAAAAGTACATACACAGCACACACTTCCATATAATTGAGCACAATGGGTATTAAAGACGTCAGTTTGGTCGTGACTATGTATTTTTCTCTGTGCCGTCTTTCACTCACATGTATTTCCATGCAGTGTTGTAGGTTGAGAGATAGTGCGAATTTATCAAGTATTGAGAATCTCGTTACTGCAGCATTTCTAATTTCATTTCATTCTGTTCTGTGCAAAGAAGGGCAGCCCGTTTCGTGTTATCGCACAATAGGGGTGAGAGTGTCACTGATATGATACGCCACTGCAACAAAGGCGGTTTTCTTTGCGGCGAGATCTATTTACGAAATTTCAATCACCAACTTTCTCTTCCGAATGCGAAAATATTTTGTTGACACCCACCTACGTAGGGAGAAATGATCATCATAATAAAATAAGAGAAATCAGACCTCGAACGGAAAGATTTAGGTGTTCCTTTTTCTCACTCGCCATTCGGGAGTGGAATGGTAGAGAAGTAGTACGAAAATGGTTCGATGAACCCTCTGCCAGGCACTTAAGTGTGAATTGCAGAGTAACCGTGTAGATGTAGATGTAGATGTTAAGTCCCACAGCGCTTAGAGCCACTTGAGCCATTTGAACAAAGGATCGGTCCTGGATACTGCAGATTCATTGATAGAATACTAGGAAATGCAGTCAGTCTATAAAGGAGACCGCACACAGAACACTCGTGCGAACATTGTAGCACATGTGTCGGACCCTTATCAATTAGAACTGACGTGCGCTATTGAATGGATTCAGAGGAGGGCAGCACGGATGGTCACATGTTTGTTCCACCCATGGGAGAGAGTCACGAATATAGTGAAAGAACTGTACTGGCAAACACTTGAATATAGGAATATAGATGCAACCTCTCACACAGAAACCTACTTCAGAAAGTATGGAGAACCAACTGTACGTGTTTATCTAGGAATATTTTACATCGACCTACGTATCACTCGCTCATTGATCGCGAGGGCGAGATTAGATTTATTACAGCGCGCAGAGTTTTTTTTTTTTTTTTTTTTTTTTAAAAAAGAATCATTCTTCCCGAGTCCTATAAACGAGTGGAACGTGAATAAGCCCTCATATCTGGTACAGCAGATCGTGCCTTCTGCCATGTACTTCACAACGCTTCGCAGTGTAGGCGTATATAGTAGATGTAGAGACCAGTTAATTTGATTTTTTCAGGATACCCTCAGAGTCAAGTTAAAAATTCGAACAAGCTCTCGGGCCACTCCCTCTCGCCCATTGTCAAGTGACAACTCACTGCCGCGCCGGCGGTAGCTTTGTCCTCATATGGCCGTACTGTCGGCCGTGACGTCAGTGTCAGAGGTGTTTAGTGCATCGCCATAGGTAGTACCGATGTCCTGCCTCCGCCTCCACAGCGCCAGTTTCACCTTCGCCATAGTCCCGTGCGGCGCTGTACTGGGTTGTTGTTGTTGTTGTGGTCCTCAGTCCTGAGGATCGTTTGATGCAGCTCTCCATGCTACTCTATCCTATGCAAGCTTCTTCATCTCCCAGTACCTACTGCAACCTACATCCTTCTGAATGTGCTTAGTGTATTCATTTCTTGGTCTCCCTCTACGATTTTTACCCTCCACGCTACCCTCCAGTACTAAATTGGTGATCCCTTGATGCCTCAGAACATGTCCTACCAACCGATCCCTTCTTCTGGCCAAGTTGTGCCACAAACTTCTCTTCTCCCTAATCCTATTCTATACTTCCTCATTAGTTATGTGACCTACCCATCTAATCTTCAGCATTCTTCTGTAGCACCACATTTCGAAAGCTTCTATTCTCTTCTTGTCCAAACTATTTATCGTCCATGTTTCACTTCCATACATGGCTACACTCCATACAAATACTTTCAGAAATGACTTCCTGACACTTAAATCTATACTCGATGTTAACAAATTTCTCTTCTTCAGAAACGCTTTCCTTGCCATTGGCAGGCTACATTTTATATCCTCTCTACTTCGACCATCATCAGTTATTTTGCTGCCCAAATAGCAAAACTCCTTTACTGCTTTAAGCGTCTCATTTCCTAATCTAATTCCCTCAGCATCACCCGACCTAATTCGACTACATTCCATTATCATCGTTTTGCTTTTGTTGATGTTCATCTTATATCCTCCTTTCAAAACGCTATCCATTCCATTTAACTGCTCTTCCAAGTCCTTTGCTGTCTCTGACAGAATTACAATATCATCGGCGAACCTCAAAGTTTTTATCTCTTCTCCATGGATTTTAATACCTACTCCGAATTTTTCTATTGTTTCCTTTACTGCTTGCTCAATATACAGATTGAATAACATCGGGGAGAGGCTACAACCCTGTCTTACTCCCTTCCCAATAACTGCTTCCCTTTCATGTCCCTCGACTCTTGTAACTGCCATCTGGTTTCTGTACAAATTGTAAATAGCCTTTCGCTCCCTGTATTTTACCCCTGCCACCTTTAGAATTTGAAAGAGAGTATTCCAGTCAACATTGTCGACAGCTTTCTCTAAGTCTACAAATGCTAGAAACGTAGGTTTGCCTTTCCTTAATCTTTCTTCTAAGATAAGTCGTAAGGTCGGTATTGCCTCACGTGTTCCAGTATTTCTACGGAATCCAAACTGATCTTCCCCGAGGTTGGCTTCCACTAGTTTTTCCATTCGTCTGTAAAGAATTCGTGTTAGTATTTCGCAGCTGTTGCTTATTAAACTGATTGTTCGGTAATTTTCACATCTGTTAATACCTGCTTTCTTTGGGATTGGAATTATTATATTCTTCTTGAAGTCTGAGGGTATTTCGCCTGTTTCATACATCTTACTCACCAGATGGTAGAGTTTTGTCAGGGCTGGCTCTCGCAAGGCCGTCAGTAGTTCCAATGGAATGTTGTCTACTCCGGGGGCCTTGTTTCGACTCAGGTCTTTCAGGGCTCTGTCAAACTCTTCACGCAGTATCGTATCTCTTATTTCATCTTCATCTACATCCTCTTTCATTTCCATAATATTGTCCTCAAGTACATCGCCCTTGTATAGACCCTCTATATACTCCTTCCACCTTTCTGCTTTCTCTTTTTTGCTTAGAACTGGGTTTCCATCTGAGCTCTTGATATTCATACAAGTTGTTCTCTTTTCTCCAAAGGTATCTTTAAGTTTCCTGTAGGCAGTATCTATCTTACCCCTAGTGAGATAAGCCTCTACATCCTTACATTTGTCCTCTAGCCATCCCTGCTTAGCCATTTTGCACTTCCTGTCGATCTCATTTTCGAGACGTTTGTATTCCTTTTTGCCTGCTTCATTTACTGCATTTTTATATTTTCTCCTTTCATCAATTAAATTCAATATTCCTTCTGTTACCCAAGGATTTCTTTTAGCCCTCGTCTTTTTACCTACTTGATCCTCTGCTGCCTTCACTATTTCATCCCTCAAAGCTACCCATTCTTCTTCTACTGTATTTCTTTCCTCCATTCCTGTCAATTGTTCCCTTATGCTCTCCCAGAAACTCTGTACAACCTCTGGTTCTTTCAGTTTATCCAGGTCCCATCTCCTTAACTTCCCACCTTTTCGCAGTTTCTTCAGTTTTAATCTACAGGTCAAAACCAATAGATTGTGGTCAGAGTTCACATCTGCCCCTGGAAATGTCTTACAACTTACAATTTAAAATCTGGTTCCTAAATCTCTGTCTTACCATTATATAATCTATCTGATACCTTTTAGTATCTCCAGGGTTCTTCCATGTATACAACCTTCTTTCATGATTCTTGAACCAAGTGTTAGCTATGATTAAGTTGTGCTCTGTGCAAAATTCTACCAGGCGGCTTCCTCTTTCATTTCTTAGCCCCAATCCATATTCACCTAATACGTTTCCTTCTCTCCCTTTTCCTACTGCCGAATTCCAGTCACCCATTACTATTAAATTTTCGTCACCCTTCACTATCTGAGTAATTTCTTTTATTTCATCATGCATTTCTTCAATTTCTTCGTCATCTGGAGAGCTAGTTGGCATATAAACTTGTACTACTGTAGTAGGTGTGGGCTTCGTATCTATCTTGGCCACAATAATGGGTTCACTATGCTGTTTGTAGTAGCTTACCCGCATTCCTATTTTCCTATTCATTATTAAACCTACTCCTGCATTACCCCTATTTGATTTTGTGTTTATAACCCTGTAGGCACCTGACCAGAAGTCTTGTTCCTCCTGCCACCGAACTTCACTAATTCCCACTATATCTAACTTTAACCTATCCATTTCCCTTTTTAAATTTTCTAACCTACCTGCCAGATTAAGTGATCTGACATTCCACGCTCCGATCCGTAGAACGTAAGTTTTCTTTCTCCTGATAAAGACATCCTCTTGAGTAGTCCCCGCCCGGAGATCCGAATGGGGGACTATTTTACCTCCGGAATATTTTACCCGAGAGGACGCCATCATCATTTAATCATACAGTAAAGCTGCATGCCCTCGGGAAAAATTACGGCCGTAGTTTCCCCTTGATTTCAGCCGTTCGCAGTACCAGCACAGCAAGGCAGTTTTGGTTATTGTTACAAGGCCAGATCACTCAATCTTCCAGACTATTGCCCCTGCAACTACTGAAAAGGCTGCTGCCCCTCTTCAGGAGCCACACGTTTGTCTGGCCTCTCAACAGATACCCCTCCGTTGTGGTTGCACCTACGGTACGGCTATCTGTATCGTTGAGGCACGCAAGCCTCCCCACCAACGGCAAGGTCCATGGTTCATTGGGGGGAGGCTGTACTGGGTAGGGGGTCGGAATCTTTATTGAGGATATTTTTTGAATATGCATAAGAAGGGAGTTTAATTGCGTTAGTTAAACTACTTTCTGATGTCTTTTTTTCTAATTTCGTATTCACCATCTAGGATCGCGGAACAACTTCACTTCCTCGTTTTTCTTTGTTGTTTCCTGTTTTCTCCAGCACTCCAATTTCTCCCCATGTGCCTTTTCCTTTCTTCTGCCCTCAGTCTTTCTAGTTACTTATTTCTTCTGACTTGAATGCCTTCTACATTGAGTATTTTGTTTCGTAAATGTTTTTCTTTTGGTTATTTCTGAATCGCTGAATTTATTTCCTTTGTAGTCCTTTTCTTATACTTGTAATCCATGTTGTTGTTGACTTCTCTTTGCAGAAATACGAGAACATTTTCTCGTTAGCGTGGTCTCAAAAGAGGATTACTCTTCGCTTTGCCATTACTTCTGATATTTTTTCTACATTTTCGTAGATCCTCTCGTTTTTTCTCATCTTCCAAACATCTGTCCCGTGTATTGTACTTATTATATTTCTACCGATCCGTCTTTGAGATATCTCTGTTTCTACCCCGTTTATCGTTAATCGTTAAGCATTCACATTATATTTTTTGTTATTATTATTTTCGTTGTTCGTTCTTGGTTCAAATGGCTCTGAGCACTAAGGGACTTAACGGCCGAGGCCATCAGTCCCCTAGAACTTAGAACGAATTAAACCTAACTAACCTAAGGACGTCACACAAATCCATTCCCGAGGCAGGATTCGAACCTGCGACCATAGCGCTCGCGCGGTTCCAGACTGTAGCGCCTAGAACCGCTCGGCCACTCCTGCCGGCCTGTTCGTTCTTGATGCAAAAAACTGGGTAAGAGACGGGAGATTCATTCAGTCCACCAAAAAACGTTGGCCTTCCTTTCACTATTCGTGACAGTCAATTTCATTATAGTTCTGAATTTCTCAGTATAGCTTTTAAATATATTAACTATCGCTAAATCTAGTCCTAGCATCTTATCCAACGAGCTGTGACGTTTATCTGAACACGAAATATGAATGAGACATTAACATAGTAAAATCATATTTACAGCTGCAAAAACCTACTATTTTTCCTAATTTTTTTGTTCAGAGCTATATAATAAAAGTCTATAATTACTGTAGTTCGGGTTGATATCTTGGGTTGTGTACAAGTTGCCAAGAGTTATACGCAATCAATAAAATATTCTGAATCATAGAAACAGTGCATTGAACCGATATTCAGACCCGGACCTTGCTCTGCTGACAGCAAGAATTTGCAATGTAAGATCAATAATATCGCTTTAGTTCTGTTGTGTAGCCGATGTCATCAACTTAGTGTCACACCAATTGAGCCGAATCCGTGAGTGAAGTCGGAGATGGTTTTTCTTTGTGGTACCTGTAAGTACAAATATATGCCTCGAAATACAGAATGAAAGAGAAAGTACGAAAGAAGAAACAGAACTTTGACGGTTAAGTTTTCAAACTATACGATCAGCTGTAACTTCTTTCTCGAAGCCACTGCGAATATGTGAGCGAAAAGGGTATGCGATGGAGTCCGGCGTTGTGGAGAACGCTCTTGATAAAGGCGACGAGAAGAGTTTCCACTACTGTGATCTTCGCCATTCAGAAGGATCATATACATGTATTCTGCAAAGTTGTTCTCAACCATGTGGCTCTGACAGTCACAGACACATGAATGAGGCTCGAACCAGGTCAGAGAGGTAGGACAGACGTCACATGACATCAGCCGATCCGATGTATCAACCACCACCCCTAGCCATGATTACCCTGTTGCATAACTACCTAGCAAATATGTTTTCAAACGGCTGTAGCACGGAAACGATACATTACCGGACATGGATTCCTATTCACAATATTATGTACTCACTCCCTTCCACAATCCCTGTAACTTCGTAACGGCAAATTCCGAACACCCCGTATGAACTCAAACGCGTTTCACGTTTAATGAGCCGGCCCGAGTGGCCGTGCGGTTCTAGGCGCTGCAGTCTGGAGTCAAGCGACCGCTCCGGTCGCAGGTTCGAATCCTGCCTCGGGCATGGATGTGTGTGATGTCCTTAGGTTAGTTAGGTTTAATTAGTTCTAAGCTCTAGGCGACTGATGACCTCAGAAGTTAAGTCGCATAGTGCTCAGAGCCATTTTAACCACGTTTAATGAAGAAAATAATCTTCGGTGTTACATTCGAAATATTTTGTTCTTTTGAATTTTCCTAATAATTATATGCTTAAAAATAAAATAATTAAAAAGAAAATACTACCTACCGATAACTTGTGTTTCAAGTGACACGACGGCTTTCAGTGTCTTCTCCTTTCAGCCACGATTGAGAATCACTATTACACTGCACTCTCCAAAATTTTCGAGCCATACGTCTTAATATTGCTAATTTGCTGGTATCAGACTTTATTCTATATGCTGGATATAACATAGACCGTTTAGTAAAATTCGACACATTGATTCACAAATTTATAACGAACACCGTTATACACTACTGGCCATTAAAATTGCTACACCTCGAACATGACGTGCTACAGACGCGAAATTTAACCGACAGGAAGACGATGCTGTGATATGCAAATTATTAGCTTTTCAAAGCATTCACACAAGGTTGGCACCGGTGGCGACACCTACAACGTGCTGACATGAAGAAAGTTTCCAACCGATTTCTCATACACAAACAGCAGTTGCCGGCGTTGAAACGTTATTGGGATGCCTCGTGTAAGGAGGAGAAATGCGTAGCATCACGTTTCCGGCTTTGATAAAGGTCGGATTGTAGCCTATCGCGATTGCGGTTTATCGTATCACGCGACATTGCTGCTCGCGTTGGTCGAGATCCAATGACCGTTAGCACAATATGGAATCAGTGGGTTCAGGAGGGTAATATGAAACGTCGTGTTGGATATCAACGGCCTCGTATCACTAGCAGTCGAGATGACAGGCATCTTATCCTCATGGCTGTAATGGATCGTTCAGCCACGTCTCGATCCCTGAGTCAAATGATGGCGACGTTTGCAAGACAACAACCATCTGCACGAACAGTTCGACAACTTTTGCAGTAGCATGGACTATCGCCTCGGAGACCATGGCTGCGGTTACTCTTGACGCTGCATCACAAACAGGAGCGCCTGCGATGGTGTACTCAACGACGAACCTGGGTGCACGAATAGCAAAACGTCATTTTTTCGGATGAATCCACGTTCTGTTTACAGCATCATGATGGTCGCATCAGTGTTTGGCGACATCGCGGAGAACGCACATTGGAGCCGTGTATTCGTCATCGCCATACTGGCGTATCACCCGGCGTGATGGTATGGGGTGCCATAGGTTACACGTCTCGGTCACCTCTTGTTCGCACTGCCGACACTTTGAACAATGGACATTACATTTCAGATGTGTTACGACCCGTGGGAAAACCTACATTTCAGCGGGATAATGCACAACCGCATGTTGCAGGTCCTGTTAAAAAAAATGTTTAAATATATGTGAAATCTTATGGGGCTTAACTGCTAAGGTCATCAGTCCCTAAGCTTACACACTACTTAACCTAAATTATCCTAAGGACAAACAAACACATCCATCCCCGAGGGATGACTCGAACCTCCGCCGGGATCAGCCGCAGAGTCCATGGCTGCAGCGCCTTAGATCGCTCGGCTAATCCCACGCGGCTGCAGGTCCTGCACGGGCCTTTCTGGAAACAGAAAATGATCGACTGCTGCCCTGCCCAGCACATTCTCCAGATCTCTCACCAACAGAAAACGTCTGGTCAATGGTGGCCGAGCAACTGGCTCGTCACAATACGCCAGTCACCACTCTTGATGAACTGTAGTATTTTGTTGAAGCTGCATGGGCAGCTGTACCTGTACACGCCATCCAAGTTCTGTTCGACTCAATGCCCAGGCGTATCAAGGGCGTTATTACGGTTGTTCTGGGTACTGGTTTCTCAGGATATATGCACCCAAGTTGCGTGAAAATGTTATCACGTGTCAGTTATAGTGTAATATATTTGTCCAACGAATACCCTTTTATCATCTGCATTTCTTCTTGGTGTAGTAATTTTAATGGCCAGTAGTGTAATTCTAGATGGGGCTACAAATTTTTTTGATGGCAGCCGTCTAATTTGTACCCGTAAGTCTCTCTCTCTCTCTCTCTCTCTCTCTCTCTCTCTCTCTTTCTCTCTGTCTATCTGTCTGTCTCCCTCTGCCGATGAGAAAACAGGTAGAGAAGGTCTTTTGTTTATTATAACATGTTACGGGAAATGGTAGCTCCAAAAGACTTGTTATTTTCTCGCAAGAAACTCCTCTTTGCTCTGTAATCAGGTAAAGTACAGAACGATTTCAAAATTTTGTCCACCTTACCTTGACATCAAAACTACCACATTAAAGAGGGAACACCGTACAGACTTACAACCGAGTTCTACAACAATAGAAATGAAACGTTGCGAGCAATGCCAAAGCATTTCACATTGTGCAACCTATGTCTCCTATGTCTATCTAGAGGCCATTGACACACAGCGACGTCAGCGTGTCTGTTGACAAATAAGAACTAACGTTAAGTTCTCCGTTTCGTTGCACCACTACAAGATAGATTGTCGAAATACTTTTTGGCGAATCTCTGGGTGTAGGGTTTCGCTGGCTTCGGTAGCTGGCGAGAGTGTGCCGTTAATGGATGGATCCGATTTCCGTCTTGCTTAAGCACAGGGGTAAATATTTACACAACAACGACGTTCGTTTGCTGTTTTCTGCTTTACTGGATGCTTAGGTTACAGGCTAAAGGTAGATAACATTGTCTTATGCAATATCTTTCCGTAGCCAGCGTACATCGTTTTAATATACTGGGGGAGATTAAATGCCTGATATACGTCCCTTACAAACATAAAGTTGGCGGGTTTGCCTGCATCGAAACTGCTCTCTCATGTCTCGAATCGACGTATGAGCGTACAATTATAGCCTGTGACGCTAACATAAATGTTCTATACAACAGTCCTTTGAGTACGAAATTCAAACGATTCCTTTGTTCTTGAAACCTATCGCTACTTCAGCTTGCTACTGCCCGTCGTACGAACAGCCGTCACACTCCCAAAGATATGTTTTCAACGAAATACCCAAACAGAGCAGTTCGTAATTGTCAAGCATCTGCGGCTGGCATGTCTATCCATAACAATTTTCACGCCATACTCGCTAGAATTTCCCAGCAAGAAACTACAAATGCCTGGACATCGAGACATCAAATGCAATAATTTATCTGAACTTACAACTTGGAGGGCGCCTTCTATTCTCTTCTTTGTTTACAAACTTACTCGACTACATGACAATTACGCTCCCTTAAAGACAGGAAAAGTAAGACGACAACCTGCATGTTCGCTAAATGACGAATGAAACAGCTCATGAATCGCAGAGACGTTGAATATCAGTCATACAAACGGCGCCCCCCGCCTGAACGTCATATTGTTTACAAGCAGAAGTGGAACAGAGTCAGTGTAGCTGTGGGAAATACAGAACTCAGGCATACCCACACATCAGCCGACAACAGAAACAGAACAGCTGACCTATGGAAAAACTTACATGTTCTTGGTATGGTCAAAGCAAAAGCTGGATAACTGACCCTGTACTTCACATTACCTGCAGCCACAAACGAAACAGAGCTTCATTGATTCCTTCATGGGGGTAAACGAATGCAACCACAAAAAATTCTATATAAGACGTGCTAATTGCAGTATCTTCTAAAAAGCCATAATGCGTACATCACTTCTTAACCACAGGTGTTTTCTCTGAGGACTGGAAACGGAATAGTTGTGCCGCGACCTAAGACGTACCTTGTCAAAGCACCCTCTACATTCTTCCTGCGCTCTCCAAGGCCTTAGAATGTCCGCGACCAGCTTAGTAACTACCTAACCATAACCAGCCTACGAATACCAGTCAGCTTTCCGTAAATATCACAGCACGACTTTTGCTTCAATAAGGTTAACATATGGTTTGTACTTGCCATGGATGTACAACTGGTGACTATTATGCACTTCTTACACTTAAGTAAGGCCTTTCACAATGCCTACTTAGACATTTTACTTGCCAAACAGAAAAGTCCAAATTTCTCGCTAAACGCAGATTGTTGGTTTCGCTTCTATCTGGCGTCTCGCTAGCAGTACGTCTTGTCCAGCACCATAAAATCATAATGCAGGCAAGTGGCATCAAACGTCGCCCAGGGTTCGGTATTAGGTCCTACACGT
Organism: Schistocerca americana; assembly: GCF_021461395.2. Lineage (NCBI taxonomy): Eukaryota > Metazoa > Arthropoda > Insecta > Orthoptera > Acrididae > Schistocerca > Schistocerca americana. Next base: position 788,309,095 of record NC_060122.1, on the reverse strand, counting down.
TTCCATTGTATGTCAATGTTGCATCATCAGTTTTGTCCTACTGCAAATATCACGTATATTCTCATGACCTCCAGTTGTATGCAAGTGCAAAACCAACAGACCTGAAGACAGTTATCGAGAATCTCATTACCGCCATTTGTGCGCTATCAAAACAGACAGAGAATATAGAGCTAAAGCTCAATCCATCCAAAGCCTCAGGAGTAATAATTAGTCACTCTAGGCTCATAATCCTGAAATTCCGCAATTCTTACCATCTTTAATCCTTAAGGGAACAAATATCAACTTCCGTCCCTCAGCAAAGAGTCTATAAGTAATAATAAATGAAAATCTTAAGTGCAATGAGCACGTAACTGCACTGTGCAAGAAGGCATCAGCATCTCTTCATGCCCTACAAAAATATAAATACATCGTCCCTGTTGTGCTGAAAAAGAAACTTGTACATACCCTTATATTTCCAATTACTGATTACAGCGATGTTATCCTGCAAGGCATTTCTCGGGAAAGCTCACTGAGCCTGGAACTGGTTATGAATGCCTGTGTTCGTTATATTCGTGATGCACAACTCTTTCATCGTATTTCACCATCATATACGGAGGTATCCTGGCTACATGTAAACCAGCGCAGAGATTTCCAACCCTCCGTCTTGTTTACTGTGTTATGAATGTACACTGTCCCTCATACCTCTCCCCGACCTGAACGCTATTATCTGAATAACACAGCAGAAATACTCATCTCCATCACAGCAAAATCCTTTCTGTTCCACTCCAGCGTTCAGCTACTCTCTCGAAGTCCTACTCTGTAACAGGAACCTGACTCTGGAATAATCTCCCGCATTATATCAGAGAACTGAATAAATCGTCAGCTTCAGAAATCAGTTAATAACATATCTGCTAAGCAACAGTTTTCGATACCAATGTCCCTGTACTCATAGTTACTCTTGTATATCCTTCTTTCCAGCCATACCTTCCTTATTTGCCAATATTCTTAGCTGATGCAGTCTCCTGACATTTCCTTTCACGCAACTCGCTATAATACCAAACATCAATTTTGTATATCCATTAACTCTTTTTATACCTGCCACTATCATCATTGTTATTATTGTCATTATTATTGTTATTGTTATTATTATTATTATTATTATCATCAATATTATTGTCAACAGTAGTAGGAGCAGTAAAAGTATTGCCATTATTAACTGCATTAGTTCATAGTATTATTTATTGTCATTATCACTGTATGCCATAGAATCATTTTAATACAGTTTCGCATAGTAAAACTGTTATTTGTTTGGTAAATATGATGTAGAAAACATACTGTATGTGTGAATCCCTGGTCCCGTATAAGAGGGGGCCTGATGGCCCTCAACAGATAAAGATGGATAAGTAAGTAAATAAATACCTGTAGCTACAACTCATCCGTTTTTCAAGTGACAATGTCATACTTCTGTTTGAGCATTTCCGTCTTTTCTGTATTAACCTTGGAAGCTGTTTACGTGATAATGTTATGATCCTGGATTTTCAGACTATTTGTTCATTCTATTTTATGCACAATATTTTGACTGCCTATGCAATCGTCGTCTTCAGACGCTGTAAGAGTTGTTCTTCTATGTACGCCCGCGACATGGGCTCGAACCAAACTGTTAAACATTGTTCGTCCCTTGCCGCAATTTGTATCTGTGTTGCTCATTACTTCCACTAAACTTTTTGATACTCTGTTGTTTTTCGTAGCTCACATTCGCATTCCGTGAGTCACACATTCTCTCAATGTTCCCCGTCTATGGTGGACGTGGCGACCGGAAAGATCGCAATTAACTGAGTGCCAGATCACGCGCCTTGTTGGAAATGAACCTCCATCACAGTTTACTAGGTTATCCGCCGTGTTTACTTCGACAGATTCCTTAATTACGTGGTGGGAGAAACTCGGCGTTTGTAGCATAATTTTTATCACGATAATGGTCACGTGGCATCTCATTTCATGATTATATTGAGGCAGTTGTTGGTGACAGATGATTTGTATGGTTGTTTAATCGCGTGTATCGGTGATGTTGAATACATCTCTCCTCGTTTGCGCTATTAGCCCAACGTAGGACAATACCACATTCGCATGACATGCGGAACATGCACGGCTTTGGGAGACCTACTTGGTCTTTAACATTACAAGAAAGATTTACTATCTTGGCTAAGTGAGGCGAAATAGACAGGATGCCATGTTTCTGTAGGAGTCTACCGATCCTACCAAATAATGGGCCAGGGTAAGGTGAATGACGTCTCCTTAGCCGTCGCCGTTAACGCACGGCTGTGCGGGGGCGATCGACTCGTAGGTAAACCGGTTCGAATCCTGGGGGAGAATGAAATTTCACCGATACTAATTGGTCGGTAAGGGGAGGGCGTGCGGTGGCTTAAAGTTTCTGGTCACTAGTCTTTGCGCCAGTGCCCTGGACTAAATTACAAACCTCTCCACAGTGTCTCATGGAGGGAGTACATGCGACACTGCTGATGGCTGTCCGTCCATCGGATGAATGGAGACGCTTAAGCCAAGCGGCCCCTTGATTGTGCTCCTGATAAGTAGGCAATGTCGCGGCACCGGGTTTCACTCTCTCCGTTCCCTTCATCCCTAACAACCCAAATCCGATACCACACTGTCCAAGCACTCATCACAGTCGTCCACACGATGAAGATACACACTTGACATTTCTTAACAGGTGAGAGGAAACACCTCCACTAGGACGTCACCATGAGCTGCGCTGCATGGTTCCTGCATCTGCTCCCCCCGACGCTCTTTCCCTGAGTATGTGACAATTCTATGTGAGCCGTGCGTGACTTGTGTTCTCGCCATCACCTATTTTACACCATGTTTTTAACGTACTTCCACCTCACTACGTTAATTTAAAATACTACTGTCACTGAGTTGCTGCTTTGCCTGACCGTGACCGGCGCTAGCAGCGCGTATCGATATATCCCTTCTTGTAGTATCTTTGCTGGACTGCTATTACTTCCCGGTGGTTGTCTGTCGTAAGCCAGTTCGGGTCGTGATTTCGGGCTGCCAGTCAGTTGAAACACGTGTCGAGCGCAGTCTGGACCTGCCAGTCAGGGAGTTGCAATGCTGCACTAGGGCAGTCGGGTTGGAGCAGGAGTGAGGTCTGCCTCGATATGGCTCGATATGGCTCGACCATTGCCGCCACGCATCCCTTAAGCCGGGCCACGGTCTTGGTGGATCGTTAGTCGGTCGTCGTACCGGACGATGCGTTTTGGCTCGTCGATCGTTCATGAGTCGTGTGTGTGTGTGTGTGTGTGTGTGTGTGTGTGTGTGCGTGTGCGCATCGATTTCTTATTTGTCTTCGTGCATGCTTAGTTACTGTTAGGTATCGTTCACGTCTTCGTGCAAGTGTTTTTCAGGTTGTGGGTGTAGTTGGCGTTATGTCCACTGACGACTATTTTGGATGTTGTCGGCACTCTGAGGGTAGTCGGGCGGTTGTTGCGGACCAGGAAAGTTATCTCCGCGCATTGCAGTCGGCTGGGTCCGCTGGCGGTCCCTGCGCAGTGTCGCAGCACGTGTGGAGCTGTCCGATCTCTACGAGCTTCGTGGTTCACCGACCCAGGACGTCAAAGTTCAGTAGTGGTTTCAACTACCGAAGCCAGATCCATCCATATGTGTGGTTCGTTTCGGTGGTTCGTTGTTGGGGAGGTTTTCCTGTGAGCAACACCGAGTGTTTGTAATGCTGAAATTTAGCCGCCATGCGGTGGAATTAACTGTATTGGTTGACTACAATTCAAGTGCACCAGAGGAATTTTCTGCCTTGTTGCCGTTAGTGATCCGGTTACCTGCCCTGGCCACTAACGTAACTTCAGGCAGTGTCCCTTCCTCGCCTGTTGTTGCTGTCCAACACTGTGTGTAGTTTTGACAGCTTTATAGACATACATGTTTGATTGTGGATAATCGCGCCCGCAACATTTTGTGTTTCAATTCTCATGCACCGATTGGTGGCAAGCAAGTCGTTTGTCGGTCGGTCCGTGACTGTCCCATGGTTGGGTTTCGATGGATCAAGTGTAGTTGGGCGCACCACCTGTCTCACCTGGAGGCTTCTGAGTGCTGTTGTCTCTACCGTCTTTCTCACCGGTGTTTAACTGTTTGTTTGTAATCTATCATAGCCAATGCTAAAAAATTCCTGGTTTTACTGTGCTTTATGTAAGTAAGTTTGAATTCCGGCAAGTGGGTATTTGCTGAAAGGTTATTTGTCGTCGTGTTGTCTTTTCTTTAGTCCGGTTTCAGCTACTTAAGACTTAAGGCTCCTGGTTATTTTTTTTTTTTTAATTCTGGAAAACTAATTGTGGACCTTCAGCCTTGGAACCTTATTCTCAGATTACCTTTCGAGCTTAAACATTGTGGCATTCTGCCTTTGAAAGGTTAAGGTAATTTATGTCAAAATCTTGAAAATTTTATTGTGGGCCTTCAGCTTTTGTATTGCATCTTGTTTATGTTTGTCTATCCATTTTGCCTTGAGGCTTTCCACTTACATATATTTAATTATTTTATTTGATATTTTAACTGCATTTCTTATGTTGTTGATTTTCAAGATTTTTTGTTTGAAGGCCTTCAGCCGTGAAAGAATTGCATTTTGAAACTCGCAGTTGTAAAGGCTCGGCTATGTGCCGTTTTGGTTTAAAGGTATTATTAAATTACAATGCTTGTTTTGTAAATCAAACTAACTTTTCCTGCTGCTAATTATTTTATTTAATCGATACGCGTTTCGCCTTCTACTGTTTTAGCGCATCATCTGTGAGATCTATAATGATACAGTATTGTTAGTTATAGATTATCAAACAGTTCACTTCACGATTTTTTGTAAAAATGTAATTACTTACGATTTGCTGATCTGCGTTTCCTCACATCTGGTCTGGAGGTTGCACTACCACTTTTATCATTGCCATATAATCACATCTTCGTGTTTTCGCCCTCCACACACTGTTCACCATGTTTCTCACTTTTTTGTGGTGGACTATCGTTCTTTCTAGAAGGCGAAACGCGTATGGATTAAATAAAATAATTAGCGGCAGGAAAAGTTAGTTTGATTTACAAAACAAGTATTTATATGCTTGCTGCGGAGGATGGCCACACATACAAACTTATTAAATTATAATGAATTATAATTTTAAGGTGAAACTGACCCCAACCTTATTTGCCTCTTTCCACAATCCTAATCACCTGTTCTGCTCAGTGTGTTTAGCGGGCGTGTCACTATGTAAGTTAGTGAAGTGATACTTGGCTTCTCCTGTTCTGCCCGGGAGACAGTCTTTTCTCAGGAGCTCTTTCTTTTGTCTGCAACGCCCGCTCATTTTGACTAGCTGAGCACCCATTCCTAAGAAATACACTGCACAACAAAGTTAAAGGACCATATTTTCGAAACTCGGTAATTGTCTTCTAATGCAAAGCATAAGTTTGAAGTTTGACTCAAAAACGCCTCCAATCTTCCTCGGTAACGGTGCGACTGGCTGCTCCCTCTGACGTCACTTCGAACGGCAAGGTGTCGATGCATGCAGAAAACCAGCGACAGCTCAAAACTCCGTATCAACTGTAAGGTGACGTAATGATGTCACATTGGCACCAGATTACACTACAATTTTGCCTAAAGCGGCCGTGGATGTGTCACCTGATGAGATCATCACACTCCCTCTTACCCAAGTGTATCCCCCCTTTTTTTTGTCGTCTCTACGATGGATGTCACAACAGTGATACCCAGCGTTGAGATCACGCGGTATTCCTATGGGTTGCAAGGAAAACATTTTAGACGCCAACGCCGCTCAGAATTGACACGAAAAGGCCCTTAGTAAGGGGGGGGGGAGGGAGGAGGGAGAGGAGGGTGTGTCATAAAGCACGTCAGTGAAACCAATCCTTCTCTTCGTGCGTTGACTCCCACACATTTCGCGGTCGGAAACGACAGTTTGCAGTGCGATGAGCAATAGAACGACGTTCTTGGCAAGTCTGGCCACTGCTGCCACCCCCTGCGCGTTTCAACCCTACTTTAAGGACGCTGATGGGTTGCAACCCCACTGAACTGAACGTGAACTTACCCCCTTACAGTGTAGGTGACAGTAATTTTTGCTGTGCCGCACAGAACCATTAGGCAAAATCTGAACGTGATACGAAGCAGTAACGTTGAGAGGCACCCACATGCCTTGCTCGTACTGTGGCATCAAGCAGTCAGGCCTGCAAGATAAGTGGTCTGCCAAGCGAGTGGATTTGTTGTAATTTCTCGTGTAACATCAATGACTGATTATGAGCTCTGGTACCCACAATTAAGCTACAAATTATTCTCCTGTTTGAATATTACGCAACGGAAACGGATAACGTACATCTGACTATTAGTAATTTACACAACTCTGATTGTTCAATACACTATGGCAATACCACATTTTCTTTCTTGCCCAACGGCTTTCTCCAACACGTGGCCATCGCACTGAATGTGAATGGCGCACACATTGTAAATTCTGGGTATCATGATTACACACTATTCGAAGAACAAGGCCACCAATCTTTTTCTCTTCACTATCTTTTTTATTCCGATAAATTCTATTATGATTCAAAGATAACCTAAACACACCATTACATTTTATACAACAATTACACATGAGAAATTCCGCCCAGTGGGCATGGCTTTACATTGGTGATTCTCTATCTTATGATCTCGCAATTATCTAACGCTACAGTGCACTTTCTGGATAGGATGGTGGATCTTACGCCATAATTCACACATCGACTCTCACACCCATCATCACGAAAATTTACTCCAGACCGAGCGGTGCAAAAAAGGAACATGCATAACCCACTGCCTCTGAACCTACCTTGCTACTCTCCCATGCAAACCACACATACTTAAATTACATGAAATACATCACACTGGGGACATACATCACAATGTTAGAATCACTTCATTTTCAGCTTTCCCACTTCAATTAGTATCCATCCCAGTTTCACACGACACTGCCCAACTTCGTAACTTTTCTTTCCTACTACGAACTCTGGAGGATATATGCACGTCTTCCTGTGCAATGCAACCCAAGTGGCGTTGCTGGATAGACGGCTGACTCACCTTGCTTCACTCTCAGAGTATTAGAATTTGAATCTTGCGTCACACGGAAACATAACACTCAAAGTAACATTAAGAACATATTCGTCACACACGCGAGTCCTCAACTGATACCATGGATGAGTACTTCTCCCTATCCTTTGTCTCACACACAAATTGAGACTGACACAGTACTCACCACATAGAAGTACTCGTCTCTAATTTCAAGCCCTGCACACGCCATTTCTTAAATATTTCCAACTTATAGTGCACACGCCAGTAATTCAGCTTAACTTCAGCACTCTGGAGTATTTCAACTTATTGCTACAAATGGTTTCATTGTGGCCGTTGGTCACTTCCGAAGATTACTACAATCCCCTTAATATTACCTAACTGTCATTTAATTATACCCGCAAAAGTTCCTGAAATAGAGAAATAATTATTCCAAACTACTTTTAAGTATTTCACATGCATACCATCTCTCTACTCTTTTGTCTTTACGGAGCACACCTAAGACAGGTCTTACCAACACAAGATCCAGCGCCAGAGTGCTGAAACATGGCCGTTCTTCAGGTCCTCTCGCATCTCTGCCGAGGTGGGGGAGGACCATGCTACCGTATTGGTCAGCCACATTTCAGGCGCTCAAAGCTCAGGTAAATTTCAACTCTTTGGATCCACCAAAGGTGACGAAAGGACCGTCTCATAGATGGTCATATATTGCACATTCACTATCTGCGGTTAGCAGACGACCATATATTCTTTCACAGATATCACCAAATTGGATGTAAGGCTTTATTTTGTGGGAGTGCACATCTGATCAATTAAATAAATAAATTGTCGTTCTTTCCTACAATGGTATCCGGCACCGGTGTATTAAGTGAAATTGAGTTATTACTACAAAAAATATGTTGTTCTGACAATAATACCGAAAAATGTTGTACCTATTTTCAATGTCTGGCGGTACTGTACCCTTTCACCGTGTTTCATGTTTTTTTCATCCTTCCTGTGTCCTCATCACCGAAAAGTTCGACATTGACATATGCGTGAATAGAATGAAGTGTCACTTTGAAACCACCCAGTTCGGCTAAACCCCTTGAGGACGTTAAAAATGTACGTGTCAGAAGCTTCGACCCACTTCAGACGCGAGGCTACGCTAGCGCCTGAGAGTTACGCAAACTCTTGGACATAGTTAGGTGGAGTTTGCCTACCTCCAGGCGCTAGAGCAGGCGCAAGGCAAGGTGGTGGTTTCATTGACGCCCTTCATCCCAGACCCAAAGCCCTTTCGTGTCGATTCTCAGCGGCGGTCTGCCAGAAATACTTTCCTCAGCCGCGTGTAAGAAATTCACGTGATTTCAATGTTGTGAGTTGCGGTTCTGACCTCCATTGCAGAGGTGTCAAAGAATGTAGTAAAATGTTGTTAAAGGGATGTGACGACTTCCCCATAATGCGACACGTCCCCAGTGGCTTCCAGCAAAATTGTGGTAAAGTTTCCTGACAGTGTTACATCAATAACTCACCTTACAGCTCATATGAACTTCTGAGCTGTGGCCTCTTCTTGTATGTGTCGACACCTTGCTGTTTCAAGCATCGCCGAGCAAGAGGGTGAAGTCGCCGAGCGCCATCATTTTCCACAATATAGAGAAAGGTTGTAGGCAGTTTTGAGCCAAATTTCAAACTTACGCGTTGCAGTGAGAGACAATTATAGGTTTTCGATAAAATAATACTTTACTTTTGTAGCGCAGTGTATTATTCGTAGGTGTTGTAATTCTTCAGCGAGCCTGTCCTTACCTGAATGTGCTTCAGCTCTGTGGAGCAGAGTCTTGAGCACTAAATTTCCTTGTGATTCGTGCTGACGGCTAGAGGCGTGGAGATAGAGATCAGAGTGCGTGAGTTTCCCACACACTTGTAACCTCCTCACACGAAATTGATGAATCAAAATTGACCATTAAACCCACACAATAATATTAATTAAATAATGAACCATGAATGAAATGTAACCTCGTAACAGAAATAATAATATCTGGTAAATTTTATAAGGGCAGCAGCGCTGACCTTCGGCCCTGTATTCTGAATAAAACAAGCAAAAATTCTTATCTCAATAAAAACCGCAACTATATCTGCTCTTAATTATACATTCTTTGACAAAGCTTCGTGCAATGCTAGCGTATATTTTTTTTTTTATTCTTGGAGGGAATGCATAGGAAATATTCTTTAAATTGAAATGAATGCTCTTCTTTAAAAGAGTTGCTTTATATTATAAAAATTATTATTGGGGCATTTTTTGAACAAATTAAATTACAATTAACATACATTATTAAATATGCGCAAGGCTGCTTCTTTACCTTCTAGAACAATACTCATCCTCCAGAGCCCTGACCAGAGTCGCGACCAGAGCCACACCCGACGCATGCCGACTCCCGCAGACTACTAATGTCCACTCGCTACTGTTTCCGACCGACTACAACGGTATCCGACTGACTACTATTGCAGACGCGCGACAAGCAACAACTAACAATAAACTACTCTCTGGTCAGAGATTCTGTCATGCCTCGCCCATTGCCGGCGAAGCATATCCCTTACATAACCCTCCACTGGGGGGGCAAAAATTTGGCAGCGATGGTGAGTCAATTGGACTTGCCATGAGCAACAAACTTTTCTTAATTAACTAAGTTTACAATCACAGAATATTTACAGATATGTAAGTGCAGAACATGAAATAAAATATAGTGCACACGCACTGAGTACAGAACATATCAGGCAATGACAAAATGTATACACAATGAGTACAAAATATATAGCAAATGGCAAAAGTGCACATGCACTGTAAAACTCTTTAGCATTTTTACAACAAATAAACATAATGAGTAGAAATTATATTGACAAATGACAAAAGTGCACACGCACAGCAGTTCAGAACATATCAGCAAATCACAAAAATGTATATGCAATGAATACAAATCATGTTAAAAAAATGACGAAAGTGCACACGCACTGTAGTACAGAACATATCAGGAAATCACAAATGTATACGTAATGAGTACAAATCATATTAACAAATGGCACAGAGTGCACACGAACTGTAAAATTCTCGAGCATTTTTTTACAACAAATAAACATATAAAGGAGTGAAATAAAGTGCACATGCACTATAGAAGTCTTTAGTATTTTTAGGACAACTGATCTTGTTAACAAATGAAAGGAAGTGCACACACACTGTATATTTTTTTTGTCGTTTTACATGAATTAGGAAAGGAATGGGAAGGATTGCGTCATGGTTGTAGCACTTTAGTTTGCACGCAGCTGCACTGAAAGTCCATATCTTTCTACAGAAGCACAACACCAAGTGAGACAATCTGAAGCTCTTTTCCTTGAAGTATTAATCAGTGTAGCCAAGACACTGAAATGTCGCAATAATATTCCATGCTATCATTTTGGTAGTACACTAGGTACACCAAACAGTGGGACCATAATAACATCTCCATCGCTCAAGGTGGTGGACAGCATGTCGTGTCAACACCATGTTCTTGTAAATTAGACCAACGTAGATTTAGTGCAAAAACCAAATATAGTGCTCCATGATCATGAGGATAGACATGACAAATGGATATTGCAGTAATTTCTGGTAATTAGGTCAGAAGGTGAAGGACATTAGGTCACATAGAAGTCTTCATTGAGAATTACACTAGTCTAACAACTGATTTGAGTAATTGGTGGCACTCCTCGCCCAGTTACTGAACATTTCTGTACCATGTATGTAGTATTACAGAATAATGTTCATAAATTATCTGAATATAGTAATTATTGGCACTCATTGCCCAGTTACAAACCATCAGAAGTCGTCATTCAAAACAGAAGCTAATGAATGGTATAGTATTAACATAATTCACTTAATTACAGTAATCATTGGCATCATAGGTCATCTTACTACAATAATCAGTGGCATTCATTGGCCAGTTACAAAACATTTTTTTTTGTTGTATGTATTATTCAGAAGTCATTATTGAAGTGATATATTATTCAGAGCTGATCAGTATTACTCAGAACTCTCTTAAACTAGTAGCATTATTTGGGACTGGTAATTACATTGTTTGCTTTTGAGTTATTGCTGCAAATGAAGATGTGTAACGTCATTCGTCATGAGTCAGCTGTAGCAAGGTTATGAAACAAGTAGAGTATATGTGATCACATTCATAAACGACATAGGTTTAATAAACAACTATTTATGCCACATTAATTTCATGAATAATTTATGCTGCAAAATATACAAAATGGATTATGAAACTGAAAGAAGAAACGCATATTATGCTGAAAAGTAGTGAGCTTCGAATTAACAGGTAGTGAAATGTGTATAAAAATATATATATTCTCTAGCTGTCCTTTCCAAAACCTTCAGTCATCATACCATGCGATATAAGACATACTGTCAAAACGAACTGCAACAAATACTTAAATAACTACATAGCATCTCTTAACTAACAGTAAATATATAAACTTCATCATCATTTTCATCTGCAAAGAAAAACTTCATTATCCATATCACCATAACTCCGTTATTATCATCACCTGTAAAGAAAAACTTCATTATCCATAGTAGCATATTCTTCATCATTATTCATCACCATTCATTATCATCTGAAAAAAAAAATCACTTCATTATTCATTATACAACTATTCCTTATTTCTAGCATATTTCATCACTAAAACTAAGATGTGTAGTTCTGTCTGACAGCCTGCATCAATCGCCTCGTATTCTGGAAGAAAAAATTAGTTAAGACTGCTATCATACGATGTGTATAGCATATTCTTGTTAATGCTTGTTAATTCTGATCCATTTACTCTTCATCACGAGGTATTGCATCCTCTTTCGTTCATTCCGAAGGTGAAATTCCCATTTCTGTTTAATTTATTTCCTTTACACGTTATTTATTTCTGAAAATGATGAACAAAGATTAATGTCTTGCATTTAATTCATATACCCACTAGATAAAAACTGGTTTATAGTAACATAATTGAGCATACAGCATAGCATGACAGAAAATGTAATATGTCAAAACATCGACAGTGTTCAGAAGCAAAAATGTACACAGTGTATCACAATGTAGCAGCAATAAAAAATTTAAAATAGTCACGATGTTTAGATATCATAAGGCAAAAATGTCAAAGTCAACTGGTGTTTGTTATATCTTAACTACTTCATAGTGCATACAAACAAAACATGAAAACAATCATACATACATAAAAAATAGAAAATATGCGTGGTCCGATAAGTAACGACAAGAAATGCCTCTGTTAACCTTACCTTGCCGGGCACTTGCCAAGAAAAAATACGACAATCATCAGTAAGCAATCACATAGATACAATTGCATAAGTGGTCATATAGTGTGTAAGTTCATCTGGAAAATTACACGGTCTGATGTGTAACGACAAGAAGAGGGACCTGCTAAAATTACCTTGCCGGACACTTGCCAAGAAAAAATTACGATAATCATCAGTAGGTGTTCATGTGAATATAATTGCATAAGAGGTCACAAAAAAAAATTAGGAAATGGCATTACAGTGTGATAAATCATAAAGTATGTTCATTCAATAAAAGGTTTGATGTTGGATACATAGTGGTTCCCTTTGGTTTTTCCGGTTCTCAAAGTTTCCACGTGTACTACATTGGTGTGAGGAATGCTGCGAATCCGATATGGACCTGCGTATAGAAGTTCAAATTTACTCCACCTACCTTTTCCTCTATTTGATAAATAGTGCGTATGTAATATCATCTTCTGTCCAATGCGAAAGTCACGGCGTGTACAAACCTGTTTTTGTTGTCTTCTCCGGCGCTCTGCGGCACGTTTGATGTTGTTCAGCGCAATGTCAATTATTTCATGGTGTCGTAGTCGACGAGATGTAGGAAAGGTTACTGATTCTTTAATTTTGTTAGGTGGTTCAACATTTTTCAGTATAACAGACGGAGATAGCATAGAAGATTCATTCGGTATCGAATTAATTACATCTTGGAATGAGAGTATGTGTGTGTCCCAATTAATATGTTTTTTATGGCAGTAAATTCTACACAGTTTACCAATTTCTTTCATTAATCGTTCACAAGGGTTCGAAGAAGCATGGTACCTGGATATATAGATCGGAGAAATGTTTCTAGCTCGTAACATATGTGTCCATATAGCAGATCGAAACTGTGGTCCATTGTCGGAAATTACTTTCAACACATGCCCTACATGAAATAGAAAATGTTTTACAAATGCTTTCGAAACAGTTTTAGCAGTAGCTTTGTGTAACGGAGTGAAGGTAACAAATTTTGAAGTGAGTTCAACAGCGACAAAGATGTAGCAAAAACCTCTATTAGTTCTAGGAATCGGACCAAAAATGTCTACAGCGGCCATGTGTCTTAATTTAACAGGTACAACGGGATGTAATGGAGGAATATGTGAAGTCGTGTCTGATTTAGCTTTCTGGCAGATTTTACATGACGCTAAAACTCGTCGAATACGTTTCTCCATGTTGTTAAAATAACAGTTCTGTCTCAGTATAAGAAAACATTTTCTGGCTCCGTAATGTGCGTAACTTAAATGAGTATACCAGATTAATTTGTTAACAAGTTCGTCAGGAATGCATAATAACCAATTGTTGCTGTCAGGATGAGAGCGGCGAAACAGAATGTCATTGCGTACAGTGTAATGGTTTCTAATGGTAACATTATTCTTATCTTGCCAAAGGTGTTTAATCTCTTTCCACACGTTGTCTTTATTCTGCTCTTGTGCTATGTCTTGTAATGACGACGAAATGAAATTTTCAAATGCAACTTGTTGAATGTACATGACTGTGAAATTTGCTTTACAGAAGTTGGTTGCGATGTCTTGTCGATTGTTGCTGAGAGAAGGGGATAGTGCGTCTCCTACAACATTTTGTGTGCCGGGAATGTGAACAATTGTAAAATTAAATTCCTGTAGATAAAGTTTCCATCTGCTTAATATGTCGTGTGTAAATTTAGTGGAAAGTAAAAACTGTATCGCTCTATGATCTGTGTAAACCGTAGTGTGTCTTCCATAAAGAAAATGCCGAAATCTGGTAAAAGCCCATACAACACACAATGTTTCAAGTTCTGTAACAGAATAATTTCGTTCAGCAGGTGACAGAATGCGACTTGCAAAAGCGATGTTTTTAATTACTGTACAACCATCTTCTTCAATATCCTGAAAAATGTGTACGCCTAAATCGGTGTTAGAACTGTCGGCGGCAATAGAAAAATTTCTAGTAAGATCTGGGTGCGATAAAAGTGGTGCATTCAACAAGGCTTCTTTCAAGTTCACAAATTCAGAATGTGCTTGGCTATCCCAGGACCAAATAGTGTTTTTACCTGTGAATTGACATAATCTAGGGGTGCATAAGCAGAGTAATGAATAAATTTACGAAAGAAGTTAATTAAACCCAAAAAGCTACGTAGTTGTTTCTTCGTCGTAGGAACACTAATGTCACGTAAAGCTTGAAGTTTTTCCGGGTCAGGCGTAATGCCTTCTGCTGAAATTACATGTCCAAGAAATTTTATAGAAGTTTTACCAAAGTGCGATTTACTGAGATTAACTGTGAGTCCTTGTGCACGAAAAGTTTGCAACAGTCGTTCAAGAATCAGATTGTGTTCAGACCAGTTAGCTTCTGAAATAAGAATGTCGTCTACGTACGTTGTGATTCTGTCTTTAAGTTCTGTCGGAAGTATTGTTTTCAAACCGCGAATAAAAGCTGCTGAAGAAATAGTTAAACCGAATGGTAATTTACAAAATTGATAACAGTCACCAAAACAGAGAAATGCTGTGTACTTTCTGCAGTTCGGATGGAGCTGAATTTGCCAAAATCCCGATTTCAATTCTAATGTGGAATAAATAGCACTACCATGAAATTTCTGTAGAAGTTCTTCTAGTGTCTGTGGGCGATCTGTTTCATTAATAATAATGTCATTGATGTGACACGAATCAAGTACGAGGCGAAGTGAGCCATCTTTTTTCTTAACAATGTGCAACGAGTTTATGCACGGACAAACTGCCGGTTCAATAATTCCTTGGTCAAGCATAGCTTGCAATTCCTTCTTAACCTGTTCTCTATGAATATACGGAATGGGATAATGCTTGGCTTTAAATGTTTCGTGCTGTTTAACTTGAAATTCATGCATAAAACCGGACATAGTACCAGGAACTTTGTCAAAAACTGGAGCTTGCTGTAAAAGAATTTTGTGTAGTTGCGTGCGTTAGTCGTCTGTATTTGCACTGCTCTGTTTAACTTTATGAGAAATCATTTGTATAACGTCATACTCGGCTTCGTCTGGAGTATTATAGTTGTGTACGTACGTATCTGTGAACAATGTGGAGTTACAGTCTATGTTACGTGATGCGGAAATGACCTGTGTACGATTAATTGTTTGTTCTTCTGCAGATAAAGAGTGCTGAAATTCTAAAGCCAGTTGTACATTTTCATCCTTTAACATTAAATAGGAATTTTGAAAGTCAATAATGGCATCGTGTTGTACCAGAAAATTCGTACCTAAAATAATGTTTGTCGTCAATAAGGGAATAATCCAAAAATTTGAGTGAAATGTATGACCTGCAATACAAAATGATAAATGTGTCGGTAATTTTACATCTACTCCTTCACTAGATACTGCTCCTTTTTCTTTAGTTTTGCCTAATGGTAACGTAGGATAGGTATTCTCTTTGTTACACTCGTTAAAAGTTTCTTCATTTATAACTGACATAGGTGATCCAGAATCGATTACTGCCGAAAATTTCGATGATCCAATTTTAATTTCGATGACAGAATGTGAAATGGTTTTCTGAACAACTGTTCTTTCCTGCAAAAGAGTGTCTCGGATGTCGTCAAAAGTGACAACATTTTCGTGAACAAGATTCTGTGTATCTGAAGTATTGCTGACGTTGCTGGAAGATGCAATCTGTACAGTATCTAGTAAAATTCTATCTGACTTGTTACTATTCTCAGGAGGATGCTGTGGCATTTCGACTATTTGAACTGTTCTGTCATTTCTTCCAGACGTATTACGTTCTGGATGGTACCTACTGACTGGTTCATTCATGATAATATGTTGTTGCTGATGTTCTTGCTGCTGATGAGATTGACTGTTATTAAATGTACGCTGAAAATTGTGCTCATTATTTTTACGTCTGTCATGATAGTCATTTCTATATGGTGCATTCTGATAGGAATTGAAATAGTGTGTTTTCTGTACGTACTGATTCCCTTGTTGCTGTGTGTTACTATTTATTGGGGCCTGAGACTATACGTGCATGCGGCGAAACATTAAAGCTAGGTTGACCTTGTACATTACATTGTTGGTTAGGTATGCTAACCGGTTGGTTTTGTTGCTGTTGCGGTGGAAAACCTCTATTGTTACAAAAATGTGGTTCCTGTTGCTGATAATTTTGACAATACTGATAATTAAAATTTTGTCTGTTATTAAAGTTATGGTGGTTATCGTTCCTGAAGCGTCTATTAGCTTTGCTATTGAAATTGCGTGGATGATCGTAATTGCTGTATGTTTGTTGACTTTAGTTTATAAAGGAATAATCTGATTGCTGCACTTCCAAAAGCTGTAACAGATCTCTGAATGCAGAAATATTTTCTTTTTGCTGACCATTAAGAGTGACACTCTTAATGATTGTGGCAATTAAGAAATACATAATTGAATAAGTGCAGATTCACTATATGGTTCACTTAAGTACTGGTTTTGTTGGACCATGTGCTCAAAAAATTGCGTGACAGTGGAAAAATTTGAGTCCTCATAATTTGGTAAACTAATTAGTTGATCCTTAATTCCGCGCTGTGTCGTCTTCGACCAATACACTGACAGAAAAGCATTCCAAAATTCTTCTACGGAGTAGCATTGTCTCGCGATCGGTCTCATACTAGTTGCCGGTTCACCTTCCAAAAAACTGCAAATAAATTCAAGTTTGTGTGTTACAGGCCAAGTCGGTGGAAAAGCAAAGCCAAATTGTTGTATCCAATCCAAGGGGTGAATCTGTGTTCTGTCATTTTTAAATACTTTAAATTTTCTCACTGATAGAAAATGTTTGTAATCAAAATCATCGTCTCTGTATGTCTGAACAGGTTCACGATTGTATGAGAATCTATTTGTCTGTGACTGTTCGGAATCTCACTCACATAGTCTCAGTAAATTACCTAAATTATATTGGCTGTGTGAGTCTGACAAATGTTCGCAAAGTGGCGTCTGCTGTGATGTATTAAATGCTGAAACATTTTTCATCTCTGTTACCTCTTGCTGTAAAGTTGACAATTTTCTACGTAATGTATTATTAGACGAATCTATCTCACTGATCGTCTGCTGTAAATTTTGGAATTCAGGTGTTTGATTAAACGACATCGGTGAAGTATCGTCTGATTTGCTGTCATTATTACTTTCAATAACGTCAATACGACTGGCCAATTCATCATATTTTTACCTGATCATCGTTTATAGTGTCAGAAGTATTAATCTGTTTTTGTATTTTATGTGTGGTTTCGTTCAATTTTTTAACGTCAGCTTTGATGACATCGGGATCCTGAATTAGTTCTAATTGTTCAAGTCTGTCGGTCACTGTCTGAAAATCTACTTTGCATGTGTCTGTTTTTGATTTAAGATCGGTAATTTCATCATGCAATTCGGTGTTCAACTGTTTGATTGTATTAATTTCGTCTGATATAGTAGCAATATTGTTGTCTACGTATGTTTTTGCTTTCGTAAACAATTTACGTTTATCTTCCTGTCTCTTTGCGGCAATTGTTTCCATGACTTGTCGCTTTACTTTATTCTGATCCTGTATAAATTTACGGAAACGCGTTTCACTGTTTTGTAGGTGGTGATTAAAGCGTTCGTCAATTTGATTGTTCTGTTGGTCGAATTTCGCGTCTACTTTTGCATCCAGCGTGCGCGAAAGTTCTGCTGTCATTAATTTAAACTCGTCCCGTAACTGTGTTGCTTTTTCAGAGCATTGTTTACCGACTGCACTAATTTCGTCTCTGAGTGATTCTGTTGCAGCTGTTTGCATATCCCTTAATTCTTGAGCAACAGATCTAATTTCTTCACTACTTTTCCTAGCGCAAGCCTCAATTTCTTCACGTAACTGTTCTTTAGTATCATGACATTACGCGGCAATGGCTGTAATCTGTTCACTAAGCTGTCTGGAATTGTTGTCTAATTTTTTATTAAGGTTGTCATGTTTTTCATTAAGTTGTTTAAAATTTTCATTAAGGTTGTCTTGTTTTTCATTAAGTTGTTTGAAGTTTTCACTATTTTGTTTGTTCTGTTCACTAAGTTGATTGGAATTGTTGTCTAATTTTTCATTAATTTCATTAAGTTGTTTGTGATTGTAGTCTTGTTCTTTTTTCTGTTGTATGCAATTTTCATTAAGTTGTTGTCTGATAATCTCGTTTTGTTCCTTCTTGAACTGTAGCAATACTGCCATAATTTGATCCAAGCAAAAATAGCTGCTGCATTCTCTGTGCTATGTGATGGTGTATAAGGATTTATCACGTTTTCTGTAACCATTTGGTCATTCTGTAATTCTTGAAAAGGTTTGCCAAACGAATGTGCACTGTTGGTCACTAACTCGGACTTAAATAAATCTGTCGTACTCTGATTACACTGTTCATTTTCATTGGAAAAATTTGTCTGTTCATTACGTAAATTTTGCAAACCGGGTGTTTCAAGCTGGGCAGCGTTCATTGTAACAGAACGTCCCGCGTCATCAATTGTCGTTAAATTAACAGAGGACACAATTGAATTTGTCTGTTCATCACTAGGATCAAAAACAATATTAGTAGTCGGTACACACTGATTGTCTATGAATGAAGGATTGTCATCATTACACTGCGTGTCGCAAGTACTATCGGTTAAGTTATTTAAGTCGGCTATTTCACTCATTATACATCGCGATGTACTATTAACAGTTTTTCGCGGCATTTTTACACAAGTCAGAATTATTCACAAATGAAACAAAGACAATACAAAATGCAACAAACACAAATATAACAAAGAGCAACAAATTGCCGATGATCTGTGGAAGAAAGAGTGACAAATTAGTAAATGTGTTGCGCCATATGCTAACTACGTTTAAGTAATTAAGAGCAGATATATGACTACCTCTCAGAAGATGCACAAAGAAATACGATCCTGGCCGGATGTCGCCAAGTGTAACCTCTCCGCACGAAATTGATGAATGAAAATTGACCATTAAACCCACACAATAATATTAATTAAATAATGAACCATGAATGGAATGTAACCTCGTAACAGAAATAATAATATCTGGTAAATTTTATAAGGGCAGCAGCGCTGACCTTCGGCCCTGTATTGTGAATAAAACAAGCAAAAATTCTTATCTCAATAAAAACCGCAACTATATCTGCTCTTAATTATACATTCTTTGACACAGCTTCGTGCAATGCTAGCGTATATATATATATATATATATATATATATATATATATATTTATTTATTTATTTATTCTTGGAGGGAATGCATAGGAAATATTCTTTAAATTGAAATGAATGCTTTTCTTCAAAAGAGTTGCTTTATATTATAAAAATTATTATTGGGGCATTTTTTTGAACAAATTAAATTACAATTAACATACATTATTAAATATGCGCAAGGCTGCTTCTTTACCTTCTAGAACAATACTCATCCTCCAGAGTCCTGACCAGAGTCGCGACCAGAGCACACACCCGACGCATGCCGACTCCCGCAGACTACTACTGTCCACTCGCTACTGTATCCGACCGACTACAACTGTATCCGACTGACTACTACTGCAGACTCGCGACAAGCAACAACTAACAATAAACTACTCTCTGGTCAGAGATTCTGTCATGCCTCGCCCATCGCCAGCGAAGCATACCCCTTACACACTGTGTGATCCTGGGATTCACCCGGGAGACTGATGTACAGGACGCAACACACAGCTAAAACCACCACCTACTAAAAAAGTGCTGAATTTTCCGTAACGAATGTATCACCTTTTTCCTGATAAAATTGGGATCATTCCGAAGTGCATCCGATACCGTACGGTGCAAAAAGAAGAAACAAGGTTAGGTAAAGTACATCCTATTCCTTGACCATTGCCCTAAAAGCAATGCAGTCCTCGTGGAACATTTTTTGGCCACATTAAACGCAGCGCAAAAACCAGGGAGAGAAGAGCGAGTAAATTGAGCTTCTTGTAGGTTCAAATGGTTCAAATGGCTCTGAGCACTATGGGACTTAACAGCTGTGATCATCAGTCCCCTAGAACTCAGAACTACTTAAACCTAACTAACCTAAGGACATCACACATATCCATGCCCGAAGCAGGATGCGAACCTGCGACCGTAGCAGTCGCGTGGTTCCGGACTGAGCGCCTAGAACCGTGAGACCACCGTGGCCGGCCCCTTCTTGTAGGAATACGATATCCGCAGGGGAATCACGGATAAACTGACGCAATGAAGCGAGCCGTCCATATTAACAATCAAAGAGAGAAACGTTTAGGCCTGTATGCTTTAACAACAAGAAACAAAATCTGATCTGCTGACCAACTTAATTAGGTTATCAATTTGTGTGAAGTTTCAGTGCCAGGTCCACTGCCGTTTCAGAGGGTGGAAGGCTTGCACCTCCACCTCAGCAATCTTTATGTTTCTTCTTTTTGCGAAAAACTGTGAGCTAAAGTTGGACGCGTTTCTTACAGCGGCTACGAGGCAGTGTGGCACAGGCATTCGGGGACGTGAACGGTTCTCCAACGTTCACGGAAGTAGGCGACAAACTAGGAACCTCAGAGGCGCACTCTGCAGAGTGGGATAGTTGCAATTTAGTGACATCTGGGTCGACAGGTAGGACTTCCAGACCCTCAATCGCCTTCATGGGAGTAACAACAGTAGCTCGTTCCGACGTCGCCTGAATCGGTGCCGTCAAGGGAACGGTAAATTTAGGGGAACATCAATTTGTTGCTGTTGAATCATTGGAAAACCAGAAGGTCCAGAAAATCCCCCACACTTTGGCGGTTCCGAGTGAGTTACCTCACGTAGAGACGTCTCACCATCCTTCGTACAACGTCTTATATTTAGCACTGCGGACACTGCCAACTTCGCAGCTACAATTTCAGGACCGTGCTGTGAGGGTAAACGCAGGAAGTATAGTGCAGTAACCAACACGTTCCACTGTTGCACCATTGCACGAAGGGAAGATGCGATACCAACCCCGCGAGCAGTAGAAACGAGGCCACCTAACATTAATTTTAGGCGCTGTCCAAATGAAGATTTAGATACAAATACCCTTTCCGGGTAATCAGATCCAACGTGGCCACATTCAAAGCAGAGAGAGCACGTCCCCTCTTGCCCATTAAACCTTTTATGAGAGCGGTAACCACAGCATATGGGAACGAATGTTCATTCCATCTCCATTGAACGTATCCCGCTATAACATTGCAACCAATGTTGAGTGGACCAACATTCGCGTCGAATACCCCTCACCACACCTAAAGTAGCAAACCTTGATTATGTAAACAGTCGTCAATTTGTGGTGGGAGATTGAATAGCCAGACATTTACGTAATCCAGTTTCACGTTGGCAAGAAGCACCATACTTATGGAGCCATCACAACGCTTAGGGGCAACTTGACAACCATGACACAAAAGCAGCTTATTGCGACGGTACCTAACGGTTATTGCTAAATAGTTGATCTTCTAAACAGCAGTGCATAGATGCAAACCGGTTGCGACTTCGCCTGATATTCCCTGTACGTTAGGCACTAGGGCTATGTACAGTTATATTTAAAAAGAATAGCTCGATTTAGTCATATAGTGATAGGATTGAGCCGCGGACGTCTGCTTTCTTGCTTCATTGTATTTAGATCTTGTGGAACAGTGTTTTGTTGCTGTTTTACACTGTTCATATCTTCTGTAAGGGTGTTCAGATTCTGTGTTAAATTATCAGTTTTGGTATTCATATCTAGCTTCATATCAGTGAAATTAGTGTTCATATTATCCAATTTCGTGTTTATGTTAGATAATAACTGCCATAGCAGTGCTTCAGATGTACTACTGTAGTTGCTGTCAGCTGTACTTTCCATGTTAATGTTTGTTTTGTGGCCAAGTGGTGTCAGTAACCTGTTGTCAAGATTCATATCGGAATCGCTCTTCAATGTTACATTCATGAGCGGTATGTCGCTCTGGGAGATACGTGACATTGTCTCGTCAGTTATAAACATTGTTTCGTCAAGATTATTCTGCTGTGGAGCATTGCTATCATTTGTCACACCTGCGACACTCATCTCTGATCTACTTAAACTTTCTGCAGCAAGTATGCATGGCGGCTGAACTTCAATTGTTCGATCGCGCAATTTTACGCCATCTTGGCTGATTGCCTGTTTGCTATTGCTATCAACAATGGACATATATTTTTCGGCTGTGTTATATAAATATCAAAAGTAAAAATTTCACAAAAATGTTAAAATTTCATATGCTAATTATTACACTTCATAATTGTAATTTACGCGATGTCAAAGCCTGTTCACGTCTATTACGATGCGCAGACTATTGGTCGCAATTCTTTGTTTTACTGATCACGTGTATCACAGAAAAAAATTTCTGTAAATTTTCCACCATAAAATTCAAGGAACGGAATAATGAGGAAAAGGTTTCTATCTACATCAAAAGAGGCGCTACCAAGCGAAACCATGCAAGAAACTTGCGTAGATGTCCTACCTTTGCTGCGCCGAACAAAACAGCTTACTATGGAAAATTTTGCGTGACCTGGGTCCAATTTTTATTCCTTTCCAAAAATTTCTCATCAATTTTTGCCTTTTTGCTTTATTTGCTCCCCGTCGAAATTCATGTAAACAGAAAATACCGACAGTTTGTTTTTATGACTAATGAAAATGTCATAAAAATTTCTTACTCTAACAATAGTTAACGAACCGTACTCACAACCGCTGCCCTGAAGTGCTGGCACTCAGGCCGCCAGTTGTATTGTAATAAAAAAAAAGACAGATACATTTGAATGGAAAGAAAAAATTTTAAGGCTAATATAGTTGCGTTATTAGAAATGTTCTATTGTACGAATTTTGGCTATTCGGACTTCTTCCGTTACATTTCAACTGTAGATGCAGGCAGCCGACTTCAAGGACACCAGTGCGTGTTAAAAAAATGAATAAAATCCTCCTTATTTGGTTCCACTTCACTTCAACAAAACATTCTTATAACTGTTGTTAAATACGCTATTATTCGGGCACACATATGGTACATAACACTTGTAATACCTCATACTTAAAGCCGTACATCTTCATCTTCCATCTACATACGAGAGAGTCAAAAACAAAATCATGTACAAAGAAAAATGAATGTTTTTTATTTTCGTTTGTCTACGCCTTACCGTGCATTCGTCATTAATGTCTTTGCCGACACGTATGGTCAATCGGTTTTTTGTTTTTAATATATTTTAACTTTACGATATCCTGGGTGTTTTTCACCATGTCCCTACACACCCTCTCTCCCCATCTCCTCTCCATCTCCTCCAGCCCCCCTCCCTAACCACCTGCTTTGCGCATACAATCTCTGTTTCCTCCCAATCTATCGACCTCTTCCCCCCTGCTGTCTCTCACCTTCATCCTTGTTCGTTGTAACTACATATATAGATTCTGTAGTATTATTCTAATCATAAGACCATAAGCAATAAATACAATTTTCCTGTTTGCTAATCACGTTTCACTGTTAAATATTTCATACACATGTATTTATATATAAGGAATATATAGCCTATGTCCGTCTGAATGTTCATTCGAGTTCTGTGTAAAATTTTAAGTAAGTCAATTACACCTAAATCTTTTTGTTAATAATGATTTCCTCTTATATATTAAATATTTGTTTACCATATACATTAGATACAGTTATATATAAACAGTATCATATTCGAATGCAAGGCTGTGCCACTATTTCGAAGCAGTCAAGAACTTTGAGGGAATTAAGTTTCTGAATAAACAAACCTTTTTTATGGACATCTTCAACTTTTATAGTCCTGTCTTCCTCAGTTGCGTGTAATATTACGGTATATTAATAATTTTTACTTATGGACCGTCTGACAGCAGCAGGAAGGCAGCAGACCGTATTATTCGTTTCGGACCATACATAAGTATGGAAGTGTGATTACGCATGTCAATCACATCCCGATTACGGGCAGCATGGGGTTCACGCCTGAGCCTCAGGACGTGCGCTAGCAGCGCATGTCGGGTGTTTCAAGCGTCAACTTCACGTCTTAATATCTCGGGATGTAATGGGAATATTCCGATGCAATCAACGCCACGGTGTATTTGCTTTGTCATGCTATGGATTGCTGAAGAAAAAATATAGGAGGTCCATTTAAAAAAACGTAAGTTTTTGTAAAAAAAACACATACGCTTTCGTTTTAGAATGTTTCCAAATATGTACATTCATGGGCCCCAGCCCTACATTGTTACCGGTGAAAGTCGTTTTCCAATAGCTGTTATTGTTCCAGAGATATTTTGGGTGGACAAGATGGCTGGTACACCCTATATATATATATATATATATATATATATATATATATATATATATATATATATATATATGCGCACGCGTCGCTTTCCAGCGTCGTTGCATGACGTTTCCGGACATGCATTCCTATGTAAACCTTGATCTACTAAGTCCTCTCTTCAGTCCGTAGAAGTATGTAACATGAATTGCGAAACACGCTGTATATTATACGTATCACATTTTTATTTATTACATAATTAATGCGTTTCCGAAGGAACACTACGTCGCACTTCTTAACAACACAGGTACTGCAACATCGTATTTATCCGCCGATACCTGGCAGTTACTTTCAATTAATATGACCTCTCTTGTACTGGAATCACATAACGTGCGTGCGAATACAAGTACTGATGCAAGAACGACGACATATGAAAGTTTGGATCTGGCCGTGTGCTGTGCACGGATAGCCAAAGCGGTTACGGCGACAGCTCCCGTACAGCGAGAAGTCCGGCTTCCAGTCTCGGCCCAGCACAAATTTTCATGTCATCATTCCCTTATACAGCTGATGGTTGTTCGTATTCATTATGTTCATTACACTGTCGTTCCGATAAGCACTACTGTAGAAAATTGCAGATCTCTTTGGAGATACCATACTGTAACTCATGTTGTATATTCAGAATTCGATACTTGTTATGCCTTTTATTGCACATGTGATGGCATACACACGATGCACTGAATTTTAATTTTAGACAGTTTTGCTGTATCATCATTTGATAACAGAATCTATCTTCCCCTGTCACACAATTTGAGAGGTGAAAGAGAGGAGAGATACATTGACGAGGAATAAGAACCGCCTGGAATAGATCGTCGTACAGTTCATTGGTAACGGTGTAACCATCAGCAACAATACCTGGTTATGGAAGTAGAAGCATCTTTTATCTAATCATTCTTTTGTTTTACTACATTTACGTACGTACTCCGCAAGTTACTACAAGGAGTATTGTGGAAGGTACCTCCAACCACAGTTGTCGCTTCCTTTCGTGTTGTTGTGGTCTTCAGTCCAAAGACTGGTTTGGTACAGCTCTCCATGCTACTCTGATCCCCTCCCCCTCCCCCCCCCTTTCCCTCCCCCATTAGGGAGCTATTCCCTCACACATTAGGGACGATTCATAGTAAGCTGGTATACTGAATTGATAAAAATCATTGCGAAGTACGAGGTATTTACATAATGTGTCGGAACCTCGCGCATCCGCCCGAGTAGCCGTGCGTATTAAAGCGCCGCTTCCAGGATGGGGAGATGCGCTCGCCCTGCATCGAATTGTGGTTTTTGGCCGGTTTCCCACATCCCACTAGGTGAATACTGGGCTGGTGCCCAAGTCCCATTTCAGATAGACGTTTTTCAAACATTTAGAAAACTTATATTCACTTTAACATGAATTGCACTAGACACAGACAGTTGGGATACACATATTCAGACCTGGAGAGGGGGGGAAAGATATATAATAAGGTCGCGCCAGAAAGAAGGTTTCGCCACCCCTTAAATTGACCGTGCCAAATACGCTAATAACGATGCCTATCTTGAACAGATGCGGGACAAATGCACAAGAAAAAGAAGGTAGGAAATACGTCAATGAGTCACGTGAGCAACAGGTAACACACAACGCAAAAACAAGAGATGACGGAAAACTGAAAGGGGAACGGTGAGCCGACAGCAGTTGAGAAAACAACGTGGAAAGTACCGGAGGGAAAATATAAAGATGCATAAAACAAAACCGACATGTCAAAGAGTTAGGGGTGCAACATAATAGAAAAAAATAACAGAATTCAGCAAGAAAACGACTACAGAGGCGTGTTACGAGAGTGAGTCAAATGAAAACCTTAAATATTTTTTAAATATTTTTTGTTGTGCAGGAGTGGTACAAAGCTGTATCACTTTTCAACATAATCTCCCACACGCTCAATGCAAGTCTTACAGCGCTTACAAAGTACATAAATCTTTTAAAAAAATTCTTTTGGTAGTCCGCGCAACCACTCATGCACCGCATGGCGTACCTCTTCATCAGAATGGAACTTCTTTCCTCTCATTGCGTCTCTGAGTGGTCCAAACATAGGGAAATCACTTGGAGGCAAGGTCTGGTGAGTAAGGTGGATGAGGAAGACACTCAAAATGCAGGTCTGTGATTGTTGCAACTGTTGCACGGGCAGTGTGGGTCCTTGCATTGTCATGTTGCAAAAGGACACCCGCTGAGAGCAATCCACGTCGCTTCGATTTGATTGCAGGCTGCAGATGATTTTTTAGGAGATCTGTGTATGATGCACTGGTGACAGTGGCCCCTCTAGGCATGTTGTTGTTGTTGTGGTCTTCAGTCCTGAGACTGGTTTGATGCAGCTCTCCATGCTACTCTATCCTGTGCAAGCTTCTTCATCTCCCAGTACCTACTGCAACATACATCCTTCTGAATCTGCTTAGTGTATTCATCTCTTGGTCTCCCCCTACGATTTTTACCCTCCACGCTGCCCTCCAATACTAAATCCCTTGATGTCTCAGAACATGTCCTACCAACCGATCCCTTCTTCTGGTCAAGTTGTGCCACAAACTTCTCTTCTCCCCAATCCTATTCAATACTTCCTCATTAGTTACGTGATCTACCCATCTAATCTTCAGCATTCTTCTGCAGCACCACATTTCGAAAGCTTCTATTCTCTTCTTGTCCAAACTATTTACCGTCCATGTTCCATACATGGCTACACTCCATACACATACTTTCAGAAATGACTTCCTGACACTTAAATCTATACTCGATGTTAACAAATTTCTCTTCTTCAGAAACGCTTTCCTTAACATTGCCAGTCTACATTTGATATCCTCTCTACTTCGACCATCATCAGTTATTTTGCTCCCCAAATAGCAAAACTCCTTTACTACTTTAAGTGTCTCATTTCCTAATCTAATACCCTCAACATCACCCGATTTAATTTGACGACATTCCATTATCCTCGTTTTGCTTTTGTTGATGTTCATCTTATATCCTCCTTTCAAGACACTGTTCATTCCGTTCAACTGCTCTTCCAAGTCCTTTGCTGTCTCTGACAGAATTACAATGTCATCGGCGAACCTCAACATTTTTATTTCTTCTCCATGGATTTTAATACCTACTCTGAATTTTTCTTTTGTTTCCTTTACCGCTTGCTCAATATACAGATTGAATAACATCGGGGAGAGGCTACAATTCTGTCTTACTCCCTTCCCAACCACTGCTTCCCTTTCTTGTCCCTCGACTCTTATAACTGCCATCTGGTTTCTGCACAAATTGTAAATAGCCTTTCGCTCCCTGTATTTTACCCCTGCCGCCTTTAGAATTTGAAAGAGAGTATTCCAGTCAACATTGTCAAAAGCTTTCTCTAAGTCTACAAATGCTAGAAACGTAGGTTTGCCTTTCCTTAATCATTCATCTAAGATAAGTCGTAAGGTCAGTATTGCCTCACGTGTTCCTGTATTTCTACGGAATCCAAACTGATCTTCCCCAAGGTCGGCTTATACTAGTTTTTCCATTCGTCTGTAAAGAATTCGAGTTAGTATTTTGCGGCTGTGACTTACTAAACTGATTGTTCGGTAATTTTCACATCTGTCAACACCTGCTTTCTTTGGGATTGGAATTATTATATTCTTCTTGAAGTCTGAAGGTATTTCGCCTGTTTCATACATCTTGCTCACCAGATGGTAGAGTTTTGTCAGGACTGGCTCTCCCAAGGCCGTCAGTAGTTCCAATGTAATGTTGTCTACTCCAGGGACTTGTTTCGACTCAGGTCTTTCAGTGCTCTGTCAAACTCTTCACGCAGTATCGCATCTCCCATTTCATCTTCATCTACATCCTCTTCCATTTCCTTAATATTGTCCTGAAGTGCATCGCCCTTGTATAAACCCTCAATATACTCCTTCCACCTTTCTGCTTTCCCTTCTTTGCTTAGAACTGGGTTTCCATCTGAGCTCTTGATGTTCGTACAAGTGGTTCTCTTATCTCCAAAGGTCTCTTTACTTTTCCTGTAGGCAGTATCTATCTTACCCCTAGTGAGATAAGCCTCTACATCCTTACATTTGTCCTCTAGTCATCGCTGCTTAGCCATTTTGCACTTCCTGTTGATCTCATTTTTGAGACGTTTGTACTCCTTTTTGCCTGCTTCATTTACTGCGTTTTTAAATTTTCTCCTTTCATCAATTAAACTCAATATTTCTTCTGTTACCCAAGGATTTCTATTAGCCCTCGTCTGTTTATGTACTTGATCCTCTGCTGCCTTCGCTACTTCATCCCTCAAAGCTACCCATTCTTCTTCTACTGTATTTCTTTCCCCCATTCCTGTCAATTGTTCCCTAATGCTCTCCCTGAAACTCTGTACAACCTCTGGTTCTTTCAGTTTATCCAGGTCCCATCTCCTTAAATTCCCACCTTTTTGCAGTTTCTTCAGTTTTAATCTACAGGTCATAACCAATAGATTGTGGTCAGAGTCCACAACTTACACAAAAAAAAAAAAAAATTTCACTTGAAGCCTTCCTGAGAGACAGTCTCCACTTCTTCCAAATTAATAATATAAACGTCGACCAAATGTGGCTTGAATTCAAAGAAACAGTATCGGCAGCAATTGAGAGATTTATTCCAAATTAATTAACAAACGACGGAGATAATCGTCGTTGTTACACAGAACGGGTCATAACACAGTTACAGAAACAACGAGAAAACCATGCCAAATTTTGGGAGGTTCCTACCCCATTCTGTGGCATCTAGTAGTCAGGCCTACTAGATAAGTGGCTTTCCAACCGAGTGCAATTATTATTCGTACATGAGAAATATTTTCGTGATTATCATACCCACTGCAACTATGCTTGAAATACGAGCCCTGGTGTCTATCCGTTAAACTATTAACTTATTCTCGTCCATATCTTTTAATGCAACGGAATGGATAACGCATCTGACTAATAGTTAGTTGTTGTATCGGCCGCCGCACAGCAGCCGTCAACTCGGCGCGGCGTGCTACAACACACGCGGCACACAGCGAGTACCCCTGGCGCCGCACACGATGTCGACAACTGGCGCCAGTGAACGCGTCGTCGCGGGGTTAGCGGCAGCGTACACACCACTATCGATACGGGTTACCCCGGCGGCGCTGCCCTTGTCACCAGAGTGAGCAACCGTTTAAGGGCGCCATCTACCAACACTCTGATTGGCCGGACCCGCGGATTTAAGCGAGCTCCCTGAGTCCGTTTAACCAGTTCCATCTTCGCCGATGACTGTGTTACTACCCGGCTGCTGGATTCATGACGACCGAACAGTACTGTGGCCTCCCTGGCTGTAAACTTGCGACGCGTCGGTATCGGCTGGCTGGCAGTGGTTTGGACTTGTGTTCTCTACTAGGACTCTGAGTTCTCCTTGCCGCTACAGCCAGCGAAGTGTTGTGTAGTCGAACTTAAGTTTTGTTTTGAGTGACAGAAGGTCAAATAAACTTGGTATTCGTTGTGTTATAGTGCGGACATAACACTAGTGCACATGTCTGAAGGACTCACTCAACCCTGGCAAGGCCACATTTCCTTCCTGTCATATATATTTTATCCAAAGCTTGTACATCACAGCAATAAAATGGAGGTTATGGTAAAATACCTCAACAAAATCGCTACCCACAACTCAATAATAAAGACCACTATTTGTCTCACATATCTCCTCTTTTATTACAATAAATTCTTTCACGCTAATGTTAGAAAATTTGTTGCATTACTCTTAAACACTATAGTTAAACAAGGGATTCTCCACCCAATGGGTACGACATAACATAAGCATTTTACTATTCTATTGTTGTTGTGGTCTTCAGTCCTTAGACTGGTTTGATGCAGCTCTCCATGCTACTCTATCCTGTGCAAGCTTCTTCATCTCCCAGTATCCACTGCAATCTACATCCTTTTGAATCTGCTCAGCGTATTCAACTCTTGGTCTCCCTCTACAATTTTTATCCTCTACGCTGCCCTCATATACTAAATTGGTGATCCCTTTATGCCCCAGAACATGTCCTACCAACCGATCCCTTCTTCTAGTCAAGTTGTGCCACAAACTTTCCTTCTCCCCAATCCTATTCAACACCTCCTCGTTAGTTATATAATCTACCCATCTAATCTTCAGCATTCTTCTGTAGCACCAAATCTCGAAAGCTTCTATTCTCTTCTTGTCCAAACTAGTTATCGTCCATGTTTCACTTCCATACATAGCTACACTCCATAAAAACACTTTCAGAAACGACTTCCTGATGCTTAAATCTATACTCGATGTTAACAAATTTCTCTTCTTCAGAAACGCTTCCATTGCCAGTCTACATATTATATCCTCTCTACTTCGACAATCATCAGTTATTTTGCTCCCCAAATAGCAAAACTCCTTTACTACTTTAAGTGTCTCATTTCCTAATCTAATTCCCTCAGCATCACCCGACTTAATTCTACTACATTCCATTATCCTCGTTTTGCTTTTGTTGATGTTGATCTTATATCCTCCTTTCAAGACACTGTTCATTCCGTTCAACTGCTCTTCCATGTCCGTTGCTGTTTCTGACAGAATTACAATGTCATCGGCGAACCGCAAAGTTTTTATTTCTTCTCCATGGATTTTAATACCTACTCCGAGTTTTTCTTTTGTTTCCTTCACTGCTTCCTCAATATACAGAATGAATAACATCGTGGATAGGCTACAACCCTGTCTCACTCCCTTCTCAACCACTGCTTCCCTTTCATGCAACTGCCATCTGGTTTCTGTACAAATTGTAAATAGCCTTTCGCTCCCTGTATTTTACCCCTGCCACCTTCAGAATTTGAAAGAGAGCATTCCAGTCAACATTGTCAAAAGCTTTCTCTAAGTCTACAAATGCTAGAAACGTAGGTTTGCCTTTCCTTAATCTAGCTTCGAAGATAAGTCGTAGGGTCAGTATTGCCCGACGTGTTCCTATATTTGTATGGTAACCAAACCAATCTTCCCCGAGGTCGGCTTCTACCAGTTTTTCCATTCGTCTGTAAAGAATTCGCGTAAGTATTTTGCATCCGTGACTTATTAAACTGATTGTTCGGTAATTTTTACATCTGTCAGCACCTTCATTCTTTGGGATTGGAATTATTATACTCTTCTTGAAGTCTGAGGGTATTTCGCCTGTTTCATACATCTTGCTCACCAGATGGTAGAGTTTTGTCAGGACCGGCTCTCCCATGGCCGTCAGTAGTTCTAATGGAATGTTGTCTACTCCTGAGGGCTTGTTTCGGCTCAGGTCTTTCAGTGCTCTGTCAAACTCTTCACGCAGTATCGTATCTCACATTTCATCTTCATCTACATCCTCTTCCATTTCCATAATATTGTCCTCAAGTACATAGCCCTTGTATAAACCCTCTATATACTCCTTCCACCTTTCTGCTTTCCCTTCTTTGCTTAGAACTGGGTTTCCATCTGAGCTCTTGATATTCATGCAAGTGGTTCTCCTTTCTCCAAAGGTCTCTTTAGTTTTGCTGTAGGCAGTATCTATCTTACCACTCGTCAGATAAGCCTCTACATCCTTACATTTGTCCTCTAGCAATCCCTGCTTAGCCATTTTACACTTCCTATAGATCTCATTTTTGAGACGTTTGTATTCCTTTTTGCCTGCTTCACTTACTGCATTTTTGTATTTTCTCCTTTCATCAATTAAAATCAGTATATCTTCTGTTACCCAAGGATTTCTACTAGCCCTCGTTACCTACTTGATCCGCTGCTGCCTTCACTACTTCATTCCTCAGAGCTACCCATTCTTCTTCTACTGTATTTCTTTCCCCCATTCGTGACAATTGTTCCCTTATGCTCTCCCTGAAACTCTGTACAACCTCTGATTTAGTCAGTTTATCCAGATCCAATCTCCTTAAATTCCCACCTTTTTGCA
This sequence comes from Schistocerca americana, assembly GCF_021461395.2. NCBI lineage: Eukaryota > Metazoa > Arthropoda > Insecta > Orthoptera > Acrididae > Schistocerca > Schistocerca americana. The sequence continues at coordinate 788,276,573 of NC_060122.1, read as the reverse complement.
GTTTCTTCAGTTTTAATCTACAGTTCATAACCAATAGATTGTGGTCAGTCCACATCTGCCCCTGGAAATGCCTTACAATTTAAAAACTGGTTCCTGAATCTGTGTCTTACCATTATATAATCTATCTGAAACCTGTCAGTATCTCCAGGGTTCTTCCATGTATACGACCTTCTTTTATGATTCTTGAACCAAGTGTTAGTTATGATTAAGTTATGCTCTGTGCAAAATTCTACCAGGCGGCTTCCTCTTTCAATTTCTAGCCCCAATCTACATTCACCTACTACGTTTCCTTCTCTCCCTTTTCCTACTACCGAATTCCAGTCATCCATGACTATTAAATTTTCGTCTCCCTTCACTATCTGAATAATTTCTTTTATTTCATCATACATTTCTTCAGTTTCTTCGCCATCTTCAGAGCTGGTTGGCATGTAGACTTGTACTACTGTAGTAGGCGTGGGCTTCGTTTCTATTTTGGCCACAATAATGCGTTCACTATGCTGTTTGTAGTAGCTTACCCGCACTCCTATTTTTTATTCATTATTAAACCGACTCCTGCTTTACCCCTATTTGATTTTGTATTTATAACCCTGTATTCGCCTGACCAAAAGTCTTGTTCCTCCTGGCAGCGAACTTCACTAATTCCTGCTATATCTAACTTTAACTTTAACCTATCCATTTCCCTTTTTAAATTTTCTAACCTACCTGCTCGATTAAGGGATCTGACATGCCACGCTCCAGTCCGTAGAACTATTATTTACTAGTCTATGGTGTCGTAATGTTTCTTTCTATTGCTACAGTGCACTTTCTGGATTGGTAAGGAATCTTTCGCTGCTTCATTCTGTCCTACACTCTCTTAACCTCATTCACTACCAAAATAACGAATTTACTGACTTTCGTGCATTACTAGGAAAAATCGTACTTGTCCGACCCTATTTGAAACTAATTTTCTACTGTCTCATGCAAATCACACAGATTAAATACACATAGTAAATCACACTGCAGTATGAAACACATCTAAAAAACAAAATGTTTGGCTTTCTACTCGTTTTGCTTTCCCACATTAAACAATAGTCATCCATGATTCACACGTCACTGACCCACGTAATTAATTTTCCTACCACAAACCCTGGAGGAATTATGCACATCTCTCTGTGCAATGCAGCCCACATTTCCGGGTAGATAGCTGACTCATCTTAATTCACTTTCAGAGTATCTGAATATCAAGCTGGCGTCACACGAATGTATCTCATAACGTAAGTTTTGGTATCTTATTTATCTCACACACGGATCCTCAACTGAATGCTAGGACAACCACTTCTAATTCTTTTTATTGTCTCACAGTCAGGTTGAGACTCACACTGTAATCTCCACGTTGAAGTGATTGTCCCTAATTCAAGTTCTGCACATGGAAATCTTAATTATTTTCAACTTAGATTTACACACGCAAGTATTTCAGCACTAGTATTTCGTCACATGATTACAACACGTGGTTTCTTTGTCACTTCCGAAGAATCCTATGTTCCTCACGAATTTTTACCTACCTATCTTTTTCAGAACAATTTACGTCAGCCTCCCACCAAGAGTTTCTGAAAAGAGAAATTATTAGTTCATCTACTCCTAAATGTTCCACGTGCATACCATTTTCCTTTAACGTTGTTTTTCTGGAGCACATATAGAGCACGTCTTCACACCTGAGGAACCAGCGACAGAGTGCTGAAACATGGCCGTTCACCCGGTCATCCCGCGCTTCCACAGATGTGGGGGAGGACCTTGCCACCGTATTGGTCAGCAACATTGCAAGCCTCTGTTATACGTCCTCTCTTTGTTTGAGCCAGAGGGGACCAGAGAACTGCCTCAAAGATGATTATATAATCTACCTTCACTATCTGGTCAGCAGACGACCAGCCATTCATTCAATTCACAAACATTACCTAACTCGATTCACGGATCTACTGTATTTTAAGAAAGTGTACATCTGAATAATTAAACATACAAACTGCCCTTCCTTACTACATTGGTATCCGTCTTCTGTGTATTGAATAAAATGGTGTTATTATACATAAAACGCTGTTCTGACAATAACAACAAAGTATGTTGTTGTACATCTTTCCTACGTCGGGCAATAGTGTACCCTTTCAGTTTAAACAGACGCAAAATCTCCAATACTGGTGAACTTTTACAGAAGCTCGAAATTTAACGCGGACTTTAATGCGAGATGCTTATAACAGTTTCCACAACGAAACTTTGTCTCGAAACCTGGCAGAAAATCCAAAAAGATTTTGGTCGCATGTGAAGTATGCTAGCGGCAAAACACAATCAATGCCTTCTCTCCACGATAGCAACGGAGATACTATCGAAGACAGTGCTGGCAAAGCAGTGTTACTAAATGCCTTCACAAAAGAAGATGAAGTAAATATTCCAGAATTCGAATCAAGAACAGCTGTCAACATGAGTAACGGAGAACTAGATATCCTCGGAGTAGTGGAGCAACTTAAATCACTTAATAAAAGCAGCTGTTCTGGTCCGAACTGTATGCCAACTAGTTTCCTTTCAGAGTATACTAACGCAATTGCTCCATACTTAAGTCATATACAACAGTTCGCGCTACGATAGATCCGTACCCAAAGACTGGAAAGTTGCACAGGTCACACTAATATTCAAGGAAGGTAGTAGGAGTAATCCACTAAATTATAGGTCCATATTATTAACGTCGATATGCAACAGTAGTTTGGAACATGTATTGTGTTCGAAAATTGTGAATTACCTTGAAGAAAACGGTATATCGACACAGTCAACATGGGTTCTGAAAACATCATTCTTGTGAAACACAACTACCTCTTTATTCGCATGAAGTGTTGAGTACATTTGACAAGGAATTTCAAATTGATTCCGTTTTCCTGGATTTCCGGAAGGCTTTTGACACTGTACTACACAAGCGGTTTGTAGTGATATTGCGTGCTTATGGAATATCGTCTCAGTTATGTGACTGGATCTGTGATTTCCTGTCACAGATGTCACAGTTCGTAGTAATTGACGGAAAGTCATCGAGTAGAGCAGAAGTGATTTCTGGCGTTCCCCAAGGTAGTGTTTGGATGTCTCTATAGGCCCCCTGGCTTGGGAGCTGTTGTGGCTGAACACCTGAAGGATAATTTGGAAAATATTTCGAGTAGATTTCCTCACCATGTTATAGTTCTGGGTGGAGATTTTAATTTGTCGGATATAGACTGGGAGACTCAAACGTTCATAACGGGTGGCAGGGACAAAGAATCCAGTGAAATTTTTTTAAGTGCTTTATCTGAAAACTACCTTGAGCAGTTAAACAGAGAACCGACTCGTGGCGATAACATATTAGACCTTCTGGTGACAAACAGACCCGAACTATTTGAAAAAGTTAACGCAGAACATGGAATCAGCGATCATAAAGCGGTTACGGCAACGATGATTTCAGGCGTAGATAGAAATATTAAAAAGGGTAGGAAGATTTTTCTGTTTAGAAAAAGTAACAAAAAGCAGATTTCAGAGTACCTGTTGGCTCAACACAAAAGTTTTGTCTCAAGTACAGATAGTGTTGAGGATCAGTGGACAAAGTTCAAAACCATCGTACATTATGCGTTAGACGAGTATGTGCCAAGCAAGATCGTAAGAGACGGAAAAGAGCCACCGTGGTACAACAACCGAGTTAGAAAACTGCTGCGGAAGCAAAGGGAACTTCACAGCAAACATAAACATAGCCAAAGCCTTGCAGACAAACAAAAATTACGCGAAGCGAAATGCAGTGTGAGGAGGGCTATGCGAGAGGCGTTCAATGAATTCGAAAGTAAAGTTCTATGTACTGACTTGGCTGAAAATCCTAAGAAATTTTGGTCTTATGTCAAAGCGGTAGGTGGATTAAAACAAAATGTCCAGATACTCTGTGACCAAAATGGTACTGAAACAGAGGATGACAGACTAAAGGCCGAAATACTAAATGTCTTTTTCCAAAGTTGTTTCACAGAGGAAGACTGCACTGTAGTTCCTTCTTTAGATTGTCGCACAAATGACAAAATGGTAGATATCGAAATAGACGACAGAGGGATAGAGAAACAATTAAAATCGCTCAAAAGAGGAAAGACCTCTGGACCTGATGGGATGCCAATTCGATTTTACACAGAGTGCGCGAAGGAACTTGCCCCCTTCTTGCAGCGGTGTACCGTAGGTCTCTAGAAGAGCGTAGCGTTCCAAAGGATTGGAAAAGGGCACAGGTCATCCCCGTTTTCAAGAAGGGACGTCGAACAGATGTGCAGAACTATAGACCTATATCTCTAACGTCGATCAGTTGTAGAATTTTGGAACACGTATTGTGTTCGAGTATAATGACTTTTCTGGAGACTAGAAATCTACTCTGTAGGAATCAGCATGGGTTTCGAAAAAGACGGTCATGTGAAACCCAGCTCGCGCTATTCGTCCACGAGACTCAGAGGGCCATAGACACGGGTTCACAGGTAGATGCCGTGTTTCTTGACTTCCGCAAGGCGTTCGATACAGTTCCCCACAGTCGTTTAATGAACAAAGTAAGAGCATATGGACTATCAGACCAATTGTGTGATTGGATTGAGGAGTTTCTAGATAACAGGACGCAGCATGTCATTCTCAATGGAGAGAAGTCTTCCGAAGTAAGAGTGATTTCAGGTGTGCCGCAGGGGAGTGTCATAGAACCGTTGCTATTCACAATATACATAAATGACCTTGTGGATAACATCAGAAGTTCACTGAGGCTTTTTGCAGATGATGCTGTGGTGTATCGAGAGGTTGTAACAATGGAAAATTGTACTGAAAATCAGGAGGATCTGCAGCGAATTGACGCATGGTGCAGGGAATGGGAATTGAATCTCAATGTAGATAAGTTTAATGTGCTGCGAATACACAGAAAGATGGATCCTTTATCATTTAGCTACAAAATCGCAGGTCAGCAACTGGAAGCAGTTAATACCATAAATTATCTGGGAGTACGCATTAGGAGTGATTTAAAATGGAATGATCATATAAAGTTGATCGTCGGTAAAGCAGATGCCAGACTGAGATTCATTGGAAGAATCCTAAGGAAATGCAATCCGAAAACAAAGGATGTAGGTTACAGTACGCTTGTTCGCCCACTGCTTGAATACTGCTCAGCAGTGTGGGATCCGTACTAGATAGGGTTGATAGAAGATATAGAGAAGATCCAACGGAGAGCAGCACGCTTCGTTACAGGATCATTTAGTAATCGCGAAAGCGTTACGGAGATGATAGATAAACTCCAGTGGAAGACTCTGCAGGAGAGACGCTCAGTAGCTCGGTACGGGCTTTCGTCAAAGTTTCGAGAACACACCTTCACCGAAGAGTCAAGCAGTATATTGCTCCCTCCTACGTATATCTCGCGAAGAGACCATGAGGATAAAATCAGAGAGATTAGAGCCCACACAGAGGCATACCGACAATCCTACTTTCCACGAACAATACGAGACTGGAATAGAAGGGAGAACCGATAGAAGTACTGAAGGTACCCTTCGCCACACACCATCAGGTGGCTTTCGGAGTATGGATGTAGATGTAGACGTAGATGTAGTGTTGTAGGCCCTTTGCTGTTTCTTACCTATATAAACAACATGGGAGACAATCTGAGCAGCAGTGTTAGGTTGTTTGCAGATGACGCTGTCGCTTATCGGCTAGAGTCATCAGAAAATCAAAACAAATTGCAAAAATATTTATAAAACATATGTGTATGGTGCAAAAATTGGCAGCTGAGGTCATCCACATGAGTGATAAAAGGAATCCGTTAAACTTCGGTTACACGATAGATCAGTCAAATCTAAAGGCCGTAAATTCTACTAAATACCTAGGAATTACAATTACGAACAACATAAATTTGAAGGAACACGCAGAAAATGTTGTGAGGCTAACAAAAGACATGGTTTTATTGGCAACACACTTAGAAAATGTATCAGATCTACTATGGAGACTGCCTACACTACGCTTGTCCGTCCTCTTTTAGAATACTGCTGCCCGGTGTGGGATCCTTACCAGATAGGATTGACGGAGTCCATCGAAGAAGTTCGGAGAAGGGTAGCACGTTTTAGGGAACCCAATTTTTACTATCGCGAAATATGGGGGAGGGTGTCACTGAAATGATACAGATTTGGAATGGACATCATTAAAACAAAGGCGTTTTTCGTTGCGGAGCAAACTTCTCACGAAATTCCAGTCACCAACTTTCTCCTCTGAATGCGCAATCTTTTGCTAACGACAACCTACATAGGGAGAAACGATCACTATGATAAAATAAGGGAACTGACAGCTCGTACGGAAAGATTTATATATTCGTTCTTTCCGAGCGTAGTTCGAGATTGAAATAATGAAGGTGGTTCGATGAACCCTCTGCCAGACACTTAAATGTGATTTGCAGAGTATCCATATAGATGTGGATGTAGGTCCAGAACGGCGCGTAATGATGTCAAACTGTAGAACTGTAGAACCACAACTAATAAAACCCAAATTATTAATTTAAGAAGTATAGACACAAAAGCCTCAAAAAAGCCTCAAAATATTGGCCCTTTTAATTTTAATAAATGTACTAATATTTTGATCCAAGCTTCGTGGCTTCGGGGGACTTCTATGTAAACGAAATAAAAACAGAATACTTGTGAAATGACAAAATATGAAATTTAAACAGAAGTGAGCTACCAAGGTGAAGTAGGTAAATATCAAAACGACAGTATCTAATCGTTGAGTCTAACTCCTAATTAATTTACTCCGAAAAGTTGTAATATGGGCACAACAGCGAATGACGCTTGCTTGCCCTTACGCTGCTGCCCGTCCCAGTCTCAGCAGTTCATCACGCACCGCGCGCCGCATACCACGCACTCCGTGACTCACGCTCGCGCTTTAATGAAGCGTGAGTTAGTACGCTGTCATCCAACCACTGTCAGGACATAGGCCGCATAAGATAGACTAATGCATGATACCAAGTTGGTAGGTAAGTATGTAAAATATGATGCAAAATTAATAAGTAACTCTATTCTTTAACGATGTTAGGCTAATTAAACACAGATCGGTTTTCGAATTTTATGTAATGAGTAATTTTAATTTCAGTAGGAATTTTTGGTGTGGAGGCAATAGACGCAGGACTGGAAGAGATGACGCAAAAGAGAAGAGGCTTATGCCCAGGAGTAATGAAAGTATGCTGTTCTAGAAAGCATAGCTGCTGTAAACTTGATTTTTTTTTCATTTACTTAGCGGTCCCGCGATGCGACGTTAGTTAGATCAAAATGTTACTACTTATACCAAACTTAAAGACTATTACATATTTTTTCACTTTCTAGAGGTTTCTTATGTCTTTATTTTTAAATTTTACTTCATGCTTTTTAAACTTTATATTTTACCAGTTGACTCGGTACAATCTGCTCTCTGTCCACACATTCACACAAATACTTTTCGGGACGATACACGAAATTGCGTATTCTGACAATAAAAGAATTTTCATAAATGTTACTTCAGTTGCAAAATTCTGGCAATGCAATATCGCACCTCCGGTTTTGAGTGTCAACCTCAAATTATTATTCCGACTTTTTTTCTTTTCTTCGATAATTTGTGCACTTATGCGATTTACATGTATCTTTCTTTTTTAATGCACACATATATTCATTGACTATGCTTTAGTGCACATTTAGCTAATTCAGCTAACATAATCTGAAGTAGTGGCGATAATTCTGAATCAGTTCAAATGGTTCAAATGGCTCTGAGCACTACGGGACTCAACTGCTGAGGTCATTAGTCCCCTAGAACTTAGAACTAGTTAAACCTAACTAACCTAAGGACATCACAAACATCCATGCCGCTCCAACTTCGAGTTTTGACATAGTTTTGTATCAACTTTCCAATATCCTCGTCATAGAAAGCAGCCGCCTGTGCTTTCGGCCAGTTATCTGCACTGGTCTGCAGCTCGTTGTCTGTGGAGAAATTTTGTCTTCATAGCCAGCGGTCCTTGTGGGCGGAGATGAGACTCAGGCAGAGCCAATTACGGACTGTATTGTGGGTGATCAAACACTTCTCATCGGAAACGCTGCAGGACCGTCTTCATTTCCCCTGCAGTGTGCGGCCGAGAATTTGTGTGAAGAAGGAACTGCTCGACAGTTGTGTTGTGTGTGCTGCATGGCACAGGCGAAATCTCTAACCAGGCCCTCATACTTGGTGGGAGACGCTATTCCCTACGCATCTTTACGTTCTCACTGTTCACTCAAAACAGAAAAGAGCAACGCTACACGATCGACGGACATACTAGATACACACCCAACACATCTGTGCAAAGCCGGATTTTCCCAGTGGTTTCCATGGCGCGACCGATCGGAACTTACTTTATGGACAATCCTCATCGTGACCGGTCCAAATATCGCGCTATGTTTGGCCCGCTAGATGGCGCTGCCATTGGTCAAACGGATATCAACTGCGTTTATTTAATAGGAACCCCCACTTTTATTACATATTGATGTAGTACGTAACGAAATACGAATGTTTTAGTTGGACCACTCTTTTCGCTTTGTGATAGATGGCGCTGTAGTAGTCGCAAACATATGTCTCACAATTGTAGACGAACAGATGGTAACAGGTAGGTTTTTTAAATTAAAATACAGAAAGTAGGTACGTTTGAACATTTCATTTCGATTGTTCCAATGTGATACATGTACCTTTGTGAACATATCATTTCATTGAACGCATGCTGTTACAGCGTGATTACCTGTAAATACCACATTAATGCAATAAATGCTCAAAATGATGTCTGTCAACCTCAACGCACTTGCCAATACGTGTAACGACATTCCTCTCAACAGCGAGTAGTTCGCCTTCCGCAATGTTCGCACATGCATTGACAATCCGCTGACGCATGTTGTCAGGCGTTGTAGGTGGACCACGATAGCATATATCCTTCAACTTCTCCACAGAAAGTAATCCGGGGCGTCAGACCCGGTGAACGTACGGGCCATGGCATGGTGCATCGACGACCAGTGCACCTGTCATGAAATTTGCTTTTCAATACCGCTTCAAATGCACGCGAGCTATGTGCCGGACATCCATCATGTTGGAAGTACACCGCCTTTCTGTCATGCAGTGAAACATCTTGTAGTAACATCACTAGAACATTACCTGGGAAATCAGCATACATTGCACCATTTAGATTGCTATCGATAAAATGGGGGCCAATTGTCTTTCCTCCCATAACGCCATACCATACATTAACCCGCCAAGGTGGCTGATGTTCCACTTGACGCAGCTATCGTGGTTTTCCGTTGCCCAATAGTGCATATTATGCCGGTTTACGTTACCGCTGTTGGTGAATGACGCTTCCTCTCTAAATAGAAGGCATGCAAGAAATCTGTCATCGTCCCGTAATTTCTCTTTTGCCTAGTGGCAGAACTGTACACGACGTTCAAAGTCGTCGCTATGCAGTTCCTTGTGCATAGAAATATGGTACGGGTGCAATCGATGTTGATGTAGCATTCTCAACACCGACGTTTTTGAGATTCCCGATTCTAGTGCAATTTTTCTGCTACTGATGTGCAGGTTAGTCACGACAGCAGATAAAAGACCTACTTGGGCATCATCAGTTGTTGCAGGTCGTGGTTGACGTTCCACATGTGGCTGAACACTTCCTGTTTCCTTAAGTAACGTAAGTATCAGGCGAACGGTCCGGACACTTGGATGATGTTGTCTAGGATACCGAGCAGCATACATAGCAAACGCCGTTGGATATTTTGACCACAACAGCCATACATCAACACGATATCGACCTTTTCCGCAATTGGTAAACGATCCATTTTAACACGAGTAATGTATCTCGAAGCAAATACCGTCCGAACTGGCGGAATGTTACGTGATACCACATACGTATACGTTTGTGACTATTACAGCGCCATCTATCACAAAGCGAATAAAGTGGTCCAAATAAAACATTCGTATTTCTTTACGTACTACACCAATATGTAATAAAAATAGGAACCCCCATTTTTAAAAAACGCAGTTGATATCCGTTTGACCTGTGGCAGCGCCATCTGCCGGGCCAACCATGTCGCCATCTGGTTTCCCCCTTCAAGCTAAACGAGTTTCGGTCTTTCGGTCTTTTGTAGTTTTTTCGTCTGGTGCTTATGTCGTGATATATTCGGCCCGGTCACTATCAGTGGACCACCCTATATATATATTCTTGAATAACTCGAAAACAGCACTCTCCAGCTAAGAGGTGTCGTAGTACAAAATTAAACTATATTAAATTTCCTACAAAAAATTTCCTATTAATTTTTTTCTTTAGAACTTATGGTTTGTGCCAAGAGAGTCCGAGAATGTTGAAAAAATCGCTCGGCGCGCACGATTGTAGCTTACGTAGTTTTTGTAGGCCAGTTTGAGGTAGTTTCCCGACTTGATAAACCACAAGTGTTCCATGTCAAACTGTTCGCCGCGACTTTCTCTACACTACTGTGGTACATAGGAAACAGTGACAATGTTTGAAAGTACCAAAACTAAATAACAATGAATATTACATGTGTTATATCTCGGAAACCAGTCGAGGACGGCATATGAAGCTTTTTATTCAGTATCACTAATACTATCGCCCCTAAAAGCATGTACCGTTCCTCCTGACCCACCCTGTATATATTGTGTGCGTGGCTTTTTTATGACGGTCCTGGTCTTTCCCTTCTCACGTGCTATAGTTTCGTATCTGTTCAATCTTCGCCGGCCGGTGTGGCGAGCGGTTCTAGGCGCTACAGTCTGGAACCGCGAGACCGCTACGGTCGCAGGTTCGAATCTTGCCTCGGGCATGGATGTGTATTAGTTAGGTTTAAGTAGTTCTAAGTTCTAGGGGACTGATGACCTCAGCAGTTAAGTCCCACAGTGCTCAGAGCCATTTGAACCAATTTGTTCAATCTTCCTCCTAACTTCATTGCATCTTTTAACACCTTACGTCCATCTTTTAGGCGGTATTCCACTTTTTCTTCACTCAGGTTGTGTCCGTTAATAGAGTGATAATCTGCAAAGACGTCGCCTAAACCGCCAAATTCAAGGACCGCGTGATTTTCTGTCGGATGTTCTTCCCTTAGATTTGTTATCTCTTTAGACTTAAGAGACCAATCTTCCCCAATAAAGATTGGCACTTCTGCTAGCCCCACCGTTCTGAAGCCCTTCTTCTCCTCGTTCGCTGCCATGGATGTTTTCGTCCGTATTCGTGGACAAGGATCCTCAGCAGATCTTGGCCACCCACTACTCAGTCAATCTGACCACGGCGACGTCGATGAACCTGCCGAGAATTCAGAGCAGGAGTTCCTGGTTTCACTTAAGCTGGATTCACGTTCGTGTATTTAAACACAAGCAAAGAGCTCAGCTACTGTAAACTGCTCAACGAAGTTCAATACCGTTAGCCCATCTGCCAACAGACGCGGTCCTGGATGCAAGGGAGAGGTAAATGAATGATTAAGCTACTGAAACTAAAAAAAACAAAGTTAACTTTACTGTGAAAGAAAAACTATAGAATAATAGAAACACACGCAATCTATTTGAAAGCACACATCTGCGAAATCAAATGCTGCGGCTGAGTAACTTACAGTGCTACGTAATTCCTGCCCCTGTGTTGTAATGCGGTAGGACACTCCTCCTCACGCTTTCCACAAGGAAAGTTGCTACTCATTACTGTTCCACTCTTCTACATCCACATTTACGTCTGCATCTATACTCACCAAGCCACCGTACGGTGTGTGGCGGATGAAACAGCGTCACTTCCCCCATTTCCTGTTCCAGTTTCGCGGGAGCAACGGGTGCTGGTGAAACTTTGTGTGGTCTCGAATCTCTCCACTTTTATATCGATGATCTTCTGTAGGAAATACGTAGAAGGAAGGAAAATGTTGGTTGACTCATCTAGCCAACGAATGCTCTCGGAACTTTAACATTAGAACGTACCGTGATGCAGAACGCCTCTCTTACAATGTCTGTCGCTGGAATTGAGTGAGCATCTCCGTGAGATCTTCGCGCTTACTAAATGAACCTGAAACGAAACGCGCTACTGTTCTTTGAATCTTCTCTGGTTCTTCTGTCACTTCTCTCTGGTATGTATCCCACACAGACAAGTAATATCCAAGTATTGGTCGTACGAGTGTCTTGTGAGCTAGTTCCGTTGTTTATGGACTACATTTTCTAAGGATACTTGCAGTGAATTAGCCTGGCGTGTGACTTATTCCCGGTTAATGTTATGTGGACGTTCCACTTCAGCTCGATTCTTAGGCAAACTTCTATATATTTTATGGATGTAACTGCTTTCAGTGGTTGTTCTGAAGTTTTGTGATCATACACTAAACGGTCTTTCTGTCTATGCAATCGCAGTACCTCACTTTTTTTTGTGTTTATGGTCATTTGACACTCCTTGAAAAGTCTCCATCCTCTGCACGTTCCCTTTTCCTATCGCTGTTACTTCTCTTGTATACAACAGCAACATCCGCCAAAAGCCTCATTGAACTGAGAAAGGGGGTTCGGCCACCCCTTAAATTGACCGTGCCAAATACGTTAATAACGATGCCTGCCTTGAACAGATGCGGGACAAATGCACAAGAAAAAGAAGGAAGGAAATACGTCAATAAATCACGTGAGCAACAGGTAACCACACAACGCAAAAACAAGAGATGATGGAAAACTGAACGGGAAACGGTGAGCCGACAGCAGTTGGGAAAACAATGTGGAAAGTACTGGAGGGAAAATATAAAGATGCATAAAACAAAAACGACATGTCAAAGAAAGCTAGGGGTGCAACATAATAGAAAAAAAGTAGCAGAATTAAGCAAGAAAACGACTGCAGAGGCGTGTTACGAAGGTGAGTCAAATGAAAACCTTAAATATTTTTTAAATATTATTTATTGTGCAGAATGGGTACAAAGCTGTATCAGTTTTCAACATAATCTCCCACACGCTCAATGCAAGTCTTCCAGCGCTTACAAAGTGCATAAATCTTTAAAAAAAAAAATCTTTTGGTAGTCTGCACAAACACTCGTGCACCGCGTTGCTTACCTCGTCATCAGAACGGAACTTCTTTCCTCTCATTGCGTCATTGAGTGGTCTACACATAGGGAAATCACTTGGGGAAAGGTCTGGTGAGTATGGTGGATGAGAAAGACACTCAAAAGGCAGGGCTGTAATTGTTGCAACTATTGTACGGGCAGTGTGGGGCCTTGCATTGTCATGTTGCAAAAGGACACCCGCTGACAGCAATCCATGTCGCTTTGATTTGATTGCAGGCCGCAGATGATTTTTTAGGAGAACTGTGTACGATGCACTGGTGACAGTGGCCCCTCTAGGCATGTAATGCTCCAAAATGACGCCTTTTTCGTTCAAAATAGAAGCAGCATAACCTTCCGTGCTGATGGTTCTGTTCTGGCGCCATTCCTTGCTCCCTCTCTTCGTTTCCAGTTGGTGGAAGTGAACCCAGGTTTCGTCCCCAGTAGCGATTCTTGCAAGGGAGCCATCACCTTCTCGTTCAAAGCGCCGAAGAAGCCCTTCACAAGCATCAACACGTCGTTCTCTCATTTCAGGAGCCAGCTGCCGAGATACCCATCTTGCAGACACTTTGTGAAACTGGAGCACATCATGACAATGTGGTGTGCTGACCCATGGCTAATCTGTAAACATGCTGCAATGTCATTCAGTGTCACTTGGCGGTTTTGCTTCACTATGGCTTCAATTTCTGCAATGTTCTGTGGAGTCACAATTCGTTGTGTCTGACCTGGACGAGGAGCATCTCACACTGCAGTCACACCATTTGCGAACTTCCTACTCCACTCGTGGACTTGCTTCTGTGACAAACACGCATCACGGTATTGAACCTTCATTCTTCGATGAATTTCAGTAGGTTTCACACCTTCACTACGCAAAAACCGAATAACAGAACGCTGTTCTTCCCTGGTGCAAGTCGCAAGTGGGGCGGCCATCTTTATACTGATGCTGCGACGGTATGTGTGCATCTGCACTATGCTGCCACCTACAGGCCATTCTGCACGCTGTTTGTTGCACGCTAACCAGCTTACAGGATAACAGCGCGAAATTTCGATTTGTTATTACAAATTTAGGGTTTCCATTTGACTCACCCTCGTGTGTGTACGAGAAGTGCTGCGCACAATCGGAGAGCAAGACCACATCTACGAAATGCCGAGTAATGGCAGTTCATGGAAATGTGTGTACCGCTAAAGTGTTTACGTTTGATATCATAAAACATGAAAATAGAATAAAAAATCTATGAAAATGTGAATGATAATAGGCAGCTAGGGCTAATTATTATAAGTGTTATAGTAAGCAATCAAAAATCGATTCGTTAGCGCAGCAATAAAATACGTCTCGCCGTATAAGTGCAGTTTAAGCCAGAGAGGAGTGGACGCTACGTTACACGGATGCCAGCGGAGATGAAACGGTCAGTAATTCTGTAGTTGTTGGTGAAGTAATAGGAGAAGACGGGGAAAAATGAGAAACGTTATCAGGCGGAGTGTATGTGCCCTGTGGCTCTGAGTTAATACAGTGAACTTTGCCGGCAGTTCCACTCGCTTTAGTCCCGGGATTCTCAACTGCTTCGGCTGAGCGAGATGCTGACGTAGCAGTTTAGGGGATACGGGGGATTGCGCACGTTATGCCGGGAGGTGCTGTTCACGCAGAGTTATTCTTGCATTGTTCAGGAGGGAAAAGCACGAAAGTTGCGGAGATAAGAGGAAGTAACCAGCTTAGAATATGAGCGAAGTCTCAAGTCTTTTTGTACCACGTGTAGACACCGGGTAATCCCAGGTATCAAGCTATTTACTGGAACAGTTAAGTATCATTTTAGAATTAAGTCAAAGGTTATCAAGACAGCAAGCGCATAGAGTGATTCGCAATAGTAGCCATATATGTGTAAAGTAAGTTATTTTCTTTTGTTTGTATTGCTTTTCCTACTTATCAGCCGGCCGAAGTGGCCGTGCGGTTAAAGGCGCTGCAGTCTGGAACCGCAAGACCGCTACGGTCGCAGGTTGGAATCCTGCCTCGGGCATGGATGTTTGTGATGTCCTTAGGTTAGTTAGGTTTAACTAGTTCTAAGTTCTAGGGGACTAATGACCTCAGCAGTTGAGTCCCATAGTGCTCAGAGCCATTTTGAACCTACTTATTTCCTTGTATAATATTTTGCTATGTGTAAGTTACGTCTCTGATTAGATATAATATCGGTTATGCCCTGAAAAGCAGCTGAATTTCTTGTAGAAGCGTCATTGAGTAAAATGTGCTCCAATCGATTTGGCCACCGAAGTAATACGCAGGAGGCGGCTGCACGGGTATCAGGGGCTGTGTGACGTGGACTGGGCGGTTTCTTAGGTTAGATGGTCTCAGGAAAACACAAAAAGGGCTTCTGTCTCAAAGGGTGCAGCCTGAACTCAGGAAGAACGTAGATGCTGGAACCGTCGGTATAGGAATTGTAAATTGTCGTATCTTTGTTGGGAAAGTACCAGAGCTCCAAGCGCTAATAGAAAGCCTGATGCTGAAATCGTTACATGCACTGAAAGGTGGCTACAGCCGGAGATAAGTTCAGCCGAAATTTTTGCGAAGAACATAACGGTGTTTCGAAAGGATAGGCTAAACATGGTTGGCGGTGCCGTGTTTGTGGCAATCGGGAGTAGTTTTTCTAGTCGCGAAATTGAGTTAGATAGTTCCTGTGCATTAGTATGGGCAAATGTTATTGTTGGCAACCGGAATGAAATAATGAATGTTCAAATGTGTGTGAAATCTTATGGGATTTAACTGCTAAGATCATCAGTCCCTAAGCTTGCACACTACTTAACCTAAATTATCCTAAAGACAAACACACACACCCATGCCCGAGAGAGGACTCGAACATCCGCCGGGACCAGCCGCCCAGTCCATGACTGCAGCGCCTCAGACCGTTCGGCGAATGAAATAATAATTGGATCCTTTTACCGACATCCAAATTCAGATGATACAGTTGCTGAAAGGTTCAAAGAAAACTTTAGATAAATTTCAAACACTTACCAGACTCATACGATTGTAGTTGGTGGTGACTGTAATTTACCCTCGATGTTGTTGTTGTTGTGGTCTTCAGTCCTGAGACTGGTTTGATGCAGCTCTCCATGCTACTCTATCCTGTGCAAGCTTTTTCATCTCCCAGTACCTACTGCAACCTACATCCTTCTGAATCTGCTTAGTGTATTCATCTCTTGGTCTCCCTCTACGATTTTTACCCTCCACGCTGCCCTCCAATACTAAATTGGTGATCCCTTGATGCCTCAGAACATGTCCTACCAACCGATCCCTTCTTCTGGACAAGTTGTGCCACAAACTTCTCTTCTCCCCAATCCTATTCAATACTTCCTCATTAGTTATGTGATCTACCCATCTAATCTTCAGCATTCTTCTGTAGCACCACATTTCGAAAGCTTCTATTCTCTTCTTGTCCAAACTATTTATCGTCCATGTTTCACTTCCATACATGGCTACACTCCATACGAATACTTTCAGAAATGACTTCCTGACACTTAAATCAATACTGGATGTTAACAAATTTCTCTTCTTCAGAAACGCTTTCCTTGCCATTGCCAGCCTACATTTTATATCCTCTCTACTTCGACCATCATCAGTTATTTTGCTCCCCAAATAGCAAAACTCCTTTACTACTTTAAGTGCCTCATTTCCTAATCTAATTCCCTCAGCATCACCCGACTTAATTAGACTACATTCCATTATCCTTGTTTTGCTTTTGTTGATGTTCATCTTATATCCTCCTTTCAAGACACTGTCCATTCCATTCAACTGCTCTTCCAAGTCCTTTGCTGTCTCTGACAGAATTACAATGTCATCGGCGAACCTCAAAGTTTTTATTTCTTCTCCATGAATTTTAATACCTACTCCGAATTTTTCTTTTGTTTCCTTTACTGCTTGCTCAATATACAGATTGAACAACATCGGGGAGAGGCTACAACCCTGTCTTACTCCCTTCCCAACCACTGCTTCCCTTTCATGTCCCTCGACTCTTATAACTGCCATCTGGTTTCTGTACAAATTGTAAATAGCCTTTCGCTCCCTGTATTTTATCCCTGCCACCTTTAGAATTTGAAAGAGAGTATTCCAGTCAACATTGTCAAAAGCTTTCTCTAAGTCTACAAATGCTAGAAACGTAGGTTTGCCTTTCCTTAATCTTTCTTCTAAGATAAGTCGTAAGGTCAGTATTGCCTCACGTGTTCCAGTGTTTCTACGGAATCCAAACTGATCTTCCCCGAGGTTGGCTTCTACTAGTTTTTCCATTCGTCTGTAAAGAATTCGTGTTAGTATTTTGCATCTGTGACTTATTAAGCTGATAGTTCGGTAATTTTCACATCTGTCAACATCTGCTTTCTTTGGGATTGGAATTATTATATTCTTCTTGAAGTCTGAGGGTATTTCGCCTGTTTCATACATCTTGCTCACCAGATGGTAGAGTTTTGTCAGGACTGGCTCTCCCACAGCCGTCAGTAGTTCCAATGGAATATTGTCTACTCCGGGGGCCTTGTTTCGACTCAGGTCTTTCAGTGCTCTGTCAAACTCTTCACGCAGTATCATATCTCCCATTTCATCTTCATCTACATCCTCTTCCATTTCCATAATATTGTCCTCAAGTACATCGCCCTTGTATAGACCCTCTATATACTCCTTCCACCTTTCTGCTTTCCCTTCTTTGCTTAGAACTGGGTTTCCATCTGAGCTCTTGATATTCATACAAGTCGTTCTCTTATCTCCAAAGGTCTCTTTAATTTTCCTGTAGGCGGTATCTATCTTACCCCTAGTGAGATAGGCCTCTACATCCTTACATTTGTCCTCTAGCCATCCCTGCTTAGCCATTTTGCACTTATTGTCGATCTCATTTTTGAGCCGTTTGTATTCCTTTTTGCCTGTTTCACTTACTGCATTTTTATATTTTCTCCTTTCATCAATTAAATTCAATATTTCTTCTGTTACCCAAGGATTTCTACTAGCCCTCGTCTTTTTACCTACTTGATCCTCTGCTGCCTTCACTACTTCATCCCTCAAAGCTACCCATTCTTCTTCTACTGTATTTATTTCCCCCATTCCTGTCAATTGCTCCCTTATGCTCTCCCTGAATCTCTGTACAACCTCTGGTTCTTTTAGTTTATCCAGGTCCCATCTCCTTAAATTCCCACCTTTTTGCAGTTTCTTCAGTTTTAATCTACAGGTCATAACCAATAGATTGTGGTCAGAGTCCACATCTGCCCCTGGAAATGTCTTACAATTTAAAACCTGGTTCCTAAATCTCTGTCTTACCATTATATAATCTATCTGATACCTTTTAGTATCTCCAGGGTTCTTCCATGTATACAACCTTCTTTCATGATTCTTAAACCAAGTGTTAGCTATGATTATGTTGTGCTCTGTGCAAAATTCTACCAGGCGGCTTCCTCTTTCATTTCTGTCCCCCAATCCATATTCACCTACTATGTTTCCTTCTTTCCCTTTTCCTACACTCGAATTCCAGTCACCCATGACTATTAAATTTTCGTCTCCCTTCACAATCTGAATAATTTCTTTTATTTCATCATACATTTCTTCAATTTCTTCGTCATCTGCAGAGCTAGTTGGCATATAAACTTGTACTACTGTAGTAGGTGTGGGCTTCGTATCTATCTTGGCCACAAAAATGCGTTCACTATGCTGTTTGTAGTAGCTTACCCGCATTCCTATTTTCCTATTCATTATTAAACCTACTCCTGCATTACCCCTATTTGATTTTGTGTTTATAACCCTGTAGTCACCTGACCAGAAGTCTTGTTCCTCCTGCCACCGAACTTCACTAATTCCCACTATATCTAACTTCAACCTATCCATTTCCCTTTTTAAATTTTCTAACCTACCTGCCCGATTAAGGGATCTGACATTCCACGCTCCGATCCGTAGAACGCCAGTTTTCTTTCTCCTGATAACGACATCCTCTTGAGTAGTCCCCGCCCGGAGATCCGAATGGGGGACTATTTTACCTCCGGAATATTTTACCCAAGAGGACGCCATCATCATGTAATCATACAGTAAAGCTGCATGCCCTCGGGAAAAATTACGGCTGTAGTTTCCCCTTGGTTTCAGCCGTTCGCAGTACCAGCACAGCAAGGCCGTTTTGGTTATTGTTACAAGGCCAGATCAGTCAATCATCCAGACTGTTGCCCTTGCAACTACTGAAAAGGCTGCTGCCCCTCTTCAGGAACCACACGTTTGTCTGGCCTCTCAACAGATACCCCTCCGTTGTGGTTGCACCTACGGTACGGCTATCTGTATCGCTGAGGCACGCAAGCCTCCCCACCAACGGCAAGGTCCATGGTTCATGGGGGGTTACCCTCGATATGCTGGCGAAAATACATGTTTAATTCTGTAGGAAAGCCGAAATCATGATTAACGCATTCCCTGAAAATTATTTCGAGCATGATCCCACGCGAATAGCAAACAGTTGTGAAAACACACTTGACCTCTTAGAAACAAGTAATCCTGAGTTAATAACGAGCATCAGAACGGATACATGGATTATTAAACACAGGGTAGTCGTAGCGAGAGTCCATATTGTACTGTCGTAGCGAAAGTGAATATTGTAACCCCTAAAATCCTCCAAAACTTACAGAAAAATAAACTTACACAAAAAAAATTCACTTGAAGCCTTCCTGAGAGACAATCTCCACTTCTTCCAAATTAATAATATAAACGTCGACCAGATGTGGCTTGAATTCAAAGAAACAGTATCGGCAGCAATTGAAAGATTTATACCAAATAAATTATCAAACGACGGAGATAATCGTCGTTGTTACACAGAACAGGTCATAACACAGTTACAGAAACAACGAGAAAACCATGCCAAATTTTGGGAGGTTCCTACCCCATTCTGTGGCATCTAGTAGTCAGGCCTACTAGATAAGTGGCTTTCCAACCGAGTGCAACTATTAATCGTACATGAGAAATATTTTCATGATTATCATACCCACTGCAACTATGCTTGAAATATGAGCCCTAGTGCCTATCAGTTAAACTATTAACTTATTCTCGTCCTTACCTTTTAATGCAATGGAATGGATAACGCATCTGACTAATAGTTGGTTGTTGTATCGGCCGCCGCACAGCAGCCGTCAACTCGGCGCGGCGTGCTACAACACACGCGGCACACAGCGAGCACCCCTGGCGCCACACACGATGTCGACAACTGGCGCCAGTGAACGCGTCGTCGGGGGGTTAGCGGCAGCGTACACACCACTATCAATACGGGTTACCCCGGCGGCGCTGCCCTTGTCACCAGAGTGAGCAACCGTTTAAGTGCGCCATCTATCAACACTCAGATTGGCCGGACCTGTGGGTTTAAGCGAGCTCCCTGAGCCAGTTTAACCAGTTCAATCTTCGCCGATGACTGTGTTACTACCCGGCTGCTGGATTCATGACGACCGAACCGTACTGTGGCCTCCCTGGCCGGAAACTTGCGACACGTCGGTATCGGCTGGCTGGCAGTGGTTTGGACTTGTATTCTCTACTAGGACTCTGAGTTCTCCTTGGCGCTACAGCCAGCGAAGTGTTGTGTAGTCGAACTTAAGTTTTCTTTTGAGTGACAGAAGGTCAAATAAACTTGGTATTCGTTGTGTCATAGTGCGGACATAACACTAGCGCACATGTCTGATGGACTCACTCAACCCTGGCAAGGCCACATTTCCTTCCTGTCATATATATTTTAT
Source organism: Schistocerca americana (assembly GCF_021461395.2). Lineage (NCBI taxonomy): Eukaryota > Metazoa > Arthropoda > Insecta > Orthoptera > Acrididae > Schistocerca > Schistocerca americana. The sequence continues at coordinate 788,255,817 of NC_060122.1, read as the reverse complement.
CCAAAGCTTGTACATCACAGCAATAACATGGAGGTTATGGTAAAATACCTCAACAAAATCGCTACCCACAACTCAATAATAAAGACCACTATTTGTCTCACATATCTCCTCTTTTATTACAATAAATTCTTTCACGCTAATGTTAGAAAATTTGTTGCATTACTCTTAAACACTATAGTTAAACAAGGGATTCTCCACCCAATGGGTACGACATAACATAAGCATTTTACTATTCTATTGTTGTTGTGGTGCCGGCCGGAGTGGTCGAGCGGTTAAAGGCGCTACAGTCTGGAACCGCACGACCGCTACGGTCGCAGGTTCGAATCCTGCCTCGGGCACGGATGTGTGTGATGTCCTTAGGTTAGTTAGGTTTAAGTAGTTCTAAGTTCTAGGGGACTTATGACCACAGCAGTTGAGTCCCATAGTGCTCAGAGCCATTTTTTTGTTGTTGTGGTCTTCAGTCCTTAGACTGGTTTCATGCAGCTCTCCATGCTACTCTATCCTGTGCAAGCTTCTTCATCTCCCAGTATCCACTGCAATCTACATCCTTTTGAATCTGCTTAGCGTATTCAACTCTTGGTCTCCCTCTACAATTTTTACCCTCCACGCTGCCCTCCTATACTAAATTGGTGATCCCTTTATGCCCCAGAACATGTCCTACCAACCGATCCCTTCTTCTAGTCAAGTTGTGCCACAAACTTTCCTTCTCCCCAATCCTATTCAATACTTCCTCATTAGTTATATAATCTACCCATCTAATCTTCAGCATTCTTCTGTAGCACCACATCTCGAAAGCTTCTATTCTCTTCTTGTCCAAACTAGTTATCGTCCATGTTTCACTTCCATACATAGCTACACTCCATACAAATACTTTCAGAAACGACTTCCTGACGCTTAAATCTATACTCGATGTTAACAAATTTCTCTTCTTCAGAAACGCTTCCTTTGCCGGTTTACATTTTATATCCTCTCTACTTCGACAATCATCAGTTATTTTGCTCCCCAAATAGCAAAACTCCTTTGCTACTTTAAGTGTCTCATTTCCTAATCTAATTCCCTCAGCATCACCCGACTTAATTCTACTACATTCCATTATCCTCGTTTTGCTTTTGTTGATGTTGATCTTATATCCTCCTTTCAAGACACTATTCATTCCGTTCAACTGCTCTTCCAACTCCTTTGCTGTCTCTGACAGAATTACAATGTCATCGGCGAACCGCAAAGTTTTTATTTCTTCTCCATGAATTTTAATACCTACTCCGAATTTTTCTTTTGTTCCCTCCCCGCTTCCTCAATATACAGAATGAATAACATCGTGGATAGGCTACAACCCTGTCTCACTCCCTTCCCAACCACTGCTTCCCTTTCATGCAACTGCCATCTGGGTTCTGTACAAATTGTAAATAGCCTTTCGCTCCCTGTATTTTACCCCTGCCACCTTCAGAATTTGAAAGAGAGCATTCCAGTCAACATTGTCAAAAGCTTTCTCCAAGTCTACAAATGCTAGAAACGTAGGTTTGCCTTTTCTTAATCTAGCTTCGAAGATGGGTCGTAGGGTCAGTATTGCCTGACGTGTTCCTATATTTCATGGTAACCAAACTAATCTTCCCCGAGGTCGGCTTCTACCAGTTTTTCCATTCGTCTGTAAAGAATTCGCGTAAGTATTTTGCATCCGTGACTTATTAAACTGATTGTTCGGTAATTTTTACATCTGTCAGCACCTTCATTCTTTGGGATTGGAATTATTATATTCTTCTTGAAGTCTGAGGGTATTTCACCTGTTTCATACATCTTGCTCACCAGATGGTAGAGTTTTGTCAGGACCGGCTCTCCCATGGTCGTCAGTAGTTCTAATGGAATGTTGTCTACTCCTGAGGCCTTGTTTCGACTCAGGTCTTTCAGTGCTCTGTTAAACTCTTCACGCAGTATCGTATCTCACATTTCATCTTCATCTACATCCTCTTCCATTTCCATAATATTGTCCTCAAGTACATAGCCCTTGTATAAACCCTCTATATACTCCTTCCACCTTTCTGCTTTCCCTTCTTTGCTTAGAACTGGGTTTCCATCTGAGCTCTTGATATTCATGCAAGTGGTTCTCCTTTCTCCAAAGGTCTCTTTAGTTTTGCTGTAGGCAGTATCTATCTTACCACTCGTCAGATAAGCCTCTACATCCTTACATTTGTCCTCTAGCAATCCCTGCTTAGCCATTTTACACTTCCTATAGATCTCATTTTTGAGACGTTTGTATTCCTTTTTGCCTGCTTCACTTACTGCATTTTTGTATTTTCTCCTTTCATCAATTAAAATCAGTATATCTTCTGTTACCCAAGGATTTCTACTAGCCCTCGTTACCTACTTGATCCGCTGCTGCCTTCACTACTTCATCCCTCAGAGCTACCCATTCTTCTTCTACTGTATTTCTTTCCCCCATTCGTGACAATTGTTCCCTTATGCTCTCCCTGAAACTCTGTACAACCTCTGGTTTAGTCAGTTTATCCAGATCCAACCTCCTTAAGTTCCCACCTTTTTGCAGTTTCTTCAGTTTTAATCTACAGTTCATAACCAATAGATTGTGGTCAGTCCACATCTGCCCCTGGAAATGCCTTACAATTTAAAAACTGGTTTCTAAATCTATGTCTTACCATTATATAATCTATCTGAAACCTGTCAGTATCTCCAGGGTTCTTCCATGTATACGACCTTCTTTTATGATTCTTGAACCAAGTGTTAGTTATGATTAAGTTATGCTCTGTGCAAAATTCTACCAGGCGGCTTCCTCTTTCAATTTCTAGCCCCAATCTATATTCACCTATTACGTTTCCTTCTCTCCCTTTTCCTACTACCGAATTCCAGTCACCCATAACTATTAAATTTTCGTCTCCCTTCACTATCTGAATAATTTCTTTTATTTCATCATACATTTCTTCAATTTCTTCGCCATCTTCAGAGCTGGTTGGCATGTAGACTTGTACTACTGTAGTAGGCGTGGGCTTCGTTTCTATTTTGGCCACAATAATGCGTTCACTATGCTGTTTGTAGTAGCTTACCCGGACTCCTATTTTTTATTCATTATTAAACCGACTCCTGCATTATCCCTATTTGATTTTGTATTTATAACCCTGTATTCGCCTGACCAAAAGTCTTGTTCCTCCTGGCAGCGAACTTCACTAATTCCTGCTATATCTAACTTTAACTTTAACCTATCCATTTCCCTTTTTAAACTTTCTAACCTACCTGCTCGATTAAGGGATCTGACATGCCACGCTCCAATCCGTAGAACTATTATTTACTAGTCTATGGTCTCGTAATGTTTCTTTCTATTGCTACAGTGCACTTTCTGGATTGGTAAGGAATCTTCCGCTACTTCATTCTGTCCGACACTCTCTTAACCTCATTCACTACCAAAATAACGAATTTACTGACTTTCGTGCATTACTAGGAAAAATCATACTTGTCCGACCCTATTTGAAACTAATTTTCTACTGTCTCATGCAAATCACACAGATTAAATACACATAGTAAATCACACTGCAGTATGAAACACATCTAAAAAACAAAATGTTTGGCTTTCTACTCGTTTTGCTTTCCCACATTAAACAATAGTCATCCATGATTCACACGTCACTGACCCACGTAATTAATTTTCCTACCACAAACCCTGGAGGAATTATGCACATCTCTCTGTGCAATGCAGCCCACATTGCCGGGTAGATAGCTGACTCATCTTAATTCACTTTCAGAGTATCTGAATATCAAGCTGGCGTCACACGAATGTATCTCATAACGTAAGTTTTGGTATCTTATTTATCTCACACACGGATCCTCAACTGAATGCTAGGACAACCACTTTTAATTCTTTTTATTGTCTCACAGTCAGGTTGAGACTCACACTGTAATCTCCACGTTGAAGTGATTGTCCCTTATTCAAGTTCAGCAAACGGAAATCTTAATTATTTTCAACTTATATTTACACACGCATGTATTTCAACGCTAGTATTTCGTCACATGATTACAACACGTGGTTTCTCTGTCACTTCCGAAGAATCCTATGTTCCTCATGAATTTTTACCTACCTATCTTTTTCAGAACAATTTACGTCAGCCTCCCACCAAGAGTTTCTGAAAAGAGAAATTATTAGTTCATCTATTCCTAAATGTTCCACGTGCATACCATTTTCATTTGACGTTGTTTTTCTTGAGCACAAATAGAGCACGTCTTCACACCTGAGGAACCAGCGACAGAGTGCTGAAACATGGCCGTTCACCCGGTCATCCCGCGCTTCCACAGATGTGGGGGAGGACCTTGCCACCGTATTGGTCAGCAACATTGCAAGCCTCTGTTATACTTCCTCTCTTTGTTTGAGCCGGAGGTGACCAGAGAACTGCCTCAAAGATGATTATATAATCTACCTTCACTATCTGGTCAGCAGACGACCAGCCATTCATTCAATTCACAAACATTACCTAACTCGATTCACGGATCTATTTTAAGAAAGTGTACATCTGAATAATTAAACATACAAACTGCCCTTCCTTACTACATTGGTATCCGTCTTCGGTGTATTAAATAAAATGGTGTTATTATACAAAAATCGCTGTTCTGACAATAACAACAAAGTATGTTGTTGTACATCTTTTCTACGTCGGGCAATAGTGTACCCTTTCAATTGAAACAGACGTAAAATCTCCAATACTGGTGAACTTTTACAGAAGCTCGAAATTTAACGCGGACTTGAATGCGAGATGCTTATAACAGTTTCCACAACGAAACTTTGTCTCGAAACCTGGCAGAAAATCCTAAAAGATTTTGGTCGCATGTGAAGTATGCTAGCGGCAAAACACAATCAATGCCTTCTCTCCACGATAGCAACGGAGATACTATCGAAGACAGTGCGGGCAAAGCAGTGTTACTAAATGCCTTCACAAAAGAAGATGAAGTAAATATTCCAGAATTCGAATCAAGAACAGCTGTCAACATGAGTAACGGAGAACTAGATATCCTCGGAGTAGTGGAGCAACTTAAATCACTTAATAAAAGCTGCTGTTCTGGTCCGAACTGTATGCCAACTAGTTTCCTTTCAGAGTATACTAACGCAATTGCTCCATACTTAAGTCATATACAACAGTTCGCGCTACGATAGATCCGTACCCAAAGACTGGAAAGTTGCACAGGTCACACTAATATTCAAGGAAGGTAGTAGGAGTAATCCACTAAATTATAGGTCCATATTATTAACGTCGATATGCAACAGTAGTTTGGAACATGTATTGTGTTCGAAAATTGTGAATTACCTTGAAGAAAACGGTATATCGACACAGTCAACATGGGTTCTGAAAACATCATTCTTGTGAAACACAACTACCTCTTTATTCGCATGAAGTGTTGAGTACACTTGAGAAGGAATTTCAAATTGATTCCGTTTTCCTGGATTTCCGGAAGGCTCTTGACACTGTACTACACAAGCGGTTTGTAGTGATATTGCGTGCTTATGGAATATCGTCTCAGTTATGTGACTGGATCTGTGATTTCCTGTCAGAGATGTCACAGTTCGTAGTAATTGACGGAAAGTCATCGAGTAGAGCAGAAGTGATTTCTGGCGTTCCCCAAGGTAGTGTTTGGATGTCTCTATAGGCCCCCTGGCTTGGCAGCTGTTGTGGCTGAACACCTGAAGGATAATTTGGAAAATATTTCGAGTAGATTTCCTCACCATGTTATAGTTCTGGGTGGAGATTTTAATTTGCCGGATATAGACTGGGAGACTCAAACGTTCATAACGGGTGGCAGGGACAAATAATCCAGTGAAATTTTTTAAAGTGCTTTATCTGAAAACTACCTTGAGCAGTTAAACAGAGAACCGACTCGTGGCGATAACATATTAGACCTTCTGGTGACAAACAGACCCGAACTATTTGAAAAAGTTAACACAGAACATGGAATCAGCGATCATAAAGCGGTTACGGCATCGATGATTTCAGGCGTAAATAGAAATATTAAAAAGGGTAGGAAGATTTTTCTGTTTAGAAAAAGTAACAAAAAGCAGATTTCAGAGTACCTGTTGGCTCAACACAAAAGTTTTGTCTCAAGTACAGATAGTGTTGAGGATCAGTGGACAAAGTTCAAAACCATCGTACATTATGCGTTAGACGAGTATGTGCCAAGCAAGATCGTAAGAGATGGAAAAGAGCCACCGTGGTACAACAACCGAGTTAGAAAACTGCTGCGGAAGCAAAGGGAACTTCACAGCAAACATAAACATAGCCAAAGCCTTGCAGACAAACAAAAATTACGCAAAGCGAAATGTAGTGGGAGGAGGCCTATGCGAGAGGCGTTCAATGAATTCGAAAGTAAAGTTCTATGTACTGACTTGGCAGAAAATCCTAAGAAATTTTGGTCTTATGTCAAAGCGGTAGGTGGATCAAAATAAAATGTCCAGACACTCTGTGACCAAAATGGTACTGAAACAGAGGATGACGGACTAAAGGCCGAAATACTAAATGTCTTTTTCCAAAGTTGTTTCACAGAGGAAGACTGCACTGTAGTTCCTTCTCTAGATTGTCGCACAGATGACAAAATGGTAGATATCGAAATAGACGACAGAGGGATAGAGAAACAATTAAAATCGCTCAAAAGAGGAAAGGCCTCTGGACCTGATGGGATACCAGTTCGATTTTACACAGAGTGCGCGAAGGAACTTGCCCCCTTCTTGCAGCGGTGTACCGTAGGTCTCTAGAAGAGCGTAGCGTTCCAAAGGATTGGAAAAGGGCACAGGTCATCCCCGTTTTCAAGAAGGGACGTCGAACAGATGTGCAGAACTATAGACCTATATCTCTAACGTCGATCAGTTGTAGAATTTTGGAACACGTATTGTGTTCGAGTATAATGACTTTTCTGGAGACTAGAAATCTACTCTGTAGGAATCAGCATGGGTTTCGAAAAAGACGGTCATGTGAAACCAGGCTCGCGCTATTCGTCCACGAGACTCAGAGGGCCATAGACACGGGTTCACAGGTAGATGCCGTGTTTCTTGACTTCCGCAAGGCGTTCGATACAGTTCCCCACAGTCGTTTAATGAACGAAGTAAGAGCATATGGACTATCAGACCAATTGTGTGATTGGATTGAGGAGTTTCTAGATAACAGGACGCAGCATGTCATTCTCAATGGAGAGAAGTCTTCCGAAGTAAGAGTGATTTCAGGTGTGCCGCAGGGGAGTGTCATAGAACCGTTGCTATTACCATATACATAAATGACCTGGTGGATGACATCGGAAGTTCACTGAGGCTTTTTGCAGATGATGCTGTGGTGTATCGAGAGGTTGTAACAATGGAAAATTGTACTGAAAATCAGGAGGATCTGCAGCGAATTGACGCATGGTGCAGGGAATGGCAATTGAATCTCAATGTAGTCAAGTGTAATGTGCTGCGAATACACAGAAAGACAGATCCTGTATCATTTAGCTACAAAATAGCAGGTCAGCAACTGGAAGCAGTTAATACCATAAATTATCTGGGAGTACGCATTAGGAGTGATTTAAAATGGAATGATCATATAAAGTTGATCGTCGGTAAGGCAGATGCCAGACTGAGATTCATTGGAAGAATCCTAAGGAAATGCAATCCGAAAACAAAGGAAGTAGGTTACAGTACGCTTGTTCGCCCACTGCTTGAATACTGCTCAGCAGTGTGGGATCCGTACTAGATAGGGTTGATAGAAGATATAGAGAAGATCCAACGGAGAGCAGCGATCTTCGTTACAGGATCATTTAGTAATCGCGAAAGCGTTACGGAGATGATAGATAAACTCCAGTGAAAGACTCTGCAGGAGAGATGCTCAGTAGCTCGGTACGGGCTTTCGTCAAAGTTTCGAGAACATACCTTCACCGAAGAGTCAAGCAGTATATTGCTCCCTCCTACGTATATCTCGCTAAGAGACCATGAGGATAAAATCAGAGAGATTAGAGCCCACACAGAGGCATACCGACAATCCTTCTTTCCACGAACAATACGAGACTGGAATAGAAGGGAGAACCGATAGAGGTACTCAAGGTACCCTTCGCCACACACCATCAGGTGGCTTGCGGAGTATGGATGTAGATGTAGACGTAGATGTAGTGTTGTAGGCCCTTTGCTGTTTCTTACCTATATAAACAACATGGGAGACAATCTGAGCAGCGGTGTTAGGTTGTTTGCAGATGACGCTGTCGCTTATCGACTAGTAGAGTCATCAGAAAATCAAAACAAATTGCAAAAATATTTATAAAACATATGTGTATGGTGCAAAAATTGGCAGCTGAAGTCATCCACATGAGTGATAAAAGGAATCCGTTTAACTTCGGTTACACGATAGATCAGTCAAATCTAAAGGCCGTAAATTCTACTAAATACCAATGCATTTCAATTACGAACAACATAAATTTGAAGGAACACACAGAAAATGTTGTGAGTAAGGCTAACCAAAGACATGGTTTTATTGGCAACACACTTAGAAAATGTATCAGATATGCTATAGAGACTGCCTACACTACGCTTGTCCGTCCTCTTTTAGAATACTGCTGCCCGGTGTGGGATCCTTACCAGATAGGACTGACGGAGTCCATCGAAAAAGTTCAGAGGAGGGTAGCACGTTTTAGGGCAGCACATTTTTTACTATCGCGAAATATGGGGGAGGGTGTCACTGAAATGATACAGATTTGGAATGGACATCATTAAAACAAAGGCGTTTTTCGTTGCGGAGCAAACTTCTCACGAAATTCCAGTCACCAACTTTGTCCTCTGAATGCGCAATTTTTTGCTAACGACAACCTACATAGGGAGAAACGAGCACTATGATAAAATAAGGGAACTGACAGCTCGTACGGAAAGATTAATATATTCGTTCTTTCCGAGCGTAATTCGAGATTGAAATAATCGAGGATTGTGAAGGTGGTTCGATGCACCCTTTGCCAGACACTTAAATGTGATTTGCAGAGTATCCATATAGATGTGCATGTAGGTCCAGAACGGCGCGTAATGATGTCAAACAGATCTTCTGGTAGGCAAACAATTTAAGGAAGTGGCTTCAAAAGGCAAACTGTAGAACCACAACTAATAAAACCCAAATTATTAATTTAAAAAGTATAGACACAAAAGCCTCAAAAAAGTAAAATAAAATATTGGCCCTTTTAATTTTAATAAGTGTACTAATATTTTGATCCAAGCTTCGTGGCTTCGGGGGACTTCTATGTAAACGAAATAAAAACAGAATACTTGTGAAATGACAAAATATGAAATTTAAACAGAAGTGAGCTACCAAGGTGAAGTAGGTAAATATCAAAACGACAGTATCTAATCGTTGAGTCTAACTCCTAATTAATTTACTCCGAAAAGTTGTAATATGGGCACAACAGCGAATGACGTTTGCTTGCCCTTACGCTGCTGCCCGTCCCAGTCTCAGCAGTTCATCACGCACCGCGCGCCGCATACCACGCACTCCGTGACTCACGCTCGCGCTTTAATGAAGCGTGAGTTAGTACGCTGTCATCCAACCACTGTCAGGACATAGGCCGCATAAGATAGACTAATGCATGATACCAAGTTGGTAGGTAAGTATGTAAAATATGATGCAAAATTAATAAGTAACTCTATTCTTTAACGATGTTAGGCTAATTAAACACAGATCGGTTTTCGAATTTTATGTAATGAGTAATTTTAATTTCAGTAGGAATTTTTGGTGTGGAGGCAATAGACGCAGGACTGGAAGAGATGACGCAAAAGAGAAGAGGCTTATGCCCAGGAGTAATGAAAGTATGCTGTTCTAGAAAGCATAGCTGCTGTAAACTTGATTTTTTTTTCATTTACTTAGCGGTCCCGCGATGCGACGTTAGTTAGATCAAAATGTTACTACTTATACCAAACTTAAAGACTATTACATATTTTTTCACTTTCTAGAGGTTTCTTATGTCTTTATTTTTAAATTTTACTTCATGCTTTTTAAACTTTATATTTTACCAGTTGACTCGGTACAATCTGCTCTCTGTCCACACATTCACACAAATACTTTTCGGGACGATACACGAAATTGCGTATTCTGACAATAAAAGAATTTTCATAAATGTTACTTCAGTTGCAAAATTCTGGCAATGCAATATCGCACCTCCGGTTTTGAGTGTCGAACTCAAATTATTATTCCGACTTTTTTTCTTTTCTTCGATATTTTGTTCACTTATGCGATTTACATGTATCTTTCTTTTTTAATGCACACATATATTCATTGACTATGCTTTAGTGCACATTTAGCTAATTCAGCTAACATAATCAGTAAGTAGTGGCGATAATTCTGAATCAGTTCGGAAGAAAGTGGGCTGCCACTGCACTCTCTTTCAATAGGCTGCCTAAACTGCTTGGGCGAAATCATTTAATTTAGTACTGAATTTTAGAGCTCTAAAAGATCTACATAAAAGTCTGCGAGAGCATATGTTGGACGCTTACAGTTGAGTTACAGTTGTATGTAGGGTGTTTAGATTTTATTTTGGTAACATCACGTAGTGCTCTGTATGAAAATCGCTGACTGCGCTGTGTGCAGTCTGTGGCTGGTAGGATTCATTGTTTGAATATTCGCTTGTGTAGTGTTGGGCAGTTGGATGTGAACAGCGTGTAGCGTTGGGCAGTTGGAGGTGAGCCGCCAGCAGTGGTGGATGTGGAGAGAGGGAGAGAGAGAGAGAGAGAGAGAGAGAGAGAGAGAGATATGCCAGAGTTTTGAGAGCAGACAATCTGGACGTGTCCGTCAGAGAAAGGAAATCTGTAGAGATGTACGTCATGAACTGATATATATATATATATATATATATATATATATATATATATATATATAATATAATGACTTTTGAACACTATTAAGGTAAATACAGTAAATACATTGCTTGTTCTCTATCAAAATCTTTCATTTGCTAACTATGCCTATCAGTAGTTGGTGACTTCAGTAGTTAGAATCTTTTATTTAGCTGGCAGTATTGGCGCTCGCTGTACTGCAGTAGTTCGAGTAACGAAGATTTTTGTGAGGTAAATGATTCATGTAAGGTACAGGTTATTGTTAGTCAGGGCCATTCTTATGTAGGGACTATTGAAAGTAAGATTGCGTTGCACTAAAATATTGTGTGTCAGTTTAGTGATGAGCAGTATAAGTAAAGAAAAAACTGTCTGAGTACATTGAGTTTTACTCAGCTGTTTCTGAATCAAAGAATGTAAGAGTTTTACCAGCACGGTCATTCTTAATTTTCTCAGCGGACGTTTCACAGTTACCTTTTCTCTTCTTTGTAGGTGCTGAAATGGGCGACTTCAAAAGACAAAAATCATCATCGTTGGTGAACGGTAAAAGATGTACTTATTTCTCGCTGACTTTTATTTAGATCTTCTTGAGTTCTGCAGTCTGGTACTACGTAACATGGTGTAGCTCTTATGTATTACATATCGTGTATCAATCAATTACACTGGTGGAAGACATTTTTACTTAAATTAGCTGATGGAATTTAAACGGCTGAACATATTTTCTTAGAACATAGCTAAGAACTATCCTGGTTATACCAGCTACCAGATTTAAAAAGTACTACATTAAAATAGGGTCTTTCGTTTGGAGCCTACGATGCCACCGACAGATAGATAACCGGCCGGAGTGGCCGAGCGGTTCTAGGCGGTACAGTCTTGAACCCCGCGACCGCTACGGTCGCAGGTTCGAATCCTGCCTCGGGCATGGATGTATGTGAAGTCCTTAGGTTAGTTAGGTTTAAGTCGTTCTAAGTTCTAGGGGACTGATGACTTCAGTAGTTAAGTCCCATAGTGCTCAGAGCCATTTGAACCATTTTTTGACAGATAGATATATTCACACGTCAAACTTTATAACACCCTCTGTTTTCGTCCAAGGATAAAAAGCAATGACGAACGCCACTGATAAGTAGATGTTATTTGAAAGACGCTTGCCTAGCAAATAAAATCGTGTAGGTACGCGTATTTGGCATAATTGCCATTCATATCATCGTAAGGCTATTCAGATGTAGGCTTCCTGTCAATTTTCTATAGTTTCTGTAGTTTCCCGATGCGATTGTGGAATCCGTAAACAAAGCAACGTCCGTCGAGAGCAGAGCATTGAATGAAAGCCAATAATTATAACAAGACAGTCAGCGTACAATGCAGAATCGAAATCCAATAAGCAGAAAGGCGTGATTAAAGCAGCTCATGCAGCAGACCATACTGGACGGAATCATGGCTGTCTGCTTGTCCCCATCGCCGCGAGCAGCTCGGCACGTGTGACGTCACACGCACGCCTTTGTTGGCGATCATCCACCGCGATCTGTGCCGCCTCCAAGCCGCTATCGATATCGGCCGTTGTCAGTGTATTTCCAGGACGGGATGGTTCTGTGCCCAGTCCACGTCTTTTACTACCGCGTCACTGACATCACGTTAAGTTCTAATTTTCCTTAAGTAACTAACGAAACAGAGTCCTCTGCCGAGAAACAAAAATTAAATACCGAGATCTGTCTAGAAATTTTTACACAGTTCAACGGTACCACCACTCACGTAAATGAAGTCGTTGTAATTGTTAGAAGTATTCAAAAGACTTGCATCGATAAGTCTAAATAACGGCCCAGAGACCGACAGAAGGTGAAGGAGGGAATGTACCCGCATTTGGCAGGATAATTGTCTTCTTATAATACCTGACCCCAACTTACTTTAGGCATCTTATGTATAAAATTGGTTTTCCAGTGTCTGGATGCGGGCGCACTTCACACTAGTATACGGATAAGTAAGTAAATCCTTCTAAACATCTTCCTACACACCTAGAAAAATCGTACACGTTGAGTTCAAACATGATCATCTACCTCCGATGAAACGACAGCGAGTTTGACACGAGAAACTCTGATCGTGCACAACCCAACCCGCGGTTCTACGTATGAGACCCTCTGCCACGCACTTAAATGTGATTTGCAGAGTATCCATGTAGATGAGACCTGATGTGGTAGGGACTATCGACACAGGCAGCCAGGTATACCACAAGGTCCTACACTTTCATAAAGCTTAAAAATCCATTTGACATAGGTGATTACCTAACAACGTATTTTTATGTGGCATATCCAGTCGGATTATTTGTAAATTCCTGTCAGAGAAGTCAGAGTTCGGAGTAATTGACGGAAAGTCATCGAGTAAAACAGAAGTGATTTCTGGCTTTCCCCAAAATAGTGTTACAGTACTTCTGCTGTTACCAATCTGTATAAACGATTTAGGAGACAATCTGAGTAGCCGTCTTACGTTTTTTTTCAGATAATGCTGTCGTTTATCGTCTAGTGAAGTCATCGGAAGTTCAAAACAAACTGCAATACGAGTTAGAAGATATAACTGTGTGATGTGAAAATTGACAATTTACCTTAAATAATGAGAAGTGTGAGGTCATCCACATGAGTGCTAAAAGGAATCTGTTAATGTTCTAGTCGGCCAGTGTGGCCTTGCGGTTCTAGGCGCTTCAGTCTGGAACCGCGTGACCGCTACGGTTGCAGGTTCGAATCCTGCCTCAGGCATGGATGTGTGTGATGTCCTTAGGTTAGTTAGGTTTAAGTAGTTCTAAGTTCTAGAGGACTGATGACCACAGATGTTAAGTCCCGTAGTGCTCAGAGCCATTTGAACCATTTTTTTGGATGGGGTCACTGTCCGGTCTGCCGAACGCTGTTGGTAAGCCGTCTGCACTCAGCCCATTTGAGGCCAATTGAGGAGGTACTTGATGGGGAAGCAGCGGCTCCGGTCACGAAACCTAACAACGGCCTGGAGAGCGGTGTGCTGAGCACATCCCCCTCCATATCCTCATCCAGTGACGCATGTTGGCTGAGGATGACACGGTGGTCGGACGGTATCATTCTGTCTTCAGGGTCTGTTCGGACAAGAGTTTAGTTCAGTTTTTTATTTCTTGATGGTCTCCTTGTTAGTGAGGTACACGGTAGAATACACTCCTGAATATGATTCTAACTCGTTTTTAATGACACTTAACATGAACTACAAAACTATACAGCAGGTTAACTGATAGGTCTGATCAGGGTGTCTCTCTTGGCTGCTAAGTAGTTTCCCCTGATCGCGTCATGAAGATTCCTTAACCAAACGAATTTACTACGTATGATGTTGAGCTGCAGGCAGTCTTGACGGCATCGAAACAGATGGTACGTTTCCGTGCTGAGAAAGTCCTTACCAGCTCCGACACCTCAAGTGTCGTTGAATCTATTCAGTGAATGTACCCAGAAGAAAGGTATGTCCAAAACAACCAGAACTCCCTTGTCCATTTTTCACAGTGGCTGGTGAAGAAGATACAAGGGAAACGAATTAGCAGATGAGGTAGCCAAGGAGGAGCCTATATTAAATCAGGTGGCTCAGTGTGCTGTCCTCCTACATACTACATACCCGGCACTGAGATACAGAATTATGTGTCATTGAGAAGAAGGGTGGCGGGAAGTTCTCATCACATACTGTAAGTAGGCTGTTTAGGTTTTCTTATTGGTAACGCCACGTAGCGCTCTGTATGAAAATCACTGGCTGTGCTGTGTGCAGTCTGTGGCTAGTTTGTATTGTTGTCTGCCATTGTAGTGTTGGGCAGCTGGATGTCAACAGCGCGTAGCGTTGCGCAGTTGGAGGTGAGCCGCCAGCGGTGGTGGATGTGGCGAGTGAGATGGCGGAGTTTTGAGAGCGGATCATCTGGACAGAGACAGTAAATTTGTAAGACTGGATATCATGAACTGATATATATATTATGACTTTTGAATACTATTAAGGTAAATACATTGTTTGTTCTCTATCAAAATCTTTCATTTGCTAACTATGCCTATCAGTAGTTAGTGCCTTCAGTAGTTTGAATCTTTTATTTAGCTGGCAGTAGTGGCGTTCGCTGTATTGCATTAGTTCGAGTAATGAAGATTTTTGTGAGGTAAGTGATTCATGAAAGGTATAGGTTAGTGTTAGTCAGGGCCATCCTTTTGTAGGGATTACTGAAAGTCAGATTGCGTTGCGCCAAAAATATTGCGTCAGTTTAAGCACAGTCATTTATATTTTTTCTAAGGGGACGTTTCATTTGTCGACCCTCAGCCGAAGATACCTCACTTGTATCTTCTGATATTTTTCTTGTAGTTTGCGTAATTAGTGTAGCTATTGTTTATTGCTAGCGCGTAATCATAGAGAGAATTTCCTTTGTAGTTGTAGTTTTTCATTGTTGTACAGTAAAACAGTTGTGGGATGCATGAAGATTTGCACCAAGTATTTCGCAGCTGCGCTTGCAATTAACTAGATATTATTTTCAGTCCTATGTTAATGTGTTTTCTTATTTTGATCTTCAAATTGTGCTTTTCTGTATTATCGTGTGAAATAGTGTGACAATAATGGCGTGTGAAAAACGAAACACTGGACTCCAAAGTAAACTGAGAAATAATAGTGACGACGAGCGTAGCTTATCAGCACCACTGTGTAATGAATTAACAGACATTCAAAGTGGTAATTTGGTAACTGTGCATAGGGAAATGGAGCGGGCGGCAAATAATGGCGTCGACAGTGAAACAATTAGTGAACAGGGAAGCATTATCGATCGATCGGTCGGCAACAGCTCGCCTCAGGAATCCGAAATGACAGGACACAATCTCGCAAATACTGTAGATTCAGGTTTTTGGTCCTCACCGTTTTCTCAAATAAGTCAAGACACATTTTCTGCTCGTCAAAATGTGAATGTTGCCGGTGCAAATGCACTGCCGAAAAGCATAGAGGAACAGAGTCCAGACACAGATACATTATTATTGTAATTAATGCAACAAATGAAACAAAATCAGAGACAAACACAGCAACAGTTAGACACAATGGAACAAAATCTTCACACAACGCTTCTACAAACACGTGAAGATTTAACTACTGAGTTACATAAAATCGAATCGAAATGTCAAAAAGTCTGTAATGACGTAAAAACAGAGCATTTCCAACCTATTTTTTCGCGGCATGAAAATAGATTACAAAATCACGAAGCAGCCTTAAAAGAACTGCAAACTATTGTTCATGAAAATCATGACACCTTGCAAGCTAAAATTGACTCAGTTGCATCTACCGATTCGGTTACGCAACTTGCAAAATCTCGGGAAAACTTAAAGGACACAGTAGATACGATTTCAACACAACTGGACACTCTGAAACTTGGTTCAGAAAAACTCACTGAGAAAATAAGTTCACTATAGGAGAAAGTAGCCGAACTTTCGGATCAGTTCACTAACTTATCTACAAAGGTAGATTATGATCTGAATGACACAAGACCTGTAGCCATCACTGACACAGAAGAGTATGAACAAATTAAGAAATTCAAACAAAATCAGAATCAAATTAATATGCAATACAAAAGAGAAATCCGGGAAGTACAAGCTCAGTTGGCACAAGTAATACAAGAATTACATATTTCAGAGGACACTCGTGCTCCAATACGGGGAGAGGGACATAGAAATACGGAACAGCCACAAAATAATAACACAGCGCATTTCGGAAATTATGAAAGAAATTGGCAAGGTGCACCGAATTTTGAAATGGAACCGCCGAAGCGACGTAACAATGACAGACATGTGACTCACCGACACGATGATATTGACTAAAGCTGTTCATTACTACACGTAAATTCAAAACATTTAAGAATTCTGGCACGACATTCATCCACAAGCGTGGCTTCATCAATTCTCTCATTGGTTTCCTCCCAACTGGTCATTAGAGCACAGATTAGAATTTATGTGTGGCTATTTAGCGAATGAACCAGCTGTAAGAATGCGATCGGTCATTCACGATTGCCACAGTGAAGGAGAATTTTATCATGCCTTCCTCTCAGCATATTGGTCTCAAGCTACAGAAGATAGAGTAAAACATAGCATCATAATGACGAAACATTTCGAACAATCTGAATTTTCCAGTCTTGTGAAATATTTTGAAGACATGTTGCACAAGAATCAGTACCTGTCAAACCCATACAGCCCCTCAGAACTCATCCGCATTTGCTTCATCAAATTGCCTGAACATTTACGACACATTATTTTGGCAGGACGTTGCAAAGACGACATTGAAGCTTTTCAGGGACTGTTACAAGAATTGGAAATTGACACTGACAATCGCGGAACGCGAAAACAGGAACACAACAATTACAGGTCACATCCGCCGCAATTCCGCGATGAAAGAAATAATAACTGGACACGACAAGGCTATTCTCACAACACAAATCGTGACCAAAACAGACACCACCCGTATGACAACCGTTGGCAGAATAATAGTTACAGAGAAAGATCGCACTTCAGTAGTAATGAATATGACAGAGATAACCATAGACACAGACAATATGGGAACCAAAACAGTTATTATCAAGGGAGACAGAATCACTTCAGACACAATGGTCCTCCGTGCAGTTACGACTCAGAGAGAAGTTCTCCACCACGTGACCGACAAGAAATTAATTACAGAAATTACCGACATGACGACAGACGATATAGTCATAACGACAGACCTGAATTTCATCAGAACTGGCGAGATTCAAACAGGGCAGGGCCTTCTCTTCACGGTGAATTTGTAGAAGTTAGGTCTCCTAATCCTAATAACGACGCGCGCCAACAAAGAGACAATGACTTGCACCGCAGGCAGCCGCGTGCGCCGGCTGGCTCAGAGAAAAATAACATAGACGCTAACCTTGAGAAAAATTTTAGGATTCCTTACCGACATATACAACATGATAATTGCTTTGAAGTTGACACTCTGCGCACTAGAAAGGGTAAAAGATTGCACCACATTTCACATGTAAAACCGTTTATTGAGAGATAATCTGTTTTTTTAACTTAGTCTTTGCCATAAAATTTTTCACTTCACACTACTAGTACTCTTTGTCACACTTAGAAACCGTTAACATGCAACAATGTTTGAAGTTAACCATCCAGTCAAGAACCAAGAGAACTTATTTAAACAGAAATTACGAATGAATTGTTATAGTGAACAGACGACACAGTGTTGATATTTGTACATTCTTGCTTGTTAGTTGCACGATTACGTAACGACTATAAGGCTCACATACTTAGAACATATAACAGTACTGCTAATGAGACTTTACTGCAACATTTTGGTTTACTTGAAAATACATTATGGATTTAAAGTGCTTTCTGAGAGATACCAGATGACACAGTGGTTAGTTTATTTGACAGCTACACGATTATATCACGACACTACTAATGCATGAAACAATTTACATTGTTGCTTTTGCGGTGTATCTGTTTTATATCTGCACAGTTTTTATGTACTATTCTGGAAAGTAATACATGTTTTAGTAGTAACTTTTGTGGTATAGCTACAATGAGAAAGCCTTTTCCATAGCACAACAATACATTACAGTACAGTACTTTCTTCATCACGGCAATAAGCTTAATAACTATGATATCTATACGCAGAGCATTTCACTTTTGTTTATCATGAATTGAGTATATTGACTTCTGCAGAACTTAGCTTTCGGAGAACGATAACTACAACACTTCCACAGAGATTATCTTACAACAAGACGCACAGTTTAGCGCTACAGTACACGGATTTGAGTGATTAATTTTGTACTTAAAACATTTATTTTTAAAGATTTTTGAATTAAAATGATACAAAGGTTTTCCCCGATACATTTCATTCCATTGCTGTAATCTGTAACACCTGAGGGTATAATTACATTAATCCTCAGGGGGTACGTGCTTACTTTGTGTACCATGTGTTTGGCAAGCACAAGGAGCCATTGCTAATATGGTATTTGCTTATACAACTTTACACATCGGTACCATATTTCTCTAATACACAAATTACACAGCTATCTGATCATTTAACTGAGAGATAAACATTTTTTTACTACATCAGTGACACATGTTTACGCAGTTACACATTTGGCTAACTTCACATTTATGAAATTGTATTTTGTCTGTACTTTGTGAACTGTTCATATTTTTTTGGAACCATTGTGATACTATGAGAGCTTTGAATGATGTATTTAGTATGGGATCATGACTTTAAAGTACGTTTGAGGTAGATGACACTATTGAAATGAGCGAGAATTTTTTTTAGGTTTTGAAATTATTGTAGAAAGCTATGACGTTTTTGAGATTTGACAGAGTTTTTATGATGTTATTATTACGATGACAATGTGTATTATACTGTTGAGGTATGTTTATGATCAATAAGCTGATGCGATATGAGGAATTTGATTATGCTACGTATTTGTTATGATGAAATATTGAAGAAGTGTCGACGAATATTTATATGTGTAATAAGTTAAGGAATAATGGGTAGTGGTTAGGGACTCTGACTTCTGAAAAAGGGTGTTGGAAAGCAAGAATCGTACTTTAAGAGTTATTAAATGTGTGTAAATGCGTGAATGTACCACAATGCCGCCGAAAATTTTTTGGACTCTGTTATATTTGCAGGATTTTGTTTCTACACATTTGTAACGCAAATTCTCGACCTGTGAAATTTTTATATGAGACTGTCACTGTAGCAGAAACAGATGTCGTAAATATTTCGGTAAGGAAGGTAGGTCACCTTGACGTAATGCGTTTTGGGAGCCCAGCTGAGAGATAGTCGTGTGACAAAAGAAAGCCATTAGGTGGAGAAAAAAAAGTGGCCATTATCCTTGCTATTGACATTTCTTTGTCGAAAGCGTCGCAAATACGACACGCTCAAACTTAAAAACATATGATTTCACTGTGGATCTCTTAATTTATGATATTTACTAAAATGCCTAATGAAATGATGAGAAGCATTTTACATCTATTGTCTTTGTAGTTGAGAGATTGCTCATTTTGTTTAATATCTGGTTTCCAGCTGTGCTGCAGCATTGGCTTTATAAAATAAAATAAAGTGCATTTGCTAATGTGAACACTTTCTGCCAACAGATCTATTAAATAATAATTTTATGATCCATATTCTTCGAAAAAGGAGCCTTGGAATGGAAAGAACAATAAGAAGGGATTAATAAGAGTAACTGCATACATAATTTTCTTTTCAACTACTTGGTAATGTTTTTGGTAGAGTAAGTTATCGTGATGCATCACTCCAGTGTTAAGATGTGACATAGGTATTAAACATGGCCATTTTCACTGTAATATATTTTCTGCTTGAGCTTTGTTGTGTTTAGGTATAAGTTATTGCATTTGCTGCTGCTTGCCAGGCATAGTGCTACTAAATTTCACTTTGTATTACTCTGTTAAGCTAGTTTTACTACTGATTTATTTTTCTTGTTGCTGCACATTGGCTCATATTAGTTGTAATGTTGCATTTGCTTGGTAATTTAGATTTACTGTAGCTTGCTTTGCCAATTTGCATTTTTTGTCATTGCTGTTTGTGTTATTTGTTTTGTGCTGCTGCATTGCCTCATCCCTTAGTTTAGCATCTGAGCTCAGTAGACTTAAGTTAGCTTAAGATGGGGTAGGCTATATGTGAGAACGAGTTGTGATGAATTGGAAGAAACGCACTGAGAAGCTATAAGGAAACAAACCCTGTCTTTTCCTCCTGTGTTATTCTGCATTGTGTTTGTGTACTCTTGTGTATTTGTGTTATTCCTGTCCTTATCTGTTTAGCTAATAAGATTTAAGTTGTAGAATTTTTCTAGTACTAAGCTACGTTCACTATGACGAGGAATACTGTTATTCTCATATATAATTTGCATTAATAATATGTTATTTTCTTTGTAAAGATGTTTATAGACATTATTAATTCCGTTCTGTTTCAATGCTCATGTGTGAAATTAATGTTTCAAACACTATTCTCATTATTATATTTATTTACTTATGTCATAATTCCTATAACACTGGTGTATATGTCTATTTCTATTCTTTTGTAAAGCCTGTATTACTACAAATGTTATCTGTACTATTACGTTCTTTAATGATGTATTTTGTACCTTTGTAATTGTATTCTTATGTTCTAAATTTATAATTGTATAGACACCAGTTCTTCAAATTAAGTTACATTTCACTGCACACGTTCTGTTGGACATAGTATATGCACAATATGTAAGAAGTTGGGACTGTTAGTGTTTGCACGTGTGTTGATAATTCAGCAAGGGACTGGTTAACAGCATTGTTGATTCTAAGGACAATTCCAAAAACTTTGTGAGTGCGCAAGTGGGGGTTTATGGACTTGCTATATAGTACAAGACTGTTCGATGGTGATTGTGCACCTGCACAGTCACAGCAGATGGCTGCTAGCCATCTCTACAAGGACTACAGTGGGTCTACACCTTTGATGACTCACCAGTACCATTGTTTCTACAAGGACTGCTCTGGGTCTGCACCTCTGGTGGCCCACCAATACCGTAATCTCTAACAAGACTACAGTGGTCTGCTCTGTGATGACCTACCTACCAATATTCTTCAACTTCGACTTACTCTGCTGTGGGTTTGCTCTGTTGTGGCCCATTACCTGTCTGCATGTCAAGAGTCAGCACTGTCTTTCCGTTGGAAGGACAACACTACTTATTCAAGACTGCATGGAAATCCACTACTTCCATGTGTATTTTCTTTTACTGCTCAGACTTTGGGAAAAAAAACACCGCAATTTTAGTGTGATGAATGATCAGGACTGTCTTTATGGACTGTGAGAAAATCTTAGATTTTGGCCAACATTGTATCAATAAGTGTGTGCATTTGATTTCTTTGTTATTGTAGTTATGAAAATTTTTTTCAGATCTGTATTGGCCACTGCCCAAAACAATTTGTAAAATTTTTTGTGGGGAGCATGGGGGCTGTGTAAGTAGGCTGTTTAGGTTTTCTTATTGGTAACGCCATGTCGCGCTCTGTATGAAAATCACTGGCTGTGCTGTGTGCAGTCTGTGGCTAGTTTGTATTGTTGTCTGCCATTGTAGTGTTGGGCAGCTGGATGTTAACAGCGCGTAGCGTTGCACAGTTGGAGGTGAGCCGCCAGCGGTGGTGAATGTGGGGAGTGAGATGGCGGAGTTTTGAGAGCGGATCATCTGGACAGAGACAGTAAATTTGTAAGACTGGATATCATGAACTGATATATATATTATGACTTTTGAACACTATTAAGGTAAATACATTGTTTGTTCTCTATCAAAATCTTTCATTTGCTAACTATGCCTATCAGTAGTTTGTGCCTTCAGTAGTTTGAATCTTTTATTTAGCTGGCAGTAGTGGCGTTCGCTGTATTGCATTAGTTCGAGTAATGAAGATTTTTGTGAAGTAAGTGATTCATGAAAGGTATAGGTTAGTGTTAGTCAGGGCCATTCTTTTGTAGGGATTACTGAAAGTCAGATTGCGTTGCGCTAAAAAAGAATATTGTGTGTCAGTTTAAGCACAGTCACGTACAATTTTTCTAAGGGGACGTTTCGACACCTTCAGGTACGCCACAGTCCGATGACATATGACTTCGTCCTTCATCGGGAGAACTCTCCACTGTGTGGTCTTGCGGCGAGAAACACTTCAGTTCGCAACATGTACTTTATATCCAGCTAAGAGAGCAGAGTATAGTTTATTACCTGATTTGTCTTATTATTTTAGCTGACATTCAGACGAATAGGGTACGACTTAAGATTTTATGTGTTTATGAATTTGACAACGCATGAAC
Source organism: Schistocerca americana (assembly GCF_021461395.2). Classification (NCBI taxonomy): domain Eukaryota; kingdom Metazoa; phylum Arthropoda; class Insecta; order Orthoptera; family Acrididae; genus Schistocerca; species Schistocerca americana. Next base: position 788,233,205 of record NC_060122.1, on the reverse strand, counting down.
CTGTGTTCAATGTATGCTGCCTTTAGAATCTTAAGATGGTCATTGTATGGCCGAAACCAGTTATCACTGTGTCATAAACGTGATTGCGTCTATAGATAAACAAGAAAGTTTTTACAAAATAAACAGTCACGCACTCCATAGACAAAATGTCGTTTTTTCCAAAAGATTTTATGAGATGTTTCACTTCCTAGGTAAACTGGTTGGTAGACCGTTTTAACATGTTAGCAGGGGATCTCGCTCATTCTGATTTATTATAAGTCATCAGATCGTCACGCAGATCAAAGTATTTTTTATCGTTTGTCCTACAGTTCAGTTAGGATTTTAATAACTCATTTTAATACGAAGTTAAAAGCTCTACTTCCTTCACTGCCGGGTATAGCTGGATTGGTAAATGTGAGTGAAACTGGGAGAGAGCGACTGAAATTTTGTGTTAAATTGTATTTTATAAGTTTCTAATTCCAACCACTCTCGTCTCGAACTAGTTTATTTTATATACGAGGGTTGTCCAGAAAGTAATTTCCGATCGGTCGCGAAATGGGAACCACAGTGAAAACCAGAAACTATTTGCAACAGTTACGTACACCATTCACATACTTCTCTACATAGTCGCCGCTCCAACTTCGAGTTTTGACATAGTTTTGTATCAACTTTCCAATATCCTCGTCATAGAAAGCAGCCGCCTGTGCTTTCGGCCAGTTATCTGCACTGGTCTGCAGCTCGTTGTCTGTGGAAAAATTTTGTCTTCATAGCCAGCGGTCCTTGTGAGCGGAGATGAGACTCAGGGAGAGCCAATTACGGACTGTATTGTGGGTGATCAAACACTTCTCATCGGAAACGCTGCAGGAGCGTCTTCATTGCCCCTGCAGTGTGCGGCCGAGAATTTGTATGAAGAAGGAACTGCTCGACAGTTGTGTTATGTGTGCTTCATGGCACAGGCGAAATCTCTAACCAGGCCCTCATACTTGGCGGGAGACGGTATTCCCTACGCATCTTTACGTTCTCACTGTTCACTCAAACCAGAAAAGAGCAACGCTACACGATCGACGGACATACTAGAGACACACCCAACACATCTGTGCAAAGCCGGATTTTCCCAGTGGTTTCCATGTCGCGACCGATCGGAACTTACTTTCTGGACAATACTCATCGTGACCGGGCCAAATATCTCAAGAAATAAGCATCAAACGAAAAACCTACAAAGAACGGACCTTGTCTAGCTTGAAGGGGGAAACCAGATCGCGCTATGTTTGGCCCGCTAGATGGCGCTGCCATAGGTCAAACGGATATCAACTGCGTTTTTTTATTGGGAACCCCCACTTTTTATTACATATTGGTGTAGTACGTAACGAAATATGAATGTTTTAGTTGGACCACTCTTTTCGCTTTGTGATAGATGGCGCTGTAATAGTCACAAACATATGGCTCACAATTGTAGGCGAGCGGAGGGTAACAAATAGGTTTTTCTAAATTAAAAAAACAGAAAGTAGGTATTTTTGAACATTTTATTTCGGTTGTTCCAATGTGATACATGTACCTTTGTGAACTTATCATTTCTGAGAACGCATGCTGTTACAGCGTGATTACCTGTAAATACCACATTAATGCAATAAAAGCTCAAAATGATGTCTGTCAACCTCAATGCATTTGGCAATACGTGTAACGACATTCCTCTCAACAGCGAGTAGCTCGCCTTCCGCAATGTTCGCACATGCATTGACAATGCGCTGACGCATGTTGTCAGGCGTTGTAGGTGGACCACGATAGCAAATATCCTTCAACTTCCCCACAGAAAGAAATCCGGGGCGTCAGACCCGGTGAACGTGCGGGCCATGGCATGGCACTTCGACGACCAATGCACCTGTCATGAAATTTGCTTTTCAATGCCGCTTCAACAGCACGCGAGCTATGTGCCGGACATCCATCATGTTGGAAGTACATCGCCATACTGTCATGCAGTGAAACGTCTTGAAGTACCTTAGCTAGAACATTACATAGGAAATCAGCATACATTGCACCATTTAGATTGCCATCGATAAAATGGGGGCCATTTATCTTTCCTCCCATAACGCCATACCATACATTAACCCGCCAAGATGGCTGATGTTCCACTTGACGCAGCTATCGTGGTTTTCCGTTGCCCAATAGTGTATGCCGGTTTACGTTACCGCTGTTGGTGAATGACGCTTCCTCGCTAAATAGAACGCATGCAATAGATCTGTCATCGTCCCGTAATTTCTCTTTTGCCCAGTGGCAGAACTGTACACGACGTTCAAAGTCGTCGCTATGCAATTCCTTGTGCATAGAAATATGGTACGGGTGCAATCGATGTTGATGTAGCGTTCTCAACACCGACGTTTTAGAGATTCCCGATTCTAGTGCAATTTTTCTGCTACTGATGTGCAGGTTAGTCACGACAGCAGCTAAAAGACCTACTTGGGCATCATCATTTGTTGCAAGTCGTGGTTGACGTTTCACATGTTGCTGAACACTTCCTGTTTCTTTAAATAATGTAAGTATCAGGCGAACGGTCCGGACACTTGGATGATGTCGTCCAGGATACCGAGCAGCATACATAGCAAAGGCCCGTTGGGAGTTTTTATCACAACAGCCATACATCAACACGATATCGACTTTTTCCGCAATTGGTAAACGATCCATTTTAACACGAGTAATGTATCTCGAAGCAAATACCGTCCGAAATGGCGGAATGTTACGTGATACCACGTACGTATACGTTTGTGACTATTACAGCGCAATCTATCACAAAGCGAATAAAGTGGTCCAAATAAAACATTCGTATTTATTTACATACTACACGAATATGTAATAAAAATGGGGGTTCCTATTTTTAAAAAACGCAGTTGATATCCGTTTGACCTGTGGCAGCGCCATCTACCGGGCCAACCATGTCGCCATCTGGTTTCCCCCTTCAAGCTAAACGAGTTTCGTTCTTTGTAGTTTTCTCGTATGGTGCTTATTTCATGATATACACTCCTGGAAATTGAAATAAGAACACCGTGAATTCATTGTCCCAGGAAGGGGAAACTTTATTGACACATTCCTGGGGTCAGATACATCACATGATCACACTGACAGAACCACAGGCACATAGACACAGCCAACAGAGCACGCACAATGTCGGCACTAGTACAGTGTATATCCACCTTTCGCAGCAATGCAGGCTGCTATTCTCCCATGGAGACGATCGTAGAGATGCTGGATGTAGTCCTGTGGAACGGCTTGCCATGCCATTTCCACCTGGCGCCTCAGTTGGACCAGCGTTCGTGCTGGACGTGCAGACCGCGTGAGACGACGCTTCATCCAGTCCCAAACATGCTCAATGGGGGACAGATCCGGAGATCTTGCTGGCCAGGGTAGTTGACGTACACCTTCTAGAGCACGTTGGGTGGCACGAGATACATGCGGACGTGCATTGTCCTGTTGGAACAGCAAGTTCCCTTGCCGGTCTAGGAATGGTAGAACGATGGGTTCGATGACGGTTTAGATGTACCGTGCACTATTCAGTGTCCCCTCGACGATCACCAGTGGTGTACGGCCAGTGTAGGAGATCGCTCCACACACCATGATGCCGGGTGTTGGCCCTTTGTGCCTCGGTCGTACGCAGTCCTGATTGTGGCGCTCACCTGCACGGCGCCAAACACGCATACGACCATCATTGGCACCAAGGCAGAAGCGACTCTCATCGCTGAAGACGACACGTCTCCATTCGTCCCTCCATTCACGCCTGTCGCGACACCACTGGAGGCGGGCTGCACGATGTTGGGGCGTGAGCGGAAGACGGCCTAACGGTGTGCGGGACCGTAGCCCAGCTTCATGGAGACGGTTGCGAATGGTCCTCGCCGATACCCCAGGAGCAACAGTGTCCCTAATTTGCTGGGAAGTGGCGGTGCGGTCCCCTACGGCACTGCATAGGATCCTACGGTCTTGGCGTGCATCCGTGCGTCGCTGCGGTCCGGTCCCAGGTCGACGGGCACGTGCAGCTTCCGCCGACCACTGGCGACAACATCGATGTACTGTGGAGACCTCACGCCCCACGTGTTGAGCAATTCGGCGGTACGTCCACCCGGCCTCCCGCATGCCCACTATACGCCCTCGCTCAAAGTCCGTCAACTGCACATACGGTTTACGTCCACGCTGTCGCGGCATGCTACCAGTGTTAAAGACTGCGATGGAGCTCCGTATGCCACGGCAGACTGGCTGATACTGACGGCGGCGGTGCACAAATGCTGCGCAGCTAGCGCCATTCGACGGCCAACACCGCGGTTCCTGGTGTGTTCGCTGTGCCGTGCGTGTGATCATTGCTTGTACAGCCCTCTCGCAGTGTCCGGAACAAGTATGGTGGGTCTGACACACCGGTGTCAATGTGTTCTTTTTTCCATTTCCAGGAGTGTATTTGGCCTGGTCACTATCAGTGGACCACCCTATATGGGGATGTTTTAATAACCAGAGTGTATTTTCGTCAATATATATGAGGTAATATAAAAAAATTTTATATTTCAAATTTCCTAACTAACAATGTCTCTTGGTCACAGGTTCAGTCAACAAACCATCTGGCTTGTGTTCATGTATTAGAGTGTAATTCTGGTTTCTATGTGCAATCATAGCATTTCTGTTTTCTTTTTTTAATTACTTCATTGTGAATGGCGTTTAAAACATCTTGTCGAAGTGAGGAAGAACCGTGCCAGATGTCTACGCTGAATCACACTTCTACACACAGAACAGTTACACTTGTGCCTTGTTGTTTGGTAGCTTTAGTTGCAGGGGACTTAATTAATTAATTGTGTTAACGGAAATTTCCTTTCATTCTTTGTTGTTATTTTATGCAGTCAGATTGCGTACTAATACTAGTCAGGGCCCACCGATTACGAGACTTCGTAGCCGAACATACAGCGACAAAAACTAAAAATATTTGCATTATAAATAATTAAGCCCCCATGCACGTGGCGACCGCTGCTCAGGATCGACCCTTGGAATTCTTTTGATAGTAAAAATTGCAGACAGTAGCATTGTTGTAGTAATTTGTAGTTTAGTAATTGTAGTCTATATTGCATGTGTAGATTTGATAATGAATATTTGTAGTTGTCCTGTCTTTCTGCTAATGGTATTTTTGCAGAATTTAATTTTTGATATCTTGTATACGCGTTTGACAATTTTGTGCAATTATGAAGATTTCAATTGTTCGTTAATCGTGTTTGAGGGAAGCATTTCGTATGAATGGTATTGTTGGTGATAAAGTGTTATATTGTGTGTAACTTTCGTATAGCGACGAGTTTTGTATGTTTTGTAAATGATTACGCGATCGATGAAAAAGAAAAATGATGGATAGTGAGAATCACGAAATTGTTAACATGGCGAACTCGCCAACACAGGAGAACAGTATGATGAATAATTAAGTAGAAAACAATTTAATAACCAGGGAAAATAGTCCAGAACCAGTTCAAAACTTTTCACAATTAAAGAATTTTCAGAATACGAGATTAACGACAGAAGATTCTGGAATAATATCAAACACAGATAGCTTTACAGCTATGACGAAGGAAGCTGGTTTTGCGGGAAATGTTAGGGGCGAAAAGATTTTCGAACCAGTTAATATGGAGCAGTTGATGGGTGCAATATTAAATTTGGGATCACGGTTAGGATCACAAATAGGAACAATTAAAACTGAGATGGGAACAATGGAAACACGGTTAGACTCACTGGGATCGCAGTTAGGATCTGAATTAAAAACAGTGGGATCACAAATAGGAACAATTAAAACTGATATGGGAACAATGGAAACACGGTTAGACTCACTGGGATCACAGTTAGGATCTGAATTAAAAACAGTGGCAACACGGTTAGACTCAAAATTAGGAACAATTAAAACAGAGATGGAAACAATGGAAACACGGTTAGACTCACGAATAGGGACATGTTTCAAAAACATGAAAGATGAATTAAAGAAAGAAATTAGAGAAGAAGTACAACCTATTTTGAATGCTCACAATAATAGATTAATTTCAATAGAAATTAGACAAAAGGAACAGGATAGAGAACAGGAAGAAAGAGATCGGGTGATAGTACAAAAATTTTCAGTTACATTTACAACGTGCACACGATAAGGAAGAAATATTTGAAAGAATCGAGGAATCACTACTAATTGACAGAATAAATAACCTAACGCAACATTATGAACAGTTAACTATTAAATGTGTCAATACTGAAAGCTGAGTCGCGACACTTGCGGAAGACTAAGAAAAAATAGGTGACTTATCGGAAAGAGTTGAGGAGATTTCAGATAAATTGACAAATCTTAGTTTACATGGGGACAGAGATTCAGATGATACAGCTCCATTGCCATTTGCAGAAACAGAAGAGTACCAGAGCATAAATAAACATGTTGAAAATCAGGGAAAATTTAATGAACGCGTTAAAAGGGAATTTGAAGGATTACGAAAGCAAGTCAAATAAATTGAAGGCGAAATCGTAGGAAAAGACAGCAGAAGAAATTTAGAATCACAGATAGCAGAGGGCTTTGAAGAAAATAATTTATTTCATTTACGAGATGCAAGAAGAGAGCGCCAGGCGCGCGAACTTGACAATAATCGACATTCGGACTGGGACAGAAGCAGTAGGTCTTTGTCGCCACAAGGCGAAAACTTTGACTATAAACACTTTTTAACCGTCCGGAAATTTAAGATCTTTCGCAATTCTAAGAATGACATACATCCATGTTCATGGTTAGATCAATTTATGTACGCACTTCCACCAAATTGGCCACTAAGTCACAAACTAGAATTTATGTGCGGCTATTTAAGTCCTCAGGGGATTCACTACACTAAGTGAATATGTGCCGTAGCGTGCACAGGGCCCCGAGCTGTAGTAGTGCTATTTCCCTTTTAGTTTTCTGCACTGCTGCCTACTCTTTTACTATTCTCTGTATCTATCAGAACAATTCTTCGAATATCAATCTATCTAGAGAGTCGGTAAAGAATAACTGGATATGACTATTTTACCCAAAAGTGATTTCGGAAATTACCGTTTGGACTTACTATATCTTCTGCAGCATTCATTCGTAGTTTAAACGAAATTTTACCTGTTTATCTTCGTGACAATATTACATCATATGTTCACGATATTCTTATTGCTAAACGTTCTTGGAGCGAGCATAACAAAATTTTGGATTCATTATTATGTATTTTTGCAAGAGTTGGCATTACAGTGAACTTGGAAAAATCTGAATTTGGTCGTTCTCAGGTGAAATTTCTTGGTCACATTATTTCTACAGAAGGTATTCTTCCTGATCCAGAGAAACTAGACGCTATTCGTAATTATGCTGTTCCTACCACAAAACGTGATGTTAGTAGTTTCCTTGGTGTCAGTAATTTTCTTAGACGCTTTGTTAGATTGGACGATTTGGCCACACCTCGTTTATGTGAACTATCTGGAAAGAATTCTAATTGGTGTTGGGATGAGGAAGCTCAATCAGAATTTGAACAACTTTGTGATGCTTTAGTTGCTGCTCCACTTCTTTCACATCCGGATTTATCTAAAGATTTTTGTTTGGCGACGGACTCATCATACAAAGGCCTAGGTGCACATTTATTTCAAGAGATAGAAGAAAACGGCGTTGTAGTACAGAAAACTATTGCATTTGGAAGTCGTGTTCTCTCTAAATCAGAAAAGAATTATTCGATTACGGAACTTGAAGCCTTGGCTGTTGTATGGGCTTTCACAAAATTTCGCATATTTTTGTATGGCAGACATACTAAGGTTTACACCGATCATCGAGCTCTGGAATTTCTTATGTCAACAAAATTAACACATGGAAGATTGTCACGATGGGCGCTATATCTACAGGAATTTGACTTTAGTATTGTTTACATACAGGGTTCTTCAAATATTATTGCTGATGCTTTATCACGTGCACCTATGGGTTTCAAACAAAGTGCTGAGGAGGACTGCAAAGAAAACAATTATTGTTTGATGTATATTCAAGGTGAAACTTCCTGGCAGATTAAAACTGTGTGCCCAACCCAGACTCGAACTCGGGACCTTTGCCTTCCGCGGGCAAGTGCTCTACCAACTGAGCTACCAAAGCACGACTCACGCCCGGTACTCACAGCTTTACTTCTGCCAGTACCTCGTCTCCTACCTTCCAAACTTTACAGAAGCTCTCCTGCGAACCTTGCAGAACTAGCACTCCTGAAAGAAAGGTGCCTCGGTCGGGCACACAGTTTTAATCTGCAAGGAAGTTTCATAGCAGCGCACACTCCGCTGCAGAGTGAAAATCTCATTCTGGAAACATCCCCCAGGCTGTGGCTAAGCCATGTCCCCGCAATATCCTTTGTTTCAGGAGTACTAGTTCAGCAAGGTTCGCAGGAGAGCTTCTGTAAAGTTTGGAAGGTAGGAGACGGGGTACTGGCAGAAGTAAAGCTGTGAGTACCGGGCGTGAGTCGTGCTTCGGTAGCTCAGTTGGTAGAGCACTTGCCCGCGAAAGGCAAAGGTCCCGAGTTCGAGTCTCGGTCGGGCACACAGTTTTAATCTGCCAGGAAGTTTCATATCAGCGCACACTCCGCTGCAGAGTGAAAATCACTTTCTGGATGTATTCAAGGTGTTGCGTTTGAAAATTTTATTTCGTCTTCGCTCCAGGAAATCGCTAAGGAGCAAAACAAGGATCCAATCTGGAAGGACATTAAGGAGAAATGGAGGAGAAAGGAAAGCGTAGCGATTAGACAGTACTATTTAGTTCGCAATGATATTCTTTTCAAACGAAAATCGGTCGACAACTCTGTTTGGTTAGTTTGTATTCCTGATGAGTGGGTTAATAAATTGATTTGGTATACACATTTCAGTTATGCACACTTTGGTCCCAGAAAATTGTTTCATAAATTACGAGAAAATTGCTACTTCAGTAATATGGAAAAACGTATTCGATCTGTTCTTGCCATATGCAAATTATGTCAAAAGGCTAAGCTGTCAACTATTTATCACAGAGCACCGTTGTTTCCTATCATTCCAGCGAAATTAAAGGACATGGCTGCAGTCAATTTGTTCGGTCCAGTGGTTCATTCTACTAATTGTTTTGTGTACATTTTAGTAGCAGTGGAACTGACATCAAAATATGTGTGTTTTACACCGTTACACAAAGCAACAGCTCGTTCAGTATCTAATGCTTTCATCAAACATTTTCTTAAAGAAGTGGGTCATGTTGATAATGGATCACAATTTCGTTCTAAAATTTGGCTTCGTACTCTAAGGCGTCGCAAGATTAAACCAATTTTCATTTCACTTTTTCACCCTCAATCTAACGCTTCAGAGAGATGGATGAAGGAAATCAATAAATTGTGTCGACTTTTTTGTCATCAGAACCACAGAACGTGGGATCAGTATCTTCATATTTTTCAAAACATTCTGAATGAACTCCCTAATGATTCAACTTCTTTACCGCCTATATTGATATTACAAAATAAAGCACCGACAAATCGCATTTCTGAAATCGTTCCTGTTCCTCCTTCACGAAAACTGCGGCATTCTGAAGTTTTCAACCTGGCTCTACGAAATATTGCATCTGCGGCTGCTAGGAGAGAGAAATCAGCTAAACGTCCTGGTCGTTTAAAAACCTTGTCAGTTGGTCAAAAGGTGTTAATTAAGTCTCATCGTTTGTCTCACAAAGGAAAAGGCTTGTATCGCTAATTTTTTCTGCCTTATAACGGTCCATACAGAGTTCGCAAAATTATTCATGATAACACTGTTGAAGTAGAAACTCTTAAATCTCGGCGCTCTAAGGGAATACATCATATACCGAACGTTAAAATTTTTGTGGAATGACATACTTTAGAGAAACTAACAGTTATATGTAAACACACGGAGAGTACAAGGATACCGCGCCGTGTTCCGGCGGCGGCACATACTCGAAGCAACAGTCAAGTCTGCGCGCCGCACAAGGCAGTCGTTGACCGCAAACAATTACTTCCTACGTCACGCGTACCTACAGCTGATCGAGCGCTCAGTGCGAATGCACTGACAGCCGTAAACAAATACACAGTCTAATTTCTCCGATTAAATTCAGTATAAAGCTATAGTGACTTGATAAATTATGTTATTAACGTTCAGTATTTTTCAGGACACGGTTGTATAAAATATTTAAGAACTTCAGGCAAATTCTGTGTGTGTCAGACGTTAAGAGGACTTGCTATCGAGAAATTTTCAGGAAGAATGTAATTTCGAAGAAGAAACTAATAAACTAAAAAGGTAACTACTAATTGAGTTTATTTTTCAGGTAACATATTTCCACTTGGTACGTACTTTAGACGTAATTTGCTGCTCGCGATTACGTGATTCCTACTTCGTATTAACTGATATTGACAATTATTGATTAATGAACAGGGTTGTTACTTATGTATATTATGCATCGCTCGGCTGCTATGCTTTTTCACTGATGTCACACTATTTTTTTATGTGCCTGCTGTGCTTATTTATTTAAATTATAATTGTCACCTGATTAATTGTGCTGACTGTGGTTAAGTATGTAAGTTATACATTGTGATTTATCTGCTTGCGCATTCATGTTTACTTATTAGGATTACATATGATCATTTATTTGCTTATGCTGATATGATGCTAATGACCTGTTTATTATGTAAGATACATATTTGCTGCTTTGCGTATGGATTGCATATTTATACTTTTCTGTTTGTTGTCATAACTACTCTTTAATTTGGTATTAGAAATGCTGATATGCGGTGTACGAACATGGAGTTTAGGTCACACTATGGTATTAATTATAGATTGTTCGCTTGGCAGAGCCTCGTTGTAGGAATTGTGCTGCTTCCACTTGTTGACATTCTATTCTTCACTGGTATATTTACTCGCATTGCATGTTTTGCTTACGCTTAGTGCCTTATATTTTAAGATAAGAAAATGAACTGCCATGAGCTGGAGGTTTTATGGAAGCTGTATAAATTTATGCTAATAGAAAGGGAGCTAACGACATGAAATACTAACACTAGGTTTAGACCATTGACAGTTATTACACTGATCCTTCGTGAGCAATTGAAATAGTAAGTGACACTTGACACAAGAAATACTCCACATGTTTGCTTCTGTTTTGCCATGATTCTTGAAGTGGTGTACACACTGTGAAATATTACGATTTATTCACTGAAAGTCTTATGTGATCTTTCATACTACGTACTCGCACCTACTTACTGAAAATTATTCAAACTGAAGGCTGTTAGAGGTCATGTATGCATTTCTTTTATTTTATGATGGACAAGGTAACCAAAATGTATTTTATAATTCATAATGAGTAGAAGGTTTGGCTGAGGTGGACTACACAGAGGTTGTGTGTGGACATTGTGTCTTCGGATTGCATGGGATGATAAATTGAAGTTTGCACTAGGATTTTGTCTGTACTTTTTCGAGGAGACTGACTAGAGGAAAGAGTTGTTATGGAAGTGAAATGATATTGGTAATAAGGTTTATATGTATCGACGTATTGAAGAGGTATTATTGAGGTATTGAGATTGTGTGCAGTTGATGATTATTGGAGTTTTGGTGGACAAGAGGTATGGTAAATGATATTGATGATATGGTTTATATGTATCGACGTAAGAGGTATTATTGAAGTATTAAGATAATGTGATGATTATTGGAGTTTTGGTGGATAAGAGGTGAAGTAAGTGAGGAGCAGCTTTTTGTTTTGTTTGTTGGTCTATATGGAACAAGGAGGATGAAGATAGCAGACTAGAACACTCAAGTGGAAAGAAGATTGTCTACAGACACACTTTGTTAAATCACTAAGCAGTATATACTTTTTTTTTTTTGGAGAGAGCAAGCATTTGCATATCTTGGCACAATGACAGTTCTTCAGCAACCGTACATTTGATTTGGCTTGGCCAACATTGGTCTTGACGTGATGATTATGACGTTGACTAACTATTATTGACTGTTATACATTGCTGCCACTACTACTTGATACACAAGTTGAACATAAAATTTTGGACAGAATTGCATTTTCACAGTTAACACTATTCAATTACACAGTAGTGCTTAATGTGGATGAAAGACGAGTGAGTGTGTTTTCCTTTCCTGATCCTAAATAATTGGTACCGACCTATCTCCTAAATATTATTTTACTTGTTTGTTGTGGCTTCCACTTGTAGGGAAGCAGCCTACTCACGCTGTAGTAAATTCACATCAGTTTCCATTGTGTGCCAGCCAGTCTGCTGTAACTAGCTCTGACATCATAAATGTTGCACAATACCTTAAAAATCAAGCAAATGACCTAAAACTTTTCTAGCATGTCAGGAATAATACTAAATTAATGTGTGTTAAATATCAGTTCGATAACTTAAGTCATTTTCGAAATTTGGACGTTTTTCTAAAAAAATCATTGGCGCAACAGAAGAGCTAGAGACTTCAAAATTTATATTTAGATTCATCTTTCAGAATGATTTAATAAAAACAGTACTTTGGATTTCACAAATTAAGATTTTAGTGGAAATTCATGATGTTCTGGTTTTCGTCTCAAAGCTGAAGGAAGCAAGATAGATTAAGTAGGCTAATAAATAAGGCTAGGATGTTTAGATTTAAATAGGCTGGAGGTCCGCTATGACTATGAAGATGTGAAAAGTTTCTTTTGAATACATATAAAATTATAGCGATAGCGAATCTCAAAAGGGCCAGTTCAGAGCTCATCTACTGCGTGCAGTGTAATTTAATTAATTCTCTCGCCCAAAATATTTAACTTAGCCACGTCAAAATTTTATTATCAATACTTACCTGCCTGCTGAATGCACGTTTAAATTAAGAGCTTCATCGGCCATCAGCAAAAGAAGCTATAAATTATTATGTAACTTGAAGTGGTGCGTTACTAGCCCAGTGGCTAGTCGGGAGAGCCGATTTGATCAGGCATTCCCTTAGCGTCCGCACCGCGGCTTTATATATAAGAACGCTGCGCGAGGAAGGAAGGCCCCAGTTCTCTCCAGACGCTGAATGACACGCCATCTGTGTCGGGAGTCGCGTCGCATCGGTATCAATGCTACAAACAGCCTCGGGTGCCGTATTAAGTTACTAGAGATACGCGGAACCATGAAAACATTTCAAGTGAAGTGTTAATTCTGGGATGATTTTCATTATCTAGCTTCAGTTTGCGTATTATCGTATTTTCACGTGCCGTCGCGGGACAGACATTCTACCAAATATTTAGCGTGGCGTTTGATGAAATATTTTCATCAAATTATGGCGAGCATTCTTTTTAACATTTAATTCGGACATTTATAGTTGCATCAGCGCATTAGACTCTGAACTGCTCTGTTAGTTAGGTTGTAGGGATACTTGTGTTTCTTATCAATGAATTTCAGAATATACTCAACTATTTTGGAAAACCGTTTTTGATTAGAAATCCCGGACAATCTCCTAATTCCTCAGAGCTATAAGCTGCAGCTATAATGGTATTCTCAGATGAAGTGGGCACTAGGAACTCTTATTACAGGCTTCACGTTTTGTTAAATCACTTTCTGGGTGCTAAAAAGTAAATAGAGAGCCAGTGTTGAGAACGGCGAAAGACAGCATTAACAACATTCTAAAAGCCTGAAACTGATTCAACATGCAAGCATTTATACAGCAATTAGATTATTTTTACAACTTATTCGCCGCCCCACACACTGACACCCATAAATATTATAGGTTTACTGATATTTGTGTATTTGTAATATTTAATATGAAATTTATCTGACATCATTTGTGTGTTTATTATAATTTGTATGTTTAGTGTAAGAACATTGATAATAATTTTGTAAAAGCAATTGTGTGTGCATTCAAACTGTTGTTCGTGCTTGCACCTATCATCATTCATGGGTGCCACTAGGAGATGTTTAATTTCTGCTGAGAAACTCTGATGAACTGTCTAATTAGTGATAGTGAATATTATGGACTGTTACCTGCACTTGTTCAACATTGATGGGTGCCACTTGGAAATGTTTAATTTCTGCTGATGAACTCTGATGAACTGTCTAATTAGTGGTAGTGAATATTATGGACTGTTACCTGCACCTGTTCAACATTGCTGGGTGCCACTGATGGAACTGTTTTCTACTGAAATAATGTCACTTGTTGCTGTCTGCGCCTGCTCAACATTGCTGGGTGCCACTGATGAACTGCTTCTATTGAAATGATGTCACTTGTTGCTGTCTGCACCTGCTCAACATTACTGGGTGCCACTGATGGACTGCTTCTACTGAAATAATGTCACTTGATGGTGTCTGCACCTCTTCAACATTGCTGGGTGTCACTAATGGACTGCTTCTACTGAGATAATGTCACTTGTTCGTGTCTGCGCCTGCTCGCCATTTTTGGGTGCCACTGTTGAAGCTGTTTAAATACTGCTGATGAAATGTTATGAGACTGCTATTTGCACCTGTTGATCACTGCTGGGTGCTACTGTTGGAACTGTCAACTTCTCTGAGGAGTTCTACTTGTTTATTGAACTATTGAAAGGATTTTATGTGAATATTTGTATAAACTGATTTTTTGTGTGTTTACTGCTTATGAGATGTTATGAGACTCTTACCTGCACCTATTCGTCATTGCCGACGCTATTGATTGTATTGTTTACCCACATGATACCTGTGTAAACTATTATGTAAAATCATATGTATGTAAGCATTTGTATTCCTTACTGTATTTTATATATTAGGTTATTGAAGGGTCAGTGCAAAGCCAAAATTTATTTAGTTATGTGATATTTACTTATTAATATTACTTTTTAATTTTTGTCTGCATTTTTTGAACGAATTTGGTGGTATTTTCACCACCAATGCTGGCAAAAATACCATCAAATCCTAGCCTGTGGAGGAGGGGCCTCCACTGGCAGTGCTTGTTGAGATGTGGTAGTGGAGAGTGCTTATTGAGAAGTGGGCAGTAGGAGTTCTGAAGTAGCCGTGACTAGTTGTGAACGTGTCGTGTGCAGTTGTTCTGATGGGCTAGACAGCCCATGCTGTTCCATTGGGGATGTTGTAATAACCAGAGTGTATTTTCGTCAATATATATGAGGTAATATAAAAAAATTTTGTATTTCAAATTTCCTAACTAACAATGTCTCTTGGTCACAGGTTCAGTCAACAAAACATCTGGCTTGTGTTCATGTATTAGAGTGTAATTCTGGTTTCTATGTGCAATCATAGTATTTCTGTTTTTTTTTTTTTTAATTACTTCATTGTGAATGGCGTTTAAAGCATCTTGTCGAAGTGAGGAAGAACTGTGCCAGATGTCTACGTTGAATCATACTTCCACACACAGAACAGTTACACTTGTGCCTTGTTGTTTCGTAGCTTTAGTTGCTGGGGACTTAATTAATTAACTGTGTTAACGGAAATTTCCTTTCATTCTTTGTTGTTATTTTATCCAGTCAGATTGCGTACTAATACTAGTCAGGGCCAACCGGTTACGAGACTGCGTAACCGGAGAGACAGCGACTAAAATCTAAAATTATTTGCATTATATATAAGACCCCATGCAATATATATATATATATATATATATATATACGTCAGGAGGAATGGTACATGCTATGAAGGGTGGTAGTATGAGTGATTCTGAACAAAAAACTTCGTATGGACATGTGCCCTATTCCGAATGGCTTCCGAGATGGAACACATTTAATATCACTTTTGTACGTTTTTCTTGAATAACTCGAAAACAGCACTCTCCAGCTAAAAGGTGTCGTAGTACAAAATTAAACTATATTAAATTTCCTACAAAAAAGTTGCTATTAATTTTTTTCTTTAGAACTTATGGTTTGTGCCAAGAGAGTGCGAGAATGTTGAAAAATTCGCTCGGCGCGCATGCTGGTAGCTTACGTAGTTTTTGCAGGCCAGTTTGAGGTAGTTTCCCGACTTGATAAACCACAAGTGTCCCGTATCAAACAGTTCGTCCCAACTTTCTCTACACTACTGTGGTACATAGGAAACAGTGACAATGTTTGATAGTACCAAAAATAATTAACAATGAATATTAAATGTGTTATATCTCGGAAACCATTCGAGGACGGCATATGAAGCTTTTTATTAAGTATCACTAATACTATCGCCCCTAAAAGCATGTACCGTTCCTCCTGACCCACGCTGTATATATTGTGTGCGTCGCTTTTTTATGACGGTCCTGGTCTTTCCCTTCTCACGTGCTATAGTTTCGTATCTGATCAATCTTCGCTGGCCGGTGTGACGAGCGGTACTAGGCGCTACAGTCTGGAAACGCGAGACCGCTACGGTCGCAGGTTCGAATCTTGCCTCGGGCATGGATGTGTGTTAGTTAGGTTTAAGTAGTTCTAAGTTCTAGGGGACTGATGACCTCAGCAGTTAAGTCCCACAGTGCTCAGAGCCATTTGAACCAATTTGTTCAATCTTCCTCCTGAATTCATTGCATCTTTAACACCTTACGTCCATCTTTTAGGCGGTATTCCACTTTTTCTTCACTAATGTGGTGTCCATTAGTAGAGTGATAATCTGCAAAGACGTCGCCTAAACCGCCAAATTGGAGGACCGCGTGATTTTCTGTCCGATGTTCTTTGCTTAGATTTGCAATCTCTTTAGACTTAAGAGACCATTCTTCCCCAATAAAGATTGGCACTTCTGCTAGCCCCACAGTACTGAAGCCCTTCTCCCCGTTCGCTGCCATGGGTGTTTTCGTCCGTATTCGTGGACAAGGATCCTCAGCAGATCTTTGCCACCCACTACTCAGTCGATCTGACCACGGCGACGTCGACGAACCTGCCGAGAATTCAGAGCAGGAGTTCCTGGTTTCACTTAAGCTGGATTCACGTTCGTGTATGAAAACACAAGCAAAGAGCTCAGCTACTGTAAACTGCTCAACGAAGTTCAATACCGTTAGCCCATCTGCCAACACACGCGGTCCTGGATGCAAGGGAGAGGTAAATGAATGATTAAGCTACTGAAACTAAAAAAAAACAAAGTTAACTTTACTGTGAAAGAAAAACTATAGAATAATAGAAACACACGCAATCTATTTGAAAGCACACATCTGCGAAATCAAATGCTGCGGCTGAGTAACTTACAGTGCTACGTAATTCCTGCCCCTGTGTTGTAATGCGGTAGGACACTCCTCGTCACGCTTTCCACAAGGAAAGTTGCTACTCATTACTGTTCCACTCTTCTACATCCACATTGACGTCTGCATCTATACTCACCAAGCCACCGTACGGTGTGTGGCGGATGAAACAGCGTCACTTCCCCCTTTCCCTGTTCCAGTTTCGCGGGAGCAACGGGTGCTGGTGAAACTTTGTGTGGCCTCGAATCTCTCCACTTTTATATCGATGATCTTCTGTAGGAAATACGTAGAAGGAAGGAAAATGTTGGTTGACTCATCTAGCCAACGAAAGCTCTCGGAACTTTAACATTAGAACGTACCGTGATGCAGAACGCCTCTCTTACAATGTCTGCCGCTGGAATTGAGTGAGCATCTCCGTGAGATCTTCGCGCTTACTAAATGAACCTGAAACGAAACGCGCTACTGTTCTTTGAATCTTCTCTGGTTCTTCTGTCACTTCTCTCTGGTATGTATCCCACACAGACAAGTAATATCCAAGTATTGGTCGTACGAGTGTCTTGTGAGCTAGTTCCGTTGTTCATGGACTACATTTTCCAAGGATACTTCCAGTGAATTAGCCTGGCGTGTAACTTATTCCCGGTTAATGTTATGTGGACGTTTCACTTCAGCTCGATTCTTAGGCATACTTCTATATATTTTATGGATGTAACTGCTTTCAGTGGTTGTTCTGAAGTTTTGTGATCATACACTAAACGGTCTTTCTGTCTATGCAATCGCAGTACCTCACTTTTTTTTGTGTTTATGGTCATTTGCCACTCCTTGCACAAAGTCTCCATCCTCTGCACGTTCCCTTTTCCTATCGCTGTTACTTCTCTTGTATTCAACAGCAACATCCGCCAAAAGCCTCATTGAACTACCGATCTTATCAAATAGGTCATTTATACATATTGTGAAAAGTGATGGTTCTGTAATATACCGTTGGGGCGCGCTCGAAGTTACTGTTATGCGTGAAGACTTTTTTATGTTTACAATGACATTTTGCGTTCTGTTTGCTAGAAGCTCTTCAGTGAAATCTTACAGTTGGTTTGAAATTTCGTAAACTCGTGATATGTTTATTAGGTAGCAGTGCCGGACTGTATCAGACGCCTTTCGAAAGTTAAGGAACAGGGCGTTTTCCTGGGCGCCTGTATCTACCGTGTAGCCACTTTCAGTTGTTTCTCTTTACTCATCATCACAATATTTGTTTTTGGTTTAAAGAGTGACCTCCAACACTGAGTATGAAGGCAAGTAAGTGAATATAAACCATCTGAAGATCGACACAAACCCGAAACCGGTCGTGTGTTAAATAAAATCACCTTCTGTTGTGACTTTTAGTAGTATCCTATAACCTATAAAGAAACAGTCTCTGGAGTTCAAAAGCATCCATTATAGATAAAATTGGCTTAAAATTTATTTATTTCGTGGATAAATAATTTTCACATGGCCCTCGAATATCGAAAACAGAAGTTCTCCCAAGAGATAATTCTGACTCCAATCTGAATCTTTCTCTCTGTTTTACAAACTCATTCAATTTTTGACATGCACCTTCGTTTCATGGCATCTTAGGTAACTGGTGAATCATTCTTAAATGTCACAAGCTTTGCTTTGCTCTTGATTGGTCGGTCCAGACACACGTAGACATGTGTGATTAGTATCAACTTTTCTCCACTATTCTGCATTTTTAGCAGATTGGAGGGCCCCACCAACTTGAGCCGACTGTTCCGTATACCACGAACTTACATATAAGACAACAATCGATTTAATGTTCAAAATACGTAAATCATTACTTCTAATTACACGTGGTATTCTGTAACTTCCAGGCAGTTAAGGACTGTGTGTCGGTCTGGGATTCTAGGCCGGAATCTTACTTTTCGTGGGTAATGTTTTTACCTATGGCGCTATCGACGGAAAACTTACGACTAACTCACGACTCCGGTTCGAGTTCCGGAAAAGCACTCACTTTGTGCCTTACACCAAGTTCCAGAATCCTGACATACTGAACGTTCCGACTACATATGAGCTACAGACTGATCGGTATGCAATTAAATATATTCACGGCATAGGGCAGAGCATATAATGCTCAGCTTGTCTGTACTTCTGCCTCTCTTATATTTAAGGTTCTCGTATTACATGCCAAGGGAGATAGCTTTGAAGTGGAAGGGGATGAGAAGCAGGAAGGTAACACCGCCCAGAGAGCTGACTGCTACTGGCCTCGCACATGTGGCCCAGGGATACAGCGGCCTGTGATGTGGCTCCTAGTCCGCAGATAACGAACGACACGTGTAACGGGCACCACTGTTAAGAGGATTACAAAGGACCTGCGCGCTGCCGCGATTCGCGATCCAAAGCTGCTTCCGCACGGCACGTGTACTCCGAGACACGATGAAACAGCTAACAAAAGGCGGGAAACATAAAACTCTCCGCAAGGGCCTTACGCTCCCACTCCTTTGTGAGGGTTGAAGGGCTGGGAAGCAACAACCGGAAAATTTCACATTAATGAGAAGCTCCTCTTTCGGTCAGTGCAGTAACGGGTCGTGACGTTGGTGAATGAGCTACTACCTTACAGTTAACTTGACTTACTCATATATAAAAAACGTTACCATAACCGAAAAATCGCATCCTATATTTCAGGCGGATTGTCTGAAAACACATATTTGCAAGAGCCTTGCCTCATCACACGACGAATAGCCAATGCTTTAGGCTGAATACTCGTAATTATCATTTACATTAAAAATATAAATTCATTACCAAAGAACAGTTACTTAATGAAATTACAAACGTGAAAATATAGTTTGTCGCAACACACATACCTAGGTTACAATCCCTACTAATAATGAGACCTTTCCGGATTTCGTATGGTTCGTGGAAAGATCCTTTGTCTGTCTCTCTTCGTTCGTTCTCTAATCACTCTCACCTCATTTTCGTTGGTATCCATCGTCTGAGCCATCAGTCTTGGTGCTGGTTTGATGTGGCCCACCCCGAATTACTCTCCGCTGTCAACATTTTCATCTAAGAGAAGCACTCGCAACTTACGTCCTCAATCATTTGCTGCTGGATGTATCCCGATCCCTGTCTTCCTCTACAGCTTTTGCCCTCTGCAGCTCCCTCTAGTACCATGGAAGTTATTCCCTTATGTCTTAACAGATGTCCTATCATCCTATTCCTTCTTCTAGTCAGTGCTTTCCCATACATTCCTTTCCTCGCCGATACCTCTGAAAACTTCCTAATTCTACATCTACATCTCCGTGATTACTCAGCTATTCACAACAAAGTGCCTGGCAGAGGGTTCAATGAACCACCTTCAAGCTGTCTCTCTACCGTTCCACTTTCGATCGGCACGTGGGAAAAACGAGCACTTAAATTTTTCTGTGCGAGCTCTGATTTCTCTTATTTTGTCGTGATGATCATTTCTCCCTATGTAGGTGGGTGGCAACAGAATGTTTTCGCAATCGGAGGAGGAAACTGGAGATTGAAATTTCATGAGAAGATTCCGTCGCAACGAAAAACGCCTTTGTTTTAATGATTGCCACTCCAATTCACGTATCATGTCTCCCCTGTTTCGCGATAATACAAAACGAGCTGCCCTTCTTTGTACTTTTTCCATTTCATACGTCAGTCCTACCTGATGCGGATCCCTCACCGCACAGCAATACTCCAGAACAGGACGGACAAGCGTGGTGTAAGCCGTCTCCTTAGTAGACCTGTTGCACCTTCTAAGTGTTCTGCCAATGAATTGCAGTCTATGGTTTGCTCTATCCACAATATTATCTATGTGATCGTTCCAATTTAGGGTATCTGTAATTGTAATCAGTAAGTATTTAGCTTAATTTACAGCCTTCAGATTTGTGTGACTTATCGCGTAATCTAAACGTAGCTGATATCTTTTAGTACTCACGTGAATAGCTTCACACTTTTCTTTATTTAGGGTCAATTGCCACTTTCCGCACCATACAGACATATTATCTAAATCATTTTGCAAGTCGTTTTGATCATCTGATGACTTTACGAGACAGTAAATGACAGCATCATCTGCAAACAATCTAAGACGGCTACTCAGATTGTCTCCCATGTCGTTAATACAGACCGGGAACAACAGAGGGCCTATAACACTTCCTTTGGGAACGCTGCATATTACTTCTGTTTTACTCTATGACTTTCCGCCTGTTACTACGAACTGTGACCTTTCTGACAGTAAATCACGATTCCAGTCGCACACCTGAAGCGATGCTCCGTAGGCATGCAGTTTGGTTAGAAGACGCTTGTGAGGAACGGTGTCGAAAGCCTTCTGGAAATCTAAAAATATGGAATCAATTTGACATCCCCTGTCGATAGCACTTATTACTTCATGAGTATAAAAAGCTAGTTGTGTTTCACATGACCCACATTTTCTTAATCCGTGCTATGTGTCAAATAGTTTTCTTCGAGGTATTTCATAATGTTCGAATACAGTATCTGTTCCAAAACCCTACTGCAAATCGACGTTAGTGATATAGGCCTGTAATTCAACGGATTACTCCTACTTCCCTTTTTGAGTATTGGTGTGACTTGAGCAATTTTCCAATATTTAGGTACGGATCTTTCTGTGAGCGAGTGGTTGTACATAATTGCTAAATTTGGAGCTATTTTATCAGCATACTCTGAGAGGAACCTGACTGTTATGCATTACTTACCTAACCAGTACACCTAATTTTCAACATTCGTCTGTAGCACCAAATCTCAAATACTTCGATTCTCTTCTCTTCCGGTTTTCACACCTTCCATGTCTCACGACCATACAGTGTTGTGCTCCAAACGCACACTCTCTTAAATGTCTTTCTCAGATTAAGACCTATGTCTCACTACCATAGAATGTTGTCCTCCAAACATACATTCTCATAAGTGTCTTCCTCTGATTAATACGTATGTTTGATACTAGTAGGCCTCTCTTGGCCAAGAATGCACGTTTTACCAGTGATCGTCTTCTTTTTATCTCTTTTCTCCGCCTGTCTTGGTTTATTTTTTTATTTTTATTTTTTTTGCTTCCTACGTAGCAATATTGGTTGTTTTGCTTCCTACGTAGCAGGATTCCTTAACTTTATCTATGTATCACCAATACGATGTTTCATTTCTCACTCTTCCCATTTCTGCTACTTCTCGTTGCTTTCATCCTTGTTCGATTTACTCTCAGACCATATTCTGTACTCATTAGACTGTTCATTCCATTGCATGCGTCGTGTAATTCTTCTTCACTTTAATCGAGAATAGCAATGTCATCAGCGAATCTTGATATTGATGTCCTTCCACCTTCAATTTTAATGCCACTCTTGAATCTTTGTTTTATTTCCGCCATTGCTTTTTCGACGTTTAGACTGAACAGTATCGGTGAAAGGCTACATCGTTGTCTTACACCATTTTTAATTCGTGCGCTACGTTCTTGGTCATCCACTCTTACTGTTCCCTCGTCATTGTTGCACATATTTTACATTACTCAATTTTTCCTACGGCTAACCTGTACTTTTCTCAGGATCTCGAACATCTTGCACCGTTTTACATAGCCGAACACTTTTCCCAGGTTGACAAATGCTATGAACGGGTCTTGGTTTCTTTTCAGTCTTCCTCACATTACCATCTGCCACGTCAGAACTGCCTCCCTGGTGCCTTCACCTTTGCTTGAGGTAAACGGATTGTCATTTAACGGATCATCCTCTTCCCTTTCTATTTTTCTGTATTTTATTCTCGGCAACAGCCTGAATGCATGAGCTGTTATGCTGAATGTACAGCAATTCCCGCACTTGTTGGCTCTTGCAGTTTGATGGAATATCACCAGTATAATACATTCTACACGCCAATGTTAATAATCGTGTTGTTGCAACTTCCTCGATCGATTTTATAAATTCCAGTGGAATGTTATCTATCCCTTCTGCCTTATTCGATCATAAGTCATCGAAAGCTCTTCTAAATTCTGATCTGATTCTAATACTGGACTGGATCCGCTAACTCATCCCTCAACTCCTCTTTGCTTGGTTTAAGAGGGGGGGGGGGGGGGAGGAGGGACATAACTGCGTGGTCATCAGTCCCTTGTTCCTATCAAAAAAGTGCACAAGGGGTAGAGTAAGACAAAAGACACGTACAGCACAATACCGAAAGGAACGAAAAACCAAAAAGAACGAAGAAAAGGATACACACACTAAAAGGAACAAAAGAGGGCAAGGAAATAACAGAGAGAATGTTCAAATGTGTGTGAATTCCTAAGGGACCAAACTGTTTAGGTCATCGTTCCCTAGACTTACACACTATGTAAACTAACTTATGCTAAGAACAACACACACACCCGAGGGAGGACTCGAACCTCCGGCAGTCCATGACATGGCGCCTCTAACCGCGCGCCGGCTCCTGTGGCCGAGCGCTTCTAGGCGCTTCAGTCCGGAACCACGCGGCTGCTACGGTCGCAGGTTCGAATCCTGCCTCGGGCATCGATGTGTGCGATGTCCTTAGGTTAGTTAGGTTTACGTAGTTCTAAGTCTAGATGTTAAGTCCCATAGTGCTTAGAGCTATTTCAATCAATTTCTAGCCGTGCGGTCACTCCTCGTGGCCAACAGACATAGACCCAAGAAACAATTAGAAAAGAGTGAAAAAGAAAGCAGATTACAGTGGCGACTCCTGTTTCTTCTTCTATCATGTGATCAGATATCAGATATTCTATCTCTCTCTCTCTCTCTATCTCTCTCTCTCTCTCTCTATCTCTCTCTCTCTCTCTCTATCTCTCTCTCTCTCTTTCTCCCTCTTCTCCCCTCCCACCCCCCCCCCCCCCTCCCGCCACATAAGGCCTCAAGTATTCTTTTCACCTATTCGCTCTCACCTCTGAATTTAACAGTGGTATAATCATTGCACTCTTTATCTTACTGGTTCGCTTTTAATTTCACCTAAGGTTGTTTTGACTTCCCTACATGCTGAGTCAGTAGTTTCGACATTCATTTCGATTTATTCACATTTTTCATGTAGCCATTTCGCCTTAGCTTCCCTGCACTTCCTGTTTATTTCGTTTCTAAGTGCATTCCTGAATTTATCTTAACGTTTCTGTACTTCCTTCTTTCGTCGGTCGACTAAAGTGCTTCTTCTGTTTCCCATGGTTTCTTCGCAGTTACTTCCCACGCACCTACGTTTTTCTCTCCAACTCCTGTGTTTGCCCTTTTTAGAAATGGCCATTCCTCTTCAACTGAACTGCCCACTGGGTTATTCATTGAAACTTCCTGGCAGATTAAAACTGTGTGCCGGACCGAGACTGGAACTCGGGACCATTGCCTTTCGCGGGCAAGTGCTCTACCAACTGGGCTACCCAAGCACGACTCACGCCCCGTCCTCACAGCTTTACTTCCACCAGTACCTCGTCTCCTACCTTCCAAACTTTACAGAAGATCTCCTGCGAACCTGGCGGAAGAATATGGACATTCTATGGCATTGTATTCTGTGTACAGTACATGAAAAATTCGGATAGGATTGCTGTCTGTCTCTTCATGACGATGCAGCTAGTCATAAAGCAGCATCCGTGAGACAGCAGTTTGTGGGAAATAGCATTCGGGAAATAGAATGGCCTGCCCATAGTCCCGATGGAACACTTTCGGAATGAGTCAAAATGTCGATTCCATTCCAGACCTCAGCGTCCGACAATACCGCCAAAATCCATTTAGTTGGCTGTAAATCACTACTTTCTCTAGTTTCGCATCAAGGGGAAGAATGGGCTGCCTCTCCTCCTCAGACATTGAGAAACTTCATTGAGATTGTCCCTAGAAGAGATAAAGACCTCGATGAAAGGACTCTGTCGCCTTCAGAACCGTCCATATGTAGTGTGATAATGGTGTGCATAGAGAACAGACGTTTCGCAAGATGGCTGCAGTGTGTCAAGTAAGCGGTTAGGATCGTTGAGGGGCAACTGATCAGCTTGAAGATGGACTAAGTGTCACTATCGATTCAGGTCCGATCAGAGTGGCTCAAAATAAAATTTTCACGAATGCTGGAACCTTCTGTTACTATAAAAATGCTTCTGCGCTTATGTTTTATGGTGACTGAAGACAGTAGGCACACTGAGCAACTGCGGAAACATATGGGTTGATTACTTCAGCACGGATTTTTAATACTTATAAGCACTCCAGGAACAGTGATCCTCCAGAAAAATATCACGAAGACTGCAAAGTTTCGGACAGTATACAGACACGTGGAAGGGGAATCCGCCAACTGTGGAACATACACATCCGTAAACTTGGAAAAGATCCGTACGCAAAGACTGGAAAGTTGCACCCATCACACCAATAGTCAAGAATGGCAGTAGGACTAATCCATCAACTTACAGGCCCATATCATTAACATCACACCAATAGTCAAGAATGGCAGTAGGACTAATCCATTAACTTACAGGCCCATATCATTAACATCGATATGTTGCAGGATTTTGCAACATATATTGTGTTCCAACATTATGAATTACCTCGAAGAGGACGGTCTATTGATGCACAGTCAACACGGATTTAGAAAACATCGTTCTTGTGAAATACAACCGCTCTTTAGTCACACGAAGTGTTGAGTAGTATTGACAACGGATTTCAAATTGATTCCGTATTTCTAGATTTTCTCAAAGACTTTCACAACTGTACCACACAACCGGCTTTTAGTGAAATTACGTGCTTACGGAATATCGTCTCAATCATGTGACTGGATTCGTGGTTTCCTGTCAAGGAGGTTACAGTTCGTAGTAACTGACGGAAAGTCATCGGGTAAATCAGAAGTGATTCCTACCGTTCCTCCAAGGTAGTATTACACTCCCTCTGTTGTTCCTTATCTATATGAACGATTTATGAGACAGTTTAAGCAGCCGTGTTAGGTTGTTTGCAGGTGATGCTGTCGTTTACGGTATAGTAAAGTCATAAGAAGATCAAAACAAATAACAAAGTCATCTAGAAAAGATAACTGTATGGTGCGAAAATTGGCAGTTGACCCTAAATAGTCAAAAGTGTGAGGTTATCCACATGAGTGTTAGAAGCAATCCGTTAAACTTCGGTTACACGATAAATCTAAAGTCCGTAAATTCAACTAAATACCTTGGAATTACAATTACGAACAACTGAAATTGCAAAGAACACTTAGAAAATCAAAGAAGAGCAGCACAGCTTCTATGATGGCGAAATAGGGGAGAGAGGGTCGCTGATATGATACAGAATTTGGGGTGGACATTATTAAAACAACGGCTATTTTATTTCCGGCGGAATTTTTATCACTAAATTTCAATCACCAACTTTTTCCTCCGAATGCAAAAATATTTTGTTGACGCCGACATACACAGGAAGAAATGATCATCAAAATAAAATAAGGGAAATCAGAGCCCCCACGGATAGCTACTGGTGTTCGTTTTTTCCACGAGCTGTTCGAGACAGTAACAATAGCGAATTATTGTGAAGGTTTTGCAATGAACCCTCTACCAGGCACTTAAGTGTAATTCGCAGAGTATCGAAGTAGATGCAGATGTAGATGAATAAGCAGAGTAGACAGTAAGTACAGTACACCTGAAACGCAATATCTGGTAAATATACAACTCTCGGTGCGTAGTATCTAAATAAATGTTAGTCGCACAGGGTAACTGTAGCATCCAATTTCATGTCGATGTTGTAACTATGTACTGACTAAAGACTCAATGAAGACAAGTGAAAGCCCGTAACGTGTATTAGTTGAAATAAAAATAAGTAACAAAATGGCTGGTTGCTCTGTTTATTAAAATTATAAAATTGTGATAACCGTTCGTGAGGTACCTCTGACGCAAAAAGTCTTCAATCGTATCATATGATGGGTACACAGTCAATAAGAATTGCAGCTACACGAAGAACACAACAAGGATGTGAGGTGACAGAATAAATGAAGGTCAGATTCGCACTTTACATGAGAGCTTTATACATCGCAACAGGAAGGTGAATACGACACCTAACTTAATTCGGCGGTAATGAGCTAATTTGCCTGGCAGTATGTAATGCAAAAAAGGGTTGACATTCAATCGGCGGTAATTAACAGACTGTCCCTATAATGCATGTTTGAGCGGAAAGTGAAACAAGCAGTGAGAGATGTTTTAGTATGGAATTCAGAGGGATGACACTGAGGCTAGGCCGCGCTACAGGGGGTATCACGGAAACCACTTGAAGGGGTGTCCCAGGCGGATAGTCAACGACCGACCAGGTGACTCAGACGGGGAGAGCGGGTATAACGGCCCATCTGAGGGAGGACAGGAAAGAAAACTTATAGAAAACTGCAATTCGGAATTCCAAATGGATACGAAACGAAGACCAACGACGCGTTTTCGATCACATGTCCAGCGAGTGGTACACACATGAGAGAGTCAATGTACGCATTTAGGCATCTGTAACAGGCACAAAACGTCCGATTGGCGGAAACACAGTAGGAAGGAGAAAAGCGCAGAAGTTTCTCCGCAATTTAATGGTAGGGACCTTGCAAGTGGTAGAGTGAGTTTCCACAAAATAAGAGGAACGCTCCTTTGGTCGAAAAAAGCCGTGACGTGAAGAACGAAAGAACCCAGGTGGGGAGACAGTTCGGCTATGAGTAACGCAAGACGAAAATTTTCGGGGACTCTGCTCTGAACTGGCATCAAGTGCAGAAAGGATCGCATAACGCCATGTACGATGCAGAGGAGCAATTTGTGTGAACACTGCGTTCACAGCGGCTGATATCCAGCTATAAATTAGCTGTACCATCGTTTAACTCCAACAGTGCAGGAACAAACCAGCAAATTAGTTCATTGTTCTTGCGAAAACTGAGAGTGAATTATAATATGCACGGTCCTCCAACCAAGCGCGTGTATATCGCTACATTCTAAGACTAGGGATGAGTACATGTTCTCTCGCATAACGAGAAACATAGGAAAAGTTTCTGCTGGAAAATTCACCAAAGGTGTAATTAGTTTTATAGGAATTTCAGCGGAAGAGAGCGGGCCTAGCAGACGACAGCTTATCGCAGCTTAAGGTAAATAACGCGTGCAGAGGAAAACTTGTTGGTTCACCAGCTTGTGTTCTCTGTACACTCGAACGATCTTAGGTGATCTTTTGCTCAATTTGCCAACTACTAACCATCCACCGTAGACTTGACTGTCATCCTAAAAATAGTACCAAACCTTGAACCGGAATCGGACGATTGTCGTAGTACTGACCAACATCGTAACGTAAGTGCAGGAACAATTTTGTAAAGAAACTTCTAGTTAAACTTTAATATTGTCGTGTTTAGGAAAATTTAACGTTCTGGGAATTAATATTTAATATTGTTGTGTTTAGGATTATTTCACATTTTGATGCTGACGAGATGCGTTAATCTCACAACTGTTTTTGTTGTCACATTGAAAACTGTGTAAAAGAGTGTATTTTTGTGCTAATATTACGACATTAAACATATCATTTCAACTTAACAGTTGTCTTTAATCCTAGAATAAGTAAACCAAAAATACTGCCTCTTACAGGCATAATATTACTTGCGAGACAAACAACGTCAAAGCCAAAGATCATCATATTAGTAGATATTCAAAGATAAGGTTCTTAAGAATGCTAGTATTTTCGGTGATCCTGTATGATGCGGAAACACAGACCATCGGAGAAGCCAATCATAAAAAAGAATGACGTATTGAAAATGTCGTCATGTAGAAGATTGTTTATAGGTATGGTCCTACAGGCATACATGTCAGAAAGAACTTTGCATCGTACTTCTGAACGATAAGGTCACTGTAATGTCATATTTTTATTCTTCGACACTGGGAAAGCTACTTTCAATTAAAATGTCTCCCCTGTACACGAATATGCATAATGAATGCACAAGTGAAAGTTGTTGATACACGGTTGGAGGCGTGTGGAAGTTTGGGTCTGGCCGTGAGTCTTGCGTGGTTAGTCTAATGATAAAGCGACCGCCCACGATACCGGACCGGCACAGAGTTTCTTTGTCTTCATTTCATTATACAGCTGATTGTTGTTCAAATGGTCCAAATGGCTCTGAGCACTATGGGACTTAACTGCTGAGGTCATCAGTCCCCTAGAACTTAGAACTACTTAAACCTAACTAACCTATGGACACACACATCGATGCCCGAGGCAGGATTCGAACCTGCGACCGTAGCGGTCTCGCGGCTCCAGACTGTAGCGCCTAGAACCGCTCGGCCACGATTGTTGTTCATATTCGCAAATGTGAATACCATACATGTAGGAGATTATTGTGAAATTCGTGGTTAGGGAAAGAGAGGTAATGACCAGTACTAAATGAGTTAATGGTAGAAAGGAGACTGTCCACGATAAACTGCCACTGAATATTCTGTACTGCTTTGGACACACAGCTTGGAGGCAAAGACACAACGTAGAGGGTAACGTCTCATCGAATAGAAAACTGGACGCAAATTACCAAAAAGACGATCCGGAAGATGGCTGGACCAAATTGAGAAGAAAATCAACAGAATACTGGGACAATTGGCTCGATAGGTGAAAAAGGTCGAGGGAAATTTGTAATAAAATAATATTATTATTCCCCGAGGTTCAATATAGAAATTAGGATCTGAATTAAAAAATCTTATGGGTGGACATCATGATTAAGACAAGGACGAAATAAAATATTTTTTACAACAGTGTCTCATTCAAAAGGACGGCATTTTATTGAAATAATGGATTAGTATGTTAGACTTTTCCGTTGCGCATTGAGAAAAACCTGATTATTTCGTGTACGACAGTGTTTGTGTCTGCAAATACTTGTGTATCATTTCTGAATTGTAATGCCATTGTCATCGTCAGCTACAACACAGCGTGCTAGTGTGCATAGTTAACACCCAGCCATTTCAGTTCGGTTCGTTGTTCTTGTGAACAGTATCACACATATAGTTTTAAATGGTACATCAGCTGCAATGTCTCCATATGAGTCGGCATATTGTATCAACACCACTCGAATCTTTAGAAGCACGACTAGAATTTCTGAATGATGAAACGCCAACACCCTCTATGTTTGTTAATTGCAGGGTGATTAAAAAATAACATATTTTAATTGTTTATTACAGAAAAACTGCGAAAGATAGAAACACATTACACATGCCACTGGAAAGAGCGAGTTTCAGCGTTTTATGTTCGAAAATACACTATACCCTACACTCAACTTGTGCACCATGCGTTGCTAGAGAACGATCGAAACGTTATTAAATTTCATTCCACACTCGTATCAACAGGTCCGTTTTTATTGAATCGGCAGCTTAAACAATTCTATTTCTCATCTCTTCAAGAGAAACTGCCACAGTTGGGCCAAAGACACTGTCTTTTAAGCACCCCAACAGAAAAAAATTGCAAGGTCTGAGGTCTGGTGGCCTGGGAGCGCAAAAGCAATGAACAAGATACTGTTGCCTACCTCTTCCAATCCAACGTTGTGGGATGGTGTTCTGAGATAACGTCACACCTCAAGGTGAAAATGAGGCAAGGTGTCATCGTGCATAAAAATGAAATAATTGGTATCTTCGTGAAGAAAGAAAAGTCTATAGACTCTGTGAACAGAAATAGCACAAGACATATTCAGTTTCGTCGAACTTCTTTGATGGACAACGACGACGCCAGAATTTTGGGCCTCACATTTCTACATCAGATGAGTCGTTCAGAAAAAGTCCCCTCTGTTATATCCTGGAGAACAGAAATGCAAAATTCATACCTTCTGTTATCGTGGCCGGGATGCAGTTCTTGCTGTAACTGCGATTTGTAGGGCTTCATATGTTAGCGTCGTCTGAGAAGACGCCGCATCGTTGTTTGAGAAAGTTGAAGTTCCAGGGCTGACCGACTTGTGTATTTCCGAGGTCTCCGTGCGAACGTATCTCGGATACGCTCGACAGTTTTATCAGATGTACGTGGCCGCCCAGTGCTCTTCCTTTTGCGTATGCAAAAAAATTTCAAGACTTTCGGATGCGAGTTATAAATCTCCTTGTGCAGAGCAGGCATCCTGCCGAATTGATGGCGGAATATATGTTGCACTTTAACAACGAATTGACTTCTCGCAGATTCCAACGAGCAAAATAGTTTCTCTTGTGCTGTAGTCACTATGTTCTAGAAACAGGCAAAAGCGTAGCTGTGTCAATACTTTGAATCTTCCTCTACCCAGTGACATGCGCAATGTCATTTCAATGTTTTTTTAACTTGTCTGTCATAAACAATTGAAATCTCTCCTTCTTTTTGAGTCACTTGGTACTTACGGCGAAGAGTGCTGGGTGCGGAATAATAGGTAGATATCGCCCGATATTGACCTGTATACGTCCAACGTCGATTTACGGTGATACTTTATAATCCGTTTTTTACTGTGTTAAATCATTTACAAGATCATTACTTACACGTACCACCTCAGTTTCCGCAGAAACAGTTGTGCGTATTTATGCTGCCCGCATCTCGTGGTCGTGCGGTAGCGTTCTCGCTTCCCACGCCCGGGTTCCCGGGTTCGATTCCCGGCGGGGTCAGGGATTTTCTCTGCCTCGTGATGGCTGGGTGTTGTGTGCTGTCCTTAGGTTAGTTAGGTTAAAGTAGTTCTAAGTTCTAGGGGACTGATGACCATAGATGTTAAGTCCCATAGTGCTCAGAGCCATTTGCGTATTTATTTTATGACTGCCTGCCCAGTAAAAACAGTAACTGTACAAAGCAGCGCTTTTTAACATCCCCTCTGGTAATTCCAGCGCCAAGTTCCAATTTATATTGCTTTTCTAGTACGGCTCAGCCTCGCTAACCTTTAAAAGTAATTTTATTTTTGTTAGTTCCTATAATCACTAGACTTTTTTAGATATCGTTATTCAGCGATTTTTTCTCGACTTATGGAAGCCAATGTATTATCATTTGTACCTCTCACACCGGATTTCGTCAGTTCTCCGTTTGTTAGGATGCATGTACTTCACTCCAAAAACAGTTGATATTGACGAATGCCAGGCAAATGCAGTCGAGCAGACATGTTGACAGCTGGGTCTGCCGGAGATTTATGGACACCACTTGTAGCAGCAGACAGTTTGGGCACCCATCCCTTCGTATATCTCCACTTTGCATCTGCTGTGTCTGCATCTTTCCCGACACCTACAGTGCGTAATGGGCCTCCACATGTTCAATATGTATTAATAACGTCTTGATAGTCGATCGATGTACTAATGACACCAAACACCAATACTTATGTCAGTATATTCACTTAGAAACGCTGTTCAAAGATGGCAAGCTGTTGAGGAACTATTGAACGTTTCTTACTTTTACTAATTGTACAAATGTCAAGAAAACAATAACAAAATATAGATACGTGGACGGCTGGGAGAAAAAAGACATACTTCATATTAATTTCCTCACTGATGTCTGATATCTCGTGGGCCATAAGAAAAATTGTAAATGGTGCCAATGGACAGTGGAGAAAGAAAACATGGTAAGTAGAGAGAAAATTATAATTAAAAAAGATGGAGAGTGCAAGGTGGCAGAATAAATAAAATCAGATTCGCACCTTACATGAGAGCTTTATACATCACAATGGGAAGCTGAATATGACACCTAACTTAATTCGGCTGTAATGAGCAAATTTGCCTAGCAGTAGGTAATGCAAAAAGGGGTGACACTCAATCGACAGTAATTAACACACCGTTCCTATAATGCATGTTTGAGTGGAAGGTGAAACAAGCAGCTAGAGGTGTTTTACTTTGGAATTCAGAGAGACGACACAGAGACAAGGCCGCGCTACAGGGGATACCATGGAAACCACTTTAAGGGGTGTCCCAGGCGGAAAGTCAACGACCGACCGGGTAACTCAGACGGGGAGAGCGAGTATAATGACCCATCTGAGGGAGGACAGGAAAGAAAGCTTTTAGAAAACTGCATTTCGGAAGTCCAAATAGATACCTGAGAGAGTCAATGTACGTTGCTATTGGCCGAAAAAAGCCGTGACATGAAGAACGAAAGAACCCAGGCAGGGAGACAGTTCGGCTATGAGTAAGACAAGACGGAAATATTCGGGGACTCTTCTCTGAATTGGCGTCAAGACCAGAACGGAGCGCATAACGCTCTGTACGATGCAGAGGAGTAATTTGTGTGAACACTGCGTTCACAGCAGCTGATATATAGATAGAAATTAGCTGTAGCGTCGTTTAGCTCCGACTGTGGAGAAACTAACCAGTCCATCAGTTAATTGTTCTTGTGAGAACTGAGAGGGCATTATAATATGCACGCTGCTCCAACCATGCGAGTGCATATCGCCACATTCTAAGACTAGGAATTAGTACATGTCCTCTCGCATAATGAAAAACATAGGGAAAGCTTTTGCTGGAAAATTCAGCAAAGGTGTAATTAGTTTTATAGGAATTTCAGCGGACGAGAGCGGCCTAGCAAACGACAGCTCAGCGTAGCATAAGGTAAATACCGTGTACAGAGACATAAGCTTGGTTCACCAGCTTGTGACCACTGTAAACAAGAGGGACCTTGGGGAATCTTTTGCTCAGTTTGTCACACAGGTAACCATCCACTGTAGACTTGATTGTCATCCTAAAAATAGTACCGAACTTTGAACCGGAACCAGACGATTTTCGTAGTACTGACCAACATCATAACGTAAGTGTAGGAACAATTTTGTAAAGAAACCTCTAGTTAAACTTTAATATTATTGTGTTTAGGATTATTTCACTTTTTGATGTTGATGGGATGCGATATCCTGACAACTGTTTTTTTTTGTCACCCTGAAATCTGTGTAAAAGCGTGTATTTTTGTGTTAATATTGCGACATTAAACATGTCATTTCAACATACACAGTTGTCTTCAGTCCTAGAACAAGTAAACCACAAAAATATAGCACTTTACAAGAGTAACTATAATTTCTGGCGACAGGGTCACCTGAGTGATTTTAGTGTAGTAATAACATCAAACGCCAGCAATTTATGTATTTCATGGACACCTGTAAAACTATTATATCTCATGCAATAATTTCTTTTAGTAAATTCTTTGTTTGTGTATTGTTTAGTAAAGCGTAAACATCAATGCTACAATAGACTAATGTGCAAGAGGGATATAATTCCAATTACAAAGAACGCAGGTGGTGATAGGCGTGAATATTACCAAGGTATCAAGGCACAGAGCTGTAGCACATTTGAGCCAGATTCCAAACTTATACACTCCTGGAAATTGAAATAAGAACACCGTGAATTCATTGTCCCAGGAAGGGGAAACTTTATTGACACATTCCTGGGGTCAGATACATCACATGATCACACTGACAGAACCACAGGCACATAGACACAGGCAACAGAGCATGCACAATGTCGGCACTAGTACAGTGTATATCCACCTTTCGCAGCAATGCAGGCTGCTATTCTCCCATGGAGACGATCGTAGAGATGCTGGATGTAGTCCTGGGGAACGGCTTGCCATGCCATTTCCACCTGGCGCCTCAGTTGGACCAGCGTTCGTGCTGGACGTGCAGACCGCGTGAGACGACGCTTCATCCAGTCCCAAACATGCTCAATGGGGGACAGATCCGGAGATCTTGCTGGCCAGGGTAGTTGACTTACACCTTCTAGAGCACGTTGGGTGGCACGGGATACATGCGGACGTGCATTGTCCTGTTGGAACAGCAAGTTCCCTTGCCGGTCTAGGAATGGTAGAACGATGGGTTCGATGACGGTTTGGATGTACCGTGCACTATTCAGTGTCCCTCGACGATCACCAGTGGTGTACGGCCAGTGTAGGAGATCGCTCCCCACACCATGATGCCGGGTGTTGGCCCTGTGTGCCTCGGTCGTATGCAGTTCTGATTGTGGCGCTCACCTGCACGGCGCCAAACACGCATACGACCATCATTGGCACCAAGCCAGAAGCGACTCTCATCGCTGAAGACGACACGTCTCCATTCGTCCCTCCATTCACGCCTGTCGCGACACCACTGGAGGCGGGCTGCACGATGTTGGGGCGTGAGCGGAAGACGGCCTAACGGTGTGCGGGACCGTAGCCCAGCTTCATGGAGACGGTTGCTAATGGTCCTCGCCGATACCCAAGGAGCAACAGTGTCTCTAATTTGCTGGGAAGTGGCGGTGCGGTCCCCTACGGCACTGCGTAGGATCCTACGGTCTTGGCGTGCATCCGTGCGTCGCTGCGGTCCGGTCCCAGGTCGACGGGCACGTGCACCTTCCGCCGACCACTGGCGACAACATCGATGTACTGTGGAGACCTCACGCCCCACGTGTTGAGCAATTCGGCGGTACGTCCACCTGGCCTCCCGCATGCCCACTATACGCCCTCGCTCAAAGTCCGTCAACTGCACATACGGTTCACGTCCACGCTGTCGCGGCATGCTACCAGTGTTAAAGACTGCGATGGAGCTCCGTATGCCACGGAAAACTGGCTGACACTGACGGTGGCGGTGCACAAATGCTGCGCAGCTAGCGCCATTCGACGGCCAACACCGCGGTTCCTGGTGTGTCTGCTGTGCCATGCGTGTGATCATTGCTTGTACAGCCCTCTCGCAGTGTCCGGAGCAAGTATGGTGGGTCTGACACACCGGTGTCAATGTGTTCTTTTTTCCATTTCCAGGAGTGTATGTTGCAATGGGAAAGAGTTACGCAGTTTCGAATGAGTGATCCTTTAATACCGCTGTGCAATGCAGTTTTCGAATTTAGGAAGATGGAAGGATCGTAGATTGCTAGAAACGGTGGTTTAATGGTGTAAGATTATTTTTTTCAAACTAAACTTTTGGGTGTAATTTGTGCACATATGCTTTAGACAATCTATCGGTCTACTTCCTCCTATCTGCCACTTCATCTTCTCCTCCCCATCTACATCTACATACATACTCCGCAATCCTCCATACGGTTCGTGGCGGAGGGTACCTCGTACCGCAACTAGCATCTTGTCTCCCTGTTCCACTCCCAAACAGAACGAGGGAAAAATGATTGCCTATATGCCTCTGTACGAGCCCTAATCTCTCTTATCTTATTTTTGTGGTCTTTCTGCGAAATCTAAGTTGGCGGCAGTAAAATTGTACTGCAGTCAGCCTCAAATGCTGGTTCTCTAAATTTCCTCAGTAGCGATTCAGGAAAAGAACGCCTCCTTTCCTCTAGAGACTCCCACCCGAGTTCCTGAAGCATTTCCGAAACACTTGCGTGATGATCAAACCTACCTCTTTGTTCTTTGTCTTCACCTTCTGTCACTGACCATATCTTCTTCCAACCTTGCCTCTGACCATCTCCTCCTCTCCATCTCTCTTTCCATTTCCACCTCCCACTCTTCCTTTTCCACTTGCTCAATACCCGTCTAAACCTACCACCTGCCTCATGCATCTCTCCTTCCTCCCTCCCTCTCTCTCTCTCTCTCCACTTCCCCACCACTCCCCTCGCTGTGTCTGTACCTTCCTCTATCCATCTCAACCTATCATGATCATTGGCATGTGTAGCTCCTGCAACACAGTTCAATGCAGCAGACTGAGTCATATCACTCGACATACAGGTATGTAGGATGTGCTATATAGCAGGGCCTTGACAATCATTTACTGGTCCCTGATATACAGGGTAACAGACAAAGCGGTCCTGCGACAATATAATGCACTTGCCATGCAGGGAGGCTTAGGTGGTGGGACCCAGAAAACTGTTTCTAGTGCCTCACGTAACAGGCTGCTGTCCAAAGCAGGCTGACTTGACGGGCCAATTGTGTTTCCAAATAACACGCCTGTAATGCAAGACAAGCTATATGCCAAGGGTAGGAAAAAGACGTTTTTGCCCACATCTCCACTGCTATTAGAACTACAAGTTTATGAACTCCATAGTGCTGATACTCGTGATACCTGCTGTTTTAGTGCAAAATGTGGTTAAAATCAATCCAGCAGTTGGGTTAAGAACAAATACTAAATTTGTGTACCATACCTAAGTGAAGTAGAGCACTATTAAGGGGTTAATTGTGTTCTGTTGGCCTCGCGGTTTGAGGCGTCATGTGACAGACTGCGCGGCCCCTCCTGCGGGAGGTTCGAGTCCTCCATCGAGCATGGGTGTGTGTGTTGTTCTTAGTATAAGTTAGTTTAAGTAGCGTGTAAGTCTAGGGATCAATGACCTAAGCAGTTTGGTCCCTTAGGAATTCACAAACATTTGAACATTTCCTGTTCTGTTGTTGCATCTCCTCCATAGGTCTGCAAAGCGAAGAGCGAGCAGGTGAGTCCCTAAAGATTCTACCCCACTATGGCACAACTAAAAACCAGTGGGCGCTCCACAAAATTATATCAACACGTCCACAGTGTATGTTTTGTGTCACATATGAAGCACTATGCGGGCACATGTGGACTGTGTTCATTTGCCACAAACTGCGTTAATAGTATATGGAATACAGATATGAATTACTGATGCAAGAAATGCATATGTACATAGAAATGCATATGTACATAGTTTACATAAATATCTGCACACTGCTCTACACTTGTGAAGGGGATATTGATTCCAAATCTTATGTACGTTAGCAATAGCGTTCTTCCAGGAAAGGCGACTAGCTTCACCACGAGTGCTGCTCCCTGTTTAGTTTACAAACATACTTAACTTCCAAGTATTTCTTGTCCCATTGCCTTATGTGAGTAGAGAATATAACTTCTCTGAGCTCGTGTAATGGAGGTATTTTCAAATTATGAAGTAAATGTTGATTTGTAGCTTAATTTTGTTCTAGGAACAATTTTTGCTGGAGGCCAAGTTTTTCGAGTGACCTTCAAAGGCCCCCTGCCTCTAGCCCTCTATCCCAAAAGCCACATTCCCACCAATATGAATTTTTAGTGAGCACCGTACAAACATTTCAGGCTACACGAATTTTTCCCCTAATTTTACTTCGTTGAGTGAACTACTAGTGATGTTAGCCCATAAAGAGTGCAATGTGGTACCACTAGACAACTGCAGTCCCTGAAAGTTCGCAACATCACTTTTACCATGAAGGTCGCGTCTTCCCCGCTTTCGCATGTGGTTTTTATTAATTATTTATAATTTTGTAGACTCTGAAACGTGGTAGCTTGGTAACACATGCAATGTGGAAGAATCGTGAACCGCAGGTAAGTACAGGGACTTTTACGGTGCTGCGAAGACTGTAAGGATTCTACGTTACATATAGATATGATAATCTACACTGAAACTAGAATGTAAACTTTTTCGTACATATAGAGAAAACGCTTAATTTTAGTGGCAGTTTATTGACGTTTGTCTATTGCTGTAATAGAATTTCAGACGAATTCCGTGATAGTGTCTGCAAAGAAAGGATAAAAAGAGCTGCATTTTTGCTTGTACATTTAATGAATTTTACCGGTTTCAAACCTAAACCTGTTGAAAAATTGAGATAAATTCTAGTGACGTATTACCGAGCGAATTTCTCCTGTCTTCAGTAGGCCTCATTCTGTTTACAAACTGAAATACACACTGGATATTATGTCACGCTGGATTTATGTTGGCTGAATCTCTCCTTGACTACCTGCTTGCTTTCCCCCTCCATATCGGAGTCATACTGATGCGCCCAGTACTCCTCCAAGGCGATTCGGTGGCTGGGTCATTTTCTTTTTGGTGTTTTGGCTCCTCTAGCGTAGAGCTACGGTACTACGGGGCGGGTAATTTCAGTGTGTACCAGGACTGCACACATGTACGTGTCAGCAAACGAAAATTAGCTACGTAGCTCTATTTTTTGGAAGTGATAACTAGAACCTTGAGTATTAGTCGTACCTGCGTTCTTGTTTTCTGTTAGCTCTCCCAAGTTGTTTTTCAGAACGTTCAGATCAGACATATCCGTAGTCAACCAAACAAAGATCGCTCTTATTCCCACAGAAGTCACTTATCATTTCAGTAGCTGAAAGTGACACTACCGGTCAAAAGTTTTCGATCATACACGATAAAAACTACGTAATTTATTTCAATGGACAAACATATCGTAACAGCTGAAGAGACTAAAAAATTAATATCTTCTCTTTTTTCCATTAAGCACAATATAATATGATTTAGATTTTAGCTCGTTCAAAGGATCCACCCTTTGCCCTCATAACAGCTGTACGACCTCTTGACATTCTGGAGATAAGATTGTGCAGTGTTCTTGCAGATAATGCAATGCAACATGTTTGTAACTACTCTATAGATCTTGAACATTTAATGGTCTCAGTTTTTGTGATCCTCCTGTCAAGTTCATCCAATAAGCGTTCAATGGGCTTTAAGTCATGTGACTGACTTGGTCAAATAATATTCTTCAGTTCTCCAGATTTCTCTCTTCTATTGACATACCCTCTGCACAATTTAGGAGCATGATTCAGACCATTGTCCGCTTTCTGAACAAACCAGTGACCAGTAAGTCTCTTGCCAAATCGGGCAACATTGTTCATTAGTATCCTCTGATAGACTTCTGACTTTAATGTTCCATTAATTCTTACTAGATCACCGACTTTATGAACATCACTCACCATGAGCGACCGTCAACCATGCTTCACTGCTGATGCCACACTAAGTTCGCCACGAAGAAGACGAAAAAAAAAGTCGATGACTGTTTCCAAGTACTTAGATATCCGTGAATAACACTTTGGACCATTGCTGGAGGCTCCAGTTTTTATGTTGTTGTGCCAATTTCAACCTTTTCATCTTATTCCGTTTGCATAACGAAGGTATTTTGGCCGCCTTGTACCCCCTTTAAACCTTCATCACAAAGAGGGCGGTAAAATTTGGTAAACGTACATGCAAAAATTGCGGCTACCTGCTGTTCCTTTTCTTTTCATTTATTTACGGAGACTGTCACGGAATTCATCTGCAATTCTATTGCAGCAGTAGACAAAAGTCTATAAATGGCCACTATAATTAAGGATATTCTCTATAAATACGAAAAAGTTTCCATTCTAAGTGCAATGTAGTGTATCATATCTACATGTAACGTATAATCCACGGGTTTCTCTGAAGTATACCTTTACTTACAATCTTCCCGCATCATAAGTGTCTCTGTTCTTACTTGCGGCTCACGATTCTTCCACACTGAATAATGTGTTACAAAGCTGCCACGTTTCAGAGTCTACAAATAATTAATAAAGACCTGGGTAAGAAACGTTTGCAAACAGTTCATTACACACAGCCTTAGAAATCTCACTTGTTCAAACAGAATGAACCGTTTCGGTACATTGTGTCCACCACAAAAGCAAAGACAGCTGTATGTAGTTCAAATTGACATAGCTTAATTAATAACGGAGCTGAAACCGTACGAAATACTCATTTCGAAGCGATATTGGGAGTACGCTGAAAGGCAAATACGAATTCTTGCAGCTACTGTGTGAGAGACAGAGCAAAGGTCATGTACGAGGTGCATTCAAGTTCTAAGGCCTCCGATTTTTTTTCTCCGGACTGGAAAGAGATAGAAACATGCGCATTGTTTTAAAATGAGGCCGCGTTCATTGTCAATACGTCCCAGAGATGGCAGCACCGTACGGCAGATGGAATTTTACAGCCAGCGGCGAGATTGAGAACTGTTTTAAATACTTAAAATGGCGACGTTTTCCTTACTTGAACAGCGTGCAATCATTCGTTTTCTGAATTTGCGTGGTATGAAACCAATTGAAATTCATCGACAGTTGAAGGAGACATGTGGTGATGGAGTTATGGATGTGTCAAAAGTGCGTTCGTGGGTGCGACAGTTTAATGAAGGCAGAACATCGTGTGACAACAAACCGAAACAACCTCGGGCTCGCACAAGCCGGTCTGACGACATGATCGAGAAAGTGGAGAGAATTGTTTTGGGGGATCGCCGAATAACTGTTGAACAGATTGCCTCCAGAGTTGGCATTTCTGTGGGTTCTGTGCACACAATCCTGCATGACGACCTGAAAATGCGAGAAGTGTCATCCAGGTGGGTGCCACGAATGCTGACGGACGACCACATGGCTGCCCGTGTGGCATGTTGCCAAGCAATGTTGACGCGCAACGACAGCATGAACGGGACTTTCTTTTCGTCGGTTGTGACAATGGATGAGATGTGGATGCCATTTTTCAATCCAGAAACAAAGCGCCAGTCAGCTCAATGGAATCACACAGATTCACCGCCACCAAAAAATTTTCGGGTAACCGCCAGTGCTGAAAAAATGGTGTCCGTGTTGTGGGACAGCGAGGGCGTAATCCTTACCCATTGCGTTCCAAAGGACACTACGGTAACAGGTGCATCCTACGAAAATATTTTAAAGAACAAATTCCTTCTTGCACTGCAACAAAAACGTCCGGGAAGGGCTACGCGCATGCTGTTACACCAAGACAACGCACCCGCACATCGAGCTAACGTTACGCAACAGCTTCTTCATGATAACAACTTTGAAATGATTCCTCATACTCCCTACTCACCTGGCCTGGCTCCTAGTGACTTTTGGCTTTTTGCAACAATGAAAGACACTCTCCGTTGCCGCACATTCACCAGCCGTGCTGCTATTGCCTCACCGATTTTCCAGTGGTCAAAACAGACTCCTAAAGAAGCCTTCGCCGCTGCCATGGAATCATGGCGTCAGCGTTGTGAAAAATGTGTACGTCTGCAGGGCGGTTACGTCGAGAAGTAACGCCAGTTTCATCGATTTCGGGTGAGTAGTTAATTAGAATAAAAATCGGAGGCCTTAGAACTTGAATGCACCTCGTACATATCTGACAATGAGTCATTTGAAATTTTGCCATACTGACTGGCGATGAATGATCAGTTGACACGCGGGGACAAGACTGAGAAAAACTAAGAACCGTTCTTTCTGTGATGTTTTAAGCTTCACATGTCTAAGCACAGGGTTCAAATACAGGAATGACACAAAGTAGGCGTTGCGAATGCATCAAAAACGTTGCGAAATCGCAACCTGCGTCAGATTTAAAATCGTACAGAGTGTTACGAAAAAAGTACAAGATTTCATACGATTACGTCTGCTACGCGAATGTATAAGGGGGCGATCAAAAAGTTTCCGTTTGATGGCGTTTCTGGAGCGTATACTCAACCCAGCGCGACTCCGACGTGGATAAACAAGGTGGTCCATTGATCGTGACCGGACCAAATATCTCACGAAATAAGCGTCAAACGAAAAAACTACAAAGAACGAAACTTGTCTAGCTTGAAGTCGGAAACCAGATGGCGCTATGGTTGTCCCGCTAGATGGCGCTGCCCTAGGTCAAACGGACATCAAGTGCGTTTTTTTTCAATAGGAACCCCCATTTTTATTACATATTCGTGTAGTACGTAAAGAAATATGAATGTTTTAGTTGGGCCACTTTTTTCGCTTTGTGATAGATGGTGCTGTAATAGTCACAAATATTTAAGTACGTGGTATCACGTAACATTCAGCCAGTGCGGACGGTATTTGCCATCCATAGCGCCATCTGGTTTCACCCTTCAAGCTAGACAAGTTTCGTCTTTGTAGTTTTTTCGTTTGACGCTTATTTCGTGAGATATTTGGCCCGGTCACGATCAATGGGCCACCCTGTATAAGTACCGACATGTAGGCAACGAGTTAGTGCGACATTGGTGTCTTTCCGACGTGCGTGCGGTAAATGAGGAAATGTGAACAATGGCGACTTTATTACCAAATACGTCCAAATAGGACCAACGTGCCGTCATTCTTTCCTTGGATGCCGAGGGACAAACACCGGTACACGTGAATCGGAGAATCAAGCATGTGTATGGCGCAGCATATCTGTCGAAAAGCACCGTCGTGGAATGGTGACCTAAGTTCGGTGTTGGTCGTGATTCGTCACAAGACGCCGGTAGATTTGGGAGACTAGTCTTATCCATTACGGACAACAACAAGTGGGTGGTTGATGATAAGATTAGGGCAGACCGGCGCACAAATACTCGTGCGCCAGTAAAGGATTTCGGCTAGTTAGCGTGTAACACTTTATTCGGCAGGAGTTATGCTACTGTAAGGTCTGCAGCCAGTGGATACCTCGGGTATTGAATGCCAAACAAAATGCAAATTGGATTGCTGTTTTCCTGATGCACCTGATAACTGCAACAATTATTTGGGCACATTGTTAAAGGCGACGAAAGCTGCTCCCAACACTGTTAACCGGAGTCGAAAGCGTCGAAGATGCTATGTTGTCATCCATAATCCCCTCGTCCCAGTGAGTTTAAAAGCCAGTCATCTGCTGGAAAGGTGATGCTGAATCTGTTGTAGGATTAGTGTGGTTAA
This sequence comes from Schistocerca americana, assembly GCF_021461395.2. Lineage (NCBI taxonomy): Eukaryota > Metazoa > Arthropoda > Insecta > Orthoptera > Acrididae > Schistocerca > Schistocerca americana. Next base: position 788,189,951 of record NC_060122.1, on the reverse strand, counting down.
CTACTTATTGATTTCAAGGAACCTGGTGTCTCCATCCCAGGGGAACAGTACTGCGCAACATTGGAGAATTTTCGTAGTGTTGTTAAGGCGAAACATCCGGAAAAATTGCAACAACGGCCGCTGCTACATCGTGATAACACACGTCCCTATAACGGAAATGTCGTAACGCTTAAGTTACGTCAACTCAAGTGGAAGACGCTCAGGCACCCACCCAGCAGTCTTCGTCTCTCCGAAGGCAATTGCCGAGTCTCTGGTGCCTTAAAAGTGGCCTTGAAGGATCGACGATTCTTGTCGGGCGAGGACGTGAAACAGGCCGGTACGGACTCCGTCTCCCCGCAGGACACACTGTTTTACCAAACGGTTATCTTCAACATGGTGCGTCGATGGAATGATTGCATCAATGCTCACGGCGACTTTGCCTCATAGGCGAACTGGTTCTGGACTGTACGTCCATCGAATGGTGACTCACTGATCGCCCCTTATAGATACAAACATTTGGCAGATTTTAACTCATGCGTTGAAACTAAAACTTCAGCTAGCGCCAGCTGTAAATTCCCGACTCATGTAAATCTCGCTCCTTTAACAGTCAATGTGCGTGCAGTCGAAGTGGCGACAACGTAGCCACTAAAGATCTTCTGCACTCTCTGTCCAACATTTGATATTCACTTACAGCTGTACTGCTTATTTTCGGTCGAGAGCACGGCCTCAATGATGGATCGCCGGTTATGGGCGTATGCGTCGAGTATTACACCACGCTTTGTTATCTATGTTTCGAGTGGGGGCGTGTAAGACACCGTCTGTTTGCATCCCCTTCCAGTAACCTCAGATCAGTCAAGTACAGCATTTGGTGATATGCGTGCCGGATTCACATACATATTTCAGCTCGCTGGCAGCATTGTCATGTGACGTGACAGCAGTGCTCCTAACCCATAAAGCCAAAACCAATGGGTCTGTGACGTTAATGTTTATGGGGTAACAGACCGATATGAATGACACTCCTTTCCCAACAAGGCTTGCCAGCAAATTATGGCTCGAAAGTAGCATTGTTGAATGTAAGTTTATATTCACCCAACCTTCACGTTTCCATTTATTTGCAAGTCGTAACAATGTGTCTTTATCTATTACTTTTTGCAACAGCTGCCTTAAAACCTCCATTGAAAAACTCTGCAACGCAGTTACTAAAGAAACTATGCTCATGATATGTGAGTAAGCGAAATTATGTGAAGATGGTATACCAGGCATCTTGAAATATCATGGAGAAATAACTTCCTATTAAAGTAACTCGTTGCAGCTAATTGATTATAAATTACCTAAAATTCAACAGCTCCAGTGTTCTAATACGTCCACAACAGACAAGAATTAGTTGCTAATGTTTATACGAGAAAGAATCGTAAACATGTGAAAAGAACGGCAGTTTGTCAAACTGATAATAATTGTCCCTGCATCCTCAATACATGTTGGTAATACTGAGAGTACTTTGGATACCATCAGTACTGTTCCTCGATTCTTCTAGTATCAACAATAAGATAACACTCGCACTCAGATGGTCATTATATTGACGTATTAACAATAGTATTGAACGTGTGAGGGCCTCCTGACTTCCACGTCAAATTTGTATCATTGCTAATAGTACGGTCGTACGCTCAAATTGCATGTTGTTTACACTGCAAGAAAAGGTTTTACAGACTGTACAGTCAATAAGAAGACAGTACTAACGGGACGCGATAGCAGCGCCTGTAATGCATAACTTGGAAGACATTTGTGATATGCAGGTTTGCATATAACACATTTGGACTCACTCCTAAACTTTTCAAGTGAACATGAATATTATCATACATAGTGAAATACAAAATGTCGGCCATACAGCCAAAACGAAACTCATCTGGCTTGATAACAGCTTGCACAGCGAATAAGGTGGACTTTTGTCGTCTGTGTCTGTGACAATACACATCATTACATCTTCAGATGTTTATATTTATTTTCGCGCCGTACTGTAACTCGGATTCTTGGTTTCCTACAATTCATCATCATAATAGGTCAAGGGGAATGAAAGATTTTGTTTACCTGAAAAGTTATGTCCAGTCATAACAATGTTACAGATATTTCTATTTCCAGAGCCATAGTCGTAAGGAGGGGGTATTTCCAGTACTTAGCTCACTGTCGAATGTCATCCGATTGAGGCTGCAATCGTAATATTTAATGTTCGAGTGATGGAATTTATGTGACCGGTTTCCTAGGAAGATTCTGCCTGGTGTGCGGGGAGTATGTGGCGGCGGTGAATATTCGCCAGTGGAACTACCAGTTTCCTCTATTTTTTCGAGTTTTGACGTTGAGATTTCCACAGACGAGATGAGTGTCTAGTTAATCAGTGGTTTGCAGCACGTTCTACCTCGCTGCGTCTCGCTAAAGTTTGATGTTTCTAGAGATATAATTTCCACGCCTTATCTTCGAAATTATACTGTGCAAGCGATCGGTAGCATACTGCTATCAGCTTGATATCGACAGCTTGATATCGTAAATGGTATGGTAGTTGGCCAAAGGACGTGAAAATACATATGTTCTTGTAATCCCAGAGTCTGTAGATGGGTGCAGAAAGCAAGCAAGCAGGTCAGGGGCGGGAACAGTAGCGCCTTTGTGCCGAGGGGTACCAGGCTAGCCTTTGTACAACAACTCGGTTACGCGCTGAAATATTCAAGCCTTCCTCGACAGTAGCAGAGCAGCGTAACTGAGAAAGTGTGTTTATGTATTTCATGGTCTGTAGATCACAATTGTTGGGTTTAATTATCAGTGCAGTATGCCTACTGTCTGTCTTTTTTTTTTCGATCTGTAGAAAATAGTTTTGCCGCTGAAAGTCTCGTTTGGAGAAGACAAAATGGCGGGCAATGCTCCTAAACCGACAGCAGCATTAGTTTGGGGGGTTACACACCGAAAAATTCAAGCTTTGCACGACAATAGCAGAGAATTGTAATTGAGGAATTGTCTTTCCGTGTTTCATGATCTGCAGACGACCTTTTCAGGGTTTAAATGTCATTGAAATATGGCGAACTGTAAAAAATATTTTCTCCACTGAGAGTCTCGTCTGCAGAAAGAAAAAATGGCGGACAGTGCTCCCAAACCGGTAATAGCAGCAGTCTGATGGGCAAATTCACTAAAAGCCAATCACAATGCTCTGTTCATTAGCAAGACATCTTTGTGCGGGGCATAGAAGCCCCTATAGACCAGTTCGAGCACGACGGGGGTAAGGTACAGGGTGTTTCAAAAATGACCGGTATATTTGAAACGGCAATAAAACCTAAACGAGCAGCGATAGAAATACACCGTTTGTTGCAATATGCTTGGGACAACAGTACATTTTCAGGCGGACAAACTTTCGAAATTACAGTAGTTACAATTTTCAACAACAGATGGCGCTGCAAGTGATGTGAAAGATATAGAAGACAACGCAGTCTGTGGGTGCGCCATTCTGTACGTCGTCTTTCTGCTGTAAGCGTGTTCTGTTCACAATGTGCAAGTGTGCTGTAGACAACATGGATTATTCCTTAGAACAGAGGATTTTTCTGGTGTTGGAATTCCACCGCCTAGAACACAGTGTTGTTGCAACAAGACGAAGTTTTCAACGGAGGTTTAATGTAACCAAAGGACCGAAAAGTGATACAATAAAGGATCTGTTTGAAAAATTTCAACGGACTGGGAACGTGATGGATGAACGTGCTGGAAAGGTAGGGCGACCGCGTACGGCAACCACAGAGGGCAACGCGCAGCTAGTGCAGCAGGTGATCCAACAGCGGCCTCGGGTTTCCGTTCGCCGTGTTGCAGTTGCGGTCCAAATGATGCCAACGTCCATGTATCGTCTCATGCGCCAGAGTTTACACCTCTATCCATACAAAATTCAAACGCGGCAACCCCTCAGCGCCGCTACCATTGCTGCACGAGAGACATTCGCTAACGATATAGTGCACAGGATTGATGACGGCGATATGCATGTGGGCAGCATTTGGTTTACTGACTAAGCTTATTTTTACCTGGACGGCTTCGTCAATAAACAGAACTGGCGCATATGGGGAACCGAAAAGCCCCATGTTGCAGTCCCATCGTCCCTGCATCCTCAAAAAGTACTGGTCTGGGCCGCCATTTCTTCCAAAGGAATGATTGGCCCATTTTTCGGATCCTAAACGATTACTGCATCACGCTATCTGGACATTCTTCGTGAATTTGTGGCGGTACAAACTGCCTTAGACGACACTGCGAACACCTCGTGGTTTATGCAAGATGGTGCCCGGCCACATCGCACGGCCGACGTCTTTAATTTCCTGAATGAATATTTCGATGATCGTGTGATTGCTTTAGGCTATCCGAAACATACAGGAGGTGGCGTGGATTGGCCTCCCTATTCGCCAGACATGAACCCCTGTGACTTCTTTCTGTGGGGAAACTTGAAAGACCAGGTGTACCGCGAGAATCCAGAAACAATTGAACAGCTGAAGCAGTACATCTCATCTGCATGTGAAGCCATGCCGCCAGACACGTTGTCAAAGGTTTCGGGTAATTTCATTCTGAGACTACGCCATATTATTGCTACGCATGGTGGATTTCTGGAAAATATCGTACTATAGAGTTACCCAGACCGCAGCGCCATCTGTTGTTGAAAATTGTAACTACTGTAATTTCGAAAGTTTGTCTGCCTGAAAATGTACTGTTGTCCCAAGCATATTGCAACAAACAGTGTATTTCTATCGCTGCTCGTTTAGTTTTTATTGGCGTTTCAAATATACCGGTCATTTTTGTAACACCCTGTATCTACGGAAAGTTTAGAGAGTAACGTGATGTCTTCTTTGCTCGAGTGTTCAAAGACACGACCAAGCAGACCATCCATCTCTGGCGGGATGCTATCCCGCATCCGCCACTGTGGCTTTAGAGCATCTCTAGACCAGCAGCTGTAGAACACAGAAAATGCTGGTCCTTTTTCTCGTCTGTTGGACACTGTTTCGATTTCTGTTTGTGTAATTGGCCTGATTTTCCCGTCTGCACTTAGGCACCAGAGCGTGCTTCGAGAAGTGATCAGAAAAAAAAGCCCCCGACTCCAACAGAAGCGAATATAAACTAAGCCAACTCACCATTTCAGAAAAGTGATGAACTCCACAGCAGCTGTAGGACTTCGAAATTTATCTCTCTCTCACTCTGGGAGCGCCTTCAGACAAGCAGCTAAAACTCGAAAAGTGGTGAACATGATGTTTAGATTTACAGAGAGATTTATTTCGACTTACAAATATTATCCTTTTGGTATGTAAAAATCTGATGGTCTCTGCTCTAGCAAGCAACAGAACCTTTCTCTCTCCTTCCAAATGTAGTTGAGAGCACCAGTTTAGAAATTGTACAATGCTTTAAAAACGCAATCATGACGTCAGATTCCGTATTGATTATTTCTATGAAATGGATCGTGGTTTGAGCTATTGTGTTCAGTGCTTCGCAGTATATAACAGTGGACTCTATCTTGCGGTGGTATTTGCTGTTGTCTCTATTCTATCACGCAGTAGAACCTTCCTCCCTTCTTCCAAATGTAGCGGAGAGAACCAATTTAGGAATGATATATTCCTTTTCAAAACCCCATCGCATTTCTGATAGTTGTATTGCGCGCATGCATGCATTCGGGTATGGGTCTCTCTCCCAGCCAGTGCAATCGGGTTCTGCGCTGTAGCCGCCGAAAGGAGCGCGCCTCGCGATCGCTACTTTGTGTGGGATTTTTTTTTTTTTTTTCGCCAGACATGTTCCCTGGAAACATTTTGGTGGACGAGGGCGCGTACAAGACGTCGGATATATTTAGCGCTACAAACTATTTGTGGTGGGTATTTCATTACTTGATTTGCATAATATTTGTGTGTGATACTCAAACGCTAAAAATATGTTTTATTACGAAGAAGCATCATCATAAGGTGGAGGTAAGTGTTTTAAGTGACCTATTTGGCTTCTGTAAACTGTTAATTACATTGGAAATGGTTGTGAAAATATCTTATTTCACTCTATTTTTGATATCGAAATTGCTTCAGCTTTCCCTTTGTCCCCACCATTAGCCAGCAGGAATACAGTATTCTGAGGACAGATGAGAATCTCCATCTTCGTGTTTCGGGACGTTGGTTCATACAGGCAAGCGTGGAGTGGCTTCTTGGGAGCGACAAAGACAGGAAGCGTGTGTGGAATTTGCCGATCAACAGAATGCAGCCACTTGATGGTTTGTTTGGGAGCCGCGGGAGGAGGCCGATATCCAGTCCGTGGTCAGTGGTATTTCGTAATTTGATCTGCAATTAGGACATTGGGTAGTTTTGTCATCGTTTCGGTGTCTTGACGATAGAGAAAGACACAGGAGACCCCAAACAGTGGGTACTACACAGCACTTCATTCCATTAATGATCTGTAGACCACTTTTGCGGGGTTTAACTGTCAGTGCAGTATGACTGCTGTATGTTTCTCGATTTGTACAACATAGTTTGCTGCTGAGATTCTAGTAATTTGCCCATTTGCAGAAAGTGACGGTGGGTTTTTCCCATCTGTGTTTAGATAACAGTGTGCTTCGAAAAGCGAGAAATATAAGAACATTAACATTCCTGGCTCTGGCAGCAGATATAAACTAAGCCTACTCAGCGTTTCCAAGCGTGATCAGAATATAAAAAGCGCCGCAGTTGTTTAAATATTCCAAGCTGTGATCGATTTCTTGACAAATTCTTTAAATACGCTATGTTCCATACACCATCCAGTATCCTGTAAATTGTTTAAATAAACTGCGTTTCATGCACTGCAGTCAATTTCCCGACACATTCTTGAACTAAGTAAGCAAACTATATTCCAAACACCTCCTTCAATAATCTAAATTGTTGAAGTAAACTATATTCCACACATTGTCTAAATTATTCAAACAATATTCCATACACTGCAATTCAATCCCCTCTAAATAACGGATCATTTGAGTCTTCTCCCCCCCCCCCCCCCAGTTTTCCTGAGGGGGAGGGAATGGGGAGGACTGGGATTTCTCCAGCCAGTAGATTTAATTAATTTATCGATTTAATTAATTAGTTAATCAAATTGATATCAAAAGTGTGCTTGTATTGGTGAGTGGAGTTCCCTGAGGGATGGGGCAGGAGGATATGGGGGGAGGAGGAGGAGGGGGAGTGGTGGTGGAACAATAGGTTAAAGACCCGTCAATCAATAGGAAGGATTATGCCTAGGGGGTCATATCCTGTCAATCAAAAGGGTGAATTATCCCTAGGAGGTCTTAATCCCTTAGAAGAACAATAGGTTACGTACCTGTCAGTCAAAAGAGAACAACAGGTTCGCCCCTGCATGTGTACTTGCTCCTGATGTGGGCAACATGCAATGTGGTACACTTAATGTTCTTGTCGCCCTACTACTGCCTTGTCCTCTCCTGTGGGTATCATCCACAGGTAGATTGAAGTCAATCACGGGCTGGATCCAGCCCACGGGCTGCTGGTTGCCCATCTGTGCCTTAGATGACTTGTGATGCTGTACAGCGATACAAAGTGAATGAAGTAACTCCAGGCCTGCTCGTTAAACTATGGGAATAGTTTGTCTATTATCTGGATTTTTCCCATGTATCTGGTGGAGGGTATGTGGAACATTCAAATACCAGCGGAAAAATGCACTTATCTGAGCAATGGGAAAAATTTGTTTTTTAAAAGACTTACTGAAATATGGGAAACCAGTTGCCTCAATCTTCATTCCGCTTTGCTCACCAAAAATTTTGGAATGAGAACATATTTGTGCTGTTGAAACAGAGAACATTCTAAATGTTTTTACCCAGTATTTCTTTGTAGTTAAGTCTTCACAATCAACATTTCTCTCTCTCTTTCTCTGCCTGAGTGTATGTATTGAGTAATTCAGCAGCTCCTACAGCTGGGTTTTATGCAATCTGCAACGCCTTTAGATACCACATGAAATATTTTCATACTCTCTTGCTTGCTACGTGCCAACTATTAATCCAGCAAAAAAATGAACGCGACGTTTTTGTAGGAAATATCATGTAGTTGAATTTCGTACTGGGTTGCGTTTTCTCTAGAGGCTGTAGGTTTAGAATTATTCGAAGAAAACATAGATAAGTGACATTTAAACGTGATTTTCTTGAACAACTCTAAAACTGTGGCCTCCAGTGAAACCGAATCTTAGCAAGGAAAAAAAAAAAAGTTCAAATGTGTGTGAAATCTTATGGGACTTAACTGCTAAAGTTATCAGACCCTAAGCTTACACGCTACGTAATCTAAATTAGTCTAAGGACAAACACACACAGCCATGCCGGAGGGAGGAATCGAACCTTCGCCGGGATCAGCCGCACAGTACATGACTGCAGCGCCGTAGACCGTTCGGCTAATCCCGCGCGGCTCTTAGCAAGAAAGTTAACTACATTAAATTTCCTACATTGGGACCCTGTTCATTTTTTCTATAGGACTAATAGTTTGCGCGTAGCGAGCGAGAAAATATGAAAATCTGGCACGTGGTATTTGAAGGCATTGTGGGCAGCATAAAACCTAGCAGTGGGGGCAGCTAAATCACCCTGTATGTCTCTCCCTCTTTCTCCTCTTCCTCCCAGTGATTTACAATACATTCCACTGCTTCTGTCTCCTCTCTCATTAACACTGTCTCATTTTCTCTTTCTTTTCCACTACCAGTTCCATATCTCAGCAGCGCTTCGATGCAAAATGCCCTCTCTCCTAATATCTACAGGTTGAAGTTCGCAAGTCGTGGATTGTCCAGGCCCTCCCAATCGTATGTATAGTCTCCATTCATCTGTATTTTTCATCTCTCTTTGGCTCCAACTGCTATTGTCTCCATCCATCTCACTTCCTCGTTCCCTGCCACTTTCTCCCACCTTCAATGTCTCCTGCACTTACTCTCCAATGGCACTGTCTCCTTTTCCACCAACACTGTTTCTCTATTACTTTCGACACAAAAAGCGCAAATATGCTAGCATGCCGAAATTTTCAATGAGGAAGGTGGAATGAAGACTGAGTCAGCTGGTTACACAGTTTTCTGTTAGAGACTTTTGTGCTCTGACGGGAGAATTTCTCCGTTGATTTCCTTGTTTACCCTGCAAAAGCAGGGCATGTTGCTTACATAAAACGAACTTTATAGGTTTTGAAAGTTTCTTTATGTACTTAGATATATCTATATACTTTGACACATATAAACAGTAAATATGTATGCGTAATATAAAGTTAACAGAAATCATTTGTCTCCCGTGTATTTTCTTTTTTTAATATACTTTGCTCATCGATCGCAATTCACCTAAAACGCTCACTTTCGATTTGCATCTTAAAAGGGTAAAAATTTTATCAGAAATATCTTACCTTATTTTGAAACATTTCCTGCTTTACGTAATTTTTAGCAGTCCGTTTAAGTTCCTTTTACGCATGTTAAAACCCTTTTAAGCCTATTTTTTGTCATCGCAGAAACCATTTTAGGCATAATTGTGTAGGCATGAAGTGCCCATTATACAGATACAGCAGTTCATAAAGATTTATTGATGAAATATCGCTGACTAAAATTAAAAGTTTGGTGACCACATAATCCTTGTGATAACCCTGGAAACCATGTCATGTGTTCATTCCAACAGTTAAAACTGTTTTCTCCTGAGACCGCATAAAAAAATGGCTCTGAGCACTATGGGACTCAACTGCTGAGGTCATTAGTCCCCTAGAACTTAGAACTAGTCAAACCTAACTAACCTAAGGACATCACAAACATCCATGCCCGAGGCAGGATTCGAACCTGCGACCGTAGCGGTCTTGCGGTTCCAGACTGCAGCGCCTTTAACCGCACGGCCACTTCGGCCGGCAGACCGCATATTACGCGCATATTTTACGTGCGCAGGTATAGTAATTTTAAACTTCTGGATCTCGGTAAAGGATAATAATACTAAATAAATTTTCGGAGCTCCCAGAGAATAAAGTCTTAAGAATATGTAGGAAAAATTTTGACGGTGTTCCATGAATAGAAGTAATGGCCATCCTCACAACTGGTATTTTTCATACCCAAAAACCACTCATGAACAAATGGTGCTTTTATCAAGCGCATAAGGTGCACACTAGATCACACCTGATGCAGTCGAACCAACTGAGTTGCTCAATTTGTCTCGGCTGGAGGAAATGTGAAATGTTTAAATTTGGACCCTGCAGTGTAGGATAGCTACAGTAAATCCGTTCTTCCGATAGTTACACAAATGGTCGCTAGACCAAGACACGTTGAAACACTCGTTCACTTATCTCTATGATCAAGAGCACCCGAGGCATGATCCCCTGAAAAATCTCATTGTCTAATTTTCGCGTACGGCTTTTTGCAACGTGCACTGTAACCTTGCACTGTTATACACGTACTGATCATGGTATGAATCAGGTACATTCTCCCAAGCGAAATTGCTTCGAAAATTCCCAAGGAACAAATGTTAGCAGAATCTGTGAAACGTCGACAGGAATATGTGTTTCATTACTGATGAAATCAGTTAATCGATTACATTGTAATGTAGTAAAATCAACAATTCGTTTGGAAAATGCCCTAATGTCACACTAAACTGTAGCACTTAAAATATTCAGCTCACTGTTACCACGACGAATGGTTAAAGTTAGTGGTGAGTTTAGTATACCAGGTGATCAAAAAGTCAGTATAAATTTGAAAACTTTATAAACCAAGGAATAATTTAGATGGAGAGATAAAAATTGACACACATGCTTGGAATGACATGGGGTTTTATTAGAACCAAAAAATTGCTAGATGCGTGAAATATCTCTTGCACGCGTCGTTTGGTGATGATCGTGTGCTCAGCTGCCACTTTCGTCATGCTTCGCCTCCCAGGTCCCCAGACCTCAGTCCGTGCGATTATTGGCTTTGGTGTTACCTGAAGTCGCAAGTGTATCGTGATCGACCGACATCTCTAGGGATGCTGAAAGACAACATCCGACGCCAATGCCTCACCATAACTCCGGACATGCTTTACAGTGCTGTTCACAACATTATTCCTCGACTACAGCTATTGTTGAGGAATGATGGTGGTCATATTGAGCATTTCCTGTAAAGAACATCATCTTTGCTTTGTCTTACTTTGTTATGCTAATTATTGCTATTCTGATCAGATAAGGCGCCATCTCTCGAACATTTTGTGAACTTTTGTATTTTTTTGGTTCTAATAAAACCCCATGTTATTCTAAGCATGTGTGTCAATTTCTACCTCTCTATCTACATTATTCTGTGATTTATTCAGTTTTCAAATTTATACTGACTTTTTGATCACCTGGTATATAAAAGCTACTTCATTTGTGGTACATAATATTTTCCATTAAAAAGTGAGACAATACGCTAATAGGTTGTTTATCCTACTGCAGAAATAGAGGAAATCTGAAAGAAAATTGTTTGTCAGTTTCATTTTTCCGAGTGGACTGACTAATGTTTCTTTGTATTCTTCCAATGTGATTCCTTTCTCTTTCAGCGATCCACTTTAAACCAGTCTCCGTTTCCTTCTTGCCTTCTATTTCTAAGAATTTCATTCTACAGATGTTTCCATCTCCTTATAACAATGTATTTTGCAGTTTCTTGACCTTTTGGATCTAACTTCTTGTTGAGTTCACTTGCCCGAAGTATTTCAAAATCCTTTTGGTTCATCTGTTACCATCCAACTCACACAAATAACAATATAATACCAGTCAATTCCTTATTTTTGTTCGTGTTAAATCTTCTATAATCATATATACAAGGGGCTGCGAACCTTTTTTACTTATGGCCACCTTTTGTATCTCTGTCAGTAGTCAAATTTTCTAGCCGCCTACAGTAATGGTGATTTATAAAGTAGGTAATAACTTGACTTCACTCAATTTGTAAAACATAGTTACAGAAAGTTAAAGCACATACATAATGATCACTTACCAAAGACTTTGTGTCAAAATTTTATGAAAACCCAATGAAAATGATTATAGACACCCGAGCGGTTGCCAGTCACCTTAAAGCCTAGAACGCTCTCTATTGGGCGGTAGGGACCAGGGTGACTACTGGTAGTATACATTCTAACATTACTTGTCCAATTTGAGCGGTGTGAAGTTCTATGTTAATTCTAGTAATTTCGTTGCATTTCTTCTTCATAATATTTATTCTCTGTCTTACACAAAATTCAGTACTAGGCATTCACTTGGATATATCCTTTGCGGATTTACCAGTTTCTTGCAGTGATGTGTTTTACTGTGGCTAGGTAGCATTTACGTGGTAAACATTCGTCATGATACTATACCTTCTTCCATCTTGAGTACAGTTTCCTCCACAGCAGATGATATCTAATCCATTTTGTCACTGTTTTCAACAAGCCACTACCTGTTATTAAGCCTTTGGACAATGTTTAATATTCTAGACGAATTTTAGAATTCTTCTACTAATGTTTAACCCTGTTTTCGTAACTAACACTGCCAAAAGATCGACGTTTATCGCAGCAAATGTTAGACTTTCAGAAAGAATAGAAAAATCTTCGGCAAATACCTGGCAGTTTGCTTTTCACACATCTCCCCTATGTATAATTTTATGTTGTGATAATTTTTTATTTGAAGTTCTTACGATTTTCTGTACAGTACTACTGAAGCGTATTTAAAATCAACAACAATTTTGTATTAGTTCTTTATTTATTTTGTAGGTTTTTGTAAGGTATGTCCTCCCTCAGGCACCTAACCAAAATTATCCTCAAGCGTTGGCTAAATCACCCTCAGCTAATTTTTTAAAATATTTTGTAAGCAACTGGGATCGAGCTAATTTTTTTCTTTTTTTTACCGTGAAATGAGCACTTAGGATTAGTCTACAACTTCATTTTGTCCTCTTTGTCCAGAATTCTCTCGGTATCCAATTCTCCAGCATACGTCCGCTACGCTTTTGCTTTTCTTGTTCTGTCCATGTTGCGCCGGCTTTTGTGGTTCTTCTTTCCACTTCCGGACTTTGCATTCTGTTTCGAAATACGTCCCGTTCTATCGTGGGGTCTTCCGAAACATTAGACCTGCCGGGGTATTTCGGCGCTTCTTTTACCAATGTTTAGGTGGTCTCCTTGCTACATAGATAATCAATATCTCTTTGGATGTTGTTTCGTCCAGTCTGTGCATTTGTCCAAGAAATATTAGCCTCTTTTCCTCATGGTCTCCCACATCCCTTCACATTCTGACAGACTTTTTTGTTGCTTCGATACTCCTAGCCTTCTTCAGTCTGAAATGATTCGCCACAGGATTCTGCTTTCCAGGACCTCTAACTTCTCTAGCTTGTAGTTTATTGAGAGATGTTCACTGGCGTACAGGCGTTCTGTTTCGTCGGCGGTTTTATAGTGTTTTACTTTGGCGTTCCAGACGATGCACTTTCTGTTACAGAAGTTTATAGTTAGCCCATATCTTCTCTCCATGGCTGAGGAATATCGGTTTCCAACGGCAGACGGCGGTAGAACCTAGAGGTGTAAACCACGAAAAACAAACATTTCGGACTAACAATCCGCTCTTAACCTTGAATTCAGTATCGCAGTCAGCTCATTATTACAATTAATTTCCTTGAATTAGTTTTACCCGTGATAGTCTTATTAACTTTTTATTTTTCTCATTAAGAAAGTTACTTAAAATTCATTATAAGTTATTTTCGGCACCTAGTTGCGTGAAGTCCTGCAGACTTGGCACTCTTTGCATTGGTATAACACCCCGTTACTAGCTCAGCGCCCTCTGCCGTGCCGCTTATGTCGCGGAACTATCCACAAACATTTGACACGGTGCCACACTGCAAACAATTAATGGAGATATGAAGACAAGGATATTGTTAGGAGGGCCCCAAGGAAGTGTGATCTACAGCTGTTATTTTCAATATACATGAATAATCTGGCAGAAAGGACGAGCGGAAATCTGCGGCTGTTTGCTGGTGATGTGGTGGTGTACGGCTAGGTGTTACCGTTGAGTGACACTAGGAGGACACAAGACTACTTGCACAAAATTTCCAGTTGGTATGATGAATGGCGGCTCGCTCTAAATGTAGAAACACTCGACCTTGTCCTGAAGCTGCTGCATCTTAGTAGGTCAATTACTGAAAAAATATCCCCATTTTTTTTCAACTCGTGGCAGATAATGGTGGTGCGATCGTGACAGATAAACCTTTGTAAACTATCACCTTTGGTGGTTTTGAATATATGCCACGGTCAGCTGCTGTGACCGAGCGGTTCTAGGCGCTTCAGTCCGGAACCGCGGGCCTGCTACGGTCGCAGGTTCGAATCGTGCCTCGGGCATGGATATGTATGATGTCCTTAGGTTACGTAGGTTTAAGTAGTTTCTACGTCTAGGGGACTGATGACCTCAGATGTTAAGTCCCATAGTGCTTAGAGCCATTTGAACCATTTTGAATATTTGCCACAGTCTGGAACCAACAATTTACAACATACGGAACGTCTGGTCCAGTTGGATGGGAGAACATTACGTCTCGATTGTACGCTCCAGGCATACGATCTCACACAAAATATTACAGATTTACACTTTTTGCAAAGTGCAACGGATGTGAAATCTAAGAATTCAGAAAGGCCAAAAAATAACTGTATACAAAATAACTTTTTAATAAGTAAAAGATCTTTAAAGAGACAAAGAAAATACTGATGGAACAAAACATTCGCCATATGTTTAACAGCGTACTGATCCACCTACGTAAAGCACTGTGGCAGTTATTGTGTGTGTACGTCCTATTTAGGTTCCTGGAGGTATGTGCCATCAGACGTCTGCACACAGGTCAAGCGATTCCTGTAGATTACGGCCCAGTGGTCTGTGGGTGAGGAACTGACCTATCTGTTCGCCACTGATGTCGCATAAAGACCTGATGCAGCTGACAGAATTAGTTTCTTCCGTTTACTTTCATTTCTCCCCCTCTGATCCACCTTCAATTTACATAACAAGTCATTAATGCACAGTTACCCCTAGTCAGGTGTTGAAGTGTAGACAAGTGGAAGCAAAACGGTCAGTCTACATTGCCAGGGGTGTTCAATTCGTGGTCCAAGTACGTCCATGCAGAAAACATCAAGTCTTAAAGTTTGTGGGAAGGCTATTCGATACAGAGAAAAAAAATTTCTGCCCTTATACCCGTTACACCATGTATACTCCGCTTACACGTCGAGTTCTAGCAACGCCCCCAGGCGGCATTAAACACTGCGATAGACAATGGTCATAATGTTTTATCTCTCCAGTGTATGCGTGGAACTGAAATGCTATCCCGAATTCACATGAGATAAAACGTCTTAAAATGTAAACGATTTTTAAGAAAAACTTTCCAGATACCGGACAGCAGGTAAACGAATGATTCTGAGAGATTAAGGAAACTGTGTTCGATACACGTCGTCATGATGTTACTAGTGTGAAGATTGTCCATAAATAATGATATCTAGTGGTGTAGGACATAATATAACTTAAATGTGTTTTTAATTTCTGTTACTAAGAACCAGTCGAAATAGGGATATATTCGGAAAGAATCGCAAAAAAGTTTATGGCTACTGCAGCTGTCAATTTGATTGTTTGATTCATCCGCAGGAATTGAAGCTGTGCTACTAGGTCTCAATCTAACACCTACATCTACATCTACATACATACTCCGCAATCCACCATACGGTGCATGGCGAAGGGTACCTCGTACCACAACTAGCATCTTCTCTCCCTGTTCCCCTCCCAAACGGGAAAAATGACTGCCTATATGCCTCTGTACGAGCCCTAATCTCTCTTGTCTTGTGGTCTTTCCGCGAAATCTAAGTTGGCGGCAGTAAAATTGTACTGCAGTCAGCCTCAAATGCTGGTTCTCTAAACATCCTAAGGAGGAGATTAGTGTTTAACGTCCCGTCGACAACGAGGTCATTAGAGACGGAGCGCAAGCTCGGGTGAGGGAAGGATGGAGAATGAAACCGGCCGTGCCCTTTCAAAGGAACCATCCCGGCATTTGCCTGAGGCGATTTAGGGAAATCACGGAAAACCTAAATCAGGATGGCCGGAGACGGGATTGAACCGTCGTCCTCCCGAATGCGAGTCCAGTGTGCTAACCACGGAGCCACCTTCCTAAGTAGCGATTCACGAAAAGAACGCCTCCTTTCCTCCAGAGACTCTTACCTGAGTTCCTGAAGCATTTCCGTAACACTCGCGTGATGATCAAACCTACCAGTAACAAACGTATTAACTCGCGATGTATTCCGTACAAAGCCGGCCGCAGTGGCCGAGCGGTTGCAGGCGCTTCAGTCTGGAACCGAGCGACCGCTACGCTCGCAGGTTCGAATCCTGCTTCGGGCATGGATGTGTGTGATGTCGTTAGGTTAGTTAGGGTTAAGTAGTTCTAAGTTCTAGGGGACTGATGACCTCAGATGTTAAGTCCCATAGTCCTCAGAGCCATTTGAACCATTCCGTAAAAAACCGTAGGCCTATGCTATTCACCTGCACCTACGTCTACATCTACACCTATACTCTTCAGGTTGCCTCACATTGTATGGGAGTGGATACTTCGTACGCCACTGTCACTTCCCGCTCTTCCTACCTCAGTTACTAAGGTTCGTGGGAAGAACTGCCACTGGTAAGCCTCCAAGTGGATTCGAATCTCTCAATCTTATCTTCATGATCTTCTTCCGAGATATGCGTAGGAGGAAGCAATATATCGGTTGACTGTTCTAGGAATGTACAAGTCCGGTACAGTGATACTAGGCCATGCCATAACGAAGAGTTCCTCTCTTGCAGCGACTTCCACTGGAGTCTGTCGAGCATCTACGTCACGCTATCGTCCTTAGGAAATGAGCCTGTAACGAATCGCACTGCTCTTTTTTGGGTCTTCTTAGTAAGCTACCTGCATTCTTGATGGACAACATTTCTCGAGGATTCTTCCAATGAATCTCAGACTGGCATCTGCCTTAACCACAATTAATTTTGTGGTGGTTCCACTTCAAATCGTTTCGTACGCATACTCCTGAATATTTTGTGGAAGTAACGCGAAGTAAAGGATTTATTCACAAATAGTGAACACACATGCAAAAAACACAACTAGGTTTTTATTCTCACGATCTAATAAATGCTATCAAAAGGGTTTGTCAAATTATTTGATATGTTTAGACTTCCAGACAGGTTTTCACGTCGTTGCTCACAGGCGACTTCTCATCCAGTTGCATGTCTATGGATTATGTCTCAGTGTTGGGACTGGGGTCGTGAGTTACTCTTAGAAAGGACACAGTTCGTAGCAATTGACGGACAGTTATCGAGTGAACAGAAGCAACATCGGATGTTTTCCATCGAAATGTTATAGGCCCTCTGCTGTCCATGATCTATACAAACAACTTGGGAGATAGTCTCAGCAGTAATCTGAGATATTTGTAGATGATACTGTCATTCACCGTTTAGTAAAGTCAACTGATTATCAAAACCATTCACAATATGACTTTTAGAAAATGTCTGCATGGTTGGAAAAGTGACAATTGACCCTTAGTAATGGAAAGTGTTAAGTCATCTACATCTACATCTACATGATTACTCTGCAATTCACATTTAAGTGCTTGGCAGAGGGTTCATCGAACCACAATCATACTATCCCTCTACCATTCCACTCCCGGACAGCGCGCGGGAAAAACGAACACATAAACGTTTCTGTTCGAACTCTGATTTCTCTTATTTTATTTTGATGATCATTCCTACCTATGTAGGTTGGGCTCAACAAAATATTTTCGCATTCGGAAGAGAAAGTTGGTGACTGAAATTTCGTAAATAGATCTCACCGCGACGAAAAACGTCTTTGCATTAATGACTTCCATCCCAACTCGCATATCATATCTGCTACACTCTCTCCCCTATTACGTGATAATACAAAACGAGCTGCCGTTTTTTGCACCCTATCGATGTCCTCCGTCAATTCCACGTGGTAAGGATCCCACACCGCGCAGCAATATTCTAACAGAGGACGAACGAGTGCAGTGTAAGCTGTCTCTTTAGTGGACTTGCTGCATCTTCTAAGTGTCCTGCCAATGAAACGCAAACTTTGGCTCGCCTTCCCCACAATATTATCTATGTGCTCTTCCAACTAAAGTTGTTCGTAATTTTAACACCCAGGTACTTAGTTGAATTGACAGCCTTGAGAATTGTACTATTTATCGAGTAATCGAATTACAACGCATTTATTGTGGAACTTTTCGTTTTTTAGCGTCAACTGCCACCTGCCAAACCATACAGCAATCTTATCTAAATCGCTTTGCAACTGATACTGGTCTTCGGATAACCTTACTAGACGGTAAATTACAGCATCATCTGCGAACAACCTAAGAGAACTGCTCAGATTGTCACCCAGGTCATTTATATAGATCAGGAACAGCAGAGGTCTCAGGACGCTGGGGAACACGTGATATCACTTCAGTTTTACTCGATGATTTGCCGTCTATTACTACGAACTGCGACCTTCCTGACAGGAAATCACAAATTCAGTCGCACAACTGAGACGATACCCCATAGGCCCGCAGCTTGATTAGAAGTCGCTTGTGAGGAACGGTGTCAAAAGCTTTCCGGAAATCTAGAAATACGGAATCAACTTGAGATCCCCTGTCGATAGCGGCCATTACTTCGTGCGAATCAAGAGCTAGCTGCGTTGCACAAGAACGATGTTTTCTGAAACTATGCTGATTACGTATCAATAGATCGTTCCCTTCGAGGTGATTCATAATGTTTGAATACAGTATATGCTCCAAAACCCTACTGCAAACCGACATTAATGATATAGGTCTGTAGTTCGATGGATTACTCCTTCTACCCTCTTAAACACTGGTGCGACCTGCGCAATGTTCCAATTTGTAGGTACAGATCTATCGGTGAGCGAGCGGTTGTATATGATTGCTAAGTAGGGAGCTATTGTATCAGCGTAGTCTGAAAGGAACCTAATCGGTATACAATCTGGACCTGAAGACTTGCCCGTATCAAGCGATTTGAGTTGCTTCGCAACCCCTAAGGTAACTACTTCTAAGAAACTCATGCTAGTAGCTGTTCGTGTTTCAAATTCTGGAATATTCCATTCGTCTTCCCTGGTGAAGGAATTTCGGAAAACTGCGTTCAATAACTTCTCTGTAGCGGCACAGTTGTCGGTAACAGTACCATCGGCACTGCGCAGCGAAGGGATTGACTGCGTCTTGCCGCTTGTTTACTTTACATACGACCAGAATTTCTTCAGATTTTCTACCAAATTTCGAGGCAATGTTTCGTTGTGGAGCCTATTAAAGGCATCTCGCATTGAAGTCCGTGCCTAATTTCGCGCGTCTGTACATTTTAGCCAATCTTCGGGATCTCGCGTTCTTCTGAGCTTCCCATGCTTTTTCCGTTGCCTCTGCAACAGCGTTCGGACCTGTTTTGTGTACCATGGGGGATCAGTTCCATCTCTTACCAATTTATGAGGTATGAATCTCTCAATAGCTGTCGCTACTATATCTTTGAATTTGAGCCACATCTCGTCTACATTTGCATAGTCAGTTCGGAAGGAATGGAGATTGTCTCTTAGGAAGGCTTCTAGTGACACTTTATCCGCTTTTTTAAACAAAATTATTTTGCGTTTGTTTGTGGTGGATTTGGAAGAAACGGTATTGAGCCTAGCTACAACGACCTTGTGATCACTAATCCCTGTATCAGTCATGATGCTCTCTATTAGCTCTGGATTGTTTGTGGCACATGAGTACTAAAAGGAATCCGCTAAATTTCGGTTACACGATAAATCACATAAATCTAAAGGCTGTGAAATCACCTAATTACTGATGGATCACACTTACAAATAATTTAAACTGGAACTATCACCCAGATGATGATGTGGAAAAAACGAACCAAAGACTTTGATTTATTGGCCGAACACTTTCAAAAAGTGACAGTTCTACTAAAGGTAATGTTTACACTGCGCTTGTCCGCTCCCTTCTGCAGTATCGCTGCGCTGTGTGGGATCCGCATCAGACAGGATTCACGAAGGACATCGAAATAGTTCAAAGAAGGGCAGCTCGTTTCTTATGATCGTGAAATAGTTGAGAGAGTGCCACGAATATGATAAACCAATTGGGGTACCTAGTTTTAAAACCAAGACGTTTCTCGTTACATCAGGATCTCCTCACCAAGTTTCAAACACCGGCTTTCTCCTGCGAATATGAAAATATTTTGTTGATGCCACTTACAGAGAGAGAAATTATCATCATATAAAAGTAAGGAAAATCAGAGTTCGCACACAACGATTTAAGTGTTCGTTTTCCCCGCGTGCCATTCGATAGTGGAACGATAGAGAAACAGCCTGAAGATTGTTCGATGAACTCTCTGCCAGGCATTTAAACCTGAATTGGGAAATAATCATGTAGATGTACATGTTGAGGCATTCAGTCACTGCTCTGCAATCATGTAATCACACAACGAAGGATCTTCCTGTGTATGAATTCCCAGTACGTTACACCTGTTTACGCTGAGGGTCAATTGCCACTTCGGGCACCAAGCATCGATCCGCTTCAAGTCTTCCTGCGTTTGGATACAATAATTTAGCGTTGCGAAAATCCTCATCGAACTTCCGACGTTATCTACTACGTCATTTACATAGAGTGTGAAGAGTGTTGGCCTTATAACAGTTTCCGTGGGGCACGCCCGAATTTACTTCTACGTCTCTAGACTTTACTAAGTTCAGAATGTCATTCTTTGTTCTGTTTGCTAGAAACTCATCAGTCCAATCACACACTTAGATATTCCGCGCGCCCGTAATTTATCCACTAGGCAATAGTGCGGAAGTCTATCGAACGCCTTTCGCCTTTCGCAAGTCAGAGAACATGGCATCAACCTGGACGCCTGTGTCTACTGTTTATTTGATCTCGTGGACGAACTGCACGAGCTGGGTTTCACACGGTCATTGTTTTTGGAAACCATGTTGGTCCCCACACTTGTGATTTTGGGTATGGAAAAACGTTATAATACGCAAGTGTAATACAGGACTATTCAAAATGAAGGATCAGATTTCGAACATTTATTGCTTTCCCAAAATACGAAAGATAGAAAAACAATTCCAACCTTTCTAGAAAGAGAAAATGTCAAATTTTTATCCCTTCAATGTGAGCACGAAGCGTTATATGACAAATATCAAAACGGTGGCTCATTTGCTGCCATACACGAAGCAGCTGGTCTCTCTTCATCAAATCCACGACTTCAACAAAGCGATGTCGCAGACTCTCAAGAGTGTCAGGTAAGGGGGGGGGGGGATTAAACGTGGTGTTTTACTTAACCCCACAGATAACTTTCACAAGGTCTGGAGACATGGGAGAATTTCTCTAAGCACGTCAAACGTTACCTGAGTGACACCATTTCAGGACGTTGGACTGGAAAAGTAGCCTCCCAGGTATCCAGACCTCACACCTTGTGACTTTTATCCGTGGGGTTACGTAAAAGACCGCGTTCCACCCCCCCCCCCCCCCTACCTCTCCCTCCTCCCTACCCACCCACTGCGTAACATTCTTGAAAGTCTGCGACATCGCGTTGTTGAAGCTTCGTGTGTGGCAGGAAATGAGCGATCGTTTTGATTTTTGTCGTGTAACGCATGGTGCTCCCACTGACTGCATAAAAATTTGAACTTCTCTCTTTCCAGAAACGTTGGAATTGTGTCTGTATCTTTTGTAGTTTGCAAGCAATAAATGTTTGAAATCTGTTCTTTCTTTTTGAACAGCCTTTTTTACGGTCCAAATTGTACAACAGACCGACGTCAGAGATACAGGCCTACAGTTTTGGGCGACTGTTCGGCGACCCTTCTAGGGCACTGACATATTCGGCCATTTTTTTCGATTATTACGAACGTTTCGCTGCTCTAGGGACCTACTGTACACTGCTATGAGAAGAGGGGCAAGTTTTCTCGCATACTCCATGTAGAGCCAAACTGGTATCACATCAGATCCAGCGGCCTCTCCTGTATGAGCGATTTCAATTGATTTTCAGTTCCTTAGTCGCTTAATTCAATATCTGTCATTTTGTAGTTTGTGCGACAATTTAACAAAGGAACTATATCGCGACCTTCCTCTGCGAAACAGTTTCGAAAAAAGGCATTTACTTTTACGGCAATTCCTGAGTCATCCTCTGCATTAATGCCAGTATGGCCAGACACATGGCCGCGATCCGTTCACTGATTTAAAATAAGACCAAAACTTCTTAAGCTTTCCTGTCACGTTGGTTTGTTTTCGTACTCGTTGAACACTTCACGCATATTCTTCTTTACGCTAATGATGGCTTCGCGTAGCTTTTCTTTGTGTGTGAGGCTATGGCCACGTTTAAATTGGCAATATTGTTATCTTTGATCTCGTACCAGCTTTCCAACACGCAAGAGTCACCACATCAGTGACGGTTAGAAACTATTCAAAAATGGTTCAAATGGCTCTGAGCACTATTGGACTTAACATCTGTGGTCATCAGTCCCCTAGAACTTAGAACTACTTAAACCTAACTAACCTAAGGACATCACACACATCTATACCCGAGGCAGGATTCGAACCTGCGACCGTAGGAGTCGCGCGGTTTCGGACTGAGCGCTTGAACCGCGAGACCACCGCGGCCGGCTAGAAACTATTCCGTACGATAACAGGCAGACGGACAACGATAATTTCCAAGAATGATTGCCTATCGAAGTCGCCGGGTCCAAACGAAACATGGACGTGCGATGGTAAATCGATCATGCGACTGTGGCGGTCGTTGTGAGTATGCTTGCGTTGGTCACTACAGCAACGACAAAAGAAGAGCGTTACAAAAATACCTTTAATTGCAAAGGAGACGACTTACCTTACTCGACGTCGGTGTTGTCGTCATGTGGAAATCCATTATGGTGATCTGGATGGATAATTTGGAAGAGTCGAACCATGTATTCTTCCTGATACTCGTTCGTTTTCTGCACTGTCCCCAATGAAATTTTAAAGGTATTTCAGCATCGAAACCGTTCTTACGGCGTTTTACACACTTCGCACCACCACAGTCTACACAGTCCCTTCTTTCCTTGTCTGTTAGTACTCCATATTTGCTACAAAAAGTCAACAATTTTCTATGCTGCATAAACATAGAATTAGATTCTTCCATGTGAGAGAATCGGCCGAAGAAACGTCAAGAACACCAGACATCTCATTCAGTAACGACATAAATCGTCTCGGTTTCCCTAGCAAGTCACAAATAATTCGCGGAGGTATGTAATTTGGAGCAAGTAAGGGAACGACGGAAAACAGATAAAAATGACGATCACAAATAACTGATCACAGCGCCCGCCACCGGGGTCGCATGATCGATTTACGATCGCACGTTCGATACGTATCGTTTGGACCCAGCGACTTCGATAGGCAATCATTCTTGGAAATTACCTGGACAACAGTATTATTTGTTTATCGTCGACAATTTCCCTTCCTTTTTGCCTAATACTGTAGTTCAGCGGTACGTAACTTCTATTCAAAGTCTGCTGCTTAAAGCTAAAGTAGATTGGTCCATATTTCACCGCATGGCTCAGTTACGTCAGTCGAATAAACGTATTTTCTGCGCATTGTCATATGCACGGTAATGCTTATTTTTTCCTACGCTGAACACACAAGACTTGTTTGAGTTGCAGAAAGCTTCTTTCCAAAATCCAGACAGGCGACATGAAAACGGACTCAGCATCGAGCCGTGTAAGCGCACTCACCTGCATTAGCGCGGAGGGTTAGACGTATCTGCATTCGGCAGTCACGGGCTTCTGAAGAGAGCTGCCGGAGCGGAGTATCTCGCAGCCCCAGACCCAGCAGAAGCTCTCGGCTGGAGTCTGTAGCGCCAGACACTTACAAGGCCGCCTCTCGTCCGACACGTCGGAGCACCCGCCGTTGCCAAGCAACAGACCTCATTTCTCGCGCCGCTTAACAAATATCTAGTTAACAGCCGGGGAAACGTCACGGGGGAGCTTATTGTCAGGCAGGCCTGATCTGTTGGAATTGTGTGAACAATACATTTCGTATGTGACGGCGTAAAGTGCACTGTGTAAAATAGACTTCTTTGGCATTGTCTAACACTCTTTGTGTGCGCTAATTATTCTGTTGTGTTCGCTGTAAATTTTTTTGTTCTTGAATGTGCAAATATAGTTATTAGTAAAATGTCCTTTTTTTTCTCCTTAATACTTATTCAGCTGCGCAAATTCCAATAGGTTATGGGCCCAGGCTGCATTTGGAGTAAGTTCCAATTTACGTGAAGTTCGAGTTATCCTTACAAGACGATCGCAATTTTTTTCCGCATTATTTTTCGGTGTTCTTTACGGCAATAAAAAGCAAGTTACCGTTAAGAATGAGTGCGGCACAAATTCCACGGATTGAAAGACTTATAGGTCGCGAAAACTATGCAACCTGGAAGTTCGCAGTAGAAGCGTATTTACGTTTAGACGACCTATGGGACGTGGTAGATAGGACAATGAAATCCACAGATCAGAATTATTCAAATAAGGATAGGAAAGCAAAATCAAAATTGATATTACTGATTGATTCGGTGAATTATGTTCACGTTGAAAAAGCTGCTACAGCGAAAGAAGTCTGTGACAATTTACGAAGTGCATTCGAGGATGGTGGTCTTACGAGAAAAGTAGGATTATTACGCGAGTTAATCACCACTCGTCTGGACAAATGTAAGAGAGTAGACGAATACGTTAACAAAATAATAACCACGTCGAACCGACCGAGAAACATCAGATTCGAGATAGCTGACGAATGGATAGGAACATTGCTGTTGGCAGGACTGCCCGAAAGGTATGCACCTATGATTATGGGACTTGACAGCTCACAGGCGACAGTGTTAAGGTGAAAATCCTGCAGGACGTAAAGAGTGCTCCAAGCTGTTGTACATTGGAGAAGGAAGGTGCGTCTGCTCTCTACTCAAAAAACAAAAACAAAAGACCGGTGAGGTGCTATAAATGTCAGAAGATGGGACGTATTGCGTCTCAGTGCAAAGAAAAAGTAAGCCCAAGATCAGACACTCAGCAAAAGAGGTATGTTAGTGATAGCCCAGAGAGAAGGACCAATAACAAAGGTAAGGCATTCTCATGTTTTTATTCTTTTGGTGGGATGAGTAATCGTGATATGGAATGGATTTTAGACTCAGGTGCATCTGTGCATATTGTTAAAGATAAATCACTTCTGTATGACATCAAAGATAAGACTCATATGGGAATATCTACTGTTGATGGCAACAAGCTCCAGTGTCACCTGGGTGGGAAACTAGATCTACATGTAAGTGTAAATGGTGAACCAGATATGGTTACAGCACACAATGTTCATTATGTGAAAAATGTGGCAACTAACCTGCTGTCTGTAGGGGAAATTGTCAAGAAAGGAAATACAGTCACTTTTGACATGCAGGGTGCAAGAGTAATCAGTGAAAGTGGTGAAGTTATAGCTACAGCAAGTAACGAAAGGGGTATTTTTAAGTTGGATACCATTCACAGTTAACATAAAAATGTTAGTAATTCAGTATATTCAGCAGAAGGTTTTTTATGGCACCGGAGGCTTGGACAACTAAATAGAAAGAGTATGTCTATAATAAAGGAAATGGTAAAGGGAATACAGAATTTTAGTGTGTCCAAGGATCCTTGTGAGACATGTATAAAGGGAAAACAAGCCAGGTTACCCTTCAACACTAGTAAGAGTAAATCCACAGAAGTCTCACAGTTAATCCATACAGATGTATGTGGCCCGATGGAGTGTGAATCCATAGGTGGGAGTAATTATTTTCTTACGTTTATTGATGATTACTCACGATATACTCATATTTATTTTCTTAGTTCTAAAGACCAAGTGAGGGATATCTTTGAGGAATATTGCAATATGGTTGAAAGGTGGACGGGAAAGAAGATCAAGATCATCAGGTCTTATAATGGGAGAGAATATAATAACCAGAAATTGAAGAAACTTCTGGCAGAAAAGGGAATCAGGCATCAAACTACCATAAGGTACAGCCCATCTCAAAATGGGGTTGCTGAGAGGGCTAATAGGACCATTGTTGAGAAAGCAAGGAGCATGATGACTGACGCTGAATTATCCAAAGATTTTTGGGCAGAGGCAGTGTCAACAGCTGTATATTTGAACAATAGATCACCTACAAAAGCATTAAAGAATAGAACCCGTTATGAGATATGGATAGGAAAGAAACCTGATCTAAGCAATATAAGGGTTTTTTTGTGTGATGCAATGGCACATATTCCAAAACGGCTAAGAGGAAAATGGGATCCGAAAGCTAAAAAGTATATTTTTGTAGGCTATTGTGAAAATTCAAAGGGCTATCGATTAATGGATCTATTGACTAAAAAGATTGCCACAAGTAGAGATGTAATATTCTTTGAAAATAGAAAGAACTCAAAAGAGAGCAAAACCACTAAGTCAACTGCACCTAGTTCAGAAGGTGATACCTAGTGTGAGGAAATAGAAAGTGAAGAAGAGGAAGACGACATCCAAGGACAAATGGATACAATTTTTGATGACAATGAGTTAGAGGATGAAAAAAATGAAGAAAACAATGTAAGGCGTTCTTCTCGTGTACCAAAACCGAAGGAATATCCGGATTTTGAGATGTATACAGCACAGTCTTTTAATGATGAGCCAAGAACAGCGGAAGAAGCAATGAGTGGCCCAAACTCTCAAGAATGGAAAGAACGAAACCTTTGAATGGGTAGATATGCCAGGAGATAAGAAACCACTGGAGGCAAGATGGGTATTCAATTTGAAGAACCCTGAAAGCTCATCACCAAAATACAAAGCAAGACTTGTGGTAAAAGGATATTCACAAAAACAAGGGGTAGATTACGAAGAAACTTTTTCACCTGTAGTCAAGTATGCATCATTGAGATATCTTTTAGTCTTGGCAGTAAAACGAAGTTTAATAATTCATTATATGGATGTTAAAACGGCATATTTAAATGGGAAATTGGTGGAGGAGATATATGTCATTCCACCAAGGGAAGCCATAAAAACCAGATCAGAAAGTAATAAGATTTGGCGTTTGAGAAAAAGTATTTATGGACTTAAACGAAGTGGACGTTGCTGTAATCGATGTCTACATGAAACTCTAATAAATATGAATATGAAGCAATCCAAGGCAGATCCCAGCATTTACTATAAGGGGAGTAAAGAAGAAATAATAATAATGGCGATATGGGTGGACGATTTCTTTATCCTGACTGAAAGTGAAGGCCAAATGAGAATTTTCAAGAAACAGCTGCAAACCAAGTTTAAGGTGCATGATTTGGGAGAAGTCAAACGTTATTTAGGTATGCAGATTACTAAGGACGAAGTGAGACAAGAGTTGAGCATAAGTCAATCATCATACACGGAAAAAATATTAAAGAAATTTGGCATGAGTGATTGCAAACCCATAAGTACTCCAATGGAAGTAGGAGTGAAGTTAAGTGTAAATGAGACTCATGTGGAATGTGACAAGAATGTTCCTTATTTAGAAGCAGTAGGGAGTCTGTTATATTTGCCTCAAACGTCACGACCCGACATTGCTCTTGCCACCAATGCAGTGAGCAGATATTGCAGAGACCCAAAGGAAAAACACTGGAATGCTGTAAAGAGGATATTCCGATACCTAAGAGTAACCTCAAACTATGAGTTAAAATACCATAGAGATGGTAACGCAAAACCAGAGGGATATAGCGATGCGGACTGGGGGAGTGAATTGGGAGACAGATACTCCACCACTGGCTGCTGTTTTAAATTAATGGGGGGCCTCACATCATGGTCCTGTCAAAAGCAAAAAACTTTTGCATTGAGCACAGTAGAGGCCGAGTATATGGCACTATCTTACGTCACACAGGAAGCATTATGGCTACGAACATTAATAAGTGAAATAGAACCAATTTAATTGAGGAACCGACAACCATCTTCTGTGACAATAAGGGAGCCATAAACCTAGCTAAAATGATGTTACTAGTGCTGGGACAAAGCATATTGATATACGGCACCATTTCATTCGGGACCACATAGAGCGACAGAACATTGCCGTGGACTATCTGCGCGCAAAAGACATGTTAGCTGACCTTCTGACCAAACCCTTGGAAAGGGAGAAGTTTGAGAAGATTGTGGGACTATTTGGTTTATCTTGTGGAAGCAACACACAAAATATAAGTTCAAGGAGGGGTGTTGGAATTGTGTGAACAATATATTTTGTGTGTGACAGCGCAAAGTGCACTGTGTAAAATAGACCTCTTTGGCATTGTCTAACACTCTTTGTGTGCGCTAATTATTCTGTTGTGTTCGCTGTAATTTTTTTTTCTTCTTGAATGTGCAAATATACACTCCTGGAAATGGAAAAAGGAACACATTGACACCGGTGTGTCAGACCCACCATACTTGCTCCTGACACTGCGAGAGGGCTGTACAAGCAATGATCACACGCACGGCACAGCGGACACACCTGGAACCGCGGTGTTGGCCGTCGAATGGCGCTAGCTGCGCAGCATTTGTGCACCGCCACCGTCAGTGTCCGCCAGTTTGCCGTGGCATACGGAGCTCCATCGCAGTCTTTAACACTGGTAGCATGCCGCGACAGCGTGGACGTGAACCGTATGTGCAGTTGACGGACTTTGAGCGAGGGCGTATAGTGGGCATGCGGGAGGCCGGGTGGGCGTACCGCCGAATTGCTCAACACGTGGGGCGTGAGGTCTCCACAGTACATCGATGTTGTCGCCAGTGGTCGGCGGAAGGTGCACGTGCCCGTCGACCTGGGACCGGACCGCAGCGACGCACGGATGCACGCCAAGACCGTAGGATCCTACGCAGTGCCGTAGGGGACCGCACCGCCACTTCCCACCGAATTAGGTACACTGTTGCTCCTGGGGTATCGGCGAGGACCATTCGCAACCGTCTCCATGAAGCTGGGCTACGGTCCCGCACACCGTTAGGCCGTCTTCCGCTCACGCCCCAACATCGTGCAGCCCGCCTCCAGTGGTGTCGCGACAGGCGTGAATGGAGGGACGAATGGAGACGTGTCGTCTTCAGCGATGAGAGTCGCTTCTGCCTTGGTGCCAATGATGGTCGTATGCGTGTTTGGCGCCGTGCAGGTGAGCGCCACAATCAGGACTGCATACGACCGAGGCACACAGGGCCAACACCCGGCATCATGGTGTGGGGAGCGATCTCCTACACTGGCCGTACACCACTGGTGATCGTCGAGGGGACACTGAATAGTGCACGGTACATCCAAACCGTCATCGAACCCATCGTTCTACCATTCCTAGACTGGCAAGGGAACTTGCTGTTCCAACAGGACAATGCACGTCCACATGTATCCCGTGCCACCCAACGTGCTCTAGAAGGTGTAAGTCAACTACCCTGGCCAGCAAGATCTCCGGATCTGTCCCCCATTGAGCATGTTTGGGACTGGATGAAGCGTCGTCTCACGCGGTCTGCACGTCCAGCACGAACGCTGGTCCAACTGAGGCGCCAGGTGGAAATGGCCTGGCAAGCCGTTCCACAGGACTACATCCAGCATCTCTACGATCGTCTCCATGGGAGAATAGCAGCCTGCATTGCTGCGAAAGGTGGATATACACTGTACTAGTGCCGACATTGTGCATGCTCTGTTGCCTGTGTCTATGTGCCTGTGGTTCTGTCAGTGTGATCATGTGATGTATCTGACCCCAGGAATGTGTCAATAAAGTTTCCCCTTCCTGGGACAATGAATTCACGGTGTTCTTATTTCAATTTCCAGGAGTGTAGTTATTAATAAAATGTCCTTTTTTTTCTCCTTAATACTTATTCAGCTGCGCAAATTCCAATATGAACGCCTGACATGTACTGCTAGCTGTTTCCGACCACGCACTGCTGTGGCCCAGTCTGGATAAATGCAAAAGAACTGAAAGAGAAATCACATGTTTCTAATGTGTATGGGAACTGGTTGTAGGTGCTAAACTCCTCTGTCCGTATCCTCCTCGTCCTCTCTTTGTCCATTTCCTTCTTCTTCCACTTGTCTCTGTCCATCACCTCTTCTCCCTCCCTGTCCGTTTTCGTCTCCCTCCTCACGATCTCCTCTTCCTCCTTCTCTCCCCCTCTCTCTCATCCTCTCTCTGTTCATCTTCTCCTCCCCCTCCCTCTATCTCCTCCTGCTCTCTCTTTCCCCCTCTCTCTGCCCATTACCTCCCACCCCTCTGTCTGTCCATCTTCTACTCCCCCCTCTCTCTATCTCCTCCAGCACCCTTCCTCTTCTTCTTTCTGTCCATCACCTCGCCCCCCCCCTTTCTCTATCTTTCTTCTCCTCCCACCTCTCTGTCAGTCTCCTCCATTCCGTTTCGTATGTGCATTTCCTCACACCCTTCTGTCCATCTTCTTCCCCCACTTCCTTCTGTGACGTGGCCATGCGGTTCTAGGCGCTACAGTCTGGAACCGCGAGACCGCTACGGTCGCAGGTTCGAATCCTGCCTCGGGAATGGATGTGTGTGGTGTGCTTAGGTTAGTTAGTATAAGTAGTTCTAAGTTCTAGGGGACTGATGACCTCAGAAGTTGAGTCCCATAATGCTCAGAGTCATTTTGACCTGGTGCATTCCAGATTCATATTCGGTAGTAGTATTCTTATCATAATCTGATAAGCCAATAATAAGACTTTCATCTTTGCTAACAACTTCTCACTGCAATATGTTTTACGTATGTATTTATATATTAAAAATATATATTAAAAATATATAGCTTATATGAGTCGAAACGTTTACCACAGAAACGTGTAAAAATTTTATATTAATCAGTCGAGCACTTTTTGAGAATTTTACTGCAAATATTTCTTCTTTATACATTACATATGCATTTATAGATTATATATATTACAATTATATAGCCTATGGCCGTCCGAATACTCATTAGCGTAGTGTGTAATAATTTGACGTAAATCGGTCAAGAAATTTTCGAGATTTCCCGTAGTAACTTCTCCCCTTTACATGTTAAAATACTTTCTACACATTGCACGTTTTTAAAAATTATTATAATAAAACACGTGTTCGAATTCAGCGTTTAGTCAAAATTTCAGTTAGAAATGTGGGAGCTGATGTGAAGAAGATCAACGGCTTCTAAGGCGAATTAAGATATTAATCTGAACGGCAAAGAAAGCGGATGAGCCACTTTTCCTAAGAGCGATAGTGAAGGAGTGGATGGACCTAAGTACGGCGGATCTATCGGAAGGGGCAACCGACCGGGCAGAACGAAAATCCACGTGGTATCTGACTTGCAACAAGAGGCTACGTGGTCGTCGTCTCTCCACATATTGATGGCAGCTGCAAAAATCAGTATCGTCTGTTACCTAAGCGGTCAGCTACGGGAGCCGTCTGTTCCCATACTGAGCGGCCTCTTCAGGCCCGTCTGGGAATTCTATCACGGAGGGGTTAACACCCCTTTCTAACATACTTTTAACTGTGACATGATGGTAAACACTGAACGGAGAAGTACTCCAGAATATAAACGATTCTTCATCACTGGAAACACTGATGCAGTTAGGCTATCGACCTCTGAGGACCCTAGAACGCCACGTAAGGAAGAGTCGGAGCTAGAACTTCTCGCAGACAGGCTAACAAAAAACATGTGGTAGACATATTCGACATCAACACTTTACTAAAGACTGGGAAACTTAAAGATTTGACAGATGTGTCAAACAGACACAATATACTCATACTAGCAGTTCAGGAAACCAGATACGGAGATGAGGACGAATTTGATTCAGAGGGTTACAGGATTTATAAAAGAAACCAATTTTAAGGAATAAACGGAAAGTCACTATGCTTGGAACAGCTTTCATCGTGAAACGGAACTGACAGAATCCATAACAAATTTGGCGTCCCCATCGAAGCGAATATCACTTCTCTCGTTTAGATCAGTGAAAAAGGGCTTTGCCATCACAAACGCACGTGCGCCTGCCAATAACGACAACAGAAAAAAAAGTCCAGAGGTCGAATAGTTTTGGGTAACACTAGGAAATGAGACATCAAAAGTACTAAAGCACCACATAAAACAACTCGCAAGAAATTTCAGTGCGTAGATCGCCAGTAAAGAGAAACACAAGGCAATAGTAGAAAATTTTCCTGCACAGAATCGCGCCAGTAGGGATGGAGAAAAGCTCATCAACTTTGGCTGACAATTCGACTTTTAGTTAATGTCAACTTTATTCAGAAAATTACCACGGAGAAAAAAGACCTGGTCTTCTCCAGATATGCATTTAGGTTCATATCAACTGGATCGTGTGGTAATAGCCAAAGAAAAACATGGCGAAATTATGAACATATGGGTCATAAGAGACCTCGGAAAATATTTGGACCCCTTTTTAACATCAGTCAAACTTTAACCTAAAGAACCAAACCCCAAAAATTAAAAAGTCCATCGAATTTGAACAAAATTTCTTTCAGACAACAGGAACGAATTTGTTAAAATGCTTCACACAAAGAATTTGGGAAATTGGGATGAAATCAGAGAAGGAATAACAGAAACGCTAAAAGAACTAGTACAACCGCGGAAAAGAAGAATCATAGGAGCTGGGATAAGGCATGTGACGAAGAGATAGGGCACAGACTAACAGCTTGCCATAAATGGTATTCCTGCAAAAAGAGGAGAGATCAGAAAATAGAATTACCATACAAACTCACCCGAAACCGACATAATCAATGATCAGTATCATTCCAAGCAAAAATTAAACATTACACAACAGTAACTAAACCGCAAGCACTTTACTGAACCGAATGCCCACAAATGATTCAAGAGGTTACAAATAGAACAGGAAAATAAAGAAAGAAAGGGAAATAATCAAAGAAATTTTAGGACAACAAAAGAGCAAAAATAACACCTGGACGAAGAGGTGAAATGAAGATCTGTAGAGAAACAAGGGAACTATCATAGACACAATAAGAAACAAGAGATTAAAGTTTTACAGTCATGATTACAGAATGAGTGACAAAAAGCTACCGAAGATAATTTTTAGTTTCATTTCCAAATTATAAAACATCACGGGATGGGTGGAAGAGACAAAAAGGACTTGAGAAAACTTAATGTATGACCCAGGAGCAGCTGCTCGCGTTCTTCGTTTTATTCACTTGACAAACCTGTCTAAGGACATTTGATTATGCTGTTTTCTTTTAATCCCTTGCCTGTTAATGTCTTTTATAGTGTTGTCCCTTTAAGTTGCTGTTTTAACCTTGTGCTTCGCAGTGCATTCCTAACTTAGTCTGGGCGCTAATGACCATTGTAGTTGTACGCCCTAAACCCACAAAAAAAAGAATGCTTTCTACAGGACAGGGAACGTTTCACGCTACTGATCAATACTGCAAAATTTTCTATCGATCAACGCAATTCACAGCCTAGGAGGGTAATTCAAATGTACAGATGCAGGCCATCAGCCGAAGCTCAAAGGAGTTTTGGAAAGATAAGAAGAAAGACATTATACCTTAGTCTTAAGTTTTAAGCTGTATATAATTGGCCAAATTCTGTAATAAAAAATATAGTTACACTATCCATACATTAGTAATACTGGAAGCGAATAAAATGACGTTACTTCGTTATGAACATTAGCTGCGAAGTAATATACTTGTATCACAGCTTTTGTGAACATGTTGTTGTTGTGGTCTTCAGTCCTGAGACTGGTTTGATGCAACTCTCCACGCTACTCTATCCTGTGCGAGCTTCTTCATCTCCCAGTACTTACTGCAACCTACATCCTACTGAATCTGCTTAGTGTATTCATCTCTTGGTCTCGCTCTACTATTTTCACCCTCCACGCTGCCCTTCAATGCTAAATTTGTGATCCCTTGATGCCTCAGAACATGTCCTACCAACCGGTCCCTTCTTCTTGTCAAGCTGTGCCACAAACTCCTCTTCTCCCCAATTCTATTCAATACCTCCTCATTAGTTATGTGATCTACCCATCTAATCTTCAGCATTCTTCTGTAGCACCACATTTGGAAAGCTTCTATTCTCTACTTGTCCCAACCATTTATCGTCCACGTGAACATGAAACTACTAAAATGCGGAGGAATACTATCGAGTGTCTCATGAAGTCTTTGCCATTCATCTGAGTTATATCTGCATAGTCTTCCAAAAGTACTGAACACAGAACTTCTTTGAACAGACTTACCTATTAACTGCGGAAATTAACGTCAACAGTTTCTATATACTCGTGACGTTCATTACTATTTGCACCAGATGCCTGTAAAAATCATGTAGTACTCTTACTTCAAGGGAATAAAACAATCTGATAGTGGAGCCAATACGTTCTACTTACTAGCGTTTCGTTTCTTATCTCTCATAACTGCTACCACTACTCGGCTACAAGAACACAGAATCAAGAATAATAGTTTATATCAACGTAACACTCTAGCAGCTTCACAAAAATGGTCTATTAAAGCTAACGGCGTCATGTTGTAGAGCGTAGGGCAAAGTCTAACCAGTTTTTAGAGAATTAGAGTCTTCTACCTGTTGTCGAGTTTTCTGGCCGCATAGCTATGCGTGTTAGCTCCTCGATTCCTGATTTGGGCGAGTGTGACAGCTGGTGTTCTGGTCAGCCTGGATGTGGCCCTTAGGCGGTGTCCCACACCGCACTAGGTGAATACTGGGCTTGTACCCACGTCCCGCCTCAGTTCCACGATTCACAAATATTTAGATAACTTTCACACACTTTCAGGTGGATAGCACTACATTCAGATAGTTGGGGTGCACCTATCCGCTCCCGGGGATAACGTGGTAGCAACAGGAAGGGCATTCGGTCACCTCTTAACACTAACCACACCAAAACCGAAATTAAACACGCCGACTTCGTATAGATGCGGGACAAAGGCGAAAGAAATAATATGAGGCGCAGAGAACCTTAAGGCCAGGTTCTTATTCAAATGAGCAGAAAATAGGCAAAGATTGGTGTTTTTTTTTGAGACAATGGAAAGACATACAAAGCATCTGTTTGGGGATGTGATTGATCATACTTTGAACTTTATTTTCAATTTGCAATATAAACAAAATGGCGCTCATAATAAAGATTTTATCAAGGACCTCCAAGTTTGAAGTACCCACACTGTGTGCGGGATAGCCTCTTAGGAGTTATCAAAAACCAAAAATAGATAACATGAGTAGATACAACATCAGATTTATGGAAGCTTATAGCTAACCACAACGAAATAACGTTAAATTTAACGATATCGTACTAACTCGAACGTTGAGTTCGATTTTTTTACTCTTTATTGCTTTACAAAAAATAGTTAATTTGAACAAATTTCATGTGTTATAGGTGTAAGCTCCCAAGAAAAGTGTTTACTTTTCGGGGGATAAAGGGTGGAGGTTAATAGGGATAACCGTTTTTATTTTACGCTCCAGGCAGTTTTGAAAAATCGTTTCTCGACAAAAACCTGTTTGAAGATTAAGGAAAACTTTTATATGTTTTAGTAATTCAATTCGCATAAGAAATACATGTTATCACGTATTTTCGATGCTTCTGAACACAAATCTGAAGTTACATTTTCCAAATTCAAAATGGCTATTCTAATATAGCGGACCAAAAATTATGTTTTGACCAATTTTGACCAGAATTTGATAAAAAAAGTATTACTTTTAATCTGCAATTCCACGATCGTACATCAACCCCCCCCCCCCCCGCCCGCCCCCCCTCTAACTCGATTTGTTCCCAGAGAGCAATTCCGTCCTTCTTGGCGAGAAAAGCCGATCTTTCTGGTCTGAATAGGGTGCGTTCGGCAGCCTTCACACGTCGTTCGGCGAATATGTTTGCTTGCATACTGAAATGAAAATCATTTTGTGAACGTGCGCTATGGCGCGAAAAGTTTTCAACTGGACACGTTCGTCTCCGTCTGAGAAAGTCTCATGGCGGCCGTGACACTGCTTCGAACAATGGTCTGTAGAAACTATTGTAACGCACGGATTAAAAAACCTTTTCATCCCAACATTCTAGACAAATATACCTATCAAAATGCAAAAGAAATCCAATTTTCTACCGTTCTGAATGAGAATCTGGCCTCCAGTGTCTAAAGCACATCGTCGTTAACTCAAACACTCTAACATAAATGCATGCTCATGACTTTTACGGATACTCTGATGAACTAGCTTTCTCTAAACTGTTGGCTACATTGTATATATGAACCTCCACGAAAGTCTGTTCCACCGACTCTTCTCATATTCATTTCCACATGGGTCCAAAGCACAGAGCGTAACATTGTTGCTCAGCACTTCTCATTTGTTAACTAGGGTTACCAGCTTAGTTTACTGCCTTCACTACAAGGGTAGTACTAGAACTCCGTAATCGGAGAAATGTTGGCAGTTTTATCAAAACCTGAAGCCACAGAATTTGCTCAGTGAAGATGATGATAAGGGGATCTGGAAGTGCTGGAGTAGGTCGTGAATGTGTGCATGGTGCAGTTACTATATATCCTTTATTTTGTGATTCTAGTTTGTCATAAATTACATATTTCTGTGACTGTCCAAACACACTACTGTCACTAGCCTATATATGGAAATATTGTGAATTAACGTCAATAATAAATATAAAGCTAAATATTAATTAAAGTGGGTAGTTTATTTTTTTATAGGAAATATGGAATGCTGATACTTGCTTAAAGAACAAGTGAGGTCGATGAGACTAGTGGTTTGTCTACAAATTTGATGTCCACAAAAATGTATTTTTCTCAGAACTATGAGTATGTACTTTAGGCCCTTATGCTTCTCAGTGTCTCATACCTATTAAAGAAATGGATCATCTCACAGCTTGATGGCAACAGCGAGGTCCGTATTACGGACTTCACGAGACACCGACGATCGTTTAACCACCGTCAAAGGATGTCGGATATTAGTTGGACATGGGTCCAAAGAACCAGATTTTCCCTAGATGGCGTGCAAGAACATTTTCAATACAACTGAAACCAAGTGATATGTGGGGTCGGAATGTCCGAGAAATGATCCTTAAGCCATTATTACTGTTTTCGCAAGCGATGGGTTGACGTGTAGGGTCGCAGATGATACAGGTTACACGCAGATTGTTGCAGGCAAACTAGAGGATGCACATCGTGTCATAAATGATTCGCTAGCGACAGACGTTGGCAGATTTATCAGGAGTCTTCTTTCGTCCTACATATCAAAATCTATGCATACACCCTGCAAGCCACTCTACAGTGAATGGCGGTGGGTAGCTCGTTCAGGTACTCTCGATTTTCTTTTCTGTTCCACTTGCTTACTGAGGGTGTCTGTATGCCTCTTTACATACACTAATCTATATTATTTTCATGATCTCTTCGCAAGATATACAATTCTCACAGCATTAAGATCATATAGTCTTCATTTTATGCAGACCAGACAGGTTAGCCGAGAGCTGTAATACGCTGCTTCCTGGGGCCACAGATCGAATTCGCCTGGCGGATTACCAACGTCAGCTGGTGTGCCAGCCAGGTTGGAAGTGCTTTTTAGGCGGTTTTCCACATCCCACTAGGTGAATACCGGGCTGTTCCCCACGTTTCGCCTCAGTTACACGACTTGCACACATCTGAACACATTCGCACTATTTCATGGATTACATTAGATGCAGACCGTTGGTGCATAGCAATTTCATCCCGGGGGGGGGGGGGGGGGGGGGGTACGGGCTGGCGGCAGGAAGGGAATCTGGCCACCCCTTAAAATTAGCCTTTCCACATACATCTTAACCATGCTGACCCTGCGAAACCGTGGAAAAAGTCACCAGCAAACGAAAGAACAAAGGAAGTCTTCTTTCTACGCAGGTTCTCTAAATTTAACACAATATCTCACACTCGAGAACACCAGCACCTCTTTCTGGCTTTGAATGTCTCCATACCCTGTCACCGCCATATATCAATCGGTAACAAGGATAATCAGCCCAGAAGTTAAGTTGCTGTGTTCCTAGTAAACATAATAGCACAGCGGGCAGGTACTCCATTCGATTTCCAGAGGACGATGGTTGAGATTCCTGACAGACCATCCCGATTTAGATTCTTCGTGATTTCAGTAAATTATGTGATGTTAGAGCTGCAATTAATCTGCTGTACGCTACTATAGACTACCATAAGTAAGTGTAGACTACGGTTGTTTTCCTATGAGCTTTGGTCTGTTAAGTTTACCCGAGCTACCTGTACGTTAGGTGTGTTGCATACCTATCGGGCCCCACCTCGTAACGATTGCTTTCTTTACGTATGCGATCAGCGTCTTGCTACATTCCCCCAACAACTGGAAGCGGTAAACCGTCAAGAAATTGTGTGAAGATATATAAATGACTAGGTAAGCTACAAAACAGTTTTGTTCTTCATAGTTATCCTCCTGTATGTTGCTGAAGATTAAAGAGTAATTTTAGTAAACGGAAATTGTCAACGTTTATTTCATATTTTATTCGAAAATAATTGATTTGTAACGTCAAACAGAGGGATGTTGTACTAAAAATAAGGAAAATAAATACAGATATTTCATGTTGTGCTAGAAAATGCAACTTCATCAACAATAACGCAAAGTAGAAAAACTGCAAAGCAAAAATGTATCAAATATACCTTCGGTATTTCGCCGAACGTATATAAAAAAATAATTCCTTTATTCATAAAGAACTTTCGCGTTTATCAATAATAACAGGAAATTATTGCCTTTGATCATGATGAAGAACTTACTATTGAGTACAACCGAACAATAATTACGAGGGCCGGCCGAAGTGGCCGTGCGGTACCTAGAACAATAGTGCCTCCGCCAAGTAAGAGGGCCTAGTGAGAAATTTCGCCTGAAGCTATGCAGCCAACATTACTTAACCCTCATGCTCTTTCTTCTTCAAGACAATTGGCTCAAATGGCTCTGAGCACTATGGGACTTCCGAGGTCATCAGTCCCCTAGAACTTAGAACTACTTAAACCTAACTAACGTAAAGACATCACACACATCCATGCCCGAGGCAGGATTCCAACCTGCGACCGTAGCTGTCGCGCGGTTCCAGACTATAGCGCCTAGAGCCGCTCGGCCACTCTGGCCCGCTTTCAAGACAACTCTCCGCCGCATTGTGTAGGGGCAATGAAGATGCTCCTGCATTGTTTTCTATTGGAAATGTTTGACTACCCACAATGCATCCCGTAATTGACTCCCTCTGAGTTTCATCTCTGCTCCATGAACCGCTGGTTATGAAAACAACATTTTGGCACAGACAACGAGCTGTAGGCTAGCGTAGAGAATTGACGTAAAGCACTGGCGGCTATCTTCTATAACGATGGAAAGTTGGTACAACGCTACGACAAACGTCTAAGTCGTATGGGCGACTATGGAGATAGAGAACTGGAAGTTGTAGGTAACTGTTGCACTGTTTTCATTGTGGTTTCCATTTCATGACCTATCGTTCCTTACTTTCCGAATAACCCTCGTATGTATATTACTTATGTTTGTGCATGTATACTGGGCTTGCACTAAAATAACTGCTTTGTTACATTAGATCGCGGAAGTTAAGCGACCAACTAATTTTTATTACCAATAAAACGCACTTTGAGTATTTTATATTCTGACAGAATACAATGAACCAACACTGAATGATGTGCGGTTCTAATTATGTTCAAAAACACAACCAAACATGTAAAGAAACAAAGAGAAGTAATCGGCTCCCAATTTCTGTCTTACATATTCGTGTTTTCTTCGCTACCAGTACTACTG
The DNA here is from genome assembly GCF_021461395.2 of Schistocerca americana. Lineage (NCBI taxonomy): Eukaryota > Metazoa > Arthropoda > Insecta > Orthoptera > Acrididae > Schistocerca > Schistocerca americana. Next base: position 788,150,302 of record NC_060122.1, on the reverse strand, counting down.
GTAATTCTACCATTTAGTATGTCATTTATGTAGTGTACCAAAAACACCGAACCGTTGTATTAGTAGATCGCAGCTCTACTTCAGGCACATATAGCAATGATACTGATGGCCATTTGCTGCAGACGACTTTCATGTTACGTAACTGGACACGAGACGATATGCACTTGTATTGACCGAGTGCCCCAAGCTAGGTTCAAAAGCAAGGTACCTAAGGTCCCGCAATCACGGTTGAAAGTAAACCGCTTTTAAAATGTCCTTGCGGTGATCCAACGTTAATTGACCGTCAGCAGTCTGTCGTCAGCCAACCGTGGATCTTACGGCGGTTAGCTCCGTGTATTGCAGTGGAACGCGCTGTGGAGATCCAAAGATGTTAATACAGATATGAATTTGCACGCGTCCGCCTATTTTCTGGACAACCTCGGTTGAGTGATGTCTCAAATGCTGTCACAATCGTCAACAAGCAGAAATGTGTTTATACCTCGCATCTAGTCCGTACATGTCTGGATTAATGGAATATGGAAGGAGGAGGTCAAATTTTTCGAAATACGAGATAGATATACTTCTCGAATTGGTAGTGCAAATGCATCAGTTCTTGAAAATAAAAGAACTGATAACCGAAGTATAAAAGGAGAAAGCACACAGTCTTGTTTCGTTCAACATTTTCTTTAGGATTTCCCCGTTCAGCTCGAACAAATACGTCCTTTAAACATAAAAACCATAAACTAAAGCTAATTAACACTTCTAACAGTCGTTATTAAGAAAAGTACACGTCTTCATATTTGTAACTACGCTGGACAGAAAAATAAAGTTTTCACTGCAAACGAAAATTCTTAATTACTAATCTTTTATAACATGTTGTTAATCTTGACTGCAGAATTAAAACAACTATAAATTAATTTTTTTGTATTTTTGTACTTTGATTTCACGTAAATGCTCATGGAACAAGGATTTTGTTCAAAAATTCGAATCGATGTCGAATCGAACCCACACCCCGCGCGAGAAGCAAGGACGCTGTCACGAAGCCACAGTGCTTAAATATTCCTTACTGTAGTATATTAAACATGGTCGGAAAACTCAGAAAACGATTTTTCTAGAGAATTTTTGAGAGCTACATCGAACTATTTTGGGAGAGGTTTATTTGACATTTTAACTTCAACTACCATAAACATAAAAAATTACAAAAATTCAACTGCCGCGTGGTCTCCTTGTTAGAGGAAAACAGAAAATTTGGTCACATTTGTAGCCAGAATTCAATTATAGCCCTGGTTAGTTTGATCCAAAAATTAATCCTAGCAGTACCAACGCGTTTTCCACAAAGCGTAATAAGAAGCCGGGGGGGGGGGGGGGGGAGGCGGGAGGGGGAGCGTACTTTGAGTTCATCACACAAAAAAAAATGTAAGAAGTCAAATTTCGTTCATTCTTGTTAACTTTTATCGACAAAATCCTTTTTAAATAGTTACTGATACGTACAGTAAGTAGGTTCTGGAACTTGAAAACATATTTTAGCACAAACATAGCAATATCAGTGCCCGTTTTCACGCTTATACAGAGAGAACGGGTACTTTACGACTAACTGAAACTGAACTTGAAAATGTGAATATGAGATTTTCAATATTAAGACATTTTGGTTAAGTTTTACTGAATAATTCACAACAATTACGGATTCTAGTGTAAGAAACCAGCAAAAACAGTAAGTATTCGCTTCAGAATTTTAAAATTTTAGGTACATGACTAGATTACAATATTTTCAACAGGTAGACATAAAGCTTCCCTCCCTCCCCCCTGGGTACTGGGAGGGTTTATAAACTTTCTGGGCTCATCTCAAGTACAGGGTTCGGTGTACGATCGTACGGTAAGCGATCCCTTGAGTCTGTCTACTACATCGAAACACGTTGTCATATTAATACCCTACACTTATAAAACCCTAGTCATTTCGAGAAAACTGAACGTCAGCCGCGCCAAAAGTAACCGCAATCAGCTCCGTCTGTAACTTTGATATAAGTCAGTGCACCAAAATTTTGAATTGAACATTGTTACATGCCGACTTTACAGTGATTAATTTTAATCGTCGTTGGTGCATTCACCAGTGTGTATCAAAGAGCCAGTAGTTAATATTTCCGTCTGCTAGAGTAGCTTCGTGCAAGAGTAGCTTTGCCTTTGGTTGGGAATTACAAGGCACATCTCTTGCAACGAACTTGGGAACTTTGAGTCTAGCCGGTTAACTGTATTGCTTGGCACGGAGAATTTTGTTAGCTTGGCAGGCGTGACCTGCTGCACAAAGACACAGTTTCTCGCCTTCCGCCTGCCGCCGTGAAAGCTCTTCTCTCAGCTTCTGTGATCGTGCGGACTTGAAAGGCTCGGGCGCTTGTTTTGTGATACTGCTGTAGGCACACTGAAGCTGCATCGTCCAGATCCTTTTGATGAAATTGTTACTTGTTTGCGTCACCCTTGCATAATTGTACGTTACGTGATTTTTGAGATACATTTACTTGAGGTAATTGGCAAACGTATTCTTTATGAGCCGTGCTAGTACTTTGTTGATGTTTGGTAGAACATGCGGGGATTGATATCTGGTTCCCGTTCGGTCACCCGAGTACAAGAGCTCCTTTTCTCGTTACCTTACCATTCATTAAATACACTCGTGCTCATAAATTAAGGATAATGCTGATACATGGTGAAACAACACTCTGGTGGGCTGTTTGCGGGTTTAAATCACCTCGCGGTTTGACCATGCGGTGGCGCTGGCAGCAGTCCACGTACGCAGAGATGTGTTGGTGCATGTCCGAGTACGGTGCAGCGAGTAAGTGTGCACACGTTTTCAGACGTGCTAATGGTGACTGTGTGTTGAAAATGTCTCAAAGAACACATACTGATGACGTTATGAGGGGTAGAATACTAGGGCGAATGGAGGCTGGTTATATACAGCAGGTCGTAGCACTGGCCCTCCGTGAGCCACAAAGTGTGATCTCAAGATTACGGCAACGATTCCCGCAGACAGGAAACGTGTCCAGGTGCTACAGTACGAGACGTCCACAGTATACAACACCACAAGAAGACCGATATCTCACCATCAGTGCCCGCAGACGGCCACGGAGTACTGCAGGTAGCCTTGCTCCGGGCCTTACCGCAGCCACTGCAACAGTTGTCTCCAGACGCACAGTCTACAGACGATTCAACAGACATGGTTTATTCGCTTGGAGACCTGGAAGGTGCATTCCACTGACCCCAGGTCACAGGAGAGCCCGTAAAGCCTGGTGTCAAGAACACAGTACATGGTCATTGGAACAGTGGTCCCAGGTTATGTTCATGGACGAGTCCAGGTATAGTCTGAACAGTGATTCTCGTCGGGTTTTCATCTGGCGTGAACCAGGAACCAGATACCAACCCCTTAATGTCCTTGAAAGGGAACTGTATGGAGGTCGTGGTTTGATGGTGTGGTATGGGATCATGATTGGTGCTCGTACACCCCTGCATGTCTTTGACAGAGGAACTGTAACGGGTCAGGTGTATCGGGACATCATTTTGCACCAGAATGTTCGCCTTTTCAGGGGTGAAGTGGGTCCCACCTTCCTGATGGATGATAACGCACAGCCCCACCGAGCTGCCATCGTGAATGAGTACTTTGAAACAGAAGATATCAGGCGAATGAAGTGGCCTACCTGTTCTCCAGACATAAACTCCATCGAGCACGTCTGGGATGCTCTCGGTCGACGTATCGCTGAATGTCTTCAAACCCCCTAGCACACTTCAGGAGCTCTGACAGGTGCTGGTGCAAAAATGAGAGGCTATACCCCAACAGCTGCTCGACCACCTGATCCAGAGTGCATCAACCCGTTATGTGGCCTGTGTACGTGTGCATGGTGATCATATCCCATACAGATGTCGTGGTACATGCGCAGGAAACAGTGGCGTTTTGTAGCACATGTGTTTCGGGACGGGTTTCTCAACTTATCGTCAATACCGTGGACTTGCAGATCTGTGTCGTGTGTGTTCCCTATGTGCCTATGCTGTTAGCGCCAGTTTTGTGTAGGACCACGTTGTGTGGCACCACAATTTGCAATTATCCTTAATTTATGAGCATGAGTGTAGTATAAAGGGTGATCAAACGTTTCCGATCGAAGGCTGTACAGTCCAGAATCGGTATGCCAATCAGGCAAAATCGCCGTGAGCATCGAGGCAATTATCCCACCAAGCACCAGGTTGAAGATACCTGTTTGGTGAAACACAGTGTTCTGCTGTGTGAAGAAGTCCGCAACTGCCTGCTGTACGTCCCCGTCCGACGGCGGCCGAAGGGTTGATAATCGCATTGGCAGAGTTCAGAAGTATATAGCGGGCGCTCGATGTCTCGCACTTAAGTTGGCGCAACTGCTGCGTTACAGCATTTACGATATTGGGACCTGCGTTATCATGAAACAGCGGCACTTTTCGCCTTAAGGGGAGTAGGACGTCAAACGCGCCGTCTTGGAGCAGGAGAGGCACCACAGGACATTTTAATTTCCACTGTCTATACTTTTACAAATAAATTCATAGAACTTTGTCAGCACGACCAGGAAGGATTCAGGATTCTAAATCATAGAAATGTGAGTTCAAAAGTACGTGTGAAATTTCAACTTTTTTCACTTACTATTGGCTGCATTTATTGCTGTAGGTACACTTTTCTTCACAAGTAAGAGAGATTCTTCGATGGATTTTGTACAGCATACAAACCATACTTACAGGTGTATGTAACTCTACAATTTATATAATTAGTGAAAAAATGAATGAACTGTTACATTTTAAACTTCATATTTAGTAAAAACTCAAATTTTATAGATATTATCTCAACTTTCAGCACAGTTTTTTATAGATTTGGAATATTCTGGAGTTTCATACACCTGTAGGTATATTTTGTATGCTGTGCAAAATTCATCGAAGAATCACCCTTACTTATGAAGAAAAGTGTACCTATAGCAACGGATGCAGCCAATAGTAAGTGAAAAAATGATATTTCACATGTAAAAAAAATATATTTTGTTATATTTTTTAACTTCCACTGCTATGAGCGTGAATTCTGAACCCTTCCTGGTCATTCTGACAAAGTTGTATGAATTTATTTGTAAAAGTATAGACAGTGGAAATTCAAATGTCCTGTGGTGCCTCTCCTGCTCCAAGCCGGCCAGTTTGACGTCCTACCCCCCTTAACTGCTTCCACATTCTTCATTCTTCATTCTCCGATGGATGTCCTTCGGCAGCCATGAAAAGAATAACAACACGTTGGTCCTGTTGGACGCATTTGGTCATTAAGTCGCTGTAGTTCACGTTTAGCATTCACCACGAGCACGTCCGGAAGACACGAATGTCACAACAGTACCTTGCTTATATGTCGGTGCTTATATACCCTGAGTGGACTCGCACTACGTTGCGTATACGCTGTAGCACGCCCTCAAGTGGAAACTATCTGATCGCTCATTATATTACCGACTTCAGTATGGATCTCGGGCTATTGTTTTGTCTTTTACAAATATATGGTCCTATAAAGGTATATTGACTGTCGAAGGACAATTGTATGTTTTATTTGTGAACTTCTGTATTCACTTCCTGAACAATGTAACAGCTTAAGCTCAATTCTGAAACAATCTGTATGTCTTTTCGGACTATTTTTCAAACCTCTGTTCGTTACTCAAAGTCCTCACACGTGCTCACTTGATTCTTGTTAGTGAAACGAAAACGTTAGAGCACAATATTTTCAAACATGAGCAAATTCGAACTGCCTTCCATATAGACAGTATTTCGTGGTTTTGAATGCGATCTTCAGCGAATAATCTAAGTATGGCTCAAATTGCATCTTCGTGTTTTTAGCCACAAAGATAACGAGATTTTGTCTTTAAATGAGTCACTTTCAGTTTACAGTATGCAGGTCCATCTGCAGTGCACGAATCACTTATAAGAATTTCAGCATATCTTGATTACGCTTATGTTAAATCGTCCAATTATTATTCTGTTGCGCTATGAGAAAACTGGTTAACTACATCATATTCACTGAGAGTAGTCATACAAAATGTTTGTTCCTTTAGGGGTCAGATTTAGCAGGAGGAGGAATGTTTTTAGGGGCAATGAAACTGGGTCGTTTTATGCTAAATACTAACAGACTGAAGTTTTAATGTAGTGATCGCTTTCAATACCACTGACATAGACATGGTCAATGTACTGTCCCAATTCGATGTTTCAAGAAGAAGATAAAACTCCAACGAGTTCATTAACAACGGTACACAATGTTGTGCTCCATTCCTAATGACTGCGTCGTCGATGAAATTCGTATCTAATTTTTTCGTCCCTTCGCGCTTTTCCTACGGCCGAGGTAATATTTGTAATCTGTGCCAATCAACAGACAGAGGAACACATGTACGGCCATGCCTTCTAAATCTCTTATCTTAACTGGGAAGAAGTTCTGCGCAATATGATCATCGTGTTCTGCTTTGCAGCATTAGATTGGGGAGTAATTTTCTGCACCAAATCGCACCTATCCAACGCTACAATCCGCAATAGTCGACGACGTGCCCCGTCATCAACACGTTGGTGCTCGGGGGAGTTGATTGTCGAAGCGCATATTTCCTCCTTAGTGCGCGTCCTTGTCACTGTGGCACTTAATGCCTGCTGGGTCTCAGGGATACAGTGTACCACAAGTGGACACCCGAGATCACACCGCAAGAAGATTCTGTGATATCTCATGTCGAATTCGCTCGTTCTGTGCTCTGCTATCGTGCCATGGTCAGTGGTGAGTTTCACGTCATCTTGATCACGTGACACGACTCACTAACTTATTCACAGCAGCTCTCCACCTCCTCCTCTTCCCCCCCCTCCCCCCCCCGTCTCTCTCTCTCTAGTAGTCCCATTATTCTTTAGTCGTTTGTTCTTCGGACTGTACTGATAGAAGGCAAACATATCGAGTGGTTCGCCATCAACACAATCATTGATTTCACCACAGGCCTCCTCTAGGAGTCCCTCCCATTTCATACTGTAAAGTGAACTGTCTGTCCATTTGGTGTTGATGTTCAGTTTATCTGTGTCCTCCCGGACGTTATCTCACCACATAATTATGGATTTTTATCTCGTCTCATCTATTGGTCTGCATAATGCTGCTGCAGGTTTTCCGTCATTTTTGCTATTCTGTCCAGTTCTACCTTGTCTTCTTCAGCACTTGGAGGATGTTACAGGGTTTGTACAGCTCTCTTTTATTCTTCATTTTTTGTGATCCTCCATTATTTTAATCATATATGGGATCAAAAAAATTTCTTTGCTATTTTTGTTTGGAATATTAACAGTTTTCTTTCATCTTTCTTCCTACACACACTCTAAGACAAAAAAGAAAGACGCACCACGAATGAGACGGAAACCCGTAGCGGTGACATAAAAACAAGTGAACATAATTTCAGAAAAACTGAATGATTTATTTAAGAGAAGGAGCTTTACAAATTGAGGAAGTCAAATACATGTTGGTTCATCTATGGCCTTAAGCAAGCAGTTATTCGGCTTGGGATTGATGGACCGAGTTGCACGATGACTTCCTGAGAGATATCGTGCCAAATTCTGTCCATTTGGCGCGTTAGATTGGCAAAATCCCGAGATGGTTGGAGAGCCCTGCCCATAATGCTCCAAACGTTCACAGTTTTGAAGACATCCAGTGACCTTGCCGGCCGAGGTAGGGTTTGACAAGTACGTAGACAAGCAGCAGAAACTCGCGCCGACAGGGTGCGGGAATTATGTTGCTGAAATGTAAGGTCAGGATGATTTGCCATGAAGGGCAACAAAACGGGGCGTAGAATATCGGCAGGTACCGCTGTGACGTAAGGGTGCCGCCGGTGACGACCAAAGAGTTCTGCTATGAAAAGAAGTGGTACTCTGACCACCAACCCCAGTTGTCTAGACGTATGGCGAGCAACAGTTAGGTTGGTATCACACGACTGTCTGGGGCGTCATCAGTGGTGAGTCCCTCTTCGACTTGAGCACCGATGGCCGGCGAAGACGTGTCTGCAGAAGCCTTGGACAGTGGCGAGATACCATCCCGACTGTAACCCGCCATGCGCCCCGACAACCAGGAGTGATGATTTGAGGAGCCATTTCTTCTCATAGCAGGACAAATTTGCTTTTCATCCGTGACAACTTTACAGCACAGCGGTGCGTCGACGATAATACACTCACAGTTTTGTTGCTCTTCATGACAAGCCATCCTGCGCTTACATTTCAGCAAGATAATGCCCGCCCGCACGTGGCGAGAAGTTCTACTGCTTGTCTTCAAGATTGTCAAACCCTACCTTGGCCAGCAAGGTCTCCAGATCCCTCCGCAATAGAGAATGTTTGGAGCATTATCGGCAGGGCCCTCCCATAATCCCCTGATTCCGACGATCTAAAGAGCCAATTGGACAGAATATGGCAGGATATCCCTCAGGAGGACATCAAACAACTCTAAATTCTATCACTCAATGCTGAGCCGAATAAATGCTTTTATAAGGGCCAGAGGTGGATCACATCGCTATTGACTTACTCCATTTGTGAAGCTTTTTCTCTTGAACAAATTATCCGATTTTTCTGAAATTGGAATTATTTTTTGGTCTTTACAAACCCACCACATCCACTGATTTCCATCCCATTCGGATAATTCTTTCGTGGTGCGTCTATTTTTCTTCTTTAGAGTGTGTTAATGCTTCACAATTGTATATTGTTGCCGGTATAATAGTCGATCGATGAAAGTGGTTTTAGAAGCTATTGCTAAGTGATTTTCTCTTTATAATATTCACGAAACTAAAAAGTGCTTTCTTGGCAGTTGCTAGACGAGCATATCTGTTATGTTGATGTTACTAAAAATATTCCTGAAGAAGTAGCAAACACCCTTGAAAGTGAATCCATCTACAGCCAAAGGTGCAGCAGTTCTAATTTTGATTCAGATGACAAGGTTTTCTGTCTTTTCTTGTTTTCTCAGAGATTTCCTAATAATTTTGCTTCATTCTGATTAGTACTCTCTGTGCACCAGTTATTAACCCTACATCAAACGCTTAGGCCAGTCTAGTAATGTTGTATCCCTTGCGGACTGGTTTTAGTAAGTGCTCTATAAAGTTACATAAAACAGATGGAAGTGCATCCCCTAGTCTCAGTCCAGTCTAAGTCTTAAAACTTTTCAGTTTTTACTGCTAGTGTCTTTATATGACAAAGTTCTACCTAAACGCATTTAAGTAATCTGATTAACTTTGTGGGTATTTCTCACTACCTCACTATAGGAATTGCTGTCAGTGTATGCTATCATAAGGCACTCCGTCTTCAGGCCACAAGTGGCCCATCGGAACCATCCGACCGCCGTGTCATCCTCAGCTGAAGATACAGATTGGAGGGGCGTGTGGTCTGTACACCGTTCTCCCAGTCGTTATGATGGTTTTCTGAGTCTGGAACCGCTACTATACAGCCTAGTAGCTCCTCAATTGGCATCACGAGGCTGAGTGCACCCCGAAAAATGGCAACAGCGCATGGCGGCCTGGACGGTCACCCATCCAAGTGCCGGCCACGCCCGACAGCGCTTGCCTTCGGTGATCTGACGGGAATCGGTGTACCCACTGCGGCAAGGCCGTTGTCCATGCTATCGTAAGACTTCTGCAATTCGGAAATACTGAATCGTCAATCCAATGGCTAAAACACAGCTTCAGATTCGTACAACATGCTATTCTCTTGTTACTCAGAAGGCAGCCCGCAATGCTACCCTATACGAGTGGCTGAAGTTGTTCAGCAGGAGTACATACTCATCTATGGGGCACGGTTGTACCTTAGAATGAGTGCTGCAAACACTGCTCACCTCAAAACTCAGCACAATTACTGCCCGAAGATTCGTCCCAGACGATGCACAGACAAGGCCTCTTCAGTACCATCTGATCACCCATGACCGTGACAAATGAATCACTAACACTACAACCTCTCAGCATGCACGTATTATACCCTGGAGGTACTGAACACAGCTCTTGGATGGTGCTGCGTTATTTTTTATTCTTTATTTTTTCAGGCAGCGTATCATAGAAATAAGGTTAGGTAAAATCGAATTATTTTCCTGTCTCCTTCTACGTGCACATCTCACATGCACGGTACCATATTCACATTTCTAGTTGTTCAGAACACATGACGACCTGAATCTGTGTCTGGGCTAGGGTTCTGCAGATTCGCGTGACTAACAAACAGCTTCTCCCACTCGAAACTAACTTTTCGGTGGGTTTCTTTTCAGACTCTGCGATGCTGAGGAAGGATAGGAACACAGCAATTACCCGCAATCCCGCTGGTTTCTTTTATTAGTCTTTCATATCCAGATTTCAACTGTAAATAACCGTCTTCAGTGCAGTTGAGTGGGTAACAGTGCAACAAACTCATCGCTGTAGATGCCACAATGTAGTGGCATTGCGACTGATTGTTGGGTTCCTATCGATTCATAACTAATCCAGTCGCTGTCCACAACGGTTCCTTGTGGAATCATATTTGCTCTAAGACGTTGTTCGGAAGGAATGCGAGGCTCTCATATCTTTATTGCCACCGTGGAGAAGTTGTATAACTAATGTACAAGTAACTTACACTGATTGTCTACTGAATTTTGGTTTCGTGAATTCATTAAATCACACTCTTTCCGGTATTACCAGTTTCAGCCACGAGTGTCTGCAACCAAGTAATAATTCTCATATATGTTCATGGAGTGGTGTACTTCTTGCATTCGTGTTGCGCTTGATTCAGAACTACAGGCACTTAAATGTGATTTGCAGAGTATCCATGTAGATGTAGATGTACATATGCAATCGCTATTAGACTTTCATTTGTAAAAAGAAAAAAAAGTATCAGTAACACGGTGGATCGCCTGTCATGCAGCTACTCCCAATTTTCCTGCTGCTATGACCGCTTAGCTGAAAATCATTGCGTTCAACACACACACACACACACACACACACACACACACACACACACACACACACACTAAATCTACATCTCTACTCTGCCAACCACAGTGAGGACCATGGCAGAGGATACGCGCCAATGTACCAGTTATTGGGGTTCTTCCCGTTCCAATCGCCTATGAAGCGCGGAAAGAATGAATGCTCGAACGCCTCTGTGCGTGCAGTAATTATTCTAGTCTTATTCTCACAATCCCTATGTGAGCAATAAGTAGGGGATTGTAGTCTATTCCTAGAGCCATCATTTAAAGTCGGTTCTTGAAACTCTGTTAACCGACTTCCTGGGGATAATTTACGTCTGTGTTCAAGAATCTTCCAGTTCAATCCTTCATTATCTCTGTGACACTATTCCATGGACTAAACAAACCATTCGTGCTGCCCTTCTCTCTATACGTTCAATGTCCGCTGCAGTCCTATTTTGAATGGTCCCACACACTTGAACAATATTCTAGGATGGGTCGCACCAGCGATTTGTAAGCAATCTACCCTCTAGGCTGACTGCACTTTCCTAATATTCCACCTATAAGCGGAAGTCTACTACTTCCTTTACCCACGATTGAACCTATCTGTTCATTCCATTTCTTATCCCCACAAACTGTTAACCCAGGTACTTGTATGAATTGGCCAATTCCAGCAGAGGTTCATTAATATTATAGCTATAGCGTACTACGTTGTTTCGTTTTCTCGTGTGCACGATTTTACATTTCTGAACATTTCAAGCAAGTTGCCGATGTTTGCACTACTTTGACTGCACTACTTTGACATCTTATCAAGATCTGACTGAATATTTATGCTGCTTCTTTCAGATGGTACTTCACTATAGATAACACAACCTACAAAAAGCCTGATATTACGAGGGCAGTTCAGAAAGTAACCTCCGACTCGTCACAGTGCGGGTTGTGGGGGGAGTAGCGACGCCATCTGTGCGTTCACGCACTCAACAGGTCAGTCGGCATCAAGCCGTGGTCGAGTGAACGTCGTACCTGCGCTAGTTTAGTTTTTGTGGTAGTTTGAAATGTGTGCTGCAATAGAAAACCCCGCCAAATGTGAAGTGCGTGCTGTCATAAGGTTTTTTACAGCCAAAGGATATTCTGCAGCAGCTATTCATCGTGAGCTTTGTGCCGTGTACGGACCAAGAGTTATGAGTGAAGGAGTTGTCTGTGAATGGGTACGTTTATTTAAAAGTGGACGAGAAAACGTTCATGATGAAGAGAGGAGTGGTAGACCATCATTGGTGACTGACGAACTCGTTCAGACAGTTGATGCAAAAGTTCGTGAAAATCGACGTTTCTCGATGTCGGAGTTGTCTACTGGTTTTCCACAGATTTCTAAGACACTCTTGTACGAGATAGTGACAGCAAGATTGGGTTACCGTAAGTTCTGTGCACGATGGGTGCCCAAAATTCTTACCGACCGCCACAAAACTCAAAGAATGGCCTCTGCATTAGACTTTCTGTCACGTTATGAGGACGAAGGAGAACCATTGTTAAACAGAATCGTGACCGGTGACGAAACCTGGATTAAGTGCGTGAACCCTGAGACAAAAGAACAATCAAAGATGTGGGCACATTCAAATTCGCCTACCAAACCAAGAAAAGCCTCGCAAGATTTTTCTGCCAGAAAACTGATGGCAACGGTGTTTTGGGATGCCAAAGGGGTGTTGTTGGTTGAATTCATGGAACGTGGTACGACCATTAATCAAGACGTGTACTGTGAAACAATAAAAAAGTTACGACGGGCTATACAGAACAAACGCCGTGGTATGCTGACTTCCGGTATTGTTTTTTTGCACGATAACGCCCGTCCTCACTCTGCTCACAGAACAACGGCCCTTCTTGAGTCTTTCAAGTGGGACGTTATCAACCATCCACCTTACAGCCCAGACCTGGCGCCAAGTGATTATCACCTCTTCATGCATTTGAAGAAATGGCTCGGGTCACAGCGGTTTGATGACGACGAAGAGCTCAAAGATGCGGTCACAGGCTGGCTCCAGGCACAAGCGGGTGATTTTTATGCAGAAGGAATTTCAAAGCTTGTGAAGAGATACGATAAGTGCCTCAATCGCTATGGAGACTATGTAGAAAAATAGTGCAAAGATGTAGTTGTAAGATGTATATATTAAAATATTTTTATTTAACTTGGTGTATTTTTTTTAAATCAACCGGAGGTTACTTTCTGAACGGCCCTCGTATTAATGTTGTCTGTAAGGTCATTAACACCAACATGAACAGCGAGGAATTCAAAACGCTTCCCTCGGGTACACCCTTACTTCCACATCTGACTATGATTCTCCATCCCAGATGACAAGCTGCATCCTTCCTACTAAAATGTCCTCAATCCAGTCACAAATTTCGCTTGATACCCCACATGATCGTACTTTTGACAGTAAACATAGGTCAAACGCTTTTCGCAAATCAAGAAATACTGTGTCTACCTGATTCCCTCGATGCAAAGCTTTCAGTATGTCATGTGAAAAAGTGAGAGATAGGTTTCACATGATCGATGCTTTCGGAATGCATCCTGGCTAGTGCTGAGGAGGTCATTTTGTTCGAGCTCAGTACATATTCTAAGATTCTATAAGAACTCGATGTCAAGGATACTGGACGGTAGCCTTGTGGATCACTTCTACTATGTAACGTGTGTTTTTTTCCAAGAACAGCGCACGAGTTTTTTGATCGAGGGATCTACGGCAGATTCAGCATAGAATCTGAGATGGATTCCATCGAGCCCTGGAGCTTTGTTCAATTTTAACGACTGCAGCTGTTTCGCAACACCACTGACACTAATACTTACTTCATTCATCTTTTCAGCGGTACGAGGATTAAATTCAGGAAATTGTCCTGCGTTTTTCCTTTGTGAAGGAACATTTGGAAAAGGAGTTAAGCATTTCAGCTTTTGCTTTGCTTCCCTTAATTTCAGTTCCTGTCGCATTCACTAGGGTTTGGGTCGCTTTGGTGCGACTAATAGCGTTTATATACGACCAGAATTTCTTTCGGTCCTGCGAAAGATCCTTTGACAATATTCTGCTGAGGTCGTTATTGAAAGCATCACGCATTGCTCTCTTGACAGCCAAAGACGTTTCATTTAGCATCTCCCTAACTGTAACCCTATGCTTTGTTTTACACCTGTCATGCAGTAATCTCTGTTTCTTTAGAAGTTTTTTTTACAGTGACTGTATAACATGGAGGAACCATCTCATCATGACCTATTCTACTGGGTGCATATGTATCCAGTGCGTGGTCAACATTGCTTTTAAATTTGAGCCATGATTTCTCTACATTTTCCTGCTCTATGTGAAAGTTTCAAGTTCGTCATTGAGATGCGACACTATTGATTTTTTATCTAGTTTACAGAACATATGTATCTTTCTGTTTGTTTTAGTTGTGCTTTGTACTTTGGTCATCATTGTTGCTACAACCGCGTCATGGTTGCTGATACCAATTTTGACGTGGACATCCCGAAATAGCTAAGGTCTATTTATTGCCAATAGATTCAACATATTTCCGTCATAAGAGGGGTTCCTAACTGACTATTCTAATTGGTTTTCAGAGAAGGCATTTAATAATGTTTCACAGTATGTCTTACGACAAAAACAGTTAATTTTCTCTATTAACAGTTGGATGGTTGAGGTCTCTATGATTATAGTGTCATAGGAGAACTTAACGTACAGGTGAACTGAGATGTCCTCTAAAGTTTTCGGTTACATCATGATGTGAGTCTGGTGGGCGATAGAAGGATCAAATAATCATTTGCCGGCCGAGGTGGCCGAGCGGTTCTAGGCGCTTCAGTCCAGAACCGCGCGACTGCTACGTCGCAGGTTCAAATCCTGCCTCGGGCATGGATGTGTGTGATGTCCTTAGGTTAGTTAGGTTTAAGTAGTTCTAAGTTCTAGGGGACTGTTGACCTCCGATGTTAAGTCCCATAGTGCTCAGAGCCATTTGAACCATTTTGAAAATAATCATTTTCTGCCTGTCCCTGATACTAAGCCTTATCAAAACAGTTTCACAGGTAGCTTCAACTTCTATCTCGGTGGATTTGAGTTTCTTGTCTACTGCAACAAATGCGCCATCTTGATTTCCAGTTGCCGATCCTTTCGATATACACGTAAATTTTCCCAAAACATCTCACTGCTACCAATTTCAGATTCCAACCAGCTTTCTTGACCTACCTTACGTTGATAAATCTGGGTTTCCTACAGCTATCCTTATCTGGATTGGATGGAAAGTAGCCTAATCTAAAAAAAAAACCTTGTGAGCAACCCACACACAATCAACTACGTGAGTAGCAGCCTCTGATGTATAGGCACACTTTACCCACTTAGGGTTCCCCACACTTCTCAAGAGTATGGCGCAAGTCCAAGGAGTCGCAGCCTAACTTGTCATACAACTTTAGAAGTCCCTGTGTGACTCCTTCCACTCGATTCCAATATCACTTCTGGGAACAATACTGCAATTTGTGAGCTCCGTTGAAACACCAAGCGCTAGGCTGGTATTCTCAATCTTCTATACCAGTCGCTAAATATTCGCAGGTTGTTTGGCATAGTAGGTAACAGGGGACGAAGACATTTTTCCTTGCACTAATCAGATCAAGAAGGCACAATACATTATATTTGGAAATTCTGAAGCATGTTGTTGACAATTTCATGTGTCTGTTCAGTATTTAATTGATACTTCCATAAACTTTTCCCCTTTTCATTGCGCTTCATATGAGCTTGCTATCTCCTATCATTAGTCAAAAACAAAGGCCGCATTCATTCAGTAACATTCATTGTCTGGGGGTACATTTCAGGGCATTCAGTTTGTTCTACAGTTTGGCTGAACACTTTCAGATATTCGAGATAGAAGGAGGCTTACAATGAGTGTCTGTAGATTACTGAGTTAGTTTCGCCATTGTTACGCACGCACATGTGCGTGCGTGTTTGTGTGTGTGTGTGTGTGTGTGTGTGTGTGTGTGTGTGTGTGAGTGTGTGTATACAGGGTGATCCATTGATAGTGACCGGGCCAAATATCTCACAACAGCATAAAACGAAAAAACTACGGAGAACGAAACTAGTCTACCTTGAAGGGGGAAGCCAGATGGCGCTATGGTTGGCTTGCTAGATGGCGCTGCCATAGGTCAAACGGATGTCAACTGCGTTTTTTTAATTAGGAACCCTAATTTTATTACATATTCGTGTAGTACGTAAGTTAGTTGGACCACTTTTTCACTTTATGAGAGATGGCGCTGTAGTAGTCACAAACGTATAAGTACGTGGTATCACGTAACATTCCGCCAGTGCGGACGGTATTTGCTTCGTGATACATTACCCGTGTTAAAAAGGACCGTTTACCAATTGCGGAAAAGGTCGATATTGTGTTGATGTATGGCTTTTGTGATCAAAATGCCCAACGGGCGTGTGCTATGTGTGCTGCTCGGCATCCTGGACGACATCATCCAAGTATCCGGACCGTTCGCCGGATAGGAAACAGGAAGTGTTCAGCCACATGCGAAACGTCAACCACGACCTGCAACAAATGATGATGCCCAAGTAGGTGTTTTAGCTGCTGTCGCGGCTAATCCGCACATCAGTAGCAGACAAATTGCGCGAGAATCTGGAATCTCAAAAAGGTCGGTGTTGAGAATGCTACATCAACATCGATTACATTCGTATCATATTTCTATGCACCAGGAATTGCATGGTGACGACTCTGAACGTCGTGTACAGTTCTGCCACTGGACACAAGATAAATTACGGGACGATGACAGATTTTTTGCACCGTTCTATTTAGCGACGAAGCGTCATTCACCAACAGCGGTAGCGCATAATATGCACTATTTGGCAACGGAAAATCCACGATGGCTGCGACAAGTGGACCATCAGCGACCTTGGCGGGTTAATGTATGTTGCGGCATTATGGGAGGAAGGATAATTGGCCCCCATTTTATCGATGGCAATCTAAATGGTACAATGTATGCTGATTTCCTACGTAATGTTCTACCGATGTTACTACAATATGTTTCGCTGCATGACAGAATTTCGATGTACTTCCAACACGATGGATGACGGGGACATACCTCGCGTGCGGTTGAAGCGTACTGAATAGCATATTTCATGACAGGTGGATTGGTCGTCGAAGCACCATACCGTGGCCCACACGTTCACCGGATCTGGCGTCCCCAGATTTCTTTCTGTGGGAAAAGTTGAAGGATACTTGCTACCGTAATCCACCGAAAACGCCTGACAACATGCGTCAGCGCATTGTTAATGTACGTGCGAACACTACGGAAGGCGAACTACTCGCTGTTGAGAGGAATGTCGTTACACGTATTGCCAAATGCATTGAGGTTGACGGACATCATTTTGAGCATTTATTGCATTACAATGGCATTTACAGGTAATCACGCTGTAACAGCATGCGTTCTCAAAAATGATAAGGTTACAAAGGTACATGTGTCACATTGGAACAACCGAAAAAAATGTTGAAATGTACGTACGTTCATTATTTTAATTTAAAAAACCTACCTCTTACCAATTGTTCATCTAAAATTGTGAGCCATATGTTTGTGACTATTACATTGCCATCTATCACAAAGTGAAAAAAGTGGTCCAACTAAAACATTCGTATTTCTTTATGTACTACACGAATATGTAATAAAAAAAATGGGGGGTCCTATTTAGAAAAACGCAGTTGATATCCGTTCGACCTACGGCAGCGCCATCTAGCGGGCCAACCATAGCGCCATCTGGGTTCCATTTCAAGATAGACAAGTTTCTATCTTTGTAGTTTTTTCGTTTGATGCTGACTTCGTGAGATATTTGGCCCGGTCACTATCAGTGAACCTCCCTGTATGTGTGCGTGCGTGTGGTGGAAATGTGTATTATAAGTACAAATGTTGTTGATCTGTTTAGATTTTGATTTCCAGCTGCTTTCCTAATTATCTTAAGGAGCGTGTAAAGATCGCAATCGATTACGTGCCTTAAACATCGCGAACCTTAACTAAGCTCTATTCCTAATTAGGTCATCATCGATGGTACAGTAAAAACCTACTAGCCACTTTTTTTCTCGTGACTAGTATATCCGTAACGTACTGTTGTCTTTGCACTGTGATCGATTAGTTAGGAGACGAAAGGAACGCATAAGATTGTAAAGCGTAATCAGCACATACTCGGCTCTTCGCCGTTGGGCTTAACAGCCACTCCTTACGACTTTATGACTGTCAACTGTGTCCCATGACCTCTCTCTATAAGACGCTGTAAAGAGATTTGTATTTCAATGTACCAAGCTAGACTGTAGTCTGGAATTAAAAATTATCTACTCGCATACTAGCGATGAAAACACTTTTCACTACAGGAATTCAAAATAGGTACCTCCAGACTAAATTCCGTTACATAACCTTGTCTTAACAACCGATCACATAGATGAGGTTCCACAGCTGTAATAGCATTTGTAATGTCACAATTTACTTTCATCCGATAACACTCATTTGTAATGTTTCTGGTTCTGAGCTGTACTCCCGTAACCGATATAGATCGTATTGCATTGAGAGCGTAGTGCGCAACTATTCATGTTCATGTAAAGAAAATTACTGTAAAATTTTTCTCTTATCCATCGTATTTTCAGATTTTCCTACTCAGTACTGCTTTTAACCTGTATAATGTCCCTCAGTTCTTTACAAATTTCACGAAGCAGCAAAGAGCTAATTTTCCAAAGGGATTAAAGAGCTCTTTGCTCATACACATGAATTAACGCTCCACGCTTAACAGATTACACGAAATTAATATACGTATGTAAATTTCAAAAGGTTGCGATGAACTCCTTGCTCTGCAATAATCTACGCTAAATGCCATTGTGAATCCTCTGTAAGGCTTTCGTGGGATTATGCAGACTTACCCTGCTTCCTCAAAGAGAGTCCTTATTTCTGCTCTCTTTAATCCATAGGTTCTTGAAGGCGTGGCGGCTACAGAGCATTAGCAGCCAGAGACCGGTAAAACAAGCACGTGTGTTTGCAGTTAATGTAGTTGGTCGTTATAAAGGTCCCAAGCATGAAGCGACTTATGGGAAGCAGCAAATCTCATGCAACGTTTACAAACATTTGTAGGCCATCCATCAGAATTATTTTAGGGAATGTTATTTTCATTTAATTTACTGACCTATGTAGATCAGTAAAATACAGATCAACGTTAAAAGTCGTTTCTGAAATAACTGTGTTAACAAAAGATACTTCGATTCGGAGTAGTATCGAATCCACCAAAAAATTATTCCAAGGAGAAACGGTCTTTCTTTTTTTGTCGAATTCATTTCAGGACTCTTTGCACGCCTGTCCATTACAGGGATGTTACTGTCGTGTAACCACTCCACCGCAGGCCGTGAATTATGAACAGTTGCTCGATCGTGCTGAAAGATGCAATCGCCATACCCGAATTGCTCTTCAACAGTGGGAAACAAGAAGATGCTTAAAATATCGTTGTAGGGCTATGCTGTAATAGTCCCACGCAAGAAACAAGGGGTGCAAAACCCCTCCATGAAAAACACGACCACACCATAATACCAGTGCCTCCGAATTTTACTGTTGGCACTACACACGCTGGCAGATGACGTTCACTGGCCATTCGCCATACCCACACCCTGCCATCGGGTCGCCATATTGTGTACATGACTCGTCACTCTACACAACGTTTTCCATTGTTCTATCGTCCAATGTTTACGCTCCTTACACCAAGCGAGGCGTCGCTTGGCATTTACCAACGTGATGTGTGGCTTATGAGCAGCCGCTCCACCATGAAATCCAAGTTTTCTCACCTCCCGCTTAACTGTCATAGTCCTTACATTGGATCCTGATGCACATTGGAATTCCTGTGTGATGGTCTGGATAGATGTCTGCCTATTATACATTACAACCCTCTTCAACTGTCGGCGATCTCTGTCAATCAACAGACGAGGTCGGTCTGAACCATTTTGTGCTGCACGTGCCCCTTCACGTTTCCACTTCACTATCACATCGGAAACAGAGGACCAAGGGATGTTTAGAGCTTGGACATTTCGCGTACAGATGTATGATAAGAGTGATACCCAATCACCTGACCACGTTCGAAGTCCGTGAGTTCCGCGGAGCGCCCCATTCTACTCTCTCACGATGTCTAATGACTACTGATGTCGCTGATATGGAGTACCTGGCAGTAGGTGGCAGCACAATGCACCTAATATAAAAAATGCGTGTTTTTTGGGGTGCCCAGATACTTTTGATCAAGTGTATTAGGCTATTTCGTCTGTCTCATGTATCTTGCACACCAGATGCAAGAGTTTCGTCATGGCTTGCTCTCCTAAGGCTGTCTGTAATTCTAACGGAATATCGCCAACCCCGTGGGCCTTCTTTCGACTTGAATCTCAGAGCTCGGTCTAATTTTTCTCGCAGTATCATATCCCCCATCTCCTCTTCATCTACGTCCACTTCCTTTCTGTAATATTACATTTAAGTTTACCTCCCTTGATGGACCCTCTATATACTCCTACCTTCAGCTTTCCCTTCTTCGCTTAGGACTTTTTTTCCTATGTGATCTCTTGATATTCATACAGCTGCTTCTATTTTCCCCAAAAATCTCTAATCTTCCTTTAGGGGTGGTGTCCGTCTTTCTCCTAGTGGAATATGCTTCAAAATCCTCACATTTGTTCTCTAGATATTCCTGCTTGGCCATCATGCACTTCTAGTCACTCATTTTTAATGCACGTCCATCCAGTAATGCTTTTTCAGCAACAGTTTTCAGCGTTGTTTTCTTTTTGTCTCCAGTGGTCGTTGTCAACTGTATGTCTTATAATGATTTGTACACTACATGTCCTGCGCGTCGTCTGTATCGCAAAGTGTAGTGCGGCATGGTTCAGTGGTCCGTTCTATGCCGTTGCCTGTGCTGCAGCTGATAAGCGACTGCTACATGGCGGCGGCTATTGCCTTTGAGTTAACGCGTGACCTTGCTATGTATAAGCGCCGTTTCCGAATTGCGTCAAGTCTTGTCTTCCCTATGTTTTGTCAGAGCGAGTGAGTAGCATTTTCAAGGCTTTCTGTCCCCCACATACATTTCATGTTTCAAGTTTTTAGTCAGCACAGCATTTTCAAGGATTTCTGAACACTAGCAAACCACTGAAGATGCTAGTCGCAAATGCTAACGAACCAACAGAATGTAGAAATGTCACTAGCAGAGCGCCAAAGTTTGAGGATCAGCCTCTATATACACTATGTGATCAAAAGTATCCGGACACCTGACTGAAAATGATTTTCTAGTTCGTGGCGCCCTACATCGGTAACGCTCGAATTCAATACGTTGTTGGCTCACCCTTAGTATTGATGATATCTTCCACTCTCGCAGGCATACGTTCAATCAGGTGCTGGAAGGTTTCTTGGGGAATGGCTACGCATTCTTCAGGAGTGCTGCACTGAGGAGAGGTATCGATGTCGGTCGGTGAGGGCTGACACAAAGTCGGAGTTCCAATACATCCCAAAGGTGTTCTATAGGATTTGGGTCAGGACTCTGTGCAGCCAGTCCACTAGAGGGATGTTATTGTTGTGCAACCACTCCGCCACAGGCCGTGCGTTATGAACAGGTGCTCGATCGAGTTGAAAGATGCAATCGCCATACCCGAACAGTTTTAACAGTGGGAAGCAAAAAGGAGCTTGAAACATCATGTAGGCCTGTGCTACAATGGTGCCACGCAAATGAACAAGGGGTGCAAGGCCCCTCCATGTAAAACACGACCACACTATAACACCACCACCTCCGAATTTTACTGTTGGCACTACACACACAGGCAGATGACGTTCACTGTGCTTTCGTCATACCCAGACATTGCCATCGGAGCGCCATATTGTGTACAGTGATTCGTCACTCCACACAACGTTTTTCCACTGTTCTATCGTCCACTGTTTGTGCTCCTTACACCAAGCAAGGTATCGTTTGGGATTTAGTGGCGTGATGTGTGGCTTATGAGCAGCCGCTCGACCATGAAATTCAAGTTTTCTCACCTCCCACCTATCTATCATAGTACTTTCAGTAGATCCTGGTGCAGTATTCAATTCCTGTGTGGTGGTCTGGATAAATGTCTGCCTATTATACATTACTATCCTCTTCAACTGTCGTCGGTCTCTGTCAATCAACAGACTAGATCTACCTGTACGCTTGTGTGCTGCATGTGCCCCTTCACGTTTCCACTACACTACCACATCGAAAACAGAGGACCTAGGGATGTTTACCAGTGTGGAAATCTCGCGTACGGGCATTGACACAAGTAATATCCAATCGTCTGAACACGTTCGAAGTCCATGAGTTCCGCGGAGCGCCCCATTCTGCTCTCTCAAACTGTCTGACTACTGAGGTCACTGATATGGAGTACCTGGGAGTAGGTGGCAGCGAAATGCACCTAATATGAAAAACGTATGTTTTTGGGGGTGCTCGGATACTTTTGATCACATAGTGTAAATTCCTGGTCCTGCATCTCTTACCACCTGCTTTGAATTGTATATCAGCCAGAGGGTAGGGAATGAGAGTGGAATTTCACTTGAAAAGTGTGAAAAAATAGTTCAAACAGCACGCCTATCAGATATACTGGCAAACTCGTTAATGAAGCAGGTTGATTCGATCCAGATTTGGTTTTTCCTCTTGCAAGCTAGCGTACCTTGCCTTCAAAGTCAGTAGCAGGTGACATAGCAGAAAATTCCGTTAATTACATTGAGAAATATTGGTATTATTGTAGTTTTAAGCAAGTCCATATGTCTCAACAAAAGTGCTTTCACGTCTTAGTGCCAATGGTGCATACAAATATTCGGCTGCGGTGAGCACTTTATCTCCCTGTGAGATGACATGACATGATTTAGAGAACATTAAGACTCTGCTTCTAGCACACTGACACTTGAATAAAGAATCAGTTAAAGTTCTACACAATTCGTCTAAACTTCGAAAATCAAAGGCCTTACACTATCCATTGAGTCGAACAGGATCTTTAATTGGTAAAAACATGCGCCCTAAAACATGCAGAGTATGAGGAATGTTAAGGCAGTGTGAAAGCTGTACGTGTAGCACTAAATTTCGTTTTTGTTGATACTACTTTAATATCACTACCGTGTGTCGTTTCCTTTCATTTTCATAGCAAAAATTGAAACTCTATAGATTGTATTATCTCTGTAGCTAGAATTTTCATTTTCAGGAGATTGATAGGGCAACAGGTATTTTAAAATAATGTAATTTCTATGTAATACAATCCGAGATTATTGTAGAGACATCGCACGATGGAGTACAAATATATCGTGGAACATCAATCATGGCGGCTTACCGGCTGAAATAATGGATCCATACTGTTATGCGCGACGAAAAAACACTCGTGAACCCTGTGCTGACCTCTTAGGTACACTTCTGGAGGAGACTGGATTGATACTACCACACACTAAATATTAAATCAGTTTATTATAACTTGAAGATGATGGAATACTTAATTTTCAGTCAAACCACGTCTACAGGTCTGCCGACATTTATGTATCACTTGATGCATAACAGAATAATACTCTTCCCTCACAGTACAATTGACTATAAACTTCTCTACACACTTCTATCGAATACAACTCTCGCACTGCTGGTTCTGTAGTGGGACGATGCTGCCGTCTTCGGTGATGATTGCAGAATGGGCTAAGAGGTACTCCTCTCTAAGGCAAGCAAGCATTCTGCACCTGTGGCGTCTAGGCCGACGTCTCATTTGTCGTTGCGCCTGGCAGCGAATATACTTACTTGTGATTCCGTCACGAGGCACCACCTTTGCCATGGGACCACCTTCTTCGATCGACACCACATATTACAGAGGTACGGACATCGATCACCACCCCACCATTTAGGCTTGCCATGTTAAGTACTTACAGCATACTGCGGTGAGATGCCTTCAAAAATTGCGCAGCCACCTGATACGTACGAAGCTTTACAAGTACTACACCACCACTGATCTTCATATTGATCGTACGTCAGGCAGCATAGCTTTTCCTCATATTCCTGGTTGCCATACTTCCACAAAATTTACGACCTTAAGCTTAATGTTCGTGCTGTGTCTGCTGTCTGATATGGTACACAGTGAAGCACACAGAGGGTGTTAGATGCCACTTACTCCCCAGAGTAGCGCCACATAGTGATTATCAGTGGCCACACAGATGGCTCACATCACTGCACCCATACTATGTATCCACAAGACGACTTGCAGATAGTCGAACCATCCGCCAGAGAGTACTGATAACTGCTAAATACAGTGCACAACAGAATTAAAGAATCACTGTTGCCAACCCTCGTAATTGTCTCCTGTTGCGACGTACAATTTTGAAATTTGGTTCAGTGGTGCCTACAACCTTCCTCTGTGTTGGTGCAAAAGCGTGGCGCCTTCGACTTCAATCTCGGGTTGCCGACACATGCAGAAAAAGACCACAGCTCAGAAGTTGATGTGAGCTATAAGGTTGGTTAATAATGTCACACTGGCACCGAATTTCACTACAAATTTGCCAAACACCTCTGTCGACGAGTCACACATAATGAGAAAGTCGTCACAGGCATTCGTACAAATGTTTCACGCCTTCTTTTGACGCCACTGCGGTAGAGGTCAGAACCGTGACATACCGCGTAGTAATGACGCGATTTTCTTACGATTGGCTGAGAAAAACATTTCAGGCACACCGCCGCTCAGAATCAACGATGAAAGGCCTCAGGGAATGGCATAAACGAGATCAATTAATTCCCCCCCCCCTTCCCCCTCTGATCGAAGTGCGATGAGCAACAAGGGGTGTCCTTGACAAACGTGGACACTGCTGACACCCTCAGACGTTCCAGCCTGCTTATAACGGTATTGAGGGGCTGCATTCCACTGAACGAGATCGCACCTCTTTTGAGTACAGCGCGACCACAATTCTGGATTCCGTGTACACGTTGGTAACACCTGAGACCGTTCAAAACCCTTCGTCGAAATTTGAACGCGATCCGGAAGCAGAAACGAGTAATCACCCTTTTTCAGTTCACCTGCTTTTTGCCCTCTTGTGGCGTGATTATGCTGGAGTGAAACATTAACATGTGCGTCAGTAAAGGGTATTTGGTCCCCGTAAAACACCACTTCAGTCACACCCACGAACTTTTGTTCACTGCATTACAAATTTGCCTGTCGGAAACTTCGACACCAATTCAACCTGAAGGTTGCTCCGGGACAATCGCGCCCAATTGGCGTCGAAGGGTTGTCTAACCTTCAGACGAATGAGCAGCAGTCAGACACCTCGTGTCAAAGTTTCAAAGAGTTATTTCTAACGCGCTCAACAAAACTGATTGGGTGGTACCTTGGGTGTTGTCGAAGTGGTAGGATCTTAGAGGGACCCTTTGCCGTTCTATTCACTCACTTGCTTATGTTGCAATCCCATACGATCAAGCCACAGGAAGGCGGAAAAACAGGAGGATTAAAAAATTATGATTACCTCTTGCTGCTTCGGATAATGTTCAAATTTCGTCGAATGGTTTTGAACGTTTCCTAGTGGTTCCAACCTGTACATGAAAGCAAAATTGCGGTAGCGCTCTTTCAATGGGGATGCAGCCCCTACACGTCGACGGTGGCGTTAAGAAAAATTGTGGTGAAATCTGGTGCCAATGTGACATTAAGCCATTTTACAGCTTACATGAACTTCTGAGCTGTGGCCTTTTTCGCTTGTGCCGACATCTCGCTGTTTGAACTTCGCCGAATCCGAGGAGTGAAGTCGCAAGACGCCACGCTTTTACACTGCTGCAGAGGAAGGCTCTAGGCACCTTCGGGATAAGTTTCAAACTTCTGCGTCGCAATAGGAGACAGTTATCTGGCTTTGAAAAAGCGATGTTTTAATTTTGTTGCAAAATCTATATCACCGATTTCTTCAAGATATTGGAGTTCTCTCCAGTAGTACGTTATGGCAAGAAAATTTTCAATTTTACGCTTAATATGGATACTTGACATATTTCTATGAATATGATTCAGATGTTCAATAGACTAAATATAATGTAGTGAAAAGTATTAATGTGCCTCAGTTGTCGATACGATCTCTTGAATAAATATGCAAATCTAACACTCCTGGATTCAGAGTTAATTTATGCGATTGGACGTTGACAGGTTTTCCAGTATTTATTAGGTAACATCCTCTGATCATACTACGTAATGCGACGTGATATGAAAGCCACTGTTGGCAGCAATCACGAGGATGATAATGCCAAGGATACGGCTCCTACATGCAAGAATAATAACTATCGCTGTTTAAATATATCTGGAGTACATTTGACTCTCGAATACGTTATTTCAATGGGCAATTCTTTTAAAAATAGTCTTAAAATAGTATGCATCGCCATTATTAGATTTATAGGAAGTTAATATCGTACATTTTCAGTGTCAACGATAACGTAGCTCATTTTAATGCAACACGATGTTCTCTGGATACATAAAGCATTAAATACCCGGAACAAAATGTTTATTACTTCCAAATGCAAGTTACTCAAAATATTACAACTAGAAGCGCTAGTCTTCTGGCACATGTGATGAGAAAAGATACGGCTGGTGAACAAAAATGTGGAAACACCAAAAACACAACACATTACTATGATTAAGATGGTGTAGGATCCCATAGGCGTTCATAACAGCTTTCAGTCGACTCGAAATGGATAAATATCGATGCAGTATGCATTTCAAGGCAGTTTCACACCATTCTTCCTACAAAGCAGTGGCAAGTTCGGTAACGATGATGGAGGAGGGTGGCAATGATACACCCTTCTCTTCAAGGTAGACCACAAAGGCCCATAATATTGGCTTCTGATGACTGTGGTGGCTAGGGGAGTTGCGATAATACGACCTTATGTTCATGAAAGCAGTCCTGGACGATGCGAGCTTGTGAACATCACCACTATGAAATAAACGTTTTATCATGAAATGGACCCGAACAGCAAAAATGGCCACATATTCCTTGACAGTAATGCACGTTGCTGAGTAACCATGGTACAAACGGAATACCACTTTATGGTTGCCCAAATCATCACCGAACTCCGCCATAGTTCACTCTTTGGATCTAAACTGGGCCAAAAGATGAAACCAGTGTGACACAAGAAAGACTCATCCGAGCAAATGATATTTCTCCATTGCTCCGTAGTTTAGGTTTTATGGCTATGGCACCACGTTTTTCTGCTATGGGCATTGGCATCCCTGATGAATGGATTTCGAATTCCAGCTCGCTGTGCAACTCCCACCTTATAAAGCTCCCTTCATGGTGTTTTGGTGGTAACAGGATTCACGAGGGTGACATTTACTTCTGGTTCTATTTATTTATTTTTATTTGTTTATTTTTTTTTTTTTTTGTTTTTGCTGCTGTCGTCCCCTTATTTCTCATCAAATTCCGCTTCAATGACCGTCTCTCAATATCATACACAAATTTTCGTCAATGTTATTTAGCGGACGACGTGTTTCCACTTTCCCTGTATGCGGCACGACTCTCCGATAAGGTGCCACTTGAAACACCATAGACTTCAGGCACCCTGGTTACGGAAGCACCCATCTTACGAGTACCATCAATTTGCTGACTAACATTCACAGCTCTGACATAACGCACTCACGACTTGTAACACGCCCAGGGGTTCGAATGGTGGTGGGGAACCCTTAAACTGGTTTCTCACTTCCGACCGTGTGCCCCGTCCACACCACGTAATTGATACTCCCGCGGCAGTCGTATTGCTCTGCTCCACACTGCTGCTGGCTTGCCTGAAATTATCTATCGAAATATGCAAGCGGGTTTAGGGGTGCCACTCGGCGTTAAAATACAACTCTGTTCTACGTCTGGTATGAAAATCTGTATTCCGAGACGATAAAAGGAAATCACAGGTTGCACTGTTTACATTCTAATTCATACGTGTTTATCCCAATTAATGGATGATTATCTGTCCACAATATCACTCAGACGAGCGTACGCATAACCGACACGACGCGGGTGATTGTTGTTGATGCGGAAGCCCAAAGATCGCACGAAAGTTCTTACCCTCGTCACGTATATACAGGTATTTGTGTACCAGTCCTCCTTAACACTAGTAATAAATTTTAATACTGTTCACAAAGTTAAATTAACAGTTCACAGTTCTCAATTGAACGAGCGTGCGCGTAACCGTCGCGGCGCAGTTGATTGTTGATCATGCGGAACGCGGCGACCGAACGCACATTCTCACGGTCGCTGCAAGACACTGGCACTTAAATGCTCTCTTTTGTGGTAAATAGTATTACTGATTCACATTAGTTTATTCTGAGAGACCGAACACGGTGCGGATGATTGATGTACAGTGCGATACGCAACGAGAGGATACACAAATACGTTACTGGCGGCGCTGCTCATTTTTAATTACATCATTACACACTTTCGTCTGAATCAATTTCATATTCCATCCATGACTGGGTGTTGTGTGATGTCCTTAGGTTAGTTAGGTTTAAGTGGATCTAAATTCTAGGGGACTGATGACCATAGATTTTTTTTTTTTTTTTTGTTTGTGGTTTTGGGCGCAAAACTTCTATGGTCATTAGCGCCCAGCCCGTGACGTAGAAAACAGGAAAAAAACGAAATTTAAAATCAGCAGCAATGGAAACATAGTCAGAAAATTGGAGAAACTAAAGGCAGAAGGAATGCTTAAAAGTCCACTATAGAAAGGGGTTGGTTGTCCACAAAAAAAAAGCTTCAAATGACTGACGTCATTTCACTGTCACTAATAAACTGTAGAACGCGGTCAGCTGAGCGCGTGTCATCTGCTAAAATCGACGATAGATCAGGCGATAGCTGTAGACGGGAGCGTAACGGATTAAAATAGGGGCATTCAATTAAAAGGTGTCTGACCGTCCACAGCTGAGAGCAGTGGGGACAGAGTGGGGGAGGATCACCGCTTAAAAGATGTCGATGACTAAAAAGACAGTGCCCTATCCGGAGTCGAGCTAAAATTACCTCCTCCCGACGACGCGTTCGGGAGGAAGAGGTCCAAGCGCAAGGAACGGCTTTCACTTCCCGCAATTTATTGTTGGGAAGTGTTGACCAATGCGCATGCCATAAATGAGTAACTTGGCGACATAAACCGCTCCGTAGATCGGTAAACGGAAGAGACTGAAGAGCTGGCCGAGGAAGAGAGACTGCAGCCTTGGCCGCTATATCGGCCGCCTCATTTCCACAGATACCAGCGTGTCCCGGGAGCCAGAGGAACGCCACTGAGACGCCCCCCAGGTGGAGCAAGCGCAGACAGTCCTGAATCCGGTGGACCAGAGGGTGCACAGGGTAAAGAGCTTGGAGACTTAGGAGAGAGCTGAGAGAATCTGAGCAGATTACGTACTGTATCCGCTGATGGCGGCGGATGTAGTGGACAGCCTGGAGAACAGCGTAAAGCTCTGCAGTATAAACCGAACACTGGTCGGGAAGCCGAAAGTGATTTGGGGTGTCGCCAACAATATAGGCACTCCCTACACCTAACGATGTTTTCGAGCCATCGGTGTAAATAAATGTGGCTTCCGTCATTTGTGCACATAGAGCAGCAAATGCCCGACGGTAAACAAGTGTAGGGGTACCATCTTTGGGAAATTGACATAGGTCTCTGAGCAAGTCGATCCGGGGACGGTGCCAAGGCGGTGCTGTACCCCAAGTTGTCAAGAAGGTTTTAGGAAAGCGGAAGGAAAGAGAATGGAGCAGTTGACGGAAGCGGACTCCCGGGGGTAGTAGGGAGGAGGAGCGGCCTGCATACCCGACATCAAGGGAGGCGTCGAAAAAAAGGTTATGGGCTGGATTAGCAGGCATGGAAGACAGATGGCTAGCATAACGACTCAGAAGGACTGCCCGCCGATTGGACAGCGGAGGTTCAGCAGTCTCAGCATAAAGGCTTTCCACAGGGCTGGTGTAAAAAGCTCCAGACACTAAACGTAATCCACGGTGGTGGATAGAGTCGAGACGCCGAAGAATAGACGGCCGAGCAGAGGAGTAGACTATGCTTCCATAATCCAATTTCGAGCGCACTAAGGCGCGATAGAGGCGGAGAAGGACCACCCGGTCCGCTCTCCAAGAGGTACCATTCAGGACACGGAGGGTGTTAAGGGAACGCAGACAGCGAGCCGAAAGATAGGAAACGTGGAAGGACCAGCACAGTTTTCTGTCAAACATAAGACCCAAGAATTTAGCGACGTCGGAAAACGGAAGGTTGACAGGACCTAGATGTAAGGAGGGCGGAAGAAACTCCTTACGTCGCCAAAAATTAACACAAACGGTCTTACTGGGTGAGAAACGGAAGCCGGTTTCGATGCTCCACGAGTAGAGGCGATCGAGACATCCTTGAAGACGTCTTTCAAGAAGGCTGGTCCTTTGAGAACTGTAGTAGATCGCAAAATCGTCCACAAAGAGGGAGCCCGAGACATCAGGAAGGAGACAATCAATAATTGGATTAATGGCGATGGCAAACAGTACAACACTCAGCACGGAGCCCTGGGGTACCCCGTTTTCTTGGGAGAAAGTACGGGAGAGAGTAGTGTTCACCCGCACCCTAAATGTGCGCTCTGCCATAAATTCGCGAAGAAAAAGAGGCAGCCGGCCTCGAAAGCCCCAAGAGAACAGTGTGCGGAGGATGCCTGTCCGCCAACAGGTATCGTACGCTCTCTCCAGATCAAAAAATATTGCTACCGTTTGGCGTTTCCGGAGAAAATTGTTCATGATATAAGTGGAGAGAGCAACAAGATGGTCAACAGCAGAACGATGCTTTCGGAATCCGCATTGGGCTGGTGTTAAAAGACTGCGGGACTCCAGCCACCAAGCTAAACGGTAATTCACCATACGCTCCAAAACCTTACAGACACTACTCGTGAGAGAAATGGGGCGATAGCTAGAGGGGAGATGTTTGTCCTTTCCAGGTTTCGGAACGGGAACGACAATAGCTTCCCGCCATCGCCTGGGAAAGGTACTGTCGGTCCAAATTCGATTATAAAGGCGAAGGAGGTGACGCAGGCTATGGGTTGATAAATGCAGCAACATTTGGACATGGATACCATCCGGTCCTGGGGCGGAGGAGCGAGAAGTAGAGAGTGCATGTTGGAGTTCGCGCATGGAGAAAACAGTATTGTAGCTTTCGCGATTTTGAGAGGAGAAAGCAAGATGCCGCACTTCTGCTGCACGTTTCTTCGGGAGAAACGCTGGCGGGTAATTTGAAGAGCTCGAAATCTCAGCAAAGTGCTGACCCAATGAGTTAGAAATTGCGACGGGGTCCACTAAGGTATCATGCGCGACAGTGAGCCCAGAGACCGGGGAGAAACTAGGCGCGCCTGAGAACCGTCGAAGCCGACTCCAAACTTCCGAGGAGGGAGTGAAGTTGTTAAATGAGCTAGTAAAGAATTTCCAGCTTGCCTTCTTGCTATCGCGGATGACGCGACGGCATCGCGCACGGAGCTGCTTATATCGGATACAGTTGGCCAAAGTTGGATGGTGACGGAAAATGCGAAGAGCACGTCGCCGCTCACGTATTGCGTCACGGCAGGCCTCGTTCCACCAAGGAACTGGAGGGCGCCGGGGCAATTCGGAGGTGCGTGGTATTGAGCGTTCCGCAGCTGTGAGAATAACGTCGGTAAAATGTGTGACCTCATCGTCGACGCTGGGAAAGCGACGGTCATCGAATGTCGCTAGAGACGAAAAAAGTGTCCAATCGGCTTGGGCAAACTTCCAGCGTCGCGAGCGCATATATGGCAGTTGAGGCTGCAGTCGAAGAACACATGGAAAGTGGTCACTCGAGTGTGTATCATCAAGGGCGAACCATTCGAAGCGCCGAGCTAGCGGAACAGTACCGACCGCAAGGTCCAAATGGGATAAATTTGCCGTGGAGGCAGACAAAAATGTAGGGACCCCAGTGTTGAGGCAGACTAGATCCGCTTGGTGGAAGACGTCTAGCAATAGTGAGCCACGTGGACAAGGATGTGGAGATCCCCAAAGCGGGTGGTGGGCATTGAAGTCCCCAACCAGCAAATAGGGGGGTGGAAGCTGATCAAGAAGATGAAGGAGATCAGCTCGTGCCATTGGTGTAGACGATGGAATGTATACCGTACAAAGAGAGAACGTGTATCCAGAAAGGGAAAGACGGACGGCGACAGCTTGGAAGGAAGTGTTTAAGGGGATTGGGTGATAATGGAGAGTATCATGGAGCAGAATCATGAGTCCTCCATGGGCTGGAGTGCCTTCAACTGAGGGGAGGTCATATCGGACGGACTGAAAATGAGGGAGAACAAAGCGGTCATGGGGACGCAGCTTTGTTTCCTGAAGACAGAAGATGACCGGCGAGTAGGATCGTAAGAGGATCGACAATTCCTCCCGATTGGCGCGAATGCCGCGGATATTCCAGTGGATAATGGACATAGGGTGAACAGAAAATGGAGGAACGGCACCAAGGGTGCTGTCAACTCAACGACTGCTCAGAGCTTGCGACCGACAGCATGGAATGGCATTCAGTCGAAGGCAGAAGATCCTGATCCATAGGTTGGTCAGGAGCAGCTCCTGCCACCAACGATCGGCCAGTTGACCGGCCACCAACAGTGCGCCTCGGCGACACAGAAGATGGCCGAGGGCGATTTCCGCCAGGTGGTGCTGTAGATGGGACACGCCTTGGCGGAGAAGGAGAGGAACTGTGTTTCTTCGTAGCCTTCTTGGAGGTATGTTTAGATGAAGGAGGAACCGATGGTTGTGAAGTTGCAGTACGTAAAAACTCTTCACGAGAATGCTCTTTTTTTGTAGACTTGGCGTCTGACTTTTGGGCTCGAGATTTAGCAGAACCCGACGAAGGGTGAGCCATAGAGTGGGCAGGCGAAAGAGGTGAGGTTGAACGGGCGATCTTTGCGCTGGCCGATCTGACGACCGTGGTACTAAATGTGAGGTCGCAAGTCTGCGTGGCCGCCTCCTTTGTTGGCCGAGAAGAAGCAAGGACAGCGCTGTATTTTCCTTTCTGAGGCACGGTGGGCTGTCGACTGGCGAGTAACTTTCGAGCAGCAAAGGTCGACACCTTTTCCTTCACTCTTATTTCCTGGATCAGCTTTTCGTCCTTAAAAACAGGGCAATCTCGAGAGGAAGCAGCGTGGTCACCCATACAGTTGATGCAGCGAGGGGATGGAGGTGGACAAGCACCCTCATGGGCATCCCTGCCACACGTAACACATTTGGCCGGATTGGAACAGGACTGGCTGGTGTGATTAAACCGCTGACATCGATAGCAACGCGTAGGGTTTGGGACATAAGGGCGAACGGAAATTATCTCATAGCCTGCTTTGATTTTTGATGGGAGTTGAACTTTGTCAAAAGTCAAGAAGACAGTGCAGGTTGGAATGATGTTCGAGTCAACCCTTTTCATAACCCGATGAACAGCGGTGACGCCCTGGTCAGACAGGTAGTGCTGAATTTCTTCGTCAGACAATCCATCGAGGGAGCGTGTATAAACGACTCCACGCGAGGAATTTAAGGTACGGTGCGGTTCCACCCGGACAGGGAAGGTGTGGAGCAGAGAAGTACGCAGCAATTTTTGAGCCTGGAGGGCACTGTGTGTTTCTAACAACAGGGTACCATTCCGTAATCTGGAACAAGACTTTACAGGACCCGCAATTGCGTCGACACCTTTCTGAATAATGAAAGGGTTGACCGTGGAAAAGTCGTGACCTTCGTCAGACCGAGAAACAACAAGGAACTGTGGCAACGATGGAAGAACCGTCTGTGGCTGAGACTCAGTGAACTTACGTTTGTGAGCAGACATAGTGGAAGGTGAGGAAACCATTGCGGAAGAATCCCCCATGATTACCGGCGTCTCCGATGGCGCGCTCCTCCCTTGTGGGGGCCCTCACCGAGGGCACACCCGCCTTAGGTGATTGTTCACTCCTCAGGTCACACCTCCCGACATACGGACGGAGGGACCAATCGGCACTTTCGGAAGGTATCAGCTCGGGTAATCACCCCTCCCTGGGCCTGGCCTTTACCAGGGGGTACGTACGTGTCCTACCTGTCTACCCGGGGCGGGGAATTACGCGTTACCCCGTCACTGGCTACGCATGGAAGTGCGTGGGTCGGCCTTCAGACACGCACAGGGAGGAAGAAAGAGAAAGGGAAAGGAAAGAAGAGGGGGTCTCAAACGCCGCAGCGGAGAAAAGGGTAAAGAGGAGAGGTAAGGAAAGGAGATGGACAAAGGAAGGAAGAAGACATACAAGCAAGGAAGAAGAAGAATGCGGTACATTTACAAGCGTCCGTCTCCGGACGTAGGCGCAAACACTACTCCCAGAGGGGGAGAAAGTGAAGGAAAGAGCAAGAGGTGAGGGGGGGGGGGGTGAAGACAGGGGATGGGGAAGGATGCGGAAAGGGAAGGTATGCAGCCCGGAAAGGAAGGAAGGCCACATTAGCTCGGGGCCCCGTGCTCGCTACGCACGTATCCACAAAAGAGTTGTGGATCCCCTGGGGGGATGACCATAGATGTTAAGTCCCATAGTGTTCAGAGCCATTTAGCCATATTCCATCACTTTACTGAAATAGCAGTTGCAGCAACACTCTAACTTCCATAATAACAATGCCTCTTACATGAAGAGTTTCGTATGCCATGCTCGACTCAGCAAAATGCGGTTGCCCTCAAAGATACTCCGCAACCAGACCAGCGATATGACAGTACACTTACATTCCTGCATGAAAAAGTTTTCGAATTGTCAAAGAGAATATTGAAATCTTGATAATTTCCTACTGCAGGGGGCTAAAGAGATGGTGTGAGGGAAGGGGGATATACCGCCCCATCACATGGGTGTAGACCCATTGCCACATTGTGGACCAGACGTGAGTAACAATAATGGAAACATAAATAACAGTTGTCAAATATGCAAAGTTTTACATAGTAAAAGAGCCCTACCTACAGTGCAACCTGTACAGCAAAACTATCTTACAGTACAGTGGATAAACAAATAGTTAATACACCAAGACACAAGAACATTAAGTCCCTGAAATAGAAAGGTCTACAAATACAGAAGGTTAGATATGATAGGTAGGTGCCTGAAAGAGAAAAAAGTAGAAAAAACACTCGTTCACTGCTACTCGTGGTAGACCATATCACTGGTGACACTATTAGCCATAAACTACAGACTCCATTAGCACTAGGTCGTCAGAAACCCAGAAAAAAAAATTTCACTACTCACAACACTGCATCACAAGGGAGCGTTCTTTGGATTGAAAGGGGTGGGGAGTGACTGGCGTCTATGCTCCGCCGACCGGCCGATGTGCAGTATAGTCTTCAGCTCACCACTCTCGCCTCGTGGTAATCCGTCCATTGGCGCACAAGAAACAGGTTAATGACGCTCTCAGTGTTGTCCAGCAATGCCTATTCAACCTAATCATAGGCTCTTACTACTACAGTAAACATTACAATGTTCTACATGATATAATAAAACACATAGGCTAATAACAAAGAATATATGGATCTCCTCTAACAAGGGGAGGCCGCCAATTGTGAAATTCAGATTCGATTCATACTGCGCATAATAAAAGCTCATAGCCAGATGTGTAATGTGGCAAAGCACCAAGATGCACTTCTCAGCCGTTGTCGAGAAAATCGGCAGTTAAAAGAAACCGTTGCGGTGAAATACTCTCTACGATTAATAATTTTCCACAGCGTCGTGGCGCAGCGCTAAGCGCTCGGGTTTGTAATCCGAAGGTCGCCGGATCGAATCTCGCACCATGCAACTTTTTTTTAGTATTTGCTTTTTGTATATACATTTCCCGGAAATCAGTTGCAACAATTGTGCATATAATAAGTTATTGAAAGTCGTTTGTCGTGGAAAAACTGGCGACTTCGAACATCATTATGTTTTCCGAAAACAAACTTGAATTTCACAAATGTTATTAATTGTCTTCAGAATGTTAACCACGTATAGTTAACGGAAGACGTAGAAACGATATTCCGAAACGAATACGTATAACGTAAGTCAAACGTTCGAATCAGAAATGAGACCCCACGAACACAAATTCGCTGTGGCAGGTATGAAATATAAACTCCGTTACTCGCTCGTTACACTTGAAGGACAGATGTTGAATGGGCCGAAACGAGCCGCCGCATAACAGCGTAGTTGCCTGCTAACTTCGAAAGAAGGTAGATGCGGTCCCTAGCGCAACTTATAACATCGTCGAAAATCAGTGCGGACGGGAGAGCTTTGGTACACCCTGTTAAAAAAACGGAAAAATGGAGGCGGTACAATTGGAGAGCGATCCGCCTTCACCAACATGCATAAGCAATTCATTAATAGTTTATATATATATATATATATATATATATATATATATATATATATATATATCTCCGTGTGAGGTTGATAGATCCTCCGACGGGCGCCTCCCCAGGTGGCGGATAGGGGAAAGCCTCCCAGATATGGGTGGCACCGAGGAAATCAAATACTCGGGGCGGACCAAAACTATCACATCCTCGAGAATAAGTACCCGGAGTAAAAACTGGCGAAACGAAGAAAACTAACACAAAAGCCCAGACACGTCTGTGTGGTAACCACCGGTACTCTGGCCAGCGTCTGTCTCAAATGGTGCGGCTGATACGAGCTCCAGGAACTGAAAATCCCTGGTTCTACCAAACTGGCGCAAGCCAGACGAATTACAAGCATAATGGCAAGTACACCTAAAAACAACATTACCCCAGGTGGACGATCCACCCGTCGCAAGACGGCAACCAGGCACTCGGATTCTGGGGGACCTGGAGATGTACTAAAGGGCGAGTCGGAGCGCTCTGGCAAACTACCCAAGAAAACACACGCATACTTTGGCACCTTCAACATACAGACACTAATACAAACGGGAAAATTACACAATCTAACAACGGAACTCACCAGTCAAAAGATCTCGATCCTAGCGCTACAAGAAACAAGATACACGGATTCAGACACAATAGACTACGGAAACTACAGATTCTTCAAGAGTGGAACCAACAGGAAAATCGGCAAAGGAGGAGCACTCCTCGGCATGGCCTTCGCAGTAAACAAAAACATCCTAGACTCAGTAAAAGAAGTCAACGCGATCAACAACAGGCTCATGACCATGCGAATCAAACACGCCAACAAGAACTACACCCTCATCAACGTACATGCCCCCACGAACGCAGACAACAAGGACAAACCAGAAGAAACAAACAAATTCTGGGAAACTCTAAACCACCCTGGCAAAAATACCCCAAGACAACGCGAAAATTCTACTAGGCGATTTCAACGCACAAATCGGCAGAGAAAAACGCTACAGAAAAACAGTAGGAAATTTCCCTGCACACAAATTCACCAACAAAAACGGCACCAGACTGA
Source organism: Schistocerca americana (assembly GCF_021461395.2). Classification (NCBI taxonomy): domain Eukaryota; kingdom Metazoa; phylum Arthropoda; class Insecta; order Orthoptera; family Acrididae; genus Schistocerca; species Schistocerca americana. The sequence continues at coordinate 788,113,014 of NC_060122.1, read as the reverse complement.
TCGAACTCTGCCAGCAAAACAACCTCAAAATCATGTCAACCTCCCTGATGAAAAAGCCCAAGAAACAAAAGACGTGGCGATCACCAGTCCACTCACTACGCGAATTCCAGATAGATCACGTGGCAATCTCCTATGAATACCAGAAAGAAATCCACGACGTCCAAGTGAGAAAAGGCGCCAACATAGATTCGGACCACTACCTAACAAGAATCAAAATCAAACTCACACCAAGAAGACAACACAAAAAGAAATTGACCTCACCGAAATTTGATACAAGAAAGATCAGAGAATCGAACATCACAGAACACTGGGAAAAACAAGAGGCGAAAGATTGGACCAGCTTTAAACAAAAAATTGTGAACACAGCCAAACAACTGATCCCGCTGACTAGAAAACCCAGGCACCCTTGGTGGAACACTACCTGCGAAATCGCCCTACAAAATCGAAGAACAGCTTTCACAAACTAGCTATAACAGCAACAAAACACAAGAAACACAGGACAACTTCTATGAAATTCGAAGACAAACATCGAAAACAATAAGACAAGAGAAACGCAAATACATAAACGATCAGCTAAACTCCATCGAAGAAGAATTCAGAAATTTCAACACACGGGATTTCTACAGGACGTTCGCCAACCAAGTCAAAGGATACTCACCACAGAACCTCTGCTTCAGAAAAGACGGAAAACTGGCACTTACCAACAAAGAAAACTGAAGAGCTCACGAAGTACTTTTCAAAATTACTAAATTGCCCGGAACCTAACTCAACCTTCGAACCCCGAGAACCGGCCAACGCACCGGAAGCCTCACCATCACCAACAAAAGAAGAAATCCTCCACTGTATAAAAAAACTGAAAAACAACAAGGCAGCCGGTGAAGACGGAATAACGGCAGAACTGCTGAAGAACCTAGGACCAAACTCGCTAAACGAAATCACACAAATCATACAGAACACCTGGACAACCGAAATCATACCTGACGACTGGAAGACCGCACTCATTCACCCGCTACACAAGAAAGGTGACAGGACAGACACAAACAATTATAGAGGAATTTCCCTGCTACCGGTCATCTACAAAATTCTATCAACCTGCCTTCTCACCAGAACCCACCATCTCGGAATACCAAGCGGGTTTCAGACCCAACAGAGCCTGCCCCGAACAAATCTTCAACCTGAAATCAATCATAAAATCCCACATGACAAGCCCCAAAAAAATCATCTGAACTTTCGTCGACTTCAAAAAGGCTTACGACTCGATCGACAGAAAGTCCCTCATCCAAATCCTAAGAGAAAAAGGCCTAGACCAAAAGACCCGAAGACTAATCGAACAGACACTAACCAATACAAAATCCAAAGTCAAATTCATGGGCGAAATCTCGGACCCCTTTGAAAACCACACTGGCCTAAGACAAGGAGATGGACTATCCCCGCTATTGTTCAACATCGTCCTGGACAAAGTAATGAGCGAATGGGAAGCTGAAGTCAGGAGACAAAACACATGGAGGCCAGTCACATTAGGAAGGAAAAGACTGGAAATCCCTTACCTAGCATTCGCAGACGACCTAGCGATACTGACCTATGACCCAACATCAGCAAAAACACAGATCGAAATCCTGAAAGAATGCGCCGAGAAAGTCGGCCTACAAATCTCTTTTGGAAAAACGCAAGTCCTAACAAGAGAAGGCGACGACATCACAACCAAGTACGGCAAAATTAAAGGGGTCACACACTTCAGATACCTAGGCGAAATCATCGAACCGACCGGAACAGAGAAACTGGCTTACGAAGACAGACAACAGAGGACACGGAAATAACTAGGCATGGTACGAAACGTCTACAACAAACAATGCATTTCCAGAAACATCAAGATCAGACACTATAACACAGTGATCAAACCCGCCGTACTGTATGCCAGCGAAACACTAGCACTCAACAGGAAAATCAAAATTGAAGAAATCAAAAAAGAAGAACGCAAAATCATGAGGAAAATTTTAGGAGGAAGACCCACACCAGATGGCTACAGACTACAGAAGAACTCAACAGTAGAAGCATATTCGAACATCGAGAACGATATGAGAAAAAGGCGCCTTAAATTCTACGGACATTTAGATAGACTCCCTGAAACAAGACTCACCAAGAAAATTGTAGAACACATCAAGACACAAAGTCTCGACACCCTGGATGGAAGGAGTCCGAAAAGACCTACAAGCAATTGGCACCACAAACACCACAGACAGAAGCACCTTCCGAAAACACATAGACAATTGGGAAGTAAAGACAGAAGCTCTAAAACAGCGGACCAAACAAGAATGGTCTGAGGAGAGAAAAGAGGCCCTCTCCAAGAGAATGAAGGAGTACTGGAAGGACAAGAAGAACAAGCCTTTAAAGTCATAAGCTTAACGATTTCCTTTTAGGGAAAATTCGCCAACAACAATTATATTATTTGAATTACAAAAAACTAATAATAAAAAAAACTGCATGGCGCGAGATTCGATCCGGTGACTTTCGGATTACGAACCCGAGCGCTTACCGCTGCGCCACGACGCTGTAGAAAACTACTAATCGTAGAGAGCATTTCACCGCAACGGTTTCTTTTAACTGTCGATTTTCTCGACAACGGCTGAGAAGTGCATCTTGGTGCTTTGCCACATTACACCTCTGGCCATGAGCTTTTATTATGCGCAGTATGAATCGAATCTGAATTTCACAATTGGCGGCCTCCCCTTGTAAGTTATATCTTGTTACTAAGTGAATAATACAAGAATAATAAGTATCATTAAGCAGGCGTAGTAAGATTTTTAAATGAAAAATATTTTGGATAACAACATATAGACACTAGACACTAGTAATCACTGAAACCATATATCTGGATAGGCAAGAAGAAACGAAATACATATAATCTAGAGTGAACAGACAAAGTGAAAAGAAAAAAAATTGCATATGGTAATAACACATACTAGTTAAGTCTTACTCGATTAGTGTGTCCCCATAAAACCTCATAATAATCAGAAATGAATGTTTGTACTTATGTACAACAGCAGCTGATATATATACAGATTCAGACACGTCAAAATACAGTCAGTCAGTCTTTAATCTTGCTTACTACGGTATAGTTTAACGTTTTCCACGCGGTGTTTGCCCTCGTGGCATGAGGTATGCTGCCGATTACACCTTGAAAATAGTTTATATACTCTTTACACTTGCTATGTTTCCAGTTTCGCACCTGGGCATCCGATGCATCGTGCCTTGAGTTCTGACATACGTAGCCACTACAGTGTCCTCTGTGACCACCATGTCGACAGAAACTACCTCCTTGCCTCTTGCCAATACTATTATTCCAATGTCGTCCATTATGTCTATTCTTATCGTTGAAATGGTTATCTGTATTGGTTTCGTTGCTCCCTGATACTCTTGTATCATCTACTCCTCCTATTACACGTGACTCATACAACGTGTCTAATTGTCCTGAGGCTGACTTCATTGCCTCTACATCATCTCTAGGGATTACTAGGAACTTATCCTGAACTCCATTTCGTTGCTTACTTATGACCAGGGACACTATTGCTTCTGTTGTCATTGGTTGGCCTAAATACAAGTTCCTCTCATAATAATCTTGAAAAAATTTCTACTTCATTGTGCTTCTGTTGCGACCAACATTGTTGCAAAAATTCCTTTTCAAATTCAGCAGAGGTTGTACACGTATTGTCCTATTCTCATACCCCTGGTACCAGCTTCACCTTTCAATGCTATTGCAACAAAGCGTACCTTTCTCTGTTCGTCCCATAATTCAGGTAACACGCCCTTAAATTGATCTATGAAATCTCTGGGATGCCACCTTACGTTTGGTTCGAAGTTCCTCAAATTCCCTATGCCAAGGAAGACATCATTTTGTATACCAATTAAGCTACCTCCCGCAATGTTTCCATTAATAGTGATTTCACTTTGCAATTCACCTGCTGATCGACGTGCTCTTTAGTCTTTCCTACCTTCCCCATGAACCATGGACCTTGCCGTTGGTGGGGAGGCTTGCGTGCCTCAAAGCTACAGATGGCCGTACCGTAGGTGCAACCACAACGGAGGGATATCCGTTGAGAGGCCAGACAAACGTGTGGTTCCTGAAGAGGGGCAGCAGCCTTTTCAGTAGTTGCAAGGGCAACAGTCTGGAAGATTGATTGACCTGGCCATACAACATTAACCAAAACGGCCTTGCTATGCTGGTACTGCGAACGGCTGAAAGCAAGGGGAAACTACGGCCGTAATTTTTCCCGAGGGCATGCAGCTTTACTATATGGATAAATGATGGCGTCCTCTTGGGTAAAATATTCTGGAGGTAAAATAGTCCCCCATTCGGATCTCTGGGCGGGGACTACTCATGAGGACGTCGTTATCAGGAAAAAGAAAACTGGCGTTCTACGGATCGGAGCGTGGAATGTCAGATCCCCTAACCGGGCAGGTAGATTAGAAAATTTATGAAGGACAGTGGATAGGTTAAAGTTATATACAGTGGGAATTAGTGAAGCTCGGTGGCAGGAGGAACAAGACTTCTGGTCAGGTGAATACAGGGTTATAAACACAAAATGAAGTAGGGGGTAATGCATGAGTAGGTTTAATAATGAATAGGAAAATAGGAATGCGGGTAAGCTACTACAAACAGCATAGTGAACGCATTATTGTGGCCAAATAGACACGAAGCCCACACCTACTACAGTAGTAAAAGTTTATTGCCAACTAGCTCTGCAGATTATGAAGAAATTGAAGAAATGTATGATGAGATAAAAGAAATTATTCAGGTAGTGAAGGGAGACGAAAATTTAATAGTCATGGGTGACTGGAATTCGAGAGTAGGAAAAGGGAGAGAAGGAAACATAGGTGAATATGGATTGGGGCTAAGAAATGAAAGAGGAAGCCGCCTGGTAGAGTTTTGCACAGAGCATAACAATCATAGCAGACACTTGGTTCAGAATCATGAAAGAAGGTTGTATATATGGAAGAATCCTGGTGATACTAGAAGGTACCAGATAGATTATATAATGGTAAGACAGATTTAGGAACCAGGTTTTAAATTGCAAGACATTTCCAGGGGCAGATGTGGACTCTGACCACAATCTATTGGTTATGAACTGTAGATTAAAACTGAAGGAACTGCAAAAAGGGAGAATTTAAGATGATGGGAACTGGATAAACTGAAAGAACCAGAGGTTATACAGAGTTTCAGGGAGAGCATAAGGGAACAATTGACAGGAATGGGGGAAAGAAGTACAGTAGAAGAAGAATGGGTAGCTCTGAGGGATGAAGTAGTGAAGGCAGCAGAAGATCAAGTAGGTAAAAACACGAGGGCTAGTAGAACTCCTTGGGTAACAGGAGAAATATTGAACTTACCTGACGAAAGGAGAAAACATAAAAATGCGGTAAATGAAGCAGGCAAAAAGGAATACAGACATTTCAAAAATGAGATCGACAGAAAGTGCAAAATGGCTAAGCAGGGATGGCTAGAGAATAAATGTAAGGATGTTGAGGCTTATCTCACTAGGGGTAAGATAGATACTGCCTACAGGAAAATTAAAGACACCTTTGGAGAAAAGAGAGCCACTTGTATGAATATGAAGAGCTTAGATGGAAACCCAGTTCTAAGCAAAGGAGGGAAAGCAGAAAGATGGAAGGAGTATATAGAGGGTCTATACAAGGGCGATGTACTTGAGGACAATACTATGGAAATGGAAGAGGATATAGATGAAGATGAAATGGGAGATACGATACTGCATGAAGAGTTTGACAGAGCACTGAAAGACCTGAGTCGAAACAAGGCCCCGGGAGAAGACAACATTCCATTAGAACTACTGACGGCCTTGGAAGAGCCAATACTGACAAAACTACCATCTGGTGAGCAAGATATGAGACAGGCGAAATACCCTCAGACTTCAAGAAGAATATAATAATTCCAATACCAAAGAAAGCAGGTGTTGACAGATGTGAAAATTACCGAAGTATCAGTTTAATAAGTCACAGCTGCAAAATACTAACGCGAATTCTTTACAGACGAATGGAAAAACTGGTAGAAGTCGACCGCGGGGAAGATCAGTTTGTATTCCGTAGAAATGTTGGAACACGTGAGGCAATACTGACCCCACGACTTATCTTAGAAGAAAGATTAAGGAAAGGCAAACCTACGTTTCTAGCATTTGTAGACTTAGAGAAAGCTTTTGACAATGTTGAATGGAATACTCTCTCTCAAATTCTGAAATTGGCAGGGAGCGAAGGCTATTTACAATTTGTATAGAAACCAGATGGCAGTTAAGAGTCGAGAGGCATGGTTGGGAAGGGAGTGAGACAGGGTTGTAGCCTCTCCCCGATGTTATTCAATCTGTATATTGAGCAAGCAGTAAAGGAAACAAAAGAAAACTTCGGAGTAGGTATTAAAATCCATGGAAAAGAATTAAAAACTTTGAGGTTCGCCGATGACATTGTAATTCTATCAGAGACAGCAAAGGACTTGGAAGAGCAGTTGAACGGAATGGTCAGTGTCTTGAAAGGAGGAGATAAGATGAACATCAACAAAAGCAAAACAAGAATAATGGAATGTAGTTGAATTAAGTCGGGTGATGCTGAGGGGATTAGATTAGGAAATGAGACACTTAAAGTAGTAAAGGAGTATTGCTATTTGGGGATCAAAATAACTGATGATGGTCGAAGTAGAGAAGATATAAAATGTAGACTGGCAATGGCAAGGAAAGCGTTTCTGAAGAAGAGAAATTTGTTAACATCGAGTATAGATTTAAGTGTCAGGAAGTCGTTTCTAAAAGTATTTGTATGGAGTGTAGCCATGTATGGAAGAGAAACATGGACGATAAATAGTTTGGACAAGAAGAGAAAAGAAGCTTTCGAAATGTGGTGCTACAGAAGAATGCTGAAGATTAGATGGGTAGATCATATAACTAACGATGAAGTACTGAATAGAATTGGGGAGAAGAGGCGTATGTGGCACAACTTGACAAATAGAAGGGACCGGTTAGTAGGACATGTTCTGAGGCATCAAGGGATCACCAATTTAGCAGTGGAGGGCTGCGTGGAGGGTAAAAATCATAGAGGGAGACCAAGAGATGAATACACTGAGCAGACTCAGAAGGATGTGGGTTGCAGTAAGTACTGGGAGATGAAGAAGCTTGCACAGGATACGGTAGAATGGAGAGCTGCATCAAACCAGTCTCAGGACTGAGGACCACAACAACAACAACAATAACCTCACTGTACTCCACTCCTACTCGCCGTGCTTACGCATCCTGGTTTAGCGCAACAGCTGATATCCTGTGTTTACAGTGCTTTCCTTCATCAACCAGTTGTTCGAAATGCTCATCGTGAACCTCAACCTTTTTACGAAGTTCTTCCTTCACTTCTTTGACACCTGACTGTACCTTTTCAATACATTTAGCATTACCATCAACGTTCTCCTCAAACCTAATGGTAAGTTCATCTATCCTCTGATGACTTGACTCAGCCACTTTCCTTAGAACCTCATTAGTCTTGTCGATCTTTTTACTGAGTTGTTCGTTTATCTGCTCTACCGATTGCCTAATCTCTTCCCTTAATTTTCTGTTTTCATGCATCTGGTGCTTAATGTCTTTCTTTATTTGTTTGTTGTCATTCAGTAATGTTCTGTTATCATTCAATATTGTTTTGAGCATGTCCACGATGGACAGGTCAGGCAAAAGTTTACACTCATCCCGTCTGGGCATCTCTATGATTGGTGACGACGCTGCATTAGGTCTTCCCATCTCTGTTGATATACTATTGTCCCCTTTACCGGAATCCTTCGACATTTCACCACTACTTGGTTCTGTTTTTGTCTCCATCTGATTACTTTCGCCTAAAGAGTCCGTACTGGTTCAAATGGCTCTGAGCACTATGCGACTTAACTTCTGAGGTCATCAGTCGCCTACAACTTAGAACTAATTAAACCTAACTAACCTAAGGACATCACACACATCCATGCCCGAGGCAGGATTCGAACCTGCGCCCGTAGCGGTCGCTCGGTTCCAGACTAAAGCGCCTAGAACCGCACGGCCACTCCCGCTGGCTAGAGTCTGCTTTCACCTCTCTGTCTACTGCAGTTTCACCGACCTCATTATTTGTCATACTGAACCACTGTAAAGTCACCCAGCCAAGAAATAAACCAGTCACAATAACACCCGCAGCACAGAATGGATGGCAATAACGACAACAAACTACAACGCCGTATGCATTCAACGCGGCAATCCGTCCTGAGAAGCACACATAGCATACAAGGTCACGTAAAAGAAAACAAAAGAATGAAATATAAGCTATTGTAAATATAGTTCTGCAATTGTAAAAACTGTTGTTAAAAAATTAGACGACTAAGTAAGCAGAGTCTGACAGTGACATTTACTTGACTATACGATCGCCAAGGTAAATAATGGGGTCGACAGAAGCGTCCGATCCAACGCGTCGGCTTTGACCCGTGACGTAAGGGTGTCGTGTGTGACGTCATGACGGCGCGGAGTTTGGTTTGAGTGTGGCTGTCTCCAGTTCCGTTTTATTTTATTTTATTTACTTTTCTGATCTGTTCGTTCTATCTCTTAAGATTTTTTAAAATTTAAAAACACTTATTACTTATTTTAATTATCTGTTTCCTCGAGTTTCTGTTTTAGTTTATTATATTTATCTTTGATCAGTTAGTTCTATCCCGTGAGATTTTTTTTTTTAAGACAAAAAACACTAATCAGCTACTGAAGCATCTTTATCTTCTATGGGTTGCAGGGGTTACGACCCCTGGGGAGGTGGGTCGGTATTCATGCATGGCTGTCTTCACTTACACGTTGTAGGTACGCAAGGCGTCTAAATTTGTTTATATTTAGTTTGCCCCCCCACCCAAAACACCCCATTTCCCGCGCTTGTCCCGGTAGTGTCATTAGGCTTCTTGTGGAAAGTGTGTGTGTTTGTTTGGTTTCCGCCATATTTGTGACGTCATGGGTCAAAGCAGACGGGTGGGATCGGACGCTTCCGTATTTCCTAAATAATGTCATCGTGACGTTAATTTAATGATACAAAAGCAGTTTAACTGTCACTGTTTGTAATTACGTAATTATAGAACGCAATCTGCACTGACAGTTAATTACTCTCATTGCTTCAGTTGTGTGAGGTAACGTTGTGATGCACGACTTACTTTGCGTTGTCTAGCGGCCTCGCAGTCGCAGCTGCTCCGTAGCGCCGTGCCTCTGTCAGCACTGCCCCTTCTCTGCAACGCGTGGTAATGGTTACAGCCTCGTTCCTAGGCGCCGCTCACGTCGTATGCGGTGATGGCTGCAAAATGTTTTCACTTTTGCCCATAGCTTCCACTAGCGTCGTCTTCCGTAATGGCTCCCAAATAAGTGTTTCGTTTCGCCCATAGGTGCCGCTAGCGTCGTCAAAAGCGCACCACCGTGGAGTATGTTCACTACGTAGCACAAGTTCTTTGCACTGTCACGGATCGGACGGGTATATACACTGTGTCAGTAGTTCTTTGGCGTACACATTTTACAGCTCGCGTGACGACACTCAACAATCCAAATCAACAGTCACTGTTTATACACAAATAGTTCACTCGCCTAATTAATTATACAGCACTTCTTATCCGCGATTGCAAGTCCTGAATGTTGTCATGTAAAGCACCTAGGGGCTCGAATGGTGGTGGGGGACCCTTAAACTGGTTCCTCACTTCGGACTGTGCACCCTGTCCACACCACGTACCTGATAATCCCGCGGCGGTCGTATTGTTCTGATCCACACTGATGCTGGATTGCCTGAAATTATCCGTCGAAATATGGAAGTGGGATTAGGGGAGCCACTCAACGTTAAAACACAACTCTGTTCTACGTCTGGTATGAACAACTATATTCTGAGACGATAAAAGAAAATCGCAGGTTGCACTGTTTACGTTCTAATTCATAAGTGTTTATCCCAATTAATGGATAATTCCCAGTCCACAATATCACTCAGACGAGCGTACTCGTAACCAACACGACGCGGGTGATTGTCGATGATGCGGAAGCCCAAAGATCGCACGAAAGTTCTTACCTTCGTCACGTATACACAGATATTTGGTACCAGTCCTCCTAAACACTAGTAATAAATTTTAATACTGTTCACAAAGTTAAATTAACAGTTCACAGTTTTCAATTGTACGAACGTGTGCGTAACCGTCGCAGCGCGGTTGATTGTTGATGATGTGGAACGCGGCGACCGAACGCACATTCTCACGCTCGCTACAAGACACTGGCACTTAAACGCTCTCCTTCGTGGTCAATAATTTACTGATTCACATTTGTTCATTCTGAGAGGCCGAACACGGCGCGGATGATTGATATACAGTGCGACACGCAACGAGAGAATACGCAAATAAGTTATTGGCGGCACTGCTCATTTTTAATTACATCATTACGCACTTTCCTCTGAATCAATTCCATATTCCATCACTTTACTTTTTGTAGCGGATCGCGCTTAGGTAAAACTCTCGCGCGATCCTCCAGCTCTGGCGGCAGCCAGGCGAAGCTCGTTCAAAGTCACCCGCCTTTCAAATCGTAAGTGAAGACAGCCATGCATAAACACCCACCCACCTCCCCAGGGGCGTAACCCCTGCGACCCATAGAAGATAAAGATGCTTCAGTAGCTGAATTAGTATTTTTTGTCATTTTTAAAAAAAATCTCACGGGATAGAATCGTAAGTGAAGACAGCCATGCATAAACACCCACCCACCTCCCCAGGGGCGTAACCCCTGCGACCCATAGAAGATAAAGATGCTTCAGTAGCTGAATTAGTATTTTTTGTCATTTTTAAAAAAAATCTCACGGGATAGAAGGAAAGGATCAATTTTTATTAAGCATGATAATATACAATAACATCTCCTTGTACATCAATCACACCTTCAAGGACACCACTTATTTTACACCAAACATTTAGTCTCTCATTTGCATTAATCTTCCTCCTGTTCCTCGTATACAATGAAAATGGTTTATCCGTTGTTACCACTGCAGTACCATAATTCTTGTTTGGAACTACACTAATTGAAACGTACGAAAGCTTATTATATCGCTCTCATTATAGCTCTCGAGTCCTCCAAGTGGTGAATCACCTCCTCGTAGTATAGCTATTGTAAACCATGAATTACCACTCACAACTTGCAGCAACACTTGAACTTCCATAATAACAATGCCTCTTACACGCAGAGCTACCCACAACACAACATAGCAGTTCCGTATCCCACGCTCGACTCAGCAAAATGCGGCTGCCCGGAAAGATACTCCGCAACTAAGCCAGCGATATGACAGTACGCTTACGAACTACACAGATCACTCTTCCGGGCACGATTGACACTTGTAACGTATTGAGGACATTGCACAAGTCCTGTTCGTGGTGAAGTAGAACAGCGCGACGTGCAGGCTTGCCTGGTATCCGCATTTATGTTCAAGCTGCTTTGCTCGCGGTGCTTCCATAATTTTGCCCAACCCTTGTACGTCAATCATTCAAAAAGCGTCGTTGAAGTAAGACATGAAGCGAATCGAAAGATGTGGTGTTCTTTTAAAATGTATGGTGGTAAGATCCTATATGGCCAAACTGCTGAGGTCATCGGTCTCTAGCCTTACACACTACTTAATCTAACTTAAGACAACTTACGCTACGGACAACACACACACACCCATGTCCGAGGGAGAACTGGAACCTCCGACGGGAGGAGCCGCACCAACCGTGGCAAGGCGCCTCAAACCGCGCGGCTACCCCGAGCAGCTTTAAAATTTAGTCTGATGATCGGGGAGACAACGTGATACCGATGCGTCTGTTGTAATGGTGACGTTTCTTAGCTTTCCTGTACCTCAAAGGCAAGTGCCACACATCAACAAAAAGTTCGCTGCAGTTTGATTTCATAATTATTATTATGTCCTCCGAGCTTGCGTTGATTCAAAAAGAGATTAATGTAAGAACAATAGAAAGACTATAGCGAACGAAGACGGAAAATGAAAAATTTCGTGATAATAAGGACATAAGGAAAAGGATTCAGCAGTACCACAAAGCCAATTGACTGAACATTCGTTGTGAGCAGAAAAGTAAATGGGAATACTTTCATAGCAGGTCGCTACAAATAAAGACCACAAAGATTGACATGAAATTTTCTTTAAAGTAACCTTGGAAATAAATTAAATAAAGGACTCTAAATAATTCTCTTTTCCTGCTGTAATGTATAAAATATGTTTGTACTAAGGCTATGAGAGCTACGGAAAACTTGAATGTAGTCTTTCAAAAGGTGCTCAAAAATGGTTGTGCTCAAAACATGAAGGGATTTTCCAAATTATTTCTTTAGGTCCTTCATTTCCTCATTAAGGAGGAAGGTAGGACAAACGCCTTCCAACGGAAAAATGTCTAAGCAAACACCGCTGTATAAAACATTCTCGGACTCCTTGCCGCCTCAGTTCAGTGTAAAACCTCGAGCTTTCGACGATTACCTCCATCGCCTTTGTCAGGAGCAACTGACAGTTTGCTCCTGAAGATGACGATGGGAAAATTGTCGAAAGCTACATGTATTATCCTGAACTGACCTGGCAAGGAGTTAGAGAACGTTTTATGCAACAATGTAGTGGCGAAGGACTTCTTCGTTTTCAAACATTGCTGCTTCACACCGGCTGTGGGGCTGCTGAGTACTTTACTGTCTGTTAAACCCTGGTGACTTGGGACGCTTTCGTTCTCTTTATGAACACGCAGACACTAAGGAACGTTAGTCACTTATACAGTAATAACATTATATTGTTCTAAAATATTTCAGTATTAAAACGCTACCTGTTAATGTGCTGCGCCTTTTGTTTGTGTCGTTATACAGTTCTCGGCTTAAATTACCGTCTGCAAACAATAACTAGCTCTCATTGTACATATAAAACAGGGAGGGAATGGAAGGGCAGGGAAACTGCAAGGAGCAGAAGAAAGAGAATGCGAATAACCTTTAGGTTAAAGCTTAATCAACTCTTGTAGCTATTGTCGCAAATTACAATAGTAACGGAACAGATTGACATACATAAAGAATACAAAATTTACTATCGAAGATACATCCATGTAACTGTATGTCGTGCATCCCATACTGATTTACGCCATTTTCTCATAGTTCATAATGCGCGATTTGTCTTATCGTTGAAGTATGTAGCACTTTGGTCAAACCATAGGTGGTAGGACAATCTCTAGAAGTGCAATTCCTCCTCAGTAGTGCCTGCATTTCCAAATGTTGTCATTTCGTGAACGGTCATCATCAGAGACGGTGTTAGTCGACTTGGTATTTGTGGAATGAAGGTATAAACACTACGGATATTCAAAGATGACCCGCTGCGCTGTGTGGAGAATGTGTACAGTCACAAATGTGTTCTAGCAACATGACAACACTCGTCCCCATACCATTCTGGAAATCACGGATGGCATCGTTGAAATGAGATTCCAGGTACAGCCACACCCACCGTATTCTCCTGACTTTCCCTCTTTAACTTCTGTAGGCCCACATACAACCAGTTTTCAGGAGTCTATCACACCCGCCGAAGGACAACCGTTCGCAGTTTCTGGAAGCCTGCGAAACTATGTGCGCTTAGAGATTCCTTCATAACCCCACACAGGTGGTAATCAGAAGGGTCTCAGACGAGAAACGCGATCCGCTGTGGTAGTACTGTTAACGCCATTTCAACGATGCCAGTCTTGGTTTTCTGACTTGTATGGGGATGAGCGTTGTCTTGTTGCAAGAGCACTTGCCGTGACAGTGCATAATGTCCACACACGGCCACCAACCGTCTGTTGATATCATCAGTGTTCACATCCTCCTTCCACAGACATCATGTCATCCAAGGCTGTCCTTGATCAGCACACTCCATTTTCAGATAAATTACGGAAATGCACCCTGGTGACGTTTTCGACAAGCCGATATTTCGATAAGTCACCACCTTGTCATTTTCAAGGCCAAACTGTAAGAAGTAAGCGCTGTTCAAATGAATTTAAAATTTCGGTTTGCAGAGCAGTTCGCAGTTCCTGAAAGACAAAGACAAACACACACACACACACACACACACACACACACACACACACACACACACACACACACACACACACGCTCACACACACATACATATTATACACACTGTAAACGCTAGCACCACCACAAAATCAAAAATGATCAACGTGAGAAATGATCGATAGCGAAGATTACTAAACAACGGGTGAGGTAGTATTAATTCTGTCCCTCTGTTTTTAGAGAAGGGAGAAGGCAGAATCCCTTACAGAATTTAAGCGAAAACCTCCTGTCTTTACAAAATTACTTGCTAATTTAATCTCAGCTGCTTCCTTAATAACACTGTCCCAATAGCAAGAAATGCATCCCAGAATCTCCGTGTTGTTATATTCCATAGGATGCCCGACGCTATGTCAATGTTTCGCAATAGCCGATCTGTTTGGTTGTAGGAAGGGCGTGTGACGCTTGTGCTCAGTACACCGGACCTGTAACGTCTTGAAGACAGACCAATATAAGACATGCCACAACTTCAAGGAATACAACAGACATCTGCCTTAGGCAAATCAAGATCATCCTTAATGGAACCAAACAAACACAATCTTAGACGGTGGTCGCAATACATGTCACATCATATTTCCGAAAAATACGACCAATCTTGTTGTAGATGCTCCATGCGGAAGGCACAAAATCTGTAGACCTTGGTGACCACTCGGTATTATCCTCACTCACCCGGTGCACGATAGGTTGATAGCGCATTACACACCTGATCTGTCTTTGGCTGTACCCATTCTGACCCAAGGTGACCAAAAAATGGGTTAACTCAACTAGCAGAGAAACTCAGTGTCTGAAAAGACGTGGACCCTGTGAACCAGGGTAAAATAAGCACCCCTTCACGCTGAGCTGGATGGTGACAACTATGAGCCTATAGATACAAATCAGTGCGAGTAACCCTCATGTAAACAGTGTGTCAAAACGTACCATCGACCTTCCTCCTGACCAACATATCAAGGAAGGGAGGGTTGCCATTCTTTTCTACGTCCATCGTGAAACCAATATTGGGGTGGACTGGACTCAGAAGTTCTAAAAAGTCGTTCAAATTCTCACTGCCTTCAAACCGAGCAGCTAACCTATCGTCTACATACCTGAAAAAATACGTAAGTTTCAAAGTCACCGACTTCAAGGAAGAGTGGACAGAGACCACATCAAAACTTACCGCGATATCAGAGTCACTTCAACGCATTCCCTCTAATCAGGTCTCACACACAAGGTTTTCAGGTCACGTTGGGGAATTTGGCTGTACTGTGCATCTAGTGATTATCTTTATACGTACGGTCAGACCAAAGTACTACATAATTGCAATTATGATGAGTCAAATAACGGGAAAAATAAAGTGTGAATCAATACGTAACGTAGAAAGGCATGATAAAATAATAATACAGTAGAATAGGACAGACATAGCAGGATGTGAGAAAAGGTGATTGGGATGATTATATGTATAACTGGAGAGTTTAAGCACTTACAACCAAGTCTCCAGCAAATGGCATTTCTCTCGGGCACTGGAGGTGCCCCGCGTTTTATTGGTGTGCGAATATTTCGTGGTGTTCATGGAGTTTCCTGCATAGCTTATCTTTATACTGGAACAGTACAACCCCTGGATATCATCTGTCAGAGACACAATCAAATCCGTCTATTTTCGTCTAGTGCCGTATAGTTTCAGCCATGGCTTTACCAGACTGATATTTCTGGCATATGTTACCGTTTTATTCCTTCGCTAATTGTACCATTCCTTTCCTGTGCCTGTTGCTTTTACTTATTTCTTTACCTGCCAGCGTGCAGTAAGCAATAATTCCCTTTCAGCAGGTGCATGCCATTGCAGTCGCCCCACCATAATTTTCGTGACGCTGGAATGGAAAGTTATAGAGACCACCTGTAGGCGAATCGTGTCTGCTATGTTCCTTTTTTTAAGTTTCAAGTTTTAATTGCTTTTTTGTTGTGTTGTTCAGATAGTGTCGAGGGCTGGGGAGGGGGGGGGGGGGAGAAGGGACCAAGTAAGCATTTGTCCTGATGAATGTACCGGTTAAAACCATCAAAAAGAAAAGAAATCACTGGACTGGTCCATCGAACGTGCGACACTAATGACTAGATCACTGAGAGAGTCTAATACCAACAATACTGATGATTTCTGCAATACTTTGCGTAGAAGATGAGAACGTAGCGGCTGAATTGTATATTGTCGTCTCGCAAATTTTCATCGGAATCGAAGGTATTATCACGAATGCTGTCCTGTAGAAGTGGAACTCGTGTTAACAGTGTTTCTGCTATGGTCTGGTGCTAAAAGCTTGTGGTCGTAACGGAGAAACTATCACAGCAGCACACTAACGAAATTTCCTGATCTCATTACGCGACGCTGACAGAACGTGTACCAGGAAGCTATCCAAGATAGGAGTTCCTGTTTGTCACCAACACCCCAGCGCATTCTACACAGTTACACGTTGGGCTATCATATTTTGCCTCAGTGGCTGTATTCACCTGACAGTGCGTAGTGATTTCTTCCACCTTTCTCGGATGTACATGCCATTACGTGGGAGGCATTTCCAGAAGACAAAGTGGTCAATTTAGAGGTGGAACCTTTCATGACAGCAAAAATGGGGATTTGTACAACCAAGGCCTGTCAATGCATCGATCGTTACGAACAACGTGTCGCATTGTAAGGCAAATATGTCGAGAATGACTGTCATCATCAGCAAGTTTCATGGTCGCAGCTTGGTTTTTTCGAGCTGATAAGTAATACTCTGTGACTACCTCTCGTAGGTGTGGAAACGGCCGAAGAACACTTGTACTCGGATAACTTCCCGCTTTATTTCTGCACCGCATTAGGTAGGACCTGACGTCAGACGGGCGTCGTGACTAGGTAAAGAGGTCTCTGCGTATGGGGTGGAATGGGAGTTCCCCCACCCCTTCCGCCACTGGGATGGGCTGGAGTGGGCGCCCACCACTCCCACCCCCTCCCCCCTGCCCATGCCTCCTGCTGCTTACGTCGCCCGAACAGCTGACGGGGCTCTGCGACGCCAGCTACCTGTGTTCTGCAACGCTGACAGCCGGCTGCTCTCCGCTACACCTGAGAGGCCCTGTCCCGAGCTACTGTGCTCCCAGGGAGCCTACCGCAGTGCTGACTGACTGCGAAAGCCAGGTAGATGCTGAAAGCGCCCGACTTAATCTTCTATATACCTGAATATTTTTTAAATACATGACTTCAACATGTACTTTAATGAGCGTGGATGCAAAAGGCAGCCATCCTACAGAGTGTGTAAGGAGAAACCGTTCCATTTGTAATGTGATACAGGACTTGTCAAAAGTAGGAAAGAGATATCTTACAACCTCATGCAAGGGAATAAATACTGGGTGGTTATTTCTTGTTTACTGGAAAATTTAGTCAATACACAATTATGTTTGAACTGTGACCTCGAGAACGCAGTATGGTTTTACAGCGGCTTGTGCTGAAATTAAAACGTTCAAACTTCGTTGTGTGGGATAAATACGGGCTGAGATACTTTTCTGATCAACGTCCTTCTACATGAGTCGTATCAATAGTCACAGACCATTAACTGTGAATTTTGAAGACCGTTTGAAATAGACCACATCACGGACGCATACGTATGATGAATGTCGTAGTAGGTGAACGTTCAAAATACGGACCAGTTCTTTCTCAAAGAAATCTTGTGAAGTCCTCCTCATATGAGAACAAGTACTATTATACTGAAATATGGCATTTGTCTGATGGAAGGCAGTATTTTCTCCTCAAAGAACTTCCTCACGTAGCAGTTACTATTCAAATATAATAAATACGTGAAGTTGTAACATCATGCTTAATTCAGTGGCGTCCACTACCATTACTCTTGCCTCCGTGGCGATAGATACTGCAAACCACATCAACTGTTCGACTACACTAGAATTTGCCGCTCGGTACGCCACCGTCGACGCAAACAGTTACACACCTCGTTATGGCCAGACAAACAATTAGGCGACATTCCTTGTGCGAATTACTTTTACAATAAGGTATGTGCAAAATCAATTATTAACTGTTTACCAAATTTATATGGAAACTGCGTATTTACCACGAATTCTATATACATAAACTCATGAAATCGACATGAGTAACCCAGAGCATTACCCAATATTCCTGTCTCAGACCAACTACAATTCAATTTTTTTAAGGAGTGTCTGTAGTCTGCAGTTGAATGTGAACACGTTGCAGTGCCGGATGTTGGGTACCATTCATGTAATTAATTCATAACTTTGACAACAATATGTAGATATTTAGATAAGAAGTGGCAAACTGACCATGCGTTTTTTTCCTCTATATACCCCATCTGTTATATTTGAATAGTGCTTTGTTTAAGTTCAATAGTTAAGTTAAATATGGTAGTCAAGGCACCACAGAAACCGCGAGCAGAAGGTGCGGTACGGCCGGTCTTAGGTTAACGTTGGACTTAGAAAATTTTGTGAGCCTGAGAGTTGAATAACTACACGGGACACCTTTGATCATCTCGATCAGAAAAACAACAACGGCCTAGTTATCTGCTAGCGCCATCAGACGTTGGCATGTTATTGTAGCTGCACTAGCAAATGCTCGAGTTGCGTGAATGGTATAGCTGCTGTACGAGTGTCTCTCTTATAGTGTCGGCATGAGGCTTTCTGTGTAAACTGTGTGCAGTGATATAATGGAGAGAATTAATCCTACAATTGTCGTCGAAATTTTAGGTACAAAGTTGTGACCTAATGAATATGAAATTGAAAGTGGGGTCAAGGATAGAGAGTTGGTTGATATAACATAATAATTCAGAAATATAATGGAGATAAAGCAGAAATACCTGACGTTACGATGGATAGATATACCGATTTTGAAGGACTAGAAGAACCAGAACCTGAAGGCCGCTGTTCAAGCAATACACGACGTTCGCGTCCAGAGCAGCAGGAACAGTCCAGTGAAAGTGAGTACGGACTATCTTCACCCAAACAGTAGAGGCCCAGAGCATTAGGAGATGTTGCCGATACCATACTAGAGAACATTTACGAACGCTATTAAAACCATGGCTTCAATTGCTATAGCAAACTAATGTGGCGCTGTAAGTGCATTAAAAGTAAATAAAATTGCAGATTAACTATGAAAAGCCGAGCAGGATATCGCAAGAAAGGAAACAGGCATACAATGTGGCGATTTTTTAGAGCAATGTCGTATGGATCTACAGTTCACTATTGGCATCTGAAAATCTTAAGGCTGAATAAAGACATTCCATCCAGGCGTATTATTACATTTGTCAAACGTAAGGACATAGAAGACGATAACAGTATATGTCAGAATGCTCAACAGTTTGACAGAACAGGGTGTGGACAAAGGAAATGTTTGGAATAGTGACTATAGTCAGTTCCAGTGTGAAATGTCTCCGTTATCAACACAGAGGATCTAACTACAGCTATGGTGTAGCATTCTCTTCATAGCCCCACCCACAGCTACACAACTGATGTGGCTTCATTAACGACAGAGTAGCGGATAAGTTCTACATCTTCTTTCAAAAGGGGCAGGGCACTTTCGGCCCAAATATTTCAAAGACACCTGAAATAATTTTCTCACAAAATATTCGTGTGGAGGCAAGGAGAAGTGGAAAAATGACTAAAGAACCCATGTAACGTTTTCTAACTTCAATCCTTGGCGAACATGTAACAAGTGAAAAGACCCTATTATTGTGAGATTGCTGGTCAGGCATACAGATCGTATCCTCCAGATGCAATTTTCCAAGCAAAGATCTTACACTGAAGATATTTACAACGAAAATAACAACATATTGCCAACCCCTTGATGTTTACTTCCTACGGTAATAGAAGCTCTATATCAGGCGGCTTGCTGATTTTGTAAGACTGCAGTGTGCCAAACCACAAGAAAAGGTACATGATCGTCATTTCATCGGAAAACTTCACTCTGTGATTTACAATAAATTTTCTGCATCAGAGTATACGCCTCTGTTGTAATATGCTTAGCGAAAGGTAGATTGGGGCTACGGCATACCCCCTATCACGATTTCAAAGCGTAAGTAGAATTGTTGTTGCCATTCGACTACTTGAATGCGGAAGTGATTTTGAATGTCAAAACGTAGCTTTAGTGAGGTGCGCAAAGTGTGCTCCTCCATTTTGTTTTAACCACTTCATCTAAATTCCGCAGCTGCACTATTAGTACTAGCATAAGCTATATCAGGTGTGTACGACATGTGTGTTCTGTGCTATTATAACTACTTTAAGCAGATGGTTTTTCGCACTGTTGATTGAAAATGTAATGATACACTGATGCCACTGAAGTACGTATATCTTGTTTCTCTCTAATTAAAATGTCACATGCCGTTGAATGCATCGTTCTGCATGGAAATGACACAGACCACTGTTTTCTTTTATGATCGAGTGTTACTCTAATCATGGCTTCCTGCGGTTTCGAGCGTTCGAGTTCAAAAGTGTCTCTCGTTAGATATTTCACGGGACGTAGCATAATTTCTAGAGAGTTCTGGAGTATAAATTCTGACGGGACTTGAAAATATGCGTGTGACTTTCAGTGACTGTTCTGTATGACTACGCGAACTTTAATGTAATTTAAACTGTTTAAGGGCTGCTTTTATTTATAGCAGTGTGATGAACTTGTTACACATCAGTCGCGACAGCAATGATTAAGGCCGCCGGAGTGGCCGCGCGGTTTGAGGCGACGTGTCACGGATTGCGAGGCCCCTCCCGCCGGAGGTTCGAGTCCTCCCTCAGCCGTGGGTGTGTGTGCGTGTGTTGTTGTTAGCATATGTTTGGTTTTCGTAGCGATTAACAGAGGGATTTTTGCCAGGATGAACTTTAAAAATTCGGTGCTGATTTTCGAAAGTTAATGTACTGTTGTATGAACTTTATTCGTACATGCTGCTGTATTTAAATGCTCTGCTCATACACTGCATGATTATACTAGCTTAGCGCAAACTGGTCCGCCCTCGCAGACTGTATGGTCTGCACAGACTTCTTTGGTTTATTTTTCTTTAATCCAATTTGCATGCTATGTCCATTGCTCATGTATAACTCTACGCGCTATTAAAGGGTTAATTACCCTTTACATAGCTGCCAGCCTTTGCATAATTGAAGTGTTCCAAAAGATTTAATTTAATTTCATACAGCGAGTTAAAAAAAAGAGGGATATGTCGGGTAAGTGGTTCTGTAATTATTAGCACCGGTCCTACAGTCGGTAGTGAATTCTCTCATCCCGAACGGATATTCCGGTACAAGGAATCGAATTTGAACATAATATCTATTTTGTCATCAATTATTATTAGTTTGTATAGTAACTACAGCAAAAATAATTTTATATACATATATTAGGCAAGAATGAATTCTTTCCGTCGCAGCGGAGTGTGCGCTGATGTGAAACTTCCTGAGAGATTAAAACTGTGTGCTAGACTGACACTCGAAGCAAGGACCGTTGTCTTCCGCGGACAAGTGCTCTACCAACTGGGCTACCCAAGCATGACTCACAATCCGTCCGCACAGCACGTTTAGTAGGCGAACATCGTTGAATTTTGGATGAGATACTGCACAAGTGAGGCTGGAAGAACGGGTCGTGAGTAGTGCTTGGGTAGCCCAGTTGGTAGAGCAAATGTCCGCAAAAAGGAAAGGTCCCGAGTTTGAATTCCCGCCCGGCACGAAGTTTTAATCTGCAAGAATGTTTCATTTATTAGGCCCAGTGAATGCAGTTCTGACACAGTAGATATCTCGTAGTGACTGTTAAATAGACTTTTTCAGTTTATTTCACAAATCTTAATATTTTCCACACTTTTCACGCTAATTAGAGCCGTAGAAGCAGAGTCTTTTCCAAATTTACTTCGGACCAAAAAGCGATTCTGCTTTCATAATTAAATATTTTCGTATAACATTTCATCCCCTATTTCACCTCGCTAAGGACTGAATCCCCCCCATGAACTATGGACCTTGCCGTTGGTGGGGAGGCTTGCGTGCCTCAACGATACAGATAGCCGTACCGTAGGTGCAACCACAACGGAGGGGTATCTGTTTAGAGGCCAGACAAACGTGTGGTTCCTGAAGTGGGGCAGCAGCCTTTTCAGTAGTTGCAGGGGCTACAGTCTGAATGATTGACTGTTCTGACCTTGTAACACTAACCAAAACGGCCTTGCTGTTGTGGTACTGCGAACGGCTGAAAGCAAGGGGAAACTGTAGCCGAAATTTTTCCCGAGGGCATTAAGCTTTACTGTATGGTTAAATGATGATGGGGTCCTCTTGGGTAAAATATTCTGTAGGTAAAGTAGTCCCCCATTCGGATCTCCGGGCGGGGACTACTCAGGAGGACGTCGTTATCAGGAGAAAGAAAAGTGGCATTCTACGGATCGGAGCGTGGAACGTCAGTTCCCTTAATCGGGCAGGTAGGTTAGAAAACTTAAAAAGGGAAATGGCTAGGTTAAAGTTAGATATCGTGGGAATTAGTGAAGTTCGGTGGAAGGAGGAACAAGACTTTTGGTCAGGTGAATACAGGGTTATAAATTCAAAATCAAATAGGGGTAATACAGGAGTAGGTTTACTAATGAATAAAAAATAGGAGTGCGGGTAAGCTACTACAAACAGCATAGTGAACGTATTATAGTGGTGAAGATAGACACGAGGCCCATGCCTACTACAGTAGTACATGTTCATATGCCAACTAGCTCTGCAGATGACGAAGAAATTGAAGCAATGTATGATGAGATGAAAGAAATTATTCAGGTAGTGAAGGGAGATGAAAATTTAATAGTCATGGGTGACTGGAAATCGACAGTAGGAAAAGGGAGAGAAGGAAACATAGTAGGTGAATATGGATTGGGGCTAAGAAGCGAAAGAGGAAGCCGTCTGGTAGAATTCTGCACAGAGCATAACTTAATCATAGCTAACACTTGGTTCAAGAATCATAAAAGAAGGTTGTATACATGGAAGAATCCTGGAGATACTAAAAGGTATCAGATAGATTATATAATGGTAAGAAAGAGATTTAGGAACCAGGTTTTAAATTGTAAGACATTTCCAGGGGTAGATGTGGACTCTGACCACAATCTATTGGTTATGACCTGTAGATTAAAACTGAAGAAACTGCAAAAAGGTGGGAATTTAAGGAGATGGGACCTGGATAAACTGAAAGAACCAGAGGTTGTCCAGAGTTTCAAGGAGAGCGTAAGGGAACAATTGACAGGAATGGCGGAAAGAAATACCGTAGAAAACGAATGCGTAGCTCTGAGGGATGAAGTAGTGAAGGCGGCAGAGGATCAAGTAGGTAAAAAGACGAGGGCTAGTAGAAACCCTTGGGTAACAGAAGAAATATTGAATTTAATTGATGAAAGGAGAAAATATGAAAATGCAGTAACTGTAGCAGGCTAAAAGGAATACAAACGTCTCAAAAATGAGATCGACAGGAAGTGCAAAATGGCTAAGCAGGTATGGCTAGAAGACAAATGTAAGGATGTAGAGGCTTATCTCACTAGGGGTAAGATAAATGCAGCCAACGGGAAAATTAAAGAGACCTTTGGAGAAAAGAGAGCCGCTTGTATGAATATCAAGAGCTCAGATGGAAACCCAGTTCTAAGCAAAGAGGGGAAAGCAGGAAGGTGGAAGGAGTATATAGAGGGTCTATACAAGGGCGATGTTCTTGAGGACGATATTATGGAAATGGAAGAGGATGTAGATGAAGATGAAATGGGAGATACGATACTGCGTGAAGAGTTTGACGGAGCAATGAAAGACCTGAGTCGAAACAAGGCCTCAGGAGTAGAACTACTGACGGCCTTGGGAGAGCCAGTCCTGACAAAAATCTACCATCTGGTGAGCAAGATGTACGACACAGGCGAAATATCCTCAGACTTCAAGAAGAATATAATAATTCCAATCCCAAAGAAAGCAGGTGTTGACAGATGCGAAAATTATCGACTATCAGTTTAATAAGTCACAGCTGCAAAATACTAACGCGAATTATTTACAGGCGAATGGAAAAACTGGTAGAAGCCGACCTCGGGGAAGATCAGCTTGGATTCAATAGAAATCTTGGAACACGTGAGGCAATACTGACCTTACGACTTATCTTAGAAGGAAGATTAAGAGAAGGCAAACCTACGTTTCTAGCATTTGTAGACTTAGAGAAAGCTTTTGACAATGTTGAATGGAATACTCTCTTTCAAATTCTAAAGGTGGCAGGGGTAAAATACATAGAGCGAAAGGCTATTTACAATTTGTGCAGAAACCAGATGGCAGTTATAAGAGTCGAGGGGCATAAAAGGGAAGCAGTGGTTGGGAAGGGAGTGAGACAGGGTTGTAGCCTCTCCCCGATGTTATTCAATCTGTATATTGAGCAAGCAGTAAAGGAAACAAAAGAAAAATTCGGTGTAGGTATTAAAATCCAGGGAGAAGAAATAAAAACTTTGAGGTTCGCCGATGACATTGTAATTCTGTCAGAGACAGCAAAGGACTTGGAAGAGCAGTTGAACGGAACGGACAGTGTCTTGAAAGAAGGATATAAGATGAACATCAACAAAAGCGAAACGAGGATCATGGAATGTAGTCGAATTAAGTCGGGTGATGCTGAGGGAATTAGATTAGGAAATGAGACACTTAAAGTAGCAAAGGAGTTTTGCTATTTGGGGAGCAAAATAACTGATGATGGTCGAAGTTGAGAGGATATAAAATGTAGACTGGCAATGGCAGGGAAAGCGTTTCTGAAGAAGAGAAATTTGTTAACATCGAGTATAGATATCAGTGTCAGGAAGTCGTTTCTGAAAGTATTTGTATGGAGTGTAGCCATGTATGGAAGTGAAACATGGACGATAAATAGTATGGACAAGAAGAGAATAGAGCTTTTGAAATGTGGTGCTACAGAAGAATGTTGAAGATTAGGTGGGTAGATCACGTAACTAATGAGGAGGTATTGAATAGGATTGGGGAGAAGAGAAGTTTGTGGCACAACTTGACTAGAAGAAGGGATCGGTTGGTAGGACATGTCCTGAGGCATCAAGGGATCACAAATTTAGCATTGGAGGGCAGTGTGGAGGGTAAAAATCGTAGAGGGAGACCAAGAGATGAATATAATAAGCAGATTCAGAAGGATGTAGGCTGCAGTAGGTACAGCGAGATGAAAAAGCTTGCACAGGATAGAGTAGCAAGGAGAGCTGCATCAAACCAGTCTCAGGACTGAAGATCACAACAACAACAACAACAAGGACTGAATTTCTAAAATCACTGAAACACTTATTTCTTTATTTTCTATCCGAGAAGTCAAATAACAATTTACATATACGTTTCTTCAAAAAGGCAATAGTAGTTCTTTAATAACGATTAATTTAAAAAAAATCCTCGACTATTTTACGCCTCAGGGGTCGAATATCCAAATATGCTGCAACACGTATTCTTCTATTTCTGGTCGAGAAACCAAATACCACTTTTCGTAGTTCTATCTTCAATTCTGCGTTAAATTCGGCGTTTTTCAAAAAACCTTTCATCTCGTAGATCACCCCACTAGGTGTTAAAACTCGAAAAATGTGTTCTTAAGCGATGTTACAGTCTACGGTATAAGATCCTCAGCAGTTTCGGATGGGCGATGATGAGATCATCAGTCAGGACATTTCCTTTTATACATCGGGATTCTTCACTGCTTACTTGATTACTGTTCAACTGAGCTATCATTTTACAGTATTGGAGTATATGAGGCGGTCATTCTCATTTGTGGTCATGTTTTCTTAACAAACAGTTGGTTTGAAATTTAAACTATTTGGTGTAACCCACAGTACTATGCAATTATTAGGGACTTGGCCTTGTACCCTGTTTGATTGTTAGAGATTAGAGATTGGCTTGTTAGAAATTAGAGTCTTAGAGCTTTGGATGTAAAAGCAACGTTGAAAGACAGCCAATCCACTGGCTTGAAGCAACCCGTACTAATAATGTTGTAGGTCGTGAACTGCCTTCACCAACCTATCGGTGTCGCCGTAACTCGTTTTACTCGCCCAAGATGGTTGTAACGTCGTAACTGAGATCGGGTCGTCCGATAAAGGTCGTAGCTTCGTACCTGCAGTGCTCATCTTACAAGTTACACCACCTCCTGTCCTTGCTTATGACCCTTTTCATGGGACACGTTGTTCACCTTACGTGACAGTGAGATCGCCGATTCGCATCCTGATTTAAATGGATCTGCAGAAATCACTGATGATGGTCTTTGAACTTTCATACAACCAACATGCAAGAAAATCGACCAAATACACTACTGGCCATTAAAATTGCTACACCAAGAAGAAATACAGATGATTAACGGGTATTCATTGGACAAATATATTATACTAGTACTGACATGTGATTACATTTTTACGCTATTTGGGTGCATAAATCCTGAGAAATCAGTACCCAGAACAACCACCTCTGGCCGTAATAACGACTTTGATACACCTGGGCATTGAGTCAAACAGAGCGTGGATGGCGTGTACAGGTACAGCTGCCCATGCAGCTTCAACACGACACCACAATTCATCAAGAGTAGTGACCGGCGTATTGTGACGAGCCAGTCGCTCGGCCACCATTGACCAGACGCTTTCAATTGGTGAGAGATCTGGAGAATGTGCTGGCCAGGGCAGCAGTCAAACATTTTCTGTATCCATAAAGGCCCGTACAGGACCTGCAACAAACGGTCGTGCATTATCCTGCTGAAATGTAGGGTTTCTCAGGGATCGAATGAAGGGTCATAACACATCTGAAATGTAACGTCCACTGTTCAAAGTGCCGTCAATGCGAACAAGAAGTGAACGAGACGTGTAATTACAGGCACCCCTTACCATCACACTGGGTGTTACGCCAGTATGGCGAAGATGAATACACGCTTCCAATGAGCGTTCACCGCGATGTCGCCAAACACGGATGTGACCATCATGATGCTGTAAACAGAACCTGGATTCATCGGAAAATAATGACGTTTTGCCATTCGTGCACCCACGTTCGTCGTTGAGTATACCATCGCAGGCGCTCCTGTCTGTCATCGAGCGTCAAGGGTAACCGCAACCATGGTCTCCGAGCTGAAAGTCCACGCTGCTGGAAACGTCGTCGATCTGTTCGTGCAGATGGTTGTCGTCTTGAAATCGTCCCCATCTGTTGACTCAGGGATCGAGACGTGGCTGCACAATCCGTTACAGCCATGCGGATAAGATGCCTGTCATCTCGACTGCTAGTGATACGAGACCGTTGGGATTCAGCACGGCGTACCGTGTTACCCTCCTGAACCCACCGGTTCGATATTCTGCTAACAGTCATTGGATCTCGACCAACGCGAGCAGCAATGTCGCGATTCGATAAACCGCAATCGCGATAGGCTACAATCCGACCTTTATCAAAGTCGGAAACGTGATGATAAACGTTTCTCCTCCTTACACGAGGCATCACAACAACGTTTCACTAGGCAACACCAGTCAACTGCTGTTTGTGTATTAGAAATCGGTTGGAAACTTTCCTCATATCAGCACGTTGTAGGTGTCGCCATCGGCGCCAACCTTGTGTGAATGCTCTGAAAAGCATATCATATCACAGCATCTTCTTCCTGTCGCTTAAATTTCGCGTCTGTAGCACTTCATCTTCGTGGTGTAGCAATTTTAATGGCCTGTAGTGTATATCTAGAACCTCACTTTAACACATGAATACCTTAGTAACTCCCATTTCGGCACATAGGACCGTATAACTATAACTGGTTTTGAAGGGGAAAGGGGCTGGGTTGTTTTTAGGTTAGAGGATCTCAGGAATGTACAGAATTTGGCAGCAGCCTCAAAGAGTGTAGAACAGTCACAGGAAGAGGGTAGACACAGCAACAATAAGTACCTTAGCTGTAAATAGTCGTGGCTATGTTTGGCATGAATCAGAGCTCTAAACGCTGACAGAATGCACTGAAGCTCAAATCGTTATAGATACGGAAAGCTGGTTAAAGCGTGAGGTAAGTACACACGAAATTCTTGCAAGGGATCTGACGGTTTCCGGAAAGGGTATATTAAATACGGTTGGTGGTGGAATTTTTATTACTGTCAGAAGTGGTTTACCTAATAGTAAAATTGAAGTAGATAGTTCCTGTTAGTTAGTGTGGGTAGAAGCTATACTTGGAAAACCGGAATAAGTTAATAATTAATTCGTTTCACAAGACCCTCCGAAACAGATGACATACCTGCTAAACACTTCTGGTAAGTACCCCCACTGACAGTCTACCCCTGATATTTTGGCGAAAATACATGTACTAAAGCGGTGGTGGGCATAAAACGTAATCCGAAATCGTACTGAATATTTCCACCGAAATGTATTTTGAAAAGTTAGTTCAGGAGCCCTCTCAAAGTGTAAATGGATACCAAAACATACGTGTCCTCTTAGCAACAAATAAACCTGCGAAAATAGGGACCATAGTGACAAGTACAGGCATTAGTGACTGCAAGGTCGTTGTGGCAAGACGGAATACTATAACACCTAA
Source organism: Schistocerca americana (assembly GCF_021461395.2). NCBI lineage: Eukaryota > Metazoa > Arthropoda > Insecta > Orthoptera > Acrididae > Schistocerca > Schistocerca americana. The sequence continues at coordinate 788,084,466 of NC_060122.1, read as the reverse complement.
ATCCGCTGAAAACAACGCAAAATATATCTGTTTGTAAAAAGATTAAAAATTCGCCGGACGCCTTCCTAAGAGACAGACTCAACCCCTTCCATTCTGACTACGTAAGCGTGGCCCAGAAGTGGTTACAATTCAAAAAAATACTATCTACACTAACTGAGACATATACAGGACGGTCCATTGATCGTGACCGGGCCAAATATCTCACGAAATAAGCGTCAAACGAAAAAACTACAAAGACGAAACTTGTCTAGCTTGAAGGGAGAAACCCCTCGAGCGATGGTTGGCACGCTAGATAGCGCTGCCATAAGTCAAACGGGTATCAGTTGCGTTGTGTTAAATAGGAACACCCATTTTTTATTACATATTCGTGTAGTACGTAAAGACATATGAATGTTTCAGTTGGACCACATTTTTCGCTTTGTGAAAGATGGCGCTGTAATAGTCACAAACATATGGCTCACAATTTTGGACGAACAGTTGGTAGCAGATAGGTTTTTTAAATTAAAATACAGAACGTAGGTACGTTTGAACATTTTATTTCGGTTGTTCCAAAGTGATACATGTACCTTTGTGGACTTATCATTTCTGAGAACGCATGCTGTTACAGCTGTTACAGCGAGAGCGCTACCGCACGACCACGAGCTGCGGACCATCCTCAATGCATTTGGCAATACGTGCAACGACATTCCTCTCAACAGCGAGGAGTTCGCCTTCCATAATGTTCGCAAGTGCATTGAGAATGCGCTGACGCATGTTGTCAGGCGTTGTCGGTGGATCACGATAGCAAATATCCTTCAACTTTCCCCACAGAAAGAATTCCGGGGACGTCAGATCCGGTGAACGTCCGGTGCCATGGTATGGTACTTCGACGACCAATCCATCTGTCATGAAATATGCTATTCAATAGAGCTTGAACTACACGCCAGCTATGTGCCAGACATGCATCATATTGGAAGTACATCGCCATTCCGTCATGCAGTGAAACATCTTGTAGTAACATCGGTAGAACATTACGTAGGAAATTAGCATACATTGCACCATTTAGATTGCCATCGATAAAAAGGGGGCCAATTATCCTTCCTCCCATAATGCCGAACCGTACATTAACCCGCCAAGGTCGCTGATGTTCCACTTGTCGCAGCCATCGTGGATTTTCCGTTGCCCAATAGTGCATATTATACCGGTTTACGATACTGCTGTTCGTGAATGACGCTTCGTCGCTGAATAGAACGCGTGGTTCAAATGGTTCAAATGGCTCTGAGCACTATGGGACTGAACAGCTATGGTCATCAGTCCCCTAGAACTTAGCACTACTTAAACCTAACTAACCTAAGGACATCACACAACACCCAGTCATCACGAGGCAGAGAAAATCCCTGACCCCGACGGGTATCGAACCCGGGAACCCGGGCGTGGGAAGCGAGAACGCTACCGCACGACCACGAGCTGCGGACCATCCTCAATGCATTTGACAATACGTGCAACGACATTCCTCTCAACAGCGAGGAGCTCGCCTTCCATAATGTTCGCAAGTGCATTGAGAATGCGCTGACGCATGTTGTCAGGCGTTGTCGGTGGATCACGATAGCAAATATCCTTCAACTTTCCCCACAGAAAGATATCCGGGGACGTCAGATCCGGTGAACGTCCGGTGCCATGGTATGGTACTTCGACGACCAATCCATCTGTCATGAAATATGCTATTCAATAGAGCTTCAACTACACGTCAGCTATGTGCCAGACATGCATCACATTGGAAGTACATCGCCATTCCGTCATGCAGTGAAACATCTTGTAGTAACATCGGTAGAACATTACGTAGGAAATTAGCATACATTGCACCATTTAGATTGCCATCGATAAAATGGGGGCCAATTATCCTTCCTCCCATAATGCCGAACCGTACATTAACCCGCCAAGGTCGCTGATGTTCCACTTGTCGCAGCCATCGTGAATTTTCCGTTGCCCAATAGTGCATATTATGCTGGTTTACGTTACCGCTGTTCGTGAATGACGCTTCGTCGCTGAATAGAACGCGTGCAAAAAATCTCTGATCATCCCGTAATTCCTCTTGTGCCCGGTAGCAGAACTGTACACGACGTTCAAAGTGGTCGCCGTGCAATTCCTGGTGCATAGAAATATGGTGCGGGTGCAATCGATGTTGATGCAGCATTCTCAGCACCGACAGTTTTGAGATTCCCCATTCTCGCGCAATTTGTCTGCTACTGATGTGCGGATTAGCCGCGACAGCAGCTAAAACACCTACTTGGGCATCATCATTTGTTGCTGGTCGTCGTTGACGTTTCACATGTGGCTGAACCCTTCCTGTTTCCTTAAATAACGTAACTATCCGGCGAACGGTCCGGACACTTGGATGATGTCGTCCAGGATACCGATCAGCATACATAGCACACGCCCGTTGGGCATTTTGACCACAATAGTCATACATCAACACGATATCGACCTTTCCAGCAATTGGTGAACGGTCCATTTTAACACGGGTAATGTATCACGAATCAAATACCGTCCGCACTGGCGGAATGTTACGTGATACCACGTGCTTATAAATTTGTGACTATTACAGCGCCATCTATCACAAAGAGAAAACTGTGGTCCAACTAAAACATTCATTACTTCTTATGTACTACACCAATATGTAATAAGAAATGGGGTTCCCATTAAAAAAAAAAGAAAAAAGAAAAAAAAGAACGCAGCTGATATCCGTTTGAAATATGGAAAGAGCATGGCAGAATATGGAAAGAGCTTGGCAGAATGAAACTCTTGGAAAATTCTGTGGAGGAGATTATAATTTCATTAAATAACAACAGTGACAGTGAAACTTCAAGAATATGTCATAGCAATTAGAGTGATATCAGCGGAGTTTCTCCATTATCCCCATAGAAATGGAGAGCTGGTGGATTCAGCTACATGTTGGGTTACTCAGCTTACAGATGTAAGTACCTACAAAACACAATTATATCCTCTTAAGTTTTCAAATTTTAATAAGGTCTCAGTAGAAACTAAAGTAAAAGGAAGTTCATCTCAGGGATTTAGTCTGTATCACACAAAATAATTATTACTGTTTTTAAAATACACCTACTGTAATGTAAAGACCCTGTTATTTATATCACTTTTGTTTTTTTCCAAACAACAAAGGTTGGCATGTTTATGATACATTTATCCATCATGATAAACATGCTTTACCTTGGTTTTGTTTTGTTAGAATTAAGTAGGCTGATCACAAAAATTAATAACAGTGTTATTACAAACCTGTAGTTGTCTGTTTCTCATGTCAAAACTGTGCAGGAACCTGATCAGTAGTTCACTTGCAAGCAGGCCACTGTGCAACATATTTAACTCAAACCAGCGGGCCAACCATAGCGCCATCTGGTTTCCCCCTTCAAGCTAGACGAGTTTTGTTCTTTGTATTTTTTTTTCGATTCATGCTTATTTCGTGAGATATTTGGCCCGGTCACTATCAATGGACCACCCTGTATAACAAACACATTAATAAGAGGTAGTAGAGACAGTGGCAGATTTACATAGAGGCCCACTAGGCGCGGGCCTAGGGTCGGCACCTTAAGGGGGGCGGTTTTTTTTTGCTCTGTACTCATTTTAACCTTTTACGTTTTAAAATAACTGCGCTTACTAACAACAAAATTTTTGAATATTCTTAAACAGCTTGCTAGTTTAAATAAGCCTTAAGAACGAAATTCGACAACACAAGCTTGCAAATATACATCGTTTACTTGGTGACTGAATCGACATCTTCATGATTGTTCTGAATATTTTGATGTAAGCTGTCAGGACGGCAATCTACAGTATAATGTTTGAAACGTTGTTACTCCGAATATGTTGCCGGCTTCTACTTAACCCTACCTTTTCTTCCCCGTGAAAGTACCCGGACCCCGGAAAGCTGTGATAAACTAATCAGCAGTTTCTTAAATACTGTGGCATGTGTGGGCCTCAGTATGTAAAAGCCGACTTTGTTTAAATTTCTTGTTGAAACTACGGGGAAGCATCAAGTCAACCCTCCATTACTGTAATTAATGTGAGAGCTCTGTCGTCTTTAATATCTGAGCTTCGATTTAATCAGACACGTTTAACAAAACATGTTGGTACTGGGAATGTTTTACATTTTTAAACACAAGTTTATACGAAAAGAACATAAGCAGAATATCTAATAATGTGTGAAATACACTTCACAACAGTTTAAAAATTTTATTTATTTAGTTAGTTAGTTACTTTTTTTGGCGAAAAAAGAAGAAGAAACCTGCCTTCGTTTGTCACATTTATTGTGCTGCAGCCTGCACGATATAAAACATCCCACTTTGTGCAATCGAATAGTACGTAGTATTGCAAATTTTATATTAAACTTCTTAACTAATCCTTTTTTCTTCGAGGAAAATTTATTTTTATTTTATATTGGAACAAAAGGTGCATTTGCATCTAGACATAACAGCAGTGTTCACACAAATGAAAATACCCCACATCAACTGCCAGCAAGACTATTTAAACTTTGAAGTCTGTCTTCTCTGACCACAGAAACCGCTAAAATTTATAAGAATAAGTGGAATAAGAGTCAATCCAGTACACTTGTCTGCAAGAAATTGAAAAAATTATTTGCTTTTTAAATTAGAAAGACAGTGACAAGAATATTCAGAACATACTTGCGTCCCATCTAAAATTCCGGCGACGCGGGAAACAGAAGCCCAAAAAGGAACTGTCCCGTTTTCTTTACTGTCCACTGACAACTGAGAAACAGGCGACAATGAAATTAAATTATTCTGCATTGGCCTTCTTTCATAGCAAAGTTACGTCGAGTAATCCGAGTTGGTCAGTTCATCGCACCGTGTTTAAAGGAAAAATCTTTGTGCTCGTGTGCCGTGTTTAAAGTAAAAAGCTTTGTGCTCACGTGCGGTGTAATACGACTGGAACTGGTTACAGTCTTTCTTTCTTTCCTTTTAATTTTTTGTTTTGTTTTGTTGACAATTTTGTAAGTGCCTTAGCCTGAATAGCAGTGAAAAAAACAAATGTTAAGTGGTGGCGGAATTTCGGAAATTATCGAAGGATACGCGAGAAAGAGAAGCCAATGTCCTAAAAACGCTTGGCAGAGTAGATAAATCTTTCGCAAAAAATGTTGCTGGTTCGACTTCAAGTAGTACGGATGATATAGAATGAAATTTTCACTCTACAGTGGAGTGTGCGCTGATATGAAACTTTCTGGCAGATAGCCTTTCTTCCAGGAGAGATAGTTCTGCAATGTTCGCAGGAGAGCTTCTGTGAAGCATGGAAGGTAGGAGACGAGGTACTGGCGGAATTAAAGCTGTGATGACGGGGCGTGAGTCGTGATTAGGTAGCTCATTGGTAGAACACTTGCCCGCGAAATGCAAAGGTACCGAGTTCGAGTCTTGGTTCGGCACACAGTTTTAATCTGCCAGGTAGTTTCAGTACGGATGATATTTCAGGCACTGCAGCTGTTGTAAAACAAGTAAGTACAGATGAAATGAAATGTCGTGTGGCTAAGGCCCCCGTCGGGTAGACCGTTCGCCTGGTGCAGGTCTTTCGATTTGACGCCACTTCGTCGACCTGCGCGTCGATGGGGGGTGAAATGATGATTAGGACAACACAACACCCAGTCCCTGAGCGGAGAAAATCTCCGACCCAGCCGGGAATCGAACCCGGGACCTTAGGATTGACATTCCGTCACGCTGACCACTCAGCTACCGGGGGCGAAAGTTAAAAATGAAGAAAAGCAAAGTTGTTCGTGATTTACAGTTTGACGAAAAACTAAGTGTCAAGTCAGACATTACAAAAAGAAGTGACTTCGTTAGTGATGATCCTACAGAATGGTGAGTCAATCAATCGACAATCGACATTGTCTTGCAACGTGGCATTAATCAAAATTGTAACGGTGACTTTTCTAATTGAAGAAGATAAATAGGCGATAAAACCAGATATTTGAACAGAAATGAATTTTACCGTAAACTTTTAAACGTAGAATCAACTTTGCGTGATGTTCTAGTATACTCCTGTAGCACCGGTGTTGCTTCTTGTGCACCATGTAAATTGTTCAGCTGTGAGGCCGCGATTGCTACTGATGGTAATGCAGATTGGAGAATACTTTATTTCATCATCAGAATTCACTTGAATACAAAAATTCTGAGTCATCACTCTTAACAAAAAAAAGTCACTTGGAACAATCGATAACCATTGCGAGTCATATGTTGAGACTGAGAAATTGTACTGGCGCAGTGTGTTGAAATGGGTGTTTTCAGTAGTGAAGAAGCTAACAAGTTGTGTACTTCCCCTACGTGAACACGTTGAAAGATTCCATTCATTACATAATGGTCAATTTATAACGTCTTTTGAACTTATAGCAGAGTTTGATACATTCCTCGCAGAGTACATTGAATGATCAGAAAATCCGGGGCAGGGACATACAAGTTATCTTTCTTCAAGAATCTGTGATGAAGTAACAGAACTTCTTTCTGAACGAATAAAAAGATTCATCATAATTGAAATAAACCAGTCCAAATATTTCTCTATAATAGCAGATTCTGCTGCGGACATTTCACATATTGATCAATTACCTTTCATAGTAAGCTATGTGAAAGAAAATGAAACCAGGAAGCAAAACGGTAAAAAGTTTATCAACAGCACGTTGGTCAGCAAGAGAGGAAGCGTGTGTAAGTCTATATGAAAACTGGGAGGGCGTTCTTAATGCCCTCACACATATTGCCAATAATACGTTTGAAATACCACTTGTGCAAAATGAGGCTTCAGCTTCATTGAATCAACTCAGCAGACTAGAAACAGTATTCATGACGACAGTTTAGAAGGACATACTCCAGAGATTTAACAGTGTAAATCTGAAATTACAAAGTGCAAATATTGATACTAAAATAGTGCATTAATTATATGTATCTCTTGCAGGATTTATTGCATCTATTCGTGGCATGTTCGACTAGTATGAAAATAAATCCATGGAAATTGTGACTAATATGGACTATAAATGCACCTACAAAAGATCACGGAAACGCAAACTTCATGATGACGTAGAAGCGGATACTGAAGAAGTTTTTCTGGGTGGAAGGGAAAAATTTAGAGTCGACAACTTGTACGCCGAATTAGTGAGGATGAAGGAAAGCTATAGAAGACTGCTGGACTCCTTCACAGTTTTCAGTAATCTTAAGAACAATTCACCTAACGATACTGCTGAACGTGCAGCAAAACTTCAAACGTCATATGACACAGATTTAGAACGTTCCTTCCATAGTTAATGTGTGGATTTCGCGGAACTTTTGAAATCTTCTGGGATTAGTGATATACCAGTCAAAATGAGTAAATTTTTACGAAAAGAGAGGTTACAGTCCGTGTTTCCTAATGTTGCTCTTAGAACATTTCTATGTATGGCGCTTACAAATTGTTCAGCAGAACGCCCGTTTTCGTCTCTTAAAAGACTGAAATCGTACCTACGTTCTGCGTTGTCTGAGGAGAGATTGAACACCTTGTCCATTCTTCACATCGAAGCCGACTTCCCTACTGATAACCGTCTGGACTATGAAGATATGATCAACCAGTTTTCTACCGTCAAAGCCAGACGCAGACTTTGCTGACTGGTGAGTTTGTTTATTTATTCATATAAGTTTTAAAAATTGAAGATTATAATGTGATTTTTATTGTAACTTAGAACACATTCATTGGATTTACAAACTACGTATTACCTGTTTATTTTACAATTGCCGATGGCAGAACGCAGAACTAAACCTCGTTTACGAAAAAATGTTCAAATGTGCGTGAAATCTTATGGGACTTAACTGCTAAGGTCATCAGTCCCTAAGCTTACACGCTACTTAACCTAAATTATTCTAAGGACAAACACACACACCCATGCGCGAGGGAGGACTCATACCTCCTCCGGGATCAGCCGCACAGTCCATGACAGCAGCGCCGTAGACCGCTCGGCTAATACCGCGCGGCAAACCTCGTTTACGTGCAGACGTGACCGAAGACGCCCGACATTACCAGACAATACCCGAATCGCTCAGATGACTCTGAGCACTATGGAACTTAACACCTGAAGTCATCAGTCCCACAGAATTTAGAACTACTTAAACCTAACTAAACTAAGGACATCACACACATCCATGCCCGAGGCAGGATTCGAACCTGCGACCGTAGCGGTCGCGCGGTTCCAGACTATAGCACCTAGAACCGCTCGGCCACTCCGGCCGGCTGTCCTTTCTCCTCCACATGTGATCTTATAGTCTCTATCCGGCGTTTTCTTGGTCTCTCCTACGACGTTTAGGTTGGAATATTTTTGACAGGTCTTTCGCTGTTCATTCTCATTGTGTGCCCCTATCACTGAAGTCTGCGTTTCCTTTTGACACTGGTAATAGGTACTTCAGTACCGGCTGCTTTTCTATTCACCTGATTCCTGATTTTGTGCTTTCTAGTTGTTTGATCCATAGCTCTAATGAATCTCATTTCTCGTGCCTGTATTGTGCCGAGGTCTTATTTTATCAGAGTACCTGTTTCTAAACTATATGTAAGGATTGGTACGACATTGGTGTGGTAAATAATAGCTTTTGCTTTTCGTGGCATTTTATCGTCCCACAAAAGTTTTCTGATTTTACTGCAAAAACTGAGGGTTTCTGTGTCCTGCTGAGTAATTCCTCCTTAATGGTGTTGTCGTTCGAGTTTGTGCTTCCTAGGTACTTGAAATGAGAAACAGAATCTACTTTGACTCTTGCTAGAAATATACTTTTGAGATCGTTCCTTCCCTGCTGAAGGACATTTCTAATGCCTTAGTTTTACTTATTTTTAGTTCGAAATTTTTGAATTTGTTGTTCTAGTCATTAAGTTTCTCCGGTGCTTCAGTTTCGGCCACTCCCCACACTATCAAATCATCAGCAAAAACCAGGTGATTTGGTTTGCTTTCTGTTTTATTGATAGGTTTTATGATCTTGTCAATTACTATTACAAACAGGAGTGGGGACAGTAAACTTCGTTCTTGGATACCTCTCTTTATTTCAAACAACGCGGTTCGTTCGTTAACATCTGCACACAAATGTAACACTTTAGGTATAGTCTCTTGACTTTATCAAAAATGGTTCAAATGGCTCTGAGCACTATGGGACTCAACTGCTGAGGTCATTAGTCCCCTAGAACTTAGAACTAGTTAAACCTAACTAACCTAAGGACATCACAAACATCCATGCCCGAGGCAGGATTCGAACCTGCGACCTTAGCGGTCTTGCGGTTCCAGACTGCAGCGCCTTTAACCGCACGGCCACTTCGGCCGGCCTTGACTTTATCAGTTAGGTACTTTGGCACCTTTACATCTTTCAAATATTCCCATATCTCGTTACGAGGAACACTGTCATAAGCTTCTTCAATGTCCATAAATACAATCATCAGATTTCTTCCCTATTACCAGTATATTTCTGTCTGTATACTTACTATAGAAATAAGATCGAAAGTACCTCAGTCTTCCCTGAATCCAACATCCGTACAATGAAGAAATTATTACTTATGGCCGAATACCAATCGGAAGTGACTCTCACCGGCCAGTCGTCGTTGTCTTGAAGAAAATGTGGCCCATAAATTGCTCAAATACACTGAAAAGCCAAAAAAACTAGTATACTTGCCTAATACCGTGTAGGGCCCCTGTGACCACGCAGAAGTTCCACAACACGACATGGTAGGACTCGACTAATGTCTGAAGTAGTGCTGGATGGCACTGACACCATGAATCCTATCGGGCTGTCCATAAATCCGTAAGAGTACGAGGCGGTGGAGATCTCTTCTGAACAGCAAGTTGCAAGGCATCCAAGATATGCTCAATAACGTTCATATCTGGCGATATTGGTGGCCAGCGGAAGTGTTCAAGCTCAGAAGAGTCTTCATGGAGCCACTTCGTAGCAACTCTGAATGTGTGGGGTGTCGCATTGTCCTGTTGGAATTGTGCAAGTCCGTTGGAATGCACAATGGACACGAATGGTTGCATGAAATCAGACAGGATGCTTAAGTTCGTGTCACCTGTCACATTCTTATCTAGATGTATCATGGCTCCCATATCACTCCAACTGCACACGCTCTACACCATTACAGAGCCTTCACCAGCTTGAACACTCCCCTGCTGACATGTACTGTCCATGGCCTCATGAGGCTTTCCCCACACCCGTACACGTCCATCCGCTCAATACAATTTGAAACGAGGCTCGTTCGACCAGGCAACATGTTTCCAGTCATCAACAGTCCAATGTCTTTGTTGACGGGACCAGGTGAGGTGTCGTGCAGTTCTCAAGGATATACGAATGGGCCTTCGGCTCCGAAAGCCAATATCGTTGATGTTTCATTGAATGGTTCGCACGCTCACATTTGTTGATGGCCCAGCATTGAAATCTGCAGCAATTTGCGGAAGGGTTACACTTCTGCCACGCTGATCGATTCTCTTCAGTCGTCGTTGGTCCCGTTCTTGTAGGATCTTTTTCTGGTTGCAGCTGTGTCGGATATTTGATGTTTTACCGGGTTCCTCATATCCACAGTACATTCGTGAAATGATTGTACGGGAAAATCCCTGCTTCATCGCTACATCGTAGATGCTATGTCCCATCAGTCGTACGCCGACTATAGCATCACTTTCAAACTCACTTAAATCTTGATAACCTGCCGTTGTAACAGCTGTAACCGAGCTAACAACTGCACCAGACACTTGTCGTCTTATAAAGGCGTGGCTGGCCGCCGCGCCGTATTTTGCCTGTTTACATATCTCTGTATTTGATTACGCATGCCTGTACCTGTGTCTTTGGTGCTTCAGTGTATTTTCCGGCGTTCGGACTGCCATAGGTCAATTAGAAGACTGAAAGAAATTCATACCTGGACAATGATGCCTACTCACCAAGTTACTTATAAAATAATAAAAATTTACAGAAGTTATCTGAATGCAACGATGTTTTCAACATGACTGACTAATTTTGTGCAATTGGTACTAGTTAACAGTTTGTGCCATGAAGAAAAGTGGTTAGTTATAATTTACAACAGAAAATAACGGGCAAATAATATCTTTTTCTAATTTCATCCTCTTCTCACAAAAATTGCTGCAGCGAAAATTTACGTTAATGTCATCGTGAAAGAAATTAACGCTTTCATCAGGTTCGCCGCCATGATGCTCCTAAAACAGATCACATTATTAGTATGCTCCGGAAATCATCATTTTAAGGCTAAAAGTTAGATCAAGACACACGTTAACACATAGTTCTCAGGAAAAGATACTTATTGACGCAGATGCTTCCAATAACATTCCATTGCTACTCAGACTTGATCATACAAAAATAAAACCCTTCAATAGAAAGTAGAAAACGACGTTTACCAGGCTATAACCTTAAATTGATTGTTCTCGTGCTACATAACAAACATTCAAAAGTGGTAAAATTAATTAGTTTTACACGAGTAGCAGTAACAGCTTCACAGATGAAAACTGCTGTCGTAGCGCTGTATGTAGACGAATGGATATAAGGGTCTAACACTTCATTCTTAGAGCGGTAAGGGATGTATGGCGTAGACGAGATCAATGGAGAGGCCCATTTGAACGATTTGCCAAACTTATAACTGTATTATTGTGGAAATAATACGACTTCACCGAAGGGAACATCCCCCATCCCCCACCACTTATGTGTTGACGTGATGAGGCTACCATCTTGAATCTGGGAATACGCAAATGTCTTTCTTAAAATGTCTTCCTTGGTGCCAGATGGCTCTTCAGGATAATTCAACTGGGATGAAAGCTAGTTCAGGCGTGGAAAAATGTTAGTACGTCTATTCTCTATTCAGATTTGTCAATTACTAACTGTAGCAGTCAGTTTTACGTGTTTCCTCTGAATGTGAGGAAGCCAAATGTAGTGTCTTACAGAGCCTCTGATTATCTCCCTCATTAGGGTTTTGTTAAAGATTCCGACAGCCGCAGAAAGCGCAGACCTCTGGCATATTCACCATTAAAGTAGCCCGCCGCTCGTGCCGCTGTTAACACAAGTAATACAAGGCCCTTTGCCTTCTCCATTTATCACAGTGTTTAGACAGAATGCCTTACTGTGCTTACACATGGAACGGTAAACACGGCGGGGGCTGTGTTTAGCATTGGCACTCTTTAGACAACATCCCCTTTGTATTCACATAGAGGACGAAAGCGAAGTTAGTCAGAATACGTTTAAGTCTGGATGATGGTAAATATTGAACTTGTTGCACTCCTTCGCTTGAGACATAAATGACGTAAATTAACCGTGTGTCGTATTTGTGATATTCCACGGGAGCTGCGTAATTGCACTTCGCTGTACGATTACAGCTGTGTATTTACCTTGACGTTATATTTGCAGTCTCTCAAACAAAATCAACATTTATGGCTTGGTAAATAACACCTGCACACAAAACTGGTCGCAAAAGGTGAGAGTGTAGAAACAGACACAGGTTCGATATGAAACATTTTTCTGTAGAATGCGAAAGATGTCCGCCATTCACAAAAAATCAGTAATGGGTTCCGATAACGTAAAGAGCAGTCTACAAGATGCAGAGGTGTAACACCACAAAATATAGGAAATTTCGATTAAAACGCGTATGAAATTTTAGCATTGAACATCTCATCATACGTGTAGCTATTAGTTACAAAAAACTAACATGTGTCGAACGGAAGAAAGACTAAGAAGGAACGGGCCCGTATTCGCTTCAACTGTTTTAAGAAAACGACTGAAGACATAAATTTGGCTAGAATATCTATCGAAGAGGAAATAAAGGAGGCGTTGCGGGGTTAACGCAGGGGACTCACTTTCTGGAGAGGAAGGATTCGAATATTCCCTTTGCCTATCCATATTTAAGGTTCTTTTGTTGTTCACAAGTTAAATTCCGAGATGGTCCTTTGAAGAGTTCGCAGTCTGTGTGCCGTCCCTTCTTGACCACTCTCAGACCGTACTTCGTGCATATTGTCATCATTAGCATCGGTCAGCAGTTGTACACAAATTGTCCTTCTTTTCTTTCCCGAAGCGGGCCGCGGTGGTCTCGCGGTTCTAGGCGCGCAGTCCGGAACCGCGCGACTGCTACGGTCGCAGGTTCGAATCCTCCTTCGGGCATGGATGTGTGTGATGTCCTTAGGTTAGTTGGGTTTAAGTAGTTCTAAGTTCTAGGGGACTGAAGACCACAGCTGTTAAGTCCCATAGTGCTCAGAGCCATTTGAGTTGAGTCTTTCCCGAAGACGAAGCCAGTTTCTTGACCACTGCATCATTTCGCTCAGTGAAACCATATTCAGTGATTACGCTTGTCGCCAAAAGTCTGGAGACGAGTTATTTCCTAGATAATTTCGATTTTATAGTTACGTTCCACCACAGACTCCAAAATGTAAGCCGGTCGAAGTGGCCGTGCGGTTCTAAGCGCTGCAGTCTGGAACCGCGAGACTGCTACGGTCGCAGGTTCGAGTCCTGCCTCGGGCATGGATGTTTGTGATGTCCTTAGGTTAGTTAGGTTTAACTAGTTCTAAGTTCTTGGGGACTAATGACCTGAGAAGTTGAGTCCCATAGTGCTCAGAGCCATTTGAACCATTTGAACCTTACAGTCTTCGCAGCACCGTAAAATCATTTGTCCAAAATGTAATACTGGTCAGTTCAGTACATATGGATTTGAAACTTAAGTTCTTTAAGTCCTCATCTAACTGGACTTAAATTTCACCCACGACACATAGTTGGTGAGTATAGCGGATGCGTGATAAGGGGCCGGCTCATTTTGCCTCTGCTGTAGGTCCTCATCGAATGGCCGATATGGTGCAAAATGGTTAGATAGATCAGGCCCTACCTTAGGTATCACTTAACCTCAATACTGCGTATTTTTTGGCCGGTGTCATCTCTAAAGTGAAGTTTTCAGCACTCCCAGTGAAACAGTTGAAGAACTGGGGCAGCGAATTGTACAGATTTCTCTAATATTACGAGATGATCAAGTGTTGTTTGAAAGACTTCGTAACTTGGAGACGAGTGCAGTGTTGCATCCAAATGCTATGACAACATGAAAAAACTTCTTTACGTACAGTAAATTATAACATGTAAATTGTTGAAGAGGTACGGTGTTTCTTGTTAAGGACACCTCATTCACAAGGTGCATTGAAGAAGTATTCAGTGTTAAAGTAGGCCATGGGTGAAAAAGTTTAAAAGTTAATATTTCGAATAAATATGTACTAAGTAGGACAATATTTCATACTGAAATCAGTGACGGTTAGTAACCACACATTCACAGTTACCTCGAAAATCGATTGCTTGTAGGCACATCTTTGCTAGAGCATTATTGCTTCTGATATCGTACATTTTAGCCTGTGGGAATGTTCGCTAATAATTATGATCCACCCTGTATAATTGCGGACACTAACGACTCAATGACACCGTATTGGGGTATAGACGAAATTACTTTCCCATCTCAACATTTCTCGCCATTCGGGACGATGTACGGAGTGACTGTGTATCTGCAAGAGATAAATCTGGTCGCCAAGCTGCCCAGTATCGATTAATCAATTACGTAACTTACTAGATGACACTACGGAACTACATGCAAAGCCTAAACACAGCATAAATCTAAACGTGACTGTCTACTGCCTCCTGGATGTACACTACTGGCCATTAAAATTACTACACCACAGATATGACGTGCTGCAGACGCGAAATTTAACCGACAGGAAGAAGATGTTGTGATATGCAAATGATTAGCTTTTCAGAGCATTCACACAAGGTTGGCGCCGGTTGCGACAACTGCAACGTGCTTACATGAGGAAAGTTTTCAACCGATTTCTAGTACGGAAACAGCAGTTGCCCAGCGTTGCCTGGTGAAAAGTTGTTCTGATGCCTCGTGTAAGGGGGAGAAATGCGTACCATCACATTTCCGACTTTGATAAAGGTCGGATTGTAGCCTATCGCGATTGCGGTTTATCGTATCACGACATTGCTGCTAGTGTTGGTCGAGATCCAATGACTGTTAGCAGAATATGGAATCGATGGGTTTAGGAGGGTAATACGGAACGCCGTGCTGGATCCCAACGGCCTCGTATCATTAGCAGTCGAGATGACAGGAATCTTATCCGCATGGCTGTAACGGATCGTGCAGCCACGTCTCGATCCCTGAGTCAATAGATGGGAACGTTTGCCAGACAAAATCCATCTGCACGAACAGTTCGACGACGTTTGCAGCAGCATGGACTATCAGCTCGGAGATCATGGCTGCGGTTACCCTTTACGCTACATCAGAGACAGGAGCGCCTGTGATGGTGTACTCAACGACGAACCTGGGTGCACGAATGGCAAAACATCATTTTTTCCGATGAATCCAGGTTCTGTTTACAGCATCATGATGGTCGCATCCGTGTTTGGTGACATCGCGGTGGATGCACATTGGAAGCGTGTATTCGTCATCGCCATACTGGCGTATCACCCGGCGTGATGGTATGGGGTGCCACTGGTTACAAGTCTTGGTCACCTCTTGTTCACATTGACGGCACTTTGAACAGTGGACGTTAAATTTCAGATGTGTTACGACCCGTGACTCTACCCCTCATTTGATCCCTGCGAAACCCTACATTTCAGTAGAATAATGCACGACCGCATATTGTAGGTCCTGTACGGGCCTTTCGGGATACAGAAAATGTTCGACTACTGCACTGGCCAGCACATTATCCAGATCTCTCACCAACTGAAAACGTCTGGTCAATGGTGGCCGAGCTACTGGCTCGTCACAATACGCCAGTCACTACTCTTGATGAATTGTGGTATCGTGTTGAAGCTGTATGGGCAGCTGTGCCTGTACACGCCGTGCAATCTCTGTTTGACTCAATGATCAGGCGTATCAAGGACTTTATTACGTCCAGAGGTGGTGTTCTGGGTACTGATTTCTCAGGATCTATGCACCCAAATGGCGTGAAAAAGTAAACAGATGTCAGTTCTACTATAATACATTTGTCTAATTAATACCCGTTTAACATCCGTATTTCTTCTTGGTGTAGCAATTCTAATGTCCAGTAGTGTATTAGACAAACAGAGAAAGCTGATTTTCACCCTATTGGTTCTAGCGGAGACTTTGTTGATTTCTACGAACAAAGTATTTTACAGGTGTCAAACGTCAGTTTCAAATATTGCGTGGGAGAGGGTGACACACTGGTAGACTCAATTTTCCGGAGGCAATGGACGAGTAAGACTGCAAGGTATTAATATGCGTGAAAGTACCAATGTGTAATGTTGCATCCGTTTAGTGGTCGTTGTCAGTTTTCAAAAGAGGAATTATTTATTACAGTACAATTGTTGGTTTCCAATAAAATTGCTTTTGCTGTGGTTGTGGTCTTCAGTCCAGAGACTGGTTTGATGCAGCTCTCCATGCTACTCTATCCTGTGCAAGCTTCTTCATCTCCAAGTACCTACTGCAACCGACATCCGTCTGAATCTGCTTAGTATATTCATCTCTTGGCCTCCCTCTACGATTTTTACTCTCCACGCTGCCCTCCATTGCTAAATTGGTGATCCCTTGATGCCTCAGAACATGTCCTACCAACCGATCCCTTCTTGTAGTCAAGTTGCGCCACAAACTCTTCTTCTCCCCAATTCTATTCACTACCTCCTCGTTAGTTATGTAATCTGCCCATCCAATCTTCAGCATTCTTCTGTAGCACCACTTTTCGAAAGCTTCTATTCTCTTCTTGTCTAAACTATTTATCGTCCATGTCTCAGTTCCATACATGGCTACACTCCATGCAAATACATTCAGAAAAGACTTCCTGACACCTAAATCTATACTCGATGTTAACAAATTTCTCTTCTTCAGAAACGCTTTCCTTGCCACTGGCAGTCTACATTTTATATCCTCTCTACTTCGACCATCATCAGTTATTGTACTCCCCAAATAGAAAAACATCTTTACTACTTTAAGTGTCTCATTTGCTAATCTAATTCCCTCAGCATCACCCGATTTAATTCGACTACATTCCATTGCCCTTGTTTTGCTTTTGTTGATGTTCATCTTATAGTCTCCTTTCAAGACACTGTCCATTCCGTTCAACTGCTCTTCCATGTCCTTTGGTGTCTCTGACAGAATTACAATGTCATCGGCAAACCTCAAAGTTTTTATTTCTTCTCCATGGCTTTTAATACCTACTCCAAATTTTTCTTTTGTTTGCTTTACTGCTTGCTCAACATACAGATTGAATAGCATCGGGCAGAGGCTACAACCCTGTCTCACTCCTTTCCCAACCACTGCTTCCCTTTCATATCCCTCGACTCTTGTGACTGCCATCTGGTTTCTGTACAATTTGTAAATGGCATTTCGTTCCCTGTATTTTACCCCTACCACCTTCAGAATTTGAAAGAGAGTATTCTAGTCAACATTTTCAAAAGCTTTCTCTAAGTCTACAAATGCTAGAAACGTAGGTTTGTCTTTCCTTAATCTTTGTTCTAAGGTAAGTCGTAGGGTCAGTATTGTCTCACGTGTTCCAACATTTCTACGAAATCCAAACTGATCTCCCCCGAGGTCAGCTTCTACCAGTTTTTCCATTCGTCTGTAAAGAATTCGTGTTAGTATTTTGCAGCCGTGACTTATTAAACTGATAGTTCAGTAATTTTCACATCTGTCAACTTCTGCTTTCTTTCGGATTGGAATTACTATATTCTTCTTGAAGTCTGAGGGAATTTCGCCTGTCTCATACATCTTGCTCACCAGATGGCAGAGTTTTGTTAGGCCTGGCTCTCCCAATGCTGTCAGTAGTTCTAATGGAATGTTGTCTACTCCTGGGACCTTGTTTCGACTTAGGTCTTTCAGTGCTCTGTCAAACTCTTCACGCACTATCATATCTCCCATTTCATCTTCATCTACCTCCTCTGCCATTTCCATAATATTGTCCTCAAGAACATCGCCCCTGTATAGACCCTCTATATACTCCTTTCACCTTTCTGTTTTCCCTTCTTTGCTTAGAACTGGGTTTCCATCTGAGCTCTTGATATTCATGCAAGTGGTTCTCTTTTCTCCAAAGGTCTCTTTAATTTTCCTGTAGGCAGTATCTATCTTACCCCTCATGAGATAAGCCTCTACATCCTTACATTTGTCCTCTAGCCATACCTGCTTAGCCATTTTGCACTTCCTGTCGATCTCATTTTTGAGACGTTTGTATTCCTTTTTGCCTGCTTCACTTGTTGCATTGTTGTATTTTCTCCTTTCATCCATTAAATTCAGTATCTCTTCTGTTACCCAAGGATTTCTACTAGCCCTCTTCTTTCTACCTACTTGATCCTCTGCTGCCTTCACTATTTCATTCCTCAAAGCTACCCATTCTTCTTCTACTGTATTTCTTTTCCCCATTTCTGTCAATTGTTCCCTTGTGCTCTCCCTGAAACTCTGGACAACCTCTGGTTCTTTCAGATAATCCAGGTGCCATCTCCTTAAATTCCCACCTTTAATTCCTTCAATATACATAAAACATGAAAAGAAGTCAGTAGCCACGGTAGAGCATACTAAGTTTTTGGGTGTACATATAGAAGAGAATCTTAATTGGAAAATTCGTATTTTGGATCTCCTAAAGCGACTATGTTCAGCAACTTTTGCGATCAGAGTAATTGCCAATTTTGAGGATGTTGAAATTAGTAAGCTAACATACTTTGCATACTTCCACTCTCTGATGTCATACGGAATAATATTCTGGGGCAACTCAACACTTAGGCAAAAGGTATTCAGTGCTCAAAAGAAAGTAATTAGAATAATATTTGGGGTTCATAGTCGCACGTCTTTATAGGCATCTGTTTAAAAGGTTAGGAATTCTTAAAACTGCTTCCCAGTACATTTACTCAGTAATGAAATTTGTTCTCAACAACATGGACTAGTTTAAAATCAACGGCGACTTTAATGATTACAATACCAGAAAAAAGAAAGACCTACACTATCCTTCATTAACCTATCTTTGGCACAGAAAGGGGTAAAATATGCTGTTATAAAACTTTTTCATAAATTACCAGATGAAATAAAATGTCTGACAGACAGCAGTAATAGTTTCAAAAACAAATTGAAATCATACCACCATGACAACTCCTTCTATATCATAGATCAATTCTTGAATATGAGTAAATAAATTTGGGGGTACGATATACGCATTTTGAGCCATTTAAAGGAATGGGATAGATAATAGAAATATTTAGGTATAACACTATAACGTAAACAAAAAAAGAAACAAGAAAAAACTGGTTTCATGTGCGCATTTCTTGTGCATTTGACACGTTCCACATCATAACGGTTTCCCGTGCTATTGATAAATGGAACACGTAACTAACTATATAACTAACTTGAGAAGTTGTTAATGTGGAGAGAAAAACTCTTACTAGAAGCGGAATTGGGCAGCTGGATTATTGGACAACTTTTGACGAAGGAGACGACAGTCTTGTCTGAAAACGCTCAGCCTTTGGCTTTGCTGCTTTGGCGAAGATCACTTATGTTTCAGCTGCTGATGCGAAGACTTCATATTCAGCTCCTGACAGACAACGGAGAACTCGCGCTTCAGCTAACACAACATCTAGTGGCTTATGTGCAGCTATGGAAACAAACCACGGCAGTTACCGCACCCCACTCCAGAATATAAGTTACGGTTAGGACTCGCAACATCTACATCTACATAGATATTCGGCAATCCACAGTACGATACGTGGCGGAGGGTACCAAATACCACTACTAGTAATTTCCTTTTCTGTTCCACTCGCGAATAGACCGAGGGAAAAACGACTGCCTATATGCCTCCGAATGAGTCCTAATTTCTTGTATCTTATTTTAGTGGTACTTACGCGCGGTGTATGCTGGCGGCTGTTGAATCGTACGGCAGTCAGCTTCAAATGCCGGTTCTCTAAATCGGCAGTTGCGATATGAGAGTTGTCGTTAGGCGCATATTCTGGGCAGGATTAGATTCCACGATTTCCACGTGTAGTTCGGTTGATAATGCGCTCAGCAATGACAAGGTTATTTATGCAACTTGCTCGTGGTCATTATACACCCATCTGGGGACATTGGTGACGTCACTGTGTGTTCACAGCACTCACGTGCTTTTATTGAACGGCTTGTCACATGAAAGACATTCATATCTCACCCACCTGTGTCAGACATTGCCCCTTCAGTCAGCCATTTGGTTTATATTGTTAAATGCTGCCTCACGTTAGTTTTTGCATTGTCTGTGTCTTATCGACCACGGTAAGGTTTTGTCCTTGGTTCATGTGTGTCGGCACGGGGAATATTGGAATAAATTGGGGTGAATTTGAACCGATATTTCATTTCAGTAACAAAATCGTCCTTTATTTCCCAATTTCCTAATGCTTTTTGAAAGAACCAACACCTACGACTCATTTACAAGGGTAACCCATTCCATGTCGCTATTATGTTGCCTGACAATTCTGTTACCGTATGTGAGACAACCAGGAACGATCTGCCATTCGGTTAAGTCTAGCCAACGCGTATCATTGTGGCACCCAAGTGCCATATCAAGCTCCGGTGGTATCTTTCAAAGGTTGCCCCCTTTTAAGATCTGATGGACGGTTTGAGAGACGCTGCCAAGTTGAAAACATCTGGGGGAATTTGAAACAAAGCACGGGCATTTCCATTAAAAACAAAGGGGTTTTGTAGGCAGCACATTGTGCTCATGTGAGAGCGATGTAGATGCTTATAAAACAATAAACTGGTAGCCAAAATCGCAGGCATTCTTTTTATTCCATGATTACCGGTTTCGGCGAAACTAAAGCCGCCATCATCGGATCATCATGGAATAAAAAGAATTCCTGCGATCTTGGCTACTAGTTTATTGCTTTACAAAGGGGTTTATTGTTCGATCGCGGTTTTATTGATAATTCAAGAATGCATACAAAGACTTGAAGAAAATCACTCGGTATTTTGTCACACCCCGCAATGAGGAGTACCCAATGTGGAACAACTGAGAGCAACATGCGAGTAACAAAATTACACGTCTGACAGTGCAAGACCAGAAAGTTTCACCCTGGATGAAGAATAGAACGAGTGGTTGTGCAGTGTCGTTTATTCATTGAATGAGACAGCAAATTGAGCCTACCAATGACAAAGATGATACAAAGGGAAATTCAGTGCCTCAGAGGACAGAGTGGGCAATGGTTTAACTAAATTGCCAAGCAGGAGCAGCTGGAGATGAGGCAGTGAGAACATTGAAATAGATTAATCAATCAGCGAGAAGTCAATGGGCAATCGAAATCGAAAAGTCAGATGGATCAGGCTGTCAGACATCAGGGAGGGAGGAACTGGACAGGAGAAAAGAAACCGTAACATTTTGTCGATTCATTTCACATAATTTGAGTTAGATTCCTGCATTCATTCTCACGTCTGTCATCACTTTGTGACACATTCAACTTTTCGGATGGAGATCACAATACAGAAAACGTAGAGGACGGGCACGTAGTGCTAATAATAACCATTTTTGTAAATAGAGGTAAAATGACTGGCATGATTGATATGTGGGCATCATACCGTCAGTTCACACAGGCAAATAGTTGTAGTGCAATGACTGCAGAACGAGTTGTGAAGAGACAGGCTCAGGACGTTTGACTGTAACAGTAGGCGCAGATCTCTTTAGAGAAGCATTACACCACGAAAAGAGTGTGGCATCGTTCGACTGGCTCTGATTAACAGACAGATGGCAGCAGCTGAAATGCAGGCGGAGGTTACAGGCAGCGTGTCACCACAAACCGTCAGGAACAAATTGCTGGAATCTGTATTGGTTTCTCGAGTTCCCATTCGCCGATTAAACCAAAAACTACACCACATATAACAGAGACTTACACGGTCAGGAAGCAGAGGCAACTGGGGCATTGAAGAGGGTTATGTGCTATTTAGTGATGAGTCACTCATCTGTTTGTGGGGGTTGGATAGAATCTGAAGAGTTTGTAAACGACCTAGCGAAAGGTCACAGGAACTGGCGATTTTCAAAACTCATTACTCTCCAGTTCGTAGAATTACGGCGTGACACATGGACTAACTTTGCAATTGAAAGAGGGATGTTGAACCTCGCTTGTGTGTGGTAAGAATGGTAATCACTCTTGTCACAACTTTCGACACTAGGGTACCAAATGGCATCTTTCAGCAGGATAATGCAACACCGGACACTATAAATGTCCCGAGAATGTAACAGACTATCGATTGTCTCGACGGGTCAGCCTACGAGCCAACGATCTACGAGGGTTGAATGAAAAGTAATGCCACCACGTTCGTTAATTGGGTTTGTATGGGAATATTTTAATAAATCAAACGCAGATATGATCCTTAGAAGGTGATCTTTAATTATCTATATTCAGTCTTCCACATAATCACCAGCCAATTGGATACATTTCTGCCAACGATAAACAAGTTTTCTGAAGCCATCACGGAAGACCTCGACACTCTGTTTCTGCAACCACAGTCTCACAGTTCTCTCAACGTCTTCATCAGAAGCATAAAGATGTCCCCGAAGATCGTGTTTCATTATCGGGAACAGATGGAAGCCATACGGTGGTAAATCTGGACTATATGGAGAATACCATACGGTGGTCAGATTCAGTCTCTGAAGTTCTGCTGTTGTGGCCCGTGAAGTGTGTGGTTTGGCATTGTCATGCTGCAGGAAAACATTTCCCTTTTCCTTTCGGACCCAACGACGCTCAATACTCACATCACCATAAACTGCTTTCATTCCGTGATGAAACCCCTTTGGGGTGACACCTTCTGGTGTCAAGAATTCAATGACTGCACGTTGCTTAAATCGCATTGACCGACCATCTGCGCAGGGTCCCATACTTTACACTGTAACAACACAACCGTTCAATGCTAAGGCTTCCCGCCTACTAGAGCTGTAGAGAAGAGGCTACAGAAGAAGCTAGTAACTTCCACATACCAATGCTGCCAACTGTAGAAGAGCTACGAAGGTGGAGACGTTACTTTTCAGTCAACCTTCATAGTTCATGTCTGGGATGCGATGTACCGCACAAAAGCCTCCAGCCAACAGTCTTCATGAACTGACACAGCAAGTGTTTGAGGCACGGCAGGAAATTTATGAAGATGACATTTGGAAGCTGTTTTCTTCCACGCCACAATGAATACTAATTAATTATGTATATAGATAATAATAATAATAATAATAATAATAATAATATCTATGTCTGTGGAGTACACAGCGTCAGTGCCTGTGGAGGACACATGTGATGTTAATATTGATGATGGACATGTTTTCCGAAACGAATCATTTAATGCCCCTTATGTGATGAAGGTCTGCGCTGAGTTTACTAAATGTCGGAATGCTGCTTCTTGGCGAAACACTTTCCATTGCCGTCAGTGCAGAAACATGAATGACGATAAGATAAAGGGAGAAGAATTTGGTAGAGCGCCAGAAGAAAGAAACAAGCTACTTTTAGTAGAGGGCAATTCATCAAAATTATTTAGATCCGCGACAAAACCATCCCACTCAGTATGTGTGACATATAAGATAGGTGGGACTCTCACGTACTACAAGACTGTAATAATCCCATTACCAAAGAAATATAATGTTGACGGGTATAACTGTTACTGAATCATCAGTTTACTAGCTAACGGTTGCAAAATAATGACACGAATTATCTACAGAATGATGAAACGACTCGTGGAATTCGAACTAAGGGAAGAAGTGTTCGCGTTTCTGATAAATGTAGGAACATACAAAAGAATACTGACCCTGTGACAAGTAATCTTAGCGCATGTAGTCTCCCTAAATTTCCTTTTCTCTCAACTCCTTATATCACAAAAATGTATTTCGTAGACCTAAAAATTCTTTTATCTGCGCTATCATTACTGTTGTAAATGTCGCAATTATTATTGTTACTACTATTACTGTTATTTGGTCATTATTATGGTATTAAGCGAATGTCACGACTGGAGAACGATAAGCAGGCGATTCTCAATTTTCCTTCAGGTTCCTCTTATTTTCCCAATACTTCTTCATTTTCTCCCCAAAGGTCTTCTTTCTTTTTTCGGTCCACTTTGGTCGGTATTGTTTTGGAGGAAACTTCCACTCGTCAATTTTGCTTCTTAATGTATCACTGTCTGATGTGTCTGTTATGTCAATTTTTGCTCCTATCAGAGCCTTCTAAACTTCAGATACCCAGGGCATGATGCTTTTAGTGATGTCATATAGCCCATTAGACGTTTAGTTAGTCTTTTACCAGGTAATCTATCTTCACTCGTCTCTTTCTGATGTCAGTTTCGATGTTTGACACTTTTTCTGTTGTCTCGATGATTTGCAGCCCGTATCCATTTTGTGTGCGTTGTGGTGCAAGGATTTTTCTAATAATATCTGTTTCTACATTCTTAATTTCTTGTAAATCTACTTTTCGATTCAGTGAGAGTGTTTCAATTGCATATGTGAATGTCGGTTTGATTACTGAGTTGTAGTGTTTGATTTATTATTATTATTGTTATTACTGTTATTATGTAGTTGTACAACTAATTCCAGTATTAACTTCGTTAGTTCGTAGAGTCAGTATAACTTACTCACACCTTCACTGAAGACACTCATATCATTTTAATACTAACTGTCATACTAAAATTGTTATGTTCTTAGATAACTGTGATGTAAATATATACCGTATTAAGAGAGTTCCTGATGGCCGTAATCAGATCAGGGTAAATAAATAAATATATTAGAAAATAGAGCGAAGAAAGGAAACCCACATCGACAACAACTGTCAGTTTTAAAAAAAAGTTTTCAATACG
This sequence comes from Schistocerca americana, assembly GCF_021461395.2. Taxonomy (NCBI): domain Eukaryota; kingdom Metazoa; phylum Arthropoda; class Insecta; order Orthoptera; family Acrididae; genus Schistocerca; species Schistocerca americana. The sequence continues at coordinate 788,059,695 of NC_060122.1, read as the reverse complement.
TTGGCTGGAATAGACACTTTGAAACTGTGAAGGAGCGATAAAACTCAGGGCGCGAAAAGTCATCCGAAACTTGCACGGAAAGCAGACAGCTGTTCTAACATAGGTCAATACAGCATCCTCGTTGTTATTCCATCCGCATACACAACAAATAAATCAAGGAAAAATTTGGTACAGGAATTAAAGTTAAAGGAGATAAAATAAAAGCTTTGAAGTTTGCTGATGACACTGCAGTTCTGTCAGCGACGGCAACGTACTTAGTTGGAAGATCAGCTGAATGGAACAGGTAGTGAATTGGAAGGACGCTGTAAGACAAATGTCGGTAAAGATGAAACAATGTAATCGACTATATTCGACTTAAAGCGATCGATGCTCAGGAAATCAGTTTATAATACGAAACACAGAAGAGGAGGAGGAGATTAGAGTTTAACGCTCGGATTTGGGATGGATGGAGAAGGAAATCGGCTGTGCTCTTTCAAAGGAACCATCTGGACACTTGCTTGAAGCAGTTTGGGGAAATCACGAAAACGTAAAGCAGAATTGCCGGATGCGGTTTTGAACCGTCGTCATCCCGATTGCGAGCCCAGTGTGCTAACCACTACACCACCTCGCTCGGTAAAACACTGAAAGTAGTACGCTATTTTTGATGTTCAGGACCTCAGTCGGTAAAACCCGAACTATTGTAGGACAACTTTATGGTCCGTGTGTCTGTCTGTACGACTGTCAAGCCCCCATTTTCTCAGGAATGACCACAGGTATCAAGTTGAAATTTATATCAAACACTTAGATTTATGTTTCCTTGGAGATGTAAAAAAATTTAAGCTTCTAACTCAATGCAATGAAAAGATACTGTCATATATGTCGCATCGAATCCTAGTCGTACCACGGAATTTCTAGTCTTAGGTATTATCTGCAGGTAGTTTTCACCCCTAAACGATGTGAAGAGTCGCCACAAACATCAAGTGGTTCGGATTCCACGTTAAACTGTAGCACTCTTTTTCAGCTGTTCGATAACTAGGTCTGGTTAGGGACACGCAGGTCGTCTAAGTGGCATCCAGTAGAAAGACTTGCACCAGGCCACTGAGCCACACGATTTATTATTATTATTATACTACTGGCCATTAAAATTACTACACCACGAAGACGACGTGCTACAGACGCAAAATTTAACCGACAGGAAGGCGACGCTGTGATATGCAAATGCGTTTTAGACAGGTACGTGCCGAGTAAAACTGTGAGGGACGGGAAAAACCCACCGTGGTACAACAACAAAGTTAGGAAACTACTGCGAAAGCAAAGAGAGCTTCACTCTAAGTTTAAACGCAGCCAAAACCTCTCAGACAAACAGAAGCTAAACGATGTCAAAGTTAGCGTAAGGAAGGCTATGCGTGAAGCGTTCAGTGAATTCCAAAGTAAAATTCTATGTACCGACTTGACAGAAAATCCTAGGAAGTTCTGGTCTTACGTTAAATCAGTAAGTGGCTCGAAACAGCATATCCAGACACTCCGGGATGATGATGGCATTGAAACAGGGGATGACACGCGTAAAGTTGAAATACTAAACACCTTTTTCCAAAGCTGTTTCACAAAGGTAGACCGCACTGCAGCTCCTTCTCTAAATCCTCGCACAAACGAAAAAATGGCTGACATCGAAATAAGTGTCCAAGGAATAGAAAAGCAACTGGAATCACTCAACAGAGGAAAGTCCACTGCACCTGACGGGATACCAATTCGATTCTACACAGAGTACGCGAAAGAACTTGCCCCCCTTCTAACAGCCGTGTACCGCAAGTCTCTAGAGGAACGGAAGGTTCCAAATGATTGGAAAAGAGCACAGGTAGTCCCAGTCTTCAAGAAGGGTCGTCGAGCAGATGCGCAAAACTATAGACCTATATTTCTGACGTCGATATGTTGTAGAATTTTAGAACTTGTTTTTTGCTCGAGTATCATGACGTTTTTGGAAACCCAGAATCTACTATGTAGGAATCAACATGGATTCCGGAAACAGCGATTGTGTGAGACCCAACTCGCTTTATTTGTTCATGAGACCCAGAAAATATTAGATACAGGCTCTCAGGTAGATGCTATTTTCCTTGACTTCCGGAAGGCGTTCGATACAGTTCCGCACTGTCGCCTAATAAACAAAGTAAGAGCCTACGGAATATCAGACCAGCTGTGTGGCTGGATTGAAGAGTTTTTAGCAAACAGAACACAGCATGTTGTTATCAATGGAGAGACTTCTAAAGACGTTAAAGTAACCTCTGGCGTGCCACAGGGGAGTGTTATGGGACCATTGCTTTTCACAATATATATAAATGACCTAGTAGATAGTGTCGGAAGTCCCATGCGGCTTTTCGCGGATGATGCTGTAGTATACAGAGAAGTTGCAGCATTAGAAAATTGTAGCGAAATGCAGGAAGATCTGCAGCGGATAGGCACTTGGTGCAGGGAGTGGCGACTGACCCTTAACATGACAAATGTAATGTATTGCGAATACATAGAAAGAAGGATCCTTTATTGTATGACTATAAGATAGCGGAACAAACACTGGTAGCAGTTACTTCCGCAAAATATCTGGGCGTGTGCGTACGGAACGATTTGAAGTGGAATGATCATACAAAATTAATTGTTGGTAAGGCGGGTACCAGGTTGAGATTCATTGGGAGAGTCCTTAGAAAATGTAGTCCATCAACAAAGGAGGTGGCTTACAAAACACTCGTTCGACCTATACTTGAGTACTGCTCATCAGTGTGGGATCCGTACCAGATCGGGTTGACGGAGGAGATAGAGAAGATCCAAAGAAGAGCGGCGCGTTTCGTCACAGGGTTATTTGGTAACCGTGATAGCGTTACGGAGATGTTTCACAAACTCAAGTGGCAGACTCTGCAAGAGAGGCGCTCTGCATCGCGGTGTAGCTTGCTCGCCAGGTTTCGAGAGGGTGCGTTTCTGGATGAGGTATCGAATATATTGCTTCCCCCTACTTATACCTCCCCGAGGAGATCACGAATGTAAAATTAAAGAGATTAGAGCGTGCACGGAGGCTTTCAGACAGTCGTTCTTCCCGCGAACCATACAGGAAAGGGAGGTAATGACAGTGGCACGTAAAGTGCCCTCCGTCACACACCGTTGGGTGGCTTGCGGAGTATAAATGTAGATGTGGATGTAGATTAGCTTTTCAGAGCATTCACACAAGGTTGGCGCCGGTGGCGACACCTACAACGTGCGGTTTCCAACCGATTTCTCATACACAAACAGCAGTTGACAGGCGTTGCCTGGTGAAACGTTGTTGTGATGCCTCGTGTAAGGAGGAGATATGCGTACCATCACGTTTCCGACTTTGATCAAGGTCGAATTGTAGCCTATCGCGATTGCGGTTTATCGTATCGTGACATTCCTGCTCGCGTTGGTCGAGATCCAATGACTGTTAGCAGAATATGGAATCGGTGGGTGCAGGAGGATAATACGGATCGCCGTGCTGGATCCCAACGGCCTCGTATCATTAGCGGTCGAGATGACAGGCATCTTATCCGCATGGCTGTAATGGATCGTGCAGCCACGTCTCGATCCCGCAGTCAACAGATGGGGACGTTTGCAAGACAACAACCATCTGCACGAACAGTTCGACGACGTTTGCAGCAGCATGGACTATCAGCTCGGAGACCATGGCTGCGGTTACCCTTGATTCTGCATCACAGACAGGAGCGCCTGTGATGGTGTACTCAACGACGAACCTGGGTGCACGAATGGGAAAACGTTATTTTTTCGGATGAATCCAGGTTCTGTTTACAGCATCGTGATGGTCGCATCCGTGTTCGGCGACATCGCGGTGAACGCACATTGGAAGCGTGTGTTCGTCATCACCATACTGGCGTATCACCAGGCGTGATGGTATGGGGTGCCATTGGTTACACGTCTCGGTCACCTCTTGTTCGCATTGACGGTACTTTGAGCAGTGGATGGCTCAAATGGCTCTAAGCACTATGGTACTTAACATCTGAGGTCATCAGTCCCCTAGACTTAGAACTACTTAAACCTAACGACATCACACACTTTCCATGCCCGAGGCAGGGTTCGAACCTGTGACCGTCGCAGCAGCGCGGTTCCGGACTGAAGCGCCTACAACCGCTCGGCCACAACGGCCGGCTTGAGCAGTGGACGTTACATTTCAGATGTGTTCCGACCCGTGGCTCTATCCTCCATTCGATCCCTGCGAAACCCTACATTTCAGCAGGATAATGCACGACCGCATGTTGCAGGTCCTGGACGGGCCTTTCTGGATACAGAAAATGTTAGACTGCTGCCCTGGCCAGGACATTCTCCAGATCTCTCACCAATTGAAAACGTCTGGTCAATGGTGGCTGAGTAACTGGCTCGTCACAATACGCCAGTCACTTCTCCTGAAGAACTGTGGTATCGTGTTGAAGCTGCATGGGTATGTGTACCTGTGCACGCCATCCAAGCTCTATTTCACTGAATGACCAGGCGTATCAAGGCCGTTATTACGGCGAGAGGTGGTTGTTCTGGGTACTGATTCTTTAGGATCTCTGCACCCAAATTGCGTGAAAATGTAATCACATGTCAGTTCTAGTATAATATATTTCTCCAATGAATACCCGTTTATCATCTGCATTTCTTCTTGGTGTAGCAATTTTAATAGTGTATTAATACTATCAATAGTGTATTAATACTAATAGTGTATTAATACTAGTATATTAATAGTGTATTAATACTATCATCTGTGTACATAATTAAGTCTCTACGGAACCTTCAGAACGTGAGCTCTACTGGTACTTAACCGGCCGTTTTCTCCTTTTTGGAGTACAAGATAACAAACATTGACAGATTTACAGCGGACATAAAAAAGAACTTGCAATAGCAAGAAAAGCTAATCTTAGAAATATAAATATTTTGACATCGAAAAAAATTATTCAAATGGCTTTGAGCACTATGGGACTTAACATCTATGGTCATCAGTCCCCTAGGACTTAGAACTACTTAAACCTAACTAACCTAAGGACATCACACTACACCCAGTCATCATGAGGCTTGTGACATCGAGTAGTAACTTAAATTTTGGGAGGACTTCTGTGAAAGTATTAATCTAGAGCGTAGTTATGAACAAAAGTGAAACGTGGGCAATACACAGTCCAGAGACGGAAAGAACAGAAGTTCTTTAAATATGGCATCACGGAAGAATGTTGAAGTTTGGATGGGTAGATCGAGTAGCTAATGAGTTACTACGGAGAGAAACGAAAAATGAGTTATATGGCAGTACTTCACTGAAAAGAGGAACGGGTTGGTACCACACGTCAACTAATCGTTGATTTGAAGGGAACTGTGTAGTGTGGGGACGTGGGCGGGATGACAGGGGGTGCAGGGGAGGAGGCGGTAAAGGCTGTGCAGGGAGACCGGGACTCAGCTACGGTGATCACTGAAATTTTTCATAATTAAAGATAAGAAGGAGCGATACGTAATTGATTTGGAAAAAATTTAATAGCTAAAATCGCACTGAGTACTATTTATTCCTAATTACCGCTTGCAACACTTAAGTCTGCTACCTTCTGATCTTTAAAAATCTTGTAAGTATAGTGTTGTCACTGTCAATACAATTCTTCTGGGCTGCCGAGGACATTGTCAGAATATAAAATTGTCTGACGTTTCGGCCACTATTGCAAGTGGCCATCCTCTGGGCTTCGTGCTGAACCTAAAAAAGTTTAAAGAACTTGTTGTCTCATCGTCATAGTGGAACAGGGCGTATAACAACAAGTTTTTCAAAGCACAGAAAATAAGTCTTAGCCGTTGAAACCGGTAATCAGGAATAAATAGTACTGAATGCGATCTTGGCCACCAAATTTTCTCCAAATACAGTGATCAGGTTCATGTTGAAATAAACGCAACGGTTACTCAGAAATTAAAATATTTGCACAAGACAAACTAGGTTGGAGAGTTGCATGAAATCAGTATTCGCATTGAAGATCACGACCAAAAAGAACGTTCCATGGTATTCTCAATGTCGTTGTTATCCATCTGATTTTCTCTTCCTTTGACTTTGTGGATGTACCGACATCACTAGTATAGGGAACTATCATATAGCTAAGCAGTACAGTAATAGAGGTTGTGCTTCTGTGGCTTTGAGCCTGAAACCTATTTTCGTCTTGGAGGAGGGGCGTGTGGCAATTCTCTTAACCTTCGAGTTTGACTGTCGCCAAGGCTGTGTCATTTGATTAGTTTTCTTTTATGATCACTGTGGTAGAGCTTTGTCCTCATATGATGATCAAATCACGGACGTGTCTGTGGGGAACTCAACAAAAGCGCCTCAGCTAAGTGTGGATAGCCTGGGTGTCCCAACCAGCAGGTATGTTATCTCTATCGCAGGCGTCGGTTTCTGTAGAGGATATGAGTAGCCACGGACCGAAACTGAAGACATGTTTTGTAAGCTGAGGTATCATAAAAAACTATCTAGGCTGTAGTTCCTTGTATCAAATCCTTCGGTATCTCATTGTTGGCAGATTGATTTCGGGCTCACCCTGCATAATAGGAACCCATACATATAGTAAAAATAGATGTGTGCTTGTATGTCACATCTCCTCCTAAACTAATGGACCGATATCAGCCAAACTCAGTGTTCATGTACCTCATTGTCAGGCAACTGTCAACATGGGTATAATAACCTCTTACCTATCACGGGGTGGGGATGGGAGTGAAAAAGAAGCGTAGCCTGTGACGCATGAACTCATAGACTTTATCCTCAAAGCATTAGAGAATGGAAGCACTTAGATACATGCAAAAAAACTTTACACCTAAATTCGAACCTTTATGAAACTTTTCCCCGCTGACAAGCACTACAAAATGATGAAAGGAATAAAGTTTATCGCTTACTGCTTTCCCTCTGGTCATACAGTAAAAATACCGCATGAGACGGGCCGTTATAATTTATTACTTCTTTAGTACTAACTGTATTCGTGACATATTTTGCAGACAGTATCCACAAATGTTGCTGAATGTACCTATAATATTACATCATTGTACGACACATAGTTAATGAGATATGACGTCATGAACATTAAGCACGAGGTCAGATGTTTCGCGGTACGGGCGTGGATGCATAGCTGTAAGTAAATACCTAAGCAACGACGGTTTTCTCTGCTACTGATGAAATAGAAAAACAAAACGCACCTAACACATATAATTGAACACATAAGTTGTAACTCAGGAGTACTGAGTTAAGCATCACTTGAAACGTTTCGTAGCTCTTCTAACATATGTTTTGAAATACAGCAAATATTTCATTATCTAGTATGGGACATGATTAACTGTAACACGTTTGTTTACTCTGCCTGTGTTGAAACGCATTTGGTATGATTAAATGTACATAACGTTACATGGCGCTTGCTGCAATATGTATGATGCATCCAGCGCAAGGGCGTGTGCTAGTTGAGTACCATACAGCACATGTCTGAATAAACAAATAATGCAATATTGCGGTGCCTTTGAGCAAGATAAACCTAACGTCCGACCAGTCATGACGTCACATATGAGAATACATTATTTTAAGTGAAAAGACACACAGAGATGAGTTGTTACATACTTTTCTTACTCAATAGCTCTTTCATCTTTCTGTTCTGGGAATGAAATATTTTAGGACCGCACTGGTAGTTGCAATCTTTCTCAGTCTATTATTGGTCGTATTTCAATTATACCTCTCCTTTAAGTGCGAGTACAACTAGAGAAGGAAAAGAAAATAGATAAAATTTATTTCATTAATTAGGAGTTATGAAATTTTTCTCTAGCTCAGATCACAACTTAAAATTGGATATGTATTTCTTAATATTACATTCTTATTATCGGAAATACCCACATGATCATGGAACCATATGGATACTAATATCTGTACAGATTGCGAAACAAGTAAAAGTCAAAATGTATAGCGAGAACACAACCTGGACTTCTGGCGCCAGAAGAACAAAGATGACCACAGCATTTACGAAAAGACTATGACCTTATTGTAAAGCTGTTTTTGTAATGCCATTTAGCCTGAAGATAAGGTTTAACCCTCGAAACGCGTCACTAAATAAATAATACAATAGTTGACAAAGTTTGTGACTGGTAGTGGTAATTTAAAAAAAACCTTTACATATTTCATAGGTCCTCGACACTAACTTGCTGAGCACTCTTGCATTATGTGATCTGAAGCTCCCTTCGATTCCCCACGAACACAGGCCACAGAAATTAACATCCCCACCCCCACCCCACTCCTCAAAAACATGGTTCAAATGGCTCTGAGCACTATGGGACTCAACTGCTGTGGTCATAAGTCCCCTAGAACTTAGAACTACTTAAACCTAACTAACCTAAGGACATCACACACATCCATGCCCGAGGCAGGATTCGAACCTGCGACCGTAGCGGTCGTGCGGTTCCAGACTGTAGCGCCTAGAACCGCTAGGCCACTCCGGCCGGCCCCACTCCTCACTCCTATGCCCAGACATCACATAGTTGTTACACAATAGCATCTGTTCTTATTCGGTGCAGCCCTTTTGTATTCTACATCTATATCTATACTATGAAAACCACCGTGAGGTGCATGGTAGAGGGTACGTTCCATTGTACTCTTTATTAGGATTTCTTCCTGTTCCATTCACTTACGGAGCGTGGGGAGAATGATTGCTGGAGTGTCTCCGAGTGCAATAATCATTGTACTCTTATCCTCCCGACCCCTATGTTAGCTTTACATAGGGGGTTGCAATACATTCCTAGAGTAACCATTTAAAGCCGGTTCTTGAAACTTTGTTAATATAATTTCTCGGGATAGGTTACGTCTGTCATCAACTTTCTTCCAATTCAATCCTTTCGGTGTATGTGTGACGTTCTCCAACGGATTAAACAAACCTCTGACCATTCGTGCTGTCCTTCTCTGTATGTGTTTAATATCCCCTGTTAGTCCTATCTGGTGCGGATTCCACACACTTGAGCAATGTTCTAGAATTGGTCGCACTAGCGAAGTGTAAGCAATCTCCTTTGTAACTGATTGCACTTCCGCAGTATTCTACCAAAAAACAGAACTCTACCACCTGCTTTACCCACAACTGAATCTATGTGATAATTCCATTTCACATCCCTACAAAGCATTACATCCAGGTATTTGTATGAGTTGGCCGATTTCAACAGCTCTGCTCAGCCTTTTCCTCTCGTCCCTAGAAAGATTCGCTGCCTGTCCTCGTCTGAGCTTAGGTGCTGCTGCAGTGCTGCTGAGTACAAGTAATCATGCTCTCACAGCATATTTTAGTGTTCATTTCGAGTCAGTTGTGTTCGCCCAGTACCAGTCAACTCCGCATATAACAGAGAGTACTGGATGGTATTGTCTGCATCGCCTTATTCCCCACAGGCTCGTTCCTCTTTACCTTGAGTCCCAGTTTAAGTAATACACTATCTGATCGATGGTGGTGGTGGTGGTTAGTGATTAACGTCCCGTCGACAACGAGGTCATTAGAGACGGAGCGCAAGCTCGGGTTAGGGAAGGATTGGGAAGGAAATCGGCCGTGCCCTTTCAAAGGAACCATCCCGGCATTTGCCTGAAACGATTTAGGGAAATCACGGAAAACCTAAATCAGGATGGCCGGAGACGGGATTGAACCGTCGTCCTCCCGAATGCGATGATCGATGGTGTCCAGACGCTTACTGGTGGACATTAATATGGGGTGTGCCCACACCCCGCCCTCCTGACAGCTTCATCTCTACTGAGGATGCTTTCAATGAAGTGTCTAAACGTCTGTGAGGGAAGACAGTCCATTCTTCCTCAAGAGCCGAAAACGGAGAAGGCACCGATGTCGGACGCTACAGGTCTGCATCTAATTGGTGGTTCTAACTCGTCCCAGTGATATTGCATTTCATTCAGGACGGAAATCTAGACACGTCAGCAACGTTACTGTCTTAAAATATTGCCTCAAAGATGCTGACAGTATCTGTTATATAAATGTTTTGCATGACCCTGCTTCCCAGACCTCCTGAAGATAGACGTTGACTGTATTGTGTCACACACACAGTCCCTTTCACTGTTCAGAGCTGTCACTAAACCGGCCCAAAGATGTAAACATCCATGCATGAGCAGCGCCTATTCGACGTTGGGGGTCCGACAACCGATCAGTTTAGGTCATTCCAAGCGGCACGTGTTAACCATGCCTAGACGGTCAATACCGCGGTTCGATCGCGTCCACATTGTTACTTTGTGCAAGGAAGGGCTCTCAACAAGGGAAGTGTCCAGGCGCGTCGGAGTGAACTAAAGCGATGTTTTTCGGACATGGAGGAGATACAGAGAGACAGGAACTGTCGCTGACATGGTCAGGACGCACAAGGGCTACTACTGCAGTGGATGAACGCTTCCTCCGGATTATGGCTCGGAGGAACCCCGACAGCAAAGCCACCATGTTGAATAATACTTTTAGTGCAGCCATATGACGTCGTGTTACGAATCAAACTGTGCGCAGTAGGGTGCGTGATGCGTAACTTCAGCCCAGATGTCCATGGCGAGGTCCATCTTTGCAATCAAGATACCTAGGAGCGCGGTACAGATGGGCCCAACAACATGCCGAGTGGACAGCTCAGGATTGGCATCACGTTCTCTTCACCAATGAGTGTCGCATATGCCATCAACCAGACAATCGTCGGATACATGTTTGGAGGCAACCCGGTCGGGCTGAACGCCTTAGACACACTGTCCAGCGAGTGCAGCAAAGTGGAGGTTCTCTGATGTTTTGGGGTGGCAGTATGTGGGGACGACGTACGCCGCTGGTGTTCATAGAAGGTGCTGTAACGGTTGTTCGATCCGTGAATGCCATCTTCCAACCGATTGTGCAACCATATCGGCAGCATATTGGCGAGGCATTCGTCTTTATGGACGACAATTCACGACCCGTCGTGTACGAAACGACTTTGCTTGACTAGAGTGGCCAGCATGTTCTCCAGACATGAACCCTGTCGAACATGACTGGGATGGATTGAAAAGGGCTGGTTATGGACGGTGTGACCCACCAACCACTCTGAGCAATCTACGTCGCTGAGGAGTGGGACAATCTGGACCAAAAGTGCCTTTATGAACTGGTTGACAGTATGCCACTGCGAATAGAAAAAGAGGACGTGCAACTGGGTATTAGAGGTACCGGTGTGTACAGCAATGTGGGCCACTACCTCTGAAGGTCTCGCTGTATAGTGGTACAACATGCAGTGTGTGGTTTTCATGAGCAATAAAAGGTAGAAATTGTTATGTGGATCTGTATTCCAGTTTTCTGAACTGGTTCCGGAACTCTCGGAACTGAGATGATGCAAAGCTTTTTTGTGGCGCACTTAGCATTTTCTTAAGCGAGATAAGGGGACCATACCTACCACGAAAAATGCGCCCATCCTATAGCAGCTCTTCTCCCATATTTCAAGGGTGGCACTACACACGACGACAGCTAACATTCTTCAGGCCTTCACCAAACTCAGGCACTTCCATCGGATTGCCACAGGGGAACACAGCACTTTACACGTCCTCAAGCGCCACTTAGCATTGACTACAGAAATATAAGTCTTGTAAGTAGCTGCTCGACCGTGGTACACCATTCTCTGCAACTCCCTACGCTCAATCATTGTGCTAGCTGTATTTCTGGACGCGATCTGGAACTCACGAGTGACTCTGCGATCCATATCCATTAGTACATGAGGTATGCCTAGTGTTAGTTTAGGTGTGGCCGTATCCATTTACTCACGTGATATGAAGTGACTAGCCTACGTCACTTAGCTCTGCTGGCCGACCCATTTTGCCGGTACTGCTTCTGTATTGTCAACACGATACTCCCCTCCTCCTATCAAACTGGCGGGTCCAGCTCCCGTGACACATGGTGATCAGGTCATCATCTTTACTTGGCATCATCCCAAAGTTTTCCTTAAGTTGGTTTCCTCTGACAATCTGTGACAGGTAGTAGCCACTCTTCTTCATTCTGTAGGCAGCTCCTTTCTTTCTTCTATTTATTTGGATGTATACACTCCGAATATCACAGCATCTGCACACAAAATCTAAAAGATGACAATCTCCTGTGTTTCACAGCGGCGGTTTGCCCAAGTCCGTGATTTGCTTTACCATTGCCGTAGTAAAATGCGTACCGTCATTCACATTCGCCTCTGTACAGAGCAGTGGACAAAGTCAACTTTGCGCAGAATTTCAATTAATCTGAGCTGCAACATATGGTGAAAGAAAGAGCGTTTTAGTATAGATAGTGTACGAACTTCGGCAACAGGTAGGATCCTGTGATACCTACCACAGCCCGCATATATAGGACGATGATAATGGAGACAATGCCATATATAGCTGCAACACTAATGTTATAGTTAGGCTACTTATAACGTACCTGCATTTTGGTGAAACTATATCTGATTCACTTTGCTACTTGCCGTAAGGGAAGGAAATTTAATAATATTTTAAGACGATACGATCACAAAAACACCAACTGCCAAGCTTATTACCCCCATTAATACGGCTGCAACACCTAATGTTATAGTTAGGCTACTTATGTTTATTTTGTAACGTGGCTGTACTTTGGTCATACTATATCTGATTCATTTTGCTACTTACCGTAAGGGAAGCAAATTTAATACTATTTTAGGATGATACAACCACAAAAACACCAAATGTCAAGCTTATTACCTCCATTAATACGGGGTGTTCAAAAAGTCTCTCCGCAGTGCTGTATGATTGTTCGCCTGCCTGGGTTACTTCCCTTCAAGTGGACTCTCCCAACATTCCACTGTTTCGTTTATCTCAGCCAGCGTCAGTAGGATCGTTGGTGTGTTGAACAAGTGTTCAAAGCTGGCTAAGTACGGTTTCACTGACAGATGCACCGAGAAGTGGTCGTCCTAACGTTTTGCCTGAGGATAAACTACTCGATAGTTCCGATAAAATGTCCGTGGGTCCGAACAAGACAGTAAGGAAACTCGCCCAGGAAATCGATGTAAGTGTCGGAACGGCCCACACAGCAGTAAGGAAAAAGTTAGAACTTTTCCCGTACAAAGTGACAGTCATGCAAGAATTGAATAATACTGATGATGGCAAGAGATTGCATTATTGTAATTGGTTCAAAAATTTTGTTCAACAAACTGGAGGGGATATTCTTAATGAAACGTTTTTCACTGATGAGACGTGGTTTCATTTATCTGGGTACAAGAACTCGCAAAATTCTCGTATGTGGAGTACTGCAAATCCATTGCGTATGCATGAGAAACCACTTAGTTCTGTGAAAATAGGAGTTTGGATTGCAATTTCTAGACGTCGGACTGTGGGTCCCATACTTTTCAACGAAACAATAGACGGACAACGATACTGCAGTGATGATCTGTACACATTCATAGGAGAACTTGCGTTAAGTGAAATACCGAACGGTTATTTTCAACAAGATGGCTCAACCGCGCATACAGCTCGCGTTTCACTGTCACTGCTTGCTGATGTTTTTGATGATCGCATAATTTCACAGGGAATTTGGCCTCCACGATTGCCTGGCCTAACACCATCTGAATTTTTCTTCTGGGGTGCAGCGAAAGCAACTGTCTATAGAAGCCGTTCAAAATCCATCAATGAATTGAAAACTGCAATATCCACTTTCACTGCTTCTGTTAGAGAAGACATGTTACAGCGTGTGTTTGGAAACATGATTAGACGAATTGAATTGTGTATTCAACAATAGGGGGGACACTTTCAACATTTAATGTGAAAATTTAGAAGTAAAAATTAATATTCATTAAATTAATAACTTGTGTTTCACTGAGTTTTATTTCGGTATATTTACTGCGGCATATGGCACGCGCGGCTAACAATCATACGGCACTGCGGAGAGACTTTTTGAACACCCCATATACTCAGAAGGCATCAGCACCAGTGAAAGTAGTCAAACTTCTTTCTACGGGAGAAGAGAGGGGTCATGCTTAATATTATTGAAAATTCAAGCTTATATCACATTGTGGACTCATCATTTCGACACCAATATGTCATATCCAGGTAGCCCCTTTCCCTCTCAAGTGGCTTTGAAAATCTCTCAGGCATCTTGCTGAACGTTGCGCTCTTCAGTCCAGAGACTAGTCTGTTGCACGCTCCCTATGCTAGTCCATGCTCTACAACTCTTCATCTTTTCGTAGCTTCTACAATCTTCATCCCATTGACCTTCTTGCGGTAGTGGAGTCACGGTCTTCTTATAGAATTCTTACCACCAACACATCGCTCCATTACACAAATGATAATGAGAAGATGTCCTATTTTTAAAAAAAAATCATCGATTGAAATTTTAGTGGTGTCAAGCGGCATACGTACGGAAATGACGAACAAACAGGTAAATAAAACGACAAAAAAAGTTACCGTCGCTACTTTCATTGCGGAAGGATCCGGGTTCGATTCCTGATTCACCCTCAGATGTTTTGTCAGACAGGGAAATCTGGTACAAGGTCCACTCAGGCTTTGTGAAGCCAGATGAGGAGCTGCTTGAATCAAGAAGCAGTGGTATCATCAGGATTGTTCTACTGGCAACAGCGGCTGGAGGGATCGACGAGATTCTCATCATATGTCTCACGATCATAGATCGCTCCTCGTGCTGATTTGCAGGCAGCAGTCGCCCAGCAGGAATAGGCCTTAGTCCTAAAGCGAGAGCAGTGTTTACGTTATCTTCTCGAATGAAGTCCATAAATAGTTCATTCCGTTGCAGGATGTAGAGTCGTCGTTCAGAAACAGAAGAAGCTGCAACCTGAGCTCATTTGCGGACGGCTCTCTCCAACGGATTGTACCAATAGTAGCAGTGGACGAGATATTGCGTCTGTGATTATCGCATTATGTAACTGAGCATTATTTAAAATCTGCTCCGTCAGTTCAAAGAAAATACTAATTAAGAATGGAAGTTATTCATGAAATGTTAAGGTTCAGAAGGTAAAGGCATTCGTTACTGAGAGAATTTCACTCAAGGATCTACCCGCAAAAGACTTCACAGAAGGGTGAGCATTGATTAATACGAAGATATTCAAAGGTTGCTAATAGTCAAATTGTAATGTCGCACCGCCGGGGGCTAGCTGGTGAAGTGATCATAAGAGGCTGGATTAACTAATAAAGACATAATACTTTAAAATATATTTATTACACATAAAATTTCTGAGAGAATAAACAGGTTCTTCATTTTTACCCTCAATCGAACACGTCCACAACAGGCTTTAACAAGCAAACGTTACAGCAAAAAAGCTCAATCACAGCTTCTAGTTTAAGCCGCAACACGCCCGACTAACTTTAAACTGCAGAAGATTACTGCAGCTACAAGCCAAAGATTTCTTATACTGACAAAACTTACTAGTAACCAAACTAACATTGGAAGACACTAACAGTATTAAGAAGCAGCTAAAACTTTATACAGCATTCTATTTCATAAATTATCTTCTGAGACACTTCAAGAAGTCAGTTTCACGCATCAGTAAGTGTGTTCTTTACCTCCATAATTACAGTAATAACAGACTCAGACGTAACGCCCATAACCAGCGGGAGTAGCTACTGGCACCAGGTGACGGAGTAGTTGCACGTAGCGGTAACAAGGGACTACTGAGCCAAGAAATAACTGACGCTCATCAGCCATCAAGACAAGCTCTAGGAATTACAAGCGCAAGTACTAAGTCACGCAGTTTAAAAGGAACCTGTTGACTTCCACAAATGAACAAAACTTATCTACTTTTACGTTAGCAGCATCGTGATGACTAAGGAACCGACTAAAAGTAACCATTTGAGTGTATTTTACCACTGTGACAATCTCTATCACCAAACTTACAAGTGGTCGCCACACTTTAATTACTTCACAAGTGTCTCGACAAATTTTATCACTCCCAGATAACTAAACTCAACTCGTTTCCGGACTCTCTCCCCCCCCCCCTTTTCTTTTGTTAAAAAAAACGAACTCACAGGGGCAGACAACGAGTGTACCACAAAGCTGGTAGGTTTCCTCACAAGAACAACAATTTCCGGAGAAACGTATCAGACCTCACGGTTGAACAAAGAAAACCTCCGCACGCAATGAGAGGGCAATCACCGGCTGTGGTGGCCGAGCGGGTCTAGGCGCTTCATTCTGGAACCGCGAGACTGCTACGGTCGCAGGGCCGAATCCTGCCTCGAGCATGGACGTGTGTGATGTCCTTAGGTAGTTCTAAGTTATAGGGGACTGATGACCTCAGATGTTAGTCCCACAGTGCTCAGAGCTATTTGAACCATTTTTTTAACGAATTTGTTGTGCTATTTCTTCCCTTCGGTTATCTTGTTATTCCATTCACACCGCCACCCCTCAGAGCAATCTGACTTCTTCTTTGTGTCATTTATACTTGCTTCCCACAGTCAAAGAGAAAGACTGGACATGATGAAAACTCAAAAAGCAGTAAGACACCTTCAAACAGTGAAAGAAAATTATTTTGTACTGCTATTTCAAAAGAACAACGTCAATTCCGAAAAAAATATAATATAAAATAAAAATATCGGCAATCGACGTTGCCATTTCCATTTCGATATATGGTTGTACATAATTCCGCCGTTTCATGTCGATATCCTTGAAGCTGTATCGAAGTACCCACATATCGATATTTCACCAACAGCCCTAGTGAGAAGTCACCCATGACACTGCCATATGACAAAAGCTATTGATCTTTCTAAACTGTCCAATACAAGTTTCCGTCCGCTGTTCGCCTTGCCAGCAAACACTCCCTCTGTGACGCGCATCCAAACACCATGGTTATACGAGTACAGGAGTGGTTCATCCTTACGCCACTGAAGTTCTTAGCGACTGCACAACTACGAATAGCAACGCACAAAAGCTCACGCCGTCGCAACGAACGCAGTCCCACCTTGTTTATTAGGCGGCCAGTTACTTTGGAAGCATTATCGAGCATCCGCTTAACTTCCCTCCATCGTACAATCCGGTGGCAACCATAGATATGACCACTATCGATATATGAAGCAAGAGGATTTTTCGCGAAGATAAATGGAACTAGCGTGACACGGCACGCAAATACACAAAGATAACATCCGCATTGAATGTAATGTTAAACGCTACTGTTTCATTTGCGTCATACTTATTGTTTAAATGTGTTGAAATTGAGACAGGAAGATATGTAAGAAAGAGTTGGCAATTTTTCATACTGCAATGCCATAGTCCCGTTAACGTAGCACAGCAAATCCCTGAGTATCTATCACGTAGGCAATCAACGTTCCAAAACCTACAGTGAATGTTACATCGGTAATTAAAAAAGTCTCTCCCCCTCCCCCATCCATTATATACCAAGAAAGATATACACAGACAGAGGGGTTCGGGGCTGGCGTGGACTAGGGTGTAGAGGAGAGAGGTCTGACCGAAAATGTCTTTAAACGTTGTTAGTGATATTTGCATAAAATTTCAGGAATGTTGAAGCTATAAATCACCATCAGTCATAAATAAAAAACGAAAGCACGATAAAACTTGTGTATTCAGTAAGAAATTAGAAATCGTTTGGAGAACGATTCGTTTCGCTAGGAAGCCAGCCCATCTTCTAAACCAGAAAACCTGCTCCACAGTCGTCTCTTTGATCCACGAAATTGAAACTAGATCTCTAGCCAGCAGAGTGATTAGTCTCTCGTCTCGGTATAAACGATATCCATATGGAAAGGGTGCACCGAAAATACGCCTGAAATAGCACAA
Organism: Schistocerca americana; assembly: GCF_021461395.2. Taxonomy (NCBI): domain Eukaryota; kingdom Metazoa; phylum Arthropoda; class Insecta; order Orthoptera; family Acrididae; genus Schistocerca; species Schistocerca americana. The sequence continues at coordinate 788,041,990 of NC_060122.1, read as the reverse complement.
AAGGTGGGATCTATCGCAGAAGCAGTTTTCGTGTGTAACCGTTACAACATTTTTGGAGATTTACTTATTCATCAATTGTTTTGAATCATGTTAGTGCTCGTCATGCTGCTTTTTCTAGGAACTGCCACGTTAACGTAATAATTAGGAGCACTAATATTAGCACAACAGCACTAGGTTCTAAAACGCAATAAATGTAGTACAATTTCCTTAGCGCTCCATTTAAAACAAGGAAAAAATAGACTCGCGGACGGTAAACAACATCGAATTGCTTATTGCAACAAGTATTTGTGAAAGAGAAAGGACAAGATGGAAAGCACGATAAAACTTGTGTATTCAGTAAAAAGTTAGAAATCGTTTGGAGAAGTAAGGCTGTGTTTATTTTGTTCTTTTGTGAGGTTCGCCCAAGTTTGTTTGGATGGAATCCGAGAAAGAGTATTTTAATTATGAATCTGAGTTGCTACCCCGTTCCGTCCCTAAAGGAATTGCTAAGAAAATGCGGTTTGTTTCCTCAATAATTAAACTGCGTCCCGCCTGGAACACACGACGACTCCTGCGGCCGCCAGGCTCTGCTCATTCCATTACGCGCAATCCAATTATGCTCTCAGCACGTGTGTGAGCATCTAACGTGTATTGATCGTCCGTTGTCAGTTTGGGTGTTGGCGTTACAGATCGAACGTTGGCTGGGACATAAGCGGATAAAGCCACTTACGGCCTGAGAGCTACATAACGTCATCACATTAATTCACATATTCCAAGTTCACTCACTGACACCAATGAAACTGTTTCGATGTTACTATCGTTAAGTTTAATATCAGGAGCGCTTAGAAAATTAAATTAACATATAAAGTAACAGATATGATTTAGCTGAATTCGACTAAGGCGCGTAAACTCCATACGTCATCACCGGCACCATAGAAGTCGTGAGCTCATTCTATTTTTCCATTCGAACTGCACAGAACAAAAATGGACATTTGGGTGACTCTCATCAACTACCAATGAAAAATATTGAGATACTTCATTCAAACACACTTTCGTTCGGTCTTTTTCCCCTTCGTTCGTTCCATACAAATTTTGCTGTTGATTGTAAACTAACTTCCCGATGAGATAGTCACACAGTTCAGAACTGGATGGCAATGCAACAGTAAGTCACTTTCTTGTCTGGTGTGTGGCAGAGGGTACTTTTACACGACTGTGTCAGAAAGAACAGATACCACACATTCATGTAATTGATTCGCGTCATGGGTAAAGAATCCACGTTCTTCAGTGTGTATGCACAATTACGTCTGATCTCCTGCGGGAATCTCAAAGTAGCGAGCATCTAGGACATGGACAGGGACTGCGAATAGGCGGCGCTGTTTGCTAGTGTGGGTCTGCCGGGAGGTGTGCCGAGGTAGTCCGTGCAGTTGCGATAAACACTGTGAACAGGTGCTGCAGTGATTAAGGCAACTACTTGGTAAGCAGGAGATCCCTAGTTCGTTTCCCAGTCCGACACATTCAGGGTAAATTCCCGGTGCAGCTGACATCAATAGTCCCTTTCGTTTTCTTTCTTCCCCACCACTTTGAATTTACATATAAGGAGGGTACTTTGTTTGGCACTATCATTTCCTGATGACCTCGAGGTTCGAGACTTTCAACATAGCTCAGAACAGAATGATAGTATAACACTGACGTGCTTTCTTGCCTAATGCATGGCGGAGGGTACTACTATCATTTTCCAGTGCGTTAGAGACTTAGTTTCCAACATAGTTTAAAGCTCGACAACACTGTCATATTAACCCGCTTTCGAGTCTGGTGTGTGGTGGAGATTGTTTTGTGTACCAATGCTATTTCTCCTTTTTTCTGTTTCATTTGCAAATGATTATAGGTAAGAACGGTAACTGGTAAGTCTCCATATGAGCTGTATCTCTCTATTTTTTACTTTCTAGGTCTTTTCTTGAGATGGTCGTACGAGGAATCAGAGTATTGGTTCATTCAGAAGAAGAGAAATTGACAAAATCCTGAAATTTACCACATGTCTCATATCTCATGTTTGAAATCAATTGAAAAATTTGACACACACAAGACTAAAGAGCAGAAAATAATTACTGAAATGAAATACTCTTTTATAACACGTATTTAAAAACGGTCTAATACGAATAAAGTAATTTGTCCTAGCTCTATATAGATTCCTAACACGCGAATAGAGCCCAGAAAATTTGTGGTTGTGAATTATTAGTACCTCTGAAAATACTTGCAGAGTTCGTTGCAAAATAATGTTAGTTTGTCACGTAATTGTTTGGAAAAAAATTATACCATTTATACAGAGGAAAAACTGTTAATAAAAAATTCGCCTTATGGACTAAAGCTACAACACTTAACTGTGTTAAGAGTGAGTTTAGAGCTGCATAAGATAATTGTCCCATTCGTACTGAACAGCTTCACAACTGCTTCCAGTACAACAATTTTTCTATTTTCTGTCCCACTAGTAATTTTTTACCATATTTACTACGCCTGCCGTACGTAATATGTATTGTAAATTTGAAATAAGTGAAGCGCTATAGGCACCTATAAAAACGTACATAACCCCACTGGATACACAAACTGATGTTTAATGTATATAGGTGGAGTTAAATTTTACAGTCCTGCGGACGACGTAACAATAACTGAATATTGTAGCTGCGTCGTAATGATCTCAGTTTACATACATGTCAAGAAGTTTTCCACTTTCCTCAGGAAACTTCAGAATACTTATCGAAGAAAAGAAATATTTCATTCAAAACCTTCAAAGGATTTAAAGAATGAGGTTAGGCAGCCTTTGAACAGAATAAATTGCTAATATTTTCGTAATGCGGGGCCACGGTCATAATATATTTCTTCCAAGTCAGTACCGCCGTTAGACTGTTGTTTATTTACAGTGTTACATTTACACTTACATAATCATGTTTTCGGCTTCAAAGTGCCATTATAAAGTGTTTTAAGTGTTGTACATTGCCTAAGATGGCATACTGTCGTATTAAAGTACACTGTCAATAGTGTATTTTACACTATTAATATACACTATTATACAGTAGTATCAGTGTATTTTAATAAAGCAGTATGCCATCTTAGGCAATGTATAACACTTAAAACACTTTATAATGGCACTTTGAGGCCGAAATCATGATTGTGTAAGTGCGAATGTAACACTGTATATAAACAATAGTCTAATGGCGGTACTGACTTGGAAGAACAAACTGCGTCGCATAGTCATTATACATCATCAGATCACAGAAAAAGTCCACGAATCCACAGTAGCTATGAACCTGAAGCAAGTAGTATAAATACTCACCTATGGCTTATCTTGTGCTTGCTATATTGTAGCAAGAAATTCAGGGAGATTTAATTTCTAACATACATAAACTACCTACAAAATTCACAGCCTTACCAGCGTTTCTACTATAGCTCCCTAAACATATACTTTGATATATTATCAATGCAGCGTACACACTGACGTGTGACTTATCTAAATAGAGATTAAACAATTACAAACGAACGTCTACGTTTCATTGCAGTAGAGAGAGACGGCTAATACTTAAAAAATACTTGGTTAACTATGATTGTGTAAGTTCACGACAAACGCAGTTTTCATCCGTGTGGACGTTTCCTTACAACGTACACTCACATGGGAAGCACACACATAACGGGTAACAGAGTAAAAGTGGACTGAATAAATGCTGGAAATGATCCTTTATTACAATGCGCTTCCAATGCATTTTCGAGAAATTGAAGTGGAAATTTTCAGAGCCTGTTGAATACCGTCCGGAAGCGCTGGCCGTCGAGAAGCGGCGTTAGCGAAAGCAGCTCAAGCAGTGGGCTGCAAATCTAGCTGTACTGTGTTCCATCCGTCTCATTATTTTTCTTTTCTTCTGTTCTTTAAATCATATTTCTTCAGAAAGGAAGAAAAGCAACATTGATCATCATAGTAGCACAGTAGTGGCGAGATATAGTCGAAGTATAACAATGAATCATGATGAAATGAACATTTATTTACCGAGATATTTTAGCGCGTATTGCTGTAATGTCAGACACGGATATACCTGTGTTTTTAGTTACACTTTTATCGCAAAGTTAAAAATTTTCTGCAGTGACCGAAGGTTGCATCTGTCTTGTTGCTCGGTCAAGGAGAAATATTATCTCGTGAAGATTACATTTCTATTCTCCCTGTAGAACTACATTGTTTTAATGCATAGGTATTGAGAGCGACGGGCTACGTGTACACACCTCAGTGTCAATATCAGTTCAGTTAACCAAATTAAATTACTATCAAATCCATCTTCATTAACAGTATTTCACCATCAGATCCATTATAAACAAACATCTATTGTAACCACCTCCTCTTAATCATAAGCTGCACCTTAACCTCACTTTATTGAAATACGCACGGTGCTTGCTGCAGTTCTGTACTATGTATTTCACGAATGTACGATAGATACGGCGGGATATGCCTACCAACGATGGCATACAATGACTTCACCGTGGTAACGTTTCAAGAAGCGCCTAGATCTGCAGAAATAAGTCAACTGCCGCATGTATGGGAGATCATCACCTCAGAACGGTTTGAACGATTTCGCTGACTTTTAGTTTTTTTCCTTGTTTTCGTTGTTGTCGTAAGTAGGTTTACATGAAAGGAAATTTTTGAAAAATCTACCAGAAGAGTCGGAAATTAGCATCAATTGCTGCATATATGAAATATCAGTAATTAAAACGGCTCAACAATTTAGTTGATTTTTGTCTTTGTTGTGTTCGTAGTAGGTAGGACAAGGTTTTTATGAAAGAAAGTATTTGGAAATATCAGCCGGAAAAGATGCAATGAAAACCATTTGTGAAAGATCAACACTTGAGAACGACTCGATAGATTTGGTTGATTTACTTTCTGCTATTTTCGTTAACTGTGGCTGGTAATGGTATTTTGCTATGAAAAAGAAAATAAAAAAAATTATGTTCAGTTTTAGAGTTCTGCTATCACATGTGTCCATAATGAAAAGGCCAGGTTGACAGTTTATAAATTCGTATGTAATATGTACCAAAAATTGCGAAAAATTCGTAGTCGATTTATTACAAATTTTTACACGGCACTCTACTGCACGTTCGGACGCACGTAAGTTATATATTTTTGTGATACACAGATGTGTGTGTGTTTGTGTGTGTGCGTACTTCAAATATTTACAAGATACTCTAACAAACATTCGGATGAACATGGGCTGATAGGTTATATATGTAATATACGAAGCTGGAAGCGTTGTTATCACAAATATTGGAAAATCTTCTGCCGATTTACTTCGAATTTTCACACGATACTCGCTGATCATTCAGACGGAAATGGACCTAGAAAGAGGGGAGGAAGAGATGTACAGAGAGAGGGGGTAAAGGTTGACAACAGGGATTAGGGGAAGAGTGTATGTACGGGGAGGCAGGTGGGATGAGAAGATGGGCAGAGAGAGGGGGCAAGGAGTTTAGTATGTATATGCAATTACCATACATGTTTGACAATGTGTCAATAAGGGACAGTTTCATCGTTTCTTATTATAACTTATATTTCCCCCTAATTTAGCACTACGATTATTATTGTGGTATTCATCATATACAGTTGGAGTCCAATAAATATAGGTAGCAGGAAGAGACCCCCTTACCACCGAAAATAAATGTTATTTATGATGTGGTTTGCTTTCATGCAACAGCTATAGAGCCTCGTCACAGGGCCAGATGGGGTTGGACAACATCAAAAGCAAGAATTACGATGGAAATATGGACTAGAACTATTTAAAATAATTTATTTATTGAAATGATACAAATACTTAACTGTAGTATCGAAATGGTGGGTGATAAGAGTTGGGAGTTCACTTGCACTATTCTGTCTAACTCTGGTCTAGTCCTGAACGCAGTGAACGACTATAACGACCATGTGTGGAAGGTCGAGTTGGGCCCTTCTTGGCGGCGACTGTAGACATGTCCCTTTTGCTGTCTTGTGCTACTGTGTAATGTGTTATACTGTTAATGATATTTCCGGCCCTGTGAACAATACTGTTCATTTGAGAGCTGTGTGAATGACGTATGGCGGAAGCAGAACATAGTCCTCACCATGTGGCGCCCTCTCTAGGCTGAGCGTCACCAGAGATGCAGACAGTTCTGTGCACTTCAGCAGAGTGATGATGTTACAGTCTGGCGGAGATGATGGGGAAGGGCCGATGTATCAATCTGAGGTAACGGACTTTGATTGGGAAACAACAGAGCTGAAAGTTATAAGCGAAAGTAGTTCTGATGGCTTTGACTGTAGACCTCTTCTATTGCATGTTCCCTGCTTTCTTTCTTTTGGGAGGAGGAAATATGGACCAAAACAAGAAACAATTTCCAATAAACATAGATTCTGAAGTTTATAACTGAAGAGCAATGTACACTTGTTCGTGTTTCCTTCCGTGAAACACATCTCTTCTGCTCAACAAGTATTCATAGATCTTATGGTATGTATTTGAAAGCCTATATTTACTTGAGAATTTTTTCTCATTTCGGTCTATACTACTTATCCCAAAGAACGGAAAGCAAAGAACTCGCAGTAGTGGAGCTCCACTCTCAAGGGCAACTGAATGATCTTCATTTATAGCTTTCGACTTGGTTGTTTCCGATCCAGGATCCCTTTCCTCAAAATGATTTATTTACCACTCTCCATCATTCCAGAAAGTGTATGACATCACAACGAAATCACACTTTGTACAGATGTGTAACTAAATTCCCTTTACAGATGTTGAGTCTTGTAGTTTCGAGCAAGTCGGTTAACTTCTACAAAGAAAATCCTATCTGGAAAGAAATCGTTTCCCGCTACACACAAAATATCACAACAGACGTTCCGATCTCCCGTATTCTCAGCGCCACTCACCAGAATATTACGCACGTCATTCACCGATAACGTGGTGTCCCGTGTCAACTACAGGTTTGTTTGCATTCTATTCGGTTGAGTTTGTGATCTGATGAGAGAGATTTTTATCTGCTGTTATGTTGTTGTCTTCTGTTATACTGTGCTACTGTACCCTCCGAGAGAGGTGTGTATTGCTGTCGTGCCTGTGATCTTCGTTCATGCTGTACTACCTTACCGTAGTAATCATTCACAACAGTACAGAATGCAAGGTGTACGCACATTCCGTTTCTAATGTATTGCTTTTGTCCATACTGAACTACACGTTGGCGAAATACATGGTATTACTGTTCGCGGAAGATCTGTGCAATGGGATCAGAACCAAGTAGACTGATACCTGTGGGGTCACACGAAATCCTTGATTTACGAGAACCCTGTGCTATCAGAGGAATGTCTACAGGCGCTTGTTGTGACTGTGGCAGAAGCTGGGTGACCAGCGGATAGTAATCGTGTGTACCGGAACTTGGTGCAGAGGTACCGTATCTTTGTTGACATCACTGGTCATCACATCATGCCCTACTTTCAATTGGACCCAGATGACAAGCAGCAGGAGTCAAAGAGCAACGTGTGTTGCGGTGTTTTGCGTGTAGCTGGAAAACGGTACATTTCCGAAGCTGAGTTCTGATGCTGAACTTAACCGTCTTGGTCTCCACTGTAAGTCCTCAAAGTCTATAGAAGGAATTTAGTTACACCTTGTATATGATTGTGTCTCGTATCTTCCTAAGACGCAGAATAATTATCATAATTATTGTTTCTTTCCGAAGGAACATGACTCGCTGCTGCAGTACTTCCTGGATGACAATGTTGTAACTAATAATTCACAGATTGCAAGTACTTCTAGCAATTACTTTCTAAATGTAGCACCAAAAATAGGATTCCATGGTTCAGTTGAAGAATCAAGCGAGGTTATTAAGCACGACTTTAAACAACTAGAAGTAGTAGCAACACCCTTCAATGAAATTAATACAGTTTAAAAAATTCTAAAAAAAAACGAAAGCTGATGTGACATTTCGAGAATCATTGTGAAAACTTGTTCCAGCTTTGTTAATAATGTCCTTACTGATACATGCCATGCATCACTTGCACAGGGAATTTTTCCAGATGGGTTAAAACCTACGATTGTTAAATCTTTTCAGAAGACAGGTGACAAGACAGACTTAAATAACTATGGACTTAATTTCTTACTGATATATTTTTCCAAAAATATTTGAAAAAGTAATGTACTCTAAAATAGTCACACACTTAACTGGGAACAATTTATATAGCGTATCACAGTTTGGTTTCGAGAAGTGTTACTCGATTGAGAATGTTATTTATACATTAATTCATCATCATCATTTAAGACTGATTATGCCTTTCAGCGTTCAGTCTGGAGCATAGCCCCCCTTATAAAATTCCTCCATGATCCCCTATTCAGTGCTAACATTGGTGCCTCTTCTGATGTTAAACCTATTACTTCAAAATCATTCCTAACCGAATCCAGGTACCTTCTCCTTGGTCTGCCCCGACTCCTCCTACCCTCTACTGCTGAACCCATGAGTCTCTTGGGTAACCTTGCTTCTCCCATGCGTGTAACATGACCCCACCATCTAAGCCTGTTCGCCCTGACTGCTACATCTATAGAGTTCATTCCCAGTTTTTCTTTGATTTCCTCATTGTGGACACCCTCCTGCCATTGTTCCCATCTACTAGTACCTGCAATCATCCTAGCTACTTTCATATCCGTAACCTCAACCTTATTGATAAGGTAACCTGAATCCACCCAGCTTTCGCTCCCATACAACAAAGTTGGTCGAAAGATTGAACGGTGCACGGATAACTTAGTCTTGGTACTGATTTCCTTCTTGCAGAAGAGAGTAGATCGTAGCTGAGCGCTCACTGCATTAGCCTTGCTACACCTCGCTTCCAGTTCTTTCACTAGGTTGCCATCCTGTGAGAATATGCATCCTAAGTACTTGAAACCGTCAACCTGTTCTAACTTTGTTCCTCCTATTTGGCACTCAATCCGCTTATATTTCTTTCCCACTGACATTACTTTCGTTTTGGAGATGCTGATCTTCATACCATAGTCCTTACATTTTTCATCTAGCTCTGAAATATTACTCTGCAAACTTTCAATCGAATCTGCCATCACAACTAAGTCATCCGCATATGCGAGACTGCTTATTTTGTGTTCACATATCTTAATCTCACCCAGCCAGTCTATTGTTTTCAACATATGATCCATAAATAATATGAACAACAGTGGAGACGGGTTGCAGCCTTGCCTTACCCGTGAAACTACTCTGAACCATGAACTCAGTTTACCGTCAACTCTAAATGCTGCCTGACTATCCATGTAAAGACCTTTAATTGCTTGCAAAAGTTTGCCTCCTATTCCATAATATCGTAGAACAGACAATAACTTCCTCCTAGGAACCCGGTCATATGCCTTTTCTAGATCTATAAAGCATAGATACAATTCCCTGTTCCACTCATAACACTTCTCCATTATTTGTCGTAAGCTAAAGATCTGCTCCTGACAACCTCTAAGAGGCCTAAACCCACACTGATTTTCATCCAATTGCTCCTCAACTAATACTCGCACTTTCCTTTCAACAATACCTGAGAAGGTTTTACCCACAACGCTGATTAAAGAGATACCTCTGTAATTCTTACAATCTTTTCTGTTTCCATGTTTAAAGATTGGTGTGATTACTGCTTTTGTCCAGTCTGATGGAACCTGTCCCGACTCCCAGGCCATTTCAAATATCCTGTGTAGCCATTTAAGACCTGACATTCCACTGTACTTGATGAGTTACGACTTAATTTCATCCACCCCAGCTGCTTTATTGCACTGCAATCTATTGACCATTTTCTCCACTTCCTCAAACGTGATCCTATTTCCATCATCATTCCTATCCCATTCTACCTCGAAATCTGAAACATTACTGATCGTATTTTCACCTACATTGAGCAACTCTTCAAAATATTCCCTCCATCTGCCCAAGGCATCCACAGGATTCACCAGCAGTTTTCCTGACCTGTCCAAAATACTTGTCATTTCCTTCTTACCTCCCTTTCGAAGACTGCTAATTACACTCCAGAATGGTTTTCCAGCAGCTTGACCCAATGTCTCCAACCTGTTTCCAAAGTCTCCCCAAGATTTCTTCTTGGATGCTGCAATTATCTGTTTGGCTTTGTTTCTTTCTTCAACATAACTTTCTCTGTCTACCTGAGTTCTAGTATGTAGCCATTTTTTATACGCCTTCTTTTTCCTTTTACAGGCTGCCTTGACTGTGTCATTCCACCAAGCTGTTTGCTTCCTCCTACTTTTACACACTACTGTTCCAAGACATTCTTTAGCCACTTCTAGTACTGTGTGCCTGTACCATTTTCCAATGACTGTAATTGACTACATTCAACTAACTGGTACCATTCTGAGATCGCTGTTATGTACTTGTGCCTGATTTCCTTATCCTGAAGTTTCTCCACTCTTATCCTCCTACATATGGACCTGACCTCCTGCACTTTCGGCCTCGCAATCCAATTTCACTGCAGATTAAATAATGATCAGTGTCATCAAAGAATCCCCTGAATACACGTGTGTCCCTCACAGCCTTCCTGAATTCCTGATCTGTTATTATATAGTCAATGACAGATCTGGTTCCCCTGCTTTCCCAAGTATACCGGTGAATGTTCTTATGTTTAAAAAAGGAGTTTGTGATTACTAAGCCCATACTGGCACAGAAATCGAAGAGTTGCTGCCCATTCCTGTTGGCCTCCATATCCTCTCCAAATTTACCCATAACCTTTTCATGCCCTTCTGTTCGATTTCAAATCCTGGCGTTAAAATCACCCATGAGCAGAACACTGTCCTTGTCCTTTACTCTAACAACTACATCACTGAGTGCCTCACAAAAACTATCCATCTTATCTTGATCAGTCCCTTCACAATGCGAATATACTGACACAATCCTAATTTTCTTGCTAGACACTGTCGAATCTATCCACATCAGTCGTTCGTTTACATACCTTATTGCAACTACGCTGGGTTCCATTTCTTTCCTGATGTAAAGCCCTACACCCCATTGTGCTATTCCTGCTTTGGCTCCTGACAAGTAGACCTTGTATTCTCCCACTTCTTCTTTCTCACCCCTTACCCGAATGTCACTAACAGCTAAAACGTCCCGCCCCATCTTACTTGCAGCCTCTGCCAACTCTACCTTCTTCCAAGAGTAGTCCCCATTGATATTAATAGCTCCCCATCTCATTACCATTTGTTTGCCAAGTCGTATCTTAGGAGTCCCTGGTTTGTCAGTTAGAGGTGGGACTCCGTCACCTCCAAAGGTCCGATGCATTTTGCTCTGATTGTTTCCAGCATCATATTTAAAGTACCAGGGAAGCAGGTTGCTAGCCTTACTTGCCCCGAGTCCCATTGGGTTTTACCCCTAACGGCTGAGGGACTAACCGGTGGATTTGGTAGTCTTTGCCGTATGAGCACAAAGGTGACCACGACTCAGAATATGTCCGAGATGCCCAGCCTTATTCCAAAGTAACTGGTATCCCGACTGTCGGGACCACTTACTTGGCCACTCATACGTTGCCCGTGGTTCATGAACTAGGACATGACTACAGGAAACCACACCATGAACCAAATATCTAATCATGAACCAAATGAACCAAAAATCAAATAATATAAGCCTTAAATAACAAAATATTGCACGCTGTCATTTTTTGTGATCTTATCAAGGAGTTTGATTATGTAGGTCAAGTTACTGTCCTAGAAAAACTCACATTTTCCGCACAGCCGGTTTGAAACACACTGAACAAACGTAACTCTGAATACTTCGGATAATGTCGGAAGAGTAAGAAATTTTAGTGACTGGGAAGAAATCCAAAGGGAGATCCACATGGTTCAATTTTGGTCCACTACTCTTCCATATATATGTGAAAGACCTTCCTCTTAACATCAAAGAAGCATAATTGGTACTTTTTGCAGACGATGTTGTGTTGTAATAAATTCCATTAGAGAGAAAGCAACAGAAGGGTTGGTAAATTATATTTTCCTTAGAATGGACTCTTCGAGAATTAAATACAACACAGACAATAAATTTCAATTCTGTGCAACAAATAGTCATACCAATAATTGATGTAACATATGAGCAGGAGTCAGTGAATTGGGTAGGATGCTCAAAAGTTTTGGGTGTACCTATTGACGGACACTTGAAGTGGAAAAAGCGTATAACTATGCCTCTCTAACAGTTAAGTTCATCTAGTTTTGCTATTCATATTATGGCTAATCTTAGAAACAGAGGAATCAACCCCCTGGCATTTGTTGGGTATTTCCAGTCAATAATGCGTTAGGGAATAATTTTCTTGGTAGCTCATCACTCAGAGGGAAAGGATTGATTGCATAAAAGCGAGGAACAAAAATAATCTGTGGTGTTTGACCCATGGAGATCATGCAGGTACCTCTTTCAGGAGGTAGGCATCTTATACGCGGCCTCACAGTATATATATTCACTAATGACATTCGTCAGTCCATCATAATTTGAGAAGGACAATGATGTTCATACCTACAACACTAGAGGGAAAAACTACATTTATTACACGTTATTAAGGCTTTCAGTGTTACAGAAAGAGGCATCCAGTATAAGCTGCACAAGCCATTACTGGAAAAGTGGCAAAGTCTCAGTTCCAAATGTGGACGTCGCTAAGCGAGATTCAGACTGACCTTAGCTTCAATTGTAATAAAGATGTGGAACAGACCTTTAGTACCGCAGTCTAGATTCTCAGGGTGGCAGTTATCCAGCTGGGACATCTACTGGTCACACTAACCTATCGGCAGGTGGAGCTTGTTTTGGTGGCTCTTCTTAAGAAGACTGGGAAGATGCAAGACCAGTCACAAATTCAGGAGAGTCTATCTGGACAAGGATGCTCTTATCTACGTCCACTAGGGGATGGAAACAGTGGAGTGGCTTAAGGAGCTGGTGCTGAAGATATACCCTTTGAAGGAGGCGAAGGTTGATTGGTTAATTTCGGGAAGGGGACCAAAAAGCGAAATAATCGGTCCCATTGGATTAGGGAACGTTGAGAACGGAAGTCGACCATGCCCTTTCAAAGGAACCATCCCGGCATTTGGCTGAAGCAGTTTAGAGAAATAACGGAAAACCTAAATCAAGATGGCCGGACGCGGGTTTGAACCGTCGTCGCACTGAATACGAGTCGAATTTACTAATCAGTGGGAGGAGGCGCAGCTGCTAGTCAAGACATTTTTGAGTTGTTCTACCGGGGTAGCAAAACTTCTTAAGTTTACTCTTCCTACGGTTCTGTTCGAGAAAGTGCGAGCCGAAAACCAGGAGATCTCGACAGAGGACTGGAGGGTACGGGCTTCCAAATAGAATAAGGGTATGAGGGGCCCTCAACTACGCATCCTCTGACTTAGAGTTGAAATATTGAAAGTTCTGGCTGGTTTCGTTGTCCAGGGGCTGGGATACGTAGTTGCCGCATTACAAGCCAAATACTGCTGAGTCTATAGTATACAATATGAATATACACATGAATCGAATGGTCGAAGGTTCCTGCCACTCGGAAATTGCCAATTTTGAATGTGACATAGAAATTTATGAATGAAAGATTGCAATTAAATAAAACCTGCAGGTACTATTTCTAACGACTTTAAATTACGAGTACGATGGTAGAAGTACCTTTAAGAATGCCATTTATTACTGCAAAACACTTATTGGTGTCGATGGTCCAGCAATTAAATAAAATACATGTTGAATAACAGGGACACAATAGATTCCTACTACACGTAATCATTTATGAACAACAACAACACAGCTCGCGAGATATTCACTTCTAAACGCGTATTTCGTCTTCACTGCAGAAGCCACAGAAATCTCAAAAGTGCACAAGCCAGCACTACGAACTATCTCCGGCGACCACACACAAACTGCTCCACTCTGCAAGTATTTCCCATGACTATCCGTCGCTCCTCCTCGCCCAGCACTCTCTCCATGTCCTGTACGACCCGATTCTCCTCTCCCACTTCCATCCAGTCTCTCCATTCTTCTGTAGTCACCTACCGTAGTAAGGAGCGCTGTGATTGGCTAGACCACTCCCATCATGCCTCCAAGCCAACGCACTCACAAACATATTGAAACACATACGAATTACTGGACTTACATTTAAGTAGCTTTAAATTAAATAAATATTCCTATGGCAGGACCATAAACACGCTCTAACACACATTATTAAATACATGAACTACTGTGTCCAGACTAAGCGCTTGCAACTCTCGCTTCCCGCGAAGCAGACCGGTACAGCGGGCCCCGGACCGAGTAGGTGTCAGTCTGGCTGGTCGTCCCGGAAACATAGACGCTTCCCAGAGACCACCAGGAGGCGTCCACGGCGTCGCAAGAGGTCGCTACAGCCGCGGACCTCTTTCCTTCCGCTCGACACGTGACTGGAAATAGACCCAGCCACATCCATGCGCCGAGCAGTATTTAGACAGGCGCAGGAGCCTGGAGAGGCGATCTCCGGCGGTAATTCGGTTGAATACCGCCCTTCGATTGTACTATTCCAGTACCAATCAAAGCAATAGGTGTTGCAGGTTCCATCCAGCCAGCCAGCCATCCATCCATCCATCCAGCCAGCCACCCAGCCAGCCAGCCAGCCAGCCAGCCAGCAAGCAGAGTGGGGCTTCGGCCCCAGCCTCCTTCGTCATTCTCTGTCCCTTTCTACTCTGTGTCTCTCGTCGCCCTGCCCCTCTCTTGTTTGCTTCTTTGTTTTGTCCTGTGTTTTTTCCCCCTTCACATAATGTCAACCCCCACCACCTCTTCTACAGCCACCACCACTGCCATCATATACACCTCCCCCTCTGCCGCTTCCACCACTATCGCGTGGTGTGCCACGTCACTCCCCCCTCAGTCCATCCCCCCCTCCTCATTCTCCCGTCTCCCTCCCTATTTGTCGCCCCATCCCCTGCTCCTGCCTCCTGCACCTCCTGTGATCCTTTCTCTCCACTCCCTCCCTCTGCTCCTTCCGTTTCTGCGGCCCCCGCTCGGGTGGTCGCCTGGGGGGCTACGGCCCCACGCTCCACTCTCCCCTTCGCCTTCATCGTCATCGTCTTCACCGTCGCCTTCGCCACAGCCCTCACCATCTCCGGCGCCACCTCCAGCACCGGGACCTGCCACTCCCCGCCACATTCCAGTCGATCCCATCCCCCATACCTCCTCCGCCGCCATCAAGCGCCCCAATGGCACCCCTGCCTCCTCTAATCCCAAAAAGTCTCCGCCTCGTCCCCCTTCCCCCGCCCATGATGCCATGGATGTCTCCCCGCCTGTCCCTGCCCCTCCTCCTCCTCCTCTACCCCCTCCTCCTACCGCTACCTCCTCTCCCATACTGATCCCTTCCTTCTTGAAGCCCGGAACCTCACCCTCTTCCTTCGCCAGAATTTTTCTGGTGCCCCCATCTCCCTCCTCACTCCTTGCCATGATTCGGTGCTCATCTCCTGCCCCAGCCCTACCTTCCACACAGACCTCCTTTCCCACATCCCTGTCACCTGTTTTGGCCCTAATGCCTCCCTCATCCCTGCTCCTTCCCCACCTCTCTCCCGCCAACCCCAATCCCCGCGCCGCCCGCCGACCCTCACCGCTGTGATCACTCGGCTTAGTCCAACGATCACAGAGGAGGAGGTGTTGGTGGAGCTTCAGGCACATCCCCATCTGGAGATGCATGCGGTTCGTTGCATCCACAAAGCTGCCGGCCCCACCCGCCTTATGCGGGTCTTTTCCGAGCACGCCCCCTCCATAGACCATCTCCTGAAGGAGGGTGCCCTCCTTTTTAACCAATGTTATAAAGTTGACCCCTCCCACTCCCCTCCTCAATCCCTCCACTGCCAAAGGTGCTTGCGGTATAATGCACACCCGACATCTGAGTGCCACGAGGCTCCCACCTGCCCGCACTGTAGGCAAGCCCACTTTTTACGGCAGTGCCCCAATCTCCAGTACCCCCCCCTCCTGTAATACCTGTAACCTCGCTCATCCTACATACTCCCAGAAATGTAAGGCCCGACTCCCTCCTACCACTCCTGAACTCACCATTCCTGTCCGCCCTCTGGACACCCCCACCCCTCCCGGCAATTCCCTTCGCCCGCCCCCTACTGCTGAGGACATCATCAGATTCCTCACCATCGTCCTTCAGAATGTTCATCCTTTTCAGTGCCCGCACACCCTCCAACAGATATCCCTCGCCACCCATTCCGTTTTCCAACTAAAAATGTACACCACCTACTCCAACAACCAGGCCTGTTTCACCTTTTCCCATCTTGACACCCTTGTTTAAATCCCTGTCATGCCACGACAGCACCGTATCCTTTTCAACAACATCCACTCCCTTCCCGCCAACAAGAACCCCTTCCTGCACACCCTTGCCACCCACCGCATGGATGCCTTCCTCCTCAATGAAACCTTCCTCCAACCCCACACCACCTGCCTCCTCCACCACTCCGATAATCCCCTCCCGATTGCGCGTGGCGGAGTTGCCATTGGTCACCACTGCCAGATCCCCGTTTGGCTCCAGCCTCTCCTTCCCGACCCCACCAAACACCTGATCCTTAGTCTCTTCTTCCCCGGCCTTACCGTTACCTGCGCCACCATCTATGTCCGCCCTAACGCCCCTATTCCCTTCGACTTCCTCTCCCACATTGACCGTACCTTCTCCTCCTACGTGATCGCCGCCGACCTCAACATCCATAGTCGTTCCGCCGCCCAGTTACGGCGGTGGTATCGGTTCCTCTCCTCCCTACAAGGCGACCTCATCCCCATCCCCCAGCACACCCGTCCCGAATCCAACTCCACTCTCGATGTTATCTTTTCCTCCCCCCAACCTCCTTGGCTGCATAACGGTGGATGTCCTGGAGCCTATTGGTACAGACCATCTCCCTGTCTTCCTCACCATTTCAGATGGTCATCGCCCCCTCCCCGACCCTCGCAATGACCCTCCCCCTAAGTACGTCCATGACTATTCCCATGCCAACTGGAATGCCTACTGGGATACCCTTTCCACCCAGGTCGATAGCCACCCCTTCACCTACCACCACCCTGACGATGTAACCCATGCTGCCTCCTTTCTCCAGCAGGCCTTGTCTGAGGCCGTGGAGGCCCACGTCCCTACCGTCGCCGTTTACCCCCACCGACCTACCTTACCCACACAAGCCGTCCTCCTCCTCCGTGAATCCTGCCGTCTCTACCGTGCCGTCCTCCGCACGCGTGACCCGGACACACTACGACACCACCGGCAACTCCAGTGACACATTCGTAATTTGCTCGTGGCTAAGAAACGCTGGGACTGGCGACAGAAATGCACCTGTTTAAATGCTGCCCTACCTATCAAGTCATCCAAGTTCTGGTCAGCCTTCCGTCGCCTTACTGGAACTAAACCCTCCCCCTACTACCCTCTTCTCCATGATGATCACCCCTTCCCTGACTCCCTTAGTAAGGCCAATCACTTTTCCTCCTACCTCTCTAATGTTTTCTCCATCCCCGATGATCCCCAATTCGATTACTCCCTCTTCCCAGATGTCCGCAATCGAACTGACACCTCTGTCCCTCCCCTTGCACCTGGTTTCCAGTACTTGGACAACATTGCACACATGGAACTCAATGCCCCTATCACTACACAGGATCTCATTGCTACACTCTGCACAAAACGCAACACCGCTCCTGGTCACGATCGTGTTACCTACCATCACCTTCACGAAGCTCCTGTCTCTTTCCTCTCCACCTTGGCCAGGCTCTACAATGTAGTCCTGTCCACCGGCTACTACCCCGACCTGTGGAAAACCTCCCATATCCTGATGTTCCTTAAACCTGGCAAACCGCCGTCCGCCGTCTCCTCCTACCGTCCCATCAGCCTTACCTCAGTCTTCAGCAAGGTCCTGGAATCTATTCTCATCCGCCGCATCCACCAGCATCTCTGCCAGCACCGCCTGCTTCCCATTACACAGTGTGGCTTTCGGCCGCCCTTCTCTTCCGACGATCTTCTCCTTCACCTCACTCATCTCCTTTCCGACCAGCTTAATTCCTGTTGCTCCGCAATCTTCCTGTCCCTGGACCTCGAACGAGCTTATGACCACATATGGCATTCCGGTCTCCTCTTGAAGCTCCAAACCTTCGCCCTTCCCATTAAGTACGTCCGTCTGCTCGGCTCCTTTCTCTCCCACCGTCCTTCCTACGTCACCATCCATAACACCAACTCCTACACCTTTTTCCCCTCTGCCGGTGTGCCCCAAGGCTCCGTCCTCTCCCCCCTTCTGTACCTTTTGTATACGGCGGACATGCCGCCACCGTCACCCCCCGTCCACCTTCTCCAGTTTGCCGATGACACCACCTTCCTTGCCCTTGCCCCCACCCTGCAGCGTTCCCAGCACCTTTTCCAATCCCATCTTGACCAGTTCACCACTTGGTGCAACCAGTGATTGCTCAAGGTCAATCCCTCCAAAACCCAGGCGATCATTGTAAGCAAAACCACCCCTTCCTTCCACCTCCTTGATTTCTATCTCACCGTCTATGGCCGTCCTATCGCCCTCACTCCCACCCTTAAGTACCATGGCGTCACCCTCGACCGTCGCCTCTCCTGGACTCCCCATCTCCGGACAATTCAAGCCAAGGCACGCTCCCGACTCCGTCTCCTCAAGCTCCTTTCCGGCCGTACGTGGGGTCTGGACCCCTCCACCATCCTCCACACCTATAAATAACTCATCCGCCCTATCCATTGTTACGCCCATCTGGCCTGGACTTCCGCCCCCCCCCCCCACCTTTTATAAATCCCTATAAACGCCATGCTCTCCGCCTCACCTATCGCATCCATTTCCCCTCCCCCACGCGGATCCTGTATAATCTCATCCCCTTCCCCCACCTCCTCCATTTCCTTGATAGGATACGAATCCTGTGCACCTCCTGCAAACTCGATCCTCCTCATCCGCTTGTCTGACCCATCCTCTCCCACCCCCGCCCGCTGCCGCGCCTGTATTCCCACGTCCCACCTGGTCTCCATCTCTCCATCCTCCTTACCCTCTCCCAAGGTGGCTTCCGCCAGCTCCCCCTCCCTGATGATGTCCTCCTCCCCTCCATCCTCCCCCCACTTCCTGTGTCCTTTCCTTTAGGCACCCTCCCTCCCTTCTCTTCCCTTCCCTTCTCTTTCCTTTTCCCCCGTCCCCTCCCTCCTCCCCTCTTCCCTCGGGCTTCCCCTCCTCCTTCCTCCCTCCCCCTATCTCCCCTGCCCATGGCATCTCTGCTCTGCTCTCCCCTCTCCCTCTCCCACTCCCCTTCCTCCTCCTCCTCTCTTGGCAGGTCCCCGGACTCGCACACGCTCAGTAAAGATTTGCGCGCCGGAAATCATCGCCATCAGTGTGTCGTGTGTGTGACTTCGTTTGTGTTTAGTGTTCTTTCGCCGTCACGCCACCACTGTTCACGTGAGCCGTCTCCGTCATCCATGTTATGTGCGCCGTGTCAACTAGTGTTAGTGATGTTTCTCGTCCAGCGTGAACGGCTCCATGCTTTTTTTGTTTTTTAGTGTCTACATTTTTTGCCCGCCGTTTTGATTGTATTCTCTGTGCCACCTATATTGTAAAACTCAAGGCTGAAGAGCGGCGTACTCTGCTGCTGACAGCCCGCCTTGTGTAAGGTGATCAAAATCACAATAAAGAAAAAAAAAAGAAACCTGGAGAGGCAGTTCACGCCGAGCGAGCCCACTGGTGTCATCGTAGCCGCCGCGTCATCGTCCACCGCCGCCAGCGTACCGGAGCCATCCTCGCGGGGCCTCCACTCGCCCTCGGGCTCAGGTGACGGCAACGTGGACTCCGCGCCGCTCTTCATGAGACGCCCGGGGCTTGGTTTGGTGAAGTTGTATGGTTACTACAGACAGTTTATGTTCGGAAGAATCTCTGATTTAGTTATTGGTAGGCTTGGAGGATCAGTCCTACCTCACGAATATTGTATTGTAAACTTTGAAAAAAGAGTTTAGTTTAAATAAAACCGCTATAACTCACACTCTGAGATTTTCCTAACCGCGGACGGCGGATATATTATAATCAAATTAAATAAACATACATCAAAGAAATAGGGGCAAAAGTAAGTCAGTATCCTAATGTCTCTGTGGTTTCTAAAACACAGTAAGTATTTGACCAAGTCGATTTATATATCGGATATAAATAAAGACTTTGACGAATAAATGTATTTATAAGCATGCTGCTACCGTTTTGTCGTGTAACTGTGGAGTGCTTATGGCCTGACGCGATGAATGATCGACAAAATCGGATGAACCGTTTAGATTTTGGAAATTCGTTGCTGGGTGTTACTTGTATAGTTTACAGTCAGATACTAAACTTTAAAGTAATAAAGATATTTAAAATCTGATTGCACCATCAGAATCGTCATGATTCTTCTGGCTATTATTAATTTCTACATTAACTGTGAAAGGTCTGCCTTTATGGTTTCACAAAGTCCGCCATCTTTGGCACTCCAGGCATACAAATCTCCTTCATCGCCACAAAGTACAGTCCTCGTCACAGCTTCAACACGGAATTCGCACCCACGCGGTCGGCCTGGACCAAGAGCGGAGGCTACCCCTATTGCCCCGGCTGACGTCCGGCACCGCGCGGCCGCCGACGAACCGCGGCACGCAGAGCGACCCCCGCGAGGTCACGCCAACTCCGAACTTAGAATATTTTTATGGGGCCACAACTCGCCCGTTACCTCACAAGGGTAATCAGCTGAAAGATTGTATCAGGCGGCCAAACCCTTGTGGTGCAACCCGGGAGAATCCCTTACTGCAGTTCGAGAACAGGACCTGCAATTGTACTTTTTGTTCCCGCAGGCTGACGTCAGGATAATCAGACATCGGGATCAACTGTGGCTGCAAGTTGGGAGGCTGAAAGCGTTACACATAAATCTACAGCACAATAAAGGGTAGTTGCTGACCTAAATCGTCTTCTAGTAAGACAGGAAGTGGACGTCGCCCTGGTGCAGGGACCCTATCTTTTGAGAAGGTTTCAGACCTCGGAGGAACTGGAAATAAGATGACTTAAGCTAGGAATCTACAGAACTCTAGAACATGCATTTATGTTAGAAATGGAATTTATTTCACGCTGATGACTGTCTTCCGTTCCAGGGGCTTGCAAAGGAATGGTCCAATCCTACATGTCGAAACCCATCCCGAAATATGTACGCAGGAAGAGTACAACAAAAGAAATGCAGTGTCGAAATTTTAGCCGCTAAAACGCACTACAAGTATTTTTGCAGAATTGTTGAAGTCAATAGTTTTTGCCTCTTGAAGAACTGTTTATGACGGCCCACTCCTGCACTGCGTGCGATCGGCAGTAGCAAGAGACCGTAGTGCCGCAAAGTGCCGCATAATGCAAATATTCAGTGTGACACAAGCGAATTTGAAGCACCTAAGCTACAAAAAGAAGCCAGGTATCATAAATTTTTTGAGTAAAAGGCAGTTCATTTCGACAGCTAAAGTGTTGCAGATGTAGTTCTTACAAAGATGACTAGCAGCGAAAAATAAGTCAAGACAGTGATGCTTCATGAGAGACGACTTTCGTCAATCGGAACTTGAATCTTTTGAAATGAAATATTTCTTGCACTAACATCGTTTTATAACAGTTTCTGTAGCGCAGTTCCACTGATAATGTTTGAATAATGTATATTTTATTAGCAACGAAACAGTTTCTTTTTTTCATTTCTACAGTGGTCAAAATAAAGCAAAGAGTCATATGGATGGCGGAAACAAACAGTTTCCTAACGCCAGGCACATCTTATAAAAGAAAAAGTAATGAATTCAGGTACTTCACAGTAATTACTAGTTGTATTTAGACAGAACTGCAGTAGAGTAAGAAGTGGTCGTAGCTGCTTCTCTGCTTATTGTGCTACGTACCAGGCATACTTAACGAAATTCCTAACATGTGCCAATTCAAACTTGTAAAGCACAAAAGACGGAAATTTAAGAATACTGTTTCCCTGATAAACCTCACTTCACACAGAGCTATAGTAAGTTACACTGGCCAACAGTTTCCTTAAAAATACTTTCCACTATTGAAAAAAATTTTAATCCACAGGCTGAGTCAAACTGGTTGATCCGGATGGAAACTTATTTATATCAAAAGTCTTTTCGTCGTCCTCCTCGAAGAGAGAAGTTTTCAATTCACATGTACGCCGCCTGCCCGCTGCAGTTTGCCTTGAAAATAGCGGGGTGTTCTCCCGCCGAAATATCGGCGGTCGCTGAAAGTGTTACCTGGCTGAATTCCCGGAAGTTATTTGAAAGGGGTAGAAGTGGTCCCGAATGATAGACGCACACTTGTGTTGATATATTGGGCCTTCCAGAGTGGAAAGATCATCCAGGAAATGCCACCAAAACACTCCCCAGACCATAACGCTTACTCCTCCGACCTGGAGTCTTCCGAAAATTGTTTCAGGCTATTCCTTTCAGATGTTTCACGTCATACACACCAACGGATATCTGTCTGATGGAATACAAAACATGATTCATCTGAAAAGGCCAACTATGGCAACTCTACGGATGCGGTATTGGCGTACTAATTCCAGCATTCGCTGTGAGGGTGTGTGCAAGAACCAAAGGCCTGCTGCAGAGGCCCATACGCAGCATCATACACTGGACGGACATCGAGGAGACACGCTGGTAGCACCTTGGTTCATCCAGGCTCTCAGTTGCTCAACAGCTGGACGTCTATTCGCCCTTAAACATGACCGCAGCCGTCGTTTACCTCTGTCATCTAGACCCTGTAGTGCACCACTGTTTCGTCAGCATCGGTTTTGGATAGCGACATTTCGCCAATGCACGGTATATACTTTATCCACAGCGGCGCGAACGGCTTACAGACTTTGCCGTTTCGGAAATGCTTTCACCCGTGGTCCGTTAGCCAATGATATTGCCCTTATGGGCGTCAGATAAATAACTCCGTTTCCGCATTAGTTCAAATGGCTCTGAGCACTATGGGACTTAATAGGTTCAAAATGGTTCAAATGGCTCTGAGCACTATGGGACTCAACATCTTAGGTCATAAGTCCCCCAGAACATAGAACTACTTAAACCTAACTAACCTAAGGACATCACACACACCCATGCCCGAGGCAGGATTCGAGCCTGGGACCGTAGCGGTCGCGCGGTTCCAGACCGTAGCGCCTAGAACCGCTCGGCCACTTCGGCCGGTTTGCATTAGTACGACGACTGCACTGTTTTCCACATCGGCCCCACAAACTTTATATACCCTTCACTCTTAGTGATGTCACTTGCCGTCTGTGAGAGATTATTGCATGTTGACGTCGAACACAGGTGGAGGTCAAATTAATTTGACTGGATAATATACACACCAATGTTATCAAGTAACCTATGTGTCATATGGTATGTATATTTCAAATTTCGTTAACAGTATTTTACTGTATTATCTTTCTTATACGTAATTTAATAAAATCCTTGAAATGTTTCACATGCGTCACAGCAGACATTAAGCAGGTATTGAAATGCGAATCAATCATTAGTCATTCATCCAGTGGTTTTGGTAGTCGATAATTACTGTCCTACTTCTAAATTTTCTCTTTAGTTTTAATGAGAAGCCAGCGAAGAGCGTCAGCCAAGATATGAGCACAGTTTTGAGCTAAAGTCAAGGGAAGCTGTAGCGGTAATTTCAGTTTTAGGTGTGTTACGTCCACACATTGCCCTCTTACGTACAAACTTAAACACCTAAATACATTTTAAGATAAGAAAAACCAGCGCAGCACGAACGAAGTATCCGAATGCGACGGAAATCAGTAGATATGTTGTAGATGTACAAACATACAAATAATGACAATTTCACAAAGATTGGAAGATTAATTTAAGAGGGAGCGCTTCACAAACAGCGTAAGTCAGTTACGTGTTGGTTCACCTCTGGCTCTTATGAAATCAGTTATTCGGCTTAGGGTTGTTCAATGTCCTCCTGACGGATATCGTACTAAATTCTCTCCAGGTGGGGCGTTGCACTGTCAAAATCCCCAGCTGGTTGGAGGGCCCGCCCATAATCTTCCAAAAGTTCTCAATTTGGGGAGAGATCTAGCGACCTTGCTGGCCAAGGTAGGGTTTGGCAGGCACAAAGACGAGCAGTAGCAACTCTCGCCCAGTGCGGGCGGGCCTTATGTTGCTGAAACATAAGCTTGGGATGGCTTTTCATGAGGGGGCACAAAATGTCTCCAGACATGTCTTCGTTTGTGATCTAGGCCCAGTTCGAAGCGGGACTCATTTTTAAAGACGATTCTACTCCAGTCAATGAGATTCCAGGCCGAAAACGTGTCTGTGGACGTCCCAGATTGTGGTGGGATAGCAGACCGATTGTCGCCCAATACACGGCCCGGCAACCAGGTGTGATTACCCGGGGTGCCATTCTATTTCAAAGTAGAACAGAGGTACGTCGACGAAACTCGGCACCTCATTTCGTTGACCTTCTTCGCAAGATATGCTGGATCCAGAATGAGATTATCACTCTGCAGCGGAGTGTGCGCTGATATGAAACTGCCTGGCAGATTAAAACTGTGTGCCGGACCGAGACTCGAACTCGGGACCTTTCCCTTTCGCGGGCAAGTACTCTACCATCTGAGCTACCCAAGCACGAATCACGACACGCCCTCACAGCTTCAATTCTACAAGTGCCTCATCTCCAACCTTCCAAACTTCACAGAAGCTTTTCTGCGAACCTTGCAGAACTAGCACTCTTGGACGAAAGGATATTGCAGTGACATGGCTTAGCCACAGCCTTGAGGATGTTTCTGGAATGAGATTTTCACTCTGCAGCGTAGTGTGCGCTGATATGAAACTGCCTGGCAGCCACCTACATCGCTTGACGCTACCTCTCTTCAGTAGAGAGATGCAAGACGCCATATTGGCTCCCAGTTGAATCTCGTATGCATCTATGCTGTTTCTAAGCACCAAATAACTGAGAATCTCTCTAAAACCCGTAGTTAATTGTACTACTTCTAGTAATACAACGATGGTGATCGCCATGTATTTGGATATAGGATTATTGTTACTAGTTTTTGTTATCAAAGTACGCCTATATAGTTTCACGACACCGGTACACTGAGGATCCAACAAAAACACATTTTTGTTGATACAATTTGTAATAATTAAATGTCAGTTAGTAGCATATATGCGATTAAAGCTTTCAGAAGATGATTAGGTTCAAAATATGGTCCTAAATCGTTCATGGTAGGTGCAGCATAATGAACAGAAGTGCAGAATTTTAAAGTAGCATGGGAGGGAGGGTGTTTCTGGTTCGCATCCCAGTGTATCCCAACCACAGGTACTGTCTTATTACTTTAGTATGGGTACATTCTATAACATTCGATGTTATATAAATGTGCGTGCGCTGTTTCTGACGAGTGAGTTTGTTCGATTGCCTTCATGTTTTGTATTTCACATGTTGTACTGATTCTGATGCTAAACAGAAACAATGAGCAAGTAAGAATGACCTTACTGCTTTACCAACAACTGAGAATGATAAAATGATTTTTATATATTGTCAAGAATTGTATACATTTGTATCACACTATTTTTTATCGAATTTTTATAAGCTGATGTCCTTCTTGGCTGGGCATGGTACTTTTTCTTTTGCCTTATTAAACCGAAGTTTTTATTTATATGTACCACATGCAGAGCATCATGAGTGGCATATGGTCAAAGTAGGAAATGTACATTTTAACAGAGCTGTCGTGGGAACTTTACGAGGGTCCATTTCGTAAATAGCGCAATATGCGAGCCAGATATAGCTGACAACTGCCGCTCGAATGCACTGCGATCGCGTATACCACCTTGCTGTGGTATATGCACAATTCGCATTATTTCTGAGCGTTCAGCATCATGTTGAACTCAATACGACGTTGGCAATCGAAAGCATGGCCCTTGTGCTGAAGGCTTAACTAGATGCACCGTCTTCCGTTTGAAAGCTTCGTGAGAGGTGAGGCCTATTCACAGTTGATCACTGCTAAAGCAGGAAACAGAAAGAGCTGCTTTATGGGTGGGCCATCCTGACAATATAATGAATTGCTTTAGACATTAAGATGAAAAAGGAAATTCTAAAGCGAAAGGCTTGCTGGGACGACTGTGGCACCGTCAGACTGCTGAAAACCCAAAACCCCTATGCTCAGTTTCCGGGAGGTCATTTCTCTAGCAGTTAGAATCTCTTTCCTGTCTGGTAATGTTTTGTATCTGCGATGAGCTCACGTTACCCGAAGGTCAGGAGTTCATGCTAAATTTCAGGTCCTCCCGTAGTTTTCTGGTTCAACAAAGAGCACCACATCTCGTATAGATACAGCGAGATCGCAGCCCAGGGGATCTGCTGTGCCTGAGGTAAGGACTTCAGTTAGTGACTGTTATTGGAAGTAACAAGTATATTCGCACTATCTTTCATCTTAGGAACGCTACCCTAGTAGCAATAATAGGCAAATTGCGTCTGCTCAGTCTAGAATGGCATCGCCTTGCAGAAGGACATCTTCCATTCAAAATCAAATCCGGAAGACTACTTTAGCCTAATAGAACGTTCAGTACAACGAACGCACATCAGGCTTCAATCTGGTATTAATAGTCACTGGAAAGAAAGTAGGTCTTGTGAGACACGTACCCTTACAGTTAGAGTAAAAAAAAAAAAAAAAAAAAAAAAAAAAAAAAAAAAAAAAAAAAAATGCTTCAACAAAATCATTCACCAATACATGGGCAAAGAACGATCAAAGATATCCAGATTTTGGAACTGTGCAATGAAAATAATACCACATTAACAGATTAGAGACTACCGGTCGTAGCCGCGAGGGATTAGCCGAGCGGTCTTAGGCGCTGCAGTCATGGACTGTGCTGCTGGTCCGGGCGGAGGTTCGAGTTCTCCCTTGGGCATGGGTGTGTGTATTTGTCCTTAGGATAATTTAGGTTAAGCAGTGTGTAAGCTTCGGGACTGATGACCTTAGCAGTTAAGTCCCATAAGATTTCACACACATTTGAACATTTGATTTTTTGAACTACCCGTCGTAAATTTCAGAAAAGACAAAAGCTGAAGCAACTGTTAATTATACTAATTGTACTCTTGGCCACAAATTCAATTATCTTCGAGATACATGACAAAAAATTGCTGAAGGGTAAACTCTGACTATTTAACATCGAAAATAGTTACACATACACACACACACACACACACACACACACACACACACACGCTGGATACCAGCAGTCGACTGCTGTCTGTGGCTGGAGTCCCTGTGGGTCGAGATTAGTGGTTCTAACTGCATGTTCTGTGTATTTCAAAGAAAGAGAATGGTTGAGCGTCTGCAGTATAAGACATCATTTATTCAGGGCAGCTATTGCAGTACTACAATTTGCCCTATTTCAACAGGGCCATTGGTTACTTTCAAAGTTTCTGATTTGTCCCATTAATGTTCTATTAATGGTGGAAATGAGGACTTGTCGCCTGCTTCTTTTGTTGACTCCGGAAGTATCGTACTGTTCTTGGTAGAAGTATCGAAAAATTTCATTTAATATCCTGGTAGCTTATGTTCTGTAAATCTATCTTCGTAAGACAATCTATAACAAAAGGGAATTAACTGGTAGAAGAACCTTGTCAATAAATATGTGGTTTACTTTAAATGAATGGCATCAATGGCTGCTATATTAAATTTAGACCAGTTTTGGTCAAATAGAATAGTACTATTATCGTATCCAGTCCCACCTTTCCATTCAAACAAAGAAAGCACAAAGTTTTTTTCCTCACTTTCGCAAAGCGTCTCATTCAACACCACACCTGCAAAAACACAAATAACCCATGGGATGTGCCAGAGGTCACAAAGTCATATATGCATTTTTTTTACTTGTACTTGAATCTACCAGTTCCCCGACTCCCATAGGCTTTAGGGACAGGGTCCTTTCACCAAAACAGAAATGTCTGGTCAATTTTCCTCCTCCAAAATGATGGAGAGACCTTTCTGTAGGAGAGATCTGTTACGTATTATAGAAGATGAACAAGTGCACATAGCTCATAGCTCTTAAGGTATGCATTTCAGAGCCCATCCAGTGTCTTAGTCATTTCTGTATCAGGGAACTATCATTAAAGTATGTCGGTGTTTCCTTGGTACGCCACACACACACACACACACACACACACACACACACACATATATATATATATATATATATATATATATATATATATATATATATATATATATATATATATATATAGGGTGTTACAAAAAGGTACGGCCAAACTTTAAGGAAACATTCCTCACACACAAAGAAAGAAAATATATTATGTGGACATGTGTCCGGAAACGCTTACTTTCCATGTTAGAGCTCATTTTATTACTTCTCTTCAAATCACATTAATCATGGAATGGAAACACACAGCAACAGAACGTACCAGCGTGACTTCAAACACTTTGTTACAGGAAATGTTCAAAATGTCCTCCGTTAGCGAGGATACATGCATCCACCCTCCGTGGCATGGAATCCCTGATGCACTGATGCAGCCCTAGAGAATGGCGTATTGTATCACAGCCGTCGACAATACGAGCACGAAGAATCTCTACATTTGGTACCTGGGTTGCGTATACAAGAGCTTTCAAATGCCCCCATAAATGAAAGTCAAGAGGGTTGAGGTCAGGAGAGCTTGGAGGCCATGGAATTGATCCGCCTCTACCAATCCATCGGTCACCGAATCTGTTGTTGAGAAGCATACGAACACTTCGACTGAAATGTGCAGGAGCTCCATCGTGCATGAACCACATGTTGTGTCGTACTTGTAAAGGCACATGTTCTAGCAACACATGTAGAGTATCCCCTATGAAATCATGATAACGTGCTCCATTGGGCGTAGGTGGAAGAACATGGGGCCCAATCAACACATCACAAACAATGCCTGCCCAAACGTTGATTGTGAAAATTTACAATTTGAACACGTTGGAATGAAGCCTCATCCGTAAAGAGAACATTTGCACTGAAATGAGGATTGACACATTGTTGGATGAACCATTCGCATAAGTGTACCCGTGGAGGCCAATCAGCTGCTGATAGTGCCTGCACACGCTGTACATGGTACGGAAACAACTGGTTCTCCCGTAGCACTCTCCATACAGTGACGTGGTCAACGTTACCTTGTACAGCAGCAACTTCTCTGACGCTGTTATTAGGGTTATCGTCAACTGCACGAAGAATTGCCTCGTCCATTGCAGGTGTCCTCGTCGTTCTAGGTCTTTCCCAGTCGCGAGTCATAGGCTGGTATGTTCCGTGCTCCCTAAGACGCCGATCAATTACTTCGAACGTCTTCCTGTCGCGACATCTTCGTTCTGGAAATCTGTCTCGATAAAAACGGACCGCGCCACGGCTATTGCCCCGTGCTAATCCATACAGCAAATGGGCATCTGCCAACTCCGCATTTGTAAACATTGCACTGACTCTAAAACCACGTTCGTGATGAACACTAACCTGTTGATGCTACGTACTGATGTGCTTGATGCTAGTACTGTAGAGCAATGAGTCGCATGTCAACACAAGCACCGAAGTCAACATTACCTTCCTTCAATTGGGCCAACTGGCGGTGAATCGAGGAAGTACAGTACATACTGAAGCAACTAAAATGAGCTCTAACATGTAAATTAAGCGTTTCCGGACACATGTCCACATAACATCTTTGCTTTATTTGTGTGTGAGGAATGTTTCCAGAAGCTTTGGCTGTACCTTTTTGTAACACCCTGTATAACTTAAGCTTCACTTGAACTTCGCAAAAATGGTGCTTTGTTCAAAGACATTTGTCAATACTAAGTTATTTCAGGTATCGAAATATACTTAACTGTCAATTGAATTGTATAAAAAGGCGCGATTTTTAAATGAGGACACTGATCAATTTACAAAAACTATGTAAGCTTCACTTGAACTGGGTAAAATGTTATCATGTTCAAAGAAAACTGCTAATACTAAACTATTTCCACAAAAATATATAAGTTTTACCATGATTCTGTAAAAATGGCGCCATGTTCAAAGATGAAGTTAAAATCTTCTGGGTTATTAGGCCGCGTCATGTTTCTTCTAAAATGTTCGACGTTTCGACGCCTCTGCTGGGATTTGCCTCAGGATCTTTTGGTGTCCACTACTGCTAGAACACTGATAGAGACGAGTGTCGCCTAGCCTATGACTATGACCCACCAATGGTAGCCATATGAATTTTACCCAATATAATCACTTCTCCAGCACGAAAGCCAGAAAACTCCCGCTTTGTAAGTGGACGCGACACTCGTCTATGACAGTGTTCTAGCAGTAGTGGACACCAAAAGATCCTGAGGAAGATCCCAGCAGAGGGGTCGAAGCGTCGAACATTTTAGAAGAAACATGACGCGGCCTAATGACACAAAAGATTTTAACTTCAGTGACAACGGCCACGAAAGCCTGCAGTCTTACATGTTCAAAGATATTAGCCAATCAACCATGTCGAATAAATATGTAACCTGAACTTGAATTGATACCACGTTCAAAAAGATTACACAAGGTTTACCATGTGGATTGCATATATTAGAACCATTCAACAGACACAACCAAGCACACCTCTGGAATCAATACATCACTGTAAAAAACTGTGGTAATATAAAATACCGTAATCCTTACAAATGTCATCTCTCTCTTTAAAAGTAATCCAGGAATATTTTATGGCAACTATGTTTCCTTTTCTTTGTACACATACACACACACACACACCATCTGAGAAACATACGCGCTCGAGCAAAGTTGGAATGCTGCAGAGAGAGAGAGAGAGAGAGAGAGAGAGAGAGAGAGAGAGAGAGACCTTGACACCTAGGGTTAGTCTGAAGAATATGACCTCCTGTGTAGGTACTTAACTGCATGACCTGCCAGCTGCAGAGGGCAACGCATTTTATGAATCATCTCTCATACCAACCACTACTGGGCTGCATAAAGAGGCATTAACCTTATAGTACTGAAATTAGGTTATATGAAAACCCATCATTTTAACTAAGGATTCATGTCTGTGATGCAAAAATTGGCAACATTTAATCTTCTTGCGGGCTATGGTTAAGGAACTATGTGTAAATCGTCGAAGTTTACAGTGATACTGATATTCAATATACGATTAAGCTAAGAAAT
Organism: Schistocerca americana; assembly: GCF_021461395.2. NCBI lineage: Eukaryota > Metazoa > Arthropoda > Insecta > Orthoptera > Acrididae > Schistocerca > Schistocerca americana. The sequence goes on along the minus strand of NC_060122.1, from coordinate 788,010,897 downwards.
TCAAATATGGTATGAGGGTTTTATTATGCATTACGTTCAGGGGGTTAGTTTCATATTGTGCTAGTTTCAGGATTTTAGCGCTAATAAACTGTCACTTTCAGTTACATTAACTGAAGACTTTAAATTTGCTGGATGTTGATTAACGGTCTTGGATGTCTTAATAACGCCACCAGGCTACAGATTCAGTCTTCATCGTAAACTGTGCTTTCAACTAGAAAAGACTGAATGCATTTTCCCTTCACGCTCATTTACTGTTGCGTTTGTTAGATACAGAGAAATTATAGTGGCTGAACGAAAACGCGGAGACTTTAAACCAGCTTCACACACGAGGGAAAAGTGCAAAGTTTTCAAATAAGCACCTCTTGTTAAAGTGTTAAAAGTGTCTGGGTGTATTGCACTCTAAGTACACTGCAGTTACCCTAATAAATTTTCAGAGTTTCGGATGTACCGTGGTGCAGATTGCATGGAATGGTTTAGCAGACAGCTCCATCAGATTTCAGAACGCATTACACAGCAGGAAAATGATTATTAGTCACGGAAAGGAATATATGACAGTAATTTGTAACATATGCTAAGATTGCTTCAAAGCAAACTGATGTGAAAGAGATCAATGGCATGTTACACGTAGATTTCGTGAGCTGTACATGATACATTTTCAGATAAATTAGAGATGAAATTATGCAGTGGCTGTTGGGTTTCACAATCCGGCGAATTACATTTCACATTTTGTGTTTATGATATCATGAGAATAGGTGGTTAAAACGATTAGAATAAACCCAGGCCATGATTAATCATTCACTAAATCTACCACAGTGGCTATCGTAGCGACACGAAATTTCTGTTTACAGATTCCTTCAACTTTCTAGCATGCTTTCTAGAAAAATGTGTCTCTCAGAAGGCTGGCACAGTTTATATTTTTTCCAGCAACTCAAAGGAAATTAGTATAGAGGTTGCCAAGGTGGTGTATTGGCCATAACATCCACTAAGTCGCGGAGACGTTTTCAAAATATCTTACGCAACACACATTTTTAAACCACAGGAAGAAGGTGTTGGGCTCATCGCTATTTTCTGAGAATGTACAGTACTGTTCGTCCTTACAACTGCTTCTACAATGGAACGTGATATACTTTTGCCGTATGTTGTGTCGTTGTGGACTTCAGTGTGAAGACTGTTTTAATACAGCTCTCCGTGCTAATCTATCACGTGTAAATCATATCTTTTGTTTACAATGTTTTCCTGAAAGTTATTTCAGCTAAAGTGACGTACCTGCGGCTCTGTGCGCCGGAGACTAACTACAGGAAGTTTCCCACTGTATTCAGGTGCACGGATCGCCGTGTTTAACAGCCAAAACAACAAATTTAATTTTGCTCTCTCTTCCTCTCTCCCTCCCTCCCTCTCTCTCTCTCTCTCTCTCTCTCTCTCTTTCTCTCTCTCTCTTTCTCTCAGTCTCTCCCTCTCTCTTATTTCTGAGTATGAACGGCACTGACATTCGTGGTGTTCAATTACGTCATTGTTTCATAGATCTGTGCTCTCGATACAAAAGAAGAATCATGTTGTTTTCGAGCTTCTTGCTTGTCCGTATTTGTGTTTGATCAATTACGGGAATTCCATTGTTCATATCCTGCACGTGAACATAAGAGGAACCTCCGCCTCCCCTTGTTTGCACTCTCTTCCCCGGACAACTTCATCCGTTATCTGTCGAAATGTCTCACATATTCATTATAAGTGAAACTGGCGTATTATCACGCAATGCTCCCGATATGGCGAACGTCCCTATCCAGTGAACGCCACGGTGGATGTAAACAGCAAAAAAAGAGAGTGTTTTTCAATTTAATAAACGAGGAGAAAGTCCTTTCATAATACAAATCACTTAAGCCTCAATTTTTTTTTAGTTTTCTGGCCCAACAAAAGCGACGTAACGCGTAGCACTGAAAAACTGGCGGCGACCCACCAACAAATTGAAACGTAATTCAGCGAGCGAACTACCTCTGGCGCTTATATTGTTACATGACGAGCAGAAAATGAAAACTTCTCTCTGAGCGTTACTGCGCATACTATTTCTATGGCGTGTAGCGTTGCTCTATACCGTATGCAAAATGACGAACGAGCATTACATTGTTTCTAACAAAACGATAATTATTTCACTTGGCACAAAGAGAGTGATTAAGAATAAAATATCGTGGACAGCCTGTCTTTTCGCTTTTCAAGTTTATAGTTCCGATACGTATTTTGGAACGAAACCTCCGTCGTCAGGATTTCCAATATTCACATGAGGCTTTTTGTCATGACCTGTTGAAGAAATCGCACCTCGGGAAGGATATGTTGTTATACTAACGGGAAAACATGTGATCGCTAACAAAAACAAAGGACATGGTATACATCCAAATATCGTGTCGGACCTCCTTTTGCCTGACGTTTTGCATCAGCTCGACATCGCATGGCCTCAACAAGTCGTTGGAAGTCCCCTGCAGAAATATTGAGCCATGCTGCCTCTATAGCCATCCATAATTGCGACAATGTTGCCTGTGCAGGATTTTGTGCACGAACTGACCTATCGATTACATCCCATAAATGGTCTAAGGGATTCACGTCGGGCAATCTGGGTGGCAAAATCTTTCGCTCGGACTGTCCGGAATGTTCTCTAAGTCAATAGCGAACAATTATGACCTGATGACATGATGCATCGTTAGTTGGGAACATGATGTCCAGGAATGGCCGAAAATGTTTTTTTTTTTCTTTCTTTTATTGAATTTCGATCCACCACCCCCCTTCACCCGAGAGGGGTGGGGGCGGTCTGATATCAGCTTAATACGCCGCTCTACAGCCAATAGAAGAGTTAAAAAACATAATGGGAAGATGACAAACAATAGGTAAAGGCCATAAAACGGTGACTGTTAAAAAGTGAAATGGTGGAAAGTTGCGGAAGTTAAAATAGAGAAAACACTGGGTTGACGACGCTAATGGAGGTAGGTGAGGGTGAGGGAGAGGCAGTCAGGACGGGCGCAGATGGTAATGGAAAAATCAAGGAGCCAGAAGGCATGAGTGGTCTGACCTATGATGATTGCCTGGGTCTTGGAAGGATTGATTTTAAGGAGCCACTGGTTACACCATGTGGCAAAAAGTTCAAGGTGATTCTGGAGAAGTGGTTGGGACTGTTGAAGTGTAGGAGCGAACGCAAGGAAGGCGGTGTCATCGGCATACTGCCGGAGGTAACTGGTGTGTGGTTGTGGTGGTGGTGGTGGTGGTGGAGGTGGCGGGTTGGTGTTTATCTGCCGTGTACAAGAGGTAGGAGGTAGAGGAGAGGGGAGAGGACGGAGCCCTGGGGCACACCATCAGAGGGATAGAAGGTGCAAGAGTCGGCATTATGGATGGTAACGTAGGAGGGGTGGCGGGACAGGAAGGAAGCAGTCAGACGGACATAGTTGATAGGAAGGGTGCAAGTCTGGAGTTTAAAGCAAATGGTCTTCAAGTAGTCAAACATAACCATTTCTGGTCAATGATCGGTTCAGTTGGACTACCCCATACATCTACCTTTGGCTACCATTCCACGAGCAATGTCTGTTAATCCCTGTCGTGCGACTATACTCATGTCGTAAACATTTTCACATGAATGACGGCTCTGTCAATGGTCTGCCCTTTTATACCTTGCATACGCGATACTGTCGCCATCTGTATTTGTGCATTTCGTTATTCCCTGCCATTTGTCAAAACTGGCTCTGAGCACTTTGGGACTTAACTTCTGAGGTCATCAGTCCCCTAGAACTTAGAACTACTTAAACCTAACTAACCTAAGGACATCACACACATCCATGCCCGAAGCAGGATACGAACCTGCGACGGTAGCGGTCGTGCGGTTCCAGACTGAAGCGCCTAGAACCGCTCGGTCACCCCGGCCGGCTGACATTTGTCACTTGTGTAAAATATGTGCTTATTACGAGAATCTGCTTTACGGGCGGGCGTTGGAGTATTTAAACGAAATTGTTCGCTTTTCGCCGCACATTTGTCATCAAAAAAGGGAAAGATGAAAACATTGAAAATAAACATTACATGTGACCATTGGTAGTCGCTTGAAGTACACTGCTGCTCAGAAGATTCCGATTACCTGTGACAACAATGTATTTGTGATTAAAACAGCGATTTAATTTTGAATGCTCTATCATATCCTCATTCTAATAATAAAACAAGTATTAACGTGTATATACTAAGCTACTCTGTTGTGTATTTTACTGGTTGCTATCATTCAGAGGCGCTTATACGTGTCCACAACCACACTGACGTGCCTTTAAGTAAGACGATTTTATTCAAATAAGCATCATATCTTTAACCGTCTGTGTAGCAACCATTTCGGATTAGTTTACGGCACATTCTGTGCGTCTAACAGTGTGTTTGTGTACGTGATCAGCTTCGTAACACCTTACCTCCTAATGTGGCGACAGCAGTAGAATGGAATTTAAAAATGTACTGTAACTGTAGCTCTGAATCAAAAAGATTATTCTAGTAAGACAATAGCAACACACGTTGGCGTAGCCCGTTCTGCAGTGACGAGTATAGGGTGCTTTGATTCAAGCAAGCTGGTACACATGGAAGTGTTTCACCATCTGAAAGACGGCGAATAACATCATAAATGGTACATCAGATCTTATGTGTACAGAGTAAAGGTCAGAGGACTCGTACTGCACCTGAAATTCGCAAGGAAGTACATAATATGCGAGCAGTTCCAGTCTCTCAAGAGTGCAACACCGCCTCCGTGAAGGAGATTTAAAGGGGTGCAAAGAGGCTACAAAACCTTCATTACACAAATAAAATATGGTGAAACGATTGCAATGGACACACCAACATAGAAACTGAAGAATGCAGCAATGGTACAAGGTGATATTCATGGACGAATCTGATATATTTAGAAGCCATTGCCGAATGCTTGCTCGTCGACTTCGTGGAGAACGTATGAAGAGTCAGTGTGTTACCACATCGGTGAAGCACGGAGGGGGATCGGTCTTGGTTTGGGACGTTTTCCGGGTGATAAACTCTATCATATAGTGAAAATCAATTGAACATTAAAGAAGGAAATGTATCAGGGGATACTGATCAACAATTCAGTTCCATCTGGTAACAGGACATATTAATCGTGGGTTTGTTCTGCAGCATGACTGTGATCCGATACATGCTTCTGAATTGCGCAGAGGGTATGTCAACAGGAAAGAGAAAATGGCTCTGAGCGCTATGGGACTTAACTACTGAGGTCATCAGTCCCCTAGAACTTAGAACTACTTAAACCTAACTAACCTAAGGACATCACACACATCCATGCCCGAGGCAGGATTCGAACCTGCGACCGTAGCGGTCACGCGGTTCCAAACTGAAGCGCTTAGAACCGCACGGCCACACCGGCCGGCCCAGGAAAGAGAAAAGTGGGGAACTGAAGAATATGATTTGGCCAGGTCAGTCACCAGGCTTCAAACCTATTGAACTCTTAAGGGATCAATTTGACAGGGATACCGGAAAAACTGAGGTCATTAATGTTGAAGATCTATGGAATAATACACAGACGAGTTGGATTGCAATATCCGCAAAAACTCTATAAAATCTCATCTCAGAGTGCTAAGAGTTTGTGCAGATGTTTCGACGGTGGATAATTTTAAGAGGGCAAAATCTAAACCATATTGTACACACATCAAAAAAAGAATTGCATCACCTCGGCTCTGGGAGTTCCGGAATCTGTACATAAAATTGGAATAGAGATCAACATAATCATCAGTTCCACCCTTTTTATTGTTCATGAAAACCACACATTGCTTGTTGTACCACCATACAGCGAGAGCTTCAGAGGCGGTGGTCCAGATTGCTGTACACATCTCTAATACCCAGTAGCACGTCCTCTTGCACTGAGGCGTGCCTGTATTCGTCGTGGCATACTATCCACAAGTTCATCAAGGTACTGTTGTTCCCTATTGTCCCACTCCTCAACGGAGATTTGGCGTAGATCCGTCAGAGTTGTTTGTGGGTAACGTCGTCCATAAACAGCCCTTTTCAGTCTATCCCAGGCATGATCCAGAGGGTTCATGGCTGTAGAACATGCTGGCCACTCTAGTCGAGAGATGTCGTTATTCTGAAGGAAGTTTCTGACAAGATATGCACGATAGGGGTGCGAATTGTCGTCCATGAAGACGAATGCCTCACCAGTATACTGCCAATATCGTTGCACTATCGGTCAGAAGATGGCATCCACGTATCGTAGAGCCATTACGGCGCCTTCCATGACCCAAGGCGTTCAGCCTGACGGGGCTGTCTGCAAACACGTATCCAACGATTGTCTGGTTGAAGGCATATGCGACACTCATCGGTGCAGAGAACGTGACGCCAATCCTGAGCGATCCATTTGGCATGTTGTTGGGCCCATCTGCACTGCGCAGCACGGTGACGTGGTTGTAAAGATGGACCTCACCGTGAACGTCGGGAATGAAGTTGCTCATCATGCAGCCTATTGCTTACAGTTTGAGTCGTAACACGACGTCCTGTGGCTGCACGAGAAGCATTATTCAACATGGTGGAGTTGCTGTCAGGGTTCCTCCGAGCCATAATCTGTAGGTAGCGGTCATCCTCTGCAGTAGTACCCCTTGGGCGGCCTGAGTGAGGCATGTCATCAACAGTTCATGTCTCTCTGTATCTCCTCCATGTCCGAACAACATCGCTTTGGTTCACTCCGAGACGCCTGGACACTTCCCTTGTTAAGAGCCCTTCCTGGTACAAAGTAACAATGTGGAAGCGATCGAACCGCGGTAGTGAGCATCTACGCATGGTTGAACTACAAACAACACGAGCCGTATACCTCCTTCCTGGTGGAATGACTGGAACTGATCGGCTGTCGGACACCCTTCAGTTAATAGGCGCTGCTCTGCATGGTTGTGTCTGTGACACAGTATCCATAGCCAACTTCTATTTTCAGGAGTATCTATTTTTGATGTGTTTATTTTACTGTATGACAAAAAGAGAAAAAAAATTTTATTGGTCTATTTAGTTTGTATGATGTGTTTGTACACCGAAATGAAATATATTGCTTTTGTCGTTGGTGACCGAAAACTTTGGCCGATAGTGTAGTTGATCTCCATACTTCATACATTCGAAAAACAAGATTCGTTTAAAAGATTATAAATTTCTAACTACTACGGTAAATTGTCTAACGGCTATTACACGTTTTTCAGGAGAAGCTGAATTTTAATGAAACAGAGGAAGAAACTACCAAGTAAAGGTCTACAACAGGTGGAATACTATAAACCAAGATTTCTAGTCATAACTAAGATTTTACATGCTTTCGCTGTCTGTCTTTTCGTTGAGTGCGTGATTTACTTGAATATATTTGGGCCTTAATATTTCTAAATATACTATGATATCCTACTTTTGGATTTTGTGTTGCATGTGGAGGATGTACATTGAAGTGCCAAGAAATGGTATAGACATACGTTTTCAAGTACAGAGATATGTAAAGAGGCAGAATACGGCGCTGTGTTCGGCAACGCCTATTCAAGACAACAAGTGTCTGGCGCAGTTGTTAGATCGGTAACTGCTGCTACAATAGCAAGTTATAGAGATTTAAGTGAGTTTGAACATGGTGCTATAGTCGCCGCACGAACGAAGAGACACAGCATCCCAGAGGTGGCAATGAAGCGGGGATTTTCCCGTACGACCATTTCACGAGTGTACAGTAAATATTAGGAATCCGGTAAAAAGTGACATCGTGAGAACCATTCAGCGAAACTTCATCGACATGGGCTTTCGGAGCCGAAGTCCCACTCGTGTGCCCTTGATAACTGCACGACACGAGGTCTTCCGCCTCGCCTCGGCCAGGCAACACCGACATTGGACTGTTGATGACTGGAAACATGTTGCCTGGTGGGTCGACTCTCGTTTCAAATTATATCGAGCGGATAGTTATGTACGGGTATGGAGACAACCTCTTGCATCCATGGACCCTGCATGTCAGCCGGGGACTGTTCAGTCTGGTGGAGGCTCTGTAATGGTATGGGGCGTGTGCAGTATCAGTGATATGGGACCACTGATACGTCTAGATACGACTCTGACAGGTGACACATACGTAAGCATCCTGTCTGATCAGCTGCGTCCATTCATGTCCATTGTGCATTCCGACATACTTGGGCGGTTCCAGCTAGACAGTGCGACACCCTACATCTCCAGATTTGCTACATAGTGGCTCCGGGAACACTCTTCCGAGTTGAAACACTCCCGTTGGCCACCAAACTCCCAAGACATGAACATTATTGGGCATATCTGGTACGCCTTGCAACGTGCTGTTCAGAAGTGATTTCCACCTCCCCGTACTTTCATGGATTTATGGACAGCTCTGGAGGTTTCGTGGTGTCAGTTCCCTCCAGCTCTACTTCAGTCATTTGTCGAATACAAGGCATGCCCTGTTGCAGCACATCTGTTCTTCAGTGTGTGACAAAAATTGGCTGACAAAATAGCGAATAATCCAGAAGGGGAGCATGAAATGAAGTAAAACTTCTCGGGTTAAGAGGGTATGTGATGTTATTTAAGTGGTTACAATATCGAATCAAATTTACAAATATCTTAGCGTGTAAGCTCTCTTATAAGTAAAACGTTGCGCCCCCCCCCCCTCCATCTGTCTGGATGCATGCACTGATTAGGTCGGAATGGTGTCATAACGCCATTGCATCCTCTCCTGGGGCACGCTGTTCCACATCTGTTGTAAGTGGTTCTTGATATCCGGACGCAGTCACTCGGACGAAGTGGATGTCCGAGCTTGGTCCTCACACACATGTTCTACCGGTATCAGATCTGTTGCTTTTTCTGGCCACGGGAGTTGTGGCACAGGACAGAGGCAGTTGACTGAGACACGTGACAGGTATGAACGAGTATTTTCGTCTTAAAAATGGCATCACGGTACTGTCTCATGAGATTCAACACATGAGGACGCAGCATGTTCTTGACGTACCGTTGTGCCGTCACAGTTCCCTCAGTCACTATCAGAAGTGACCAAGACTTCGATACGAGGAGTATCGTCGTTGTCTCTGTCGAAAACATTTGAAAAATGTGATCTCTTACCAAGTGCCCACCGTACTCGCTGATGGTGATCATACGGAGTTATACAGAACCGAGACTCACTGCTGAACACAATTCGATGCCAGTCATGAGCAATTCATGCTTCCCAGTCGAGGCACCATTCCAAATGGAGCCGTTGACGTCGTGGTGTTAACGGAAACCGACGGAATGAACGTCAATTCACTACTCTGGCCGCAGCTAATCTCTGGCCATTGTTGTTTTATATAGTCCGTTACTTATTCTCGGATAGCAGGGGCAGCTGTGAAAGGGCTACGATGTGCTTGGTGCACAACACGACGACTGGAAACTTAACGACGAATATGACTGCCCTCATGCTCCAACGCAGTCCAAACTCGGGCTAGTGTCACATCCGAATTCCCCAAAATGCTGTATGTTACGCGATTCAACCGTCCGGCTAAATGTGGTCTCACAATGAGGCCGCTTTCAATCATTGACAGTTGCTTATAACTCCACCTCAAGTGAGTACACGGCATCTCCGTGTCCTTCACATTGACCACTCATGACCTGACGCTGATCACGCCTCTTACACAGTCTGGTCAGAAATAGCCTGAAAAGCTTGTAAGGATATTACAGGGCAGGCTGTGGGGGAAAATAATTATTCAGGAAAAATTCAATACAATTTCAGAGACTCTACTGGTCTCACACAGAAATGATTTTGTGAGTAGACTGAGGCGGCGAGGGGAAATTTGTACCAACGTCGGGAATATAATCTAGGTTTCCTGTTTAAAGGGAGGCGAGTTAGCCACTAAAACACCTTGACAGTGATTCTCACACCATTGCACGAATTAACCTGGCGAGCCTCCTTGATCCACATTCCCGCTGCGCATCTCTCTGTGAGAGAAGTAAAGGATGGTGACGAACATATTTGGTTTGTAGGCGCTCGACTGCGCGGTCATCAGCGCACGTACACATTCCCAATCTGTATACAGCCCAATCTGGCCGCTTTCATGAATGACAATGGAATGATGAGGACAACACACACCACTGGTAGAAAAAAAGTCCCCAATCCGGCCGGGAATCGAACCCGGGAACTCGTGATCCACAGGTAGCAACGCTAGTCACTGGACCACGAGCTGTCAAATTACGTCATTCTATTTGTTTCAGTGTCTGCACCTTAGTTTCATGCTCGATACCCTGCTGAGGTGCCATTCCAGGACATGCAGAGCCTCGGCAGTTCTATTCGTGAGTAAGGCGGAATTTAAAGTAGACTCGGGTGGCAGTGCGAATTTGAATCGATGATGGAGGCGTGCCAGCGTAATCCGTGAACCTTTATGCCAAGGTGGCTTAGTGATTAACGCACTTGACTACTAAGCAGGAGACCTGGGTTCGATTCCCGGCCTTCGTACAAGTTTTCACTCGCAGCCTGAGTCAATACACATAAAAAAATTGATGCGTTACGCTGTTTACGATTTCATTAGCACTGAAGTTAGGCAGCCAGATCGTTGCACGCGCAAATTCAAGTAACCCGCTAGACACATTGTCGCCAAACGTGTTTTTCGTTTGGTTTCCTAAAATCGAACATGGGAGTGACACAAAATTTGGACATTGGACGGTAGTAAGGATCGAACGCGAGCCAAATGCTGATTGGTCTCGTGTGGTACCTTGTACGCTGAAAGAACAAGTGACCCTAATTGCATCTGGCGGGCCGCTTGAATTTGCGCTCGCAACTGGCTGGTTGGTAACATCAGTGCTAAACGACTCAGAAATGGTGCAACGTATTGAATTTTTTCCTTAACAATTATTTCTGACCACCATCTCTCTACAACACCCTTACAAGTTTTCCAGACATTTTCAGACTATCGCGTATGTCCTAAGAGGGCTGGTGGCAATACTGAACACGAACAAAACTAATGTGCCATGTCGACCGTTCTACCAGTCACAGAGAATTTCTACACCAGTCAGTTACATACCCGCCAATTGTATGAGCGTGCACAAAGTGACGTTGACATCCGACCTTGTGTTTTGGGCGTCTCATTTTTATGAGGCAGTGTACACAAAAGGAAAACGAATTAAAGATCCTGTGATGTGAATCCTGTGCGGTAGCGTTCTCGCTTCCCACGCCCGGGTTCCCGGGTTCGATTCCCGGCGGGGTCAGGGATTTGCTCTGCCTCGTGATGGCTGGGTGTTGTGTGATGTCCTTAGGTTAGTTAGGTTTAAGTAGTTCTAAGTTCTAGGGGACTGATGACCTAAGATGTTAAGTCCCATAGTGCTCAGAGCCATTTGAACCATTTTTTTATGTGAATCCTGTGTCAAGTTACCTTTTTAGTATACCAGTTCGGTAGTGGAAGGTTAGGTAACCCATTGCTTCACTCATGTTTTTGCTACTACTCTATGTTTCATTTCAGCCAGGGAAAAATATCCTAGTCAAAAATGCGACGTCTGCACTGGGTAAGGAACACCAGAAAGACAAAGATACCTCAAAATTATATCTGGGTATGAACAGACAAATTTACTGCGTTAATGCTATTCATCTGTGTGGGGAGATGGACACAGCCATGTTTGTTATTTTATACTTAATTATGGACGTTTTAGGTCTCAAGCATCAGATTCGATGTGATGATTTCACTTAAGTACATGTATGCTCGACAAGAAATTACGAAGTAAAAATGAATGTAAAACAAACCTGTTCCGTTGTGTGTGCTGCAGGCTATGCCACTCTTCGCTGTAATACGCATCGCTGAGACAAGAATCTTTCGGTCGGCGGTGTATTACCGTTCTGCAGTAGGCATGCCTACGAGGACCTCGGCCGTTGCTCTTCAAGATCGTTTTCCATTTGACACACACTGTTCTCGTCTAGCCTTTTGTTAGCAATATAATCTGTGCCGCAACGAAATATGATACATAAATTGATCTCGCTGACAACGATGAGTATCGATATTTTTATTTGTAACTGAAAAAGTAAATGTAATACCTATGTTTAGTGGAATACAGTATTTTATTTTTGACTGTTTGCATATTGTGTGATTAGGATAACTTTTGAAATTTTGACACGAAAGTATGTAAATTTATTTTCACTAAATTTCGTTAAAAACATCAACTACTTCGAATAAGATTTTTAGCAGAGATGTAAATAATTAAGTTCTTTGCATTTGTGTGTAAACTGTATACTTGAGTGCGATTGGTGGGAATAATGGCAGAACATTATTCATATTCCAGTTTGGTTGTACATGTGGTAAAAAGTAGTCACGTTTTGAATAGAGTAAAGAGTTTTGAATCAGATGGATGTTCATTTTGTCAACCAAACGATTGAAGAGTATCAGAAAATAAAAGCCAAAAGTGTGAAAACTTTTTGTTTCGCAGTTAGTGAGCCAACAAGCATTTACAATCCTGGTAAGTTTTGATTTCTTCGTACAGAGAGTACCCGAGACGTCATAGCAAATAATAGAAGACAACGAGACCAGCAAAAAAAAAAAAAAAAAAAAAAAAAAAAAAAAAAAAAAAAAAAAAAAAAAAAAAAACGGCTAAGCAACAAAGTATTACATTCATTAATCTGGGCACGCCTTTCAATGAGACGCACTCAGCTGTATAACAAATATTTTCGTGGTGTTAGAGCCATATCTTCATGGACACCTCCGTATGTAAACAAGAGCGAATGTATCAAAATCCTGCTTTGCTTAAAATGTAACTGAACCGTACACGCAACTATGTAGGGAAATTATGTACACACATTTAACTCATAATTTAGTCTAAGCGATAGCCAGTAGACGATACACAATTCTGTGTCCAATTGTAACAAAAATGTTCAGCTCTGAGGAGGACGGCAGTGAAGTTAAAATACGGCAGAATGCAGGGAACATCATTCTGGTAACGAAAGCAAAGAATAATTAAAAAGATAGGTGTCAAAGTATAGAACAGACGATGTGTAAAGGTGATGTAAACGTACTTTAACCTGATAAGGTAAAACAAATTTTACAAACAGAGCCCGCATGTGATTGGCAACGAAGGTCAAGTCTAGATACAATGTTGCTTACAAAACAGACCGCCATAGAGATCAAAGTTGGACTCATGAAAGGGAAAATTAAAATGTTATACACACATAGTAATGGCGTAACGTAGTCGTGACGACCGCCAAGACAGTTGTGTTGAACCGAGGCCGGTGCTCATAAGGAAAACGGGTGTATGCACGTAATAATGTACACAGCAAGAGACGACACAAGAACAGAATCATAAAATCTGGTAGAGGAAGTTGGGTAGCATCTTAACAAGTAGTTTTACGAATGAAAGTTAGAAGAACGTAGGGTACGGTAGTTACTTTATTATCGAAACACGGAGGAGCAAGCATGCGTAGTGGAATACTGTTATAAAATTAAATGAATTATACAGAATTTTTTTAAAAACTCTTTAAGAATATAAAATAAATAAATGGCGATGTATGAACCTCATGATAATAACCTATTCCAAAGTTGAGTCACGGAAATGGCAGAACAGAGAATTGTGACTTCAGGAAAGAATGTCATGTAACTCCATGTAAAAATGATTTGAAGTGGGTAAGAAAATATATACCGGTATACTATGTTATTCTATCCAGGCAATCAAGTTTACTAAAATATTGCATAACGCAACTCTAGTTGCCCATTGAGGCTGTGCATTGGAAGACGCTTTTTGCATCTCAATATTTTGATGTCTTCGAGAATGTTGAGACTGTGTCACTTTCTTTCCCTGTGGAGAATTTTTAAATTATTTTGCAGATGTGCCGCAGGAGGAACACTCCATTACAAATCTGTAAAATAATTTAAAAACTTTTTATCGGGAAAGACACATTATGTCGACATTGTTGAAGATATCGAAATACAGGAAAGAAAGGTTCACCACCAAGTAATTATCCGAAATTAAAGGAAATCGGTAGATGTGATGTACATTTGCAGACAATCATATAAACATATGAGTACAATTTGAGACAAATTGGATGATTTACTCAGAAGAAACAGTTTCACAAATGGCTCAAATGGCTCTGAGCACTATGGGACTCAACTGCTGAGGTCATTAGTCCCCTAGAACTTAGAACTAGTTAAACCTAACTAACCTAAGGACATCACACACATCCATGCCCGAGGCAGGATTCGAACCTGCGACCGTAGCGGTCTTGCGGTTCCAGACTACAGCGCCTTTAACCGCACGGCCACTTCGGCCGGCAAACAGTTTCACAAATTGAGCAAGTCAACAAGGCGTTGGTACACCTCTGGCCCGTACGCAAGTAGTTATTCGGCTTAGCATTGATTTATAGAGTTGTTGGATGACCTCTTGTGAGATAGCGTGCAAAATTCAATCCAACTGCTGCGTTAAATCCTCAAAATTTCGAAATAGTTGGAGGACGCTGCCCATAATGCTTCAATCGTTCTCAACTTGGGAGAGATCCGGCGACCTTGCTGGCCAGGTAGGATTTGGCAAGCAAGAAGACAAACATTAGAAAATCTCACCGCTTGCGGAAGGGCGTTATCTTGCTGAAATGCAAGTCCAAGATGGCTTGCACTAAAAGCAATAAAACGGGGCGTAGAATGTCGTCGACGTAGCTCTCCGCTGTAAAGTTGCCGCGGATGGCTATCAAAGGAGCCCTGCAGCCCAGAACATAACTCCTAGTTATCGGGCCGCATGGTGGGCGTCAGGCAAAGGGGGCATTTTACCGCTGTCGGGGGCGTCTCAAGAGATGTCTTCGGCCTGAAATCTCAATGAATCGAATTGTCTTCAGTGATGAGTCTCGCTTCGATTTCAGCTTCGATGACCAGCGAAGACGTGTCTGGAGATGTCCCATTTAATTCTCATTACTGTCATTATTTGGTCTTTCAATCCAGTGTCACCTGATCAGTTAACTTTTTCTCATATTTCTTAAAATTCATTGTCTGTTTTTAAATATTTTTTGTACTAAAGATTCAAGACCAAACTGGTAATTCACATTGACTGTTAATATTCCATTTTATCATACTAAAATTTTGACTTTGTAAACTCTGAAACTTTCCCTTTTTAGCCCATTAAAGTTTTGATTTTGTAAATTCAGAAATATTCCATTTTAGCCCACTAAAATTTTGATTTTGTGAACTCTGAAACTATATGCTCAGCTCTGGTAGCTTTTATACCGACGAAGAACGTATGTATATGTTTTTAGCTTATTGTTTGTCCAACGAGCCACAAAAGTAGGCAAAAATAGCTAAGAAACGAAAGATATCCATTGCAAATCAATTTTTTTCGTGATATCAGCTCATTGCCTGGTAACTACGCAGTCAGTTATTTGCATCAGAACTGCTCTTTGGAGTCAACACACGGCTTTATTAAATTTGCGATTGCGAGTTCTACTGTTGCATTTCCTTTATCCATCTTCCTAGCCATTTTATGTAAGCTACAGCAACGTCCAGCAGCTTTCTTCTGAAGCGTTTTTTATTATAATTAAAAAGACCTTATTTCCTGTTCGCGTAATTTACCATATTTTATTACTCAGTCGTTAGCAGTTTGTTATATTTCTGTCATTGCAAAAGTGCCATATTATTATGTTCACAAGAATTTACATAAAGCTTTTGATCTAAGTTTCCTAGAATATAATTTCCCAGACTGAAGTTTAATTGCAGTCTTTGAACAACACAGCAGTATGTATCATAGAGCACTAGTGTAGAGACTATGATCTACAGTCTGTAGTTTTATCGTCAGATTAAAATACAAGTTGCTGTCGTATAATCATCTTAAAGCGTGGAGTATAATGTTTTTATGTCAGAGGTGGGACACATTTTAAATATAGAGGAGATATGACCACAATCAGTGGAGATAAATATTTTGAACTGGCAACCGTAAGAAATTAATAATAGTGTGCATGTGCTGTCACCTCGTGCTAATGAGGACACACAAATTAATTTGAAGTATTAGAAGGACTTTCAGCCTTAAAAAATAACATAACAGGATAGAAATTAATGCTAATACACCTGTATAGGATGAAATTTGTACTAATTTCCTAAACATTCTGCCTCTCACATCGTCCCTCCTATGTGACTATCCAAAATTCCAACTCCCTTACTTTCTATCCCTCTGCCAGCGTGCCCCAAAGCTCTGTCCTTTCCCCTCTCCTCTATCTCCTGTACACTGCTGATATGCCCAAACCTCCCCCACCTGTTCATCTTCTCCAGTTTGCTGATGACACCGCCTTCTTTGCTCTTTATCCTGCCCTTCAACGTTCCCAACATACCCTCCAAATCCACCTTGACCAGTTCACCGCTTGGTGCAACCAGTGGTTCCTCTGTGTCAACCCCTCCAAGACCCAGGCGATCATCATAGGCCACATCATCCTCTCTTTCCGTCACCATGATTTCTACCTCACCATTTATGGCCATCCTATCCACCTCACTCCTACCCTCAAATACCCTGGCCTCACCCTCAACCGCCACCTCACCTGGACTCCCCATCTCCATACTATCCAAAACAAAGCTCACAACAGACTCCACCTCCTGAAACTCCTGTCCAGCCGGATGTGGGGTCTGCATCCTTCCACCATCCTTCAAACCTACAAATCCTTGATCTGCCCCATCCTCTGTTATGCCAGCGTAGCTTGGATTTCCGCACTTCCCCGGTTCTATAAAGCCCTTCAAATCCTTGAACGCCATGTGCTCCGCCTCTCCTTCCTCATCCGCCTTCCGTCCCCCACGTACCTCTACGAACTCATCCCCTTCCTCCACCTTCTCCTTTTCCTTGAACACATCCGCATACTATATATTGTCCACGTCTTTGATCCCCCTCACTCCCTGGTGCCTCCCTGCCTCTCCACCCCCAACCCGTTGCCACGCCTTTACCGAGGTGTCCCACCCTCTCTACATATCCATACCCTCTGCCTCCTTTCCCAACGCAACTTCCACCATCTACCCCTCCCGGATGATGAGCTTTGCCCTGACATCCACCCTTCTTACCAACTCTAACCCCATCTTCCTGACTCCTCTTCAGGGCTCCCTCTCCTCTCCCACCCTTATCCTGAGTGGCTTCCCCCTCATACTCCCCCCTCTCTCTTGTGCTCCCTTTCAGTGTCTCTGCATTCCTTCCTGCCTTGTGTTCCCTCTTCATCTCCTGCCCCACCAGTCTCCTGCATCTTCATGTACCCGCTGACGCCACCACTCCATTCGTCCCGCCGCCTCTGCTGCTGCCCCTTACTCTCCCCTCCTTTTCCATCCTCTCCGACCTCTCCCTCGGCAGGTCCCACCTGGCAGTTTTATACTTCACTGGGTGAGCTCCAAGTGGGTTTTAAGTGTGTTGTTTTGGAGCTTTTTTAATACTGTGGCCGACTTTTAACCTGTGCATGTGCATTCAGTGACTTCTTTGTGTTTCAAGAATCGCCAACTGTGTTTTCTACCTTTATGGGGACTTTTTTAACTGTCCCCTCATGAACGCCTCCCTGTTAGTGTATTTTTACCTCCATATCTCCCTTTACTCTGCCTTATGTTGCCCTTTTTTGTCGCCTTGTATATGTAGCATTTTATTTTTATGTTAGTTGTCATGTCACTCGGCTGAAGAGCGGCAGATTGTGCCGCTGACAGCCCTCCCCTGCCCATATAGGGTGGGGGAATGAAATCACAATAGAGAAAAAAAATGTTAGATGTTTAGTAACCACTTTGAAAGACACGACAAATCACAGTTCAGTTCTACCACGTATGAGCATCGTCCATCAGCGGCATACATGGAGGCGTTGGGGGGAGAGGCCTCATTCTTTCAATGTTTTGGAGAGGAACTTCGGTGTTATTCCAACACTTGGGGCCAAGCTTGCCTCAGAAGAGGATACAACTGCTTTATGACATCCTTCCCAACTTCCCAACCCATCAATGCATGCAGCCAGGTCACAGGGGGTGCAACGTCATACTGACAAGTGAACTCATACTGACAAGTATCTGCAAATGTTACTCGAATTTGTAATCACTGGCACAACATCACATACCCTCTAAACTCCTGATCTTTCATTTCGTTTTCTCCTCCCCTTCTGAATGCTTCACGTTTTTTCTGTCAGGTAGTGTATCTATCTGACCGTCTTTTCTTTTCATTTTCCAAAAGAATTTACGATAGTCGCGATGAAGCATTACTTTCGCTGTCAAAAATCAATTGTGTCACCCAAACGAAACAGATGAACAATGAGAAGCAAGACTGGAGACCGTTCGAGTACACATTGCTCGACGCTGATGAAAACTGACCGCTAATTTACATCTTTATGTATTCTAATGTGATATTGATTTTATTTACAGTCTTCATCCAAGTGTGTTTATTTGTAGAAATGGATAAATTGTTCATGTATTGCAGTGGCCTGAAATTTAGGAATGAAACGTGCTGTCTAGATGGAAAAGTCAAACTTCCAGAATTACGTTCACCACCTGAACGGTTATCAATCAACATTGGTCTCAGGGGACACAAGCCAGTCGAAACATTTCGTGAGCAACATACGCAAGCATCGTACATGTTTTCAGGATACAGCGTTTGGTGCAATATATGTCGTGCGAGAATTACATGACAACGTTCGAAGTGTAAGGGCAAATTTGTCTTTGTGTAGAATCACTACTACAACTGGCCAGCGCGGATCTCAAATTTATTCAAATTTATTTCAAGGCAAATACTGATGAATAAATCTATCAATGTCGTCTGTTGCATAAGGGCACTACCCCGAGAAATTGTTGCTGCGTTACGGGCTTCAATCGATCAACACAACTAATTAATTCGATTCGTTAGAATGAACAAACAGCAGCTGATGTATAGAAATAATTAGGCCAGACAAAATACTTATCAGCCACCTCGAAAGACATTGCAGTGTACCAACAAGTGATGATACGACGACCGTTACAGTTGACGAATAATTTAGCTCCCGTTATATATTTCTTCTTCGCAGACATGTTGATGTACAGCGGGTGTCGGAAATTCATTGATCATGTTACGAATTGCTTTATCCAGCTTTATTTTGGTGAGGAGAAGAGGACTTCATTTCAACACCAAATTCAGAAAACCACAAATACATGATAAAACGAATAAGAAAGTCAGCGACTCTAACTATTAATCCTTTCTACTGAAAATTCTTGGAAACGCTGAAAATAAAATCTCGACAATTGTTCTGCCAATACATTGTCGATATGTATGAGAAAATCGAAACTGAACCACTCCCCTACCTTCCATTAAATCCGATTCGAAAGGACACATCAATATATGTAATGCAGCCACGTGAACTTATTTTGATTTAGTTGATCGAAAAAGTCGTACCACATCAAACCGATCAGATCCTTTCGACAGAAATACCTGATGTCGACATACATCCACTTTCTTTTTATTTCGCCACCAGGAACACGATTCATGATCCATGTGGCTCACTCAACAGTTCATCATATATGTTTGATGAAAATTCACAACACGCTACTGTAAAGATATAATTGCCAAGACTATCACCTGCAACTGTGGATATTCACTGCATCGTCGACGATCAAATGAAGATGAGGGGCAAACCCATTACATTAAAAATACGAAACAGCAGTAATGAAGTTTAATCGTTTGGCCGTTCCTTATTAACTATTACTTTTTAAAACGTACAGAGCATACCTGGATATTTTGCATTGCAAGTGGATCAAATACATATGGAAGTACGTCGACAAACGAAGCGATATAGCCGTTTTCGGTGTGAGGAAATGCAACAGCATTTGTTTATCAAATCAGCCAATATGCTACATTAGTAGCAATGAAGTCACGTGGCGCATTTTATCATCTACAGTCCACGAAAAGATCCAACAGTGGCAGCCTGGAAATGGAGAGTTCGTGTACTTAACAACAGGAAATGAACGTGCATCAGGATTTTCACAACTACCAACAACGTTAACTCCATTTTTCTCATTATGTGGGGTTGACACGTCTGTTTGCTAATCGTTAGTTAACTCTGAAGTACCAATATATCAGATACGTTCTACATCAACGGACAAGTTTCAACATCGCAAACAAAGCAAAGCACTTAAAGGTCAACGAAGTTCGTATTCAACTGACGCGTTAGGTTGCGCGTACACTATTCATCCAAACAATGCAGAATACTTTCACCTGTTATTACTGTTAATCAACGTATGTAGACCGACATCCCTCCAAGAACTCAGAATACCGAACTGTCAAGTATGGGTCACTTATTGTCGCGCTTGTCAAGATTCAAGCACCTTGAAAACGACGCACATTAGGTCATTTCACTGGCTCATGCATGGAATACCTCTCAATGACAGCAAATACGCACGACACCTGCAGTCGTATTGACAGCTCGCTTCCCATCTGCTCCAAAAGGCCTTTGATGAAAAAAAAACACAAACACTACATGAGCGAATACATGCTACATCGTTTGCGTGCCATGATTCAAAATCCTGACATTCAGTTCAGACAAAACGTGTACAATGAGACTTTGTTTTCGGTTAAAACGTAAGTTTGCATATCAGTAACAAAACACTGGTACATTTGAGAATCGATCAGCAAACTGCATCACTTTTATTGTGAATTGGCCACATTTATTCAAACGAATCTTTCGATACTGCTTCCAGAACAATGCATAGCTTATGATAGAGTTATGTTCACTTTTACAGATGATATAATTACAATCAATAAATCAAAAGTTATTACCACTTGGAATATTCTGTGATCTGGCACAGGCTTTTGATTGTGTTAAGCATGATATCCTTATACAAAAGTTAAAATATTGTGGGATAACAGGAGTAACAGGCTCATGGTTCTTATCCTACATTTTTTTTAATAGGAAACAGTGTGTGTCTGTATCAGGCTTACCACATAGCAATACTCATTCAAAATATGAAATCATGAACAAGGGGTGCCCTAGGGCTCTATTTTAGGTCCCTTGTTGTTCCTATTATATATTAATGACCTTCCATACACAGTGTCACAAAATGCAAATTTTGTGTTATTTGCAGTATGCATGATAGTAGAAATAGCTGATTTAAAAATGAAAAAGTTATTTCATTCGGCCTACTTCCATTCAGTAATGAGTTATGGAATCATCCTTTGGGGAAATTCCTCTAACAAAGAGAACATTTTCAAAATTCAGAAACGAGTCATCAGAATTATATCTGGTGTCAGTCCTAGATCTTCATGCAGAGACCTCTCTAAGAAACATGTTATTCTAACTACTACTTCTCAGCACATATACTCATTCATGTCCTTTGTCATTTCCAACATGTTTCTCTTTACACAAAATAGTGTAAATCATGATTATAATACCAGAACGAAAAACAATCTGTATAAGGACTATAAAAGCTTAACATTAGTACAAAAAGGAGTTGAATACATGGGTACACCCTACATTCAATAACTTACCAGAGCATATCAAAGGTCTTGTAAGTGATAAAGATCGATTTCAGAATGAATTAAAGAACTTCTTGTTGGCCAACTCCTTCTACTCCATCGATGAATATCTTCACAAGGATTATAGCTCATAACTCTCTCTGCATTAGAATTGTACAATATCCATTTACCTGAGTTTAAAACAAAAAAAATTGATTCTTTCCGCATCCCAAAGACTCCTTTCCAAGGGATCAATGAAAAAAGCCAAAGCACCGGACTGTTTTTCCTCGATACGCCCAGAGGCACAGGCAAAAGTTTTCTCATTTCGCATCTTTGGGCCAACACACGACCACGAAAAGCACTGGACTGGCAATTGAATAATCAACAATCGTTCCAACTATTTTGGAGGTGGACAAACAGCCCTTTCAGCATTGAAACTGTTCTTGAAAACGCGAATGACTGAGACACCAACAAGCAACATGTATAACAACTCTGAAATAGGTAGAGTAATCCAGTCACGTGAACTCACTGTCAGGAACGAATGCACTGTGGCAAAAAGGGATTGGAAGCGCTTTGTTATACACTCAAAGACTTAAGAGGAACTCTCTGTTGGCGCAATCTTTTTACTGTACGGTGATTCTGTATACCTTCTACCAGCTCTGCCCTTTGCAACAGTACTGATGAACGTAATTAACGTTAACATGAAAGTTTTCTGGGTACATCACCGCATTATAATGTAAGATAACTTACACTGATAATGGTAACGTTTTGGCCACGGTTACTGTGGCCTCCTTCTGGGTGTACTGTGGCCAAAACGTCGGTTATATCAGTCAGAGTTTTTTTACAATCTGACGCGGTATCATAACCAGAAGACTTTTATATTACCTGACTCCGGCCAAGGGAGCTGTACACAATTATAACTTACTGCATGTCTTAAATCTACAGCTTTATGGGGACACGTACAGAAACTGACTTTGAAGGACAGCTACAGAAACTTTCTCTGAAGACCAATGTGTGTGAGCAACTACAGCATGTTGCATTCGCTGGAAGTTTCTCGAAACCATGTTGGGAATGGGAAGAAACTAATCCAGACAATTTTGCCAAAAAATTCTGTAAAATCACAGCAACCTCAGATGAAGAGATTCACAAAGTTTCGCCAAATATCGCACAGGATTACAACATTCGTCAGTGGCTCAGTGTGCGTGCTATGTCAGCTGCCAGGAACAACGATGACAGTGGCAGTAGCTTCAGCAATGAAAACAAATAGCAGGCGAAGTGACAACGTATCGATCCATCGAGACTAATAAATTAAGATGAATTTTTTAATTATCCTACAATATTCCTAAATTTACCAGTTTTGCTTGGCACATTGCCGCACATTTTAACACTGTTGGTGCCATGCATGTCAGTGTTTCCCACAGATATTTCATACGAATCAAAATGTTTGTAGTTTACCTCGACATTGACAATATCTCTGGACTAAATTTTGCTGTTCCATGCTTCTCATATGAACAGTTGCATGTGGCCTCCTAACACGTTCGAAAACTTTTGATTTATCCATGTACGTACAAGAAGGAAAAGAAAAGAAAAAAAAGGTGTATTCAAAAGCACTTTACTAAACAGAATTTAAAAACTATTTCATTCTTTGAGTGATCTCGCAACGCATGCCGTACAGGGTGTCTCCAGACATTTGCAGAGAAGCGTCTGCTTTTATAAAATCGACAGCGCGTGCTACAAAATGACACAAATGAATATTTATGTCGCCCGACTGCCTGTAGTTTCTTTTTCCATCAACTGGGTTAGTTTTACACCGTTTACTCATAAATTAAGGATAACTGCAGAATATAGTGCGACACAACGTCGCACTACACAATACTGACGCTAACAGCACAGGCATAAAGGGAACACACACGACACAGATCTGTTAGTCCACGCTATTGGTGATAAGTTGAGAAAACAGTCCCATAACACATGTGTTACAAAACGCCACTGTTTCCTGCACATGTACCCCGACATCAATATGGGATATGATCACCATGCACACGTACACAGGCCGCACAACGGGTTGGCAAACTCTGGATCAGGTGGTCGAGCATCTGCTGGGGTATAGCCTCCCATTCTTGAACCAGTGCCTGTTGGAGCTCCTGACGTGTCCTAGGGGTTTGAAGACGTGCAGCGATACGTCGACCGATAGCATCCCAGACGAGCTCGATGGGGTTTAGGTCTGGAGATCAGGCAGGCCACTCCATTCGCCTGATATCTTCTGTTTCAAGGTACTCCTCCAGGATGGCAGCTTTTTGGGGCCGTGCGTTATCATCCATCAGGAGGAGGGTGGAACCACTTGAAAAGGCGGACATGGTGGTGCAAAATGACGTCCCGATACATCTGACCTGTTACAGTTCCTCTGTCAAAGACATGCGGGGGTGTACGTGAACCAACCATAATCCCACCCCACACCATCAAACCACGACCTTCATACAGATCCCTTTCAAGGACATTAAGTGGTTCGTATCTGGTTCCTGGTTCACGGCAGATGAAAACCCGGCGAGAATCACTGTTCAGGTTATACCTGGACTCGTCTGTGAAGCCGGGGCCACTCTTCCAATGACCATGTACTGTGTTCTTGACACCGGGCTTTACGGGCTGTTCTGTGAGCAGGGGTCAGTGGAATGGACCTTGCAGGTCTCCGGGTGAATAAACCATGTTTACGATCAACGAGTAAGCAAATGGAATACCACAGACTAACACAAGAACGCCTAAATGCATGTCATACCTTCCCACCGTGAAACAGACGCAGTTCCCACTGGAGAAACGAAAACAGAAGCGGAGAGAAGAGTCGTGTAAGCTAGAAGGCCGTACGATAAGGGACGGACACCCACGTCGCCAAGAGCAGCCCCCATCCCATGTTGAAAGATAAAGCCCTCCAGAAGAACAGTATAGATCTTACGATAACACTAAAAGGGCCACACCAGCTGCAAGTTTTAGCGTGAGACTATACGCGTCTCTGTTACGTTGCAAACATTAAAAACATTGCCCCACCACGAAAAGTATAACGTTTCTCATTGGATAGACAGAATTTTTGTAGGCGGAGCTTAAGGTTAACATTGAGACCCTGATTGGTCAGTTGAAAACACAGCTAGATTCCTTTTTCTTAAACAAACTTCGGGAAACCCAGCTCGCGCTATTCGTCCACGAGACTCAGAGGGCCATAGACACGGGTTCACAGGTAGATGCCGTGTTTCTTGACTTCCGCAAGGCGTTCGATACAGTTCCCCACAGTCGTTTAATGAGCAAAGTAAGAGCATATGGACTATCAGAAAAATTGTGTGATTGGATTGAGGAGTTCCTAGATAACAGGACGCAGCATGTCATTCTCAATGGAGAGAAGTCTTCCGAAGTAAGAGTGATTTCAGGTGTGCCGCAGGGGAGTGTCATAGGACCGTTGCTATTCACAATATACATAAATGACCTTGTGGATGACATCGGAAGTTCACTGAGGCTTTTTGCGGATGATGCTGTGGTGTATTGAGAGGTTGTAACAATGGAAAATTGTACTGAAATGCAGGAGGATTTGCAGCGAATTGACGCATGGTGCAGGGAATGGCAATTGAATCTCAATGTAGACAAGTGTAATGTGCTACGAATACACAGAAAGATAGATCCTTTATCATTTAGCTACAAAATAGCAGGTCAGCGACTGGAAGCAGTTACTACCATAAATTATCTGGGAGTACGCATTAGGAGTGATTTAAAATGGAATGATCATATAATGTTGATCGTCGGTAAAGCAGATGCCAGAGTGAGATTCATTGGAAGAATCCTAAGGAAATGCAATCCGAAAACAAAGGAAGTAGGTTACAGTACGCTTGTTCGCCCACTGCTTGACTAATGCTCAGCAGTGTGGGATCCGTACCAGATAGGGTTGATAGAAGATATAGAGAAGATCCAACGGAGAGCAGCGCGCTTCGTTACAGGATCATTTAGTAATCGCGAAAGCGTTGCGGAGCTGATAGATAAACTGCAGTGGAAGACTCTGCAGGAGAGACGCTCAGTAGCTCGGTACGGGCTTTTGTCAAAGTTTCGAGAACATACCTTCACCGAAGAGTCAAGCAGTATATTGCTCCCTCCTACGTATATCTCGCGAAGAGACCATAAGGATAAAATCAGAGAGCTTAGAGCCCACACAGAGGCATACCGACAATCCTTCTTTCCACGAACAATACGAGACTGGAATAGAAGGGAGAACCGATAGAGGTACTCAAGGTACCCTCCGCCACACACCGTCAGGTGGCTTGCGGAGTATGGATGTAGATGTAGATGAAATTGTAGTAAAGAGAAGTTAGAGAGAGTTGGAGCTGCTACGACCTGCTGTGTTTGACCAGCCTCCAGTTGCCCTAGTATTCTACCCCTCATAACGTCATCAATATGTGTTCTTTGACCCATTTTCAGCACACAGTCACCATTAGCACGTCTGAAAACGTCTACATATTTACTCGCTGCACCGTACTCTGGCATGCACCAACACACCTCTCCGTATGTGGACTGCTGCCAGCGCCACTGTGCGAGGACTGCAGGTCAAATGCGCCGCATGGTCATACCCCGAGGTGATTTAAACCCGCAGACCGCCCACCAGAGCGTTGTTTCACCATGTATCAGCACTATCCTTAATTTATGGGCATGAGTGTAGTTTAACGGCTGTTAAAGTCCCCTATACAATACCAGGGTGAAGGAAGGTGAGAAGTGCAGAATTTACACGTGCTGTTTTGGGTGGTTTGTAAGTAGTCATGATAGTTAGCACGTTAACATCGATGGCTATTGTTTCAACGTCATGTTGCTGTTCTTTAATTATTTTATAGTAACTGAGAGCATCCTGATCTTTACAGCTGACCCATGGTTCGTAGATGGTATGTGTGCCAACAACTTATGTCCTGCAATATTAATTCTTGCTGACTTCTGGTGGCTGGCGAGTTTCTTGAAGAGCTATTATGACGATGGTATTATCAGTTGCCAATCTGCTTAGGTATTCGCATTTGTCTCTAGAGATTCCTTCTACATTGATCTGCAAGATATTTAATTATATTCTGATGGGATGACATAGAATAAATAATAAGTAAATAAATAACCAGTAGCTTTTCACGCAATGAGCAGTAGATAAGCTTCCAGTACACCATGCTGCCAGACGAAAGAATGCACGTGTAAAATAAGCTGTAATTAAAAAGAGCATAGAGACGCTGATTATTCTGTAAAAATACACATTACACAGTATAACAGATTATCGACGGATCGTCCCTTCAGCCGGCGGGCCTGTTTTGCATTGATGAGCCGTAATGCCTTTGGGGCACATGAAAGCAAATTCTTCCTTGCAGTTAGACAAATTTTATGTCTCTGTCACGTAACTAATAACGCGAAATTTTTACAGTACCTTCGGTGATAATTAATTAATATACGCACGAGCACCATATTAGCAAGTTCTTTGTACAGCGGAAATTCAGCGCGCAGAAAGAGAAAATAAAAATACTTTCAGTAGAATTAAATTCTATCAACTTGATTTAATTCACGGGCGTGAAAAGGTATGTAACCCATTAAAACGGCACAGAAAACCAGAACAAAGGAAATCAGTGATAGACCGTGCCATTAGATCTATGTGAAATAAAACTGATTTCTTAAATGTTACACATGCTCATGTTGCATGCTAAATGAAACGTAGCATTTAACCCGTTCTTTTTAACTTGATCTCGTTTTTAAGGCAGAAGGAGCCAAATAAAACGTTGAGGTTAATCTGAGAACTGGAGGTAATTTCCTCTTCATTATGGCTTAAATCACAGATCACATAGCAGTAATATAATGACGCGCAAAGGAATGGCCACTTATTGGAAAGGAATTCTCATAAGGTGACTTGTGGGCTGCATATAACATAATGATACGTGTATATGGCGCAGTTCTGGAGCGGTTACGTACTGAAACGAGATAATATATGCCCCATACTCTTTGTCTTAATACAAACCATGGAATGGGAAAAATTCCCTATAAGTTTGGTACCCTTTTACATAAGTGGTGAAGTACTTGCATAGTTCACAATGCGAATTTCTATTTCTCAATGCACAGTCATTTAGGTTAACGTGCATTGTATAAGATCAAGACAAATATTCAAACGCAGTTACTCATTAAAATCATAAACATATGCAGGCTAACATATGGTGCCGCTAATATAAGGATTCAGTTTTCAGTTAAAGGTGTTGGAAATGCACTTTTTGAGGAGGAACTGAGGTAATCTTAGGCATAAGAAGGGAAAAAATATTACTCTCCCGCTTTCCTCACAGGTACACATTCGAAATATGCTACCCTATTAACTACTGTTCATTACTGTAAACACTGATGACAAAGTAGGGTAACTCATGCGGAACTGATAACTTGCAGTAACCTTATTAAGCATAAAACCATTGTGAGGCAGTGTAGCGGCACCAAACGCCTTCCTATCGTAACTGAGCTAAATAAGCGTAACCGAACGGGAAAGAACGCTAACATAATCTGATACCTGGCTGCAAACAGAAAACAGAAGTGCTCCAGCGAGCATGTCTGTCTAATCACTCCGGTTCAGCCAAAAACGCGAAGTGCTTACTGCTCAATACTCCCGAAGGCGCTCCCGCAAATCTTCTTATTCCGCTGCAGTCAGGTGACAACCAACCAACTTCTTTCGCTCCCATCATAACTTTTTCATCCTTGTCTGAGGCTTTCTCTTTCTATTTCGTCTCCACCTGCCCCCCCCCCCCCCCCTACCACAGTCCCCATCACGCTCCTCAGTTTAATAAGTTAAGCGGTAGAGAGACCTGCTGTTCTCTCTGTCTCATGCTCCCGAGCCTCTCTGTCGCATCTTAGACTCCACTATGTTTAAAGTAGTGGGGGAAAATGTCCGTTCAATTTGAGAGCCTCAGTCATTCTCTCATGTGAAAATTACCGAACTATCAGTTTAATAAGTCACAGCTGCAAAATACTAACGCGAATTCTTTACAGACGAATGGAAAAACTGGTAGAACCGGACCTCGGGGAAGATCAGTTTGGATTCCGTAGAACTGTTGGAACACGTGAGGCAATACTAACCTTACGACTTATCTTAGAAGAAAGATTAAGAAAAAGCAAACCTACGTTTCTAGCATTTGTAGACTTAGAGAAAGCTTTTGACAATGTTGACTGGAATACTCTCTTTCAAATTCTGAAGGTGGCAGGGGTAAAATACAGGGAGCGAAAGGCTATTTACAATTTGTACAGAAATCAGATGGCAGTTATAAGAGTCCAGGGGCATGAAAGTGAAGCAGTGGTTGGGAAAGGAGTGAACAGGGTTGTAGCCTCTCCCCGATGTTATTCAATCTGTATATTGAGCAAGCAGTAAAGGAAACAAAAGAAAAATTCGGAGTAGGTTTTAAAATTCATGGAGAAGAAGTAAAAACTTTGAGGTTCGCCGATGACATTGTAATTCTGTCAGAGACAGCAAAGGACTTGGAAGAGCAGTTGAACGGAATGGACAGTGTCTTGAAAGGAGGATATAAGATGAACATCAACAAAAGCAAAACGAGGATAATGGAATGTAGTCAAATTAAATCGGGTGATGCTGAGGGAATTAGATTACGAAATGAGACACTTAAAGTAGTAAAGGAGTTTTGCTATTTAGGGAGTAAAATAACTGATGATGGTCGAAGTAGAGAGGATATAAAATGTAGACTGGCAATGGCAAGGAAATCGTTTCTGAAGAAGAGAAATTTGTTAACATCGAGTATAGATTTAAGTGTCAGGAAGTCGTTTCTGAAAGTCTTTGTATGGAGTGTAGCCATGTATGGAAGTGAAACATGGACGATAACTAGTTTGGACAAGAAGAGAATAGAAGTTTTCGAAATGTGGTGCTACAGAAGAATGCTGAAGATAAGGTGGGTACATCACGTAACTAATGAGGAGGTATTGAATAGGATTGGGGAGAAGAGAAGTTTGTGGCCCAACTTGACCAGAAGAAGGGATCGCTCGGTAGGACATGTTCTGAGGCATCAAGGGATCACCAATTTAGTATTGGAGGGCAGCGTGGAGGGTAAAAATCGTAGAGGGAGACCGAGAGATGAATACACTCAACAGATTCAGAAGGATGTAGGTTGCAGTAGGTACTGGGAGATGAAGAAGCTTTCACAGGATAGAGTAGCATGGAGAGCTGCATCAAACCAGTCTCAGGACTGAAGACCACAAGAAGAACAACAGTCATTCTCTCGTTTGAGGCTACGTGTTTTTCTATTTCCATCGGTATCTGACCCACTCTATCGCGTTGAAAACGATCTCTATTTAAGCTAGTGGGGAAAAGTTTCGTTATATTTGAAATTCCATGCCTGCTTTCCAGCCTGTCCTGAGCTCGTTCTATTCTGTACCAGCACGCCAAGTTAATTTTCAAGTACCCATACAATCAATGGATCAAGGAACTTCAGTTAGTATCCGTAGCAATCAATGAAATAAAACACCTAGTTTGTCCCCTCTTCTCCTCAAAGATTATAGTGCAATCTTGCCAACGAAATAATTTAGCTTGGCAGACGCGATATACTACAACAAGCAAGAGAAGTGACACATTTAGTCATGATATATGATATGGACTGAAGGACTCGTTTCACATGTATCGTACTAGCACGCATGGATGCTTTGGTGATGGCAAAGGTACTTCCCCCTTCAAGCTCGAGTTATCACAGTGTCAAAGGAAAAATAACTGTTGCTGTTACTCATAATGTGAACTAGTTACCAGATAAAGCAGTTCTATTCGAACGAGCACTAATTGTAATGCACCTCCATATCAGATAAATTCATGAAGAGGGCCATGTACCAAATTCCATTCTCACTTGTACTTTTATTTCCCAAGTTAAACTTTGCTAATTGACGAACAAGTGAACAGCTCCATTACACAGAAAATTTATCTTTGTATTTATAATTAACTAACTAAATTTGTGTCCTCTGGACTTGTCAACAGGGTCTTCCTCTTTTCACATCTTTCAGTATCACCTGGTACTCCCCACCGTAACTGAGCTGTGTCGTACATTATGGCAAGACCAAAATTAATTCAGTGCATCTGATGCTGCGTTCAAACCTAGATAACGTCAGGAATTTTTCTTTTGAGAGCGTATCCATGAGGTTATGGTGTGACACAGGCATGCATTGAAACTATAATGTAAGACAAGCTTACATAAATCAATGGATTTCAAATGTTCAAATGTGTGTGAATTTCTAAGGGACAAAACTGCTAAGGTCATCGGTCCCTAGACTTACACACTGATTAAACTAACTTAAACTAACTTATGCAAACAACACCACACACACACACACACCTACGCCCGAGTTAGGACTCGAACCTCCGACAGCAGAGGCCGCGCAATCCGTGACATGACGCCTCAAACCAAGCGGCCACTGCGCACAACTAAATGGAATTTCGATACGTTGCTTAGGAGATGCGTTATAAATTCAGGCAAAAAGTTTAATTTTCTGTGTTCTGGGTTGACGAGAGAAGGACAGAAATAAAATTGTGTCATTCGTAAGTTACGGAAGAAGTTTTAGATAGTTTTGACTCTTATCAATTTACTATTATTTAATTTCACCAGGCTGGAGCTGACCATTATATAGTTTCATTTTTATGAAGGGGCACGCCTTGAGCACAAGGACAGCTTTGCTAAGACGTAGTTGGTAGTTAGAACTAGCCACTTAGTGGCAACCTGACACATCTGGAGAGTTTCTCAGAAAACTTGTAAAAGTGACACAGAGAGACAAGATGGAATGGCTGTTTACGGTGACAACAACGAAGGTATGTTGTTTTCTAGCTGTTACCGAATCTGTAAATTCTTTTGTCACAAAGTATGAGCACTTAGCATCACTTTTGTCGGGTTCCTTGTGCAGCCAACACCTATCGTCGACGTCGGCAGTCAGCATCCATCACAGCGGATCTCGTGTTAAACGCCATTTTAGAAACTGTCTAGCACTGAAAGCTTATGCGCTTAGAATAACAGCAAAGAACTTGTAAAACAGTCATGTCGATTACCTTTCGTGAGTCGTAAATGACTTTTATAATCGGAACATCAACCTCAGCCCCATACCCTGCAGCTACAGGTTTAGATGATACCGCCTACCGCATATGACTACTACCGAATTATACAATGGGTCACAACCGTTTACGTCGAGAAGTTATGGTCAGTGCTCAGCACGGATGGTCTTTGTTAGCCCACTCTCATATTTTATACGAGTATACATGCAGGGTGATTCTTACTAAAGTTTAAAAAACCCGGAAGCCATACAGCAAAAGTCGAGAAATATCCCGACAGTGGATAAAAAATGCTGAACATGTGACGCCACCAGAAGACGTACTTCGTCGCACATGCAACGGCTGGGCTTCTCGATCCTACGTTAGTTGGTTGGAAGCAGTGCCAGACATTGCCCCGCTAGGGTACTCTGTTTTCGTTCTTGCATTATCCGATGTGACACAGTACTGTTCGCGGTAGTGGTGACAGAAGACTAGGGTGAAATTGGTTTACATTTGCGAAAACAGAGTACCCTAGCGGAGTGATGTGTGGCACTGCTTCCTACCACCTAATGTAGGATCGACAAACCCAACAACTGCACGTGCGGCGATGTACGTCATCCGGTGACGTCACGCGTTCAACATTTGTCGTCCAATTTCGGGGTGTTTCGCGAAATTTGCGACGCCTTATCTCTCGTATTAAATGACTGGCCTCAGCGTTATCTACGTCTCTTCGGTGGCTTTTTTTTAGCAAGGCAGTTCGCTTTCCCCTTTACTCTCCATTAAACTCAAGGACACAATCATGAAAGAGATGAACGAAGTAGAAGACGAAGATTTCGGTACTTTTGCTAATATCGTCATTTGTGGACAGATGGAAGTGAATTTTCAAAGCAGATTGGATTACTGAAATAAGAATTTAGAAGAATTCAAGTTGACTGTCAGTACGAGTAAGACAGGAGTAACGGAGTAGGACACGCACACCTTGTAAAATCACACTGGAAGTGAAGAAGGTTGAATGTGCGAAAAGTTTCAATTACCTAGGTTGCTTCACATCAAGGGATGGAAGAACCTAATTAGAAACTTTAAACAGAGTAGCAAAAGGATCCAGCTTCTTCCACCAAGCACCTGGGACGAGGGAGTTCCTCTAGGAGCTCAATACGGGGGAGTATCAGGGCAGCCGTCACTGACATCGACATTGGAATATACACTGGACGTGTACATTGGTCACGCGTTAAGCATTTGACAACATTGTAAGAAAAACTTCCTGAACTACCGTTTCCTTACACGTAATCATATAGTACCTAATCTCAATGAAAACGTTTTTATGGTCTCTTGAAAATGTATAGATCATTATGATAACGCTGTATATATTAGTCTCACTCTTTCCAATCCGGAGTGTCTTTCTATGCTCCTTTCTAAGATTCTTTATAAACTGACGTCTTTGGTAAGCACCGAAACTCTATGATCCATAACAGTGAATTCTGTTCTAATTTCACTGACAGATATTTCTTTGCTTCAGTAAATGCAAACCTTTGGAACATAATGAATTTAAGTTATAAAGTGAAATTTGGGCCCTTGTTGATGTTATCATCGTGGTACGACCCTTCCTTTTCATCTACATCACATTAGATTTCTTTTATTAATTAATATAGCAACTAATTGCTTGAATGATACCTCTAAGTAAGTTCAAGCAAGATACATGAGAAGCTGTACCCAATGTAAATTGATTGTTTAAGTAATTGGTGTACAGTTTGAGATTGCCACCTTAAGAACAACTGTGTAACTAACTGAAGCAGAAGAAGCAGCTTTCGTTTCTAGACCCATCATTAACATCAAGGGTAGTGGTGGGCTAAACATTTGCTATTCCAAAACTAAAGCAAGGGTAGGTCTTCACAAGTCGGTCTGACCAGCAGTGACCAAGAGAGCAGGCTTAGGATACGTACTATATTTGCCCTGTTCCAAGAACAGCAAACTAGCATGTATCAACGTAATAATATTACTATAGACAGTCTCTGTTTCAACAATTCGAAACCAAAATTTTTGTCATCATTGTTTCCTTTTTCTGTTTATCCTTATTTGCTTCAAAACTCATGGACATTTGTTCCGTCTATACAATTAAATGAAAGGCAGTTTGTTTATTGCCATGTGCGTATCCTTTCTTTTATTTGTAAAGCATATTCAATGCCTGTAATACACGTTACTTTTATACAAATAATATGTGTATTATCAAGTAGCTACAATATGATACTATGTTACATTTTGTCATGTTTTCTCTCATTTTTTGGATTGGAATAAACTTTGTATTGTAGTAAATATGGGTCAAAACCGCCAGAAAACGGCCAACTGGCGCATGGGAACTAATGAACACATCTAGAGGACCATAGATATGGGCTAACAGCAGTGGAAATCTTAAGTAACACCGAACGATAATTTCACCTAACAAAATTTGTGCTATGAAAGTTGGTTAAGTTGGTTCTAATTTGGAAAATAAGAGAAAATCATGACAAAATGTAATATAGTAACATGCTGTAACTTCTACATAATACACTTACTACATGCATAAAGAGAAATAAGTATCACAGACCGACGAAGATGCTTCACAAACAAAAGAAGCAAAACTCCGTTACTAGTTTAAGTGTCTCATTTCCTAATCTAATTCCCTCAGTATCACCCAACTTAATTCGACTACATTCCATTATCCTCGTTTTGCTTTCGTTGATGTTCATCTTGTATCCTCCTTTCAAGACTCTGTCCATTCCGTTCAACTGCTCTTCCAGGTCCTTTGCTGTCTTTGAGAGAATTACAATGTCATCGGCGAATCTCAAAGTTTTTATTTCTTCTCCATGGATTTTAATACCTACTCCGAATTTTTCTTTTGTTTCCTTTAGTGCTTGCTCAATATACAGATTGAATAACATCGGGAAGCGGCTCCAAACCTGACTCACTCCCTTCCCAGCCACTGCTTCCCTTTCATGTCCCTCGACTCTTATTAACTGCCATCTGGTTTCTGTACAAATTGTAAATAGCCTTCCGCTCCCTGTACTTTACCCTTGCCACCTTCAGAATGTGAAAGAGTGTATTCCAGTCAACATTGTCAAAAGCTTTCTCTAAGTCTACAAATGCTAGAAACGTAGGTTTGCCTTTCCTTAATCCATCTTCTAAGATAAGTCGTAGGGTCAGTATTGCCTCACGTGTTCCATTATTTCTACGGAATCCAAACTGATCTCCTTCGAGGTCGGCTTCTACCAGTTTTTCCATTCGTCTGTAAAGAATTCGCGTTAGTAGTTTGCAGCCGTGAAAAAAATTTTGTTTATTAATCTAAGGTACAAAAAGTCTTTGCGAGATCAATGAGAAGTTTAGTAGAGAAGAAATTCAAACGCTAGATGCCAATATGCGACATTGAGGTATATCATCCATCGTATAATCCTTCAGCCACTTCCATTCTCTCGTCGGATTAGCTTCAGTGATTGAAACTATGAAGGGAGTAGTGGTATCTACTGTAATGCATCCCCATTTTCTCACAGCGCTCCGCAGTAGGAAACTGTCCGCATCTCGTAGTCGTGCGGTAGCGTTCTCGCTTCCCGCGCCCGGGTTCCCGGGTTCGATTCCCGGCGGGGTCAGGAATTTTCTCTGCCTCGTGGTGACTGGGTATTGTGTGATGTCCTTAGGTTAGTTCGGTCTAAGTAGTTCTAAGTTCTAGGGGACAGATGACCTTAGCTGTTAAATCCCATAGTGCTCAGAGCCAAGTAGGAAACTGATAACCCATCAACGATTCACAATTCTTTAGCATCTTTGGATTGCTACGTGTTACCGAAATGGGAAATATTAAGAATCGTACCTCACCAACATGTTCCGTCGATTGTTAATACAGTGTGTTTCAAAAAGGACTTTACAACATACTCACATACGATTGTTCGGCCTGTGTTAAGAAACCATTTGTATTTGAAACCGTACAAACTGACGATCGTACAAGCAATAAAAGGCACTGATAAAATTTCTCATAACAACTTCTGTACGGATATGTTAAATCCACTACATGAGGATGAACGTTTCTTGGACAAAATCATCTTTTCTAACGAGTCGACATTTCACGTCAGTGGCAAAGGTTAAAACACATAACTGAAGTATTTGGGGAAGTGAAACTCCATATCAAACACTGCGCTATGTTCGTGACTGCCCTAAACTGAACGTTTTTTGTGGTTTGAGCAAGAACAATGTGTACGGCCCCTTTTTTCCGTTAGAGAACCATGGACAGAATACTATACCTGGATATGTAACAACAATTTTTGATACTACTGATCGTTGAGGATGACCAACAGCTTGATGTCTACTTCATGCAAGATGGTGCACCGTCCCACTAACTGACGATCGGAATTTTCTCAGTGACCACTTTCCAGGTGATGGGTTGGCCGTGATGCGCCTATTGAATGGTCCCATGTTCCCCAGACCTGAAACCCTTCGATGTTTATTTTATGGGGATTCATGAAGCATATGTGTCTGTACCCCTTGTGCCGGCTCCTCTACCTGAACTTAGAGCAAGAATTTACGCCGCCACTGAGCAAGATACATCTGCAGTGCTACAGCGAGTTTGGGAAGAAATTGAATTCCGATGCGATGTGAGCAGGATAACCAACAAAAGCCACATCTTTAGTTTAAGGTAAGAGAACCTGGTGTGTTTCACTACAAAATAACACTTACCTCAGGTCTATATCTTCTTTCAATAAATTTATATGAATTTTTAAAGTTTTAAAGTCCTTTTTTAAAAATAGTGTATTATTACATAACATTGCTTACATGTAGTTTTCTAATCCTTGAGTGTAACGACATGGACATTGTTCTGGCGTAACCACAAACGCCGGAACGAAGATGCGGACCGCAAGAGCATAGAAGGCGGTGTGTAAACGGCGGCCAATGGTGCGCGGAATTGGACCGCATCACGCAAGGCACCCCCCCCCCCCTTCCCAGTGCAACAAGTGCATATAAACGCCGCTCCTGCCAACCTCGACGCAGACCGGCCCCGAAATCGTGGACGGTAGTTATCAGTGACGTGTCGACTTCCAGGAACTTTGTGTATAGCAAGAACTTTACTGATTTCATGACCCCTCTCGCTAGCGACATTTGACGTATCTCCAAAGTTAAGTATTGTCAATTTCTTTCAAGAAATAAAACTAATAATCTTATTTGTTTGAAATTGTTGTGTAGCATTCCTAGAATGCTGCATCCCATAGGCACCCTATTAGCGACAAGTGGGCAAGGCCCCACAGATAGTACAATTAAAATTTGGTACCATATCTGACAATGATTGACTGCAATATACTTGAACCGTTTTGTGTTATTAACTATGTGTATACTTGACAACTATTGTACTAACGTGCCCATAAAATGGAGTTTTCACTTTTGTGTCTTTACGTGGTAATTACATTTGCTGGGACTCAAAAGATGTAATTTTCAAAATTTGTCCCAAAGCAGTCCTCTTTCCTTCACCTTTACATTCTTGAAGATTTCAACATAGAATCCATATACACAGAGTTACAGAATAAAATATATTGCGGTGCACGAGTGACATTTGAACATTCCGTCTTTACTTCATCCATTACTTGCAGACTCTTAGCTTTGTGGCTCTCCGTTTCACTCTAACATGTATTTATCGTACTTCTTTGTCACAGAACAGCACTGTAAATTTGTTATATTTGTTGGGCACAGTGCAGTCCTTCCACTGTTTTCAGTATAATTGTTTGTTGCTCAAATTCTGTGCGTTAATATGTGGGTGACTTACTTTCTCTATTTGTTTTAATGCAGTTTCTGGGGTGATTCTTTTTGCTTTAGATAGGGGAAAGTTCAAAGCATCTTATAAAATGAAAAAGGCGTGATTTCATGGAGTCAGAGATTGTGATTTGCAGTTGAATGCTAATAATCATAATCGCACACTAAGTTCTTTGGTTCAAATGGCTGTGAGCACTATGCGACTTAACTTCTGAGCTCACCAGTCGCCTATAACTTAGAACTAATTAAACCTAACTAACCTAAGGACATCACACGCATCCATGCCCGAGGAAGGATTCGAACCTGCGACCGTAGCGGTCGCTCGGTTCCAGACTGTAGCGCCTAGAACCGCACGGCCACTCCGGCCGGCACTAAGTTCTTTCATGAAGCATGAGAAAATGTGCTTAATTTCCACAGAATCTACAGAAAACTGTAGCAAATATATTGCAACATCGGTTTAATTCTTAGGGAAATAAAAAGATGCGTGCTTTGATTCGCTCAATATGCTAATGAAACACATCCATCCAAAATTTGAAAGATGTATCAAATGACTTCATTTTTTGAAGAAGAAGTGTACAAATAGGCACTTGCGACACTGTGATTACTTTTAATGACGGCAGGGATGATTGATTTAAAGTTATTGTGAGACTTAAAATACATGTGGGGCAAAATACAAATATTTGAAGCATGGAAAAGTGCAGAACAATGTGTTCCTAAAAACAGCATAATGATATACCAAGAAAGCAAGGATAGCAGGAAATATACGTTAACTACAAAATTAAGCAATAAAGGTAGAATAGCATCTTGGTAGCCTTAGTTCAGAGAAGTTACCTAAGGTACACCAAAGCATTTTTCAATCTGTGAATCATCTTTTCTTCAGTTCGCCTATTTACAAAATGATTTTCGTGGTAACTTTTTGTCTAATGAATAAATCATATGATAATTTTTCAGAAGATACACTGCTTATGACGGTCTACAATACAGACTAGAATTTCTGATGAACATGGGAAACTTTTCATGTTATAAATTTTTTTATGGATGTAGAAATGCTACAAAGGGTGGTTAACGAAGGTAACTTTATTAAAAAACAATTTCCACATGGTGTGACTTGATGACCCTAATGAAACTTCTGCCCGTGTATTATAGGTACAAATTACGATTTCAGTAACTGTAATATGTTTTTTAGTTATTTAGCTATCAAGGAAACTGGAAATTAAAAATCTTATAAGGCTATCTTTTAGTTGTTATTTAAGACATTTGCAAACTATTTATTTGTGCAGGTGTCGGTCTCTAGCATTGCCTGTAAGGATATTTATTCACACAATAAACAGCAAGGATTTATCTCTCATATTTTTTGAGGAACAAAAGGTAATGTCTGATAACTTTTCTACCCTTTAATCCACAATCTCGAGGACTGTTTTATTAAGGATTGGTTGAATGGTTATGTTGCTACACTAGCAATTCAACTTACCAGTCGAAACAGTAGTTTGTATGGAAGCTAAGAAAAATTGTAATTCCATTTTGTTGTCATGATATGTCTATAATATTTTTAAAAATATGGAGCCGAAATGTATGCTGAAGTGGCACAGGTCTAGTTAGATACGTTTGGTGCCCTAAGTAGGCTACATTCGACACTTCACCGACTCCGCATTATACCAACGCGCCGCAGCCCCCTGGCACACCGAGCAAGGTGTGCAGTCGTTAGTACTCTGGACTTCTAGAGAACGACGTTCAAACCGGCGTCCGGTCATTCTGACTTACGTCGTCCGTGATTTTCCTAACTCGCTTAAGGCAAATACAGGGATAGTTGCTTTGGAAGGGCAGGGCCGACTTCCTTCTCCATCATTCCCTGGTCTGCACTTGTGCTCCGTCTCTAACGACCTCGGTCTCTAGGGGACGTTAAACACTACTCTCCTTCTCTTCATTCTCCTCCTCCTCCTCCTCCACCACCCACCTGCACGTCTCTGTCCCGGGCTCTTACTGCAATCAGGATCCTTTCAGTCTGCCGTCAAACATGAATCTGCGCCCTCATTGCCACAACAGATCCACTTTCGCGTCCGGCCAGGCAGGCCATCAAAGCACCAACGATACATAGAGTCGTCTACCATCATTTTGTCGACGTCTGCAGCAATTCTGCCAAACTTATTCCCTCATCTGGGACAGACTGTCAGCCCTGTGGTCCAGCCTCAGCGTAGATGGGCCGAGGGTTGAACTAATATTCTGCCAGCCGCGAACCATTCGGGCCCCACAAAGCCAGCTGCTGCTCTCCAGCCACCAGTCAGGGGTTTGACCATGGGCAATACCATCGATTATCGATGGGCTGAATACCAACCCACTCTGCTTACAGCTACAGAACTGAGGCGCCATCGTCTGACATTCCATTGTGAGTCAGCTTTGAACGCGCTGCTACCTACCGTCATTACACACAGGCTTGAACGAGAGACGCCGGTACCGGTGTGTCTAAGTCAGACTGTCCCAGCCTGGACGTCATCATTCGCTGCCTGACGCCAGCCTCCCACCGTTGCGCAGGTACTGTGTCTGTCTAACAACGAAGTCAGTAATCTGTGTCGCTAACAACCGGGTGCTTGTCCGCCCCGATAGCTGAGTGGTCAGCGTGACGGAATGGCGTGCATAGGGGCCCGGGTTCGATTCCCGACTGGGTCGGAGATTTTCTCCGCTCAGGGACTGGGTGCTGTGCTGTCATCATCATCTCATCCCCAACGACGCGCAAGTCGCCGAAGTGGCGTCAACTCAAAAGACTTGCACCAGGCGGCCGGTCTACCCGACGGGAGTCCCTAGCCACACGTTTCGCTTCATTTCACCGGCTGCCTGCAGCTTCTGCACCTATAACCTACCTCTAACAGAGAACCTCAAGACTACACCCATCTATACCATTATAAGGGGTGTCGGGAAATCAGTTCTAGGTTGGAATGATTCACCGACTAAGTACAGCGATAACAACGGCAGCTCATCACTGATGTTCAACTCATTTAAACGAGTAAGTATTGGCTGTAAGTTATAGATTCACTGTGGTAGGAAACGGTCTGAAAATCTTGAAAAGTTGTTGCGGGGTAGGTTGTGCTTGAGAAATAATTGTTAAGAAACAAATTCGATACATTGCTCATTTTCTGAGTTAATTAGCATTAAAGTTATCCGATCAGGCCATTCCGTGTGTGCAAATTTAAGCGCCCCAATAGAGATGGTGTCTTCAAACGTTTTCTTCGTTCGGTTTCCTAAAACCGAACAAGAGGGAAAAAAAATTATATATGAGATAGTAGTAAGGACTGATCGCAAGACAAACGCTGAGTTGTCTCGTCCGCTATCATCTGCCCTACGAGAACAAATGACACTAATTGTACCGGTGGGCCACTTGAATTTGCGCTTGCAGTAATCTAATTGGCTAACTTCAATGCTAATTATCTCGGAATCTGCACAAAGTATCGACTTTTTCTTAATAGTTATTTCTGAGCACAGCTTTCAGTCCAACACCCTTACAAACTTTCCAGATTGTTCCTGACTACCCCTGTATATACACATATATACTGGTTGTAGTGGATATAAGTACAGATATTTTGATACGTAGTATATTAATATGTGCACACATCACTGTTGGTTCGTTTTTCTCTGTGTCAAACAGTCTCCCCACAAAGAAGTCATAAACTTTACAACCTGATGTTTTATGCGTGGTTGTATCTGTGCTGCGAGGACACATGGAGTATAAACTAAACGTTTTGCCCCCATGTGTCCACATTTCAATACCTGACTTGCTGTGACATGCTTCCCAGGGCAAAATTAAACATTATTGGCTTGCTTGTGGCAGACATATGTGGAGTTACTACCCAACCTAAAAGCATAAAACTTCTAATAACTACAATTACTAGTTTGCAGATGGTATAAATACTGATGTAATGTTGTTCAGTATACACTGCACTTAGTCACCATACACATTCACCTTAGGAGTCAATTCAGCACTTGCTTACTGAATCGCTCAAGTATAACTTGGTAACACAGAATTGCCGAAGGACGTAGAGACGTTAGAGGAAGGTAGTGTGGAATTTCATAGCAAGCTAGAAAATCAAAGGAAGCTAGAAAGACTAAGGGAGGAGATAAGCGAACAATCAATACCTAGCCTTCCTCTAACTGAGGTAGATGCCAGCATGGCCTCATTAATAATACCATTTTTGTGTAGAACTTGAGTGGACTTTTTAAATCATTTACATGTAGCTGCAAAAATTGAAAATATACAGGGAAATCATTGGTCTTGAGGTGGAATCTTAATACCCGAAAGTACTGTGTATGTGACCTTCTAGTAAGTAAGCCCTGAACGACTGCTGTGTCACGTGGTCACTGAATGCGGTTCGGATGGCCAGGTGGTCAACAGGCCGCTCTCCCATTCTCTGTCGGGTTTTTTTGGACTAGGGGCGCTACTATTCACATAGCTCCTCCGTTGACATCACGAGGCTGAGTGCACTCCATACCGGTGCTCCAAGCAGCAAAAAATCCCCAGGTGTACCGGAAGTCGAACCCGGATCCTCCAAGTGACAATCAGCCGCTGATCACTCACCTACGGAGGCAGACTTCGAGTAAGATCGGCAAGAAATAGACCTTCCAAAAATATCTGTGAGGAAAAAACAAGATGATGATGATGATGATGATGATTGGTTTGTGAGGCGCTCACCTGCGCTTTTACCAGCGCCCGTACAAATTTCCAACTTTGCTGACTCTAATCTCCCCACTTTCATGAACGATGATGAAATGGTGAGGACACAACACCCTGTCATCTCGAGGCAGGAGAAAATCCCTGACTCCGCTGGGAATCGAACCCGAGACCACGTGCTCTGGAAGTGAGAACGCAAAAACAAGAAATATGAGCGTAATCACTATAAGGTAGATGAGGGAAATATAAATGGAGTCTACGATCAAGTACTATTCCGAGATGGGAAATGACACTAACTACGCTGGCATATGAAGTTTACACAGAGAAACATTACATGTGGAATCTTCGTGACTGCGCGATAATTTGCAGCTAACATTTCAGCGACTGTTTATCAAGTTGTTCCAATTGTTACTACAATAGAAATATATAACAGCGTCCACCCTTTTCGTTAACATTAACACGCGAG
Organism: Schistocerca americana; assembly: GCF_021461395.2. Taxonomy (NCBI): domain Eukaryota; kingdom Metazoa; phylum Arthropoda; class Insecta; order Orthoptera; family Acrididae; genus Schistocerca; species Schistocerca americana. The sequence continues at coordinate 787,968,639 of NC_060122.1, read as the reverse complement.
GAATTATAACTGTCATTAAATTTTCTGTACGTGCAGCACAAGCACCTGATAATCTGCTATTTAGACACCATTCAGTAGAATGGGTTGATGCTGTGTGCGACGTTATCATCTCATACCTTACACGGATTTGTAACATTCATGGTAGCAGATTTCAAAATCTCCCAATTTTTTATCTCGTGGGTTTCTCGCAGTACACTTCACGCACTGTCTTGCTACGGTATAGGTACCAAACAAGTCTTCCTGTGCCGTCGAAGCTTTCCATTGATGAAAGATTTCTTGTCTAGCGTCGTCCTTTTTGACGTCCCTGTCATCAGTTTGAGTACCATTGATTCTCACTTAATGTAACTGATTTAGTTCTGCTGCAGTAGGCACTGCTAAATAATTTTCAAGAAAACAGATATCTCTCTCCTACTAACTTTCATCTATTTTTAATGCTCTTTACATTTAGTCCAAAGTATCCAACGTTCTCCTTATCACAGTTTCAATTCTTCATTGCTTTCAGCCAGAAATATTATGTCCTCTCTGAAACCTGGTATTAATATCAGTTATCCTTGCGTTTGTGCTCCGTTTTGAAACCGAGCAAAGTTGTGCAGTGGTACAAAAGGCACTGCCTTCACATTGCCTCGAGCGGGGTTCGGTTCTCCGTCTGGCCGTCCGGATTTAGGTTTTCTGTTGTGTCCCTTAATTGGCCAACGCACGTACCAGGATCATTCCTTTGGGAAGGACACAACGGACTTTCACACTCACTCTTCCCCAATTCCAGTGTGTCCTCTTCCTGTAATTCGTCGTAGAAGGGATGTTTAACTCCAATCATGTTTTCGAAAGCGTTTCTTTGATATACGAGTTAAACAACGCGAAAGATAATGTGAAACCCTAACTCCATTCTTCTTAATGCTTAGCTGTGCACATAGTAGTTTAGATGATAAACAAGTCTTTTCGGTGGATAAAGCTGGGGCTGCTACCATTATAAGAATGGTGACAAACCTCCAGCCCTTTCTGAAGACGCCAAAGCAAAATACTGTAAAATAATGAATTATAAGTCATTATCGCATAGCTCTTCTGGGAAACCAAATGTGTATTTCCGAGCCACGCTGTTTGTGCACAAAACCACCTAATGTAGCCATAAAGACGTAGCACATCTTGGAAAACAGATGTATGGGATAGACAGGGAAAACACAAAAAATCCAGCCTTTAAAATACTTCATGCACCTTAAGCAGAGCAATTCAGTTTACGTCATGCGCCCCAGACGCGAAATACACTCCTGGAAATTGAAATAAGAACACCGTGAATTCATTGTCCCAGGAAGGGGAAACTTTATTGACACATTCCTGGGGTCAGATACATCACATGATCACACTGACAGAACCACAGGCACATAGACACAGGCAACAGAGCATGCACAATGTCGGCACTAGTACAGTGTATATCCACCTTTCGCAGCAATGCAGGCTGCTATTCTCCCATGGAGACGATCGTAGAGATGCTGGATGTAGTCCTGTGGAACGGCTTGCCATGCCATTTCCACCTGGCGCCTCAGTTGGACCAGCGTTCGTGCTGGACGTGCTGACCGCGTGAGACGACGCTTCATCCAATCCCAAACATGCTCAATGGGGGACAGATCCGGAGATCTTGCTGGCCAGGGTAGTTGACTTACACCTTCTAGAGCACGTTGGGTGGCACGGGATACATGCGGACGTGCATTGTCCTGTTGGAACAGCAAGTTCCCTTGCCGGTCTAGGAATGGTAGAACGATGGGTTCGATGACGGTTTGGATGTACCGTGCACTATTCAGTGTCCCCTCGACGATCACCAGTGGTGTACGGCCAGTGTAGGAGATCGCTCCCCACACCATGATGCCGGGTGTTGGCCCTGTGTGCCTCGGTCGTATGCAGTCCTGATTGTGGCGCTCACCTGCACGGCGCCAAACACGCATACGACCATCATTGGCACCAAGGCAGAAGCGACTCTCATCGCTGCAGACGACACGTCTCCATTCGTCCCTCCATTCACGCCTGTCGCGACACCACTGGAGGCGGGCTGCACGATGTTGGGGCGTGAGCGGAAGACGGCCTAACGGTGTGCGGTACCGTAGCCCAGCTTCATGGAGACGGTTGCGAATGGTCCTCGCCGATACCCCAGGAGCAACAGTGTCCCTAATTTGCTGGGAAGTGGCGGTGCGGTCCCCTACGGCACTGCGTAGGATCCTACGGTCTTGGCGTGCATCCGTGCGTCGCTGCGGTCCGGTCCCAGGTCGACGGGCACGTGCACCTCCCGCCGACCACTGGCGACAACATCGATGTACTGTGGAGACCTCACGCCTCACGTGTTGAGCAATTCGGCGGTACGTCCACCTGGCCTCCCGCATGCCCACTATACGCCCTCGCTCAAAGTCCGTCAACTGCACATACGGTTCACGTCCACGCTGTCGCGGCATGCTACCAGTGTTAAAGACTGCGATGGAGCTCCGTATGCCACGGCAAACTGGCTGACACTGACGGCGGCGGTGCACAAATGCTGCGCAGCTAGCGCCATTCGACGGCCAACACCGCGGTTCCTGGTGTGTCCGCTGTGCCGTGCGTGTGATCATTGCTTGTACAGCCCTCTCGCAGTGTCCGGAGCAAGTATGGTGGGTCTGACACACCGGTGTCAATGTGTTCTTTTTTCCATTTCCAGGAGTGTATGTGTAATGGGTTGCCTGTATTTAGGTGTATGAATCATTTAGCAGGCCACATTTATCTCGATCATTCTGTATATACTACTCGAGCATTGTTACTATTTAGCTTGTGTGGACGTTGCAAACGTGATAATATTTTTAGGTTAGGAAAGTGGACTCATCCCTATACACTAGACTAGTTAAGATGCTGTTAATCCAAGTCCAAAAGACTAGGTTCTCGGTTTGAAATTAATTTCATCCCTCGGAATAATAAAAAAAACTATTTGGAAACATACGATATTGCAGTGGCTATGTTGTTCAGAATTACGATGGAGTTTTCATTTGGACATGCATGCATAAACAGGAAATCTGCGTTCGAGTCCCGATCAGGAACAAATTTTCATTTTGTCATTCCATTATGCAACTGATAGTGGTCCATATTCATAACTGCGAATGCATTTTCCGTGTTTACAATCACATTTGTGAGTTTCTGTAGTTATGTGCAGCACAATCAATGCCAGCTGAAATAAAAGCGTCGTTTACTAAGGTTTTGATTACATGTTAGTTATGGTTTTCCTTTGATTTCTTTTACGACAAAAAGCATGAAACGATTCATATTGTTATATATTGTATTTCATTATCGCACTTTCAAACATAGCCACCATGGAATGGATCACTTACACAGTGGCGAATCAGCTTATTAAGCACCGCATTACCTCAGCGTCATCATCTCTCACGAACATTAGAAGATGCAATGGATCTGCTAAAGAAACTGCCTACACTACGCTTGTCCGTCCCCTGCTACAGTACTGCTGTACGGTATGGGACCTTAACCAGATATGGGTGGCAAAGGAGTTTGAAAAAGTTGAAAGAAAGAATACTCGTTTTGTATTATTGCGAAACAGGGGGGAGAGTGTCACCGATGTAATACACGAGTTGACATGGCAAGCATTAAGGCAACGCCTTTTTCCGTTGCGGCGAGCTATTTTCACGAAATTTCAGTCACCAGCTCTCTCTTCCGACTGTGAAAATTTCTGTTGATGCCCTAATACATATGTAGAAACGATCATTCTAATAAAATAAAAGAAATCAGAGCGCTCACTGATCGACAAACGACAACTAGGGAAATAAAGTGGCAGTGGTTCGATGGAGCCTCTGCCAAGCACTTAAGTGTGAATTGCAGAGTAGTCATGTAGATGTAGGTGTGGATGAATTTAAGTTGAATACAGGTGGCTCTCGCATAAACAGATATATAACGTCTGAGTGTAGTAACACATACTACATGGTGCCCTTCTGGTCTTAGTTTAGCTGTTTCCACTTCACAATCACAGCACTGACGGTCCATATGGGTCTTTATAGAGAGATTGAAATGTCCCTCGTTGATTTGTTACTCTGGTGCCGTCTAATAATCACCTTTCTACTGACAACACAACACCACTTGCCTCCATTAACACCGGCGGGTCCGCCTGTCGTGACATCTAGTGATCAGTTTCGTATCACACAGAGATGAAGGAATAGACTGATGAAACTGTGTATCTAGTTTAAAGTCCCCCGACGCATTTTTATGTCTGTATGTGAAGGATAATCTCAGGAAGCTAGCTCTTTATCCCCATGAAGTAATGAGTGCTGTCGACAAGGGATCTCAGATCGAGTCCATATTCCTAAATTTCCTGGAGGCTTTTTATACCGTTCCTCACAAGCGACTATTAATCAAATTGCTTGCATATGGAATATCGTCTCAGTTGTGGGACTGGATTTGTGATTTTCTGTCAGAGAGGTCACAGTTCATTGTGACAGACGGTAAATCATCTGTGTAGAACAGAAGTGATTTCTGGCGTTCCGCAAGGTAGTGTCATAGGCCCTCTGTTGTTTCTGATTTACATAATTGGTCTGGGTGATAATCTGAGCAGCCCCCTTAGATTGTATGCAGATGACGTTGTAATTTACCGTCCAGCAAAATCATCAGACGATCAGTTCCAATTACAAAACGATCTAGAGAGAATTTATGTATGGTGCGAAAAGTGTCAATTGGCACTAAACAAAGAAAAGTACGAGGTCATCCACATGGGTACTAAAAGAAATCTGATGAATTTTGGGTATACGATAAATCACACAAATCTAAGGGCTGTCAATTCTACTAAATACCTAGGAATTATAATTACGAGTAACTTAAATTGGAAACACCACATAGATAATATTGTGGGGAAGGCGAAACAAAAACTGCGCTTTGTTGGCAGGACGCTTAGAAGATGCGACAAACACATTAAAGAGACACTCTACATTACACTTGTCCGTCCTCTGCTGGAATAGTGTTGCGCGGTATGGGATCCTTGCCAGGTAGGATTGACGGAGGACATCGAAAAGTCCGCAGCTCGTGGTCGTGCGGTAGCGTTCTCGCTTCCTGCGCCCGGGTTCGATTCCCGGGTTCGATTCCCGGCGGGGTCAGGGATTTTCTCTGCCTCGTGATGACTGGGTGTTGTGTGATGTCCTTAGGTTAGTTAGGTTTAAGTAGTTCTAAGTATTCTAGGGGACTGATAACCATTGATATTAAGTCCCATAGTGCTCAGAGCCATTTGGACCATTTGAACATCGAAAAAATGCAAAGAAGGGCAGCTCGTTTCGTGTTACCGCGCAAAAGGGGTGAGAGTGTCACTGGTACGAGAGTTGGGGTGGCAGTCACTGAAACAAAGGCGGTTTTCTTTTGGTTGGGGTGGCAGTCACTGAAACAACGGCAGTTTTGGTTCAAAATGGCTCTGAGCACTATGGGACTTAACATCTTAGGTCATCAGTCCCCTAGAACTTAGAACTACTTAAACCTAACTAACCTAAGGACATCACACACATCCATGCCTGAGGCAGGATTCGAATCTGCGACCGTAGCAGTCCCGCGGTTCCGGACTGAAGCGCCTAGAACCGCACGGCCACCGCGGCCGGCAAAGGCAGTTTTCTTTGCGGCGAGATCTATTTACGGAATTTCAACCACCAACTTACTCTTCCGAATGAGAAAATATTTTGTTGCCACCCAGCTACCTAGTGAGAAACGATCATCATAATAAAATAAGAGAAATCAGAGCTCGAACGGAAAGATTTAGGTGTTCCTTTTCCCCATGCGTCGTTCTAGAGTGGAATGGTAGAGAAGTAATATGAAAATGGTTCTATGAACCCTCTGCCAGGCACTTAAGTGTGTATTGCAGAGTAACCATGAAGATGTAGATGTAGAAGTGCAATATACGTTTTGATACGGTTTTCACAAACAGACAAACTAATTCAATAGGAAGAATTTTGCGTGTAATTTACCACCACCACGCCAGGTATGTCATCCAGCTGAAGAGTACCGTATTCGTCACATTCTGTCAGAAAATACGCTAGAGTGGAAGTGAGTTGTAGCAGAGCCAGCCGCAGGTGGGTGAGAGTGTTATGCGCTGCAAAGTGAAAAACGGCCGACTAGCGTTGCAAGGTGGAGCCAGCTGGGCGCAGTATAGCAACAGCCAGCGCTTCAGTATGCTAGCGGAATGATGGAAGTGTTTGGAGTATGTGCCATAAGCCCCAAACCCACATAGTCTGGAGCGTGTAAATACTCAGCCATGCCTTTACTAAATGATTCTCTTCTCAGTGTCACAGACTACACCACAAGCCTGTGACACATGAAGTGACATCACAGAACCCAGTACGGGGTCCGCCGTTCGACCACGAGATAGGACAGTCTGCCCTGAGTCTCGAGGGAGTTGCCCACTCGCTGGAAGGAGTTCGCGGCCATCGTCAGCCACGCTGTCGTCATGGTCGCAGCCGGAGACGTCATTCACTGTGGAATACGACTGACGCCATGCTCGGCCCCACTCCTTGCACTGTCAGCAATCCTGAGCATGTGTTGTTTCACACGAGAGGCAAATGGGCGCCTCCACCAAGCTGTTCATGATGTGCCAAGGCTGCGAACTGGAATAAAGAAATCAACTGAACAAATCTATTGTTGCTCTGCCGTCTCATTTCACTCTCCACAGGTGGACAATCCAAGAGTCATTCAACAGTATTATCGGGAAATACGAAGACATCTAATAACCCGTCCATGTTAAAACATATTGATTTCTCCAGGCAGCCTCGCGGGATTAGCTGAGCGGTCTAAGGCGCTGCAGTCATGGACTGTGCGGCTGGTCCCGGCAGAGGTTCGAGTCCTCCCTCGGGCATGGGTGTGTGTGTTTGTCCTTAGGATAATTAAGTTGTGTGTAAGCTGAGGGACTGATGACCATAGCAGTTAAGTCCCATAAGATTTCACACACATTTGAACTTTTTTTTTTCTCCAGGCAGAACCATTTTGCATACTGCTTGTCTACTGACAACACAACACTGCTTACCTCTATTCATACTGTCTGTTTCGCCTCTAATGACACCTAGTGGTGAATTTTGCATGACATAAGGATATCGGAATAGATTGAGCAAATTGTATGTCTTGTTTAACGTCTGACGATGTTTATCAGTAAACACTTCCGGGCTAAGTTGCCGTGGCCGATCTGTAGAAATTCTTCTCCCTGACGTTTCGTTCTCAACTACGGAGAACATCTTCTTCGACTGAAACGTGCAGGAGCTCCATCGTGCATAAACCACATGTTGTGTTGTACTTGTAAAGACACATGTTCTAGCAGCACAGGTAGAGTATCCCGTATGAAATCATGATAACGTGCTCCATTGATCGTAGGTGGAAGAATATGGGGCCCAATCAAGACGTCACCAACAATGTCTGCCCAAACGTTCACAGAAAATCTGTGTTGATGACGTGATTGCACAATTGCATGCGGATTCTCGTCAGCCCACACATGTTGATTGTAAAAATTTGCAATTTGATCACGTTGGAATGAAGCCGCATCCGTAAAGATAACATTTGCACTGAAATGAGGATTGACACATTGTTGGATGAACCATCCGCAGAAGTGTGCCCGTGGAGGCCAATCATCTGGTGATAGTGCCTGCACACGCTGTACATGGTACGGAAACAACTGGTTCTCCCGTAGCACTCTCCATACAGCGACGTGGTCAACGTTACCTTGTACAGCAGCAACTTCTCTGATGCTGACATTAGGGTTATCGTCAACTGCACGAAGAATTGCCTCGTCCATTGCAGGTGTCCTCGTCGTTCCAGGTCTTTCCCAGTCGCGAGTCATAGGCTGGAATGTTCCGTGCTCCATAAGACGCCGATCAATTGCTTTGAACGTCTTCCTGACAGGACACCTTCGTTCTGAAAATCTGTCTCGATACAAACGTACCACGCCACGGCTATTGCCCCGTGCTAATCCATACATCAAATGGGCATCTGCCAACTCCGCATTTGTAAACATTGCACTGACTGCAAAACCACGTTCGTGATGAACACTAACCTGTTGATGCTACGTATTGATGTGCTTGATGCTAGTATTGTAGAGCAATGAGTCGCATGTCAACACAAACACCGAACTCAACATTACCTTCCTTCAATTTGGCAAACTGGCGGTGAATCGAGGAAGTACAGTACATACTGACGAAACTAAAATGAGCTCTAACATGGAAATTAAGAGTTACCGGACACATGTCCTCATAACATCTTTTCTTTATTTGTGTGTGAGGAATGTTTCCTGAAAGTTTGGCCGTACCTTTTTGTAACACCCTGTATATTGTGAATAGCAACGGTCCTACGACACTCCCCTGCGACACACCTGAAATCACTCTTAGTTCGGAAGACTTCTCTCCATTGAGCTGCTATCTGTTATGTAGGAACTCTTCAATCCAATCACATAATGATCTGATAGTCCATATGCTCTTACTTTGTTCATTAAGCGACTGTGGGGAACTGTATCAAACGCCTTGCATAGGTCAAGAAACACGGCATCTACCTGGGAACCCGTGTCTATGGCCCTTTCAGTCTGGTGGACGAATAGCGCGAGCTACCTCGTGTATTAATAGACAGGGACCATGGACAATTGTGGAGTATAGTTGTTAGAAACACCATGAAATCAGCGGAAGGAATCACTCGTTAGTTCTAATCTGCTACCATCAGTTCAGTTAACACAATGACCGTGCACAGGAAGTAAAAAGTAGTGAGGTATAATGTTCGAGCAATCCTCAAGAGCCAAACATTTCTGAAATCAACGTTGAGAAACGCTTGAAGCCGTGGAAACAGCGACGCCATTGGACAGTGGATAGATGGATATAGTGGCCAGAAGGGTATACAGGGTGGTCCAATGATCGTGACAGGGCCAAATATCTCACGAAATAAGCGTCAAACGAAAAAACTACAAACAACGAAACTTGTCTAGCTTGAAGGGGGAAACCAGATGGCGCTATGGCTGGCCCACCAGATGGCGCTGCCATAGGTCAACGGAATAAGCTGGGGTTTTTAAAATAGGAACCCCCATCTTTTTTATTACATATTCGTGTAGTGCGTAAAGAAATATGAATGTTTTAGTTGGACCACTTTTTTCGTTTTGTGATAAATGACACTGTAATAGTCACAAACACATGGATCACAGTTTTAGACGAACAGTTGGTAGCAAGTAGGTTTTTTAAATTGAAAAACAGAACGTAGGTATGTTAGAACATTTTATTTCGGTTGTTCCAATGTGATCCATGTACCTTTGTGAACTTATCATTTCTGAGAACGCATGCTGTTACAACGTGATTACCTGTAAATACCACATTAATGCCATAAATGCTCAAAATGGTGTCCATCAACCTCAATGCACTTGGCAATACATGTAACGACGTTCCTCTCAACAGCGAGTAGTTCGCCTTCCGTAATGTTCGCACATGCATTGACAATGCGCTGACACATGTTGTCAGGCGTTGCCGGTGGATCACGATAGCAAATATCCTTCAACTTTCCCCACAGAAAGAAATCCGGAGACGTCAGATCCGGTGAACGTGCGGGCCATGGTATGGTGCTTCGACGAACAATCCACCTATCATGAAATACGCTATTCAATACCGCTTCAACCGCACGCGATCTATATGCCGGACATCGATCGTGTTGGAAGTACATCGCCATTCTGTCAGGCAGTGAAACATCTTTTAGTGACATCGGTGGAACATTACGTAGTAAATCAGCATACATTGCACCATTTAGTTGCCATCGATAAAATGGGAGCCAATTATCCTTCCTCCCATAATGCCGCACCATATATTAACCCGCCAAGGTCGCTGAAGTTCCACTTGTCGCAGCCATTGTGTATTTTCCGTTGCCCAATAGTGTATACTACGCCGGTTTACGTTACCACTGTTGGTGAATTACGCTTCGTCGCTAAATAGAACGCGTGCAAAAACTCTGTCATCGTCCCGTAATTTCTCTTGTGCCCATTGGCACAACTGTACACGACGATCAAAGTCGTCGCCATGCAATTCCTGGTGCATAGAAATATGGTACGGATGCAATCGATGTATATGTAGCATTCTCAACACCGACGTTTTTGAGATTCCCGATTCTCGCGCAATTTGTCTGCTACTGATGTGCGGATTAGCCGCGACGGCAGCTAAAACACCTACTTGGGCATCATCATTGGTTGGAGGTCGTGGTTGTCGTTTCACATGTGGCTGAACACATCCTGTTTCCTTAAATAACGTAACTATCCGGCGAACGGTCCGGACACTTGGATGATGTCCAGGTTACCGAGCTGCATACATAGCATACGCCCGCTGGGGATTTTGATCACAATAGCCATACATCAACATGATATCGACCTTTTCCGCAATTGGTAAACGGTCTATTTTAAAACGGATAATGTATCACGAAGCAAATACCGCCCGCACTGGCGGAATGTTACGTGATACCACGTACTTACACGTTTGTGACTACTGCAGCGCCATCTATCATAATGTGAAAAAAGCGGTCTAACTAAAACATTCATATTTCTTTACGTACTACCGAATATGTAATGAAAAAACGGGTGTTCCTATTTTTAAAAAACGCAGTTGATATCCGTTTGACCTATGGCAGCGCCATCTAGCTGGCCAACCATAGCGCCATTTGGTTCCCCCCTTCAAGCTAGATGAGTTTCGTTATTTTGTAGTTTTTTCGTTTGATGCTTATCTCGTGAGATATTTGGCCCGGTCACTAAGAATGGACCACCCTGTATAGAGTTGGCCTGTTTTATAAAATTTTACCATATAGCAAAAAAAAATATGTTCAAATGTGTGTGAAATCTTATGGGACTTAACTGCTAAGGTCATCAGTCCCTAAGCTCACACACTACTTAACCTAAATTATCCTAAGGACAAACACACACACCCATGCCCGAGGGAGGACTCCAACCTCCGCCGGGACCAGCCGTACAGTCCATGACTGTAGCGCGTTACCATATAGCAACTTCATCAGGCGGTGTAATGACAATGCCTTTAAAAGCATTCCATGTATCTCGTTAGGTGTCTAAATCTATGATTAAGGATGAGATGTGAAAACGTGATGGTGTTGTAAAATGGTAGAATGCTTAGGAGTGAGATGTATACCACAACATCATTTGAATTAAAAACGTGTAGCTGTTCCAAATGTCCATGCTGTATATAGTGTCGGATGCCTTACTGACTTTTATGAGGCCTAAGAGGCAATATGCAGCGTGGCTACTTGAATCAATTACATAACAGTAGTTCAAGGGTTAGAATTTAACGTACGTGGACGAGTTCTTTCAGCATATTTCCGCCTCAGGCCTTCGTTAGCTCAGAAGTAAGGGCTTCGTCTCGACTTTTCTTCGAACTATAACAAAAATTGTATTTGAGGTCCCCTTCCGGATCCAAAAATGATTCAAATGGCTCTGAGCACTATGGGACTTAACTGCTGAGGTCATCAGTCCCCTAGAACTTAGAACTACTTAAACCAACTAACCTAAGGACACCACACACATCCATGCCCGAGGCAGGATTCGAACCTGCGACCGTAGCGGTCGCGCGGTTCGAGACTGTAGCGCCTAGAAACGCTCGGCCACTCCGACCGGCCCTTCCGGATCTAACGCGTTTTACTTTAAAGGAGAAAAGCGGAAATGTGCTGAGCACTATGGGACTTAACATCTATGGGCATCAGTCGCGGAAATGTACTAGAGACTTTCAGACGCACTCCTCTATGATGGAGCAACGGCACTGTGGAAACGAAGACTTTTCTATGATATTTGTCCTACATGATATGTCGATACGCTATAAGACCTCGCTAAAAATGTCAGCCTTCTTCCCAACACCCCATTTTAACGTGTTATAACGTTATTCAGTTTCTTGTCACACACACTCAGTCATCGACACACGATATGTTAACAGTCTCTGTGCTCAGATACAGTGTTGATTACCTCTTTCAACACTGCTCGATAATATACGCGAATCTTGTGCGTTTATTCCTCATTTCGTCTATGACTTACCTGACGTGATATCGTCAGCATAGCATCTACATCTACATCTACATATATACTCCACAAGCCACCCAACGGTGTGTGGCGGAGGGCACTTTACGTGCCACTGTCATTACCTCCCTTTCCTGTTCCAGTCGCGTATGGTTCGCGGGAAGAACGACTGTCTGAAAGCCTCCGTGCGCGCTCTAATCTCTCTAATTTTACATTAGTGATCTCCTCGGGAGGTTTAAGTAGGGGGAAGCAATATATTCGATACCTCATCCAGAAACGCACCCTCTCGAAACCTGGCGAGCAAGCTACACCGCGATGCAGAGTGCCTCTCTTGCAGAGTCCGCCACTTGAGTTTATTAAACATCTCCGTAACGCTATCACGGTTACCAAATAACCCAGTGACGAAACGCGCCGCTCTTCTTTGGATCTTCTCTATCTCCTCCGTCAAACCGATCTGGTACGGATCCCACACTGATGAGCAATACTCAAGTATAGGTCGAACGAGTGATTTGTAAGCCACCTCCTTTGTTGATGGACTACATTTTCTAAGCACTCTCCCAATGAATCTCAACCTGGTACCCGCCTTACCAACAATTAATTTTATATGATCATTCCACTTCAAATCGTTCCGCACGCATACTCCCAGATATTTTACAGAAGTAACTGCTACCAGTGTTTGTTCCGCTATCATATAATCATACAATAAAGGATCCTTCTCTCTATGTATTCGCAATACATTACATTTGTCTATGTTAAGGGACAGTTGCCACCCCCTGCACCAAGTGCCTATCGGCTGCAGATCTTCCTGCATTTCGCTACAATTTTCTAATGCTGCAACTTCTCTGTATACTACAGCATCATCCGCGAAAAGCCGTATGGAACTTCCGACACTATCTACTAGGTCATTTATATATATTGTGAAAAGCAATGGTCCCATAACACTCCCCTGTGGCACGCCAAAGGTTACTTTAACGTCTGTAGACGTCTCTCCATTGATAACAAGACGCTGTGTTCTGTTTGCTAAAAACTCTTCAATCCAGCCACACAGCTGGTCTGATATTCCGTAGGCTCTTACTTTGTTTATCAGGCGACAGTGCGGAACTGTATCGAACGCCTTCCGGAAGTCAAGAAAAATAGCATCTACCTGGGAGCCTGTATCTAATATTTTCTGGGTCTCATGAACAAATAAAGCGAGTTGGGTCTCACACGATCGCTGTTTCCGGAATCCATGTTGATTCCTACATAGTAGATTCTGGGTTTCCAAAAACGACATGATACTCGAGCAAAAAACATGTTCTAAAATTCTACAACAGCAGTGCTAACAGCGTCAGTGTGTAAAGCTGTCGTGCTGCGCGACAATATAAGGGCGCCATTTGCGATGCCAGCGAGGTTTGCTCGGTCACAAGGGCGGCAACAGGTGGTCCTTCAGCGTCGGATAAACAAACCCGGCATGAGGTGGGCTGTACTGCAGAAAACAGAACTCACGATCCGTATCTACCTCCACACTTGTCTCCTGTGAGAATCTACACGTACAAGCCACCTTACGGTGTGTGGCGGAGGGTGCCTCAGTTGCTTTCACTCACTCGTGGGAGGTGCGTAGAAATAAGAACTCTCTGTTATAGTCCATATTTGCTTCAACTTACGTGATATTATCGTCGTGGTCATGTGGCGTCAATCTGGCTGACCTTGGAACGTTATCCCTCGGAATTTTGACAGTAAAATTTCCGAGATATATACCGCCTCTCTTCTAGCGTCTGCCACTGAAGTTTCTTGCTCATATCCGTAATATTCTCGTGCTTACTGAACCAAACCGTAAAGAAAAGCAATGCTGTTTCTTCTATCTTATCCTTCTATTAATGTTACCGTTTACATATCCCAGACTGACGAGCAACGCTGACCGATCACTCGAAAAGAGTGTACTACAAAGCTCTTCTTTCGTGGAATACTTTCTTTTCAGAAAGTTTCTAGTACTTTGGCCTGTAATCTGTTTTGTCTACGAGTAGTGTGACGCAGTGCGAATTGCTCATTCAGTAAAGATTATATTTCCAGTGACTCAACACTTTTACAAATATTAGTCATTTTACGTAAAACCGGAAGTAGGTATGCACATGTTGATAAATAACATAATGTGATTCTTACCTGGTCTTAAGTAGGATTTTTTGTCTTCTTCGGATGTTGTTGGCATGGGATTAGTCAGTAAGAAGAAGTTACCTCCAAAGTTCAATACATATTAATATTGTCAATGCGGTAGTAACCATGTCTGTCTTGTTTTCACGATTAAATTGCTCAAACGGTTTCGAAGAAATCTGGTCTGGAGATAGATTGTACCCAGACGAAGGACGTAGGCTCTTCTAGGTAGCAGTAAGTAAATAAATAAGTAAAACTAAAATAATAAGCTCTTAGAGAGTTAAATACAGACTGGAACATCTTCTTTTTTACATCAGTGACCTCAACTATATTAGAAATAAAAACTTAGAGGTTCGCCGATGACATTGTAATTCTGTCAGAGACAGCAAAGGACTTGGAAGAGCAGTTGAACGGAATGGACAGTGTCTTGAAAGGAGGATACAAGATGAACATCAACAAAAGCAAAACGAGGATAATGGAATGTAGTCAAATTAAATCGGGTGATGCTGAGGGGATTAGATTAGGAAATGAGACACTTAAAGTAGTAAAGGAGTTTTGCTATTTAGGGAGTAAAATAACTGATGATGGTCGAAGTAGAGAGGATATGAAATGTAGACTGGCAATGGCAAGGAAATCGTTTCTGAAGAAGAGAAATTTGTTAACATCGAGTATAGATTTAAGTGTCAGGAAGTCGTTTCTGAAGGTATTTGTATGGAGTGTAGCCATGTATGGAAGTGAAACATGGACGATAACCAGTTTGGACAAGAAGGGAATAGAAGCTTTCGAAATGTGGCGCTACAGAAGAATGCTGAAGATAAGGTGGGTAGATCACGTAACTAATGAGGAGGTATTGAATAGGGATGGGGAGAAGAGAAGTTTGTGGCACAACTTGACTAGAAGAAGGTATCGGTTGGTAGGACATGTTTTGAGGCATCAAGGGATCACAAATTTAGCATTGGAGGGCAGCGTGGAGGGTAAAAATCGTAGAGGGAGACCAAGATATGAATACACTAAGCAGATTCAGAAGGATGTAGGTTGCAGTAAGTACTGGGAGATGAAGAAGCTTGCACAGGATAGAGTAGCATGGAGAGCTGCATCAAACCAGTCTCAGGACTGAAGACCACAACAACAACAACAACAACAACCTCAACTATGACAAAAAATTATTAAATTTCTTGAATAACATAGATATACGCATCTTGAGCGGTTTTGAAGTAAAGATGCGTGGCCATGTCCGTATACACGACTTGACAGCGACGCTGTGCCTGCCGCCGCGTTGTGTGTCGGGCCAGTTGGAGGAGGAGGCTCAGGTTGGTATGGACGCACACCACTACCTGTAGTTACCCAAACAGGCAGACGCAAGAGGGCAGTACACGCTACTGCAAGGACAACAACTTACTTATTTACTCACCCTCCCTCATCGTAACAAATCTGTGGATATGCGAGTGAAATCGTAGAAAACAGCTAGTGTAAATAATAAATGACGCTCCTGCACGAAAATAATAAGGATTTCCGTAAGTTTTTTCTTCTTTATTTTTCACAGTAAACAAGCAAAATGACAAACAATGATTAACCGATTTCCACAGAAATACAAGTCCATACGACAGTACAAACGTGTCTCAATCTTACATCCAATACCACTATCTCGCTAATATAACAACTCTTCCCTTCAGACATGGTGGAAGAACTGAGATTCCACAACTTAAAGTAAAGAGTCTGACCATTTACTCGTACATAGCTGAAAACGAAAGATTTTAACTTTATTTAAACTAGTTTTCATGTACGTCTTACCAAATTTAGTTACAACATCACTGTAAAAAACGTATTTAAGGTTTGTAGGTAATTAAAAAATCGGATCAAATGACAACAGTAGCTCACAAAGTATTTCGCTTACATAGAAAGTGATTTACATCCATTCGAAGGCCACACTGACCCTTGGTTACTTGTCAGTGTTTATAAAAAAAATGGTTCAAATGGCTCTGAGCACTATGGGACTTAACATCGGAGGTCATCAGTCGCCTAGATCTTAGAACTAATTAAACCTAACTAACCTAAGGACATAACACACATCCATGCTCGAGGCAGGATGCGAACCTGCCACCGTAGCAGTCGCGCGGTTCCGGACTGACGCGCCTAGAACCGCTCGGCCACGGCGGACGGCCGTGGTGACAAATGATGAGATATTTCCTAAAATCGTATCGGACCTTCTTTTGCCCGGCTTAGTCTGACAGATTCAAGAAATCGTTGGAAGTCCCCAGGAGATATATTGAACCACTTTGCCTCTTTGGCCGTTCATAATTATGAAAGCGTTGCCAATGCGGGAGTTTGTGCACGAACTGACCTCTCCATTGCGTCCCATATGTGGTCTGTGACATTTATGTCGGCGATCTGGGTAGCCAAATCGTTCTCTCCAATTCTCCAGAGTATTCTTTAGACTAACGGCGCACAGTTGTGGCCTGATGACATGCTGCATTGCCACCCACAAAAATTCCACCGTTGTTTGGGAACATGAACTATATGATTGGCTGAAAATGGTCTCCAAGCAATGGGAAATAACTATTTCCAGCCAATGTTCCACGTAAACAAAACTCACGCCATTATCGAGCCAGCTCCAGCTTGCACAATGCCTTGTTTACAACTTGGCTCCGTGGTGTGTGCACCACACTCGAACCCTTTCATCAGCTCTTACCAACTGACAGCGGGTCTCATCCGAGGAGGCCACGGTTTTCCGGTCGTCTTGGTTCCATCCGATATGATCAAGCTCTCAGGAGAGGCGATGTAGGCGGTGTAATACTGATACCAAAGGCACTCGGGTCGATCGTCTGCTGCCATAACCCATTAACGCCTAACTCCCCTGCACTTATGTCATGCAGTACTGCTTATCTGTTAGCACTGAAAACTCCACCCAAACGCTGCTGCTCTCGGTCGTTTAGTGGAGGCCGTCGGCCACTGTGCGTTGTCCGTGGTGACAAGTAATGACCGAAATTTGGTATTCTCGGCACAGTGTTGACGCCGTGCATCTCGAAATATTTAATTCCGTAACAATTTCCGAAATGGAGTGTCCCACGCATCTAGCTTCAACTACCACTGCGCGTTCAAAATGTTTTAGTTCCCGTTATCCGGCCATAATCACGTCGGAAACCTTTTCACAAGACTCACGCGAGTACAAATGACAGCACCGCCAATATACGAGGGCAGTTCAATAAGTAATGCAACACATTTTTTTTCTGAAAAAGGGGTTGTTTTATTCAGCATTGAAATACACCAGGTTATTCCCCAATCTTTTAGCTACACAATACTATTTTTCAACGTAATCTCCATTCAATGCTATGGCCTTACGCCACCTTGAAATGAGGGCCTGTGTGCCTGCACGGTACCATTCCACTGGTCGATGTCGGAGCCAACGTCGTACTGCATCAATAACTTCTTCATCATCCGCGTAGTGCCTCCCACGGATTGCGTCCTTCATTGGGCCAAACATATGGAAATCCGACGGTGCGAGATCGGGGCTGTAGGGTGCATGAGGAAGAACAGTCCACTGAAGTTTTGTGAGCTCCTCTCGGGTGCAAAGACTTGTGTGAGGTCTTGCGTTGTCATGAAAAAGGAGAAGTTCGTTCAGATTTTTGTGCCTACGAACACGCTGAAGTCGTTTCTTCAATTTCTGAAGAGTAGCACAATACACTTCAGAGTTGATCGTTTGACCATGGGGAAGGACATCGAACAGAATAACCCCTTCAGCGTCCCAGAAGACTGTAACCATGACTTTACCGGCTGAGGGTATGGCTTTAAACCTTTTCTTGGTAGGGGAGTGGGTGTGGCGCCACTCCATTGATTGCCGTTTTGTTTCAGGTTCGAAGTGATGAACCCATGTTTCATCGCCTGTAACAATCTTTGACAAGAAATTGTCACCCTCAGCCACATGACGAGCAAGCAATTCCGCACAGATGGTTCTCCTTTGCTCTTTATGGTGTTCGGTTAGACAACGAGGGGCCCAGCCGGAACAAACCTTTGAATATCCCAACTGGTGAACAATTGTGACAGCACTACCAACAGAGATGTCAAGTTGAGCACTGAGTTGTTTGATGGTGATCCGTCGATCATCTCGAACGAGTGTGTTCACACGCTCCGCCATTGCAGGAGTCACAGCTGTGCACGGCCGGCCCGCACGCGGGAGATCAGACAGTCTTGCTTGACCTTGCGGCGATGATGACACACGCTTTGCCCAACGACTCACCGTGCTTTTGTCCACTGCCAGATCACCGTAGACATTCTGCAAGCGCCTATGAATATCTGAGATGCCCTGGTTTTCCGTCAAAAGAAACTCGATCACTGCCCGTTGTTTGCAACGCACATCCGTTACAGACGCCATTTTAACAGCTCCGTACAGCGCTGCCACCTGTCGGAAGTCAATGAAACTATGCGAGACGAAGCGGGAATGTTTGAAAATATTCCACAAGAAATTTCCGGTTTTTTACCAAAATTGGCCGAGAAAAAAAATGTCTTGCATTACTTATTGAACTGCCCTCGTACATTTATAACTTGTGTACCCAATACTACCGCCCGAAACTTTTTGATCACCTCTTATTGTTTTTGACAAATGAAGTGATCGATACCCAGAGGTATGGAAAGATTCTTGAAATCCACTGAGCTTGACGATATCATTGCATTTTTAGGCCACTCTGGACGATTATTCGTAGGGATTTTGACGCTTATTATTCCTTACAGTTATTTGTCGCCAGTAGGGAAAAGGAAAACTAATGGATCTCTACGGCTATTTATGCACAATGCGTCCCATACATTTTGCATTTACGGTGGACAGCCGATCCCTGCACCAAGCGCCGCTCTTTTGACACAGTCTTCTGGCTTCGAACTTACTGTAGACAACAGCATTGTCCGTGAACAGCATCACGCTGTCTTCAGTGCCATCGATTACATCATTTCCATACAGCTTAAACTGTACCAGCGTTATATCACAACCGTGGAAGAGACCCCAGACTACATCTGTAGATTTCCTGTCTTTAAGCGTCATGTGTTTAATTCTATCTACCAGGAAATCCCAAATCCAATTGCAAATGCAGTCCTAACTGGTATTATTCTGCTCACTAAAAGGTAACAGGTAACTATATCGAATGATTTCTGGAGGCCGAGGGAAGGATCAACCTTGTCGTCGTTGTCTACGGTAGTTTATGGGTAATGGACTAACAGTGATAGCTGTGTTTCACATAAGCTGCCTTTTATGAAGCCGTGCTGAGTTTTTCCTCTCCGAGGAAAAAAAGGATTTCATAATTCTGTAACAGTGTTATATTAGTGAAATATTAGTGATACAGGCGTACAATTATATCCATGCGTCCGATGACACTTCTTTGAAACGGGAATAACAAGTACTGTTTCACAATTGCTTGTTAGCCGTAGTTGTTCCACAGATCTACGATAAACCGCCGTTACAACGGGGCACTTCACTTAGCAGAATCTGTAGAATTTTAGAAGTATGGCAAAAAGTCCATACATCTGTCCACTGAAGAACGAGTTTAGCTGATTTTTATATTCTGTTATGACTAATTTAAATACATGCCACACGATCTGCTCTTGTCCGCCTGGTAGCTGAGTGGTCAGCGTGACAGACTGTCACTCCTAAGGGCCCGGGTTCGATTCCCGGCTGGGTCGGAGATTTTCTCCGCTCAGAGACTGGGTGTTGTGTTGCCCTAATCATCATCATTTCATCCCCATCGACGCGCAGGTCGCCGAAGTGGCGTCAAATCGAAAGACCTGCACCAGGCGAACGGTCTATCGACGGGAGGCCCTAGCCACACGACATTTCCATTTTACGATCCACTCAACAGCAGTTTCCCGCGTAGAAGCTCCAAGTGCCTGATGAAATGCTTCAGTAGCAACAAAATTTGTGCAGTAATTTTAATGTGCCCATGAGAGTAGTAAAAGATGGTGTACGTCAAATCGATATTTGCGACGTTTTTAAACAGCGCGTTTCTCACGTCTTGCAGTGAAGTTACGAGGGTGCTAAAATGCTTTAACAGGAACGGACCACTAGGCAGACTAGAACTCTGCGTACCAACTGTTACAGTACACTACGCAGTCCTGGTCCGCACATCTGACAAACACCAGTACGTTTACAGAGAAACTTCCTAACAGTTCAGGACTGTGCTCAAATGGTTCAAATGGCTCTGAGCACTATGGGACTTAACATCTGAGGTCATCAGCCCCCTTGACTTAGAACTACTTAAACCTAACTGTGATGACACACATCCATGCCCGAGGCAGCATTCGAACCTGCAGTCGCGCGGTTCCGGACTGAAGCTTCTAGAACCGTTCGGCCACCCCGCCCGGCAGTACTGTGTTCTGAACCGAGAATTAAACCCTTGCCATTTTATTTATATAGCATTCTTCGAAGGGCTACCTGACATGGTTCACAACTACCTTTACAAATACGTCTCCACCAGTGGCTGTCTCCTACTTGTGTAACTTAATAAGAGCAGTCCTGGAAGGAAGGAACACGTGGGAAAAATGGTTTAGCCACAGCAACTTAGAAGTTTCCAGAATCAATATATCTGTGCTCTTCTAAACCTTCATGTTTGACTAAATTTTGTGCCAAATGGAAACTCTAACCCCTTCCTCTCGATATCCTTTCTTACACGAAATGTATGCTGCGGAATTTGCCGGAAGCCTATGAAGTAGAAAAGATTTAAGTGCATGATTGAAACTACGTAGATGGTTCGTGAGTCCTGCCTGGCTAACTATGTAATAGCATTTCCCGCAAAGGGAAATGGTCCAGTTCGGCAAGCAGTTTCAATACGTCAAGGATGACCATCGCAATAGCACACACTTTGCCGTGGTGTTGAAACTTCCTTTCTCAGCCTCCTCGTGAGGTACGCAACCTGTCGTAGCAGGCATCAGGTGTGGAACAATTTCTCATACTGTAGGTCGCACCTTGTAGATGAATCGCTACCCGTTTTGCTAGCAGCTTAATGACTGCTTTTTAAGTTTTCGAGTAGTTGGAGTATTGAGGTTGTGGCGTCACCGCCAGACACCACACTTGCTAGGTGGTTGCCTTTAAATCGGCCGCGGTCCGGTAGTATACGTCGGACCCGCGTGTCGGCACTATCAGTGATTGCAGACCGAGCGCCGCCACACGGCAGGTCTAGAGAGACGTCCTAGCACTCGCCCCAGTTGTACAGCCGACTTTGCTAGCGATGGTTCACTGACAAATTACGTTCTCATTTGCCGAGACGATAGTTAGCATAGCCTTCAGCTACGTCATTTGCTACGACCTAGCAAGGCGCCATTATAATTTGCTATTTATCTTGTGATGCATGTACCGTCAGACCGATGTTCATCAATTATGGATTAAAGTTAAGTATTCCAGAAGCTACGTACTTTTTTTTACTAGACTCAACTCCTTTAACTGTTCCAGACCTCACGCCAGCCTGCGTGAGGCTAAACGCGTGCCTTTCGGCTATCTTATAGTGGCTTGGCTGTCCTGCCAAGTCACAACAGAAGTGTCGTTGTATAAAATAAAAGAAACAGTTGTAAAGAATGCAACATTGTAGGAAAAGTACGCTTTCAACGTGTAAATTTGTCTGCTCTGAGGGTGAGCGCCTTGCGTGGCTTACTGCCGTGAGGGGAAGCTGGGTTCCACTCCTTGGGTTTTTTCTTTGGTGCACTGAGGCTCGTGATTCCTAGCGATTCGTAGCGGCGCCAGGTCTGTTAAACCGACAACGGGCGGGAGTGCGGTGTGCAGACCCTCACCTTGCCATACTGCGTCCAGTAACACAATTGGCACACGATGACATGGAGGTCGGTAAGCCCAGTTTGGCCCGTCTATACCATTAAGTACAGATGCAAAATTAGGCCCATAGTTCTCCTTGTAACACGCCAAAGAAACAGAACTTTGTGTTATAATGTACAGGGTTTATCGCAATAAACAATGAAAACTGAAACGGGTGACAGCGTGGGATAGTAGAAGTTTAAACTTTTCACCAAACTTAGGTCCGCGAATGAGTCACTGATGAGAAAATTGCCAACTTGTGCCTAGGAGTCGCCTGAGCCATGCTGCGGCTCGCGTTGGTGCTGTTTGTAGGTTTCCGTCCTCTGTTGGAGGCCAGACGGTATCGTTTAGTTAGCACGGTTGAAGTTGTTTGTTTCCTTCTCCTGTTGACTGGCGCCACTCGGTTTCGCAGGCGTTGCCTGTTCGCTAGTGGCAGCAGCGACGGTTATCGATATGTAGTAACAGTTGGCCTATCTTTGGGGCGACGTCCTTGTTTTTCCAGGTGATGTGAGTGTGCCAGTTCGGTTGAGGACTCAGGAGCAGCCAGGTCCGTGCAGTGCGGAACGCATAGACTGCCGGATGGCTGTGGTTGCGAGGGTACACGACTTCGTCGTAAACCAGATCCTGCAGGCTTTAAGATGAGTACATTTAAATTCAAGTACAGAAACCTCCACCGTTGTGACATCTCGCGATTCTCCAGTGACGTGGGTTCTTGTTGCTGCTCGTAGTGTCGCTGAGGCGAAGAGCATTGAGTGGAGTGCTTGGGGAAGGCGGAACTGATTAGCTTTCCTCCACTTCTTATTACTATTTACTGCGTTCAGCTTGTTACAGTTTAAGCTCAAGCAGCGGTAATTTTTCTTGGCTGGTGGCCCAGTTACCTGCCTTTGAGTAAGTGTATGTAACGGCAGTGTACGTTTTCTAGACTTGCCGCTGGTGTCCGGTGAGGTGTGTAGTTTAGACAGCTTTATTGATTGTAGGCCGGTTGGTGATTCTTCTGCTCTGGTGGTAGTGGTCCTTTCTCGTTTCGGGCACTCTAAGCACAGTATTCTGAGGGTGGAGTCCAGACCGCCGGTTCAGGCTTTGGCATATTGTTCCATTTCTGCATTTGGTTTATCGTACGTCAGGTAGCTTCAGCAAAATTATCATTAGTCATTCGTAAGACTACCATTAGTCTGAGTTACCATCATGTGAAGTGAATGCAACTCTTGGCTGCTTATCTCATAGCTCGCGAAAGTGTTTGTTCCCGACCTTCTCAGAGGTCGATTCCTGGAGCACCGTCTATGGCCCCTTGGTTCTTGTAAGACACGTGTGTTCTAAAAGGAGTTCTGATAGCCAGTAGTTAAATATAATGCTCCTTCAGTCCGCACCTTATGCGGGTGTACTCTGCCTCAGTACCCTTTGAACGACTTACGTATTGGTCCTTGTGTTTTATTATTGTATTATTTATTGCAATACCTTGTAATGCCTACATTAAAGGTTATATATGTGTAGTTGATAGTTCTGGTTGCCTTCCGCACTAAATCTAGCAGTGTAGTGCACAGTGAATGTTAAAAGTTGTGTTACAAAGTTTAACATCATCTTATTTCACCTGTTTGGTGATCAGTTGCTTGTTTTTTAATTAACCTTTGTTATTGTATTTGCTGTTTTACAGCGGGTTTCTAAATTTTTTATATTATTGCCGTTCTTGGCGTGTAAGACCTTCATCCGTGATTGTGGTCATTTACATTAAAATTCTAATTTGGTATTTGTATTTACGCAGCAAGCCTTTAAAACCTTATTTACTGCCATTCTTGGCGTCTGATGCCTTCTTCTGTATTTGTGGGGACTTGATTTTAATATTTCAATACCTGTAATTGTAAGTTGCGGCGAGTTTTAAACAATTCTTAATGTATTGCCATTCCTGGCGTGTAAGAGCTTCTGCCCAAATCACAGTGGCTTGCTTTTAATACATTATCTGCTGTATCTGTACTTAATGGTGATTTGCTAAATTGTAACTCACTGAAAGCACTATTATTTACACAGTTGTTTATTCCTTCATTGATAACGTGTGGTCTTTTTATGTGCTGTTGAGTCTGGAATTACTGGTTGAAAATAAATTGTGCGTAACTGTAAAAGGCAGCCAATAGTAACCGATTGCGGCCCCTCCACAATCGTAACCGAATCCTGCCTTCCCTTGACTACCAGGTTTCATCGCCACTGATTACTGTACAAAATTCTGGCCTAGTTACTACAAAAGCAACTGAAATTTAAATTTTCAATTAAGTCAGAGACTAGAATTGCGACCCAGTTGTATTATTACACTTTTACTGTGTTAAGACTCATTTCATTCGTGGAACATTTTTCAGGTTGCTCAATTGTGTTAAAATCGTGACAGAAACTGCCTGGTTGTCGTATGCAACGTTAAAGACAAAATACATAAACACTGATCATAAACATTCTGCCGACAATGTGGCGTAAGCACGGCTACCAGAAACGTCATACTGTGTGTAGTGTAGTATACGTAGCTGGCAGCTGCCGGGGTCGCGAAGACAGATGCGAACGGCAGCGACGCCATGGAGGCGGCCCTCGAGTGAGATTCCAAACTGGCCTAATCCTCGCGGATTCGGCTTCTAGCCCAGCAAACTCTCTCGGAGCGAACTCGTGTGGTCTGGCGCGAGCGCTGACCTAAATATCACTCTATGCTAAGATACAGCCGGGCACATTTCCGATCAAAAAAAAAAAAAAAAAAAAATGGCTCTGAGCACTATGGGACTTAACTACTGTGGTCATCAGTCCCCTATAACTTAGAACTACTTAAACCTAACTAACCTAAGGACATCACACACACCCATGCCCGAGGCAGGATTCGAACCTGCGACCGTAGCAGTCGCGCGGTTCCGGACTGCGCGCCTAGAACCGCTAGACCAACGTGGCCGGCCATTTCCGATCATTCGATCATGTATCCTGGGTAAGAGAATTGCGTGCGCACCTGCGATCAGGAAGTGCTCCTTGGAATAGCAACACAATTACCCTTGGGAAATGTGTATATACGACTTGTCATACATATACGTGTCTGTATGTATGACTTAATTAGGATGATAAAGTCCGTACCTGGACATAGGATAACGAAAATATTGACGGATCTGTGCTCACGTTAATGGATAATATATTTCTGTTTATAAAAGGTACGTGTCATGTTAATTAAAGATTTTATACGTCCCTCAACAATTCACTGTGCAAGATGTAAAGATAGTAAAGATCCAGGTAGGAACTACAGCCTTATTTTTAATTCCATTTGGAAACGTAATCCTTTCATCAAAATTCGAGTATTCACTATAATACAACCAAATTAGATAGCTAACGTCTACCTTCCACTAAATATTGTATATGCACTGTGCATATTTCTTGCGGTCTTAAGGGGGGATGTAACGGAAAATGTAAATTTTATTTAAAAAAACCATTACAGCCATATTTATTAATGTACAAATGTAAAATTTTGCGTGTACAAAGCAAAAGAGCTGTGTTTTAAGGAAAAACTATAATAAAATATGCAGGATTAATATTTTGCCAGAAATTGGAATTATTATCTTTTTATACGAGAAGCCGTAACTCAAATCCTAGTCATGCAATTAATCTGAAAATTTAATTGTAGTGTCCTGAGAAGGTTATAAGACCATTGAACTAAGGCTATAAATTTATATACAAATTGTATCATTAACAGAGTTTTTATGTAATCGGAGGCCTATCTAGTTTCTTTAGAAGGTGGTACATATCCTCCCCGTAGAGGTTGTTGACATGTGATTGAAGGCTTTCCCGGCGTATGTGTTGTTTCCAGGGCTGTCGGGTGTCCAGCTGGATGCGATCCCACGATATTTCGGCGAACAACGTTTCGGCCATCATCAGGTGGTTCTGATGGAATGGTCTGTCTGCTCATTGTCAGTGTTATTTATGCCCGTCAGTCAGGCTTCGATTCCCTGCGCCGACGGTCCAACTTTTAATTCTGCCCACCCCAAATTAACTTTTTTTCTACATAAAATCATCTAAAAATCAAAATGAGATAGCAGGACCTCGTTTGTTTGGTTCCAGGGAGACAGCAACTCGTTGGGAACAGTTCTTCAAAATTTCATAGCATTAGTGAATATACTTCCTGGGAAAAGACTTGGAATAAACTAAAAAATGTAAAACAGAGAGTGAGGTTCAAATATTTTCTTCTCATTCTTCTACATGTAATAAGGTTACCTCAATTTTAAAATCCTCCATATTCATACTCCTCATCCTTCAGGTTTCTCTTGTCTCCGAATCTCCATGTCCTGTATTTACAGGTAAGACACTGATGTGTTGGATGCCTTGATCCTCCTCTCGTCGATGGTGTAAAATGCTTTTGTTGTAAACACACCAGCATCTATTCCAACTCTCTTCAACACTTCAACTCTGCCATTATTTCCGTTATTGTAACATAAAACTGCATCATGAACAACTATTTTAAGTACTTTAAGACCACAGAATGTCTATTTTGAGCATTAATCCAAATTGAATTATTGAGGCTTTCATTTGCATTTTTTGTCTTTTCATGAAGACACTTCCTCAATAAATCAGCGTTTGCAAGGAACCTGAATGTGGACTTAATGGCATTCATAACAGGTTCTGGTTCAAATGACTCTGAGCACTATGGGACTTAACTGCTGTGGTAATCAGTCCCCTAGAACTTAGAACTACTTAAACCTAACTAACCTAACGACATCACACACATCCATGCCCGAGGCAGGATTCGAACCTGCGACCGTAGCGGTCGCGCGGTTCCAGACGGTAAAGGTTCTGGTAATGAGCTTACGTTTGTTGTTTGTTGTTGTGGTCTTCAGTCCTGAGACTGGCTTGATGCAGCTCTCCACGCTACTCTATCCTGTGCAAGCTTTTTCATCTCCCAGTACCTACTGCAACATACCTCCTTCTGAATCTGCTTAGTGTATTCATCTCTTGGTCTCCCTCTACGATTTTTACCCTCCACGCTGCCCTCCAATACTAAATTGGTGATCCAGTGATGCCTCAGAACATGTCCTACCAACCGATCCCTTCTTCTGGTCAAGTTGTGCCACAAACTTCTCTTCTCCCCAATCCTATTCAATACTTCCTCATTAGTTATGTGATCTACCCATCTAATCTTCAGCATTCTTCTGTAGCACCACATTTCGAAAGCTTCTATTCTCTTCTTCTCCAAACTATTTACCGTCCATGTTTCACTTCCATACATGGCTACACTCCATACAAATACTTTCAGAAATGACTTCCTGATACTTAAATCTATACTCAATGTTAACAAGTTTCTCTTCTTCAGAAACGCTTTCCTTGCCATTGCCAGTCTACATTTTATACCCTCTCTACTTCGACCATCATCAGTTATTTTGCTCCCCAAATAGCAAAACTCCTTTACTACTTTAAGTGGCTCATTTCCTAATCCAACTGCTCTTCCAAGTCCTTTGCTGTCTCTGACAGAATTAGAATGTCATCGACGAACCTCAAAGTTTTTATTTCTTCTCCATGAATTTTAATACCTACTGCGAATTTTTCTTTTGTTTCCTTTACTGCTTGCTCACTATACAGATTGAACAACATCGGGGAGAGGCTACAACCCTGTCTTACTCCCTTCCCAACCACTGCTTCCCTTTCATGTCCCTCGACTCTTATAACTGCCATCTGGTTTCTGTACAAATTGTAAATAGCCTTTCGCTCCCTGTATTTTATCCCTGCCGCCTTTAGAATTTGAAAGAGAGTATTCCAGCCAACATTGTAAAAGGCTTTCTCTAAGTCTACAAATGCTAGAAACGTAGGTTTGCCTTTCCTTAATCTTTCTTCTAAGATAAGTCATAAGGTCAGTATTGCCTCACGTGTTCCAGTGTTTCTACGGAATCCAAACTGATCTTCCCCGAGGTTGGCTTCTACCAGTTTTTCCATTCGTCTGTAAAGAATTCCTGTTAGTATTTTGCAGCTGTGACTTATTAAACTGATAGTTCGGTAATTTTCACATCTGTCAACACCTACTTTCTTTGGGATTGGAATTATTATATTCTTCTTGAAGTCTGAGGGTATTTCGCCTGTTTCATACATCTTGCTCACCAGATGGTAGAGTTTTGTCAGTACTGGCTCTCCCAAGGCCGTCAGTAGTTCCAATGGAATGTTGTCTACTACGGGGGCCTTGTTTCGACTCAGGTCTTTCAGTGCTCTGTCAAACTCTTCACGCAGTATCGTATCTCCCATTTCATCTTCATATACATCCTCTTCGATTTCCATAATATTGTCCTCAAGTACATCGCCCTTGTATAGACCCTCTATATACTCCTCCCACCTTTCTGCTTTCCCTTCTTTGCTTAGAACTGGGTTTCCATCTGAGCTCTTGATATTCATACAAGTCGTTCTCTTATCTCCAAAGGTCTCTTTAATTTTCCTGCGGGCAGTATCTATCTTACCCCTAGTGAGATAGGCCTCTACATCCTTACATTTGTCCTCTAACCATCCCTGCTTATCCATTTTGCACTTCCTGTCGATCTCATTGAGCTTATGTTACAATAACGGAAATAATGGTAGAATTGAAGTGCTGAAGAGAGTTGGTATAGATCGTGGTCTGTTTACAACAAAAGCATTTTACACCATCGACGAGAGCAGGGTCAAGACAGCTAACACATCAGTTTCTTACCAGCAAATACAGGCCAGGCAGATTCGAAGAGGAGACAAGAGAAACCTGGAGGATGGGGAGTATCAGTGTGGAGGATTTTAAAATTGAGATAGGCTTATTACATGTGCCAACAGCCTTGCCACAGTGGTAACACCGGTTCCCGTCAGATCACCGAAGTTAAGCGCTGTCGGGCTGGGCTAGCACTTGGATGGGAGACCATCCGGTCTGCCGAGCGCTGTTGGCCAGCAGGGTGCACTCAGCGCTTGTGACGCAAGCTGAGAAGCTACTTGATTGAGAAGTAGCGGCTCCGGTCTCGGAAACTGACATACGGCCTGGAGAGCGGTGTGCTGACCACATGCCCCTCCGTATCCGCATCCAGTGACGCCGGTGGGCTGAGGATGACACGGCGGCTGGTAGGTACCGTTGGGATTTCATGGTCTGTTCGGGAAGAGTTTAGTTTAGTTTATTACATGTAGAAGTATGTGAAGAAAATCTTTGAACTTCATTTTCTCTGTGATACATTTCTCACGTTATTAGAAGCCAGAAATATAGATGTCAGCCAAAGGTATTGAAAGAAAATAGAATTCAGACTAACAAAAATTCCGCTGAAACAAGCAGTTTCCCAAATGTCAGAAAAGGTGGGAGTGGCCACCAGTGCAGAGTTAATCAGTTTCACAACTTAGTCATTTCTGAATCTGATATCACGATCAAATTCAGACACGACATAGATTAAACTGTGTAGATCAAGAAAATAATATTTTCGAAAAACGATTTTTTGGTCCAAAAACCATTACATCCTCTCTTAACTGTATGGAAAGTGTTTTTCCTCATTAGACAGTCGCACGAGATTGATATTCAGAATCAGCATTTTTTTTTTGCAACCAAGAAGACAGAATCGGAGAAATCAAGTAAGAACTGAATGCATTATAAAGAGCTCATTGAACACACACAAGCATTCCTTTCAGAGATCATGAATCCATACGAGGGTGTTGGTGGTGTTCAGTCAGAGGATTTGGTTTTGAGTGTATTAAGCTCTCGTAATGAGCTGTATCAAACGCCTTGCAGAGGTCAAGAAACACGGCATCTACCTGGGAACCCGTGTCTATGGCCCTTTCAGTCTGGTGGACGATAGCGCGAGCTGCCTCGAGTATTAAGAGACAGGGACCTTGGACAATTGTGGAGGACAGTTGTTAGAAACACCATGAAATCAGCGGAAGGAATCACTCGTTAGTTCTAATCTGCTACCATCAGTTCAGTTAACACAATGACCGTGCACAGGAAGTAAAAAGTAGTGAGGTACAATGTTCGAGCAATCCTCAAGAGCCAAACATTAATGAAATCAACGTTGAGAAACGCTTGAAGCCGTGGAAACAGCGACGCCATTGGACAATGGATTGATGGATACAGTGGCCAGAAGGGTATACAGCGTGGTCCATTGATCGTGACAGGGCCAAATATCTCACGAAATAAGCGTCAAACGAAAAAACTACAAACAACGAAATTTGTCTAGCTTTAAGGGGGAGACCAGATGGCGCTATGGTTGCCCCGCTAGATGGCGCTGATATAGGTCAAACGGATATCTCCGATTTTTAAAAAATAGGAACCCCCTTTTTTAATGCCATATTCGTGTAGTACGTAAAGAAATACGAATGGTTTAGTTGTACCACTTTTTTCGCTTTGTGATAGATGGCGCTCTAATAGTCACAAACATGTGGCTCACAATTTTAGACGAACAGTTGGTAACAGGTAGGTCTTTTAAATTAAAATACAGAACGTAGGTACATGTGAACATTTTATTTCGGTTGTTCCAATGTGATACATGTACCTTGTGAACTTATTATTTCTGAGAACGCATGCTGTTACAGCGTGATTACCTGTAAATACCACATTAATGCAATAAATGCTCAAAATGATGTCCGTCAATCTCAATGCATTTGGCAATACGTGTAACGACATTCCTCCCAATAGCGATTAGTTCGCCTTCCGCAATGTTCGCACATGCATTGACAATGCGCTGACGCATGTTGTCAGGTGTTGTCGGTGGATCACGATAGCAAATATCCTTCAACTTTGCCCACAAAAAGAAATCCAGGGACGTCAGATCCGGTGAACGTGCGGGCCATGGTATTGTGCTTCGACGACCAATCCACCCGTCATGAAATATGCTATTCAGTACCGCCTCAAACGCACGCTAGCTATGTGCCGGACTTCGATCATGTTGGAAGTACATCGCCATTCTGTCATGCAGTGACACATCTTGTAGTAACGATGGTAGAACATTATGTAGGAAATCAGCATACATTGCACTATTTAGATAATGGGGGCCAATTATCCTTCCTCCCATAATGCCACACCTTACATTAAACCGTCAAGGTCGCTGATGTTGCACTTCTCGCAGCCATCGTGGATTTTCCATTGCCCAACAGTGCATACATATTGTGCCGGTTTACGTAACCGCTGTGGTGAATGACGCGTCGTCGCTAAATAGAACGCGTGCATAAAATCTGTCATCGTCCCGTAATTACTCTTGTGCCCAGTGGCAGAGCTGTACACGACATTCAAAGTCGTCGCCATGCAATTCCTGGTGCATAGAAATATGGTACGGGTACAAACGATGTTGATGTAGCATTCTCAACACCGACGCTTTTGGGATTCCCGAATCTCACGCAATTTGTTGCTACTGATGTGCGGATTAGCCGCGACAGCAGCTAAAACACCTACTTGGGCATCATCATTTGTTGCAGGTCGTGGTTGACGTTTCATATGTGGCTTAACACTTGCTGTATCCTTAAATAACGTAACTGTCCGGCGAACGGTCCGGACACTAGGATGATGTCGTCCAGGATACCGAGCAGCATACGTAGCACACGCCCATTGGGCATTTTGTTCACAATAGCGATACATCAACACGATATCGAGCTTTTTCGCAATTGGTAAACGGTCCATTTTAACACGGGTAATGTATCACGAAGCAAATACCGTCCGCCCTGGTGGAATGTTACGTGATACCACGTACTTATTCGTTTGTGACTATTATAGCACCATCTATCACAAAGCGAAGAAAGTGGCTCAACTAAAACATTCATATTTCTTTACGTACTACACGAATATGTAATAAAAATTGGAGTTCCTATTTTAAAAAAACGCAATTGATATCCGTTTGACCTACGGCAGCACCATCTAGCGGGCCAACCATAGCGCCATCTGGTTTCCACCTTCAAGCTAGACGAGTTTCGTTCCTTGTAGTTTTTCCGTTTGATACTTATTTCGTGACATATTTGGCCCGGTCACTATCAATTGACCACCATGTATACGCAATGGTATAAAGACACTTTATTCTGCAAATAGATATAACGTGTGGCCGGCGGCGGCGCTTGGGTTGTCTTCCGGTGGACGGTCGAAACTTGTGTGTTAGGCATCTCCGAAGCACTGATGTGACATTGGTTGCTGACACTGCAGGTGATAAGCCTCGGTCCAGCAGCTTGCAACATAATTAACGAACAGGGTGTCCCAGCAGAAATGTGGCGACAAACTTCGATGGTTTCTAGAGGGTATCTTGAGGAACAAATCGAGGATACGATGCCATTTCCGGAAACGTCATCTAACACTAAAGAGAATAGAAGATGTAGGCGCCAGCGGATACTACTAGGCCAGCCCTTCAGCGCTGACGGATCGTAGGCGGAACATCTTGCAATGTTGTTTGTTATTCAAAGATCGCAATTGATTGCCAGTGGAACAGCAGCTAGCTGCCGCGCAGAAAGCCTTGTTTCCTCAGTAGATGACGATTTCAGACAAGTGTTTCCATCTGCAGTTTACTTCTCTCCTGGAACCGTCGAAAATCTGCAATGTTTTTCGGCATACAGGAGGAAAGTAAACTGCAGATGGTAACACTTGCCTGAAACTGTCATCCACTGAGAAGACAAGGCCTTTCTACGCGGCAGCTAGCTGCATCTTCATCACTGGCGATCGTGGCAACCAGTCGCGCTCACTGAATAAGAAACAGTATTGCAAGACCTTCTGCCTATGGCTTGTCAGCATACAGTCACTTTTGCTGCCAAAAGGGTGGCCTAGTCACAGGGGCAAGCGCCTATAACTTCGATACTCTGTATCGTAGTTGGCTGACGTTTCTGGACACAGGTCGCTCTCCTCTATCTGTTCCTCAAGACTGTCTACAATCATGCAAAGTTTGCCACAATATTTCTGATCTTTGCTACATGAACGGCAAGTGTTCCAACATGTTTCCTGGA
This sequence comes from Schistocerca americana, assembly GCF_021461395.2. Classification (NCBI taxonomy): domain Eukaryota; kingdom Metazoa; phylum Arthropoda; class Insecta; order Orthoptera; family Acrididae; genus Schistocerca; species Schistocerca americana. The sequence continues at coordinate 787,935,847 of NC_060122.1, read as the reverse complement.
GGCACAGCTGAGCTACCTTTGCACCTACTCCTTGACAAAAATAACGAAGTTTGATAACTCTATTATTATTAATATATAGAAATGTAATTCGTGTGATATACTTGAACCTCTATACCAACCAAATGTGTATACCTATTCGCCTTTCCTTTCTGTATCGTATCCATTATTCTCTTCTCAAGATGTTCCTTGAGTAACACCAGCTGTTCCAAGAGAAAATCGCTTTGTGCAGCAAGTATTGTTTTGTGCATGGAGGGGATACAGAAGACTCTTGGCACTGCCCCTATGTTCCTCCAGTTTCCGAGCCTGGCCAGCGGAATCTGAGCTCCGCTTTGTGTTCGCAATCAGAACCAGCCAGCCGGCCGGCCGCTCGCTCGCCTGTCTGTGTGTGTATGATGAAACGACGCCGCCGCTGCCGGCAGCCGCCAGCACTCATGCCGCCGTTTCGCCGCCTGCTGGTGGCGCTCGATAGCCAGCCGATAAGTCGCCACCGGCGCCTGTCAAACAGCGCCCGGGGCCTGTCCCCCGGGGACGCCGCGCTGCCCTTTGAAAGGTGGCGCAGCGCAGCGTCCCACAGTGGCCGGCAGAGCTTCCCTCTGTGCGTCGATGCCGAATGCCAGAATGGCAGCGCTCTGGTTAATAATGAACTCATCTCCACAATTACAAGTGTGTTATCGAGGCCACCTACACGGGAAGTGCACATATGACAGCCCACAGCGTTTCGATGGCTGAAGCAAGAAGTGGCCAAATCAACGCATTTTTAATTGTGTCGCTTGGTTTAGTCTGGGAACTGTGAGTTCGGTTTTGATAAATGATGTTATTTATATGTACAGACAAGGCTGCTTCTTCGTTTTTATTTTTCGCAACTGGTACAGGAATACATGCTTCTCTTCAGAGATCGTGTGATTTATTTCTGTGGATGTTTCTGCGAAAATTTACTTCCATTTTCTAGCTAGTTGTTGGAGTAAACAGAAATAAATTACAGGAATACTGAAGATGGACATGTAGAACGATACCGGTCCTGTCAAAAAATAAATAAGCAAATAAATCCATACATTCTATAAAATGAATGTGTGTGTACAGGGTGGTCCATTGATCGTGATCGGGCCAGATATCTCACGAAAAAAGCGTCAAACGAAAAAACTACAAAGAACGAAACTTGTCTAGCTTGAAGGGGGAAACCAGATGGCGCTATGGTTGGCCCACTAGTTGGTGCTGCCATAGGTCAAACGGATATCATCTGCGTTTTTCTTAATAGGAAACCCAATTTTTTGTTACATACTCGTTTAGTACGTAAAGAAATATGAATGTTTTAGCTGGACCACTTTTATCGCTTTGTGACAGATGGCGCTGTAATAGTCATAAATATATGGCTCACAATTTTAGACGAACAGTTGATAACAGGTAACTTTTTTAAATTAAAATACATAACGTAGGTATGTTAGAACATTTTATTTGGGTTGTGCCAATGTGATACATGTACCTTTGTGAATTTATCATTTCTGGGAAAGCATCCTGTTACAGCGGGATTACCTGTAAATACCACATTAATGCAATAAATGCTCAAAATCAGGTCCGTCAACCTCAATGCATTTGGCACTCTCAACAGCGAGTAGTTCGCCTTCCGCAATGTTTGCACATGCATTGACAATGCACTGACGCATGTTTTCAGGCGTTGTCGGTGGATCACGATAGCAAATATCCTTCAACTTTCCCCACAGAAAGAAATCCGGGTACGTCAGATCCGGTGAACGTGCGGGCCATGGTATGGTGCCACGACGACCAATCCACGAGTCATCAAATATGCTATTCAATACCGCTTCTACCGCACGCGAGCTATCTGCCGGCCATCCATCATTTTGGAAGTGCATTGCCGTTCTGTCATGCAGTGAACCATCTTGTAGTAACATCGGTACAACATTACGTAGGAAATCAGCATACATTGCACCATTTAGATTGCCATCGATAAAATGTGGGCCACTTATCCTTCCTCCCATAATGCTGCATCATACATTAACCCGCCAAAGTCGCTGTTGTTCCACTTGTCGCAGCCATCGTGCATTCTCCGTTGCCCAGTAGTGCAGATTATGCCGGTTTACGTTACCGCACGCTTCGTCGCTAAATAAAACGCGTGCAAAAAATCTGTCATCGTCCCGTATTTTCTCTTGTGCCCACTGGCAGAACTGTACATGACGTTCATAGTCGTAGCCATGCAATTCCTGATGCATGGAAATATGGTACGGGTGCAATCGATGTTGATGTAGGATTCTCAACACCGACGTTTTTGAGATTCCCGATTCTCGCGCAGTTTGTCTGCTACTGATGTGCGGATTAGCCGCGACAGCAGCTAAAACACCTACTTGGGCATCATAATTTGTTGCAGGTCGTGGTTGACGTTTCACATCTGGATGGACACTTCCTGTTTCCTTAAATAACGTAATTACCCGGCGAACGGTCCGGACACTTGGATGATGTCGTCCAGGATACCGAGCAGCATACATAGTACACGCCTGTTGGGCATTTTGATCACAATAGCCATACATTAACATGACATCGACCTTTTCCATAATTGGTAAACGTTCCATTTTAACATGGGTAATGTATCACGAAGCAAATACCTTCCGCACTGGGGGATTGTTACGTGATACCACGTACTTAAACGTTTGTGATTATTACAGCGCCATCTATCACAAAGCGAGAAAAGTAGTCCAACTAAAACATTCATATTTCTTTATGTTCTACACGAATATGTAACAAAAAATGGGGGTTCCTATTTAAAAAAACGCAGTTGTTATCCGTTTGACCCATGGAAGCGCCATGTAGTGGGCCTACCGTAGCGCCATCTGGTTTCCCCCTTTGAGCTAGACGAGTTTCGACCAATGGACCACCCTGTATATGTATGTATGAAAGTACACTAATGAGGCAAAACTTTATGACTACTGCATCACAACTTGTTGTTTCATGTTTGGAACGCAATACATAACCTATTCTACGTATCATGGATTCGACAGTTTGTCGGTAGGTTTGTGTCACACCAAATGTCCACGCACAATTCACTTACATAAAACAGCGGGCTGCTGATCTGTCTAGTCAGTGATGGGGCCCGGTAGCCGGATAACGACCCGAATGGATTCCACTGGATTCACATCAAGCAAATTTCGTGGCTAAGACATCAACGTGAGTTCCCTATCATGCTTCTCAAACCACTGCATCACCGTTTTGGCTTTGAGACATGGACTGTTATCCTGCTGGAAGATAACATCACTGTCGCGAAGACAAGAAGCATGAAGGATGCAAGTGATCCACAGCTGTCAGCATGTCTTCATTATTACCACAGGTCCCATGCGAGCGCAGCAGAATGTCTCCCATAGGAGAATACTGCTCCCACCTGCCTACATTCTTGGCGTGGTGCACATTTCCAACCCCCGTTCACTTCGATGATGGCGTTTGTGGAGACGACCATCGACCGGGTGTAGCAAAACCGTGATTTATCCGGCGGGGCGACAAGTTGATCCACTGTCGAATCTTACAATCCCATGGCCACTGCAATCGTAATTGACGATATCGTTGAGCCAATATGTGAACACGGATGGTTCGTCTGCTGCGGAATCCCATGTTCAACAATGTACGAGGACAATGTGCCCCAAAACACTTCTACACTGCTCTTTCGGCTGAGATGTCACAGGCTGCCACCCATCATGCTTTACGGAGCAGGCAAGCCTCCAAATCGTACGTTCTGTGAAGAGTGTGACGTCAAACCACTTACCGTTCTACCGCCTCTCATAAATGCTCACTACATTAACATTTGGACATTCGACCCGCTAAGCCGTGGTCGAGATACTCGTTCACAGGCTTTGAGTAATAACAATATCATCTTTCTCAAAGTCACTGATGTCAGTAGATTTCCCCATTTGTTGCCCGTGTCGTCGGTAGAATGATTCCCCATACGTCTTTGATCCACTCAGATACACTTTCCTTACCGTGTCACGTTCCTGTATCACCACCAAGTGACATCTAACCGAGCGGTGGACAGTGGTCACATGTTTTGGCTTATCAGTGTACACACACACACACACACACACACACACACACACACACACACACACACACACACACACACACACACACCTCCTCCTAAACCACACTACCCGTTTCGACCACACTCGATACACGTTTCACTTACTGCCAGGAAAGAAGCACTGTGAGGCGTGGGATCGAGGTGTGTTGCATGAGGCGCAAATACCAATACTTCACTCATCTAGTATTTGAGAATGAGAACCCTTAGTGTTGCAAATGCTTCACACATATCTAAAACTTTTAAAAACTCTTTTCTCGCTGACCACACCTGCACAATCATGAAAGGAGAAATACTTTATAGCTTACTAAATATTACTTGCTCATGCAGCAAAACTGCTGCATGAAGCGTGACGTTTTAATACATTTTTTCTTTATTACTAAGTGCAGTCTCTACACACTTGTCAGACAGTATTCTCATATACCACTGAATGTAGCAACAGAATTATGGTATTGTACGACGCATAGTTCAGTGGATTCGGTTAGGAGTGGTGTCATAAAGCCATTGTAATCTCTCCTGAGGCAAGCTGTTCCACAAATGTTGTAACTCGTTCGTTATATTCTGGACACTGACAGTGTGATGGAGTTGATGTCCGAAATGGTTCCACAGAAGATCTATCGTTGAGAGTTATGCGGATCTTCCTGATAACGAGAGTGCCGCGACATCATGTGGACAGTTCATACATAAACATGATACGTGTGGACGCACTTTGTCCTGTTGAAAAATGGCACATCTTTACCGTCACGTGGGAGGAAAGACAGGAGGACACAAGATGTCCTGGACAAAGCGTTGAATGGTTATAGTTCCCTCAGTCACTACCACCCGGGACATGAAGTCTTATCCAAAGCCAGAAGTAACACCAGTGTGAATCTGCAACACATGAGAAGAATGGGAGCTCTCACCCCCCAGTAGACGCCTTGCTTGCCAGCATTGTTTATTCATAATAATGCACAATCGCGATTCATCGCTGAAAATATTGCGATGCCGTTCACCAGCAGTCCATGCTTACTTAGTCACGGCAACGCTCCAAACGCAGCCATTTGTGTTGTGGCATTAACGGCGCCTACGCATGGGAGGGTGATTCTAGTTTTGCTGCTGAAAGCCTCTGGTCAACGGTTCGGGATGACACAGAATGTTGAACCGACTGCAGATGCGAAGGAAGTACTAAACGCTTGGTGGAAGATACGGCGATCTTCCCTGGTGATGGTCAGGCGTGGTCCACCGGAAACTTGACGACTAGTATGCCTGCCCTTGCGTACTCATATAGTCCATCATCAGGTCACTGCCACACCCGTATTCCCTACAGTCATGGATATTTACTCGATCTGACGAGCCGGTAAAATGGAGACCAAGTCTTTAAGGCACAGATAACGCTCTCTTACACTGTGTGATCAAAAGTATTCGGACACCTAGCTGAAAATGACTTACAAGGAAAGGTATCGATGTCGGTCGGTGAGGCCTGGCACGAAGTCGACGTTTCAAAACATCCAAAGGTGTTCTGTAGGATTCATATCATGGCTGTGTGCAGACCAGTCCATTACAGGGTTGTTATTGTCGTATAATTACTCTGCCACAGGCCGTGCATTATGAACAGGTGCTCGATCGTATTGAAAGAAGCAGTCGCCATCCCAGGATTGCTCTTCAACAGTGGGAAGCAAGAAGGTGCTTAAAACATCAATGTAGGCCTGTGCTATGTTTTGCCCTACAAAACAAAAAGGGGTGCATGCCCATTCCATGAAAAACACGACCACGCCGTAACACCACCGCTCCGAATTTTACTGTTGGCACTACTCACTCTGGCAGATGACGTTAACCGGGCATTCGCCATCCCCACACCCTGCCATCGGATTGCCACACTATGGACCGTGATTCGTCACTCCTCACTACGTTTTTCCACTGTTCAGTCGTCCAATGTTTACGCTCCTTATACCAAGCGAGGCATTTACCGGCGTTATGTGTGGTTAGGTGGCTTAAGAGTAGCCGCTCGACCATGAAATCCAAGTTTTCTCACCTCCCGCCTCACTGTCATAGTACGTACAGTGGATCCTGATGCAGTTTGGAATTCCTGCGTGATGGTGTGGATAGATGTCTGCCTATTACGCATTACGACCCTCTTCAACTGTCGGCGGTCTCTGTCAGTCAACAGACGAGGTCCGCCTGTACGTTTTTGTGCTGTACGTGTCCCTTCAGTTTTCACTTCACTATCACATCGGAAACAGTGGACCTAGGGATATTTAGGGGTGGGGAAATCTCGCGTAAAGACGTATGACACAAGTGATACCCAACCACCTCACCACGTTCAAAGTCCGTGAGTTCAACGGAGCGCCCCATTCTGCTCTTCAAAAAACAAAAAAAGAAACAAACAAAAAAAACTGGACCGGCCGTTCAGTCCGTGACTGCAGCGCCTGAGACCGCTCGGCTAATCCCGCGCGGCCAATTCTGCTCTCTCACGATTTCTAATGACTACTGAGGTCGCTGATACGGAGTACCTGACAGTAGTTGACAGCACAATGCATCTAATATGAAAAACATTGTTTTGGAGGTTTCTGAATATTTTTGATCACATAGTGTACATGTATATATGCTATCTCCGTGTTCTTCACAGTGATGGTTTAACACCTGACGCTGTTCACGCCTACCATATGCCCTACCAGACCTGGTAACAACAGCAGCACGAGGAACACTAATGTACTCTGATGGCCGTTCCAGCTGTCACACAGAACTGCAGATCGCTTTCATATCCGCCGATCGTGTGTACGTCTGAGACTTTACATTGAGTCTGACGATGTCTTCTTGGAGGTTCACCTTTTTTTTTTCAGGCAGTATATTAATAACGTCATTCATAAAATTCATTAAGGCTGCAGAAGACTGTGAGTACAAAACACCGATTAATTTTGTAGAATTTTTAAGCTCAGTATGATGAAGATGGAAGGAGTATATAGAGGGTCTATACAAGGGCGATGTACTTGAGGACAATATTATGGAAATGGAAGAGGATGTAGATGAAGATGAAATGGGAGCTATGATACTGCGTGAAGAGTTTGACAGAGCACTGAAAGACCTGAGTCGAAACAAGGCCCCCGGAGTAGACAATATTCCATTGGAACTACTGACGGACGTGGGAGAGCCAGTCCTGACAAAACTCTACCATCTGGTGAGCAAGATGTATGAGACAGGCGAAATACCCTCAGACTTCAAGAAGAATATAATAATCCCAATCCCAAAGAAAGCAGGTGTTGACAGATGTGAAAATTACCGAACTATCAGCTTAATAAGTCACAGCTGCAAAATACTAACACGAATTCTTTACAGACGAATGGAAAAACTAGTAGAAGCCAACCTCGGGGAAGATCAGTTTGGATTCCGCAGAAACACTGGAACACGTGAGGCAATACTGACCTTACGACTTGAAAGATTAAGGAAAGGCAAACCTACGTTTCTAGCATTTGTAGACTTAGAGAAAGCTTTTGACAATGTTGACTGGAATACTCTCTTTCAAATTCTGAAGGTGGCAGGGGTAAAATACAGGGAGCGAAAGGCTATTTACAATTTGTACAGAAACCAGATGGTACTTACAAGAGTTGAGGGACATGAAAGGGAAGCAGTGGTTGGGAAGGGAGTAAGACAGGGTTGTAGCCTCTCCCCGATGTTGTTCAATGTGTATATTGAGCAAGCAGTAAAGGAAACAAAAGAAAAATTCGGAGTAGGTATTAAAATTCATGGAGAAGAAATAAAAACTTTGAGGTTCGCCGATGACATTGCAATTCTGTCAGAGACAGCAAAGGACTTGGAAGAGCAGTTGAATGGAATGGACAGTGTCTTGAAAGGAGGATATAAGATGAACATCAACAAAAGCAAAACAAGGATAATGGAATGTAGTCTAATTAAGTCGGGTGATGCTGAGGGAATTAGATTAGGAAATGAGGCACTTAAAGTAGTAAAGGAGTTTTGCTATTTGGGGAGCAAAATAACTGATGATGGTCGAAGTAGAGAGGATATAAAATGTAGGCTGGCAATGGCAAGGAAAGCGTTTCTGAAGAAGAGAAATTTGTTAACATCCAGTATTGATTTAAGTGTCAGGAAGTCATTTCTGAAAGTATTCGTATGGAGTGTAGCCATGTATGGAAGTGAAACATGGACGATAAATAGTTTGGACAAGAAGAGAATAGAAGCTTTTGAAATGTGGTGCTACAGAAGAATGCTGAAGATTAGATGGGTAGATCACATAACTAATGAGGAAGTATTGAATAGGATTGGGGAGAAGAGAAGTTTGTGGCACATCTTGACCAGAAGAAGGGATCGGTTGGTAGGACATGTTCTGAGGCATCAAGGGATCACCAATTTAGTATTGGAGGGCAGCGTGGAGGGTAAAAATCGTAGAGGGAGACCAAGAGATGAATACACTAAGCAGATTCAGAAGGATGTAGGTTGCAGTAGGTACTGGGAGATGAAAAAGCTTGCACAGGATAGAGTAGCATGGAGAGCTGCATCAAACCAGTCTCAGGACTGAAGACCACAACAACAATGATGAAAGAAATTGTGAAGCCCTACTGGTGGAATGATAACAATGGCAACGAGACTGAGTGATTCTCTGGCTGACACTTTCTTCCCTACTCTCAGATAAGCAGTCCTTTACCTCAAGCGAAACTTTTCTCAAACCTTGACTGGGGCAGCATCGGAAGCTTCGTAGCACTTCAGATATTTCTACTGGTTTTTGCAGTATCAGTTTCATTAACGAAGGCGGGACGCTTACGGACAAAGAAGAGTTAAAAGCTAATTTTTAACGTAATTCAGAGATATTGTACAAACAAAAATGGATTTCGAGACAGCATTTCCATTATGGGAGCACTAAATCACAATGTTAGTGGAGATAGCCCTCCTACACACGGACATAGAAGTAGCTCCTAAAAGGTATTGTAAAGATAACAAAGTTCGTTCAGTCTTGCCCGTAGTATGTCAAAGGCGGAATGACGGGATGGGACAACACAAAGCCACTATCGTACTTGAGTTGCGAACAAACATAAATGTTCGGCGTTTAACAACGCACAGCATAAAACTACACGAAGAGGGAATGGCAGTCGTTAACTATCCATGAGCGTTCTACCGATTCGTGGAATGTGCGCCATAAACCGTAGCGTGTTCCAGCTTAGCGACAGCAAGTAGGTGGCTGGGACTCATAGCTTCGTCTGCAGGCGTGCAAGGCCTGAACTCTGGCGTACTTCGATACTAAATTCTTGCGACGCAACTGATTTAATAGCAAAGCTTGGCTCTGGAACTCTGATTCCAAGGTAATCGAGATGCGAAGATGGTGTTATGTAACACGGCGTCAGACTAATGCAGAAATGTTATCTTTACCAATAAACGAACGAGGAACTATAAACGAATGAGAAATGAGTGAGACATGAACGGACAACGAATGAGAAGCCGCACAGTGTCCCGGTTGTATGAGATATTATGACCTAGATACTGTGCTTCCACCGCTAAAACCACAGCCGGCGCTGCAAACTCTGTAGAGTGACTACAATGATCTACGTGTTTTATGTCTTTATGGTGGCGGTGAGGATTTTACGAGCGTTAAAGTTGTCTCTCTGCAAATGGTGCCAACTCGAGGACATGTAGACAAATGTGTTCCCCCGCACCCACGTTGCCATGAACAAAATTTAAACGCAAACGTTTTCGAATAGCCAGCGTCATTTTAGGATTTTTAATAAAAGCGATTTATGGTAATCACATAATTATTATGACATCACTATCAAACAGACTTATCTTTCCACAACATATCGACAGATCCAGAATTTAGAGCATAATTAATTTACGGTGAGAAATTTGCATACCACATTTACGAACTTGCTTAATATGTATGTAATCGACCCCATAATGTCGGTCACTCCATTTGTAATTTTATCAGCTGTAATAATCAGTGGTCGGTATTTAGATGGACTGCTGAGTTGGGTGTAACATTTGACCTGCTCTCTTGGCACATGAACGTGAGCGTGAAGCGTTCTGGAAAAGTCCATGACCTCCAAATTCGTGCATTTTAAAATGCCCACAGGAAAATAATGTTTATTTTATTTTTTTAATTAATAAGCAAGCGTAGATGGGTGGGTGATAAAGTATTAGGTTACGATTTCGAACGTCTAGGTTTCGATACCCAGTTATTCCTCGGATTTTCGTCTGTCACTGATAACTTCTTTCACCTCTGCCAATGTTTGCTAACGCGAGAAGTGCTCGCTGCAAAATCCCTCTATAATGGTCTGGATAAGTCAGTTCAAAAGTCGGAGAATGGAAAGGCAAGGGCATCCCGCCTCGATCATCGGTACCTCGCGTATTGAGATGTTCAAATGAAATCATTGCGGTTTTGTTAGAAGTATCATACAGAGCAAACGTCAGCTTTCAATTGTAAAGTGATATACGCTGAACAGTAAATGAACGTAAATTATGGACCATCGCGCTTTCTGAATTCTTCACTAAATCGTCCGGAAGCAAATTTTCTCCATTTTAGTTTCCTCTGATAGCTCACCCAGAATAATGAGTCAGTCCCTTTGAGATCCGGCCCTCTCCAGGGCTTGGTTCACCATAATCTCTTGGGGCGTTAATAGGGTGGAAGGGTTTCCACTTAAAAGTAGTCGTGAACTGCCAGAACTGGTAATCCCAGCAGTTCTAGGAATTGCCTTGCATTCAAGTAAAACTTCTGTAATAACTTGACCATAACCGCCGACTGAAGCTATTCTTATTTTAACTGTTTACGTCCCACACAAACACATGTTTGCCTGGTAGATGAATATCTGATAGTGTAAGTATCTGAAGTGTAACCACAGTTACTTTTAAAAAAAGGCAAGAGTTAACTGGGTTTTCTTTTGTCAGCTTGACTACTTCTAACATTGTTAAGAAAAGGCGTGTAAACTGTTGAGGACATTGCACAGGCACAGGTGCCGTTCGTGGTCAGATACAACAGAGCAACCTTCAGACTTTCCTAGTATCTGCATTTATGTTCAAGCATACATTTCTCGTAGTTTCCCTTCTCTTTTTGTCCAGCTTCTGCGTATTTCGTAGTGAAGTCAGTGACGACTCGTAACCACACATCCTCAGCTATATCGCAAACGGTTCGCTTACAGACCCACTATCACTGGAACGTTTTTTTCTCTTATTATCGAACACTTTCACCCCTGACTGCTTTCACTATGCACTGTGATCCTCTCTATGTACAGTAATATTTCATTTCGCTTAACAGCTTTCATTCATCTGACGAATTTTCTTAAACAGAAATGAACTGCGTTTCCTTTCATACCTAGCACTGCAGTAAGGTATAGATAAGTAATTCTTTTAAGCAGAAATATCCACATCGAACTTGTTTTAAAAGAACATACAACCCTCTTTCAGGACCGATACATTCAAATTTATCTTTAACGTTTGTATTAAAAGTCAGAGAGAAGGCAACTTACGTCTATGGGAGGTTGTTTCGAGAGAGAGGGGTTGGTGAGGCGGGGAGGGAGGTTGTAGGGGTGGAGGTTGTCAGGTGGTGGTTCAAAAATGGATCAAATGTATCTGAGCACTATGGGACTTAACATCTGAGGTCATCAGTCCCCTAGACTTAGAACTACTAAAACCTAACTAACCTAACGACATCAGACACATCCATGCCCGAGGCAGGATTCGAAACTGCGACCGTAGCAGCGGCGCGGTTCCGGACTGAAGCACGTAGAACCGCTCGGCCACAACGGTCGGCGCCAGGTGGCGGTGGTATTAGAAGGTGGATAGGGGTCAGAGGGGGTGGCACGCTTATACGAGCGGAAGTAATGTTCTCGAACCGATCGCGAGCAAGTGACAAATAAAATTCTTAACATTGACATTATAAGCAGTGAATTACGTTAACAACAGTTTGTCATCATATTACCTCGCCGTCAATATGTCTCTCGTGCAATGGAAATTTTTGTGAATAATATCCGGAACATTGCACATCTTATCTTTGTTCAGATCGCAATTTACCATCCTCCCTGAACAGCTCTCACTATGCGAGTGTTCCACGTAGCTTCAGCATACTAGAAACCTACCATGTGGTTCAACTGAACGTAAATATTTTCAAAATATACTTTCCTTACCAAATTTAAAATTCGTGGTATGCTGCGCTGTCTGCAGAAGACCTAACATTTAGAAAATGTCGGGTTTCCTGGTCCGGTATAAACATTACTCGATTCCGGTGCACGATAAAGGCACGTCAGGCGGTGCAGCGGTGAATGTAATCAGGCTATGGGGCGTGAAAGCAATTACCACTTAATTGGTTGCTGCGTGAACGGAAAGCTTTCCGCGCGCTCGACTGAAGGACGGGTCGCAGAATCCAATGCATACGCAGATGAACGTCTGGTTCATTCACCTCGACGTTGCAGAGGAAACCTAATCTGAATTTCTATGTAGCTGGAAGAAGGTACCTGATGGCCTGAAAAGACACTCAGTTTTGCGGAATCTGCCTCCTTTATCGGATTGTGCAGAGGTGAACGACTTTTCTGTTCTCCAGTCACGTACTTTCTCCCTCTTCTCTGTCGCAGCACGTAATTCTCTTCACATTCTTGTGGCTATTCTCGATGCACACCTACTGCGCAGCGGCGTCCGTTTCACTTATTAGAGACAAGAGAACTTTTATGCTATGCGTTGGAAGGCCGCCTCAACATTCCACCAGACATAACTACTGGAATTTGCGGCCGTTTCAGTCTTAGTAGCTACGCACTATTTTACGACTCTATCCTTTATTGTACCACAAAGGGACAAAATCCGAGAATCTCTAATCACGGAAACATGTTCTGCATTACAGAGTGAAATGATCTATTATTTTATTTTGTTTGTGTGTGAATTCATAAGGAACCAAACTGCTGAGGTCATCGGTTACGAGACTTACACACTACTTAAATTAACTTAAGTTAAGAACAACACGCAAGCACACACACAAACACACACATCCCCGAGGGAGGATTCGAACCTAGGCAGGAGGGGTCGAGCAATCCGTAACAAGGTGCCTCTAATCAAGCGGCCGCTCACCGCGGCTTTATTTATTTTTAAGCAATATGCAGTTCCGTTTTGCTGTAATCTATATTGTGCACCAATATATGAGCTAACATCTTTCTATTTACTGGTCGTCGGGACTCAGTTGTAAGCGGGACTCATCACTGAAGACTATTCAACTCCATTCAATGATATTCCAGGCTAAGGACCGGTCTGGAGACGCCTCGGACAGCGTGGGAAGCAACCTAACTGTCTCATGAAATACGAACCGACAGCCAGGAGTGATAGTGTCGGGCGCCACTTAATTTCATAGCACGACCCCGTCGGTTGTCATCCTCTACACCCCTACAGCACAGCGGTACGTTGACGATATTCTACGCCCCGTTGCGTAGCCTTTCATGGCGAGCCAAACTCTGTATTTCAGCAGGACAATGCCCGCTCGCACACGGCGAGAATCTCTGCTGCATGCCTTCTTGCTTCCCAAAAGCTACCTTGATCAGCAAGGTATCCGGATCTCTCCCCAACTGAGAAATTTGGAGCATTATGGACACGTATTCGGGATTTTGACCATCTAACGGGCCAATTGGCAGAGTGCGGCATGATATGGATTAGAAGGATGTCCAACAAATCTATAAATCATTGTCGAGCCCGAATAAGTGCTTGCATAAAATCCAGAGGTGGACCAACGAGTTATTGACTTGATCAATTTGTAAAGCTCTTCCTTCGTAGTGCGTAGTTTTTTTCTTTGTTTCTTTGTTTTTTCTTAAAGTTGGGTCAAATGGCTCTGAGCACTATGGGACTTAATATCTGAGGTCATCAGTGCCCTAGAACTTAGAACTACTTAAACCTAACTAACCTAAGGACATCACACACATCCATGCCCGGAGCAGGATTCGAACGTGCGACCGTAGCAGTCACGCGGTTCCAGACTGAAGCGCCTAGAACCCCACACCGGCCAGCTTTCTTAGAGTCCAAACAAACTCACGTCGACAGACTTCTTAATTAAAACACATTCATACGAAGTGGCAATAGAGTGCCCATTAAGACCAATAGTAATCAATATCTTTGTGGAAGCTTTTGAAATGGAAAGCAGCACTTAAGCCCGCTTTCTTCAATCGAAGCGTGGTAGACACCGATGCAGTCTTAACGCTCGGTCAGAGCACGTACGTAACATTTCGCTTCAGCGTATTTCCATGATGAGTATGCTTCCGAACAATCTCTTCTAGGTAGTTCTCGGAGAACGCATTCAGTAATGTTTCACAGGAGGTCTTGTCACACCCACCAATAAACAAAACTGCATCACACCGACAGATTGCACAGACAATTGGCGGCATTGCAGTCAAATAAGAACAAGTTGTAACGAAATGTACATCTACATCATACTCCGCAAGTCACCTAATGGTGTGTGGTGGAGGGTACTTTCGATACCACTGATCCCTCCAACCCTGTTCCACTCGCGAATAGTGCCTGGGAAGAATGATTGTCGGTAAGCCTCTGTATTGACTCTAATTTCCCGAATTTTCTCCTCGTGATCAATACTCGAGATGTATATGTGGGGTGTAGTAATATGTTGTCAACTCCTCCTGAAAAGTACTGTCCCGACATTTCAATAGTAAATCTCTCCGTGAAGCATAACGCCTCTCTTGTAACGTCTGCCAGTGGAGTTTGTTTAGCATCTCCGTAACGCTCTCTCGCCAGCTAATCGATCCCGTGGCGAAACGCGCCGCTGTTCGTAGGATCTTCTCTATCTCCCTATCAGTCCTACCTGACAGGGATCCCAGACAGATGAACAATACTCAACAATCAGGCGAACAAGTGCCTTACAAGCCACTTTTTGTGTGGATGAGTTACATTTCCTTAAGATTATTCCGATGAATCTGAGTCTGCTGCTGTGCGACTGGTCCCGGCGGAGGTTCGAGTCCTCCCTCGGCCATGGGTGTGTGTGTTTGTCCTTAGGATAATTTAGGTTAAGTAGTGTGTAAGCTTAGGAACTGATGACCTTAGCAGTTAAGTCCCATAAGGTTTCACACACATTTGAACATTTTTTTTAGTCTGGTGTCTGCTTTTCGCACTTTCTGTTTTATATGATCATTCCACATAAGGTCGCTCTGGATGGTTACGCCTAGATATTTTACGGCAGACACTGCACATTAGTGGATTTCTTTTCTTGTGTACGCGCAGTATGTTACATTTTTTTTACGTTCGGGGTCAACTACCAGAGCCTGCACCAATCATCTGCTATTCTCTGCGGGTCCTTCCGCTAATTCTTACTATTTTCTGACGTTGCTACTTTGGCATAGACAACTGCATCATCTGCGAATAGCCTTAAAGACCATCCGACGCTTTCTACTTGGTCATTTATATATACTGTGAACAGCAACGGTACTATCACACATCCCTGTGGTACTCCGGATATTACCTTTACGTCTGTCCATTTTGCTCCGTTAAGAGCGACGTGTTGAGTTCTATCTGCAAGAAAGTCTTGAATCCAATCGCAAGTCTGCTCCGATGCTACGTAAGCTCGTACTTTTTTCATTAGATGGCAAGGCGGGACGGTGTCAATGCCTTACTGAAATCAGGGAACACGGAATCAGCCTGAACGCCGTTCTCCACTGCCCTGTGGAACTCGTGGAGGAACAGAGCGAGCTTTGGCAGCATCTCTGTTTCAGGAATCCATGTTCGTTTTTAAAAATGAGATGTTCATTTTCCAAAATCTTCGTAATTCTTGAGCGTAAAACATGTTCCATTATTCTACAACAGATTGACGTCAACGATATGTGTGACTCTGTCTTACGGCCATTCTTAAGAACTGGAATGACATGCGCTTTTGTCCAGTCGTTAGGTAGCTTTCGTTGCCCATGCGACCTACGATAAATTAGCCTACTGCTACAAGGGGAGTAAGTTCTTTCGTATAGTCTTTATAGAGTCTTATAGGTATCTCATCTGGTCTTGGCACCTTTCCACTACTTGCCGATTGTAGCTTCTTTTCAATTCCGCGATCGGTTATCTCAATATCTGCCATTTCGACGTTCGTACGATAGTTGAAAGGAGGGACAAGGTTACGATCTTCCGCGGTGAAACAACTTCAGAGGATCGAATTCAGTATTTCGAGCTTCTCTCTGCTATCTTCTGTTTCCGTTCCGATGTGCTCGCTGAGAAAATAGACGATTTTGACCCACTTACTTATTTTACATAGGACCAAAATCTCTTAGGGTTTTTACTCCAGTCGGTTGACAACGTCTTACTTTCAAAATCATTAAATGCTTCTCTCATTGCTCTCCTTACGCTCAGTTTCGATTCTTTCACATTTTGTTTGTCAGCTAGGTTTTTACTTCTCATCAGTCTGAAATGAAGTGCTCTTTGTTTACGTAGCTCTCTTCTTTCAACACCACTATTAAACCATGGTGGATCTTTCCCAGCCCTTAAAACCTTACTCGCAACATACTTGTCTAGGGCATATTTGAAGGATGCCTTTGAGTTTTTTCCGTTTGTTCTCCACATCTTCGTCCTCATCACCGAATGTTTGATGCTGATTGCTGAGGTATTCCGAAATTTGAATCCTGTCACCCTTGCTGAGCAAATATATCTGCCTACTTTCCAGAATGAGATTTTCACTCTGCAGCGGAGTGTGCGCTGATATGAAACTTCCTGGCAGATTAAAACTGCGTGCCGGATTGAGACTAGAACTTGGGACCTTCGCCTTTCGCGGGCAAGTGCTCTACCAACTGAGCTACCGAAGCACGACTGACGCCCCGTCCTCACAGCTTTACTTCTGCCAGTACCTCGTCTCCTACCATCGCAAGGGACGATCGCCGCATTGTGCATCAAGCACATCGAACCCTTTCACCCCTGCACCTGACGCCTGAGAACAAGGAATTGACTCGCAGCAACATTTTGTACCGTCCCACACATATGTTACCGTTAACAATAGAAGTGGCTGCGTTTGGAGTAGCGCCGTGACTGTGAAACATGGACTGCAGACGAATACTAGTTCTACACTGCTCTGGATGACCATCGTCAGCGAATACGGCGGCAACCTGGCGGGATATCACATTCTTCCAATGTTTTGTACAAGAATAGCAGGCTTAGTCTTTGCGTCATGGTTTCTAGAGCCATCAGATATGAGTTTAGGTCACGAGTGGTAGTGGCTGAGGGAACTCTGTCGACACAACAGAAAGGCGTTTCCCGTTTTCAAGGCAAATCCTTTTATGCTATAACTGCTTATATTGATTTCCTCTAGTATAGTTTTCATGTCTCCTTATTGAGAGTTCAAAAGCGCTACAATATTTCGATCTACATACGTGTATCAAAGATTGTTTACGATTATGAAACTAAATAAGTTATGATTACGTGGATGAGCCGTTCGGGCTCGGCCCTCCATCTATTTCGCCTTTCACTGGCGATCTTCGTCTCGATTACCTTGGAACTACGCCGGTGCCTCCATCCGTAGCTACAAAAGCCGCGAGCCAGCGAGGTTTTGGGCAGTGAATGTGTGGTATGCGGGGCGAGTCGGCCGGAGCGTGAGAGGTTTGGAGTTCTGGACGGTACACGAGAGAGCGAATCGGCCCCCGTGAAGGCGCCGATCCTGGCTTTGATTGTCGATTATCGCCTGCCCTGCGAAGCGCTTTCAGTGAGAGGGCACGATATTTTGGGAAACACACCAGTAACTTCCAGGTTTCCAGAATGAGATTTTCACTCTGCAGCGGAGTGTGCGCTGATATGAAACTTCCTGGCAGATTAAAACTGTGTGCCCGACCGAGACTCGAACCCGGGACCTTTGCCTTTCGCGGGCAAGTGCTCTACCATCGGAGCTACCGAAGCACGACTCACGCCCGGTACTCACAGCTTTACTTCTGCCAGTATCTCGTCTCCTACGTTCTAAACTTTACAGAAGCTCTCCTGCGAACCTTGCAGAATTAGCACTCCTGAAAGAAAGGATATTGCGGAGACATGGCTTAGCCACAGCCTGGGGGAGGTTTCCAGAATGAGATTTTCACTCTGCAGCGGAGTGTGCGCTGATATGAAACTTCCTGGCAGATTAAAACTGTGTGCCCGACCGAGACTCGAACCCGGGACCTTTGCCTTTTGCGGGCAAGTGCTCTACCATGTGAGCTACCGAAGCACGACTCACGCCCGGTACTCACAGCTTTACTTATGCCAGTATCTCGTCTCCTACCTTCTAAACTTTACAGAAGCTCTCCTGCGAACCTTGCAGAACTAGCACTCCTGAAAGAAAGGATATTGCGGAAACATGGCTTAGCCGCAGCCTGGGGGAGGTTTCCAGAATGAGATTTTCACTCTACAGCGGAGTGTGCGCTGGTATGAAACTTCCTGGCAGATTAAAACTGTGTGCCCGACCGAGACTCGAACCCGGGACCTTTGCCTTTCGCTGTTGCTAGTTCTGCAAGGTTCGCACGTGAGCTTCTGTAATGTTGGAAGGTAGGAGACCAGATACTGGTAGATGTAAAGCTGTGAGTACCGGGCGTCAGTCGTGCTTCTGTAGCTCAGATGGTAGAGCACTTGCCCGCGAAAGGCAAAGGTCCCGGGTTCGAGTCTCGGTCGGGCACCCAGTTTTAATCTGCCAGGGAGTTTCAACTTCCAGGTTATTTGGCTGGTTCGGGGCTATTGAAGGCGGGCCGGTCTCTTGGAGGTTTAATAAATGGAAGAACGACGACCACACTATCCAGGTTAAAAAACTTCCGTGTATGTCCTCACATCTCGCTCTTCCCCTTCCCTCTCCCTCATAATTAATAGCAGCTATTTAAAAGTCATTTGGTTAAAAACTGATAAGTGAACTTTGGCTAACTCTAGCTGTTTATTCAGTGACTGCTACCTGTTCCTGAATACTTAATTTTGCTGTCTGCTGAATGGCGGTGGGTTCATATTACTAGCAGCAGTTTAAAATTAGTTTGCTTAAAATCTGATCATTGAACTTTGGATAACTGTAGATGCCTACTCAGTGGCTGTTAATTGTTTTTGGTTCAAATGGTTCAAATGGCTCTGAGCTCTATCGGAGTTAACATCTGAGGTCATCAGTCACCTAGAAATTAGAACTACTTAAACCTAACTAACCTAAGGATATCACATACTGAAACGTCCCCTTTGAACAGTTATACACGACTGTGCTTAAACTGACACACAATATTTTGTTAGCGCAACGCAATCTGACTTTCAAAATTCCTTACAAAAGAATGGCCCTGACTAACATTAAACTATACCCTTCACAAATCACTTACCTCACAAAAATCTTCGCTGCTCAAGCTACTGCAATACAGCGAGCGCCACTACTGCCAGCTAAATAAAAGATTCAGACTATGGAAGGCACTAACTACTGATAGGGATAGTTAGCAAATGAAAGATATTAATAGAGAACAAACAATGTATTTACCTTGATATCATCATATATAAATATAGCAGTTCATGACAAATTTCAAATCTCCGCCATCTCTCTCCCCACATCCACCACTGCTGGCGGCTCACCTCCAACTGCGCAACGCTATGCGCTGTTCACATCCAGCTGCCGCTCTACAATGGCAGACAACAATGCAAACTAGCCACAGACTGCACACAGCACAGCCAGTGATTTCATTTTCATATTGAGCGCTACGTAACGTTGCCAATAAGAAAACATAAACAGCCTACTTACATAGAGAAAACATAAACAGCCTACTTACATAGCCCCCATGCTCCCCACAAAAAATTTTACAAATTTTTTTTGGGCAGTGGCCAATAATGATTTGATAAAATTTTACATAATTACAATAACAAAGAAATCAAATGCACACACTTATTGATACAACGTTGGTCAAAAGCTAAAATTTTGTCACAGTCCATAAAGACAGTCCTGATCATTCATTACGGTAAAATAGTGTTTTTCTCAAAGTCTGAGCAGTAGAAGAAAATGCACACGGAAGTAGTGGATTTCCATGCAGTCTGGAAGAAGTAGTGTGGTCCTTCCAACGGAAAGACAGTGCTGACTCTCGACATGCATACAGGTAATGGGCCACAACAGAGCAAACCCACAGCAGAGTCAATCGAAGTTTTGAAGAGTATTGGTAGGTAGGTCATCACAGAGCAGACCCACTGTAGTCCTGGTGGAGATTACGGTATTGGTGGGCCACCAGAGGTGCAGACCCACTGCAGTCCTTGTAGAAATAATGGTATTGATGGATCATCAAAGATGTAGACCCACTGTAGTCCTTGTAGAGATAATGTTACTGGTGGGTCATCAAAGATGCAGACCCACTGCAGTCCTGGTAGAGATTACGGTATTGGTGGGCCATCTGAGGTGCAGACCCACTGTAGTCCTTGTAGAGACGGCCAGCAGCCATCTGTTGTGACTGTGCAGGTGCACAATCACCCTTGAAGAGTCTTGCGGATAATATAGCAAGTCCATGAACCACAAAATTTTTTTTTTGAAATGTCCTTAGCACCAGCAATGCTGTTATCCAGTCCCTTGCTGAATGATTATCACACATGCAAACACTATCAGTCCCTACTTCTCACATATTGTCCATATACTATGACCAACAGAAACGTGTGTAGTGAAATGTAACTTACAAGTTAATAATATGATGAACTGGTGACAATTACAATTTTATAACAGAAGAATACAATAACAAAGGTACAAAAGACATCATTAAAGAACATAACAATACAGATAACATTTGTAGTAACACAGGCTTTACAAAAGAATAGAAATAAACATATACATCAGTGGAATTATGACATGAGTACATACATAAAGGATCACAATAACTTTTGAAACATCCACATGAGCATTGAACAGAACAGAATTAATAATGTCTAACATCTTTACAAAGTAAATAACATATTATTAATGCCAATTATATTCGAGGATAACAGTATTCCTCATCATAGTGAATGTAGCTTAATATTAAAACAAGAAAAAATTCTATGAAACTACACAGAGACAGGAAGAAAACAAATACACAAGGGTACACAAACACATAGTGGGATAACACCAATAGGAAAGGATAGGGTTCGTTTTCAGTGTAACATTTGGTACTGCAGTCCAACCCAAAACTTCATATATCTTTCCTCTTATTTCATCCTTTGTTTCCACCAAAAAAAATTCTAACTAAGCATGCTTTCTGTGTTTATATGTTCACACATTTCTTACCTCATTTTTTATTTTCCATTATCTTACCTCATCATTTATTTCCAAGAAAATCCTACCTAAAATACTTTCTTTTTTTTTTTTGGCCAAACCATTTTCTTATAGCGTCTAAATGCATTTCTTCCAATTCATCATAGTTAGTTTCTTATATAGTCTACCCCTCTTAAGCTAACTTAAATCTACTGAGCTCAGATGCTAAACTAAGGGACGAGGCAATGCAGCAGCAGAAAATAAGTAACACAAACAGCAATGATAAAAAATACAAAAGGCAAAGCAAGCAGCATAAATTACAACTGATATAATGCAATGAGCAGCAAAAATAAAAATAAATCAATAGTAAAACTAGCTTAACAGAGTAATACAAAGTGAAATTTAGTAGCACTATGCCTGGCAAATAGCAGCAGAAATAACTTATATCTAAACATGACATAGCTCAAGCAGAAAAGATATTACAGTAAAAAGAACAATGCAGATAAGGGAAATGTATATTCACATCTTAATGTCTATGTAATTAAAGTGGTGCACCACAACAACTTATTGTAAAAAAAATATTACCATGTACTTGAAAAGAAAATTATGTGTTACTGTTACTAGTTCCTTCTTATTGTTCTTTCCTTTCCAAGTGCTCCTTTTTTAAAGAATGTGGATCATAAAATAATTATTTAATAGATCTGTTGACAGAAAGTGTTCACATTAGCAAATGCATTTAATTTTATTTTAGCAATGCTGCAACACAGCTGGAAACCAGATATCAAATGAAATAAGCAACTATGAAAAGCAAAGCATAAAAATATCATTCAATAGTCATGTGACATTTCGTAAGTCAGTAGCTCTCAACTGTCGTAGAAAGACACTTGTCATAATCAGGTGTGCAGATGTACGAATATTTCCCATCAATTCATAAGCATTTCAGTAATTAGCGCAAAGTACGAGTAATCATATGTTTTCAAGTAATGAGCGTGTAATATTTGCGATGCTTTCTACAAAGGAATGTCAGTAGCGCGGACAATGGCCTTCCCTTTCTTTTTTTTCTACCTGTGCCGCTGTAAGGCTAATGGCCTTTTTTTCGGGCGGCTGTCGCCCAGGTGGGTGCCCGCGACGCATTACGTGCAGGTGGTCACTTAACGTTCTTACGGAAATGTTTACGACAACAGTTTCCACTACAGTGGCAGTCTCATATAAAAATATTTCACAGGTCAAGAATTAGCGTTGCAAATCTGTAGAAAGAAAATCCTATAAATATAAGTGTCCAAATAAAATATTCGTCAGCATTGTGATACAGTCACGAATTTACGCACATTTCATAACTCTTAAAGTACGATTCTTGGTTTCCAACATACTTCTTATTCCTCATATACGGTAGCATCATCTTATTGATCATAAACATATCTCAACAGCATAGTACACATTGTCGTCGTAATAATAACATCATAACACTTCAGTCAAATCTCAAAAACGTCGTAGCTTTCTGCAATAATTTCAAAACCTAAAAAAAAATTCTCTGCTCATTTCAATAGTGTCATCTACCTCAAACGTACTTTGAAATCATGCTCCCTTACCAAATACATCATTCAAAGCTCTCATAGTATCACAATGAATCCGAAAAAATGTGAGCATTTCTCAAAGTACAGACAAAATACAATTTCGTAAGTGTGAAGTTACCCAACTGTGAAATTGCGCAAACATGTGTCACTGATGTAGTAAAAAAGTTTATCTCTCAGTTAAATGATCAGATATCTGTGTAATTACTGTGTTAGAGAAATATGGTACCGATGTGTAAAGTTGTATAAGCAAATACCATATTAGCTAGGGTTCCTTGTGGTTGCCACACAAATGGTACACAAAGTAAGCGTGTACCCCCCTGAGGATAAATGTAATTATAATCTCAGGTGTTACATATTACAGCAATGGAATGAAATGTATCACTGAAAACCTTTGTATCGTTGTACTTCAAATATCTTTAAAAATAAATGTTTTAAGTACAAAATTAATCACTCAAATAAGTGTACTATAGCGCTAAATGTGCGTCTTGTTGCAACATAATCTGTGTGGAAGTGTCGTAGTTATCGTCCTCCGAAAGCTAAGTTCTGCAGAAGCCAATGTACTTACCTCATGATAAACAAAAGTGAAATGCTTTGCGTATAGATATCGTAGTTATTATGCTTATTGGCGTGATGAAGAAAGTACTGTACAGTAACGCAATGTTGTGCCACGAAAAAGGCTGTCTCATTGTTGCTATACCACAAAAGTTACTACTAAAACATGTTTTTCTTTCCAGAAGAATTCACAAAACTGTGCAGATATAAAACAGATACACCACAAAAGCAACATTGTAAATTGTCACTCATTAGTAGCGTCGTGATAAAAATCGTGTAGCTGTCACATAAACTAACCTCTGTGTCATCTGGTATCTCTCAGAAAGCACTTTAAATTCAGAATGTATTTTCAAATAAACCAAAATGTTGCATTAAAATCTCATTAGCAGTACTGGTAAATGTTCTAAGTATGTGAGCCTTATAGTCGTTACGTAATCGTGCAACAAACAAGCAAGAATGTACACACACAATAACACTGTGACGTCTGTTTACTATAACAATGCATTCGTCATTTCTGTTTAAATAAGTTCTCTTGGTTCTTGATTGGATATTTAACTTCAAACATTGTTGTATGTTAACAGATTCTAAGTCTGACAAAGCATATTAGAAATGTGAAGTGAAAAGTTTTATGGCAAAGACGAAGTTAAAAAGCAGATTATCTCTCAATAAATGGTTTTACATGTGAAATGTGGTGTAAACCTTTACTCTTCCTAGTACTCAGAATTTCAGCTTGAACGCAATTATCATGCAGTATACGTCAGTAAAGAATACTGGAATTTTTTTTTTTTACAAGGTTAGTGTCTATGTTATTTTTCTCTGAACCAGCCGGCGCACGTGGGTGCCTGCGGCGCGAGTCATTGTCTGTCTCTTTGTTGGCGCGCGTTGTTATTGGGATTAGGAGACCTAACTTCTACGAATTCGCCTTGCCGAGAGGGCCCAGCTCTGTTAGAATCCCGCCAGTTCTGATGAAATTCACGTCTGTCGTTTTGTCGGTAGTTTACATAGTTTCTTGTTTGTCGGTCATGTGGTGGAGAATTTCTCCCTGAATCGTAACTCTGCGCCGAACTGTTGCGTCTGAAGTTATTCTGCCTCCCTTGATAATGCTTGTTTTGGTTCCCATATTGTCTGTTTCTCTGATTGTCTCTGTGATAGTCATTACTACGGAAATGCGATCTCTACATGCATGCCACAACTGTTTTACTATACAACAATGAAAGACTGCAACTGCAAAGGAAATTCTCTCTATAATTACGCGCTAGCAATAAACAAAATCTACACTAATTACACAAACTACAAGAAAAATCAGAAGATTCCAGTGAGGTATCCTCGGCTAAGGGTCGACATATGAAACGTCACCTTTGAACAATTTATACACGACTGTGCTTAAACTGACACACAATATTTTGTTAGCGCAACGTAATCTGACTTTCAAAATTCCTTACAAAAGAATGGCCCTGACTAACATTAAACTATACCCTTCACAAATCACTTACCTCACAAAAATCTTCGCTGCTCAAGCTACTGCAATACAGCGAGCGCCACTACTGCCAGCTAAATAAAAGATTCAGACTATGGAAGGCACTAACTACTGATAGGGATAGTTAGCAAATGAAAGATATTAATAGAGAACAAACAATGTATTTACCTTGATATCATCATATATAAATATAGCAGTTCATGACAAATTTCAAATCTCCGCCATCTCTCTCCCCACATCCACCACTGCTGGCGGCTCACCTCCAACTGCGCAACGCTATGCGCTGTTCACATCCAGCTGCCGCTCTACAATGGCAGACAACAATGCAAACTAGCCACAGACTGCACACAGCACAGCCAGTGATTTCATTTTCATGTTGAGCGCTACGTAACGTTGCCAATAAGAAAACATAAACAGCCTACTTACATAGAGAAAACATAAACAGCCTACTTACAATACATCCATGCCCGAGGCAAGATTCGAATCTGCGACCTTAGCAGTGGCGCGGTTCCAGACTGAAGCGCCTAAAACCGCTCGGCCACAGCGGCCGGCCAAATGTTTTTCAAATTCTGCACTTTGTGTGTGTACTGAATGAAAGGTGGTTCGTAATTACTGGCGGCTGTTTATGAGTCATTTCTTTATAATCTGATCAGTGAGTTTTGGCTAACTGCGGCTCCTTATTCAGCCACTGTGAATTGTTTTTTGAAATTTTGTAGCTTTGCTGTCTACTGACTGACAGTAGCTTCATAATCATTGTCGGCTGTCTAAAAATCATTTGCTTAAAATCTGATGAGGGAATTTTGGTTAACTGCAGCTAACTCTTCACTGACCGTTAATTGTTTTTAACTTTCTGTACTGAGTGACACTGGGTTCATAATTAATGGCAGATCTTTAAAGGTCATTTAGTCAAAAAAACTGCTGAATTTTGCTAACAGTAGTTAATTGTTTTTAAAATTCTGTACTTATGGTATGTAGTTAATTACTGGTGGCTCACAATTAATGGAAACTGTTTCAAAGTCATTTTTCAAAAGCCTGCTCAGTCAATTTTACTGTTGATTGCTTAAAACTCGTTTTACTTAAACAAATGGAAGTTATCTATTAAAGACGATGAACGCTAAGGCAGTTATGTGGGGACTCTAGTCCTTCCATTAGGGTGACCCGATCCCAAATCTTCGTACCCGAATTGATAGTTCTCAGTGGCAGCATTAGTGCGAAAGACTACGAAACTGTCAGCGTCCGTCAGTATACCAACAGTTTGTAACAGGTAAAAATTATACTATGTTTTCAGTGAGCTGCTAGTAATTAAATCATACCGAAAACTCGTTATGTTTTTTTATCTACGCTGTTGATAAATGTGAACTATAAAACAAAATCATATGCAGCGCGGCGCGTTCGTAGTGGCCTCCTCTTCCCCCTTCTTGCTCTCAGACAGCGGAACATGGCAGAGTGCGAATTGTGCCGTGGCACTCGTGACAATGCATGACTCGGAAGCCGAATTCTTGGCCGCCCCTGGTTTACACTGTATGAACGTTGTAGGACTGTTGGACTGGTTGTGACGATTAGACGGATGGCAGAGAACTCAGGCGTATTACCTGAAACTGGACCGAGTTCGCGAAACTGACTTGGGTCACTTTACCAACAACTCCGTGCCACAGATGACAGACATTTTTTATGGTTTGGAGCCAGACCTAACTGGGACGGTGACTGGTATTCTCTGATTCTCAGCGAGGGATCTCGATGATATTTGTGGTAATAAGATCGTCTCCAAAGTGTTTATATATGAACTGACCAAGTGCTGTGACACGATGTTTAGCACACTGGACCCGCATTCAGGAGCACATTGGTTTAAATATACATCCGGCCATCCTGATTTCAGTTTTCGCGTTTACCCTAAATCGCTAGAGGCAAATATCGGGACTGTTGCTTAGAAAGGACAAGACCTACGAGGGTCGTTCAATAATTAATGCCCCACATGTTTTTTTTAAAGGCCATTAATATACATAGACAAACATCCTTGTTGGTGCTTCACATCTGATGTTTGTTCTATGCGCTGGTGAAGTTTCAAACCGTTCTGGTAGATGGCAGAGCCGTAGTACAGCGTCAAAATGTTGTCTACATACTACTCATATTACAAGCAGCGTGCTGTTACTGAATTCTTGCATGCAGGAAAAGAAACCGTGAGGAACATCCCTAAACGTTTGTGTACAGTGTACGGCGATGCTTCAGTTGATAGGAGTACAGTTGGGGGATGGGTAATGAAAGTTACAGCCCCGGGAGATGCAGAAACATAACTCCCTGATCATCCACGCTCGGGACTTTCTGTCGTCATGCACCCTTCAGCCCAGACCTGGTACCCTCTGACTTACATCTCTTTGGGCCGCTTAAAGATTCTCTGCGGGGAACACACTTTGAAGATGACGAGAGTGCCCGTCATGCCGTGAAAACATGGCTACGCCTACAGGACAAGAGCTTTTACCAGCAGGGAATACATGCCCTTTCACAACGCTGGCGTACGGCCATAGAACATGATGGAGACTGCGTAGAAAAATACGATACGGTTAAGACATGTTTATGTATATAGTCACCAAATTCTGACTTTAGACAACAAATATGTTCTGAGAAAAAAATTTGGGGCATTACTTATCGAACGACCGTCGTATTTCCTTCCCCATTGAATCATACGGAAAATGTACTTCATATGTCATGCTCTGGGTGTCGACGGGACATTAAGCACTGATATTCCATCCTTCCATCCCGTGTACGAACTGGATAGTAGTACCAAGAAGCAGCGATTCTTGAGAATCATATCTATCCAACTCCTGAAATCTTGCTCTTCTTCGTAGGTGGAGGGGGGGGGGGGGGGGAGGGGGAGGGAGGGTGGGTAGGGATGAACGTGGGGTGCGCTTTACTGCATATGACAACAGGACTGATACGTTAATTGTTAGAGGATAATGAAAGACTCCACACTTCAGTTCAGCCGCTCGGGGTAGCCTCGTGGTCTGAGGCACCCTGTCATGACGGTTCGCGCAGCTCCCCCCCGTCGGAGGTTCGAGTCCTCCCTCGGGCAAGGGTGTGTGTGTTGTCGTTAACGTAAGTTAGTTTAAGTTAGATTAAGTAGTGCGTAAGCCTAGGGACCGACGACCTCAGCAGTTTGGTCTCATAGTAACTTACGACCACTGCAGTTGACACCACTCGTTAAGTTATGCACGGATTCCTAACTTGATATACGCAGTCCTCCGATTTGTTATCGCTGCAGCATGTAGCGGACCCGACGGGAAGACATATATTTTCATACCCACCAATGGCTAGCAGTCTTCATAAACTGACGTAGAATGTATTTCAGATGAGGCAAGGATTTCCTCAAGATGGCATACTGCGGCGATTTGCTTCCATGCCACAATGAATACAAGAGTACATTCATGGCGTTGAGTCTCACATACTTAGGTTCTAGTGTGGAGCAGTTTCGAATGGAATAGAACTTTAATCATGTAATGTTTGTTATATAAAGACCTTCTCCAAAATATATGATAAACGTTGGACTGGTGGTTCACTGCAAAACACTTTCCATTTCCTTCAGGGTGTGCTATCATCATCATCATCTTGGACAGTTGCCAGCCACTGGCTGGGTCTGTCGGGAACACAAGCCTCTCCATCGTGTTCTGTCTTTCCGCCATTCCCCCTCTTCCACCTTCGTCCAGTTCTCTCCTCTTCTCGCCACACATTCCTTCACTCCCTTCACCCATCTATCTCTTGGTCTTCCCCTGGGCCTCTTCCCCTCCAGTTGCAGATCAAACATCCTCTTTGGAATTCTTCCCTCATCCATTCTCTTCATGTGTCCATACCACTGCAGTCTTGATTTTTCTATCCTGTCCTGTACTGGTTCCTCCTTTAGTCTTTCCCTCACATACACATTTCGCAATCTGTCTCGTCTTGTTACACTCAACCTGCTCCTCTGGAACTTCATTTCACTAGCTTGTATTCTACTTTTGTCGCTTTTGTGCATTACCCATGTCTCACTTCCGTATGCCAATATGGGGACAAAGTAGGTTCGGTATATAATTCCCTTGGATTTCTGTGGCACCTCCTTGCTCCAGATAAGCCCCCTAATGCATATGAATAACTGCCCTGCTTTTCTGCACCTTTCATTTATTTCCATTGCGTTTCCCCCCTTACTTTCAATCATGCTTCCCAGGTACTTGAAGTTCTCTACCACTTGTAGTTTTTCCCCTCCACAAGTTATATCCACATTTGGCCTATTCTTCTTCCTTGTGGTGACAATTATTTCACTTTTCTTTGCAGAGAAATGCATTCCATATTGTGCTGCCGTTGCCTACCATACATCCAACTGCTCTTGCACCTCCTTCTCGCAATTTCCCCATAGAAAACCAAAATCAGAGACTGAAGATGCGAAGGAAGCTTGGCATTACATATTGCAAGCAAATGTGGAACATTGTTGCTCGTCACGGTTCTTGTTCGAGCGATGAATGTGGTGGAGAAAGACTTTTATTTTTGTTCGCTAGGTAATGTTCTCACCGTCTTATTGGGGATAAAGTCGTATCACATGAACAGTAAAGGAATATATTAAACGTTAGATATGGTCAGTGGCACCATTTCTGTATTAATAATTAGATATAGCCTTTCACTTCTGTTTTCAGAAGACTTCTATTTGCACGATAACACAGTGGCTGTATTGTTAACAATGCGATGTTCCTTCGGACGTGCGCTGCAGTATCGTATTTATCTACTGATATCAGGCAGCGACTTTCTATTAATATGTCTTCCGCTGTACGTTGATTATGTAACGTGTGTAGGAGTACAGGTTGTTACGCGAGAACGACGACATACGGAAGTTTGGGTGTGGCGTTGCATCGTGCACGGATAGCCAAAGCGATTAACGCGACCCCTCGCATCCAGCGGAAAAATCCAGATTTGAGTCCCGATCCGGCACACATTTCCATTGGCGGAATTCCCTTATACAGCTGTCGGTTGTTCCTATTCGCAACTACGAATGCATTTCATGTACTTCTGTTCTCTCCTGTGTCCTAGTAGATTCACCTTAACCACTTGATACCGTCGCTGGGAACTGCGATTCTCGCTATGACGCGGGACGCATAGCCATGCTTTCCGTGAGCTGGTGGCGCTGTTTTTCCCGTTCCTCGCAGAGTGGTTGGGTTGTTTGGGGGAGGATACCAGGCAGTGAGGTCATCGGTCTCATCGGATTAGGGTAGGACGGGGAAGGAAGTCGGGCGTTCCCTCTCAAAGGAACCATTCCAGCATTTGTCTGGAGCGATTTATGGAATCGCCGAGTGTTGGTGGTCATATTCAAAAGCTCTACGCTACTTTTTCAATATACTGACCTTTTATTTTGAAAATAAATATTTATGCTAAGTCAATCACAAATTATCAGACAGCTAATTAATTTAGAAAGCTCTCTCGTTCAAGGGTCACAGGAAAGTGTACTCGCAGATGTTGGTTGCGCCTAGCTGAAAGGTAATATGTAACACACTAATGTGTTGGTGGTAGTATAACTGGCGAGTCAAACTTGAGCCACCAGAGGTACTTTGCACCTGATGGAAGCAAATAGCGTCAGCCACCCGTGGTAAATGTCATCTGACGGGAGAGTCTAGTGTGAGTTCACCAGTGGTACACGACGTCTGGTGAAAGGATGTAGTGTGAGCCAGCAATAGCACCTGCTGGCATTAATGTGTTAAGTACATAATTTCTATCAAGAGCAGTTTAAAGGGACTCGTCGTAAATGAGATTTTCTTCACTTCTTGGACAATACATCTGCAACATTTCATGTCTACAATTAAAGGCGAAAACGTTACAGTTAAGAAATGGTACATCACCACTGACACTCGTCCAATGGAGCAAAGGGTCAGATGAACATATCACTGAATGTCACCTTCTCTGATTTTCGAGGAGAACATGGGTTTACTCCCTTGGTAACATTGTTATGAGCCCATTAGGCTACAGTCTAATACAAGTTTCTGTGTATGACGTTTCGTTTCATAATGTCAGAGACATCATAAGTGGCTGTGAAGAAGCAATTAGTGCCTATAGACTTGAACGAGCTCAGCAGGTCCCAGTTTTTATGTGTACTCGCGCATCACTAGAGTGCGACTTCACCAGATCGCTGTCAGATCGTGAGTCATGGTGAGGTGTGTTACTGACGCTGTACTTCTGAAGAGTTGGTGAAATTTGCTTAAGTTAGCGTTAAGGCATAGCAACAACATAGTAATAATTTAGCCTTGATAAAACAATACTATTAAAAAACGAATTTCATGCTTCCCTGAACCCAGTGAATGTTCCTGAAGCGGGTCTGGCCGCAGTGACCGCTACATAGGGGTGGAAGAACCGTTTTTCTAGTGATTGACCTGGTGATTGCTCTCCCGCCTAGGCAGGGTGGGTTCGAAGAGTTTGCAAGTGCTACAGGTGTTCACTGGAGGTGAAGGTGGCTACAGCAAGGCAGAAAGTGTGCCTGCTAGCTCCTTGGTACTCGAACAACTCACATGAGTCACAGGTGCCTTGCTCAGGGTCGACACACCACCTCCCTGGTTCCGCGGGGTGGTCTACATCTACATCTACATCTACATTGACACTCCGCAAGCCACCCAACGGTGTGTGGCGGAGGGCACTTTACGTGCCACTGTCATTACCTCCCTTTCCTGTTCCAGTCGCGTATGGTTCGCGGGAAGAACGACTGTCTGAAAGCCTCCGTGCGCGCTCTAATCTCTCTAATTTTACATTCGTGATCTCCTCGGGAGGTATAAGTAGGGGGAAGCAATATATTCGATACCTCATCCAGAAACGCACCCTCTCGAAACCTGGCGAGCAAGCTACACCGCGATGCAGAGCGCCTCTCTTGCAGAGTCTGCCACTTGAGTTTGCTAAACATCTCCGTAATGCTATCACGGTTACCAAATAACCCAGTGACGAAACGCGCCGCTCTTCTTTGGATCTTCTCTATCTCCTCCGTCAACCCGACCTGGTACGGATCCCACACTGATGAGCAATACTCAAGTATAGGTCGAACGAGTGTTTTGTAAGCCACCTCCTTTGTTGATGGACTACATTTTCTAAGCACTCTCCCAATGAATCTCAACCTGGTACCCGCCTTACCAACAATTAATTTTATATGATCATTCCACCTCAAATCGTTCCGCACGCATACTCCCAGATATTTTACAGAAGTAACTGCTACCAGTGTTTGTTCCGCTATCATATAATCATACAATAAAGGATCCTTCTTTCTATGTATTCGCAACACATTACATTTGTCTATGTTAAGGGTCAGTTGCCACTCCCTGTACCAAGTGCCTATCCGCTGCAGATCTTCCTGCATTTAGCTACAATTTTCTAATGCTGCAACTTCTCTGTATACTACAGCATCATCCGCGAAAAGCCGCATGGAACTTCCGACACTATCTACTAGGTCATTTATATATATTGTGAAAAGCAATGGTCCCATAACACTCCCCTGTGGCACGCCAGAGGTTACTTTAACGTCTGTAGACGTCTCTCCATTGATAACAACATGCTGTGTTCTGTTTGCTAAAAACTCATCAATCCAGACACACAGCTGGTCTGATATTCCGCAGGCTCTTACTTTGTTTATCAGGCGACAGTGCGGAACTGTATCGAACGCCTTCCGGAAGTCAAGAAAAATGGCATCTACCTGGGAGCCTGTATCTAATATTTTCTGGGTCTCATGAACAAATAAAGCGAGTTGGGTCTCACCCGATCGCTGTTTCCGGAATCCATGTTGATTCCTACATAGTAGATTCTGGGTTTCCAAAAACGACATGATACTCGAGCAAAAAACATGTTCTAAAATTCTACAACAGATTGACGTCAGAGATATAGGTCTATAGTTTTGCGCATCTGCTCGACGACCCTTCTTGAAGACTGGGACTATCTGTGCTCTTTTCCAATCATTTGGAACCCTCCGTTCCTCTAGAGACTTGCGGTACACCTGGTGATTGCTCTCCCGCCTAGGCAGGGTGGGTTCGAAGAGTTTGCAAGTGCTACAGGTGTTCACTGGAGGTGAAGGTGGCTACAGCAAGGCAGAAAGTGTGCCTGCTAGCTCCTTGATACTCGAAAAACTCGCATGAGTCACAGGTGCCTGGCTCAGGGTCGACACACCGCCTCCCTGGTTCCGCGGGGTGGTCAGGCGTCAATCTCACGTTCCACGGTAGCGAAGGGGCGTGCCACGGGGACGGCAGCAGCAGCTGCAGTATTCAGCAGCACTGCACGAGATACGGGGGCCTCGTGTTGCTGTTACGCTGCTGGAAGGAGAGCTGAATGCCGACCACCTGACGCCTGTGTCGGGCTTCGGCAGGCGTTCTGCGGCTCGGTGATGTAGAGGGCGTCGGTTCGAAAACCCGGCCTCATCCTGGGGCGCAGCGAACGCATAGCTCACGTCAGTTCGAATCCTGGGTGTGTCGGTTTGCTCAGCGCGGCCTGAAGATCGCCTTTTATACAAGATAAGGCAGACCTTATGAGGAAAATAGAGGCAATTTATAGGGAGAGACGAGTAATATAAAACATGTACAAGAGCTAAGATGGAATAATTAGAGAGGATGACCAAGAACGAAGCGCTCGGATAAAAAAGGGTGTAAGACAGTGGTCTTCCTTCCCTAATGTTCATTCTATACATCGAAGAAGCAATGACGGAAATAAAAGACTAGATCAAGAGTGGAATTAAAATTCAAGGTGGAAAGGTTTCAGTGATACGACTGGGGGGTTGGGGGGTTGTTTTTGGGAAGGAGACCAGACAGCGAGGTCATCGGTCTCATCGGATTAGAGAAGGACGGGGAAGGAAGTCGGCCGTGCCCTTTGAAAGGAACCATCCCGGCATTTGCCTGGAGCGATTTAGGGAAATCACGGAAAACCTAAATCAGGACGGCCGGACGCGGGATTGAACCGTCGTCCTCCCGAATGCGAGTCCAGTGTTTAACCACTGTGCCACCTCGCTCGGTGATACGATTTGTTGATGACATTACTATCCTTATTGAAAGTGAAGAAGAATTACATGCTTTGCTGAATAGAATGAACAGTGTAATGTGTACAGAATGTGGATTGAGAGGAAATCGAAAAAAAGACGAAACTAATGAGAAGTAGCAGAAATAAAAACAGCGAGTAACATATCAGGACTGATGGTCACGAAGTACATGAATTTAAGGAATTTTACTACCTAAGCAGCAAAATATCCAATGAGGACGGAGCAAGGAGGACATAAAAAGCAGACTAGACTGGCAAAATGGGCATTACAGCAAAGAGGAGTCTACTAGTATCAAACATAGGCATTAATTAGAAGAAGAAATTTATGAGAATGTACGTTTGACTCACAGCATTGTATAGTTGTGAGTAATGGACTGTGGGAAAACCGGAACAGAAGAGATTCGAAGCATTTTAGATGTGGTGCTGCAGATGAATACAGAAAATTCCGCGGACTGGAAAGTAAGGAATGAAGAGGTTCTACACAGAATCGGAGAGGGAAGGAATATGTGTAAAACGCTAACAAGATGATAGGACACTTGCTAAGACAGCAGGGAATGACTTCCATGGCACTAGAGGGAGCTGTACACAGAGGCCAAAAACTGTAGAGGAAGATAGAGATTGTAATTTATCCAGCAAATAATTGAGGACCTAGGTTACAATTGCTAATCCGAAATAAGTGGCGGGCCACATCAAACCAGTGGGAAGACAGACTGATGAACAAAGTAAATAAACAAATATTAAATAAAATTTTTAAAAAAGCCGGCCATGTTGCTGCTGAGGTCATGTACGCGGCCCAGCAAGCACCGTCGAAATGTCTCCAAAATCTGGTTGATGCTCCAGCGTTTGAATCGTGAACGCGGAGCTGTTGGCATAAGTGTATGTAACAGTATGATACCTAACTGCATCAAGATCAACTCGGCACACGGTGCCTCTCGGCTATTACTGAATGTGAATGCTCGCGGTTCTAACCGTACCTTCTTTCGCCGTATTATTGGATTTCTGGCATTTTGTTGACGACAGATCCCATTAAGAGGTGCAGCGACGTCGAAGTCAGACGCACCATTGCTTGTGCTGCCGAAGGCCTTTCATTCCTTTAACGAGATTTCCCATCAGATTTCCAAAGCCATTGATGGAGTAAATTGACGTTATACAAAAGCGTACTGGCAGTAAAGAACGGAGAAACCCCTCTGAAATCAGATCGAGTTACTACACACATAAAAAGGACCAATTTAGTAACGGCTGTATGTCACTGACTGCTTTGTGCATACTGTCTGACTGCTTATGTTATTGCAGAAGTATATTGTGGTCCATGAGTGTAATGGAGTAGGTTGAGCTCATTGCGGGTGCAAATGTGTACTGTGTACAATATTCTCAATTTGTACATAATCGTGGCCTCAGAACCTACTCTCAATCCTACTACAGCAGTCAATATTTTGGAAATACCTACATTTCTGTCGAGCTGGGCCCTACAGAGTTTTATTTTCCTATTCTTTGTCCTAGCTCTGCAGGTGAACAAACCGACAAAGCCGGTTACATTCCAGTACACACAAAACCTGGCAAACTTTTTCTGATATATCCCAGCTAACTCAGTTTAACAAGCTTCCCATTTACTTTTGTCACTTTGTCTTTATAACTGAAAACTTACACATTTTTTGAAACATTTTTATTCTTTTTTGAGTCATCAGTCTTCTGTCTGGTTTTATCCGGCCCACCTCGAATTCCTCTCGTGTGCTAACCGTTTCATCGCAGTCTAGCGATTGCGCCCTCAGTCCTCAATTATTTGCTGGATGTGTTCAAACCGCTGTTTTGTTCTACAGTTTATAACCTCTACAGCAGCCTCTAATAGCTGTAATCCCCTGATGCCTTAACCGATGTCATATCATTCTGTCCCTTCTTCTTGTCAGAGTTTTCCATATCTACCTTTCCTCGCTGCGAAGAACCTACTCATTCCTTACCTTATCCGTCCACCTGATTTTCAACATTCCTTTGTAGCACCACATCTCAAAGGCTTCGATTCTCTTCAACTTGTCCCACTCTCCATGTCTCACTACCATCCAATGCTGTGCTCCAAACGTACATTCTCAGATATTTATTCTTCCGCTTAAGACCTATGTTTGATACTAGCAGACTTCTCTTAGCCAGGAATTCCTTTTTGCCACTGCTAGTCTGCTTTTCATGTCCTCCTTACTTCGTCCGTCGCAGGTTATTTTGCTTCCTAGGTAGCAGAATCACTTAACTTCATCTACTTCATGATCGCCAGTTCTAATGTTAAGCTCCTCGGTGTTCCCATTTGTGCATATCTGCTACTTCTCATTACTTTCGTGTTCTTTGATTTACTTTCAATTCTTATTCTATACTCAAACTGTTTATTCAATTCAGCATCTTCTCCAATTCTTCTTCACTTTCACTGAGGATAGCAATGTCATCAGCGAGTTTTATCTTTGATATCCTTTCACCCTGAATTTCAATCCAACTCTTGAACCTTTCTATTGTTTCCCCTCTGCTTCTTCGATGTATAGATTGAACAGCAGGGAACTGAATAGTAGGCGCGAAAGATTACATTCCCGTCTTACACTCTTACTCATCCGAGCCCTTGGTTCTTGCACTTCCAGTCTAATTGTTCCCTCTTGGTACTTGCACATTACCCGCATTTTCCTACAGCTTGCCCCTATTCTTCTCAGGATTTCGAATGTTTTGCACCATTTTACACTTTCGAACGCTTTCTCCAGGTCGATAGATTCTGCCAACGTGTCTCGATTTTTCTTTAGTCTTGCTTCCATTACCAACCGCAACGTCAGAACTCCGTCTCTGGTGCCTTTGCCTTTCCTAAATCAAGATTGACTGTCATCTGACACATCATCAATATTCTTTTCCATTCCTCTGTATATTATTCTTGTCAGTAACTTGGATGCATCAGCTGTTAAACTGCATGTGCGATAATTTCCGCACTTGTAATCTCTTGCTATCTTCGAGACTGTGTGGATCATGTTTTTCTGAAAGTCTGATGGGATATCGCTAGTTTCATACACCGTTCGCACCAACCCAAACACTAGTTTTGTTGCTACTTCCACCAGTGATTTTAGAAACTGTGATAGAATGTTATCTATCCCTTTTGCCTTACTTGACCTTAGGTTTTCTAAAGCTCTTTAAATTCTGATTCTAATACTGGATCTTCTGTCCCTTCCCTGTTGGCGCCTTTATTTTCTTCTATCACGTAGTCAGACAAGTCTTCCCCCGACATAGAGAGCTTCAGTGCACGCTTTCCATCTATCCGCTCTCTCTTCTACTTTTAAAAGTGGAATTCCCATTGAATTCGTATTGTTACTGCAGTGCTTTTAATGTCACTGAAGGCTATTATGACTTCCTATACGCTGAATCGGCCCTTTCGACGATGGTTCCTTCTTCCATTTCTTCATATTTTTCATTCAGCCATTTTATCTTAGCTCCCCTGCACTCCCTAGTTATTTCGTTCCTAACTGACTAGTATTTCTGTATTCCTGTACTTTGGTGAACACTTTTGTACTTCCTTCTTTCTTCGATCAGCTGAAGTATGTGATCTGTTATCCATGGTTTCTTCGCAGTTGCCTTCCTTGCACCTACGGTTTTCTTTGCAACTTCTGTGATTGCTCTCTTTAGAGATGTCCATTCCTCTTCAACTGCACTGCGTACTGAGCCGCTCATTATCGCAATGCCTATTGCCTCAGAGGACATCAGGCATATCTCTTCTTTCCGTAGCACTTCCGAATCCATTTGTTTGAGCGCTGATTCTTCCCGACTAGTCTCTTAAATTTCAGCCTACTCTTCATCATTACAGAATTGTGATCCGAGTCTTACAGTCCAGTATCTGATATCGGAATTTCCAAGTATACCTCCTCCTCTCGTAAATCTTGAACAGAGTATTCGCAATTACTTATCGATATTTATTTCAGAGCTCAGCTAGTCTTTGTCTTTACCGTTCCTACTATTACTCCGTTACTCCCATATTCTCCCATAACCCTTTCTTCTATACCGACACCTACAACCGCATTCCAGTTCCCCATGACCATTAGATTTTCATCTCCCTTTGCGTACTGAATTACCCATACAGTATATCCATCTCTTTATCTTTGGCTTGCGACATCGGCATGGGTAGCGGAATCATTTTGTCGGTGCTGGTCTGCCGTCGATTCTCATGAGAACAACCCTACCACTGAACTGATCGCAGGAACTCACTCTCTGTCCCACCTTCCTATTCATAACGAGTCGTATACCACTGTCTGCTACTGTTGGTATCACACTATACTCGGCTGACCAGAAATCCTAGTCTTCTCTCCATTTCACTTCACCGGTCCCCGCTGTGTCTATACTAAGGAGTACTGTTTCCATTTCCGGTTTCTCCAGCTTCCGTACAACGTTCAAGCTTCTGACATTCCGCGCCCCTATCCGTGGAACGTTATCGTTTCTTTGGTCATTCAGTCCTTTTCTCATGGTCACCTCCACCTTGGCAGTCCCCTTCCGGATATCCGAACGGATGAGCTACATTTCCTTAAGATTAATGCTATGACTCTGTCTGGCATCTGATTTTTCTTCTATTTGTGTTATGTGATCATTCCACTTACGGTCTCTGTGGATAAGATGCTCCTAGATATCTTACGGTAGGTACAGTTTCCTACTTTTCATCAGTAGTGTTGTAGTACAGTACTGGATTCATTTTCTCATTATGCTCAATACGTTACACTTACTTTAGTGCAGGGTCAACAGCCAGAGTCTGCACCATTCATCAATAATCTGCAGGTCATTTCGCAAATCAAAATAGTTTTTTGTCGTTGTTACTTTATTATATACAACTGCACCATCTGCGAACAGTATTGAAGAGTCTCCGACACTTTCTACCACATCATTTACTGATACTGTAAATAGTGGCTGCCCTATAACACTTCCCTGGATTACTCAGGGAATCTTTTGATTTTCTTCCGTTTAGAGCGTCTTGTTGAGCTGTAAGTACAACGAAGTCTGGAATCCTGTCGCAAATCTGGCTCGATGCTGTGTAAGGTAGCAATCTTTTCAATAAACGGCAGTGCGGAATGGTGTCTGATGACTCAGATATGTCAATAATGTTCATGTCTGGGGACTTTGGTGGCCAGCGGAAGTGTTTAAATTCAGAAGAGTGTTCCTGGAGCCACTCTATAGCAGTTTTGGTCGTGTGCGGTGTCGCATTATCGTGCTGGAATTGGCCAAGTCTGTCGGAATGCACAATGGAGATGGTAGATGCAGGTGAAGCTTATGTACGTAACATCAGTCAGAGTCGTATCCACAGGGTGGCGCTCGAAATGTGTTACCAATTGTTTCTTTCACAATTTACGACGCACATTAGATATCCTGCTGGGATCTCTACAGCAGTACCAGCAGAGCCTGGAAAAACAAATGAGTTACGAAATGACGTGTAATTCACGGTACTGCCGCTAGGTGACTAGTAAGCAGCAATGGCTGACAATGGAAGACTGACAACACAGCAACGATCGGCAATTGTGTTACTTTTTCATTAAACGAAAAGCCTTGTTGCGACTCAGAGGCGTTTTCGAGAACAGTTTAACACACGATGGGTTCCTTGCAAGAAGACCATCCACAGGTTGTACGATAAATTTGTACAGGAAGGAACAGTATTGGAAGCGAAGCGACCTCGGCCTAAGCCTGTTTGTTCGCCGGAGAATATTGAAGCGGTACGAGTTGCTGTACAGAGAAGTCCCAGGAAATCGTGTAGGAAGGCAGCAGTGCAACTGGGAATATCCAGACGCTCCGTTCAACGCATTCTTTATAGTGACCGCCATATGTACTCATACAATATGACCTGTGCACAGAAGCTCACTGAAGAACACAAGCAGCAGAGACTACTGTTTGCTCAGTGGGCGGAGGATAGGGAAGAAACTCTCAACAACGCTTGGTTTTCAGTCGAGGCGCATTTACAATTAGACGGTGTGGTTAACAAACAAAATGTACGCTTTTAGGCCACTGAAAACCTACAAGTGCTTCATGAACGACAACATTATGCTCCGAGAATTACAGCGTGGGCAGCAATTTCCAGTACGGACTTATTGGACCCTTTTTCTATGAAGAAACTGTAAACAGCGAGCGTTATTTGAGCATGCTTCGCAATAGCTTCATTCCACAGCTTCCTGCTACTGCCTTGCCCTTCAGCACGCAGTGGTTCTTGCAAGATGGAGCAAGGCCACATACTGCAAACACCCCCCCCCCCCCCCCCCAATAGTCGAGACCTCAATCCATGTGACTTTTTTCTTTGGAGGTACCTAAAGGAAAATATTTTACCGAAACGTCCACGTGATTTAATGGAGCTCAGAAGAGTTATTTTTCAAGCTTGCAGTGAAATTACGGAAGAAATATGCCGTAGGGTAATCACTAACTTCAGTGTTCGTTTGAAGGAAGTTAGGAAACGAAATGGTGGATATATTGAGCATGTGCTGAGTTAGAACAAATCTCCATGGACGGATCTTCATTGCAGTATATGTTCCATTCAGACTGTTTTGACAATAAAGTTTACATTCAAAAATAAAATGGTAACACATTTCGTGCGCCATCCTGTAGATGCATGATGGGTTCCATATCACTCAAAGTGCGCAAGCTCCAAACATTACAGAGCCTCCACGAGCTTCAACAGTCTCTTGCTGACATGCAGCGTCCATGGATTCATGAGGTTGTCTTCACATCCGTACACGTCCATCCGCTCGATACAATTTGAAACGAGACTCCTCCAATCAGGCAACATGTTTCTAGACACCAAAAGTCCCTTATCGGTGTTGACGGGCCAAGGTGAGGCGTAAAGCTTTGTTTCATGCAGTTATTAAGGGTACACGAGTGGGCCTTCGGCTCCGAAAGCCCATATCGATGATGTTTCATTGAATGGTTTTCACGCTCACACTTGTTGATGGCCCTGCACTGAAATCTGCAGCAATCTGCGGTAGAGTAGCACTTCTATCACGCTGAACGATTCTCTTCAGTCGCCGTTGGTCCCGTTCTTGTAGGTCCTGCCTCATCGATGTCGGAGATTTGATGTTTTACCGGATTTCTGATATTGACGGTACACTCTTGAAATGGTAGTACAGGAAAATTCCCACTTCATCGCTTCCTCGGAGATGCTGTAACCATCGAACGTGCGCCGACTGTAGCACCATGTTCAAACTCAATTAAATCATGCTAACATGTCATTGTAACAGCAGTATCCGATCTAAAAACTGCGCCAGAC
Source organism: Schistocerca americana (assembly GCF_021461395.2). Taxonomy (NCBI): domain Eukaryota; kingdom Metazoa; phylum Arthropoda; class Insecta; order Orthoptera; family Acrididae; genus Schistocerca; species Schistocerca americana. Next base: position 787,894,828 of record NC_060122.1, on the reverse strand, counting down.
ACTTGTTGTCCTATATAGGCGTTGCCGACTGCAGTGCCGTATTCTGTCTGTTTACATATATTTGTATTTGACTACGCATGTCCATACCAGTTTCTTTGGCGCTTCAGTGTACAGCTATAATTATATGCGTGTGTTCTATGACCCTTGTTGCTACAAGGTGTTCAAGTGCCTTCGCATAATCTTTGTGTAGAACCTTAATAGGTATTTCTTGTGATCCTGACGCCTTTCCACCACTTAGCGATTGTAATTGCTTTTCTGTTTCGTGATCGATTATCTCAATATCCGTCATTTCGACGTACTTAAGATGATTGGAAGGAGGGACCATGTTATGGTCTTCCCCGGTGAAACTCATCAGAAGGGCCGAATTCAGTATTTCGGCCTTCTCTCTGTTATCTTCCGTCTCAGCGCCAGTATTGCCACTGACTGAATGAATAGAGCATTTCGAACTGCTTACTGTTTTTACGTAAGACCAAAATCTCTCAGGGCTTTTCCTGAGATTGGTCGACAAAATTTTACTTTCAAAGTCACTGAATGCTTCTCTCATTGCTCATTTTCAGTTAGTTTTGTTCTGTTTGTCTGCAGGTTTTCACTTCCCTTGAATTTTTGATGACGCTCTCTGTGTTTACGTACCGGTTTTATAACACAGCTATTAAACCTTTTATTTAATTACCTTACCAACTTTCTTTTTGATTTCATATACTGCGTTCTGATTTCACGGATTGAATAATGTCGAAGATAGGCTACGATGTTTGTCACTCCTCAAATAATGCTTCCTTTTCACGCCTGTTGACTCTTACGATTACAGTCTGTTTTCTGTGCTACTAGTGAACAATCAGTCGCTCCCTGTATTTAATCTTAGCTAACTTTAACATTTCGAAGAATGTCTTCCAGTCGACACTGTGAAAAGCTTCAGTACCATTATTACAAAAATTACACACCTGTATCTAGTTCGAGTATTTGTCCATTTTTCAGTGAGAAGTAAGTTTCACCACTGATTAATTATTCCAAAAGTTGAAACAATGCATTCCGTTCTTCATGAAACAAGTTACCGAGTATTTGTCCATTTTTGAGTGAGAAGTATGTTTCACCACTGATAAATTATTCCAAAAGTTGAAACAATGCATTCCGTTCTTCATGATACGAGTTTCTTTGAAAAAAATAAAGACTGAAATAAGTGCATTACCCTCTTCTCATCAATATCTGTTGGCGCACAGTATTTCTTTCATCATAAACCCTCAGTCAGAGAACTTCATTTTCTAACTTGGCACTGACCGTGAAAGATCTAAGATAAAGGTGTACTACCTCAGATTATCATTATTCAAGGGACTGTTCTTATAAAGCTGTGTCTGAAATCATGCATTCTGATTTCTTGCAGTAATTATCTTTAACGCGAAGTATACCCCTACCCTTACCTCTACCGCTCACCCCTCCTACCCACGCATACTCAAATTTTATAGCGAGCAAAACTGAAATGCCTTCACAAAGTTGGAAAAAAAGATACATTAAACGAACGAAAGTTAATAATGCACCAATATATTTGTATCAAATTTTGTATGAGCATTAGCGTGCGCGGTAAAATTACAGGCCATCAGGTACAATGAGAACACGGTGCTTCTTTTACAAGTGCTCATTAGTAGTTAGAACACAATAAATCAATTCTTAAAATATTTTTAAAAGGGATAATCTTCTTCTCTTTCATGATAGGCAAGAAGATCCATACTGTATATATAAAAAGTACTGTAGCCATTTAGTCACGATATAGCTTACCGAAATGAGCACGAACGAGTTATTCCTCATTTCATAAATCGTCGAGGAAAATACGAAATTTAATTTCATTGCTTGCTGTTCTGAAGTTACAGCTAGATGTTTAAAACGTTATTTACAGAGCTACTCAGGCTTATCGCAACTTCGGTCGACTGAAAAATCGGCGCTTAGCTAATTATTATTTGGATTCGTCAAAAAAATGTAACCTTTCTTCATCTATGACCTATTTTACACAATAAAATATATGTAATTATATAAAATCGTTTAATTTTTTAATCAAAGGAGTAATTCTATGCCTTGTTTGAATTACATTCGGAATGTATTAGTTAACTATTCACAAGTATTTGTACGAGAGAAACCGTTCACAAAACAAGGAACGTAATTACTCTGATGAGCTACAAATTAAATAAGTCCGGTGAAGACTACCGATGACATTTAGTGTGAAAGCAGCAATACATGTTATTAAATAAACTTCCTGTCAGCATTTAATGGTGATTACTGGCAACCAGAGAGATGGAAACAGAGCCAGTGATACGGTCTGGAGTGTACTGCTGAATACAGGTTTAGATAATCCTTCATTAATTTTGTCCTAAAATTCATAATCGATGACTGATCACCTACATCACGCCTCATGTCCCCCAGCCTGTAGCACTGACTGTTTTCTTTCCCATTTTTTAAATCTTTTTCTCAAATGCATCTTCTAAATAGTGGTTCGCGGGGCGAGAATCTTGTTAAAACGCAGGGTATTTTTAAACTAGATACAGAAAAGCAACCAATAACTGTGAAAAAGGTAAATAACTTACTGAAATGTTTGATGCAGCATTAAATACATTATATCTCCGAGTTTTATTTACAAATGGTGGATGTGGATACCTTTTTTAGAACGAGAAATGTCCCATCTGTAATCAGTTACCTGTGAAATCCTATGATGCGAGCTCTGACGTGTGGTGGTAACTGCTTATGTTATCCGTTGTCGCCGCTCGCGTTTCCCAGAGGCGGAGAAACAAACACTCTGCCTTAAATATAACTCCATATACAGAAGTTCATTGGGGTTCAATCAGGTGACCGTAATGGCCAGGATACTGTTCCACTACCTACGTCCAATCCAAGTCGGTACATTCCTACGGAGATATGCGACTGCTTCACAATGATAGTGTAGTGGCACGCCATCTCGCTGGAAAATAAATTATGTGCCAATATACTGTTGTAATTGAGGCATTATATAATGTTGAAGCGTGTCCAGGTACGATATTCCAGTTACTTTTGACTAGGCGAACGAGAAAGGTCCGTAAAACTTGTTACAGCTTGCAACACAGAAAACATGTACCTTAGGAGGGTCCCGCACACGTTCGATCGCATGACATTGTTTCTGCCCATCCCACATCCGAACATTATTCCGATCCACTTTATTGCAGGTATGGACGGCGGCTTCGCCACTAAACATGTGTTGTTGTTGTGGTCTTCAGTCCTGAGACTGGTTTGATGCAGCTCTCCATGCTATTCTATCCTGTGCAAGCTTCTTCATCTCCCAGCACTTACTGCAACCTACATCCTTCTGAATCTGCTTAGTGTATTCATCTCTTGGTCTCTCTCTACGATTTTTACCCTCCACGCTGCCCTCCAATGTTAAATTTGTGATCCCTTGATGCCTCAGAACATGTCCTACCAATCGGTCCCTTCTTCTAGTCAAGTTGTGCCACAAACTCCTCTTATCCCCAATTCTGTTCAATACCTCCTCATTAGTTATGTCATCTACTCATTTAATCTTCAACATTCTTGTGTAGCACCACATTTCGAAAGCTTCATTCTATTCTTGTCCAAGCTATTTATCGTCCATGTTTCACTTCCATACATGGCTACACTCCATACAAATACTTTCAGAAATGACTTCCTGACACTTAAATCTATACTAGATGGTAACGAATTTCTCTTCTTCAGAAACGCTTTCCTTGCCATTGCCAGTCTACTTTGTATATCCGCTCTACTTCGACCATCATCAGTTACTTTGCTCCCCAAATAGCAAAACTCCTTTACTACTTTAAGTGTCTCACTTCCTAATCTAATTCCCTCAGTAACACCCGACTTTATTCCACTACATTCCATTATCCTCGTTTTGCTTTTGTTGATGTTCGTCTTATATCCTCCTTTCAAGACACTGTCCATTCCGTTCAACTGCTCTTCCAAGTCCTTTGCTGTCTCTGACAGAATTACAATGTCATCGGCGAACCTCAAAGTTTTTATTTCTTCTCCATGGATTTTAATACCTACTCCGAATTTTTCTTTTGTTTCATTCACTGCTTGCTCAATATACAGATTGAATAACATTGGGGAGAGGCTACAACCCTGTCTCACTCCCTTCCCAACCGCTGCTTCCCTTTCATGCCCCTCAACTCTTATAACTGCCATCTGGTTTCTGTACAAATTGTAAATAGCTTTTTACTCCCTGTATTTTACCCCTGCCACCTTTAGAATTTGAAAGAGAGTATTCCAGACAACACTGTCAAAAGCTTTCTATAAGTCTACAAATGCTAGAAACGTAGGTTTGACTTTCCTTAATCTTTCTTCTAAGATAGGTCGTAGAGTCAGTATTGACTCACGTGTTCCAATATATCATAATTAATAACATAATTAATAAACATAATTTTACAAAAAATTATCTTCAGTCTGCATTTTGTTGAACATTTCTACACAAAACACAGCTCATTTTCCTGTGTCATTTTCTGTTAAAGCTTCCAACAGTTCCATTTCGTCTGGATTGAATGAGAGGCATTCCATACCCTAACACTGAGCGTAATCGATTCTCAGCTGGCACATCTCGTTGATCTACTCGGACTACGAATGGAAGACTGCCGAACTTGTGCAGTTGCTGCATCAGAGAATGCTAGCCAATCCTGATCCGCCGTCCTACTTGGTACACAGTCAGTTTTGGTGAAACGATTGTACCAGTTACTAATAGTTTGTCTTTAAGATGGTGGCTGTAGATGCGGATTTGAATTCATGAAATCATACACAACACTACGCAGGCTCTGCACCATTATACGACTCCATGATGACTGCTGGAATAATTCATTTGTGCATGCCACCTAGCTGGAACTTCTGCAGCTAACGGTATTTGGCGGGATTAGAACTTGAAGATACACTGCATCCAGTGCTGTATGACGCATTTCTTTAAGTTATTTAACTTTCTCACAGTTAAATGTTTTTTTAACTACTTAACCAAGTGTATAAACAAAAAGAAACCTTGTATAAACGATAGTACATTTCCGAGTACTAGCAGTATTTTCGAAATACGGAATCTGTAATCTGCCTGTTACTTTAATGAGGACTTCCTGTGTAATGGAAATGTTGCTACAGCTGCAGTTTCATTCGCCTTATCACTAAACGCAAATGAAAACTCCTTAAGACCAAATTATCTTCTGATGCGAATGAAGCCTTTGTCTTGGAAGCAGTGAACCTGATACTGCTCTTCGGGCAGTGTAAACGGCCGGCAGAGAGGCAATCGAATCCCAGCGCCTGGACTCGCTTTGTCCATTAAGCAAACTAAACTCAGCGCTCCACAGAGGCGAAACAGAACAATCGCTAGGACCGGAGACAGTAGAGAGGAGGGGGGTGAAAGCTTTGATGAAGTTTTCGGAGGTATCAGTGTATAATTCACTACAGATTTCAACAATGACCGGCAAGTCATGACTACTCTTGCAGTAGCATTTTCTCAGTAGCAGACATTTATTGTCCACCGCGGAAAATATGTTTTCGATATCTCAAATGCTGACATCCGTTGTTCCAGATCTTTAGGATCAAGATAATTCTGATGCGTGCCGATCCTAAACTACTATGAAGAAAGAAGCTAGTCATCGCAAATGTACATTTAGCTTTATTTACAGCCTATAGCAACAGATTAACCACATAGCAGCTGTTCAAAGTGGTGAGCGGCACATAAAAGTTTGCTATACTCTCTCGAATATTCCTGGTGTCCGATGTACGAAGGTCACTCCAAGTAATGTACATTCTTTTTTAAAATCTAACTTTTGTTCTTCGTCTTTTCCGTTTACGGAGATTATGGAAACATTCTTCTCATTTATACTGGAATTTAACACAATCAGTTACTGCAAATCGCGCTATCGTAGCGCTCCGTCAAATTGGCTGCAGTTCTTGATATCGTCTGAAGCAACGTGTAGTTGCAGAGCTCCCGTGTTGTGACAAAACATTCACTAAAGACTGGAGAAGGTATATGGGAATGGCGCTGTTGACTGCAGTACAGTTATTTACTGGGCACCCAACCACGACATCTACATGATTACTCTGCAACTAAGAGTTAAGAGCCTGGCAGAGGATTCATCGAATCATCTTCACCTTTCCCTACCGTTCCACTCTCTAAAAGCACTGTGGAAAAACCATAACTTAAGTCCTTCCGAGCAAGCTCTCTTATCTCTCTTTGAGCCGTGGCTGGCTCATGCTATGCGTTGGCTTAAACCTTCGTTGCTATTCTGAGTTTAGTCTCCCATGGTTATCGCGATTATGCTGTTATCCTCTCTTCCCGCGGGTGGAAGCAGCGGCGTGTATCGATATTCGCACCTTGGACTATCTTTGCCCTGGCGCTCATAGTTTCCAGCTGGACTGTCTGCAGGCAGTTGGTCGGTTGGTGTGGAGCAGCGAGGAAATCTCCACAGCGCTTGGTTTGGCCGGACCCGCTGGCGGTCTCTGCGCAGTGTCGGGGTGTGTGGTGCTGTTCCCGTTGCTACGAGGTTCCTGGCCCAGCGATCCTGGACACGACAGTTGAGTTCTGACTTAATCTACCAGCAAGTCAAGACTGTTCACATTGTGTGGTTTGAATTTCGTTGTCAGCTGTTGGGATATTCCCGCGAGCAACAAAGTGTGTTTTCAAATTGGCAAATTTTAGCCACCCTAGAGTGGAGTTTAACTGTACTCGGTTATTTTAATTGAAGTGCATCATCAGAATCTTCTGCCTTGTGGCCCTTAAAGTTCCTGTTACCTGCACTGGCTGTTGATGTAAGTTCAGACAGTGTATTTTCTTCATCGTGTTGTCGCTGTCCAGCACGGTGTGTTGTTTGACAGCTCAATGTATAATTAGTTGTGGGCGCCAATACTGTCTACGTTTTACCATTGCACTCCCTGTCGCGTGCTGGCCGGGTGAAGCGGAGGTTATCTTGTCGGTGGGTCCGTTGACTGTCTGTCGGTTTTGTTGTCGTCGGATTGACAATGGTTGGCCCGACTGCCTGATTCACCTCAGCGAGCGTTAGTGTTTGAATTCCAGGCCGACCCTCGGAACTTCTGAGCGTCCTTGGGTCTACTGCTTTTTCTTTTTTTTCTTTTTTTGTACTTGTATGGCTTCTAGCCGATTATTAGACTAGGGTTGTTTTGCCCTTAAGGCGTCAGATGTTTTGGGCCTTGAGCCCAATTTAAGAACTGTTTTACGTAAAGCCTTTGGCATTTTTTATTATTAATGTTATTGAGTCTTAGGTGTTGGGCCTTCAGCCGATTTTGAATTTAAATTGTTTGCTCTTAAAGTGTAAGATTCTTTGGGACTTCAGCCTAATTAAGGAATTGTCTTATGATAAGGCTTTGCCTTTGAAATTTCTGATTTGGGTTGAGCTTTAAGTTACTGGCTTTCAGCCGTTTTTAAATTTAAAGTGGTCATGCCCTTAAAGCATAAGATTGTACAGCGTTTTCAGCCGCAAATTAAGCTGTATTTTCTTCTTAAATTTTTTTTTTCTTGGCTCTTGTAATGTTTGATCAAATAAAAGGTTATATGTTCGAGTGTATCTGACAGCCTCTTATTTTGGACCCTTTCCACAACATAAACTACCTGTCCTGTCCTGCGGGTTTAGCAGGGCGTCTCACTGTTTTTATTACTATGATCATTTCTAACTATGTAGGTAGGCGCCAACAAAATACTTTTACACCGTGAGGGGAGAGATTGCGATTTAAATTTCATGAGAAGATCCTGCCACAACCAGAAACGCCTTTGTTTTAAGAACTGCCAACTCAACTGGCGTACCATACAGGTGGCACTCTGTCCACTGTTTCACTATAATACTAAACAAGCTACCCTACTTTGAACTTTTATGATGTCTTCCGTCAGTCCTGTGTGATGCGGATGCCACACCACGCAGCAATACTCTAGAAGAGGTCCGACAAGCGTAGTGTAAGCATTCTCTTCAGTGGATCTGTTGCATTTTCCAAGTGTTGTGGCAATAAATCGGAGTCTTTGGTTCGCTTTCCTCGCAACATCATCTGTCTGTTAGTTCCCATTTAAGTTATTCGTATCTGTAATCTCTAAATATTTAGTTGAACTGACAGCATTCAGCTTTGTGTGATTTACCGTGCAAACGAAATTTATCGGATCCCTTTTAGTGATTATTTAGGGTTAATTGTCACCTTCGCACTGTACAGATATCTTGCCTAAATCGTTCTAAATTGGCTTTGGTCATCTGATAACTTTACACAGCGCTAAATGACAGCGTCATCTGCAGACAATCTAAGAGCTGAGATTGTCTCCTGAATAGTTTATGTATATCTGGCTCAGCAGGGGACCTGTAACACTTCCGTGGGGAATGCCAGATATTACTTCTACTTTACTCGATGACTGTCCGCCAGTTACTACGCACTGTGACCTTTCTTACATGAAATCACGATTCCAGTCGCACAACTGAAACGAGAATCCATAGGCACGCAATTTGATTAGAAGTCGCTTGTGAGGAACGGTGTCAAAAGCCTCCGGAAATCTAAAATTATGCAGTTAACTTTATATCCTCAGTCGATAGCACTCATTTCTTCGTGAGAATAAAAGAGCTAGTTGTGTCTCACAAGAACAATGTTTTCTGAATCCGTGTTAGCTATTCGTTATTAAATCGTTTTCTTCGAGGTTGTTTATAAAGTTTGAACACAGCGTAAGTTCCAAAATCCTACTTCAAATCGACGTTAGTGATATGGGTCTGTAATTCAGTGGATTTCTCCTATTTCCATTCTTGGGTATAGCTTTTGCCTTGTGCAACTTTCCAGACTTCAGGTACTGATCTTTCGAAGAGCGACTACTTGTATATGACTGCTACGTATGGAGCTCTTGAATCAGCATACTCTGAAAGAAACCTGACTGGTATACAGTCTGGACCGGCAGCCTTGCCTTTATTAAGTGATTTAAGCTGCTTCGCTATACCGAAGATATCTACTTCTAAGTTACTCATGTTGACAGATATTCTTGATTCGATTTCTGGAATATTTACTTCGTCTTCGTTGGTAATCGAGAACCGTGTTTAGTAATTCTGTTTTAGTGGCACTGTCGTTAGTAACGTCACCATTCTTATCGCACAGTGAAGGTACTGATTGCGTTTTGCAGCTAGTCGACTTCACATACGACCAAAATCTCTTTGGTTTCCTGCCAATTTCGAGACAGAGCTTCATTGTATTCGCTATTAAAAGCATCTAGTATTGAATTTCGCGCTAAATTTCGAGCTTCTGTAAAACCTCGCCGATCTTATAAGGTGAAAGTTGGCACACCAATACTGGGAACAGCGAACGAATTGCCAATCCGAGTGGGAATAATAGAAGCGGGTGTTTGGAGAGCATTTAGACAGTTGAAGTTGAAAAAGGTTTGAGCCTTGCGGTTTCGAGAACGTTGGGTGGACGATACCGAAATACTCACCCTGAAGCCTTGAACTGCCGAGCTGACGTGTGCTTACAGCCTTCACGGAACGAGACATGAAGACCTCCTTATGAAGGCTACCAAACAGTAGATCAAAAGTTCATGTCTTGACTTCTACCGTGCTGGTGTACAGGCCTTAGTTCAACGGTGGCGTAAGGCCGTTGAAACCGCCGAGAAATATGTGAAAAAATGGTATTTTGTCTCCAATGAATGTATCATTGTGCATTTCTTTAGGTGAAACCTTCGAATGTTGTTACAGGCTTTGAGAAACCTATCAACCACTTCTTCAGTTCCTATGAGCGTTTCATTGACAACGACTTCATGTACCCTCACAGGAAGGGAGAAAAATCTTACTCACAAAGACTATTTCGTACTGTTTACCAAGATAATATTCCCGACGACCCTAAACATAAGTAGTTTACGATAATGAATCTCATATGCGGTGCTCGTTTACTGCGTGCAATATATACTTCGGGCCACTGGATCCTTACCAAGTTTAAACGTCTCAGCCGTCTGTACAATTTGAAATCTACAGGTTTTTGAATGCCTAGAAGCAATTCATGAACTAAGACTTGCTCTCAATCGCCCCCTCCAAGTGATCATGTATTATTTATTTATTTACTCGTTCGGCATCACAGAGGCATAATTTACAATATTCTTATCACTATATACTAAGAAAGAAGACAATATAATTCTACACTATATTAGATATGTTTTTGAGCCAATTCTATGGCTGAGTCACTGAGTCTATGTATGTCCATGAGTTCACCACCATAGCCATATACTTTGCATACGAGTAAATGGTCCATTGTCTGTATTTCACCGCACTCACATACAGCGCTGTCTGCCAGGCCCCACTTGTTCATCAGGTGTTTACATCTCCCAACACTCGTTCTGACCCGGTTTAGAGCTGTCCATACTCTTCTTGGTAGGTTGAAGCCATCAATCTTCTTGTTCGGATCGTGTACCAAATTTTTGTTCTTAAATTCACTTGCCGACCATACTTCGTTCCAGGCCGTTCTCGGCTCAAAGGCTTGTAGTTCTTCACCGATTTTCCAAAAGGGTGATCTGGATTTAAGCCTGTTTGTCGGTGTCAGATCTTGGTGGATAGGGAGGTCCGGGTTGTCTATAATTTTCCTCTAGGTTTTTAGGGCTAGCTGTGATCGCCTGGTTTCTGGAGGCTCTGTGTTCGCTAGTACAGGAAGCCATGCCCTGAGTGTTCCCGAGATTATTCGCATTGTCTCTCTCAGCTGGACATCCACTTTAGATACGTGTGCACTTCTCCTCCAGACTGGTGAACAGTATTCAGCTACACTGTAGACAAGGGCTAATGCTGAAGTTCTCAAAGTGTTCGTTCCACATCCCCATGTTGTTCTAGCCAGTTTTGAAAGGATAGCATTGCGGGATTTTAGTTTTTGCCTTGTGTCTTCGAGGTGTGAGCTGTACGTTAGGGTCCGGTCTAGTTTCACTCCCAAATATTTAGGCTTATCCTCATGCCTTATGCTTTGGCCATTCGCAAAGATCATGTATTGGGCCAAGTTTAACAATGCTGATATAACTTCCTTTCTGTATCGTTGTTATGGTCTCATTACAGAACATCATAGAAGTACAGGGAGACAATTATTGAGCCATATGCAAGAAAATCGTCATAAACTGTGAACGGTTTGCGTTACGTCATTGAAACTGCACGGTTGGCCGCGGGCATGATGGGAACTATTATGACTCTTGTGTTCGGTTTAGCGACGAAGCACACTTTTATTTGGATGGGTTCGTCAGTAAGCAAAACTGGCGTATTTGGGGGACTGAGAATCCGCATTTCGCGATCGAGAAGTCTGTTCACCCTCAACGTGTGCCTGTATAGTGTGCAATGTCCTGTTCCGGAATAATCAGTGTGATATTCCCTGATGGCACGGTGACTAACGATCGGCACGTGAAGGTTTCGGAAGATGATTTCATACCCCTTATCTAAAGTGACTTCGAGAAGTGGTTCGTGCAAGACGGAGCTCTACCACGTCGTAGCAGGAGAGAGTTTGATGTCCTGGAGGAGCACTTTGGGGACCGCATCCTGGCTCTGGGGTACCAAGAGGTCGATGAGATGGTCCTCGATTGGCCGCCATACTCTCCGAATCTGATCACACGCGATTCCTTTTTATGGGGATATATTAAAGACGAAGTGTACAGCAAATAATCCCTAACCCATTGCCGAGCCGAAAATAGCGATTCAGGAGGTCACCGATAGCATCGATGTCCCGATACTTGGTTCCTCTGTGCCACATCATCGCCAATGCTGGCAGGCATAACGAACGTGTCATACCCCAAATGTGAAAATCTGTAGTGACGTTCAAGACGTTGAATAAAGTGTGTGTACGCCGTAGTTTGTAATTAATTTACTTTTTTGCATATAGTTCAATAATTGTTACCCTGTACATTTACGTAAGTATCACCAGTGACTAACTGGAGGCGCCAGTTCTTCTTCTACACTAGTTACACGTAAATTTGTTGACCAAACAAAGGCTGTCTAACTTCTGCCTTTTGCTTTTGCACCGCTCTGTGGCAGCTGGTACCGTTATATAACACCAGTCAAAGTTCTGCATCAATCTTTGTATTAGACGGATATGCATTAGAATTATGGCTTTTCATTATTCGTAAGAGACAGGGGTTCCTTTATCCTTCGTGAGCCAAAGATGGGAACGGCATCGAAATCATGACGAACACTGTGACTACTCCAATCACCACAAATCGTGTCGGTTATTCATGTGGGACGTGTGTACTAGGTGATCCGTTAGTTTTCGAATTAATACGAAAAAATTCTCATAGTCACAGGCGGGTACTTTTCCGCGGACCACTGAAATGTTTTGTACGGCCCACTGTGGATTCAGTGATTGTCTTCTGGTACAACGTAAATGTCTTAGTGCATGTCTATGTTACATACAAACACCTCAAGAACGACAAAGCTGATTAAACAGGTGTCCGATGGATGGGGTTAAGGAGAAACCTGCAAAATAATAGGTCCTAGAAGCTATGAAGGAGATTCTGTACTGTTCAGTCACATTAATGTGATCACCTGTGAAATGCCTGAATACGCACTTTCTGCAGCGCGGGTTACTGCGAGATGTGCAAGAAGAGAATCAATCACGTTCTGGAAGATATCGACAGCGATGCCGAGCCATGCAGGTTGCAGTGCCGTGAGGAGTTGCACTAGGTTTCTCAGCTGAGCATTCTACAAATTCTCGATTGTGCTTAAATTCACGGAGTTTAGTGGCCACGAGAGTAGAGTAAACTCATTCTGTTGCTCTTCCAACCAGACGCATACACTGCGAGCTGTGTGAAACGTTGCATTTTCTTCTGGAAGATGCCGTCCTGCAGAGGAAAAACAAACTGCATGTAGGAATGGAGATGGTCCCGAACGAAGAACGAAACTTGTCTAGCTTGAAGGGGGAAATCAGATGGCGCTATGGCTGGCCCGCTAGATGGTGCTGCCATAGTCAAACGGATACCAACTGTGTTTTTTTTAGATAGGAAACCCCATATTTTTACAAATTCGTGTAGTAAAGAAATATGAATGTTTTTGTTGGACCACTTTTTTTCGCTTTGTGATAGATGGTGCTGTAATAGTCACAAACGTATCAGTACGTGGTATCTCGTAACATTCCGTCAGTGCGGACGGTATTTGCTTCGTGATACATTACCCGTGTTAAAATGGACCGTTTACCAATTGCGGTAAAGGTCGATATCGTGTTGATTTATGGCTATTCTGGTCAAAAGGCCCAACCGGCGTGTGCTACGTATGCTGCTCGGTATCCTCGACGACATCATCCAAGTGTCCGGACCGTTCGCCGGATAGTTACGTTATTTAAGGAAAGAGGAAGTGTTCAGCCACATGTGAAACGTCAACCACCACCTGCAACAAATGATGATGCCCAAGTCGGTGTTTTAGCTGCTGTCGCGGCCAATCTGCACATGAATAGCAGACAAATTGCGCGAGAATCGGGAATCTCAAAAACGTCGTTGTTGAGAATGCTACATCAACATCGATTGAACCCGTACCATATTTCTGTGCACCAGGAGTTGCATGGCGACGACTTTGAACATCGTGTACAGTTCTGCCACTGCGCACAAGAGAAATTTCGGGACGATGACAGAATTTTTGCACGCGTTCTATTTAGCAATGAAGCGTCATTCACCAACAGCGGTAACGTAAAGCGGCATAATATGCACTATTGGGCAACGGAAAACCCACGATGGCAGCGACAAGTAGAACATCAGCGACCTCGGCGGGTTAATGTATGGTGCGGCGTTATGGGCGGAAGAATAATTGGCCCCCATTTTATCGATGGCAATCTAAATGGTGCAATGTATGCTGATTTCCTACGTCATGTTCTACCGATGTTAGTACAAGATGTTTCACTGCATGACAGAATGGCGATGTACTTCCAACATGATCGATGTCCGGTACATAGCTCGCGTGCGGTTGAAGCGGTATTGAATAGCATATTTCATGACAGGTAGATTGGTCGTCGAAGCACCATACCATGGCCCGCACGTTCACCGGATCTGACGTCCCCGGATTTCTTTCTGTGGGGAAAGTGGAAGGATATTTGCTATCGTGATCCACCGACAACGACTGACAACATGTGTCAGCGCATTGTCAATGCATGTGCGAACATTACGGAAGCCGAACTACTCGCTGTTGAGAGGAATGTCGTTACACGTATTGCCAAATGCATTGAGATTGACGAAGATAATTTTGAGCATTTATTGCATTAATGTGGTATTTACAGGTAATCACACTGTAACAGCATGTGTTCTCAGAATTGAGAAGTTCACATAGGTTGATGTATCACATTGGAACAACCGAAATAAAATGTTCAAGCGTACTTACGTTCTGTATTTTAATTTAAAAAACCTACCTGTTATCAACTGTTCGTCTAAAATTGTGAGCCATATCTTTGTGACTATTACAGTGCCATCTATCACAAAGCGAAAAAAGTGGTCCAACTAAAACGTTCATATTTCTGTACGTACTAGACGAATATTTAATAAAATTGGGGCTTCCTATTTTAAAAAACCGCAGTTGACATCCGTTTGACCTATGGCTGCGCCATCTAGCGGGCCAACCATAGCGCCATCTGGTTTCCCCCTTCAAGCTAGACAAGTTTCGTTCTTTGAGGGATTTTTATACGCTTATTTCGTGAGATATTTGGTCCGGTCACTATCAATGGACCACCCTGTATATGTTCGGGGCGTTCGTTCCATGACACCCATTTTGTCTGGTTTTTCGTTGATCCATTCGCTCACTTTTTTTTTTTTTTGTTATTGCAGAGGGTAGCTAACTCTCTGACCAAAAAACAGGTACCGTTTTCATGTAGATAAGGCTTACCGGCCAATGATCTTCTTCAGTACGGATGCACTAGTATTGCTCAAACTGTTACCGTAATCGGTAGATTGACTGCCGCGAGTAATGAGTATAGTGGGCAGGGGGTACTACGAATGTAGTGTGTAGAGAGAAAGTTGGAAGTGTGAGTCACACGGGGAGCGCGCCAGAGTTAAGTCCCTACAGTAGCACTATCCTCAGTGTCCTCGAAGGCACACTCTGCTACGTCTCAGCCGCGCTAGTGAATGGACGTTGTCTACTGCTGCGCTGCATTTCAGTGTTTACATCGCTGTACTTGTGCTTCGCCGAGTGCCGTCTGTCCGTTAATCTCCATGTTCGTTCGTATTCCTTGTGATCTCATCACCCCTTCAGGTCGTGCTGCTGCTAATTGCAATTTCGGTTGTTTAATAGAAACTTCGTCGCTGGATTAACCTTGGCTGCAAACCTCAGGAAGAATACTCTGGTATATGCTTTTGACAAGGAATCCCGTCCTGTTCAGCCGACACCCCTGGAAACAGATGACTGGATTACACAGGTAATTGGTCTAAATTCTGAAACCGTCCATACTTGACAACTGGATCAGGAAAAATACTGTGATTTTGTCAAGCTATTGAGTGCTGCGACTGTTGATACAGTGTTACGAAAGTGAGGTTGTGAAGTAGATTTTGTGCATAGAAATGACTATGAAAGTAAGGTTTCCATCTATAGAGCTGTCATTGATTACAAAACCGTTCGTGTCTTGAATCTTTCCATTGAAATTGAAAATGATAAGATTAAGGTAGCTCTTTCAAACTACGAGGACGTTAAATGAATTGCAAATGAGAGATGGTCGCCTCGCTTTAAACTGTAATGTTTCAACGGGGTCCGCTGCGTAGAGATGGACGTTAAGAAAAATATTCCGTCTCACATAACTTTTTTTATACAGGTCAGAAAGCTACATGTCATACTTGTAACGGAAGCGGCCACGTCAGACAGGAATGTTCGCGGCGAACTGTTGTCCTTAAAAGTAATTTTATACAGTGTCAGAAACTTATCTTAAATGATCTGTTACCAAAGAATATTCCAGACCAACTGGTTGAGGATATGCTGATGGCCCCTTTCACGATGACAGTCAATTTCCCCCGTTAACAACAAAGGGAAGCCCTGTTAGCACTACTCGTGAAACTTAAATGCAACCGAAAAAACGACCTCTGGAGACAGCTTGTAGTTGTTCAGAGGACGATCTCTCCTGTACAGCGTCCTCAGCAGCAAAAACAGTGCGATGAGGAGGCAGTGGAACCGGAAGGCAGAATGCGAACGGATACTGACGAACAGAAAGATAATAAACGTACGGTACCAGAAAATGAAGGGGGTGTAGTCAGTATTAATTTGCAGGAAACAGCAGGTGAAGTAGCTAATCGCTACGTTCAGCTGCTATCTGTTAGTAAGCAAATTCAGGGAGAGGTTGCAAAACTGCCATGTCCATTTGTTTCCATCGATCAGGAAATAAGTGATATTAATAAAGAACAAGAAAGTAGTGGCCGAATTGAAATCACGGTCAACACCGCAGGGCAGGCGCCAGCAACAGACATTGTGGATGTGTCTGCTGCTGCTCCAGATGCGCCGCGAAGTAACATAAAAGCGCAACCAAATGTGAATGTAGCTCGTAACCAAGGGAAGGGAAAATCCGTAAAGGGCGACCCAAGCCCAAAGAATGTTCGCTACGAAACGGTCCTGCACGAATCAAAAAAATGGTTCAAATGGCTCTGAGCACTATGCGACTTAACTTCTGAGGTCATCAGTTGCCTATAACTTAGAACTAATTAAACCTAACTAACCTAAGGACATCACACACATCCATGCCCGAGGCAGGATTCGAACCTGCGACCGTAGCGGTCACGCGGTTCCAGACTGAAGCGCCTTTAACCGCACGGCCACACCGGCCGGCACGAATCACTGCAGGAAAAATTAGAAACTTTACAAGGAAATCAGTCTGCTAGCGGTACAAGAGAAAACCTCAGAAGTAGAAAATAACGGGACAGTAACTAATAAACTGGCTGAAGTATTATTCCAAGTTCAGCCTTCCTAGAAAACTGTCAATAGTTTAACTGAACCCTGAACCACTGGAAACTACATTAGTTTATCAAAACAACTACGTAGTGACAGCGCAATGACGCAGTCTTATTCTGTCACCACTCTAAACATAAATAAAGTTACGCTTGAAATTATCGGAACTTAACAAACTTTTGTACGAATCCGCGACTGATAGTGCCCTGTTACAAGAAGTTCTAATGCCGGATTTAGTGTATCCCGGTTTTGCCAGTTACATAAATGTGTCCCACGAAACAAGCGTTGGATCAGCTGTTTCGATGAGAGAAGGGATTACAGTAAGCGAGGTGGAACGACTGGGATCCGGAAGGGGAATAGGACTAACTATGTATGATGTGACTTTCATCAACTTGTATGCGCCTTCAGGAAGTTCTTGCCGAGCTGAGAGGGCACGTTTCTTCAGAGATGAAATGAAATACTTGTTAAGTAAAAATCAATGACACTTTACGTGGAGGTGACTTTAATTGTGTTTTGAATCTAAAAGATCAGTTGCCTAATTGTAATTTCTTAAGTGATCTAAAACAACTAGTTACTGGTTTAGAATTAAAGGATATATGGGAAATCAAATACTTCTCCATTGTTGGGTTCACTTATGCCACGGCAACACCTCGTAGTAGTATTGATAGATTATATATTTCTAAAATGTTTGAAACTTCCGTGGCAAAAGTAGAAACCATTCCTACTTTTCAGACTATTCAAGTGTCCTGGCTTGCATAAATCTATCGAGACAGCCAGTTCGCCGATTCAAGAATCATTGGAATTTGAACATTTATTTGTTAGTACATCATAATTTAGAAGACCTGATTAAAGAAGCATGGGCAATATGCCTTCGTGCTCGTACTAGATATGCCACTACTATCGACTGGTGGGTTAAAATGACGAAGCAGGTTCTTATTCAATACAGTGCCAGAGCGCAAGAGAAATGAAATGCTCTATAGAACATTACTATTCCGATTTGAGAAATCTATATGATGAGGTTACAGCAGGTTCCTCACTTCGGATAGCAGACATCAAAAAAGTCAAAGCCCAGTTACTTAATATCAAGAGAAATCACATAGGTTGAAAATAAAATCGAAGGCAAATTCGGTGTCAGAAGACGAAACTAATTCCCTGTGTCATTTAGTGAATCATACGAGATACGGAAGAAGAAAATTTATTGATGGAATTCGAACAAAAAACTGTAAGACTCTCAGGACCCAGCAGGATATCATGGACGAGATTTATCGGTATTAATGCGAGCTATGATCTGTAAATCAAGTAATGATGCATCCTCGGAAAAATTCCTCGATATCCTATCGCCATAGCTGACAACGAAAATTTTCTCGAGGTAGTTAGTGAAGAGGACGTGTATGAGACTCTGTGCGCCTCACCACCAAAAAAATCCCCAGGACCGGATGGTCTGCCGGCTGAGTTTTACGTCCGTTGCTGGCCAATTGTGGATGCAAAACTCACGGACATTGTAAATGGGGTTATTCAGGTCAAATGATTCCGGGTGAGTTTAAGGAGGGTAAAATTGTTCTTGTGCCAAGAAATACTGGAAACAAAGATTCAAATAATTTTCGTCCAATTTCACTGCTGAATTCTGATCATAAATTAATAGCTAGTGTAGTAAATAAGAGAATTTGATGCCTTAAGGATAAAATTATTAGTAAACATCAGAACTGCGCGCAAGGCAGAACCATTTTTCAAAATCTAGCAGAATTCAGGGATATCATTGCAATAACTTCTGAAACAAAAATAAAGTGTGCATTATTTTCTTTTAGATTTTTATAAAGCCTTCGATGTAGTAAATCATAAATATCTTCTACAGACGTTGAAGAATATAGGTTTCAAAGATAGGGTCATGCATTTGATAGAGAACATAGCGAGTGGAATAAATGCAAAAATAGCGGTAAATTATCAACTATCCTGGCCGATACAAATATCGAGGTGTTCCTCAAGGAAGTCCTGTGTCCACGTCGCTCTTCGCCGTCTCACTGCAGCCTTTCCTCCGACATGTCAATGCTAGATCAAAAGGCTTAACATTATCAGGAAATATAACAGTTATAAGAGCCTATGCTGACGATATAAGGACCACAGACAGTCACGACACTTAACATCAAGAGCCATAATGCAGGAACGAAAGAAAAGCAAAGGAAGGAACAAAACAGAACGATAGTTTCCAAACATTGATTGGACTGAGATTTGGAAAAACATTAGTTCTAATGTGCTCACGTCTAATATAAAAACGTCATGGTACAAGACAGTTAACAACACAGTTAGCACCAATGAAAGATTGTACGCAATCGGACGCTGTGAAACAAATTTATGTCAACAATGTCATCTAGTTGACACAATAATTCGTAGATACACTTGCAGCCGTCACATGAATAGTTGGAAGTGGATCCAAAAGGTTACAAGGACATCCCTTGAGAATATATCGCTGTCATTGATACACAGGCCTGAAGCACTCTATTTCCCAGAGGCAAAAAATAACGCTGTGTACTGGTTGCTGGGAAATTTTGTTAATTGCGTCATTAACAAAGTAGGATTCGACAGCACCAAAGAGTTCAAGGTACACTTGCTATGTGAATACCACAAAATTAGGAGGTATTCGAATCACAAGAAAAAGTTAGGTAATATGCTAAAAATTATATTTGGAAGAATGGGCACTGGTTAATATAAAAAAGAAGACTGTGTTGACACAGACTTATTGTAGTACCTTAACGATATTATTTAAATTTTTACTGTAAATTTTTGGTATGTGCTTTTTCTACTTCAGAAAGTAGTTTTTGAATTTTTATACATTAATTTGTAGAACTTACGTGACTGTCAGATTGTGTGTCAAATAGCGTCAAATCACAAAACATTAAAGCTGCATTAATAGTTTAAATATAAATATGAAAATTGACAGTTTTTATTGAAATGTCTTTATCAATTGTACCTGGTATAATCTAATATTCAGTGGCTGGCAAATTACCCTGTTCATTTTTGCACTGTTACGTGTACCTAAGTTTTCCAATGAAAAATCTATTGTATAAGTCCACTTCAGATAATTAATATTACATTAATGTCCAGAAAGTATATTTGGAAGGCTAATCAACTTTATAACATCTCCTTTCCGCTATTTTCAAGTATTTAAAAGATTGTCTAATATGATTAGAAAATTGTTATTATGTGCGATGAGCATAAATCTTCCATATTCTGTAAACGTTTTGATGACTTCCATACAATTCTGTGAAATGCTCAAGCTAATTTGACTGAGCAGAGAAGGTTAAAGATCAGTTTCTTCTCTTAACCTGTCTCTCAAGGAGATGATTTCCTTGTATACATTAACATACACTCCTGGAAATGGAAAAAAGAACACATTGACACCGGTGTGTCAAACCCACCATACTTGCTCCGGACACTGCGAGAGGGCTGTACAAGCAATGATCACACGCACGGCACAGCGGACACACCAGGAACCGCGGTGTTGGCCGTCGAATGGCGCTAGCTGCGCAGCATTTGTGCACCGCCGCCGTCAGTGTCAGCCAGTTTGCCGTGGCATACGGAGCTCCATCGCAGTCTTTAACACTGGTAGCATGCCGCGACAGCGTGGACGTCAACCGTATGTGCAGTTGACGGACTTTCAGCGAGGGCGTATAGTGGGCATGCGGGAGGCCGGGTGGACGTACCGCCGAATTGCTCAACACGTGGGGCGTGAGGTCTCCACAGTACATCGATGTTGTCGCCAGTGGTCGGCGGAAGGTGCACGTGCCCGTCGACCTGGGACCGGACCGCAGCGACGCACGGATGCACGCCAAGACCGTAGGATCCTACGCAGTGCCGTAGGGGACCGCACCGCCACTTCCCAGCAAATTAGGGACACTGTTGCTCCTGGGGTATCGGCGAGGACCATTCGCAACCGTCTCCATGAAGCTGGGCTACGGTCCCGCACACCGTTAGGCCGTCTTCCGCTCACGCCCCAACATCATGCAGCCCGCCTCCAGTGGTGTCGCGACAGGCGTGAATGGAGGGACGAATGGAGACGTGTCGTCTTCAGCGATGAGAGTCGCTTCTGCCTTGGTGCCAATGATGGTCTTATGCGTGTTTGGCGCCGTGCAGGTGAGCGCCACAATCAGGACTGCATACGACCGAGGCACACAGGGCCAACACCCGGCATCATGGTGTGGGGAGCGATCTCCTACACTGGCCGTACACCACTGGTGATCGTCGAGGGGACACTGAATAGTGCACGGTACATCCAAACCGTCATCGAACCCATCGTTCTACCATTCCTAGACCGGCAAGGGAAGTTGCTGTTCCAACAGGACAATGCACGTCCGCATGTATCCCGTGCCACCCAACGTGCTCTAGAAGGTGTAAGTCAACTACCCTGGCCAGCAAGATCTCCGGATCTGTCCCCCATTGAGCATGTTTGGGACTGGATGAAGCGTCGTCTCACGCGGTCTGCACGTCCAGCACGAACGCTGGTCCAACTGAGGCGCCAGGTGGAAATGGCATGGCAAGCCGTTCCACAGGACTACATCCAGCATCTCTACGATCGTCTCCATGGGAGAATAGCAGCCTGCATTGCTGTGTAAGGTGGATATACACTGTACTAGTGCCGACATTGTGCATGCTCTGTTGCCTGTGTCTATGTGCCTGTGGTTCTGTCAGTGTGATCATGTGATGTATCTGACCCCAGGAATGTGTCAATAAAGTTTCCCCTTCCTGGGACAATGAATTCACGGTGTTCTTATTTCAATTTCCAGGAGTGTATTAATGTTGCTGATATTCTTGATAAACTGCTACTGATGCTTCTGTAGAGATTGGAGGACATGTAATTCAAAGTGCAGTTTTTTGTTCATTCATGTTTGAAGAAGTTTGAATGTCTCTAAAAAACTTTTCTTGATGTTCAAATTAATTCTTTCTAGTAATTTAGTCAGTAACACAATCTTCTGTTGTATTTCTTTGACATCAGCATAATTGCATGATCAAACTGTTTTTGTTTGAATCATTTCATGTATAACATGTGTGCATGGTTAGTGCATGTATTAAGTATGTATTTGGAATGTATAACATTGTTCCTTAAATAAATGGCGTCTGCCATGTAAGGAGGAGATACTGTGTTCGAGTCCCGGTCGGGGCACACATTTTCAACTGTCCCCGTTGATATTTATCAACGCCTGTCAGTGTGTCACAGGTCCCATGCAAGCGCAGGAGAATGTCTCTCATAGTGTAATACTGCTCGCAACAGCCTGTGTCCGTGGCAGGCTGCACATTCTGAGCCGCCGTTGACATCGATGACGGCGTTGGTGGAGACGACCATCGACCTAGTGTAGCAAAAATGTGATTCACCCGCAGAACCGACCTCTTTTAGTAGACACTCACGACGATAGCACTTAACAGTCGACCAGCTTCACCGTTTTCGAGATACTCGCTCACAGCTCTGGGTAATAATAGTCTGCCCCTTTTCAAAGTCGCTTCTCTCTATGGATTTCTCCATTTGCAGCCCATATTTTGGCTATGGTGGTCCCCCGTCTGTCTCTGCTCCGCTTGCATACTTTTTTTACTGTGTCACATGCCCGCAACGGCACCAGGCGTCATCCAACGTCACAGTGGGCAGTGGTCGTAATGTTTTGGCTTACCAGTGTATGTGGACACTATCTGCGAAATACATTGCGAATAGATTTAGTAGCAAAGCAGTATTAAATTTAAACTTCATGTATGGTAAGGCAGTTTCTCACGAATACCAGTGTTTATGACGACATACGTCCTGAACTCTGATAGTTAGGCGGTTCTTAACGCCACAACGATTGTTGCCTGACAATGAGGGACATGTGACTGTGTTTGGTTGAAATCGGTCCAGTGGTTTAGAAGGAGATGTGCAAAGCCCGCGCGTGGGCAAGCACACACGCACACACACACACACACACACACACAAACACACACACACACAAATTTTTATAAAATATGTGTATTAATATACTTGGTATTTTGACTCATTTTCTGCTGGCATAATTATTCCAGCGAATGATTTAGACATCTTCAGATTCCAATTCTGCCTGGAAACGTGATTTATTTCCTAATCATGTAAGACTTTTCCACTCCCCATAAAATCTTTCCACGCCGTCATGAGAGCCTAGGCTATTTGATATTACCTATCTACACTAAACTCCCTCTGAGGCTGTTGTGAAATTGCCTACAGCACATTTCTCATTTCAGAAGTTGACCGCGCATTACTGGAGCAAGGGAGGGTAACGGGATGGTGGAAGAAAGCCCACGTCATTCCTATTTGTAAGAAGTGTTGTCTGACAGATGTGCGTAATTATACACCCGTACCACTGACGTCAGTCTGTTGTAGAATTATAGAACACGTTCTGTACACACGCAGCACTTCAGACAGCAACGCCTAAGTTGATACTATCGTATTTAGTTCAAAATGGTTCAAATGGCTCTAAGCACTATGGGACTTAACATCTGAGGTCATCAGTCCCCTAGACTTAGAACCACTTAAACCTAACTAACCTAAGGGCACCACACACATCTATGCCCGAGGCAGGATTCGAACTTGCGACCGTAGCAGCAGCGCGGTTCCAGACTGAAGCGCCTAGAACTGCTCGTCCACAAAGGCCGGCCGTCTTTAGTTTTCGGAGGAAATTCTACGCACCATTCTGCACTATCGTTTAGCAGTGAAGAAAATACAACTAAGCCGTGTATCGGACTAGATTCCTGACTTCATTCCGGACCTCCTACCTGACGGAACTTATACCGGTTTTCTTAACGGGAAGATGTCGGCAGAAGTAAAGGTAGTTTTTGGAATACCTGAAGGGCGTGTTATAAGGTTTGCTACTGTTTACGAAACTACACATTAATTTGAACACCGCTTATGTTCGACTTCGACGTGTAATAACCACAGTGCAGTGGTGGATATACAGGGTGTTACAAAAAGGTACGGCTAAACTTTCAGGAAACATTCCTCACACACAAAGAAAGAAAATATGTTATGTGGACATGCGTCCGGCAACGCTTACTTTCCATGTTAGAGCTCATTTTATTACTTCTCTTCAAATCACTTTAATCATGGAATGGAAACACACAGCAACAGTACGTACCAGCGTGACTTCAAACACTTTGTTACAGGAAATGTTCAAAATGTCCTCCGTTAGCGAGGATACATGCATCCACCATCCGTCGCATGAAATCCCCGATGCGCTGATGCAGTCCTGGAGAATGGCGTATTGTATCACAGCCGTCCACAACACGAGCACGAGGAGTCTCTACATTTGGTACCGGGGTTGCGTAGACAAGAGCTTTCGAATGCCCCCGTAAATGAAAGTCAAGAGGGTTGAGGTCAGGAGAGCGTGGAGGCCATGAAATTTGTCCGCCTCTACCAATCCATCGGTCACCGAATCTGTTGTTGAGAAGCGTACGAACACTTCGACTGAAATGTGCAGGAGTTCCACCGTGCGTGAACCAAATGTTGTGTCGTACTTTAAAGGCACATGTTCTAGCAGCAGAGGTAGAGTATCCCGTGTGAAATCATGATAACGTGCTCCATTGAGCGTAGGTGGAAGAACATGGGGCCCAATCAAGACATCACCAACAATGCCTGCCCAAACGTTCACAGAAAATCTGTGTTGAAGACGTGATTGCACAATTGCGTGCGGATTCTCGTCAGCCCACACATGTTGATTGTGAAAATTTACAATTTGATCACGTTGGAATGAAGCCTCATCCGTAAAGAGAACATTTGCACTGAAATGAGAATTGAGACGTTGTTGGATCAACCATTCGCAGAAGTGTACCCATGGAGGCCAATCAGCTGCTGATAGTGCCTGCACACGCTGTACATGGTACGGAAACAACTGGTTCTCCCGTAGCACTCTCGATACAGTGACGTGGTCAACGTTACCTTGTACAGCAGCAACTTCTCTGACGCTGACATTAGGGTTATCGTCAACTGCACGAAGAATTGCCTCGTCCATTGCAGGTGTCCTCGTCGTTCTAGGTCTTCTCCAGTCGCGAGTCATAGGTTGGAATGTTCCGTGCTCCCTAAGACGCCGACCAATTGCTTCGAACGTCTTCCTGTCGGGACACCTTCGTTCTGGAAATCTGTCTCCATACAAACGTAAGGCGCCACGGCTATTGCCCCGTGCTAATCAATACGTCAAATGGGCATCTGATAACTCCGCATTTGCAAACATTGCACTGATTGCAAAACCACGTTCGTGATGAACACTAACCTGTTGATGCTACGTACTGATGTGCTTGATGCTAGTACTGTAGAGCAATGAGTCGGATGTCAACACAAGCACCGAAGTCAACATTACCTTCCTTCAATTGGGCCAACTGGCGCTGAATCGAGGCAGTACAGTACATACTGACGAAACTGAAATGAGTTCTAACATGGAAATTAAGCGTTTCCGGACACATGTCCACATAACATCTTTTCTTTCTTTGTGTGTGAGGAATATTTCCTGAAAGTTTGGCCGTACCTTTTTTTAACACCCGGTATAAAGTGTGTCGGGGAAACGCGGAATGGGGAAACGGAGCGATCTATCTGACGCCCAAAAGGGCATGATTATGGGCTTTAGAGCCAAGGGTGGAAGCATTCCTTAAGCCTCCAAGGGCCGCTCTCGTTAAAGTATACCGTGCGTGGCAAATGGCGATATCCAAAGCTATCGCCGAAGCAACTATGGTGCACAGTGGTCCTTTGATGTTATGAGTCAACGACGGTTACGGAGATGTGTGCGGGTGAATAGATGTGCCACACCAGAGCAACCGACCGTCCAGATGAACCACCGAGCTACCAACAGTAACTCCTGAACGACTGTTCTGCGAACGGTGCTCCACAGTAGGCACTTGGTTCGTTCACCCAAGCTGTCTGTTGTCCATCGGCGACGAAAGGTGGCATTTGCACGCCAATACCGTAAATGGACATCCACTGAGTGGCGACAGCTGGCCTTATCAGATGAATCACGTTTCATGATGCATCGTACAGAGGTGTGCGCACATCGGACGTAACTTATGACGGACCAAGCAAGGAGGACATAAAAAGCAGACTAGCACTGGCAAAAAAGGCATTCCTGGCCGAGAGAAGTCTGCTAGTATCATACATAGGTCTTAAGTTGAGGAAGAAATTTATGAGAGCGTAGGTTTGAAGCACAGTATTGTGTGGTAGTGAGACACGGACTGTGGGAAAACCAGAACAGAAGACATACTAAGCCTTGGAGATGTCGTGCTACAGACGAATGTTGAGAATTAGATGGACTGATAAGGTAAGGAATGAGGAGGTTCTCCGCAGAATCGGCGAGGAAAGGAACATAATCAAAATATTGAAAGAAGAAGGGATAGGATAATAGGATACCTGCTGAGACATCAGCGGATACTTAGCGATATACTAGAGAGAGCTGTAGAGGGTAAAAACTGTAGAGCAAGACGGGCATTAGGTTACATCCAGCAAATAATTGGGGACGCAGGCTACATGTGCTACTCTGAGTGAATAGGGCACAGGGGAGGAACTTGTGGCGGGCCGTGTCATACCAGTCAGAAGACTGATGGCTCAATAAAAAAAGAATAAAAATAAAGAAGTTGTGAAAAGTCTTCACGAATGTTACTCAATCACACTGTCACACCTTTAGAGACTGGTGGGATTCTGCATTACCTTTCCTGCGGAGTGCAGTACGCGAACAAACAAATGCAAATGATCAAACGTTATGTAATTTAGTGCAGCTTTCAGCTGTGGAAGACGATGGTAACCGTATCAGTGGACCCTCTCCTCATCCTATGTAAATAACTTCTTACATGAGAATGCCTCTGTGGTATCTTCTGAAGAACGAGGTCCCGTGCCAAAGCTGATATCTCACGACCGAACCACAGGTAAGGATAGTTGCTGCCTTACGCAGCAACGAGTGAAAAACGACCTCAAAACATTAGTAGATGCTTACTTACGTTAGAAGTCAGCTCAGCTCACCTCACTCGTTAATCATCACTAGCTACAGCGTCATCTTACTTGATATTTATATAGACAAGTTAAGCGTTATGGTTTCACTAGAATCTGTGTACAGAACTTCATCTGTAGTTTCAGCAGTAAGGAACACATTAATAAGTTAATTTGCTTTAATATCAACGCAGTATTCATGACTTACGGATACTCCAGGGGACATCTGGGATGTGTTAAGTAGGCGAGTATTTATAATCGTAAGAAAATGTTGTTTCAGTTCAACAATAAGGTCAAAATAAGAAAGTGAGTCTTTCTAGCCTACCTCTGTAGTTTTATTGGCGTTCTCTGACATGAGCATAGTAGATTTCTGCTGCATATTCTTGTTCGGCTATGAGCACACTCTGCAACAAACACGAAGTACTATAGATTCAAAGAATGGGGTTATGCCAAATTCGTAGTATTCCATTGCTTCAGAATTATTTTCCACGGAGGAAACAATGTTCTATAATTGAGACCGCAAGTAGTTATAGAAAGAAGACTATATTTTGTGATGAATCACTTAATTAAAAAATAGTTCAAATGGTTCTGAGCACTATGGGACTTAACTTCTGAGGTCAGCAGTCCGCTAGAACTTAGAACTACTTAAACCTAACTATCCTAAGGGAATCACACACAGTCATGCCCGAGGCAGGATTCGAACCTGCGACCGTAGCGGTCGCACGGCTCCAGACTGTAGCGTCTAGAACCGCTCGGCCACTTCGGCCGGCTCACTTAATTAAACAGAGAACACGAAACTGCTTAGATTCACCTTCGGTCTTAAGCAGGACTTTCTCTCTGTAAGTACTGTCTGCACGGGACACGTAAACGGCGCCGACGCTACAGCATCAACTACCAAAATTGGCCATTCATCGCACTAACAATAAGTCGCCGATGTTTGCTGTTTGGATTTCGCCACTCGTGTTACGCATAACCATTGGGCACTTCTTGCCTTACAGCGCAGCCACTGCGCCCCTTACTATCCCCTCCCTCTTCAACTCTCTGACAGTGGATATTGCGTTGCACGACCATAATACGACCTAAACTAGCTTCATCATACCTGTATTCCGCAATCCATCTACGCCTTACTTGAACCTTTCCTCCAAGTCTTATTGCTACTCAAATAGTCAGGGCATCTTATGTTCGCCACGTATTACAATGGTTCCTTTGGTGGTGCAGCTCTTGGCGATAACGGGGGAAACAATCGGTATTGACTGCTAAGAGCGCTTGTGATGCCGCGAACACACACAAGCCATCGAAAAGCCATTAGCTTCCAGCCTGGTGCTACGCTTTATAGACTCTGCCTTCAGTATCGGAAATCCCAATTCTTGTACCTCACGCCATCCCGTGAAGGACGTAGAACAAAATCTTCAGCCATATTAGTTTCTAATCTAAAATTATAGAACGAAAGGGTTCATTTTTCTCCTTCGTCTTTGCAAGAGTATTGAGTAACTCATTACAACTGCAGTTATTTCACTGTAAGGTACTATCTTTAATATGAGAACTCCTCTTCCACAGTGCTTGACAAACCGAGGCATTCATAAGTTGATAAAAAATTCGCACATACGGGGAAATTGCTACTCTCACTATACAGGGTGTAGTAGGAATATGTGAAGATATTTTTATGTGTGGTTCCTTAATATGTACAGTGAGAGGCAGATAGGTTGCTCTTTGAGCACGTAGAAACGGTTGAAATGTAAGAACTCCAAGTCGGTAGAATTACTACAACGACGAGCCTTTCACAACTGTTTCAGTGGCTGATTGGACAAGCAGACAGTTTGCGAACGTAAAGGACGAGCGTTGGAATCTAACTGGAGTAAACTGTCATTTTTTTATTTAGACCTGTGCAAGTAATATTTTAAATTTTAAATCACTACAAATCGTGAAGTTGTAGGCTTCTCTAGGTCTCACATTCTTTCAGAAGATTCCATTTTATAATAGTTTAATCGTTAAACAAACAGACAAATGATCACAGTAAAAATATTACACTAAAGCGCCAAAGAAGCTGGTATAGGCATGCTTATTTAAATACAGAGATATGTAAACAGGCAGAACACTGCGCTGCGGTCAGCAATCCCTACATAAGACATGTGTCTGGCGCAGTTGTTAGGTCGATTATTACTGCTACTGTGGTAGGTTATCAAGGTTTAAGCGAGACTGAACGTGGTGCCAAAGTAGTCACACGAGCCATGGGACACAGCATCCCCGAGATAGTGACGAAGTGAGGATTTTCCCGTACCACCATTTCACTGCTGTACCGTGAATATCATGAATCAGGCAAAATATCAAATCTCCGACACCGCTGTGGCCGGAAAAAGAGCCTGTAATGACGGGATCAAGGCGACTGAAGAGAATCATTCAGCGTGACAGAAATGCAACCCTTCTGCAAATTTCTGCAGATTTCAGTACTGGGCCATCAACAAGTGACAGCGTGCAAACCATTCAACGAAAAATCATCGATGTGGACCTTCGGAACCGAAGGCCCACTCGTGTACCCTTGATGACTGGATAATACAAAGCTTTACAGTACGCCTGGGCCCATCAACACCGACATTGAACTGCTGATGACTGTAAACATGTTGTCTGGTAGGGCGAGTCTCGTTTCAAATTACACTCCTGGAAATGGAAAAAAGAACACATTGACACCGGTGTGTCAAACCCACCATACTTGCTCCGGACACTGCGAGAGGGCTGTACAAGCAATGATCACACGCACGGCACAGCGGACACACCAGGAACCGCGGTGTTGGCCGTCGAATGGCGCTAGCTGCGCAGCATTTGTGCACCGCCGCCGTCAGTGTCAGCCAGTTTGCCGTGGCATACGGAGCTCCATCGCAGTCTTTAACACTGGTAGCATGCCGCGACAGCGTGGACGTGAACCGTATGTGCAGTTGACGGACTTTGAGCGAGGGCGTATAGTGGGCATGCGGGAGGCCGGGTGGACGTACCGCCGAATTGCTCAACACGTGGGACCGCACCGCCACTTCCCAGCAAATTAGGGACACTGTTGCTCCTGGGGTATCGGCGAGGACCATTCGCAACCGTCTCCATGAAGCTGGGCTACGGTCCCGCACACCGTTAGGCCGTCTTCCGCTCACGCCCCAACATCGTGCAGCCCGCCTCCAGTGGTGTCGCGACAGGCGTGAATGGAGGGACGAATGGAGACGTGTCGTCTTCAGCGATGAGAGTCGCTTCTGCCTTGGTGCCAATGATGGTCGTATGCGTGTTTGGCGCCGTGCAGGTGAGCGCCACAATCAGGACTGCATACGACCGAGGCACACAGGGCCAACACCCGGCATCATGGTGTGGGGAGCGATCTCCTACACTGGCCGTACACCACTGGTGATCGTCGAGGGGACACTGAATAGTGCACGGTACATCCAAACCGTCATCGAACCCATCGTTCTACCATTCCTAGACCGGCAAGGGAACTTGCTGTTCCAACAGGACAATGCACGTCCGCATGTATCCCGTGCCACCCAACGTGCTCTAGAAGGTGTAAGTCAACTACCCTGGCCAGCAAGATCTCCGGATCTGTCCCCCATTGAGCATGTTTGGGACTGGATGAAGCGTCGTCTCACGCGGTCTGCACGTCCAGCACGAACGCTGGTCCAACTGAGGCGCCAGGTGGAAATGGCATGGCAAGCCGTTCCACAGGACTACATCCAGAATCTCTACGATCGTCTCCATGGGAGAATAGCAGCCTGCATTGCTGCGAAAGGTGGATATACACTGTACTAGTGCCGACATTGCGCATGCTCTATTGCCTGTGTCTATGTGCCTGTGGTTCTGTCAGTGTGATCATGTGATGTATCTGACCCCAGGAATGTGTCAAAGTTTCCCCTTCCTGGGACAATGAATTCACGGTGTTCTTATTTCAATTTCCAGGAGTGTATATAGAGCGGATGGACGTGTACGGGTATGGAACGACCTCATGGACCCATGGACTCAGGATGTCAGCCGGGGCCAGTTCAAGCTGGTCGAGGCTCTGTAACGGTGTGGGGCGTGTGCAGGTGGAGTGATATGGGACTTCTGACGTGTAGATGCGACTCTGACAGATGACAGATATGTAAGCATCCTGTCGGGTCACCTACATCCGTTCACGTCCATTGTGCATTCCTACGGACATGGGCAATTCAAGCAGGGCAATGAGACACACCACACGTCCATAATTGTTACACAGTGGCTCTAGGAAACCTCTTCTGAGTTTAAACACTTCCGCTGGCTACCAAACTCCCCTGATATGAACATTATTGAGCATATCTAGGATATCTTGCAATGTGCTGCTCAGAAGAAATATCCACCCTGTCTTACGGATTTGTGGACACCGCTGCAGGATTGATGGTGTCAGTTCACTCCAGCACTGCTTCAGACATTAGTCGAGTCCATGCTCCGTCGTGTTGCGACACTTCTGCGCGTTCGCGGTGACCCTACACGATATTAGGCAGATGTACAGTTTCTTTGGCTCTTCAGTGTATATGAGTATATCCAAGCTGAGGATGCAGCATTGCCCAGATAAGTATTTCTTTCATTAGGCCATCTCCTCTGCCCTCCTCTCTGTCCATCTGCCTCTCCTCTTCTCTCTGTCAACCTCCTCTTCCACCCTCCGTCTGTCTCTTCCTCTCGAATCTCTCTATCCATCTGCTCTTCCTGACTCTCTCTCTCTGTTCCTGCACTCTCTGTCCATTTGCTTCTTCCCCCCATTGTCCATCTGTGCTGCCCCCAGTTTCTTTGGGTCTCCAATGTAAGAAGTGGATGTATTTATTTGTAATTCCTTCTGGCGCCACCTGGTGTGTCTATAGTTTTCAGCTAAGAAAAATGTATCAGCTGATAGGCATACGTCATAGGTCTGCTTCAAAATGGCTAATGTGAATGTTCGCAAGCGAATAATTGCTCTAATTGAAAACGTGTTATCGGCCGCCGACAAGGAAAAAGGAAAGAGTACTCAGTGGCCTGGAACCACCGAAAAGCTTCCATAGGAGCGATTCAGGCTGTGGAGCAAGTGGAATACGTGAATTTGCTCGCGATTTTGCGTAAGAAAACGGATCGGTAAGTTGTCGCCTCGCTGCAAGGATGTTAAATGATCACCATAAGGCAGATGTAACGAGGCTGAAACCTATCCACGACACACTGCATCAGTTCTCGGGAAAAATTTGACTGTCAACCTTTGACATTGCTATCAGTTTCAATCAAGTTGAGCTCGATCGAGCCTGCAGAAAATATACTGCCTTCTTATTCGAAGAGGAACAGTACATTACACCGAGTACCATTCAGGCTAAAGGACTGGCGTTCGTCAATTCTGAGGTTACAATTACACCAGAGGTGAGGTAATTTTATGTTCCCTATATCGACGACTTAAATGTCGCGTCTGCATTTGAAGAAAAGACTTGCCCCGTAAGAGTTTTCCGTCTCGAAAAGTGCAAATTAATGGAAAATACGAAAATGAAATGTCCATTCCGCTTAAGAGATTTAATACAGTTCTTGGGGCTGATTTCATTTTATCGGGGGTACATTGTCCTCACAGATGCTGAGTCCTCTATGGGCGCTGTTGGAGAAGGGCAACAAGTGGAGCTCGGGAAACGAGGAGTAAAATGCGTTCGAGAGTGTTCAGATTGCATTTCATGACTCTTTGTTTGGTGCGCCTTGAATTCTTGGCACCTTTCCTTCTCTCCACTGACACAAGTGCTCAGACCATTGGGGGATGACTACAACAGGAAGGCAAGGATGGAAATATGCACACTGTGGCTACGTGCAGCCGGAAGCTACTGGACCCAGAGACACGGTATTTCAATCTCGAACTAGAAATGATTGCCACTGTCTATGCGACAAAACAGTTTAGGAGTTACCTGCTCGGCTGGAAAACTATATTCAGACCACCATGATCTAATGTTCCTGAGAAATGTCAGATACACGTGTAACAGAGTGATACGTTGGGCCGTGGCGATTCAGGAATACGATCGGGAAATCGCTTATTCCCGGTTAACTACTACAAATTTGCCGTCTGATTAAGCCTAAATCCTTCACGTGAGGAAGGCAACGAAGATGTCGAACGAAAAAGTAATGAGGTTATAACGGCAACGTTATAACAAAGGGACCAGGCGTGAATCCGATAATGTGGGAGAGAATTAGCGGCAGTACAAGACCAGCAGCCAGAAATCCGGGAAGTAATGGACATTCTGATCTACGGTGTTTGTGGAGAGGATGTGCGAATGAGAAATACTGTGCACAGTCGAGCGGACGGTATGTTTCCGGTGGACTTTGAGGGACGAAGGTGAAAAATTTGGTCCCTTAACGGAATTTTGGAGGCGAAGGAGTGGAAACGTGCCGTACTAAGACGGGAGGCTGCAGACATAGTTAGGAAATGTGACATGTCCCAGCGGGTAAAACATCCGAACGTGATTGTGAGAGGAGAAATGCATTCCATCACACCAGAGTCACCAAATGACGTTGCGTGTGTCGATCATGTAGCACCTGCCGAAAAGACTGTCCGGGAGGCAGTTTATTTTCGTTGTCGCGGACGCGTTTACGAAACACTTCAGGCTTTACGCCACAAACCGCACCACGACGAAACGCTGTGTAAAAGTTTTGACGGAACATTACGTGGGGTAGGCCCAAGAGAGTCCTCTCAGACCATGCTACAACTCTCACACATCCGAGATGGACGGCAGGATTAGAAAAGGAAGGGATGAAAGTGACATTACCCTCAATTTGAAACCGTCGACCCAATCCTGCAGAACGGTACATGCTGCAGTTGGATGTGTTCTTTAGGAGACCGAAGATAGAGAGGTACTTCAATGAAGCCGTGCACTGCATTATGGGATACAGACCAACAGAACTACAGTTGGAGAAACTGGAGGGGTCCGTGGCTGGCAGGACTGTCAAACCTCCGATGGGAGGAGAGACAGAGGCAGGACAGCAACCAGTGATCGGGCCCGAGAGTTCATAATGGAGACAGCGATGAAAAGAACATGAACGGAGCTGGGAAAAACGAGGAAGATTTACAAGATCGGCGACCGTGTTCTCGTTAGAATAAAAAGGCCGTCGGATGCCGAAAAGAAAAAGATTGCAAAGACCTTCCACTAGTACGAGGGCCCATACTCGGTGCGACAGGTACTAGCACAGAATGCCTACGCAATTTATGATGACGAGAGCGAGATTGATATATTTAACGCCCGCAGCCTGTGAGAGTATGTGGCTCGACAGAGTACTGTACAGCAGTAGCGCCATTTTCTGTCTTAGTAATCAGCACGTATTTATTATGCTTAGATAGTATTTTTTGTGTGTGCCTGGACTGTGGTACACTTGGTGGGAATCTTGGAGGTGATATGACGGTTGCATACGTATGTGCCTGGATTCAGTGCGACGTCGTAGCGTGCAGCGCGAGGCTGAGAGGGAGCACCCGCATTCGACAGCACGATACTGCGGCGTTATCACACAGCTCATTCGAGCGCATTGCCATTTCCATGTGCGTTACTTCTTGTTTGTTTGTTGTGTGCTCAGTAATATTGCATTGTGATGGATCCGTATTTGTCATATTACCGTGCGACTTGTTAAATGTAATGACGCTAGCGTGAAGGGTGAAAACCAAACACGCACCAACATTTGATATCATTTCTGTTGCAGCATACAGAGGCGCACCGTAGGTACCTTGCAGCAAACGGAGGAGACATTTTATCTTTGCAAAGTAGTGCATGAAAGGTGGGTTGAACCATGTTTGGGTTATTATGCATGTTAGAATTTAAGGAAAGGATAAAAATTACTCGAGTGTACAAAGTTAGGTACACGCACTTGTTTTTATATTGTTCAAATTCGAGTTCGTCTGCCCTGCTCGCACTGCGGTCGCTATGAAACTTAGTAAATAAGATCACTTTGCGTGTTCGAAGTTAAAAAAATGGTTGAAATGGCTCTGAGCACTATGGGACTGCTGTGGTCATCAGTCCTCTAGAACTTAGAACTGCTTAAACCTAACTAACCTAAGGACAACACACACATCCATGCCCGAGTCAGGATTCGAACCTGCGACCTTAGCGGTCGTGCGGCTCCAGACTGTAGCGCCTAGAACCGCTCGGCCACTCCGGCCGGCTCGAAGTTAAAGTTATACAAAGTTAGGTAGACAAACAAATTTGTTGACATTGGCGCAACTCGCACAGCTGACAATAGGCATCTAGTAAACAAGGAGGAGGCCTCCCAAAGATCGGTGATTCGTTGATTGTACAGAATGATTACACGTTCAGGCAGAAAAGAAGGTACCAATCTTACTTTTGTATGTCTCATGAGGTAAGAAAACATGTGCACTATAGGTAAAAACGTTAAGGTGATACCTATCCAATCCAGTCCGGTTTGGCCCCTGGCAGTCCAGTCCAGTTATGTGCGTCATAAAAACTTATTCTTCGTATATCCATAATTAAAACGGACGACTTTGGAAGTCAGCTGGTATAATATATGTTAAAAAATGACATAATTCCTCCAGCTGTATTAAGGTGTTGGTTTTATTAACTGATATCAGTTACTACCTGCCTTCCGCATGGAACACGCCTATCTCACCACTGACTACTAGTGTTAGACACATACTATAACTGTCAACAAGTATGGTCCTGAAGATGATGTTGTAACAACATCGAAACTAGTTGCCAATAATACCAACACCTTAATACTGCTGGAGCAATTACGTCATTTTTTAACATATAAAAACTTATTGTTTTGCGTAACCAAGTGTTTGACCTCAAATCTATTCTGTATCGATTTTATAGAGCTCTTTCATGATCAATGCTACTATGTAAGGTCGTCTTAATTCTAAGTGCCTTGCGTGTTTTCCATGTTGGCATTTCTGGCATAGAACTCTTTTGTAAACATTATTGAGTTGGAAAGTTTACTTTTGTGTCACATGTCGTAATTATAAGAGTGTTTAGTGTTTCTCTTTCTGGTATTTGTGATATTTGTGACATATGACTCATTGATAAACATCATTTTGGTGTGGAATTCATTATTCTTTCACATGTCTTAACTCTACGAATGACATGACGAACAGTATTTTTGTGAGTGACTTATTCTTGATTTTCACACGTCGTCATTACATTTCTACACTGCGTCTGTCTTTTGTACACTTGTGACGTTATCACATTTGTGCTACTCATCTATTGTTTACTTGTATTGATCTTTATTTATTTGCGAATGTCTCGTGTCTATTTATTAAGGGCATCCATATCTGTAAATCGTTGAATGGGCTTGAGATACTGGGGCACAATTTTTAAAATGTAATATCTCTACAAAATCCAGGGAGAGAAGTGTTGGTGCTGCTATTACGGACAGAAGACCTTTGTTTTCCTTTTTTGAAGTGTGAGTGCGATGGCCAAGTAATCATCGATGGGCGACTTTGTCGTGACTCTCAACCTTCTATATCAAAAGGTTAATAGTCATGACGAGGAGGTGTGTAATACCTTCATGCGGATGCGACCGTCGCCGACTCACACTGCTAGCGGCCCAGGAGAAAGCCGGCCGGACCGCATGCGATGAGTGCCTGAGAGGCGGACACTGCAGCCATTCTGTAGGGACACACAGGGTAGCCGGCGAACGCCCCCGCCTCGCTTAGGAATGGACACGTTGCCAAGAGCCAGGTGGACAATGAGAAGTGTGTCGAAAAGTCATGGAGCCCTGCAGTCGTTAGGATGGATCGTCAAGAACGTACACACGAAAGACTGTAAGTTTTACTGGCCTGGCAGCAGTCGTTTACCTCCCTCAGAAAGCGAGGATGTGCAGACAATTCCAGCGCCCCACAGGCACTGAGAGTAGAGTAGAGAAAGAGCGAACAGTTCGCAAAGGGAGGCTAACAATACTGTTGTTATTACATCCTGGACTTTGAAAGGTGGCTACACTGAGCCACAGCGCCAGAGATTGCGCCAAAGAGTATTATTCAGCCGCCTGCACTAGCAGTTTTTGTCGAGAAGTCGTAGTAGGCAGTTCTTGTCGAGAAGTCGTGGTGGAGAGTGCTTGTTGAGATGTAGCAGTGGTGAGTCGTTGTTGAGAGGTTCCCATGGAGAGTGCTTGTTCAGATGTTGTCATATTGTTTTGATAGGCTAGACACCAGATGTTGTTGGATTAGGGATGCTGTAATGTGCTTTTCGTCAATATATATAAGGTAAAAAAATTCCTTTTTTTTTGTATTATTTCAACGTCTTGAACAATAATGCCTATTGGTTACAGGTTCAGTCAACAAAGCATCTGGCTCGTGTTCTTGTATTAGGCTGTATTTCTGGTTTCTATGTGCAATTATAATATTTCTGTTTTTTTTTTATTACTTCAGTATAAATGATGTTTAAAATATCTGGTCTTATTGAGGAAGAACCGTGCCAGATGTGTACATTGAATCACACGTCCACACACAGAACAGCTACACTTGTGTTTTGTTGTTTCGTAGGTTTTATAGTTGCTGGGGACTTAATTAATTAATTGTGCTAACGGAAGTTTTCTCTCATTCTTTGTTGTTATTCTATGCAGTCAGATTGCGTACTAATACCAGTCAGGGCCAACCGTTTACGAGACTTCGTAATCGGACAGACAGCTACTACAAAAATAGTGAAACCACCGAGCCCCTCCCCACAAAAAAGAAATAAAAAACAATAGAAACTCGTTCAAAAGTAATATAAAGAAAATTATTTGTCTCGCAGACTTTTTTTTTTTTTTTTTTCTGATGTCGTGTGTATTGTGTGAATGATAAACACAGTAATGCTGTCACGCTTCCCAGTCAAAAGAAACGACGTTTGTCAACGAATCATTCCCGTCTGTTAAGTAAAGATGTAAATATTTTCATAGGTTGTTGGAACAAAATAAAAAACAATTGAAGATCGGGAGAAAATACAAGAAATAACGTACAGGTCACAAAAACTACACCTAATAGAAGAAACATTGTTAATGCCTTTGTGTAGACAAATAGAAACAATAGTCCTTGATTCAGAAGCTACCACTGAAATTTCACAAAATTCCTCTCTGCTGACACACTCAGCTGCCGAGTTAGTGACGCCGAACACACCTTGAAAGAGAAAATAAAGAGCAGTCGTAAGTTCTCACTTCCGATCGACGAATCCACCGATATTGGCTGTCACGCACGCCTTCCTTCCCATGTAAGGGATGCTGATTGGGATCTAATTGCAAGTAATTTATTTGCAAAGACCTACAGAACGAACAACCCGTGAAGAAATATTTCACGCGACTAATGAACACTTGGTCTGTAATGACTTAACGTTGGAGGATTGCATTAGTGTTTGTACAGACGTGGCCACTTCCATACAGGCCTAGCGAACAGATTCGGGGATAAGGTACGAGATGTAACTCTTAAGTTACAGTCCGACCATTGTCGCATCCACCGCGAAGCCATTGTTGCTACCTCTTTGCCATCTCCTTTGAAAATTGTGATGGACGAAGTAGTAACAGCTGTAAACTTCATCGAAACTCGGCCACTAAATATGCAATTTTTTGTGTCAATAAATAGGATCACAGCACACTAGACTTTTGCTACGTACAGAAGTATCATGGTTATCGGGAAGTAAAGTGTTAAAGCGAGTATTTGAAGTTGTGATATGTTCCCTACTGTAGGTCCCTTACTGACAATAATAAGGCTTTGATAGACTTAATACTAGGACGTTTAGTACTAATTTAGCAGAATTTCAAACAATATCTTGG
Source organism: Schistocerca americana (assembly GCF_021461395.2). Taxonomy (NCBI): domain Eukaryota; kingdom Metazoa; phylum Arthropoda; class Insecta; order Orthoptera; family Acrididae; genus Schistocerca; species Schistocerca americana. The sequence goes on along the minus strand of NC_060122.1, from coordinate 787,856,320 downwards.
AAAGAGTGTTGAAGATGTTTAACGGGTTCTTGTTCCATTAACGGAATTGTAACATTTTTCGAATATTTCAACTTTAGGCGTAAAAGACAAAATGGCAGATATGAAAGAGCACAGAAGAATGAAATCAAAAGTTTTCGAAATGCGTTAGCATACAATTTGGTTGTGCATAAGCAGCGATCATCCAACTATCTTCGATATGGCGGTTAATGTGTTGTCCCCATTTTCATCTACATTTTTATGTGAACTGGGCTTCTCGACATTGGATCAAATTAAAACATCAAAGGGAGAGCGACACAGATCCATCGACGAAGAAATGCAGCTTACTTTGTCAACGATTCACCCACGAAACAGCCATCTGTGTGCAGATAAGCAGGCTTAAGCATCACATTGAAGGTAATTCTTGTTATAAATGTTTGTTTTCTATAGTGAATTAGAATTAATAAATTATTAATAAATACATGAGTGCACTTTTGCTTTATAATAATAATAATAATAGTAACAATAGTAATTGGTTGCATAACGATGTGATATCAAGATTCACATGATTTAGAGGCAACCGATATTCTGGTATGCTATATTGGGTGTGGGAATTCCTGGATGTACCGTGGGTAATAAAGGTTTGCACAACATTGCCTATTTTTTCCTCTTATCACTCGATCTTTTTTCGTATTTTACTTGTGTTCTTCCTCAGCGTTCAAGCTATTTCCATACCATACTTCATCAAAATCGGTGAAGCAGTTTAGTCGTGAAAATGTAACAGACAGACTTACTTTCATAATCAATAGTAATGGTATGGAAATATGAATTAAAGACGGTGATGTTTGGTTTGTGGCGGCGCTCAACTGCGCGGTCATTAGCGCCCGTACAACATCCCAATTTTTGCACAGTCCAATCTAGCCTCTCTCACCGATGATGACAGTGATGATGATACAATGATGTGGACAACATAAACACGCAGTCTCCTGGCAGAGAAAATCCCCATCAAGGCCTGGAATAGAACCGAGGACCCCGTCATCCAGAGGCAGCAACGAGCTGCGAACTGGATTGAACACGTTAAGGATTTATGGACGTTGTATTAATTACGTTGAATCGTATTACGTAGAACATAGCAAACAATAAAATAATTTACACAAATACTATTACGTTTCACTGTCAAAAAGTAAACAGCTTTTCGAAAGACTAAATATTTTCCCTAATTCGCGTAATATTCTTCAGGCCAATAAGTGTCTTGTACAACGCACTTTCTAATGTGGCCTATGTTCTTCCTCAGCGTTGAAGCTATTTGCACATCAAATTTCATCGAAATCGGTTTCAGTGGTTTAATCAGGGACACGTAACAGACAGCTACTTTCCCACTTATAATATTAGTATGATTTAGTAGGGATTCATGATAAGGACATCACGAAAGGCAATGACAGTTTTATATTAAGCTAGCTTCCTGTCACATCTACCTCCTTACTATCACCAACCGATTGACATCTTTTTAGTTCTGTTTACAGTAGTACCGGTACATCGTCGCCGAAGCTTCCCGTTGTGTTGGCTCTGATAGTGAATGGACCGAGTATATGCTGAAAGGAGTGATCAGTCGAAAAAAACAATGAAAGCCATATGAGAGGGAGAGAGAGAGTTGGTTGGTATATGAATACTCCCACTTCATGACTGCCATTTCACCGTTGATTTACTAGAACGGTTTCGTACTGACGCTACACATGTCTCTTCAACGGGCTTCCATCGCATTACCGGACGTCCCACAACTTACTGACGAAGCTATTTACCCCAGCAATTATTCCTAATTTACCTTGCCCCATCAATCTCAGGCTCTGCTGCAAATTCCACTGCGTGACGAGGAAACTCTCGACCCGAATCTGTCAGGTGAAGTAGTGTAATGGCTGCTGTTGGGGCAGTGGCGCAATGGTGGCTGGGAAAGCGCTCTCCACGGCCAGAGAGAGTGACGTGCAGAGGTAATTGCCGGCAGGGGGGCGAGCGGCGGCTCAGAGTGGAAGAGGGGGTCCTCTGCCGCCGTGGAGAGGGTCGCCGGCAGCGCGAGGGTCTGCGAAATTACTGGGGAGGAAGCGAGAGGCATCGGCGGATATCAGACCTGCTCCTAGCCCAAAGCAATAATAACAGCTCCGGCTGTAAAGCGCTCTATAAAGTACCAGGTAGAAATATAGGATATTAATACTTGGTTGAAAGCCAAGTCAGATCCATGACACTGGTGGATTGTCTGCAAGATTAAATTTAACAAATTCCACTTTTCTCAGATCTTTGTTCCTGTGCTTTGGCCCCTTGTAACTCTCAGTGCCTCAGTTCATTAGACAGAGCGGTTAAAATTGAAGTGTAGTTACTCATGGAGCTCCAGTGCTGGCTGTAAACACTGTATGACAGCGAAACATGCTAGATATTCTATTGTGGTAATTCAGAACCGGTTCATGATGGAAAAAAAATTAGTTTCAGTTTTATCCACCAGGTGCAAATGGCGTTGTAAATGCAAGAACATCGTATAGAAATGTTTCCAGATGTAATTGATTAGGAATTGGTCGTGGGCAGAAAAGATCAAACAAGTGAGAGCGTTGATTTTATCATCAACCAAAATTCACCGAATTAGTTTATATGAGCCAAAGACGTCGACGAGATGCTGCACCCGTGAAACGACATGATCAATGGCTGCTCTCAGCAGTTACGGTGGAATCTGAACAACAAGTACCTGCATATTGGCCTTCAGCTCAGGTAGAGACCGAAAGTGTCCCTGGTAAACCCGTTCTCTTGCATATCCTCGGAGCCATAAATCGCACGGATCCAGACCAGGTGATATCGCAGGCCATGCTTCTGGAAATCCTCTGGAGATAACACTTTTTTGGAAGGTTGCATTCGGCTGGTCCCGGCGGAGGTCCGAGTCCTCCCTCAGGCATCGGTGTGTGTATTTGTCCTTAGGATAATTTAGGTTAAGTAGTGTGTAAGCTTAGGGACTGATGACCCTACCAGTTAAGTCCCATATCACACGCATTTGAACATTTTTGAAAGTTGCGTTAAGCTAATCTTTTAGTGGACAGGTGACATGAAGTGTTACCCCATTTACTCGTAGCATCAAAACAGTGGCTTCCACGCATTTGCTCTACTCCATAGCAGTAGCCATATGCAGTGCAGCCGGCCGCGGTGGCCGTGCGGTTCTGGCGCTGCAGTCCGGAACCGCGGGACTGCTACGGTCGCAGGTTCGAATCCTGCCTCGGGCATGGGTGTATGTGATGTCCTTAGGTTAGTTAGGTTTAAGTAGTTCTAAGTTCTAGGGGACTTATGACCTAAGATGTTGAGTCCCATAGTGCTCAGAGCCTTTTATGCAGTGCATTTGGGTATCAGTAACGTGCAGATGTCATGTTACACCTCATAGGCCCTCTGGGTATATTCTCTTCAAAGAATTACAACCATGAATAAAGGTGCTTCAAAATCTACACCACGCAGTTACATACGGCGAGAACAGTGATTCTTCGTGCACAATATGCGGTTTAGCGGCACCCTAAATTCGGCCGTTCTGCGTATTCACTGTACCCAGAAGTTTAAAATGTGTCTCGTCACTCCACTGAACATTTCCCGGCAATATGTCACCAATTTCGATCTATGGCAGAAACCGAACAACAAATTCAGAACGTTGTTGAGGATCATGGAATTCAAGTTACTGGAACACTGATGCCTGGTCTTTTACAGGTGTCAGTGTAAAATAGACGGCGAAACTTTCGATACTATTGACAGTTTGATGGACAATTCTCATGAGACTTCACGAGCGCTAGCACTAACACTGGAAGGGCACGTCCTGCAGTGTAGGTTTTAGAAACAGCAACCTCGTCAACAACTTCCACCATGATAGGACGCCTTCTCTTCCAGGTACCACACCTGTGTTTTTGAATTTCATCATCATCTTAATTAAACCATTTGGCAACGGCCTTGGTGGATACACCGGTTCCCGTCAGATCACCGAAGTTAAGCGCTGCCTCGTAATGACAACTGAGGAGCTACTCGACCTAATAGTACCGGCTCCGGTCAAAGAAAACCATCATAACGACCGGGAGAGCGGTGTGCTGACCACACGCCCCTCCTATCCACATCCTCAGCTGAGGATGACACGGCGGTCGGATGGTACCGATGGGCCACTTGTGGCCTGAGGACGGAGTGCTTAATTAAACCATTTAATGACATTAGACGCCTCCTCAGTCTTTTCAGTCGGCGACACTCTCTCAATGCAGAGCTGTCATTGCCCCCATTCATATAAAATAGTTGCAGTAGCAGCGCACGAGCTCTATTCTCGATGCTCATATCGCTCACCCATGTTACGACTTATCGTTTGAGCCGTTCGGAGTGGTCGAGCGGTTCTAGACGTTAGTCTGGAACCACGTGACCGCTACAGTCGCAGGTTCGAATCCTGCCTCGGGCATGGGTGTGTGTGATGTCCGTAGGTTAGTTAGGTTCAAGTAGTTCTAAGTTCAAGGGGACTAATGACCTCAGACGTTAAGTCCCGTAGTGCTCAGAGCCATCTCGACCATCTTATCGTTTGACTAGTTCTGTTAACAGTTCCACCCCTTCCTCTGCCGTGTGGACCAACCTCCGATGGCTCTCTGGGACCTAGATCCATTCCCAAATTTCCCGCCTTACGGTAGCAGACAATGCCATCATCGACCCTATTGCTATGTCCAGCACCTTGAGCCACCATTTTGCAGAAGTTTCGAGCTCATCCCACTATCACACTTTCTTCCTCCATCGGAAACGAGCGGAGGAGACTCAAGCGATACCCTTCTCTTCTCCGAATCGTGACTGCTACAATGCCATTAGGGAGCAAGATGATGCTCTCAGTTCATCCTGATCCTCCGCCCCAGGGCCAGACACCATCCACATTCGTATGTTGCAGCACCTTTCTCTTGTGGGCAAGCACTTTCTGCTTAACACGTACAGCCGCATCTGGGCAGAGGGCACTTTTGCTGGATGTTGGCGTGAAGCCACCGACATATCCATACCTAAGACTGTTAAGGACAGAAACGTTCCTTCTAACTACTGCCCCATCTTTCTTACCAGCTGCGTTTGGACGGTGATGAAACATTTGATTCATGCTCGGTTTGTATGGTGGCTCGAGTCTCGCAATTTACTGACGAATCGACAGTGTGGATTTTGAGTGCGGCGTTCTACAGTTGGCTATCTCATTACTTTGTTCACCCATTTCATGAATGGTTTTCAGCAGATATCCTAGACTGCGGCCATGTTTTCGATTTGGAGAAGGCCTACGACACCTTCTGGAGAACTGGTACCTCCGTACTCTGTACACGTGTGGCTTCCGAAGCCGTTTGTCCTGTTTCCTTCAGGCATTTTTAAAAGACCGAGTTTTTGAGGTGCGTGTGGGATCTGCCTTGTCGGACACATTTATCCAGGAAAACGGTGTGTCTCAGGGTTCTGTCCTGAGCGTCGTCCTCTTTGCTATCGCCATTAACCCTATAATGGCATGTCTCCTGCTGTGCATAACCGGCTCTCTTTTTGTTGACGATTTTGCCATCCATTGCAGTTCTCCACGGACCTGCCTCACTGAGCGGCGTCTTCAGCGATGTCTTCATTTTCTTTACTCCTGGAGCATCGACAGTGGCTTTCGCTTTTCCACTGACAAAACCGTCTGTATGAATTTCAGGCGACGCAGTTGGTTTCTCCCACCATCCTTACATCTTGGGCCTGTTGCCCTTCCGTTCGTTGAAACTACGAAATTACTGGGGCTCATGCTCGGTAGGAAACTCTCTTAGTCCTCCCATGTGTCTTACCTGGCAGCCTGCTGTATGCAGTTCATCACTGTCCTATGTGACCTCAGTGGTACTTCCTGGGGTGCCGATCGAACCAACCTCCTCCGATTCTACTGGTCCTTTGTCCCTTCGAAACTCGACTATGGGTGCTTTGTTTATGAGTCTGCATGTCCATCCCTGTTACGCTGTCTCAACACTATCCACCATTGTGGCATCTGTTTGGCCACTGGGCCTTTTTCACTAGCCCAGTTGAGAGTCTGTATGCTGAAGCTGCTGACCTACCACTGTCCTACCGCCATGACTTTCGTCTCATCAGGTATGCATGCCGTTTGTCTGCCATGCGTGGCCATCCATCCTATGCCCCCTTCTTTGATGATTCATTTGATGGCCAATGTGGGGACCGTCCCTCTTCTCTGTTACCTCCTGGAGTCCGCTTTCGGCACTTGCTACTGCGGTTTAGCTTCACACCACCTGCAACTTTCCCAGCGGGTGTGAATCCTTCAGGCTTCGTGAAGCGGCCTATGTTGACCTTGGCTTTCATTCGCTTCCTAAGGACACTACTCCAGCCTCTGTCTACCGCCTTCAATTTCACGAACTTCGCAAGGAACTTAGCTATAGTACCTTTGTATACACTGATGGCTCTTGGACTGACCATGGGGTCGGGTGTGTCTTCGTCATTGGCAGCCGTGTCTTTCGATATCGGCCTCCGACACACTGCTCAGTATTGACAGCCGTGCGCTTAAATGTATCAGGCCACGGAGTACATCGACGACACAGCCTTTTCAGTTGTGTCCTTTACTCAGAATCACTCAGCGCCCTTCAAAGTCTATGTGCGCTGTACACCGCTCATCCCTTAGTGCAGCAGGTCCAGAAAAACTGTCGCTTGCTCTCACTTGTTGGAGTCAGTATGAAGTTACTGTGGGTTCCTGGTCATGTTGGTCTGCCAGAAGACGAGGCTGCTGACGCTGCCGCCAAGGTTGCAGTCCTCTTACCTCAGTCCGCGAGAACCTATATTCCCTCCGATGATCTCTGTGTTGCCGTCTCTCAGGGGTTGGTGCCCCTTTGGCATCGCCAATGGTTCTCCCTTCAAGGGAATAAGCTCTGGCTTATTAAGCCTCTCCTAGCGGCTTGGGCGACCTTCTCTCGGCCCCACACACTTTTTACACATTCCGCCCAAGCTGCAACTGTCCGCCACTTACTGATGGAATGCCCATTTCTTAACCATTTACGTTCCAGATTGCCGGCTGAAGTGGCCGTGCGGTTCTGGGCGCTGCAGTCCGGAACCGCGAGTCTGCTACAGTCGCAGGTTCGAATCCTGCCTCGGGCATGGATGTGTGTGATGTCCTTAGGTTAGTTAGGTTTAACTAGTTCTAAGTTCTAGGGGACTAATGACCTAAGCAGTTGAGTCCCATAGTGCTCAGAGCCATTTGAACCATTTTTAGTTCCAGATTGGGTTTGCGTCTGAGGTATAGGCCGTTTTAGCAAATGACGCACGGGCTATCGACAGCGTTTTATTTTTTATCCGCCAAAGCAGTATGTAGAAGGCAATGTAATTTTTAGTTTTGGACCTCCGTTTCTGTGTGGTGTCATTTGTAGCCATTTTTCCACGTTCCTGATTTTAGCTGTCTTCCATTATGTCAATTAGGACTGACGTATTTGTCCTAAGTTTATTTTCAAGGCTTAATACGTGTTTGTACACAGGCACGCGGTGGCGGCGTTGACGATACACACGTCGACGAGGCATAGTGTTCAATGCTGTTGCAGATAGAGCTCACAGCGGAATGATTCCGCTGGCGTGCACTGCCCGCTTATATAGCGAGCGAACGACCTTGGTTACGTAACGCGCCTGATAAGGGACTGAGACTCTCCAAGCACCGGCTGCAAGCACTAGCTGTACTAGGTGTACTAGGTGTGCGCGTCTGCTGGTGCGCCGGCCTGGCGCCGAGCCAAGCGGGTTGCGTAACCGGCCGGATAGGCTGGCTGGCTCTGAGCACTATGGGACTCAACTGCTGTGGTCATAAGTCCCCTAGGTCATCACACACATCCATGCCCGAGGCAGGATTCGAACCTGCGATCGTAGCGGTCGTGGGGTTCCAGACTGTAGCGCCTTGAACCGCTCGGCCACTCCGGCCGGCGGCCGGATAGGCGCCAAGCGGGCTGTGCGGCATTATGTTTTGTGAATTTTTTCAATCTGTTGCATCCATGAGCCCCCGGTTCGAGATGTACCCTTGTCCGGTTAATGGCTCGTGTTCTATAGTTTGGCTTGGGTGTGTATGACCCCAATTGGTTTTTGCGCCCTGAAGCAAAACAAAACCAAAACCAACATTCATTACAACGACTCTGTAGAATGAATTGAGGCACTAGTAACTACTGGACCTAAAAGCAAGAACACAAACTTTTAAGAAAAAATAGAAGTTTGTGAAAATCAAATTTGTAGAGAAACCATCATCTTCATACGTCTGATTTGTTTTCAAACCAAATCTCAACATCCTGTATTTCCTATACAAAAGTAATGTACTATGAAATATTAATATTTAGCATTACATTTATTGTTAATGTTAATTTACAAAATTTCCTTATGTATGTTAATGACAAGGGTTTTTTTGGCACATAAACATATTGTACTTAATGAGAAACTAGAATTAGGACATAAAGAACAGATACTAAATGCACCACACACAAAATTATAAGCCATTTCAACGCTTCATGTTCCTCGTTATCATCATATTCGTTAATCAAATTCATTTGCTTGACTTTCTGATAAAAGTCTCAATATATCTCCGTATACAAGACACTGTTACTACTACAACATGCGTTGTATAGATGGCAAATTATGTTGCCCAGTTGGCGGTGCACGGCAACAATATTGTGCTTCGTCCTTTGGGTCCGTATTGAGATGAACATCAGGGAAATCAGTGAGACAGATTTTTGTGAGTGCTCATGTATACAATGTGGTCTAACAGCATGGAAAAATCTGGTTCACCACAAGATCCATAGAAATAGATAGCATGCATTCATGCAACAATCGACGACGATGTGAGTTACGGTCGTATGGTATTCAGCGCCTGAATTGCACTGGATAAGAACTGTTTTCTGGAAGACCAGTAAACACACAATTCTTTAAAGACTGGCATGTCATTAAAGTCTTTTAAGACATGCATGGAACAACTTTATACGACTGATAATTTAAACTTACGGTTTCACTGCAGTTAGCCGTAATCTTGTATATCACAATTGTTAGAATGACTTTAGACTGCAGAATGAACACGATCGCCGGCTCCAAACCGAGTAAAAGTTAATTTAGTAATGACTGTAATAAATTTGAAATTACTAATATTGGGCACGAATGATAATGAAGGAACTGAATGAACCGCAGTCGCGCGAGCTTAGATGTAGAGAGCACATGTAACGTGAACGCTAAGGACGTTAATTTGGAATGCAGTGATGTTAATTATAGTTATGAAAACCAAAAATACGCAGCGACTAGAAGCACTTCCTAGAAACAGTTTTGCATTATGTAACTCACAGTAATGCTGTGCGCTTGGATGTTTGTAGAATCGTGAACAAATTTAATTACTGTTCCTTACTGATTACTTTTCAAATAATGCAGTAAAAGGTTTCATGACAACAACTACTTGTCAATACTAATATTACACAGGCATCCGCACAAAATAACTTTCACAGAACACAACATAAAATTGGTTTGACTGCGAAGGAATCAGCATAATTTTGTCATAGATAGATGAACTGCCTTTAAATCACTTTCGGTTAGAATCGATTGTCTGCAGTAATAGTGCAACACTATATGAACAACTATCGTTACTGCAGCTTTTACTACAACAATTACTTGATTCAAAATCAATTGTAAATTTAACGGAATCTCCTTTCTTTTAACTGTTTCTTTCGCTCATAACTTACTAGGAAGTTATGGCGAGGAGAACAGGACCTTGCTGTTGATTAACGACTTGCGTCAATAAAGTTTCGCTCTCAAAGTTCATTCTTGGACTAATTACACTCTAATGTTCCAAAAATCTCACTGTTACGCTGAAATGCCTATTGTTGTTGTTGTTGTGGTCTTCAGTCCTGAGGCTGGTTTGGTGCAGCTCTCCATGCTACTCTATCCTGTGCAAGCTTCTTCATCTCCCAGTACTTACTGCAACCTACATCCTTCTGAATCTGCTTAGTGTATTCATCTCTTGGTCTCCCTCTACGAATCTTACCCTCCACGCTGCCCACCAATGCTAAATTTGTGATTCCTTGATGTCTCAGAACATGTCCTACCAATCGGTCCCTTCTTCTTGTCAAGCTGTGTCTTAAACTCCTCTTCTCCCAAATTCTATTCAATACCACCTCATTAGTTATGTGATCTACCCATCTAATCTTAAGTATTCTTCTGTAGCACCACATTTCGAAAGCTTCTATTCTCTTCTTGTCCAAACTATTTATCGTCCACGTTTCACTTCGATGCATGGCTACACTCCATACAAAGACTTTCAGAAACGACTTCCTGACACTTGCATCTATACTCGATATTAACAAATTTCTCTTCTTCAGAAACGATTTCCTTGCCATTGCCAGTCTACATTTTATATCTTCTCTACTTCGACCATCATTAGTTATTTTGCTCCCCAAATAGCAAAACTCCTTTACTACTTTAAGTGCTTCATTTCCTAATCTAATTCCCTCAGCAGCACCCGACTTAATTCGACTACATTCCATTATTCCATTATCCTCGTTTTGCTTTTGTTGATGTTCACCTTATATGCTCCTTTCAAGACACTGTCCATTTCATTCAACTGCTCTTCCAAGTCCTTTGCTGTCTCTGACAGAATTACAATGTCATCGGCAAAACCTGAAAGTTTTTATTTCTTCTCCATGGATTTTAATACCTACTCCGAATTTTTCTTTTGTTTCCTTTACTGCTTGCTCAATATACAGATTGAATAACATCGGGGAGAGGCTACAACCCTGTCTCACTCCCTTCCCAATGACTGCTTCCCTTTCATGTCCCTCGACTCTTGTAACTGCCATCTGGTTTCTGTACAAATTTTAAATAGCCTTTCGCTCCCTGTATTTTACCCCTGCCACCTTTAGAATTTCAAACAGAGTTTTCCAGTCAACATTGTCAAAAGCTATCTCTAAGTCTACAAATGCTAGAAACGTAGGTTTGCCTTTCCTTCATCTTTCTTCTAAGGTAAGTAGTAGTGTCAGTATAGCCGCCGGCCGAAGTGGCCGTGCGGTTAGAGGCGCTGCAGTCTGGAACCGCAAGACCGCTACGGTCGCAGGTTCGAATCCTGCCTCGGGCATGGATGTTTGTGATGTCCTTAGGTTAGTTAGGTTTAACTAGTTCTAAGTTCTAGGGGACTAATGACCTCAGCAGTTGAGTCCCATAGTACTCAGAGCCATTTGAACCATTTTTTCAGTATTGCCTCACGTGTTCCAATACTTCTACGGAATCCAAACTGATCTTCCCCAAGGTCGGCTTCTACTAGTTTTTCCATTCGTCTGTAAAGAATTCGCGTTAGTATTTTGCAGCTGTGGCTTATTAAACTGATAGTTCGGTAATTTTCACATCTGTCAACACCTGCTTTCTTTGGGGTTTGAATTATTATATTCTTCTTGAAGTCTGAGGGTATTTCGCCTGTTTCATACATCTTGCTCACCAGATGGTAGAGTTTTGTCAGGACTTGCTCTCCCAAGGCCGTGAGTAGTTCTAATGGAATATTGTCTACTCCTGGGGCCTAGTTTCGACTCAGGTATTTCAGTGCTCTGTCAAACTCTTCACGCAGTATTGTGTCTCCCATTTCGTCTTCATCTACATTCTCTTCCATTTCCAGAATATTGTCCTCAAGTACGTCGCCCTTGTAGAGACCCTCTGTATACTCCTTCCACCTTTCTGCTTTCCCTTCTTTGCTCAGAACTGGGTTTCCATCTGAGCTCTTGATATTCATACAAGTGGTTCTCTTCTCTCCAAAGGTCTCTTTAATTTTCCTGTAGGCAGTATCTATCTTACCCCCAGTGAGATAAGCCTCTACATTCTTACATTTGTCCTCCAGCCATCCCTGCTTAGCCATTTTGCACTTCCTGTCGATCTCATTTTTGAGACGTTTGTATTCCTTTTTGCCTACTTCATTTACTGAATTTTTATATTTTCTCCTTTCATCAATTAAATTCAATATTTCTTCTGTTACCCAAGGATTTCTACTAGCCCTCGTCTTTTTAACTACTTGATCCTCTGCTGCCTTCACTACTTCATCCCTCAGAGCTACCCATTCTTCTTCTATTGTATTTCTTTCCCTCATTTGTGACAATTGTTTCCTTATGCTCTCCCTGAAACTCTGTACAACATCTGGTTCCTTCAGTTTGTCCGCGTCCCATCTCCTTAAATTCCCACCTTTCTGCAGTTTCTTCAGTTTTAATCTACAGTTCATAACCAATAGATTGTGGTCAGAGTCAACATCTGCCCCTGGAAATGTCTTACAATTTAAAATCTGGTGCCTAAATCTCTGTCTTACTATTATATAATCTATCTGATTCCTTCTAGTATTTCCAGGATTCTTCCATGTATACAACCTTCTTTTATGATTCTTGAACCAAGTGTTAGCTATGATTAAGTTATGCTCTGTGCAAAATTCTAGCAGACGGCTTCCTCTTTCATTTCTTTCCCCCAATCCATATTCACCTACTATGTTTCCTTCTCTTCCTTTTCCTACTCTCGAATTCCAGTCACCCATGACTATTAAATTTTCGTCTCCCTTCACTACCTGAATAATTTCTTTTATCTCATCATACGTTTCATCAATTTCTTCATCATCTGCAGAGCTAGTTGGCATATAAACTTGTACTACTGTAGTAGGTATGGGCTTCGTGTCTATCTTGGCCACAATAATGCGTTCACTATGTTGATTGTAGTAACTTACCCGCACTCCTATTTTTTATTCATATTTAAACCTACTCCTGCATTACCACTATTTGATTTTGTATTTATAACCCTGTATTCACCTGACCAGAAGTCTTGTTCCTCCTGCCACCGAACTTCACTAATTTCCACTATATCTAACTTTAGCCTATCCATTTCCCGTTTTAAGTTTTCTACTCTACCTGCCCGATTAAGGGATCTGACATTCCACGCTCCGATCAGCAGAACGCCAGTTTTCTTTTTCCTGATAACGACGTCCTCCTGGGTAGTCCCCGCCCGGAGATCCGAATGGGGGACTGTTTTACCTCCGGAATATTTTACCCTAGAGGACACCATCATCATTTAACCATACAGTAAAGCTGCATGCCCTCGGTAAAAATTACGGCTTTAGTTTCTCCTTGCTTTCAGCCGTTCGCAGTACCAGCACAGCAAGGCTGTTTTGATTAGTGTTACAAGGTCAGATCAGTCAATCATCCAGACTGTTGCCCCTGCAACTACTGAAAAGGCTGCTGCCCCTCTTCAGGAACCACACGTTTGTCTGGCCTCTCAACAGATACCCCTCCGTTGTGGTTGCACCTACGGTACGGCCATCCGTATCGCTGAGGCACGCAAGCCTCCCCACCAACGGCAAGGTCCATGGTTCATGCCTATTATACAGCTAAAAATTACTCACTGGATCTTACTTTGCGATGATTTGCATGTGGTGCAAGATATTCTTTATTATGAAATACATTATTGGTAATAGGCTCTTCTTGATTAGCGAACAGCTTAAATAACTTTCGGCCACCGGGTTCTTCAGTAGTTCCAAAATATTCTTGACAGTATGTACTGTATCTCTACACGTGCTTGCTCACTTATATTTTTCTTTCACACTTACAGCACCATTTCTAGCACAATCTCCGTTTGTCATCTACGCACCAGCACACATGTCTGTACCGCATCACATCGCAGATGCTTCCCAAATCAACTCTCTGCTCGTTTCTACTACTGGGCGCGCTGCGCAAGCGATGTTGTTGTTGCATGAAAGATATTCTTTGTGTGTCGTACAATATAAACTTCCCTGACACCGTCAGCTTGTCTACTGTAGCGACGTCGTATGGTTTTATCTTGCTTATTCTTCCAGTATACATTACATTTTCACAAACACAATTTAGTGAATAAACTCATAAATACATATAATTACGAAAAATGGTTTTAAACACGCGAAGTCACGTAGCTGAAAATTCCGCGAGGCACAGGAATGTAGTGTTGCAGTCAGAAATATGACTATTGCCTGGGTAATTCGCGCTCTGTTTTAAGCAGAAGCTTAAACAAAATGTCTATGACGTCATGCCCCCGGACTGTTCGTCGTGCAACGATATAATTTTTCAGGGGCATTCACTTGTTTATGTGAACACTGTCTCCAAAATTCGTTGCGAATAGAGTCGGTAATAAAGTAGTAATAAATTAACAGTCCTGTCTGAATCTGTAGTTTTAATGCATGAATAGCGAAAATATAGTAAGCTATAAACTATTTTCATCCTTTTGTGGGGGTGCCAGAGAGAGAATATTTCGTAAAGATTTGAAATTATGTATAAAGCTCATTTCAAGTCGCTAACTGCTCTCATTCTAAAATAGTTGGTGAATGAAGTCCAGGTGTTTGTGTGTCGTCAGGTACGCTAACTCAAAATATATACACCGTTTCTAACTGTAATACTTTCTCATTTTATTAAACTTTTAACATAAGATTGTAGCTAATAATGAGTAGTTTATGCCAACTTTTTAAATTCAGTCATTAATTACGCGAAATATTGAAAACCTAATTTTTGTTGCTCTGGAATCCCGTAGATAGGCAACCTGCAACTCGATTTGGGTTCCGGGATCCCGGACAGTCGCTTACTAATAATGGCATTTCGCTTTTAAGCCCTGATTTTTTTTCATAGTTTCTCTCTCGGCCTCAGTTTCCATTTCATAATGGTTTTTGTGAATGACACACTCTCTAACCTGGACTTCTAAGTGCCAACAGCAAAAAGTACGGAAGGAAACAGAAAAATGAGTAACATATGAGAAAATAACAGGAGAGAATCATATCTGTAGTAACACGGAGGTGACTATAGACAAATTCTATCGCGAAGCTGATGATTTCATCCTTTTAATAGTGCAGCTACAATCTGATCCTGCTGTTTAGAGATCGTTAAATCACGAACAAGAGCGCTGAGGTGAACGTGAATTCAAAACGATGTATCATTAGATTCACATGAGCCTTAAATGTTTATCAATTAGTAAAAACAGTCAAGAGCGCAGAATATCTCATTTATCGAAATGACCGGTTTCGGCACGTTTAATCGGCTATCTTCAAATTATGAGCAACATTTGGCTGGAGGTGACAGAGTGGTGAACAGCTGCGTGTGATCACAACTCTGTTCCTTCTAATGTTGGTTAAAATTACTATACTGTCTTTTGCTTGATCGTCACTGTAATCACTTCCACTGTCATACTCTTATCCGGCTCTGGTATCGGCATTTTTCCACTTTCAGTTGCCAGCCTTGTAACAAATTGTAAACTAAGACACTGTATAGTTTTCTTTGTTTCCGAGGCGATCAGTCTACGTTTGTCATCCAAAAATAACACTCCGTTGTATGGTCTGGTCCTTTGCGCATCGTGGGAGCAGCGAAGTACATGTAGCGTGAATATATGGATTTCAGGTTTTGCTCCAGATGCCAGCCTCACACCCGAAAGATGCACACATCAACAAGAGTTTAGAATCAGTCCTCTATTTCGAAATTCGTGGCACAGAAGTAAAGTACTGACTGTGAGGCATACAATATACATATTACCGGAAAAAATGCAATTCCGTCAAGGACAAAGCCATTTTATTGGCAAGTGAGGTGACAGGTAGTTCATCATTTCAGAAGTGTATGATAAATTCAGACCATATAGAATAAACATGCCATAGCAAGGATGCCCAAACAGTCTCATCAATGCACAGTACAATACCCCCACCCCCTCTGGTAGCAAAGTAGACGTGCATCCTCGAATGTATACAATCACAAAGGCGCCGAATGGCATCTTGCCATAGATTATCCAAAGCGTCTTGCACCTTTTATTGCAACTGGGCAATGGATGTTGCAGTCCATGGCAAACGAGGAATTTCCCGCTTCGTCATGTCCCACACAAGTTCAGTCTGTAGGAGATCTGGTGAATTTCCAGGGCAATTGCTCTGCATGTTGCATCGCAGCAGCAGTATGAGGATGTGCACTGTCCGGCTGAAAAAGCACATTACCGTCCTCTCGAAGAAATGAAAGTAGCACGGTAATAACAATCTGTGCAGACACTGGTTGCCTTACCCTGCAGGAAAACCGAATGTGACTGCAAGTGGTAACTGATGCCGCCGCCCCCCACCCCTCCCAACCACCACACACATCCTGAAGCCTGCGGTGGGACCTGTGTGTTGGGGGGAATTCAGTTTGGAATACACAACTTATCATGTCTACGCCATATACGTGTACGTCCATCACTCACAAAGGCAGAACCTACTCTCATCACATACAGTAAGAGAGCCCCATTCCACTCTCCAGTCACCTCTTTAATGACACCAAAGGACATGTGATTTCCGGTGTCGTGGTGTGAATGGTAGCCTAAGGCATCCGTGACCTCAGTCCTGCTGCATGTAGACGATTTACAATGGTACCTGATGACGCAGCAGGTTCTACATGGTCCGGATTTCGTCCCTGGATGATGTCTGGTACAATACGCCAATCTCGACATGTGTCTGTACTGCATGGATGTTCAGAACCTGGCCTTCAGGTGTGGGAATGTTCCACAGGGGACTACTGAAACCAGAGACACACCGCCGGTACATTGCGTCTAACATGTGCAGCAATGTCCACGCAATATGTGCATCCAGCTTCCCGTACGTCCACAATCTGACCCTTTTCAAGTGGCTGATGCTGTTCAAAATAAGCATGTACTCGTCCGTGAGGCATGGTAGTACCCTAGAATGAAAGTTGCAAGAGTCAAAAGAGAGGAGACCCAGATTCGCCTCCGGAGCGCCATGGGCTCCCCGATGACCGTGACAAATGAATCGCTAACTCTAAAACCCCTCAATATGAATATATTATACCCTGGTACCAGCGGGCACAGGCTTTGATGGTTGCTTTTCTTCGGCAGTGTATTTTTTGTAATGTGTCCAAATCACCAAATTAAAAAAAGTAACATTCGTGTAACGACAAAATCGTCTCTTCCCACAAGGTTACTTTCACAGCACTCTGAGCAACGGCCGGCCGAAGTGGCCGTGCGGTTAAAGGCGCTGCAGTCTGGAACCGCAAGACCGCTACGGTCGCAGGTTCGAATCCTGCCTCGGGCATGGATGTTTGTGATGTCCTTAGGTTAGTTAGGTGTAACTAGTTCTAAGTTCTAGGGGACTAATGACCTCAGCAGTTGAGTCCCATAGTGCTCAGAGCCATTTGAACCATTTCTGAGCAACGTCAATACGAGCTGGAACGTACCCTTGCTCAGATCCGCTCAGATCCGCCGATGAGATCATGATCCCAGCCCTAGACGAACTGTTCCGCTCTTTAATGACGAATCTTCGTAAGTCGCGCAGGCCACGAGGTCGTGGTGGACGTTCAAACACCGTTCATCTGAAACGTTCCCACACAGATTCGATTAGGGTCATCTCCGAGGAACAGGCAAGCTACTCCATTCTTGTTGTCCTAGCATGCTGAAGGAACGAATTCAAGAGAACAACACCATGAAAAGCGAGTTATCATCCACCAAGAAGAAATTGTCACTAAACTATTGGCGATAAGGTCCTACTACTGATTGCAGGATATCGTCCTGTAACCGGTTTTACAGAGCCTTCGTGTGGTCCCGGTTTGATTATGGATGCACGGTGTATGGGTCTGCAAGACCCACTTATTTGAAGCTGTTGGATGTGGTGCACCATGAGGGGATTCGGTTGGCCACTGGGGCATTCAGAACGAGCCCCATACCAAGCCTCTGTGCAGAGGCAGGTGAACCGCCACTTCACCTCCGGCGGCGTCTACTAATGGTGCGCCAGGCCTATCGAACATTATCCACACCATGCGCACCTGCATACCACACTGTTGCTCGGCCTCCACTGGAAAGGCTTTTTCGCAACCGGCAACGAGGAACAAGGCCCTATGGGATTCGTGCGAATGATTGCATTTTAGAGATGGGTGTGGCCGGTTTTAATGTTTCACTTCGAGGTTGGAGCACATATCGACCTTGGCTCCTCCAGAGGCCCAGACTGATTTTAGATTTGGCAAATTTTAAGAAAGACAGTACATCAGATTTTACTTTCAAATCTTTGTTTTTTTAATATTTTAGATAGGCATCACGATTTTACAGTAGTCTACACTGATGGATCCCAACAGGGGGATTTTCTTGGCTGCTCAGTAGTGTTCCCCGAACGTGTCATCAGGATTCGCCTTCCCCAGGAATACATTGTTTTTTCCGCAGAACTTCACGCGATCCTGAAGGCATTGGAGCAGATACGGTGTACTCAGAGCAAACTCTTTGTAATTTGCTCTGACTCACTGAGCGTATTACAGTCACTGCAGAACCTGTGCCCAGCGGAGAAGTTGGAACAGCTGATTTACGACCAACTGTACATCCTCCAACGACAGGGCAAGCAAGTGTCATTTTGCTGGGTGCCAGGGCATGTGGGCATACGGGGCAATGAACAAGCTGATCGAGCTACCAAGGACGTCTGCAGATTACCGGAGGTGACACAATGTTCTATTCCTTTGCAAGGCGTCGTTTCTGTGCTGCGGCGGAAGTCTATGCAATTGTGGGAGGAGGAATGGCTGGCGGTGAGAGAAAGTAAGCTGCGGTTGGTGAAACCCACCATCCAGCCGTGGTGTTCTTCCTGCCCGTCACCTAGGCGTGACGAAGTGACCCTTACACGTCTTCGCATAGGGCACTGTCCTCTTACGCATGCCTTCTTACTAGGGCGAGAGGAACCCCCGCTGTGTGATGCCTGTGGCGTACGAATCACTGTACGCCACATTTTAGTTGAGTGTGATTTATATCGTTCTGTCAGGTCGGAAGTTAATATTAGTGGGGATCTGCCCTCGATTTTAGCCGATGACGAGGCGAGTGTCAAGAAAGTTCTAAGGTACTGCGATGTTTCTGGGCTTCAGTCTAAAATTTTAGGTTAGAATTTTTAGTGTGTTACCGAGTGGCTGGCCACTCCTTTTTATTCTTGTAATAGGCCAGTTCCAAACATGTGCTATGTGTTTCATTTTAACCCCTTCCCCTACGTTTTCTTGCAGTTCTCCTCCTTACATGCTTATTTCCACTTTGCTACTGTTGACGTGCACACTGCCTATGTAGATTGTCACCTTTAATTTTAGTCTTATTTTGAACTTGTTGCATTTTAGTGACACTCGTCCGTTATTGTTTCCGTTCGGGCGCCAAAGACTACACTGTTGAGCGCCCATAACACCACATCCATCCATCCACTGTAACCGCAAAGCAGTGAGATGGTCTTCGGCACCCATCAGAGGCGTACGGTGGCTCCATGTAACTCCACCCCCGAACGTCACTCCACCCCACCACCACCTTGGAACCGATTCCATATCCGCACCACATTGCTTTGACTTGGATGAATAGGTCGAATAACTTTCCTTTCTAACATCCCTTCTGCACCGAAAGTGTTGATGCAGACCTGCTGGTAATTTGGTCACTCTAATGCTATGTTCACATGGCAACCGAAATCAAAATGTAACGTTTCCAACGACTTCAGTTCAGCAATTGCTTCTTGTTTCTGTTATATAACCGCTAGGAATATAGGGATATTTTGCAATACTGAAATCGTGTTTTCACGCCCAGGAAGTTCATTGTTCCATTAAAGCAACTGTAGTTCTTTTTCTTGGTCTCCCAAAGAACAAATACATCATTCCAGAACGGCCTTAGTCGGCGACCATCAGGCAGTCACACAGTGGTGTCCTTCGGGCACTTCTCTCTGTGAAGCTTACACATGTGGCACACACCTGTGATCATTCGTGCTGTTGTTCTCTGTATACGTCAATAACCCAAGCAGTTCTCTTTGCTATGGGTCCCAAGAACTTGACCAATAGTCTAAGATGGAACGCCCAATCTCCTTTGCAGACTATCCGAAATTTCCCAATATCTTGCCAATTAACAGATGTCTACCACCTGTTTCACCTACTACTGAGCGTATGTGATCGTTCCATTTCATATCGACACCAACTGATACGCCCAGATGAGTTGCCTGAGACTGGTTGAGGGTAAGTGATTCTGCTGTCGTAGAATACAACATTTCTGCGTTTTGTGAAGTGCAAAATTGTTCCCGTTTCTTTACATTTAAAATAAGTGTGCAATCTACAGCAGTTGTGAAATATTATCAAAATCAGCCTGAAGAGTTTTGCTGCTTATTTCAGAAAGAGCCTCATTATAGATAATTGCACAGAGTGCAAAAAGTCTCAGGCTGTTATTGGTACTGCCTGTCATGTCGTTAATACGCGACATGAAGAACAAGGCTACCATTTCACTTCCACGAGACACACCTAAAGTTCCTTCAGAGTCTGTTGATGACCTTCCATTCAAAGTTACATCCTGCTTCCTCCCTACCAACAAGTGCTCAGTACAGTCGCAAACTCCGTTTGATATTCTACGTGATCGTACTTTTATTAATAAAGTGGCATCGAGTCACATTGTAACACTATAATAACTTACAAATATACACTCTTGGAAATGGAAAAAAGAACACATTGACATCGGTGTGTCAGACCCACCATACTTGCTCCGGACACTGCGAGAGGGCTGTACAAGCAATGATCACACGCACGGCACAGCGGACACACAAGGAACCGCGGTGTTGGCCGTCGAATGGCGCTAGCTGCGCAGCATTTGTGCACCGCCGCCGTCAGTGTCAGCCAGTTTGCCGTGGCATACGGAGCTCCATCGCAGTCTTAAACACTGGTAGCATGCCGCGACAGCGTGGACGTGAACCGTATGTGCAGTTGACGGACTTTGAGCGAGGGCGTATAGTGGGCATGCGGGAGGCCGGGTGGACGTACTGCCGAATTGCTCAACACGTGGGGCGTGAGGTCTCCACAGTACATCGATGTTGTCGCCAGTGGTCGGCGGAAGGTGCACGTGCCCGTCGACCTGGGACCGGACCGCAGCGACGCACGGATGCACGCCAAGACCGTACGATCCTACGCAGTGCCGTAGGGGACCGCACCTCCACTTCCCAGCAAATTAGGGACACTGTTGCTCCTGGGGTATCGGCGAGGACCATTCGCAACCGTCTCCACGAAGCTGGGCTACGGTCCCGCACACCGTTAGGCCGTCTTCCGCTCACGCCCCAACATCGTGCAGCCCGCCTCCAGTGGTGTCGCGACAGGCGTGAATGGAGGGACGAATGGAGAAGTGTCGTCTTCAGCGATGAGAGTCGCTTCTGCCTTGGTGCCAATGATGGTCGTATGCGTGTTTGGCGCCGTGCAGGTGAGCGCCACAATCAGGACTGCATACGACCGAGGCACACAGGGCCAACACCCGGCATCATGGTGTGGGGAGCGATCTCCTACACTGGCCATACACCACTGGTGATCGTCGAGGGGACACTGAATAGTGCACGGTACATCCAAACCGTCATCGAACCCATCGTTCTACCATTCCTAGACCGGCATGGGAACTCGCTGTTCCAACAGCACAATGCACGTCCGCATGTACCCTTGCCACCCAACGTGCTCTAGAAGGTGTAAGTCAACTACCCTGGCCAGCAAGATCTCCGGATCTGTCCGCCATTGAGCATGTTTGGGACTGGATGAAGCGTCGTCTCACGCG
The DNA here is from genome assembly GCF_021461395.2 of Schistocerca americana. Taxonomy (NCBI): domain Eukaryota; kingdom Metazoa; phylum Arthropoda; class Insecta; order Orthoptera; family Acrididae; genus Schistocerca; species Schistocerca americana. The sequence goes on along the minus strand of NC_060122.1, from coordinate 787,834,816 downwards.
GTCTGCACGTCCAGCACGAACGCTGGTCCAACTGAGGCGCCAGGTGGAAATGGCATGGCAAGCCGTTCCACAGGATTACATCCAGCATCTCTACGATCGTCTCCATGGGAGAATAGCAGCGTGCATTGCTGCGAAAGGTGGATATACACTGTACTAGTGCCGACATTGTGCATGCTCTGTTGCCTGTGTCTATGTGCCTGTGGTTCTGTCAGTGTGATCGTGTGATGTATCTGACCCCAGGAATGTGTCAATAAAGTTTCCCCTTCCTGGGACAATGAATTCACGGTGTTCTTATGTCAATTTCCAGGAGTGTAGATCCATAATTTTACTCATTGTATTCTGTAAGTATTATCTCATTGTTCCCTCTGTTTATTTTGCAATTTCACCTGTGATTTAAAATGGAAGGTGTTTTTGTAATTAATGCAAATGTTGCTAAACCAAGGTAAAATGGTTCAAATGGCTCTGAGCACTATGGGACTTAACATCTGTGGTCATCAGTCCCCTAGAACTTAGAACTACTTAAATCTAACTAGCCTAAATACATCACACACATCCATGCCCGAGGCAGGATTCGAACTTGCGACCGTAGCGGTCACGTGGTTCCAGACTGAAGCGCCTAGAACCGCACGGCCACACCGGCCGGCTAGAAACCAAGGTAATTTAGCTCTAATTTGTATTACTATTAGATTGGATCACGCTAAAAGGAACCTATAGGTAATGTTATCTAAATTTGTATCGTCTGTCAAAGAGTAAAGTGATGAACCAGCAGCGTCCCTAGGGGCTGTGTGTGACGTCCGAGAATGCGCCGCACTCCAGTCTTAAACACGTGATTGAGTGGACACACGCTTTTCGCACAGAGTGAAAAGTTAGGTCCACATGGAACCCAGTTACTAACTTTGAGGCAGGACGAGTATGGGCACATGTAAAAGCATCTTTCGAGAAGGTTCAAGAGTCAGGGAGATGTTGTCAATATTAAAGGCTGTCAAGAACGTATTTGTTTTTCTCATCGCATTGTGAACTGTTGTTTTCGACGGCGAAATGGGTGGGAATCATACGCCACCCCGTGAGGTCTTTTTGCGCCCATTCTGAGCGACAGTGCGTTTTGAATGTTTTCCTCAATCACTGATAAGAGACCCGCGCGATGTCAACGCAGGTTGTCGGGGTTCTGACCTCCACGGCAGAAACATCAAAAGAAGTGGTGAAATGCGGGTAAGAGGGGCTGTGACGATCTTCTTGTCGTATAACACGTCCACTCGGCGTTGGGCAGAATTGTGGTGCAATTTGGTCCAGTGGGACATCATTAACCCATTGGAAAGAATCTCTGAGCTCTGGTCCTCTTCGCGTGCGTCAACACCTCGATGTGCAAAGCGTTGTCGAGTTCGAGAATGACGCCGCAGGGCGCCTCGCTTCTGTACCAATACAGAGGACATTTTCAGGCATCTTGCGCCAAATTTCAAAATTACGTGTAGCAATGAGAGGCACTTACGAGGTTTCGAAAAGGTAATCCTTTAATTCTGTTGCTCGCAGTATGTTTACGGAAAATAGCTCTGTAGCGTTTTTTCTAGTTAAAAATTGGGATGGGATTAATAAGTAATGTCGTCTGAATAAGTTAGCTATTCTACATCTACATCTAGTCCGCAGCTCGTGGTCGTGCGGCAGCGTTCTCGCTTCCCGCGCCCAGGTTCCCGGGTTCGATTCCCGGCGGGGTCAGGGATTTTCTCTGCCTCGTGATGACTGGGTGTTGTGTGATGTCCTTAGGTTAGTTAGGTTTAAGTGGTTCTAAGTTCTAGGGGACTGATGACCATAGATGTTAAGTCCCATAGTGCTCAGAGCCATTTGAACCATCTACATCTAAATGGATGCTCTACAAATCACATTTAAGTGTCTGGGAGAGGCTTCATCAAACCACCTTCACAATTCTCTACTATTCCAATCTCGTATAGCGAGCGGAAAGAACGAACACCTATATATATTTTCGTACGAGCTCTGATTTCCCTTTTTTTTATCGTGGTGATCCTTTCTCCCTACGTAGGTCGGTGTCAGTGCTCAATAACAATAAAAATCAATATTCATTATTACGATATAAGCGATGTAACAGTAAAGTAAATCTAACTGAAGTTGTGCTGGCAAATTAAAGTTTAGATTGTACTTTTTACAGAATTTGCACCCTTATATTACACGCTGTGTATCAGACTTATTTTGTGATGCCTTAATTTTTCTGTATTCCGAGCTTGCTGTTGTGCTGAAGCTTATATATTCCAATAACTTCGTAATTATTTAAGACAGAGAATTTGAATGAGCTCCACTTGCAAATTTCATGAGTTTTGCAAGTAAAACTTATTGCGAGGTAAAGTAGTTCTTGCTGTAACAGAAAGTCTTCAACAGCCAAAACCTTCAGTAAGGATTACAATCTTATTACTTTCGATTTCTTTAACGGATTAAAACAGTTACTAACATTTCCTCATTGTTACTTGGTATCTTGCTGTTGTGTAGGTTACGTATGAGTGAACCTCCTGTCAGCCCAAGTTTCCTTGGACAATTACTTAATTATTACTGTTCTGATTACTGATTACATAATGAACAGATATTGTCCAATTGTACTTGTGACCGTTTAATTTCACATAATTCATTTGATTTTGCTGTGGGTTATTCGGGATTTCGTGATACAACCTTTTTCATTTCATTTTTACCCTGTGTGATAGCACTGTTAGGTGCGTTATTCAAAATTCAGATAAGGAGAGAGAATAGGTTCAAATGGCTCTGAGCACTATGGGACTTAATTTCTATGGTCTTCAGTCCCCTAGAACTTAAAACTACTTAAACCTAACTAACCTAAGGACAGCACACAACACCCAGTCATCACGAGGCAGAAAAGAGAGAATAGGAAGTTATTCGGAATAATAACTTGTTGCACCCTTTTCTCCACTAATCAGTTCTTCACTTCAGAAACGATAGCCTCAAAATTTTTATAGTTACGACCAGCCTCACACGAAGACAGTCGTTATATCCGGATAGCGGATGTTATAAACAGCTGTTTGAAGTCAAGAGATGCTGCGTTCACCTTGTAAGTTTGATCCATGAGTTTGAGAATGTCATGCAGCAAAAGCACAAATTCAGTTTCACATAACCGATGTGCGGAATCCGTACTGACTGGCATGGAGAAAACCACGCAGTTCACAGGTACTTCGTAATGTTTGATCTCAGAATATACAGGGTGTGCACAAAGTCCGGGAACACTTTCAATAATTTATTGAAAAAGAACCAAACATTGTATAGATATCATACATATGTCATTTTGAAGAGAAACTCTGAAAGTTTTTTTTCATGTATAACGCCACAGCGTACTTTCATAATTTGCCGATAGTCAGCGCTAGTCTCAAACATGCCAATTTCAGGTGAGGAGCTACAGAAGGGGACAGCTGTCTCATGAAATGGCCTTCCCGACCACCAGATCTTACTCCGTGTGACTTTCTTCTGTGGTGACACATTAAAGATTTGGTGTATGTACCGCCTCTACCACTTGATGTAGCAGAGCTCCGAGACAGAATATGGGAAGCGAATGCCACAGTCGACGATGCCATGCTGGAACAGGTATGGCAAGAATTCGATTACCGTATTGACGTCTGCCGGGTCACTCATGGTTCGCATATCGAATGTTTGTAAAAAAGATTCAGAGTTTCTCTTCAACATGTAATATGTATGACATCTGTACAATGTTTAGTTCTTGTGCAGTAAATAATTGATAGTGTTCCTGGACTTTACGTACACCCTGTATTATGGTTCTACGTTAGATTAGACAACAGTTTTATGGGTCATTTATATTACCCTTCCAGTAGACAGGTGTGACCTGTGTCTTCTTACAACCACTAGCTACAGGTGTTTGTTAGAGAGTCCTATCGTATGTCGCGGTTAAGTGAGAGTTAAATCAGATTAAACACAATTTTGAGTCTCATATGGATTCCATCAGGTCCTAGAGCGTTATTTAATTTTAGAGATTTCAGCTGTTTCGCAACGTCCCTGACGCTAATACCTCTAGCACACCTATTTGCAGTGGTACGAAGTTTAAACTGGAGCAGTACTTCCCTATATGAATGGAAATTTTCAGAACTGTGTTCAGTGTGATATCGTCCAAACATCGCTGTGCCGTAACAAAGTAGGTATCTCGCTTCGATACCACAAAGGATAACGATGTCTCGCTGTATTCTGCAACGACAGATTGGAGGTGCTGACGAAACCACACCTTTCCCCTCCGCTTCGCAGCACCACCGCACCGAGACACCTAGATAAATCCGAACACAAGAAGGCTCAAGCCAGTTCGTGACTTCCGATCAAGCAGACAGTATCGTCCGGTTAGGACACATGTGTTACTTATGTCTTAGATTGAACTGTCATTCTGAACTTTGAGAACTTTGTACTTTCAGAGAAGACTTCAGTCAATGTGTGCATCGATAAATATTTTAATATTCAAATGCCATTGTAAAAATTCGCCACATTCTTGTGGCAATTCATTATAAAAAGTTATGTATTTTCTTTATTATTCTTGTTATAAAGTGAACCGATATTCCATGTGTTGTAGTTGCACTCCGCCATCTCGCAGAGCGATCAAAGAACTCACAGTTATGTGGAGCTCTTAGTTTCGTCAGCTCTTATCATTCAGAATGTCTGCTCTTGCTTTGCTGCCTTCAATTTCGGTTCCTGTGTCATCCATAAAGTGCTAGCACACTAACTTCGGCAAGACCAGAATTACTTTGAATGTTATGACAGATCTTTCGATGAGACCCCACTGCAATAGTAGTCGAACGCTGCTCTCATCGTCCTTTTGACAGCCAAAGGCACTATGCTGTGTTGTTTGAGCTATATTTCTACAGAAATATCATTACAGTGAGAGTATACCATGGAGGATCTTCACCATCACGAATTGTTTTAATGTATACATGCCCATCCAGTGCTTGGTCGACTGTTCTGTTGAACTTTGGTCGCGCTCTGTCTACAAGACGCTGCTCAGAGCTAAATGATTCCAATTAATTTTTGAGATGTTTCACGACTGCATCTGTATCTGACTTACTTAACATATAATTTTTTTTAGTCACCCACTGCTGTTTAGCGGTCACGAATAACTGGGGTGGAAGTAATGGGAACAGGATGGGAAAGAGACAGGAAGAAAATAATGACTTCCGGCAGCACAGGACGCTGCGCAGTGCAACGGACAGAACTGAAAATTTGTGCCGCACCAGGAATCTCTCCCATCCCGTTTCCTTTTCATTCGTTCCACCCCAGTCATTCATGTTTATGTTCCAGCTGCATCATCGAGAGTAGTAGCAGTCTACAATGTAGTAATAATTGCCGCTACTGCTGCCTCATGCTCAGTGATACCAATTTAATTGCTCTAATTTAAAACGACACCCTCAAAGACGTAATAGCCATTTATCGCCATTAGACATATTTCCACCAGGTGTGGTAGTCTTCAGGGGAAGTGTTTTATACTATTTCACATGGCGTCTTGACACACCCATCACTTACAAAATTGTAATGTACCAGGTTTTAGGTAAGAGGTCCGCCAGTCACGATTACCTACTTGTTTCACTTCGATTTCTGTTCTATTTTCCTTGTGTTTCCTTTCCTTTTTTAGTGCGTTTCTTCTCCTCTTGTTTTGCCTCTGTATGTGAGAATTTTGAACTGCGTCAGATCTGTGTCTTTTAGCCATTCTCCTTGTTCGCTGTCCGTCTTCGTCCCTTCACTGCATGTGTTCCTATTTCTATGCGTTTGGGCGCTGATGACCACGCTGTTTAGCGCCCGAAAACCTCAAACCACACACACACACACACACACACACAAACACACACACACACACAATAGATTGATGGATGACTAAAGTCTCCAATAATGGCAGTATGATTGTGGAACAGATGTGTTGAGAAGTTGAAGATTTGTCTGAGGATTTCGGCTGTATCTGGGAGTGAGTTTGGTGATTTATAGAAGGACTTAATTGTACTTTTATGCCCGCCCTTGGTGGTCAGTCTTTCATAAACAATATCGGATGCAGCTTCGACTTCAATGAAGTACATCAGATGTGAAGATGAACATAATGTTTTATGCACAGTACCCGTACAAGTATACTGCTCACCTGAAGAATACCAGTTGCCAAAATTCATAAATCCGTATTTTGAGTAGTTTATGAAATTATAGAGGTTTCCATAACATGGTGGGAAGCTTGAGTACTTAACACGCCTCGTTAGATGCCAAGAATCGTCAATTCCATTTACTGACAGGTGGAGGTAATTCAGCACTCTCTTATTGAATCTAAATGAGGACTGAATGCATTACTCGTTCTCTGTCGTAGCCTATCAGTACAACTACTAAACATTTATCTGTGTACACAACTTTAATACCCTAGGTTGCTTACAGAATACCACCCCGGTTTGTTTGTTGCCTCATTTTCGATATAGCTACTAAAGGAAGACTTTACTATGTTGCATGAAGATAATTAATGACGTATCTTATATTTCGTAGATGACGTGCACGTAATAGTTTCGACAGATAGTAAACTACTTGAGAAACTGCAAAGTTGCTCGCACACAAAACAATTTTATTCGCTTCCTCGTGTGACTCACTGTCTGTTGCAAGCCACTATCGCTGACGATTAATTAACTATTGACTGTGATGAGTACGTGTGTAGTGTTATGTAGAGTTCTGTTGTGTCTGTTTTGTTACTGATGATAAGAATCGGGACGGAGGGGCTTGTGTCAAGTGCAGCATATGTTGCACTCCTCTTAAATAGTAGTAAGGCCTCTAAGCTATAAGTCTCTACCCAACAGAGAATCCTCCAAAGTAAATGGTTCAAATGGCTCTGAGCACTATGGGACTTAACTTCTGAGTCATCAGTCCCCTAGAACTCAGAACTACTTAAACCTAACTAACCTAAGGACATCACACACACCCATGCCGGAGGCAGGATTCGAACCTGCGACCGTAGCGGTCGCCCGGTTCCAGACTGTAGCGCCTAGAACCGCTCGGCCGCCCCGGCCGACAGAATTCACCAAACTATCACTCTAACGGTGTTTTAGAACTTGGCTCAGAATAGTGGCAACAACTCTGCAATTTTACGCCACCATCTGTCTCTCTTGTGGATCCCACAATGGCGAAGAAAATATTCTCACCACCAGCTATCTAAAAAGGAAGATTGGGAGATTGGGGTTTAACTTCTGGTCGAAATCCCGATCTTTAGTCACAGAGACTCAGCTGGGATAGCGGAAGGAAATCGTCTTTTCCGTTAACAAAAAAAAAAAAAAAAAAAAAAAAAAAAAAAGAGCATTTGCCTTAAACATTTTAGGTTCAAATGTCTCTGAGCACTATGCGACTTAACTTCTCAGGTCATCAGTCGCCTACAACTTAGAACTAATTGAACCTAACTAACCTAAGGACATCACACACATCAATGCCCGAGGCAGGATTCGAACCTGCGACCGTAGCGGACGCTCGGTTCCAGACTGTAGCGCCTAGAACCGCACGGCCACTCCGGCCGGCAACAATTTAGGGAAACGATAAAAAACCTATACTTGGATTGCTGGAAGGGGAAATGATATAGCGCCCTCCTGAAGGCGAGTCCAGCGTCTTGTGAATGTGTCACCTCTTTCTACACGAGGGATTCCAAAGAGTGGCACTGCACAACCTACGGAGGCTGTTACACCAGTTACCTATGGAAGTTGCAAACAGCTCAACAGGTTTTCGAGGGTAGAGGTTCTCTCCGAATTCTGCTCATAGGTTGGCAATAGGAAGTGTATTGTAATATGTCAATGGAGGCAACGTCCACAAATCACATAAAGCTGATTGACACAAAAAATAAATCACAACCCTGGTGTCTGATATTGAAAAGATTGTGTCCATCAAGGCCGTACCACAATATATGCGACTAAGGGCTCCAGAAAAACACACACACGACTAATTAGCGAATAGCAGTACCCTCCCCCTTTTCTCCCACACTCAGTTCTTTAATGACTCGAACTCCCTTCTATTGAAACAGGATCAAACATTTTATTACTTTGCGGCTGAGTTAATTGGTAAGGCATTTGACGTTAAACAGAGAGAAAAAAAACATGGATTCGTTTTAAAATTACGTGTAGTGTTTGGTGGAAGTCGCTACGTGCTCTCATCCTCAAATACCGAATGAATATAGTCTGGGTAATTTGTGCGCCGTGAGTTATGCTGCCTCAAGGCAAACACACAGTTTCAGACTTTAAAATACCAGACCTACTGTGTTCCACGATCTTAAACGTAACTTTATACCTCTTAATGAATAGGTTATGTTTGCATTCAAAACTTTAAAATTCGGCCAATAAGTTTATGAACCATTGAAGATAAACTTCTTTTTGCACCTCGAAGGCGTTAAATAGGCAACCTGTAACTCATGTTGTGTGATGGTTGCCGTGTTCCGTAATACAGATTTCTCTACCAGGCCACCGGCCAATTGTGGAGGCATTAAGAGGAAACCCACTTCGACGTTAATTACAAGAGCCCAGGAGATTACTTGAATATGATGTGATTAGAAACGAAGAGCTTCGAGCTCAAAGAACAGTTAATACCTCCTAATTGCGAGGTCGCTTGGGCGGCTGGTCTCCCGTGTAGGATATTGGCTGGATTAATCGACAAGCTGGCGTGCAATTCAAGGAGGTAATTAAGATGCGTAATAACCTCTAATCTCCGAAGTGAAACCCTCAGTGGAATCGGAAACGGCGTATCGCAATACTTAGTTCTGGAGCTTCAGTTTAGCTACAGATCGGTAGCGAAGCTTCTCTACGTAACATTAGAGGCGCTTGGAGCCATCCTTGTAAACGCATGCATGAGCAGACTGAAGGGACCGCAATCGGAACAATTAGTTTGCGTTGGGTTGAATCGGTATTTCCAGCTTGTCACAGAGACCGTCACAGGCACCACAAGTTACACTAATTAAAATTAATATCAGTGTTAAATAAAGACAAACGTGGGACGATAGCGCAGCTACAAGGAGAGAAAGATTTAAACGAACACATTTTCGTAAATGTTTTCAATCTCCCGAAGCATATTTAAATGACGTATAATCAGAGGAACTTCAACCATGGTTGTAAAGCGCGCTTAGATTGGTGTGAAGAAGTCGGCGATTTTAAAATTCAATTTGTAGCGCCTCTATTGTTCTTATAAATATTCTAAAAGAGAGCTGTTCATTGAGGGGTTATACTGTGAAGAGCAAAAGCGGTCTGCCTATTAGAATATTTTATTTCGATAAGGTGGTTATGAGAGCTTTACTCGACAATAAAAACTGACAGTAATGAGAGTATATCAAAATCAAGATTATTCCGTTTCTTTTAGTTAAAAATAGGATTTTTATGTTAAGACTTACGTTGTTCTGCAAATAGATTGCGCAGAAATATGGTAACAATGTCTTATGGAGACCTTTCTGATCGCCGGCCGAAGTGGCCGTGCGGTTAAAGGCGCTGCAGTCTGGAACAGCAAGACCGCTACGGTCGCAGGTTCGAATCCTGCCTCGGGAATGGATGTTTGTGATGTCATTAGGTTAGTTAGGTTTAACTAGTTTTAAGTTCTAGGGGACTAATGACCTTAGCAGTTGAGTCCCATAGTGCTCAGAGCCATTTGAACCATTTTTGAGACCTTTCTGATCCTCATCCTAGCAAGTAACTACGCATTCCTCAGAAATGACTATAGTTTGCGTTTTTCAGCCGAATAAATTTCGCTTACGTTTTAGCTATCATCAGTGAGAATACCAAATACAATTGTTCTACATATTTAAAATTTTTCCGGTTGAATCGTGTATCGCGTTCTTTAGATATGTGGTAGCCACTACAAGCGTTCTCAACATGTCCTTCTGATTTGTCTGCATGAAAGGATATATTTACATTAATACCAAAGGGTGATGGGGGAAGATGTGAAATAATTCTAATCTGTACCGAAAATGCTGACATGTGGAAGTGGACTACAGAAAAATGCAAGTACCAAGCAGTGAAGAAATTTGAAGATGAAAAAGGCGCGGTTATAGAATTGACGAGGTGTTATGATCAATCGGAAGACAATGTACGGTTGGTGAACAAAAATACGAGAACCCTAAAACACAATACATTACGATGTCTAATGAGATGTAGGAAACGAAATAGCACTTAAACTGGCTTTCAGTCGTCTGGGAATGGACAATTACAGGTGTTGTATGGTTTTCAAGGGAATCTTATACCATTCTTATACCAAAAAAGTGTACGTTCGGACACTGATGGTGGAGGTTGATAGCGATCACACACACTTCTCGCCAAAACAGTCAAGCAAGACTCAATAATATTGAGGTCTGGTGACTGAGGTGACCAGATGCTACAATTCACCCTCGTTCTCACAGAACGACTCCTGGACAGTGCGAGATGTGTGAGCAGCTGCCGTGTCATTCTGCGCAGAGCGAGGTGGCGCAGTGGTTAGCACATATCACTCACATTCGGAATGACGGCGGTTGAAACCCATGTCCGGCCTTCCCCATTTAGGTTTTCCGTGTTTTTCCTAAATCGCTTCAGGCAAATGCCGGAACGGTTTGTTTGAAAGGGCACGGCCGACTGTCTTCCCCATCCTTCCCAAATCCGATGGGATAGATGACCTCGCTGTTTGGTCTCCTTCCCCATATCAACCAATGAACTGTCATCTTGCAACCTAGCATCACCATTGGGAAACAAATATACCATCACCTTCTTGATCAGCTGAAAAGATGACATAATTCTTGGCAGCATTCCCACCTTCTACAGTACTCATGGAGCCTACAGAATAACACAGTCTCGTGCGGTAGCGTTCTCGCTTCCCACGCCCGGGTTCCCGGGTTCGTTTCCCGGCGGGGTCAGGGATTTTCTCTGCCTCGTGATGACTAGGTGTTGCGTGCTGTCCTTAGGTTAGTTAGGTTTAAGTAGTTCTAAGTTCTAGGGGACTGATAACCATAGATGTTAAGTCCCATAGTGCTCAGAGCCATAACACAGTCTCGGTCCCTAATTCGTCACCGAAACCCCATCTTGTTCACTCTTGTGACGTAAGCTCGGCCAGGAGATGGAAACAGCGTGCAAAATGACTCATGCGACATAACTATATTGTTTCATTGCTCCATAGTTCAGGTTTCATTGCTTTGGGAAGACGTTTACCTGTTGTGGACATTTGCATCACTCATGAGCGGTTTTGGAATTCCAGATAGCCTTATAATTCACTGCTTATGGAGCTTCCTTCGTGTTGTTCGGGTGCTGAACTAGTTCGCGGGTGCAACATTCAGTTCTGAACTGCCTTTTGCAGCTGTCGTCCTCTTGCTTTTCATTAATGACCGTCTTTACCGATCACTTAGCCCACACTTTCGTCTCTGTTGTAACTTAGCGGATGATGTTCTTCCACTTTACCTGAATATGGGATAAATCTTCGATACGGTGTCTACCGCAACGCCGAACATTTCAGGCATCTTGGTTAAGGAAGTGCCCTCTATATGAGCAGCAACATTTTGCCCTCATTTCGAATTGACTTAGCTCCAACATTATTCACTCACAACAACACATAACACTGCTCTGATTACGACTAAGGACACTGCACATGCGCCGTTCGTGGTCAGTTACAACAGTGCGACCTGCAGGATTGGCTACAATCTGTATTTACGTACAAGCAAGCACATCTCGCGGTATTTCCACGTTTTTTCCCACCCCCTGCAGTAGCAGGAATAGTGCAATAAGTTTGTTAGGCTCTCGAGCGCTTTTGTGTGTAGACGTGTGTGTGTGAGTGTGTGTGTGTGTGTGTGTGATTTTTACTGTGTGGTTTTAATGTCCTTTCACCACTATTGTATTGTATTGTATTGTAATTGTATGTTACCTGAGGACCTAGAAACGACGGAGAGGCTCCGTCCCCACCGTAGCCGCAGTGGTCCGCAACCCCACTACGACAACCGCAGTCCACGTCACCCCTCCGCTGCCCCACACCGAACCCAGGGTTATTGTGCGCTTCGGGCCCCGGTGGACCCCCCAGGAAACGTCTCACACCAGACGAGTGTAACCCCTATGTATGCGTGGTAGAGTAATGGTGGTGTACGCGTACGTGGAGAACTTGTTTGCGCAGCAATCGCCAACATAGTGCAACTGAGGCGGAATAAGGGGAACCAGCCCGCATTCACCGAGACAGATGGAAAATCGCCTAAAAACCATCCACAGACTGGCCGGTTCACCGGACCTCGACACAAGTCCGCGGGCGGATTCGTGCCGTGGACCGGCGCTCCTTCCCGCCCGGAAAGCCGTGCGTTAGACCGCACGGCCAACCAGGTGGGCCTTTCACCACTATGGAGTGCTATGTATTGGTGGCCACTTCAGTTTTCTATAAACTGTTTTTCTCATCGGAAATTCGGGAAAGAAGAAAATGAAAGTGTTTGAGATGTCGTGTTGAAGAAGGATAAAAGTTAACGGATAGAAAAGAAATGACGCTCTGCGGAGAGTCGAAGACTAAAGGAATACAATAAAAACATTTACGGGTAGAATGTGTAGGATGATAGGGCATGTAGTAAACCTTCAGGGAGTAATTATCATGGTACTAGAAAGACCGATAGAAGATAGGAGATGGTCGAGATTCGAATATGTAGAGTAAATAACTGTGAACATTTGCAGTAGATGGTACTCTGAAATGATGAATTTGGCCCAATAGAGGATATCAAGGAAAGCTGCCTCATACCTGTCTGTTGATTGATAATAAAAAAAAAATAGTAAATTTATTTCACTCTGTCCTAAGAAACGTGTCCGAGAGTGAGTCTTTGTAAATGACCAAATATGTTTCGATTCTGCGTGTGTGAATACATGTCCTTAATTCAAGTAACATTTGAACACTTAATGACTGGAACCTTCTGCTGGCCTTCACCAGTGTCGTCATATATAGAGGAATGGCTCGCGATGCAAAGAGATTAGCCTGGCACGGATCGAATCGGTTGCTTGTTCAACCCGTCAGTCATGGTTTTAGGCTGCCTTCTCACACTGTTTTAAACGTGTACAAGGCCCCTACCTGAGCGTGACAAACATAGAATAACAAAGAACGGAAACTGTATTAAATATAAGAAACCCCTCGGTTTCCAGACAATAAATGTACTACAAAATACACGATACGTTTCACGTATAAATTGCTCCTCTTTGCGTAACTAAAGTTCATGATAAAACAGTTCCATGATTACGTCCGACTGGATAACGGTGTAAACGTAGCGCCACGGTGCGTAAACGTTGCAGCTAGCCGCGTTTCATTTGCAAATACATGCACTAGCACCGTTCAGGAGGCTGACAGAAGTGTACAGCTGAAGATGGGCTTTGTGTGTGGAAACGTAGCGTGTTTCTTCTGTGCATTTTTGCTGCTGGACTTCTTGTTTACACTGAATATTATTAAACTCAGTGTCGTACTTCACTCATGTCCGTTACCACTGATAGTGGATGTAAGTAAATACCGCGGAAACTCATTAAGCGTTGTTTACAAAATTAACAGAGAGATGGCGTACTTGGCGTCCCTCCCCTCAGTTTACCTAAGCCCTGTGACACGAGGAGGAGCACCTGGCCACTGAAATTAAGCGGGGGGTACACGACGGCCAGAAAATTAAGTATCAAGATAGCGTCAAGAGGGATAAAAGTAATACGGAACTTTGTGGCCGGCCGCGGAGGCCGAGCGGTTCTAGGCGCTACAGTCTGGAACCGCGCGACCGCTACGGTCGCAGGTTCGAATCCTGCCTCGGGCATGGATGTGTGTGATGTCCTTAGGTTAGTTAGGTTTAAGTAGTTCTAAGTTCTAGGGGACTGATGACCTCAGAAGTTAAAAGTCCCATAGTGCTCAGAGCTATTTGAACCATTTTTGAACTTTGTGTACTTACGATATCTCGTATTGAGAAAAATGAAAACTGTGTGTTTCAGATCACTGTCGTTAGCGAACAGTTCAGTATGAATTACGCTATTAGTCCACGTTTGACGAACCGATTCTGCTCTTTAATTTGACATGTGTTAACCCTCATACATTCCAGAGTATCTGCTATAATCTGCTTCACGTAAGTGCTAATTCCACAACATTGTAGGGGAATCTATGCTCTCATATAATTAAAACTGCGGAGAAGAGTATGAGGAGGCATATGCCAGAGCGAAATTCATTGGAAGAACCCCAAGGGTATGTATGTTACCAACAAAGGAACTAGCTTATAAAAGACTCGTTCCACCAATGACTGAGTGTTGCTCGTTAGTGTGCGATCCGCACCTGACAGGACTGATATAACAAATAGCAGCACATTTTTTTACAGGTTAATTTAATTATCGCGAAAGCATTATGGAGATGCTCAACCAACTCCAGCGGGAGAAAGAGAGACGTTCTGCATCACCGTATGGTCTCTTGTTAAAATTCCGAGAATATACGTTCGAAGATGAGCCAAGGAATATATTGCTTCCTCTTACACATAGATCTCGCGGAGAAAACCAGTAGAAAAAATGGAGAGATTCGAGCGGTTACCAGCAATCGTTGTTCTCGCCCATTATACGCGACTAGAACAGGAAAAAGAGGAGGTGACACAGGTACACGAATTTACCTTCCGCCACATACCGTAAGGTCGCTTGCGGAGTATAGATGTAGACGTGATAGAAACTGAACCTCATTATTTCGTAACTTATGAAGACTACCAGAATAAAACATTTTTAAACATTTATATAGTTTCTAGCTGTTCTAAAGTGACACGCGTAGCAGCAGAACATCTCTCCTTCCTACTAAATCACGCCACACGAAAGCTGAAATCGTGTTACATCCAGTGCATAACAATACATTCTAAATTTCTATGTTACGTTTCTCTTAGTTCTCATTGACACAGTCAGTAGCAAGAACATATAAGAAAATACCATCATTGATTCCAGGTAATAGTCTAAAACCGCAAAGCACAATAACAGTCCTTAGCAGATTCCAAGTCCACAAACAGACGCGCAGCCGAGGACTGCTCAAAGCAGAGGGTGTTTCAAAGTGATTCAGCCTGTGTCACAGGACTATGTCTTCTACATGAATAAAAATTTAAACGATGGTGCAGATTTAAGCATATTCCTGACGTTACAAGGTGTATACCTTTCACTCACATGCACACAAAATCTTGGAGTATTGTTTACTATTAAGTTTAGGATCAAAGTTATCATCAATCTTTCACGCCCGCACTGAATGTGTTCCTTACACTGGACACGCGATAGAAGGTGTTTGAATTACTACCGTCGCCGCAGTATACGCCAGACAGACACATGAAGGGTGGCTAGCTCAGGGCTGACACTAAAAATAGACTTCCATGCGCTACGTAGAAAAGGGTGTCGGACGCACACGAAAACGACCTTTCGTTCTTACGTTAAACCGCTGGTGTCATTGTCAAATGCTTTCACCCGTAGGTAGTGTGGTGGCGTAAACTCGTCGAAAATGATCCACACAGTTGTAGCTGAACAGCACCTGTTGGAACGGAGAAGGATTGATGACTTTTTCTTCTGTGTTACCGCCATCTACACTCAAAGTAAACGGGTAATGAATGAGGGAGAGAGGTATCTGCGCTATGGAGACCCCTACCTGCAATTATAGGACTGATGACTTACAACTGGCACCAAATGAAAGATTTGGTTCTGGTGAGTGAGTGAAAATTTCCTCCATGTTTCTATCTTCATTCAAGCACACGATATGGTGTTCTGAAACAGGCTG
Organism: Schistocerca americana; assembly: GCF_021461395.2. Taxonomy (NCBI): domain Eukaryota; kingdom Metazoa; phylum Arthropoda; class Insecta; order Orthoptera; family Acrididae; genus Schistocerca; species Schistocerca americana. The sequence continues at coordinate 787,819,114 of NC_060122.1, read as the reverse complement.
TCACATTTTAAAATATCTGTACCTGGTTGTGAACTGGCAGACACTGATCGGTTCCGGTCTCACTAGCCGGAGTCAGCGGAGGGTGGCGGTGGTGGAGAGAAGGGGCGGGAAGGGGGGGGGGGGGGGGCACGACACGCGGTGATCACCTGTGGCGCCGCGGTCTGAGCGTGGGTGGCCTGTCGGTGACACCCGTCTCCAGTCCTAATACCTCTGATTAAACGTGCTTAGCAAACGTTTTGCTCTGGCGGAATTACAATTACATTTTGGATTGAATACCCAACGGACGGGATTAGCTCCTATCCTAGCTCATACAGTGTATGTAAAAAATTGTGTCAGAAACATTACAGACTTATTATTCGCATCAAAATATTACAAAAAGTTCATATCAACATGCTTTCAACAAACCTTTGATTGGAGTTGTGAAGGCAGTCCCTCTAGCGACCCTCGTTTTCTACACTACTGGCCATTAAAATTGCTACACCAAGAAGAAATGCAGATGATAAACGGGTATTCATTGGACAAATATATTATTCTAGAACTGAAATGTGATTACATTTTCACGCAATTTGGGTGCATAGATCCTGAGAAATCAGTACACAGAATTACCACCTCTGGCCGTAACAACGGCCTTGATACTCTTGAGCATTGAGTCAAACAGGGCTTAGATGGCGTTTACAGGTACAGATGCCCCTGCAGCTTCAACACGATACCACTGGTCATCATGGGTAGTTCAAATGGCTCAAATGGCTCTGAGCACTATGGGACTTAACTTCTCAGGTCGTCAGTCCCCTAGAACTTAGAACTACTTAAACCAAACTAACACATCCATGCCCGAGGCAGGATTCGAACCTGCGACCGTAGCGGTCGCGTGGTTCCACACTGTAGCGCCTAAAACCGCTCGGCCACACCGGCCGGCATCATGAGTAGTGACTGGCGTATTGTGACGAGCCAGTTGCTCGGCCACCATTGACCAGAAGTTTTCAATTGGTGAGAGATCTGGAGAATGTGCTGGCCAGGGCAGCAGTCGAACATTTTCTGTATCCAGAAAGGCCCGTACAGGACCAGCAACATGCATTATCCTGCTGATATGTAGGGTTTCACAGGGATCTAAAGAAGGGTAGAGCCACGGGTCGTAACACATCTGAAATGTAACGTCCACTGTTCAAAGTGCCCGTCAGTGCGAACAAGAGGTGACCGAGACGTATAACCAATGGTACCCCATACCATCACACCGGGTGATACGCCAGTATGGCGATGACGAATTCGCGCTTCCAATGTGCGTTCACCGCGATGTCGCCAATCACGGATGCGACCATCATGATGCTTTAACAGAAGCTGGATTCATCCAAAAAAATGACGTTTTGACATTCGTGCACCCAGGTTCGTCGTTGAGTACACCAACGCAGGCGCTTCTGTCTGTGATGCAGTGTCAAGGGTAACCGCAGCCACGGTCTCTGAACTGATAGTCCATGCTGCTGCAAACGTCGTCGAACAGTTCGTGCAGATGGTTGTTGTCTTGCAAACGTCCCCATCTGTTGACTCAGGGATCGAGACGTGGCTGCACGATCCGTTACAGCCATGCGGATAAGATGCCCGTCATCTCGACTGCTAGTGATACGAGGCCGTTGGGATCCAGCACGGCGTTTCGTATTACCCTCCTGAACCCACTGATTCCATATTCTGCTAACAGTCATTGGATATCGACCAAAGCGAGCAGCAATGTCGCGATACGATAAACCGCAATTGCGATAAGCTACAACGCGACCTTTATCAAAGTCGGAAACGTGATGGTACGCATTTCTCCTCCTTACACGTGTCATCACAACAATTTTTCACCAGGCAACGCCAGTCTGCTGCTGTTTGTGTATGAGAAATCGGTTGGAAACATTCCTCATGTCAGCACGTTGTAGGTGTCGCCACCGGCGCCAACCTTGTGTGAATGCTCTGAAAAGTTAATCATCTGCATATCACAGCATCTTCTTCCTGTCGGTTAAATTTCGCGTCTGTAGCACGTCATCTTCGTGGTGTAGCAATTTTAATGAATGGTAGTGTACTTTTCATGAACGTTTTCATCCACTTTTTTTCTTACACCTGCTCATGGCATTTGTTTAATTTGCTTATTATTTATTTTCCTTGGAAATTTCACAACAACGATGTATTCCGTGTCTGAAGCGACGCGTGTGCACTACATTTACGTCCTAGCGGAATGGATTGCAGATGGAGCACGTCAATTTTAGGCTGAACGTAATCCTAGGAGTTGTTTACCCTGTGCTACAACGTTAGTAGGACTTCACCAATGGCTACGAAAAACAGGCTCATTTGAGAAGAGATTTGCAAATGGTGGGTGACCACGCTGTGTACCAACATCTGAACTCGATAAACAGGTTCTTCGTACCGGGGTTGAAACGCCATCAACTACTACCATGAGGGTTGCGAGAAAGGAAGGCGTTAATCATGGAAATTTTCAGTACATGAACCACCCCGAACAGTTGCAAGGATTAAATGAGGTAGACTTTTCACCAAGAATAACTGTCTGTCAACACACTTTATGGCAGTGAGCTTCGGTTTCTGGCCTCTGATGAGATGAGATCTTCGATTTTCTTAACCGCAACCTTTGGGGTTATGAAGTCCTTATGAAGTGCGACATGATGTGGGGGGTTGCAGTAACACATGATCATCTCATTGGCCCGTAATTCTTTCCGCAACAGCTTTCTGAACAAACGTGTGTGCAATTTCTCAGGTATAAGTTGCTTCATTTACTTGATAATGTACCCCTGGATGTTATCCAACCATGCACGATGGTGCTCCTCCTCAGTGTCTAAGGATAATTTGTCGGTATGTCGATAAAAAGTTTCCCAACAGATCAGTTGGTCGAGAGTAGTTCACTGCGCGACGTCCCGTTCGTCAGATTTGACCCCCAGTGGACTTTTTGTTTAAAATTCTCGATGTATTCAAGTTAGTAGCGAATGTCGATGTCCTGACGGGTGATATCCAACATGGGTTTCAGCAAATATGTAAGACACGAAGAGTTTTCCACAACGTGCAGCAGAGTATGGAAAGTTGTCTTTCGATATGCATGGTAGCAGGAGTTGGTCACTTTGAGCAATTTTAGTAAATTAAACTGTGATTGATAAATGTATCATTAATGTGCCATGAGTAATAAATCCACTCATACGTCCCCAACGAAGAGCATTCGTATCTATCCTGATATGAATGTCAAGAATAAATCTCTTAAGTTTCTGATCCGTGTTTTTATGCACTCTTCACTTATGAAGAATCGTTTGCGCAGCGCATACTTCTGTGTTACAGGAAAAGAGGACAAGTTATTCCTCTTTTCAAAAAACAGCAGTCGTATGCACGGGATTACAGACCGATATCGCTAACGTCCTTCTAGTGTAGGATCCTAGAGCATGTTCTAAGCTCAAACTTTATGACACTCATCGGGGAAACGCAAGCTCTCTCAAAAATCAGACCAGAGTCATAAGAAATTCCCTCTTGTGTAATAAAAGTTGCTTCATTTACACACATCTTGTAAACAATGGTTGCTGATGAAAAAGTAGCTTTCGTCTTCTTTGATTTCGTTAAGGCATTCACCGTAGCATACCGTCGACTACTGTCCAAAATACTGACATGGGGAGTATCGTCGCAAAACTGTGAATCCGTGTAATATTTGATTAATAGAACCCTAGACGATGTATTGGACGCGGAATTTTGCACAGAAACGAGAGTAACATCGGGTGTCCTCTTCAAAGAACGAATCATGAGGGTTACCATGAAAAGAGAAAAATCATTGAAGTATGAATATTAGCTTAGCCTTGTAACTTAGGTAGAGGCCTACAGTGTAAACTGATTTCGTCAGTCCATTAAGACGCCATATGTGTTGAGAAAGCGCTGATTTCACGCTCACTGATGGCGAAATGGAGGTAAAAACTGATGCAGTCACGTCCCATCTGTAAGCAAACATACCCCTCCCTCCTCTCCCCCCCCCCCCCCCAAATTCCGTATAATTGGCAGTTTGTGGTAAGATCTTATGGGAAGAAACTGCTGAGGTCATCGGTCCCTAAGCTTACACACTACTTAACCTAACTTACACCATCTTACTACAAGGACAACACACACACCCAAGCCCGAGGGAGGACTCGAACCTCTGACGGGGAGAGCCGCGCGAACCGTGACAAGACGCCCTAGACCGTGCGGCTACCACGCGCGGCAATTACATACATAGAGGGCTTCAAACGCCAAGCAAGACAGAGTTCGAGAGTTCAAGAGCGGACAGACGTGTTCCAGCCTCGGATGACCGACAGCCTACAGCGGATCCCATGTTGAGTCAGTATTATCGTCAGTTAAGCTTTTACACTAAGAAGGACTCGCAAATTTTGCCTGTACGTAACTTGGTTCCCATTGCGCATTTGTCTGTATGTACCTATGTCTGTATGTCACTTTCATTTTGACGAGAACTTGAACCTAAGGTTTCGTCTATAACGATAGAATCTGGCACTTGCATGGTTCGTGGTCTGTAGTACTATGTAATCGCATCTAAATAAAGTTGTAGACTGGGGCAGTTGTGGTAATTTATTGGACAATCTAGTAATCCTCATCTATATTTTACACTTAGTTTAGTTATAAGCTTGTGCCTGTGCTCCTCTGCATTGCTCCTCTGCTCTCCTGTTCATTGCTAGAACATCAAGAAACATTAAAAGCAAACTAGTAAGTCAACCCAGAGTCTCGTTTCCGTATCATCATCTTATCTGCCAACTTAGTCTAACACGCAAGTCTTTCTGTACTGTCTCGAGCCACAGACACCTGAAAAATCTAAACTTGACCTCTTCGCCGTTTTAGTCCTGTATGCAGCCACTCTTTTACCAAGAAACGCATGCCCGAAAACTCCGCGTCACCTCTGATCTGAGCATGAGCTAAGCAAGTATGTCGCTACGCACAACGGGTTACGACATCTACATCAACATACGTACCCCACAAGACACCGTACGGTGCGTGGCGGAGGGCATCCTGTACCACAACTACTCGTCTTTTTTCCAGTTCCACTCGCAGGCAGAGCGAGGGCAAAACGATTATCTATATGCCTCCGTATGAGTCCTAACTTCTCGTATCTTATATTCAGGGTCCCTACGCGAAATGTATGTTGGTGGCCGTAGAGTCGTATGGCAGTCACCATCAAATGCCGGTACTCTAAACTTCCTCTGTAGTGTTCTTCAATATGAATGTCTCCTTCCCTCCAGGGATTCACACTTGAGTTCCCGAACCATATCCGTAACACTTGCTTGCTGATCGAACCTACCGGTAACAAATGTAGCAGCTCTCCTCTGAATTGCTTCGATGCCTTCCTTCCATACGACCTGGTGTGGACCCAAAATACTCGAGCAGTACTCAAGAATAGGTCGAACTAGCGTCCTATACACGGTCTCGTTTGCAGATGAAGTACAGTTTCTTAAAAGTTTCCCATTAAACCGAAGTCGACCGTCCGCCTTCCCTACCAACAACTGCAAGGAAGCCGGCCGCGGTGGTCTAGCGGTTCTAGGCGCTCAGTCCGGAACCGCGAGACTGCTTCGGTCGCAGGTTCGAATCCTGCCTCGGGCATGGATGTGTGTGATGTCCTTAGGGTAGTTAGGTTTAAGTAGTTCTAAGCTCTATGGGACTGATGACCACAGATGTTAAGTCCCATAGTGCTCAGAGCCATTGAACTCCAAGGAAGGGGAATAGGACCTCTAATCTTTTTAAAACAGGTAAATTATTTATTAGACAGGATCAGCAGCTGGCAATGCTGTTGTCTACAGAGAAGCATCTTCATTAGCCGATCGAAACGACATCCATAAAGACTTGGACAAAACAGAGTAACATCTGTAGGCTTCCATAGTGGCCAGAACTCGACATGTTCTGAGTAGACATTGTATTGAAGAGTGACGGATTTATAAATCTCTTGTATCTGTATATATTTCTACATTCAAAGCTCCTGCTAGCAACTGTCACTACCACGACAGCAACAAAGTTATGTGCTATTTTTCGCTACTTGATATTAGATGTAGAATAAATATCTGAAATCTCTGTTAATGAACAGCATAGTTTCCTCGCTCCTGTATTGACTAAAGAACCACACAGCGTGCATGGAAGTCATAAGAGACTGGCGACGAGCAAAAGGAAAGTAGAACAAGTAGCTTTGGACGTCAGAACAGCACAATTGTTTTCTTTCTGTTGAATCCTTTTCTTATGCGTGCGTATGTGAAGTTGAAATGCACCATCCGAAATATTTAAAATATTTAAGGAATAATGGCAAACCAGGGAGTGCAACACCTACGTAAGTGCTTAGCAGCTTCTACTATCTCTTGTTCAGTTTCAGAGTCAACAAATAACGAACAGCCCGACAGAAAAAGGCGCCAGAAGCTAAAGAAATAATTCAGCTACAGCTTCCATCCTTCCCATTGTTCTATGAGACGAAGGAAACACGGTAAGAATACATAACACAGCCGCATTAACATTTGGACGCCTAAAAATCACAGATGAATCACGTCGTGAATTTTACTTTTCATATGTAAGAGAGTACACTTACCGCCTACTAGTGAAATTGTGTCCCCTTAGTGAGCCCCAAGCCCAGCCCTATGAAGTCCTAACTGCAAGATTAGACGAATTTTTTGAGAGTCAAATACACGTTGCTGCTGCACAGTATAGATTTTTCCCCACGCAACGATGTAGTGGACAGTCCTGTAAAGAATGGACTGCGGAATTGCAGGATATGACTAAAAGCTGTCTGTGGCGAAACTTATCAGCATGAAATACTTCGTGATACTATCATTCAGAATCTATCAGATCAGAGATTTGAGGCCGAAATTCTAAAGCATCGCTACCCTAGCCCAAGTAAAGTGCTTACAGTTATCGATGGACGCGAAGTTCAAGATTTAGCCGAGCAAGATTTCTTTCAGTTATCGTTTAACTTGGGACAAACAATCCGTGCCCCAGCCACGATCGTTGCCCCAGCACTCGCAAGTCAGCACCGCCTTCACAAGGCCGGACACACTACATACTGCATTTTCCGCACCGGAGCAGCTCTAATTACACTGCCAAGTCACCTATGTCACCTATGAACAGAAGAATTTCTGCTTCAGATGAGCCGAATGTAAATTTTGTCATCGCACGGGACATACACAACCAGTTTGCCTGCAAGAGACTGGAAAATCGTTTCACGCTGGAATAACGCGTAGAAAAGCAACTGGAATCACTCAACGGAGGAAAGTCCACTGGACCTGACGGGATACCAATTCGATTCTACACAGATTACGCGGAAGAACTTGCCCCCCTTCTAACAGCCGTGTACCGCAAGTCTCAAGAGGAACGGAAGGTTCCAAATGATTGGAAAAGAGCACAGGCAGTCCCAGTCTTCAAGAAGGGTCGTCGAGCAGATGCGCAAAACTATAGACCTATATCTCTGACGTCGATCTGTTGTAGAATTTTAGAACATGTTTTTTGCTCGAGTATCATGTCGTTTTTGGAAACCCAGAATCTACTATGTAGGAATCAACATGGATTCCGGAAACAGCGATCGTGTGGGACCCAACTCGCTTTATTTGTTCATGAGACCCAGAAAATATTAGATACAGGCTCCCAGGTAGATGCTATTTTTCTTGACTTCCGGAAAGCGTTCGATACAGTTCCGTACTGTCACCTGATAAACAAAGTAAGAGCCTACGGAATATCAGACCAGCTGTGTGGCTGGGTTGAAAAGTTTTTAGCAAACAGAACACAGCATGTTGTTATCAATGGAGAGGCGTCTACAGACGTTAAAGTAACCTCTGGCGTGCCACAGGGGAGTGTTATGGGACCATTGCTTTTCACAATATATATAAATGACATAGTAGATAGTGTCGGATGTTCCATGCGGCTTTTCGCGGATGATGCTGTAGTATACAGAGAAGTTGCAGCATCAGAAAATTGTAGCGAAATGCAGGAAGATCTGCAGCGGATAGGCACTTGGTGCTGGGAGTGGCAACTGACCCTTAGCATAGACAAATGTAATGTATTGCGAATACATAGAAAGAAGGATCCTTTATTGTATGATTATATGATAGCGGAACAAACACTGGTAGCAGTTAGTTCTGTAAAATATCTGGGACTATGCGTGCGGAACGATTTGAAGTGGAATGATCATATAAAATTAATTGTTGGTAAGGCGTGTGCCAGGTTGAGATTCATTGGGAGAGTCCTTAGAAAATGTAGTCCATCAACAAAGGAGGTGGCTTACAAAACACTCGTTCGACCTATACTTGAGTATTGCTCATCAGTGTGGGATCTGTACCAGATCGGGTTGACGGAGGAGATAGAGAAGATCCAAAGAAGAGCGGCGCGTTTCGTCACAGGGTTATTTGGTAACCGTGATAGCGTTACGGAGATGTTTAACAAACTCAAGTGGCAGACTCTGCAAGAGAGGCGCTCTGCATCGCGGTGTAGCTTGCTCGCCAGGTTTCGAGAGGATGCGTTTCTGGATGAGGTATCGAATGTATTGCTTCCCCCTACTTATACCTCCCGAGGAGATCACGAATGTAAAATTAGAGAGATTAGAGCGCGCACGGAGGCTTTCAGACAGTCGTTCCTCCCGCGAACCATACGCGACTGGAACAAGAAAGGGAGGTAATGACAGTGGCACGTAAAGTGCCCTCCGCCACACACCGTTGGGTGACTTGCGGAGTATAAATGTAGATGTAGATGTAGCATAGCAGGAGCGGATGGAAATAAGCGTCATTTCGTGTTCAGAGTCTGCGTCTCCTGCGGCTCAAAAATCAGACAGGCGAAGATGCTGAAACCGCATACACACACGATTCATGAAAATACCACACACTTTAAAAAGACTCTCCCAATCTCGAAATTCACGAAAGTGCTCTCCTGCGCAGGTGGAAACAGGGAAGAGTATTTCACAACATGGAAATGAACAATTGTATTCAGAGAACAGGCTGCAAACTGTAGATTACACATAAAATTTGTAACTAGTCAGTGCCTTTTCAGCTAGATACCGGAGCGATTGTCACGTTTCTTAATCTAGATACACACGGAAGAATAGGTCAACCACCTTCGCAAACATCAAATCTCCATCTCACCGCCTCTATCGGCGATAGTATTTCAGTGCTTAGAACTTCCCACTTACCTGCAAAAAACACAACAGGGGAAGCCCCTTTCACTGTAGTCCGCTCACGTACGAGCCCAAGTATTTCCAGCATGGAAGCGTTTGATTCCTTCGGATTAGACATACAGGAAAATGTACATGCCATCGACATAAAAGTTTCCCATGCGGCAATTCGACATCTCTGTGAGAAGTATCAACATTTGTTCGACGGTACTCTAGGACGTGCAAAAGATTTTAACTCTCACATTACGCTCAGACGTAACGTGTAACAGAAATATTTCCGCGCGCGCCCAGTATCGCATGCATTACCTGACGATGTGGCTACAGAAATTCGGCTACTTAAATCCATTGGTATTTTATCACCGGTTTCAGCAGGTTAGCATTCATCGCCCTTAGTCGCCATTCGTAATCCAAGTGGGAAGATTCATCTTTGTGCACATTTAAGACGCACTGTAAATTCCCTGACAGTCACTGATTCCTACCACCTTGCCACGTATAGAGGAAATTTTGGATCGCCAAGTAGAAGGACAGTTCTTCTCAAAAATTGATCTTGCAGAAGCCTGTCTTCAGTTACCATTGGACCGATAGACAAAGGAAACTTTTGTTGTGAGTATTCATTTCGGCTTGTTTGAATATCAACGCCCAGTTTTTCCAAGTGCTGTGGTGCCTGCTTTGTTTCAAAAATTTCTCGAACAAGTCATGTTCGTGATGTCTTCTTGTTGTAATTATTTTGACGACACTATCGTCTCTGGACAAACAGCGGACAATATCGTACAAATGTGGATTGTCTTTTTCAAGTTTTAACTGAAGCGGGCCTCAAATGTACAGGGTTATTACAAATGATTGAAGCGATTTCACAGCTCTACAATAACTGTATTATCTGAGATATTTTCACAATGCTTTGCACACACATACAAAAACTCAAAAAGTTTTTTTAGGCATTCACAAATGTTCGATATGTGCCCCTTTAGTGATTCGGCAGACATCAAGCCGATAATCAAGTTCCTCCCACACTCGGCGCAGCATGTCCCCATCAATGAGTTCGAAAGCATTGTTGATGCGAGCTCGCAGTTCTGGCACGTTTCTTGGTACAGAAGGTTTAAACACTGAATCTTTCACATCACTATGCGTGAAACTTGCCCGCACGCGTTCAACCGTTTCTTCGCTCACTGCAGGCCGACCCGTTGATTTCCCCTTACAGAGGCATCCAGAAGCTTTAAACTGCGCATACCATCGCCGAGTGGAGTTAGCAGTTGGTGGATCTTTGTTGAACTTCGTCCTGAAGTGTCGTTGCACTGTTATGACTGACTGATGTGAGTGCATTTCAAGCACGACATACGCTTTCTCGGCTCCTGTCACCATTTTGTCTCACTGCGCTCTCGAGCGCTCTGGCGGCAGAAACCTGAAGTGCGGCTTCAGCCGAACAAAACTTTATGAGTTTTTCTACGTATCTGTAGTGTGTCGTGACCATATGTCAATGAATGGAGCTACAGTGAATTTATGAAATCGCTTCCATCATTTGTAATAGCCCTGTAACTTGTCCAAATGATCTTCAACATAACAATTTAAACTTAGGACATATCATCGACACCAATGGTGTTCGTCCTTCGATGAAACATTTGCAAACAATTCAGCAGTTGCCATCACCTGCAAGCTGTTCTTGGAAAACTGACTTACTACGTAAGGTTCAATCCTATTGCAGCGCAAACTCCCGCAGCTGCGAACCACATCAGGTGTACAAATGCTCTGTTCCACTTGACAAAAGACCGCGACGAAGCTTTCAAAAGACTGAAAAATGCATTGCTTCGCCAACCTCGCCGTAAGAAGTACGATATGCTGAACCCGGAGGTGCTTGCAGTCGATGGCTCGTCACGTGGCATCGGGGTGGTTACATCCCATAAAATTGACTAAACAGAACACCCCATCGCATTTGCTTCAAAAACTTTGGACAGCTGCAGAAGGAAGCCTTGGCCGTAATACCAGGTGATCAAAAAGTCAGTACAAATTTGAAAACTTAATAAACCACGGAATAATGTAGATAGAGAGGTAAAAATTGACACACATGCTTGGAATGCCATGGGGTTTTATTATCCCCTAAAAAAACGTTCACAAAATGTCCGACAGATGGCGCTGGACATCAAAACGTCAGTGACTGCGCATGACAATCGTGTATACAAAGAGCTGTAATGGGAGAGACAATCAGATGCGCCAGCAGTCGCAGCATGCTGACGTTACCTGAAAAGGCGCTTTCAGTGAAGCAGTATTATCAGAATGGGGAATGTGCTAGTTCAGCGTTACGATCCTATCGCCATAGGAAGGTGATTCGAACGGGTAAAGGTCCGTTGATAAATGCAGCTGTGGCGAGAATGATTTCGAAGTTCGAAGCCACTGGTTGTTTAGACGATAGACCCCTTAGTGACAGACCGAGAACAAGGCATAATGCTGCTGAGACAGTTCAGGAAGAAATGGAGACTGTAGCGGGTTCGTCTATGGACGGGGATGGCAGCGCTCGTGCAGTCGCATGTCGCACCGGCATTCCGTACACTATTGTTTGGTTGGCATTGAGGCGTACCCTCCGATGCTATACGTACAAAATCCATCGGCATCATGAACTGTTACGTGCCGATGTAGTTGAGTAACGTGTTGTGGACCGATGAAGCTCATTTCACGCTCCGAGGGTCTGTCAACGCCCACAACTGCAGAATTCGGGCTACCGAAAATCCTAGAACTGTCGTGGAAACTCAATGCACGACGAGAAAGTCCCGGTATGGGTTGGATTTATCACATCTACCGTTATCGGGCCTTTTTTCTTCGAGGAAATGCGTGATTCTGGTTTTGTAGCTGCTACCGTGACGGGTGAGAGGTACGCCGATTTGTTACAGAATCGCATCATCCCCAGCCTGGCTGATAAACACCTGCTGGAACATACGATGTTTATGCTGGATGGCGCTCCACCCCATATTGTTAGACGCCTGAAAGATCTCTTGCACGCGTCGTTTGGTGATGGTCGTGTGCTCAGCCGCCACTTTCGTCATGCTTGGCCTCCCAGGTCCCCAGACTTCAGTCCATGCGATTATTGGCTTTGGGGTTACCTGAAGTCGCAAGTGAATCGTGATCGACCGACATCTCTAGGGATGCTGAAAGACAACATCCGACGCCAATGCCGCACCATAATTCCGGACATGCTTTACAGTGCTGTTCACAACATTATTCCTCGACTACAGCTATTGTTGAGGAATGATGTTGGACATATTGAGCATTTCCTGTAAAGAACATTATCTTTGCTTTGTCTTACTTTGTAATGCTAATTATTGCTATTCTGATCAGGTGAAGCGCCATCTGCCGGACATTTTTGAACTTTTGTATTTTTTTGGTTCTAATAACATCCCATGTCCTTCCAAGCATGTGTGTCAATTTTTACCTCTCTATCTACATTATTCCGTGTTTTATTCAGTTTTCAAATTTATACTGACTTTTTGATTACCCGGTATATTGCGTCATCCAGTTTCAGCGTTACCTATATGTCAGAAATTTTTTCCTGGTCACGGCCTTTGTCTTCGCTATTTCATCCAACGAAACAAGTTCCCAGGTGCAGGGCGCAAAAGATTCAACGTTGCTCGCTATTATTATCAAATTGCCGGTATGAAATTCTGTATTGCCCAATGCCACAATACGCAAAAGCTGGCATAGTGTCTCCTTTACTTGTCGGCACAGATGCAGCATTCGACTCATCGGAAGCTTCTTGTTTACGGATTGATTCTTCTGATTCCCAAGCACTAGATTCTCACAAGCCAAGCGCTACGACTGTTAAAGAGTTACATTCGCAAAGGTTGGCTGTGCTCTAAGAAACATGTTTCCGGTCACTTCGAGTGAAGATACTTGGTGAACCCCAACAGTTTATCTCTTCTGGAGATGTGATTCTGCTTCACACACCTAACCAACAAACAAGAGTGTTAATCTTTGCAACATCAGATGCTTATGACTCTTACATACATTGGGGACAATGTAGTGGGACGAAATTGAAGCGTCACCCATCCACCAGTGTCAGCCCAGTTTGCAGGTGAATATAAGTTTAATTTAGTTTTGTTTATGAATTTTTTTAATATTTGTAATGGTTGTGAAGTGTCTAAAGTTTTGAATTTTTTTTTTTAAGTTTCATGTACAGAGAGGGCGGCGCAACGAACGGAGACAGCATCTTCGTTGCCGGGACCGGAGAGAAAATTGCTGGCCACTATACCTCGCGGGTCGACAGCCAAGGAGCAACAGAAGATCCTGAAACCGAGTTGTTGCGTCGTGCTTCTAAAAATCAAATAATCGAGAATTTTTAATGTTTTGTACAACAATGATATCATAGGAAGTTTAATCTTATTGAAAATGTTAGTTTTGTCTCGTGAAGGCTCAGGTTCACGTCTGTATGTAGATGTAGGAAGATAATAAACTAGTGGATGCTATTAAAGTTGAAATACGTGTTCCGAGGATTTATTTATGAAGAATTATGTGAATGAATTAATAATATATTTGACAAGATTATTGAATTTTGACAGCGTTCATCGCGACTTTGAATCTCAAAAAGTTTATTCAATGTGGTTCTAATATCGATTAAATCAGATAACGTGTATCAATATAATTTCTGAGGAGAAACAAACGACATCTAAATTGAAAAAGTTTACGCAAACCAATTGGCCCGAGTGACGTAATTCTGCGCATACGACTCAAATGATGTTTTAGTGTTTCGTTCAAGAACCATTCTGAGACAATTTCAAAAGAATATAAATAATTTTGAAGTGGGTTGTAACTGACGTAGGTGACGAAGTCTACACATGGTCATATGTCAAAAGAAAATCGTTTATAAGAAACTTACGTCGTTACACTACAACAATTCGCACTAAGCACCTGGCGCGCCAACATTGTAGGTGGCTCCGTTTAGACAAGCAAACAGAACGTGTCACAGCACAGTTCGTGCTGACGTAGAAAATCAGGCCGCTCCGTTCCAGCAGTTTTCTCCGGGCCGCATTCTGAGACTCCATGGTAATGCCTGCATACAGATCTTGCTGGCTCCTTTTGGCATACATGTTGGCTGATTATCATCGGTGCCTACAGCAAATTTCCGTTTGTTATCTGAATGCATTCGACGAATGCCGTCAGCACTATCAAGGCGTTCGTTTTATGTATTTTCTCTCGGAAACTTGCCACAAACAATTGCTTCTGATAACGGACCTCCTTTCCTTCCAAGAAGTTTGCACAATTTTGCAAACACAATGGAAAACAACATAATCACGACAGCACCATCCTCGCCGTAGTCTAATAGCACGGTTAGACGTTTCGTTCAACCAAAAAAAAAAAAAAAAAAATGGCTCTGAGCACTATGGGACTTAAAATCTGTGGTCATCAGTCCCCTAGAACTTAGAACTACTTAAACCTAACTAACCTAAGGACATCACACACATCCATGCCCGAGGCAGGATTCGAACCTGCGACCGTAGCAGTCGCGCGGTTCCGGACTGAGCGCCTAGAACCGCTAGACCACCGCGGCCGGCTTCGTTCAACCGTTCGAGATGCAAACGCCAAGTCTTCATGCATCAAATTCACGTGAAGGTGCCTTACTAGTGTTTCTTAGTTCACAACGCACTCTGCCCAATACTCATATTGCACCGGCGGAACATTTGAATGAAAGGCACTTTGCTGCGTTTGCTTCGTCTTTACCGCTCCTCTCCAGTTTCAGACTTCACCACGAAGTTTCACCCGAACGACAGTGTTTAGTTCGAGTGTACAATAAGCCACATTTATGGGAATCCAAAGTTGTTCTCACGTGAACTGGGAGAGTGTAGTGTGCTGTTCCCGGCACTGGAGGCACGCATCAAAATCAGCTACGACTCCGTGAATTCAGTGATCCTAACGTATGAGGTGCGACAGTAAAGTAATGAGACTGACGTGAAAAAAAATGTTGCTTACCGTTTTAATCTAGTTTAGTGTTCTCTCCTTCAAAGTAGTTCCCTTCTGATTGCACACACTTTTTCCAGCGCTTCTGCCATTGATGGTAACATTTCTGGAACTCATCTTCTGTAATATTCTCGAAGACTCTCGTCACAGCTTTTTGGACATCTTCTGTTGTTTGAAAATCGTGTCCCTTGACCACCGTTTTGACTCTTGGAAATAGAAAAAAGTCGCACGGAGCGATATCTTGTGAATAACGTGGCTGTGGTGTTACTGAAATTTGTTCTGAGGTTAAAAATTGCTGTAGTGACAGAGCAGTATGGGATGGCGCATTATCGTGATGCAGACTCCAATTATCAGCAATGTTGATAAGGACACGAAGAACTCTTTTACGAAGTCTTTCCAAAATTTCTTTGTAGTAATATTGGTTAACTGTTTGTCCAGGAGGCACTCACTCTTTATGAACAATTCCCTTGGAAGCAAAGAAGCACACAAGCATGCATTTCACTTTTGACTTTGATATGCGATCTTTTTTTGGTCTGGGTGATCCCTTTGAGCACCATTGCGAACTTTGGCGTGTTGTCTCTGGATCGTACTGACAAAACCAGTGATAACATAGCTCAACAATTCTAGATTGATTTCCGTAACAGATCGGCTGCCACATCTTCCCATGTTTCTCTCTGTTTTGGTGAGAGATTTTTGGGGACCATTTTTGCACAAATACTCGTATTTCTCATACCAAGATCTTGTGTTATTATTAGACGAACCGTTTCTCGATTGATGTTCAGTTCTTCTGCAATCATTTTCGTGGATAATCTTCCATCAGATCGTACGAGTTGACGCACCATGGCGAAGTTGACATCCGTCCGTGAGGTTGATGGTCGTCCACTGCAGTCTTCAACATTCGTTCTGCATTCACTAAACATTTTATGTCACCAAAAAACTTGAGCTCTTGACATAACCTCCTCTCCAAAAGCCCTCTGAAGCTTACCATACGTTTTCGTCCAAATTTTCGCCCAATTCAAAGCAGAAAGAAATGGCATGCCGTCGCGCAATATTACGCGGTTCCTTTTCAGTGACGAGAGACACAAACACGTGTTAACTTACTACAGCACAACTCACGACTGAGCAGTTGCATCTATGTGCTGCTTGGACTAGAAGCAGCTTATAGACCAAGGTCTAAGATATTGTGCCTATGCAAGCCTGCAGGGTTGCCACAACTTGCAAAGAAAATCAGCCCCATTACTTTATTGTCGCACCTCGTAGATTCTTCACTGCATGGAGTCTGGCGGCCGTGACACAGCCACATCGTCCACCGTAACGCAGCCTCCCATGAAGGATACCGAGCGGGCGCCTCCACCCGCGACCGTCTCACCGACGGAAGTCTCCGCCTGCCCAATGCGACGCCATTGCCTCCAACGTCGCAGGTCACCCCTACCGTGGACATCCACGCCGCCACCGTCAGCCAGTCGCCGGCACCCTTATCAGCGCCCTTCATGCCCCTACCTCTGTCGTAGGAAGCGTCCTGTATCTGGTTTTCTGGGGCAGTTTTCCTGCCGCTCGCAAGACGCAACGTCGGAATGTTGGTTGGTCTGCTCTGCCCCCAGCCACGCAATCAACCTCGTCGCTATCCATGGCACAGGCATCCACCCGTACCTTCAAAGTTGGGCGGTAAGGAGTACGACATCAGCTGCCATCCGGTCAGCAGCTCTCTCAAATACTCGCACAAGGGCGCTCCCATGAAGTGTTACGCCATTGCCATTGAGATGCAAGCATGCTCTCTCCGGAGCTCCAGCGGCGGGAGTAATTAAGCACAAATATTCACGCTCTGAGCCCATTTCTCCTTTCTTCTTTTTTTGTTTGCCAGTTGAGTAACATTTACATGTTTCCATAACGGCCTGGGCACGACATCTCCTGAATAGACATTGCACTGAAGACTGACAGATTTATAAATATTTTGTATCTGTATACACACTGAAGAACCAAAGAAACTGGTACATCTGCCTAATGTCCCTCGCGAGCACTCAGAAGTGCCACAGCACGACGTGGCATGAACTCAACTGATGTCTGAAATAGTGCTGGAGGGAACTGACACCATGAATCCTGCAGGGAGATCTCTACTGAACAGCACCTTGCAAGGCATCTCAGATATGCTCAATAATGTTCATGTCTGGGGAATTTGGTGACCAGCGGAAGTGTTTAAATTCAGAAGAGTGTTCCTGGGGCCACTCTGTAGCAATTCTGGATGTGTGGTTTGTCCTATATTCCTGCTTGAATTGCCCATGTCCGTTGGAACGCACAATGGACATAAATGGATGCAGGTGATCAGACAGGATGCTTACATACGTGTCACCTATCAGAGTCGTATCTTGACGTGTCAGGGGTTCCCATATCACTCAAACTGCACACGCCCACACCAATACAGAGTCTCCATCTGCTTGAACAATCCCCTGCTGAAATGCAGGGTCTGTGGATTCATGAGGCTGTCTTCATATCCGTACACGTCCGTCCGCTGTATACAATTCGAAACGAGACTCGTCCGACCAGGAAACATGTTTCCAGTCATCAACAGTCCAATATCGGTGATGACGGGCCAAGGCGATGCGTAAAGCTTTGTGTCGAGCAGTCATGAAGAGTACACGAGTGGGCCTTCGGCTCCGTAAGCCCATGACCATGATGTTTCGTTGAATGGTTTGCACGCTGACACTTATTGATGGCCCAGCACTGAAATCTGAAGCAATTTGCGGAAGGGTTGCACTTCTGTCACGCTGAACGATTCTCTTCAGTCCACGTTGGTCCTGTTCTCGCAGGACCTTTTTCCGGCCGCACCGATGTCGGAGATTTGATGAGTTATCACATTCGTGATATTCACGGTACACTCGCGAAATGGTAAATTCATCGCTACCTCTGAGATGCCGTTTCACATCGCTCGTCAGCCGATTATAACACCACTTTCAAATCCACTGAAATGTAGATAACCTGCCTTTGTCGCAGCAGTAACCGATCTAACAACTGCGCTAGACACTTGTTATCTTATACAGGGTGAAACAAAATTCGCGCACTTGGGTTTTGCAGTGTGACTCCTCACGTGTCAGCGATAACAAACTGTCTGTCATAAAATTTCGTCCAGCGAGTACATCCGACAGTAGAAGGACGTTAAAGAGGGGCAATCTGGCAACACTGTAACCACATGTATGGTAAATACCTCGTTCATCACACGTTATCTGTGCTGAACAGCTGGTGCAGTGGATAGCCTTTTGGGCTAGCACGCAGGTGGTCGATGGTTCGATCCTGGGTTGAGGCATATGCCTTTAATTTGGTAAATGTAGTCCAGATGGTACGGTATCTGGCATCTTAATGTCAACAGTCATTGCAGCGTGTCCTCTAGAAAACATTTGCACTTACATGCTACAATCGTAGGAATGGAAGATTGGGCAGCCTTGAAAGAAGCCCTTTGAATCTAGTGGATGTGAATTTATTCCTACCACTTCATCTACTGGATGCGAAACCCGTTTTCTTTTGTATCCTTCTCCAATGGTCCCAAATATTGCCTCATTCAGGTCCATTACATTTCGTTAGGGCCTGAAGTTACCAGCAGAACTAGCAACGTGCTTTGCGAATAATGTGCAAACTCGGTTACTATATGTACGTATTATCACCCTTGTCTCACTAATTTTGCCTTCCAACATCGAGTCTGATAACTGTATGCTGTTTAGTACTTATCTCAATGCATTATAATAATAATTATTATTATTAGTCTATCGATGAGATTGTGGAATCATAACATCTATTACCGTTAGGGAAACAGTGTGATTGGAAGCCAAACATTTCACAATTAGTGATGTCGGGATGAATCACGCAGAACAATATCTGTCAGAGGGGTAACATGTGTCTGGTGGGACAGCGCGCAGAACTACGGCGTCTTTATACTGTATGCGCTGTCCACCAGTCAGGGACTTGCGAGCGGCGAGCGGAGTAACTCGCCCTTGACAGACTCCTATGTACATGAGTACACGTATCGAATTTTCCCATTGTAAACCTCTAAACCAGTGTGGCGGACGTATAGCATACTCAAATGATGAATACGTGGATATGCTTCTGGTCCTTGGTGCATCTGATAACCGTGTTAGTGTTGCCGCTCGTGAATATGCTGCTACATATCCTCGTCAACGCCATGCAGATAAAAATGTGTTTCGTCGTCTGGAGCTGCGCCTTCGTCGGCCAGGGTGGCCGAGCGGTTCTAGGCACTACAGTCTGCAACCGCACGACCGCTGTGGTCGCAGGTTCGAATCCTGCCTCGGGCATGGATGTGTGTGATGTCCTTAGGTTAGTTAGGTTTAAGTAGTTCTAAGTTCTAACGGACTGATGACCTCAGAAGTTAAGTCCCACAGTGCTCAGAGCCATTTGAAATATTTGAGCGCCTTCGGGAGTCAAGTTCTCTCCTTCCACCATCGCGTGACAGAGGTCGTCCATGGAGTCGCCGTAATCCAGCTACTGAGGAAGCTATTCTGGAGGTCATAAACCAAGAACCTCAGCAAAGTAAACGTAGCGTAGCAAGGCAGCTGTGTGTCTCGCAATGCACTGTCATTAACGTGCAGCAAGAACATGGGTTGCAGCCCTATCATTATGCTTTCATGCAACACCTGCATCCTGCAGATCACCGTCAGCGGATGCAATTCTGTGAATGGTTCCAACAACAACAGGAAGTCAATGACGACTTCGTGAACACCATAATAGAGTCAGATGAAGCAGCATTCACTCGTGAGGGTATCTTCAATATGCACAATGCCCACCATTGGTGTCAGGTTAAGAGGCACGTCACCCACGGCTGTGGATATCAAGTTCGCTTTGGCATCAACGTCTGGGCTGGAATATTGCGCGACGGGTGTTTGAGCCCCTACATGTTGCCTGACTGGTTGACTGCATTCCTCTCAAACAATCTCCCTGATGAGCTGAAAGATGTTCCACTATGTGTATGGCAGAGGATATGGTTCCAACATGAAGGTGCACCTCCACACTCTGGAATTAATGTGAGAGAGAACACTTCCAGGGAAATGGCTCGGATGTGGAGGCCACAGCATTCACCTGACCTAAGTTATCTATTCTTCCTGTGGGGACACTTGAAGGAGCAGGTGAACTCTACTCCTCCAACGGATGTGAGAGAATTGGTAGCGTGTGTTCATGTTGCTCTTGCTACTGTGGACGCAGCTTTGCTGCGAAGGTTCCAGAGCTATATGATCCGGCAAGTGGCGCAATGTTTGGTCGTGCAGGGAGGTCGCTTTGACCGTCTGTTTTTCTGAGGACAAAGCATTCTGTTGCGAAGGGCATTTGGTCATTGTTGTGTACATAGTTCCGTGTAGTCAGCGCGTACACAACTTTCCCACTAGAGCGCGCCCCGCTAAGCACAACAGCGCAGGCGCAGCGCTCGTCCGTCTCCGCACTATGAGATGGCGCTGCCATAGATATGGACCAATTCTGCTTCCGCCGATCCGCGTATTAATATGTAACGCAGTCAGTGAGATTGCTGCTAACGTAGAACCTTTTCTCCTCGCGGATCACACTCGCGCAGTGATACATGAATGCGCGAGGTATTATAACAAGTGTACAGACCTCTGATTAGTCAGTCTGCATCAGTCTGTACCAGTCTGCAATTGTCTGTACCAGTCTATAGTCAAGTTTCAGTCTGCATCCAATAAGATTACCATATTCCTGTACATAGCCATGAAGATAAATGTATAGACACTTCTGTCAAGTATCAGAGATATATGTGACAATAAGATTAATGAACCGATATGAAACGAACTTCAGATTGTCAATCGTAAATAACATCCAGAACGAAATTAAGTAATTTTTATGCCTGTTATTATTTTAATAAATGTGTGTGAAAATTAATCAAGTTCTGTTTAAAGTTGGTCACCGTCAATCTGCTACTCTAAGCGTGCAAGTGGCATTTCTATCATCTGACCTAATGACAGAAGATAAACACGCCACGATAAGACCACAAGACATATTGCTGACACTCGCCTACTTCGTTAGAGCTAAAAGTCAAATAATCTGATGGTGTGTGTAGTGAAGGTCTTACAGTACGCACACCAGTCATTAATATGGACATCATTATTCTCACTGGTTGCTAATGTGCGACTTCTGAGCACTCGTATTACATGTAGAATAAATTACAAGTAGATGTTGTATTATTGTACTGTGCTATCAACTTTAGCGTCTCGAAAATTATATTGTTTTTGTAGTTATTCTGTCCTATGACAGGCCATTTGTTTCATCTGTCTATGTCTTATTTGTCACACCACGTATTTGTTATGTGTAGCGTTACAAAATGTTGTAAATTCAGGATAGATGTGACCTACGAAACGGTGTACATTACAGTATGAAAAGTCAGAATGAAATTAGCAAATTAAAAAAATGCGCCCCAAGCCAGGATCGAAACCTCTACCTCCAGCATGCTAACCCAAAACTATATCCTCCGCACTAACTGTCTAAAACGACTATTATGTGCTGACACCTTGCGCATGGTTACAGTGTTGTCAGACTGCCACTCTGTAACGTCCCTTTTCTGCCGGATGTAATCGCCGGACGAAATTTTGTGACAGCCATTTTTTTATCGCTGGCGTATGAGGAGTTGCTCTGCGAATCCCGAGTGCGCGAATTTCGCTTCATGCTGTACAGGTATTGCCGACCGCATTGCCGCATTCTGCCTGTTTACATATCTGTGTATTTGAATACGGATGCCTATACTAGTTTCTTTGGAGCTTCATAGTATTTCTGCATTCAAAGCTTCTGTTAGCAGCTGATGCTGCCACTACAGCAGCAAAGTTATGTATTGTTTTCTACTGTTTGATATTAGATGTAGAATAAATTAATCTATGAATTCTCTGTTCATGAACACTATCGGTTCCTCGCTCTTATACCCTCTAAAGAACCAGAATGAAGTCATATAATTTTGACGTCGAAGACCCGCATCGCCGTGGAAGAATGTAGGATTCAGAAGCTACTCAAATACGATCACAGGTCGTCGACATCGAAAGCAATTGATGCGTTTGAGTCGAATACTGAAAGGCAAACGGCCACAATACAGCGGTGGACATTAAAAGCTGATTATTTAGCACGACGCTGCTAGACGCGATGTCGCAAATCCCATCAAAAAATAGTTGGAAGCGTTGACATTGGAAGTCCTATCCCACCCGCCGTATTCTCCAGACGCTGCTCGCTCTTAGTGCCACCTTTTTCCATCAACGGCACACAGCCGACCTTACCGGCACTTTCAGTCATATGGACAAGTGAAAACCTAGATCGATTCATGGTTCTCCTCAAATGACATCCAGTTCTTCCGAAAGATGGAAGAAAGTAGTGGCAAGTGACTGCCAATACTTTGAATGGTAAATTTTTTGTATGTTTACCACAATGGAACCTCGAACTACAAGAAAAAGCGGTGGAAGCGAAGTTGGAATTCATATTTGAACGTCGACCTGATAAACATAAAAATAAAGTTAGTACTATGTACTTACAACAGCTTTGTTCCATGATGCTACTCAAGGCGGGCGTAAAATGAATGTGCGCAACGGAAAATAATAAACGCTAAAATGAATATTTGAGCCTGTCTGACTAGCCCCTGAAGCAGATCTTAGGATCTCTTAATGGACATTAACATATAAATTACAATCTAAACATAAATGAAAGATGAAGGCAACTAATCCTACTGAATGATACACGTTGTTCCTGCTTAGATATTTACTGTAGATTGAAAAAAACCTTTTTATTACAAAGTTTACATTTTCTAAGTAAAATTACTGATCAACTGCCCAACTCTGCCCCTTAATATGACTGCGCGGTCTAATATCAATAACGTGAAATGACTGATATCATCTACATGCCAAACACTAAAAGACACTACTTTCAAAGATGACCTATGGTGGTGTGGAACCTCAGTGGAAATAAACTAATTTGATCACAGCTGTTTAGCTTTTACAGCCCTAATAAGCCGAAGCAATTTGCGATATCACCGTAAGTACTGCGTCCAGTGCGTCGAAGTGATGGTTCTCGTATTTGTCTGCGACGATGGAAGAACTCCAGCCACAAATAAACGCTCTCAAACACTAGGACGGCAGAGGGCGGTCCTCTGACTAATATACTCCAATAATGTCTTTTCCTCTCTGTGTTCAACAGACGAGAAACGCGAACTCCCAACCACAAGGACGGAGTTCAGATAACGTCTATGGTTCAAATGGCTCTGAGCACTATGGGACTCAACTGCTGAGGTCATTAGTCCCCTAGAACTTAGAACTAGTTAAACCTAACTAACCTAAGGACATCACAAACATCCATGCCCGAGGCAGGATTCGAACCTGCGACCGTAGCGGTCTTGCGGTTCCAGACTGCAGCTCCTTTAACCGCACGGTCACTTCGGCTGGCTCAGATAACGTCTCAGCGTAAGTATAGGCAGAGTAAGTGCTCTCAAATACTGAACGCTGCATACTCAACGACGACTTCCAACCCGGAGGTGAAGTCCAGAATCGTATAGGTTGGCAACAGCACTGTTCCTAACTGTTCTAACAATAAACTCTACTGAGAGCAAAGACAGCAAGTCCGTCTGTACCAACAAAAGCTAATATCGAACGACCGTCACACACGGGCGCTCACAACGGAAGACTATGTCTCTCCAGCGCCGGCTCCCCACCATCGCAATTCCGAAAACGAATCATGTTTCTGAAACCACGGAATATTCTCCCTCTCTACAGGTTCTTCCGAACGCCGACCACTTACATTTTAGTTTTATGTCGTCCGGCGCGGAAAATTTGCTAGGAAGAACCTATACTCGTACAATGGTACGCTTCTAAGTAAAAATCGTTGGAAATAAAACAGCCTGCGTGGTTTCCGAGGTGCCGCTTCTTCGTTCCTCTCACCTGCGTACAAGATTTTCTGCGTTCGGTTGTACTATCCGGTTATCCTTCTCGACCCTACTACAATAGCGGCCAGCCGGAACCCTACTGCACACCAGAGCTCAGGTGCCACGACGTCCGTCAAGCTACTTCCTGTGTTCAAGCAGGACCAACACCTGTGCGGGCGTTCTACCCAGAGCTTGAGTTCTGCCTGCCGTTTCATCTCCACTGGCGTTCCAACCAGGCAATCATTCATTACGCCGTTTTTATAATAAAGACACTCCGTCACCGTTCATGCAATAAGCGTTAACAGTTATTTACAAGACGCACGTGACAATGTGAGTCTCCATTATATTTATATTCATATATACGACAGGCAAACCTACGTTTCTAGCATTTGTAGACTTAGAGAAAGCTTTTCACAGTGTTGGTTGGAATATTCTCTTTCAAATCCTGGAGGTGGCAGGGGTAAAATACGGGGAGCGAAAGGTTATTTACAATTTGTACAGAAACCAGATGGCAGTTATAAGATTCGAGGGGCATGAAAGGGAAGCATTGGTTGGGAAGGGAGTGAGACAGGGTTGCAGCCTATCCCTGATGTTATCCAATCGGTATACTGAGCAAGCAGTAAAGGAAACAAAAGAAAAATTCGGAGTAGGAATTAAAATCCATGGAAAAGAAATAAAAACTTTGAGGTTCCCCCATAACATTGTAATTGTCAGACAGCAAAGGATCTGGAAGAGCAGCTGAACGGAATGGTCAGTGTCTTGAAAGGAGGATATAAGATGCACATCAACAAAAGCAAAGCGAGGATAATGGAATGTAATCGAATTAAGTCGGGTGATGCTGAGGGAATTAGATTAGGAAATGAGACACTTAAAGTAATGAAGAAGTTTTGCGATTTGGGGAGCAAAATAAGTGATGATGGTCGAAGTAGAGAGGATATAAAATGTAGACTGGCAATGGCAAGGAAAGCATTTCTGAAAGAAGAGAAATTTGTTAACATCGAGTATAGATTTAAGTGTGAGGAAGTCGTTTCTGAAAGTATTTGTATGGATTGTAGCCATGTATGGAAGGGAAACGTGGACGATAAATAGTTTATTCAAAAAGAGAATAGAAGCTTTCGAAATGTGGTTCTACTGAAGAATGCTGAAGATCAGATGGATACATCACATAACTAATGAGGAGGTATTGAATAGAATTGGAGAGAAGAGAAATTTGTTGCACAGCTTGACTAGAAGAAGGGGTCGGTTGGTAGGACATATTCTGAGACATGAAGGGATCACCAATTTAGTATTGGAGGGCAGCGCGGAGGGTCAAAATCATAGAGGGCGACCAAGAGATGAATACACTAAAGAGATTCAGAAGGATATAGGTTGCGGAAGGTACTGGGAGATGAAAAAGCTTGCACACGTTAGAGTAGCATGGAGAGCTGCATCAAACCAATCTGTGGACTGAAGACCACAACTACATATACGATGTACAACCTATCATATGATACCTAATTGTGTTTGTAGATCACGGTAAAGTATGTGGATGAGCTCTTGTAAGGTGCGAAATTATAGCCACCTTACAATGTTTCGCGCAAATTCACAAGTTTCACAGTACAGGCAACATTTGTTTCGTACTGGAGGCAACAAAAACGGAAAGGATAAAGACGGAAATTTGTATATGTTGTCCTTTGTAAATTAAATCTCGCATTAAAATTCGTTCTGTACCTAGTACATGCAAATTCTAAAGTGTTACAGGCCGACAAATTTCCTGTGAAAATCAAAACATTGATTTCAAACCGACTGCACAGAATCCTCACCATAAACAGATTGTTTGCCACTACGGCTACCCTCTCAACTATCATCTCAGAAACTTCCTCGCCAACTCACATTCCTCCAACATCTCTATCCGCCTCTACTGTATAGTATTTCCCTTTTCGTTCTTATCCTCTTATGCCCTCATTCCATCTACTTGTTTGTCCGCAGATCTTCGGGGAACCTCTGAAGGCCTTCATCTACTAAACACAGACGCATTAGTATAACCAGCTAAAATAGTTACAGAAGCATTATCATCAACCTCCGGGTAAAATCTTGGATATTACTATTCTATAAGAGACACTTGTGCTCTGTCAAGGCAGGGAACAACTTATCAGTGGCCTACAAAAGCCATCTTAGTTGCATCTCAACTGCGCCACCTCAAGATCTTAGAATATCCTCTCTCCCTCTGACGCCACCGTCCTTTGTTGGACTTACAAATTGTAAAACTGACGGTCTGCAAATTTTATCACAGTTAACTGATTAACCACAAAGTAGTTTTGTTTCTCTGGCCTTCTTACTACGAGACTACTGTGCATGTGAGTGTTGAGTAAAAACTAACTGGAAACATGATCTGTTCTTTCCTTAGTCTCACAGGGAAGGTTAACTAACACTTACGTTGAGGAAAAACAGAACACCTTGAACGACTAGAAATAGGACGTCCATAATCACAGGATCTGTACATTAGTATGGTCTGCAGTAATGATCAGTAATTGAATCAAATCGGCCATCAGGTTCCAGGCTAGCAATGATATCATGACGCAACACCAGTAACTGGTAAAATGTGTCTATGGCTCTTGTTGTCGCAATAAACCGAAAGTAATGGATCAGTGTGATGGATGCCTCACAGTGGTATGCCCCGATCGTACCGTCAAATCAGTGACTTTGAAAGAGGCCCCATTATTGGCAAGAGGGAATGTGAGGTATCCAACCAGGAAATTGTTATTCGTGTGGAACAAAGTGTTTTGACAGTGGAACGGGTGTGTGCAGAATGCTTTACGGAAGGCCGTAGAACACGACGAGATGGGTCAGGTCGTAACCGCTCGGACCACCCCTAGAAGATCGACACTTCATCCGAATGGCATTGCAGGACAGACCTGCGTCCTCCTCGGTTCCGACGCAGCAGTGGTACACCGAAACACATCGTACTTACCAGGAGTGGCAGTCCGTTGGCGTTAATTACCGCATGGGTTCCGTGCGCGTCCTCCACTTCTCCACCTATCTTCGACGAATGTGCAGAAACGTGCTAGACGGCAATGGTGTATGAAAGGACGTCAGTGGGAAAGGAATGGCTTCAGATAGTGGTTTCCGCTCGATTCCAGCTTCTATTTGTTTGAAAATGGTGGCCGCATTTTGGTTCGCCACAGACAGTGGGAGAGACATCACAGTGACTGCATGCGCGAAAGACATACAGCGCCAACTCAACGCCTTATGGTGTGGGGTGCTGTTAGTTACAACTACAAATCACAGCTGGTACTTGTCCACTGGACTGACCAGTGTGAGCTACGTAAATGACATCCTGCGACCCGTAGCCATTTACACTACTGACCATTAAAATTTCTACACCAAGAAGAGCTGCAGATGAACAAATATATTATACTACAACTGACATGTGATTATATTTCCACGCAATTTGGGTGCATAGATCCTGAGAAATCAGTACCCAGAACAACCACCTCTGGCCGTAATAACGGCCTTGATACGCCTGGGCATTGAGTCAAACACAATTTGGATGGCGTGTACAGGCAGCGCCGGCCTTAGGGTGGGGCGACTCGGGCGGTCGTCCGGGGCGCCGGGGCCAAGGGGCGCCACCTACATATTGACGGAAATTTGCTGTGCGACGAAATTTTAGGCCTGCAACACTATCTCGAAGACAGCCAGGCAACGCCTATTGAAGCCTTCAACTTCATAAAAAAGCATAATCTTCAAGAGTTATATCCCAACATCTGGATAACGTTACGTATTTTGCTAACAATACCAGTGACTGTCGCAAGCGGCGAACGCAGCTTTTCCAAACTGAAGTTGATAAAAACGTACTTGCGGTCTACAATGTCTCAAACAAGACTAACCAGTTTGGCCGCACTGTCCATTGAAAATGAAGTTGCAGAAAACCTGGACTTTGCTAATCTGATCAGAGACTTTGCCGACAGAAAAGCGAGGAAAGTAAAATTTTAGTCATTTATAATTGTTTTTCATTAGGCGTAATATGTTTTGTGTTCAGATGACTGACAGAAAATATAGGTTTATGGCTTACAGTTATATTAAATTCAAAAAAAATATGGTACCCAATTAAAAATTAGTGTTTTTTCGTTATACATATTACCTCCTATACATAAAAATCAATTGTTGTGTGTTAGTCTCACCAAAACAAAGAAATGGCTTGACCAATTTGAATAATTTTTGTTTTGTTTTGTTCGCTTTAGTACAGGGGTGCTTCAGAAAAGAAAAGAAATATTTGGGATATACGAGCCTGTTTCAACCACATTTTACGCATCTTTTCTTTGTTTCGAACACGCAAAAACAAATTTCTGGAGTTGTTGTAGATGTACAGTGCAGTACTACGCAATATTTTTAGACAATTTCCCAAAACGTGAATGCCCAAACAATATATCACTGGTATACTGACTGTTACGGCAGCGACAGCAGCATGCTGGACTGACGTCACAGGCTACACAAGACTCACATGGAGCGTCTTAGCGGCCTTTCAGATTATTTGGATTTCATTTCCATTTAAAAAAATAAAATACTCAAATTTACGATGGAAAAAACCATGTTATGATCATAAGATGACGCCATTAACCACTTAAGACGATTTCTAGAAAACAGTCAAATACCGTGTTGCAAAGCACTGCCAGGTTCGCTATTTATACAATAAAGGGCGCCAACTGGACGACTCGCCCGGGGCACCTGGATGGCTAAGGCCGGCCCTGTGTACAGGCACAGCTGCCCATGCAACTTCAACACGATACCACAGTTCATCAAGAGTAGTGACTGGCGTATTGTGACGAGCCAGTTGCTCGGCCACCATTGACCAGACGTTTTCAATTGGTGAGAGATCTAGAGAATGTGCTAGCCAGGGCACCACCCGAACATGTTCTGTATCCAGAAAGGCCCGTACAGGACCTGCAACATGCGGTCGTGCATTATCCTGCTGAAATGTAGGGTTTCGCAGGGATCTAATGAAGGGTAGAGCCACGGGTCGTAACACATCTGAAATGTAACGTCCACTGTTCAAAGTGCCGTCAATGTGAACAAGAGGTGACCGAGACGTGTAACCAATGGCACCCCGTACCATCACGCCGGGTGATACGCCAGTATGGCGATAACGAATACACGCTTCCAATGTGCGTTCACCGCGGTGTCGCCAAACACGGATGTGACCATCATGATGCTGTAAACAGAACTTGGATACACCGAAAAAATGACGTTTTGCCATTCGTGCACCCAGGTTCGTCGTTGAGTACGCCATCGCAGGCGCTCCTGTCTGTGATGCAGCGTCAAGGGTAACCGCAGCCATGGTCTCCGAGCTGATAGCCCATGCTGCTGCAAACGTCGTCGAACAGTTCGTGCCGATGGTTTTTGTCTTGCAAACGTCCCCATCTGTTGACTCAGGGATCAAGACGTGGCTGCACGATCCGTTACAGCTATGTGGATAAGATGCCTGTCATCTTGACTGCTAGTGATACGAGGCCGTTGGGATCCAGCACGGCGTTCCGTATTACCCTCCTGACCCGACCGATTCCATATTGTGCTAACAGTCATTGGATCTCGACCAACGCGAACAGCAATATCGCGACACGATAAATCGCAATTGCGATAGGCTACAATCTGACCTTTATCAAAGTTAGAAACGTGATGGTACGGATTTCTCCTTCTTACACGAGGCGTCACAACAGCCTTTCACCAGGCAACGCCGGTCAACTGCGGTTTGTGTATGAGAAATCGGTTGGAAACTTTCCTCATGTCAGCACGTTGTAGGTGTCACCATCGGTGCCAACCTTGTATGAATGGTCCGAAAAGCTAATCATTTGCATATCACAGCATCTTCTTCCTGTACGTTAAATTTCGCGTCTGTAGCACGTTGTCTTCGTGGTGTAGCAATTTTAATGTCCAGTAGTGTACATACAGGACAACACTGCAGACGCCATTCTTCAGCAAGACAATGCACGACTATACATTGCTGCACATACACGTGCGTTCTTGGTATCACAGGATGTCAGCATTTCGGCCTGGCCCGCCAGATCATCAGAATTGTCGCCATTCAAAAATGTGTAGGATGTGGTGAATCGACTGTTGTAGCACTGTGGCCCAGTGTCAACCACCACAGATGAACTTTGGAACCAGGTGAACGCAGCTCAGATGGCTGTACCACAGGACTACATTCGCACCTTATACGCATCATTATCAGGACCCATGGCCGACCACGTACCTGTTAGGCAACGGGACACATGGTAAACCGAGTTGACTGAAATGCAATCATTTCTGCAGAACATACTATTGTACATGTCCTGTGAGTACGAACGTCCGATCTCTAGTCACTCGAGGTGTTCTGTTTTTCCTGTACTAATCTTAATGAAAGCCAGTGGAGTTAGGGGGCGAAAAGATACTCCAAATTCTCGTGCGGCGTTCAAGCGTTGTAGCTTAGGTGGCTCTTGCGGCCAATTTGAGGCTATTTCCCGTCTTGATAGACCACGAGTGTCCAATATCAAACTATTCGTCTCGCCTTACCCTACACTCGTCTGCTTCGTTGTGAACAGTTATCGTTTTCACCGTGTATACTGAAACAATGTACTTGTGTACTTATGACACTACTCGGATCTAAAAAGTTCATGGATCAGTTGTCTTTCGCCTTTCTGAACTGTTTATTATTAAGATTACTGTTTAGCTCGTGACAGCATGTGGCGAGCTGTCTTGCAGTACATTTTCACATACGCAGTACGTTATACTAGTATCTGAAGCAGTAACTGTTAAGGAGGAGACTGGTTCGCGACAAGGCAAGATCTCCAGCAGCGAGAGGCCCTATCTTCCACCAGGGAGAAACTTACACTTTGGACCGCAAGAACTCTGAGGTTACAACACGCCAGAAAGGTTTTACGGCGCTCCAGATTGCAGCTCGGCTGCGGAGCAAGGTAGACTGATATAGTCTCCCCAGTAACGGCGTGTGACGTCGCAGAATCGGAAGTAACAACGCGTAGTGGAAACGAGAAACGACCGAAGGGAGGAGACGAATGTGCAGCGAGTCTGCCGACGCGCCGTTACCGGCGAACACAGCGGTGGGAGTGGGGTGAGGGGGGGGGGCGTGGAAGGGGGGGGGGGGGGGGAAGGAAGCTGTGGGACGACGTCGTGTCGTGTTTACGAGCGGCGCCCGCCGGCGGCGGTTATGCCTTTCTAGGCTTCAGACGTTACGCGCCCTACTGCGTCAACACTGTTGCCGCTTCCGTATCACCTTCTGATTGTAACAGGACTCCCGTGTGATGCAGCGGTAATTGATTTCCCTGGAGAAGACTGGCGTATATGGAGTTTTACTGCGTTCACATTCTTCCATTGTTACGTTTTAAAAGCAATTTCATCTCAGCGAAACGTCAATCTAAGCTTCTGAAAAAAAAAAAAAAAAAAAAATAAAGTTGGCCACACCCGCTTGACTCGAATAGTTCGTGTATTTTGGGTAGAACAACGCTTCTGATAAACTTTGGTATTAGCCGGGTCGAAAGTCAGGGAAGCATTGATAGCGACTCTTCCAGATAATATACGAATTAGTTTCCAATCGTCGACAATGCTCTGCTTCTTGCCAAAAATATATTACCTTCATTTCCTTTACGTATGGTCGCAAATTTTTATGTCATCGTACTACAAGTTTCGGTCTATAATGACTCCCTTCGGGTTTGTTTTATAAAAACATGTGTTTATAATAAGAAGAAGGTCATTATGGACCGAAACCGGTAGTCTGATGTCATAAATATTTGCGACCATAGATGTGAAGCAAAGGAAATTTATTCTATTTTCGAGTCACGGTTCAATTCGCTACCATGTCGCAGTTTGTGAATATATTACCTAAATGGGATTTTTTGGGGTTTGATTTCGTACATTGAAATGTAGCGCGACGATGTTTCGAAGTGTATATGGTTCCGGCGGAGGTTCGAGTCCTCCCTCGGGCATGGGTGTGTGTGTTTGTCCTTAGGATAATTTAGGTTAAGTAGTGTGTAAGCTTAGGGACCGATGACCGTAGCAGTTAAGTTCCATGAGATTTCACACACACATTCGAAGTGTATATGGCTCAGAGCACTATGGGACTTAACTTCTTTGGTCATCAGTCGCCTAGAACTTGGAACTAATTAAACCTAACTACCCTAAGGACGTCACACACATCCATGCCCGAGGCAGGATTCGACCCTGCGACCGTAGCGGTCGCGCGGTTCCAGACTGTAGCGCCTAGAACCGCTCGACCACTCCGGCCGGCCGAAGTGTATAGCGCAAGGTCTTTTTCTCAGAATCTGTAACGAATTCCGACATGGTGTTTAGATTTCCAGTTTAAGGCACAAATTAAGTTTCTTTGAGATAAAAGAGGGGCAATGAATTTGTAGTTATTGTGAAGCCCGTTTGTAGCCTCTTTCGGAAATATTCCTGGTTAGCTGGGACCTGTATTATGGCTTAAAACTATTTACGTCCTTCAGCACGCAGCTCGTATTTGTAATTCATTAGGCTGCAATTTTCTCCCTAGTAGTAAAGACACGATAACTCTTATGCAATGCAGCTATGACCCGCCTTACGTAATCAATGAAATTTTTTCTCAAAGTATTTTCAGCGTACAGTAAGGCAAGTTTTATGACTTGTAGTAACAGATATCTTCTTGTTTACATTACGGTATCCGAAAATTACAGGTTTTTCATCCTACTCATCCGCATTAACTTACATTTTTCCTCCATTAGAGCTAGGCTATATCTTCCTACAGTCACTCAACTTCGATACCTCATCGTACACAACAACACCATCAGCAAACAACCGCAGATTACTATCCACTGAGTCCGCCAAATCATTTACGTATGTAGAGAAAAACCGTGGTACTATACATTTCCCTGGAGCATTCCTGACGATACCCTTGTCTCTGACTAAATGAACACTCGCCGTCGAGAACAACATACTGGCTTCTATTATTATTTGAAGCCTTCGAGCCGCTCACATTCTGTCACCTTATTCCATAAGGACGTGCCTTCGTTACAAGCCTGCCATGGGGCACCATGTCAAGGGCTTTCCGGAAATCTAGACGTATGGAATCTGCCTGTTACCTTCACCCATAGTTCGCAGTATATCATCTGAGAAAATGGCAAGCTGAGGTTCGCACAAGTGATGCTTTCTAAAACCATGTTGGTTTTTGGACATAAGCTTCTCGGTCTCAGAAAATTTATTGTATTCGAACTGAATATATATTCAAGGGTTCTGCAGCAAACCGAAATGAGGGATATTGGTTTGTAACTTCTCGGGTAATGCAGTCGAGGTAAGTAGCCAATACCGTCGAGTACTCTTTGTAAAACCGAATGGGGATTCCATCTGGACCTGGTGATTTACTTGCTTTCGAACCTTTCAGTTGTTTCTCTACGCCAGGGACGCTTACTACTATGTCCGATGGACAAATTTTACGTTTGCACGATTCTCCCTTGTGAATGACTTCTTGAGCGTGAAATTTAAAATTTCGGCTTCCGTTTTGATTTCTTCAACTGTCACACCAGACTGGTCAACAAGGGATTGAATGGAAGCCTTAGATCCGCTTATCGATTTTACATACGACCAGAATTTTCTCGGGTTCTCTGGTAGATCTCTTACTAAGGTGTGACGATGGTAGTTGTTCTACGCTTCGCGCATAGGTCTTTTGACAAATCCTCGAATCACTATTAAACTTCGTTTGTCGTCATTTGTGCGTTCTCTTTTGAACCGAGAGTGCAACAGCCTCTGCTTCCTCAGCATCTACCGAATTTCGATGTTTAACAATGGTGGATGTTTTCCATCCTTTATCCACTTACTAGGCATATAACTGTCCACAATACGACTTACAATCTGCTTAAACTTTGCTCACAATTCAAAAAATGGTTCAAATGGCTCTGAGCACTATGGGACTTAACTTCTGAGGTCATCAGTCCGCTAGAACTTAGAACTACTTAAACCTAACTAACCTAAGGTCATCACACACATCCATGCCCGAGTCAGGATTCGAACCTGCGACCGTAGCGGTCGCGCGCTTCCAGACTGTAGCGCCTAGAACCGCTCGGCCACTCCGGCCGGCTGCTCACAATTCCTCTACTTTATCTTACTGGTAGGATGTGATGTCAATTCACTGTCTAAATGAGATACTAGCAACTGTTTACGTGTTCTACGTAGGAGAAGCACTCTCCTAGTCTTCTTGACTCATTCATTAACTTTCGTAATCATACTTTGTAGTTGCTACAATTACATCATGATCGCTAGTTCCTGTTTGTATACTGACACCGTCGATAACGTCCGTTCTATTTGTAGCTACAAGGTCCAATATATTTCCACTGCGTACAGGCAGCCGAGCTAGCTGCTCGAAATAGTTTTCAGAAAACCTGCATGTTGCTTTATTCGACCGTCCTGCAAAATGGATACCACTTTCAAATCCTCTGATGTCCTGATAATGCTCTGTCACAAAACTATGCGGTATCTTCGTGTCCTTCAATAACTCAGTATGTGATCTTGTTCACGCACGTTATATGTCCTACCCGACCTGTTAATAAACCTAAAGACAACACTGATGTACACTGATGACCGTTGTACCTGTCACATAGAATTAAAACTCCGATCACTTACATACCCGAATACGGCTTGTACTCGTAGGACGTTACAATGACGTCCGACCATTTCTTCTGGGTGCTTTTCTTTTCTTGTCTGGCAGTTATATACCAACCTCTTTTAATCGATTTCGGAGGTCTGCTAATGTTTTATCACCTCTGTCTCGGTACTCTAGACTATGTGCAACCATCTCCGTAACAAAGCTGAAGTAGACCAGCGTTATCTGTGCAGTTGTGACTCTAGTAGTGGACATGACGCTGCTTGTTGATTACGCTGTTCTGCCTGTCAACAATCATCGAAACTTGATACCAACCGGTGACTGAGCGTGTATTACCTCTTTACGGTAAGAAGGCTTATGAGTTCGGGAAATTTTGCGCAGTATCGGCGTACGCAACAGCGACGACACCCCATTGTTCAACAAACTATCGGGACGCACAATTCTTTTAAAGCTCTGTTTCATTGTGGTCGCCCTCGTTCACTAACATCAGTTGACGACTCACACCGATTGAATGTAGCTAAAACCCCGAGGAAATTGCAGCGGCGCTGCCAGCTGTCATTATGGTGGCATCTGGCAGGGCTGTCTCGATCTAGACAGTACGCAATATGCTTTTGGCTCAGCTTAACCCAGTCTTTATTCAGGTTGTAGCTGAGGTATTGCATCGTTTTTTTTTAAACAAAAACTGCACTTTTTATACTACATTACTTTTTTTCGTGTGGTTCGTCGGCGTACACATATGCCACACACACACACAGGATGTTAAATTTATGTGTGGTACTGAGCCGCGTGGCTTGATATTTGATTTAAAAAGTTATTGGCTCCATGAAGGGCTCAGTCTCGTGACATGGTTGACTCACTCAACAGCGCGAATAAGTTTCGCTTCATACTGTTTATGTATTCCAGATCGTCTAAGTAAATTAAAGAAATACCAAGATGTCCTAGACCCTTCCATCGCACCCTCATCCCTACGGGTAGTAGAGCTATCTCACTCCCACGAAACTTATATGCACATGTTGAGTCAACTATACAGATAATCTGATTGATATTTTTTTTCCCGGTATCCATGAATTATGTCTCATCTTTTCAAGACCACCCCCAGCCATATGGATACGCGGGGAGGGAGGGGGGACGGGAGGATCGAAAGGGGGACTGGGGGAGATCTTATAGTCACATTCGTTTTTCACACGTAGCGAGTGCTACATGTACCAAGTTTGGTAAAAACTGCTTCAGGCGATACAAAGACATGCTGACCCGCCACGGTCTTTGCACACAAACACGCCACCACAAAATCTTTCTCTCTCTCTCTCTCTCTCTCTCTCTCTCTCCCACAAACACACACACACACACACACACACACACACACACACACACACACACACCACCCAGGTGTGAAAAGGACTATCTATTGTCACCAGTGAGCATAGCGACGCCGAAGACAATCAGTTCGATAGTAACATCGGTCCTAACCCGCCCCCTTCGGGGTAGTACGGGTATATTTCCCACAAAAATAATGTGTCATGTATATACAAAACTTGATTAACATTTCTCAAGACGTTTTTACGTTCTGCTATCTCACCGTCTTTCCACTCTACAGTCATCCCTACGAGGGATACATGGATCGTACCCACACAGAGCTTCTTTCCGGACAGTAAGTGATACGTGCACTAAATTTGGTTGCAATCGATCAACTTATATATATCCATATCCGTAGGTTAGTCGTGTTATATTCAAGAGCAGTGTCTCTGACGACAGTATCTTCCTGATAATTTACATACTGGAAGATAGACGGTTAATCATCGAGTAGAACAGAAGTGATATCTGGAGTTCAGCAAGGTGGTGTCATAGGCCCTCTGCTGTTCCTGATTTACATAAATCATCTAGGTGATAATCTGAGCAGCCCCCTTAGATTGTTTGCAGTTGACGCTGTACTTTACCGTCTAGTAAAATCATCAGACGAACAATTCCTATTACAAAATGATCTACAGAGAATTTCTGTATGGTGCGAAAAGTGGCAATTGGGTACTAAAATAAATCCGATAAATTTTGGGTATACGATGAATCGTACAAATCTAAGGGCTGTCAGTTCGACTAAATAACCAGTAATTACAATTAAGAGCAACTTAAATTGGAAAAACAACACAGATAAATTGTGGGGAAGGCGAAACAAAGACTGCGCTTTGTTGGCAGAACACTTAGAAGATGCGACAAACCCACTAAAGAGACAGCCTACATTATACTTGTCCGTCCTCTGCTTACCGGGTAGGATTGACGGAAGACATCGAAAAAGTGCAAAGAAGGGCAGCTCGTTTCGTGTTATCGCGCAATAGGGGTGAGAGTGTCACTGATATGATACGCGAGTTGGGGTGGCAGTCACTGAAACAAAGGCGGTTTTCTTTGCGGCGATATCTGTTTACGAGATTTCAATCACCAACTTTCTCTTCCGAATGTGAAAATATTTTGTTGACACCCACCTACGTAGGGAAAAGTTATCATCATAATAAAATAAGAGAAAACAGAGCTCGAACGGAAAGATTTAGCTGTTTCTTTTTCCCACGCGCCATTCGAGAGTGGAATGGTTGAGAAGTAATACGAATATGGTTCGATGAACCCCCTTCCAGGCACTTAAGTGTGAATTGCAGAGTAACCATGTAGGTGTAGATGTAGATGTAGATTTCTCCAGTGCTGGAGCACTGGAAATTACAAAGGATGGGCAGTTCTGTTCGTACAGCCAGAATCTATCTAGATCTCTATTACTCACCTTGATCCTTCGTCTAGGAGCGTTTGCGAATATGTATCGGGTAAATCAAATCTGGAAAAGTATTCACTACATGACAAGTGCGCCAGTAACTTTCCGGGTCTTGGAAAAGGATAGACGTCGAATTACTCTTGGCCATTTATCGTTACTTCTAAATGGCCCCAGACTCTTAATGAAATGTGGTTGTGACCTCAAAAACGTACAAATTACTTGTTTTTAATCCGCTCAAATTCCAAATGAAATAGCCATAGTACTACAAAATCTTGGTAGCGCAAATTACTTCAGAGTGACACGTTCTTGAAAATTCGAGGCACAACCTAAAAGTACTCGTATTCTTCTCACGCTCCTTCTAAATTTCCAGAGGGGATTTATTTCCTGAAGCTAAATTTGACTCAATCTAAATGCAGGAACACACCCAGTCCTCAGACCTTTGACGCCTTATGATCTACTACAATAGAAATGTTAGTCCATGCCAATAATTTTTGAACAGATAGGGGGCTGAGATTTGTTGTTCGAGTCATGTCACTTGTCAACCATACGAAAAAATTATACGCTTTGCAGGTTGCAATATAGGAGGTCCAATGTACTAGTATGTTCCGACGTAAATGACCGGCATAGAGGCTTCTGCGTCCGCATGGAAATTCACTTCCGCATTTAGCAACGTCATATACAATATTAGCTTAGTGGGCGTGGCTGACTCCCGATAATACCCAGCTGAATGGGGTTTACTTCTGTCAGACGGCGTGACGTAAGCAAACCACTGCGCTTTGGCAGGCTATGACACACAACGGCCGTGTGACTAGTTCTTAATTTTGTTTCAGGCAAACCCGTTTTATCATAAACACTTATGCCACATAATGATACAATGAGCCCATAAAAATATGTTAATTATTACGCGAGATGATTACTCCAAAATTACATTAGTCTGGCTGCACTATTACACTAAAACTTACTTGCCTGAGATGATTGTAGAGGATGTTCAGGTATAATGGAACACAATTTACTTTTGCAGGGGTTTCTTCAAATTCACCTCATTCTTAGATCTTAAACGCATTTATCATAAACTTCAGCTATTTAGAAACAAGTGTTTGCATTTCTCTTAATAAAATTAAAGAAAACTACCACCAAAGTACAGTATAAAAAAGTTGCACTTGTAGGCTAAAATGAAATAGTCTGTAAAGAAGGAATATGTTGATAAAAACGCAGACAATCATGTAAATAATGGAGGGAAACATATCTAAAATACACTAAATACAAACTTCAGATTGCTCTTAATTTATTTTCTTAAAATAAGTACTTATCAACAACAAAAAATATCTTTAAAACAAAGTTCTGAAACAGTTATTACATTTTATCTGGTTGAGGTGACTCGTTTCACATTCATCTACTTGCAGAAATCAGAAATGTAATTTTCGTTCTTATCGCTTGCAAAATAGAGATGGGTCAACAATTTACCACGTATTCCACACTGTCCGACAGGGCACAGCATAAAAACACAACCAACATTTTCCATAGCCAAGAATAGAGTAACATGTGACGAAGTGCCACTCTTTCACCTAATAAACTGCATACTTTTAGTTATTGGTATACATATTCAATAATTATAGCATATTTTTGAAAACTTACGTGGTATACTTTTCTTGTAGACGAAAACAACTTTTTTGCGCATTGCATTAATTCACACGATGTCTAGAGAAGAACTGGACTCGCTGCAAAGCATCTCTAGAACATTTTGAAATAGTTGATACATCTCCCGCATGTGAGCACCACACGATGGATGAGAAATCACGATTTGACATATTGCCCGACTGTTTCATGATACAGTAGGCGAAATATTGTTCTCGAGAGAATTAGCAAGTGCATTGATATTTAAAAGAAAAGTCTCATTTGTTCCTCAATCTAACTTACATATACTTAATTCCTTGACGTGGTTCGATCACTCTGGATCATCTTCATTTCTATGTAGATGCGTCATCAACCCGTCTCGTGTAAGCAGAACTTCGCATCAGAGTACCGTACTGTCATTATTGTAATTACATGTTACACAATTAAAACATACGACTGAAGACCAAATGACGTTTAATCTAAATATTTCACAGTACCCCAAGTTTATTTATTTATTACATTGTACAATGTCCTCTGTTATAAGTTGGGTATCATAGTTTTAAGAGGGTATTAATTTTAACAAAACGTCTCGTTTTATCAACTTTCGTGTCACCTGTACTTAGTCATTTAATATTATCAATCTTTCTTCTCGTTATCGCCGAGCTGAGAAACTATGGGTGGCAAAGAATCGTCCAGCACTTTGACTTTTGACGTTACGATTTATGTCCGATAACATCATCCGTTTAGTTTATACTTGGTTGATACATATAGCTATATGGGATGGGTATGTCACCACGATTTGACCTCATGTGGAGCATCGAAAACAGACCGCAAGGTGATGAAGAAAGTTACTCGCTGAGGAAAGTTACTTCGGTCGTGGGTCTTCAAGCATTTTATGAAAGATTTATTTCCGATTGGTTTGGTTCAAATGGCTCTGAGCACTATGGGACTCAACATCTATGGTCATCAGTCCTCTAGAACTTAGAACTACTTAAACCTAACTAACCTAAGTACATCACACAACACCCAATCATCACGAGGCAGAGAAAATCCCTGACCCCGCCGGGAATCGAACCCGGGAACCCGGGCGCGGGAAGCGAGAATGCTACCGCACGACCATGAGCTGCGGACTCCGATTGGCTTCTACCTGTAAGTACCACCGTCTGAATAGAAAGATGAAGATGAGTGACACTTACTAAAATGATGTTTGGAGGCTAAGTTTTTTTGACATCATGTGAGTCTGTTACCTAAAATATCAAATAGGCTAATGCGGATTGACAGTGATTATATGTGTGCTGATTCGCACTCAGTAGACGTTATAAGGCGTAGTCTTTCGAGGCCGTATTCATTCTTTAAAATCTACCTGGGTGTGTAATCGCGTTAACACTTCACCTGCTGTTGTAGACATACTTCGTAAATCAGACTGCGTACTAAGTTGAAACAAGGCCCTGGGAGTGGACAGCATTCCATTAGAGCTACTGATAGCCTTGGGAGAGCCAGCCATGACAAAACGCTACCATCTGATGAGCAAGATGTATGAGTCAGG
The DNA here is from genome assembly GCF_021461395.2 of Schistocerca americana. Classification (NCBI taxonomy): domain Eukaryota; kingdom Metazoa; phylum Arthropoda; class Insecta; order Orthoptera; family Acrididae; genus Schistocerca; species Schistocerca americana. Next base: position 787,778,657 of record NC_060122.1, on the reverse strand, counting down.
CGAAATACCCTCAGACTTCAAGAAGAATATAATAATTCCTATCCCAAAGCAAGTAGGTGTTGACAGGTGTGAAAATTAACGAACTATCACTAAATAAGTCACGGCTGCAAAGTACTAACACGAATTCCTTATAAACGAATGGAAAAACCGGTAGATGCTGACCTCGGGGAAGATCAGTTAGGATTCTGTAGAAATGTTTGAATACGCAAGGCAATACTGACCCTACGACTTATATTAGAAGATAGATTAAGGAAAGGCAAACCTACGTTTCTAGCATTTGTAGACATAGAGGAGGCTTTTGACAATGTTGACTGCAATACTCTCTTTCGGATTCTGAAGGTGACAAGGGTAAAATACAGGGAACGGACGGTTATTTACAATTTGTACAGAAACCAGATGGCAGTTAATAAGTGTCTAGAGGCGTGAAAGGGAAGCAGTGGTTGAGAAGGGAGTGAGACAGGGTTGTAGCCTATCACCGATGTTATTCAAACTGTATAGTGAGCAACCAGTAGAGGAAACAAGAGAAAAAGAATTAAAATTTATGCAGAAGAAATAAAAACTTTGAGGTTTGCAGATGACATTTTAATTCTGTTAGAGACGGTAGAGGACCTGAAAGAGCGGTTAACGGAATGGACAGTGTCTTGAGAGGAGGACATAACATCTAAAATCAACAAAAGCAAAACGGGGATAATGGAACATAGTCGAATTAAATCAGGTGATGCTGAGGAAATTAGATTAGGAAATGAGACACTTAAAGTAATAGATGAGTTTTGCTATTTGGGGAGTAAAGTAGCTGATGATCATCGAAGTAGAGAGGATATAAAATGTAGACTGGCTATGGGAGCGAAAGCGTTTCTGAAGAAGAGTAATCTGTTAACATCGAGTATAGATTAAAGTGTCAGGAAGTCTTTTCTCACCGAGCGAGGTGGCGCAGGGGTTAGACACTGGACTCGCATTCGTGAGGACGACCGTTCAATCCCGCGTCCGGCCATCCTGATTTAGGTTTTCCGTGATTTCCCTAAATCGCTCCAGGCAAATGCCGGGATGGGGCCTTTGAAAGGGCACGGCCGACTTCCTTCCCCATCCATCCCTAATCCGATGAGACCGATGACCTCGCTGTCTGGTCTCCTTCCCCAAAACCAACCAACCAACCAAGTCTTTTCTCAAAGTTTTTGTATGGAGTGTAGCCATGTACGGAAGTGAAACGTGTACGATAAATAGTTTAGACAAGGAGAGAATAGAAGCTTTCGAAATGTGGTGCTACAGGAGAAGCTGAAGATTAGATGGGTAGGTGATGTACCTAATGAGGAGGTACTGAACAGAGCTGGGGAGAAGATGAATTTTTTGGCACAACTCGACTATAAGAATAGAGTTGGTGGGTAGGACACGTTCTGAGGCATCAAGGGATCACCAATTTAGTACTGGAGGGAAGCGTGTAGGGCAAAAATCGTAGAGGGGGACGAAGAGACGAATACACTAAGCAGATGCAGAAGGACGGAGGTTGTAGTAGTTACTCGGAAATGAAGAAGGTTGCAGAGGAGAGAGTAGCTTGAAGAGCTGCATCAAACCAGTCCCTTGACTGAAGACCACAACAACAACAACAACTTGATGAGAATCGCTGCAGAGTGATTTTATTGAAAAAAGTGGACAATACTTCTTAAGTGCATAAAAGTACTTCATGAGCTGTTGCAGTCACTAAAGACTCTTCTAAAAGTGGGTTAGCCCACTTTAAAAGTTGATCCAGAACCTCAGGATCTGTGATCAGGCACACTAGGATATCACCAATAAGAGAATAGGCTTATAACCGATGGGAAATCTTGCATTTAAAGTGACAGTGTCGATTTACACGTTTTAAAGCTTTTTTAATTTTTTTACGAACTTGTAGAAATGTGGATGTCATTGTGTTTGAATACTGACATCGTTAACACCAAAAAGCGTATGTTCTCAAATGAAATATCCCTTGGGCTCTGTCGCTGGTTTAATATTTTGCAACAATTCGACTGGTTTTTTTTTTTTTTTTAATGGGAAACTGCAAATACGCACAGTTTAGTTCAGAAACTGAGGTGTGACGCCCCGGTTAAATGCGGGCTTCATCGACATTGATACTAGCCAATTCGCCTGTTGCAGCATGGAATGCTGGAAATTGAGGCAATGTCGGAAGTTGGTTGGCTACTTCTGTCCCTGTAGCTCATATCGGTTGCTGGTTTTGTTGTTCCTGAAAAAACGTTTGCTGTTGCAGTTTAGTTTCACGCCATTGTTTTAGAAATTCGTAGTCAGTGCTAAATTTTGGCATGTGTATGAAAGAAACATATACGCCACTGTTCGCATAAATTGGTTCTCGTCGCGAATATTTAGATTCAGCACGAAGCACTATTGTATTACTGTGGACGGCCCCGGGCTCCATGGGAGGTGTATGATTTGTCATATAAAGAAACTTTTCCGGGAAAAGTTATATGTGGTTGCTAATTTGTTGAAGGTGAACGAAAAGTGATAGGGAACCTTTTCTCTTGCTATTTATTTTATTTATCTTGAGAGTGGCTTTATAACGAAGTCGTATATGGACGATAAGTATAACTGGCAAGAACAAAACAGAAGCTTTTGAAATACGGTTTCGTAGTGCAGCACTGAAGATAGGGTGGGTTCATCAGGTAACTAGTGAAGAGGGATAAATTAGGAGGATACATTCTGACGAGACATGAATGGAGGGAAATGTGTGTGTGTGGGGGGGGGGAGGGGGGAGGGGGGGAGGGGGGGGGGCAGGTGTTGGGAGGGAGGGTAAATTGATAGAGAGGCCGGAATTGGAATACAGTAAGCAGTTTAGAATGGATGTAAGTTGCATTAGTCATACAAGGATAAGGAAACTAGCAGAAGATAGACTAACATGCAGCTCTCCACCAAAGTAGTCTGCGGAGCAGTGCCCACAACAAGAACAGGTGGTGTTTGGCAGACACAGCAGAAATTCATGACTACTCACTACGGGAATCGTGATGACTGGGTGTTGTGTGATGTCCTTAGGTTTGTTAGGTTTAAGTAGTTCTAAGTTCTAGGGGACTGATGACCATAGATGTTATGTCCCATAGTGCTCAGAGCCATTTGAACCACCACGGGAATGGTGAATGAAGTGTGTCGAGCTCAGCGGGTTCCATACTGGAAAATATTTGATTTCAAACTGATAGAAAAGTCTTTTACTGAAAGTTTCTTATCGTGTAGTAAATACCAGGAGAATAAATTCTACCCAGTACAAGTTTTACTTGTAGCGACTAACAGAGAGACAACCCGGCACGTGTTAGGGAAACGTTTTCTGTTTATTCGGATAGCTTTGTTCAGCGCCAACACACAATTAAAAATTTATCTCAGCTGTTGATGTTTCATTAAACGCCCAACTTCCCCTATTAAAAGTTGAGTTTAATTTGGATCTGCAGGACAATGAAAATACAGGACGGAACAGCCGGTTCAATGAGCGGTCGCGGGGACCGGTCGCGCAATGTCCTTTCAGCGCCATTTCACCCGATAATGTCGTCCGGATCTCTGAGCCGCCGGAACCTACACAGGCCATTATAGCTACACCACGACGCTCATTAACAGCATTTCGCAAACGTATTTGCCGTATGCGTTACCGACCGAAATATATCCACTCCAATGTAGGTACTGTGACAGCAACCTCTTACATAATGTAATGATTTCGACATTACGTTACCGGGATCTAGAACAGTGAGGTTTTTGAACAAATGTGTTCTATAGCTCTATCACCCGCAGTGAAACCAATTGGGTAAACAGGATTTTCTTGACGGTTTTTTAAAATTCTGACGTTCCTGAAAAAAGCAACAGCATGAAAAAATAACTGCAGTGACTATAGATGCGAATGATGTTTAGCACTGTGACTCAGAGGTAAGTAACTGACGTTACGGAGAGGATACATCTTACAGGCCTAGTCTATCAATAATGCCCTGTATAGGGAAAACATGGCCTGATTTCCGGCAGCGGACATTTTGGGCTCTTAGCGCTGCTGATGCTTACGTATTGACTGCTACACTATAAAGAATATTTAGCCGTTTCTATTAAGGACGCAAGCTGAAGTACTTCATATGTTGCTGGTGCAGAGCGCTATCTTTAAACTGAACCTCTCGATTCCTCAGCAACAAATACAGGGAAACATGTCAAAAGCATGTTTTGTGACGACGATAAACATGAATGTTCGTATGGCTGCCTTTTACTAAGAAGGAATGCGACCGATTTTATAAATCCTTTTACGACAGCGGGATCAGACCTCTAGTTCTGTCGATGGTAGTTATCAGCAACAGAAGAAAAATCAATACTTAATTTCTTCCAAGGAAAAATCAGTACTATAGGACAAACTTCCGAATTCTGGAGAAGGTTTCATTAACCAAATTTATGATAATGTATAAAACAGATAAAGCTGCTGCAGCAGCAGTTTTTATTTAAGATATTGGATTCTCTTGCAAGATTCTTTATTACAAAGCTTTCGTAAGTTCTCATTTGCAGATCACTGGGAATTTGTAAAATACAGAGGAGTGAAAAAAATCAACTCAGTTGTTCTAATTACAATTATTCGTCTTCTATAGTATTCTTACCTATTTTTATTTATTTATTTTCTCCAACAATACACTAAACGCAAACAATCAAATGAGTAAAACACGCGGCAGTCGTGTACAATTTAGCTTTAACTACAAAACTAAATGAAACAATAATCAGATACACTGACTCACATACACGTGAACTATGCTTGACTCTGCCATTCCTCTGGAAACAAATGAAAAACAACGATAGGCCAAGACTTTAATCCCTCTCATTACACAGCGACTTTGATAACGAATTTGTTCAAGTTAAAACACTGCAGCTCTTTGTTATGTGGTATAGTCACCATTAAAGTACCCATCCGGAGAGCTGAGTGAGTTAAAGTGCCGCTTCGGCATTCAGGGATTTCAGTCCGCCCTGGACTGAATGTGGCTCGTGGATTGACAACAAGAGCTGGTGAGTGGCCAACCTGGATATGATTTTCCCAACTCTATCTTTATAAATATGTTGTGTACATAGTTCCGCATAGTCAGTGCGTACACAACTTTCCCACTAGAGCGCGCCCCACTAAGCACAACAGCACAGGCGCAGCGTTCGTCCATCTCCGCACTACGAGATGGGGCTGCCATAGAGACGGACCAAATTCTGCTTCCGCCGATCCGCGTGTTAATATGTAACGCAGCCAATGAGATTGCTGCTAACGTAGAACCTTTTCTCCTTGCGGATCACACTCGCGCAGTAATACATGAACGCGCGAGGTATTATAACGAGTGTACAGACCTCCGATTAGTCAGTCTCCATTTGTCTGTACCAGTCTGCATTAGTCTGTACCAGTCTGTACGAGTTCTACGTTTGTCTGTACCAGTCTATAGTCAAGTTTCAGTCTGCACCTAATAAGATTACCATATTCCTGTACATAGCCATGAAGATAAATGTATAGACACTTTTGTCAAGTAACAGAGATATATGTGAGAATAAGATTAACGTACCAATACCAAAGGAACTTCAGATGGTCAGTTGTAAATAGCATCCAGAATCAAGTTACGTAAGGTTTATGCTTATTACTATTTTAATAAATGTGTGTGAAAATTAATCATGTTCTGTTTAAAGTTGGTCACTGTCAATCTGATATTCTAAGCGTGCAAGTGGCATTTCTATCGTCTGATCTAACGGCAGAAGATAAACACGCCACGATAAGACCACAAGACGTATTGCTGACACTCACCTACTTCGTTAGAGCGACAAGTCAAATAATCTGATGGTGTGTGTACTGAAGGTCTTACAGTACGCACGCCACAAAATACCTATCTGCTACCCACCTCCCGTATCAGCAAAACGCTTCGCAGACTTTAGAAGAAGTTCTCTCACTTCAACGTTAGATTCCCTCTAGACGCAGTCAGACTGGGTACACAGAATCCGGTCCCTATGGAAATAGTGGCGTCAGGAAGGGCATGCGGCCAACGACTGTACGAACATTGTTGCAACGATGCCGACCCCGTAGAGCAACGGGGAAGAAGATATCGTTAGTGAATAAACCTTCTTTCTACAGCTGGAAACTCATAAAACTGCACTTCCTTTTGACCTCGAAAAGTGATGCCACAGCACTTTGGCATTATTTTATAATAAACCTGAGAAAATACATAACAATTAATATGTTCCAAATGTAGCTGCAGGGTCCCATATGGTCGAAGTGTCATATGACTCTGCTTCAGCCATTCACGAACTGCTGACGAAAGCAAGCTGAAGGGAAACGGTTAGCCGTACTTCCACACAACCTTTAAAAAGAAATCCTAGTCCTTTTAGGAAAGGAAACTCCACGTCGGATGGGTACAAGATGAGAAGATTCGCCGCTGTCTCCGTGGGTGGTTGAATATATTGGACACTATTATGTGATAATGTCGTGACTGAACTGTGACCCATGTGTCTAGAATGAAAGAGAGAGGATGAAAGCTGAAATAAATAAATATAACTGATATTTCTCAAACAGCACTAATTTGGGCGACGAACGAAGAAGGGAATGAACCAGTCCAACATGTCAAAACGTAACCTGAAATTTTTCATAGGGGAGAACATACCAAAGTCAATGTTGCGTCAAAATTTTAGATGCTAAGACGCCATGGAAGTCTTTTTTTTTTTTAAAAAAAAAAAATAACATTAAAGTACTCATTTCCGCAACTCCGACAACCACTTATAACAGCGGCTTGTGCAGCGCTTCCTTCGTCGAATTAGCAGATGTGAGAGGGAACGAGTCATTCAATCACTATTTTTCATATTCGAGGCTACTCATTAATGTTGATTTTACACGCAAGACATCATTTTTGTGAGACGACAGGAAGTTGTGGACACGAGCAGGATTGATGGGACCATATAAGTTGTTAATGCATGCGGAATCTTTATGGTTGCTCTCCTTCAAATAGTATTTTATGGAGTTGAGAACAAGCAGGCAGTTTCTCATTTAACAGTAAATTTGCAGTCAATGTTTGGGGGTTGGAAGCCATTTGCAGCTATTAGGGAAAGAAACATCTCAAAGCACTGTAGTGTCGCGGAATAGTAAAGGGTTGGAAATGTGGAATATTGTCAAAGTTTCGTTGCCTATGCCGAGAACCAGAGCCAGTAGGTTAGCCAAGAGCTAAGAGAGTTGCACATATATCGGAATGTGTCGTCACGCACGGGCAATGGCCTGGTTACACACAACAGGCGAGAGAGAATTGCTTAGCACGCGGGTTTGTGTTAGACGACTTCCGTATAGTGCAAGACAGAGGTATAGCGTCAGCTGTACTGCATTTCACAACTTCGCGTGAGTCTGCCGCAACAAAACGTAACTCTGTCGCAAGAACACCTGAGGGGCGAGTACGACAGATGAATCAGCAGTATAAGTGGAACGAATGCGGTCATTACAAACGAGCATTACGTCAGGACGTCGCTCGTGCTTCCTATAAATACGCCAGCTTTGATAGCAACAGGGCACTCGGAGTTAGACTTGCAGTTAGATGTGTACTGGGTCGCTGCGTAGCGCTCAGCTCGGTGACCGACATGTTAATCTTTATTAAGGAGATGTTGCAGTAAGGGCGGCCCATCAAGCAGCAGACGTGAGGGGACAGTACCAGCTCTGGTCCTCTCTGCTGCCGCTGTCAATCGTCGACCCAGGATTAGCAGACATCGCTGCAGACTCGCTCGCCGCCAATGCTTACCACATCAGTGAGCCGTCGTCGAGGTCGTGCGGGGCCTAGGCCCTGTGCATCCGCCGTCACAACCGGATGAGCCGACGACGCTGGGGGAGTGCAGCCCGTTCCGCCCGTTCACCGTTGACGAGCCACCAGGAGGACCAGGGAAGAAGACGGGGTGGGATAGAGTACACTCCGCACTACGAGAACGCCTCTCGTGCCGACAGCGCTGGGACTCCAACCCGGAGCCACCTACTGTCCGCCGTCGAACCGGCCGGCCAGCCGGCGCCGCCACACGCGGCCGAAGTAAGGACATTCCTCCGCTACGTCACAGCACGCGGCGCTGCGCTAGCAAGACTATGCGGCCCGGATCTGCTGTCATCGCTACGAGTCAGCGAGGACTCGGGGAAGGTCGTTGATATCACCCTGCCACATTGTACTCGGCAGGAATAAAGATGTTATGAGTTAATAATGTTTCTTTGGCGTTTCTGACGCTTCTACAGCCATTTCCTAGCATCGTGACAACTGGAGAGGTCACCACTCGGCCATCCAGTCCACCGTATGCGACCGGGACCACCAGGGCGCCTACAGCACTTACCAGAGACAGAATGTTGGTCGTGTGCAGACAATGCCTTCGGCCAAAGAGGCAGAAAAAACTGCCTGTCTCGATTTACCTGTTGCGCTCCTCTAGTCATGGCAGGGCCAGAGGCGTGGGAGAAATTTCGGTTGCCCAGACAAGGCGTTACGACATTGTCCTAAACACACTTTGTGAACAGGGATGGTGGCCACAAAAAATTCGCGAGTTTCCTTGGTCACTGCGGACCACACGCTATCAAGAGAGCCGTCAGTGGTGCTGATCCTCTGCCTGCGGAGCTTTTGGAAAGCCTCAGCCCTTTGAAACAATTTTAGAATGGAACGCAACATTTATAGGGGCTCTGAAATGGTTCAAAAATTGTTCAAATGGCTCTGAGCTCTATGGGACTTATCTGAGGTCATCAGTCCCCTAGAACTTAGAACTACTTAAACTTAACTAACCTAAGGACGTCACATACATCCATGCTCGAGGCAGGACTCGAACCTGCGACCGTAGCAGTCTCACGGTTCCAGACTGTAGCGCCTAGAAACGCTCGGCCACTCCGGCCGGCGCTCTGAAATGTTCTGTGTTGGGATACAAAAGCACTTCTCTTAGTGTACCTGAAGTTTCTAATTGGATACGCAGTAATTATGGGCCGTCCAGATAATGATATTTGTGATAAATGCATTATTCACTTTAAGGCTGTATATAAACTCAAGACAAGTGGCCTAAAGTGGCCGTGGGAAGAAACACTGTCTTTTCCTCTTTGCATGGGAATTTATGAGTTACAGATTGGCTCCTTCTCCAGGAAAAGATTTAACTGTACCAACAGTTTGGACCTCAGTCATCTCGAACAACTTGCTGTACCACGGGCAGTCTTCTACATCTACAACTACATCTACATCCATACTCCGCAAGCCACCTGACGGTGTGTGGCGAAGGTTACCTTGAGTACCTCTATCGGTTATCCCTTCTATTCCAGTCTCGTATTGTTCGTGGAAAGAAGGATTGTCGGTATGCTTCTGTGTGGGCTTTAATCTCTCTGATTTTATCATCATGGTCTCTTCGCGAGATGTACGTAGGAGGGAGCAATATACTGCTTGACTCTTCGGTGAAGGTATGTTCTCGAAACTTCAACAAAAGCCCGTACCGAGCTACTGAGCGTCTCTCCTGTAGAGTCTTCCACTGGAGTTTATCTATCATCTCCGTAACGCTTTCGCGATTACTAAATGATCCTGTAACGAAGCGCGCTGCTCTCCGTTGGATCTTCTCTATCTCTTCTATCAACCTTATCTGGTACGGATCCCACACTGCTGAGCAGTATTCAAGCAGTGGGCGAACAAGCATACTGTAACCTACTTCCCTTGTTTTCGGATTGCATTTCCTTAGGATTCTTCCAAAGAATCTCAGTCTGGCATCTGCTTTACCGACGATCAACTTTATATGATCATTCCATTTTAAATCACTCCTAATGCGTACTGCCAGATAATTTATGGTATTAACTGCTTCCAGTTGCTGACCTGCTATTTTGTAGGTAAATGATAAGGGATATATCTTTCTATGTATTCGCAGCACATTACACTTGTCTACATTGAGATTCAATTGCCAATTCTTATGCATGTCAGGTCTGCCGTCTTGTGCACATTGCCATATACGTAGGTCAAACTGGTCCGTGGTATGACCGGCGAACGAGAGTGCCACACGCTGGACCCGCCGAGATTTTAGAGCTCCATTAGAGAGTAGTTGCGATCCGTCTAGCAGATCGCCAACCGCGATTTTTGCATATTTCGTGCCCACGATAACGAATTGCAGGTGCTGCACACTGCTGCTCTGGAGACAGCACTACACGTCGAGAAAGGGTTACAGTATTTCTGCTCCATCTTGTTAGGGCAAACAGAATCACAGTCTCCCACCTGTTTTCAGATGCACCAATATAGTATAACTTCTTTGTAGAGCAAATCCATCAAATTCCATTCAGCGTTAGATAATTTCAGATTGCATTCCATGTTTTGAGCCGGAGTAAATAGTTTAATCACACAAACCTTAGTCTTTGCCAACCAATCGCCACACAGTGTTGCATCGATTTGTGTTGCCAGCAGTTCATGATTATTTGTCAACATACTTAACTTGTACTATTTGTCCTATTTTACGATCCGTAAACTTGTGCCATAATTTTTACAAAAAAAGAAATCAACCCTGTGTTGATATATTAATCGATCATCAACGAATGACTACAATAATGACAGGGCCACCATTACTTACATTATTTCAGCAATCAGTAACCTCTAATGCGAGCTAACAACAACCATGACTTCAAAGGGTAAAATCAACTCACGTCAAAATAAATGCGAAGTGTCTATTGGATGACGAAAATAAACATTCTCTTTTCACCAGGCAAACCTGAGAAAGGAAAAGTTAATTGATTTAGGCATGTCCCAGTAATCACAAGTTTTATTTAGACAGAACAGAGATGGACTGACAAATGGTCGTGGCCGTTGTTCTGTGTCTTTTGCTGCATATCGGACATACTTCATGAAATTCGTAGAACCTCGTGTTTGACAAGTGACTGAATTTTAACAGTACCACTCCGGTGATAAACCTGAAATGGCAAAGAGGTATCAGGAATCGTGCTGCCCAATAGTTTTCTAACAAATGCTTTACAATGCCGAAAAATTTCTTTACCGGGAGGCTGAATCGCTTTTGGTCCTCCTCGAGAGAAATGTTATGTCTAGGCCAAGATTCCAACGGAAGCTGTGACTTATTTGCTGCAGAAGACGTTTCGGATGCAATACTGAAAGTTATTTTCTTCCATTTTCCACACTTTTGTTGCGTCGATTACAAGATTATTGCAATTAAACGGTCTTTATATCTTAATTTTTGGTCCTAATTTGCCTTGATGTCACTGAAGTCAGGTATAAGGCTGCGGAAAGAGTAATCCAGTGATACTTAACATTGAATTGTTGTATACGAAATTGTCATAGCATTCATTCATTGACTGCACAAGCGATTTTTCTTTCGCTCGAAATGATGATGTGATATTTAGACGCAGTTCTTGTACGAAACATAACTGATTTGCTTTATACAGAGCATTTCAGGGGATAACAAGAAACTTAGTCTTACGAATTTCCTGTAGTATTACCTATTAATCACATCTCCTCTACACGGCTACGTGAAGTAAAATCCGTAGTTTTTTGACTCCTGTTTCCGTATAATTTCCTAAATCTGCTGAACTAGGTCGAAGAAACTTGCAAATTAATTATGTTTATTGCATTTGTAATTCGTAAGGCCCAGCGACGTAGCTATCCCACGGAAATAGTGCATTGACTCTCGCGAGCAGTTTTAAATATTTCAAATTATTTTTCTTTCATAATTTCGCGAGTTTCATTTTCTCATGTATTTGGTATTTCGTGTAATTCTTTGTTCCTTTTACACAGTACACTTTAGATTTTACGAAACGAAAACTTAAGCGTTTTCTCACAACCCATTTAACCAAAATATTTACATTATTTTCTTTAACACCGAAAACTATTACTGAACATGCTTTCATCGGACTAGAAAGGTACTGTGTTTTTGTTCAGGACTTCAGTCAGAATAACCATCACTGTTCCAGCCGCAGTCCACTGAATTGTCAGTTATTTCCTGTTTCTTCTAATGTTTCCATAATTTCTAACGAAATTTCGACATCATTTGAATGAATGTCCAAGAAATTAAGTACTATATAATACATATGCAGATCTTCGAGAGAAGTAAATATTTCGATTGCATACCATGTTCCTCTTATCCCATCTCTGCAAGGTTGAAAACATTAATTAGATTCCACATTACTGTGAAACTCTGGGACCTGTGTTAAAACAAATGCTAGTAACTAACACTTGTGAAGAAGACACAAAGAAGATTAATTCTGCTTTATCTCCATTGTTAACACTTAGTGATTTCACAAAGGTAACTGCGAATTACTATGGCTGTGAAATGAGTAGCAAATTCAAGTAAATAGTAACTGCGAGCAGCTCTGTCATACAAGCTATCAATGGGAACTGAAATTCACAAATTACGGAAGTTTTTTGCCCTGTTATTAGTTTAACCTTGTGTCGTCAGCCAAGACTACGAACCCGTCGTGTTATGCATGCGCTGTCTTGCGTCAACTACGGCAGGGGTGTACATTCCTCCAGCCACTTGGCGAGCTACGTATTTGGAAATTTTCAACATATCCTTTAAATACTTGCAGTGAATCTTAGAAGCTAAAATTTTGACGTAGTTTTTCGTTCGGTGTATTCTTCCCGTAAAAAAAAGAACAGAGCAGGTTTCGACATGTCGGATTCGTCAATTCTCTTGTAAGCTTCCACACTGGAGAGACGAATTTCTGTCCATGGTGTCATTCCACGTGACTCTGAAAAGTGTTCTGGTATTGGCTAAAAGTGTAGTAATTAGGTACCATATGCCACTTTTTTAATCACCGCACCCCTCCAAAGCAACCCCTCTCCCCGTTTAATCCACGTACTGAGGTGTTGGCATAAGTGCCAACACCGTGTTGCTTGAGGAGGCCGAAATGCACGCTGTTAAAGCTCACGCAAACTGTCGTGAGGTCTGGAACAGGTCAGAGAAATAAGACTAGCAAAACAGGAGGTAACTGGAAGAATACTTAACTTTAATCCACAATTGGTGAACATCTCTCGTTACTGTACATGCTTCATTAGATACATAGCAAAGAACAAATGGCGCCTCGCTAGGTCATAGCAAATGACATAGCTGAAGGCTATGCTAACTATCGTCTGCAATCACTGACAGTGGCGACACGCGGGTCCGGCGTATACTAATGGACCGCGGCCGATTTAAAGGCTACCACCCAGCAAGTGTGGTGTCTGGCGGTGACACCACACGTACCTCATTTCATCAAATTCAAGTGACGTAAATGTTTACGATCACCTGGACTCGAAGCGATTACTTCTAAGTGGAGCAATATATCTCTAAAATTAATGAACGACCTCGGTTATGGAAGGAGAATATGAATGTATACACATTAAAGCAAAGAAAGAGGTAAGTTTTAAAAACTAAAAGTGACACAATTATCTTTAGAGGAGTAGGAGTCTTATGACGGCAGTTCGTGCAGTGATAATTGGGGTGATATCTTCGTGATGACCCAGTGAAAGGCATCCCTCCTAATTCCAACAGATATGAGCAGCTGAATGGCAATAGCTTCTACGCCACTCAGCGAAGAAACAAATATCAGCACAGACAGTGGTAGTATCTCGTGTTCAGTAGGCGAGGGTAGTAGAGAAACGAGGTCACCTTGCTAAGGAACAAAAACACAGTCAAAATCTAAAAAGGAAATCGGAATGAAGCGGAAAAATGGCGAAATGTCAGAGCTCACTTTCAGAGTCAGGGCTGCTACAAACCGATCGGAAGTTGTTCGCCGAATGCCCTCGGCACTGCGACAGCCTTCAAATATTTAAGCACAGTCTGCGAGCCAAGGGACAGGGAAAATTCCTGACACTGAATAATGAGGCGCTCCAGTGCAGCCATCCATTAGCTCCTGACTGACGGCCGGCGGGGACATACTGCGTTCCCACGTATTTTCCTTCTCTGAAGAGGCTGGAGACCTCCACGTGCACAGCGATCAATCTCTGTAGACGTCAGGAGGGTTTGTGACGTGACATTTATTTCTCACACTATCAATTAAAAACCTATGTTATTGGAAAGAAACAATTTCTTATCTCTTTGCCAAAGGAATTCATATCCCCAAAACGTCAAACCTACTTCCTTTTCGCTTCTAAATTATCTCCGTCATCTGGTAGGTTTCTTTATTGCTATGATTTTCCATCCTTCTCTGTTCTGGACTGAACCCATGATTTTAACTAACACTGTCCGTGTACTCTAGCTTCTTGTTCATTATGTTTTAGTGTTTCTCATTGTAGGAGTTAGATTTCTGGTAAACGTTAATAATTGTTGATCCTTGTTTTTTCATCCTTTACGATTCAGTCTACAACACGTTTACCCAACAAACTGTTCTGCGTAGTCTTACCTCAATATTTGAACTGTTTGTGACTTTCAGTCCGTTCTAGCTCTATTTAAAAAACCCCGGCCGTCATTTGTCATTTATTACGAGTTTGGACTTTTTCACTGTGATTTTGTCCCCTTTTTTTATATTGTCCAAGAGTTTGATATGTGTGAACGCCTCTTGTGGCCTTTCTGATACCATCGTGAATGCAGTAGACTGTCGACATTAACGTTATCTATACGTCATTCTAAGCAGACTCGATTTATTCGCTCGCAATCACCAGTTCCAAATTTCCTGGAGCTTCTCTAGGACACAACTGGGTACAAGTTGTCCTTCTCCTTCCTTAATTTCTAACCCTGGATTGATTGTCATCTTGATGGGAGATTTGTTAGTCCCTTTGATTACAATCGCCAGGATGATTCTGATTTCAAATTTTCTGACTACTCTCTGACCAAATTACTCGAAGGCCCTTTTTAAATCGAAGATCCCTCGATATTCTTTGGCTATCATTTTAATGTAGGCAATTGATTTGTAGTGAATTTACAAGGTATTATCACAATTATAATATTCCCTCTATATTATTCCCTGTAATACCAAATTAGATATGTCCAATAAATGTAATTAAGCTTTGACACCCTATCCCTTCAGTCGCAGGCATAGGCAGTTTCCACGCTCTTTCGCTCATGAACTCATAGATATGTTCTTACTTTTGTTACAGAGTATTCCCATCTGAAAAAATTGAGCCACGGTCTGTTTTTATCTGGCTTTGTCCCGCTTTTTCGCGGGGTTGGCATGTTAATCTAATTTCGCAACGTTAGTGGTAGAGAGTAGCCGGATGTCCTTGCAAACACTAAACACGAACAAGACTAACATACTCTGGCGGCCATTTTACTTGACACACAGAAGTGCAGCTCTTATCATTTACATACTTGCCGACGGTGTGTACATTGATATCCAAACAAGTTCTCTGGCTGCTTCGCCTTTTTGTGTCAGGCGGTGTATTAAAGTGTTCAGTACCCTGGGGTACGAGATGCACAACTACAAGAAGCCGTGCCCCACGAAAGCAAACACGAAATGAACTGAAAAGGAGGCAGAGATACCTGACCTACTAGCTATGAGAATAGCGTGGCCTCCGGAATACTACATTAGCAGAGAATCTTCTCAGAATACCTGAAAGGGGTTGTGAGCGAGACGCATACGTCTCTATAGAACGGCGTAGACGGCGAGGAACAGTGGAGAGCTGTTGCATCCCCCCTGCCCCCTCTAGAAAAAAAAATATTATCATCTTCACAAATAGAACTAAGATCCTGCCCATCAGACAGACGCATGTATCAATTCAATATCAGTTACAATAAATCCAGAACATTAGTATTGAGTAGTAGTTGAAGTAGTAAAGCCCGTTGCCGCGAAATATCTGAACTACACTGCTATTCACTGAAGCTGCAACACCACGAAGGTGTCACGGAACAAACGTTAAACTGACGTGAAGTCTACCATATGTTGAGATATCTGAATGATTACTATTTCAGTGGAACCGCATGGAGGAAAGTACGGAGCGAGTTTCTCATTCACGAGTCGCGTTTGAATGTTTCTTTCTTTTTTTTTTTTGCCAGAAGATTCTGTTATGCTCCTCATAAGAAGGAGAAACATTAAACAACGCGCGTCAGTATTCAACAGCGACAAGTTCGTCGCTTCCAAAGGCTACCATTTATCTTTGTGCTCGGATTGATCTGGATCCCATAGCTTCCACGCGAATATGAAATCGATCGGTTCAGGAAAGCCATACTCAACGTCATCAGAATGTCAGAAGTCCCACCAGACTAGCGCCAGAGAGGCCATGTATTAGCTGGCCGGAGTGGCCGAGCGGTTCTAGGCGATTTAGTCTGGACCTGCGCGACCGCTACGGTCGCAGGTTCGAATCCTGCCTCGGGCATTGATGTGTGTGATGTCCTTAGGTTACTTAGGTTTAAGTAGTTCTAAGTTTTAGGGGACTGATGACGTCAGATGTTAAGTCCCATAGTGCTCAGAGCCATTTTGAGCCATATATTACCATCGCAGAAGCATTGTACAACAACGCCACGTGCTTTGAATCAGGTAACCAGCTTGTTTGCAGCAAGACTATACTTATCCATAAAGGCTGCCGACATCGCCAGGGCTATAACGGACGGTCTGTACGACTGTCGTTCTTGCAACTTACCTAGAAGCGGCAGCAGAGAGATGCGCTAAGACAACTACGCGCCCAGTGACAACGCTGGACACAGGGGCAGTACGTCGTATATTCAGCGCACACCACCACCATGTTTGTGTCTCGATGTTACTAAGAGAACGAACGCTTAACATTTGTTACCGACACTGTGAAATAAAATCTAAATTGCTGTTTTAGTAGTTTAATGATGTATTTAATGTGAAGGACCTATTTCACTAGATCGCCAACTTCAAACCATGTTTGTTTACTGTTTTTTATTTAATTATACTGTTTTCGTGGTCTTCAGTCCGAAGTCTGGTTTGATGCACCTCTCGACGCTGCCCCATTCTGTGCAAGCCTCTTCATCTCCGAATAACTACCGCAACCTACGTCATTTTGAATCTGCTTACTGTATTCATCTCTTGGTCTCCCTCTACGACTTTTTACTCCTCACACATACCTCCAAATTAGGGACCCTGATGCCTGAGAATGTGCTCTACCAACCTATCCCTTCTTTTATTCAAGATGAGCCACAAATTTCTTGTCTTCCCAGTTCTATTCAGTACCTCATTAGCAAAGTAATCTACATATCTAATCTTGAGCATTCTCCTGTAGCAAAACGTTTCAGAAGATTCTATTCTCTTCTTGTCTAAACGACTTCTAGTCTGTTTCTCTTCCATACGTGGATTCTGTTGTGGACTGGCAAGACAGCCAATCCACTATGACAGGAAGCCGAAAGGCACGCGTTTAAACTCACGCAGGCTGGCGTGAGGTCTGGAAAATGACAAGGAATTGAGACTAGCAAAAAAGGTACGTAGCTTCTTGAATACTTAACTTTAATCCATAATTGGTGAACATCGGTCTGACGGTACATGCATCACAAGATAAATAGCAAATGATAATGGCGCCTTGCTAGGTCGTAGCAAATGACGTAGCTGAAGGCTATGCTAACTATCGTCTCGGCAAAAGAGAGCTCATTTTGTCAGTGAACCATCGCTAGCAAAGTCGGCTGTACAACTGGGGCGAGTGCTAGGAAGTCTCTCTGGACCTGGCGTGTGGCGGCGCTCGGTCTGCAATCACTGATAGTGGCGACACGCGGGTCCACCGTATACTACCAGACCGCGGCCGATTTAAAGGCTACCACCTAGCAAGTGTGGTGTCTGGCGGTGACACCACAGATTCACTCCAGACAAATACTTTCAGAAAACACTTCCCACCACTTAAATCTATATTCGATGTTAGCAAATTTCCCTTCCTCAGGAACGATTTCCGTGCCATTGCCAGTCTACATTACGTATCCTCTTTACTTCGACCATCACTAGCTATTTTGCTGCCTTAATGGCAAATATCATCTACTATTTTAAGTATCTCGTTTCCTAATGTAATTCCCTCAGCATCATCTGATTTAACTCAGTACATTCCATAATCTCTGTTTTGATTTTGTTAATGTTATTCTTGTATCTTCGTTTCAAGACACGGTCCATCGTGTTCAGCTGCTCTTCCATGTCCTTTACTGTCTATGACAGAATTACGATGTCATCGGAACACCTTTAGTTCCTACCTCATATTTTCCTTTTTTTTATTTTTTTTTATTTTTTTACTGCTTATGATGTTGGTTACTCATATTTCCGGATATACGAATCTGATACTTACGTCCATAGATTATAAGTGGTCGCTGTCAATCTGTAGTGTATCACGTGGTGTTGATTTATGACTCTTACGCTATGAGTTGTTTTGCAGTTTTCTCCTGTTGTTAACTATCCTTTCCTGTAATAAAATGCAGAGTGACAGCAAACTAATAATGATACCGAATTTAGATATCCTTAAGTATGATTAGCCAACATTATAATAAAACAAAAGAATGAGAAAAATTACCACCACAGCTGTATTTTGAGAATGTCTTTATTCTATGACACGACTAGTTTCGGTGGCACATGACCGCCATCCTCAGGCCCCACCACTGCCGAAAGACTATTTGATATCCTTGACGCATCTAGTGTGGCATCCTTCCCACTTGCACACGTGGGCTAGCTTTCATCAGTAGTCTATACTCAACACCGCATTGTCACCAATGCAAGATTGAACTACAGGCAACATGATTCAAGTACGTCCTTCCTGGTGGAATGACAAACTGATCGGATGTCGGACCCCCTCCGTCTAATAGGCGCTGCTCATACATGGTTGTTTACATCTTTGGGTGGGTCATGTCTGAACAATCAAAGGGCCTCTGTCTGTAATACAAAAATGTTTGAAGTACATGTGATTGCATTGGAAACGACACGGGGTCGAGTATAGATCTCTGATGAAACTAGCCCACGTGTGCTAGTAACAAAGATTTCAAAGTAAATGTGCCAAACAAATTAAATAGTCTTTTGCCAGTGGGGAGGATAGTGGTAATGTGCCACCTAAACTAGTGATAGAAAAAGACATTTTCAAGATTCAGCTCAGGTGGTACATTTTCTCATATACATCATCATCGGAAGGCCCTCGTCCATGCAGTGAGATGAACATCCATCAAGAAAAGTGTTATGTGACTTTCCCAGAAGCTCTGAAGATGGCAATTTTGCCGAAACGGACCCCACACGTTAAATATATCGTTAAATTACTATAACAGCAATCTGTATTTTATTACATAATGTCTCTAACAGATATCTTCTGTGCTGTGGGCCTACTCGATCGCAAATTTAATATTTATATTTGTCTTCGTCGTGTGGGCCGTGATATGACGGTACGAATTGCCTTTGACTCCACATACGATCACCCCTGGTTCGCACAGCTAGTTTGAGGGGTGGCGTTTTCAGACCGTTGGCTGCTTCGTATTTTCGAGGTCACCGTCACGATACCTTTCAACAAGATAACGCAAGACCACATGTTGCCCGTGCTGTCCTGAACTACTTCGATACACATACTGTTCGACAGTTGTCCTCGCCAGAACGTTCACTACACCTCTCACACAATGAAAACGCATTGTTGGTTGCCTAGAGAATAACGCCAAACACACGCCAGCCACTCTGATGCAGAGTTGAAACAATACTGAATTACGTACATCATTGTGTCATCATAACTCGACGTCCAACAGAGTTAGTGGCATTTCCGTGTCAGAGGTGGCAGCTGCTGTATACCGCCAATCATCAACAAATATAATCACATATTCTTCCTTCTGCACTGTATACCCAACGTAAGTAATATTTTGCTATTTCCTGCTGCAATTGCAGCGGCCATGTGGGGGCCGTTGGCCACCATTCTGTGTATTTGGCAGATGGGTACGTGTTCTAAAAATTTCCAGTAGTGTAGTATCTTCAGTGCGTAAAGGCGTAAAGTTCCTTTTCCTGTTGCCAGTCAATGTCAAATACAACTAAACAGTATTTACATATCCTGCCTGTCAGTTAAATAATATGTTCAGATCACATAAAAACGCTACTCTTTACAGTGTCTACTATAAAGTATTACTATTACAGTTTTGAGTTTTATCAGCTAAGGAATCGTGCTTTGTTTCCTTTGCGTCTCTCCCTTCGAAGAAACTAATATGAGCTGTCCCCTTTCCTTCCTCCCTCCACTCCTGGCCCCACTTTCTAGGAGCTTGCGAATGCTCTCGTTTCTATGTTGTCTCTAAAACATGAACGGCCTAGTACTCCTCTGACAGTTTATTTATTTATTTAGCGTATTCCTAATACAAACATATCATAAAATTAAATTACGTTTAAATATGTTCACATTGACACACAAGAAACCTAAGTTTGTGTCTACAACTGAATATCCAGTCCTTAAATCCAGCGCACTGCATCTGGAGTTGCTAGCAGGAAGTCCTCTTCAGCACTGTGATAGGCTCGAATCCTGCATTCACTGACAATGTGGTGAACAGTCTGGTATGGAGCCCCGCAATCACAGGCTGGATTAGGCAGCTTCTTCCACTTAAAGAGAGCATCCCTTCATCGGCCATGGCCGGTACGGATTCCGTTGAGAGTAGTCCAAGTCTTGCGTAGTAGGTCGAATCCACTTGGAAGTTTAGCACCTGAGAAGATGTATTGCAGGCGCACATTCCTCAGACAGTGTAACGTGCTTTCGTACCCATGCTGAGAATAACAGCGAAGCTGGGTCAGGAATATTCACAGCCCAACACTATAAAATAAAAATTTTTCGGAGATCACTTCGAAGTAATAATACCAACGTGGGAGTAAACAACACTTCGACAACAGTCATACCTGTGGTGAATGCTTTGAGTAAATGAGGTCTATTACCTGCAGCTGTCTCAGTTTTCTACAACTTGTTAACAATAAATACTGTGTTGGTAATACAATACAACAAAAGCAAAAAGAGGATAATGGAATGTAGTCAAATTAAATCGGGTGATGCTGAGGGAATTAGATTAGGAAATGAGACACTTAAAGTAGTAAAGGAGTTTTGCTATTTAGGGAGTAAAATAACTGATGATGGTCGAAGTAGAGAGGATATAAAATTTAGACTGGCAACGGCAAGGAAAGCGTTTCTGTAGAAGAGTAATTTGTCAACATCGAATATAGATTTACGTGTCAGGAAGTCATTTCTTAAATTATTTGTATGGAGTGTAGCCATGTATGGAAGTGAAACATGGACGATAACTAGTTTGGACAAGAAGAGAATAGAAGCTTTCGAAATGTGGTGCTACAGAAGAATGCTGAAGATAAGGTGGGTAGATCACGTAACTAATGAGGAGGTATTGAATAGGATTGGGGAGAAGAGAAGTTTGTGGCACAACTTGACTAGAAGAAGGGATTCGGTTGGTAGGACATGTTTTGAGGCATCAAGGGATCACAAATTTAGCATTGGAGGGCAGCATGGAGGGTAAAAATCGTAGAGGGAGACCAAGAGATGAATACACTAAGCAGGTTCAGAAGGATGTAGGTTGCAGTAGGTACTGGGAGATGAAGAAGCTTGCACAGGATAGAGTAGCATGGAGAGCTGCATCAAACCAGTCCCAGGACTGAAGACCACAACAACAACAACAATACAATAAATCATGCTTTAATCGCCCCTCATTACTCACTTCTAACTGATGTCACGCATTGTGGACTGCCATCTAATGGTATCTTTGAGCACTTACCATTTCCGTTGTACTCTTGATCTACGAGTCAGTTACTCTGTTGTTGCCAACATGGCATGAAAGGATATGTGTATGTACACACATCAAAAAAGTTTTAAATTACCCAGGTTCCTAGAACTCCTGAAGATAGACATTGACTGTGGATATTGTATCACAGACACAGTCCCTTTGACTGTGCAGAGATGTCACTAAACCCACCCAAAGATATAAACAACCATGAATGAGCAGCGTCTATTAGACGGAGGGGTCCGACAGCTGATCAGCTCCAGTTACTCCACCAGGAAGGAGGTACACGACTCGTGTTGTCTGTTGCTCAACCGTGCCTAGACGGTCAATACCGCGGTGAAATTTCGTCCGCATTGTTACTTTGTGCCAGGAAGGGCTCTCAACAAGGGAAGTGTCCAGTCGTCTCGGAGTGAACCACAGCGATGTTATTCGGACATGGAGGAGATACAGAGAGACAGGAACTGTCGCTGACATGCCACGCTCAGGCCGCCCAAGGGCTACGACTGCAGTGGATGACGACTACCTAGGATTATGGCTCGGAGGGACCCTGACAGCAACGCCACCATGTTCAATAACGCTTTTTGCGCAGCCACAGGTCGTCGTGTTACGACTCAAACTGTTCGCAATAGGCTGCATGACGCGTAACTTCACTCCTGACGTCCATGGCGAGGTTCATCTTTGCAACCACAACACCATGGAGGGTGGTACAGATGGTTCCAACAACATGACGAATCGATCGCTAAGGACTGGCATCATGTTCTCTTCATCGATGAGTGTCGCATATGCCTTGAACCAAACAATCGTCGGAGGCGTGTTGGGAGACAACCCGGTCAGGCTGAACGCCTTAGACTCACTGTCCAGCGAGTAAAGCAAGGTGGAGGTTCCCTGGTGTTTTGGGGTGGCATTACGTGGTGCCGGCGTACGCC
Organism: Schistocerca americana; assembly: GCF_021461395.2. Lineage (NCBI taxonomy): Eukaryota > Metazoa > Arthropoda > Insecta > Orthoptera > Acrididae > Schistocerca > Schistocerca americana. The sequence continues at coordinate 787,756,191 of NC_060122.1, read as the reverse complement.
GCTGGTGGTCATGGAAGGCGCTGTAATGGCTGTACGATGCGTAAATGCAATCCTGCACCCTATAGTGCAACCATATCGGCAGCATATTGGTGAGACATTCGTCTTCATGGACGACTATTCGCGCCCCCATCATGGACATCTTGTGAATGACTTCTTTCAGGGTAACGATATTGCTCGACTAGAGTTTGCCAGAAGGCTCTCCAGACATGAATTCTATCGAACATGCCTGGGATAGATTGAAAACGGCTGCTTATGAACGACGTGACCCACCAACCACTCTGAAGGATCTACGCCGAATCGCCGTTGAGCAGTGAGTCAATCTGGACCAATAGTGCCTTGACGAGCTTGTGGATAGTATGCCATGACGAATACAGGCATGTATCAACACAAGAGGATGTGCTATGGGTATTAGAGATACCGGTGGGCCCAGCAATGTGGATCACCACCTTTGAAGGTCTCGCTGTATGGTGGTACAACATGCAGTGTGTGATTTTAATGAGCACTAAAAAGGGCGGAATTGATGTTTATGTTAATCTCTTTACCAATTTTCTGTACAGGTTCCGGAACTCTCGGAACCGAGGTGATGCAAATTTTTTTTTAATGCGTGGATTTGTTTTGTTCATGCCATAGGCAACAAACTCTTAGTCGTGCATAAATTGTGGTTGCACCATTGGCTCGTTATTGTAATGCCTCGAATTTCTTCATCAGGTATAAATTCTTCTTGTGACATCATTGTATGATATAACTGCCGCTGGCCGGTTTTCTGATGATAGGAATTTACATTTACCGAAATTAACAATCCACTAATGTGTTGACGTAGCATTCTTGGTGAAGAAATAAAAGTTTTCATAAGAGGGCTATAGTACAGAGATGTGTCAGTTGGTATGCACATTTTGACAGTAAACAGATGGCAGGTAACATGGTCGACGAATCACCAACGATCTTATGTGTACATTGCTAAATGAATGGGGTCTGATTGCAGACTTGGCTGCTGTGTGTGGCCTAAATTGTAGAGCAGAAGGGTTTGGCCACAGAGTCTTGCCCGCCCCCGGCACTGGCGGCAGGTCAGCCAGCACGGCGCGAGGCGAGGTGCGCAACAGGGCGGCAGTTACGCCCAACTCGCGACAGCTGCCCTTTCGGCAGAGATTATATCAGGCGGCGCCCCCTGGGGAGGCCTCCGAGTGAGGCGCTACTCGGCAGCACTAAAGGAGTCCACCGCAGACCGGGGCCTCTCCTGTATCGAGTGCTGCATCCTGCGCACAGTGGTTCCTGCTAAATACTGTTACCGTTTGCCAGCTGCTAAAATCTGACACTTACGTGACGAAAAGTTTAAAAATCAAACTTCCAGTGAAAGGTATTTTAAAAGTTTATTTAATCAACAACATTAAAGCTAGGAAAATGGAATGTTGTTGAATGAAATACGGGACTTCAGAATTAATTATATTAGAAAGTGAAAGGCCCAAAGCAGCAGATAAGTCTTGCTACGTGGGCAGCAAAATTATTGACTTTGTCCGAGTTAGTAACGGTATAGCACGCAGACATGGATTATCAGGAAAAGCTATTCGAAAAAAAAAAAATACCTAACACAGTCTGCAAATTTAAGTGTTTCGAAGCCTCTACTGAAGGTATCTGTCTGAAGTGTACCTTTGAATGAAAGTGGAAGGTGGATAGTGGACATTTCAGACAAGAACGGCGGTGTCATCGTGGAAAATCGGGTTTTCTGCCGGTAATCTGCGTCCTACGTGCACGATATTGTGACTGCGTAACCCGCAATCAGGGAGCACCTCTTACGCCGTCAAAATATCGCGCAAGTGCGACGCGGATTTTCCAGGATGACAACGCCTCGCCGAGAAAGCCTGAGGACCTACATAAGAACTGTGGTGCTACAGAAGTCTGGATGGGTACAGTTAATGAAATGCTACATAACACAAAATTGATGAAGTGCGAAAATATCTGCCATAAATGTTTGCATTGTACTTATGGTAAAACCAAGTAACAGAATGGGGAAAAAGAAATTTGAGTCACAGCGTGACTAAGGAAAGGGATCGATATGTAGGAGACACTCTGAGAATCAAGGAGTCGTCAGTTTGGTAATGGAAGGCTGTGTGGCAAGTAAAAACAGTGGGGGAGGATCTATGGTTGCTTACAGTAAGCATAGTCAAAAGGATGTAGGGTGCAGCAACATATTTATAACTCTGTGAACGCTTCAGTATTTGGAAACAAGGTTTCCGACAAATGACAGTATGTAAGGACAAGTACCTTGTATGTTTGAAAAAATTCCAAATTTTTGTAAAAATCGAGATACACGAAACATGTGTAGATTTAGGTTTCTTTAATGGACCAATATACTTCTTATTAGGCATTGGAAAGCTCTTGAAAAGCTGTGTATAGTGATATAAAGCTTATTATAACGACGATGAAACTTTTCGTAGAAGTATACGTGCAGTGAGCTAAAATTGAAAACCAAGGCGTCGGAATAGGCTGATACTGCGTAAACACCACCAAGTGAGGCTCTCATTCCAAGTGGCGTGGTATCAGTCAATTCACTATCTACTTATTAAGGCAAAAGCTTTTCATTTAAGCATGAGGAGGTAAACACATATCACTTCGTTTGCCAAAGATCCCTATGGTACACAAGAAGTTAGCATATTATCCTATTTAAAAAAATCGTATGAAGTAAGGCAAAATGGAAAGATTTTTTTTTCCTTGCAATATACAACAACGGAGTCTGCCACGAGGGCACCACTAGCTTCTGATTACACCGCGATAGTCTGTTCACGCCAATTTGTCTTTCAGTTTTAGCACATTTCTTGGACATATAATTTTATTCATAGCTATTATTATATCAGCAACTGTGATAGATGTTTCAGAATAAAATTCCGTTTTCGGTTGCACAACTAGAAAATATATTTTGCTTTACCCGTTTCAACATATTAATCTGTCATCCTCAGAAGCCAACAAAATTTGCGAATTATAAATCAGTAGAACTTGGCGATAAACGTATGTAAGGTATAAGAACTGTTTTACAAAAACCTAATTAATATTCGTCTGCTCGTCAGTACCTTTTTCACAATACTATTCTTTCCCTCCTCCCCCCCCCTTCTCCCCCCCACCAACCGCTACCGAATATCGATATTTAGATATTTATAAAAAATGATTGATAATTTTTTTTGTATCGTAAAGATTTTTTGTATCCTGGGAGGGATGTTGGAAGGGAGAAGTCACAGAATCAGTCTTGTAAAGGTGTACTAAAGGCAAACTGTTGATGATCTGTGTGGCAGTTGTGCAGAAATGGAGAGCACAACGGATAGTGAGATGAAAGGAAAAATGCATCAAAACAGCCTTCAGACTGGTGGCCAAAGCGATAACACATTCATGAATTTCATCGTTTTTTATTCTTATTCTGTATCTACAGCAGTTGGAAAGTAAAGTCGCACCGGTGAATGTTAAACCCCAGCCCACACTAAAGGCTGCGTCACATTGCAGCGCAGCCACTGTTTCTAAACCATGACGCCATCAAGCTATGCAGATAGCAGGCTTTTCCTCAAAACGATCCGGTAGCGTTGTAGCCTCTGCTCTCGTATTTATTCCAGTCCTATAAAGCCATGCAGAAGATTTATGGCGTTGCTTGCTCACCACTCGTGACCAGATTAAAAAACGATAAAGGTGGGTACGTTCGTTTCAAAAGGAAACTTTTATTTATTGTGGAAAAAGAACGGTTGACTCCTGTCGACGGCTACAAGCGTACCTGCAGCTCTGTCACGTCTTCATGCAATCTTGCAAATAAATCACGGCTTATCTGCTAAAACTGCTATCTTATTGACCGTTAAACATCAGAGCTCACAGCTTGCAGCCGGTGTTACAGAGGTGCTTCAACTGGGACCAGAATCCATATATTTATCTCAAACACGTAGGAAATGGTGAGCCACCCTTCACAATGTGGGAACAGCCATGACCCCAAAATTTTGTACTACTAACGTAAAAGTAAGGTATGCACAAACAATAATGATGGCAGTTCGCTACAGCCCTTAGGGAAAATTACTTGATGTATGGAGAGAGAACCAGTCAGAAGAAAACAAGGAACAGTTACTGAGCTCTGCCAGTGATAGAGACGAGATAAAGGGTGTGGGCAGATGTGTACGTTGCTGACCAATGCACTGACGTTTTATTTCCTTGGTGGAAACACTGTGGAATGACTCCACCTTAAAAAAAATTGTTAGTTAAAGCCTACTTGACCAGGGAGGCATCACTGACTCCTCTTATTGTGTTGCAGGTGGAGTGGTGAGAGGCTCCCTGTCTTTTAGGCTGGTCATTGTTTAATGGCGCCAACCCAACACCCCCGCAAAAGAGGTCTCCTCCGACGGATGCGTGGCTGTGAAAAAAGCTTGAGCGCAGTGACTCCTCTCTTCATTTCAACGAACGCACCATCTTGAAACAATTTTATGGACCTGACTTCCAGAAATTTAAAAATAATGTGGAGCTTTGCATCCTGTGGTGCTTTTTCTTGGCGAAACGTCGTTCGGTTTGGAATCACGGGGAATATTATTTAATTTACCTATCAACTTTAGCAACTCTTTTGTTATCCAAGCATGCAACCCTTATTGTTTTTGTTTGGTTCGTAATCTCTTCTGTACTTCTAATCAGTGCTTGGATTCGATATTAATTAAATATTATGCAACTCCTTCTTAGTAAGACTGGATCAAATAGCCTTTGGGACTTCTACAACATTTGCGAGAGGTAGATAAGTCACGTTCACAGCATGCACAACTCTTCTCAAGGTGCATCGGCAGATATGGTCTCCGCAACTCAGAAAAGATCGAAGAAAATTCTAATAATCTCACTACTCGGATTCCAAAACTTGCTGTGTGAGTAGAAGTGCACAATTTCTGCTTAACAGACGTTTTTGGAAACGTCGCCTTAAAGCCAAGTAGATTCCAGCTCAAGGCAGAAACGTACGTATTAGTGCTAAATGCAGTGTAAACAAAGTAAGTTATCGAAAAGTGATATTAACATTTAGGGTGGTATTACTGAAGATGGAAAATAGTGCAAAGTTAATTTGCAGTGAAGGATCCAGACACTCCTCGTTCATAAATAAAAATCAATAACGCATTATACGAGCGTGAAATCTACAGAAAAACACAGGTGGTGAAATAGGAGGGATTTCAGTCACAATTTTCTTAGAATAGGATAAAATTTCATCTGCTATGTGTACGGGAAATCACATTGATGGTTCACCTTCATTGCAAGGGATGGGCAGGAAGTCGATGACAAATGCAATAAAGAGAAAGCTTACCGAGCCTGTAAAAGGTATGTAGCTTCATAGATAATTACGTACATTCATGAGGAAAAGCAGCTTTTTCCCTTTGGAAGACGAGCCCTCTGCATTCCGTGGAATGACAAATGCGTACTAAAGGTTTATTTCAGTTTTAACTTTTTGCTTGATTCAGCTCACCATAAAATTTGCAGTTCTGTGAGTAACTTGAGAGGAGTGCGACGAAACATCTAAATAACTTCGGCTCCCATTTCGTACCAAAAACTGACAAGAAAATTGAAGAAAGATAAGCACTCACCCAGAAGAAAACTATGCAGTGGTAAATAGATACAGTCCACATTCTAAACTGTGTTTTGTACAAAGCTGGAATGCTATCGCTTACTAAAAAACATTTTCTGAATGAAAGTACTTTCATTTGAAGCTCTTTAGTATTAAACTGGCTGAGCACCCGGCGTTACCGCCGGCCGCTGTGGCCGAGTTGTTCTAGGCGCTGCTGCTACTGTTGCAGGTTCGAATCCTGCCTCCATCACTCTGACCATCCCCTCCGCCCCATCTCTCTGTCCAGCGTCACCTTCCCCCAGTCTGTCAATCTGCTTTACCCTCAGTCTATCTACTGCTTCTCTCTCTGTCCATCTGCTCCTCCGCCCCCTAGTTCCATCTCCTCCTCCCCTTCTTTGTAAATCTCCTCCACTGACCTCCTTGTCTATCTCATCCGTCCCCTTCTCTGTCAATCTTCTTCTCCCCTCTCCTTGTCCTCTCCTTCCTTTTTTGTGTCCATCTCCGCCTCTTCACTCTCCCTGTCCACGTCCTCCTCTTCCCTTTCTTTATTCGTATCGTCCTCCCCTTCTGGCTGTTCATCTACTCCAACCTCGTTTCTGTGCTTATCTCTTCCTCTCCATGGCTGTTTCTATTCCCTCCTCCTTTCTCTCCCTGTCCATCTCCTTCTCTCCCCCTTTCTTTCCACTTCCCCTTCCCCTTCTCTGTCAATTTCCTCCTCGTCCTCCAGCTGCCTATCACCTCCTTCCCACTCGCTATCTGTCCACGTCCTCATCTCTCCTTCTCTCTTCACGCTATCACGCTCACCCGAGTACGAGGGTGGTGGTTAGCCCTACAGCATATCTTTAGCGTGTGTACCAAATTTGATTTAATCATTCTACGGATTTAAGATTCGCTTTTTAACCATGGCTTTGCCCGCATACAGTACTACGGCCTTGCCGCAGTCTTAATACCGGTTCCGTCAGACCACCGAAGTTAAACGCTGTCGGACTGGGCTAGCACTTGGATGGGTGACCATACGGTCTGCCGAGCGCTGCTGGCAAACGGGGTGCATCAGCGCCTGTGGGGCAAACAGAGGAGCTACGTGACCGAGAAGTAGCATAAACGGACAAACGGCGGGGAGAGCGTTTTACTGACTACATGCCCCTCCATATTAGTATCTAGTGATGCTCACGGGTGGAGGGTGACACGGCGGCCGGTCGGTAACGTTGGGCCTTCGTGGCCTGTTCGGAAAGAGTTAAGTATTTTTTAGTTTTTTTTTGCCCGTATACATACACGTCAAATATATTTCAAGTATATATAACATATTTCACACGTATTTTCACGCATATTTCATCTGGCTGTCTAGCGAAACTAAGCCTGCAGTTTCTTTTTCACGCCGCTCAATATTTATGAAGTCTTATCTCCTGAAATATACCATACAATGGAGTAATTTTTCAGATACATCCAGTGCTACAAGGAAATTCTGTCTGTAAAATGTGTCACGAGTAAAGTTAGAAGTAAAGAAGTAATGAATTAAAACGTCATACGTCATGTGGCAGTTTCACTGCATGAACAGCGAAGATGTAAAAAAAGTTACGTAACAGAGCACACTCCTCAGCAGGTCGTAAGGGCCGTGGCTAAGCCACGTCTCTGCAACATCATTTCATCCAGTCTTGCAAGTCTTGCAAGTTTCGGAGAAGAGCTTCTGTGGAGTTTGGAAAGTAGCAGACTAAGAACTGGCGGAAGTAAAGTTGTGAAGACTGGCCGCGAGTCTGGTTGGCGCAATTCAGACAGCGACACGGTAGCCCTGCGCGTTCGGTGAGAGGGCTTTCTACCCTGTGAAGCTGAGTGAAGCATGAAACGACCAACCTGAATAGGTGTCAAGTGATGTCCGCCCAGACGAAATACCCAGAAAAACAACGATCAAAATGAACACAAAAAAGTCGGTAGAGCGCTCGCCCGGGAGAGGCAAAGATCCGGCACATGTAGTGGGACGAAATTAAGCGTCACCCATCCACCAAAGTCAGCCCAGTTTGCAGGTGACTATAAGTTTAATTTAGTTTTGTTTATGTGTTTTCTTATTATTTGTAATAAATGTGAATTATCTAAAAGTTTGTATTTTTTTATGTGTTTCATGTACGGAGAGGTCGGCGCAACGAACGGGGACAGCATCTTCGTTGCCGCGACCAGAGAGGAAATTGCTGGCCGCTATACGTCGCGGGTCGACAGCCAAGGAGCAACAGAAGATCCTGGAACCGAGTTGTTGCGTCGTGCTTCTAAAAATTAAAAATGAAGTTTTATACTCTTTTTGTACAACAATGACATCATATAGATCTTAATCTTATTGAAATGTTAGTCACTGTCTGTCAACGCTCAAGTTCACATCTGTATGTGTAGGAAGCTAATAAAATAGTGTATGCTACTAAAGTTGAAACACGTGTCTTGAAGATTTATTTATGAAGAGTTATGTGAACGGATTAATAATATATTTGACAAGATTATTGATTCAGACAGCGTTGGCCGAAACTTTGAATCTAAAAAGTTTATTTAATGTGTGATTCTGATATCGATTAGATCAAGATAACGTGTGTCGATATAATTTTCTGAGGAGAAACAAACGAAATTTAAATTCGAAAAAGTTACGAAAACCAATTGGCCCAAGTGATGTAATTCTCTGCACACGACTCAACTGATGTTTTACAGTTTCGTTCAAGAACCATTCTATGACAATTTAAAAAGAATATGAATCATTTTTGAAGTGGGTTGTAACTGACGTAGGTGACGAAGTCTGCACATGGTCATATATCAAACGAAAACCTAAGGCGTCGTTACACCGCACACACCGTTTCAACGCACCAGCTAGTTTTACATCAGGGCACGCTTCCGCTGCACAGTGAAAATTTCATTCTGTTAAAATGTAGTAACGTTTTCGCTTTCATCAATTTATGGGAGTCGTCAGCGAGACGTGGTTTCGTAAAGGTTTGAAATTATGTGTAAATTTTGTTGCAAGTCTTTAAGCGCTGTTATTCGTTACTACTGGATCATTTAAGTGTGGGCATTTACTCTTCGTGACCTACTCTGCTTTGATCACCCTCATCCCTTTAATAGAAGGGCTGTTCTTCGCCATACAGCGATTCTTTCCAGAGTGTAAGTGGTAAAAATACCAGGTTTTGTTGAAACCCGTCCAGTTGTTTAGGAGGAAATGTGGAACGTACCAACATACAAACAGGTTGATTAAAAAAATGTTTACAAACGTAGACGTCACATCGGGCGTACGACAAGGATCAGTAATGAGACAGGATCAAGGGAGCCCAAAGGCCATCCGGGGCTACTAAATGGCGTTGTAGTTATGTAGGCACATGCTACAAATAGACGACTTCTGTACGAAATGTTCAAAGTTCTGTCCGTATGCATCGAAACACAACTGACATCGGCGCTGCACTGAATGGCGCACGCTCTGAAAGACAACTGGTGTATCTCGAAAATATCCTACAGTCGCAACGATCCAGCCCACTAAGTGCTTCGGCAACTTAGCAGGTGTGTCATACACACGGCCCTTGAGATACACCCCAGAGAAAGATCGATTGGGGACAAATCACGTGATCGTGGTGGACATGGGAGTGGTGTACGGCGACCAACCCAGTGGTAGGGAATGGTTGGCTGCAGATGTGCCCCCACTTTTCCGCTGAAATGCACGGGGGCTACATCGTGCTAAAATTGAATGCAGCGACGAATAGGCATGGGAACATCATTTGGCACGTCTGGCCGAACCTTTAGCGTGAATACTAAGAAAAGGGGAAAAGAGTTGGCGGGGTAGAATTTACGGCTCAGTTAAACATTCTCCGACTGCGCCAGCCCACACGTTAAGGGTAAATTTGTGAGGCATGCATAGGTGTAGCATGTTGGTTCACACCCACTCACGTATACAGGTTATGACCGTTCATCACACCCTCGAGTGAGAACACAGCCTCATTGGTGGACAATCGAAGGTTCGGTCTGCAGTGGATTCCTGCAGAAACCGTCCCACAAACCCTATACGTGTGTTGTAGTCTCCTGGTTGCAGTATGTATTGGAAGTGAAACGGATAGAGTCTTTCGTCGTTTACATCGCGCAGGCAGAGGGTTGGGGGATATCAGTGATGCAGGATACACCTCGTGTACTTGCTGATGACGCATGCTGTACCGTTCCCATAACGCTTTCTTCCGATACCATTGTCCATGTTGTTCGTTAGCGACCATCATGCGGCTTATGACAATGTAACTAGATGAAATGATAATCAAATGAAGACCCTACGCTGTCGACAGGCGTTGATATACATCAATAAGGTCAGTTGAAAATGTGTGCTCCGACCGGGACACGAACCCGGAATCTTCTCCTTTACATGGCAAACGCTCTATCCATCTGAGCCAGCCGGCCGCTGTAGCAGAGCGGTTCTAGGCGCTTCAGTCCGGAACCGCGCTGCTGGTACGGTCGCAGGTTCGAATCCTGCCTCGGTCATGGATGTGTGTGATGTCCTTGGGTTAGTTAGGTTTAAGTAGTTCTAAGTCTAGGGACTGATGACCTCAGATGTTAAGACCCATAGTGCTCAGAGCCATTTTGAACCATCTGAGCCACCGAGGGCACAGAGGATAGTGCGACTTATCCCTTGCACGCTCCCCGTGAGATCCACATTCCCAAATTAATGTCTGCACACTACATTCGTAGTGCCCCTGCCCATTACACTCATTACTCGCGGCAGACAATCTTACCGAGTCCCGTAAGAGTTCGAGCAATACGTGTGCATCCGCACAGAAGAAGGTCAATGGCCGGTTAGCCATAACTATATATTTCGGACACGTATGAAAGAACGGATACCATCTTCATATATGTAACTACATGGTTTCATACAGTTGGTGATGCAGGGTTTCGAATAATCATCGGCATGGTACCTTTCTATCGGCATATTTCGCACATTTCAATCGTGGGGCTTCCCGCGGTAGCCGTGCCATAAATCAGATGCATCTCAGCCATTTCGCGGTACCTGTAGCTAGCCACGTTATTACCAAGGCTTCCACGGCTTGAATGGCGACGGTCTCCGTGAGTTCCGCCCGTCGTTATGTAGCAACTCCCGCTTATGACCGTAGCGCCTTCTCGTGGCGTTTGCGACCCACGGTTCCAATGTGTTTACTGAGTCTTGTTGCGTGCCCGATGTGTCATGGTAGTTTGTACACGTTTTTTTAAACACCCTGTATATAGATATATAAATTAGTACATCCAGTTTTATAATTAGTGTGGATTTACTGCATTTAAACACTTTTTCTGTTTCCTTGCCTCAGGTCCGGCAGTTAAGATAATTCTGTAGGAATGTAATAGGTTTCATTACATTAACATTGCTACAGATCTACACTACTGGCCATTAAAATTGCTACACCAAGAAAAAATGCAGATGATAAACGGGTATTCATTGGACAAATATATTATACGAGAACTAACATCTGATTACATTTTCACGCAATTTGGGTGCATAGATCCTGAGAAATCAGTACCCAGAACAATCACCTCTGGCCGTAATAACGGCCATTATACGCCTGGGCATTGAGTCAAAGAGAGCTTGGATGGCGTGTACAGGTACAGCTGCCCATGCAGCTTCAACACGATACCACAGTTCATCAAGAGTAGTGACTGGCGTATTGTGATGAGCCAGTTGCTCGGCCACCATTGACCAGACGTTTTCAGTTGGTGAGAGATCTGGAGAATGTGCTGGCCAGTGCAGCAGTCGAACATTTTCTCTATTCACAAAGGCCCGTACAGGACCTGCAACATGCGGTCGTGCATTATCCTGCTGAGATGTAGGGTCGGCAGGGATCGAATGAAGGGTAGAGCCATGGGTCGTAACACATCTGAAATGTAACGTCCACTGTTGAAAGTGGCGTCAGTGCGAACAAGAGGTGACCGAGACGTGTAACTAATGGCACCCCATACAACTACGCCGGGTGATACGCCAGTATGGCGATGACGAATACACGCTTCCAATGTGCGTTCACCGCGATGTCACCAAACACGGATGCGACCATCATGATGCTGTAAACAGAACCTGGATTCATCCGAAAAAATGGCGTTTTGCCATTCGTGCACCCAGTACACCATCGCAGGCGCTCCTGTCTGTGATGCAGCGTCAAGGGTAACCGCAGCCACGCTCTCCGAGCTGATAGTCCGTGCTGCTGCAAACGTCGTCGAACTGTTCGTGCAGATGGTTGTTGTCTTGCAAACGTCCCCATCTGTTGACTCAGGGATCGAGACGTGGCTGTACGATCCGTTACAGCCATGGGGGTAAGATGCCAATCATCTCGACTGCTAGTGATATGAGGCCGTTGGGATACAGCACGGCGTTCCGTATTACCCTCCTGAACCCACCGATTCCATATTCTGCTGTCATTGGATCTCGACCAACGCGTGCAGCAATGTTGCGATACGATAAACCGCGATTGAGATAGGCTACAATCCGACCATTATCAAAGTCGGTACCTTGATGGTACGCATTTCTCCTCCTTACACGAGGCATCACAACAACGTTTGACCAGGCAACGCCGGTTAACTGCTGTTTGTGTATGAGAAATCGGTTGGAAACTTTCCCTCATGTCAGCGCGTTGTAGGTGTCGCCACCGGCGCCAACCTTTTATGAATGGTAGAAAAGCTAACCACTTGCATATCACAGCATCTTCTTCCTGTCGGTTAAATTTCGCGTCTATAGCACGTCACCTTCGTGCTGTAGTAATTTTAGTGGCCAGTAGTGTAGATTATCGCTTGCTGATTTGTTGTCCTGTGTGTGGTCAAGAGAAAATATGAGGCCATCTGCAAGCTGCGGGATTTCTGTAAGCCGAGGCGCATATTCGTGTTCTCCTCTGACCCAATATGTGAGGATAAAAAGCTCCAGCCCATCTCCGCCTCTGTGAAGTCTTGTAAACAGCGCAGCGGAGAGCCGGCGGTCTTATCAGTGCTGCGGCCTCCCTGGGCTTCGGTATCGGCTGTTAGGATGCAGGCGGGCACTCTGGCGTGACAAGACATACGGCGGCCGCCCCAGGGGGCGGAGGCCCGGCGCCGTAACTCAGCCTCAGCGGCGGAGCGCCAGGGGAGCCGCCGCGCCATCAACAACACGCGCCACAGGCTGGCGGTGAATCACCCTCTACGTAGCGTCGGCTTTTCTGGGGGTACGGGTGCTGTCCACTTTGAAGACGCCGAACTGAAATCTACGTATCGTCAATACAAAAGTCGTGGAATAGCGATATGCACATCTACAGATGATGGCGATATCGCGTACACAAGGTATAAACGTAGTATTTTGCAGCTGTGGCTCATTAAACTGATTGTTCCGTAATATTCACATATGTCAACACCTGCTTTCTTTGGGATTGGAATTATTATATTCTTCTTGAAGCCTGAGGGTATTTCGCCTGTTTCGTACATCTTGCTCACCAGATGGTAGACTTTGTCAGGACTGGCTCTCCCAAGGCTGTCAGTTGTTCTAATGGAATGTTGTCTACTTCCGGGGCCTTCTTTCGACTCAGATCTTTCAGTGCTCTGTCAAACTCTTCACGCAGTATCATATCTCCCATTTCATCTTCCTCTACATTCTCTTCCAATTCCATAATATTGTCCTCAAGTACATCTCCCTTGTATAGACCCTCTATATACTGCTTCCACCTTTCTGCTTTCACTTCTTTGCTTAGAACTGGGTTTCCATCTGAGCTCTTGATGTTCATACAAGTGGTTCTCTTTTCTCCAAAGGTCTCCTTAATTTTCCTGTAAGAAGTATCTATCTTACCCCTAGTGAGATAAGCCTCTACATCCTACTTTCATACCTCGTGTATGCGATATGACATGAAACGGAAGCAGTGGTTGGGAAGGGAGTGAGACAGGGTTGTAGCCTTTCCCCGATGTTAATCAATCTTTATAATGAGCAAGCAGTGAAGGAAACAAAAGAAAAATTCGGATTAGGTATTAAAATCCATGGAGAAGTAATCAAAACTTTGAGGTTTGCTGATGACACTGTAATTCTGTCAGAGACAGCATAGGACTTGGAAGAGCAGTAGAACGTAATGGACAGTGTCTTGAAAGGAGGATATAAGATGAACATCAACAAAACCAAAACGAGGATAATGGAATGTAGTCGAATTAAATCGGGTGATGCTGAGGGAATTTGATTAGGAAATGAGACACATAAAGTAGTAAAGGAGTTTTGCTATTTGGGGAGCAAAATAACTGATGATGGTCGAAATAGAGAGGATATAAAATGTAGACTGGCAATGGCAAGGAAAGGGTTTCTGTATAAGAGTAATTTGTCAACATCGAATATAGATTTACGTGTCAGGAAGTCATTTCTTAAATTATTTGTATGGAGTGTAGCCATGTATGGAAGTGAAACATGGATGATAAATAGTTTGGACAAGAAGAGAATAGAAGCTTTCGAAATGTGGTGCTACAGAAGAATGCTGAAGATTAGATGGGTAGATCACATAACTAATGAGGAGGTACTGAATAGAATTGGGGAGAAGAGAAGTTTGTGGCACAACTTGACTAGAAGGGATCGGTTGGTAGGACATGTTCTGAGGCATCAAGGGATCACCAATTTAGTATTGTAGGGCAGCGTGGAGGGCAAAAATCATAGAGGGGACCAAGAGATGAATACACTAAGCGGATTCAAAAGGTTGTAGGTTGTAGTAGGTACTGGGAGATGAAGTTTGCACAGGATAGAGTAGCATTGAGAGCTGCATCAAACCAGTCTCAGAACTGAAGACCACAACAACAACAGGTATAAACGGGCAGTGCATTGGCGGAGCCGTCGTTTTCACTTAGGTAATTCATGTGAAAAAGTTCCAACGTGATTTTGCACTCATGACGGTGAGCCGTGGTAAAAATTGCTGTTTTGAAGACCCCGCCGCAGCTCGTAGTGTGAAGCAGTCGCCCTCCGTTTCTGGCGGTGATGCCGCTGTGGCAATCGCAGCTTTGGTATCTCCCTCTGGTGGGAAAGGGCAAAGGTTGCCTGTTCACGTGCATTTAAGTGGCGCTATGAGCTAGCCATTCGGCATCAGAGGGTTGGATCCCCTCAGTCGACGACGTCAGGTTGCAACGCCTGGGCTGCTCTCAGGTTGTAATCTCCGTCTTCGGCGGTTGTGTCTGTCTGTCTGTCTGTCTGTCTGCCCGTCGCTTCCTGCTGTCGCTGTCCGTCCGTCCGTCCGTCCGTCTGCCTGCCTGTTCGCTGCCGTCTGCTGTCCGTCCGTCCGTCTGTTCGTCGCCGCCGCCGCCGCCGCCGGTGCCCGCCACCGCCGCCGCCGCCGCCGCCGCCGCCGCCATCCGGTGCCCGCAGCCGCCGCCGCCGCCGCCGTCGCCGCCGTCCTGACCCTGGTCTACGGCCGTCTTCATCCGTCTTCGTCTTTGTCTGTCCCCAGTTTCTGTCCTCTCCTCTTCGTTCTGTTCGTTCTTGTTTCTCTCTCCCGTCATGTCCGCCACCACCACCACTATCACTACTACCACCACCGCCATTGTCTATACCTCCCCTTCCGCCGCCTCCACCACTATAACTCGGTGTGCCCAGTCCCACCCCCCTCCTTCCATTCCACCTCTCCTCACTCTCCCTTCACCCTCTATCTTTGTCGCCCCCTCTCCCGCTTCTTCCTCCCGCTCCTCTCGTTCTGATCCCTTCCCTCCACTCCCCCCGCCTGTCACTGCAGCTCCGGCTCGGGTGGTGGCCCGTCGGGCCACTGCCCACGCCCAGCTCTCCCCGTCACCTTCGCCATCACCGCCGCCACTGCCACCGTCATCGTCATCGTCGCCGTCGCCTTCGCCTTCACCGTCACCGTCACCATCTCCGGTGCCGACTCTGGCCCCGGGACCTGCCCCTCCCCGCCACATTCCCGTTGTTCCCATCCGCCACACCTCATCCACCGCCGTCAAGCGCCCCAGTGGCACTCCTGCTTCCTCTGCTTCCAAAAAGGCTGCGCCTCGTCCTCCTTCCCCCACCCATGATGCCATGGAAGTCTCCCCGCCTGTCCCTGCTCCCTCATCCTCCTCCTCGCCCCCTTCCTCCTACCGCTTCCTCCTCTCCCGTCCTGATCCCTCTCTCCTTGAACCCCGGAACCTCACCCTCTTCCTTCGCCAGCATTGTCCTGGTGCCGCCATCTCCCTCCTCACTCCTCGCCGAGATTCGGTCCTCATCTCCCCCCCAGCCCAACCCTCCACACCTACCTCCTTTCCCGCATCCCTGTCACCCGCTTTGGCCCTCATGCCTCTCTCACCCCTGCTCCTTCACCACCTCCCTCCCGCCAACCCCAACCTCCGCGTCGCCCGCCAACTCTCACCGCCGTGATCACTCGGCTTAGTCCAGTGATCACGGAGGAGGAGGTGTTGGCGGAGCTCAAGGCGCATCCCCATTTGGAGGTGCGTGCGGTTCGCCGCATACATAACGCTGCCGGCCCCACCCGCCTTATGCGGGTTTTTTCTGAGCACGCCCCCTCCGTTGACCGTCTCCTGAAGGAGGGTGCCCTCCTTTTTAACCAGCGGTACAAGGTCGACCCCTCCCGTTCCCCTCCTCAATCCCTGCGCTGCCAGAGGTGTCTGCGCTATAACGCACACCCCACAGCTGAGTGCCACGAGGCCCCCACCTGCCCGCATTGTCGGCAAGCGCACTTCCTCAGGCAGTGCCCTAACCTCCAATCCCCTCCTTCCTGCAATACCTGCAATCTCCCCCATCCCACCTACTCCCAAAAGTGTAAAGCCCGACCCCCTCCAACCACTCCTGAACTCACCGTCCCTGTCCGTCCCCTGGACGCCCCCACCCCTCCTGGCAATTCCCTTCGTCCCCCCCCCCACCGCTGAGGACATCATCAGGTTCCTTACCATCGTCCTCCAGAATGTTCATCCCTTTCAGCGCCCACACACCCTCCAACAGATCTCCCTCGCCGCCCGTTCCATATTCCAACTCAAGATGTACGCCACCTACTCCAACAACCAGGCCCATTTCACCTTCTCTCCTCGACACCCTCATCTAAATCCCTATCATGGCGCGACAGCAACGTATCCTTTACAACAACATCCGCTCCCTACCCGCCAACAGGAACCTCTTCCTGCACACCCTTGCCACCCACCGTGTGGATGCCTTCCTCCTTAATGAAACCTTCCTCCAACCCCACCACACCATTCACACTTCGCCCTACCTCCTCCACCGCTCCGATAATCCCCTCCCAATTGCGCGTGGCGGAGTTGCCATTGGTCACCACCGCCAGATCCCCGTTCGGCTCCAACCTCTCCTTCCCGACCCCACTGAACACCTGATCCTTAGTCTCTTCTTCCCCGGCCTTACCGTTACCTGCGCCACCATCTATGTCCGCCCCAACGCTCCTATTCCCTTCGACTTCCTCTCCCACGTCGATCGTACCTTTTCCTCCTACGTGATCGCCGCCGACCTCAACATCCATAGTCGTTCCGCTGCCCAGTTACGGCGATGGCATCGGTTCCTCTCCACCCTTCAAGGTGACCTCGTCCCCATCCCCCGGCATACCCGTCCTGAATCCCACTCCACTCCTGATGTTATCCTCTCCTCCCCCAACCTCCTTGGCCGCATAACGGTGGATGTCCTGGAGCCTATTGGTAGCGACCATCTCCCTGTCCTCCTCACCGTTTCAGACGGTCGTCGCCCTCGCCCCGACCCTCGTACTGACCCTCCCCTAAGTATGTCCACGACTATTCCCGAGTCGACTGGAATGCCTACCGGGATACCCTTTCCACCCAGGTCGATAGCCACCCTCTCACCTACCACCACCCTGACGATGTCACCCATGCCGCCTCCTTTCTCCAGCAGACCTTGTCTGAGGCCGTGGAGGCCCACGTTCCTACTGTCGCCATCCACCCCCACCGTCCTACCTTACCCCCACAGGCCGTTCTCCTCCTCCGTGAATCCCATCGTCTCTACCGTGCCTTCCTCCGCACGCGTGACCCAGACACACTACGACGCCACCGGCAACTCCAGCGACACGTTCGTAATTTGCTCGCGGCTAAGAAACGCCGGGACTGGCGACAGACATGCACCCGTTTAAATGCAACCCTACCCATCAACTCGTCCAAGTTCTGGTCGGCCTTCCGTCGCCTTACCGGAACTAAACCCTCCCCCTATTATCCTCTTCTCCATGATGATCACCCTTTCCCTGACTCCCTTAGTAAGGCCAATCACTTTGCCTCCTACCTCTCCGATGTATTTTCCATCCCCGATGATCCCCAGTTCGATTACTCCCTCTTCCCAGATATCCGCGATCGAACTGACACCTCTTCCCCTCCCCTCGCTCCTGGTTTCCAGTACTTGGACAACATTACACACACGGAACTCAATGCCCCTATCACTACACAGGATCTCATTGATACACTCCGCACAAAACGCGACACCGCTCCTGGTCATGATCGTGCCACCTACCGTCACCTTCGTGAAGCTCCTGTCTCTTTCCTCTCCACCCTGGCCAGGCTCTACAATGTAGTCCTGTCCACCGGTTTCTACCCCGACCTGTGGAAAACCTCCCGTATCCTCATGTTCCTTAAACCTGGCAAACCGCCGTCCGCCGTCTCCTCCTACCGTCCCATCAGCCTTAACTCGGTCTTCAGCAAGGTCCTAGAATCTATCCTCACCCGCCGCATCCACCAGCATCTCCGCCAGCTCCGCCTCCTTCCCGTCACCCAGTGTGGCTTTCGGCCATCCTTCTCTTCCGACGATCTTCTCCTTCACCTCACTCATCTCCTTTCCAAACAGCTTAATTCCCGTCGCTCCGCCATCTTCCTCTCACTTGACCTCGAACGCGCTTATGACCGCGTCTGGCATTCCGGTCTCCTCTTCAAGCTCCAAACCTTTGCCCTTTGCCCTTTGCCCTTCCCAACTACGTCCGTCTGATCGGTTCCTTTCTCTCCCGCCGTCCTTCCTATGTCACCATCCATAACACCGATTCCTACACCTTTTTCCCCTCCGCCGGTGTGCCCCAAGGCTCCGTCCTCTCTCCCCTTCTGTACCTTTTGTACACGGCGGACATGCCGCCACCGTCGCCCCCCGTCCACCTCCTCCAGTTTGCCGATGACACCGCGTTCCTCGCCCTTGCCCCCACCCTGCAACGCTCCCAACGCCTTCTCCAATCCCATCTTGACCGGTTCACCGCTTGGTGCAACCAGTGGTTACTCAAGGTCAATCCCTCCAAAACCCAGGCGATCATTGTAGGCAAAACCACCCCTTCCTTCCGCCTCCTTGATTTCTATCTCACCGTCTATGGCCGTCCTCTCGCCCTCACTCCCACCCTCAAGTACCTTGGCGTCACCCTCGACCGTCGCCTCTCCTGGACTCCCCATCTCCAGACAATCCAAGCCAAGGCACGTTCCCAACTCCGTCTCCTCAAGCTCCTTTCCGGCCGCACGTGGGGTCTGGACCCCTCCACAATCCTCCACACCTATAAATCCCTCATCCACCCTATCCTTTGTTACGCCCATCCAGCCTGGATCTCCGCCCCCCCCTACCTTCTATAAATCCCTCCAAATCCTTGAACGCCATGCTCTCTGCCTTGCCTATCGCATCCGTCTCCCCTCCCCCACGGGGATTCTGTATGATCTCATCCCCTTCCCCCACCTCCTCCTTTTCCTTGAAAGGATACGTATCCTGTACACCTCACGTAAACTTGATCCTCCTCACCCGCTCGTTTCCCCGATCCTCTCCCACCCCCGCCCGCTGCCGCGCCTGTATTCCCACGTCCCACCCGGTCTCCATCTCTCCACCCTCCTTACCCTCTCCCAAGGTGGCTTCCGCCAGCTCCCTCCCTGATGATGTCCTCGTCCCCTCCATCTACCCCTCTTATCAACTTTGATCCTCCCCCCCCCACCTCTTATGTCCTCTCCTTTAGGCACCCTCCCTCCCTTCCCTTCCCTCCTCTTTCCTTTCCCCCCTCCCTCCACCCCTCTCCACCGGGCTTCCCCTCCCCCTTCCTCCCTCCCCCTCTCTCCTTTGCCCATGGCATCTCTGCTCCCCCCTCTCCCATTCACCTTCCCATTCCTCCTCCTCCACCTCCTCTCTTGGCAGGTCCCCAGACTCGTACACGCTCAGTGAACATTCGCGCGCCGGAGATCATCGCTGTCAGTGTTTCGTGTGTGTGCCTTCGTTTGTGTGTAGTGTTGTTCGCCGTCACGCCCCCACCGTTCACGTGCCGTCGCCATCATCCATGTTCTGTGCATCGTGTCGCCCAGTGTTAGTGATGTTTCTCGTCCAGCGTGAACGGCTACATGTTTTTTCGATTTTTAGTGTCTACATTTTTTTGCCCACCGTTTTTACTGTCTACTCTGTGCCACCTTTATGTACTACTTGTTGTAACACTCAAGGCTGAAGAGCGGCGTATTGTGCTGCTGCCAGCCCGCCTTTGTATAAGGTGTTAAAATCACAATAAAGAAAAGAAAAAAAAAACTAGCCATTCGGTCAGTCTGGGCCAGTCTCTCGTCCCAAGCTTGCAGGTCTGTCTCCCGTCCACATTTCTTAGTGAGTTACTGTCTGTCTGTCGTTCGGAGTGCTAGTATGTCTGTCGTTCGGATCAACCTTTAAAGCCGGCAAAATGAGAGTCTTTCCACTCCGCCAGTAAGAGAACTCAGCGACTGGTCGCCCGGTCGGGGCTTAGTTCCTGCATCTGAGTCTGCGCGTTAGGCCGCCAGTCTCCTCGAGTTTGTTCAAGCATTGGTCATTGGCGGTTGGATCTATCGGTTGGTAGGTCACGGACTGATGAACGAGTGCACCAATCTCGATTAACAGTTAACCGCCGTTAAGTCGATATATAATCCTGTTCAGCGCAGTATTCTAGTGCACCAACATCGATCTAAGTTAAACGAGGGAATCGAGCGCGGTTATATTTAACCAGCGCTCTTTCCCGGTTTTCTCGACATAACCGCGGTTTTAGAAGCATACGCTATTAAGATGGCTGTGAGTTTTGATGTTATGGATGGCATTGAGGAAGATTTGTTATACCTTGACCATTTAAATCGTGACCGAAATCGTGTTGGAGTGGTTGTGGAAAGGGGAAACCCTTTTGAAGATTATGGTGACAGGAAGTTTGATGAGAGATTTCGTCTGTCAAAAGAAACAGTGTGGTGCTTATTAAATCAAATTAATGATAGGTTAGAATTTCCTACTGATCGGAATAACCCTGTTTCTCCGATAAACAGACTTTTGATTACTTTAAGGGCATATGCAAAAGGTGCAGTCAACATTCTTATTGGGGACAATAGTAATATACATCGTACAACAGCACAAAGAATCATCAGTGATGTATCAGACATCATAGCATCACTGTCTCCTCGCTTTATAAAATTTCCTACAAGAGAAGAAGTGCGCTCTGTGGTGTATGGGTTTAGTCAATTGGACCGATTTCCTGGCGTTCTTGGTACCTTGGATTGTACCCACATAAGAATTCAGTCTTCTGGAGGACATAATGCTGAACTTTTCCGCAATAGGAAATCATATTTTTCCTTTAACTGTCAAGCCATTGGTGATCACAATTTGTTAATAAGACATATTGTCGCTCGATGGCCGGGCTCTGTGCACGACAGTACTATATTTCTCAACTGGAGCGCTCAATTTGAAAATGGAGAAATACCACAAGGTCACTTATTGGGAGATAGTGGTTATGCATGTAGATCCTACTTGTTAACTCCACTTTTAAATCCGCAAAATGAAGCAGAGCATCGATATAACAGGTCTCATATTAAAACTAGAAACTCTGTTGAGAGAA
Organism: Schistocerca americana; assembly: GCF_021461395.2. NCBI lineage: Eukaryota > Metazoa > Arthropoda > Insecta > Orthoptera > Acrididae > Schistocerca > Schistocerca americana. The sequence continues at coordinate 787,734,894 of NC_060122.1, read as the reverse complement.
AATACGGTATGTGCAAGAGAAGATTTCCCATATTATCTGTAGGAATAAGATGTAATCCACAGGAAGCAATGTCAATCATTGTGGGTACGGCTGTCTTGCATAATATTGCGAGGAGTACAAGCGGTGAAGAACCACCAGAAGATCCAGAAATTTCTCGACTTTCAAGTCAGTTACGTGATGAGAGAGTCCCCAACATCGAAGACAACGAACCAGTGCTACCTGGACAGCAGATGTATCGTGATGATACATTACCTGGAAGAGCAGTTCGCCGTGCTATAATTAATGAACATTTACGAAAATCTAACATAAATTCAGACATTGTTCGTAATGAAAAATTATGATTATAGTTATGAGATTTCGCCGTATTTTCAATTTTTCAGATTATTTCGGCATGTAATCTATTTTGTCTCTGCTGTCTAGCGAACATAAAAGTATTCACTGAACTGGGTGTGTGATGCGAAATTTGAGGTTTCGGCGTGCCAGGGACAGGATGTGCTGCCTACAGACAATTACCCAGCTGCTGCTTTTCTGAGATATTTTTTTAGTGTGGAACTGTTGATAATTCATTATTAAAGATATATTTCTTGCATCACATTGGTTGTGAAAGCAATGCAGTACTCTGTTATTTATATACATGTTCGGTTTCTGGGTACGTACTTAAATTTCAGAACAAATGACTCCATTACATTTAGAGAGTGTGAGAGTAAAAGCGAGTGGAATAATATATAATGGATATTTCTGTATTATGTTCACTATAATCCTAAACATCTCTTAAATTTTCTACTGTAAGAACAAATATGTGAATGTCCAACAGTTTTACAATATTAAAAGAGCACATTCTTTATTATTAGAACCTTTCAGTTCAGAGATTATTTTACTGCACTTTTGCTCAGTATTAATGCAGTCTTATCACCTAGATTAGCTTAAACTTGTGAATATGCAGTAAACACATAGGCACAAAATAAATAATCATTTGTGTAATAACATAAAATGTCAGCTTATGATTGTTTATTTGTTAAATTGTTTCCATATTAATCACTACTCTTTATTTACAATATGATTTTCGTCAAACATAAGTGTGTGTGGCTATAAGGTTGTGCAAAGAACTGAATTACGTTGTTAATTCTAGTCAGTCAAGCGTGTAGCAGCACTTTACACAATATTATGTACAACTGTATGGTATAAAAAAATACATGAAATTGAAGACAAATTTGTGTTTAGAAATTGCCACCAAAAACAATTTCTCATTGTTACAAAAGGCAATGGAATTTTTTCAGCAATGTCTAATACTTTGGGGATTAGTGCAAGAGCAATAATTAGTTAAGGAGTGTGCTACTTCGGAAGATATGAAAGCAGAACCGTAATGCTGTGGGTTGACGGTACGAAGTGTCATACTTTACGTTATTACTGAGGGAAACTCCCTCCCTCACTCTGTCACTGATATTGATGCAGTTTTTGCACATATTTAATGCTCACCTGTACAGAAGGGAATTCCTTGTCATTGCATAGTGCCACAGAAAAATGCCTCACTGCAAATACAGTTGTGGCAGAAGTTATGGGTTGCCATCATAAACATTAGCTATGATTACTATAGCAGAAAACGGTGACCCATCATAGGGATGCATTTCTGAAAATATCTTGCTACAAATTTTGTTGTGATAAAAGTTATGAGCTGACATTACAAACATTAACAGATGCAGAGTATTGCTAGAAAACCAACACAATGCTAATCTCACTACTGTCCATATTAGCAATGTATTATTCGATAATGCCTCCGTACAAATATGATAAATGTTACAGGTTTCCACCACACACATTACCAAGTGGTGTGGCTAGGAAAGCCACATATGCTATGCTTATTTTTGCAGAAAAGAGAACCCACCACAGCAACGTATTTCTCAACATACCTCACTTCAAATTGTATTGTCATAAAAGATATAGGTTCCCATTATAAACATTACCAGGTGCAGAGTATTGCACGGAAAATGGCACACACAAAATTATGATTTGGAGAACTTTCCCTCATAAGTAGGATATTGTGGTTCAAACAATGCAAAATATGATAACATTGGGCCTCATGTATATAACTGTTACAGCACATATGTTCATTCCAAAGTTCGAGTAACAAGGATGCTTTATTACTATTATTTTGTTTCATTAACAGTCTACCTCATTGTTAAGTCATTTAAGTAGAAAATGGCACCTGACGTTATGGCTGCAGGCCTGCATCTGACATGTAGCTTAATTGTGTAAACTGCAGTGTTGCTAATCTGTTTTTATATATGAAGCAATTCTAATTTTAAGTGATTGGATGAAACTTAGTCCAGACCAAATAAGCTGTAAGCAGATATTAGGCAGACACCAACTAGCATAGAACAGGACAAACACAGAGAAACAATTCGAACTGTGAGAAGACTTTAATACATCAGACAGAATACAACACATCACAAAAAATTACAAAAATTCGCTGTCACAAGAAAAACAAGTCACGTGTCACTGGCATTTTTCTTCTTTCAGTATTTTAGTTTTTCTTTCAGGGCCAGAATCTTTAAATTTTTAATCCTCAGCTCCTTTTGGTGCTCTGCCTTCATTATGTGTAATTGGGCCCCCAGTAATTCCACTCTCTTCTTGCACACATTTTCGATTACTGTTCCCGAACCTGATGGTCTTGGTTTTGCAGGCATCCTGAGACGATGCCATGTATTTTTCGGCGTGCAAATGTTTTCATTGGGTTGATCAGGAGACTGTGAAACAGATTGCAGCTGGGTGACATCCACCAGAACATTATTTGGTGTTTCTTTACTTTGTATTACGACAGGTGTGTGGGAAGTGATAGGTTGTGTGCACTCTGCTAACTCGACAACTGAAGCAGGTGGCGTGTTCTCACTGCACTGCACTGCACTGCACTGCACTCCATGTTGACAACATCCACAACCATGCTAAACTGTGCATCGGAATCGTGTGCATTTGTTAACGGTTTCATTGAGGAACCAACAATTTCTAATAGTTTAGCCCGATCATGGACCTTGGTTTTTTGGGTAGGCTTCCCCCCACCTGTTTTATACACTTCCACCTTTTCTTCTGCAAGGTCTTTTCCAAGTCTTCTTTTCATGTTTTCATAACAGGTTTTCAGCCTGTCACAGGATCTTTTTGTCACACCTGAAATTAAATAAATGTTGTAGTTTGTAGTACCATAAATTAATTCTTATATTATTTACATTCATAAGTCCATTTTGCTTTCTGAGGCTCTTTACTTATAACTGCAATAAAAATCTAAGATCTGCATATGGCTTTTGTTTACATATCAGTTCATTAAAAAGAAAGTGGTATAGACATATATGAAGAATACGGCACAGGGCTAAGTGAGAAACGTATGTTCACAATTTTCGACATAAAAGCTTCCGTTAGTCACATAACATTTAGTTAACAGTATCACGGCATTGGATTTTAAATTTAAAACTAACAAAACAATTCCAACCGTAAATGTACATAGTCCTATCACGTATTACAGTGGTACGTCAATAACAGTTTCAAATTTCAAACTAAAAGCCAGTGTGTGCTATAGCCTACGCTTACTATGAACCTAGAAAAGTTATTCATTTATGAGTAAACTTACCAGGAGTAGAATTAAATTGCGCCTCCACATGGGACCACATTTCCTGTTTTTGTTTTAAGCTGCAGCCGTCGGTTTTCTTATTTTCAAGAACGGATGCATTTGCACCCACCAGTTCAAGAAGTACATCTATCTCGTACTTCGAGAAATTCGACGTTCTTCTTTTACTCTCCATTATTCTCCAAAAAAGAAACCAACAGATCAGAAATAGGTACCGAGGTACGTACACACACTTCTGCTTGTCGGCGGAAAAAACAGCAAAGATAGAAAGTGGCACCAGCGATTATCTGTGCAATTTCATGTTTACTAACATCTTCGCGTCGCCAGGGCACGTTCCATTGCAATGTAGAGAGTTTACCGCGGTCAAATGCACAGTTGGCTGAGACGGTTTGCTGACCAGCGATTAACGTTGGTGCACTGCAGAAACATTTTAAACGCGATTTACTTTTAACCATGATCGCGGGTTATCGTGCATTTTGACCGGGGTTGGTGCACTCGGCCATGAGACACATGATGACTTGTCCGTCTCGAGCGTCGGCGTCCAGTGGGCCGCGCCGTGTAGCGAGGGGTAGTGGCTTCGCGGCCGACACGAGAGCAACAGGAGTCAACCCACGACATCGGTCTGGCCGGGGCGAGCTGCAACGCCCTGAGACAGGAGCTCGGAGCGCCTTCCTCCGTCCGTTGAAGCGGCTGGCAGCGGACGGTTCGGGAGAGCGAATTGGGGGTGCTGCGCCAGGCCTTCTCGAGAAATCGCAGTGTATTAGAAGTTAAGTGACTGGTGATATGTTGTTTCATTTACTCTTGTTAAATTCTACTTGTTTTCTTGGTGAGGTCACCAGCCGTTTTGCTTTTGGGTCGTCCCACCATTCTTCTCAGTTTGCCCACCCGCGCGAAGGTGGTTGTTTATAAATTGTGTGGTCCGTTTATCCACTGTGGAGTAGGGGCGGGACAGAGCAACCTGCGGTTCGGATTGTTCGGTAATCTCCATATCAATCTACCGTACGTTAATAGCTGCCTCTGTCATGTTTGTCGGATTTGGTGTGTTAACGAATTTATTGCTTCGACTGTAATGGCCTAATACCCGAAATATGTTTTGATCTTTGGAAACTTTGATATTATTGGTTCAAAAATAGCTCTGAGCACACATCCATGCCCGAGGAAGGATTCGAACTTGCGACCGTAGCGGTCGCGCGGTTCCAGACTGTAGCTCCTACAACCGCTCGTCCACCCCAGCCGGCTGATATTATTGCTTACGATCTTGAGAGGCGGTATCCGTTTACTGTAGAGAACCTTAAGTATTGTTTGGCCAACCTTGTAGAATTTTATATAATATTGCATTATTGGCTTGTATTTAAATGATCATTTTAGTATATAAAGTTGCCATCCTCTCACCGTAAGACTTTCTTAGAAGTTAAAATCAAGTCGCACCTTCGGTGGCAAGGTTAATATTTTAATTGTTAGTGTTTTGTACCATTTCCATCCCTCCTACGGAGGGTGCATAGTTTGTGTGCTTGTGTAAATTGTTTAAACTCTTAGTTTAAAGTTATCTGGAGTGTTGCAGATTTGCACCAGTGTAGTCTTTCAGTGGCTGTTGTGAGCGGTCGTAACTACGGCCTTGTCAAAAGGGAGCGGCCAGTTTCTCTGCCCGAAAGCTCATACAGTCAAAACTTGTTTCTTTCTGCCTCTGAAAAAATTGTAAAAGTTTAAACGCAGCCAAAACCTCTCAGACAAACAGAAGCTAAACGATGTCAAAGTTAGCGTAAGGAGGGCTATGCGTGAAGCGTTCATTGAATTCGAAAGTGAAATTCTATGTACCGACTTGACAGAAAATCCTAGGAAGTTCTGGTCTTACGTTAAATCAGTAAGTGGCTCGAAACAGCATATCCAGACACTCCGGGATGATGATGGCATTGAAACAGAGGATGACACGCGTAAAGCTGAAATACTAAACACCTTTTTCCAAAGCTGTTTCACAGAGGAAGACCGCACTGCAGTTCCTTCTCTAAATCCTCGCACAAACGAAAAAATGGCTGACATCGAAATAAGTGTCCAAGGAATAGAAAAGCAACTGGAATCACTCAATAGAGGAAAGTCCACTGGACCTGACGGGATACCAATTCGATTCTACACAGAGTACGCGAAAGAACTTGCCCCCCTTCTAACAGCCGTGTACCGCAAGTCTCTAGAGGAACGGAGGGTTCCAAATGATTGGAAAAGAGCACAGATAGTCCCAGTCTTCAAGAAGGGTCGTCGAGCAGATGCGCAAAACTATAGACCTATATATCTTACGTCGATCTCTTGTAGAATTTTAGAACATGTTTTTTGCTCGCGTATCATGTCATTTCTGGGAACCCAGAATCTACTATGTAGGAATCAACATGGATTCCGGAAACAGCGATCGTGTGAGACCCAACTCGCCTTATTTGTTCATGAGACCCAGAAAATATTAGATACAGGCTCCCAGGTAGATGCTATTTTTCTTGACTTCCGGAAGGCGTTCGATACAGTTCCGCACTGTCGCCTGATAAACAAAGTAAGAGCCTACGGAATATCAGACCAGCTGTGTGGCTGGATTGAAGAGTTTTTAGCAAACAGAACACAGCATGTTGTTATCAATGGAGAGACGTCTACAGACGTTAAAGTAACCTCTGGCGTGCCACAGGGAAGTGTTATGGGACCATTGCTTTTCACAATATATATAAATGACCTAGTAGATAGTGTCGGAAGTTCCATGCGGCTTTTCGCGGATGATGCTGTAGTATACAGAGAAGTTGCAGTATTATAAAATTGTAGCGAAATGCAGGAAGATCTGCAGCGGATAGGCACTTGGTGCAGGGAGTGGCAACTGACCCTTAACATAAACAAATGTAATGTATTGCGAATACATAGAAAGAAGGATCCTTTATTGTATGATTATATGATAGCGGAACAAACACTGGGAGTATGCGTGCGGAACGATTTGAAGTGGAATGATCATATAAAATTAATTGTTGGTAAGGCGGGTACCAGGTTGAGATTCATTGGGAGAGTGCTTAGAAAATGTAGTCCATCAACAAAGGAGGTGGCTTACAAAACACTCGTTCGACCTATACTTGAGTATTGCTCATCAGTGTGGGATCCGTACCAGATCGGTCTGACGGAGGAGATAGAGAAGATCCAAAGAAGAGCGGCGCGTTTCGTCACAGGGTTATTTGGTAACCGTGATAGCGTTACGGAGATGTTTAATAAACTCAAGTGGCAGACTCTGCAAGAGAGGCGCTCTGCATCGCGGTGTAGCTTGCTCGCCAGGTTTCGAGAGGGTGCGTTTCCGGATGAGGTATCGAATATATTGCTTCCCCCTACTTATACCTCCCGAGGAGATAACGAATGTAAAATTAGAGAGATTAGAGCGCGCACGGAGGCTTTCAGACAGTCGATCTTCCCGCGAACCATACGCGACTGGAACAGGAAAGGGAGGTAATGACAGTGGCACGTAAAGTGCCCTCCGCCACACACCGTTGGGTGGCTTGCGGAGTATCAATGTAGATGTAGATGTAGGGTGCTTTCTGATTATAATGTTAAATCTGTTTCTTTTAAAAAATGCTTTTAGGCACTATTAAAGTGAATAAAATTCCCATTTGTTAAAATGAATTTGGTTATGATTTCATCAGTTACTCCCTGGCAACTACTTCCATGTTTACATAGTGTGAATAAATGTGTTAATGTTCTTGATGAATCGCTAGTAAATAAAATAATTTCTTAAGAATATTCTTTGAAAATAAATCACGGTTCAGACGGAAATGAAAGAACTCTGCACGTGGGCTGTTAGTTGGAGCTATTGGCATGGGATATTCCATTTCGGAAAGCGTTAGGGAATTCAATAGTTCGCGATCCACAGTGTCAAGAATGTACCGACAATATCCAATTTCACTTACTATCTCTCACCACGGACAATGCAGTGGCCGACGGCCTTCACTTTACGTAGTTGCCAGTGTTAACAGATAAGCATCACCGCGCGAAATAATCGCAGAAATCGATATGGGACAAAAGACGAACGTGTACGATAGGACAGTGCGGCTAAATTTGGCGTTAATGACCTGTGGCAGCTGACGACCGACGCGAGTATCTTTGCTAACGGAAAGACTTCACCTGTAGCGCCTCTCCTGCGCTTGTGACCATATCGGTTGGAAGCTAGACGACTCCAATATCGTGGCCTGGTCAGATGAATCCTGATATTAGTTGGTAAGTGCTGATGGAAGGGTTCAGGTATGTTGTAGGCCCCAGGAAGCCATGTAACCAAGTCGTCAACAAGACACCGTGCAAGCTGGTGGTGGCTCCATAATGGCGTGTGCTGTGTTTACATGGAATGGACTGCGTCCTGTGGTCCAGCTGAACCGATTATTGACTGGAAATGATCGTGTTCAGCTGCTTGGACACCATTTTCAGCTATTCATAGACTTAATGTACTCAAACAACGATGGAATTATATGCGTGACAATACGCCATGTCATTGGGCTACAGTTGTCCGCGATTGGTTTGAAGAACATTTTGGACAATTCGAGCGAAACTTTTGGCCACTCAGATCGCCCGACATCAATCCCATCGAACATTTACGTACGTAATCCTCCGGCCAACACTTCCGCAATTAGACTTCTACAGACGCAGCATGGCTCAATATTTCTGCAGATGACTTCCAACGACTTGAGTCCAGCTGCTGAGCTACGCTGGGCAAGAGGAGGTCCTAAACTGTTGTCAACTCAGTGTAATTGGAACGAAACAGCAAGTAGCATTTACGAAGACAAGGTGAATCCCTCTTAACATGACAATCAGATGGCGTTGGTATTGTTACTTTGGTCGGATATATGTAATTATGTCAGGCTTCCACGTTATCTGTGCAGTAATTCGTTTATAGTATGTATAATGATTTTTAAAGAGTCTACTTCTTTCATACGAATGGATACACAGGAATACCACGCCGTCATAAACTTCTTTATCCTGGCAATTTGTATCGCCATCGTAAATTTATCTAAATCTGGTGTATCTTTACATGAAGCTTATCCCTTCATTTAGAACAGTTAAGTAATGGATAAAAACAGTGAAATGTGATTCCCGTGAGCGACACCCCAAAAGCAGAGGTGGAAGTATCGAGAAAGTGTTCAAAAATGGTTCAAATGGCTCTGAGCACCATGGCACTTAACATCTGAGGTCGTCAGTCCCTAGAACTTAGAACTACATGAACCTAACTAATCTAAGGACATCACAAACACCCATGCATGAGGCAGGATTCGAACCTGCGACCGTAGCAGTCCTGCGGTTCCGGACTGAAGTGCATAGAACCCCTCGGCCACCGCGGCCGGTCAAGAAAGTTTACAAACTCTTAATGAACAATCTGCACTTGACACTGTATGAAGTAATTGATGAAATAAAAATGAAGAGTATGGTATATTTTGCGTATAGAGTTAACAGTGAGATACTTTGTGCGCACGTGGTTCCGCATTTGTTGCACGCTGATCAGAAACAAACGCAAAAACAAGTGTTTCGTCACTGTTCCGCCTCATAAAAAATATTCCCAATATATTTTTACACAGATTCGTTCATGTTGTAGAGGCGTTGTTCCACTTTTTCACAATCAGCAACGAAACAACAATCTAAGTAAACGGTGGAAGGCTAAAGCCCTACACGAAGAATGGCGAAGCAGACGTCTTTGCCGGAACGATAATGGCCAGTGGCTTTTCACTTTCGACATGGATTCTTCTGACCAATTACCTTGCATGTGATACGAAATCCTAATAACATTACTTTCATCTGTGTTGAAGACAGCGATGAAGTATCAGGATACTAGCAATATTTCACAGAGAAAACACGATATTATAAGCAACGGTGAATGAATGTTAGCTTAAGCTGCAATAGTGAACTCGCTTTTATAAAGAACACGTAATCAGTTCCTACAAGTCTTATTTTCACGACGGAAGACCAAGCTAAACAATTATTAGGAGACGATGAACTGAAGTGTAAGAAAAGCACCAGGCAATATTGTAACTACTGTTTCCTTCAACAGCAGTGATTAAGGTTACAATGTCTCTTCCCGATGTCGATAGTGAGTCAGAAATACACTAAACTACCCAGACAGTGAGAAGTGATTGCTGTTACTGTTTTTTTTATATATTTCACTGTAATGTAAACAGTAGTCTAACTTTATGATACTCCTCGTAGTACAATAACTGTTATCAGTAAACCATTTAGGGCGTACCTTTTCTGTCCACGGAAAACACTGGGCCTTCACTCGACAAATTCACCGGTGGAGAATCCAATGTGACACGCGTCTGCAGCCTCAACTGGCGGATGTAAAACGTCAAGAGAGACTGCGGATATGGGATTACAACTTCGCGACGAAACAAAGAGCGCGTGCTTTTTGCCGATGGTCCACAGGATTAACACGAAAATGAAGAAAAAATTTAATCCAAGGGAGCCGAAGAGAGAGAATTTAGTTGCAAATACTCGTACATTAAACACCGTACCGTTTCGAAATTCTTGCTTCAAGCTTCTCTCTCTCTCGGCTTTTTGAAGAGGAACATGCGTGGTACTACGTACATAGGTGGAGTGATAAGCCTCGTAAATTTTTCAAACATGGCAGAAATATTGTAAGGCAGTATAGCTGTTAGTAATCGTAAATTGTATACCAGTATTTTTCAAACTTTTAATCAAACGTTATGAACAACTGTTTGTTTCTAGTCGCCTTAGCCCTATCGTGGAAATGGGTAAAGATCGGAATATATATATAAATTGAGTTGGAGTAAATGACAGCAAGATTTGCACTTAAATTTCAAACAGCATGATCGGTTTCGGCCCCAAGGCTATTATACGGCAGTTATGTGTCAGACGTCAGACGTCCTGAGAGAACACAGTCGTTCGGTGCCATTACCCAGTGTTTCTATGACAGATTTCGTGAGAAAACAAGGTCGTTCATTATCCTTCCAGGACGTTTGACATATAACCACTAGGTAATGGCATCGGGGCCAAAACCGGTCGTGTTTTTTAAAATTAAAATAAAAGTACAGCTGGTGCTGTTACGGAACATGGATCACCATGTTCCATAAGTTAGACTAGAAACAAACTGAATTGATGGAAACTGAATGGCCTTCTCAATCAACTGAGGAGATCGTTTGCATCTGTATAAACCAATTTACACTTTGTTTTCAATTGAAGTACAAAGAGTTGAAACCCATACGTATATACGACGTTTCTAAGCACCAGAAAATTGAGGATCTCTCTAAAACTCGCTATTAATTGCGTGATTTGTTGTAATAAAATGACGGGGAACGTCGTACTGGTGCTTGAAGAATTATTCTAACCTGGGTATTATGAAAGTACGTCGTTTCAAGGCAACGAAACATAGTGCATCTATCAATCAGGAATTGTTCCTGGTACAACTGGATATAGTTAAGTGTCAACTGCTGAACATCTACGATCAAAGCTTTCAAGAGATGGTAAGTTGCAAAATATAGTCGCAATCTATTTATGGTTGCTGTAGTGTGATGAGAAACGTTATGTCATTGTACTGTATCAGGCGATTTGTTGCTGGTTCGCTTCTCCGTGGATACAACGTTTGTACTAATCTTCTCGTTATCTAGTGAGTTCTGATACTTCCTTATTAGTTTAATAAAGGTATATTCTATAACATCTGACGTTATGTAAATCTAAATGCGCTCTTTCTGAGTAGTGAGTTTGTTCCATTGGCTTAATCTAAAAGTCAGTTTGCTCTACTGACTGTAAGATATTTTGCATTTTATTGTTTAAGTTTCTTGTTTCACATGTTGTGCTACTGAATAGGAACAGTAGTCAAGTAAGAACGACCTTAGGGTTTTACAAAGAAAGTAAGAATGATGAAATAATTTTTATCTTATGTGGAGAACTATTGTATATTTTTAACACACTATTTTTAATGGGACTCCTGTAAGCCGATGCCGTTATTGTCTGGGCATGGTACTTACCTTTTTGTCTGATAACGTCTTCATGGGTACTGAAGATTTTATTTATGTATTTTACAGAGAGAACTAAATTATTATCAAATGGAGAGGGGAGGAAATGGGCGCTTTAATAGGGCTAATGTAGGAGTCATACGCCTGACTTTTCGCAAACAGAGCGATCTGCGAGTCAAATGAGCCAGCTGCCGCGTATGTATCATGTATCGTAGGCACAAATCGCATTGCTTCTAAACTTTCGAGAGCACATTGATCTCGGAAAGCTCAACGTTGACGTTAGAAAGTACGGTCCGTGTGCTGGTGGATTTACTGCCGTCCCACGTCCAATTTTCGTATCGCTATCTTGTTCAGTTGTAGGAAACCAAACGAAGAACACGTTTACGACACCGTCTCTAGCGGTCCGCTTGAATTTACACTCGAAACGGTCTGATTTGCTAACTACAATTCTAATTAGCTCGGAAACCGCGAGGCGTATCGAATTTTTTTCTTAACAATTATTTCTCAGCGCAACCTACCCTGCAACACCCTTAAAAGTTTCTCAGACTCTTTCAGAGCACCCTGTCTGTATATGTCGTGTAGTGACCAGGGCCCTAACAGTTGAATTTCTGGCTCAAAGCGATAGATGTCGACAGTATTTCTTCCCATGTGCCACACGCAGGCGATATACTGATACACAATGTATCCTCCTTAACCACAACGCTCACTGGCTTGCGGAGTACATACGTAATGTATTATTATCCCTCGATCACAGCTCTGGACATTGATTCTCAGACGTACTAACCACATAGAAACCTACTGTATCGGCTGAAAGTAGATTTAAGAAATACAGCAATCAGCCGAAACAATTACGACCACTACCGACCACGAATTTGAATGCCGCCTGCTGCAGTTTCGGGCACGTAACACTCTAAAGAAAGTGTATAATCGTAGCAGAAACGAATGAGGAATCATTCTAGCGACGATATGGGCTGTTCAGATTGTTGTCGGGTCTTCAGCCGGATCAAACAGTCATCTGCACACAGTATTTCCGTGGTCCACTTGGCCCCCATCATCAGGTGACAAAAACTAAGCCGCTCTTTCCGATAACTGACTCAAACCGTGAAAGACGGAACCTTTATATGCTGCCAAAATACAAGACCGAATACGCTAAGGTAATGCGCAAGTGCTTAAACGTTGCTGCTGCTCCGTGGCTCAGAAGAGTTGCAGCGCCTCCAATGGTGAATACTGTCGAAAAACGATATATCGTTAAAAATTAATATTCATAGCCAGCCGAGTCAGATGCCGCTGTTTCTTAATATCTGATAAAACAGGACTCCAAATTTTACTTAGCGGGTATCCATTATGACGGTTATTATATGTTAGTATGATTTCGATAGATTCTTTTAAAACACAATCTCAGTCACGCGAGGCGTTTGTAACCACTTGTGTCTCATTTTATAGTATCCTACGACCCTCTGTAAGGCAGTTTCCAGGCATCGCAGATTTTTCAGGTCGTAATAATCACATATGGCGATGATTTTCAACACATCTGTCATTGACGGTACGAATAGTTTGGCCAATGTATATTTTACCGCATTCACATGGTCTTTTGTAAACGCCAGGGTTCCTCAATCCTAAATCATACTTAACAGAGCGAAGAAGTGCTCTAATCGTTTCTGGCAGACGGGACACATCTCATATTTCTTCACAACCCTACCTACCTTGGCAGACACGTTCCCAACGTACGGAAGAAAAGCCGCAGAATTAAAATAGTCTTCCGCTAGTTTAGGTAGTGGTCCAAACTCAAATGCACGTCGAAGCTGTCTATCTTGTACAGCCGATATGATTAAACACGCCCAAAAGATGTTGCAGCTCTTGTGGTAGGTTCTCAGCCTCCGGGATAGCATATGCATTTTTGACCAATGTCCGTAGAACGACTGTACTTCGAAACGATGGATGACATCTGGTAGCATGTAAATGTCTTATCAGCGTGTGTCACTTTCCTATAAACTCTGTGTCCAAGAGTTCCGTAATCATTTTTATAAAGTAGTACATCCCCTCCTTTTCAATCTGCATCGTGAGGTTGATGTTAGGATGAAGACAATTAAAATGGTCCAATAACCGGTACAAAGAATTTATTCCATGTTGCCAAATAAGAAAAATGTCGTCAACATACCTAAAAAAAGAAGAATGCTTCAAAAAAGATGTTTTCAGAGCTACATCCTCAAAGTTGTCCATATAAAGATTAGCGACTATGGGGGATAATGGGAGAATCCAGTTGCATAAGCGAGTTGGACAGAGTCCACACTGCTATGGCCCAGCACTTGGAGACGAACATTTCGAAAACGGGGATGCTCGTCGGCAGTTTACTAGATACTGTCGTGATCATCTACAAAACTAGTTGAACAACTTTAAAACCACAGGTTGTTGATGATGTTTTGGAAGGCCACGCGTACACGCGTCTCAGATAACACCATTCAGCGCGCATTGTTCAACGTGGAGCTCGGCAGCGACCCGTACGTGTTCCGATGTTGACCCAACGAAATCGCCGATTACAGTTCTAGTGAGCTCAGTATCGTCGAGATTGGCCTGTGGATCAATTGAAAAGTGTCTTATGGTCGAACGAACCACGTTTCTTAATGTACCTTGTCGACGGTCGTTTCTGGATCAGCTGTCATCCAATCAACAGCTGCGGGAAACATAAGCCGCGCCTCGGACGCAGGCCAGCGATTGTATTGCAATATCAGGTTGTTATAACAAAACTGACGGTGTTGAGAGTTCTGCAGTGTCAGCTGTGTACATCCAAAACGCTGGAACATCGTCAGTATGTTCATTAATAGTCACAGTCGCGGACTATGCGAAGAAAATAATAGTTCTAGTTTCTGCCATCACATGAAAATTTGACGCTGTAACCAGTCACAAGGTGAAATGTTTCCTGTTTTTTTCTGTAAACTGATTGTTGGTGCAACTGTTGAATAAGGTTGAAGTTTTCCATACGAAACGCAATGGCTATGGAAAGAGCTCTGGATAAGTCCTTACGCCTATCGGCCGGCAACCCAAACTACATCCCGATTACGCAGGCAGGCTGCTTTCTTGAAGAAGATATTCGGGGGCTGCCGCTGCACACTCGACCACCAGACGGCGTCCAAAGCGGCAGCAGAGGTCGCTGGCAGGACGGACCTCTTTCTTACGCCAGCCACGCGACAGGAAGCAAGAGTGAATGTATCCCGGGGCCGAAGACTTGTATTGAGGGCGGCGCACGAGCTCTGGGTAGCGAGTTTACCCGAACGGGTTTCCTGTACCAGGCCCCGAATGCTTATTGCATTTCCACAATCAGAAGCTCACTCCGGGGTCGTCGCTGCATTGAAATCGACGTCCGAACCAGCCTCTTACTCCTGGATCCCGCAACGTGACCTCTCTCCTGCAGACGCGGCCCCGACAGGGAGACTCATACTTGGTTTCGTAATATTTCTGTGATGGTCTGCTCTTCGGCCTTGACGGACATGATTATTCTGCTCTGAAACGTAGACTCCGTACTGGACTGTGTAGTCGGGTATAGAATTTCTATCGGACCTAGTAATTATACTAAATGTGTTGTGAACTTTTCTCGGACTTAGTTTTTTCCTAAGTCAATCAAAAACTTTACTCCAACAATGTTTCCCTGAAGTGTGCTAAGGACCTATCATGAGAGTTGTTTTCCCATCTTTTAGAGCCAAGGCTTAGCACAGAACATTGTTTCACTCATGAAAAGAGTGTTGGACTATTCTGATGACCTTTTTAGAATACATCTTTCTAGTCTTTCCTTTACTAAGATAGTTCAGAACTATAAAATCTTTTTTTTTCTCCTTCGAAGGGTTGAAAGACTGTTTGTGATTAACCAGACGAGTTTAGTTTGTTTCGCGATTCCAAAGATTTGTCATCAGGAAGTTGAGCTGTGTTTTTTTTCTCTAATCGAATAAACTTTTTTACCTATTTATACCTGGGCGTTTACTAGTATACCACCTACTGTGGACACTTCAGAAAGAAAGTCCACGCACTGCTGGTAATGTTGTTCTATCAGAACGATAGCAATGGCAATGCTGCTTTGCAGAAATATCACTGACGAAACACTTTGAAAGAGGCTTCGTGTTAATAAATGGGCTAAAGCATATGATCCAGAAATTTGAAGAAACAGGCGAATTACGTGGTGTAGCAGGGAGAAGGAGGCGGCCCATTCCCATGACAGTTGTTGAGGAAGTTGCTGTAGCTATAGTCGACCGTACAGCACACGCCTCAAATTCTGCAGCCAGTGCTCCAGTTTTGTCACGGAAATTTTCTCTCTCTTGGTCAATAGTTCGAAAGATTTTGCGGCGCAATTTACGCTGGTATCCCTACAAGATTCAGAATGGCCACCAAATGAAACCCCAAAATAGGATACAACGCCGCGACTTTACCCTTCGGTTTTTGGGACACACGGAAACGGATGACTTGTGGCCGGAGAATATTCTTTGGTCCATCGAGTCATATTTTACTCCACACGGTGCCGTGAATGCACAGAACTGTAACTGTCGCATATGGTGTTCGGCAACATCATCTCTAAGCAAGTTCAAGATGTATGGCCTTCCAGATCTGCCGACCTAAATCAAGTGCCTTCTGTTTGTGTGAACATATGAAACATTATGTCTGTCATAGATGCACCCGAACACCTTTTCTGAAGGATGGCGTACCACGACGTGTCGCTCTGATGACGCCAGATATGCTGCGAGCAGCTGTCGAGCATACCGCGTAATGGATGAAGCATGTTGCTGAGTTGGGATACCACACTGAACAAATGTTGTAGCTTGTGAACATATCCTGATAAAAACATTGTTATCATGTCTGCCATTGTTCCTCCCATTTTTCTGTACGCACCCCACATTCTTCACCATATTTTCACCTGGTGGCAGAAACTGGAACATTCTTTTTTTCATTGGCGAGCGATGTATACATCCTTCACTGCGGCACTCTGAATACCATTAGTTTCATTGTAACTTCTATGTACAGTGGAAGACATTCAGCTGTGGACTACATGAACACTACAGATATCCATTCATGCTTGATGTCTTCCCCACCGGCAATGGCATATTCCAGCAAGATAACTGACCAGAATAGTGTCATTGTGGTTTTAAGGGCACGGCAGTCAATTCACACTGATGTCTTGGGCACTAAAATCTCCCGCCTGAACCAGGTGGAATCCATCTGGGGCGCTACCGGGTTAAGGTTGTAAGTAGGCTGTTCAGATTTTTATGTTGGTAACGCCACGTAGTGCTCTGTATGACTGTGCTACGTGCAGTCTGTGGCTGGTTGTCATTGTTGGAATATTCGCTACTGTAGTGTTGGCAGTTGGATGTGAACAGCGCGTAGCGTTGCGCAGTTGGCAGCAGTGGTGGATGTGGGGGACAGAGATGGCAGAGTTTTGAGAGCGGACGACCTGGACGTGTGTCAGTCAGGAAGAGGAAATTTGTAAGACTGCATGTCACGAGCTGATATATACAGGGCTATTACAAATGATTGAAGCGATTTCATAAATTCACTGTAGCTCCATTCATTGACAAATGGTCACGACACACTATAGATACGTAGAAAAACTCACAAAGTTTTGTTCGGCTGAAGCTGCACTTCAGGTTTCTGCCGCCAGAGCGCTCGAGAGCGCAGTGAGACAAAATGGCGACAGGAGCCGAGAAAGCGTATGTCGTGCTTGAAATGCACTCACATCAGTCAGTCATAGCAGTGCAACGACACTTCAGGACGAAGTTCAACAAAGATCCACCAACTGCTAACTCCATTCGGCGATGGTATGCGCAGTTTAAAGCTTCTGGATGCCTCTGTAAGGGGAAATCAACGGGTCGGCATGCAGTGAGCGAAGAAATGGTTGAACGCGTGAGGGCAAGTTTCACGCGTAGCCCGCGGAAGTCGACGAATAAAGCAAGCAGGGAGCTAAACGT
Source organism: Schistocerca americana (assembly GCF_021461395.2). Taxonomy (NCBI): domain Eukaryota; kingdom Metazoa; phylum Arthropoda; class Insecta; order Orthoptera; family Acrididae; genus Schistocerca; species Schistocerca americana. Next base: position 787,717,378 of record NC_060122.1, on the reverse strand, counting down.
ACCACAGCCGACGGTTTGGAAAATCTTACGGAAGAGGCTACAGCAGAAGCCTTACCGTTTACAATTGCTACAAGCCCTGACACCCGATGACAAAGTCAAACGCTTTGAATTTTCGGCGCGGTTGCAACAGCTCATGGAAGAAGATGCGTTTAGTGCGAAACTTGTTCTCAGTGATGAAGCAACATTTTTTCTTAATGGTGAAGTGAACAGACACAGTGTGCGAATCTGGGCGGTAGAGAATCCTCACGCATTCGTGCAGCAAATTCGCAATTCACCAAAAGTTAACGTGTTTTGTGCAATCTCACGGTTTAAAGTTTACGGCCCCTTTTTCTTCTGCGAAAAAAAACGTTACAGGACACGTGTATCTGGACATGCTGGAAAATTGGCTCATGCCACAACTGGAGACCGACAGCGCCGACTTCATCTTTCAACAGGATGGTGCTCCACCGCACTTCCATCATGATGTTCGGCATTTCTTAAACAGTAGATTGGAAAACCGATGGATCGATCGTGGTGGAGATCATGATCAGCAATTCATGTCATGGCCTCCACGCTCTCCCGACGTAACCCCATGCGATTTCTTTCTGTGGGGTTATGTGCAAGATTCAGTGTTTAAACTTCCTCTACCAAGAAACGTGCCAGAACTGCGAGCTCGCATCAACGATGCTTTCGAAGTCATTGATGGGGACATGCTGCGCCGAGTGTGGGAGGAACTTAATTATCGGCTTGATGTCTGCCAAATCACTAAAGGGGCACATATCGAACATTTGTGAATGCCTAAAAAAACTTTTTGAGTTTTTGTATGTGTGTGCAAAACATTGTGAAAATATCTCAAATAATAAAGTTATTGTAGAGCTGTGAAATCGCTTCAATCATTTGTAATAACCCTGTGTATTATGACTTTTGAACGCTATTAAGGTAAATACATTGTTTGTTCTCTATCAAAATCTTTCATTTGCTAACTATGCCTATCAGTAGTTAGTGCCTTCAGTAGTTAGAATCTTTTATTTAGCTGGCAGTATTGGCGCTCGCTGTATTGCAGTAGTTCGAGGAACGAAGATTTTTGTGAGGTTAGTGATTCATGAAAGGTATGGGTTACTGTTAGTCAGGGCTATTCTTTTGTAGAGATTATTAAAAGTCAGATTGCGTTGCGCTAAAGAAATACTGTGTGTCAGTTTAGTGATGATCAGAATGAGTGAAGAGAGAACTGTCTGAGTAAGTTCAGTTTTACTCAGCTGTCTTTGTATCAAATAACGTAGAAGTTTACTAGCACAGTCATTCATAATTTTTCTAATGGGAAACCACCGGACCGTTATTTCTGGGAAATGCATGACCTGTGCGTACACATTTCGTGTCACATACCTCAGGAAACATACCAAGGACTTGTCGAATAGATGCCACGCAGAATCACTACTTCACTGTGTTTCAAAAGTGGACCAAATCGCTTTTAAGGCGGTGGTAATAGCATTGTGGCTCATCACTGTAATTTAGCAGTCCTAATACAAAAGAGTCGCGTAGAAATATTAGCTGTGAGACCTCAATGTGGGACGTTCAGCGGCTTAATCGGAATGGCTTTTCCTTCCTCCATGCAAGTGCTCGAGCTGTGCCGCTGAAATTATCCATCCCCTGGTCAACAGTACAAAAGATTTTACGGCGGATGTTACGCAGGTATCCATACAAGACCCAGAATGTGCACTAAATGAAACCCCAAGATAGGCTACAGCACTGTGTGCAAGATACGCATCTTAAATGTAGCTGTGTTGTATAGGTGATTGCAATGGATGTGTATACAGAGCAGTGTCATGGTCTGTCGTGTATGACGATAAGATGGAGAGTGTGAATTTGGTGCCAGCACGTAGTCTGCTCCTCCTGGATAGCACCAAGGAGACACGAAGAATGACAAGTAACAGTGTCATCACCGTCACCTGTCTTTACTTCATGAGCTCCACGTAGATATTTGAAGTGTAATCCGGGAAATAAGTGTAAGACCGAGTGAGGTGGCGCAGTGGTTAGCACACTGGACTCGCATTCCGGATGATGACGGTTTAAACCCGCGCCCCGCCATCCTGATTTAGGTAGTCCGTGATGTCCCTAAATCACTCCGGGAAAGTGCCTTTGAAAGGGCGTGGCCGATGTCCTTCCCCATCCTTCCCTAGTCCGATGGGACCGATGACCTCGCTGTTTGGTCCCCTCCACCAAATCAATCAAAGAAGCATTAGTGCAAAATCTGGTGACAAGATCTTTGCATGACCACACATTCACTCCTCACAGGCGAAATATGGGCGGCGAAATTGTCTACGCGAGCGGGATACGAACTGACTACATCAGACCCAGCGGGGTGGCGCAGTGGTTAGACACTGGACTCGCATTCGGGAGGACGACGGTTAAATCCCGCGTCCGGCCATCCTGATTTAGGTTTTCCGTGATTTCCCTAAATCGCTCCAGGCAAATGGCGGGATGGTACCTTTGAAAGGGCACGGCCGGTTTCCTTCCCCATCCTTCTCTAATCCGATGAGACTGATGACCACGCTGTCTGGTCTCCTTCCCCAAACCAACCAGCCAAACCAGTCAGCCCTCGACTACATCAGAGTCAAGCACAGACGTGCATTAATCACCCTGGCTTGAGAGGCAGCAGTCGGTTCTACGATCGAAACTCTTAAAGTATCTCGTACATTATTGTTGAAGACCAAGTACCGTTTATTGACTGCTGCACTACACATCAAAGCAGCACAGATGCATGACACTGTTCTTGAATATTGCCACCAAGTCTCTAAATAACCTCGACCTGAAAGTTCTTCGACTATAGAAATTCTGTCCTTGGTCACGAAGCCATTCGAAAACTGCTGTGTGACCGTTCTTATCGTTGGAAAATTGTGCGGTTACTGTGAATAAGTTCCTCGTCAGCCCATAAATTGTTCTCCATGATCGGTGTCGATGGCCGTTCTTCACGAACAGCATCACCCACGTCTGTGTGGCCTTGGCCAAATAACTGGTGGCATTTCACTTTGGCTGGACGCGACATCGCATTTTTCCAGTATACCACCTGAAATTCACGGTGATTGTGTATATAGTTTAGATGTTTGGTTTGCACGAATTGCAGTGTCCCGCGTACTTTGGAGCACACTTCCAATTGTTGCACTATCTCATTCCCATAATGTGATGTACAGGTGTTCGACAAAAATATTGAAACATTAAAACTGAACAAATTACCGTCCCTAATATGATGTGTCGAGCCCGTTAGCGGTCGAAACAGATTCCAGTAGTCTCTAAATCGATAAATACAAGTCAGATACAGTTTTAAGGGGACTATTAAACCATTCTTCCCGCAATATTGTGGCAAGTACAAGTAAAGGTGATGGAGGTGGGCAGCAGTCATATGCGCTGACCTTCAATGCGGACCACACAGACTTAATAATACTGAGATATAGCGACTGTGACGGCCAGACGAGATGCCGCAATTCAGCCTTGTATACTCACGAAACCAGTCCTGGGCAATGAGAGATGTGTGAACAGTGGCCTAAGTGAACAGGGACCTCTCAATGACATTTTGAATCACAGCATCACCATTTCGGAACAGATATTGCACCATGGTACAGTTCTGATCAGCCAAAGTGGTCATGTAATCCTTCAAAGTAATGTGACCTTGAAGAGTAATCATAGGGCCCATGGAACACCAAGAGATCCTGTACAAATCATCACCTAACCCCTGCCATGTTCCACTACTGAGACGTAAACTCGGCCAAAGTGCCGCGCGGGATTAGCCGAGCAGTCTAAGGCGCTGCAGTCGTGGACTGTGCGGCTGGTCCCGGCGGAGGTTCGAGTCCTCCCTCGGGCATGGGTGTGTGTGTGTTTGTCCTTAGGATAATTTAGTGTGTAAGCTTAGGGTCTGTGACCTTAGCAGTTAAGTCCCATAAGATTTAACACACATTTGACTCTGCCGAAGTTTGGAAACAGTGTGAAACAAGACTCATCCGACTAAATGTCTTACCTCCATTGCTCCATTGATTTTATTGCTTCGGCAACACATTTTCTTGTAGCCTTGGGATTATAGCTCGCCACGCAGTTCCCTGCTTATGGAGCTCCCTTCGTGTTGTTTTGTTGCTGGCAGGGCTCTCGACAGCGACATTCAGTTCTGCAGTGACTTCAGCGTCTGTCACTCTCACTTCGCTCACACATTCACCAGTGGTGTGGCTTAGCGTATGTTTGCCGCTTTCCATGAATACAGTAAAAATCTTCGATTGGTGCCTCTTTAAACATCAAACACTTCGACTCCCTCGGTTACGGAAGCACTCACCATGCGAACATCAACGATTTTCTTATGTCTGAATTCATTTAGCCCCGACATAACACACTAACACAGAATAGTGTTCTGACCACTACTGACGCTTGCAACGTATCGAGGATACTGGCCGGGTGCCGTTCGTTGTCGAATACAACAGCGCAACCTGCAGGCTTCATTAGCATCTGCGTTTATGTTCAAGCATGCTTTTCTCGCGGTGTTTTCATACTTATCCCTGTATTTATTGTCCTTACCGTAGTACCGTAGTAATCTTAGAAGAAACATTAAGGAAAGGCAAATCTACGTTTCTAGCATTTGTAGACTTAGAGAAAGCTTTTGACAATGTTGACTGGAATACTCTCTTTCAAATTCTAAAGGTGGCAGGGGTAAAATACAGGGAGCGAAAGGCTATTTACAATTTGTACAGAAACCAGATGGCAGTTATAAGAGTCGAGGGACATGAAAGGGAAGCAGTGGTTGGGAAGGGAGTAAGACAGGGTTGTAGCCTCTCCCCGATGTTGTTCAATCTGTATATTATTCATGGAGAAGAAATAAAAACTTTGAGGTTCGCCGATGACATTGTAATTCTGTCAGAGACAGCAAAGGACTTGGAAGAGCAGTTGAATGGAATGGACAGTGTCTTGAAAGGAGGACATAAGATGAACATCAACAAAAGCAAAACAAGGATAATGGAATGTAGTCTAATTAAGTCGGGTGATGCTGAGGGAATTAGATTAGGAAATGAGGCACTTAAAGTAGTAAAGAAGTTTTGCTATTTGGGGAGCAAAATAACTGATGATGGTCGAAGTAGAGAGGATATAAAACGTGGGCTGGCAATGGCAAGGAAAGCGTTTCTGAAGAAGAGAAATTTATTAACATCCAGTATTGATTTAAGTGTCAGGAAGTCATTTCTGAAAGTATTCGTATGGAGTGTAGCCATGTATGGAAGTGAAACATGGACGATAACTAGTTTCGACAAGAAGAGAATAGAAGCTTTCGAAATGTGGTGCTACAGAAGAATGCTGAAGATTAGATGGGTAGATCACATAACTAATGAGGAAGTATTGAATAGGATTGGGGAGAAGAGAAGTTTGTGGCACAACTTGACCAGAAGAAGGGATCGGTTGGTAGGACATGTTCTGAGGCATCAAGGGATCACCAATTTAGTATTGAAGGGCAGCGTGGAGGGTAAAAATCGTAGAGGGAGACCAAGAGATGAATACACTAAGCAGATTCAGAAGGATGTAGGTTGCAGTAGGTACTGGGAGATGAAAAAGCTTGCACAGGATAGAGTAGCATGGAGATCTGCATCAAACCAGTCTCAGGACTGAAGACCACAACAACAACAACAACAACCGTAGTACAAATGTGCTTGCTAGAAACCCGGAACTTTCTTCTGACAATGTGCCGCTCTTGTTGTGCAATGCTCTTAGTGTGGGACGACATAACTTACGTTCTGACGTCACCTTGTAGTGACAACATTGCTCGCCTTGCTATCGTGAAATACCTTGTAGCACCAAGTTTTTTGCACGTCTAGACGTTAGCTAATTGACTGTAGCCAGAGTAGCATTGCAAAGGCCTCTGAGTATTACTGTGCGAGTTCTTATTGTCTGCGAGGTACCTTCATCAACATTTGTGGTGGGGTAGCAGATTTCTCAAACCACGTAATGACGGCCTCTTTCGTATACCTTCTTATCAGTGTCAGGCTGCAGAGTGAATTGCCGCAGCTGCTACACTCGCTTTCGCCGCCTTGCTTCTTCACCGACTAGCACGCTGCGCTGCCTGTGAATGTCAGAGTAAGGTAAGCTGATTACGCCGTTACGGGACAGCGCCTTCCGTGCAGCAGAGAGTCTCTTTGTGGGAGGGAAAGCTAGGTCGAACGGCGTCCCTCGAAACAAGTATTGCGCTAAAACTGTCCAAGATCCTCTCCCCGTGTCAGCAACTTTCAGCCGCATTCACTCTACGCGATATAATTTCCAGTGGTTCTAAGTAACTTTGTATTACTACAAAATGCATTCTTGAAGAAATTATCTCGAAGGCACTACCATGCGACTAATGTCTTACGTCCGGGAAAGTGGAATACGTAAGTATTTTACTGCGAATACTGTCTTGTATGAATGGACTATAAATTGTGGAAGATTAATGTTCAGAATGAGCCTGCTGGCAAGATATCAGTGGCCTTCTTGAAAGACTACATGGATCGCTTAGGAGCGATATAGATGGTTTAGAACTGACCTCCACCGCTGCCGAGAGTCATAGGAGCGCAGTGCTGTATACACCACCTGGTAAAACGCATCTGGACAGCTATTAGTGAGCGTCATTCTGGCCTGTGTCCATCTGTAACAATATTATCGATTGTAAGTAGTTTATACAGTGGTTTTATGTATAACTATGAAGTGATTGCTCTGTACTAGTTACAATCTTTGAATTGTCAGAGGAAAAGTGGAAGTTTGTGATGTAAATATTGTAAAGATTTAATAATGTTTTAAAATAATGAAACTTCATAAGATATGTATGCTCATAAAAGAGAAATTGTACTTTGAATACTGATTCATGATTAGAGAAGCTGTTATAAAGGAAAAGGTGTAGGGAACCCCCTCCGCTGCGGAAGGGACTTGGCAAGCCGGAAAAGGTGGATTTGGCGATCAATCTGGGCGGCAAGAGAGATATCACATTACGCAGTCAGTGGCCAGCAGTTGTAGAGTCAACACTATAGGTGTCAAGTGAGGCGTTCGGAAGCCTATGTTGAAATTGCCTCGGATGTGGTTTCGGCTGTAATATGGTGCTCTTGAATTATAGACTGGCTCTAAAATGATTAATGCGTCGCCAAGAAGAAATTTGAAAAGAGCCTTAAACTGCGAAACCAGATAGCCGCCACGTGCTTGCCACCACTACTGCACCACTGCTCCGCCAACGTCAGGAAATCTAGGGAAGGACTCTTTGAAACTTCTTAAATACTTGGTAAGAGACGTAAGTAACAACACACCAGATGAATTCGAAATTGCGAATAATGACTAGATCAGCTGTAGAAGGGAATGACCACACTGAAAATTTGTGCCGGGCGGAACTCGATCCCGGATCTCCCGCTTATCGCGAGCGGTCGCCTCACCATTTGGCTATCCGTCCAAGACTCACTGCAGACCCAAACTTCCGATGTCGTCAACCATACGTTTACGATCTGTCACTTACACTATGGGTATTTCCGTGCAGATCAGACATTCTGATTGAAAGTCGCATGCCCGGTATCTGCAGATTAATACGATATTGCAGTGCCGGTGTTAAGCCGTTGACGATGCACTGCGGCGACCACAGCCGTCACCAAAAACATCAGATGAATTCGGACTTGCGAATAATGACTACCATCACCTCTAGAATGAAATGACAAAAATGGAAATTTATGCCGTACCAGGACTCGAACCCGGATTTCTGGTATGTTTAGTAACGGGTGTGATCGACGCAGTGCAAGGTCATCAGAATAACACCGACACTGCAATATCGTAACAAGCTGATGTTTTAATAGGTTTCCTTGTGGCTACAGTACGATTACGAAATATACAGGTACCCTTTAAGGCCAAAGAGTTTTGAAACTTGTTTAGCAAAAGAAGAGGAAAGCTAAGATGGCTTTAATACTTCGCGTGCTGTACATAGTCTCCCCCAGTTGAGTACAACGTACGGAACGCACATCTTAACTCGTGAAACCGTCGGGTTCAGACTTTTCTCGGACTCTCGCAAGATCTATTGCCAAGGTATGACGGTGGTAGCTATTGTATGCTTGGGGGGTTAATGTATGGTGCGGCATTATGGGAGGAATGATATTTGGCCCACATGTTATCGATGGCAATCTAAATGGTGCAATGTATGCTGATTTCCTACGTAATTTTCTACCGATGTAACTACAAGATGTTTCTCTGCATGACAGAATGGCGATGCACTTCCAACATGATGGATGTCCGGCAAATAGTTCGCGTGCGTTGAAGCGGTATTGAAAAGCATATTTCATGACAGGTGGATTGGTCGTCGAAGCAGGTTCACTGGATCTGACGTCCCCGGATTTCTTTCTGTGGGAAAAGTTGAAGGGTATTTGCTACCGTGATCCACCGACAACGCCTGACAGCATTCGTCAGCGCATTGTCAATGCATGAGCGAACATTACGGAAGGCGAACTACTCGCTGTTGAGAGAAATGTCGTTACACGTATTGCCAAATGCCTTCAGGTTGACGTACATCATTTTGAGCATTTATTGCATTAATATAGTATTTACAGGTAATCAAGTAGTAACAGCATGCGTTCTCAGAAATGATAAGTTCACAAAGGTACATGTATCGCACTGGAACAACCAAAATAAAATGTTCAAACGTACCTCCGCTCTGTATTTTAATTTAAAGAACCTACCTGTTACCAACTGTTCGTCTAAAATTGTGAGCCATATGTTTGTGACTATTACAGGGCCATCTATCACAAAACGAAAAAAGTGGGCTAACTAAAACAATCATATTTCTTTACGTACTACACCAAATGTTATAAAAATGGGGGTTCCTAATTTAAAAAACGTAGTTGATATCCGTTTGACCTATGGCAGCGCCATCGAGCGGTCCAACCATAGCGCCATCTGGTCTCCTCTTCAAGCTAGACAAGTTTCGTTCTTTGTAGTTTTTTCGTTTGACGCTTTTTTCGTGATATATTTGGCCCGGTCACAATCAATGGACCACCCTGTATAATGTAGCCAATGTTGAGGTTAGCAGCCTCGTAATGTAATTTTGAAAGGGAGTAACAAACCTTTATTCCCATTTTGATTCCCGTCTGTGCAGTATTGTGTAGGATGAGATACTTCTACCACATGTGTTGTTGCGAACGGACATCATACTGTCGCTGGGAGTGATTTTTATATTTCTTGCGAACAGAAACCATACTGTCGCCATGTTTTTTAATTGTCTGTCTACTATGTTCCCTGTCTGGTTACTGTGTATTTTATTAGCTTTACCACCCCTTTGCTTTATGTTTTAACTTTCCACAATTTTCCGCCATTCTACAATTTAGGCCGCCGTTTTATCGCCTGCTTTTATTGTTTCTTATCTTCTTTCTTATGTTTTAAAACGTCTGTAGGCTGCAGAGCAGCGTAATAAGCTGCTGCCATCCCCCCCCCCACCCCTTTGGGGGGGAATCGAAATACAATAAAAGCAAAAAAAAATACCACATATATTTTCAAGTTCCTCCACCTCAGGACTTCAGACAATTTCTTCAGCGGCATTGTGTCACAGTTCTTCTCGAGATCTATAAACGCTAGATGCGTACTCAGATTCCTTTTCCTACTCTATCATTACTTGTCTTACAGTAAAAAGTTGTCATTACAAGACCTTTCCTTCCGGAATCCACTTCTCTTCAATGTCCATCAACATTCCCTCTACCCTGTTATTTAGGATCCGCACGTACAGTCTACCGGTACAGTTTGTAATACTGACTCCACGATGATTTCCACATACCTCACTACCGTTCTTACAAATTGGACTTAGATATGCCAAATTCCATTCCCTGGACACTCCTTGTCCCTCTGACGTGCATGCACTGAAACGCTTAAACATTCCCACAGCATACTCGGCCCATACTTCACTAATTCTATTATATGTTTCTTCAATAAAGGGTTCAAATGGCTCAAAGCACTATGGGACTTAACAACTGAGGTCATTAGTCCTCTGGAACTTAGAACTACTTAGACCTAACTAACCTAAGGACATCACACATCCATGCCCCTGAGTACCTGGGTATCTGGTTTTTTAGCGACGGGCCTTGGTTCTAGAGAAATCGATTTTGAACTTGAATGCGCGCTGTGTACAGTCGTAACTTTACGTGTATTCCGAGCAAGTCAGCGTAGCGCAGCGGTAAAAGTTCACGGCTATCGCGCCGGAGGTACAGTGCTCGAATCCTACTACCATTTTTTTTTTTGTATGCAAGAACCGTCCGGAAAATTTGGTCCTAATGTTCAAAAACGATTAGACCAATTAACTGGGAAATACAGAAATGAAGTCGTGTCCTGCACGAAATCCGGGGAGTTCACGAAACTGGTGTACGAAGAATTTTTGGTTCTGTAATTCTTCCGTACCTGTGACAGAAATTTTTTTTGTACATTATCTATTCGTGGGGAGGGGAAACCGATTCAACTTTATACGATCACCTGTTCACTGATGAAAGCGAGCACCTGCACCCTAAAAGTGGTCCCACCAGAGTGTACTCCTTATTGCCAGCCCTGCAATGATTATTTTTATCGACAGATGAAAATCATCACGAAAATTATTCAGAATGCTCCCGACTTAATGAAAGACAAGAGAGAGATCGCTTCTAGGGAAGATTCGATAAAATTACATTCGTTAATCTTACATCAATTCAGCACACCTAATTTTGAAAGCATGATTAGATACGTATGGTTCGCATCGAAATTAGCAGATGAAAGAGAAATCTTTTTGAATGCAAAAGAATTGTGTTTTCCGGTATCGCTCATGAGGAAACCGTGCGCCTGCAAGACGTCTGCTTTCATAAAATGCGCTTGGTGTTGCGAAAATTTGTGCTTTGGTTGCTTCTATGATAAGTATCACCCACAATATTGTTCTGGCACATGAAGCAATGAGGACGATGAAAAATAAGATTTTGTAATATTGTATGACGGAAAAAATTAATAACTGAATATATCTTTATAATTTCGCACGCCTTGCACTGTTTGTTCATATTTTTTTAAATAAAATTTAAAAAACGGTCGATTTTGAAAAAAAATACACAAACACGAATCGAACACAGTATCTCCAGAGCGGTAGTCGTGAACTTTTAGCGATTCGCTACGCTGACTTGCTCGGAATATATGTAATGTTACGGGTATACATAACGCGCAATGAACTTCAAAATCGATTTTCCCAAAAACCAAGGCCCGTCGCTAGAAAACCGGATAGCCAGGTACTCAAGGTAAGTGCCTCTACAATATGTTTGAAGCGCATCAAAATCCGTGATTTACAGTATGGAGGGTTCCTTTGAGAGTCTGTGTTTCTCACCTATAATTCATTCTCGAAATCCATTTCTGTGTACTTACACCCGTTTTTCTTTATTTTCATAATGGCAGAGACAACAGCAATCGTTACGAAATTGTCTCGAATGAAAAACAGTACACAGTTTCTTATGTTTATTTTAAATCTTGACCGTGGTTTCTGCTATAATAATATAGCCTTCTTCAGAAGTCCTAAAAATGATCAAAATAACATCTAAACCATTGATACAATCTACACATAAACTTCATAATTAGGTAAGTGGTAACATACTACTTACAAACACACTAATAAATAAACAATGTCTTAGCCCAGCGGCTGCGTCAAGACCAATAAAATAACTTCAAACAGACATAAGCCTGTTCCGAACATAAGTAAAATTCCATATGGCACCGTATGTCCTCCGTCACTACCACTGTAACACTGGGCGCACGGTTGTCAAATGTGCAGCCTCCCGCGCATCATTGTTGGCGCTCACCACAGTGAGCTACGTCGCACCGGTTATCAGGCGACTAGTCAATATGTACGACAATAAATTAATAATAAGCCTACGTGTGTAAATGACGGACCATATAGCTTCTGAATGTGTAGATAATGAAATCAGTCAACAAATGAGAGCAGATCTCTCAGATATTCTACTGAAAAATTAGATTTTAGAATTGCATCAGTTCGTATTTGTGCGGCGGTATTTGCTACTCTTTGTAGTTTAAGTTGTCTTACGTTGAACGCAGTTTTAACCGCCACAACAGACTGTAAGCAGACACTTGCCGTCCTGAGACGGACGCTCCGTGGACTCCCTTTGAGCAGCAGACCAACCACACGGCAGCGCTGGACAATGTACTCGTATGCCGATAGGCGATCCGCGGCTGCTGTGTTGTGGAGCGGCATGTGCTTTCCTAGCAGGGTGTTTGATGTGGTCAGCGTGAAAGTCCCTCACGTGCCCTTCAATGCATCTGCTCGTTCACCAGGCATAGCCGTTTGCAATACGATTACGCGGTCTCTGTGTGTCTGTCATCCAAAGGGTGCAGTACAGAGGGACTGTCGGTGGCTGGTCAGTTGCCGCAGCATACTGTTCGGCGTGAGTCTAGCAGTAGATAACCCGAGAACATCACTTCCCTCTCCTGACCATCCATGGTCTTGAACGTCGATGTCGTTGTTTACCGCACCTGCTTAATCACACGGCGTCATTTCGTCTTCTGTGCAGCTTCCATCAACGTTTCTGTCCTGCTGCTGACGTATTTCCCGTGGCATTACTCAGCTGCGGTACTGTTTTCTCTCGAACTACGTCCTGCCTGCAAAACTTGATAACAGCGTCATTCTACAGTCTTTTCGGTTGTGTTTCTACTTCGCGGGTGTACACTGAGATGCACAGCTTCATTATCAGAGTAGAAACAAAAGCTGTTATCGAAGGACATTCATTGCGATCACAACATGCCAGAAATACGAATCTGCAGAAGTTGTAGTGTGTTTTTACTTGTAATCTTGAAACGCGTATGTATTTTGTACAGCGATGGCGAGGCATGACAGAATCTCTGACCAGAGAGTTATTTATCGTTGCTAGTCTGCGCTTGACCGCGCGAGAGTTCAGTTGCATGTAGGGAGTGGGTAGTAGCAGTTGCTAGTTGCACTCAGTCTGTGCTAGTAGCGCGTGAGAGACAGTCGGAGTTGTGTGAGGAGTCGGCGGGCGTCGACATGGCCCTCTGGTCAAGATTCGGGACAACGTATATTTTTTAATAAGGTAATGAAGCAGCATTGCGCACATCTGATAATGTAATGCATCTTAAGTGTAATTAATTTGTCCAAGAAATGCCCCAATAATAATTTTATTTTCAAAGCAAATTTTTAAGAGAACAAACATTTTATTGAAAGAAAATTTCCCATGCATTTCCTTAAAAAAATTTGCTAAAATTCAAAGAATATTTGCGATGCATTTCCTCCAAGCTATGGCGAAAATAAGAGCAGATGCAGTTTTACTGAGGTAAGAATTTGAGTTTAATTATTTGACAGGGTCTAAGATCGACATTTCGGTCTATTTGCGTTTTCATTGTCACTGAGATTTCATTTTTAAGTCTTCCATTTTTTGTGGGGAGCTTACACCTGGCTCAGATCCCTATTTCTCATTTAAATTGTCATTGTCAGTCTTTAGATTTAATTGCAGGGAGATTACACTTGGCTCCATTTTTATCTAACTTTGCTATTCTTAATTTTTGTGGGGAGGTTACAATCTGGGAAGCTGTGGTGGAACATACGCAATATTAAAAGAAACAAGCACTGTCTGTAAAATCAGTCCGGAACCGCGCGACCGCTACGGTCGCAGGTTCGAATCCTGCCTCGGGCATGGATGTGTGTGATGTCCTTAGGTTAGTTAGCTTTAAGTAGTTCTAAGTTCTAGGGGACTGATGACCACAGATGTTAAGTCCCATAGTGCTCAGAGCCAACCAACTGTCTGTAAAAATGCTCCGAAACTGATTTTATTCGTGGCGCAGCAACTATGGTAGCAGCTTGAACTAACAACTGCTTGCAACACATGCGCATTCGACCACTCAGTTGCGAGCAGATAGTGTTGCATAGTGGACGCGCGGAAGTAGTGCGACAACATTGGTGTGTCACAAATCTCAATGGAGCAACATCTGTAAAACAACAGTTCAAGGCATTCTCCAAAATTTTTTGAAGAAGAGAAGAGTGTTTCAAAAGTTTGTTCCGCACTCCTTGACTCCTTCCGAACAGAAACAACGGCATGTGGATACCTGCCGCGACTGGATTGAAATGCAAACCGCTGACAATTCATTTCCTCAAAATGTCGTCAGGAATTACGGGACTTGCTGTTAGTGTTATGGCGTAACCACAAGCGCCGGAACGAGGAAGAACACAAGACCAGAGAAGTCGGTGAGGCGACGTCAGACAATAGCCCGCTGACAAGGATCGCGCCACGGCAGGAGCGCCCTCTGCAAGAAGTGAATACAAGCGCCGCTCCTGCCGGCTTCCCCACCAAGACAGTACGTATAATCACAGCCTACATAACACATAGAGAGTGCAAGGTACACGTGGGGGATGCATCCTCCCGAGGTTTCACGCCCCAGGAAGGTGTACCACAAGGGGGCATTTTCTCCCCACTACTGTACGCGCTCTACACGGCAGACATACCAGCAGTAACGACCCCCACAGAAACTGTAGGACTGTACGCAGACGACACCGCTTATTGGTGTACAGAACTCAAGACGACAACTATCCAACGAAAGACAGAAACATACCTCAGACGACTGCAAGACTGGATGGCAAGATGGAGAATCCGTCCCATCCCATCCAAAACACAAACAATCCCATTTCAACACAGACACCAGACCAAAACGAGATACCAAAATCCAGACGACATACAACTGACGCTCCGGGACACACCACTGAAACTGGCAATACTGCCAGGTACCTTGGTGCGTACCTAGACAAACACTTAAATTGGAAAACTCACCTCACGTACCTACTAAACAAAACACGAAAAGGCAAAACCTAATCAGACAAGTACAAGGGCGACTTGACGGATGTGATGACCAAACAGCAATACACACTTACAAGAGGCACATCACACCGGTCACAGAATATGCTGCAGCTGCACTCGGAGGCATACAAGACCTATTACGGAGCGACTACACTCGACTGAAAGACGACTTTTACGCAGCATCTGCAGACTACCAAGACTCACAACGAATGACGAAGTATACAATATCAGTGGAGTGGAGCCTCTACAATCCCGACTCGTCAGACACAGGGCAAGATACGGACAGCACATATTAAGAAAGCTACCAGACATGGAATGTAGTCTAATTAAGTCGGGTGATGCTGAGGGAATTAGATTAGGAAATGAGGCACTTAAAATAGTAAAGGAGTTTTGCTATTTGGGGAGCAAAATAACTGATGTTGCTCGAAGTAGAGAGGATATAAAATGTAGGCTGGCAATGGCAAGGAAAGCGTTTCCGAAGAAGAGAAATTTGTTAACATCCAGTATTGATTTAAGTGTCAGGAAGTCATTTCTGAAAGTATTCGTAAGGAGTGTAGCCATGTATGGAAGTGAAACATGGACGATAAATAGTTTTGACAAGAAGAGAATAGAAGCTTTCGAAATGTGGTGCTACAGAAGAATGCTGAAGATTAGATGAGTAGATCACATAACTAATGAGGAAGTATTGAATAGGATTGGGGAGAAGAGAAGTTTGTGGCACAACTTGACCAGAAGAAGGGATCGGTTGGTAGGACATGTTCTGAGGCACCAAGGGATCACCAATTTAGTATTGGAGGGCAGCGTGGAGGGTAAAAATCGTAGGGGGAGACCAAGAGATGAATACACTAAGCAGATTCAGAAGGATGTAGGTTGCAGTAGGTACTGGGAGATGAAAAAGCTTGCACAGGATAGAGTAGCATGGAGGGCTGCATCAAACCAGTCTCAGGACTGAAGACCACAACAACAACAACAACCAGACATCGAAGACATCTCAACGACAAGAACACGACCTACCAGACGCCCCAAGTACAAATACGCCCAACCAGCACGTACAGTAGCCCACAACACGAGCAGACAATTCCCGGACCTGGCCCCAAATATGGAATCCTTAATCCGAGAAATCCCACCCCTCCCCCAACTGGACCGCAGGCAGAACAGTCATCAATAACACCAAACAGACATCACAGAGAACTAATCATCACACTCAAAACACACACACACACCAATTGTCGATCGCCTACACCTACACCTACAGTCACACCCACACCCACACACCCTAGCTTAAGTTAATTCTAATTATAGTTAATTACGGGAAGTAGGCTGTAAACACAATAAGCACCATAAGAGGATGAAGGTGGCAAATGTTAAGCAAGTGTTAAAAAGAGGGAAACTGTACAATTCTAATGCAAAAGGCACCACTGCCAAGTGCCAAATGCAAAATATGTAAAGCACGCAACCTACCCTCATAAACAACAACAATTGTATGATGTGACAACAAGATACAGGTGTCACCAAAAGCCACCAGTACTCAAAAACTACTTTACTTTACTATATAATCATGTAACTCTAGTACACTACTGGCCATTAAAATTGCTACACCAAGAAGAAATGCAGATGATAAACTGGTATTCATTGTACAAATTTACCATACTAGAACTGATATGTGATTACATTTTCACGCAGTTTGGGTGCATAGATCCTGAGAAATCAGTACCCAGAATAACCACCTCTGGTTGTAATAACGGCCTTCATACGCCTGGGCATTGAGTCAAACAGAGCTTGGATGGCGTGTACAGGTACAGCTGCCCATGCAGCTTCAACACGATACCACAGTTCATCAAGAGTAGTGACTGGCGTATTGTGACGAGCCAGTTGCTCGGCCACCATCGACCAGACGTTTTCAACGGATGAGAGATCTGGCGAATGTGCTGGCCATGGCAGCAGTCGAGTTTCGCTGGGATCGAATGAAGGGTAGAGCCACGGCTCGTAACACATCTGAAATGTAACGTCCAGTGTTCAAAGTGCCGTCAATGTGAACAAGAGGTGACAGAGACGTGTAACCAATGGCACCCCATACCATCACGCCGGGTGATACGCCAGTATGGTCATGACGAATACACGCTTGCAATGTGCGTTCACCGCGACGTCGCCAAACACGGAAGCGACCATCATGATGCTGTAAACAAATCCAGTATTCATCCGAAAAAATGACGTTTTGCCGTTCGTGCACCCAGGTTCGTCGTTGAGTACACCATCAATGCGCTCCTCTCTGTGATACAGCGTCAAGGGTAACCGCAGCCATGGTCTCCGAGCTGGTAGTCCATGCTGCTGCAAACGTCGTCGAACGGTTCGTCCAGATGGTTGTTGTCTAGCAAAACGTCCCCATCTGTTGACTCAGGGATCGAGACGTGGCTGCACGATCCGTTACAGCCATGCGGATAAGATGCCTGTAATCTGACTGCTAGTGATACGAGGGCGCTGGGGTCCAGCACGGCGTTCCGTATTGCCCTCCTGAACCCACCGATTCTATATTCTGCGACAGTCATTGGATCTCGACCAACGCGAGCAGCAATGTCGTGATACGACAAACCGCAATCGTGATAGGCTACAATGTGACATTTATCTAAGTGCGAAACGTGATGATACACATTTCTCCTCCTTACACGAGGCATCACAACAACACTTCACCAGACAACGCCGGTCAATTGCTGTTTGTGTATGAGAAATCGGTTGGAAGCTTTCCTCATGTCAGCACGCTGTAGATGTCGCCACCGGTGCCAACTTTGTGTGAATGCTCTGACAAGCTAATCATTTACATATCACAGCATCTTCTTCCTGTCGGTTAAATTTCGCGTCTGTAGCACGTCGTCTTCGTGGTGTAGAAATTTTAATGGCCAGTATTGTATATTAAATCTATTATATTTATTCTCATTTCACTTTACAGTCACTCCAAATTTTAATGTGTATCAAAACCTGCCTAACTGTTCAATCAGGAAAAAGTAACAACGTAAAACTCAAAATATAAGTTCCCAAAAGACGCAACCAACACAACCACCTCAAAGTCCAGTAGGCAGTTACACTCACAAATACAATAGCCTATGTATGTATTAAATATATTAAATTTACCAAATACTAGCAATAGCCAAATAATGTAACTTACACTTAATACAATTAATGTAACCCACAACCAATACAATTAACTGGTTATCTTTGCTTCCTTCTCCTCATCTTCATCCTTCTCTTTCTCTTTCAATATAGTAGTAAGTAATGACAAATTTGCACTCATGCAACAAATAAAATGTAACAGAATAATAAAATGTACCCTGATACATCCAAAAAGGCTGAAAATGGTATTACAGACCCTCAAACATCCCGCCCTTCCCCCTCAAGGAAGGGAATGAAAAGTGCAAAAAAAAAAAAAAAAAAAAAAAAAAAAAAATCGCAGAGTATTATCATGGCCTAGCAGAGAGTGCTACGAAAGCAGTTAGTTGTGATCCACAACAAACTGTGTGTTTAACTTACATAAGCAATATATATATATATATATATATATATATATATATACAAGGACTCTGATTCATATAGCATGTCGCTTACCACTAGCAACACTTTGTTGTAAATAAAAGTCAAGTATTGTCAAACTACTTTATTGAAACAAAATATAAACGTTATTAGCTTGAATTGTTGTATAGCATTCCGAGAAGGCAGTATCCCTTAAGCACTCCTATACGAGACGAGTGGGCAAGACCCCACAGTTAGCAACAGGAATCTACCCCGATTCGGCAAATCGAGAAATTCACATGAAGGGTCTACGTTATGACCACATGAACAGACATTCAGGCCAATGCCTTGAACGAGAGGAAAACAGCGAAAGGAAGGTGTTTTCTGACAGTTTCAAGTGCTTGTATGAACGTTCTTTCTGTGCGAGGGGGCGGGAGAGGCGGAGTGCGGGTGGTCAATACAGAACACCTGAACTATTAAGAGAACCATATAAACTTTTCTCTAAATCTCTATATTTTATTAATCGAGTAACCAAACATTTTGGAATGACAGCGTATTTCTAAGCAACAGTGACGCTTCGGTTGTATTTCTCGAAATACACTCCTGGAAATTGAAATAAGAACACCGTGAATTCATTGTCCCAGGAAGGGGAAACTTTATTGACACATTCCTGGGGTCAGATACATCACATGATCACACTGACAGAACCACAGGCACATAGACACAGGCAACAGAGCATGCACAATGTCGGCACTAGTACAGTGTATATCCACCTTTCGCAGAAATGCAGGCTGCTATTCTCCCATGGAGACGATCGTAGAGATGCTGGATGTAGTCCTGTGGAACGGCTTGCCATGCCATTTCCACCTGGCGCCTCAGTTGGACCAGCGTTCGTGCTGGACGTGCAGACCGCGTGAGACGACGCTTCATCTAGTCCCAAACATGCTCAATGGGGGACAGATCCGGAGATCTTGCTGGCCAGGGTAGTTGACTTACACCTTCTAGAGCACGTTGGGTGGCACGGGATACATGCGGACGTGCATTGTCCTGTTGGAACAGCAAGTTCCCTTGCCGGTCTAGGAATGGTAGAACGATTGGTTCGATGACGGTTTGGATGTACCGTGCGCTATTCAGTGTCCCCTCGACGATCACCAGTGGTGTACGGCCAGTATAGGAGATCGCTCCCCACACCATGATGCCGGGTGTTGGCTCTGTGTGCCTCGGTCGTATTCAGTCCTGCTTGTGGCGCTCACCTGCACGGCGCCAAACACGCATACGACCATCATTGGCACCAAGGCAGAAGCGACTCTCATCGCTGAAGACGACACGTCTCCATTCGTCCCTCCATTCACGCCTGTCGCGACACCACTGGAGGCGGGCTGCACGATGTTGGGGCGTGAGCGGAAGACGGCCTAACGGTGTGCGGGACTGTAGCCCAGCTTCATGGAGACGGTTGCGAATGGTCCTCGCCGATACCCCAGGAGCAACAGTGTCCCTAATTTGCTGGGAAGTGGCGGTGCGGTCCCCTACGGCACTGCGTAGGATCCTACGGTCTTGGCGTGCATCCGTGCGTCGCTGCGGTCCGGTTCCAGGTCGACGGGCACGTGCACCTTCCGCCGACCACTGGCGACAACATCGATGTACTGTGGAGACCTCACGCCCCACGTGTTGAGCAATTCGGCGGTACGTCCACCCGGCCTCCCGCATGCCCACTATACGCCCTCGCTCAAAGTCCGTCAACTGCACATACGGTTCACGTCCACGCTGTCGCGGCATGCTACCAGTGTTAAAGACTGCGATGGAGCTCCGTATGCCACGGCAAACTGGCTGACACTGACGGCGGCGGTGCACAAATGCTGCGCAGCTAGCGCCATTCGACGGCCAACACCGCGGTTCCTGGTGTGTCCGCTGTGCCGTGCGTGTGATCATTGCTTGTACAGCCCTCTCGCAGTGTCCGGAGCAAGTATGGTGGGTCTGACACACCGGTGTCAATGCGTTCTTTTTTCCATTTCCAGGAGTGTATTACATGGAAACGCACGTTCAGGATACCCTGAATATAATCAACTGCGCTAATTTCAGTATTCACGGTGGCCAAATGTTTCCCTTTCTTCTACATCTTCGTGATAATGCGAGGACGCTCCCGTCTTCCGAAACTACAATAGACGTGTTCACAGGAAGGCACAAATACTTTTCTTGTTTGACGAATACCCAAGCATGCTATCGCACCTTGACAGGACTGCTAAATCACAATATCCTTATCCCAGACAAAACATCTTGAATTGTTTGGAACATGGGACGAATTACCGCTGTATTTGATAGTTCTGTGGGAGCTAGACAGCAATGGCATAACCGAAGAAATCTGTAGGCTGCCAAATTGAACTTATTATGAAGTTTAGAGGCAATTTAAACTGTATTAGCGTACCAGAATGAGATTTTCACTCTGCAGCGGAGTGTGCGCTGATATGAAACTTCCTGGCAGATTAAAACTGTGTGCCGGACCGAGACTCGAACTCGGGACCTTTGCCTTTCGCGGGCAGGTGCTCTACCAACTGAGCCACCCAAGCACGACTCACGCCCCGTCCTCACAGCTTTACTTCTGCCAGTACCTCGTCTCCTACCTTCAAAACTTCTGGAAACATCCCCTAGACTGTGGCTAAGCCATGTCTCCCCAGTATCCTTTCTTTCAGGAGTGCTAGTTCTGCAAGTTTCGCAGGAGAAATGGTTCAAATGGCTCTGAGCACTATGGGACTTAACATCTTAGGTCACCAGTTCCCTAGAACTTAGAACTACTTAAACCTAACTAACCTAAGGACATCACACACAACCATGCCCGAGGCAGGATTCTAACCTGCGACCGTAGCAGTCCCGCGGTTCCGGACTGCAGCGAATAAAAAGAGCACGGCCACCGCGGCCGGCTTTCGCAGGAGAGCTTCTGTAAAGTTTGGAAGGTAGGAGACGAGGTACTGACAGAAGTAAAGCTGTGAGGACGGGGCGTGAGTCGTGCTTGGGTAGCTCAGTTGGTAGAGCACTTGCCCGCGAAAGGCAAAGGTCCCGAGTTCGAGTCTCTGTCCGGCACACAGTTTTAATCTGCCAGGAAGTTTGCATTAGCGTGATAACTCCTTGTCTAGGGGGATGGGGGTTTAATCAGTTGGTTTTCCTTCGCTCTTATTTTACAATAGAAATGAAGGACTTCTAAAATTTGTTGGAATGGGGGCTGTCGTAGGCATTATTTGACTATGCTTGACGGCATAAAGAACAGAAAGGCGTGTTATAGCAGCGAGGTTAATAGTATCCTTTCATGAGGTGATTCGGGCGTCACTGCCGTTGACCTGCCAGGCCCGGACGGGTGGTACTAACACCAAAGTCCATGCTCTCATCAAACGCAGTTAATTACACTGAAAGTGTGTGGGACGAACGTAGTGCGTATTAATTCAGGGTCGATGATGAGCTAGACTGCAGTTGACTATTCTCTAAGGAGATGGAACAGCGACAATAAGACTAACTTCCGCTGAAATCATTTCAATCTCAGCAACTTTCATTTCATTTGAAATTTCTTAGAATAGAGACGTTTTCTGGTCATAGTTTTGGCTTGCAGCTTCGACGTTTCCCAATTATCCATTCCCATCCCAATTTTTGTTTTTGTATGTAACATGCGTAATTGAATATTCCACGTCTCAATGCTTGCAACTGCCAATAACGATTACTATGATAAGGACTAATGCCTTCTCCGTGATCAACACTAAAAAAAAAAGGTAGACGATCCCATAGTACAAACAGTAATTATGGTATCGTAAGCACTGCACGCGCCACCAGGCAGCACCACAGGCGTCAATAGGTCGAGAACCCACTCCAGAGACGGCGTACAGCTCAGCGATGTCACACCAAGAAGTCGCAGCTGTGACGCTACCTGAGAGGTGACGTGGCCCGGCGCCACAGCACAGTGGCCGTTAAGTCAGCTCGACTACAGAGAAGACCGCATTTTAATTAAAATTGCCAAATATGCAGCCGCGCGGTATTAGCCGAGCGGTCTAGGGCGCTGCAGTCATAGACTGTGCGGCTAATCCCAGCGGAGGTTCAAGTCCTCCCTCGGGCATGGGTGTGTGTGTGTTTGTCCTTAGGATAATTTAGATTAAGTAGTGTGTAAGCTTGGGGACTGATGACCTTAGCAGTTAAGTCCCATAAGATTTCACACACGTTTGAACTTTCTTTTTTGAACCAAATATGCAGCAACCAGTCGTAAAACCATGTTTTATTTATTCACTTTTGCAAATCGATTTCAACTGATTAACAGCCATCATCGGTGCTTTCAACCAATATGTGCCCTGAGCAGTAATGCTGTCTTAAGCAGAGGTCAAACATAAAGACTTAACCACTGTCTATGTTACTCCATACTACTTGAAAACACTACAATCTCTTCTTCTTCACGCGATCAGGCCCAGAGGACCGCGCGCCACCACAGTTAGAGCTCTCCACTGCTATCTGTCTCCAGTTTTCCGTGACTCCCAGCTGCAACAGCTCTTCTCTCACTCCATCGATCCACCTCTTTCTGGGTCTTCCCACTGGTCTGCTGCCTGACGGGATCCAGTCCATTGTGATTTTGGGCCATCTTGTTGCCTCCATTCTAACAACATGTCCAGCCCATTGCAGTCTTTTGCTTCTCATCACTCCCAAGGTGTTAGGCTCCTTGTACAGCTCTTCTAATTCAGTGTTATGGCTTCTTCTCCATTCTCCAGTAGTCTGATCTCTGACTGGTCCAAATATTTTCCTGAGGACTTTCCTTTCAAATGTTAGCAGTCGCTTAAGGTCTTGTTTTCGAGTGCTCCAGGTTTGAGAACCATAAAGTACTACCGGCATTATTAATGTCTTATACAACCGTAGCTTTGGTTGTTGCGAGACACTTCTACATTTTAATATAGGGTCTAGAGAGTGACAGTATCTGTTTCCCGCCTGCAGTCGTGCTTTTATCCCTGCTTCAGTTGATGTTACTTCTGTAAAAAATGATCCGAGGTATTTGAACTCTTTCACATGTTTATACCTGGCGTTGTTCACAATTAAATCTTGAGAGTTCTGGATCTTTCTTCCTATGGTCATATACTCTGTCTTTTCAGATCTAATCTGTAGACCGATCCTAGCTGCCAATAACTCCAAGGTCTGGATACTTCTCTTCAGATCTTCTTGTGTGCATGCTAATAGTGCAATGTCGTCTGCATTGGCCAGATATGTAATGTGTTCATTACCAATTTGAATGCCCTCGATGTTTTCTTTGTTGAAATCCCGCATTACCTTCTCAAGTGCCAGGTTGAAGAAGACAGGTGATAGCCCATCTCCTTGGCGTAATCCTGTTACAACTTGGAACCTTTCTGTCATTTGATTGCCTACCTTAACCTTAAGTTTTGTGTCATTTAGGCATACCTCTACCAGTTTGACCAACTTCTTTGGTATACCAAACTCTGTCATAGTTCTAATCAGGCTAGGTCTATGTATACTGTCGTAAGCCTTCTTGAAGTCTACAAACAGGAGATGTATCTCTCGTCCGTATTCGTACATTTTTTCACAGACCTGTTTTAGGACAAAAATCTGGTCCGTGGTTGATCGCCCTGCCTGGAAACCTCCTTGGTATTCTCCAATTATGTCTGTTGCTATAGGTTTTATTCGTTCTAATAGGCAGTTGGAGAAGATCTTATAACAGGTGTTGAGTAGCGCTATGCCCCTGTAGTTGTCACATACGGCTTTGTCCTTCTTTTTATATATGGGGCATATCGCAGCTACCTTCCATTCCTCTGGTATTTCATGTTTTACCCAAATTTGCTCGATTAGCTTGTGGATTTTGAAACAGAGGATTTCGTCTCCAGCCTTGAGAAGTTCAGCAGGAATACCGTCCTCACCTGGACTTTTACCATTCTTAAGGTTTTTAATCTGGTTCCTTATCTCGTCAATGGTGGGTGGAGGCTATTCTGGGTCTACTGTTACTGGTTCATCAAACTCAAGTAGTTCGGTTGGTTCATCAGAGTTTAGTAATTCTCTGAAGTATTCCATACATCTTCTTCCAATTTTTTGATCTTCTGTTAACATTCTTCCATTGGCATCTTTTATAAATCTGTGTTGATGGTATGTCCCTCCTTTAAAACTTTTCACTTTTCTATAAAGTTCTTTATACCTATTTCCATGAAACTCTTATTCAGCTTCCTCCATGATACTTTTAACTTATTTTCTCTTTGCTTTCCTCAATGTGGCTTGGGTCTGCCGTCGTGTTTCTTCAAACTTCGATTTTTCTTCTTCTTGCATATTGCTTTGTATCCACAGTAGTTTGGCCCGTTGTCTCTCCCTGATAGCTCCCTCACACTCCTCATTGAACCACACTCTTTTTCCCCTAGTTCCCTTTGGGATTACTTCTTGGGCTGTTTCTTTAATGGTCTCTGCAATCGCCTTCCAGTTCTGATCTACCACAGTATCTCCTTCCTCTTCATTCAAAGCCTCAAAACGGTTTGTTAGTGCTATCTTGAAAGTTCTTCTTATATTATCTTCAGTCAGACTCTCATGGTCATATCGAGTGACTCTTTGCATCCTTTTGTGCTTCCTGGCTCTCCATATTGTTTTCATCCTTCCTCTGACAAGGAAGTGGTCTGATCCACATTCCCCACCTCTTGCCGTTCTAACATTTTGCATCCACTTCTTTATTCTCTTCTCCACAATTAGGTGGTCAATTTGGTTCACTGTTTTCCCATCTGGAGGCACCCAGGTTCCTTTATATATTCTCTTCCTGTCGAAATCAGTACTACTTATAAACAAGCCTTTTGCAGTCGCAAAGCTAACCAGCCTAGTGCCGTTATCACTTCTCACATCATGTAAACTGTGCTTTCCGATGGTCCCCATGAAGGCTGCTTCTTTCCCTATTTTCGCATTAAAATCTCCAAGGATAATTTTGTAATGTTCACTTGGTACATTGTCTAAAACCGTTTCTAATTCCTCGTAGAAAATTTCTTTTTTGATGTCATCGCTTTCTTCGGTTGGGGCATGACAATTTATATATGTGAGTTTGTGTTTTCCCGTGTCTATGGTTAGAAGTGAGATTCTGGGGTTGATTGATTTAAAAAACACTACGATGTTATCCAAATAGACCTGACACTGCTGTGGTTTCAAACCCCTCAGGACTTTGTCTAGCAACCTCTGAAACGTTGCCGGAGCGTTTTTCAAACCGAATGGCCTTCTAATGTACTGGTAATGGCCTCCAGGAGTAGAGACAGCAGTTTTTGGACAATCCTCTGGAGCCACCTCTAACTGACGATAACCACTTGTCCAATCCATCACAGAAAAGTACTGGCACTGTCCAAAGTGATCCAAAGTCTCCGATATGCTTAGAATGAGGAATGCGTCTTATTATTGAGGTATCAGTAGTCACAACAGAACTTGTATTTCTTAGTTCCATCCATAGGTTTTTAGGCACAACGACAATGCCCGCTCCCCAGCAACTATTACTATACTCTACAGGGTGTCCCAGCTGTCTTGTCCACCCAAAATATCTCTGGAACAATAACAGCTATTGGAAAACGACTTTCACCGGTATCAATGTAGGGCTGGGGCCCATGAATGCACATATTTGGAAACATTCTAAAACGAAAGCATATGTGTTTTTTAACACAAACTCATGTTTTTTTTAAATGGACCTCCTATATTTTTTTTCAGCAATCCATAGCATGACAAAGCACATACACAATGGCGTCGATTGCATCGCAATATTCCCATTACATCCCGAGATATTGAGACGCGAAGTTGACGCTTGAAACACCCGACATGCGCTGCTAGCGCACGTCCTGAGGCTCAGGCGTGAATCCCATGCTGCCCGTAATCGCGATGTGATTGACATGTGTAATCACACCTCCATACTTATCAAGAGGTCCGAAACGAATAATACGGTCTGCTGCGATTACGGGCAGCATGGGGTGCACGCCTGAGCCTCAGGACGTGCGCTAGCAGCGCATGTCGGGTGTTTCAAGCGTCAGCTTCGCGTCTTAATATCTCGGGATGTAATGGGAATATTGCGATGCAATCAACGCCATTGTGTATGTGCTTTGTCATGCTATGGATTGCTTAAGAAAAAATATAGGAGGTACATTTAAAAAAACATAAGTTTGTGTTAAAAAACACATATGCTTTCGTTTCAGAATGTTTCCAAATATGTACATTCATGGGCCCCAGCCCTACATTGATACCGGTGAAAGTCGTCTTCCAATAGCTGTTATTGTTCCAGAGATATTTTGGGTGGACAAGATAGCTGGGACACCCTGTATAATACCGTCCGCAAGCTGATGATCAATGAAATCCTCCACAATTGGCTGCAAATATCTCAGTATTCTGTGTGGTTTACGGTAAACAGGTGCTTCATTCCCTTTGGTATCCTATGTTGAACTAATGGAGTTGCTGGTAACGGCCCTTGCGGAAAAAACAAATAAATTCCCACAATAATTCTTTCATATGCTCTCTTTCTCCTCCTTTCAAATGCTTAGTTTTGTCACGCAATGCAGTTCTATCGGCAGTTAGTGGTTCAAATGGCTCTCAGCACTATGCGACTTAACTTCTGAGGTCATCAGTGTTCTGGGTTGGCAGGAGAGCCAACACCGGGTTATTAGAGGAAGCCGAAAGGCACGCGTTTTAGCTCACGCTGGCTCGCGTGAGGTCTGGAACAGGTCAAGGAAATTAGAATTTAGAAAAACGGACGTAGCTGGTGGAATACTTAACTTTAATCCATTAATGATGAGTGTCGCTCTTGACTGTACATTATTCACAATATCAATTGTAACTGAACATGGCGCCTTGCTAGGTCGTAGCTAATAACGTAGCTGAAGGCTGTGCTAACTATCGTCTCAGCTAATGAGAGCGTATTTTGTCAGTGAACCATCGCTAGCAAAGTCGGTTGTACAACTGGGGCGAGTGCTAGGAAGTCTCTCTAGACGTGCCGTGTGGCGGCGCTCGGTCTGCAATCACTGACAGTGGCGACACGCGGGTCCGACGTATACTAACGGGCCGCGGCCGATTTAAAGGCTACCACCTAGCAAGTGTGGTGTCTGGCGGTGACACCACAATCAGTCCCTTAGAACTTAGAACTACTTAAACCTAACTAACCTAAGGACGTCACACACATCCATGCCCGAGGCAGGATTCGAACCTGCGACGGTAGCGATCGCTCGGCTCCAGACTGTAGCGCCTAGAACCGCACTGCCACTCCGGCCGGCGGCAGTTAATGGTTGACCGCTTCTCCTACCTCTCGAACACCAGTCTTCATCATCTGGCACATATAAATCTGCTACTAAAACTCCTTTCCTCAAATTCGCGTCTACAGCGCTAAAATTATCCACGTTCACGGGAAGTACACGCCCGCCGTTAGGTACTCCACACTTACCCAAAGCGACTTCCCGGTGCCACTAGACACACACTCATGCGAGTTAAGCCTTAATGGTAATGTACGCGGTTCAATTGGTTTGTCCATCACGTTGAACGCCCCTCGCGACAGCTCTGCATTGACAACAGTTCCCCTAGCTGAAATAACATTCCACCTAGTTCACAGTACGTTGTACAAGGTTAATTTTGGCATGATGTCGATGCAAGAAATCTACTCCTAGGATCATGTCGTAGCCCTCGCTTACCCATGGTACTACCTCCACGTTTGACCTCTGCTTAAGACAGTATTACTACTTAGGGCACATATTGGTTGAAAACACCGATGATGGCTGTGAATCGGTTGAAATCGATTTGCAAAAGTGAATAAATAAAACATGGTTTTACGACTGGTTGCTGCATGGTTGGTAATTTTATGGTCTACAGTCGCTGTTCGACTTGGGAACTACATGGAGCCCGCCATTCGCGTTCTAATTGTTGCTTCGTGCCACATCGTCTGCTTCTAGCGAGTCCTCACCAGCCGGTCTTTAGTGGACATTGTAGGTGGACAAGAACTGTTAATTACCCTGCCTTACGTTCTGGAATAGTAATTTAACTTCAGGATCTACTGCCAGAGCCGATTTGTAAAAAGGTGAATATTCATTAATAAACGTGTGTTCTTGTCACTAATCATCACCAGTGTTTCAGTGTTCTCCTCGTTCTCCTCTCATAGTGTTTCCCTCGGAGCAACATAAACAGTTGAGGATGGCAAATAATAAAACCTCCTTCCGTTATTGTATCCAAAGTACGATACAACAGTAACGACTCACCGCGCAGAAGATTTTATTGTTAAAGGAGTTGATGTGGTATTATATCTTTTATTGAGTGTGACTAAAGTATGAGCGTTTTCGCAAGTTGACATAACGAGATCGTCAATTACAATTTTAGTGGGCACGGGGGTCATCGAGATCGCACCTTTGATCAGTAGAAACGTGTCTTCTGGTCGAATGGATCGCGTTTAATGTTATAATAGGTCGAATACGTCATCATTCAGACGAGCTGTTGATCGAAACATGTAACGCGCTACGGACACACGGAGCAGAAACGTGTTATGTGGGACATACCTCAGCTTCATACGGACTTGTGGTAGTAATCTTGCCGGACGTTGTGGCCAAGCGGTTCTAGGTGCTTCAGTCCGGATCCACGCTGCTGCTACGGTCACAGGTTCGAATCCTGCCTTGGGCATGGATGTGTGTGATGTCCTTATGTTAGTTAGGTTTAAGTAGTTCTAAGTCTAGGGGACTGATGACCTCAGATGTTAAGGCCCATAGTGCTTAGAGCCATTTGAAACATTTGGTAGTAATCTAAGGCATTATAATAGCTGTGGACTACGTGGACACTATTGCGGACCACATGCAACCCTACACACTTTACTTGTCCCCTGATGGTCATGGCTTCTTCGAGCAGGCCAACTATCCATGTCACGAAATCAAAATATTGCTACACTGGTTTGAGAAGTATAACAGTGATTACATTTACTTTTGAGTCACCAGATTCGCCTGATACGAACCTGATGGAAAACATCTAAGGCGCTAACGTGCGCCTGTTCCGCTCCCGCAAACCACGGGGCCCTAATTCGCTTGAACTGTGTGACCTTCGGGTAGGCATCAGTGCCACTTACCTTCGTAAACCTACCAAGGATTTGTCGAACCCGTTCTGCTGCTGCATTGGTTTCCAAAGATGGACCAGCAAGATATTATGCAGGGGATCACAATACTTTCGCCCATCAGTGTAACGCCCTCACAGGTAGAAATGTATAGAAGACACAGAAACTGTTTATTGATCACAGAGATACGTGGCCATGAGTCTTGGACAGCACTTGGTGAAGCACCCATTTTTATACTCGTACCTCTCGGCAGAATGGGAATACTATAGCTGCTTTACAGTACAGGGTCCGCCCCGGTAGCTGAGTGGTCAGCGTGACAGACTGTCAATCCTAAGGGCCCGGGTTCGATTCCCCGCTGGGACGGAGATTTTCTCCGCTCAGGGACTGGGTGTTGTGTTGTCCTAATCACCATCATTTCATCCCTATCGACGCGCAGGTCGCTGGAGTGGCGTCAAATCGAAAGACCTGCAACAGGCGAGCGGTCTACCCGACGGGAGGCCCTAGCCACACGACATTTCCATTTTTACAGTACAGGGTCAAAATGTAAACATTACACACTTCCTCCATCCCAGGAAAATTGATCAAAATTGTTGGTTCCTTTTCATTGGATGTGGTCTAGTGAGCGCCTTAGAAGGCATAAAAAATCACCATTTGTTCAATGACGGCTTCTGGGAAACCCCAGAAAAACCATGATTATTAGGTACCAAAAGTACCAATTGTAGGATGGCTACTTCTGTAATTATTGCTCATGACAAATAATCGTATTTCAGTACATATGTTCTTAAAATGATGTTATCGGGAAACTTCGAATTTTTTTTCTGTAGCAGTATCCGTTCAGACATCCAGAGATTCAAAGTTACCGTACTTGCACCGAAGGAAAAAGAAAATCACAACACCAAAAAACAATGTAGAGTAATGAAATTTCGGTAATACGCCTGTGTATGTAACATATTTAAGTGATTAACATTGCATTTTTACAGATTAATGTAAGAGCGAGATAAGCCATTGCGAATGTGAAATGCCGCTGCGTTAATAACCGGTGTAACCGTCATAGTGTTGAAAGAAAGCGTGCAAACGTGCATGAATTGCCTAGTACAGGTGTCAGATGTCAGTTTTTGACTGAGTTCCATTCCCGTTGCACCTGGTCGGTCAATACTGAAATGGTTAATGGTGTTTGTGGATAACGCTGGAGGTGTCATCCGATGATGCCCATATGTGCTCGACTGGAGACAGATCTGGTGATCGAGCAGGCCAAGGCAACGTGGTGACACTCTGTACAGATGTCGGGTTACAAAAACGGTATGTGGGCGAGCATTATCCTGTTGGAAAACACCTTTTGGGATGTTTCTCGTGAATGGCAGAACAACAGGTCGAATCACCAGATTGACGTAACACTTGCAGTCTGGGTGCTTGGCGTAACCACAAGTACTCCTGCTGTTATACGAAATCTCATCGCCGATCACAACTCCAGGAGTATGTCCAGTGTGTGTACCACACATATAGGTTGATTACATGCCCTCGACTGGCCTCCTGTTAACCAACGCATGGCCATGACTGGCACCGAGGCAGAACCAGCTTTCATCACCAAACGCGACAGAACTCCACCCTGCGCTCCAATGAGCTGTAGCCCGACACCACTGAAGTCGTCAATGGCGGTAGTGTGAGATCGGTGAACTGCACTCTACAGGGCGTCTGGCTTGGAACCGTCCTTCAAGTAACCGTTTTGTAACAGTTCGCTTTGTCGCTATGGTGCCAACTGCTGCTGCTCAGATTGAGCCTGCAGACGCATTACGATGTGCCAGAGCCATACGTCGAACACCAAGGTCTTCCCTCTCGGTAGTGCCACGTGGCCGTCCGGATTCCGGTCTCCCACCGAGCGTACGTTCCCGTTACCACCGCTACCAGCAAAAGTGTACAGTGGTTACATTCCTGCCAAGTCTCTGTGCAAGGAACATCCGGCTTCTCATGGTCCTTTTACACAACCACACTGCTGCTAATAGCATCTTCGTCGCCTGAAAGGCGTTCTTGACTACCATCAACTCATCACGTCCATTTTCGAAGGCAAAGAACGCTCACGACTGTTACAGCGTGTAATTTAAATAAACCTCATTTGCATCATCATAGTGGCGCTATGCGACTGTGGCGAAATTTGAATAGACATCATCTTTCAGATGTAGAAACGCGGCTACCAAACTTCGTTCATGTCGCACAATTCCTTCTTGGTAAATCGGTTTTTTTTCGGCAGTTCATTTAGGCAAGGTGTGCACGTAGTATTTGGTCTGAGGCATTAAAGTAGTTTTAACTGACATAGAAATACATGGCAAGGGTTCTAGGTTCATGGCAATGGTTATGAGATCAGCAAACTATGTTTTAGTTGCCAAATTTTACAAATAGAACTTTATGACAAGCTGTTTCTGTGTAATAGGCACTTCATGACCATACAGGTTGTCTTGTCTTGTAAATTATTCAATGGTGCCACCTGGCGGAGTAAGTACCTAACAGAAAATTATTTTTTCATATGAAATTCCTGCACTTGCGGATCAAACACATGTAGCCTAAAATGTTGCGCATACAATTCAGTAAAGTGGAAGTGCGTTGACTGGAGGAAAACTTTGTGTTAACCTTATCCCATAACTTCCCAAATCTTTTTCTTCCATACTACGTCCCAGTTGCGGTCTGACGGATCGCTATATGTAAATAGCCGTAAATATTTCATTCAGCAATTTCAGTGAAACAGTTCAGTGTTTATATTTAAAAGGTTACATTAATACCACACAAAAATATATGTATAAATTTTAAAGTTTGTCTTGAAAAAGCATTTAAATAGAAAACTACGCAAAATGAACATAATATTACATTATAATGTTACTGCAATGAAAACTCAAATACCTTGCACTCTAAAATTTAACTTTTGCTTTATTTCATTGCTTATTATAAATACTATATATTGTTGTTGTTGTGGTATTCAGTCCAGAGACTGGTTTGATGCAGCTCTCCATGCTACGTTAACCTGTGCAAGCTTCTTCATCTCCCAGTACCTACTGCAAACTACATCCTTCTGAACTTGTTTAGTGTATTCAACTCTTGGTCTCCCCCTACGATTTTTACTCTCCCCACTGCCCTCCAATAAGTACTGAATTGGTGATCCCTTGATGCCTCAGAATATGTCCTACCAACCTATCCTTTCTTCTAGTCAAGTTGTGCCACAATTTTATCTTCCCTCCAATTCTATTCAATACCTCCTCATTCATTATGTGATCTACATATCTAATCTTCAGCATTCTTCTGTAGCACCACATTTTGAAAGATTCTATTCACTTTTTGTCTAAACTACTTGGCATCCATGTTTCACTTCCGTACATGGCTACACTCCATAAAAATATTATCATAAAAGACTTCCTGACCCTTAAATCTATACTCGATGTTAACAAATTTCTCTTCTTCAGAAACGCTTTCCTTGCCATTGCCAGTCTACATTTTATATCCTCTCTACTTCGACCATCATCAGTTATTATGCTCCTCAAATAGCAACACTTATTTACTACTTTAAGCGTCTCATTTCCTAATCTAATACCCTCAGCATCACCTGTTTTAATTCGACTACATTCCAATATCTTCGTTCTCCTTTTGTTGATGTTCATCTTATCTCATCCTTTCAAGACACTGTCATTCCGTTCAGTTGCTCTTCCAGGTCCTTTGCTGTCTCTAACAGAATTACAATGTCATCGGCGAACCTCAAAGTATTAATTTTTTCTCCATGGATTTTAATTCCTACTCCGAATTTTTCTTTTGTTTCCTTTACTGCTTGCTCAATATACAGATTGCATAACATCGGGGATACGCTATAACCCTGTCTCACTCCCTTCCCAACCATTGCTCCCCTTTCATGCCCATCGACTCTTATATCTGCCATCTGCTTTCTGTACAAATTGTAAATAGCCTTTCGCTCCCTGTATTTTACCCCTGCCACCTTCAGAATTTGAAAGAGAGTTTTCCAGTCAACATTGTCAAAAGCTTTCTCTAAGTCTACAAATGCTAGAAACGTAGGTTTGCCTTCCATTAATATATTTTCTAAGATATTTCGTAGGGTCAGTATTGCCTCATGTGTTCCAACATTTCTACGGAACCGAAATTTATCTTCCCCGAGATCGGCTTGTACCAGTTTCTCCATTCGTCTGTAAAGAATTCGTGTTAGTATGTTGCAGTCGTGGCTTATTAAATTGATGGTTCGGTAATTTTCACATCTGTCAACACCTGTTTTTTTTTGGGATTGGAATTGTTAAATTCTTCTTGAAGTCTGAGGGTATTTCGCCTGTCTCGCACATATTGCTCACCGGATGGTAGAGTTTTGTCAGGGCTGGCTCTCCCAAGGCTATCAGTAGTTCTAATGGAATGTTGTCTACTCCTGGGGCTTTGTTTCGAATTAGGTGTTTCAGTGTTCTGTCAAACTCTTCACGCAGTGTCATATCTCCCATTTCCTCTTCATCTACATCCTCTTCAATTTCCATTATATTGTCTTCAAGAACATCACCCTTGTGTAAACCCTCTATATACTCCTTCCACCTATCTACTTTCCCTTCTTTGCCTACAACTGGGTTTCCATTTGAGCTCTTGATATTCATGCAAGTGGATCTCTTTTCTCCAAAGGTCTCTTTAATTTTCTTGTAGGCAGTATCTATCTTACCCCTAGTGATATACGCCTGTACATCCTTACATTTGTCCTCTAGCCATATACATAAAAAATTACTAACACTCAAGAAATACAAAAAATGGGAACTATTCTAGTACCTTTCATGCTTTTAGTTTTCTTCTCGGAGGTTTTCTTTTTAGACATTGGAAACTTTTGTGGAGAATTCAAGTTAAATCGGCTGCTTGCAACACTGGCAAATATAAGACGTCGTTCTCGTCTTTCTTAGAGGACAGGTGGGGCATGTCTAACGTTTTCCAATCATTCTGCAACGCGTTCTATTCTAGTTTCTGCTACACCAAAAACACGGTGAATGGATGCATGAAGATCACGGTGTATGTGATAGCTGTTGATTCGCTTTTTATCTGTGGTGTCACCAGTGCTGCTTCAGAAGATTATAGCGGCTCACCTAAGTATTGACTTTGTAGGAACTGTGAAGGACAAACAGATTTACCCTACTTATGTCCAACATGCAGAAATATAATGTGATTGGCCAACACTGGAAGAAGCTCCGACGACCAGCAATATTTGTTTCGACCAAATATACTTCTAGCACAACCTTTAGCTAAACATTCGACCCCTACACTTCTGTCTTCATCACTATGATGACTTGTTTCTTTCAAGGAATTCACAGGTGGCAACACAAATTCGTCTTCACTTCCTCACTGTTCCTATTCTAAATTATGTTCACTTTCAGTTCAGTTACCACTATGCAATCCAATATCACTTCCTAAACTGTCCTCAAACTGTTTTAAAACAGTATCCTCAAAGTCAGGGTTCATGATACAAACAGTAACCGAAGGCCTGGCTACTTAAACTACTCGTATAACACAAAGACCCAGGTGCGGTCTCAGAGACCGTTAGCGCAACAGAAGCAGTAATAGTGTAGGACAACATTTCATTCAAGTGGCTACTAACAAAGGAAGTCACGGCAATTTCGGGAAAGAACATGTAACCTCCCCCCCTCACTTATCGACCTTAATGACAGTGAGAAATTAAACCGCGTGTACCTAATGGAAATTTGGGAAAAGCAATCGTCACCGAAGTTAATCTATCGGTAAAGAGGGAGGAAAGGGTTACATCTTAATGAAAGGAAAAATGCAAATGAAACTGGTGGAAATCAATTTTGAAAAGGGGTAAAGTTAATAAAGAAAGTAAATGTGCAGCCGTTACGTTAACAATTAACTAGCGGTAATTAGATATTTGAGATTTGGAGGAAATCACGGTCGCCAGTCCTAAGGACAATTACTATAGTAACTGAAAAAGAAAGGTTATTACACATATAATTAGCACTAGAAGCGTGGCAACTGAAGGTTGACACGTGTAGTGTGAAAACTGAAAGTTTGTCAGAAGTAATAAATTTCGCTACACTCTGACTTAATTTAGCAAAAGAATTAATAAAACCGGAAAATCGAAAGTTAATTTAGTGACTGAAGTCAATAGTGAGCTTTCTTTCTGAAGCACATCGAAATCCAGTAAAATACGGTTAGTCTTGGACTACCTCAACAATCATTTCAAAAGCAACTTGACTCTACGCAATTTAGAAACAAGAGATTTAACTTTGAACTTGAATTAAATGATTCTGAACTATTAACAATAGTAAAATTTAGTACGTACCAAGCTGAGCTGCAGTCACAGGTAAGCTAAAATATGCTAACAAAACTCGCACTCTAAATTTGTGCTCGTGTAACCTAAATATTGTAGCCAGCTACTGAACTTTGAAATTAAAGCAGTGAAATCTAATCATATTATTTTAATGCTGGCGTTTGAATTTCAACGACACTCGGGTTCATTTCGGAAAAGGAAAGGACCCTGCTTGGCAATGCAATTGGGACAATGAGCAACAAAGGTTCATGCTAAGTTGCTGTAATTTTGCGAGGCAAATGGAACAATTTGAAAAGCTGAGGTCTGCCATACAGTTCTGAAACTTTACGTGCTTTTAGTCTTCCTTGTTGGTTGATTGAAGGTTTGAAGCCGTCGATCGAGGAGGTGGCGACAGTCACTCATTGTCGGCCGTCGCTGTTGCAGAAGCTGGATGTTGGCGCGCCTTCTTCTCGACACGGTCACCAGGCGAAACGGGCTCTTGATGTGCGCCAGCTAATGCTTCCCGTCCGCGACACCATGTCAGAAACTATCATCGCGAGTCGAGCGCAATTACATGCTGCCAAACCCCGAAAGCGCGGCAACTCGCGGGAGCGTCACACAACACCTGCTCCACTCGCTACTCCAGCCAGACTCTCACTGTTCTGCCCGCGCTCCACGCGGCAGAGTTAACACTACCAAAGATCCTACACACTTATATTCTTCACACGACCTATCGATGTAATCGTTCGATAGCAGTTTTCCCTAGGCAAGACCCAGCGTAAAAATACAAATAATCTTTACACAACAAACCAATTATACATCGACATAAATGCATAAATATATATATACAAACAGTAAAACAATTACAATATATAAAGAGACAGAAATGTCATAATTTGAGGTAACAAAACAAGGAAAAAAAATAATAGTACAATAGATGGAAATAGGAGTATATGCATTTCCGGCGTTACACGTGCCCCACATTGTCTGAGGATGTTCGTGTAACGTAAACAGACTCAGAAAATGTCCCAAAAAAGAAACAGCGGAAATGCATATGCTCAAAACATCAACAAAATTTAGCATTCGTCTAATTAATCATAAATCAATTTTTAGACCATAATAATTGAGTGGGGACACTCCTAATCTTATTCCACTCTGTCATCTTGCACAAAATAAAACAGGTTGACAACATATTAAAATTCATAGAAGATATAGAAAATGGTTTAGCTATTCCAAAATCATTAAAATTCGTAACACTATGAGAAATGGAATACTATTTGCAAAATTAATCAGAGTACATGGTCATAAAAACAGGTAGATCAAAATACGCAAATTAATAATTAATTACATTGAATACACATTTTTACATAACCTTTTCATAATTAATATCTCGTCATGAGATTCCACTTAACGCTAAACAAGAAAATAATATTCAGTAGATCGAAAAAAACATAAATATTGACAGCAGAATTCTTTCACATCAGCTGTCCGGGAAGAAAAACTATTCCGCCTTTCGTACTCGCAAGTACAAAGAATGCCGACAGCGGCACAAGAGCCAACAGCGGCACAAGAGCCGACAGCGGCTCGCCTCGCCAGTATTGTTGCGCCCGCCTGTGCGGCACGCTTGATCTCTCTCGCCCTTGTAACGGCATTTCCAGAACGTCCGTTTCACTGAATTCTTTCGGTAAAACTCACTCCCGAGTAATCTCAAGGAGTCCATAAACACTATCACAGTGGATAACTCAACACTGTCCATCATCACACGCATGTACTAGCCTGAAACTTAAAACAGCGTCTAAGTACATCGGCAATGACTAGTAAATCACATATTTATGGAATCTTACAGCTAGTTACAAAATCATATTTACATTGCTTAATCTACTGTGACTCAGCTGAAAACTTAAACTAGCAGCTTGGATTTTTCAGTTGATTAGATCATGATTAAATTGATTAAAATTAAATTGATTAATCAAAATTAATTACTTATTAATTACAACTTCTTTAATGACCTTGGTCAGTCAAAAGCATGGCAATCTAGCAAACCTTAAATCTTACACTCTATATTTACATATTGTACAAATTACCCATTGTGTGGTATTAATCGATCCTAGGTTGGTACAATTTCAAATCTACTATATTTCGAATACCTAATAGCTTTCCAGAGCTTGGATACTCTAAGCAATAAGCATTTGTGTGAGGTATACCAATGACTTTATATGGTCCATTATAAACAAACTTAAAATTAGAGATTTCATGGTCTATCTCGCTCGATTTCTCATGAGCTTTTACAAGTACTAAGTCTCCGATTGCAAACTTAGCAAAACGCGCTTTAGCGTCATGACGACGTATGCGAGCATCGGCTTTTAGCTTCATTACTTCTCGCAAACGATCCTTTTTCACACCAATACTAATGTTAATCCGTGGAGGGAATTTGATTATCTCTTCCAATTCACTTTCTACACTTTTGTCAATGTTGAAATTCCTCATGTTATAGTAGTTCAAATTCATACCTACGTCAATACCATTCGGCCAGTTAACAATGTGTATAGGCTGGTATTGCCTATGCACACCGTCTCCTGCCTCGTCAAAACTAACTACTATTGTTTTATCTTGGGACGTACATGTCAACGTTTTGCTTTCGCAGTTAATCACTGCACGGTACTTTAACAGCCAATCTAACCCGATAATTACTTCCGTAGTTAAGTCTGGCACGACGACAAACTCTTGTTCAAATCGTGCCCCACATATCTCGAAGCTGACAAAAATCTGTTTTGTGACCGGTTTACTGGCCTTCCCAGTAGCACCGATAATTTTCACTCCTGTTACTGGCATAACTACGATGCCAGGTCTGTCTTTCAGTAACTCAAATATTTTCCCAGATACAGCACTCAATTCTGCACCGGTGTCAATCAACACGTTTAGTTGTAGGTCGTGCATATTAACAGACACTACTATCTGTCTACACTTGTCCTCGACTGTTTCTTTATTTTCCCACAGTAAATCCTCGTCTATATCCAGGTCATTCCAGAAAAAACCATCCGGCTTTGATCCTAAATCCAGTTTATCTGGCGGCTTTTTCAGCCTCTGTTCACATACAGTTTTTATTTCAACACGTTTGTCCTGAGGCTTAGTCTGTAGCTTCGCCTCCAATACCGAAACCTTTTCCTGTAACTCGTCAACTAGTGAGTGCTGCTTTGCTATCACTTCACTAATTGTCACCTTCGTTGATTCCTCTTTGGTCAGATTGATCTCATCTGCCAATCTACCTGGAAGAATGTGCCCAGTACCATCTGAAATTACTTCCTCTGGATCTGCGCAACCCACACTTCTATCGTCTGACGGTATAATGTCAGCTCTAGCCTCATACACGCTGTAATCTATGTGCTTTTCTACCAATCGTGTCCGGCTATCACTAAAATTTTCGTAATCTTTCTCCTTAATACTCTCGCAATGTTTAAACTGGATGTTCGCGTCGGATGGGTCGGCTACTTCTACCACTACAACTTTCGGTAAAGTCTGCCGGTTAGGGCCAGAACTTTCCGTTACTACTTCAACATTCAACTCCTGCGGGACGAAACACGACGCATCTTGCTCGTGCTCCCCGTTAACATCAACTATTTCTAGTAAAGTCTGCCGGTTAGGGCCAGAACTTTCCATCACTTCACAATCACTATCTTCCTGCGGGACGAGACGCGGCAAATCCTGCCCGCGCTCCCCATAAACACTTCTCCCGTACAGGCCCCTATAATCTCTTAGTTCGTCGTATAAGCGACCGAACTGCCTTAACCAGACCTCATCCCTCTCTGCATCCCCTCGCTCGATGACGGACGTTTTATCCGACATCTGATCTTCTTTCAACACTTGCGAATCATTCTTAAACTCAATCTCCAGTTCCGCTGTGGGTATTACAGCTGCCCCTTTATAATCGATTTCCAGAACACTACTTAAATTGTTCTCACTGACAGTGAATGCATTTTCTACTGCCGTGTATACAGTTGATCTACTACCTGTGGGCGCACTCCTTTCTCCTAACACTGGCACACTCTCCCGCCGTTGATTATTCCACACGGAATTTTCATAACGACGACACCTGGGTTTTCTCCTGTTATTGGGCCGCCAAAATTTCTCCACGCCTGGTCGGCCCCTCACCGGCGCGGCTAATGGTTTCCCTGTCTCGTCCCAGCAGATACGCTCCCCGGATGCTGCTGAGGCGGCTGATCACACCCTCTGGCGTTATTACTATTCTGTGAAGCCCGTATCACGTTAGTATGATACTGGTTTCCGTCATTCCTGTTATTATTTGCATTGTACCGTTTGTTATTACGGTCCGAACCATTATTGTTATTGCTGCCATGGTTGCGGTATGCATTATTCCCATGGTTATCGTTGTTGTGGTTGCTGTGGTACCCGTTGTTGTTACCACGGCCTCTACCACTGTCGCGATTATTGCGCCAATTGTCCTCGTCCTCAACTCTTTCCAGGAAATCACTGATTGTCCTGTAATTGCTTCCTACGTATCGTTTTGTATCATCTGGAAGCTTCTTGTAGAGTTCCCAGACTATTTCGGATTCCGAGCGGCGGTCACGCAAATATTCCAACTTGCGGATCCAGCCCTCACAAAACTCCTTCATCGAACCGCGCGAATTCGCATCGAAAGGCCTCGATACGACAAATTCGCGCCAGACTCTTTGCTGTTTTTGCTCTGACCAGTATTCAGCCAGAAACAAATTTTTAAATTCGTCAAAAGTCAGGTTCGTAATGTTGAGGTTTAAGCCCCAACGCTTGGCATCACCAGCCAACACATCAATAATCGCATTAATTTTTCTCTCATCAGTCCATGATCTGGGTAAAACTCTTTCACAATTTTTAATGAAATCCGTCGCATGTATACCGCCTTTTTTCAAGGGGTCGAACCGCTCCTCTTTCGTCAACAATTCCGAACTATGTGCACAGATTGGCACATAGCTCTGCTTTTCGTCAAGTTTCTTTTCTAATTCCGACACTCTCGTAATTACTTGGCAAGTGGTTGTCGCAAGCGTTTCCACTTCCCTCTTTTTCTCTTCGCAGGTATTAGCCTGCTTCGCCACTTTGGTATCTACTTCGGATACTAAAGCCTTTAAAGTTTCCACCTTCTTTTGATCCTCTTTTTTCACTAATTGAATTTGTTCCGTCACCTTATTCTCGATGATCGGAGCAACTGCGTCTCCTACACTTTTCTCGATTCTGCTAATTTCGGAATCAAAACGAGTATTTATGCTCGCAATTTCCGCCTGAACGCCTATCATTTCCTGTTTAAGATTACCGATTTCGGTATTAATCACGACAATATCGTCTTTGATTTTATCAACTTTTGTGTTAACAACTTCAACATTGTTGTTAACAACATTAATAGCTTTGTTCTGACTGTCTAGCTTTCGTTCAATTTTTTCAGACTGAGCTTCTTGCTTGGCCGATTGACTCTTGATTTCGTTAATCAAAACATTCAATAAATCAGTTACATTCCCGGAAACTACCGGTTTTACTTCCGCAGCGGCTTCCTCTTTAATTGTCCCCCCGTATTCTTCATCAAGGGATTCAGATTCGATTTTCACTTCCGATTCCGAAATATTTTCTAAAGTGTGGAATTCCATTTCTGCTCTTTGTTGCGTTTCGGCGGTCGCGTCTTTCATGCTAGCCGCCTGCCCCTGAACAATGGGTACCGCGGTGCGCGTTTCCCACTGTTCGACCGATTGTTCCGTATCCAAGTCTACCAAATTTTGGCAATTGTTGCCTTCACTCATTTTAATAATTTTCAATATAACTGCCAAATCTCAAATATAATTAGGATTACTCCCACTACTTATTCTCGCTGACGTAACGGCCTGTACGTAACCAGTACTTTGTTACGAGATTTGCAACATACAAAATTCGTGTCCAGAACAACCTCAAATCCGAAGATTGTCCTGTCACCAGGTCGCCACGTGTAACCTCCCCCCTCACTTATCGACCTTAATGACAGTGAGAAATTAAACCGCGTGTACCTAATGGAAATTTGGGAAAAGCAATCGTCACCGAAGTTAATCTATCGGTAAAGAGGGAGGAAAGGGTTACATCTTAATGAAAGGAAAAATGCAAATGAAACTGGTGGAAATCAATTTTGAAAAGGGGTAAAGTTAATAAAGAAAGTAAATGTGCAGCCGTTACGTTAACAATTAACTAGCGGTAATTAGATATTTGAGATTTGGAGGAAATCACGGTCGCCAGTCCTAAGGACAATTACTATAGTAACTGAAAAAGAAAGGTTATTACACATATAATTAGCACTAGAAGCGTGGCAACTGAAGGTTGACACGTGTAGTGTGAAAACTGAAAGTTTGTCAGAAGTAATAAATTTCGCTACACTCTGACTTAATTTAGCAAAAGAATTAATAAAACCGGAAAATCGAAAGTTAATTTAGTGACTGAAGTCAATAGTGAGCTTTCTTTCTGAAGCACATCGAAATCCAGTAAAATACGGTTAGTCTTGGACTACCTCAACAATCATTTCAAAAGCAACTTGACTCTACGCAATTTAGAAACAAGAGATTTAACTTTGAACTTGAATTAAATGATTCTGAACTATTAACAATAGTAAAATTTAGTACGTACCAAGCTGAGCTGCAGTCACAGGTAAGCTAAAATATGCTAACAAAACTCGCACTCTAAATTTGTGCTCGTGTAACCTAAATATTGTAGCCAGCTACTGAACTTTGAAATTAAAGCAGTGAAATCTAATCATATTATTTTAATGCTGGCGTTTGAATTTCAACGACACTCGGGTTCATTTCGGAAAAGGAAAGGACCCTGCTTGGCAATGCAATTGGGACAATGAGCAACAAAGGTTCATGCTAAGTTGCTGTAATTTTGCGAGGCAAATGGAACAATTTGAAAAGCTGAGGTCTGCCATACAGTTCTGAAACTTTACGTGCTTTTAGTCTTCCTTGTTGGTTGATTGAAGGTTTGAAGCCGTCGATCGAGGAGGTGGCGACAGTCACTCATTGTCGGCCGTCGCTGTTGCAGAAGCTGGATGTTGGCGCGCCTTCTTCTCGACACGGTCACCAGGCGAAACGGGCTCTTGATGTGCGCCAGCTAATGCTTCCCGTCCGCGACACCATGTCAGAAACTATCATCGCGAGTCGAGCGCAATTACATGCTGCCAAACCCCGAAAGCGCGGCAACTCGCGGGAGCGTCACACAACACCTGCTCCACTCGCTACTCCAGCCAGACTCTCACTGTTCTGCCCGCGCTCCACGCGGCAGAGTTAACACTACCAAAGATCCTACACACTTATATTCTTCACACGACCTATCGATGTAATCGTTCGATAGCAGTTTTCCCTAGGCAAGACCCAGCGTAAAAATACAAATAATCTTTACACAACAAACCAATTATACATCGACATAAATGCATAAATATATATATACAAACAGTAAAACAATTACAATATATAAAGAGACAGAAATGTCATAATTTGAGGTAACAAAACAAGGAAAAAAAATAATAGTACAATAGATGGAAATAGGAGTATATGCATTTCCGGCGTTACAAACAACCAGACAAAGTTGTAACCACCTACCTTACCCCTAAGCAGTAGCAACCGACGGACCCGGGACGTTAAGGGTTATATTATGCACACTCATTTGGTGTTTATATATGCCGAAGTAAGTAAATGTGTGGAAGTACAAATTTTACAGATTTACAGAATTCGTTTTATTTAAGCAGCTCACACTGCTGTAACAACGGAAAGAAGGGATCCAGCAGAAGAATCGTTCTATCCGGTTTCAAAAGGCGAGTATCCCACCCTTTAAAATACTCTGACAGAAAAATGGAGCGACAGCTGCTTCTGTCCTCATTACGCCTTCGTCAACAAAAATTTTGCATGCGATCATATCAGTGTTCTTTTGTGTTGAAAGAGAGTAGCAGAAATACAGTGACTGTGGAATAAGAGGGGACATTTCCAGTCGGAG
This sequence comes from Schistocerca americana, assembly GCF_021461395.2. NCBI lineage: Eukaryota > Metazoa > Arthropoda > Insecta > Orthoptera > Acrididae > Schistocerca > Schistocerca americana. Next base: position 787,673,784 of record NC_060122.1, on the reverse strand, counting down.
GAAAAGAGAAAGGAGAGAATGATGATGGGAGAGAAAAAGTGACAAAGAAAGAGAAAGATGGATGAAAATAGCAGTGGGGGCCAAAGAGGAGATTTTTCTGGTCATTGAGACACAGTGGTAGTAAAAGAGAAAGATACGTGGATAGACGAAGTATTAATGGGAGCAAAAGACGAAGGAGAGATTGCACATGTGGGGGGGGGGGGGGGAGGCAGGCGTGTGTAGCCCTCCTCCAGACTGGCGATTTTTAAAACGAAAAAGTTTACGCACTTTCTCCCATCCCCTATTCCGACATGTTAAAGTTCACCAGTCTAGCAGTCAAAACCCAAGAAAACCATTCCCATTGGCAAATGTGTAGAGGAGACAGTGGTGGTTAAGAGAAAGACGGCAGACTATAAGCGAGAAAGCAAGAGATATTGGCAATGGGAGGGAAGAAAAATGGGGCTCAGAAAATGGAAATGGAACGGACAGAGAGTGAAAGTGGCATAAAAGGAGACAGCGTTAAGGAAGAGCGAGAGAAAGGGATGGAGACAGTGATATTGGGAGAGACAGACAGCAGAAAGTGCCAGTGGGAGGAAAAACGAGGCAGTGGGAGAGACACATATATAGATAGTAGCAATGAAAGGAAGGTACGCAATATGAAGGTATCGCTACAACGAGATATTGGGTAAAGGGGTTTGGAATGTTCTGCGTTATAAGAATGCGAATATGTTTGCAACCTAAACTTTTGGTGGGGAAGATTTACTTCAGTTGTCGTTCGATTTTTTCACAGGTCGCGGAACGAAACCCACATGTTTCAGAGTATAACGTACCTCTAGGCAATGACGGATTTCTGAAGATGAACAGGAGTACTGCAGACCTCCGGTCACTTAAATGACACCCTCATGTGATATCTGCAATACGTTGAGCACGAACTCCTGTTTGACAATAAATATTCGTGATTTTTATAAGCGAGAGACACGGCCAGTGGACGACAATAAAACCTTTGTTAATACCGTGTTAATTAGCGTATTTCTGAGGAATCACGGATAGATTTGGCGCCGGAATAGTTTTAAGGACATCTACCATACCGCTTCGTCTGCTCTTGTCATCAAGGCCTATTTTAGAAATGTATTGGTTGTGGAATACTATGTTGACTTGTGTCAGAAACAAAGCTGAAAGTAGCATAGCGCTTCGTCTGCTATCGTCATCAAGGTCTATTTCAGCTAGATGTTGGTTATGGAATACTATGTTGACTTGTGTCAAAAACAAAGCTGAAAACAAAAATTAAAAGAAGAAATAAAATCTGAGAATTGTTGAAAGGGATCAAGAAAAGTAAATACACTTAACCCAAGTTTAGAGTCCACAGTACATTTCGAGTTAAGGGGCTTGAAATGATGTGTCTTTGTATCGAAGCTTCTGCCCACATGGGCAGTGTAGAGGTCATGTAGACTGACCTTTAATCGTTACTAAGTATCTGAATTAATGGGTGTGTGAAATTCCACTGTAATAGGGTGGGGCGTCGGGGGAGGTAAGGGATGGCAACTGGTAGGCATTGATACATCAGAAAATCTAGACTGACATGCCGCTCCCGTGAAGATACGCTTTAAGGCTAGGAAGAAGAAGAAAAGATACTGGAACCAGCTGCTATACTCACGCATCATACGATCCACATTAAAACAAGTTTAAGTTCCTGCATATTTTCTAATAGAGCATTGGAAAAACAAATATTGTGATTCCGTGCAATAACAAGTTACTACAGTGCCAAATGTTGTCATTTCCAGACGGAAACTTAGTATCCTGGCGTTTAAAACTTAAAGACTAAAGCAACTGTTAAGAAATATAGTTCAGTGGACTTGGACAATAGGTAGAAAGATCTGCTGCAATACAGTACAGATGGTAGCGGAAGAAATATGCAATTAGACCAACATAAATCATGCTTTTATTCCACTACAATAATTACACATCAATTACAGCGATTTGTGACGGTCCCTTGGACATTACAAAAGGAGTGACTTGTTTCTTAATGGTGTGTGTGATCACTGCGGATTGTAATGCATGCTCTGCGACAGGCCCCCATGCTTTCATACGAATAGGTTGTGTAATAGTCGCCTAGTCGTAGACATTGCTATAATCGCACTATTTCACTCCCATTTACGGAGCTTGTTAGCACTTGATGTTAGGTTGGCGCCATTAAAATGCATTGTGGTAATCGCTGCTGCTTGCTGGATCGCTGCTGTGTCTCGATGCTGATGCTAGCTCTAAATCTGGTTGTCTAGGGACAAAAAGAAGAGGTCCCGTGTTTTTGATGTGCTTTTGATGATAAATAACTAGCGAAACCAACAAATATTTAAACTTCAAATATTTATTACTCTGGTGGCCATCTTAATTCCACTGTCCACCAAAGACAATGACCCAACACAAAGTAGTACTTCTTTTAGATGTTCTTTGCATTATTTATCCACCTCGAACAATAACACACAAACACACTTTACCAAAGTGACATTCCGACTGCGCCCCCAGCCCTTCTTGCTGCTTGTATTTATAACCTTGTCAAAGAACTACTAAAAAGAGATATAGTTTATAAGTCACATGTACATGTGTTATTGTAATTTGTGCAGAAAAGTTCTTAATTTATATCAAGAGACATAATTTAACATGTTATTAAAATGACAGACAGATTTGTTGGCTTGACAGAATTATTCTTTGTTACAAAAAGGCCGTTTTTTAGAAGTTTGTCAACTGACTTCTCTAATTTGCATAAATAAGTAAATAACATGAATTATTAAGAATTACATTGGTTTTCGTCTAAGATGGGATTGTTTACGTGAATACTGAGTGAAAATGGTCCTAATGAACAAATAGGATTCACTGGCTGATTTTTATTTAAGAAGATCCAAAATACGTGAGTTGGCCACTATTTTTCGTACTTCATATTAATTATTTAAGACGAACTTAGTGTTTTTATATGATGACATTTGCTGTATCCGTGATCAAGTGATATTGACCTTTGTGTGGTCAGTTATTCAGTATATTTTAATGGGTTGACTATTTATGGAGACATGTTATGCAATCATTGTTAACATACACAATAACTTTTCTATAATCATAAATACTCGTTAAACTGAAACTTCCTGGCAGATTAAAACTGTGTGCCCGACCGAGACTCGAACTCGGGACCTTTGCCTTTCGCGGGCATGTGCTCTACCATCTGAGCTACCGAAGCACGACTCACGCCCGGTACTCACAGCTTTACTTCTGCCAGTATCTCGTCTCCTACCTTCCAAACTTTACAGAAGCTCTCCTGCGAACCTTGCAGAACTAGCACTCCTGAAAGAAAGGATATAGCGGAGACATGGCTTAGCCACAGCCTGGGGGATGTTTCCAGAATGAGATTTTCACTCTGCAGCGGAGTGTGCGCTCATATGAAACTTCCTGGCAGATTAAAACTGTGTGCCCGACCGAGACTCGAACTCGGGACCTTTGCCTTTCGCGGGCAAGTGCTCTACCATCTGAGCTACCGAAGCACGACTCACGCCCGGTACTCACAGCTTTACTTCTGCCAGTATCTCGTCTCCTACCTTCCAAACTTTACAGAAGCTCTCCTGCGAACCTTGCAGAACTAGCACTCCTGAAAGAAAGGATATAGCGGAGACATGACTTAGCCACAGCCTGGGGGATGTTTCCAGAATGAGATTTTCACTCTGCAGCGGAGTGTGCGCTGATATGAAACTTCCTGGCAGATTAAAACTGTGTGCCCGACCGAGACTCGAACTCGGGACCTTTGCCTTTCGCGGGCAAGTGCTCTACCATCTGAGCTACCGAAGCACGACTCACGCCCGGTACTCACAGCTTTACTTCTGCCAGTATCTCGTCTCCTACCTTCCAAACTTTACAGAAGCTCTCCTGCGAACCTTGCAGAACTAGCACTCCTGAAAGAAAGGATATAGCGGAGACATGGCTTAGCCACAGCAGGAGGTAAACAGTCAATTCTTTTAAGGCGGTGGTTTCTCTTTGGACATACAGTTTTCAACAACTCATGATTTCATATGATATGTTTGAAAACACATTCGCGTTTTTCCTCGACACAGTCCCAAATCACGTAACTTCCATGAACTCATAATGCCTAACACAAATTATAGTCCTAAATAAAAACCAAAATCTGGCCTAAGATTTAATAAATGATGCATCAAAATTAAATACTGGCCCAGTGGTTTCATTTCCAAACCACTCAAAAAGGCAGTAGTACAAATTCAAATTTAATAATAACAATAATACTGATAATAAAGTGGTGGTTTTAGCTAGAAACCACTGGTGCTCAAAGGGTTAACCAGATTCTATTCCAGAAATCTTCACTATTGCAATGAAGCCTGAGCAATCATATAGAGCTAGGGAGTAGTATGTAGTATAAAGCCTATGCCGATTATGTTGTGGTCGTATATTTATTTATTTACTTTTTTTTTGTACGTGTCAACTAATGTTTACGACCGAAAGCAATCGGTGATGCATTACAGTTCGAATAATATAGAATGTATGAAGGTGGTAGCAGTTTAAAGCTGACAGAACATCGTCTTTGACATGAGAATCTCGTCACTTGCGTGCTGTGACAGTTTGTACGAAGGAAAATAACAACAGACATCCACTAATCAATGTGATTTTGGATAGACGGAACAAATTCTAGACTTAATATATCAGAATTACAACAAATTGCAAAACTTGCTGATTAAATATTTTTTAAGTAGTAGCATACTGAAATCTTACGTTCTTTCAGATAAATGAAAGACGACTGAAGAAGTCTGACAGATAGAGATGACCTGTTGAACGTAGCTGTTGCACATGCCAAAAGGAGAGATTGCGCAGTTACTAGCCAGTCGCAAAATTTGGACGATCTCTGTGTTCCTACAATTAGCACTCTGTTTTCGCTGTGAGTTGTAATTTGTGTTATTCGTTTCTCTATTTGTCGTATAGTTCTATTCTACTTTCTCAGAGTGGCACAAAAACGGTGAACGGGAGTTCGCCGACGTAATTAACGTCTCGGCGGTGGCTGACGACAGAACGTCCGATGAGGCTGTGGCGGTGCGACTGTCCTTTGTCAGAAACAGAACAATGGAAGGCGGCATCGCTGATAAAACTCGCACGCGATTTAATTAGAGCAGAGGCTTCAAGACCGCAGCAGAACACAGAGGATTGCGCAGCTATAGCTGGCATTGCACTGGGCTCCGCGGATCTCTGCCGCTGTCTGACAGGTACAAAGGCACGGGCGAGGGGGCGTCGGCTTCCGATGTCACGAGAGCGCTCTTTGTGCGCAGTGAAAGGTAATTTCAGAGTGACACTAGCTGCACTTTTAGTTTTAAATTGTATGTATTTGTTACTTTTCGCTACACACAGAGCTATTGCTAACGTCTGCTTACACTGTCATGTACGAGACCTGTCCGGCAAATATTCCCTCCAATTTCGTTCTGTTTAATAGAAGCGGGTAGCGTTACATGTGTTTAACGAACAACCCACGTCACCAGCTGAAACACGTCACTTTACGGGTCACCACTGATAATACAGTCTCGTCAGTAACTGAGCTAGGGTGGATCCTGATACCAATATTAGATGTGAGAGACAAGCACCTCCCTCCAATATTTCAACAAAGGTTTAATCAATCTTATATCAAACGATTAAATATTATATGTGGAGATAGGAAATCACGGGAACAACTGAAATAGCTCATCACTTCACTGCAATTTGCATTTATTGTAACACTTGATAACAGACCAAGGAAATGTTGCGTGCTACACTTGGTAGATAATAGCACTAGAACAATAATAAACACCTGAATCAGTTTTCTGCACTTTGCAGGCGAACACAATTTAAGTTCTCCCATAAATATAAATATGCGCGTAGGCGCGTTAAAGAACTGGTTATGAAACAGTCACTTATAACATCAAAGCAGGCAAACTTAATTTAAAGAGGAAAATAATTAGCATGTTTATTCATTGACTAAAACATTAAGGTGAATAACAGGAAAGTCCACCGTCCACAACGCCTTACGGCGACGGTTAACCTCCAGTAAGTTCCTTTCTTTACAATATGACATTAAGTACAGCTCAATAGCAAAGAAAAAGCGTTTAGATACCACCGATATATATATATATATATATATATATATATATATATATATATATATATATATATATAAGCGCATAAGCACGACTAAAAACTAGTGGAAAAACACTATATTGGAAATTGACAAATCTATACTCAAAGGAGCCACACTCCATCTGAACACCTCAAAAATGGCTACAAAATTAAGAATAGATTAACTAGAATAAATAACAGATACACGGCTTCTGACGGCCGAGAAACTGTGTTGGGCTATTGAGCAGTAACTAATTTAAGCTAGCCACAACATACGCTAATCAGGTAACCGGCGTATTTAAAGACAAGCGTCGAGCAAGGACCCTGGCCAGAAGGTAATGGAACCAGTACTAACTTACAACTAACTACAGAACTGAAATCACCTGATGATAGCTTGACCATTACCGATGTGGCTTACGATGGACAGTCAATAGACTGAACACTCAGCTGAAACCCAAGTATAACGCAGAGGGGCGAAACGCCCAGCCCAAAGCATGTTTAGCACAAACGCTTAATTTGAGAACAAAACAACCATGAAACAAGTACACTAGTTTCCTCCAAAAAAATCAAAACTAGCAGGTTTCCCTTACACGGCAGACGTGCCAACACTTCCGTTCATACCCCAGAATCAACTAGCGCAACATAGATCATTGACACATTTCGGATAATATTTTAAAACACTTTGTTTACCACAAGCCTTAATTAGTTCAAAGGTTAGGCTCTGTTATTGATGGCACGCAAATGAGGTAGGAAGTTAAGGTCTACAATTCTACTTTGCCATTTAACACGCGTCGTGACGACAAAAGAAAGAATCCAGCTAATTAATTGAAAGTCACTACTTGGGTTCAGTATTTGACGATGCGCTTAAAATCAACAGACAAAGGTGATAGTCAAATTTACACTTGCAAGCTGCACACGCAGAAGGCGAGCATAAGGTGAACATTAAATAAACTGCTCCTTGTTCAAATCATTTACGCCGACGAAACAAATAATATTCTCCGAATTACTACAGACGCCGGAATACCCAGTTGCTTGCAAATGAGGCAAATAATGGGCAAAACGTCGTACTTTAAGTCTGATGACATCCGCAGGATAGGAGTTTCAGTGGACAACCAGGCCTCTTACCCTTGGATCCACCTTCAACAAAACGGCATGGCGTCCTGTACGCTCCCAGACGTCCGCAATCAGAGTCCCTTCGCCCGACCGACGCTCTCCCGCAAACACGGCAGGCAGCCGGCCACAGCAGTGCCACAGCGCCCTCTGGCTAGGCTAACAAAACAGCAGACCGCAAAGGGCGAATTTCAAAAGGAACGCGCTACAGACAAGGGGGAAACGCAGAGAACGAACCGTGACATTTCGTCACGGTTCAAGATGGACGAACTGTCTCCTTTATATTGTCACGTGTTGCACCTTAAGGTCGACGAACAGTGACGAGAGATCAGCGTACTGGAGAATGTGGTCCATTGTGTGATGAAGTCTGTCAGTTACTTCTTCTGTGTTAACGCCTTCTACAGACCAGTAATGGTTCATGGTATACTCCTCAAAAGACCGCAATATAAAGCATTAATCGATAATATTCTTCTCGGGTATGCAGCCGCGTCATAACGTCTTCATGACACAACATTTCCGCGGTCCAACTGGCCGCCATCTTCAGGTGAGAGTGCTGGTGCACGATCTCGCCGGAACTGACTTCCCAGCGCAAGCGGCGGCCCCTATATAGGCCGCAGAAGACCCACAAAGCGTGCGCGAGAAGGTGCCGTAACTGCCCTCTAGCGCAGTAAACATACCGCGACGCCAGTGCTGGAAATAGGCGAAATCGAGATATCGCTGTCAAAAATTAAAAAATTTTTATTCCGACAATCGAAACACAGACCGTTGTTTTCTAATGTCAGATAACACCGGGTCCCAAGTCTTACTTAAAAGATAACCCCAGCTTCAAGCTGTGATCCATCGTTCAAGCGTACGGGGGTCCTGCGGACGTTGGCGAGAAGAGCTTATGCCATTTCAGATGGAGAAAGCTTGACACAAGAATGGCTATACAGATAAACAGATCCGTCGTGCTTTCCAGTTTGGATCTTCGCCTGAACCACCAGAAGATACCTGCAAATCGGTGGATTTTCTGCCTTTTGCTGGGAGCATTTCCTCGAAGATAGGAAGAATTCTGAAAAGATACCATATCAAAAGTATTTTTCGTCCGCCAGCCAAGATTAGAGCGCTCCTTGGCTCTGTAAAGGATGACTTGGGTTTGAGGAAGCCCGGTGTGTGCAAGATCCCTTACCGTTGTGGGAAGGCTTATATTGGTCAGCCAATCCGGACCATTCAGGACCGATGTGTTGAGCATCAGCGGCACACACGGCTGCTTCAACCTGGGAAATCTGCAGTGGCGGAGCACTGTCTCACCGAGGGACACAGAATGCTCTATGACGAGACAACAAATGGTTGCCCCTGCATCTCGCTATTGGGACTGTGTTTAAAATAATCCATAGAGATTCGTTTATCTGACAATCTTATTAATAGAGACAAGGGTTATCTTTTAAGTGAGACTTGGGACCCGGTGTTATCTGACATTAGAAAACAACGGTCTGTGTTTCGATTGTCGGAATAAAAATTTTTTAATTTTTGACAGCGATATCTCGATTTGGCCTATTTCCACCACTGGCGGCGCGGTATGTTTACTGCGCTAGAGGGCAGTTACGGCACCTTCTCGCGCACGCTTTGTGGGTCTTCTGCGGCCTATATAGGGGCCGCCGCTTGCGCTATGAAGTCAGTTCCGGCGAGATCGTGCACCAGTACTCTCACCTGAAGATGGCGGCCAGTTGGACCGCGGAAATATTGTGTCATGAAGACGCTATGATCTGGCTGCATACCCGAGAAGAATATTATCAATTATTATGCCGGGAAAGCCTTCGCAGCAAAAGCAATAATTTTTTTTTGTCGTCAGAATTATTTGATGTATTTACTCTCATGTTCTCCCAGCTTTTTTTTTTTTTTTACTGATGGTCGTATTAAAAGTTGGATGTGCTTAGTGGCTTCTTCCTTGTTAAGTTATAGCAGTACATTTTACTATGAAGCACGCATCGCTGTGTTTCAGGAGCGTGGAAGAAGACAACACTACTCAGCATCCAAGTTAAATACAGTGTACCTTTATCGTGAACTAAACGTCGCCGATTTACTTCTCTGATAGATATTAATCACAGATAAAAAATATCTTTCATTATCTGGTTTTATAGTCTCGGGCCTAGCAATCTGAAATGTACTTTGGTTACATTTTAAAACTACATTTTCGTAGCGAAAGTGATTTCAGTGTTTGCTTCCTACTGCGACCAGAGACGCTTAGCTGACGGCTAACACCGGCCGATTATTGAACCCTGGACTATCTCTGCGCTACACCACGCAGCGACTTAGCGTTTACCTTTTCTCAAAACAGTTTCAAAATGAATCATTCAAGAATAATTAAATTGATTTCTGACAAAACTAGTCTTTTATTGCACTTCAAAAAAATTGAAACTCCTTCTTAGTTACGATTTCCTCATATTACATCTTAATAACATATGTAGGGTATTTTTCAGAAAGTAAAGTTTGTCGAACCTATTGATCTCAAATATTTTCACAGCTCAAGATACATATCGGTCACATGAGCTAGCACGGAACCTAAACCAACACTCAGTGAAGAAACTGACCTAACAAAACGATCTGAAGAAAGTGAGAGCGAGGTACACTAATTAAATTTTTTTAAATTCAAATTACGGCTTCAGGCCGTCAAAAGGTGGCTACAGTTTGTACTAAAAGTATATGATCCCAGACTGAATAGTTGTAGTAGGTTGTCTACTAAAACCAGCTTCCCAGCCTTATATACCTGCTCATGCTTCATTGCAATAGTTTAGATTTCGGAAAGGATCTTGTTAACCCTTTGAATACCAGTGGCTTCTGCTTGAAACCACGAATTTATTATTATTATTATTGTTACTATTATTACTGAAGTACCAGTGCCTTTACCATGAAAACACCGATGTTGTTGCGAAACACAAACATCGAGTGGTACACTAAGTTACTTGTACGAATGTAGTCCATTGAAGCAGTCACTTATAGCATTCAGAGGAACAAGCGGCGCCGAAATTTCGCAACTTGACTGTAGCAGATTGTGACGTGTGGCTGGCTTTTTTAAAGTGGCGTTACTAAAGAAATCATTGAAAGTAAGCTTATCTAAGGTTATTGTAACGTAAATTTCAGTTTGTGTTACTGCTTTCGTTAGTGTCTCGAAATGAAACCAACGGGGTAGTATACGGTTTTGATACGAAATTTATTAAATTTTATTCTCATTTTTGCTTTTTATTTAGGACTGTAACTTGTTTAGCGCATTATAAGTTCATGGAAGTTCCAAGATATGGAATCGTGTAGAGCAGGACTTCCCAACCTGTGGTCCGCGGACCCCTTTGGGGTCCACCGGCTCTTTCTAGGGGCTCCGCGGCCACCTATCACCAAATCGTGTAAAATAATGAGTAACATTATTGAATAAAAATGTGAAAATCAAATTCATCACTATTTTTTTCGTGAAAAAACATGTGTACTTTTACTTCAGGTCGTATCCCCAAGCAGCCTTTGCGGTTCCTAAGTGAGGACGTATACAGAATTTAGTGCCGGAAAATGCGGCTTCTCTGATCGACTGTTTAGGAACAATACGGGGGTCTTTTGTGCGCTGGCTCACGGCGCTAGATGCGCTGAAACCTTTTACGCATGCGCGGAGCGAGCTTTGTCGACCCATCACAGTGCTCGCTGGCACGTATACGGCCCCAGGCATCGTTAAATGTTAAACTTGCCTTGTCAGTGCACTACCTGTTTCATAAGTCGATTTTTGACCAGTTCATTACTTCTAACATGGATCGGTGGCTGAAGTCAGGACTATTGAAGAAGGCTGCAGTTTCTCCATCGCCTTCACAACAAGGGAAGTTTCCAGTTGAAAAGAATGAGGAGGGAGGACGACCAAAGGAAGACTTTACATACATTTGAACATTTTTCTTCGGATTTCACGAAAAACCACACACACACACACACACACACACACACACACACACACACACACACACACATACACACGGATGTTACGAAATATGCATGCTTCTTTCACAACAGTAGCCAAATAGTGGAAGTGAAAAGACCATAAGCGACAGCTTGTCAACAGCGAACAGTTTGGACGTGACTTCGATTGCTCTTGGAGGAAGAAGGCTCCATGGTGTGAAATTTCAATTACCAAGTAATTTTAATCAGGCTATAGTGTGTTGAACAAAGGGAGTAAATCCACTAGTAAGTGTCTGGATACAGTGGGAATTCAAATTGGATCGTTAATTTCAAGTTGTTTTCATTCATCTCTAAACCAAAGACTATTAATACTTCGGTGGTAGGGGGGGGGGGGGGGTCATTGGGAACATGGCACCTGCATTAAGAAGTTTTCAGTTCCCATGGGTTTCACTCTGAAATTTGAAGTTACTGTGCTCTTGACTGACTAGGAGTCAGCCATGGATTTTCGGCTGAAAAAGGGGTCCGCCAGCTGAAGAGGTTGGGAAGCCCTGGTGTAGAGGAAAAGTTGCGACTTTGCTTTCAAATATGTCATATGAAATGATGGGTGATTGGAAACTGTTTGTCGTAGTGGTTTGAAAGTAAAACCACCTGCTTAAAGCAATTAATTGTGTACTTTTTGCCAATTTCTTCTTCTTTTCTTTACTTAATATGAAAACGAAGGTTAATTTTGTGAAATATTTGACAGTTATATTACAAAATGAAACCACCTCCTTCTTACAACTGAGTGTTTGCTTTTTGTCTAATTCTTTTTCTGTCTTACTCTGGTAATAAAGGATAAGTAGATGCAGATGTAGGCCACTTTCCAATTCCAAATCTTAATCCGTTGTTGCTTTTTCGAATTTTCCCAGTATGCCTCCATTGCTTCAGTGTGTATTTCTTCCGCCTTGAGATCACTTTCTGTCTGCAGCAGGAGAAGTGTCTGTTGCATTGTGCAATGATTAGGGGAGTGAGCTTGGATGATCAGGTGCTCGTTCTAAGCCATGAGGGCAGAACGCAGAATCCGCTTTCTTTCCTGTCAAAACATAGGTTACAGAACATTAAGAAGTAACTGACATTATTTGCAGTGCAAGAGGTCCAGCCAAAATATCGGTGACTAAATCTTGTGTATGTATGTATATTTATATCCATGTGTATTTTGTTACTGTACCTTGGCCGTTACTGGTCACTTTTGGGAAACCTCAGTGTGCTATAAATGTGGCCCCACTTGGGTTTTCCCACCAACAATAGCCTGCCTACGACGAGGTTGTGTGGTGTCTCATCTTGGAATTTAAGAATTTAGTCAACCTTTGGGTTGGCCATTAGCTTAATTATATCAATTTATTGTATTACTTCGATAATTCAATGTCTACAGTTAAGAGTTAACTGTTATGGAGATGTGAACATAACCATTTAAAATTACTCGTTGGAAAAAATTCTTACAATTGTTATTATCACCCTTTTGGGTGAAACATACAGCAAAATTAAACTTCCTTGGAGATGAAAATTTAGCTATTTAACGTTTCATTGTTTTCAGTAAAGATTTCCGATTAATACCATTCTCATTATTTTGGGCGAAAGGTACTTACAATTGAAATTTAACTTCTTTTCGTATTAAAATTGAATCTTATAAGATCCGACTTTTTTTGTAGAAATTTTTATATCTTCATTATCATCGCTAATTTGGGCAAAGCATACCTACTATCAATTGGAATTTCAACGCCTATATCATGAATTTTAATTGCTTTGAGGTTTTTTTTTTTTTTTTTTTTTTTTTTTTTTTTTTTTTTTTTTTTTTTTTTTTTTACTTCCGTGAGTTTCGTTCAGAAGATTACGGTTCCAAAGAAGAATAGATACAGTTAACTATGTCTCTATACATAATACTTTTAGTCATACTGACATACACTGCTAAGATATAGCCTCATTGCATGAGGCTTATTTTTCAGATAGTCAAATAAAACGAAAACACTTTCCTCAGCAGTTTTATTTTAGCATGAAATCCTTTACTTTAATCTACTTCTTTATATAATTCCCATAAATATTGTACAAATAGCTTTAAATAACATCCTTACATAAATCTGATACCTGATTAGAAAACAACTGTAACGTGGTCGTTTGGGCACCTTCATTGTGGCCATAGCAGTGACCACCAAGATGCTTCTTGAAACGTAGCAATACATGGTAGCGTGATAGTCACTGGGCGCTAGATCAGAGCTGTACAGAGAGTGATAAAATTATTTCCAGCTAAATGATCCGACCAGCTGTTGAGTTCGATTGGCATGGAAGGGCCACTGTCATGAACTAAAAGATACCCTTCCTCAGCATGCACGCCTTTTGTTTTGGATTGCATGGCACAGATTTTTAAGGTCTCGCAATAAGTCAGAGAATTTATTGTCACCACGAGGCAAAAAATCCTTAAGCTACTCCCCTTTCCTGTCCCATAAAACAGTACACATGAGTTTGTGGGCGGAAATCGTTTGGTTGAACTTAACTTTCCCGGGTGATGTCGAATGCCGCCATTTCATGGTTTATTGCATTGATTCGGGTGTAATTTAAGACATCCATTTTTCCCGTCAATTTGGCTCAAAAATTCGTCACCTTATCCACTGTACCACTCTAGGAAAGTCAGAGACCTGGCTAATCGTTTACTTTTGTGCACCTCAGTCAGCATTTTCAGCACCGAGCTTGAACGTAACTGTCGATAATTTAAATGTTCTGTATCAACTACATTAAGTACACTTCTTGACCATTGAGAAAACTCATCTCATAAAGTCGAAACCGTAAAACGTCCGTTCTCTCTCAGTTTTTCCATCAACTTTCTGCACCAAATCGTCAGTAATGACTAAGGGTCGCCCACTTCGTTCCACATCATCCGCATTTGTACGGGTATCTTTGAAAGCTCTCACCCAATTCCGTACCATCTCATTGCTTATAATGATTTCTCCGTACACGTCACTGAACTGACGATGAATTTCAGCCGCTTTCACGCCTCTAGCACTGAGAAAACGAACCACAGTGCGTATTTCACAGTCAGGGGGATTCTCAGTCGGATGAGGCATTTCAAATACTCTTAAAAAATGTAAATTCGCCGAATGACTCAGCAATGGCTCCGCTGTGGTTTGGCAAAGAAAGTGCGATACACAGCGCACGTGTGCCAAATGCCGACCGCCGCGCTGCAGTGGCAGAATTTCAAAACGGTACGTGCTTTAAGAACACGTCTCGTACTAGATTTAGGACATGAAGTGTCATGAGTTAAACTGTTAGGAAAGTTAAGTGAAGTTTCTTATGATCAATGTATCACTGTTAATAAATATTATTGGTTATTTCTCAGCCTGTTTCTGTTCTCGTGCTGCCCTGTCGAGGAAGTGTTAAGTCGATTGTACCGTGTATACGGTCACCTTGGTAGCAGACTATAGTAGAAATGCTCTGCTGCCGTGGATGTTTGGGCTGAATTGATAATAACTTTTATTTATAACGTCTTGACAAGAGACCACCGGAATAAAGTGCGGCTCTCCGTAAAACACTGGGGGCTGCGGTACGGCCCTCCCTGTCGCACAGAATCCAATACCGTCTCGTAGTGCTCCCGTTATGGTCGCAGCGGCCCATTCGCCATGGCTGGGCGCCATAAAGCATTTACGCTGCCAGGATCCGCTGCCGAACCACAATCTCTCCCCAGGTCACAGTTACGCTGGAAGTCAGTCCCGCGTTAAAGCAGTAGCAGTGCGTGACCTGAAACCGCCGCCGTCTGAGCCGCACTACGTCTGGTACGTAGGGGATAGAGCAAAACAACCTGATGACATCAGAGTAGGGGTAGGCGAACCGCAATACAGGAAATTTTTGCAGAAAATCGCACGTCGCGAATTCACCGCCGAGGGCTACACCCGTAAAACGCCAGCAGTCAGCTACCTTTTGACCTCTGTTGCCCTCCAAAGACCTTACTGTCACACATCACTGGATTCGTTTCGATAGCCACTATCAGAAAATAAGTACCGGACTATAGCATCCAATTTAAAAAAACGAAGTTGACCTTCATATCTCTGAAGCGACCCCAATTAACAAAAGAAAACCAACATCATATTATGGCCCCTGTTGTCCCATGCAACTTTTGTCTCACAAACTTTTGAGCTCCTATCATACTTTCGGAATTATTTTTGGTGGCAATAATTAGTGACTCATCCTGTTTATATGATTCGAGGAAAAGAGTTTGTTTAAAATATAATCTTATTTTATTTTTCACCATAGCCTTTATTCACTCTGACTGATCATCTGGGCTTGATAAAATAAAAAATTCAGTCACGCTCTTTATTTGATTATCTGTAACATTGTACCTCATAGTACCACGAAGGACTGTCACACTACGATGCTTTTACCACAGTCTACAGCTTATTATTTTAACCAATAGACCACACTACTCTTATGGCACCAGTAATTGATTTGACAGTCAAGTTCTACCCGGGAAATATCACAGAAAATCCACGTCTAACGTAACCAGTAGAGAATAAAATTTAGTATGCATAGCACTGGCACTTCAACTAAAATCACTGTCTATACTCAGTCACTATGCTCTTAACCATAGCATGTATTGGCTGAGGGAAGTTGGGAGAGGATAAGTTACTCTCTCACCTGTTTTTCGTATATGGAGTACTATTAAAGATTTCGTTACAACCTCAGGCACCTTGAGCATGACTCTATAAAGTTAATGGTCTGAGCAGACGTTGATGGATCCTGGTAGGGCGCTAAAAGCATGAGGTATTTTAAAGGTTCTTAGCTCGTAGAAACGGCATGTTGAGAGTTGAAAACAATTGGCAGAGAGCCTATCCCTCAGTAAATCTTGCTGGACAGGTCCACAGCCATACAGGGCAGACAGGGCACACCCTCATTGTGACAGGTCTCCAGCAGAACAATGCCGCGATACCTGCCATGGTGCCAGTGGAAGCCTAGGCTGGGGTGACGGTCTAAAGGACTGTGTCTACACAGTGGAGTCGTAAACCGGGCAGAAAACCGCCCAAAAACCATCCACAGACTGGCCAGGTCACTAGACCTTGACAAAGTCCGCCAGGCGGATTCGTGCCGGAGACCAGGCATTCCTTCCCACTCCGGAAAGCCATGTGTTAGACCACTTGGCTAACCGGGTGGGCAACCATCTGTTTGTTGTTTATGGTATTCAATCAATAACTTGTTTATCATAATTTATGTCTATCTTTTTAGAAAAAAGAACTGTTGTTTGAACACTAAAATTATGCCAACATTCTCACTCATTTATATAGTGCCACTAGGGCTACCTTTCAAAGTTAGTCTAACTCCATACATTTTCATGCACTCGTCTCTCATTGTCTTTCATTTTATGGCCACAGCTCCACAACTGTGACTTTACAACCCGTTGCTTGTAACTTATTTTAGTGTACCAACCATAGCCCCATCATGTGAATTCTTTGCATTCTTATGCTTAATGTGACATCTGTGTCACATGTTATTTGGTTGAGCAGCCTTGTAAGTGTTTATATCTGTATATTTATTTCACTGTAATTAATCTGCACATATAATTTTCAAATCTGTGTTCTGTTTAAATGCTGTTACGTTGATATTGTATTTGTAGAACTGGTTTGTTTACTTTAGGTAATTAAAGTTTACTTTAGAACACCATAAACGTGGTTTGAATCCTGTCAGTTCAACTTCTTTCACCTATCAAAACATAACCTTTTGGATAACGAAACATAGACGAGTACCCTTTTCCTTAACATATGTTCATAGTCATTTCATATTACTTTCATAGAAGTAACTTCACATAGCTTTTCAAACCGTGAAGCTTCATTTCATTCTTTCCTCCACTTCCCAGCACTTCATGTTTCCTGTCAAGCAACGTATCTTTCAAAGACTCTGCCTTTAGTAAAACACAATTTCTTGATTTTATTTCCTCACCCATACATACTTCATCAGTGTTTCAACAACATTAACGAATTTTTCTGCAGAACAATGAATGTTAGACGAAATTACACATAATTTGGAATTATGGTCATAGCATTCAGAAAATTTATCAAGGCAGAATCTTAGAAACCTGTGTGTGTACCAAAATGACTACTCTGAAATTCAGGTGTAAGTGCCTGGCAGAGGGTTAAACGTATTTGTCTTACATTCCACTTTTGAACAGTATGAGGGGAAAACGAACACTTACCTCCTTCCATGCGGGCTCTGATTTCTCTTATTTTAATAAGATGACCATTTCTCCCTACGTAGGTGGGCGCCAGAAAAACATTTTTGCATTTGGTGGAGGAAGTTGGTCGTTCAAACTCTACGAGAATGTCCTACGACAACAAAAATCATCTTTGTTTTAATGGTTCCCACCCGAATCGCGTATCATATCTATGGCACTCTCTGTCCCATTCCGTGATTATAAAAAACGAGCTATCCTATTCTTTGATCTTGTTCGATATCCTCCTTCATTCCTATCTGATGTGGATCTCACACCGCACGGAGGTACTCCAGAAGAGGGCGAAAAGCGTACTGTAGGCGGTCTCTTAAGTAGACCTGTTGCATCTTGTAAGGGCTCTGCCTATAACTCGCAGTCTTTTGTTCGCTTTCCCCCAACATTACCTATGTGATCATTACTGGTAGACGCTGTGTACTAGGTGCGTTAAGGTGATGTGCTGCAACTATCGTCGTAGGGAAGCTTGACAGGAGCAGAAAAGATAAGTAAACATATTAACACATCAAATAGAAGATTCACTTAACTTGTATTTCTCCAAGCGTAGGATGACTCATTACAGTAAGGCAGCAGAAATTAGACACCAGCTCATGTGAGCTCATACAACTCCGGCTCATACAATGTCAACTAGGATGAGGCTCGCTGAACCAAGCCTAAACGACGATATCGTAATAGAGAGGATCCAGGTGCAAGTAGGTTGAATGATTGCCGCCAGCTGACCTATGCCGCGCCAGCAGAGGGCGCTTGTAGCACTGAGCAACTAGAGATGTGGCTCAGCAGGCGCGCACCATTGGATCCGCCAGGTCCCGCGCTACCGCTATCGGTGTCTAACAAAATTTTGCAGTTCTGTTGCCAACTTTGCAATGCCCATGGGGTGATACCATAGTATTTTCAATGATTACATATTTAGTTAAATTTACAGGCTTTAGATTCACGTGTTTTATTGTGTAACCAAAGTTTATCGGATTGCTTTTACTATACCTGTGAATATCTTCGCACTTTTAATTATTTAGAGTCAATTTCCACTTTTCACTCCATACAGATATCTTGTGTCAATCGTTTTGCAATTGGTTATGATGATATAATGACTTTATGAGATGGTAAATGACAGCATAAACTGCAAACAATCTGCTGAGAGCGTCTTCCAAATCGTTTATATAGATCAGGAACAGCAGGGGACGCCAGATATCACTTCCATTTTACTCTATGACTTAGTTCGTACGGCCGTAACTTTTCTAACAGGAAATCACGAATCCAACTGCACAACTAATATGGTACTACACGCACTACTTTATTAGAAGTCGCTTGTGCGGACTTGAGTAAAAAGCCTTGAAGAAATCTAAAAATGGTCTCAATTTGAGAGCCCTGTCGATAGCATTAATTACTTCCTACAAACAAAGAGCTAGTTGTGTTTCACAAGCAGGATATTTTCAGAATCTGTGTTGGCTTTTTTTCAATAATAAGCTTTCTCGAAGTAATTCATAACGTTCAAACACCGTTTATGTTCCAAAACGCTGCTATAGATAGATGTTAGTGATATTAGTCTGTAACGCATCGTATTACTACTACACTGAAGGGCCAAAGAAACTGGTACACTTGCCAAATATCGTGTAGGGCCCCCACGCAACACGACGTGGCATTAACTTGACTAACGTCTGAAGTAAAGCTGGAGGGAACTGACACCATGAATCCTGTAGGGCTGTCCATAAATCCGTAAGAGTACGAGGGGGTGGAGATCTCTTCAGAACACCACGTTTCAAGGCATCCCAGATATACTCAAAGGCATCCTAGATATGATCAATAATGTTCATGTCTGGGGCGTTTGATGCCCAGTGAAAGAGTTTGAACTCAGAAGAGTGTTCTGGAGGTACTCTGTAACAATTCTGGATGTGTGAGGTGTCGCATTGTCCTGCTGAAATTGCCCAACTCCGCCTGAATGCACAATGGACATGAACGGATGCAGGTGATCAGACACGAAGCTTACTTACGTGTCACCTGTCAGAGTCGTATCTAGACATATGAGGGGTCCCACACCACTTCAACTGCCAAACGCCCCATACCATTACAGAGCCCCCACCAGATTGAGCAGTCCCCTGCTGACATACACGGCTCATGGATTGATGTGATTGTCTCCATACCCGTACACGTCCATCCGCTCGATACAATTCGAATTGAGACTCGTCCGACCAGGCAACATGTTTCCAGTAATCATCTGTCCAATACCGGTGTAGATGAGCCCGGGCGAGGCGTAAAACATTGTGGCGTGCAGTCATCAAGGGTGCACGAGCGGGCCTTCAGTTACGGAAACCCATATCGAGGATGTTTCATTGAATGGTTCACACACTGACATTTGTTGATGGCCCAGCACTGAAATCTGCAGCAGTTTGTCACGTTGAACGATTCTCTTCAGTCGTCATTGGCCCCATTCTTGCAGGATCTTTTTCCGTCCGCAGCGGTGTCGGAGATATGATGTTTTACCGGATTCCTGATGTTCA
This sequence comes from Schistocerca americana, assembly GCF_021461395.2. NCBI lineage: Eukaryota > Metazoa > Arthropoda > Insecta > Orthoptera > Acrididae > Schistocerca > Schistocerca americana. Next base: position 787,653,933 of record NC_060122.1, on the reverse strand, counting down.
CGTTACACTCGTGGAATGGTCGTACGGGAAAACAGCCACTTCATCGATACCTGGGAGATGGTGCGTCCCATCGCTCGTGCGCCGACTGTAACACCACGTTCAGACTCACTTAAATCTTGATAACCTTCCATTGTAGCAGCAGTAACCGTTCTAACAACTGCGCCAGACACTTGTAGTTTACATAAGCGCTGCCGCCATCAACGCCGTATTCTGACTCTTTACGTATCTCTGTATTTGAATTCGCATGGCTATACCAGTTTCTTTGGCGCTTCATTGTATTTTCTTTCTTGAGTGTTAAAGTGACCTGTGCATGTTTCTAGTCTTAACGTACGGATCCTCGTCGGTCGAAAGGTTGTATATTACAGCTAAGTGCGGAGCTTCTGCAGCAGCACAGAATGAAAGAAACCTAACTGGTATACAAACTGGACCGGAAGCCTCACATATCTTAAGTGATTTAAGCTGCTTCGCTACACCGAGAGCATGTAGTTCAATGTTTCTCATGTTGACAGTTGTTCTCAATTCGAACTCTGCAATATTTAATTGTTCCTCTTTGTTGAAGTTGTATTATATGGTTTAGCCGGCCGGTGTGGCCAAACGGTTGTAGGCTCTTCAGTCTGTAACCGCGCGACCGCTACGTTGAGAGGTTAGATTCCTGCCTCGGGCATGGATGTGTGTGATGTCCTTAGGTTACTTAGGTTTAAGTAGTTCTAAGTTCTAGAGGACTGATGACCGCAGATATTACGTCCCATAGTGCTCAGAGCCATTTGAACCATATATAGTTTAAATAATCACTGGCCACAGTTCGTGAATGATTCTGTCATTATTGTGTATCTATGATATCGATTGTTATAGTAAGGGAAGGGACCGTGAGGTGCGTTCGGAGGTATTCTGCGTCGGTCAATAAGAAAGTGGAAGTGAACAGAAGTCCGGTAATACAGGTACAAAGCACTGTGGAACGGCTGGCGGAGAGTTTGGTTAGGTATGTATTGTATAGAGAAAGAGCCGGGCTTTGACAAATTGCTAGCATTAGCCTTCGCAGGCTTCGCCAGGACCCCGCTTGCCGACGCGAAATTCTATGAAGGTCGCCATAATTCGTTGCGACCTGTGACTCTCAAGCACAGAGTGTCATGTTTTGATACGGATACTGAGTTCCCCTCTGTCACCCGTAAACTATTCGCGTGCAGTTTCAACGAGTAAACTCACCTACGCAAACCGTTACGCAGCTAATGGAGACCTGGAATACATCGTCATTTCTTAACTACACTGAATGTGAACCGTTCCCACGGTGCTTAGTGATAAAAACTAAGAGCAAAAATAACAAAGGAGAGGAGAACAGAGACGGATAGGCGCTGTCATTAGACTGGAGGGGACTAGCGAGCAGAGGTCACGATCTCAGACAATTGTGGCGGTGCTAACGAACGCCTGCGTGGGGAATTGCAGGTGGTGCGTGGTAGTGGGGGAGTGAAGTTTTTATATGACCTGTGACCACCTCTAGCGGCCCTGTGAGCATCGGACATTCTCATTAACGGAATTCTCTCATTTTGAGACAGCTGAAGAGCTATCTGCTTGAGTGTTAAAAACCATTCAACAGCCAAGATCGCATAAGGTAGCCGGTTTCAACAGATTATGGTGTCGCCTCCAGGTCTTAAAATCTTTTTGTTGTAAAACATGTTCCATTTAAGCTGACATCACACACAAGATGTCTAATGGGTAACGTGTCCTTTTTGCGTGAAATGTACATATTTTACAACAAAAAGATTTTAGGACCTGAAGATGACAGCGTAGTCTGTTGAAACCGGTTGCCTAAAATAAATAGTATTTTATACAATCTTGGCTGTTGAATGGTTTTTAATTATTATTCAGTAGTGACATTAACCGTTTGTGAAGTTACATGAAAAAATGTCACTTATTTTACTTCGTAGTGCGAATTTTCTACATCGCCCAAAGCCCAAATAAAAACGTCGATTTCTTGTACATGGCTGCACTTTCAGAGACCGTGAATAGTTACAATTGAAAGAGAAACAGCCCTCGGTCACTATATTTTCAACAAATGAACCTGGTTTCAACACTGCTAGGAGAATTTAAAACAAAGAATGATCTATATTCTATAACTTGGTCACAGAATAATGACTAAAAACGTGTGATAGGGTATAAGTACGGAATCATCGTAACAGACTGACAGTAATTGTATGTCATTTATAAAATAATAAATATGCCAAAAGGGCATTAGTCACAAAGCTATTTAAGATAAGGAAGACTGTGATGGCGAGCCACTAAGGGCTGCTCGTCACCTGCGTGGTGCAGGTTGCAAAACGGACTGAGGTGCCCGCGTTAACAAATGCGGCCAGGTGAACATGGCACTGCAACAAGCGCGCCATCTAGTAGCCGTATATACAATTAGGCTACTTCACATTGAAATATGGGCAGAAATGATTATAAATTAACAGTAATTGATACATAATGAAAAGCAATGTTTGCCTGATAGTAGCATACAACAAAACATTTTGTCTACATCAAAGCTTACAACAGGAAGATAAAACATGAAAACATCATTGTGAAAATGTAGATAGGACTGAATGACAACTTTTAGAAAGCAATATTGACGTGAAATGCAGTCAAGAAACATTTGATAATTGAAACACATAGGACTACCTTAGAAGGAAAAGCGCATTTCGGCTACGGTATAAAGCCGTTACTCGATATCCAACTTCGAGTCTCCTTGTGCGCTGGCCACCACGATAAGATTTCGCAAGCAGCAAGAAAAACAGTAGACATATGTGAAGATGGTTCTTTCGGACATGTCCGAAAGAACAGATACCATCGGTGACCATGAAGCTCTCTTAGAATGAAATGATAATGGAATAAAGACCCTAAGCTGTTGACAGGTGTTGATATACATCAACGGGGAAAATTAAAAAAATGTGTGCCACGACCGGGACCCGAACCCGGGATCTCCCGCTTACAGGGTACACGCCCTATTCATCTGAGCCAACGAGGGCACAGAGAACGGTGCGAAGACAGGGATTTATCCCTTGCACGCTCTCCGTGAGACCCACATCCCAACTAAATGTCCACCACTACACTCGTAGTGCCCTTGTCCATTGCCGGCCGCAGTGGCCGTGCGGTTAAAGGCGCTGCAGTCTGGAACCGCAAGGCCGCTACGGTCGCAGGTTCGAATCCTGCCTCGGGCATGGCTGTTTGTGATGTCCTTAGGTTAGTTAGGTTTAACTAGCTTTAAGTTCTAGGGGTCTAATGACCTCAGCAGTTGAGTCCCATAGTGCTCAGAGCCATTTGAACCCTTGTCCATTACACCCATTTCTCGAGGCAGACAATCTTACCGAGTCCCTTAAGAGATCGGGCAATGCGTGTGCATCCAGCACAGAAGAAGGTCAATGGCTGGTTAGCCTTAACTACAGGGTGGTCCATTGATAGTGACCGGGCCAAATATCTCACGAAAAAACTACGAAGAACGAAACTCGTCTAGCTTGATCGGGGAAGCCAGTTAGAGCTATGGTTGGCCCGCTAGATGGCGCTGCCATAGGTCAAACGGGTATCAACTGCGTTTTTTTCTTTTAATTTGAACCCCCATTTTTTATTACATATTCCTGTAGTACGTAAAGAAATATGAATGTTTTAGTTGGACCACTTTTTTCGCTTTGTGATAGATGGCGCTGTAACATTCACAAACGTATAAGTACGTGGTATCACGTAACATTCCGCCAGTGCGGACGGTATTTTCTTCGTGATACATTACCCGTGTTAAAATGGGCCGTTTACCAATTGCGGAAAAGGTCGATATGATGTCGATGTATGGCTATTGTTATCAAAATGCCCAACGGGCGTGTGCTATGTATGCTGCTCGGTATCCTTGACGACATCATCCAAGTGTCCGGACCGTACGCCAAATAGTTACGTTATTTAAGGAAACAAAAGTGTTCAGCCACACGCGAAACGTCAACTACGACCTGCAACAAATGATGATGCCCAAGTAGGTGTTTTAGCTGCTGTCGTGGCTAATCTGCTCATCAGTAGCAGAAATATTGCGCGAGAATCGGGAATCTCAAAACCGTCGGCGTTGAGAATGCTACATCAACATCGATTGCACCCGTACCATATTTCTATGCACCAGGAATTGCATGGCGACGACTTTGAACGTCGTGTACAGTTCTGCTACTGGGCACAAGAGAAACTGCGGGACGATGACAGTTTTTCTGCTCGCGTTCTATTTAGCGAAGAAGCGTCGTTCACCAACAGCGGTAACGTAAACCAGCATAATACGTACTATTGTGCAACGGAAAATGCACGATGGCTCCGACAAGTGGAACATCAGCGACCTTGGGTGGTTACTGTATGGTGCGGCATTATGGAAGGAAGGATAATTGACCCCCATTTTATCGATGGCAATCTAAATGGTGCAATGTATACTGATTCCCTGCGTAATGTTCTACCGATGTTACTACAAGCTCTTCCACTGCATGACAGAATTTCGATGTACTTCCAACATGATGGATGTCCGGCACATAGCTCGCATGCGGTTGAAGCGGTATTGAATAGCATATTTCATTACAGGTGGATTGGTCGTTGAAGCACCATACCATGGCCCGCACGTTCACTGAACCTGACGTCCCCGGATTTATTTCTGTGGGGAAAGTTGAAGGATATTTGCTATCGTGATCCACCGACAACGCCTGACTACACGCGTCAGCGCATTTTCAATGCATGTGCGAACATTACGGAAGGCGAACTACTCGCTGTTGAGAGGAATGTCGTTACACGTATTGCCAAATGCATTGAGGTTCACGGACATCATTTTGAGCATTTATTGCGTTCATGTGGTATTTACAGGTAATCACGCTGTAACAGCATGCGTTCTCAGAAATGATAAGTTCACAAAGGTACATCTGTGGCACTGGAACAACCAAAATAAAATGTTCAAACGTACCTACGTTCTGTATTTTAATTTAAAAAACCTACCTGTTACCAACTGTTCGTCTAAAATTGTGCATTTGGATTCTTTGGGGGGAAGAGACCAAACAGAGAGTTCATCGGTCTCATCGGATTAAGGAAGGACGGGGAAGGAAGTCGGCCGTGCCCTTTCTAAGGAACTATCCCGGCATTTGCCTGGAGCAATTTAGGGAAATCACGGAAAACCTAGATCAGGATGGCCGGACGGGGGATTGAACCGTCGTCCTAAAATTGTGAGCCATATGTTTGTGACTATTACAGCGCCATCTATCCCAAAGCGAAAAAAGTGGTCCAAATAAGACGTTCATATTTCTTTGCGTACTACACGAATATGTTATAAAAAATGGGGGTTCCTATTTTAAAAAACGCAGTTGATATTCGTTTGACCTATGGCGGCGCCACCTAGCGGGCCAGCCATAGCGCCATCTGGTTTTTCCCCTTCAAGCTAGACAAGTTTCGCTCTTTGTAGTTTTTTCGTTTGACGCTTATTTCGTGAGATATTTGGCCCGGTCACGACCAAGGGACAATCCCGTATATGAAGATGGTACCTGTTCTTCTGGACATGTCCGCTAGTAATGAGTGTAATGGGCAAGGGCACTACGAATGTAGTGTGTGGACATTAAGTTGGGAATGTGAGTCTCACGGGGAGCGTGCAAGAGATAAATCCCTGGAGTCGCACTATCCTCTGTGTCCTCGGTCGATCAGTCTACCACGTAAGCATGAGATCCCGGGTTCGCGTCCTTGTAGGGGCACACATTTTCAACTCTTCCTGTTGATGTATATCAACGCCTGTGGACAGCTTAGTGTCTTGATCTCATTATCATTTCAAGCAGTAGAAATTCTGACGCTATGCGGGCGGGCATTATCTTGCTGCAATGAAGGCCCAGGATGGCTTGCCATGAAGCGCAACAAACCGAGGAGTAGAATACTGACGACGTACCGCTGTGCTGCAAGTGGGCCGCAGATGACAAAGAGGTCCTGCTATGAAAGGAAACGGCACCCCAGACCATCACTACGGGTTGTCGGGCCGTATGGCGAGCGCCAGTCAGGTTGGTTCCCCGCCGCTTTGCGTGACGTCTCCAGACACGTCTTTGCTGGTCATCGGGGTTCAGTTCGAAGGGGCACTCATCAACGAAGACACTTTTACTTGATTCAGGTAGATATCAGGCCAAAGACGTGTTTGGCTGTAACCTCCCCCTTCCTAACTGGCCTACTGGATTGCTGTGTAACTTACCGTGATCGAGTATGGCTAGTAAAACTTTCCAGTCAGTAAGGCTATCGTTACTGATGGAAAATAATACGGGTTAGTAGGAGAAAAGTGTACAACAGACCACTGTGAAGAAAGAATCTATTCTAAACCTAATCTAAATACTGAGGATAATTTTGAAATGGGTGGAATATAATGCAATAGCTCACGAACCACACAGGGGAGAAAAGTGAACCACGTAATACTGAAATACAAAAAAGTTATTGATACTACAAAAAACCACTGATTATCAAATAAAAGGATAATTAAACGGACGTCATACCACCAGGGCAACTAATCTCCAGTATTTTAGTACTTTCAACATTGCAGTCCAGTCAGCAACCGTGATAATCTAATATATAAGAAACTATCAGCCTTGATTGCGGTAGTGAAACCAACCTTTACCTAGGTTTCAGCCCAAGTAATTGATCCTTCTTCAGAAGATATACCTGATTCTATCATATGTCTACGAGGGCATGGTCTAGAACTAAAACTAAAACTGCCTGAATAGGCGTAGTCACATTTTAAAAATGCTGTACATAGGTACTAAGTCACCTCCAAGACTTAAGCTCCGGCGCTCATGGGGACGAGGGCCTCGCCGGAGCTTAAGTCTTGGTGGTGACTTAGTACCTATGTACAGTTTTTTTAAAATGTGACTACGCCTATTCAGGCAGTTTTAGTTTTAGTTCTAGACCATGCCCTCGTAGACATATGATAGAATCAGGTATATCTTCTGAAGAAGGCTCAATTACTTGGGCTGAAACCTAGGTAAAGGTTGGTTTCACTACCGCAATCAAGGCTGATAGTTTCTTATGTATTCCATCTCCAGTATCTTAAGAAAGGTAGTGGCAAAGATAATTAAACAAATAATCACTGTGTTGGAAACAAAATGTTGCCACGCTTTTTCGCAACACAACACTTCGCGAGAAAATAAATGAATCAGAAAGCACGGAGTTTGCTGTTACTTATTTTGAAATACTAAATTTTGAAAGTAAATTTAGATGACGTTCCTGGTTAAATAAATGGCTGAACCTAACTGAAACTTTGTTGTGTAAAAAATGACTTTCAGTAACGTCAGCATAACGCGATCTAAAATTTGGAAATAGGAAAGCAATTTGCTTTCAACTATTGAAAGACTGAACTGAATTTATTTTAAGCAAATGATCAACTGGTTTATTTTTAACTTAACAATGAGGTATGTAACAACACAGCACAAGTCAGTCGCTAAGCTAAATACAGAATAAATGAAATTGCGCACACTTAATTAGTGCTGTATTTTTAGTAATTAGCTTCCCTAGTGAACTTTTACGTTACTTTACGTAAGTGAAGTTAATACTTTAAATTCCAAATTAGTTTAGGCTCTGTTGTGCAATATGACAATAAACAGTTACTGAGGGGCCGGCCGAAGTGGCCGTGCGGTTAAAGGCGCTGCAGTCTGGAACCGCAAGACCGCTACGGTCGCAGGTTCGAATCCTGCCTCGGGCATGGATGTTTGTGATGTCCTTAGGTTAGTTAGGTTTAACTAGTTCTAAGTTCTAGGGGACTAATGACCTCAGCAGTTGAGTCCCATAGTGCTCAGAGCCATTTGAACCAAGCCAAGTTACTGAGGCGGAAGAATTAGACTGAAACTGGTCTTGAGCAAAAACGAAAAGTGGCAGTAAGTAGTAAATCAGTTTTAGTAGTTTTACGACACTCCGTGAACGTGCGGAAAAGAAAGGTACCCTTGTTGGTAATAATGTCTCAGAACAATGTTAACACGAGTGAGCTACAAGTGTAACTGTTGCAGGTTAATATCCAAGAAAATTAAACCTTGTGAAACAAATGCCACTGGGCGACGCCTGTACAATATTAGTTAATAGTCTTACGATGTTTTACCTGTGGGAAAGACGAAGAATGTAGCCGACGGCAATGGTGAGCTGCCGCTGTTGCTGCTGCTGGCTGACAACCCCGAGTCGTCTCCTGAGCCACGGATAAATTATGGGACAGGAAATAGTTTGAACTGCAGCTTCCTCCGCCTGTTCACTCCTACCGTGCTCCCAACACTCTCGGATTAACGAATTAGGTGCGCCTACACTGACGCGATCATAGCTGCACACCGCGTCTGCGGAAGCGCCCAATAAACATTTCCGCATTCTTTCGTGACTCAAGCTGCTCTGCTTCCTTTCTACTCGCATCGCGACAGACACTCTCCATACGCATAGCTCAACAACGGCACAGCTGCTGCCATTTCGTTGTTGCTAGCGATACATTAAAATGAAGTTCCCTTGACTATGACCCAGCAATTTAAAATATTCACATTACAATTACAATCACTTATATACATTCACTAATAAATACACTATTACATCCATTATATATTACATATAGTTTATGTAACAAAGCCACATCCACAGTACAAGTTATCAACGGATATTAAACGGCGAAAAATTTTTGGTGGTGCAGAAGGTATTTTATCTGCATTTTCGATCTTACATGGAGAAAACCCGGACTGTGGTGGGATACCTAGTCGTCTTCTGTCCTAAAGGTTTATTCAATGTTCATATTAGATGGCAGTTTGAAATTACATTTTTGAGACGATCGCAATTAGGTAGGAACAATCCAAATGCTTGATTACGCAAATGATTACCATTTCAGTGCAGCCGTTCGAAGTAAGCGGGACTGTCGACAACTACTTTTTAAATATAATGAAAGGTTATGTAGCAGATTTTTCATTCAGAAATTCCATTAAATTTAGGCTATTTCTGATAAGATAGTGTTCTTATGTGAATAAGAAGGCGAAACGTCAACGAATACTTCTCGTAATTTGTCATTGGGCTGTTGAAACTACCGTTTATCGTTCTGCTACGTATACTGGTATTAGCTCTAGCACGATCATCATCCGAATACAGAGTTGATGGATTAATCTGGAAAAAACGCAATCCTATGCAGGATCATCGACAGACTGAACCAGGTCATCTTTTCACTCGAGTCTTCTTTCTGCGTAAAGCATCACGATTGACGTATCCGTTTGTAGAGACAAACTGGTCATTACCGTAAACTCACGTGACGGTGTGGGATGCCATTTCAAACAAAAACGACGCCTGTGTTTGGTAAAGCCGGTAATATGGAAAGAAGGAGATTAAAGGCGTCTGTCTCAGCCACATTTCATCAAAGTATTATTTTTAATGATCAACTTGGCTTCACCTAGTTCAGCGGACTGCTTTTCTGTTATTTTCTTATCATATAGAAACACCTGGGTGTCCGCCCCTGGTAGCTGAATGGTCAGCGCGACGGCATGTCACACCTAACGCCCCGGGTTCGATCCCCGGCTGGGTAGGAGATTTTCTCCACTCATCATTTCCTCCCCATCGACACGCAAGTCGAAGAAGTGGCGTCAACTCGGAAGACTTGGACAAGGCGAACGATCTACCCGACGGGAGGCCCTAATCACACAGCATTTCCAATACCTGGGTGAAACATCGCGCAGGGAACCAAATTTATTGTTTTTTATTTCCTTTTATTTCATGCCAGCATTTTATTTTACCTTTTATCCATAACCTAAAAACACGATTAGCTCAGCCGGCCGTCGTGGCCGAGCGGTTCTAGGCGCTTCAGTCCGGAACCGCGCTGCTGCTACGGTCGCAGGTTCAAATCCAGCCTCGGGCATGGATGTGTGTGCTGTCCTTAGGTTAGTTAGGTTTAAGTAGTTCTAAGTCTAGGGGACTGAAGAACTCAGATGTTAAGTCCCATAGTGCTCAGAGCCATTTGCACCATTTTTGAACGGTTAGCTCTGTGATGCATAAATGCGTGGTTGACGGGAAGTGCAAGTGCCTTCATACAGAGTAGCCTTCTTTGTTCTTGTTAGAGAAGTGTGGGAACATCTATTGAATTTCAGCATTCGAAAGTGGTTTGCGATGTGACCGGTGGAGACAACAGTTAGTCCCACTCTGTTTAGGAGTTCGTCTTCGAGTGGTTAGTCAGACTGGTCCCCAAAATGTGGAATTACTATTCAAATATTACACAATAAGTTGATGGGAGCCTTGCGTAACAGGCGCTAGCGTTTTTAGCATCCTCCCGATTCGGCGAAACGTTTGGCACCGAAAGGCCCTTTTTGGTGATGATTGGCTGACCCCACTCAGGAATGCTGCACCAGATCAAAGCGTCTGGGAAGTTCTAAAAGCTTTCGTAAGCTCTTAGTCGTGAGCTGAAGTTGTGGTGAGTAACATGCGCTGCTTCCAAATGCACTAGGACAGATCATTTTGGAGGGGTTCCGATTACACGTTTCTTTTCATAATGTAGGTAATCGGTACAGTTATTAAATTCATTTATCAACGGAATTACATGACCAAATTTTTCGCGAGCACATTCGATTGGTTTTAAATTTAGGTTTTGGAAGAACGACTTATTTTCGTTATCCAGAGACGTGCTCTACAAGTTTTCTTGATCATAATTATGTTCACAAAACAGATTTGATGGAAGCAGCTGGAAATTCGTAGTAATTATTATGGTTTTGTGTCACTGGTGGACTTACCTTTAGTTTATTACATTCCCAGCTTTGCTGTTTGAGTTTCAACGCATTCACAAGAGCAACTGTGCCTCATCCTTCCCATGATTCACTCGTCTGCTAGCAGAATAGTGTCTAGACAGTTTATTAAGGATTGATTCCCCAGAGGGAACTGTTATATTAAGATGACTTTTACATTGTTAAACGAATGCTAAAATGCGAGGAGAGAATACCTCGCATTAGTATATTTCCCTTTTCATGAAGTATAGTTCGTTCCTATTTTCCTTTCGTGCATTCCACCAGCCCTTTCAAATCATGTGGTTTGTGAGAATAACTGCCCTGTTCGAGAAATGCATTTTTAATTTACTAACGAAATACAGTCACTTATCTGTCGTCCTTAAGTCGTTTTGTCCTATTCTGTTGTGCGTCGCAGATAAATCATTGGGCCAGATTTCTGTTCTTTTACCGACTGAAGGCAACATTGCACTTACTGGATAAGAACGACAGTAGCTTCATAAAGTACATGAAATATGGTGAAAGACGTACCCCATATGTCCAGTGGCACAAAAGTTCAGAATTAAAGAGAATCAGATGATCGATAACATCAATCCGTGAAGTTAAACTTAATAGAAAGAACAACAAATATCTAGCCATGCATTTCTAAACTTTCAAGGCCGATGGTTGTGTCTTATCTCCTAGATCTCCGTGGCGTTATCTTTCAACAAGAGAACAGAGAATTACATATTGTCGATGCTGCTCTTCTCTACCTCTCTACATAGGGTGTCCGTCTGCTGCCGAGATTTGCCAGACATACTGATCATCGGCTATCGAGAGAATTTCAAATGGCTACTCGCTAGCCGCTACGATTGGTGTAATCTAGCAGAAGCTGGAAGACATGAGGAATCCGTATCTGTCATCCAAGCTCCGTTCGAAACGCTCCCCAAGCAGGCTAGGGCCATAGTTTCTGCCAGCTCTCTGTACCGAATTTCATACTCTGTTAACCCAAAAATCGCCTACAGATGTAATGAAGTGCCCTTCCTACTATCCTAGTGTCGCAGTGTTAACAGCCAGCTGTAAACTTCGAAAAATATTACGTTCAGCGAAGGCTAAATATTTCCAATTAACTGTACTTGATTCAAGTCGGAACGAGCAAAAATGTAGCAGAACGTGTGGGTTTTTTTACATTCTCATTATGGTAACATTTTGAATTTGCAATATACCGCTAGGCAGCTGGTAATGAAGCTGGCACATCGCACTGCTAATCGAGCTGGCAGCCATTAATTCGGAATGCGGTAATCGCTGTCCGGGTACACTGAAGAACGCAGTCAGCAGTAAATTGAATCATCAAGCAGCCGCTGGCAGGCAAATAACCGGTCGTCAAACTTCCTCGTTGCCTGCATTCCGTAATACAGCAGAGCAGTCGGTAGGATTCCGAATTCGCCCGCAACGCGGCATACCAAAGTCAACCGGCGCTTAGCGGGTTGCCTGGATTCCACGTATCGCGGCGCTTTCGAGAGACGTAGCAGCACTGACCGGCTGAGCCTTTGGGCAGAGCGGAGCAGCCCCGCGATGGGGGCTAAGCTGTGGATTTGCATTTTAATGAAGTCCCTCGCTAACTATCGCCGACGTTGCTGCGCATGTTTCGTGCGTTGCGTTGGAGAGCATTGATCACGATGGTTAGTGAAATCTACCAGAGCGTTACGAAGGAATTAAGGCAACAAACACAGCATGATGCCTTATGGAATTAAGATACGCATTGTCAGATATACGTAGGGCTAATTCAGTAAGTTATGAAAATCATATTAATGTGCGTATGTTGCGCTCACCAAGAATACAATCTGCGCAATATTAAAATCGTGAATGTTCATAAAATTTAAAAATAAGGAGAAATATTTTTCCTTTACAGTACATTTTACTAGCGTGATAAGGTTATGGATTTTATAAATGAAAAAATTAAAATATTAAACGATCAAATATGCAAAATGTCTCCATTTTTAACAAACGTTTGACCTTGAATACACTGCTACACAAATAATTACCCTTTGAATTAACAGAACATCTTTATTTCAGAGGTTAAAGAGGAGACAGTAGTTTTACCAAATAATCGTGCAACCGTTGAAGAAACTCAGGAACATACTGAAAACCTTCACAACGTTCTGGAGATGTTGCTATGTTCCACAAACGCAGTTAAATAAATACTCAAAATTTCTTTTCTGTTCTCTTTAATAGTTGACATAATACAATCCAGGAAAACTGCCAACTATACTAGAAAAATATTTCGATGCTAATAAATATGTGATCATATAAGGGAATGGCTCTGAGCACTATGGGACTCAACTTCTGAGGTCATTTATTAAAAATATACTGGCCTTTACATTGTTATTGTCATAAAATTGTAATAAGCTTCATATGTTTGGAAATAGTTAAATTTTGAGTTTACCTGTGGACAGATAGGTCAGTCTTGAAAATACGCTGTATTTGATGCACACAGGTTCTAAGCATTAATTGTAGTAACACTGTATGCACACAAAGACAAATTCAGCAATACGTAAACTCAAAACGTAGCATCTCTTGCTATACAAAAATTTGAAGTGTGAGTACAAACGTCGAACCTGATCACTGATCCCGAAGATGAAAATTTCGTGGACAAAATAAGGTGTTAAACAATTGTAGTCCTTGAGAATGGAGGAAACTCGAATAATAAGACTGAATACGGCGATTTACTAACGAAAATATTTCTAACTTACGTGTGCTTGTTTCTGGGAAGATACAAAAATGTAGTGCTAAGCAAGGGTTTGCTGTCCGAGTTACAAACTATGGTGTATGCCGTGAATGCCGCGAACAGAGAACTAGTGCGCACGTGCCCTAGTAGTTGCTCTTTACCCCGTCGGTGGCCAACTTGGCTTAGAGCTTCTGGTATCGACAGAACTTGCAAGTTGCGGCAGCGCGCTTCGCTGCGTTCAACTTCCCTCTGGCACCCAACACTCAAGCCTACTGCAGCAATATACTGCTTCAGCAGTTCATATGGACGTGAACATGGGCTAACTTGTCTCAGCGTACTCTCTGCACCGTTGCTCACGGATCAGCAAAACACTTGCTCATCTGCCACATCGGCTCTGAGTGTGAAACAAGCTGCCGTAAGAGGCGCCGCAGTGCAAAGTGTTGTGTTTTCACGACTGTCACGTGTCATTCCTCGTTACAAGCGGTGAGACCGACGGTCCTTCAAATACAAGCAGCTGCAAGTCAACAGTGTATACTATAGCAGCTCGAACCTAAACAAACAGCTGCTGTCTTCACAAGCAGGGCTGAAAAGCATTGGTTCAAATGGCGCTGAGCACTATCGGACTTAAGATCTGAGGCCATCAGTCCCCTAGAACGTAGAACTACCTAAACCTAACTAACCTAAGGACATCACATACATCCATGCCCGAGGAAGGATTCGAACCTGCGACCGTAGCGGTCGCGCGGTTCCAGACTGAAGCGCCTAGAACCGCTCGGCCACACCAGCAGGCGGCTGAAAAGCATTCTGACCTTTCTGTTCTAAATACAAACTCCCTAACACATCCAGTCAAAAACACACACCAAGTGTTGTGATGAGATGAGTGGAAAGTGTAAAATGATACATCGTACAACCTCACTCAGAGGCCAGTGATTTACGTCGGTTTGGGTTGGTGACGTAAATGTTATCAAAATTATTGGGGCGCAGTTGTGTAAAGCGGAATTGATCACTAAGATGTCAGGTGTGGGGTATCCTGCAGTCTAAAAGGTGGTAGCGAGTATTGTGTTGTCAGCAGATAAGCAGAAATAGCAGAATGGTTCGGTCAGTCACTTCGAACGTGGGCTAGTCTTCGGAGAAAAATTCCCACAGAGATATTTCAGGCCTTCTAAAGCCACCTACTATGACTGTCGATGACGTGCTTGAGAAGTGTAAACGCGAAGGAACAACAACACCCAAATCAAGCCCGAGCAGACTTCGTGTACTGACGGAAGAGTGACAGTCTAATATAGCGGATGGTGGCTGTAAAAATGTCATAAAATCAGCGTAATGAGTCACTCGGAAGTTACAAAGTGCTACCAGCTACCACAATAGCTGTGCGTAGGGATTTAAAAGAATGGTCGAGCAGCTCCTCAGAACCCATACATTTCCTTAGCCATGGCTAGGAGACATTCGAGAAGGTGTAAAGAATCGACGCCACTCGACAGTTGGTGACTGGAAGAGAGTGATTTTGAATGATGAATCACGCTATACCCCGTGGCAGTCCGATGAAGGGTTCGGATCTGGTGAATGCCTGGTTAATGTTTCCTCCCATCTTGCTTACTGTCCCAGTGAAGCAAGGAGGAGATGTGTTACGTTACGTAGGTGTATTTCATGGTTACGGTGCTGTCCCCTTATTGCGCTAAAGAAAACGCTAAATGCGGAATTACATGAACACTTTATACAGCATTCTATAGTGCGTACTGTCAGAGAACAATTCGGATACGATGATTGTACCAGGATGACTATGTACCCTGTCATCTGTGAGGCAATGTTTTCTGGATAATAACACTCCTGAAACGGACAGGCGTACCCAGAGCCCCGACCTGAGTCTAACTGAACACATTTGCCATGTCGACTTTGGTCCAGACTCCAGTGTCCTACATTAGATTACCTCGGTTCGGCTCATGAGGAAGAAACGACTCTCACTCATCCACAGGAATTCAGACAGTTCATTGAAAATGCCCCAGCAGACGGAATTCTGTCTCTAATGTTATCCCATGTGAAAATGCGCGAACGTTTTTCTCAATGGTTGTGAAACGAGTAACTGACGCAATAAGTGGGTGCCATTCTTTTATTAATGTAGAAGGATGCGGTAAACCGCCTGAAAACGACATGCAGGTTGGCGAGCACACTTGCCCTCGTCATTAATCACCTGGGCAGATCCGATCCGGGAGCGGCGCACCTCCCTAAATTCCGAAACGGCTTGCTGTCGCGTGGGAGCTGGGGAGAGTACAGTACATTGGAACGCTTCTCAAAATTTAACCTCTAGGCGGTGCTACAATAGAAGTTGCTAAACATATGGAACACCATCGGACAACAACTCCAGCGTCCTTCACAAGCAGTATTTTCCGTGCCGGTATTGACCGACAAGTGTAGCAGGCGTGGAAGTCCGTCCCACAAACTGACTGCCGCCACCTCTACACCACAATGCATGCACGTTTGTATGCCTGGATTCACCATTCTGGCGGTAACACCGGTTATTAATATACCAGCATTTTACATTTACAGTGAGTGTCTTATCTCACGCGTACATCTTGCAATTTTAATCGCTTAAGTATGTTACCTAGACAAATATATTCACGAAATTTGATTACTATGCGTTAATTATTTTTTGATTCTCTAGGTAACATATTGAAGCAACATTTCCAAAAAGCTTTTGACTCAGTAAAGCATTTATGCTTATTACAAAATGTGCGATCGTGTGGGATTCAAGTGAAAGTTACGACTAGATTGAGGATTTCTTGGAAACATCTCGGATGGAGACTCATCGACAGCCATAGAATTAACTTCGGATGTGCCCTTTTGTTAGCCTTGCTAATCACATTACATCAGTAGTCATCAAAAAGTTCCGTTCGAAGGCCGTACAATCCGGAATCGGAGTGCCGATCGGACAAAACTGGCTTGAGCATTGAGGCAATCTTCCCACCGACGTACGAAGCCGAAGATAAAACACCGTGTGTCCCGCTGCCTGAAAAAATTCGTAACTGCCTGCTGCAGATCCTCGTCCGACAGGAATCGTCGGCCTTTCAAGTCCTTCTTGAAGGGACTGAAGGCGTGATAGTGGCACGGGGAGGAATCACACTATAAGGCGGTTGCTTGAGTGTCTCCCTTTTGAGCTGGCGTAACTTCAGCGTTACATGTGCGGTCCGGAGCGTGAGTTATCACCAAGTAGCAGCATCTCTTGTCGTGCACCATTCCACAAAGATGACAGAGACGCTGCCCCATACTCATTCTCCATTCCCCGATGGATTTCTACACGTGTTTGCCCTTCGGCAGCCAAGAAAATAATAACAGCATGTTTGCCCTTTTTGGACGCATTTGGTCCTAACGTCGTCATAGTCACGTTTCCGCATTTACCAACCAAACTTCGGGAAGACATGAACGCCGCACTAATCCCTTTCCTACATGTCGCTGCGTACATACCCCAATCTGAGTTGCTCTACGTTACATATACGATGCAGCAACGCCCTCAAACAGAAAATTTTTGTTCACCCCTTATATATTAATTACATTGCAGGCAATATTGATAGTACCCTGAAACTTTTCGTGGACGACGCACTTATTATAATGAAGTACCGTGTGAAAGTAAATGTGTAATTATTCATTCAGAGATAAGATTTCAAATTGGTGCAAAGATTGGCAACTTAAAACTTCCTGGCAGATTAAAACTGTGTGCCCGACCGAGACTCGAACTCCGTACCTTTACCTTTCGCGGGCAAGCGCTCTACCATCTGAGCTACCGAAGCACGACTCACGCCCGGTCCTCACAGCTTTACTTCTGCCAGTATCTCGTCTCCTACCTTCCAAACTTTACAGAAGCTCTCCTGCGAAACTTGCAGAACTAGCACTCCTGAAAGAAAGGATATTGCGGAGACATGGCTTAGCCACAGCCTGGGGGATGTTTCCAGAATGAGATTTTCACACTGCAGCGGAGTGTGCGCTGATATGAAACTTCCTGGCAGATTAAAACTGTGTGCCCGACCGCGACTCGAACTCGGGACCTTTGCCTTTCGCGGGCAAGCGCTCTCATTGGCAACTTACTTTAAACGTTCAGAAATGCAAAACAGTAGACGTCACGAAACGAAAAAAACGTTATCTCGTATTTCTGTAATATCAGTGACTCACTGTTGGAATTAGCTAAAACAAATATCTGGGTTTCCAAGATGCTACTCCAGGCGGGTGTAAAATCAATGTACGCAATGGAAAATAATAAACCCTAAAATAAAGATGTGGCCCTGTCTGACTACCGCCTGAAGCAGATCTTGGGAACTCTTAATTCTATAAATTACAATCTAAACATAAATGAATAATGAAGGCAACTAATCCTGCTAAACTATAAACGTTGTTCCTGATTATATATTTATTGTAGATTAAAAAACCATTATATTACAAAGTTTACATTCCCTTAGTAAAATTACTAATCAATTGCCCAACTCTGCCCCTTATTATGACTGCACGATCTAATATCAATAACACGAAATGACTGACATCATCTACATACCAAGCACTAGAAGACACTACTTTCAAATATAATCTACGGTAGTGTGGAACCTCAGTGGAAATAAACTAACGTGATCACAGCTGTTTAGCGTTATAGCTCTAATAAGCCGAAGCAATTTGCGATATCACCGTATGTACTGCATCTGGTGCGTTGTAGAAGTGTTCTCGTACTCGTATGCAACGATGGAAGAATTCCACCCACAAATAAACTCTTTCAAACACTAGGTCGGCAGAAGGCGGTCCTCTGACTAATATGCTCTAATACTGGCTTCTTCTCTCTGTGTTCTACAGACGAGAAACGCGAACTCTCAGCCACAACGACTGTGTTCAGATAACGTCTCAACCAAAGTACGCTGCGTATTCAACGACGACTTTCAACCCGGAGGGGAAGTCCAGAATCGTATAAGTTCACAACAGTACAGTGCCTAACCGTTATAACCAACAAATATCGTAAGAAGTTGATACTGAGGGATCGTCACACACGGGAGCTAAAAACGGAAGACTGCGTCTCTCCAGCGCCGGCTTTTCAGCAAGGCTTGGGTCCCCATCACCGTAATTCCGAAAACGAGTCATATTCCAGAAGCTATGGAATATTCTCCCTCTCTACCGATTCTTCTGAACGCCGACCAAATTTTAGTCTTTTGTCGTCCAGCGCGGAAAGTTTGCAAGGAAAAACCTATACTCATACAATGGTACGCTTCTGAGTAAAAATCCTTGCAAATAACCCAGCCTGCGTGATTTCCGAGGTGCCATTTCTTCGTTCCTATTACCTGCGTCCAAGATTTTCAGCGTTTCTGAAGTATAATCCTTCCGGTTCGGCTACAAAACCGGCCGGTCGCGACTCTATTGTGCTCCAGCGCTTCGTTGCTACGACGTCCGTCTTGCTACTTCCTGTGTTTAAGCAGGACCAACACACCTGTGTGGGCCTTCCACCCAGGGCTTCAGTTCTGCCAGCTATTTCATTTCCACTGGCGTTCCAAACTTCGTGGTCGTGCGGTAGTGTTCTCGCTTCCCACGCCCGGGTTCCCGGGTTCGATTCCCGGCGGGGTCAGGGATTTTCTCTGCCTCGTGATGACTGGGTGTTGTGTGATGTCCTTAGGTTAGTTAGGTTTAAGTAGTTCTAAGTTCTAGGGGACTGATGACCATAGATGTTAAGTCCCATCGTGCTCAGAGCCATTTGAATCGTTCCAAACTCTACTAGTATAGGCAATCGTTCATTATGCCCTTTTTGCAATAAGGACACTGCAATAAGCGTCAAAAATTATTTACAAGAAGTATGTGACAATGCTAGGCTCCTTTATATATTCGTATATACGATGTACAACGTATCACATGATACCTAATTGTGTTTGTAGATCATAGCGAAGTATGTGGTTGAGTGCTTGTAAGGTGCGAAGTTACAGCCACCTTACAAGTTAACAACTCGTAGAGTTATGAAACGGGATGATCATATAGTCTCAGACTAAGGTAAAGCATATGTTACATTTCGATTTCTTGATAAAATACATGAAATGCAATCAGTCTACAAAGAGAATACTTGCAAAACATACGTGCGACCCATCGTACAATATTATTCAGTGTGTGGGACCCATATCAACAAAGACTAACAGGTTTTTGAACGGATACAGAGTAGGGCAGGACGAATGGATATAGGCTTGTTCTGTCGATGAGGGAGTGTGACGAAGATTGTGAAGGTGGTGAAGGAACTGAACACGCAGACGCTTGAAGACAGATCAAACTATCCCATGAAAATCCACTAAGAAAGTTTCGGCAACCAACTTCAAGTGATAAATGTAGGGAATAGCTTACAAGCTCCTAGGTATCGCACCCACAATGATCACGAAGACAAGATCAGACTAATTAGAATAGGCACAGAGGCATTTCAGCAATCAATCTTCTCACGATCAATAAATGAATGGAACAAGAAAAAACCCTAGTAACTAGTACCATGGGACGTACCGTCTGCCCTGTACTTCACAGTGGTTAGTGGGGTACAGATGTAGATCCACCTGACCCCTCTCTCCTTGTCCTCTCCTCTCCTCAGATGCATTTCCCCTCCTTTCTTTGCTCCCTTTCAACCACTCGCACTCTCCCGAGCGCTCCCCTCTCCCGTCTCGCATTGCTCTATTACACCCCCCCCCCCCTCTCACGCCAACCCTCTCTCTCGCCTCTATCTTTCTTTAAAGAGGGAAGAACTTACACTTTACACTGAGCTGGCTAAGGCATATGACAGCATTATGCACAAATGCAGATGGCGGTTGTACCTGCACACAAGTTGTCATTTGTGGTGATTCATGTCAGTAGGCATCCGACGTGATTACAGCCGCACGACGGGGATTAACAGGGTAAACGCGGAACAGGTGTTGGAGCCAGACGCAGGACACACTCAATCGCTAAGAAATTCAGGACTCCGACATCCACAATGTCAAGAGTGGGCAGAGAATACCAAATTTCAGGCATTACCTCTCACCACAGACAACGCACTGGCCGACGGCCTTCACTTAACGTCTGACAGCAGAAGCGTTTTCGTAGAGTTGTCAGCGCTGACAAACAAGTAACACTGCGTGAAATAACCGCAGAGATCAGTGTGGGGCGTAGTACGAACGTGCGGCGAAATTTGGCGTTAACGGGTTATGGCAGCAGGCGACCTGCGTGAGTGCATTTCCTAACGGCACGACACCGACTGCAGCTCCCTCCCTGGGCTCGTGACCATATAGTTTGGTTCCTAGATGACTGGAAAACCATGGCCTGGTCAGACGAGCCCTGGTTTCAGTTGGAAAGAGCTGATGGCAGAGTTCGAGTGTGGTGTAGGCCCCACGAAGCCATCGATCCAAGTTGTCGACAAGGCACTGTGCAAGCTGGTGGTAACTCCATAATTGCGTGGGCTGCGTTTACATGGAATTTAGTGGGTCCTTTGGTCCACATGAACCGATGATTGATTGGAAATGGTTATGTTCCGCTATTTGGAGACCTTTTGCAGCCATTCATGGACTTCATGTTCCGTAACAACGATGGATTTTTTATAGATGACAATGCGCCATTTATTTATTTATTTCCCTAACAACGATGGAATTTTGATAGATGACAATGCACCATTTATTTATTTATTTATTTATTTACACCTCAAGTTCCGTAGGACCAAATTTAGGAGCAAATCTCCAAGGTCATGAAACCTCTCAGTACATCAAATCACTACATAAAAGTAATAACAGATAAAAATAAATGTTCACGAACGCGAAAAAAGTCAGTCCTGAAGCTTAAGTAAACGCTATCAACAATAAAACAAGAATCAGCTTAATTTTTCAAGGAACTCCTCGACAGAATAGAAGGAGTGACCCATGAGTAAACTCTTCAGTTTCGATTTGAAAGCGCGTGGATTACTGCTAAGATTTTTTGTTTCGAGTGGTTGTTGTTGTTGTTGTTGTTGTGGTCTTCAGTCCTGAGACTGGTTTGATGCAGCTCTCCATGCTACTCTATCCTGTGCAAGCTTCTTCATCTCCCAGTACCTACTGCAACCTACATCCTTCTGAATCTGCTTAGTGTATTCATCTCTTGGTCTCCCCCTACGATTTTTACCCTCCACACTGCCCTCCAGCGCCCTCGAGTGGTAGCTATTTGTAAATGGATGCAGCAGTATACTACATACCTTTTTGCACAAGAGTTAAGGAAGTCCGATCCAAATGCAGGTTTGATTTCTGCTGAGTATTAACCGAGTTGAAGCTGCTTATTCTGGGGAATAAGCTAATCTT
The DNA here is from genome assembly GCF_021461395.2 of Schistocerca americana. Classification (NCBI taxonomy): domain Eukaryota; kingdom Metazoa; phylum Arthropoda; class Insecta; order Orthoptera; family Acrididae; genus Schistocerca; species Schistocerca americana. The sequence continues at coordinate 787,632,232 of NC_060122.1, read as the reverse complement.
GTTAACAAGAAATGACGGTAAGGAATATGTATGACTCTTCAGGCTTTCCCGGCGGATATGTCGTAAATAGTCTCCACCGGTGTGCCGCCGGATGACGTTGTGCAAATCCCACAATATTTCTTCGGAGCAACTGTCCGACATCATTAGGCGGTTGAACCTCGCTGATGGCTAGGTACGACTGACAAGATCCGCATGTCGACGCCGCTGTATATAGAGCACGCGCGTGAAGATTGCGCAGGCGCGGAAACCACGCATGCGCAAAAATTTGCAGATAGATGGCGCCAGACACAAACGCCCTCTGCCGGGAGACGCAGAGCGGCCGTTCTGCGCGTGCGCTGACGCTGTGTTTACTAAGATGCTGCCACAGTTTTGACGGGTCTATTATCGAAAGCTCTTTGCTTTCTCGTCGTGATTTAACAGCAGCCAATGCAGGGTTCCAGGCTGTACTCAATTGAAATCCCGCATCCCTGTTGATAAGGTTATCAACTGTACGAATATGTATTGCCTCCTTAATGACGCAATCCCAGATAGAGGATGGGGATAAAACTTCCGTCTTTTCATAAATCATGTGATGTCCTGTGTTTAGACAGTGTTCTGCAATTGCCGACTTCTCCGGTTGGCGTAGGCGTGTATGACGCTGATGTTCATCGCAACGTCCTTGTACTGTGCGACATGTCTGACCTATATATGCCGCCCCACACTTACAAGGAATCTTGTACACACCACGTTTCCTCAGACCGAGATCATCCTTAACCGAACCTAACAGGTTCCTCAGTTTTTCAGATGGTCCGAAAACACACTTGATGTCATATCTGTCGAGGACTCTTCCGATTCTTAACGACATGGCACCAAAGTACGGCAAGAAGGTCAAGGTGGTGGGTGTCTTCGTATCTTCATTCTGATCCATAGATTGAACTGGCTTGGGCCTGAATTCATTACGTATTTGTCTCTTAGAATAACCGTTTTGACGGAAGACTGTCTTCAAATGTTGCATCTCACTCGGCAGGCTTTCAGAGTCAGATACCACACGCGCTCTATGAACTAGCGTACGTAATGCACTACAGCATTGTGCTGGATGATGGCAGCTTGTGGCCTGCAAATATAGATCTGTATGCATTGGCTTGCGGTATACGCTGTGTCCCAAGGTTCTATCTTCTTTCCTTCGTACCAAAAGATCAAGAAAAGGTAGAGTGCCATCTTTTTCCACTTCCATAGTGAAGTTAATATTCGGATGAAGCGAATTTAAATGTTGAAGAAACGTAGGTAGAGTATCCAGTCCATGTGGCCACACCACAAAAGTATCGTTAACGTACCGCGGAAAACAAGAGGGTTTGAGAGTGGCTGACTGTAGTGCTTTATCTTCAAAGTCCTCCATAAAATAATTGGCCACCACAGGAGAAAGAGGGCTCCCCATGGCGACACCGTCCACTTGTTCAAAATATTGGTCTTGAAATAAGAAGTATGTTGAAGTAAGCACATGATTAAATAATGCTCTGCGTCTCCTGGCAGAGGGCGTTTGAGTCTGGCGCCATCTATCTGCAAATTTTTGCGCATACATGGTTTCCGCGCCTGCGCAATCTTCACGCGCGTGCTCTATATACAGCGGCGTCGACATGCGGATCTTGTCAGTCGTACCTAGCCACCAACGAGGTTCAACCACCTGATAATGTCGGACAGTTTCTCGGAAGAAATATTGTGTGATTTGCACAACGTCATCCGGCGGCTCACCCGTGAAGACTATTTACAAGGAATATATATATTGAGAGGCCAATGTCAAAATACCCAGGCTCGTGGACAGGAGTCGAGAAGAGGTTCGTGAACTTACACAACTTATTGCCCGAACCGCCCGTTAATAGCGAAAAATATACTACCTTACGACATAAGCGAATGAAAATAAGCAAAGTAGAGTAATTTTCATGTCGAACGATCACTCACTTATGATACCGTTCGAATAGCAAAAATATCAGTATTAAGTCTTTCAACAAGATCCTGAATGTGGGCTTTCCACGACAGCTTTCTATCTATCTGAACACCTAGAAATTTAACAGTTCAGTTATCATTCTGTGAAATTAAAACGTCAGGTTTTGTTGAATTGTGTGTTAGAAGCTGTAAAAAACTGAGCCTTACTGTGATTTAGCGTTAGTTTATTTTCTACAAGCCATGAACTTAGGTCATGTACTGCACTATTTGAAACCGAGCCAATGTTGCACACAACATTCTTTATTACAAAGCTAGTGTCATCAGCAAACAGAAATATTTTAGAGTTACCCGTAATGCTAGACGGCATATCATTTACATAAATAAGGAACAGGAGTGGCCCCAACACTGATCCCTGGGGCACCCCCCACTTGACAGTATCCTACTCAGACCGCATATCACAGCCACTCTCAACAATGTGAATAATGACATTTTCCTGCCTGTTGCTAAAGTAAGAGGTGAACTAATTGTGAGCTACTCCCGTATTCCGTAATGGTCCAACTTCTAGAGCAATAATTTGTGATCAACACTATCAAATACCTTAATTAAATCAAAAAATATGCCAAGCGTTCGAAACCTTTTGTTTAGCCTATCCAGTACGTCTTCTAAAGCCGAACCGTGCATTTGATAGCAAATCGTGTGATATAAAATGATCAATAAGCCTTACATACGCATCCTTTTCAATAACTTTTTCAAACGCTGATGGCACAGATATAGGTCTAAAATTATCTACATTCTCCCATTTTATAAAGCGGCTATACTACTGAGTACTTTAATAGCTCAGAAAACTCACAATTCCTGAAGGAAAAATTAAAAATATGGCTAAATACAGGGCTAACATTTGGAACAAAGTACTTTAATATTCTGCTAGACGCTCCATCATAACCATGAGAATTGTTAGTCTTCAGTGATTTAATTCTTGACTCTGCCTCCCTCTTGTCTGTATCACAGTGGAGTATTTCAGACATCAATCTCGGAAAGGCATTTGCTAAGAAAGTTATATGATTTCCTTTAGAAACTAAATTTTTATTTGATTCACCAGAAATGCTCAGAAAATGATTGTTAAATACTGTACATATTTCCGATTTGTCCATCCCCCCCCCCCCCCCAAGAACCATGGACCTTGCCGTTGGAGGGGAGGCTTGCGTGCCTCAGCGATACAGATAGCCATACCGTAGGTGCAACCACATTGGAGGGGTACCTGTTGAGAGGCCAGACAAACGTGTGTTTCCCGAAGAGGGGCAGCAGCCTTTTCAGTAGTTGCAGGGGCAACGGTCTGCATGATTGACTGATCTGGCCTTTTAACACTAACCAAAACGACCTTGTTGTGCTGGTATTGCGAATGGCTGAAAGCAAGGGGAAACTACAGCCGTAATTTTTCCCGAGGGCATGCAGCTTTACTGTATGGTTAAATGATGATGGCGTCCTCTTGGGACAAATATTCCGGAGGTAAAATAGTCCGCCATCCGGATCTCCGGGCGGAGACTACTCAGGAGGACGTCGTTATCAGGAGAAAGAAAACTGGCGTTCTACAGATCGGAGCGTGGAATGTCAGATCCCAGAGCGTTGAATGTCAGGTAGGTTAGACAATTCAAAAAGGGAAATGGATAGGTTAAAGTTAGATATAGTAGGAATTAGTGAAGTTCGGTGGCAGGAGGAACAAGACTTTTGGTGAGGCGAATACAGGATTCTAAATACAAAATCAAATAGGGGTAATGCAGGGGTCGGTTTAATAATGAATAAAAAAAATAGGAGTGCTGGTAAGCTACTACAAACAGCATAGTGAACGCATTATTGTGGCCAAGATAGACACGAAGCCCACGCCTACTACAGTAGTACAAGTTTACATGCCAACTAGCTCTGCTGATGACGAAGAAATTGAAGAAATGTATGATGATATAAAAGAAATTATTCAGATAGTGAAGGGCGACGAATATTTAATAGTCATGGATGTCTGGAATTCGATAGTAGGAAAAGGGAGAGAAGGAAACGTAGTAGGTGAATATGGATTGGGGCTGAGAAATGAAAGAGGAAGCCGCCTGGTGGAATTTTGCACAGAGCACAACTTAATCATAGCTAACACTTGGTTCAAGAATCATAAAAGAAGATTGTATACATTGAAGAAGCCTGGAGATGCTGACAGGTTTCAGATAGATCATATAATGGTAAGACAGAGACTTAGGAACCAGGTTTTAAACTGTAAGACATTTGCAGGGGCAGATGTGGACTCTGACCACAATGTATTCGTTATGAACTGTAGATTAAAACTGAAGAAACTGCAAAAAGGAGGGAATTTAAGGAGCTGGGACCTGGATAAACTAACTAAATCAGAGGTTGTACCGAGTTTCACGGAGAGCATAAGGCAGCAATTGAGAGGAATGAGGGAAATAAAATGCAGTAGAGGAAGAATGGGTAGTTTTGAGAGATGAAGTAGTGAAGGCAGCAGAAGATCAAGTAGGTAAAAAGACGAGGGCTAGTACACTCCTGGAAATTGAAATAAGAACACCGTGAATTCATTGTCCCAGGAAGGGGAAACTTTATTGACACATTCCTGGGGTCAGATACATCACATGATCACACTGACAGAACCACAGGCACATAGACTCAGGCAACAGAGCATGCACAATGTCGGCACTAGTACAGTGTATATCCACCTTTCGCAGCAATGCAGGCTGCTATTCTCCCATGGAGACGATCGTAGAGATGCTGGATGTAGTCCTGTGGAACGGCTTGCCATGCCATTTCCACCTGGCGCCTCAGTTGGACCAGCGTTCGTGCTGGACGTGCAGACCGCGTGAGACGACGCTTCATCCAGTCCCAAACATGCTCAATGGGGGACAGATCCGGAGATCTTGCTGGCCAGGGTAGTTGACTTACACCTTCTAGAGCACGTTGGGTGGCACGGGATACATGCGGACGTGCATTGTCCTGTTGGAACAGCAAGTTCCCTTGCCGGTCTAGGAATGGTAGAACGATGGGTTCGATGACGGTTTGGATGTACCGTGCACTATTCAGTGTCCCCTCGACGATCACCAGTGGTGTACGGCCAGTGTAGGAGATCGCTCCCCACACCATGATGTCGGGTGTTGGCCCTGTGTGCCTCGGTCGTATGCAGTCCTGATTGTGGCGCTCACCTGCACGGCGCCAAACACGCATACGACCATCATTGGCACCAAGGCAGAAGCGACTCTCATCGCTGAAGACGACAGGTCTCCATTCGTCCCTTCATTCACGCCTGTCGCGACACCACTGGAGGCGGGCTGCACGATGTTGGGGCGTGAGCGGAAGACGGCCTAACGGTGTGCGGGACCGTAGCCCAGCTTCATGGAGACGGTTGCGAATGGTCCTCGCCGATACCCCAGGAGCAACAGTGTCCCTAATTTGCTGGGAAGTGGCGGTGCGGTCCCCTACGGCACTGCGTAGGATCCTACGGTCTTGGCGTGCATCCGTGCGTCGCTGCGGTCCGGTCCCAGGTCGACGGGCACGTGCACCTTCCGCCGACCACTGGCGACAACATCGATGTACTGTGGAGACCTCACGCCCCACGTGTTGAGCAATTCGGCGGTACGTCCACCCGGCCTCCCGCATGCCCACTATACGCCTTCGCTCAAAGTCCGTCAACTGCACATACGGTTCACGTCCACGCTGTCGCGGCATGCTACCAGTGTTAAAGACTGCGATGGAGCTCCGTATGCCACGGCAAACTGGCTGACACTGACGGCGGCGGTGCACAAATGCTGCGCAGCTAGCGTCATTCGACGGCCAACACCGCGGTTCCTGGTGTGTCCGCTGTGCCGTGCATGTGATCATTGCTTGTACAGCCCTCTCGCAGTGTCCGGAGCAAGTATGGTGGGTCTGACACACCGGTGTCAATGTGTTCTTTTTTCCATTTCCAGGAGTGTATAAATCCTTGGGTAACAGAAGAAATATTGAATTTAATTGATGAAAGGAGAAAATATAAAAATGCAGTAACTGAAGCAGGCAAATAGGAATACAAACGTCTCAAAAATTATATTGACAGGAAATGCAAAATGGCTAAGCAAGATTGGCTACAGGACAAATGTAAGGATGTAGAGGCTTATCTCACGAGGGGTAAGACAGATACCGCCTACAGGAAAATTAAAGAGACGTTTGGAGAAAAGAGAACCACTTGCATGAATATCAAGAGCTCAGATGGAAACCCAGTTCTAAGCAAAGAAGGGAAAGCAGAAAGGTGGAAGGAGTATATAGAGGGTCCATAAAGGGGCGATGTACTTGAGGACAATATTATGGAAATGGAAGAGGATGTAGATGAAGATGAAATGGAAGATACGATACTACGTGAAGAGTTTGACAGAGCACTGAAAGACCTGAGTCGAAACAAGGCCCCGGGAGTAGACAACATTCCATTAGAACTACTGACGGGCTTGGGAGAGCCAGTACTGACAAAACTATTCCATCCGGTAAGCAAGAGGTATGAGACTGGCGAAATACCCTCAGACTTCAAGAAGAATATAATAATTCCAATCCCAAAGAAAGCAGGTGCTGACAGATGCGAAAATTACCGAACTATCAGTTTAATAAGTCACGGATGCAAAATACTAACGCGAATTCTTTACAGGCGAATGGAAAAACTGGTAGAAGCCGACCTTGGGGAAGATCATTTTGGATTCCGTAGAAATATTGGAACACGTGAGGCAATACAGACCTTACGACTTCTCTTAGAAGCTAGATTAAGGAAAGGCAAACCTACGTTTCTAGCATTTGTAGACTTGCTTTGACAGCTTTTGACAATATTGGCTGGAATACTCTCTTTCAAACTGTGAAGGTGGGAAGGATAAAATACAGGGAACGAAAGGCTATTTACAATTTGTACAGAAACCAGATGGCAGTTATGAGAGTCGAGGGATATGAAAAGTAAGCAGTGGCTGGGAAGGGAGTGAGACAGGGTTGTAGCCTCTCCCCAATGTTATTCAATCTGTATATTGAACAAGCAGTGAAGGAAACAAAAGAAAAATTCGGAGTAGGTATTAAAATCCATGGAGATGAAATAAAAACTTTGAGGTTCGCCGATGACATTGTAATTCTGTCAGAGACAGCAAAGGACTTGGAAGAGCAGTTGAACGGAATGGATAGTGTCTTGAAAGGCGGATATAAGATGAACATCAACAAAAGCAAAACGAGGATAATGGAATGTAGTCGAATTAAGTCGGGTGATGCTGAGGGAATTAGATTAGGAAATTAGACACTTAAAGTAGTAAAGGAGTTTTGCTATTTGGGGAGCAAAATAGCTGATGATGGTCGAAATAGAGAGGATATAAAATGTAGACTGGCAATGGCAAGGAAATCGTTTCTGAAGAAGAGGAATTTGATAACATCGAGTATAGATGTAAGAGTAAGGAAGTCGCTTCTGAAAGTATTTCTATGGAGTGTAGTCATGTGTGGAAGTGAAACATGGACGAGAACTAATTTGGACAAGAAGAGAATAGAAGCTTTCGAAATGTGGTGCTACAGAAGAATGCTGAAGATTGTATGGGTAGATCACATAACTAATGAGGAGGTATTGTATAGAATTGGGGAGAGGAGGAGTTTGTGGCACAACTTGACTAGAAGATGGGATCGGTTGGTAGGACATGTTCTGAGGCATCAAGGGATCACTAATTTAGCATTGGAGGGCAACGTGGAGGGTAAAAATTGTAGAGGGAGACCAAGAGATGAATACACTAAACAGATTCAGAAGGATGTAGGTTGCAGTAGGTACTGGAAGATGAAGAAGCTAGCACAGGATAAAGTAGCATGGAGAGCTGCATCAAACCAGTCTCAGGACTGAAGACCACAACAACAACATCTGATTTATCAGCAACAGAAATATTTTTACTGAGTACTGACTTTATATCGTCGATGTTGTGATGCTGACCAGACACTTCATCACAACTGACCACATGGTTTTAATTTTAACCTGTGAATTAGCTATTCTATTTGCATACCACATATTCTTTGCCTTCCTAATAACATTTTTAAGTACCTTACAATACTGTTTGTAATGGGGTGCTGTAACTTGATTGTGACTACTTCTAACATTTGGTATAATTCCAGGTTTGTTCTACAAGATATCATTATCCCACTAGTCAGTCACCCGGGCTGCCTATTACTGCTAGTACCCCGTGTAGCTCGTTGTAATGGAAAGCCTGGTACAGAGTCATACTTGTTTGCGATTTGTTTGAAGAATGCTCTGGATAGTTCGAGCGAATGATTTGGTCCACCCAGATCGCCCTACTTAAGTCCCATCGAACATTTCTATGACATAATCTAGAGGTCACTTCGTCTACAAAATCCTGCACCGGCAACACTTTTTCAGTTATGGACCGCTATATAGGCAGCATGGCTCAAACTTTTTGCAGGGGGCGTCCAACGGCTTGTTGAGTTTATATCATGTTGAGATGCTGGACAACATTGGGTAAAAGCAGGTCCAACACGATATTAGGAGGTATCTCTTTTGTTTTGGCCCATAAGTGTATTCAGTGATTGCTCGATATTAGGAGTTATTTTAATTTTAGTCCCACTAGTTTTAAAGAACGACTTCGGAACGTGTGTAACATAATAACTAGCGTTGGACTGACATGGGCCATTTGGAAAGGTTTCTTGTATGGAATAGATAAGGGATAGACACCGAATTATTGAATGAGGCTACTGGGCGTGGAAATAGTTTCCTTTGGTTATCTTACGTACATCAACTTAGAAGAACGCCTAAACGCTTAACTTACAATAGCACTACGGTGACTTACTTTCTTCGTAGCCTCTCTCAGCTTTATTTCTGATCACCATTATACCAATGAGACGTTAAACTGAGTAAAGAAGATTGTCCTTTACACCGCATCACAAAACTTCGCAACGTAAGCGTAAATTACCGTATTAATTTTCTGAAATTACCGTATTAATTTTCTGCAAGATGTTGACGTTTCTCCATCTGTCCCCGTTCATTTTTTCCAACAGCTGAAATCTGGATTTTAGAAATCGATACCACGCGCGAAATGAAATTAAACGAAATGAAGTTACTATTCGCGGTCTGCATCAGTCCACATTTCAATCTGGTAAGAAATTCTTCATATCTTCATAGCTCCAGTGGAAATGAATATTTAGGCAAGTGTACGCAGCAGCAAATTGTAATCTCGAAATCTGTATTTCGTCGTTTCTGACAAGCTATGGCTGAACAAATGGTGACATCGAAGCATGCTGTATAAGTAAGTTTTTAACTACTACAACGTAAGGAGTGACTCATGGTTTGGAGAGAAAGGAAGTGGCTATGTACGTGTAAAAACTAGAAGAAACCAGAGCAATACGAAGCGAATTAAATAAAAATTGAGCTGTTCGTCAACTATTCCCATATTTCTCATAACGAAAAGGACTTAATATGCAGTATAACACACGTCGTAACAATGCGGTTCAACATTTAACAAATTGCTACTCAAACAATATATACAGTGGGTATACTCATAGATAACGCATATCTTAAACACTGATCATCAGTTAGATATGTTAAGGGGCTCCGGAACGCCCTATACTTGCAATGTTAAAATAACGCTTATAAATTACATCTTTCCTCACAAAGTATTTGAGGTAGGAAGTTGAACTTTTTACAGATTATTTATTGGAATATGGGCTACAACTTAACACAGGGATTTTACAAAATTTTAGTTCAGTTATTAAAGATGATTTTTTTTTCAATTGTAATGAAAATTCACAACATTTTTTTGCAATTTTTTATTTATATATTCAAAAATATATACAGGTATTTTTATTATTATTATTATTATTATTATATTATTATTATTATTTATTTTGGAAAAAGGCTGTGTTAAATTATGCAGAAGGTACCGTGTAACATTTACTGAAAGTTTGAAACAAATATGTTTGGAAGACCCTTAGAAAACATGTAATTAGTATGAGAAAATAAAAGTTTTGGGAATCGAGCGACAAAGATTGGATTAACTTTTTAGTGCATTCCAGGTCCATAGGATGGATTATCTTCATCCTCTGCAAACTCCTACTCCAGCTTCCTCTTGTTCCTCCTCCTGTTTACTCTTGCTTGTATTTCTAGACTCTTTACAGCCCTGTCTGCAGCCCAAAGGCGTTCCTTGTCTAAAGTAAGCATCGCTCGTTGTTGTGTTCGTAGATTTTGCTACCATTTTCTTCAGTTGCAGTTACTGCAACACTATTCCAAAAGGTGGTCATGTATGAACACTTATCACATTTCAGTTGTATTTCACTAGCAAGTCCTACGTGCTTTATTATGGAGAGTTCCACACCAACTTCACTATAATGAATACATCTTACACAGTTTGAAAAAAATTCCTTTGAGAACCGACATATCAAATATTTCATTCACATCCGATTCGCCCGTAAAACATTCATAGTTTTCACTCATTGAACCAAGCTTCTTCTGTGAAGTATTTTCTTTCCCACTTTGACTGGTATGGGCAGGTGTACTTGAGAGGTTAGGTTCACTCACTTGGTTATCGTCTTTATTGTTTACAATAATAACACATACCTTTGGCTTTCCTTTTCTTAAAAGCCTTCAGAGGATTTCTAATAACTTTACTTTTACTCATTATTATACTTCAACAAAACAGAGACTCAAGAAATAGAATTAATTACGAATATTTTCGAGATAACGACAGAGTAAATAAACATGAAACAATCGACAATCACACCAGCGATATATATTGAACCATCACAGGTTAGCCACAACACATACTTTATCTCACATCACTAAAATGTACCTGATGAACACGGACGTTAATAATAACACCATTTGACAGCAGTTTAACAGCGCCACAGTGGGTCACGCCCATGTAGAACACATTTCAAAAAAAATTTAAATATAGTTGTAGTCTCCGGAATTGAATAAATTATATATCTATTAAAAGGTAATAGTCTGCAGATTCAGAAAACGCAAAAAAGTAAAAATTGAACTTTTCATGATTTTGAGCCTTTCCGGAGCCCCTTAATATTCAAAACTCCTGTTGTCAGGACCACAGTAGGGAGAAATAAAACTTTCTTTGCCACATGAGTGTGTCGTTTAATTCCTAATGTACGAAGTACGAGTGCGGTCGAGTTCCTCGTCGCGTTTTGCGATCACTAGCGTTCAGATAGTCTGAAGCATGTGGACGCGTTTTTTTTTTTTCTCATCTACAATCTTTTGATGTTTAGGTGTTTCTCTGTTGTGTGTGTTTATGTATCTGTGTGTGTAAAAGGAGATAGAAAGAGGGAGGGACGGGGTGAGAGGGAGAGAGAGAGAGAGAGAGAAAGAGAGAGAGAGAGAGAGAGAGAGAACGTTTGGACAGAGGAATTACAGAATAATTCAGACATGAGGAAGTTGCTACAGTTTGCAGAAGCGCTCCCTAAATAATTTCAAACATCTCATTCACCCGCCAACATTTTGCTTCCGCGAACGAGACCTCTCAGTTAAAGGGGATGTCGCCGAGTACCACCGTCCAGGGTTGAATAGAATTCCTCCGAATTTCGGATCTCTTTCAGGCTAAATTGAGTTACTGCGAACAAGTTGCAACGGATGGAACTTCTGTCCCTCTATACGTGTCCCCGCACAGTTCGTGGACTGTAGTGTATTAAAAGGATCTGTGCATTTACATGACACTCATGTTCGTTCTGAAAATGAGCGCTTGTAACTAGAATTCAGAAAGGGTGGGAAGGACTTTCCATTTTTTAATATTCTATTCTTCAGCCAGTATTCCACGTATTACAATAAAGGTTATGATATTATTTAGCCACATACATCACAACTAATGGAGTTTTAGTATCATTTCATACAAGCGTACCTCTTTCTCTGTCAGGTAAGTCAATTGATGAGACGATGGTATTCCTTAATGGGTTCAGAAACTAAGCTTCATTTATTATGAAGGAAAGTGAATCGTTCTAGGAAGCGTATACACCGCATTATTAAAACGTCAATATTCCTCCTCTCACTTTAGAATTATTCATAAAATGCTAAATGAACTTAGGTACGTATATAGATCAGTAGAGGTGCGAGAAATGGTAAAGATTGAGGAGTGTAGCTCGTAATTGGTACCTTAGGTGATTTGAAAATTGTAGTGGGAAGATATGGAAGTAATAATTTCTGAATGTAAGTAAGGGGAGCGCGAGGGTTATAGAAATAAAATAGAAGAGAGGTTTTTAGAGTTAAATAATCGGTTTCTGGTTATGGTACACACCCTCTTTCAAAATTACGGAAAAAGAAGATATACACAGAAAAGACAGAGAGATACAGGAAAATATCTGTAGACTTAATTGAAATATATGAAAAAGTATGAATTAAATACTGTACTGCTAAGGAATGATAGATGCAAATATAATCGAATCAAAACCTCTTACACGAAATCATGAACGCTACAATTTTGAACATGGCTGTCTTGCAGCAACCATATATAAGTTTCAACGGAGAAATTACACAATCAACCGGCTGAAAATAACTGTTTAATTCAATGACCTGAGTTTCGACACGTCTAAGGATCTCTTCATCAGGATAAAATTTTAAAAGCTCTTTAAAAAATACATAGAAAAATCAGTTTGATAGAAACATAACCCAAGATAAAAAATGTAATGACACAGAAATGTTACTTATCCTACGTAAGGTTACATTGCGAGAGGGCAGTAGTCAAAGTTTAGAGTAGACATGCGTGATCAAGTCAAAAATTTTAAAAAATCCAACCTTCGGTACGTATGCCTTGCGAGGAACATCAGACTGATCGACCCAATGGCTTAAATTGCTGTTACGAAAACAAGACACAAGTTGGGCCCCCTGTGCCCATTTGGGACATTGTGACAGAAGTAATCGAATTACACAACAGTTAATTATAAAATCAAAATTCAAAGGATGAGAGCTTAATGAATTTTTGATCATACAAAGCAGAAAAGTAAATTAAGTGAAACTAAGAGCCGTCTATTAGACGTTGCAGAAATGCACACTACGTAAAGTACAGAATATTGTATAATGTTTATACAAATACCTGCGCAGTACAAAAAACATCTGTATGAAGGAAACTTTAGCAATAAATAAGAGATTTTAAGAAAAATGCGTTTCGACACTATAGGCAGGAAAACATGGTAAAAAATAAAGGATTAAAGCCATTGAAAAAAAAATTGTTATTTATGTGTAATTGTTCATTGAGAATGAAGCCATCGTTCTTAGAAACATGCTTGAAAATCTCCAGCTCTTTTCCCTAGGTAAAATGGAAATTTATTTAACACTTTTCAGTTTGTGACCGGACAGCAAAAGTGGAATTATGTACATTAGTGCCCCTTTTCGCCAATAAATGTTCCTTGTACTTGACACTGAAAGACATTACAGTTTTCCGATACAATAAACAGGACACGAATCACAAGTGATCTTGTAAACTCCTGAACTCTGTATAGGAGCAACTGCGAACTTGAGATTGTGAATAAGGTTTTTCTTCGAGTTATTGTTAATACAAAAGACAACTGTGCACCCACATTTTTTACGAATAAGACGACGAATTCTATAAGAAATAGGGCCTAAGACTTTTTTATACTCGTTACTGTCAGAAACAGCACTGATTCCTAAAACAGCCACTTTAGTCTCAATATTAGTTTTGAAGATGGTTTCAATTAACGAGCGATCATAATCGTTATTAACCGCAACAGTTTTCATTAAATTCATCTCACCATTAAACCTGTCTGGTGATAAAGGTACGGAAACTGCACGATGAATGGTTGAATGCAAAAATGCTTTTTTTATGTTAATGGTCCAAGTAATATTGCTGACGATCATTATTATCTAAGTCACGAGTGAAGCCGACTTTTTTCATTAACAGTGTTAAAAATTCCAGAAATTGCTCAGGAGCACCGTATACTATCAAACTGTCGTCTACGTACCGAGAAGATGACAAAATGCCCAGACCAGTAGCTGAAAAATTATTGTAAAATTTTTCTTCCAGTGAATTGATGAAAATATCGGTCAAGATGGCTGCCAGCGGATTACCCATTGCCAGGCCGTCAGGCTGATAGTTCAGTCTGGCACTGAATGAACAATGTTTATGCTTTAAAGCATAAAATTTGAAACCACGATGTGTCAGAAAATGAAGGAGATGAAGTGTGGAGTCTTCAGATCGGTGACCACTAGGTTACGTTAATTCTCTGCAACAATGTTTTAGAAGAGGACAAAGGACAGAGTTAATGTTGACGAAGCCATCGCTGCTACATATAAAGCTAAGGCCAAAGAACCATTAGTTATTTAAACAATATTGCTACTTACTGATCAATATGGATCTGAAATAAACAAATGTAAGATAAAGAGAGTAGAAATAAATATAAATGAGATGAGGACAGTGAAACATCAATTTGAAGAAAGTAAGACGGACGACTAATCTGTCTTGGAATGCGAATTACACAAAATAACCAAAGACAGTCAGATGTCAGAAATAGATTTATTCATCAGAAGAGCTTTATTTGTGTCATAGTTTGAAGTGGTAAGTAAAGTCTGGCTCTCTAACAACTGTTCAACTTGATTTCGGTTTTATACTGACATGAAACAGACTGAAGAGAAAGTTGGGGAAGATGACACTGATGCGATTGAACTATGATGCTACAGAAGAGTTTTCAAAATTAAGGCTCCTATTTAGAAGGAACAGAGGCACCCAGATACATGTTTGTTGCGGAACCCGCAGTCAATCAGATGCTGTAAATCCACGGAGTTCGTACTGCTCTCAATTTCAAGTAGAGACTACTTCCGTTCTTGCAACAATGTGTTCCCATCAGGGAGAATGAGGTAGTAGACTTTGGTTCCCAACAGTAACTTCACTGGTACACGAAAGTAAATGAGTTTGGCCGAAATGAAGTAGTCATACCGTGGAGCACTTCTACAGTCTCTCTCTCACCTGCAGAAGTACCATCAAGAGAGTGGAAATTAATAGTACGAGGGTAAGTCAAATATTATCCGCAATTTAGTTACATTTTTGTTTATTTTGGTAGTACTGTCGTTTTACGTTAACGACGCATGCTGTCGGCCGCTGTGGCCGAGCGGTTCTAGGCGCTTCAGTCCGGAACCGCGCTGCTGCTACGGCCGCAGGTTCGAATCCTGCTTCGGGCATGGATGTGACTGCTGTCCTTAGGTTAGTTAGATTTAAATAGTTCTGAGGGGACTGATGACCTCAGATGTTAAGTCCCATAGTGCTTGGAGCTATTTGAATTTTCGACGCATGCTTTGTTTATTTGTTGTTATATCTTTGCAATTTTCAAGTTGCTAGGTTAGTTTCGTTATCGCTGCCGTGCTGTTAATCATGGCTGCTCCCCTGTCTATTTGCACCAAAGAAGAGCAACGTCCAGTGATCCATTTGTGGTCGGAAGGCGTCTCAGGGGCCGAAATTCATCGAAGACTTTCGGTACAGTACAGGAACAGTGTTTTACCACACTGGAGTGTCAACGAATGGATTGAAAAATTCCGAAATGGGTGCACAAGTGTTACGCACGATGAAAGAGCCGGGCGACCGTTTACCGCCACAAATGAAGAAACCATTCAGCGTTCACGTGAAATGATTCTCTTAGACAGACGATTAACTATTGGCGAAGTGGCACATCGTCTGAAAACTAGTCACGGTTCTGCCTACGAAATCATCCACAACAGACTTGGGTTTCGTTAAGTTTGTGCAAAATGGGTCCCAAAACAACTCACACAGTTGCATAAACAAACGCGCTTAGACCTCTGCAAAAAACATTTGGATTTTTATGATAACGAAGGGGACAACTTCTTAGAGGGGAACATTACTGGTGACGAAACATGGATTCATCATTACAAGCCGCAGAGTAAATGGCAGAGTCTGGAATGGAAACATCCACATTCGCAGTGCAAGAAAAAGTTCAAGATCCAACCGTCCGCAGGACAACTGATGCTTACGGTTTTTGGGACGCAGAAGGGTCCAGTAGGGGACGATTATGGGGAAAGGGTCACAACAATAAACAGTGTACGTTACAGTGAGATGCTTACTGCCAGGCTAAGTCCTGCAATTCGAACCAATCGCCGAGAATTGCTGTCAAAAGGTGTTGTGTTCAAATGGATCAAATGGCTCTAAGCACTATGGGGCTAAACATCTGAGGTCATCAGTCCCCTAGAACTTAGAACTACTTAAACCTAACTAACCTAAGGACTTCACACACATCTATGCCCGAGGCAGGATTCGAACCTGCGACCGTAGCGGTCGCGAGTTTCCAGACTGATGCGCCTAGAGCCGCTCGGCCAGGTGTAATGTTGTTGCACGACATTGCCCGTCCGCATACTGCTGCCCACACTGCTGAAGCGCTCCAGAAACTCAAATTTGAAGTACTGCATCATCCTCCATGTAGTCCCGATCTTGCCCCTTCTATCACTTATTTGGTCCACTCAAACAGGGACTAAGGAGCCGACGATTTCCCTCGGTCGAAGCAGTGAAAGAAGCGTTGCATTCCTGACTAGCAGCTCAACCGAGAATCTTCTTTTTTTAGGGCACTAGGAAGATTGTACAACGACGGACCACGTGCGTTGAAAAGCAAGGAGACTATGTCGAAAAATTCTATTCTTGAAAGTTTCCTATTTGATTACAATAGAATGTTATAACTATTTTGTGGATAATAATTGACTTACCCTCGTACATCCGGGCACTTTAGTGTAGCTAGCCAAAGAGGGGAAAGCTTGCGTTCAGTACAGATCTAGTTACCAGTTATAGTAGGCGTCATTCTCTATTGAGAGCGATGTCAACGCTGCTGAATGTGAAATTTCGCTATGGACGATTGTTACTTTGTCGGCGTGTCGCTAGATCAAAACTAACATAATATGGAGCGAAAACAATCTTACGGGAGCAAAGATACGAGAAGAAAGTGCGTACCGAATGACTTTTTAGCAACTATAGGTAAAGGAACTGAACTGATAGATATCCTTTCGTCACGTCAATCAGTTTCTCTGTGGTTACGTTACAACATTATTAGAAAGTAGGAAGTGATGAAGAATGGTATATAAGAAGTCGTGAGAAGAATAACGTAAAAAAAAAATGGCTCTGAGCACTATGGGACTTAACATCTACGGTCATCAGTCCCGTAGAACTTAGAACTACTTAAACCTAACTAACCTAAGGACATCACACACATCCATGCCCGAGGCAGGATTCGAACCTGCGACCGTAGCAGTAGCGCAAAAAAAAGGACGTATATTTTGATTTCTCTCGGATGTACAATTACTGGAAAAAATTGTAGCACCAAAAAATAATTAATGTAAAATAAAGAAATTTCGGAAATACATTTGTCTAGGTAACGTATTTAAGTGATTAACACTACGAGATCACAGGTTCATGTAAGCCCCCGAGTTTAACCATTGAAAATGTGAAATGGTTCAAATGGCTCTGAGCAGTATGGGACTTAACATCTGAGGTTACCAGTCCCCAAGACCTTAGAACTATATAAACCTAACTAACCTAAGGACATCACACACATCCATCCCCGAGGCAGGATGCGAACCTGCGACCGTAGCAGTCGCGCGGATCCGGACTGAAGCGCCTAGAAGCGCTCGAACACCGCGGCCGGCGATAATGTGAAATTCTGGTATTTTAATAAGCAGTGTAACCGCCAGAATGCTTAATGCAAGCATGCAAACGTGCATACATATTATTGTATAAGTCTCGGATGTCAGTTTGAGGGGTGGAGTTCCATACTTGTTGCACTTGGGTGGTCAATACAGGGACTGTAAATGCTAGATAACTCTGGAGTTGTTGTCCGATGATGTGCCATATGTGCTCGACTGTTGACAGATCTGGTTATCGCGCAGGGCCAAGCATCATGACGACAGACTGTAGAGCATGACGGGTTACAGCAGTGGCTTGTGGGCGAGCGTTATCCCGTTGGAATACACACCCAAGGAAAGTTTCCGTGAATGACAGCACAGCAGGTCGAATCACCAGACTGGCGCACAAATCTGCAGTCACGGTGTGTGGGATAACGACGGTGCTCCTCCTGTCATTGCACCAAGGACCATAACGCCAAGTGCAGGTCATGTGTGTCTAGCACGCGGACAGGTTAGTTGCAGACGGGCAGTTGGCGTGCTTCTAACAAACACACGGCCTTGACTGACACAGAGGCAAAGGCAGCTTTCATCAGAAAATACAACACTGTCCTCCAATGAGTTGTCGCTTAATGCCACTGAAGTCGCAAATGGCGGCGGTTTGTGGTAAGTGGAATACACGCTACAGGACATCTGCCTCGGAGCTGTCTTCGAAGTAACCGATTTGTAACAGATCATCGTGTCACTGTGGGTCTAACTGCTGCTCAAAATGCTGCTGCAGCCGCAGTACGATGTGCGAGAGATATATAACTAACACGGTGGTCTTCCCTCTCGGTAGTGCAACGTGGTCGTGTGGAGTCCGGTCTTCTCACGTCGGCAAATTGTCGCGGCCTACTGCCAGCAATCAGGTACAGCGGCTGTATTTCTGCCGAATACACCACTCGCCATTAAAATTGCTACAGCAAGGTCAAATGCAGATGATACACGGGTATTCATTGGACAAATATATTATGCTAGAAGTGACACGTGATTACATTTTCGCGCAATTTGGGTGCATACATACTGAGAAATCAGTACCCAGAACAACCACCTCTGGCCGTAATAACGGCCATTATACGCCTGGGCATTGAGTCAAACAGAGCTTGGATGGCGTGTACAGGTACAGCTGCCCATGCAGCTTCAACACGACACCACAGTTCATCAAGAGTAGTTACTGGCGTATTGTGACGAGCCAGTTGCTCGGCCACAATTGACCAGACGTTTTCAATTGGCGAGAGATCTGCAGAATGTGCTGGCCAGGGCAGCAGTCGAACATCTTCTGTATCCAGAAAGACCCGTACAGGACCTACAACATGCGCCCGTGCATTATCCTTCTGAAATGTAGGGTTTCGCAGGGATCGAATGAAGGGTATAGCCGCGGGTCGTAACACATGTGAAATGTAAAGTCCACTGTTCAAAGTGCCGTCAATGCGAACAAGAGGTGACCAAAACGTCTCACCAATGGCACTCCATACCATCACGCCGGGTGATACGCCAGTATGGCGATGACGAACACACGCTTCCAATGTGCGTTCACCGCGATGTCGCCAAACACGGATGCGACCATCATGATGCTGGAAACAGAACCTGGATTCATCCGAAAAAATGACGTTTTGCCATTCGTGCACCCAGGTTCGTCGTTGAGTACACCTTCGCAGGGGCTCCTGTCTGTGATGCGGCGTCAAGGGTAACTGCAGCCATGGTCTCCGAGGTGATAGTCCATGCTGCTGCAAACGTCGTCGAACTGTTCGTGCAGATGGTTGTTGTCTTGCAAACGTCCCCATCTGTTGACTCACGGATCGAGACGAGGCTGCACGATCCGTTACGGCCATGCGGACAAGATGCCTGTCATCTCGACTGTTCGTGATACTAGGCCGTTGGGATCCAGCACGGCGTTCCGTATTACCCTCCTGAACCCACCGATTCCATATTCTGCTAACAGTAATTGGATCTCGACCAACGCGAGCAGCAATGTCGCGATACGATAAACCGCAATCGCGATAAGCTACAATCCGAACTTCATCAAAGTCAAAACGTGATGGTACGCATTTCTCCTCCTTACACGAGGCATCACAACAACGTTTCACCAGGCAACGCCGGTCAACTGCTGTTTGTGTATGAGAAATTGGTTGGAAACTTTCCTCATGTCATCACGTTGTATGTGTCGCCACCGGCGCCATCCTTGTGTGAATGCTCTGAAAACCTAATCATTTGCATATCGTAGCATCTTCTTCATGTCGGTTAAATTTCGCATTTGTAGCACGTCATCTTCATGGTGTATCAACTTTAATGACCAGTAGTGTAATCCTGCAGTATCGCAGAAGGAGCATCCAGCTTCTCGTAGCCATATTATACGACCTCTTTCCAACTCAGTGAGTTGTTCATAATGGCGCCTTCGTCGCCTTGACTAACTCACCACCTCCAAGGTCAAAGGTAACTAACGCTGACGACCGTTACAGTGTGTATTTAAACGGAACCTGATTATCACTCTCATAAAGGACTTACTAGTTGCACTATTATGCGACTGGCATGAAATCTGAATAGACATCATCCTTCAGATGTAGAAAGACGCCTACCAACTTTCGCTTATGTTGCACAACTCATTCTTGGTGCTATGATTTTTTTTCCGTCCGTGTAGCTTGGGAAATTCGCAGAGGCAGCATGCAGCAATGTAACTAAAGCGCTTTGATGGAGTGTGACCCACGGAGTGGTCTACATACGGCAGCACTGTTGGAGAGAGGGAGGGGGGGAGGGAGGGAGGGAGAAGGGAGAGCGAGAGAATTTCGCATACCTTGGCGGAAGTTGCCGAAGATTGGCGATGTTACCTCGTTTGATGAAACAGTCGAGCGAGCGCTGTCCGCAGGTATACGAATGTCACATGCTGATCCTCAACTGCGCGTAGGCTGCGAATTTCCAGTGTGAGCATGTACGATCTGCATCCCTTACAACTTGGACTTTGTACCTCCTTGCGGTCAGCGCGGTAAACATCATCAAGTGAAACGAGGCCTATCAGTTAACTTACTCGATATACTCACGAGAGATAACCAGGTAGCTGGACTGAAGTATTTTGTTATTTATAAAGAAAGATGGCAATTGTGATCAGTTGTCTCGGTCCTCAATGTAAATGTTTGTTTCTCAACGTAAACGTATTTCATTCGACTATATATGACGGTAGTATCTGTTCCCGAAAGAACAGTTACCGTGGATGACCATGCAGCTTTGCTAGAAATGAAATGATAATTAAATGAACACAGCTGCAAACAGGCGATGATGTACTTCATTGGGGACATGTCGAAAATGTGTTCCCCAACCGGGACTCGAACACGGGATCTCCTGCTTACATGGCAGACGCTCTATCCATCTGAGCCACCGCGGGCACAAAGGATAGTGCGTCTGCAGGGACTTATCCCTTACACGCTTCCCGTGAGATCCACATTCCCAACATGTCCACACCACTACATTCGTAGTGCGCCTAATAGATGTTTGCCCATCATACTCATTACTAGTGGCAGATTATTCTACCAAGTGCCGTACCAGTTCGGGCATAGCGTGTGCGTTCGCACAAGAAGGTCAATGGCCGGGAAGCCATATTTTAACTATATATGACGGTAGTATCTGTTCCCGAAAGAACAGTTACCGTGGATGACCATGCAGCTTTGCTAGAAATGAAATGATAACTAAACGGACACCCTAGCTGCAAACAGGCTATGATGTACTTCATTGGGGACATGTTGAAAATGTGTGCCCCGACCGGGACTCGAACCCGGGATCTCCTGCTTACATGGTAGACGAATGTAGTGGTGTGGACATGTTGGGAATGTGGATCTCACGGGTAGCGTGCAAGGGATAAGTCCCTGCAGACGCACTATCCTCTGTGCCCGCGGTGGCTCAGGTGGACACAGCGACTGCCATGTAAGCAGGAGATCCCGGGTTCGAGTCCCGCGTCGGGGCACACATTTTCAACGTGTCCCCAATGAAGTACATCATCGCCTGTTTGCAGCTAGGGTGTCCATTTAATTATCATTGTATTTCATTTGTTCTGTCGAACACATGTCTCGTTGTCAGTGAACTTTTAACAGCAGACTGAATGCGAGGATTATTTCATCAGCTCCTCAGTCAGGCAAATTTGCAGTTCTACAGCTAAATCACTAACCGTCAGTAACTTTTACTATTCGATTGTCACTTTAATTTGCGTTATGCACAATCATACTCAGTCACTGTGGTATTACTTTGTGAATCTCCGGTATACATAATGTAATTTGTGAATGGAAAACAAACAAACCTGATAGTTAAAAGAAATTCTAATTCTAAACGCATTACAACGCTTGCGGGGCTGATTTGTGCTGCCGCGTTGCGACGAAACGGTATAGTCCCCGTGTTTGTTCAGCCACGTGATAAAGGTCAGTTTTTCGTTGCCCTGCACTCTGTGGCTTTTAGCGCGCTTGGTGGCGGGTGACGAAACCGTGCTTCGAGTCTGCGTGCAAAGCAAGTAGCGGGGTGGGGGGTGGGGGAGACGAACGCCGCTCAAACGGTTTCATCACGTGGACGGAGAGCTCTAATGTACACGACACGTGGTGAAAGGAGGAGCGGACCAGCACACCTGTCAGCAGTTTTTGATTAATAGCAGCCTCTGAAATTGCAGCTCATATTTATATCTGTCAGCTGATGAATTGCGTAGCAAAGTGCATGACCCCTAGCTCCGTACTTCTCACTGGATTCTCTTGAGACGTTACAGCATATTTTATTGTACAGAGAAGCACAGAAAGTTTAACGAAGCTCAAGAATAAAGCTGTGAGATATTATTTCGGCCTAGTTCGACAAAGATATCGTTAAGGAATTACTCTTATTGACTATTACATAGTTACAGGTGATCTAACTGAAATGCTAAATATTATCACGTTCATTTACATTATCGAGGGTGGAGAATTATTTTAATCATGGGTTACAAAACCCCAGAAGATTTTACGGTTGTAAGTGATACCAATAGCGATATTGACATTTTATGGTATAAAACAGGATATTTTTAACGTATGTTGTATATGACATACCATTGCAGACCTCATAATTGTAATTAAGTAGTACATAAATTATAGACTATGACTGACTCCGAATAAAATGTGGAGTAGTACAATTTACGACAGTTTAGCACCAACGTAACATTTGCCACCTTTAATGTTCCAGGGTTAAAATGGGAAGCACAACTCCAAATGTTCAAATGTGTGTGAAATGTTATGGGACTTCCAGCTAAGGTCATCAGCCCCTAAGCTTACACACTACTTAACCTAAATTATCCTAAGGACAAACACACACACCCATGTCCGAGGGAGGACTCGAACCTCCGCCGGGACCAACCGTAGCACAAGTCCCTTTTACCTGGTTTCCAAGTATAACAAAGTGGATGTTTACAAATGTTGTTGTTGTTTTGGTCTTCAGTCCTCAGACTGGTTTGATGCAGCTCTCCATGCTACTCTAACCTGCGCAAGCTTCTTCATCTCCCAGTACCTACTGCAGCCTACATCCTTCTGAATCTGCTTAGTGTATTCATCTCTTGGTCTCCCTCTACGATTTTTACCCTCCACGCTGCCCTCCACTACTAAATTGGTGATCCCTTGATGCCTCAGAACATGTCCAACCAACCGATCCCTTCTTCTAGTCAATACCTCCTCATTAGTTATGAGATCTACCCATCTAATCTTCAGCATTCTTCTGTAGCACCACATTTCGAAAGCTTCTATTCTCTTCTTGTCTAAATTATTTATCGTCCATGTCTCACTTCCATACATGGCTACACTCCATACAAATACTTTCAGAAACGACTTCCTGACACTTAAATCTATACTCGATGTTAACAAATTTATCTTCTTCAGAAACGCTTTCCTTGCCATTGCCGGTCTACATTTTATATCCTCTCTACTTCGACCATCATCAGTTATTTTGCTCCCCAAATAGCAAAAATCCTTTACTACTTTAAGTGTCTCATTTCCTTATCTAATTCCCTCAGCATCACCCGATTTAATTCGACAACATTCCATTATCCTCGTTTTGCTTTTGTTGATGTTCATCTTATATCATCCTTTCATGACATTGTCCATTCCGTCCAACTGTTCTTCCAAGTCCTTTGCTGTTTCTGACAGAATTACCATGTCATCGGCGAACCTCAAAGTTTTTATTTCTTCTCCATGGATTTTAATACCTACTCCGAACTTTTCTTTTGTTTCCTTTACTGCTTGATCAATATTCAGATTGAATAGCAGAGGGGAGAGGCTACAACCCTAACTCACTCCCTTCCCAACCACTCCTCCCCTTTCATGTCCCTCGACTCTTATAACTGCCATCTGCTTTCTGTACAAATTGTAAATAGCCTTTCGCTCCCTGTATTTTACCCCTGCCACCTTCAGAGTTTGGAAGAGAGTATTAAAGTCAACATTGTCAAAAGCTTTCTCTGAGTCTACAAAGACTAAAAACGTAGGTTTACCTTTCCTTAATCTTTCTTCTAAGATAAGTCGTAAAGTCAGTATAGCCTCACGTGTTCCAACATTTCTACGGAATACAGACTGATCTTCCCCGAGGTTGGCTGCTACCAGTTTTTCCATTCGTCTGTCAAGAATTCGCGTTAGTATTTTGCAGCTGTGACTTATGAAACTCATAGTTCGGTTATTTCCAGATTTGTCAACACCTGGAATTATTATATTCTTCTTGAAGTCTGAGGGTATTTCGCCTGTCTCATACATCTTGCTCACCAGATGGCAGAGTTTTGTCAGAACTGGCTCTCCCAAGGCTGTCAGTAGTTCTAATGGAATGTGGTCTACTCCCGGGGCCTTGTTTCGACTTAGGTCTTTCAGTGCTCTGTCAAACTCTTCACGCAGTATCGTATCTCCCATTTCATCTTCATCTTCCTCCTCTTCCATTTCCATAATATTGTCCTCAAGAACATCGCCCCTGTATACACCCTGTATGTACTTCTTCCACCTTTCTGCATTCCCTTCTTTGCTTATAACTGGGTTTCCGTCTGAGCTCTTGATATTCATGCAAGTGGTTCTCTTTTCTCCAAGCGTCTCTTTAATTTTCCTGTAGGCGGTATCTGTCTTACCCCTCGTGAGATAAGCCTCTACATCCTTACATTTGTCCTCTAGCCATCCCTGCTTAGCCATTTTTCACTTCCTGTCGATCTTATTTTTGAGACGTTTGTATTCCTTTTTACCTCCTTCACTTACTGCATTTTTGTATTTTCTCCTTTCATCAGTTAAATTCAGTTTACAAATATCTGTCTAAAATGTAAATAGCTATCTACAGCAAGTCGGCCGCTCGTGGTCTCGCGGTAGCGTTCTCGCTTCCCGAGCTTGGGGTCCCAGGTTCGATTCCCAGCAGGGTCAGGGATTTTCACCTGCCCCGAGATGATTGGGTGTTGTTGTGTCGTCTTCATCATCATCATCATTCATCCCCATTACGGTCGGTGGAAGGCAACGGCAAACCACCTTGCCTAGTACGGCGGTGTGGGTCTCCTACATCGTTCCACTACGCGCTGTGAATATGCTTGCGACTAAATTTCCATATCTACAGCAAGTGGGAATACTTTAATGTTGAATTAGAGCTATCGATATTCACGAGTATGTAGAAGGAGCAGGAAAATTTCGACTCTGTAAGTCACTCTAAACTAAAATCATAAGTAGAAAAAAAGCGAGAACAAGAAATTCTGATAACAACAGTTCAGTATTTACCTTTCATGGACTTTAATGGCACATGAGATTAGTGCAGAAGATACGAATAAATATTGTATTAGTTTCTAGTACACCAACCTTAGAAAAAAGCTCCTTCGCATTGTTTCCGTTGACGAGGGACAAAACGGATACTTCAAGACATAGGTAATTCATTTACGTTTGAATGAACGAAAGTTGATGTATTTCCATATACGACGCATTTATTTGGGAGCACATGCGAGGAAATCCTGCATGTTCGTCGTGACTTCCATCTCTTCGATACCAATACTGAAACCTGCGTTGCTGTCAGTACGTTTGGTTGTACTTAAAGACTGCAGTACCTTATTATTACACTACTGTCACATGAGCCACCTTTCAAAAGGTGAAAGACCATGCGAACTGAAGTTTTTGGTGTCAGAGATTCAGTCGCACGCTAGATTTAATTAATTCAGCACTGTTACAATCCCCCGAGCTCATGAGCTGTAATTAGTCAGAACGACCAGAAGACATGGTTTGTGAGGCCCGCCCGGTTGGCCGTGCGGTCTAACGCACGGCTTTCCGGAGTGTGAAGGAGCGCCTGGTCCCCGGTACGAATCCACCCGGCGGATTTGTGTCGAGGTCCGGTGAGCAGGCCAGCCTGTGGATGGTTTTTAGGCGGTTTTCCATCTGCCTCGGCAAATGCGGGCTGGTTCTCCTTATTCCGCCTCAGCTACACTATGTCGGCGATTGCAGCGCAAACAAGTGCTCCACGTACGCGTACACCACCATTACTCTCCGACTCAAACATAGGGGTTACACTCGTCTGGTGTGAGACGTTCCCTGGGGGATCCACCGGGGGCCGAAGCGCACAATAACCCTGGGTTCGGTGTGGAGCGGCGGAGGGGTGGACTGCGGCAGTCGTCGTGGGGTTGTGGACCACTGCGGCTGCGGCGGGGACGCATCCTCTCCGTTGTTTCTACACTCCTGGAAATGGAAAAAAGAACACATTGACACCCGGTGTGTCAGACCCACCATACTTGCTCCGGACACTGCGAGAGGGCTATACAAGCAATGATCACACGCACGGCACAGCGGACACACCAGGAACCGCGGTGTTGGCCGTCGAATGGCGCTAGCTGCGCAGCATTTGTGCACCGCCGCCGTCAGTGTCAGTTAGTTTGCCGTGGCATACGGAGCTCCATCGCAGTCTTTAACACTGGTAGCATGCTGCGACAGCGTGGACATTGTGCATGCTCTGTTGCCTGTGTCTATGTGCCTGTGGTTCTGTCAGTGTGATCATGTGATGTATCTAACCCCAGGAATGTGTCAATAAAGTTTCCCCTTCCTGGGACAATGAATTCACGGTGTTCTTATTTCAATTTCCAGGAGTGTAGGTCCCCGGTTAACATAACATAACATAACATGGTTTGGGAGATAGGGATGACTCACGCCGAAGCCTGCAAGGAACACAGGCAAGTGAGTCATTGACTTTATTACATCGAAGGTACACAGCGGGCTTTCCACCGAACGGTGCCGCCCAGAGTGCGTGCATGGGTCTGCGCCAAAGCCAGTTCCGGAATCTGCAGCGTCGGCGTCCGCTCGCCCAGTGTTGCAGATACAGCGCCACTACTCACGCTATCTGTGGAGCCGCGGTTGGAGACAGTTTCAGCGGACGGGTTGGCTGCCGATATCCATTATCAAAAGTTCGTCGTGGCTGGCCTGCAAATTAAACAATCGTCATTCTCTCCTGTTGTAGACAGAATGGCAGCCCGACTGCCTCCTTTGACCCTCCGGGCTCACTTATTTATGTCCTTTCCCCACACCTCTGACGTAGTTCCTCTAGAGGCGACAAGTGTAGTGTTCTTTAATACACTACTGGCCATTGCAATAGCACAAGATGACATGCTACAGACGGGAAAATTAATCGCCAGGAAGAAGATGCTGTGATATGCAAATGATTAGCTTTTCAGCATATTCAAACTAGATTGGCGCCGGTGGCGACACCTACAACGTGCTGACATGACGAAAGTTTCCAACCGATTTCTCATACACAAACAGCAGTTGACCGGCGTTGCCTGGTGAAACGTTGTTGTGATGCCTCGTGTAAGGAGGAGAAATGCGCACCATCACGTTTTAGGCTTTTATAAAGGTCGGATTGTAGCGTATGGCCATTGCGGTTTATCGTATCGCGACATTGCTGCTCGCGTTGGTCGACATCCAATGACTGTTAGCAGAATATGGAATTCCTGGGTTCAGGAGGGTAATACGGAACGCCGTGCTGGATTCCAACTGCCCGTAACACCAGCAGTCGAGATGACAGGCTTCTTATCCGCATGGCTGTAACGGATCGTGCAACCACGTCTCGATCCCTGAGTCAACAGATGAGGACGTTTGCAAGACAACAACCATCTGCACGAACAGTTCGACGACGTTTTCAACAGCATGGACTATCAGCTCGGAGAGCGTGGCTGCGGCTACCCTTGACGCTGTATCACACACAGGAGAGCCTGCGATGGTGTACTCAACGACGAACCTGGGTGCACGAATGGCAAAACATCATTTTTTCGGATGAATCCAGGTTCTGTTTACAGCATCATGATGGTCGCATCCGTGTTTGGCGGCATCGCGGTGAAGGCACATTGGAAGCGCGTATTCGTCATCGCCATACTGGCGTATCACACGGCGTGATGGTATGGGGTACCATCGGTTACACGTCTCAGTCACGTCTTGTTCGCGTTGACGGCACATTTGAACTGTGGACGTTATATTTCAGATGTGTTACGACCCGTGGCTCTACCCTTCGCTAGAACCCTGCGAAACCCTACATTTCAGCAGGATAATGCACGACCGCATGTTACAGATCCTGTACGGGCCTTTCTGGATACAGAAAATGTTCGACTGCTGCTCTGGCCAGCACATTCTCCAGATCTCTCACCAACTAAAAACGTCTGGTCATTGGTGGCCGAGGAGCTATACGCCAGTCACTAGACTTGATGAACTGTGGTATCGTGTTGAATCTGCATTGGCAGGTGTACCTGTACACGCTATCCAAGTTGTGTTTGACTCTATGCCCAGGCGTATCAAGGCCGTTATTACGGCCAGAGGTGGTTGTTCTGGGTACTGATTTCTCAGGATCTATGCTCCCAAACTCCGTGAAAATGTAATCACATGTCAGTTCTAGTAAAATGTATCTGTCCAGTGAATACCCGTTTATCATCTGCATTTCTTCTTGGTGTAGCAATTTTAATGACCAGTAGTGTAATTACAACGTTAGCTTTCCTCAGCCCCTTTGGCCCCTACACACAGGTCACTGTGCGCTGTTGTAACTGCAACGTATGCGATCTTCACAGCACGTCGGTGCCCTGTGCGTCACTCATTACTTCACACTTACAGGGTGTTTCAAAAATGACCGATATATTTGAAACGGCAATAAAAACTAAACGAGCAGCGATAGAAATACACCGTTTGTTGCAATATGCTTGGGACAACAGTACATTTTCAGGCAGACAAACTTTCGAAATTACAGTAGTTACAATTTTCAACAACAGATGGCGCTGCGGTCTGGGAAACTCTATAGTACGATATTTTCGACATATCCACCATGCGTAGCAATAATATGGCGTAGTCTCTGAATGAAATTACCCGAAACCTTTGGCAACGTGTCTGGCGGAATGGCTTCACATGCAGATGAGATGTACTGCTTCAGCTGTTCAATTGTTTCTGGATTCTGGCGGTACACCTGGTCTTTCAAGTGTCCCCACAGAAAGAAGTCACAGGGGTTCATGTCTGGCGAATAGGGAGGCCAATCCACGCCGCCTCCTGTATGTTTCGGATAGTCCAAAGCAATCACACGATCATCGAAATATTCATTCAGGAAATTAAAGACGTCGGCCGTGCGATGTGGCCGGGCACCATCTTGCATAAACCACGAGGTGTTCGCAGTGTCGTCTAAGGCAGTTTGTACCGCCACAAATTCACGAAGAATGTCCAGATAGCGTGATGCAGTAATCGTTTCGGATCTGAATAATGGGCCAATGATTCCTTTGGAAGAAATGGCGGCCCAGACCAGTACTTTTTGAGGATGCAGGGACGATGGGACTGCAACATGGGGCTTTTCGGTTCCCCATATGCGCCAGTTCTGTTTATTGACGAAGCCGTCCAGGTAAAAATAAGCTTCGTCAGTAAACCAAATGCTGCCCACACGCATATCGCCGTCATCAATCCTGTGCACTATATCGTTAGCGCATGTCTCTCGTGCAGCAATGGTAGCGGCGCTGAGGGGCTGCCGCGTTTGAATTTTGTATGGATAGAGGTGTAAACTCTGGCGCATGAGACGATACGTGGACGTTGGCGTCATTTGGACCGCAGCTGCAACACGGCGAACGGAAACCCGAGGCCGCTGTTGGATCACCTGCTGCACTAGCTGCGCATTGCCCTCTGTGGTTGCCGTACGCGGTCGCCCTACCTTTCCAGCACATTCATCCGTCACGTTCCCAGTCCGTTGAAATTTTTCAAACAGATCCTTTATTGTATCGCTTTTCGGTCCTTTGATTACATTAAACCTCCGTTGAAAACTTCGTCTTGTTGCAACAACACTGTGTTCTAGGCGGTGGAATTCCAACACCAGAAAAATCCTCTGTTCTAAGGAATAAACCATGTTGTCTACAGCACACTTGCACGTTGTGAACAGCACACGCTTACAGCAGAAAGACGACGCACAGAATGGCGCACCCACAGACTGCGTTGTCTTCTATATCTTTCACATCACTTGCAGCGCCATCTGTTGTTGAAAATTGTAACTACTGTAATTTCGAAAGTTTGTCCGCCTGAAAATGTACTGTTGTCCCAAGCATATTGCAACAAACGGTGTATTTCTATCGCTGCTCGTTTAGGTTTTATTGCCGTTTCAAATATACCGGTCATTTTTGAAACACCCTGTATATACAGTGCCCGCCGGGCCGAGTCTCCTACTCTGCTGGCGGTGTCGTAAGCCTGCCCCGCAGACTCTTTTGCAAGATATCAACACCGCCTGCGCCTGGCTTCCGATGTGCCAATCGGTCACGTAACTGCTACCTTCCAGGCATAGCTGCGCGTAATTTACAAGAATTCCTGTACTTATTCGCGGTGAAGCAATGCATACAACCAGGCTCAACATATTGCACCCAATAAGAAATTCCTTTATTAATCTCTGAGTTGTGAGTGTATTCCAGGGACGAAACCCTTACACAAGTTACTGTGTGGTCTTCTTTATATTTAGCTTGGTGTACTGGCGTTTAATTGGTATCTACACCTTTCATATTTTCCAAAATGCGCTTTGTTGCTTGAACGATTGTTTTGTCAGATGTTCTCCAGGTTCGTTCTACCTCACAATATGGAAATACAGGCACACATTGGCTTCATGTGACATTATCACTTGGAGTCTCTCTCTCAACATCAGATTCTGCCTAGGTGTAGCACTAGCTGTATACGTAACTAGCTTAGCAACGGCTGCGTCATTCGTGTAGACTGTGCGGTTAGCACAAATTTCTTTTTTTTTCATCGAAATCGTATGTTATTAAGCCCCTTGCTCATGGGTAAATCCATACACTGTATGAACATCGTATCTAGTCAACGCAAACTAAAAGTAGACACAGCATTAAAATGTAATAAGTTAATTCTTGATGTAAGATTTACTCATTTGTAATTGAATCTAAATATTCTTACGCACATATTTCACACACAAAACAATAATTTAGAAACAGTGTATCTGGTCTACACGATAAAAGCTGCAGACAGGAAGTTAAATTTACTGAAGCGCTTCTTCATATATCGTGCCAGCCGCGGTGGCCGTGCGGTCCTAGGCGCTCCAGTCCGGAGCCGCGCTGCTGCTACGGTCGCAGGTTCGAATCCTGCCTCGGGTATGGGTGTGTGTGATGTCCTTAGGTTAGTTAGGTTTAAGTAGTTCTAAGTTCTAGGGGACTGATGACCACAGCAGTTGAGTCCCGTAGTGCTCAGAGCCATTTGAACCATCTTCATATACCGTATTGTCGGTTGAACTGTTTGGTCCCAAAATCACGAGAAGGTATACACGGCACTCGCGATATGAATACCAGTTCGCGCCGAGCGCATTTTTTATACACGATAGCTTCCGAAATGATTTTGTCGAAAACAGTTATACGTAGTCTGGTACCATTTCAAAGTTTGGGTGGGTTAAGATTGCGCAATAGTGTGATAGGCCTACCGTCTTCAGGAGGAACTGATGAGAAGGAAGACCAGGCACCTCAACGCTATTAACGAACACCACCGGATAGTGAATGCTTCGTCTGTCCTCAACACTGAATCGACAGAACCAACTTCCGTATCTTACCCTTCAAATAAATTAAGCAGTATGTCATTCACAATGACAGCCCTATTGGTTTTGGATGTTAATATGGCCCGTTTACACTGCCTGTCCATGGAGTTCATCTGAATGCTCGAAATATTGGTATACATTGTATTAGTTCTCTTATGACTGCGAGTACTGTGGCCAGGTGGACAGAACCACATACTTTTCCTTTGGACTTATGGTAATTTCCGTTCCCTATTTTAAGTAGCAGTTCAGAAAACTCTTCAGCATACGAGGGCAGTTCAATAAGTAATGCAACACATTTTTTTTCTCGGCCAATTTTGGTTGAAAAAACCGGAAATTTCTTTTGGAATGTTTTCAAACATTCCCGCTTCGTCTCGTATAGTTTCATTGACTTCCGACAGGTGGCAGCGCTGTACGGAGCTGTTAAAATGGCGTCTGTAACGGATGTGCGTTGCAAACAATGGGCAGTGATCGAGTTTCTTTTGGCGGAAAACCAGGGCATCTCAGATATTCATAGGCGCTTGCAGAATGTCTACGGTGATCTGGCAGTGGACAAAAGCAGGTTGAGTCGTTGGGCAAAGCGTGTGTCATCATCGCCGCAAGGTCAAGCAAGACTGTCTGATCTCCCGCGTGCGAGCCGGCCGTGCACAGCTGTGACTCCTGCAATGGCGGAGCGTGCGAACACACTCGTTCTAGATGATCGACGGATCACCATCAAACAACTCAGTGCTCAACTTGACATCTCTGTTGGTAATGCTGTCACAATTGTTCACCAGTTGGGATATTCAAAAGTTTGTTCTCGCTGGGTCCCTCGTTGTCTAACCGAACACCATAAAGAGCAAAGGAGAACCATCTGTGCGGAATTACTTGCTCGTCATGTGGCTGAGGGTGACAATTTCTTGTCAAAGATTGTTACAGGCGATGAAACATGGGTTCATCACTTCGAACCTGAAACAAAACGGCAATCAATGGAGTGGCGCCACACCCACTCCCCTACCAAGAAAAAGTTTAAAGCCATACCCTCAGCCGGTAAAGTCATAGTTACAGTCTTATGGGACGCTGAAGGGGTTATTCTGTTCGATGTCCTTCCCCATGGTCAAGCGATCAACTCTGAAGTCTATTGTGCTACTCTTCAGAAATTGAAGAAACGACTTCAGCGTATTGGTAGGCACAAAAATCTGAACGAACTTCTCCTTCTTCATGACAACGCAAGACCTCACACAAGTCTTCGCACCCGAGAGGAGCTCACAAAACTTCAGTGGACTGTTCTTCCTCATGCACCCTATAGCCCCGATCTCGCACCGTCGGATTTCCATATGTTTGGCCCAATGAAGGACGCAATCCGTGGGAGGCACTACGCGGATGATGAAGAAGTTATTGATGCAGTACGACGTTGGCTCCGACATCGACCAGTGGAATGGTACCGTGCAGGCATACAGGCCCTCATTTTAAGGTGGCGTAGCATTGAATGGAGATTACGTTGAAAAATAGTGTTGTGTAGCTAAAAGATTGGGGAATAACCTGGTGTATTTCAATGCTCAATAAAACAACCCCTGTTTCAGAAAAAAATGTGTTGCATTACTTATTGAACTGCCCTCGTAGATATCACCCCGTATATGGACTCCCATATGTTTCTTTAGTTTCAGTTTCTTTTATGCAATTTTTGACAAAGCCGATTTGTTGTGGTGACTGCTAAATAGCATTCTTCGATTTAGTTCACAATTTTCAAGACCTTGATATTTTTCACACTAATTAAGGCCATAGAAACATGATCTTGTCTGAATGTACTTATGACCAAAAAGCGACTCTTATTTCTCAAGTGGGGGCTCTTTGCTAGTCCTGCATTTTGAGTTCATTTGGTGATTTTCACATAAAAACTTGCATCCCCTGAGGGAGGACAAGTTACTCTCTCACCTACTTTTCGCATACGGCAAATAACGAAAGATTTTATTACAACCTGACACACCTTGAGCGAGACTCGAGAAAGTTAACAGCCTGAGCAGACATTGATGGAGCCTGGTAGGGAGCTAAAAGCATGAGGTATTTTTATGATTCTTATCTCATAGAAATGGCTTGTTGGGAGTTGAAAGCAACTGGAGGCGAGCCCATCCCTTAGTAAATCATGCAGGACAGGTCCACAGCCGTACAGGGCAGACAGGGCAGCCACTCGTTGGGACAGGGCTCCAGCAGAACAATGCCGTGATACCTGCTGTGGCGCCAGCAGAAACATGGGGAGGGCCAACGGTCTAACGGAACGTGTCTACACAGTGGAGTCATATACCAGGCATTGTGTGCAGAGCCACGCATGATAAAAATTCACCTGTTTTCATGTTTGCCAATATTGCAAGAAGACCTGTGAGCCACTTCCCCCAGCTGCCTCTGTTCTATAAGAAACTCCAGCATCTGAGAAATGTTTAGAGATGGAATCTTTATTACACCTCATAGCTAGGACTAACAAGCTCCTAGGGACAGGCAATGTAGATAAAGATCTTTGAGATTGTACCTGTTCGCTTGTTGTGAAAACTTAAAAAAAGCCAGTAATTGGAGGTTTCCTTTTTTTTTAGAGATACAGGTTTCCTAACTCTTGCCCTGGTTCGACATGCGTTTGTGCTGTCGTGTGTAAGGGGAGACTTAGCATCTCTAGAGCCTTGTGATTGGCTCAAGATGGTGTGAACGTGGTGTCGTTCCTGCACTTTCCAACGAAATTTTTTTCTGGATCGGTGGGAAGCTCTCGGGTGTGAGACTTTGGTCTGGTAAGCACTTCTGGTTGAAGCGCTGGCAAGTGTGATTGGTCCTTAGGGCCTGTCCTGAGAATGACTTCACTTGTGAGTAGTTCTTACTGTACTGACAGTGTGACTTCAAACGTCTTGGACTCCTCATTTGCCAAGGGCACATTTATTCGTTTTTGGCTTACGTCTTGATGTCTGGTATCCTTGTACACTCTGACGTGTAAGTGAGCCGAATTGGTCTCTAGTATGACAAGGGAGCTGGTGTGTCACACGCTGAAATCTACCTTGATTTCAGGGCTCTGGTAGAGAGTAAAACTGCGATCCGTCTGCCTGATCGCTATACCGTGAGATTTTTGCATTTCTTTCGTAGCTGCGATCTATTCAATTGTGCCGCCTTCACGTCTCACCTCCGCCGCACACATCTCGCCAGCCGCAAGTCAAGTCGCCGCAAGTAAACAGGGTAATCTACTAGCGCTCCTGCATTGTCAGGGCGTACAGATCTCAATCGCCACTTGCCCTCAGCTTCACCTATGTAGAGAAACTTCAGTAGATTTGATCAGTCAGTCTTCTCAGCGTCAGATCGATCTGGCTTGCGTCATCTACATTCTTAGGGGCACAGTACTTGACTCACTGATCACCTAGTTAAACTGTCTTTGGCAACCAGGCACCACCCAGTGGAGTGTTTCATCATCTGATAGTTATTTAGGGAAGTCAATCTATAACTTGTTTGGTATAATTTATGTCTTATTTGAGAAAATAAACGTTGTTAGTACACTAAATTTTACAGCATTCTCAAACAAATAAGTAGTCCAAACAAGTTACCTTTCACACCTCATACAGATTTCTTTGTTTCTAACCGAGGAGTCAAATACCCATTTTCCTAGATGTAGCTTTAAAAATGCTTCAGTAGTTCTATAATAATGATTTATTTTCAAAAGAACTTTCACTTACTATATCCCTCACTTAGACGTTGAATTTCCAAAAATGCTGAAACATGTAATTTTTTATTCCTGAGAGAGAAGTTAAATACCAATTTTCGTAGTTCTAGCTTTGAACTGCCTTAATAGTGACGTATTTTCGAGAAATGCTTCATCCTTTATTTCACACTATTAGAGGTGGAATTTCGAAAAATTCCTCCTTAAACGATGTCTGCAGTATGAGAGCAATACCCCCTCCAAATATCAAGTTTGCGACCTTAGCAGCTTGGCCTGGGCTATGATAAGTCAGTCAGTCAAGTCATTTCCTTTCCTATATAGAAATTAAATTTTACACGGAAAGAAGAAGTATCTAGTTTTCTATGTGAAAGGCAGTCACTTTAACCGTGAGTTCCTTTCACACATCGCGCACATACACGCTGAGCGTCAGTCACTTGTCGACTCACAGACGGTCATTTATAAGCAAGAGGTGTCTGTGGGAGCAACATATCTTTGCAAATCAGAAAAGAGTAAGGATGTCTTTAACCAACGCCTGAGCTTTGACTGGTGCTGGCCAATCAAGCGCTGGATGGTCACGTTTCTATTGGTCGCCTCATGCGGGTTGGATCACAAAGCTCTTTCCTGTTGACCCTCGCCCTGAAAGAAACGCCAGAGCAGAAGTGGCACAGATTCTAGTCTCGTGTATGTGAAGTGGGCGCATTGTACCAGCATCTTTCAACAAATTGGTGAGATTGTAGCAGGCTGTGAGCATTCGTGTTGTAGTCACATGATTTGGAACTGCGAGAATCATGAAGTTATGTAAATCGAGTCCGCGGGTAATGTTTTCGATTGAATCAGAATATATAGCAATTAGTATCCATCTCTGAGTTAAACGTGTATAAAGTAAAGTGACGTAAAAACAGAGACACTCACAAGGCTATTTCTAAAGAGTTTGCAATTTCATGTTCTTTTGTGCCATCATGTTCGGAGGGGATGGATGATAAATGTTCTTAATCAATGACTGTCTTCAACTGTAGTGACTGATCTTGTATATCAGAGTTGTTCACCCGTTACATTGGATATTTTTATGTATTTGGGCTTCACAAATTTACAAATTTCCTTTGTTCCCAGATTCTGCCTCGTGAACCCTACTTCCATGTTTGGAAACTTAACATTTGTTTCATACAAAATGTTGTCCATTGGCTGATACTGTAATTTGTTTAGGGGTTTCGCTACCCGCGCATTTCTCTTCTGTAACAACTTTCCAGCAATTGTGGAAAGGGGAAGTTAATCTAGTTCTTAGAGGTACACACTGGCGGTGACGGCGTCATCGTAAATTAAGGTATTGCTTCGATCACACAAGCTCTCCCTTTTCATGTTATTAGGTAACAGATAACGAACAAATTTGTCTTGCACAAATTGAGATTTTAGCACTATATTATAATTCAGTTTGAGGCAGTGTAATATGACATTTGCAAGCAGTGTTCCAGTTCATAACTCAATTGTGTTACATCCTTCTAATGCCCCCACCCCTCACTTTTACTGTCGTTGCGCTCTGCATAACCTTTGCCATCATTGAACTTAAAGAGCGAAGGCACATAGCGCTATTCATGGGCCATATTCAGTGTCTGTGGGAATATTTGTGGGGAGAAACGTAGTTCGAAATCTTGACCGAAGACTGAAGTTTAGTTCTAAAAGGAGTGGCAGGCAGATACACATACGAAAGCGATAAACTATTACGGCGGCCAGAACCACACGAGAGACTTTTATAAATTTTCTTTTCTTTAACTCTCAGGTATAATGTTTTCCATACAGGTGGTAACACGTGACTAAATGTAAAAGATACGTGGTTGGCTCATAAAGTAATTTTAAAATTTCTCTGTGAAGAAATGGCTTATTCAGGAAGTCAAAAAATACACCAAGTAGTTGGTATACCAGTGCATATTACTTTTTCACTTCGTCATCATAGTTGTCGAAGTATATGTGCCATCGATAAACCCACATAAAATAAATGGGAGCGTGGGTCTAGGATCGTCTTAACAACAGCTTCCTGAACGGCGGCATCAGTTTTGAAGTGGCGGCAGCCGAAGTGCTGCTTTTACGATCCGATGAGACAAAAATCGCTTGGTGCAAGATCTGGGCTCTTGATGTTGGAGTACAGGTTGTCGGAAACTTCGGAAAATTACAAGCGTAACCGAAGTCGTAGGCAGTCAGCTGTCGTGGCGTAACAATACAAACCCTTTCGAAAGCAACACTGGCCTCCCCCCAACCGCCTTCTGTACCCCTGCAGGGTGTCACAAAAACTGGCACCATTTACTGTCTGCACGGTTAAGGAAATCCGTCAGCATAACAAGCGTTTTCCAGAAGTTAAACGCACCTTCCTTCACCGATAGCATTGCTTAGAAGTTGCTGTGAGGGGCAACGAGGGATGTCTGCACAATACCGATGCTTGCATCATCTTACGTGTCACACGATGCACCCATATTTCGTCTTCTTTGATGTTATGATGCAGAAAAAGAACATCCTACATTTGATACAGCATAAAAGTGCTGCCCCTTTCGCTTGGCTTGATTCTCATGTGTGGGCTGCCGCAGTACCCAATGACAAACGTCGTGTCATAGTGCAATGTGCTGCTCATGACGCCCCTTAATCTATGAATGGAGATTTGAGTTTGTGTGCGATCAGCCTCTCATGTACACAACAATCGGCCAGAATGAAACCTTCGCCACGGCACACGTTGTCGCTCGAGGTCGACTTGCTTAGCACGTCTCGTATATACATTATGCTTTTATCAAATTTCAGGTTCAAGATCAGCACCAATATTCGTGAAATCATATTAGATTTGTTTCATTACACTTCACTCTTTGGTCTCGTATCGTTGATCCGACGACGACTCATTCTTAAACCAATATTTCGACAGCTCATCAGGATAAGGACCACCGTTTACAGTTAGTAATTGATAGCTATGACCGCCTCTTATATATAAATATGAAATTTAATTTGTACAGTGTGGTTACACACCCGTGAGAGCTCTTGTTGCCTTACTTACCCAACAAATCTCCTCTCAATATAAAAGTAAACATTTTTACAATTACGTCGGACTCTTAACATAAAGATTTTTTAGGTTACGTTCATCAGTCTGCGAAAAAGCAACCCTTATACGATCATTTTGTTGTCCGCCTGTCTGTTTGCCTGTCTACCTATCTGCCTGTCTGTCTGTTTAAACCCCTTTGTCTCAGGATCGGGTACAAGTATCAAGCCGAAATTTATGTGAGGTCCAAAGGCCCGTAATCGCTTGTCGGTGTGAAAAATGCTAGCTTCTAACTCAAGGTGATCAAAAGATACGGCCATTTACACTCCTGGAAATTGAAATAAGAACACCGTGAATTCATTGTCCCAGGAAGGGGAAACTTTATTGACACATTCCTGGGGTCAGATACATCACATGATCACACTGACATAACCACAGGCACATAGACACAGGCAACAGAGCATGCACAATGTCGGCACTAGTACAGTGTATATCCACCTTTCGCAGCAATGCAGGCTGCTATTCTCCCATGGAGACGATCGTAGTGATGCTGGATGTAGTCCTGTGGAACGGCTTGCCACGCCATTTCCACCTGGCGCCTCAGTTGGACCAGCGTTCGTGCTGGACGTGCAGACCGCGTGAGACGACGCTTCATCCAGTCCCAAACATGCTCAATGGGGGACAGATCCGGAGATCTTGCTGGCCAGGGTAGTTGACTTACACCTTCTAGAGCACGTTGGGTGGCACGGGATACATGAGGACGTGCATTGTCCTGTTGGAACAGCAAGTTCCCT
Source organism: Schistocerca americana (assembly GCF_021461395.2). Classification (NCBI taxonomy): domain Eukaryota; kingdom Metazoa; phylum Arthropoda; class Insecta; order Orthoptera; family Acrididae; genus Schistocerca; species Schistocerca americana. Next base: position 787,593,209 of record NC_060122.1, on the reverse strand, counting down.
TGCCGGTCTAGGAATGGTAGAACGATGGGTTCGATGACGGTTTGGATGTACCGTACACTATTCAGTGTCCCCTCGACGATCACCAGTGGTGTACGGCCAGTGTAGGAGATCGCTCCCCACACCATGATGCCGGGTGTTGGCCCTGTGTGCCTCGGTCGTATGCAGCCCTGATTGTGGCGCTCACCTGCACGGCGCCAAACACGCATACGACCATCATTGGCACCAAGGCAGAAGCGACTCTCATCGCTGAAGACGACACGTCTCCATTCGTCCCTCCATTCACGCCTGTCGCGACACCACTGGAGGCGGGCTGCACAATGTTGGGGCGTGAGCGGAAGACGGCCTAACGGTGTGCGGGACCGTAGCCCAGCTTCATGGAGACTGTTGCGGATGGTCCTCGCCGATACCCCAGGAGCAACAGTGTCCCTAATTTGCTGGGAAGTGGCGGTGCGGTCCCCTACGGCACTGCGTAGGATCCTACGGTCTTGGCGTGCATCCGTGCGTCGCTGCGGTCCGGTCCCAGGTCGACGGGCACGTGCACCTTCCGCCGACCACTGGCGACAACATCGATGTACTGTGGAGACCTCACGCCCCACGTGTTGAGCAATTCGGCGGTACGTCCACCCGGCCTCCCGCATGCCCACTATACGCCCTCGCTCAAAGTCCGTCAACTGCACATACGGTTCACGTCCACGCTGTCGCGGCATGCTGCCAGTGTTAAAGACTGCGATGGAGCTCCGTATGCCACGGCAAACTGGCTGACACTGACGGCGGCGGTGCACAAATGCTGCGCAGCTAGCGCCATTCGACGGCCAACACCGCGGTTCCTGGTGTGTCCGCTGTGCCGTGCGTGTGATCATTGCTTGTACAGCCCTCTCGCAGTGTCCGGAGCAAGTATGGTGGGTCTGACACACCGGTGTCAATGTTTTCTTTTTTCCATTTCCAGGAGTGTATAAATATGAAATTTAATTTGCACAGTGTGGTTACACACCCTGAGAGCTCTTGTTGCCTTACTTACCCAGCAAATCCCCTATCAATATAAAAGTAAACATTTTTACAATTACGTCGGAGTCTTAACATAAAGATTTTTTAGGTTACGTTCATCAGTCTGCGAAAAAGCAACCCTTATACGATCATTTTGTTGTCCGCCTGTCTGTTTGCCTGTCTACCTATCTGCCTGTCTGTCTGTCCCTTTGTTTAAACCCCTTGGTCTCAGGATCGGGTACAAGTATCAAGCCGAAATTTATGTGAGGTCCAAAGGCCCGTAATCGCTTGTCGGTGTGAAAAATGCTAGCTTCTAACTCAAGGTGATCAAAAGATACGGCCATTTATATCACTTTGTAGTGTTGGCAGAAGAGCCAACACTGTGTTTCTATCGGAGGCCGAAGTGCACGCGTTTAATTACACGCTGACTGGCGTGAGGTCTGGAACAGGTCAGAGAAATAAGACTAGCAAAATTGATGTGTAACTGGTAGAATACTTAACTTTAATCCACAATTGTAGAACATCTCTCGTTACGGTACATGCTTCATAATATTAATTATCAAGTGAATACGGCGCCTTGCTAGGTCGTAGCAAATGTAGCTGAAGGATATGCTAACTATCGTCTCGGCAAATGAGAGCGTAGTTGTCAGTGAACCTTTCCTTGCAAAGTCGGCTGTACAACTGGGGCGAGTGCCAGGACATCTCTCTAGACCTGCCGTGTGGTGGCGCTCGGTCTGCAATTACTGACAGTGGCGACACGCGGGTCCGGCGTATACTAATGGACCGCGGCCGATTTATAGGCTACCACCTAGCAAGTGTGGTGTCTGGCGGTGACACCACACACTTACTTTCATACTCCCAAACTCACTCATTACAACCGAAAGGTACTTCCTGTTGATCTGGAATCATGAAATTTGAGAAGAAGCAAGGTTTCACAGTACAAGTAAACGGAAAAAAATTGAAAATTCTTAATTTCTAATTTAATCACAAAAATACTGTCTTGTCGTTTGTTCTTCGTCTGTGAAGACCCCTTTTTCTTAGGAACGGATGGAGGTACAAAGTTGAAATGTATGTCAAATAATAAGTCCATGGTCCCTTGGCAATTTAAATAATTTATAGCCATATGTCACATATTTTTATACTCGCAAAGTCACTCAGTACATGAGAATGAGCTATCAATATACACGTCGGGCCTGGTGTTCTCGCGGTAAAGCAGCGTTCATGAAAACCGAGAGGTCACGAAATCGAATCTCGGTCGGACAACGCATCTTTAGTCTAAGTTTTAACCGATCGTTCACCTCTCAGCCATGCGAGGAGTCGCCAGAAATACCACGTGGTTCGGATTCCACGGTAAACTGCTGGTTCCTTGTCTTTGGTTGGATAACTGGGCTAGGTTAGGGACACGTAGTTCCCCCGAAATGGCGTCCAATAGCAGGACCTGCACCAGACCATAGATCAATATCAAGCCGTTATTATTATTATTATTATTATTATTATTACTATTATTGATAAACATAATTAAATTAGTACTGAACCATTAGGCAGCGAGCCCGACTCTCAGTTGTCCCGTTTCTTATCTTTCCTTATTCCTGAATTTTAATAATAATAGTCACGAATGTAAGTCTACCTTTGTTCGACCTTTACCGTCATGACATGTAAACACAAAAATTTAAAGTGCCTCGTTTAGAAATACTAACCGGTCACTTCCCTCTAAAGCATGCCATCGCATTAAGTTTGTTGGCCCGCAGTCCAAACGCTGCTTTAACTGACTCGTGAACCAGTTACACGTCCTTCTATACGGTAGCTGGCGTTTCCATAGGACTACATATGCACAGGATATTTCAGATCTGGTTCATTGAAAAAAAAAGAAAAAGAAACTGATACAGAGCGAGAGCTGAGTGTTACCATAGAGACTAAACAGCGGTCTCTTCATTGCATGGTTCGTTGAATACAGTTCCAAAGATAGCTGACAATTCAAATAGGTAGGTGACTTTGGGAACTGCTATATGAAAAAAGAAGCATCGTTTGTCGAATCTGTTACCACACCAACACAGGTAAATAATGAAAAACAGTTATGGCAATTTGGGCTGCTCAGTTTGATGTAGCTCACTAAATACCTCTAAAATGATCACGGTGAAAAATATCCAAGAGGATACAGTGGTAGATTATCTCAAATGGAGGGCACGTCAAGAATCAGACCACCAGAGTATCGAAGTAGCAAAAGCGAGAGAAATTATTTTCGTGTGGTTAATGAAACACCGTGTACTAAACGTATTAATGTACACTAAATTTTACTGCTAAAATTAGCTGTAGTGCTGCAGATGACAACTGCTGAAATCGATTTACATTATGTCCATTTTGTGAAGCCTTTAATTATTTTGTAGCAAACATCAGTTTGCAGTAATGTCTGCTCAACCGGCGGACAGATAAACGAAGGTGTGCACCCTAAGCGAGTAGTGCGTGGTGCTCATAGTTTATACTGTAAACGTCCCGCTCCGCATTTTTTTTTATCGGAAAAATTGTGCAGTTAACAATTTTATTTGTATTGCCTATTGCTTATTCCAAGTGTATTCTTGTAAACTATTGTATTGCATCTCAATTATTCCAAGTATATTCTTATCAGCTACATTCGGTGTGTTGCTTTTAGATGCATAGACGAATAGGATTTTTAGTTGTCTAACACGTCAACGTGCTTCAGCGAGAAACGCAAAATTTTTAAATTCATTCCGCAACTTGGGAACTCTTACCGTTTTACTTTATTGGTTGTCATATTGTGCTCAAATCTTAACTTCAAATTGAGACTTTTAAAGTTAAATATATATCACTTGAAATTACAGGTATTCGTTGTATGAGTATTGTTTCGGCTTTACCTTTTCCAGTTACTATTTTCGCTTTTTTGGTGTTGTTTAGAAGCTACTTTGCGAGGACGTGCTGGAAACATCTAGTTTATTTAGGAATTCTCTTGGACACTTCACAATTTCGTCTTCATTCGTCATTGTATCAAAGGATTTAAACAGGTTTTATACAGCTGGTATCATACTCTGTATTGGCTGATTCGTTTCTTGAACCAGATAACTTTTTTGAGGCTCAAGTTATTCACTCGCGCAGCCATTCTTTATTTACGCGTTTTTCCCCTAGATGCGGATACACTTCTTTGATGAACTGTTCCTCCGTCTTTACTACGTTGCACAACTCATAGGTTAGCCGGCCGCGGTGGTCTGGCGGTTCTAGGCGCTCAGTCCGGAACGGCGCGACTGCTACGGTCGCAGGTTCGAATCCTGTATCGGGCGTGGGTGTGTGTGATGTCCTTAGGTTAGTTAGGTTTAAGTAGTTCTATGTTCTAGGGGACTGATGACCACAGATGTTAAGTCCCATAGTGCTCAGAGCCATTTCAACCATTTGTACTCATAGGTTAACACTGTACTGCCGGAGCGTGGATAAGTGGAATATGTATCATTTCCAAGTTATATTCTAGAACACTCGAGAGTATTCTAGAGCAATCTAAATCATTAAAGTATATTTGTAAAGGGTCTAGAACGGTAGGGAACAATCTCGAATTCTATTCCTCGAAAATTACACTGATGCGGAAGAGTCAACAGATGACCTGGTGACTACCACGATGTGACGGCGACCACTTCAGACAATCGGATCCTCACGACCATAACAGCTACCACGGCACAGTTACTATAGTACAAAACAGAGCAGCCAGAGGGTAACAGCAGACATAAAAACCAGTGATTGGAGATCGGTGGATTTGGAGGTATCGTCAACTTTACGATTTCACACACGGTAGACTGTATATGAGGCTAATCACGGTAATATACAGGGTGATTCAAAAAGAATACCACAACTTTAAAAATGTGTATTTAATGAAAGAAACATAATATAACCTTCTGTTATACATCATTACAAAGAGTATTTAAAAAGGTTTTTTTCACTCAAAAACAAGTTCAGAGATGTTCAATATGGCCCCCTCCAGACACTCGAGCAATATCAACCCGATACTCCAACTCGTTCCACACTCTCTGTAGCATATCAGGCGTAACAGTTTGGATAGCTGCAGTTATTTCTCGTTTCAAATCATCAATGGCGGCTGGGAGAGGTGGCCGAAACACCATATCCTTAACATACCCCCATAAGAAAAAATCGCAGGGGTTAAGATCAGGGCTTCTTGGAGGCCAGTGATGAAGTGCTCTGTCACGGGCTGCCTGGCGGCCGATCCATCGCCTCGGGTAGTTGACGATAAGGTTTCAAACTAACCTTTTTCGTAGGACTCTCCATACAGCTGATTGTGGAATTTGCAGCTCTCTGCTAGCTCTGCGAGTCGATTTTCCTGGGCTGCGAACAAATGCTTGCTGGATGCGTGCTACATTTTCATCACTCGTTCTCGGCCGTCCAGAATTTTTCCCTTTGCACAAACACCCATTCTCTGTAAACTGTTTACACCAACGTTTAATACACCACCTATCAGGAGGTTTAACACCATACTTCGTCCGAAATGCACGCTGAACAACTGTCGTCGATTCACTTCTGCCGTACTCAATAACACAAAAAGCTTTCTGTTGAGCGGTCGCCATCTTACCATCAACTGACGCTGACGCCTAGTCAACAGCGCCTCAAGCGAACAAGTGTACAACTAAATGAAACTTTATAGCTCCCTTAATTCGCCGACAGATAGTGCTTAGCTGTGCCTTTCGTCGTTGCAGAGTTTTAAATTCCTAAAGTTGTGGTATTCTTTTTGAATCACCCTGTACAATAACGGACACATTGATTCGAATGATAATATCGATACCGGTTGCGAGTTGTAACGGAATTTAAGGACAGTTCAGTAATAAGAAATACACCAGGTGTTACTTGGGAGTTTAAAGAGGATAATATTTTGAACTTCCTTCTTTTATTTATCAGCAACCTATAGTTTGGATGTGAAAAAAAGTATCCATAACACTGTGCACTTTATACACATTGAGTAGACCACACGAAACACCAGAATACTATTCTTTGGAAAACATTTATTAACAGTAGAGTAGTACCACATATTGTCAACCGAAATGTAAGCTTCGCTACTGTAGACTAAGCATTCAATGCTAGGACCGTAAAGATCGTTATGTAATGTGCAACAACCAATCATGTTTTGCCTGATTCTCTGAAAGATGCCGCGCACCCCACAGATGGTGTCAAATGCAGTAAAGATGTTCTGACCAAGCCCAGGTACTGTTCCTACTGGTGCCGGGTGCAAAAGGGCCTTTACACAGAATAAGAGAAAAAGGCAAGGAGGGATAGGTCAGGGATCACACAGGCCACGGGACTCGATATCCACTTCCGATCGCCCTTTTCTTAGAGTTGTGTGTCAGATATGCCCTGAGCTCACGGTCGAAGTGTGCTCGAGCACCATCGTTCTGTAACCACAAACTAGTGTGAAGTTGCAAGGAAACGTCCTCCAGAAGTTCGAATTAGGCATTCACAGAAAGCTCAAATACCATGCGCCGTTCAAACGGTCCAGTAAGATAATCTCCAAGAATTCCAGCCCAAATTTTCACCGAGAATCTCATCTTATAACTTCTCGTATGGGTAATGCAATGATTTTCAACAGTCCAGTCGTACCTGCAGAAATCTTATTTAACATTTCCAGCTTTGGGTTCCTCATGTCAAAAAGTTCAAAATTTCATCGTTCCACACGGTTTAAAAAGATCATTTCGTAATACTATGTGTGAAGGGTGTTCCAAAAATACTTCTACAAACTTTGAAGACAGGTTCCTTACACCGAAACAAGAAAAAAATTCATAGAAACACATGTCCGAAACTTCTTCGTTTTAGACTCATTAACTGTAAAAGATTTTCAATAGCTTTCTAGGTACAACTCAACTATTTCACTTAGCTATGCGTACGTTTGACTCACTGTATCCTAGATGCCGTTGTATTGCCAGAGAGACAGGTTTGAATTCGTTGTTCAACGTGTGCATTGTGTATATGTAAAACGGGCCATGAGTGAAATGGAAGTGTCCGTTAAAACACGACAGGATGTTCATTTCGTGAGTAGGCAGACATGATTTTTGTGTATGACCGCACGAATGGTGATGGACACGAGGCTGCATGGCTGTATTAGACGGCGCTTCGAACCCAGTCATTTAACCTATGGTGCTGTGTATCGTCGCGCTGCCGAGACAGGATCTGTACCAGCGCATACTATGGATCGAGGAAGACCAGGTAATTTTTATGAGCCTGACCACAAGAGCAATTTTTGCGGGCCGTCGAAAAAGAGCCAGGTAAAAGCGCAAGAATAGTGCCCCTGGAATGAGGATTATCTCTAAGTTCAGCATTGGGTATACGTCACGAGCAAGTTAAGAGAAATCAGTGCTCGCACAGAAAAATTTGAACGCTCGTTTTTCCCGAGCGCCGTTCAAGAGTGGAACTGTCGACTGATTCTTGAACCCTCTGCCAGGCACTTTGTTGTGAATAGCAGAGTAATCATTTAGATGAGTAACTCATATATCCGTATCATATTCAATGTACGCATCTCCTTAATCATGCCGATCACTCACCACGGGAGAAATCTGCCGATGGTTTGTTGCACAGACTGCCAATCCGTCGTTCATCTCTTGAGTTTTATTTAGAGACGGAACAACGCGTATGGAGAGGTGAAATAAAAAAATTCCACAACCATCACAAATGGGCCAATCGCAATCCTCGTGCTACAGTACGGGCTAGAGATCGGGTCAATTTATGATTAAAGTGTGGGTTGCGATTTTATGTGAGAGTATGGTAGAAATACATGTTATCCCAGACGTATTACAGGTGCTGTCTACATTGACTTTATTCAGAACACCCTCCAAGACCTACTAGAAAATGTGCCCCTGCAAATCAGAAGAAGCCTTTTGTTTATTCGTGGTGGAGCTCCAGCATATTTCAGTATCAATGTTCGAGGCACATTGCCTGGAATCTACCATGACAGGTGTATAGGTTGAGGACTACCAGTTCCATGGCCTGCACGTCTTACCAACCCTAATTCTTTGGATTACTATCTCTTTGTCAACCTTAAACAATTGGTCTAGGCCACAGACCACGCAGATGCAGAAACTCTTCATCGACGTGTCACGGAAGCCTGCTAAAACATTCGAAACTGTCAGGCTGTGTTTAAAAGTGTGCGACAGTCCATGATTCGAAGCGTGCATGCGTGTTTAGAAGCAAGAGGAGGTTATTTCGAGCGTTTGCTGTGAGTTTATGTTGATGAGCTCCAGTAACCTAAATTGTAAACTTCCTTTTATAACTCGTAATGGGGTGATTTTCCTTGTTTTGGTGTAAGAAACCTTGTAAGAGGTCCGAGCAGATGTAATTTAATGCAAGAGGTCCGAGCAGATGTAATTTCGATGTATTGCTCATGCGCTGCCTGCGATATGCAAGGTATAAGAGACTCGCTGACCAGAGAGCAGTGTTGACTCAGTACGAACTGTGTAGCAGTAGCAGTAAGTTGTTGCCAGTGTGTGTCTGGTCTGGAGTCTGCTCTAGTCTGGTGTATCATGTTGGCTGGGCCGGTCGCGGTGCAGCGATGCCGGAGCCTGAGTATTATTGTATAAGGTAAAAAAGCAGCCTCGCGCATATCTAGTAATATTATGTAAACTCACATGTATAACAAGCATTCATTTCAATTTAAAGAATTTAATTTTTTTTTCAATGCATGATCATTCCGAATGTTGCAAAAGAAAAATCATTTACTTCCTTTCATAAATAACAAATGTATAGGCCAGCATTGCACAGAGCTCTGCCGGAAAAGAGCTATTGTAAGAGCAGATAGTTGCCGACTTTATCGAGATGAGAATTTTTTGCTTTTAATTCAGAATGATCTTACAGGGCCATGACGCAGCACTGCTGTTTTCCAAATTTTACCAGGTTACAGAATTTATTTTTTATTACGAGGTTTAGGAATTTTTCTGTTTCGAGCTTACATTAAATGAGAAAAGAATTTTGTGGTGTACATTAAATGGGAAACAAATTTTGTGTGGTGGTTAAATGTGAATGAATTTCTGTAGGGAGGTTATAAATGAAAAAGAATTTCTGTAGAGAGGTTACACTAAATTAGAATCACATTCATTATTCATATTATTATTTATTAATTTTTGTGAGGAGGTTACACTAGAATCACAACGTATGTAGACGACATTCTTATTGCAGAAGCTAACTGGTCTGAACACAATCTGATTCTTGAACAACTGTTACGAACTTTGCATGCACAAGGACTCACAGTCAATCTCAGTAAATCGCACTTTAGGAAAACTTCTATAAAATTTCTTGGACATGTAATTTCAGCAGAAGGCATTACGCCTGACCCGGAAAAACTTCAAGCTTTACGTGACATTACTGTACCTACGACGAAGAAACAGCTACACAGCTTTTTAGGTTTAATTAACTTTTTTCGTAAATTTATTCATTACTCTGCTTTAGACACCCCTAGATTATGTCAATTGACGGGTAAAAACACTATTTGGTCCTGGGATAGCCAAGCACATTCTCAATTTGTGAACCTGAAAGAACCTTTGTTGAATGCACCACTTTTATCACATCCATATCTCACTAGAAATTTTTCCATTGCCACCGACAATTCTAACACCGCTTTAGGAGTACACATTTTTCAGGAAATTGAAGAAGATGGCACTACAGCAATTAAAAACATCGCCTTTGCGAGTCGCATTATGTCACCTGCTGAACGTAATTATTCTGTTACAGAACTTGAAACATTATGTGTTGTATGGGCATTTACGAGATTTAGGCTTTTTCTTTATGGAAGACCCACTACCGTTTACACAGATCATAGAGCTATACAGTTTCTACTTGCAGCAAAATTTACACACGACAGGTTAAGCAGATGGAAACTTTATTTACAGGAATTTAATTTTACAATTGTTCACATTCCCGGTACACAAAATATTGTAGCAGATGCCCTATCCCGTTCTCTCAGCAACAATCAGGAAGACATCGCAACCAACTTCTGCAAAGCAAATTTCAGCATCATGATTATTCAGCAAGTTGCATTTGAAAATTTCATTTCGTCGTCATTACGAGACATAGCACAAGAGCAGAGTAAAGACAAAGTATGGAAAGAAATTAAACACCTTTGGCAAGATAGGAATAATGTTACCATCAGAAACCATTACACTGTACGCAATAATATTCTGTTTTTCCACTCTCACCCTGACAACAACAACTGGTTACTATGCATTCCTGACGAGCTTGTTAACAAATTAATTTGGTATAGTCATTTTAGTTACGCACATTATGGAGCTGGAAAATGTTTTCTAATACTGCGACAGCACTGTTATTTTACCAACATGGAAAAACGTATTCGACGAGTTTTAGCGTCATGTAAAATCTGCCAGAAAGCTAAGTCAGACGCGACTTCACATATTCCTCCATTACATCCCATTGTACCTGTTAAATTGAGACACATGGCCGCTGTAGACATTTTTGGTCCGATTCCCAGAACTAATAGAGGTTTTTGCTACATCTTTGTCGCTGTTGAACTCACTTCAAAATTTGTTACCTTCACTCCGTTACGCAAAGCTACTGCTAAATCTGTTTCGAAAGCATTTGTAAAACATTTTTTATTTCATGTAGGGCATGTATTGAAAATAATTTCCGACAATGGACCACAATTTTGATCTGCTATATGGACACGTATGTTACGAACAAGAAACATTTCTTCGATCTATATATCCAAGTATCATGCTTCTTCGAACCCTTGTGAACGATTAATGAAAGAAATTGGTAAACTATGTAGAATATACTGCCATAATAGACATATTCATTGGGACACACACATACTCTCATTCCAGAATGTAATTAATTCCATACCAAATGAATCTACTCTGCTATCTCCGACTGTTATACTGAAAAATGTTGAACCACCTAACAAAATTAAAGAATTAGTATCCTTTCCTACATCTCGTCGACTACGACACCATGAAATAATTGACATTGCGCTGAACGACATCAAACGTGTCGCAGAGCGCCGGAGAAGACAGGAAAAACAGGTTTGTACACGCCGTGACTTTCACATTGGACAGAAGATATTAGTACGTAGACACTATTTATCTAACAGAGGAAAGAGTAGATGTAGTAAATTTGAGCTTCTATATGCAGATCCATATCGAATTCGCAGCATTCCTCACCCCAATGTAGTACACGTCGAAACTCTGAGAACCAGAAAAACTCACATGTAAATCTTTTAAAAATGTCCTAATAATAATCTTTGTCTAATTTATAACAAGCATTCATTTCAATTTAAAGAATTTAATTTTTTTTTCAATGCATGATCATTCCGATTGTTGCAAAAGAAAAATCATTTACTTCCTTTCATAAATAACAAATGTATAGGCCAGCATTGCACAGAGCTCTGCCGGAAAAGAGCTATTGTAAGAGCAGATAGTTGCCGACTTTATCGAGGTGAGAATTTTTTGCTTTTAATTCAGAATGATCTTACAGGGCCATGACGCAGCACTGCTGTCGTCCAAATTTTACCAGGTTACTGAATTTATTTTTTATTACGAGGTTTAGGAATTTTTCTGTTTCGAGCTTACATTAAATGAGAAAAGAATTTTGTGGTGTACATTAAATGGGAAACAAATTTTGTGTGGTGGTTAAATGTGAATGAATTTCTGTAGGGAGGTTATAAATGAAAAAGAATTTCTGTAGAGAGGTTACACTAAATTAGAATCACATCCATTATTCATATTATTATTTATTAATTTTTGAGGGGAGGTTACAACCTGTCCACAAATTTTGCAAAAGTATTTCAGAAACACACCGTATATGTAGATGTGTGTTAGTATGGTCCCCAAGGCCAACAATCTTTTTATCTTTCATTACAAAAAAAGTGTTAAACTATGCTATGGGAAAATGACTGGTGATGTAATTACATCGGAAATCGATCGTTTATCACTTCATAAATAATTTCATTCAAATGAACATCGTCAGTGGGGGTGAAAATCAACGGCCACAGATCCAGCTCCTTCGGTAAGAGACAGCGTTTACGCAAAAAGGCTTCACGAAGACAAACAATTTAATTTAAATTCGACAGATTTTTTTTTTCGCTTTCACAAATGTTATAACTGTGTATTACCGATTCCTCTCGTGAACTGGAGAATGGTTCAAAAAATGGTTCAAATGGCTCTGAGCACTGTGGGACTGAACTGCTGTGGTCATCAGTCCCCTAGAACTTAGAACTACTTAAACCTAACTAACCTAAGGACATCACACACATCCATGCCCGAGGCAGGATTCGAACCTGCGACCGTAGCGGTCGCGCGGTTCCAGATTGTAGCGCCTAGAACCGCTCGGCCACTCCGGCCGGCAAAACTGGAGAATGATTATCGTGAAATGACAAGCAATTTGCCTTACCGATATTAAGAAGGGGATCACTCAATCGTTCTTAATCCCTGTCTCTGAAATGGAGTTACAACAGCTCTTACAGAACATGATATCAGAAACGTCTTCCTCTTAAATATTTTTGTCATTTCCTTTTATTACGTGCTGCTTATCCATGATACAAGCAGTCGACAATGCTAATGAATATCTACGGTAGATAACTTCTTCCAAAAGGAATTCAATAACTCCACATTGCAAAAATCTCCGTCACGCGTGTTCTCACAGGAGACATTCTCCCATGTTTGTGCATATCACGTGGTCAGACGAGACACCTGACATACTGAAAAAAAAAACGCAGTATTGTTACCACATAATGTAGCAATAAAAGCTTGGCTACATCTTTTGGTACACCTTTGGTATTATTCCTTCACATTTAATGAACACACCTTGTAGGGTTCATGCATTAAGTTGTTCTGAAAGCGGTGCTGATATTCAAGACAATAAAAGCGGGTTAAAAGCTGTGAGCTATCTGGGGGAGTTAACCTTGCATTACTGACAACTGTTTCACCAGGTATCCAGTCTAGCTTACCAAATTCCCAACCAGACTACATTAATTATAATCTATTAATAGTCATCTTACGACAACCGGTGATATATAAATAAAAAGAGAAATTAAATAAAAAGAAATAAATCAGTTTATATTTGGACATTTATTTTAACATTGATCATTGTTCCGTTAAAATTTCAGCATATTGAACTTAATTCATAACTAAACTGGTGCCTTCTTTAGGATTGTAAAAATGTGAGTTTGTAATCTTAAGGAACACATCAAATATGGAGCCAAGATTGGGAGACTGCATAAAACACTGCATTCATAAAATAACAGACGAAGAACGTTGAAACATATACAAGAGGAAATTAACCACAACCAACCGATTCAATTTTCACCCAAAGAAGTTACGTTCGTAGCGCAATCCTGTCCGTCATGAAATTACCACACACAGGTACACTAAATTCATACTAACTCTCTGTGAAATCTTCCCGAAAAGAATAGCTGAGGGCTACTTTGATGATTGCTACCATCGAGCATGCAACTAGAAATACATTTGCTCATTCATCCTTTCACACAGAAGGGAAGGGGGATGACAGTATCTTATCATATACAGTATATAAAAGAAAGCGGATGTAGGTTCCATATGAGACTGTGTGACATGAATTACATATAAACTGTGTTTTAAAGTGTAGTAGTGTGACAGATCGTTCTTGATTATGTGTAAAAGTAACACGTTCCACTGATCAGTCTCCTCCCAGATAGAGTCAGAAACACCACAGTAAATTTAGAAGTGGAATGTATGCCGTAAATGACAACATATTTAAGAAATTAACATGAAAGGAATCCAACAGAGACCTTTCAACCTGGAAGACGACAACGAACCACACTGAACTACTGATATACTTATCAAGGCAGGACTTCCTTGAAACTGCGTTAAGTAAATAAAAATTATTTTGTATTAAACCTGATTCTCAAATCCTTCACTTCTCTCTGCAGACATGAATCAAATCAGCTGAAGAGCAGACATTTGCAATACCTACACCTGCCTGGTTTTGTTCATAGCAGATTAATCATTTATCAGTATATGCTTTGTTCATAACTCATATCGTGTGGTTACGCTCCAGTTTTGTACTCTTTCGTATCAACGATTGCAATCAGAAAGCAGACAGTTCTTCCGCCCTTGTTTCCGATTTCAATTCGTAAGATTCCCTGCCAGCTTCGTCATATATCATAAAGCAATCGAATCTAGCCCGGAGACGGTGGCCATCAATTTATTGGCTTTCCGCGTCCAATATTTCAGCCACGGCGAATAACTGCAAAAGAGGCGTCTGGCCGACTTCCATCAAAGTGGTCGAGAGATTGTTGTACTGCTATCGGGGGAATACCTCCGGAAACGTCCATTAATCCATTTTGTAAGAGGCTCTTTCTTTCCAAGCCATGATTAATACAGCTACTCTCAATGTACGCCGATATCGGAAAGAAGTAATGGATATCGGGAATAAAAATTACTTTTCCCCGAATGGTAATCGCTTTCATTTTCGTCTTATATCAGTTACTCAAATTTTCTTGTACTGATTAATGACCCGACAAAACTAAAGCTTTAGTGAGAACATTTAAGTGATGTGCACCAAGAAGATGCTAAACGCCAGGGAATTATTTAGAAATGTCATAACACGCAGCTACATTCAATTTTAAGAACTATTGTCACACTTACGCGCCTCTTAGGACTACACACTGGGTATTCATATACTTAATTTTCATGCTGATGTATCATTTGTGTAGAGGATGAATCAACTGCGGAGGGAAAAAATGTTTCTAAAGGATTAGTTCAGAGTGAGACACAGAGTGTTACTGAATCAACCGATTTACACCGCTCATTTTTCCAACATTGTAAAGCAATTTTGCTTAGCATAACTAAAAAAAAAAAAAATACTAATGATGATCGTCAGGAACAATCTGACAACACTTATTTGAGTAAACGATGAAATGAGGAAACAAAACGTAAAGTAACTGGAAATATTTCTTGTAAGTTGTTCATTCCTGCGTAAGTCAACAACATTTCATATGACTCAGATTAGAATGTGTCACCTTCCACTGCAAAAGTATTTGACAAGACAGGGATTTATATCCTCATCTGATAACTCTGGTTTAATATTTCTGTGGTCTGCTAAAATCACTGTGTATCAATATTGGATTCATTAAAGAAACGCCATGTTTAATATATTTCCCCATCATTTGCTATCTGGGCAAGAATTATGTCTCGATGTCAGTTTATGGTATCCGTCTCTTCACAGTAGATAGTCCATCAAATTAAGATTATGAAACAGAAACACCAATTTTCTGTATGATACATACTGCAGAATGCCATGTGTAATTCAGTGGAAATCCGTACCAATTCATTCGTCCGTTGCGACATGGTAGAGCAAGTTCATACTTGTAAACGAAAAACACGAAATTGTGGCTGTTCCACTGTAGACGCAACAAAGTTTCGTAATTTTTGCTCGTAAAAAAACTATGTTAAAACTTCGTATTATTTTATTTTGACACTGTGGCTTCAGAATCAGTAGATTATCTAGTCCTTGCTCTAAGGAAGATCGCTACAACTCGGCAGGAAGTGGTACATTTTAGTATTTTAAGGAATTTAGAAGATGACAGAGCAATATACTGAGAATGCTTTTCAAGAGACTATCCACACACATCAAAAAAGTTTTGCATCACTCCGGTTCCCAGAACTACTGAAAACAGGCGTTGACTGTGGATATTGTATCACAGACACAGTCCCTTTGACTGTTAAGTGATTTCACTAAACCCGCCCAAAGATGTAAACAACCATGCATGAGCAGCGCCTATTAGACGGAGGGAGTCCGACAGCCTATCAGTTCAAGTCATTCCACCTGGAAGGAGGCACACGGCTCGTCTTGTCTGTAGTTCAACCATGCTTAGACGGTCAGTACCGTGGTTCGATCGCGTCCGCATTGTTACTTTGTGCCAGGAGGGGCTCTCAACAAGGGAAGTGTCCAGGCGTCTCGGAGTGAACCAAAGCGATGTTGTTCGGACATGGAGAAGATACAGAGATACCGGAAATGTCGATGACATGCCTCGCTCAGGCCGCTCAAGGGCTAGTACTGCAGCAGATCACCGCTACCTACGGATTATGGCTCGGAGGAACACTGACACCAACGCCACCACGTTGAATAATGCTTTTCGTGCAGCCGCATGGCGCCGTGTTACGACTCAAACTGTGTGCAGTAGGCTGCATGATACGCAACTTCACTCCCGACGTCCATGGCGTGGTCCATTTTTGCAACCACAACACCAGGCAGTGAGGTACAGATGGGCCCAACAACAAGCCGAATGGACCGCTTAGGATTGGCGTCACGTTCTCTTCACCGATGATTGTCGCGTATCTGTTCAACCAGACAATCGTCGGAGACGTGTTTGGAGGGAACCGGTCAGGGTGAACGCCTAAGACACACTGCTCAGCGAGTGCAGCAAGGTGGAAGTTCCCTGCTGTTATGGGGTGGCATTCTGTGGGGCGGACGTACGCCGCTGGTGGTCATGGAAGGCGCCGTAACGACTGTACGACACCTGAATGCCATCGTCCGACCGATAGTGCAATTATATCGGCAGCATTTGGCGAGGCATTCATCTTCATGGGTTACAATTCGCGCCCCCATCGCGCACATCTTGTGAATGACTTCCTTCAGCATAACGACATCGCTCGACTAGAGTCGCCAGCATGTTCTCTAGATATGAACCCCGTCGAATATGCCTGGGATACATTTTGTTTATGGACGACGTGACCCACCAACCACTCTGAGTGATCTACGCCGAATCGCCCTAGAGGAGTGGGAGAATATGGACCAACAATGCCTTGATGAACTTGTGGATAGTATGCCACGACGAATGCAGGCATGCATAAATGCATGAGGACGTGCTACTGGGTATTAGAGGTACCGGTGTGTACAGCGATCTGGACCACCACCTCTGAAGGTCTCGCTGTATTGTGGTACAACATGCAATGTAGGGTTTTCATGAGCAACAAAAAGATGTTTATTTTGATCTCTATTCCAATTTTCTGTCCAGGTTCCAGAACTCTAAAAAATGAGGTGATGCTAAACTTTTATTGATGGGTGTGGTTTATAATGTACAATAATCGTAGCGCTTGCGGTCACCGTTGTTTAAACGTATGTTTTCCCGTGAAAAGCAGCAGACATTGCGAAGCATTATTTCTACTCGATATAAATGTTTGTGCATCTACAGAAATGTATTTCGTATTTCTCTATTAGCATTTGAAACGGATTCGTCCCTAATTTATGTATAGTTAATTTGTGGAGATTTTATGTATTCACATAGTATTATTTAACACACCTACTACCAATTTTATTCCAAAACATTAATGTGTGATTATTTTAATTAATGTCTTTCTCAGGAGTAACAATGTGAAAAAATGTTCCCCACCGTTTCGTTTTTCAAGGGGTTTGGGGGCTGGGAGGTAGCACAAACAGGATTATTCTTAAGTACCTCCAGGTTTCTTGAAGACAACTGCACAAACACTGCTAGACATATAGAAATCAGAACATCTCTCCAAGTTTGTAGCTCACACCACGTGCGCCTAACACAGGCTCTGTTTGTGATGCGGCAAGCGTTAATCCGTGGGTGCGAGTCGTTGACGCGATGTGTCCGGGAAGGAGCAAAGGTAGCCCGCTTTGCAAATCTGCTATTTGGGTTGCCTATCTGCAGGTGCGAACTAATTCAATGTGACGATACTGAGGAAAGGGTTAGCAATGAAATTTGATAATAGCACCACCTCCAGGTGCAATGTATAATTACAAAAATTATGCTAAACATTCGTATGCTTCACTTTATCAATGGGACACTAATGCATAGCAGAAACATGCAGTATTTCTCGGATAACCTACTAGAACTGTTGATATTTTTAAGAACATCGAGAACCCGTTATATTTCTAGTTAAAATGATATCATTAACAGCCATCGACATATCGCGAAACAGGATCGATAAATCGATATATCAACGGCAAAAATATCGACTTACTGGCCCATAAAAATTTCGGCTTCACATTGTAAATATACTATTGGTTTTAGAGATGTATATTTAAGTATTTATTTGTTATTAGACTTTCTGTACATCAAAAACTTAGCAGTCTGCCTATCTTCCTTAGAGCAAGTCGTACTAAAAAAGGTGTCCGATGGGTCCTTCGTTCTGTTTCGTCACATATCGGACTGCTCTGGAACACTTCATGTCGACTTCCCAGTGTTTTATTTTTTTTCATTTCTGCCAACGCGAGTGACCTGGCAGTTGTAGTGTCAAATTTTCGTGTTGAGGGAAATCGTTGTAGTTTCCGTTGATAACGCCAAGTTCCGATTTCGTCAGAATTTCTCCTCGTACGTCTGCGACCACCGCAAAGACCAATCTTTTCGTTTAGATTTTTGTTCATCATTTTCAGCATTTTTTTAAAGATTGCATAAAGGACAGAAGGCAAGTCAAAATTTTCAAAAATTTTTTGACCTCCATAAGACGGAAGACGTGAGCCTTAGTGAATTAAAGAAGAGGGAAGATTACGGCTTAAAGTTCCATCGTCAGCTTGGTCGTTTGAGCGGGAATAAATGGTCGGATTATTCCTACTTACCATATCTCTTACAACGTGCGCGGGCCCTTGTTACCTACGGACTCGTTACCGCGGCAAATCTTTTGTCGCTGGTTCATCGCACAGACGACCGCTGTGCTGGGATTTCTGACATCCATCCTCTGCGAGGGGCGGTGTACCGTCAGTCTTCACAACACGCACCTATGGGCTACGGAGAATCCCCACAGTATGGCGGCAGCGAACCACCAACATTAGTTTAGCCTCAATATGTGGGCGGGGATTATTGACGACCGTCTCGTGGGACCAGCCATCTTTCGACAACGCCTCAGAGGGGAGCCATATTTGGATGCGGATGACTCTGTTTCCACTGCTAGAAGATGTAGCTTTGTGGCTGGAAGTCTTGTGTGGGTAGTATACAGGATGATCCTTATTAAGGCTTAAAAGCCCCCGAACCGACAAGTAGATAATGTAAAATAGACGAGGTCGAAAATCTTGGAAAATACACCTAAAGAGGATGACAGATGTTGGACACGTGACATCACCAGGTGACGTATCTCTCCGCTCATGTGGCTATTGCGCTTGTAGATCCTATTCTCGCTGGTAGGAGGAGTGATACACATAGCTACGCTGGCTACTGTGTTTACGTTAATGTAAACTGATTCTTCGTACACCTGTATAACCACTACCTCAGGCACCACCACATTAGATCGGATAGTGCAGGAACAAAATCAGAGTGCCGTAGCGGCGCGATGTGTAGCACTTCCCGTGCTAGCTAGGGCACGATCGACAAGCGCAACCGCCGTACGTCACATGTTCAACATTTGCCATCCACTTCTGAGGTATTTCACATTTGCTGCCCCTTTTGTCTCATATTAAATTACTTGTTTCAGCATCATCTTAGATCGCTTCGGCGTTTTTTAAACATTAATAAGAACCACTCCGTATAACAGTGCTCCAGCTAACTCTCCTCTTGAATGTAGAACCAAACCACTGGTACAGATAGAAAATTTCCACTTACCTGGTACGTTCTCATGAGTGCTTTCAGTCACAGAAACATATGCTGTCAACGATTTTTCATTTCCGCCTTCAGGTTGGTATAGCTCCCTTGGAACTCATTTCCGGAATAATGTCCGTATGACATTTCTTGCTCCTTATTCTCTCAGGGGTCGTCTCCTGAATTTTGTCCCCTTTAAGCAAAATTCCCTTGTATATTCATATGTCTGTGTATATGAATTACGTCTTTCCGTTGTATTAAGCTGATAAATCCTGTATTATTGTAATATGATATTTGGACGAATACGTTGTTAATACTAGAATTTTAAGCAATGAAAAACACACCACTTTATCTTTCGGCTTATGGTACAGCGATCTCTTGAGATGTTCAAGAAAGAATGAGTACTCTCGGTAGCAAAATGGTTTTCTATTTAATTATTTGGAGCCCATTTCACTCTCACAAGAGCATCATCAGACATGGGGTAAAAACACTCCAGGACCACTAGCAAGTGTACAGAAAGTTTCGCAATCACCAAAAATGGCACTTCATCCTATAAAATGTACGAAACACATCCACTGGGTAAAAACAGTCGAGAAACACTGGCAAGAGGATAGAACGTCCCACAGTCACCAGAAATGGCACTTCATCCAATGAAATATACAGGACACATCCACCTGTATTTACGCTCTTAACAGAATGTCTGTAGCAGGAGTCGTAAACGTGTGCCGTAAGGACGCTTTATACACCTGGTATATGTTGTAGACACGCCCTGCGTTGTGGCAAGAGCGACTACGTGTAAACGCAGGTTAATTTGTCCTGTATATTTTATTGAACGAGGTGTCTTTTTTTGGTGAATTTGGGACTTTCTGTGCAGTTGTCAGTGATCCTCGAGAATTTTTACCCGATATCTGATGATGCTGTTATCGTTTCTTGAGAATTTTATACATGGTTGCGCTTCGGTGCACGCAGAACAGCCAACTAGTTGCAAAATTAAGGTATATTAACCCTCAACCGTGGTTTCAAAATGGTTCAAATGGGTCTGAGCACTATGCGACTTAACGTCTCAGGTCATCAATCGCCTAGAACTTAGAACTAATTAACCCTAACTAACCTAAGGACAACACACACATCCATGCCCGAGGCAGGATTCGAACCTGCGACCGCAGCGGTCGCTCGGCTCCTGACTGCAGCGCCTAGAACCGCACGGCCACTCCGGCCGGCCGTGCTTTCAAAAAGTATAAATTTGTCTTCCATAGAAGCGAAATTTATTTGCAAGTTATTGAAAATAGCTACAAATGTCCACTAGAAAAGGAACTATAAACGGTAAACAAAATATTATAAAAGCATTGCTTAGAAGAAATTATTCACTGAATCAAGTATTGACAAAAACGGTTGCTAGAGCCATGAGGCTCTCATCTAGTACAATGTGCATGTCAAACACAAATATCAGCAGATAAAATACATAATCGAAGGTAGCAGCATAATGCTGGGTGTTGTGTGCTGTCCTTAGGTTAGTTAGGTTTAAGTAGTTCTAAGTTCTAGGGGACTGATGACCATAGATGTTAAGTCCCATAGTGCTCAGAGCCATTTGAGCCAGCATAATGCTGTACCGTTTCGTCACAATATTTTTAAAATAAAACACACGTGGCATTGGATCCAACTGACATTTTAATATAACACTTACCAGGGTGGTGATATGAGTCATTTGTTTAAGATGTGTAGGCACTGGCAGTGGACGCCACATTGAGCATTCAGTGCCTGATTCAACAAATGAAATTCTTTACTGCCAAAATTAAAGCAAAATAAGGCTAATGAAAATAGTAAAAAAAGGTGTGGGGAAGGTCTTAAAGTCATATGCCATGTAAGGGGCAAGCAGGCTCGGGTAATATGTTTATCGATTCTGATTCCTTTTCTGGTGGAGATGTGTAACTATTTTGTAGTAATTTGTGAATCTATTTCCCCTCTGGAGAAGACAAATTTATGGTTCAAATGGTTCAAATGGCTATGAGCACTATGGGACTCAACTTCTGAGGTCATCAGTCGCCTAGAACTTAGAACTACTTAATCCTAACTAACCTAAGGACATCACAAACATCCATGCCCGAGGCAGGATTCGAACCTGCGACCGTAGCGGTCTCGCGGTTCCAGAGTGTAGCGCCTAGAACCGCACGGCCACTCCGGCCGGCAACAAATTTGTTTGTCGAAACTATGGTAAAGGGTTAATAAACCTTTAATGCTGTAACTGGTTGGCTTTTATTTTTCCAATCCTACAAAGTTACTAACACTAACACTTTAACGTATCTCATGCGTTTCGGAGTGCTGAAATTTGATCGAAGCCCATCGTCTAATATTACCTCCATCAGCCGCTGTGTAATTACTTGTACGGCGTGCATAAAATAGCAAAGGAGAAACAAAGCCCGGCTGGTGTGGGCGATTGTAG
The DNA here is from genome assembly GCF_021461395.2 of Schistocerca americana. Lineage (NCBI taxonomy): Eukaryota > Metazoa > Arthropoda > Insecta > Orthoptera > Acrididae > Schistocerca > Schistocerca americana. Next base: position 787,571,274 of record NC_060122.1, on the reverse strand, counting down.
CGGATATCTATTCGTCGACCTCGCAACGTGAACAGCAGGAGTAAATTAGGGGACTGTTCCCTACGGGTCATTCGGAGAGCAGGACAGCAGGAATGGAAAGGTGGTTGTGTGTGTCAGAACTGATTGTTCTCTATGCGGCTGTCGACAGTGCACTGAGCAAAGTCATCAGGCTAAAGTGCCAACGGCGTAGGTCCCGTTCGTTAATCCCTTGTACGGGATAGCGCAGGGCAGCGTGGAGGCGCACACGTGCGTGAACTGTTGCCGCAAGCCTATTGGCCGGCGCGCCAGCTCGGCCTGTGTTTGGTCCACAAACAAGTTGCGCCGGCAGCGCCGCTTCTGCCAGCCATCGCCCACAGGCAGCTACCACCGCGGGACGCTGTAAACACCGGCCGAGCCTCGGCGTGCTGCAACAGCCGCTGGGCCTTCTGCCGCTCTGCGCTTACTTACCGAAAATAATGCACTCACAGTAGTGTTGACGGAGTAAATATTTGTCTGCCCGGAGCAGGCGAATCTCGTCGAGTTTTAGATTTTTTAGGTGTAATCGCTCATTGCATTTGCTTCTGTGAAAGAGGAATTTACCAGAAGACTTCACTCAATGCAGAATCATTGTTGTTGTTGTTGTTGTTGTTGTGGTCTTCAGTCCTGACACTGGTTTGATGCAGCTCTCCATGCTACTCTATCCTGTGCAAGCTTTTTCATCTCCCAGTACTTACTGCAACCTACACCCTTCTGAATCTGCTTCGTGTATTCATCTCTTGGTCTCAATCTACGATTTTTACCCTCCACGCTGCCCTCCAATGCTAAATTTGTGATCCCTTGATGCCTCAGAACATGTCCTACCAACCGATCCCTTCTTCTAGTCAAGTTGTGCCACAAACTTCTCTTCTCCCCAATCCTATTCAATACCTCCTCATTAGTTACGTGATCTGCCCATCTACTCTTCAGAATTCTTCTGTAGCACCACATTTCGAAAGCTTCTATTCTCTTCTTGTCCAAACTATTTATCGCCGATATTTCACTTCCGTACATGGCTACACTCCATACAAATACTTTCAAAAACGACTTCCTGACACTTAAATCTATACTCGATGTTAACAAATTTCTCTTCTTGAGAAACGCTTTCCTTGCCATTGCCGTTCTACATTTTATATCCTCTCTACTTCGACCATCATCAGTTATTTTGCTCCCCAAATAGTAAAACTCTTTTACTAGTTTAAGTGTCTAATTTCCTAATCTAATTCCCTCAGCATCACCCGACTTAATTCGACTACATTCCATTATCCTCGTTTTGCTTTTGTTGATGTTCATCTTCTATCCTCGTTTCAAGACACTGCCCATTCCGTTCAATTGCTCTTCCAAGTCCTTTGCTGTCTCCGACAGAATTACAATGTCATCGGCGAACCTCAAAGTTTCTATTTCTTCTCCAAAGATTTTAATACCTACTCCGAATTTTTCTTTTGTTTCCTTTACTGTTTGCTCAATATACAGATTGTATATCATCGGGGAGAGGCTACAACCCTGTCTCACTCCCTTCCCAATCACTGCTTTCCTTTCATGCTCCTCGACTCTTATAACTGCCATCTGGTTTCTGTACAAATTGTAAATAGCCTTTCGCTCCCTGTATTTTACCCCTGCCACCTTCAGAACTTGAAAGAGAGTATTCCAATCAACATTGTCAAAAGCTTTCTCCTAGTCTACGAATGCTAGAAACGTAGGTTTGCCTTTCCTTAATCTTTCTTCTAAGATAAGTCGCAGGGTCAGTATTGCCTCACGTGTTCAAACATTTCTACGGGATCCAAACTGATCTTCCCCGAGGTCGGCTTCTACCCATTACCATACCTAAAGTAGAAAAGGCAGATGACTGCACCAATTACAGAACACTATCAGTGTTATGACATGCCTGCAAAATACTCATTGGTGTACACAGTCAAATCCATTTGTGACCAAACACTGTTGAAAAAGTTTAGAGAACCGGGATCTGAAGCTGATCTATCGAACGATTCTACTGCTGGGAACATAAATTGCGCATAAGGGCTACGAAGATAAGATACTAGAAATCAGGGCTCGTACAGAGGCGTACAGACAGTCGTTTTTCCCTCGCCCTATTTGCGAGTGGAATAGGAGGGGAAATGACAAGTAGTGGTACGGTGGCTTGCCGAGTATCTATGTAGATGCAGATGTTAAAGGGAAAGCGCTGGGAAAGGAAGGACGTGAACAGCGTAGGATTCAGTATTGGAAGGAACTGAAAAAAGGATAGGCTGTGAAAATTACATGGAACTGAAACGAACAGCCAATGACAGAAGAGAGTGGTTGCATTGACGAAGTAAATATGAATGACTGAGCTTGCTGTACTTTAAGTTTGAGAAGCTCAGAGGTAGCACGTGCTAACATGATCATCAATAACAACGCGACAAGTAACATAATAATTTGATGTTGGAAATGGTAGTAACTTAATCATACAAAAAAGTTAGTCTCTCGCTTAAAAGAGAGTACTGGCTGCTATATGATATAGCATTGGTCGGAGGCGATCATATGATCGTCTACTGCTGACGTTGGTACAACAGTGAAGGACACGTATATGCCAGTCAACTGTATTTGTAGACAAAGATACAGGGTGTTTCAAAAATGACCGGTATATTTGAAACGGCAATAAAAACTAAACGAGCAGCGATAGAAATACACCGTTTGTTGCAATATGCTTGGGACAACAGCACATTTTCAGGCGGACAAACTTTCGAAATTACAGTAGTTACAATTTTCAACAACAGATGGCGCTGCAAGTGATGTGAAAGATATAGAAGACAACGCAGTCTGTGGGTGCGCCATTCTGTACGTCGTCTTTCTGCTGTAAGCGTGTGCTGTTCACAACGTGCAAGTGTGCTGTAGACAACATGGTTTATTCCTTAGAACAGAGGATTTTTCTGGTGTTGGAATTCCACCACCTAGAACACAGTGTTGTTGCAACAAGACGAAGTTTTCAACGGAGGTTTAATGTAACCAAAGGACCGAAAAGCGATACAATAAAGGATCTGTTTGAAAAATTTCAACGGACTGGGAACGTGACGGGTGAACGTGCTGGAAAGGTAGGGCGACCGCGTACGGCAACCACAGAGGGCAACGCGCAGCTAGTGCAGCAGGTGATCCAACAGCGGCTTCGGGTTTCCGTTCGCCGTGTTGCAGCTGCGGTCCAAATGACGCCAACGTCCACGTATCGTCTCATGCGCCAGAGTTTACACCTCCATCCATACAAAATTCAAACGCGGCAACCCCTCAGCGCCGCTACCATTGCTGCACGAGAGACATTCGCTAACGATATAGTGCACAGGATTGATGACGGCGATATGCATGTGGGCAGCATTCGGTTTACTGACGAAGCTTATTTTTACCTGGACGGCTTCGTCAATAAACAGAACTGGCGCATATGGGGAATCGAAAAGCCCCATGTTGCAGTCCCATCGTCCCTGCATCCTCAAAAAGTACTGGTCTGGGCCGCCATTTCTTCCAAAGGAATCATTGGCCCATTTTTCAGATCCGAAACGATTACTGCATCACGCTATCTGGACATTCTTCGTGAATTTGTGGCGGTACAAACTGCCTTAGACGACACTGCGAACACCTCGTGGTTTATGCAAGATGGTGCCCGGCCACATCGCACGGCCGACGTCTTTAATTTCCTGAATGAATATTTCGATGATCGTGTGATTGCTTGGGCTATCCGAAACATACAGGAGGCGGCGTGGATTGGCCTCCCTATTCGCCAGACATGAACCCCTGTGACTTCTTTCTGTGGGGACACTTGAAAGACCAGGTGTACCGCCAGAATCCAGAAACAATTGAACAGCTGAAGCAGTACATCTCATCTGCATGTGAAGCCATTCCGCCAGACACGTTGTCAAAGGTTTCGGGTAATTTCATTCTGAGACTACGCCATATTATTGCTACGCATGGTGGATATGTGGAAAACATCGTACTATAGAGTTTCCCAGACCGCAGCGCCATCTGTTGTTGAAAATTGTAACTACTGTAATTTCGAAAGTTTGTCTGCCTGAAAATGTACTGTTGTCCCAAGTATATTGCAACAAACGGTGTATTTCTATCGCTGCTCGTTTAGTTTTTATTGCCGCTTCAAATATACCGGTCATTTTTGAAACACCCTGTACGTACAGACTGTGCAGGTTCCAATCTATGCCGTTTTAAGTTTTAAGATCAACATCTAAGTAAAAAGACAGATGGCAAAAAGTCGAGCTTTTATCATTATGCGCTGTGTTATAGCGACAGGTACGTGTAGTGGGAAGGCACAGCTCGAGGTCAAGATGCCGGCAGTCACAACATAGGCCCGGTACCAGCAAGGCAGTGAGCGGATACCTAGCAGACGTCCAGCTTGTCATCAATGGAACAGCATTACTAACTACATTGCTACAGTATTGGTGTTCATCACGTGAGCCATAACAAGTTCATGCATATGAAGTAACTAAGCCACCGATGATGCAATGGCTCTGCCTTCTTTCCGCGTCGTTTATGTTTCCATTCTGGTTGCGCCCCGCAATGCAGTATTCACCTGGTGTCTTAGTGTACATCTTGCAGTATCAGCAGCGTCCCCTATGCAAAAACTTTTAGTCGGCTCCGGTCTGAGGCTCTATGGGACTCTTGCATTAGCCATACCATGTGTCTTAATTTTTACTCAGCTGCGCCCAGTTGATTATTTTCGGTGCAAAAATGCGAAGTGGAGCCGACATTTACAGTTTTCCTCATTTATCAATGAAATTAAGCTTAGATTTTAACAAATGAACGACCTGCTGTATTAGTGTAGCAGTACTGTTAACCTAATTTCCCAGAAACTAGCAACAGCAAGTAGTTGTAGCTTTTATCTATGGGCAGGCATCGGCCGGAGTGGCCGTGCGGTTCTAGGCGCTATAGTCTGGAACCGAGTGACCGCTACGGTCGCAGGTTAGAATCCTGCCTCGGGCATGGATGTGTATAATGTCCTTAGGTTAGGTTAGGTTTAATTACTTCTAAGTTCTAGGCGACTGATGACCTCAGAAGTTATGTCGCGTTGCGCTCAGAGCCATTTCAACCATCTATGGGCAGGCGAAATGGTATAGGTGTTAAACATTGTATAAACAGCTCTTTCTTATTATGGCAACTGAATTATAGTTCTGGAGTGGTTTTGAAGTATTTGTTGTACTGAGAGCTATTTAGTTTACTGCACCCACAGGAGATGAAGACAAAATATAATCTTGGCAGGAAGCACTTAGTTTTCCAAAGTTTCCTCTTTTGAAATATTTTATTATGTTCAATTAGAAATTGACATCCTCTATCCGTAATTACACAAAATAAGTGCTTGTTTTATAAATGTTTCTTAGTACCGTACAGAAACAAAACGAGATCAGTATATGATACATGATACAATGAAAAACGTTGATTATAGAGAAATCTATTGTGGTGAGTTAGATATTAACATTCTGTCGTCGGAAAACCTTGGTCATTCATCGAGTTGATCTGAGGATCTACGTGTTCTTACGAAATAATTATACAACGACACTTAGCTTTAACATTCAATTCATAACGTTTAGATACAAATAAATATTCTCAAATAGAAGACCAATCACATCTGATTGGTAACGATATCCCTCCTTAAAGCTAGAAAAAAAAAGTTATTAGTTTTATTCTATTCTTTAAAAAAATACCTATGCGACGAAATATTTCATTTTTCGATACAGCTTTCAGTGCATACAAACGCTGCACAAGATTTCGTCGTTGTAATAAAGAAACCTTTACTGAATATACAACAACTGCGGTAGAATGAACTAATTGGTATTCCAGAAGTCGCCTGCGTGTGGAAATAGGTGCCGCCATCAGTCACGTCAGTCATCTGATCGCTGTGACCGAGCGGTTCTAGGTGCTATAGTCCGGACTCACGTGGCTGCTAAAGTAGCAGGTTCGAATCCTGCCTCGGGCATGGATGGGTGTGATTCCCTTAGGTTAGTTAGGTTTACGTAGTTATAAGTATAGGAAACTGATGACCTCAGATGTTAAGTCCCATAGTGCTTAGAGCCCTTTGAACCATTTGAAGTCATCTCATCGAGATGTTAGTTTCAGTATGATGATTTCATGTGCGGTCTATATAATTTGTTATATATAGTTGTATTGGGCCAGTGTGCCGGCCGGTGTGGCCGTGCGGTTAAAGGCACTTCAGTCCGGAACCACGTGGCCGCTACGGTCGCAGGTTCGAATCCTGCCTCGGGCATGGATGTGTGTGATGTCCTTGGGTTAGTTAGGTTTAATTAGTTCTAAGTTCTAGGGGACTGATGACCACAGATGTTAAGTCCCATAGTGCTCAGAGCCATTGGGCCAGTGCATTAAATTGGGTGAACTTTCAGATGTCGCAGGATGGTATAATGGATGTATTATCGTCTCTAGTATCAAAGATGACACCGTGACTGAAGCTTCTTCCCAAGTTACTGATGTATCAACGCGCACTGTTCATCGTTTCTATGAGGAATGATGTGCCACTCACAGTCATGTAACGCGGCACAAGAACACTAGTCGTAGAAAGATTTTAATCAATAGAGTCCGTAGACAAGTGTCATGGCTTGTCAGTGACAACCGGTTTGAAACGAGATAGGAATTGCTGATGCCAGTGAATGCAGGTCCTCCACAAGCTGTGTCTGAGCAAACATCGAGAAGCGACCTGCATCGGAGGGACCTGCTAATAATGGCCTTTTGGAGCTGGGTGCCTTGCACGAGACCAAATAAAGCTGCATATCATCAGTGCATGAAACAACAGAAAAATTGTACAGTATCCGACTGGTTACTTGTAGTGTACTTCAACGAGTCCCGATTTTGCCTCTTTTCAAACTATGCAAGGCGTCGAGTGCATGAATGCCCAGAGAGGTGTTTAGCCCGCAGTCTATTTTTTTGCCTTACCATGATTTGGGACCACTCCTTCGTGTTACTGTGAACATGGACCAGGACGTTTATTTCAGCATTCTTTAAGACCAAGCGTTGTCCTTCCAGCTACATATTCATGACGCCTATGTTGTGAACTCTCCCACCTTCCAAGGTGACAACAGCCATTTTCACTGGGCACTACTCATTCGCCCAGGTTTGACAAACACCTGAGTTCCCTATCGCAGCTCTACGGAGCCTCTAAACCAGCTGATTTAAATCCCATAGGCAATGCCTGGGATTAGTTGGAACAGTTGGTCTAACGTAGCATTCAAAATTCCGGCAGTTTAGTAGTTCGCCGCAATCTTCGTGACCTCTACAGCTTTCATTATTCAAAACCTGTGTGAAAGTCTTCCCAAGGGTAAGGTCTGAATCCAACTTTCAGATCGGGATACAATGATACTGAGGTTTGTTGTTGGAATTCTCTCCACAGACGAGCCCATTTTTCATGTTTTTATGGTCTGTCTGTCTGTTCGGTATAAATTTAGCAGTTGATTTTCAACTAACTTCCCGAAGAGCTCGAGATCTGAAATTATCAACATAGCTCAGAACCGAATGACAATGCGATATTAACCCACTTCCTTGTCTGACGCATGGGGCAGGGTACATTGTGTACCACTGCCATTCCGCCGTTTTCCTGTTCCCGTGGCGAATGGCTCGTGGGAAGAAGAATTGTTGATAAGCCTCCCCGTGATCTCGAATAACTCTACTTTATGCCTTCACGGTCCTTCCGTTACATACTCGACGATGGAACCTGAGTTAAACGTGAAATTTACCACAATTCTCTGTTGTAATTTCATGGACGTGTTGAAATCGATGGTAAAATTTCACACGAACAAGACCAAAAAGCGGAAAATTAATTATTCACACAAAAATAGATTTTTAACATACCACGTTTCTAATCGGGCTATAAACTATAAAGTAAAACTGTGTGCCCGACCGAGACTCGAACTCGGGACCTTTGCCTTTCGCGGGCAAGTGCTCTACCATCTGAGCTACCGAAGCACGACACACGCCCGGTACTCACAGCTTTACTTCTGCCAGTACCTCGTCTCCTACCTTCCAAACTTTACAGAAGCTCTCCTGCGAACCTTGCAGAACTAGCATGGTAGAGCACTTGCCCGCGAAAGGCAAAGGTCCCGAGTTTGAGTCTCGGACGGGCACACAGTTTTAATCTGCCAGGAAGCTTCATATCAGCGCACACTCCGCTGCAGAGTGAAAATCTCATTCTGGAAACATCTCCCAGGCTGTGGCTAAGCCATGTCTCCGCAATATCCTTTCTTTCTGGAGTGCTAGTTCTGCAAGGTTCGCAGGAGAGCCTCTGTAAAGTTTGGAAGGTAGGAGACGAGGTACTGGCAGAAGTACAGCTGTGAATAGCGGGCGTGAGTCGTGCTTCGGTAGCTCAGATGGTAGAGCACTTGCCCGCGAAAGGCAAAGGTCCCGAGTTCGAGTCTCGGTCGGGCACACAGTTTTAATCTGCCAGGAAGTTTCATATCAGCGCACACTCCGCTGCAGAGTGATAATCTCATTCTGAACTATAAAGTAATTTGTCATAGGCCCACAGATCACAAACACAACACAGAAGGTACTGGAAATCTGTCATTGTGAATTCTGAATAAGTGCGAAAATACTAGCACGTTTTAAAAAAATGAAAAACGTGGGTCGCATGCCACACGTAACTGATCCATGAATAGTTCACATCCTTACAGAACTCTCTAACTGCTGCATGAGTGGTTTAGCTCTACACTATTACTAATGAGGACTATCAAGAAAGTAACAGACGTTTTGAAATAAAAAATTAACGACACGCAAAAACCAAATTTTGCTATACACATTTTAATCTACTCTATTTTTCTACATAATCGCCACTCAGATTGAGGCACTCATCATAACGTGGTACAAGATTTTTCAGTACCGTCTCTGTAGAAATCTGCCGCCTGCGATTGCAATCACTGGTTTATACCGGGATGCAGTTCGGCGTCAGTATCAAAGCGTTGGGCAACCAGCCAGGTCTTCATTGCTGGGAAGACATGGTAGTCACTCGGCGCCAAATCCGGGCTGTATGGTGGATGATCAACCACTTCCTGTCCAAAACTCGGTAGGAGCTCTCGGGGTACGATTGCCCTTGTGTGGTCGTGCGTTGTCGTGAGGAAAAACAAAACTTTTGTGTTACAAGTAAGTTTTCCACGACGCTTGTTTGGTATCACCCGCCTTAACTTCGTCGGTGCTTCACTATTCCTCTCCGACTTAATCGCTGTGCCACGTTCAAGAAAATAAACGAGAATCTCTACTATCACTACTATAAAGTCCGAAAACACAGTAGCCACGATCTTTCTTTCTGACAGCATTCACAAACCTTTCCTTGGTTTCTTACGAGAAATTGTGTCCCCCAATCCCACCGACTGAATTTTTGTTTCACAGTTGGCTTGTTCACTCAGTCTCCTCCCCAGTTACGAGACGATCGATATATTTGTTACTATTTTTCTATTAATCTTCTGGGAAGGTTAGTGCTGCAGCCAGTCTATCTTAGTAGTCGTCTTCCGTTAGGATTTTGAAAATTCACGTAGCCCAAAATTTACGGTAACCAAGCTTCTTCGCCACAGTTTCATGCACCAAACTCCGTTAAACCTGGAGAAAATGTTGCGAAAGTTTCGTAGTCGTGAAACGACGATTTTCAGGAATGTTGTCGTTGACTTTCATCACCAGTTCGTCAGTCACAAGGCTAGGCCTACCACTGCGGTTCTCATCATGAACACTGGTACGGCCATTTTTAAAATCAGTCCACTGCCGCGTCACTCGGTTTCAACTCATTATTCCTTTTCCGTACACATCACAATAGTCGCGAAATATTTCAACTGGCTCGCAGTTTTCTTGCCAACAAAATCCTAATCACTAAACGCACTTAAAAAATGGTGGGATTTTCTATTGCAGCTCACATTTTTACAAGTCACAGAGAGCAAGGTAGTGGAGACACACACCAAACGTTACCACCTCTGGTCGTGTACTGAGTGCAGGAACATTATGACATGAAGATGCTGACCACTGAAATAGACCGAAGAAATTATTTTATACTTTTTTGTCCAATTTAGAAACTGTGGTGCCTAGGAAGCCTGCATACTCGGTTCACTAGAGAAACATTCAAACAAGTCGTATTAATGAGTCTTTTTACAATAAGAAAATTACAGGGCTTAACTTTGTCAATTACACTCATGTGTCGCAAGCAAAGAGCGTCGCACAGAATAATCAATCTTCTTCCATACAAACAATCCCAATTCTGTGCTGCATAGAGACTACAGGTGACGTGACTACAGTTGACACTGCTATCGAAGTCGCTAATCTTGAAGCTGCTGTTGAAATGGGCCGTTACCAGTCGGTCGTGGCGCCTATGTCCTCTTCGCCCAGTGGATGCTGCTGTAGCGTTGTCGTCCTGGAGGGAGGCCCAGTCTGGATGCGATTGGCTGACTCTGACTTCTTCTCACTGCCTTCTCTTCCCTCTCGTTCCAGACTGGTGTGCCGGCGCTTGACTTTATGGAGTGACAAAAAAATGAAATGATCGTATGCCATTTATGGCTGGGAGGCGCCATTCGGGGGAGTCGATCGCCGTGTTGTAGGTCCTTTTCGTTGACGCCACTTTGGCGACTTGCGAGTCAATGATGATGAAAATGATAATAAAGGACACACAACGCACAATCGTCGTTGCTGGTAACGCTACCGCTATGCTATGGAGGCGGACTACGCAGTAACAAAATGTGTATATTAAAAATTCTTATTTATTTAAATAATTATTTACTACTTTTGTGACCAACGATCTAGTCAGTGTACCTTAATGTTAAAAATTCGGCCAACATTTCTATTTGGCTTTGCACTTTTGAGGAAAGAAGAAAAAGAATTTTGTTTCTGGAGAGAGTTATTGACGTATTATGCAATTCCTTTTAATTTCCACAGAATCAAATAATATAATCAAAATCTTAACCTGTTTCGATCATACAATATCTCCACACTATATACGTCATAAGTGGCATTTGGACGGCACAGTGTTGAAGATATTTGCTGATCCTATACATTAGTGGACGCCCCGAGCTCTGAGTCTGTCGGGTACCAACTGTGAGGTACAGGGTATGAGAGCAATCAGTGTATGGCCAAAATAGGTACGATTCTAATCATTTTCTATGATCGTGTGTAAAATTGAAAGTTTCTGTTGTCTTTGTTATTGACAATAATCGCTGGAAGTTGTATTAATTCACCTACTACCACTGATGATCTTTATCGAAGTAACTGCAGTAAATCATATATCTAAGGCCACCAGAAACACCAGCTTCCTCTCAGTGTCAGACACTTGCAAACAGCTGTAAATTACAAGCTAATACGCGTCTTACTGTTCATACTTCTTATCATTTCTTTGTCTAAGAAAAATAAACGATCATCCGTCTAGAAAACAAGTGTCATTTAGGAAGGCGGCCAGGTTCTTATAACCGTTGTTTCAATCCTATGTTTTCCTATGGCTGACGTTTCTGTCATAGACACCAATTCCTAAGCTTCGTTCAGCATTCTTATGAGCAACGTACTTCCTAAAACTGGTCTGCCGTTTATGAACAAATTTTACAGATGCTTCGAGGCATAACGTCATCACGCAACAACAGTACTACAAAATAATTTAACATATTTACACATAGACCTTTTAAGTGCTTTATCTGAAAACTATCTTGAGCAGTTAAACAGAGAACCGACTCGTGCCGATAACATATTGCACCTTCTGGTGACAAACAGACCCGAACTATTTGATACAGTTAACGCAGAACAGGGAACCAGCGATCATAAAGCGGTTACTGCATCGATGATTTCAGCCGTAAATAGAAATATTAAAAGAGGTAGGAAGATTTTTCTGTTTAGCAAAAGTGACAAAAAGCAGATTTAAGAGTACCTGATGGCTCAACACAAAGGTTTTGTCTCAAGTACAGATAGTGTTGAGGATCAGTGGACAAAGTTCAATCGTACAATATGCGTTAGATGAGTATGTGCCAAGCAAGATCGTAAGAGATGGAAAAGAGCCATCGTGGTTAAAAAACCGAGTTAGAAATCTGCTGCAGAATCAATGGGAACTTCATAGCAAACATAAACATAGCCAAAGCCTTGCAGACAAACAAAAATTACGCGAAGCGAAATGTAGTGTGAGGAGGGCTATGCGAAAGGCGTTCAATGAATTCGAAAGTAAAGTTCTATGTACTGTCTTGGCAGAAAATCCTAAGAAATTTTGGTCTTATGTCAAAGAAGTAGGTGGATCAAAACAAAATGTCCAGACACTCTTTGACCAAAATGGTACTGAAACAGAGGATGACAGACTAAAGGCTGAAATTCTAAATGTCTTTTTCCAAAGCTGTTTCACAGAGGAAGACTGCACTGCAGTTCCTTCTCTAGATTGTCGCACAGTTGACAAAATGGTAGATATCGAAATAGACGACAGAGGGATAGAGAAACAATTAAAATCGCTCAAAAGAGGAAAGGCCGCTGGACCTGATGGGATACCAGTTCGATTTTACACAGAGTACGCGAAGGAGCTTGCCCCCTTCTTGCAGCGGTGTACCGTAGGTCTCAAGAAGAGCTTAGCGTTCCAAAGGATTGGAAAAGGACGTCGAACAGATGTGCAAAACTATAGACCTATATCTCTAACGTAGATCAGTTGTATAATTTTGGAACACTTATTATGTTCGAGTATAATGACTTTTCTGGAGACTAGAAATCTACTCTGTAGGAATCAGCACGGGTTTCGAAAAAGACGGTCGTGTGAAACCCAGCTCGCGCTATTCGTCCACGAGACTCATAGGGCCATAGACATGGGTTCACAGGTAGATGCCGTGTTTCTTGACTTCCGCAAGGCGTTCGATACAGTTCCCCACAGTCGTTTAATCAACAAAGTAAGAGCATATGGACTATCAGACCAATTGTGTGATTGGATTGAAGAGTTCCTAGATAACAGAACGCAGCATGTTATTCTCAATGGAGAGAAGTCTTCCGAAGTAAGAGTGATTTCAGGTGTGCCGCAGAATCTCAATGTAGACAAGTGTAATGTGCTGCGAATACGGGGAAAGAAAGATCCCTTATCATTTAGCTACAATATAGCAGGTCAGCAACTGGAAGCAGTTAATTCCATAAATTATCTGGGAGTACGCATTAGGAATGATTTAAAATGGAATTATCATATAAAGTTGATCGTCGGTAAGGCAGATGCCAGACTGAGATTCATTGGAAGAATCCTAAGGAAATGAAACCCGAAAACAAAGGAAGTAGGTTACACTACGCTTGTTCACCCACTGCTTGAATACTGCTCAGCAGTGCGGGATCCGTATCAGATAGGGTTGATAGAAGAGATAGAGAAGATCCAACGGAGAACAGCGCGCTTCGTTACAGGATCATTTAGTAGTCAGGAAAGCGTTACGGAGATGATAGATAAACTCCAGTGGAAGACTCTGCAGGAGAGACGCTCAGTAGTTTGGTACGGGCTTTTGTTGAAGTTTCGAGAACATACCTTCACCGAGGATTCAAGCAGTATATTGCTGCCTGCTACGTATATCTCGCGAAGAGACCATGAGGATAAAATCAGGTGGCTTGCGGAGTATGGATGTAGATGTAGATGTAGAAGTCCTTGTATCACACTATTTGATCAAAAGTATCCGCACACCTTCTGGGGCAGGACCCGGCGGCAATTCCAGTCCTCCCTGGGCATGTGTGTGTGTGTTTGTCCTTAGGATAATTTAGGTTAAGTAGTGTGTAAGTTTAGGGACTGATGACCTTAGCAGTTAAGTTCCATAAGATTTAAAAAAAAAAAAATCCTTCTGGTGGATATTATATATGGTGTTGTGTCCACACTCCGCCTGTATTACGGCTTTAACTCTGCTAGGGGCACTTTCAGTCAGGTATCTGAATGTTGCGTAGGAACGGAACTCCGTTATTCCCCAAGAATAACCGGAGAAGATACTGATGTTGAACCATGGGGTCTGGAGCCCAGTCGACGTTCTAACGTATCTCAGAGGTTAATTAATGGGTCAGATTGGGGGTTCTCGTTGGGTAATCAATTTCAGGAGTATTACACTCCACAAACAAATGCCTCAGGTGCAGTGTCGTGCTCATACAAAAATCATCACCTCCGAACTGCACACAGCACACAATGTTTGTAAAACGTATTCATATCCGTATTCATTTCCTTCCGCATTTAGTGTTTTCTAAGAGCAAAAACGGGACAACACCTAAATCACCAAACACACCTGCTAAGAGAACTTCAGAGAGTAATGCAAGAACCTATTAACCGGAAAGGATTACTAACGTTTTAATTAATAGCAAGGAAAAATGGATACTCTAATACACCAATCCGAAGGTTATTTGCAAGTATTAAGAAGTTAAAGCTGGGCAACAGAATTGAGGGCCGTAAAACTAATCGAAATACAACACCATACCGTGTCTTGAGAACAGTAATCCAATGTATGAAGAAAACACTGACTGTAGACTTTTACATTAATGTGAAGCTAGGATAACAACTAATGTACAACGCAACAGAATATTCGAACAAAAATATAACAGCATAATACTCCGTATGAAATTTTTTCTGCGTTTTATATAGGCAATAGAAGATTATTTTAAATAAAAGAAACGCGTCCAGAACACAGTGAAACATATACACTGAACTATGTCGACGAATCATCCATCATCACGGTCATGAGGAGCACCAGCAGTCAAATACACAAAATAAAACGTTTAGCACTATTCTCACCACAGTAAAGAAATCCTTAGGCTACTAGACGAGCTGGATACCTTTTAACACAAATTAAAAAATCAGTAAACATGTAATGAACATGAGAAAAATGATTTCTGCAGCCATTAAGTTTCGGAAACTTTGATTATGTACTCCTGTTACACATTCTTAACTATTTCGTGCGAAGAGTAAGAACGCTGGTTGGATTTTATAGACATACATATATTGCTCAATTTAACAGACATTTATATGGCGAAACTTCAGTGTAACATCTCTGAAGCAATACTTTTATCTTTGGTTTGCCCTCACGTAGTGTTATTATCGTGTAACGTCTTTGGGTTAAGTGCTGTGATGTGGGGCTGTGTTGCGTTGTACTAATAACGGACTTACTTTGTATTCAAAATACCTGACGTTGTTCCACTGGAATGAAAGACTTTTAATGTAAAAATCATTCATTTTTACTCTATGGCCGGCCGAAGTGGCCGTGCGGTTAAAGGCGCTGCAGTCTGCAACCGCAAGACCGCTACGGTCGCAGGTTCGAATCCTGCCTCGGGCATGGATGTTTGTGATGTCCTTAGGTTGGTTAGGTTTAACTAGTTCTAAGTTCTAGGGGACTGATGACCTCAGCAGTTGAGTCCCATAGTGCTCAGAGCCATTTACTCTATCATTTTTGCATATTCTTTTTAGCACCAGTGATGTTAAATCCAGACTCCAGAAGTCATGTAAAAGAGAGGATGCAGATAGTGTAGAACTGACAGTAGCAATATTTAGATGCAAAGCATCAGAGATATTATTGCAAGTTATTAAAAAAACATATATCCGACTCACTGTGGTATTTGCACAACTGTTCGTCTGAATTATTGCAGTCACTCTGGTTTAAAACACAATGGATAATATGAAGCAGCCCATTTCTTATTGGTTGGTAGCAGAAGATGGTAAGTGCGGAAACTGAACAGTAGGAGCCTTTTAATGTTGGCATACATGGGCTAAGAGCATGTCAGACGTAGAATCTGGATTGCTGTCTTTTAAAGTTGACGTTGGTTCTAGTTCCATCACAAAAGTGATTGCAAATAACGGTATCAAATTTACCGTTTCTGTGTGTGCACTACATACGCAGAGATTATGTAAGGAGCACAAGACTCGCTGCACTAAGAAGGAGGGGATTCAGTCACGTGCGAGTTTCAAGAGTGAAACAATGCATAAAACCTAAAAAGCCTTTTTATTTATTTATTTTTGATAGTCCGCTTTCTTGATTACACTAACAAACCGCCACAGATAGAATTACATGTGCGTGCATTTTCATGATAATATACTTATTTTCCTATCCCTTCTTTTTCTTTTCCGAACGTGAATTAAATTTATATGGTCTATAATACTGTTAGTCCATTTCTTCATTTTTTCTATTACTGTTGCTCTGCTCTGCCTGTTGCTTTTCCGTAATATCCCTGTCCACCTTCAGTCGGGGTCTTCCTTTACTGTGACAAAAAGACAGCCATAGGATTTCGTTATTTCAAATCGTATTCACTAATTTACGGTTATCACTATAACTACTGCTATTACTATTGTTACAAGACCATGTTGTACCGCTGCAATACCAAACAATACAAATACACTCTGAGACGAAAAAAGAATAGAAATGACGCCCCACGAAGGAGTTTTGCAAAATGGTCGCAAACTGATATTCATACAGGTTGTTGTTGTTGTGGTCTTCAGTCCAGACACTGATTTGATGCAGCTCTCCATGCTACTCTATCCTGTGCCGCCTTCTTCATCTCCCAGTACCTACTGCAACCTACATCCTTTTGAATCTGTTTAGTGTATTCGTCTCTTGGTCTCCCTCTACGATTTTTACCCTCCACGCTACCCTCCAGAACTAAATTGGTGATCCCTTGATGCCACAGATTATGCCCTACCAACCTATCCCTTCTTCTAGTCAAGTTGCGGCACAAATTTCCCTTCTCTCTAATTCTATTCAGTACCTCCTCGTTAATTATGTGATCTACCCATCTAATCTTCAGCATTCTTCTGTAGCATCACATTTCGAAAGCTTCTATTCTCTTCTTGTCTAAACTATTTATCGTCCACGTTTGACTTCCATAAATTGCTACACTCCATACAAGTACTTTCAGACACTTAAATCTATACTCGATGTTAACAAATTTTTCTTCTTCAGAAACGCTTTCCTTGCCATTGCCAGTCTACATTTTACATCCTCTCTACTTCGACCATCGTCAGTTACTTTGCTCCCCAAATAGCAAAACTCATTTACTACTTTAAGCGTCTCATTTACTAATCTAATTCCCGCAGCATCACGCGATTTAATTCGACTACATTCATACAGGTATCGACGGAAAACACAAAAATGGAAATTTCTTTGGCGGCCAGTTGGTGAATGTGTGACACTGCTGCACAATTTTACTGTGCATCTGGCGATGTCATGTCGATATTAGGGCAAGTCTTCGCGAACTGCATTCCCTATAGTCCGTCGGATAATAACTATGTCTCGCATACAGGAGGGTGAACAATATACACACGTGTCAGCGTAAGAGAGTACGTGTAGTTTAGTACAAAAGAAGCCATTTGGAGAAATCGGCGAATCGCTCGACATGTGAATAGGAACGATGCCATTATGCGACAGAGTTGGCAAGAATAGGTGAAGGGCGTCGGATTTATCACTATCATCGATCGGTCGTCCAACTGGTGTTTCAGTGATGGCAAGGACCATTAATACACGGCTCACAGAATGGGGGCTGAGCCCACGAAGTCCCTTGCGTCCACTACCTTTCAACTCTGTACGCCAACAAATCCATTTGCAGTGGCTTAGGGCACGTTCGACTGGAGTTAAATTGTCTTCACTGGTGAGTCCCGCTTCGAACTGAGCCGCCGACAGCGAAGACGTGTCTGGAATGATGCTGTGGAGTGCCCTTTCATCTCATAGCACGAACCCTTGGTTTTCATCAGCAGAACCATTATACGAGGGCTATCCACAAAGTACATTACGTTTTGGAATTAAAAATAAATAAAGTATTGGAATTTTTTTTTTATTATATGCAGATGAAAGCCACACTTAAATACTACTTTTCTACATAGTTGCCATTTAAATTAAGGCACTTATCGTAGCGATGGACGAGCTTGGAAATTCCTTCGTCGTAAAATTCGGCAGCCTGCGCCTTCAACCACGTGGTTACCTCTTCTCGAAGCTGTACTTCGTCATCAAAACGCTGCGTAGCCAACCACTTCTTCATTGCTGGGAATAAGTGAAAGTCGCTCGGTGCCAGGTCGGGACTGTACGGCGGATGAGGAAACAACTCCCACTTAAAAGATTCGAGAACTTCACGAGTGGCATTTGCCGTGTGGGCCCGGGCGTTGTCGTGAATCAGCAACATGTTTGAGCCCAACTTTCCCCTGCGCTTGTTTTGTATTGCTCTTCTGAGGTTGTGCAGAGTTTGGCAATACCTTTGAGAGTTTATTGTAGTGCCTCTTTCCAGGAAATTCACAAAAATCACACCTTTTCTGTCCCAAAAGACATTCGCCACGTAGTTGAAGGCGCAGGCGGCCGAATTTTACGTCGAAGGAATTTCCAAGCTCGTCCATCGCTACGATAAGTACCTTAATTTAAATGGCAACTATGTAGAAAAGTAGTATTTAAGTGTGGCTTTCATCTGTATATAATAAAAAAAATTTCCAATACTTTATTTATTTTTAATTCCAAAACGTAATGTACTTTGTGGATAGCCCTCGTAGCACAGCTGTATATTCTACGCCCCGTTTACTTGCCCTTCATGACAAGCCCCCCTGGACTTACATTCCAGCGAGATAAGGATCTCCCGCACATGGATAGAGTTTCTAACGCTTGTTTTCGTGCATGCCAAACTCTGGCCATGAAGGTCGCTGGATCACTCCCAAATTGAGAGCATTATGGACAGGGCACTCCAGCAAACTCGAGATTTTGAATTCTGACGATCTAACACGCCAGTTGGACAGAATCTGACGCAACATCCCTCAGGAGGACATCCAAAAACTCTATCAATCTTTGTCAAGCCGAATAACAGTTTGCACAAGGGGCAGAGGTGGACCAACATGTTAGTGATTTGCTTAGTTTGTGAAACTCTTTCTCTTGAATAGATCATCACATCTAACGCATTCCGTCCCATTCCGATTATTCTTTCATCAAATTACTCTTTCGTTGTGCTTCTCCTTTTCTTTACTACAGTGACAAAAATGTCGCTAATGCTGTTACCACCACCTAGATATTCGCTTACTTTTTTCAGCAAATATTAGTGCTACTGAATATTATGTTATTATTACAAACACTTATATCAGTACTTTAATATTTGTGCTATGATTACATACGGTTACAGTTTGTCTTTATTGTAGTCTGAGATGGACACATATACACAAATACACACATACAATTTTGAACTAACAAGAAAGGCCAACCCGTCAGGTTCAGCTGTATTTTACTGCGTCCAGACAGCATGGCGACGGATTAGAGAGTACAAACAATCAGATGTTTAACTGTAATTACTTTTTAATGTATGCTTTTCACCTGACAGTAAACTTTAATCTGCATTACAAAGAGAAAATGAAAATGATTCCCAGG
The DNA here is from genome assembly GCF_021461395.2 of Schistocerca americana. Classification (NCBI taxonomy): domain Eukaryota; kingdom Metazoa; phylum Arthropoda; class Insecta; order Orthoptera; family Acrididae; genus Schistocerca; species Schistocerca americana. Next base: position 787,551,979 of record NC_060122.1, on the reverse strand, counting down.
CAAGCATACCACTTTACAGCGATTGTTGTTCTAATTAAAGCGAAAGTGTAGGGCATTACTACAGCTTTGTGAGCACGAGTAAGAACATGATGCCAAACTACTTCAAGCACCCGCAAAAGTGTTCTCAATGTAACCTTTTCAATGTCTCGGTGTACAGTGAGAGCACGAAGAAGCTAGTTACTTGGTCTGTGAAATCCTATTACTTTTCCAATATGTTTCCGTCGAACCTTGCGCGTGCGCTACCGACGACGTTAATTAAACCGATCCTGCGCTTGCTTTGAAGCCTCTCATGATCTCGCGGTAGGGGAATCAGAGTTGAATACCTCATTTTCTCCCCTTGATGTAGTGACAGTATTATATCTCTAATTAAGTTACTCATTTGCGGAATTCTGCACAAATGACGTCTCGAAGGGGTACGACCATGGTGTGAAGGAAGAAAGGAAGGAAGGAAGGATGGAAGTAGTATTAAGGTTCAACGTACCGTCGACATCGAAGACATTGCAGACGGAGCACAAGATCGGAATGTTTAGAGGATGGGGAATGAAATAGGCTGTACCCTTCCAAATTAGCCATCCTGGCGTTTGCCTGGAGCGATTTAGAGAAATCACGGAAATCCTAACTCAGGGTGGACGGACGCGAGATTGAACCGTCGTCTTCCCGAATGCGAGTCCAGTCTGATGACCATTGCGCCACCTCGCTGGTCGGTATGACCACGGTAACATCAGTAGCACCAAGTTACCATTCTCTCAAAATTAATAAGCTTAAAATTGTTGAGTAAGGGGTTGGGTTGTTTGGGAAGGAGACCAGACAGCGAGCTCATCGGTCTCATCGGGTTAGGGAAGGACTGGGAAGGAAGTCGGCCGTGCCCTTTCAAAGGAACCATCCCGGCATTTGCCTGGAGCGATTTAGGGAAATCACGGAAAACCTAAATCAGGATGGCCGGACGCGGGATTGAACCGTCGTCCTCCCGAATGCGAGTCCAGTGTTTAACCTCTACGCCACCTCGCTCGGTGTTGAGTAAGAGCGCAAGATACATCTAGCTGGGTTCCATTACAATGGTACATACAGTAATAATATTAGACGAGAACCAAGTAACGAAAGGAATGGAAAACGTACTTTTGTTTGAGTACATCTTTAATTATTGGTTATCCGGTCGACTAGGTACGGTTGAATCATGTACGCTTGTCGCAACGTATCTGACAGTAGCCTGCAACACAACTGTTAGAATGGGAATGGCATGTGAACGTGTGTTTCATCTCGTCGCTTGTGTACTTTGCCCTGAACTTAACTTTTCTGACAGCGAGAATATAAACTGTCAATAACTATAAACCAGACCAAAACTGCATGAATTTACGTAACAGAAAAACTAAATCTGATGCTACATAATTGATTCGAAATTGGCCCTGGTAATAAAACAACACTCGATAAATTTGAAAATAACTGTCCCTATACTTAATGAATTCTATCCCCGAAATAATAAAATTTCTTATCTTTATCTGCCCAACGATAATGCTCTTCGCACTGCTCTCTGTTAGTACTTTAAATTGTATAGTTAGCATACAGCTAATGTGCCAGGCTGTTGCTTAGCATACATTTTAATTAAATGGAATATGACTGAGACAATAACTTCTTGAGCAAAATAGCTAATCAATAACGACATGGATCTGGGAACTGGTATTGACTTGTGGGAAGTTACGACAGGGCACTAACTTTAACACTCTCATTTTGACTCTTTGAAACTCAATAATGCTCACAATTAACACACAAAAAACTGATTATACATTAACAATTACCTTTACAAAATCATTGGATGTGAGTGCCACACATTGTCTCAATTAACACTTATGAATACGCTTTCCGAATTTTTAACAAAATACCTGTCTTTACCTTAATTATTTCCAGTAGGGTATCTTTCAAATAAAAATCATTACTACCCGTAGCAAGTAAGTAAATAGGGTATAAATTTTATGTTGACAAACTAGAATAACTCGAAAAACAAGCTTAACACGAAAAAATGTGTAGAATCCAAAGTCGATTATTTTCGAGAGGAACATCTGCTAGTGCTAAAATGAGCTCGCCACCCCAGCCCCCTGAGGGTGGGGAGGGAGGCAACTTTAAAATTTGAAATGGGAATCCCCATTTTTATTGTAGAATCAGAGTCTACATAAAAAAACTACGTACATTTTGTCTTTAACATTTCTTTTGATTCTTGGTAGTTGGCGCTGTAATTCAAGTAAATCCATGTTCTCATTTTTGCGTGGATAATGGTTACGGATAAATAAAAAATACTTATTTACTTCGTAAATTTTGATTCGCTAAAACTAAAACTCTCCCTCTCTCCCCATAGGGTGGGGTTTGAGAGAGAGAATGTGAGTTTTATAAATGTTGACCCACATATTAATTTTTTCTGCAGATTCGGATAAGTTTTGTCAATATTTGTAACACTCTAATTCCTCTCTCTCTCAAACCCCACCCTATGGGGAGAGAGGGAGAATTTTAGTTTTAGTGAATCAAAATTTACGAAGGAAATAAGAATTTTTTATTTATCCGTAACCATTTTCCACGCAAAAATGAGAACACGGATTTTCTTGAATTACAGCGCCAACTACCCAGAATAAAGATAAATGTTTAAGACAAAATGTACGTAGTTTTTTATGTAGACTCTGATTCTGCAATAAAAATGGGGGTCAGCATTTGAAATTTTAAAGTTGCCTCCCACTCCACCCCCAGAGGGCTGGGGTGGCTGGTTAATTTTAGCATCAGCAGATGTCCCCCTCGAAAATAATCGACTTTGGATTCTACACGTCTTTTTGTGTGAAGCTTATTTTTCGAGTTATTCTGGTTTGTCAACTTAAAATTTACACCCTGTATATCCAGCACGCATTTGATACAACATGTCTTTACGCTTGAGAGTCCTCCATACATCTCTCTACCTGAAGTTACTCAAGCACATTACCCATAAGACCTAGAACCAGCGATCGCTGTTGAGCAACGACGGAACTACACAATCGATACTAAATTTGAGCATCTCTGGTTCAATGTAAAATTTTCTTGCAAAATTTTACACTGTGTATATACCTTTCACGGTCTTTTATTATCATTTTTATCTGCCACCTTTATCATATTTTACTCGGACCAATGCCTATAGGAAGTGATTTGTGGGGTATGTGTTTTATCTAATCCCAAAATTTCCCTTCATGATTAGAAGGTTCTGGTCCATGAACCCTCCGTGTCTTGCATTAAGTCCATTGTATTAGTATGGCTGTGTACTATGGAAAATTTTCTGCTCTCTCAGATTTTAGGAACGGAGGGTTGAGTCGTTGGAACGCACGGGACTATAGCAGGGGGTGGGGGGTCGGGGTGGGGCGGGAAGAATCGAAGAACAAGGAGAGTTACATTAGCAGAGGACCCCATCCTTCTCTGTCTGGGCGCGCGTGACTTGAAGCACGTAGGTGGATCGATCTTTCCCGCCCAGTTCGTGGACGAGTGTTTCTGTTGGTTGCTGGCATTGGCAGTAGGAGCTTGGAGTTCTTTCTAGAAAAATCTGTCAGTTAAAAAGGACGGAAGAGGAACCCGTAGGACGCACCTTTTGACGCAAGGTGACTGGGACGTTGTGATGCACCCGGGAGCTTAATCTGCGCCAAAAAGGCCGTCCTCTGGGGGGAGTGGGCTAGGAGGGTGCTGTTGAAGAGCGAACGGTGAGCGGTTGAAGACGGCGGGGCGAGCTACCGTCTGGACGTGTTGGAGACAGTTTAGGCCGGTGGGGAAACGCTGAGCAGCTGGACCACGTCGCAATGACGACGAGGCACAATGCGACTGCTTACTGGCACACTGCTAGTTAGGTCGCGATCAGAGCTTGTTCGTAGTCACAGTTCTTTGTACCACAGAACTGCTGAAGTCTTTTCTGTCGTAGGTTAAATTCTTTACACTGCCCTGTTGCTTGAATGATTGTAACGTATATTTATTTTTTTCTCCCGCTTCGCTCTTGTTCCGCGGAAATCGGTTCACGAAATTTCAAGTCTGTCAGCCCTGCGAATCTCTGTGAATAGCGAGTTTCTCAGTTGGTCTTTGCCTTCAGCAACACTCATCTCTGTTGCAGCGTGTTGGAACAAGCACAAGCTTTTAAAACCTTTTCCTTGTTCCCATAGAGGTACCCCTACGCTGATCAGTTTGTCTGATAATTTATTCCGATGTTTTCATTTCCTAAGGGACAGTAGCATTTCAGAACGTTGCTTATTACACAATTCAAATTTCCTTCTTGTAAAAGTAACTGTTATGAAATCCAAAGGATTTTAATTCAATTTCTTCATACCCCATCCAACGTCAATTTCGTATGTTTCAGACAATAGAGTTAGAAATATATGACGACAGCTAACCATTATGTTTGGCTCCATAAGGCCATACAGTGCTGCTTATTTCCATTCAGTTAGGTTAAATAAATCGTTTTATATGTTTTCGGGACTGAAATTTCTCCTGTTTTGTACTTATGGGGTATGACACCATTGTGAGTGTATATGTTACAATAGAAATAGGAATAAGTGGTTAAGGTCTGATCTCTTCATGCTACCAAAAGCTAAAATCACATCTGGCACCTCATAAGGACTACAAAACGATCTATGTCAGCTAAAATTACAGTCAGTATTATTGCAGTGTCAGTCAGATATCTTCATGTTGCTGCCTTCTTATATTTACACCAAAGCAGTCTTTTCTTTAGTATGCACTCAACAGAAAGTATAATTCTATATGACTGTAATTCACACCAATATACGACGTCCTTAAAGGTGTTCGTGGAACACTTAGGACTAGATTCACATGCTGCAAATATGAACGTGTGTTTTTTACATGTGTAAATTAACGTAGCCTCATTCAATTTATAATTCTTCGCAGGTAGATCACATGATGTTCGTTGTACTATTGATCATACTCGAATCAGGTGCGCCTGTCACCTTTTTTGGGTTGCACAGTGCTAAGTACGAATAATTAAAGGTATCAAACGAAAACATATTTAAAAAAAGGAACAGCTTCGACGTAAACAAAGTTAAGGTCAATTACACTTCAAATTTCTCGCAAACGCTGATACTGTGCCACAGTCCACAAATTATTCTCTTTGTGAAAAAAAAAAGTGTGTGAAATCTTATGGGACCTAACTGCTAAGGTCATCAGTCCCTAAGCTTGCACACTACTTAACCTAAATTATCCTAAGGACAGACACACACACCAATGCCCGAGGGAGGACTCAAACCTCCGCCGGGACCACCCGCACAGTCCATGACTGCAGCGCCTTAGACCGCACGGCTAACCCCTCGCGGCCCTCTTTGTGAAACACAGATAAACAGCATATATGTAAGAGTTTGTGAAAGGTGACTTTGGACTTCCGGGTAACGTTTAAATGTTTGAGTTAATTGCACAAAGTTTCTGTAAAAGCACCACATTTTGAGATGCGGTCTAAGGTTAGAACGACGCTAGTATACTTCTTGTGACGGTAAACAGCTTTTCTTGCACATGGTGATTGTATGGCACAAATCCATTTTGAAACACTGCCCATAGCAAGGGAGTCTTATGTTAGGGGAATGTTCAATTGATCACTGCGAAGAAAGGCACTGTCGTTGTGTAGCAGTCCGATTCTCTAACTATTCAGTCTCAATGCAGAAATTAATTACAATATATTCCAATTCGCTAATTCTGTCGTTGTGTAGCAGTCCGATTCTCTAACTATTCAGTCTCAACGCAGAAATTAATTACAATATGTTCTAATTCGCTAATTCTTGTTGCACGTTACCAGTATTAAGAGCACCAGAGTTGATCACGTAGCATGGAACTTCATGCTAGCGATACAGCAACAAGACAAACGACCGCAAAAATATCTGACTTGATTCGGTTGGAACCGAAATGCGTAATAGCAGTTCTTCGGACATTTTCAAATAAAATACTATATTACAACCAACTGTCTTATGTTCCATTAAAAGTTATGGTTATTTTTTCAGGAAGTAAGATCACATTTGGAAAATGCAATACAGCTTTACTGGATCATGAATAGATCGACAGAGATCGAGAGAGAGAGTCGGCAGTCAGCAGCTGTTGATTGAAGTGATTGCTATGGCAAGCAGAAATCTGCTAGTACTAGTATTGCTGGCACCTGTTTTGACCAGAACCGAGGTGGAACCTTCCTACACGTCAGTTAGAGTTCCTGAAGATGGCGTTGTAAATCACCGAAACTGGTAGCCAAATAAAATAAATTTGGAAACCAGATGGCCGAAAGGTGCTTTATTTGACATCCTGTATCGAACGGCCGAGTCCCGCAACCACCTCTGAAAACATGGACATGCAGAAACCTTTGGAGGGGAAGTTGTGGCATCTCGAAGCTGAACAATGCACCAAATACCGACATAAGAGAGACTATTGGTGTCGATAATTCGATAACAGACCCCATAAAGGTGAAAAGAATAAAATGGTACAGATATCTAGAGTGGAGGGACGATAGTCGATGACCAAAGAAAGTGTGGCAGTGAACTCTGACGAAGAGGAAAGCGAGGACGACCTAACACGATCTGGAGTCGAGATTTCCGGGACTTGATGGATGCCAGAGGACGACGTGGAAGAGGGTGGCAGGATCGGAGGAAGGAGAATACGGGAAGAGAGAAGCGTATCCAGGAGTAGACTGCTCGAAAGAAGATGGCTATGCTAGATACAGCTGTGCGGTAGCCTCAGCTATAACGCTTTTTTGGATGCACTTCTACATGTTCTCTTACAGCATCTCATTTCTGGTATCATAGTTCAGGATTCCTACTGTCACTATTGTGAGGATACATCCGAGCCTTCCAGACAGCCTATGGCTATCAGAATGATCCGAATCGATTGGACTGGGAGACAGTCATATCGCTACACATCAACTGATATGTATTTTATGAAAAAGGTGCCGCACAATGGATATTAAATAGGATAGGGGTGGCACTACAAAACGGGAGACATGTGTGTTGATCCCACAAATGATAACAAACCGGGTATTCATCTAACCATGGAATATACACTGAAGCGCTAAAGAGACTGATATAGGTATGCGTATTAAAATACAGGGACATGTAAAAAGGCAGAACAGAGAAGTGCAGTCGGCAACACCTATATAAGACAAAAAATGTCTGGAGCAGTTGTTAGATCGGTTACTGCTTCTGAAAAGGCAGGTTTTCAAGATTTAAGTGAGTTTGAACGTGGTGTTATAGTCGGCGCATGAGCGATGGGACACAGCATCTCCGAGGTAGTGGTGAAGTAGGCATTCTCCGGTACGATCATTTGACGAATTGCTACAGAGTGGATCCAAGAATATTCTTATGAGTTGAAACACTTCCGCTGGCCACCAAACTCCCCAGACATGAACATTATTGAGCATATCTGGAATGGCTTGCAACGTGCTGTTCAGAAGAGATCTCCACCCCCTCGTACTCTTACGGATTTATGGACAGCCCTGCAAGATTCATGGTGTCAGTTCCCTCCAACTGTACTTCAGACATTAGTCGAGTCCATGCCATGTCGTGTTGAGGCACTTCTGCGTGCTCGCGGGAGCCCTACACGATATTAAAAAAAAATGTTCATATGTGTGTGAAATCTTATGCCACTTAACTGATAAGGTTACACACTACGTAACCTAATTATCCTAAGGACAAACACACACACCCATGCCCGAAGGAGGACTCGAACCGCCGCCGGGACCAGCCGCACAGTCCATGACAGCAGCGCCTTAGACCTCTCGACTAATCCCGAGACACGATATTAGGTAGATGTATTAGTTTCTTTGGCTCTTCAAGGTAAATTAGTGTTCCACATTAACCTCTGTTTATTACAAAGTTTCCTGCTGCCATACACGAACAACAAATCATCATAGGATCTGTTCGATCACAAGTGGCATCAAGAATATGGAAATTAACAATTGTTCAAGTGGAACAGTACCAATCTAACACTGAAATATGCCGGAAAATGCTGGATGAAGTAGGTAAGCAAGACCGTAATCTACGTGTGAATTACGGGAAAATAAATCTGCGCCGATCCCGTAGTGATTGCCTGAATCCACCAGAAGAATGAAAAGTTTCACATGCAACTAATATAGCTCAGTCACAAGTGACCCGTCAGTCACTCAAGAAAAGCATCGTATTTGTGAAATGTGTCTAATCCTAAAGGCGCTCTACAAACGCACGGTAATTCTTGTGCCCTGCTCTCCCATGCTTCCACATCTAACCATATTCAGCAGTCAGATGTATTGGTTGAAACGGCCGCGGTAATTTGCTGCATGTTGCAACACATCAACTCACCTCCAGACAAAATCTCTAGCTCAGCAGCTCTCTGCTGATAAAATGTGTTCTCTACCGACATAGAATCCTTTCTATATTCTACAGTTTAGTATACTTTTTGTGCCCCGATGGAAAACGCTTTGTAAAATGCTGCAAAATGATATTTTTGTTTAGCCGGCTGGAGTGGCCGAGCGGCTCTAGGCGCTACAGTGTGGAACCGCGCTACCGCTACGGTCGCAGGTTCGAATCCTGCCTTGAGCATGGATGTGTGTGATGTCCTTAGGTTAGTTAGGTTTAAGTAGTTCTAAGTTCTAGGGGACTGATGACCTCAGAAGCTAAGTCCCATAGTGCTCAGAGCCATTTGAACCATTTGATATTTTTGTTTATAAGAGAATTGTTCCCCTCCTCACAAGAGATTTTATGACATTAACCAGTCTTTACACACTCAAGCACGAACTTCTTAAGTTATTTTGAGCTGCTTTCCAACTCGTTAGCTACGCTCAGAACTTCAGCCAGTGCACTCACCTTTGCATCTGTACTTTTTGGAAACTGAGCTCCTGTCTTCTCCTACTCAGCTACCGCTTCTAGATTAGGTAGTAGGGGCCTCTCTTACAACTTTTAGGCGGTAGGTTATTCACCCCACATAAAGTGGCAACACAAAAACAAAAGAATTTCCGTTCACAATGACGCCAGAAAGCATCTCACGGAACGACTAGATCTTCAGGAGTCCTTGGCTGCCCCTCGCATAGCGCTTCTGGAAGGCAACATTTCGCCACAAAAGTAAGGTTTTTTTAGCTGTATTTGGTGCGACTGGCCATGATTGTAAAATTTGAGACACTCTGCGAGTCCAGGTGTTCTACACTCTACATTAACGGTTTCTGTAAAAACAGCCCTGCACCCCACATCGTACAGAGCGCATTTGGCGACAAAAGGCAGACACGAAATTCGCAACACGGACTGTGGCCTGGTCAGTGGCTGGTATTTGCTCTGGGCAGTCACCGCGCCTCTGAGAAGTTGGGCCGGCCAGAGTGGCCGAGCGGTTAAAGGCGCTATAGTCTGGAACCGCACGACCGCTACGGTCGCAGGTTCGAATCATGCCTCGGGCATGTATGTGTGTGATGTCCTTAGGGTAGTTAGGTTTAAGTAGTTCTAAGTTCTACGGGACTTATGACCACAGTAGTTGAGTCCCATAGTGCTCAGAGCCATTTGAACCATTTTTTTGAGAAGTTGGGCCTCCAGGGGCTAGGTCCGGACATCTTGTTACCGGCCTAGCCCACTGCCTCCAGACTGCCTTATCACGTACCCAAGTAAATTACAGAGAAAATTACGTGCTGAACAGCCATCAGAGAATGAATTAACAAAGAAGTAGGCGACGTATTCTTGTCAGTCATTGATACTATTAATTACGATCATTAAATATTGTTTTAATTAATTGGAATAGCGACGTATACTTGTCAGTCACTGATAGTATTAATTACGATTATTAAATATAGTTTTAATTAATTGGAATAAATTTCAGATAGAAATGTTTTTAATTTAACTACGAACAGCACGTAAGGGCCGGTGTGGCAATCGTCTGACACGTATCAGCATTTACGTAGTGTCGTATATTGACGACATAATGACTTGTACATCGTTACTCTTGAGACTATTTGGTGGCATCAAGGGTACTCCAAGGCAGGAAATCAGAGACACGATGCATAGAGCAAAAGGAGCAGCATTTTGGTTACCGGAGATAAATAGTAACACTAGAGCCGTGCAAAATGCAGCTGCTCTGGGCAGCTGTTCCACTGGAGAAGTTTCACTTCAGAGAATTGCCTGATAACTCCATCCACTATCTAGACGCTGTCGTAAGGCTTCACTGTAGAAGGTGACCACGAAAAGACACGTCTTAGCAGAGGCAGCAAGCTCGACACTTGCTCCTGAGAACTGCAACGTCAGAAGGACGGATGGCGGGGCCAAGTGACCTAAGACTCTGTTGTTGCTGGCCGTAGCAGGAGTGGCAACGACGTTTAGCTTCCAGCACTTCGTTAATATACACACATGCTCATAAAATAAAGATAATTGCAGAATGTGGTGCTACACAACGTGGCACTACACAAATCTGACGTTAATAGCATAGGCACATAAGGAATACACACGACACAGACCTGTAAGTCCCCGGTATTGGGGATAAGTTGAGAAAACCGTCCCGATACACATGTGCTACAAAACGCCACTGTTTCCTGGGCATGTAACCCAACATCAATATGGGATATGATCACCATGCACACGTACACAGGCCGCACAACGGGTTGGCATACTCTGGATCAGGCGGTCGAGCGGCTGCTGGGGTATATCCTTCCATTCTTGCACCAGTGCCTGTCGGAGGGGTTTGAAAACGTGCAGCGATACGTCGACTGAGAGAAACCCACACGTGCTCGATGGGGTTTAGGTCTGGAGAACAGGCAGGCCACTCCATTCGCCTGATATCTTCTGTTTCTAGGTACTTCTCCACGATGGCAGCTCGGTGGGGCCGTGCGTTATCATCCATCAGGAGGAAGGTGGGACCCACTGCACCCCTGAAAAGTGGGACATAGTGGGGCAAAATGACGTCCCGATACACCTGACCTGTTACAGTTCCTCTGTCAAAGACAAGCAGGGGTGTACGTGCATCAATCTTAATCCCACCGCACACCATCAAACCACGATCTCCATACAGGTCCCTTTCAAGGACATTAAGGGGTTGGTATCTGGTTCCTGGTTTACGGCAGGTGAAAACCCAGTGAGAATCACTGTTCAGACTACACCTGGAATCGTCCGTGAACATAACCTGCGTCCACTGTTCCAATGACCATGTACTGTGTTCTTGACACCAGGCTTTACGGGCTCACCGGTGACCATGGGTCAGTGGAATAAACCTTGCAGGTCCGCGGGCGAATAAACCGCGTCTGTTCAGTCGTCTGTAGACTGTGTGTCTGGAGACAACTGTTCCAGTGGCTGCGGTAAAGTCCCGAGCAAGGCTACCTGCAGTACTCCGTGGCCATCTGCGGGCACTGATGGCGAGATATCGGTCTTCTTGTGGTGTTGTACACTGTGGACGTCCCGTACTGTAGTGCCTGGACACGTTTCCTGACTGCTGGAATCGTTGCCATAATCTTGAGATCACACTTTGTGGCACACGGAGGGCCTGTGCTACGACCTGCTGTGTTTGACCAGCCTCCAGTCGCCATAGTATTCTGCCCCCCATTAAGTCATCAATATGTGTTCTTTGAGCTATTTTCAACACACAGTCAGTATTAGCACGTGTCAAAACGTCTGCACACTTACTCGCTGCACTGTACTCTGACATGCACCAACACACGGCTGTGTATGTGGACTGCTACCGGTGCCACATTGCGACGACCGCAGGTCAAATGCACCGCATGGTCATACCCCGAGGTGATTTAAACCCGCAAGCCGCCCACCAGAGCGTTGTTTCATCATGTATCAGCATTATCCTTAATTTACGAGCGTGAGTGCAAAATCCAGAAGCATCCCTACCTACCACGTAGGAGTCCTGGAGGAATCTAAATGTGGTCGGCTAGAGGCGCTTTGGAGGAGCAGAACGACTCTCCAGATTGGCCGAAGATTGCTAAGTGCCAGTGAATTGGTGGATCGCCTATAGAAAGGGAGAAATGGTGCGCCGCCACAATTCTTTAAAAACAACGTGTTTGTATTCAGAGGGAGTTCTCATTCACGTCGCTGGCGCGCTGACTCCGTGTCGCTCGTGGCCAGGCCTCGGTAAGCTCCGACATTTCTTTCTTTCTTTCTCACTTGGAGCGTTGCTCTCAAGTTTGCCCTTAACGTGCTGCGAGTGTTCGCTACTTCTGTTGGCACCTGACCCCGTGGCTTCAGACTCTGACTTACGTTCTGCAACCACTTGCCTCCTTTCCATTCTCTAATGTTTAGAATTAGCCTTCATTGTAGTAGTTAGCCTGGACACAGATGAATAGTGTTAACCGGACCCCTGAATTCTAAACTACTGCCCATTAAAATTGCTACACCACGAAGATGTGCTACAGACGCGAAATTTAACCGACAGGAAGAAGATGCTGTGATATGCAAATGATAAGCTTTTCAGAGCATTCACACGAGGTTGGCGCCGGTGGCGACACCCACAACGTGCTGACATGAGGAAACCTTCCAACCGATTTCTCATACACAAACAACAGCTGACCATCGTTGCTTGGAGAAACGTTGTTGTGATGCCTCGTGAAAGGAGGAGAAATGCGTACCATCACGTTTCCGACTTTGATAAAGGCCGAATTGTAGCCTATCGCGATTGTGGTTTATCGTTCGACGACAATTGGAGCAGCATGGACTGTCAGCTCGGAAACCATTGTTGCGGTTACCCTTGACGCTGCGTCACAGACAGGAGCGCCTGCGATGCTGTACTCAGCGACGAACCTGGGTGCACGAATGGCAAAACGTCATTTTTCGGATGAATCCAGGTTCTGTTCACAGCATCATGATGGTCGCATCCGTGTTTGCCGACATCGCTTTGAAAGGACATTGGAAGCGTGTATTCGTCATCGCCATACTGGCGTAACACCCGGACTGATGGTATGGTGTGCCATTGGTTACACGTCTCGGTCACCTCTTGTTCGCATTGACGGTACTTTGAACAGTGGACGTTACATTTCAGATGTGTTACGACCCGTGGCTCTACCCTTCATTCGATCCCTGCGAAACCCTACATTTCGGCAGGATAATACACGACCGCATGTTGCAGGTCCTGTACAGGCCGTTCTGGATGCAGAAAATGTTCGACTGCTGCCCTAGCCAGCACATCCTGCAGATGTCTCACCAATTGAAAACATCTGGTCATTGGTGGGCGAGCCACTGGCTCGTCACAATACGCCTGTCACTACTCTTGATGAACTGTGGTATCGTGTTGAAGCTGCATGGGCAGCTGTACCTGTACACGCCATCCGAGGTCTGTTTGACTCAATGCCCAATCGTATCAAGGCCGTTATTATGGCCAGATGTGGTTTTTCTGGGTACAGATTTCTCAGGGTCTATGCACCCAAATTGCGTGAAAATGTAATCACATGTCAGTTCTAGTATACTATATTTGTCCAATGAATACCCGTTTATCACCTGCATTTCTTCTTGGTGTAGCAATTTTAATGGTCAGTAGTGTATGAGTCTCCTTCTGCAAGCATCGAGTCTAGTCCGAAAATCCGCATATCTCGTAGATGCCCTGTGACAGTGTTTGATGGTGATCCCAGTCATCAACCAGTCTTCGCTGGGAATTTGTCTTCTACATTTGCCCCTCACCACTCGCAAAATGCAAACTGACGTTAACCCCCGTAACTGCCCTCCATCCTGTGTCAGTACACAACAGCCGGGGAAGTGCAATGTTGTTTTTGGTTCCATGAAACTCGACCGTCTATTATGCAAGAACCTGCCAGAATCTGACGTCTTCCAATTTTTAAAGTGAAAACTCTTAAAAGTTCTTAAATAATACAAACGTTATTTACATTCTACTTCTATATTCTTCGTGTCTGCGTAGTGAAGCCATCTGCCTCTACAGGTCTCACAATTATTGCGCTTCATATGGCGGTGTTTAACGTAACTTAGCGGTGCGTGAGAGACAGCGTGTTGTAATCGATTTTCGTGTTCGGAGAGCAGTTTCATCAATTGCTTTCATCAATTGCTTTCGATAATTGTGCCCTGCGACTGTCTTCGTCTGTTTCAATAGTTATGCAAACGTTCTGTCTTCCACCGCCATGCATGTCTTCGACATCAAAATCACCGCATGCCGGTGTGGCCGTGCGGTTAAAGGCGCTTCAGTATGGAACCGCGTGACCGCTACGGTCGCAGGTTCGAATCCTGCCTCGGGCATGGATGTGTGTGATGTCCTTAGGTTAGTTAGGTTTAATTAGTTCTAAGTTCTAGGCGACTGATGACTTCAGAAGTTAAGTCGCATAGTGCTCAGAGCCATTTGAACCGTTTCAAAATCACCGTTCTTAAGGCGTTGAAAACATTCTCTACACCTTCTTCCACTAATAGTTCCCTCACGATCGGTCTTACCCAGCATTTTAAGAGCCACAACCGCAGATTTCTTCTTTTTAAGGCAGAAAATTAAAACTTCCCGCAAATGGCAAGAAATGGGTACCTAAGTTGACGTACTTAATCGAAAACAGCCTTATGATGCAATCACAAATCGACTAATATTTTTATGGCATTATGTTTACAGATGCCTAAGCTTATTGTATTACACATATGACCAACCACCCAAACCCCACTTGCCGCTACTGCCGTCTATTGCAAAACGGCCGCAGCGAAGTCGCAGACCTAATACTTTAAGCAAATGAGCAACTGATTTTACTTTTTAAAATAACTACAATAATATACATACCAAGCGACCAGAAGTCAGTCGCTAAGCTAAATTCAAAATACCATAAATGAAATAGCGCACTCTTAATTTGTGCTGTATCTTAGTTATTTGCTTTGTCAGTGACATTTTACGTAAATTTGAGTGAATGAAGTTAATATTCAGGATTGCAAATTAGTTAAGCCTCTGTTATGCAATAAAAGAACGAATAGTTACTGAGACAACACCATTTGGACTGAAACTGGTCAATAACAAACAAAAAAACTGGCATTTAGTACTTGGTCAATTTTCATATATTTACGACACTCGGTGATTGCATGGAAAGGAAAAGGGACGCTGCTTGGTAATAATGTCTGAGGATAATGACAAGACAGGTGCCCTACAGGTTTTAACTATTTCGTGTTATTATTTAGCTTAGCCATACATTTTGAAAGAAATGCTCCAGGGTAATGCCTATATCAGTTTATAATTTTTATCTTTACAGTCTTACGATGTTGTAGCTGTGCAGACGACGAACAGTATAGCCGACGACAATGCTGAGCTGCCGCTGTTGCTACTGCTGCTGCAGGTTGAGAACGCCGAGTCGTCTTCAGAGCCATGGGTAATTATGGGACAGCCATTGCAGTTTCCTCCGCCTGTCCACTCCTACCTCTCAATACTCGCAGGTTAAAGAATTTGGTGCGCCTACAGCATCGCGATCATAGCTTCACACTGTGCCTGCGGAAACGTCCATCAATCACTTCTGCGCTCTTTCATGACCCAAGCTGCTCCGCTACCCGGTAGCCGCGAGGTCTGAGAGGCGCCTTGTCACGGTCCGCGCGGCCTCCCCCCCCCCCCCCCCCCCCGTCGGAGGCTCGAGTCCCCCCTCGGGCATGGGCGCGTGTGTCGTCCTTAGCCTAAGTTAGATTAAGCAATGTGTAAGCTTAGGGAACCTCAGCAGTTTGGTCCCATAAGACCTTACCAGAAATTTCCAAAAATTTCTACGCTTCCTCTTTGCTCGCAAGGCGACAGAGTCTCCGCAGGCAAAGATTAACAGCGGCACAACTACTGTCATTTCGTCGTTGCTATCGATCCATTTATATAAAGTTCCCTTGGCTATTACCCAGCAATTTATAATATTTTCATTCTCATTACAGTTATATACCATCAGAAATAAAACACTCTTACATCGATTACGTATTAAACATACACTGAAGCGCCAAATAATCTGGTACAGGCATGAGGATTCAAATAAAGAGATATGTAAACAGACAGAATACGGTGCTGCGTTTGGCAACACCTACATATAAGACAACATGCGTTTGGCGCAGTTGCTAGATTTACGTGAGATCTGACGCGTTGTTATAGTCGGCGCATGAGTGATGGGACACAGCATCTCCGAGATAGCGGTGAAGTGGGGATTTTCCCGTACGACCATTTCACGAGTGTACCGTTAATATCAGCAATCCGGTAAAACACCAAATTTCTGAGATCACTGTGGCCGGAAACACATCCTGCAAGAACGGGTTCGGCGACGACGGAATTGCATCCCTTCCGCAAATTGCTGCAGATTTCTGTGCTCGGCCATCAACAAGTGTCAGCGTGCGAACTATTCAACGAGACATCTTAGATATGGGCTTTCGAAGCCGAACGCCCACACGTGAACCATTGATGACTGCACGACACAAAGCTTTACGCCTCGCCTGGGCCCGTCAACACCTGTATTGGACAGTTGATTACTGGAAACATGTTGCCTGGTCGGACGAGTCTAGTTTCGAATTGTATTGAGAATATTGACGTGTACGAGTATGGAGACAACCTCATTAATCCATGGATCGTGCATGTCAGCAGGGGACTGTTCAAGCTGGTAGAGGCTCTGTAATGGTGTGGGACGTGTGCAGTTGGATTGATATGGGACCCCCGATACGTGTAGATACGACTCTGACAGGTGACACGTACGTAAGCATCCTGTCTGATCACCTACATCCATGGGGTGGCCGAGCGTTTCTAGGCGCTACAGTCTGGAACCGCGCGGCCGCTACGGTCGCAGGTTCGAATCCTGCCTCGGGCATGAGTGTGTGTGATGTCCTTAGGTTAGTTAGGATTAAGTAGTTCTAAGTTCTAGGAGATTGAAGACCTCAGAAGTTAAGTCCCATAGTGCTCAGAGCCATTTGAACCATTTGAACCTACATCCATTCGTGTCCATTATGCATTCCGACAGACTAGGGAAATTCCAGGAGGACGATGCGACACCCCACTAGTCCAGAATTGCTACCGAGTGGCACAGGGAACACTCTTCTCAGTTTAAACACTTCCGCTGGCCAACAAACTCCCCAGACATGAAGATTATTGAGCATATCTGGGATGTGTCGCAACGTGCTGTTCAGAAGAGATCTGCATCCCCTCGTACTGTTACGGATTTATGGACTGCCCTGTAGGACTCTTGGTGTCATTTCCCTCCAGCACGACTTCAGACATTAATCGAGTGCACGCCACGTCGTGTTGCTGCGCTTCTGCATGCTCGCAGGGTCCCTACACGATATTGGGCAGGTGTACCAATTTCTTTGGCTCTTCAACGTAGTTCCTGTAGTAAAACTTATAGAGTCAGGATCAGAAGTACAGTACAAGTTATCAACGTATATTAAACGGCTAAAAATGGTGCAGAAGGTATTTTATTGGCATTTTCGGTTTTACAAGCCCTCTTGACTTCTTATGTGGCGTTACCATAAGGATGAAGTGTGCAGTTTACCAGTTCCATCTGGGCAATCTCTTACCTCAAGAATACCAGATGCTGCTAATGCGGTGCCGGAAGAGATGTTCAAAACAGGCTTATTTCTGTCTGTCGATCACTGTTTTTTATTTCAATATCAACGGTTTCAGACAACGTCGCCTATATATGTCTGTCAAATGATAGTTCCATTACGCCAGGTTATTCTGTAACTATGACATATGATCTGAAGACGTGCGAAATTGACCGAAACTGGTAATTTTGAAATAAAAATCAGCGATCTAAGAAAATTAAGCCTATCTTGTCTAAATAAAGATCGCGTGAAACACCTTCTTGACGAGATACTCCGGTTTTTGAAGAGACGTTGGCTTACATGGAGAGAAACAGAGTGTAGTCTAGACTTTCTACTAGAGCCAAACAGCGAACACGTGAAAGTTGTCAGCTAAGCTACCATTTGCAACAAACTGCACAGCTCTATCTAGCATAGTTCTTTATAATTTATTTTTTTACCCAGGAAAAAGTTTACGCCATTCCTGTGTTTCATTCCTATGTCGCACCACTGTGTCCCCCATCTTCGCTTCAATATTTCGCTCAGCACCACAGTCTGCAGAATACTGTGCCCCGAGATGCTCTCGGAAGCAATGAAATTCTGCAACAATAAAAGCAGAACTTTGTTTTTTATTGTTCTCGGTGTACTAAATCCTTATAGCCCTCACATTTTCTTTAATACTTGAGAAAGCATCGGAATTATTGAAAGATATGACATAAAAAATTCTACGACGCAGTTTTAGCGGTCCCTGGTAAAGCACGGTCGTCATACAGAATATTTCTTTTTAGGCGCGCTGGCGCCTTCGTATCTCTCGGACGACGGATCGATCGGCATTAACATCGTTCCGCGGGGGCTGGCAGCGGTGATTATAGACGCGCCGGTGCCCGCAGATACTGCCGCCGAGATACAGCCGCATAAAGTGCAACGGCCCCGGCGCCAAATCGCTGCCGAAAGACGCCGATCGCGGTCCTCGAGTGCTTTGCAATTCCACTCCCGCCACGACCTGTTTTCCGCCCCTACTTGGCAAACGGCGAAACGTTCGGACGTCGGACCGCATCTCACGCGGAAGGGCGACTCCGGCGCTGTGCGTCTGACGAGGCTTCTCGTCGGCCGTTCTCTCGGTCGCTATTGTTCTCCGCTGCGGGAGGACAATAGCCGGCGACGCAGCGCCGAGATTTTACTGCCTAAAGAGGGGCGCCTGGCCAAAGGGTGCCTCGTTTAATATGGACAACCGTAACGCAAAGAGGACCCATTTGCGAATTCGTGAAGTGCCAATCAAATCCTGGACGTAAATATTGCTCCAGCATTTCCGTTACTTTATACTGATTTTGTTATTTCATTTACAAGTAGATATACGGCGTCACGAATTGCACTGTTGATGCAGCTAATTTAGTTCAGGTAAAAATGTGGATTGGTTGTGGGTTACGTGGTAGGGTAGTCATTACGAAACACAAGACCAAATTCTCTGACAGTCTGCGTTGTTATAATCACAGTTATACGAGGATTGCCCAGAAAGTAATTCACCGCATTTTTTTCTCAGCCAAAAACAATACTACGAATGAGAAACGTAACATATGTATTATATGAAGTCCCCTGAGTGTCCGCGTCAATCACTTGATTATGGATCGGCCGGTGTGGCCGAGCGGTTCTAGGTCCTTCAGTCTGGAACCGCACGACCGCTACGGTCGCAGGTTCGAATCCTGCCTCGGGCATGGATGTGTGTGATGTCCTTAGGTTAGTTAGGTTTAAGTAGTTCTAAGTTCTAGGGGACTGATGACTTCAGATGTTAAGTCCCATAGTGCTCAGAGTCATTTGAACCATTTTGAACTTAACTACGTTACCTAGGCAAATGTATTCCCAAAATTTTATTGCGCTACATTAATCATTTTCCGTCAGTGTATCTACCGCAATATTAATTAGAGGTGACAGTAAGGCTTATAGGCAATGAAAGATGACGTTGCTGACGTAGTTTATTCAACTTCCAACCATAGGAACACGACCAACCACAGCTCAGTCATTCACGTCAACGAAAGTGACCAATCCAAAAAATCAATCTCTCTGAAGAGCCACAGACCTCTACATCCTTATTTACATCTTCACTCGACCTACTCCACTTCGCTACTGTCTTTGGGCGCACTCTACTGACTCGCATTTTCGGCGCGACACGACAGTCCAACGAAAAAGGCAGAAGCTAAAAATCCACCCTTACACAGGACGTGTTTCTCACCGTAGTGTCCGCCGTGGCTGCTGAACGCTCTGAAGCGATCTCTCCACATCTCACAGATAGAGCTCCTCATCGTGACTGGCGACCTCAGCGGATTCCAGTGGCAGTTTGTCGCATAAATCACACAGTGTCTTCATGAAAATGGTCGCGCGTAACCAGTTGCATTAACTCTGTACCGACTGTGGAAGTAACCCAGAAGAAAACACGAAGAGGTTTCTGCACTCGTAGATGGCTTGAACAGCGAATAATGCTGTGTAGGTGATCTGATGTTCCTACTGGTAGATGTTATTCGTTAACTCAACTGAATCTTCATCCTGTTTTCGGTTTTAAACTGACTGTAGATATAGTGTTCTAATGTCAAATCACGCATGCACAGGAACTTATTAAATGCAAGAAAACAGCTGACCGTTGTGGCCGAGCGGTTCTAGGCGCTTCAGTCCAGAACCGCGCAGCTGCTACGGTCGCAGGTTCGAATCCTGCCTCGGACATGACTGTGTGTGATGGCCTTAGGTTAGTTAGATTTAAGTGGTTCTAAGTCTAGCGGACTCATGACCTCACATATTAAGTCCCGTAGTGCTTAGAGCCATTTGAACCATTTGCAAGAAAACACCGTGACTGGATCCAGACCTGTACCAGACTCAGCGCTTCGGCCCTATAAACTCATTCAAGTACTGAAAAGCAGTCCATCAACTCACCAACTATAGCCCCATATCCTGCTACCCGCTTCTCCACGATAACTGTTCCTTATCCGACAACGTGACCAAAGCTGACCATTTTGAATCCTCTCTGTCTGATGACTCTCTCTTTCCTACCATCCATCAACGTACAAATACCGCTGTTCCATCTCTGGCTCCCAGCTTACAGTACCTGGAAAACATTCCATACACAGAATTAAATACGCCAATTATAGTAAGTTATATAAAACAAGTAATACACAAAAAAAACCAATACTTCCTCTGATCACTACTGCTTTAGTTATCGACGCCACGAAGAGTGTCCCCCCTCCTTTCTCATCATTCTTGCAGTCCTTTACACCACTTTTCTCTCCTCAGGTTAATACCCTTAACACTGGAAAACATCCAAAATCCCACTTTTTCTCAAACCCAAAAAACCTCCTACTGGTATCTCCTCCATCTGCCCCATCTGCTTCACCTCAGTGTTTAGCAAGGTCTTCGAATCCATCCTCTCCAAAGCATCCATCAGTACTTCTTCGCATTAAACAGTGTGGTTTCCGTCCCAATTTCTCGTCTCACCATTTGCTCCTGCACCTCACCCACCTCCCGTTCCACCAACCCAACTCCCATAACCCCGCTATTTTCGTCTCCCTCGACCTAGAAAAAATGTACAACTGTGTATGGCATTCGGGTCTTCTTTTCAAAATCCAGACATACGTGCTTGCAATTAATTATGTCTGCCTCATTACATCCTTCCTGTCTAATCGCCCATTCCTTGTCACTATTAAGAATACCAATTCTGCTCATACGATCACCAGTCTACCTCCTTCAGTATGCTGATGACACCGCCTTCCTCGCCCTCTGCTCTGCATTTCTCAAATCCAAACGATGCCTTCAAATTTATGTCAATTAGTTTACCTCCTAGTTTAACCAATGGCTACTCAAGATCAGCCCCCAACAAAACCCAGGCAGTAGTTATAGGAGGAACCACCCGCACCTTCCACCTCCTTGGCCTCTCTACCTTACCACTTACAACCGCCCCATCCAGCTAACTAACACACTAAAATATCTGGGACTGACCCTCGACTGACATCTAAAAAGGAAATCTCATTTACTAACTATCCAACAGTAAACTCACAATAGACTAAAATTACCAAAACTACTAACAGGTCAAACTTGACGATTATATCCCTCCACTATTCTCTACACCAACAAACGCCTGATTTGACCCATCCTCTGCAATGCAAATGTCACATGGATCTCTGCCCCACCAAAGTTCTACAAACCTCTCCTAATCCTCAAACACAATACACTGTATCCCACTTTCTGCATCAGATTACCTCCCCCCCCCCCCCCCCCCCCCCCACCACCTGGATCCTCTACCATCTCATCAAATTCCCTCGCCTTATCACCAGCATCAATCACCTACGCATCTCCTTCACAGTACGCAAACAAGTCTTCAATAACCCCATTGTCTTCCCTCTGATCACCAGCTACACAAACTTCATATCCTGTCCCAACGCGACTTCGAATAACTCTCTGTCCCAGACAATGCGATCCACCCCGCTATTTCTCCCTCCTACCAGCTTTAGCTCTTGCCCACCGCACCCACTCCTCGTCAGGCCTCCTCCCTCCTTTCCCTCTCCATCCATCCCCACCTTCCTCCTCTTACAACTACTGCCCTACCCAAGCGAACACACTACTCACCCACTGTTTTTCCCATCAACTGCATTTCCCACTACCCACCTCAGCTCCTCCCTCTCCTGTACATACCTTTCCTATCAAACAGTCACCTTCTTGCTACCCACATCCCTCAACTCTATGGAATGTACTCTCTCCTCCAGCGTTACCTCTCACCCTAGTGCTGGTCCCTCAGATTTTACTTGAGAGTGCAGTGTTTCTGTGTTTTTATCCGAATAATTTCAACTTACTACGACATGTTTTTAAAATGTATATATTTCTGTTTTTCAACTGCCCGTCTTGGATTTTTAATTTAAGATAGAAAACAGCCCCAAATTTTGTTTGGGTTTGTCATTGTAATTTATTTTTAAAAATCACCTGGCCGAAGAGCGAATAATTGCACCGCTAACAGCCCACTCCCTGCCAATATACAGGGAGCAGGATGAACTAACAATAAAAGAAAGAAATACGCAACCATAGTATCTACATTCTTTGCGTTGCTTCGACTAGCGTCATTGTGAAGTAACGTACTTCATCACATAGATTTCAAGACAGATTCGTTTTGTAATTTCATTTGAATGGAGGAGGAGATTATTTATCGTAGCTTCTCACGGCCATTCAAAGGTTCAAATGGTTCAAATGGCCCTGAGCACTATGGGGCTTAACATCGATGGTCATCAGTCCCCTAGAACTTAGAACTACTTAAACCTAACTAACCTAAGGACATCACACAAGCCATTCAAAGGGAGCCGGCCGCTGTGACCGAGCAGTTCTAGGCGCTTCAGTCCGCAACCGCGCTGCTGCTACAGTCGTAGGTTCGAATGCTGCCTCGTGCATGGATTTGTGTAATACCCTTAGGTTAGTAGGGTGAGGGAAGGATGGGGAAGGAAATCGGCCGTGCCCTTTCAAAGGAACCATCCCGGCATTTGCCTGAAGCGATTTAGGGAAATCACGGAAAACCTAAATCAGGATGGCTGGAGACGGGATTGAACCGTCGTCCTCCCGAATGCGAGTCCAGTGTGCTAACCACTGCGCCACCTCGCTCGGTATTTTGCAAATACATTATTTGTAATAAATAACATCTCCTACTGCGGGTAATACTCTATTAAATAAAAAAGACCAAGAATCTCTTAGAAAACAAATTGTGAAAGAGAAATGCTTTTGAAGGGAGAGGTAGGTGCGAACTTATTACGTTTCGCGTCTTCATTCACAACGGTATCAACTTAGCTACAGCTTCAGCACATTAGCTGTGTCCCCGTATGTGGTATATACTATGTAAAGAATGTATCTACAACTGTCATTATATGATAACCTGCTATGAAATACTGTATCAAAACGACATGCTTTTCACAGATAATCATAGTGCCGTAGCACTGAAACAGTACACTTTCATAGCACACACGTTATAAGAGTTAAAAAATGAATATTCGAAAACCGACAAGTAATTCCCTGTTATTTTATTACAACAAATCGAAGTTGGGCTGATACGTTATCGAGAAATCTTTAGTTTCCTGATGCTCTGAAGCAGCTTATATTCATATCACGTACACTATGAGAAAAAAACATAAAACATGTAGTTTACCTGAATACAATTTGGCGGTTCGCAACTTCTGCTTGTGACGTAGAACGATGGTGCATCTCATTGACCACGTTCCTTTCACGAGAAAAAAATCTGAGAAGCTAGATTCTTCACTTCGCGGTCCTCAATCTAGCGGAACGTGGAATTCCACGCTCTGACGTCACCAGATCCTGGTCCAAGCGCTTTTCCACGTCCAGTGAGAGGACAGTTTAAAGCTCACAAGCCCGCTTGTACTGTTAGGTCGCTTACTGGTAAGGATATAGTTCACGATATCCTTCCGTATACCAAGATAATCTAACACCTCTTGTAACACTTTTATCTACTAGAAGTAGGTATACATTATGCAACTGTTTAGCTGCAATTATGGAGTGTATAACCTTTGTTAGTTAAGGTCATTGATTTGTGCCAGGAAATTTAGAGTTTTGTATGTTTATAAGAAAGACAATGTTAATTGGAAGCTGTTTCATGCATAGGGCACTTGCATTGTAAAATGTAAAACATGTAGTGAAGTCCCTCCACAACGGAAGTGGTATGGCGCGATGTAAGAGGTGGTTTTGGTGGTCGGTCTGTGCGGCACGTTGGTGGGAACGGTACGCAGTCAGTGGCTAGCCGTAGCATGGTACTCTTGGACGATGCCAAGATAGGCAATTGGAAGCTGCTTCGCAAGTGATTTTTGCCTCGGATGTAGACTTGGCTAT
The DNA here is from genome assembly GCF_021461395.2 of Schistocerca americana. Lineage (NCBI taxonomy): Eukaryota > Metazoa > Arthropoda > Insecta > Orthoptera > Acrididae > Schistocerca > Schistocerca americana. Next base: position 787,527,728 of record NC_060122.1, on the reverse strand, counting down.
TGTTTGGTACTCTTGGCAAAAGGAATGGCTCTAATATGTTGAAAATCCGACACCAAGAAGAACTTTTCGAGAGAATTCGAGCCTCAAGTGCCGTGAGTACAGTTAGCCGCCATGTCGCCACCAAAACTTTGCCTCTGCTTCACTACCTTGATACAACCAGATATGTATATGAGTATGGACCAGTTAATTTGTGTGAGTGGTTTTAATAATTATCCAAATGCTATAAATCTGTCTTACAACCATGTCTTCTATCATGTTCACGAACATATGAAGGATCATCTCCTAACTGCTACTAAAACCAAGTATCCTGTCTTAAATCAACAATTATTGCTTTCAGGAGATTCAGAGTTGTTTCTTTTGTTTGTCAAATCTGAAAGGAGTAGGAAAAGTTAAAGCTAAACCCACAAAAGTGAAGTCAGATAGGATTTTGCTAAAGTACTGTCAGTTCATTGCAAAGTATAATTTTGCAAGAGTACAGTGCAGATTGTGTAAATGTTATTGTCTAAAATACCTGCTACACAGTGAAGTTAAGGATTAGCTTTGTTTGAATTAGTCTTTTCTGCTGAAACAATCATAGAGTTTGATTGGTGACACTATACCAGTTTATGGGTCCCGATCATATTCTTCACATATTAGAAAGATAATTGGGCTATTACTTCTTCTAAGGAAATCTGATATCTGCTAGAGGAGTATAAACAGTGTAATTACGATATTATTTATTTTTATTTGTGTTTTTACATGTCACTTAAGATAGAAGCCTTTCATGTCCAAATTTAGTTCTGTACTTCATGCAGTAACATTTCAGTGTTGGTTTAAGTAATTATCTTGAGTGTACTGTTATTAGTACGAGTTTGGTGTAAATTTGCTTTCCATAATTACTGGAGTGTGCGTTATTGGTATCTGCTGCTACACATAGTTCAGAGTACCCTATGTCAGTATGTATACTGTGCGCTATTGAAAGGGAAATATTAATGAAAGTAACTTTAATAACCAGTATCCAATTTTGTTAAACATATCTTTCCAAATTAATGTGCCCAATTGGGCTGCAAACCGCTCATTTTTTAATTCACATAAGAATTTTACGTCTTTCATTAACTCCCAAGGTTTAAGTCTGTTTAGTATTTCTTTTAATTTCACTACATTCAAAATTATAGTCCGATAACTTTGTCCATTAGATACACCCCCGGTCAAAATTTCAAAGTCCTCTCAGAGGGTAACATTTGCATGTTTTACGGCAAGTTAGTGTTATACGTGGCTTTTCCCGGGAAAAGAATAGCAGGTTCGTTTGTTAGGGAAGAGTGACGTATGAACGACAGGCTAGTATTACACTCTCTATGCGTTCGCTCAGTTCATCATCCACAAGGAGAAGAAAAGTGAGGTCTCCCTCTCTGACTTTGCATTTATCTCAAGACAACTAGAAGTGAGGTGTCAGCAGATATAAAATTGCTCAAACGAACTCATATTCCATAGTAAAGGATACACGAGAAAATTAAAGATGAAACAACTGAAGTAAATCGACAGGGTTAGGTTGTAGCCAGAGGACACAGTCAAAATATCGGATGTTGTTCAGGGAAATTTTCTGAGTAATCACGTATAAGCAGTCCGTGATTTGTTACACAGCAATTGCATTTCGTGTGTGAGCTTAGTGAATGTAATGCAGAATCGGTTGCTCCAGCAGGGACTGAAGTTTGTTGCATCAATCCGTGTTTTGTATGGTGCATTTTGGTGATTTTATATTACAAAAAAAAAAAAAAAAAAAAAATTGGCTCTGAGCACTATGGGACTTAACTTCTGAGGTCATCAGTCCCCTAGAACTTAGAACTACTTAAACCTAACCAACCTAAGGACATCACACACATCCATGCCCGAGGCAGGATTCGAACCTGCGACCGTAGCGGTCACGCGGTTCCAGACTGTAGCGCCTAGAACCGCTCGGCCACTCGGGCCGGCTTTTATATTACAGGATTTTTCATTGTTTTAAACGTGTTTTCACACAAGTAAATGTAACTGGGATAAAAATCGGAAAAGTCATGATTACATTAATACTTTGTAGTGTGTTACCAGAGACCATGTATCCCTTATGCGAAAATACTCAGAAAATATACCTGAACTGCATTCAGATTTTTGTCGGTGGAGTTCTGATTCAGCTTGCATCGTTTGTTATGCAGTGTCTTGGTGCAGCACCAAGGTTTATTAAAAATAAATGAATAAATAAATAATGAAATACGTCATCCAAAAGATCGTTTGGCGACTGTGTTGTTCTCAGTTTCCTTCACGTTTTGGATGGCTACTACTCAGTCGGTCATACTGACACGTTACACGTATCGTGAACAATATGAAGAAGGAAGGAACTTTGTGGACGTTATTATGTCATAAAAAGCAATGAACAAGAATTGATGGTAAACAGCATACAATTCAACAACACCACAACAGTGTCTACATTACCGGAAAATAGATTCGTGCGTCAAAGGTACCAGGAGTCGACGGCGGCTGCATACGAACATTGTACAGTTCTGCGCCATTCTGTACTATATACTGCTCCGCACCGTTTTGGATCACGCATATCGATATATTGTAAAGGGAACGAAACAGTACGCTGGGACCAATGCTTCAAAGTGACTCCACGTGACGTCAGAGAGAAGATATGGTGGCTGCATAACATGAAGGTATGGGGCGTTTGGTGGTAAAATTCGCCACACCGTCCACGCAAAGTAGGCATCACTACCTGGTGTACTGATGAACACGTATGAATAAGAATGCAAGAAATGGATAAACAGTGAATACAACAAAGAAAACACGAATTAAACAACTAAACAGAAATATAGTAGAAAAATATAATTAATTGGTAATGACAGCCATGGCGGAAGAGTGGTCGTAGTACGTATACTACGTAGTTACAGATTGCAACTTACTAATCATCGCTTTTAGATACTGGCATCCATTATCAATTTTCTAACAAAAAGCCAAAAATCAAACAAGTAGGTTGCTTACAAATAGTAATTTCACTGAGATTTCACACGGAGTTTACAGTGGGTATCCAGAGAGTTTAGAAAGAGTGTCAGTGTGAAATTAAATATAATATTATGCCATATAAAGTAAAAAATATTGGCTTCAAATAGCCTACACGATAGCAAAATGTATTCTTAATCGGGTAATTTGCAATAAATTGCTACAGCTCTCCTTATGAGCCCGCTTCTCTATGCAAATCATTCATTACTGAAAACAAATGGAAAAAGAGTAGCATGTATTTGCAGATGACTTAAAGGAGATTTCCTCTGGTTTTTAGCAGCTGAGATGGTACCCACAGCCACTCTTACAAGACGGAGACAGGGCTGACTATCTGCAGAATTGTTGACAAGACTGACTGCAGACCTTTGGTACAGAGCCGAGTGTCAGACACTCGGACGATTTTGCGACTACCTAAGGCCACAGATTACGTGACTTGCGGATTAGGTTGGCGAGGTGTCGGGATCTGCTTAACTCATCACGCATCCACTACACATAGGAAGCAGCTACACGGATGTGGAGCGTATCAAACACAGGAATAGAACAGACCTTCGCAAATATTGGTATTATTGCTGTAAATTGGTAACGTTTACTAATGGATAGTGTAGCGTTTCTAAATAAAAAAATTATAAAAATATGTTAGTATTATTGTTATTGGTTAGATAGATATGAATTAATTAATTAAAATGGAATGTTAATGGATTTTGTCACTGCTAGTGAACATGATTTTTAAGAAAGTACTGAATAATTGATAAGTACTGGTTGAGAACACTACATGAACGTTTCTTGCTTTGCTGCAGGCAATAATATTGAAATGTTAAAACATGACACAGAAAAATGTTATTCCCTTTCCTAATTAAGCTGAACTCTGCATTCCAGCATCGTCATGATATCAGTTCGCAAGTGCGTCGGTACACGACATTGTTTGGAGGCCAATGGCCGATCTCAATATTACGCGGATCGCGTAATAACATTACCCAGATTTTCATAGAAAATGATCGGTGGGAACGATCTCAGGGACGTATGAATTATAATCTGATGGATTAAATGGCGAATGAACATTCACAGCGTAGGGCCGTGACCACCAAACAGTGCACCTGCAACTTCTTTTCGCTACAAGACAAGTGGACTAACAAAAATGGATAATAAAATCACATATAACGTGAATAGCAGGGATAGGGATCTTCAAATGAAACACGGCTACTTAACATCAAATTAACATAATTATTCAATAAAAGCGTACAAGTGACTCTTACACAGGTTATCTCGATAGCGGAGGACAAAAGGGAGACAGCGAGTTTGTCGCATTCCGCTTTCTTATATCGCTGGACAAATGAAGGTACTCACTACGTTTTGTTTCACTGAGTTTTCTTTACACATTTCAACTCATAGATACCTTTTTTACAAAAAAATTCATGAATAATTAAAAATACATCATCACATTTGTACATCGTTTCTGTCAATTAATATACAAATTTATTTATATATGCAAAATTATTTACAATATTTTCAGGCGCTAATTAAAATTGGGGCCAGTTTTTATTTATTTATAAAGTAACGTTTACATGGGATATTTAAATCGTGACATATAATGCACCATGTGCTGGTTGTCACAAAAACTGCCTTTCCCTCCTGGTCACAACAAGTATTTGAATGCTGGACTTCGTTTTAGTTACAGTATTGAGCCGTTCTCAGTATTATAACGTCTGAAAGGCATAAGAAAAAGTTATTGGTGACAGAAAAGCGCGTCCTATGCAGTCGGCTAGCACTCTTTGATCCAGCTGCGCTGGTGTCGTAAAAGCCGTACAAATAATCCTGTGCCCTTGGAACAGGCTGGACCGAAACCGCCTCTCCTTTCATCTTCTCTTCATAGTCACCGTGCTCTGTCACACATGTGATCGTAGAAAATAAACTGACTCCTTGTAAAGCAGAAATTCGTTCATTTATACCACAACTCAATTTTAACATGGGCTCTCAACACAATAATTTGGTAAAAAATTCTGAAAGCCGACACTCGACTTCAGGGAATAAGTGAAATTGACAAATGCATGTTTGAGATGAAAAAGGGATCCTTATTGATTTAATCACTAAAGGTATAACGAAATAATTTAGTAATTAACGCTATAGTAACCAGCTACAACCATCACAGCGGTAATCAAGTAAAAGGAAATGACTGCAGTCCATTGACTGAAGTTATACTGGTCACAATTATGTGTAATCGGGAATTTCGTGTACCTGGGACGTCTTCATAGCATTGATTTTTGCGAGATGGTACCAGGAATCACCCTGTCTCCTCTCACATCTGTCCCCACTAAATTTTCCGTAAGGAGATTTGCAATGTGGGCCAGTCAGTAATCCGCAGCGACTTTGGGAGATAGTAAATCAGGTCTTCAAATTATTTTTTATGCATGAAGTATTTCCAGAAAACATAACAGATACGTAAAGGCAACTCTGCACCATTGTTACAGCGTTAAGATTAGTTAACGAATTTTCCTTCCAGGGAGTCTTTGAAGCCAAAGGGACCATTTCACAAGATGGAGCCGGTCCGTTCCTTTATGTGGTGCAGCATTTGGCAGACATTTGTTCGAGGGTTGCGCAGAAAGTAGTACACCGCATTTTTTTCTTTAATAATTCTTTATTGAACATAATGAGAATTACACACACGAAAGAACGGTGTTTTATCTACACACCCTATTTTTCCATGTAATCTCCATCCCGTTCTACAGCCTTCCTCCAGCGCGAAACAAGGGCGTGTATGCCCTAGCGGTACCAATCCTTGTCCTGGTGGCGGAACCAGTGCTTCACTGTGTGAATCATCTCCTCATCGTCCTCAAAATGTCTCCCACCAATGGCATCCTTTAATGGCCCAGACAAGTGGAAGTCCTAGGGGTTAAGTTAGGGCTGTAGAGTGCATGGAGTAACACTGTCCAACCCTGTTTTGCGATGCGTGCAGCAGTCCTCAGACTTGTGTGGGGTCGAGCGTTATCATGCTGGAGCAAAACATCTAGACTGTTGTGGCGCCAAAGTCGCCACAAGGGCGTCTTGAGTTTTGTTAATGTGTTCACATATGCTTCTGAATTAATGGTACCACCTCTTGGCATCACATCAATGAGAATCACACCTTCACAGTCCCTGAACGCGATGATCATGACCTAAGAGGTGGAAGCAGTTGCTTTGAATTTTCATCAGCTGTCAAAATCTGGGACAAGAAGGCCTCCCCCTCAGCTTCAAAACGTTGAAACAAATCGAGATAAATGTATTTTCTGTGCCATTTGTAATCCACTGTTAGACGCCGCGGGATGCATCTTGCACACACTTTTGAATATCGAAGAGTGCGGATGATTGCATCTACACTTCCTTTACAGATTGACAGATGCAGCGCCAACTGCCGAGTCCTAAAGCGTCTGACATCGAGGATGGCAACATCAACTCGCTGCAGCATGTCAGGTGTGACAGCCGTGGATGGTCTCCCCGACCGATGCAAATCGCGGAGCTCCGCCGAACCGCCTTCTGATGAGCCAACCCTCCTTCCGCAGCGACTAACTGTACCTCTGTCGACAGCAGATGCTCCATAGACTTTGCACAAGCGTTTGTGAATATTCCCAATTCCGTCAGAACTAGTGATATCCTTGGGAGAACCAGCCATGAGAAAGCTGTTCCACTTATTGTGCAAGATATATGAGACAGGCGAAATACCCTCCGACTTCAAAAAGAATGTAACAATTGCAAATCCAAAGGAAACAGGTGCCGGTAGGTCTGAATATATTCAGTTCGGTATTATCAGTTTCATAATTGATACTGTCAAAGTATCAACACGAATTCTTTACATCAGAATTAAAAACTTAAAGAAGCCGTCCCGGGGAACACTATTTTGTATTCTGGACAAATGTTGGAATGTATGATGTATGAGCCGAGCTCACCCCAGCGTATGCGTTGCTTTAAAACTTGGCTGTTACTCTGCGTTTGGTTTCCCGCGGCTATTGCGGTTATGCCGTGGTTCTTCCTCTTTCTAAGTGTGGCAGTATCGGTGTGTATCATCGATATTTGCAGCGTATACCATCTTTGGTCTGGTGCTCATAATTCTGGCTTAGCGGTGTGCAGCCAGTCAGTCGGTTGGAACGGATCAGCAAGCAAGTCTCCGCGCGCCACAGTCGGCCAGGCCCGCTGGCGGTCTCTACACAGTGTCGGAGAGTGTGGGGGTTGTTCCGAGTGCTACGAGGTACGTGGCTCACCGACCCAGGACATGGAAGTTGAGTGGTGATTTTATTACCGAAGCCACGTCTATTCACGTTGTCCCCTTGGGTGGTGGTTCTCTGTTGGCGGTATTCCTGGGAGCAACAGCGAGTGTTCGAGTTGGTGAAGATTTAGCCGCCATGCGGTGGAGTTAAACTATATTTGTCAGTTTGAAGTTCGAGCGCACCAGCGGAATTTTATGCCTTGTGGCCGTTATAGTTCTGGTTACCTGCCCTGGTCGCTGACGTAAATCAGGCATTGTCCTTTCCTCACCTGTTGCCACTGTCAAACATGGCTGTAGTTTTGACAGCTTAATGTATTTTTGGTTGGGGGAGGCTATGTAACATTTTCGCTTTGGAATTCTCGTATACTGGTCGGTGATTAGCAAGTCGTCTCGTCGGTGGATCCCTGGCTGTCTCTTGGTTGTGTTGCCGGCGAATCGAGTATAGTTGGTCCTACTTCTTGTCTCCCCTAAGCGAACGTTAAGATTCCAAGGGTGGACTGCGCCCCCTGGAAACATCTGAGCACCATTGCATTTACTGCCTTTCTTGTTGGCGTTTAATTGTGTATTTTTAATGGCTCATAGCCGATGATTGGAGTTTGTATGCTTGTAATTGTGTTTTTAAAATCAAAACCTTTTAGCCGTTTTAAAAGTAAGTTTTTTCTAAATTGGGCAGGTCTTAGATTGTCTGAAGATAAAGTTTGGGCTTTCTGCCTGTTGAAAATTTTTTGTATTGTTTTAAAGCATCGGCCTTTAGCCGCTTTAAGTTTTAAGGATCTTACTTACCAAGTATTACCTTTTGGAAGATAAAGCTGTGGGCTTTTTGCCTGTTGAAAATTTATTGTAGTTGTATTGTTTTTTAAAATCATGCGCTCTCAGTTGCTTTAAGTTTTAAAGTTCTTCTTTATCAAGTATTACATTCTTTCAAGATAAAGCTTTGGGCCTTCCGCCTGTTGAAAATTTATCGTAATTGTGTTCTTCTTAAAATGATGGGCCTTCAGCCGCTTTAAAATATTGGATTCTTACTGATGAAGTCTTACATCATTTTGGTTTAAATACTATTTAAGGTTAAAAGATTTGGGCCTTCTGCCTAATGGTCGTGACCATATCGGTTGGACCCTAGACGTCTGGAATTCGTAGCCTGGTCATACGAATCTCGATTTCAGTTGGTAAGAACTGATGGTAGTCTTAGAGTGTAGCGCAGAGCCCACGAAGCCATGGGCCCAACCGATCAACTAGGTAATGTGCAAGCTGGTGGAGGTTCCTTAATGGTGTGGGCTGTGTTTACATGGAATAGACTGACTCTTCTGGTCCAACTGAACTGATCATTGACTGGAAATAGTTATATTCAGCTACATGAAGACCATTTGCAGCCGTTCATGGACTTCATGTTACCAAACAACAAAGGATTTCTTGTGGACGACAATGCGCCACGGCACTGAGCTGCAGTTATTCGCGATTTCTATGAAGAACACTCTGGACAATTCGAGAAAAATGATTTGGCCACCCAGATCGCCCGACATGAATCCCATTGAACATATGAAGGACGTAGTCGAGAGATTAGTTTTTTGCACAAAATCCTGCAGCGACAAAACTTTCGCAATTGAGGACGGCTATACTCGCAGAGTGGATCACTGTCTCTGTAGGGGCTTCCAAAAATTTGCGTGCATGCCACGCACTACGCTCAGCAAAGGGAGGTCCAACACGGTATTATGGGGTATCCCATGACTTTCGTCACCACATTGTATGTATATCACCCATAATGAAAACTATAGTGTCTAGATAAACTCACATCCTACCTAATCTAAGGGGAAATCAGTGCTAAATGAGCTCCGAGGATCCACAAGTGCACCCTAGATGCAGAGTATCAGAATGACGAAACTAGCTGAACCAGTTGGTGGTATAAGTCCCCTCGACACAGCACGCCGCCCCACCACACACCCTCCGTTGTGCACAATATTATAGCGATGGTTGCAGCCAGGAGCGTGAAACGCATGTAGTAACACAACTATGGTTTGCTGCCAAACCACTTGCAGCACTAAGAAACTATGTGCGAACTGCTCGATATGTAACATGGAAGCGAAACCACAGCTGATTCTGTCATTAGCACTCCTTGTTGTCGTGATCTTCAGCCTAAAGTCTGCTCTAACGCTGCCTTGCATGCTAGTCTATCAGCTGCCAATCTGCGCAGCTTCTGCAACCTAATTCAGTTTGTACCTGCTTCCATTGGTCAATTTTTGATCTCCCTATAAAGTTTGCGCCCCTAACACTTGCCCTCCGTCACCAAACTGAAGGTCTCTTGGCGCCTCAGGTTGACTTCTTTCGAACGATCCCTTCTTTTATGTGTGCCATAATTTGGTTGTTCCCAGTTCGATTCAGTACCTCAACATTCGTTATTCTATCAACTGGTCCTTTCTTCATCGTTTCTTTGCAGTACAAAATCCAGAAGTTCCTATTTTCTATTAGGGTTGGAATTTAAGTAGTGGCAACTATTTACTCACAACCGAAACAAAAGAGTTACATGTTTGCACCTGTTACTGTCTTTCAAAGTAGTCACCAGCGTTGTGTAGAACTGGTTGCCAGCAATGAGAAAGGCGTAGTATACCGTTCGCAGAGCCTGTTCCGTTGATGGTGCCAATGGAGCGGTCTACTGCCTGTCGAATCTCTGGAACAGTTCTGAAGCGAATGCCATGAAGTGGTTCCTTCATCTTCGGAGTCAAATCAAAGTCACGAGGACTTAAGTCCGGGGAGTATGGTGGATGGTACAGTACTTCCCATTCCCATCGACCGAACAGACCAGCAACAGCTTGCGCTGTATGCGCCTGTGCATTGACGGTCTGCCGTGGAGGAACGTAATGCGTTAGGATAACACCATCACACTCGTACAGGAGAATCACCATAACTTTCACCATTCTGGGGCTGTGACGCACTTTCGACTTTCCCGGCGACCCATAATGACGCCATTCGTTGGATTGGCGTTTCAGTTCTGGCTCGTACGATGTGGCCCATGTCTCATCCAGTGTTACGATACAGCGTAAGAAAACCTCTCCTTCGCGCTCATAGCGCTCCAAGTGCGTCTGAGCAGCGTCGTAACGCATCCATTTCTTCATTTCCGTCAAGTCATGCAGAACCCACCGTGATGCAATTTTTCGCGTGCCCAGGCGTTCCTTCAGAATGCGAAGCACAGTCATCTGCGCTAATCCGGTTTCATCGGCGAGCTCACGAATCGTATGGCGTCGATCACTGTCCACTAACGCGGCAACAGCATGCACTTCTTCAGAGACGCCAGGACGATTTGCCCGATGCATGTCTGCCACAGTTTGCCGACCTTCGTTGAAGGTTTTTACGCAACGTGCCACTGTTCTGTACGGCAATGGCGATTCCCCGCACGACTCTTGAAGACATTGGTGACACTGTCGTGCTGTATGACCTCTGGCACATTCAGACTTGATCCAACTCCGTTGTTCCTGTTTCGAAAACATAGAGACACCGTTACGTTGGACCGATCGCTCACAAGTGACTGTTTTTCCCTCGATTGTGCGCACGACGGTGACGTGGGACGGGCGAGTCAATTTGCTCCGAAGTAAGGTAGGTATGCCAACAACGAGTGCTATCAGCGACAATAGTAGATTCCATTGCGTAGTGTCTCCACAGCAGTGCTGCCGCTATTTAAGTTCCAACCAACGTATTTGGGTGTACCAATTACCGTCTGCGTTTCACTTCCCGATAAAACTGTACTCCAGAGAAACACTTACAGAAAAGACTTTGTAACATATGCTGCAATTCAGGAAGGTAGGTACTGTTTTGGAACAGAACTCATAAATCCATGATTTCAAACCAAAATTTACTTTCACACGAAAGAGTATTTCTTAAATTATATTTCTACGTAGTTTCCACAAGTGTATAGATTTTTGTCATAGGGGGAAAACAACTTTTCTGTGTCCTCTTCACAGAGAGACACCGCCAGTGAAGACAGCCCTTACCGAATGCCGTTTTTTGCGACTTCATCGATGCAAAAGCTCCTTCCCCCAAAATCACGCTTCTAGTTCAAGAACAAGTTGTCGTCAGAAAATGCAAGACTGAGGCTGTACAGCCGGTAATCAAACTGATCCCCAGTGAATCGGTGAATAAAGTTTTGAGAGACATCAGTAGATGGGGGCGTGCGTTGTCATGAACCAACAATATTCCTTGACTGACATTATTCTCTGTGCTGATAACGTTGTTTTGAAGTTTTGTTTTTTTAAGGTATCGACCGTTATTTCGATCCTGAAATGACACGACAAACGCAAGTTTCATCACGGTTAACAAATCTGTTCAAGGATTCATCTCCCTCGACACTACATCGGGTAAAAAATGTCAAAGCACTGCCGGGTCGCTTCGTTTTGTGGACATCTGTAAGCATTTTTTGAAACAGGAGGGAACAAATATGCGAAAATTTAAGCGATTTGCCACAATGTCATGCAAAAAAGCCTTTAACTTTGTGGAAACTCGTCCCAAAGCATTCTTACTTTGAACCGTCTGTTTTCACGAATTTTCTCGTTCACTTTTTCAACCAATCCACCACTGCAGAATGCCGCCCACTGCGTCATAAACATTGATACTTTGAACTATCTCACCTATTTTCGTACGATTCCAACAGTCATTACACTTTCACCATAAACCTCTACAAGTTGACGATGAATTTCAGCTGGCTTTATACTTTTTGTGTTCAGAGATCCTATTACAGAACGCACCTCACTCGTCAAGTTGATGAATTTCAGCTGGCTTAACATTCCTTGCGTCAAAAAACCCTATTACAGAACGCGCTTCACGGCCAGCGGGCTCAGACATTCTCTCAAACATTTTGGGTTGTCATTAACAAATTTAAACACAGCACAACGCAGCATCAGTGGAAAGGCAATGAACCACAGAGACGAAAGCGAATGTTTAGAAATGCAACAGTAGTGTTGCAGTGGCGGTACATCTAAACAGTAACTACTTTCCGCACATACCTCGTACAAAATTATATCACATGTTAAGAAATTTCTCTTTTTCCTAAATTCTTTTCTTATTATCGCCTGGTTGCATTTTAAATCCTCTTCTGTGGCCATGGTCAGTTACCTTGCTGCCAAAATAACAGAAGTCCTGTACAAATTTCAGTGTCTAATTTCTTAATCTAGTTCGCTCAGAATCGGTGGACTTAATTTTACTACATCACTTCTCTCTTCTTTTCTGTACTTGCTCTTCATAATTTGTTCTCAAGACACTTTCATTCCCGTTTAGCTTATTTACCAAGTCGTTTGCTACCTCTCTAACAGAATTACAGTGTCATCCACAAACCGTAAATTGTTAATTTTGCTCCCTGAAAAACAATGCTGTATACAAATTTTTTTCTTTGTTTCCTTCATTGCCTGCTCAACGCACACATAGCATGGCAACAAACCTCTCTCACTCCCAACTCAACAACTGCCTTATTTTCATGCCATTCGATGCTTAGAATCGCATTCTAATATCTGCGCTATTTGGTAATAACCTTTTCTTCCCCGCATTTTATCCCTGATGTCTTCAGTATTTCAAGGAGAGTATTGGAGTCAACATTTTAAAGCCACGACCGCTCGTATGTGTGGATTTCTAAACTCTACCTTGCTCTAATGGTAATTTTGCTGAAATATACAGGCACTCCACAAACATCATATCTGAGGTTGTCGCGGGGACTTCAGTTTTCCACTACGGCAGTGAAAGGTAGATCTGAGAGTGTTCTAGAAATTCTCTGCTCGGTCTCTCGCACAGCAGCAGACTTACTAGAAATGGTGAATGGACTTCAGAAACGCTGGAGCTGTTCTTTTTGCTCTGCTTGTTTGCAATAAACTACATTTTGCTCTCTCCGCATAGAGACTGCTAAGTTCTTCGCAGAGGGTCTGCTCTGGAATCCCAGCCGTGCTGTACTCCTGCCCCTCACAGTGGAGCAGCCTCCCACAAAATAAGTCCCTAATAGTGCGTGTTTCCGACAAGCAGATGAAGGGATATGAACGTTAGCGTTCCCCGGAGACAGAAAGAAATACGAGAGTCTTACAGCGAAGCTTTTCAAAGTCGTTATTTCTAGAGCACCAAGCAGTAGGAAGTAAACTTAACAACAGCGAACTCTACGCTACTGAGTAAAACATTCGTTCTTAAAAATATTATTACTCATATGGCAAGAACGTTCTACTTATCTACATCTAGATAGTGTGATTAAAGGCGAAGGATACTATCTGTCGCTAGAATGCATAGTATTCGTCTAAAACTCTTTCTTTCGGTGGAGGAAGTCTCTTACCCGTAAATGAGAAGCCGTGTAGCTTCTTTTCCCAGTTTAGGTTTAGTCCACGTCTATCGCACTGTTTTCGACTTTTTTGGACGTTTATATTAACAACACACATGTACGAAGAGACATTTTAGGTTGACAACGCAAATTTCAACTGAAAATAACGGTCACCTTTTTCTCATCCTTACACATCACTTATTTCAGAAAGCTAAATAATGCATAAGTTTCAAACAGGAAAACCAATGTGTTTCAGCAATCGATTTAGAAAGGGCAATGTGATTAATGTGAATGTCAAAAGGGAGTTTGCCGTTGCTGGATTGTATTGCATACATCTCCCTCTCTTGACCCCAAAACAACTCCGTTACAGATGAAAACAGATAGCGCGTGCCTGAAATTATACGGGAAAAACCGACGACCAACTGAAGAGACGTACGAAAATCGTATGAAACCGATGGCAACTTTCTTCATGAGGTTTTCGTTTTGTTTACATGTCGTAGGAGAAACCTTTGGTCCAAAAAGCAAAGTACGTCATAGCATTTGGATATATATGGACAGCGATAGTTTCTCTCTTTACCTAAGAAAGAGAGCAAAGAGAGGCAAAAGCATCCTTAACGAAACAAAAATCTCGAGTCAGTAGAGTAAAGCAGAATTATGTTTTCATTATTTTTCTAATATTTACGTCTCATACCTTTCCAGGTCATTTCAGTGGATGAAGTCTCTGTTGACATATTCCACCGCATACAAAGCGATATTGAAACGAACTAAATGGTTCAAATGGCTCTGAGCACTATGGGACTGAACTTCTAAGGTCATCAGTCCCCTACAACTTAGAACTACTTACACCTAACTAACCTAAGGACATCACACACATCCATGCCCGAGGCAGGATTCGAACCTGCGACCGTAGCGGTCGCGCGGTTCCAGACTGTAGCGCCTTTAACCGCTTGGCCACCCCAGCCGGCTGAAACGAACTGTCCAGAGTAATAGACGAGAAACAGCCCGATTTTACTGGGAAGTAATGCGCAAAGCAAATTGGTCGTTGCGCGTTACAACTTTCGTCGCTAAGAGTGACAGGAAGATCACTAGGTCTGGGAACCGTATCCGTACAGCGCTATGCCAGCTGATTTAAAACTTTTTCGCAGCCAAAACTGACAGCTACTAGTCAAAGTAACACGAAATCTGCGAAAGTGCCTGGCAGTTCCATGAGGTATATAAACGCACTTACTGATACAGCGTTCCGCAAGTTTTCTGATAAATTTTGACAACATTGACGCAAGCACGTGAGCCGGCCGCGGTGGTCTAGCGGTTCAGGCGCTCAGTCCGGGACCGCACGACTGCTACGGTCGCAGGTTCGAATCCTGCCTCGGGCATGGATGTGTGTGATGTCCTTAGGTTAGTTAGGTTTAAGTAGTTCCAAGTTCTAGGGGACTGATGACCACAGATGTTAAGTCCCATAGTGCTCAGAGCCATTTTTTTCGCAAGCACGTGACTGTACAGTGCTGGCCGCCAAAAATTAAAATACAATGAAGGCGTCATACAACAAATGTCAATTCTGTATGGAGTATATGGAAATGTAGATCATTATCATTTCAGCCTTATCTACATTTGGCTTGTAAAGAGACGTTAAGCAGCGGGTTTTTCATTCAGAAATTGCATCTTAAAATTTTTTGTTTCTGTGAAGTTCGTTTTATTCCTCGCGTAAGAAGGCAAACACCTGTTCTATTTGTCGGATCTCGACAGTGGCAAGATGGTGGCGTCTGGAGGCTGCCGTTTACTGTACTGTGATACTGCTGCTCCTGATATTCGGGATCCAGCGATCGGCATCCGAATATGCAGTCGACGGGTTCAGGAGCACCTCTCTCAAGCATATGCAAGATCACAGTGTCCCCATGAATCTAGCGGCTGGGAGGAGATACAGTTCGCTCAACGGTGTAGAATCGCACAACCACGTCGTGCATCTTGAGTCAGAAAATGGGCTTGATTGTAGAAGGACTGGTATCTTCATGGACAGTGCAATGACCTATCATAGCTACAGAAATTTTTTTACTGCAAGGAGCGGCACAACTGCGAGGAAAGGAGAGAACCTTTACTAATAGTAGTATTAAGAAAACGCGCAAGGGGTGGTGTCAGGTCAAAAAGTGGGCCATGGCTTAATATGAAGTGAGACTTACCGTTAGCCTGCCGAGGAAACGGCGGTGCTACTGCGGCTACGGAGGACAACACTCTGGGATACCAAGGCAACTAGAAGATGCTGGCATATAGCCAGAATGTTCGAAAATCTTGGGGAAGAATATGTAGCATGACCTTCGGAAACATCTAGACGGGAGAAACTCTCAGAAAAGTTCCTGAAAAACCAGTATACAAGTGGCTGGCGCACAGGGCAGTACAGTGGACTAGTCGTTGATAGAAGTCACTGTCGAGTGACACTTTGATGTAGTAAGAAATATGAGGAGTCTCTAATCAATTGAGGGAGGAAAACCAAGTTTCCGATAAGTATCCAGCAATAGTTATCAGTGCTTATTGAAAAGTAGTCTCCAAATTTTTATGTGAAAACT
Organism: Schistocerca americana; assembly: GCF_021461395.2. Lineage (NCBI taxonomy): Eukaryota > Metazoa > Arthropoda > Insecta > Orthoptera > Acrididae > Schistocerca > Schistocerca americana. The sequence continues at coordinate 787,511,653 of NC_060122.1, read as the reverse complement.
CTTAAGGCTTTTTAAGTAAAACAACCATTATTAACGTTCTACATCTTTATTCTTCGTGCTTCTCCCGTTAGGGTGCTCATTAGTGTAGCGTGTTACGTGACGGTGTGTATCGTAGCTACGAGATGTCAGGAACTATGACAAACAGTTTAGTGTAATCGAGTTTCGAATTTGAAGAGTTGGTCCCCACATGGAGCTGTTGTGTTGCACATAGGAAACTGTTATGTTCCGAGGGATCAAATGTTATGACATCGCTGTTAATGATAAATGGACGGAAGGTGGCCAAAGAGATCTGTCGCCGTAGGAATCCGCTGGACAGGCAAGCAAAACATTAGTGGACACACGTTCGCTTTAAATAAATATATTTACTCATCTTGTATCTGGAGAACTGCTACGGTGTTGGCAACTTGTGGCAGCCGTAGCTAGCTATATGCACAAGCTGGAGACAATGTAGAGCTTTCCCATATTGGTTTTACAAGTGCTTGACAATGACAAGTAGTCGAAATTAGCTAATCGCACGATTAAATAAAAATCACTTGACATCCTACTATGCACCATGTTTATGTAAATTAAGTATCTGAAGGCTGTCGATCACCACACATACTAAATTTTAGTTGCTAATTTTTATGGAACTCTGTACGTCCTCGCATTACAATAGATAAAATTTAGTTTAATTTTGTCCGTATTGTCCATCTGTGAACGTGGCTATATTAAACATACAGAAATTTTGAACGAAAACGCCTTCAGTCACAATTTTTTTGTGTTTTATTAACTTACACTAAGTATTTCGGATCCTGCGGTTCCATATTCAGGTGCAAATTATTTAAAATATAATTTACATTTGCTCTTGACTGAACTGAAATGCATTTTCCCGTTAGGAGAAAGTTAAATGTCAGGTTTCGTATTTCGTGGATCGAGTGCGGAAATATGTGAGAAACAATGTAAAAACGGTGAAAAACTTACCGAACCAACAATGAAAAACATTTTTAACCCTTTGATGTCAGAATTCGTGCAGATGTTGTACATCACACAACGCAGAGCGCACGTGTGTTTCCAACTGTTTAAAAACACTTCACTGATGATGTAGTTTAACCTGATGTGACCAAAGATTAAATTTATCACATAGTGTCAGAGATGTGACTTTTAAGACGATGGTATAAGTAACGAATAAATTTAAAATTAGTATTTACAATTACTGAAATAACTATGGCTATCGAAATCTACTTGTTCATTTAATATACATTCGTGGTTCATAGTGTGGGTTCCTGTAGTCATGTCCTAGTTCATGAACCACGGGCAACGTATGAGTGGCCAAGTACGTGGTCCCGACAGTCGGGATACCAGTTACTTTGGAATAAGGCTGGGCATCTCGAACATATTCTGAGTCGTGGTCACCTTTGTGCTCAGACGGCAAAGACTACCAAATCCACCGGTTAGTCCCTCAGCCGTTAGGAGTAAAACTCAATGGGACTCGGGGCAAGTAAGGCTAGCAACCTGCTTCCCTGGTACTTTAAATATGATGCTGGCAACAATCAGAGCAAAATGCCTCGGACCTTTGGAGGTGACGCAGTCCCACCTCTAACTGACAGATCAGGGACTCCTAAGATACGACTTGGCAAACAAATGGTAATGAGATGAGGAGCTATTAATATCAATGGGGGCTAATCTGGGAAGAAGGTAGAGCTGGCAGAGGCTGCAAGTAAGATGGGACTGGACGTTTTAGCTGTTAGTGACATTCGGGTAAGGGGTGAGAAAGAAGAGGAAGTGGGAGAATACAAGGTCTACCTGTCAGGAATCAAAGCAGGAATAGCACAATGGGGTGTAGGTCTTTACATCAGGAAAGAAATGGAACCCAGCGTAGTTGCAATAACGTATGTAAACGAACGACTGATGTGGATACATTTGACAGCGTCTAGCAAGAAAATTTGGATTGTGTCAGTATATTCGCATTGTGAAGGGACAGAACAAGATAAGATGGATAGTTTTTATGAGGCACTCAGTGATGTAGTTGTTATAGTAAAGGACAAGGACAGTGTTCTGCTCATGGGTGATTTTAACGCCAGGATTAGAAATCGAACAGAAGGGTATGAAAAGGTTATGGGTAAATTTGGAAAGGATATGGAGGCCAACAGGAACGGGAAACAACTCTTGGATTTCTGTACCAGTATGGGCTTAGTAATCACAAACTCCTTTTTTAAACATAAGAACATTCACCGGTATACTTGGGACGGCAGGGGAACCAGATCTGTCATTGACTATATAATAACAGATCAGGAATTGAGGAAGGCTGTGAGGGACACACGTGTATTCAGGGGATTCTTTGATGACACTGATCATTATTTAATCTGCAGTGAAATTGGGATTGTGAGGCCGAAAGTGCAGGAGGTCAGGTCCATATGTAGGAGGATAAGAGTGGAGAAACTTCGGGATAAGGAAATCAGGCACAAGTACACAACAGCGATCTCAGAAAGGTAACAGTTGGTAGAATGTAGTCAATTACAGTCATTGGAAAAGGAATGGACAAGGTACAGGGACACAGTACTAGAAGTGGCGAAAGAATGTCTTGGAACAGTAGTGTGTAAAAGCAAGATGAAGCAAACAGCTTGGTGGAATGACACAGTCAAGGCAGCCTATAAAAGGAAAAATAAGGCGTATCAAAAATGGCTACATACTAGAACTCAGGTAGACAGAGAAAGTTACGTTGAAGAAGGAAACAAAGCCAAACAGATAAATGCAGCGTCCAAGAAGAAATCTTGGAAAGACTTTGGAAACAGGTTGGAGACTATGGGTCAAGCTGCTGGAAAACCATTCTCGAGTGTAATTAGCAGTCTTCGAAAGGGAGGTAAGAAGGAAATGACAAGTATTTTGGACAGGCCAGGAAAACTGCTGGTGAATCCAGTGGATGCCTTGGGCAGATGGAGGGAATATTTTGAAGAGTTGCTCAATGTAGGTGAAAATGCGATCAGTAATGTTTCAGATTTCGAGGAAGAATGGGATAGGAATGATGATGGAAATAGGATCACATTTGAGGAAGTGGAAAAAATGGTCAATAGATTGCAGTGCAATAAAGCAGCTGGGGTGGATAAGTCGGAACTCATCAAATACAGTGGAATGTCACGTCTTAATGGCTACACAGGACAACTGAAATGGCCTGGGAGTCGGGACAGGTTCCATCAGACTGGACAAAAGCAGTAATCACACCAATCTTTAAACATGGAAACAGAAAAGATTGTAACAACTACAGAGGTATCTCTGTAATCAGCGTTGTGGGTAAAATCTTCTCAGGTATTGTTGAAAGGAAAGTGCGAGTATTAGTTGAGGACCAATTGGATGAAAATCATTGTGGGTTTAGGCCTCTTAGAGGTTGTCAGGACCAGATCTTTAGCTTACGGCAAATAATGGAGAAGTGTTATGAGTGGAACAGGGATTTGTATCTATGCTTTATAGATCTAGAAAAGGCATATGACCGGGTTCCTAGGAGAAAGTTATTGTCTGTTCTACAAGATTATGGAATAGGAGGCAAACTTTTGCAAGCAATTAAAGGTCTTTACATGGATAGTCAGGCAGCAGTTAGAGTTGACGGTAAATTGAGTTCATGGTTCAGAGTAGTTTCAGGGGTAAGACAAGGCTGCAACCTGTCTCCACTGTTGTTCATTTTATTTATGGATCATATGTTGAAAACAATAGACTGGCTGGGTGAGATTAAGATATGTGAACACAAAATAAGCAGTCTTGCATATGCGGATGACTTAGTTGTGATGGCAGATTCGATTGAAAGTTTGCAAAGTAATATTTCAGAGCTAGATCAGAAATGTAAGGACTATGGTATGAAGATTAGCATCTCCAAAACGAAAGTAATGTCAGTGGGAAAGAGATATAAACGGATTGAGTGCCAAATAGGAACAAAGTTAGAACAGGTGGACGGTTTCAAGTACTTAGGATGCATATTCTCACAGGATGGCAACATAGTGAAAGAACTGGGAGCGAGGTGTAGCAAAGCTAATGCAGTGAGCGCTCAGCTACGATCTACTCTCTTCTGCAAGAAAGAAGTCAGTACCAAGACTAAGTTATCTGTGCAGCGTTCAATCTTTCGACCAACTTTGTTGTATGGGAGCGAAAGCTGGGTGGATTCAGGTTACCTTATCAACAAGGTTGAGGTTACGGATATGAAAGTAGCTAGGATGATTGCAGGTACTAGTAGATGGGAACAATGGCAGGAGGGTGTCCACAATGAGGAACTCAAAGAAAAACTGGGAATGAACTCTATAGATGTAGCAGTCAGGGCGAACAGGCTTAGATGGTGGGGTCATGTTACACGCATAGGAGAAGCAAGGTTACACAAGAGACTCATGGGTTCAGCAATAGAGGGTAGGAGTCGGGGCAGACCAAGGAGAAGGTACCTGGATTCGGTTAAGAATGATTTTGAAGTAATAGGCTTAACATCAGAAGAGGCACCAATGGTAGCAGTGAATAGTGGATCATGGAGGAATTTTATAAGGGGGGCTATGCTCCAGACTGAACGCTGAAAGGCATAATCAGTCTTAAATGATGATGATGATGATGATGATGATAATAATATACATTCAGGCCTTGTGATTTTGTGGAGGTATGTTTCCAATTGTTCTAACACATTTAGGGTCTTATCATTGTCTTCATTGTGTATTACTTTTCAACTGCTTTCTATCTGGTTCATTACATTTTTGCTTCCAGCACATACTGTGCAATAAATGATTTTAGAAATTGCTTCATTGTGAAATCCTATATGTTTTCTTGGAAACGGGTTTTGTTGGAAATACACCTCTAGAAAACCAGAAATTTTGGATGTATGTTAAATGAACAAATAGATTTCGCTACCCATATTTATTTTAGGTTTAAAGGCTTATTTTAAATTCATTCCCTACTTCTATCAACTTGTTGAAAATCGGATCTCTGACACTCCGTGATGAACTTCATCTGTGATCACGTCAGGTTAAACTAAATTTGTGAAGTTTTTTTTTTTTAATTGGCGAATAAACCAACGTATGCTGACCTCAGACGGTAAGAAATGTTCATCCTGGTTCGTCCGGAAAATTTTTCACTGCTTTTCCATTGTTTTTCAAAGAACCCGCATTCGATTCACGAAATAAAAACTCCGACATCTAACTTTCTCACAACAGGAATGCATTTCTCTTCACTCAAGAGCAAAAGTAAATTATGTATTAGACGATTTGCACCTCATAATGCATCGTGTAATTTATTAAAACAAGAAAAAATTGTGACTGAAGGTGTTATTATTCAGACTTCCTGTGTAAAATTTAGTTGACAAAACTGAAATCCCGACATTACCCGCAAGCGACCATTGAAATAAACTCAATGGCAACACGTGAAAATTTGTGCTGCATTGGGACTCCAACCCGGATTTCTCGCATTCACGAGCGGTCGCCTTAACCGCTTCTTGACGGCAGTTAATGATCATTCAGTGCAGATGCATTCTCCGTCCTGCCTCTTGCGGCATTCAGCATGAGGCTGCGAGCAATGAGCGTAGTAATCAGGGGACGCAACGTCTTCAGTGTGCGAAAAGTTGGGAATTTTGGTTGGACGGAAAGAGTGTTTGGACAGTGAAACAGTAATTGCTACCGCTCGCGTATGGTGGGATATCCCTGTTCGAGTCTGGTCCAGCACAAATTTTCACGTGTCGCTATTGAATTTATTTCATTCTCAGATTGCGGCTAATATCAGGAAATCAGATTCGTCGTGTAGTTACATGGCTGCGGTATTTTGAATGATGTCTGTTCTTTCGGATACATCTGAAAAAACAGACACAACACATATAAACAAAATATAGTTGTTTGCTTTCTTTCCTGGTGATGCAGTCATTTGAGCAGTTGTATATTAGAAATACACGGTGGAAATATAATTTAAAATCAAGTTAGCGCAACATGTAATATCTTTCCCAGCTTTTCCTGTAACTGTTTAGATGAATCTGACAATTTTCACGTTAATTCTTCAATGCATTCGTAGTTATTTCTGCACTCAGCTGAAAATGCGCTTTCCACAAAGCCTCTTCGTCGAACTGTTGAATATAAATGCACAGAGTTATTGCATTGTTGTTTACTCTGGTGCGGAAATTGTTGGCCTGTAGCTTCGTCAGAGAATTTCAAAAGAAATCTCTGACAACTGCATACTTAACTAGAGGATTAGAACACTTCTCAGAAATTTATTCCATTCCGACTCTCCAAACACACCCTCGTAACACGCGCTGGCCTAATTCCATACACCGCTTTGTATCAAGTGCTGGCCTAATTCAGATTTTTAATTCGCTATACACATAATATTATTTCGGTTCGTTTTCCACTTTTTTCACATCAGAATCTGGTTTGGCTGTCTGTTATCAATCCGTACGAAAGTAAATGTTACTGTTTTTACAGAGTAATCTCTTGCGAGAGGGGCTGCAATTCCTCTTAATATTTCTATGGACAATTCGTAGTGTACAGAGCGAGGAAGATCATTAACAAAATTCCAGGAATGATGAAGTACAAGATAAGAAGATTGGAGTTAGAATATCGTTAGATTTCCTCTAGCGTCCTATACCTCACTACGATAAAAGGAAATGAACTGACAGTACCAAACTTAAATTTATTTCTGCTCTTCACTGTCGAACCATTCTAACAACAACCTTTTTTCTAACAATCGTTGCAGAACATCTGGATTAAGCATTTTGTGAGAGGCGGATAAAGAGAGATGTTTTTGCTGGCATTCAAGATCACCAAATCTGTCATAAGTTTACTATATTTTGTGACGGAAATGTGGAGCATTAAATCTGTAGACGCAGTGGAAGATCTAGCGTTTCGCATTCAGAAGATTTACACATATTCAGACGCGTGTCAGAAATTACTGACCAGCGCAAGACCCCTCTTGAGTACAGAGACATAGATTAAATTAGAAGTTAAATGTTGTCTTCAGATCCAGAGCCTGAAGCTTAGTAATAATTTAGTTCTAAGAGTTTGTATCTGGTGAACCAGTGCAGTAAGGGGCCTAAAACAAATATTCCCTGGCACATTTAAGTTACCAGTGTAAGAATATAGCCGGAGCCCTAGAATTTAGCATCTGATTGTATCAAAAAATTTCCACAGCTCCGGGCACCTCTAATAAACCAACTGAACACAAAATGATATATCAATGAGCGAAAGTTCGTCTCAGCGTCACGGAAATATTCAAGCCTCCAGCAGCGCACGTATTCATGGTGCAGGTGTAGTCGCACGTCGTAGTGCCTGCGCCACTTACGTTACTCGGTTCTAAAATAATTTTAGTATGAACTCGTATAGCCTTTTAAAAGGCAGGTATAATATTACTCAACCTATTACTAATGATATGGAAATATTTCATTTTTTGTTTAATTAATACAAAAATATATTATCAACAATTTTAATCACTTTCTGTACAAAGGAATATTTCGTTATTTAATATGGTTGTTAATGGCAACATTTTATGATAAACGTAGATATAAATCAAAGCCTCTAAATAATACAATTTGAAACGACAAAGAACTATGTTTAGCTATCAGCGTTGAAAATAAAGATATTGGTACTGGATCCCTACTGAAATCATATAATAGCTTACGGACGGGCCATGTTCCCCGCCCAGTAATGTGAGAGTGGCCAATTGTCAAGTCACCAGTCATCTAAGTCTTCAGTAGCAACTTGCCACTTTTCACATGCGTAACCAATAATCATATGCTTCCTTGATACAAAACTCTTATATGAATCACATTTTCTTGTTGTGTTAATACCCTTGGTCTTTCCAAAAATAACACAACGTCTCCGTTTCTTAGAAGAAACCTCCTCAACTTGTTCAGATGTTGTTCGGTACCTTCGAAGGGACAACGAAACATCCTTAGGAAGGCTCGGAAATTCGGCTCTTATTCACCGGCATTCCACAGCCCTACTACATGCATGTGGTTAGCTTTCTTCATTCTGGAAAGATAAAGTAAACCAATGAGTGCCGGTGTCTCACTTCTCGTCGTTTCTTTTATAATCTCTTCCTATCTGATAATCACAAAATTCTGGTTTGAGGTGAATTTATGTCTTTGTATATTTTACAATGTTATCGGTCTTTTACGTGCTGATTATCTAGCTGAATCCAAATACCTCAGTTGTTCAGTTGTTACGCTACTGACAATAGCCTTGGATACTGGAAAATGTTTTACAGTATTTTTACTTCTCGCTTTGGTTGTGGTTGAGGTAACAGTTTTCCTCCATTTTGAAGTTTCGTCCCTTCCCCACAAACCAATCACTAGCATAGCCTGATTGACAGTTACTATCTTCATTTTCATCCGAGTCGTAATCCTGTTCACTATCAGTGTCATGATCACTTCGAGTAATTACCTCCTGTTCCTCATAAGTATCGTCGTCCGATGTTCTACCGACATCTTTCATAAAATCTGGATCTTCATTCACGAGTCACTCAAGTTCCTAGTTGGTTAAAAGCTTTGTTGCTATAAAATTAAAAATTTCTAACGAACACGGATACTAGGTCTAATGTGACTAAAATAACACATTACGTTCGAGGAAGTAACAAAATACTTACACTTATACGACTAGTCAGGTGGGACACTGAGTGCGACAACTGTGACTACGTTACACACAGTTTCCTGTTAAGCAAATTCTTTAGCACCGAGAACTCCACACAGCAATGGTCAGGGTACTTATGAAGAAATAGCTAGAGTTTCAAATGTCTCGTGTTACCAACAAGACGAGTATCATTTTAAGTTTGGTGTACTCTGTGTGCCGGCGTGCCTGCTCCACTGCTAAAAACTATGCATTACCCAAACCCATCGAAAATATTAACCTCACTCTCATATTGCATCACTCTTTAAATTAAATCACTGATTACTGAACTAAAACCAGATTGCATTCTTCAAACTATATTACACTTTTTTTCCAAACAACCGCACTGCATTCCCTGGAAAGCGAAGCTGGTCGGCGGCTCAGGCTTCAACAGTGAATTTGGAATTTTTTTTTCCAAAACTAATTAACAGAATTTGAACGTTAAAAGAAGAATACCAAAGATGGAGACTTACTATAGACATATCTCAGACACAATATCTGAAGTTGGGAGAAAGTAATATTACTGGCATACAAGTGGATGCTGATACTGTTTAAGGGCGTTGTAGCTTTCAATACTTGGGACTGGGACTGTAGTCAAATGGCGGAAGTAAGAGGGTTTATACAAGGGCGATGTACATGAGGACAATATTATGGAAATGGAATAGCGTGTAGATGAAGATGAAATGGGAGATACGATACTGGGTGAAGAGTTTGACAGAGCACTGAAAGACCTGAGCCGAAACAAGACCCCGGGAGTAGACAACATTCCATTAGAACTACTGACAGCCTTGGGATAGCCAGTCCTGACAAAACTCTACCATCTGATGAGCAAGATGTATGAGACAGGTGAAATACTCTCAGGCTTCAAGAAGAATATAATAATTCCATCCCAAAGAAAGCTGGTGTCGACATATGTGAAAATTACCGAACTATCAGTTTAATAAGTAACAGCTGCAAAATACTAACGCGAATTCTTTACAGACGACTGAAAAACTGGTAGAAGCCGACCTCGGGGAAGATCAATTTGGATTCCGTAGAAACATTGGAACACATGAGGCAATACTGACCTTACGACTCATCTTAGATGAAAGATTAAGGAAAGGCAAACCTATGTTTCTAGCATTTGTTGACTTAGAGAAAGCTATTGACAATGTTGACTAGAATGCTCTCTTTCAAATTCTAAATGTGGCAAGGGTAAAATACAGGGAACGAAAGGCTATTTACAATTTGTACAGAAGCCAGATGGCAGTTATAAGAGTCGAGGGGTACGAAAGAGAAGCAGTGGTTGGGAAGAGAGTGAGACAGGGTTGTAGCCTCTCCCCGATGTTATTCAATCTGTATATTGAGCAAGCAGTAAAGGAAACAAAAGAAAAATTCGGAGTAGGAATTAAAATCCATGGAGAAGAAGTAAAAACTTTGAGGTTCGCCGATGACATTGTAATTCTGTCAGAGGCAGCAAAGGACTTGGAAGAGCAGTTGAACGAAATGGACAGTGTCTTAAAAGGAGGATATAAGATGAACATCAGTAAAAGCTAAACGAGGGTAACGAAATGCAGTCGGATTAAGTCGAGTGATGCTGAGGGAATTAGATTAGGAAATGGGGCACTTAAAAGTAGTAAAGGAGTTTTGCTATTTGGGGAGCAAAATAACTGATGGTGGTCGAAGTAGAGAAGATATAAAAGGTACACTGGCAATGGCAAGGAAAGCGTTTATGAAGAAGAGAAATTTGTTAACATCGAGTATAGATTTAAGTGTCAGGAAGTCGTTTCTGAAAGTATTTGTATGGAGTGTAGCCATGTATGGAAGTGAAACATGGACGATAAATAGTTTGGACAAGAAGAGAATAGAAGCTTTCGAAATGTGGTGCTACAGAAGAATGCTGAAGATTAGATGGGTAGATCACATAACTAATGAGGAGATATTGAATAGGATTGGGGAGAAGAGGAGTTTGTGGCACAACTTGACTAAAAGAAGGGATTAGTTGGTGTAACACGTTCTGAGGCATCAAAGGATCACCAATTTAGCATTGGAGGGCAGTGTGGAGGGTAAAAATCGTAGAGGGAGACCAAGAGATCTATACACTAAGCAGATTCAGAAGGATGTAGGTTGCAGTAGGTACTGGGAGATGAAGAAACTTGGACAGGATAGAGTAGCATGGAGAGCTGCATCAAACCAGTCTGAGGACTGAAGACCACAACAACATCATCTTGTCGGACCTCATTTTTCCAGGCTTAGTGCATCAACCCGACGTTGCGTGGTCTCAACAAGTCGTTGGAAGTCCCTTGCAGAAATATTGAGCCTTGCTGACTCTATATCTATCCATAGATTCACACCGCAAAACTTAAAAAGAGACGGGACTGATCCACAATTGTACACAAAACACGTCAGAACACTGTTGTGTAAGCAACGAAAAAAGCATGCCAGATTCAGAAGAACGCAAAATCCCCAAGCCTGGCTAATTTTCACGGAAGCTCGAAATTTAGTGCGGAAGTCAATGCGAGATGCTTTTAATAGTTTCCACAATGAAACATTGCTTCAAAATATGATAGAAAACCTAAAGAGATTCTGGTCGTATGTAAAGTACACCAGTGGGAAAAAAAGCAGTCAATACCATCACTGCGCGATAGTGATGGAAACGTTACCGATGATGGTGGCACTAGATCGGTGTTACTAAATGCAGTTTTACGTAATTCCTTCACGAAAGAAGACGAAGTAAATATTCCCACATTCTAAACCAGAACAACTGTTTGCATGAATGACATAAAAGTAGGTATCTTAGGTGTTGCGAAACAACTCAAATCTCTTAAGAAAGGCAAGTCTTCCTGCCCAGATGGTATACAAGTCAGGTTCCTCTCAGTGTATACGCATGCAGCAGCGCCTTTCTTAGCAATCATATACAAACACTCACTTGACGAAAGGTCTGTTCCTAAAGACTGGAAAGTAGCACAGGTCACACCAATATTCAAGAAAGGTAACAGGAGTAACCCGTTGAATTACAGACCAATATCACTGACCTCAATTTGCAGTAGGAGTTTGGAGCATATACTGTACTCGAACATTATGAATCACCTCGAAGAAAATGAATTATTGATACATAACCAATACGGATTCAGAAAGTATCGTTCTTGTGCAACACAGCTAGCTCTTTATTCCCATGAAGTAATGAGTGCTGTCGACAAGGGATGTCAGATCGATTCCATATTCCTAGATTTCCAGAAGGCTTTTGATACCGTGACTCACAAGCGACTATTAATCAAATTGCGTGCATATGGAGTATCGTCTCAGTTGTGTGACGCGATTCGTGATTACCTCTCAGAGAGGTCACAGTTCGTAGTGATAGACGGTAAATCATCGAGTAGAACAGAAGTAATATCTGGCGTTCCGCAAGGTAGTGTCATAGGCCCTCTGCTGTTCCTGATTTACATAATTGATCTAGGTGATAATCTGAGCAGCCCCCTTAGAATTTTTGCAGGTTCAAAAATGGCTCTGAGCACTATGGGATTTAACATCTGAGGTCATCGGTCCCCTAGAACTTAGAACTACTTAAACCTAACTAACCTAAGGACATCACACACATCCATGCCGGAGGCAGGATTCGAACCTGCGACCGTAGCGGTCACGCGGCTCCAAATTGAAGCGCTTAGAACCGCACGGCCACACCGGCCGGGTTTTTGCAGGTGACGCTGTAATTTACCGTCTAGTAAAATCGTCGGACGACCAATTCCAATTAAACAAAGAAAAGTGCGAGGTCATCCACATGGGTACTAAAAGAAATCCGATAAATTTTGGGTATACGATAAATCGCATAAATCTAAGGGCTGTTAATTCGACGGCTACATACCTAGGAATTACAATTAAGAGCTACTTAAATTTGAAAGGCCACATAGATAATATTGTAGGAAAGGCGAAACAAAGACTGCGCTTTGTTGGCATAACACTTAGAATATGCGACAAACCCACTACAATACACTTGTCCGTCCTCTGCTGGAATATTGATGCGCAGTGTGGGATCATTACCAGGTAGAATTGACGGAGGACATCGAAAAAGCGCAAAGAAGGGTCGCTCGTTTCGTGGTATCGCGCAATAATGGTCAGAGTGTCACTGCTGTGATACGCGGGTTGGGGTAGCAGTCACTGAAACAAAGGCCGTTTTCTTTGCGGCGAGATCTATTTATGAAATTTCAATCAACTTTCTCTTACGAATGAGAAAATATTTTGTTGACATCCACCTACGTAAGAAGAAATGATCATCATAATAAAATAAGAGAAATCAGAGCTCGAACGGAAAGATTTAGGTGTTCCTTTTTCCCACGCGCCATTCGAGAGTGGAATGTTAGAGAAGTAGTAAGAAAATCGTTGTTCGATGAACCTTCTGCCAGGCACTTAAGTGTGAATTGCAGAGTAACCATGTAGATGTAGATGTAGAATTTCTAAAGGATGTCGGTGCGGGTTTTTTTGCGCGAACTGACCTCTCGATTACGTCCCGTAAATGTTTGATAGGATTAATGGCGGTCGATCTGTGAGGTCAAATCATTCGCTCAAATCGTCCAGAATTTTCTTCAAACAAATCGCGAGCAGTTGTGGCCCATTGACATGGCACATTGTCGTCCACAAAAATTTCATGTTTGTTTGAGAACATGAAGTCCATGGACGGCTCAAAATAGTCTCCAAGTAGCCGAAGACAACATTTTCAACGAAAGATCGGTTCAGTTGGACGAGAGGACCCAGTCCATTCTATGTAAACACAGCCCACACTATTATGGACTCACCACCGGCTTGCACAGTGTCTTGTTGACAACTTGGGTCCATGGTTTCGTGGGGCGTGCGCCGCAAGTGAACCCTGCCATCAGCTCTTACCGACTGAAACTGGGACTCTTCCGACCAGGCCTCGGTTTTCCAGTCGCCTATGGTCTAACTGATATGGCCAAGAAGTCAGGAGAGGAGCTGCAGGTGATGTCTTGCTGCCAGCAAAGGCTCTCGCGTTGGTCGTCGGACGCCACAGCCCATTAACGCCAGATTTCGCCGCACTTCCCTAACGGATAAGTTCTTTGGACGTCCCACATTGATTTCTGCGATTATTCCACACAGTGCTGTTTCTCTGTTAGCACCTTCGACCATAAATATAATAGACTGGCCCTGACGTCATTTTCGTGGCTCCAACATCTCTGGGCTAAAGTCACGTGAATGTTGGCAAAACATGGTTGTTCCGTGTTGCGCTTATGGCTGTACTCAGCGTTTTGTCGGGGGAAATGGCACTACATTTCACTTGTGTTTCTATGATAGTGCATATGCGTTTATTGAAATCCGCTGAAGTGACTTTTATATGTCTTTTTTTACACTTGAAATAGAGTATCACGTAAATTAAAGTGTTGAAAGTGATGCCTGTAATGTCAGACTCTTATTACATTTTGGAAAGTATCTGTGATAATTCGGTTGCAGAAGTAAGTATAATTGTTTCTCGCTCCTACTCATAGGTTCCTTAAGGGTGAAAACCGAAGACAGCTTTGGATACAGGCCCTGAAACGGAAAAACCTTAACCCATCTGCACATACGCGCCTTTGCTCGAAGCACTTCGCGGAGAAGTGTTTTAATAAGTTAGTTATTATTTATAATGTATATTTATAAGTTATATTTACAGTGTCTGTAATTTTTAAACCTAGGCTCGAAAATTATTTTCTGAAACTTCAAAGTCTCACCTTTCATCTAAAATATCATTTTTTTAAACTGATAGTTTAAACTTTCGTAAAAATAGTGGGAACTGAACCTTTGAAGTGCACCTGAAATTGATACTCTAAAATTGACCTGCTCCTAAAGTCGACAATTTTGGTACCTATAGTTGACATAATTCCCTTATCCCACTTTCTATTATAAGTGACTATAGCTCAAAACGTGGCGAATCAAATGTTTAGAGTTTTGACACGAGCCCACTCTTACTGTTTAAAAGAATTTTAACGACATTTTACTTCAATTGAGAATTTATAGTAGTTTCGTCCCGCTGCCCACCAGAGTGGCGTTCGACGTATTTGTTAGATTTTATAAATGGTACTGTGAACAAATCCAGGTCAAATGTAGCTCTGGCATAATTTTTCGCAAATAAAAAAGTAATTTTTGTTGGAAGCGTTTGGCAGTCAATTGAGAAATGGGGGGAAAATACAATACAAACATAGGATGGCAGACCGCTGATTTGAAATCCCGCCACGTTTTGCCAACAGTCACGTGGTTTATGTTGGAGCCACACCAGCCCTATAGCTTCTGCACAGCAAGGCCAGTCTACTAGTATCTATGGTCGAAGGTTAGCACTGACACCTCTACGCAAACGTCGTTCCTCTCGGTCGTTGCGTGGAGGCCATCGGCCACTGCGTTGTCCATGGCGAGAAGTAATTCTTGAAATTACGTATTCGAGGCACTCTCTTGACGCTGTGGAACTAGGAATATTGAATTCCCTAACTATTTCCGAAATGGAATATCCCATGCCTCTAGTTCTAGCCACCATTCCGCGTTCGATGTCTGTTAATTCCCATCGTGCGGCCGTAATCACGTCGGAAACCTGTAACACCGAAATTGCAGGATGCATGGCACCTGATACCGGTATATAATTTTTTTAATTGTATGTAAATATTTGTAATTTAAATGCTTTCTTTTAATAAGTAAGGACATTGCTCTTCACTGTATGTGTACATTTAGGTAGAAGTCTGTTGACGTTTCATTGTATTTATCTGTGTTTTACTGTGAAACTTATAAGCTCTGGGAAAAAGTCAAAGGAATTGTTATTTGCATCGACTAGCAACGATAATAGCAGTGCTTGTGCGTTGTAATATCTTTGGGTAGGGGTTTGTTGCGCAGAGCGCGCGGAGAGATTGGGAGACGGGTTTCAGCGCCTGTAGTATGCGAAAGTGTGGTGATAACGCTCTCGCAGTAGAGTGTACCATTTCGGCGGCATCATGTACGCGCGCCGGCCAGATGACTAGTAGCAGGAGGAAGGACAGTGGACGGGCGGAAGAGGCTGTATTAATTACGACTGCCCGTTCCTGTAATTAGCCGGCCGGCCGGTTTGGCCGATTGGTTCTAGGCGCTTCAGTTTGGGACCTAGCGACCGCAACGGTCGCAGGTTCGAATCCTTCTTCGGGCATGGATGTGTGTGATGTCCTTAGGTTAGTCAGGTTTAAGTAGATCTAAGTTCTAGGGGACTGATGACAACAGATGTTGAGTCCCATAGTGCTAAGAGTCATTTGTACCATTTTTTTTTTTTTTTTTTTTTTTTTTTTTTTTTTTTTTTTTTTTTTTGTAGCTAGTCGTAGCCCCACAAGATGCTACCGTCTTCAACAACAGCAGCAGTTCCACCAACACAGATTCTTCGTCGGCTCCGAGTTTCGTCGCACGCACAGAACTGAAGTATGAGTGTTCATTGGGAAAATATTAACGGCTAACCTAGTAGCACAACTGAATATGATTTGATTAATGAAATTTATTTAAATAGTAATCAGTAAAATTCAGGGCGATTGTGTCCTCATTGCTCCCCGACATTGTTACCAAGCAGGGTCCTTGTTCCCTTTTTCCCTTATATGCTAACCGAAGTTTGAGAATCTATCACTGGAAAAAAATCCACATCTAAAGAAAATGCACAAATTAAGAGTGCGGAAGTTTTATTTATTTTACATATAGCATGGAGCACATGGCTGTTTAGTTTGGTATGTATTCTAGTAATTAATTCTGTTCAAGTCACTAAAAAAGGCTCAATTGTTCAGACAATAATACGAAATCTAATTTGAAAATTAAGTAAATGCAAAGTAAAAATGTGTTTGCCTTTCTCTAAATTTCTTTGATGACATTATGTTGAGGTGTCTGAAAGTCATTGTTCACGTAACGAAGTTCAATACTAATATGCAGTTTAAAGCATATTTTCAAATTATTTCTCGACTTTTTTTCAAAATTTAATGACAAACGTAACGTAAGAGTGATTTTTCAGTTTCCTTTATCACTACATACTCACTTAAAATTAGTGCCAAAAGAATGTGACAACCTTCAGTTGCCACGTCAGTGTTTAACAGTACATGTTTTTCTCTCCCATCTTCTTGAACAGGATTTAGGATGTAAATCGCCCTAGTGGGCTGGCGACCTTAATAATTTCCTTTCCGTTGATTAGTGTAACTTTTGGATTCATGATCAGTGGTAGCCCTTTTCTGTCCAGTGTTGTTCGTGAGTGAATGCACAAAATAACTTTCATTTTTACAAATTGTAGCCCTGTTCGGTTTAATTACTTTTTTATTTTTATTAGACTTTTCTATCAGAGAGATCGGTTGCACACTTTCCCCCTCCTTATCGGTATTACTTCTTCAGGAAAGATAGACTTATCCAATTCGAAAAATTCCATTAGGTACACAGGCAATCCACGGTCATATTTTATATCGGAAGCAGAATAGGGCGATTACTAAGGGGTAGGTTACAGACCTTTTCACGTGAATCATATGAGTAAAACTACAGCTCTCCCAATGCGCTTCCCCTGTATATCTTATGTATGCGATACTCCCGCCATCTGATTATATATATATATATATATATATATAATCAGATGGCGGGAGTATCGCATACATAAGATATAGATATATATATATATATATATATATATATATATATATATATATATATATATATATATACAACTATCCCACGGCTTCTGTTACCTCAGTGTAATAGGCTATACCATCGCCGCAAGGCATGACTGGGAAAATCCTTCTCTTAGGTAAAAGCGAGTTTCATATTCAGTACGATGAGTGAGGAGAAACTAAAGAAATAAAAAAGGAAGAGACAGTTTCACGCTACTAATTCATTAAAAGAGCGGCAGGGGACGGAGGCAGTTTGAAAGACCTGCGGTGACCTCGCGGCGTCTTCAGATGCGTCTTTTGGTGCACAGTCTGTAATTAATAAACCACCGCTATGCGCAGGCCAAAGTGAGACGCGCTTTTCCCTTTGAAGTTTGTCTACGAATACCAGCGTCCACCGGCAGGGAGTCCAAGAAGCAAGACAGTATTCGTTCCTAGCCTCATCAGGCTTCTGTAAGAAAGTCTTTTACTGTTACTGTTTACATGTAGTCGTTCACGTCAAAATATAGTCATTAGTATTATAACTTAGTTGTTTAAAGCGCGCTCCGAATTACAAGATCCCAGTGTGGCTATAACTAAACTTTGTGGTGTTACTAATATTACACATTGATTTTAACGTCTTCGATACTTCGTACAGAAATGTCAACAGAGCATTCGTGTATTCTCTTGTCGATGGCTTTAAATTCGGCTCTTTCGTAATGTTTGTATCACACGAACGTGGAAAACCATAAAACTGTTTCTCCCACACCACACTGATCACTAATTTACAATTCCAGTCTTATAGTGTATGCAGATGATTGTTGTCAGCATAGCGCAACGTAATAACGTTATGGAACGACATGTGTACGGGTGAAACTTCCTGGCAGATTAAAACTGTGTACCGGACCGAGACTCGAACTCGGGACCTTTGCCTTTCGCGGGCAAGTGCTCTACCAACTGAGCTACCCAAGCACGACTCACGGCCCGTCCTCACAGCTTTACTTCTGCCAGTACCTCGTCTCCAACCTTCCAAACTTAACAGAAGCTCTCCAGCGAGCTTGGAACGTAGGAGACGAGGTACTGGCAGAAGTAAAGCTGTGAGGACGGGCCGTGAGTCGTGCTTGGGTAGCTCAGTTGGTAGAGCACTTGCCCGCGAAAGGCAAAGGTCTCGAGTTCGAGTCTCGGTCCGGCACACAGTTTTAATCTGCCAGGAAGTTTCATATCAGCGCACACTCCGCTGCAGAGTGAAAATCTCATTCATGTGTACAGGTATTGGTGGATTCAGAAGAAGAGCTTCACCAGGAGAACGGCAAGGGCGAATACAGAACGGCTCCAACACGAACTGTGAGTATATAACAGATAAACTGTCAGTAATGGAAAATGTTGTATCTGTCTTTCTTTGTGATGTTCTCACATTACGGACGTCCAATGATTCAACTTAAATTTCACTCGGAACATCGTAAGTGTGTGGTGTGACCCACACAGGCACGATTCTCTGCCTGTAATCTCTGTCCAGATTTCATTTGGGTTCATCCTCGTGTTCGTCAGAGGAGTTACACAACCGCAGGAAGTGTGCGAGAAAATTAATAAGGCTGACGACACTGCGAGCAGTCTGGCAACACTGTGCTGTCTTACTTGTGTAGACAGTTTTGCTTCTCCCTTCCAGGTGCTCAGTCCCAGTTTCAGTTCCGTACAGCCACCACGTGAGTTCTGAGAGCGCAATCAGTGAACTTGTGTGGTCGCTGTGTGTTACGAAAATAGAACAGCGGAATTTAGAACAAGGTTATGCAATCAAGTTTTGTGTTTAACTTGGAGAATCCGTGAGTGTCGCCTTTGAAAGTTGAAGCAGGTCTATGGAACACATTTCTTATCAAGAGCACAAGTGTTTCGCTCGAACAAATTATTTTTGAAGGCCGACAACATGTTGAAGATGAACCTCGCTCAGGAAGACCTTCAACTTCAAAAACCGACGAAGAATGATGTCCATAAAGAATTTGTTCCTTCAGGACAAACTGTCAACCAAGTGTTTTACAAAGATGTCTTTACGAGGTGGATTTCAAAATTTTCGGGACTGTTGCTGCATCTGGAAAGTAGGAGTAGTAGATCTTTGCAGCGCTAGGTGGCGAAAGCTGCATATCTGATGAGTCAGTGTGCGGAGTGGCATTCAGCTGGGAGGACGTGTTGCGTGTCCACAGTGATTTCCATAATACTCTGTATTTGGTGTGTGGTGATATTACGATGGATCAGCGAACAGAACAGCGCATGGGTGTCAAATCCTTTGCGAGTCTCGTGAAAAGTGCTACAGAGACACCTGCAATTATTCAACAAGTGTTTGGGGGACGGAGCATGAGACATACACGTGTGTGTGAGTGACATGTTCGGTTCAGGGCCGGCCATACAAACGCCGAAGATGATGCTTACACAGGAAGGCCCGTTTGCTGCACAATGCAAGACGTTGTTGCCAAACTTCAACAATCGGTTCGTGCGGATCGACGTCGAACTACTCAAGACCTTACGGATGAAGTGGGTATTGGTTATGGGACATGTCAACGAATGTTGACTGACGAATGCATCGTGTTGCCGCAAAATTTGTGCCTAGGATCTTGACTGCCGATCAAAAGCCACAGCGTGTTGAAGTGTGCACGGACCTTTGTCAGACCGCACCTGGTGGTCCAACCTTCTTGTCATGGGTTATCACTGGCGAAGACAGCTGGATTTACGGTTATGACCCAGAGACAAAACAACAATCGTCCTAGTGGAAGAGGCCAGGCTCTCCAAGACCCAAAAAAGCGAGACAACTGAAGAGCAAAGTGAAGAGCATGATCATCGTTTTCTTTGATACCAAGGGAATTGTGCACAAAGAATTCGTCCCATCCAACCAAACAGTGAATTCCGCGTACTACTGTGACATTTTGCGACGGCTCCGTGAAAACGTGCGGCGACGACGGCCCGAAGTTTGGCGTCAAGGGAACTGGCTGCTGCATCACGAAAACGCGCCCTGTCACACGTCCTCGCTCAGCAGGACCTTTTTGGCGAGTAACAACATGGCGGTTGTACCTCATCCACCGTACTTGCCGGATTTGGCACCTTGCGACTTCGCGCTATTCCCAAAACTGAAACTCAAGTTGAAAGGCCGTCGGTTCAACACTCTAGAGATGATTCAAGGTGCATCGCTGATGGTGATAAACACTCTCAAAGGACAGGACTTCCAGAAAACGTTTGACCAGTGGTAGAAGCGCTGGGACCGGCGTGTACTTGCGGATGGGAACTACTTTGAGGGTGACGGTGACCATTAACCAAAGGTAAGGTTTTCGACAGATGGCAGCACCAGTCCCGAAAATTTTGGATAGCACCTCAAAACAGGCTCAGAAAAAAGTCGAATCCAGCGAGACTGGACATTACAGACGAGTGGGTGCTGCATCATAACGATGCCCCACATCATACGGCCACAGTCAGTAGGGAGTTTTGTACCTCGAAAGGCATTCCTGATGTTCCACAGCCCCTCTGTTCACGTGATCTGCGTCCTTGTGACTTTTTTCTGTTCCCGAAATTGAAAATTGTCTTAAAAGGGCATATTTTGGAACTCTGAAGAACCTGCAAGAGAATGTGACAGACATATTAATAGCCCTACCAGGTAAAGACTTTTCAGCGCTGCTACCAAGACTGAGAACAATGACTCTGCAGGTGTATGACTGCCAAAGGGAACTTTTCTCACACAACTCAGATGATCTTCATGTGGTTCAGTTCTTCTGTTAATGTCCGCCAGCATATACCAGTAGCTCTGAAAATCGAGCAGCTCCACCAAAAATCTTCCCTTCGTAGCCAGCACCATGACAGAAATAATACAGGATAAATTTAGGTTTTGTATTGCCTCTCCTCAATTTAGCTGCTGGTAAACCATTCAGGATGTGAGGTCGTGGTGCAAGAAACTCTTCTGTTCCTGGCGTTTCGTCCAGGACTTCGCTAGACACCCTCAGAGGTGCTCCTCCGCTGAGTCTTGCCGACGGACTGGTCAGTCGGCAAGACTCAGCGGAGGAGAGCTTCTGAGGATGTCCAGCGCGGTCCTGGACGAAACGTCAGGAACACAGGAGTTTCTTGGACCACGCCCTCACTTCCCGAAAGGGCTACCAGTAGTTATGTCATCCGGTCCTGAAAGCTTTAATTCTATGATCAGAAGACTTTATTGAATGTAATATGACTGACTGTGGTGGACGCATTGTCGATATAGCATCGTGTGGTTTATTTCATTTCCACCACCACAGAGGCCACCACGGTCCAGGTTCTGACAAAACTCTTGGCCACGGAAGGCCTGCCCCGTAACGTAGTGTCCGACAATGGTCCACAGTTTGCATCGAAAACATTTGTAGAATTATGCTCTTGCAATGGCATACCGCACATCACGTTGACACCTTTCCACCTGGCATCTAATGGTGAGGTTCAGAGAATGGTAAACACATTCAAACAACAAACGTCGAAGGCCATGGTAGGGACTTCAAAGGAGACAGGGCTGACCTTTCTTTCTTAGCATTTGAAGGACGATGCCAGTCCACGGTCGTACCCTGCTGATGTACTCAGCGGCCATAATCCGCGCATCTTCCTGCACCTTCCGTTGCTGTCCCCTTGTGGCCATCTGTGTTCTATTTTCAGCAAATATTTATTAGACGTTCAACACAGTACACAGCACGAACACATAGTCGAGGTTTTACGGCTTCGGTACGATACCAAGTTTTCCTGTTACGGCCATTTGCATGGCTGACAAGTGGTTTTAGAATTCCAGGTCGTCCTGCTGTGTCATGCTTCCGGAGCTCCTTTCGTGTTGTTTGGAACTGACAGGTTACAAGAGCGCAACATTCAGTTCTGCAGTGACTTTTGCAGTTGTCACCCTCTTAATTTTTGTCACAATCCTCTTCAGTGACCGTCTGTCATGATCACTCTACACTCTCTCTACGTTGTGACTTACCGTATCATGGAGTACGCCTCTAAATCGTCTGGACGGTGGGTCTTGAAATGCCAAGAACTTCGGCTAACTTGGTTACAGAAGCACTAACAATACGAGGACGGACAATATGCCCACGTTCGAATCCACTCAGCTCAGACAGAATCCATTCAGGACTGCACAGACACTGTTCTCACAGCGCAACCTGCTTGCTCTGCCAGTACCTTTGTTTATGTTTAAGCATTCGTTTCTCGCGGTGTTTGCGTATTTTGTCCACCCCCTGAACAATTTACTAGTATTTCACCAATGAACGGAATCCCGTCATTAACTTATAACGGCTCTGAGCACTATGGGACTTAACATCTATGGTCATCAGTCCCCTAGAACTTAGAACTACTTAAACCTAACTAATCTAAGGACATCACACAACACCCAGTCATCACGAGGCAGAGAAAATCCCTGACCCCGCCGGGAATCGAACCCGGCAACCCGGGCGTGGGAAGCGAGAACGCTACCGCACGACCACGAGCTGCGGACATTAACTTATACAATCTTTCTATTTCGTTTACCCTTATGTTACAGAAATGACTGCGGTTGTGATTCATACGTCGTAGGCTAAATGCTGCTAAACTATTGGCAAATAGTTAAGTACGAAACTGTGCACATTTCTGTAGTGAGACTTTGTTGCCAGTATTTCTGCTGGGGTGATACATTGTCAAGATCTGCCTGAACATTGCTACTACATTTTTATTGCTTGACTGTTTCATGCAGAGAGATATGAGATTGTATACAATTTATTTATTTGTCTTATGGTTTATAAGAACAATATAAAATAAAATAGAAACAAAAGCAATGTGTATTTACAAACAGACATTTAAATTTGTAATACATTCCAGAATGTGATTTTCACTCTGCAGCAGAGTGTGCGCTGATATGAAACTTCCTGGCAGATTAAAACTGTGTGCCGGACCGTGACTCGAGCTCGGAACCTTTGCCTTTCGCGGGCAAGTGCTCTACCATCTGAGCTACCCAAGCATGACTCACGCCCCGTCCACACAACTGTAGTTCTGCCAGTACCTCGTCTCCTACCTCCCGAACTTTACAGAAGTTCTCCTGCGGACCTTGTACAACTAGCACTCCTGAAAGAAAGAATATTGCGGAGACATGGCTTAGCCACAGCCTAGGGGATGTTTCCAGAAGTTTTGAAGGTAGGAGACGAGGTACTGGCAGAAGTAAAGCTGTGAGGACGGGGCGTGAGTCGTGCTTGGGTAGCTCAGATGATAGAGCACTTGCCCGCGAAATGCAATGGTCCCGAGTTCGAGTCTCGGTCCGGCACACAGTTTTAATCTGCCAGCAAGTTTCATTGTAATACATTGAATACGTCGTTCGTTGCCATCAGGAAATCGTTGAGAGTTCCTTAATTACGCAGGGCAATTTCTGATACTGTGGAGGGCAAACGTCTGTCCAGTCTCGTTGCCACGTTAGTTGAACTGAGATGTGTGCAGTTCCTTGACTGTTTCAATGAGCGATTTTCTTGATAGAGGCCGGTTAGTTTAGGGTTGCCTTGTTTGCGTGTAGGCTCGTGTGGAAAAACTGCTTTTCGTCGAAGTAGTCACTAATGTTTACCACTAAAGCATATATATATGAAATGAAAACCAATTTTAATTCAGTGGTTGATTGTCGACACCTGATGAGGGTTATTTTTCTAGTACTAGGGAATTTTGAGGTATCTTCTGTTTCATTGACGGATGGAGCGTGCAAGAATATCTGACTGTGCACCTGTGCGTGAAGTTTTCTACAAGGTTTCCTGGTGACGGATACAATGGCGCATAGGTACATTCCAAGTTTCTGAATTGAGGATTATTGGAGTTTTCTAAAAATAGTTTCGTAAGATATACGGCTTCATGTAGTACGTCTGTCATCTACTTTATTTCATATTTCTGGTAAACTCTATTGCCAATAAAAAATCCTTTCCCAAAAGCACACTACATTTCACATATGAGCGTTATTTCGTAGTTAATTATAAAATCCAATAATTTTCATAGCATGTCTTCCAAACAGCATACAGCGATGTATAGAAAGTTCAGAAACAGCTCTATTAAAACTACGTGTCCCTTGATTCCCAATATCCCTTTGAGATTTTCACTCTCACCTCCCGCAGTTTTTACCATTTCCTGTCGAGCTTTAAAATTCAACAAACTAATTAGTTGACAGCAGTTTTGTGTTAACTGTCATATTCAATAACTTTCGAGAACTCTCTTCTCAAAATTTAAAATGAGGAGAAGGTAAACAAAAGCAGGTCGATTGCACCTGTACACGGTCCAGTCTCTTTAATGTGACCACCGAATATGTTCGACGTCAACATGCAATAAACACTCACAGATGGCAGACAGCAGATGGCAGCACTAGCAGTGAAATGTATAAAAGCGTGTCGGTGCGATGCAGAGAACAGTGCAGTCGTTGTTGTAATGTGGAAATGAAGCGATTTATCTGATGTCCAGTAGCGTATTATCATTTGCTCTCGGAACAAGGTTGGAAGCGAGTCCGAAACAGCTAAGTTTGTAAACTGTTCGAGTGTGGCCTTGCTTTTTTTTTTTTTTATTTTTTTTTATTTTTGCCTCAGTGGAGACGAGTTATGGACGGGAAGTATGTTTTGTAACAAGTGTCTTCCCTCACTGCCGATAGGTAGCTTTATTATCTAAGAAGGAGTTGTGAATGACACTTGCGCTGCATCACGAATTCCTTCGTCATTAATTCTTACACACACACACACACACACACACACACACACACACACACTCACACACACAAACTAAAGATCATTCATCTTTCATCGTTTTAAAAATAAAAGTTACAATGAAATGAATATCCCTAGCTGCATACAGGCTTTGATGTAAGTCAACGGGGAAAGTTGAAAACGTGTGCCCCGACCGGGACACGAACCCGGGATTTCCTAATTACATGGCAGACGCTCTATCCAGTTTTTTTTTTTTTTTTTTTTTTTTTATCACCCATACTACCCCCAAAAACCTATCTAGCCTAAAAACAAAAACAAAGCTAGTGCCACCGCCACTTTCATCCTGAAGCTAATTAGGACGGCCGTTCGCCGCCACTTCAGGTTCCGCCAACGAACAAAAATTAAATATGCCTCTGAACTTTGTATAAAAAAAAATAAAATAAAAGAAGAAAGGAAAGGGTATAATACTTTATTAAATTTTATTTGTTGTTAATTTGGTTGTTATTTTGTTCTTGTGTATTTATTTGGATTTGAAAGCAGGTCTCCTACCCACGTTTTTTTTTTTTTTTTTTTTTTGTGCGAACAGTCACAGTTAACCAAGCCTGGAAAACTAAAACAGAATGAAGACGCCATCGAAGATATGAGACATAAATAGCATGAAAAGAAAGCTACCACGTCGTAGTGAGGCTTCCCAGCGACTGCGCCCACTGATAAGATTGTTCAATATATGGTCGTTTGCAGTTCGTTCTGACCTCATCTGCCACTGCCTGGAACATTCCAGCTACACGGCGGGCTGTGAAAGGCACTCCATAGGTAGTTTGCGAAGCACTGTCGATATCTGGTATGCCCGGAAATAGCATGATGGCTGTCTTGCAAATAGAGCCAGAAGTCAAGGAAATCCTTGTGTCCGTCACGACAGAGGTAATGGACGGCATGTCCACGTATCCAGGTGACGGAGTTGGTTCGAGTCTTGGGGTAAAACGTCTCATCCGGAAACAATAACGTGCGTGCAGATATATGCTCCGGCCTAACTCGCAAGAGATAAGCCAGCATCTGCCGCACTAGGTGCCAAACCGGTTCCGCCTCTCCACAGCTGAGGCGGTGCTCGTCAGAATCTACTGTATTACAACCCACACAATTGGGAGATTCTGTCATGTGGATATTGTAGAGACGTTCTTGCGTCACGAGCTTCCCATTAACGACGACGTACCATTGAGAAACAACATCGGAATCAAGCATGGCATCGTGTACAGTCTTCCACACCACGCGCCACCGTACGTCAGGATATTTTAGTTCGACCACATTTAGGGGGCGGCGTTGCAGCATGTCATGATATAGGCGTCGAGTTGTGGCCATTTGTGGTGTCGTGAGCGCTACACTGCAATAACTTTGTTCTAAATAGAAACGTCCTATATAAAAGAGGGGCGCCGGGATGTCCTGTAGTGGCACCGGCGCTCTTAGTGAAGCAGGACGTAGCGCCGTCAGAAGCAGACTCGTGAGGCTCGTAGGACAACGGCGCAGCAGACATAAATGTGAGCTGACATAAAGGGCAATGGCCCTATCATGGACGTTAACTAGGCCGAGACCACCTTTGTCCTTGGGGAGGGTAAGAGATACGTATCTGATCTTCAGTAACATACCAGTGGTGACGAAGTATCCCAGCGCTGCCATAATGCTACGAGCCAAGGGCTTCGGAATGGGTAGCGTTTGGGCGACATGCGGTATGCGGGACGCAAGGTATACATTGGCATAATACGCCCGCTGAACGATGTTGAGGGATCGCAACCGCTGATTTGCAATTCCGGCCCTAATTTGGTTAAGAAGGCGTCGATAATTGAGCGTCGTCGCGCGTCGCATGTCGTTCATGAAATCTAAGCCCAAGCAGCGTACAGTATCACTGAAGCGTAAGGGGGCAATGTGTTCCTGCGGTAGCCCAATCCCGATGCTCAAGGCGACGGACTTGTCAACGTTGATTTGGCTACCAGAAGCTGTACCGTAGGTTCCAATCCAGTCCAAAGCTGCGGCCATATCGTCAGCTCCTCGTATGACGATCATCAAATCATCCGCATATGCGGTGCAGCGATAGATGGAGCCGCCGAACTGTATCCCAGTGAGCCTGTCTCGGAGACCACACAACAAGGGTTCTAAGGCCAATGCAAATAACAATGTTGATAATGGACATCCCTGTCGTACTGATCGGCGGATCGGCATGGGTGCCGTCAGTCTTCCATTGACAAGAACTCGAGAAGTTGCACCATGTAGTAGGCGTGTCAACACTGTGATAAAGGGGTCGGGGTATTCCATGCGCCGTAGAACGGCCGTGAGGAAAGTGTGGCCCACACGGTCAAAAGCCTGGCTAAAGTCGATAGACACGAGGGCTGCCGGCAAACGTCTCACCCGTGCAAGGGAGATGAGATCTCTGTAACGACATAACGCAGTTCTGATGTTGTTGGGTCCCCCCAAGGACGTCTGATCGCCGGACAAGACGTGCAATAGTGTGCCGCGAATACGTTCTGATAGCAGCCTCGAAAAGATCTTGAAGTCGCTGTTCAATAACGTTAAGGGACGATAGTCGCGGACACGATTCCGTCCCTTCGGCTTATGGATGGGGACAATCAGACCTTCCAAGAATGGTGCAGGCAATGTTATACCCGGGGACATCAATTCCTGGCAAATTTCAATCAAACACGGTAGCAACAGTTGTTTAAAGGCTCGATAGAACTCTAATGGTAACCCATCGATTCCTGGTGATTTATGGGGAGCACCTTTACCAATGGCGCGGAGCACTTCCTCTTCTGTCACTTCTCCCAGTAAAGTCGGTACCATGTCTGGTGGAACTGTACCGTGGACATGTGCTGAAACGGTGTCTACCGTCGCCATATCGGGGAGCACTGCTGAATAAAGTTGAGCGTAATGCCCATAGAAGGCTTCTGCTATATCTGCTGTTCTACCACATGTCGACCGTCGTCGGTTATCATGTCGGTTACCAGTGCCCTACGGCGCCTCCTGCGTTCTATGAGCACGTGGTGCATAGATGGCCTTTCTGATTGTATCATGTCTGGAGCACGCGACCGTATAACAGCGCCTTGTAAATGATGGCGTGCTAAGGAGACGAGCTGCGCTTTCGCGCGATTGACTGTGATCTGCCTGTCAGGTGAGGGCTCCATAGCAAGACATTCCCGTAGGACGGTGTAATAAAAGTTTTCCGTGCTCCTCCTCCATGCCGCTGCTTCCCGGTCGTAAGCCATGAAGGTGCGTCTAAGAGCAGGCTTCGCACACTCAATCCACCAACTGAGGGTCGATCGGTACCGACCACGACGCCGTAAGGACGCGTTCCACGACTCTTCGACAGCACCTTTACATGCCGGCTCGTCCAGATGGGCGACGTTCAGTTTCCAGGGAGGCCTACTGCGCCACACACGTGCAGGTTTGAGGGCAATGGTGCAAATATAGGCTGTGTGGTCGGTGAATGCAGCGGGCCAGAGCTCTGCTCCTCTCGTCGCCGTCGAAAGGGTGCTTGTGACGTAAATCCTGTCCAACCGACTTGATGAATGGCTTGTATAATGGGTGTAACCAGGAGCTGGGCCATGGATGTGGCGCCACGTGTCAATCAGGTGGAGGTCACGCACTAGCATTTCCAATTCCGCACACGGGACGTGATGTGGCTGCTGATCAGATGGAGATAATGTACAGTTAAAATCTCCTCCGATCACCATATCGTCTATGTGGCCCATAAATAGACGCGTAACATCTTCCGAAAAAAAAGCGGGCCCGATCTCTCCGTCTCCCTGATCCTGAAGGGGCATATACATTGATGAGTCGTACACCGTTGACAGTTACTGCCATAGCTCTTGCACTCGGTAGGTACAGTACGTCCGTAGCCGCCAAACCGTCCCGTAGCAGAACAGCCACACCACAATCGGTAGAAGAGGCGTGGGAGATGTGGGCGGTATATCCGTAGAAGTCAGGGAAACTAGCGACACATACTTCCTGTAAGAGGGCCACGTCGATGTCCGCCGCATCAAGCATGCGATGTAGCATCGTCAGTTTGTGTGGTGCCCTTATCGCGTTGATATTGATTGTGGCAAGGCGAAAGGTGTGCTGCCTAGCCTCTTCACCTAGGGTAGACGCCATGGCAATAAAAGCTAACCGCAAGAGATGCCGGACCCACCAAACCCGTTACAAATTATGAGTCTTTCACGCTAGTAGTGGCATCCCCAATGCCGCCCCCTCCCCTGTCACCCGTGCCCTCGTCAGGAAGTTCCTCAACATCGTCCGACCACAGTGGGTGCAACACGATGCTGTGTGGCTGATCGGCACCTAAATCTCTCTCACGTACGTCGTCTTTGGTAGAGGTAGACGGATCGCCATCCATCGACGCGACCTGTCGCGTTTGTGGTGCAAGAAGTAACTGGGCACTCGTAGTATGGGCAAGTGAACCGTCTACACCACTTAGATCCTCAGCAGGCGCAGCATCCATGCTGTCTGATGAGATGTCACCTTCTTGACCGGCCGTGTGTAGGAGGCAATCGTCAGACGGGGTCCGCCGACGTCGCTTGCGTCGTCGGGGCGAACGTTGCTTTCGAACGTGGACATCCGTATCCGAATGTGGGAGGCAATCCAGCGTCGTATCACCTTCCGCTAGGAAAGCCGCGGTCGGGACAATGTTCGCGTCCACGTCCATCGCGTTCTGAATGTTATGTTGCGTCTGGAGTCCGTGGGACTGTTGCTGCTGTTGTTGCTGTGGAGGGGGCGACATATGGGTTGGCACCGAGGGTCCTTCCTCTTCCTCCCGTGGTACTTCCGGCGTCGATGGATGTGTCTGATCGCCCGTTTCGTCCTCAACTATGGTGCGCATCGTCGTCTGAGCGTACGTGAGGGGCAGGATTGTCGTCCCCGTCGGGGAAACGGAGTCTCCCACCGGTATCTGCGTAATTCTACGTTGTAAGCAGCTCGATCGAACATGGCCTTCCTGCCCACATCCGGAACAGGTACGCGGTTGACCGTCGTACATGATGATTGCACGGCAGCCACCGATGTTCAAATAGGACGGCACATGTTTCTTGAGCTCAAGTTTAATTTGGCGCACACCATTGTAGACCTTATACGTCGAGAAAGTTTGCCACTTTTCTGCAACGTGGCTGATAACATTGCCATATGGTCGGAAGGCGTCCTTGACAACTTCCTCTGGGACCTCGAAGGGGAGCTCAAAAACTCTTACAGTCCTTAGGCCCATGCCTGCATGATCCACCGTCACTGCACCGATATGCCCGTCAGCATGTTTGAATCGGAGAGAGTTCGAGTATTTAGAAACCACTGTCGCGCAGACCTCTGCACTGGTCATTTTAACATAAACCACGCTCGCCGTTATAGAAAAATGTATTCCGACGACAGTCGCCGGATCTAAACGTAGATCGTCGCGTATGAACTGTTCTATTTCATAGGCTCGAGGACGCGCGTGATCTGGTTGGAAAGTAATTTTGATCGTATCGTGGCGCCATGTGTGTGCCATAATCGCACTGAACTTGGAACAAATACAACTCGCGCCGCGAGAAGGTAAACACAAGCAAGCGCTCACGGTCGCGCACGGCGAGGCGCAGCGGACGTCCTCGCCCCACCGCAGCCGAAAGCAGACTGTTAAAGCATACTGTGCGTGGCAAGATGGTGCTGTCCAAAACTGGTGCTGAACAAGTGCGGTGCGCCACGGAGCATAGATGACAGGGGCGAACGACGGCTGCGGAGATGTGTGCGGGCGAGTAGTCGCGCAGCTGTTGAGCAACTGACCGCTCAGATGAACCACGGGGCTACAAACAGTTTTTTCTCGACAACTGTTCCGCGAATGTTGCTGCGTATGGACCTCCACAACAGGCGTCTGGTTCATGCACCCACGGTGACTCTTATTCATCATCGACGAAGGCTGGAATTAGTACGCCAGTGCCGCAACTTGCAACCGCAGCTTGGCGACAGGTGACCTTTCCAGATGAGTCACGTTTTGCACTAAATCAGACATATGGCATTTGGTATGTACGGCGTGAAACGTCTTAAATTAAACACCCTGCGTTTTATGGTCTGGGGAACGTATTCGTGGCATTCCCTGGGTGATCTCTTCATATTGGAAAGAGCAATGGCTCAGCACCAGTATACATCTATCTTTCGGGAACATGTCCACCCCTAAATGCAGCCTGGATATCCTCGCAAAATGGCATCTATCAGCAGGACAATGCAAGGTGTCTTACAGCTCGAAGAGTGTGTACATGGTTCAAAGAGCGCCAGGATGAATTTACTGTACTTTCCCGGGCAACAAACTCCCCAGATTTAAACCCAATCGGGTAACTATGGGACCACGTATTCGAGATAAAGTTAGTGAACTGATTATAGATGTTGACGCTGAAATTATCGGCATAACACAGCATCACTTAAATAATTCGACAATTCAGAGGCATCCTTTGCCGGGATACAGATCTCCGCCCCCGGTAGCTGAGTAGTCAGCTCGACAGAATGTCAATCCTAAGGGCCCGGGTTCGATTCCCGGCTGGGTCAGAGATTTTCTCCGTTCAGGAACTGGCTGTTGTGTTGTCCTAATCATCATCATTTCATCCCCATCGACGTGCAAGTCGCTGAAGTGGCGTCAAATCGAAAGACTTGTACCCGGTGAACGGTCTACCCGACGGAAGGCCGTAGTCGCACGATATTTAAATTTATTTTTTACCAGGATACAGATTAGCCAGCTGTTCATCAACGAGTTCCTTGCATGGCGGGGGAGTGGCTATGTACGTAAGAAACAGTATTCCATTTGAGTCCATAGACGTATCACTACACTGCAGTGAACACATATTTGAATGTTGTGCAGGCGCAGTTGAATTTAGTGAAACTAAACTTCTAATTGTTGTGGTTTATAGGTCCCCTGACTTCGACCTCAGAGCATTTCTGCTGAAGCTAAAGAGGGTTCTTGATTCACTTTGTAGTAAGTACCAGAAACTGGTTATGTGTGGTGACTTCAATATTAATTTTGTATACGGGGTGTTACAAAAAGGTACGGCCAAACGTTCGGGAAACATTCCTCACATATGAATAAAGAAAAGATGTTATGTGGGCATGTGTCCGGAAACGCTTAATTTCCATGTTAGAGCTCATTTTAGTTTCGTCAGTATGTACTGTACTTCCTCGATTCACCGCCAGTTGGCCCAATTGAAGGAAGGTAATGGTAACTTCGCTGCTTGTGTTGACATGCGACTCATTGCTCTACAGTACTAGCATCCAGCACATCAGTACGTAGCATCAACAGGATAGTGTTGATCACGAACGTGGTTTTGCAGTCAGTGCAATTTTTACGAATGCGGAGTTGGCAGATGCCCATTTGATGTATGGATTAGCACGGGTCAGTAGCCGTGGCGCGGTATGTTTGTATCGAGACAGATTTCCAGAACGAAGGTGTCCCGACAAGAAGACGTTCGATGCAATTGATCGGCGTCTTAGGGAGCACGGAACATTCCAGCCTATGACTCGCGACTAGGGAACACCTAGAACGACGAGGACACCTGCAATGGACGAGGCAATTCTTCGTGCAGTTGACGACAACCCTAATGTCAGCGTCAGAGAAGTTGCTGCTGTACAAGGTAACGTTGACCACGTCACTGTATGGAGAGTGCTACGGGAGAACCAGTTCTTTCCGTACCATGTACAGCGTGTGCAGGCACTATCAGCAGCTGATTGGCCTCCATGGGTACACTTCTGCGAATGGTTCATCCAACAATGTGTCAATCCTCATTTTAGTGCAAATGTTCTCTTTACGGATGAGGCTTCATTCCAACGTGATCAAATTGTAAATTTTCACAATCAACATGTGTGGGCTGACGAGAATCCGCACGCAATTGTGCATTCACGTCATCAACACAGATTTTCTGTGAACGTTTGGGCAGGCATTGTTGGTGATGTCTTGATTGGGTCCCATGTTCTTCCACCTACGCTCAATGGAGCGCGTTATCATGATTTCATACGGGATACTCTACCTGTGCTGCTAGAACATGTGCTTTTGCAAGTACGACACTACATGTGGTTCATGCACGATGTAACTCTTGCACATTTCAGTCGAAGTGTTCGTACGCTTCTCAACAACAGGTTCGGTGATCGATGGATTGGTAGAGGTGGACCAATTCCATGGCCTCCACGCTCTCCTGACCTCAACCCTCTTGACTTTCATTTATGGGGGCATTTGAAAGCTCTTGTCTACGCAACAGCGGTACCAAATGTGGAGACTCTTCGTGCTCGTATTGTGGACGGCTGTGATACAATACGCCATTCTCCAGGGCTGCACCAGCGCATCAGGGATTCCATGCGACGGAGGGTGGATGCATGTATCCTCGCTAACGGAGGACATTTTGAACATTTCCTGTAACAAAGTGTTTGAAGTCACGCTGGTACGTTCTGTTGCTGTGTGTTTCCATTCCATGATTAATGTGATTTGATGAGAAATAATAAAATGAGCTCTAACATGGAAAGTAAGCGTTTCCGGACACATGTCCACATAACATATTTTCTTTCTTTGTGTGTGAGGAATATTTCCCGAAAGTTTGGTGTACCTTTTTGTAACACCCTGTATGATGGTGCAAGAAAAAGGATGTTGGTAGATCTCCTAAATTCATATTATCTGATGCAGACTATCTTTTCCAACTAGGGTGCAGGGGAACAGTAGCACAGCCATATACAATATTTTTATTCATTCTTCATTACTAGATGGGCATTCTGTTAGTAAAAGTGTGAATGGCCTTCCAGACCATGCTGCCCAAATTTTAACACTAAATGACTTTTATACTAAAACATATGTCATATTTAATTACAAACTATGTAGGAAAGTTAATCCAGCAGCGATAGAGACTTTTTTAAACCTTGTGCAGGAACAAGAGTGGCACGATGCTTATAGTGCCGATAACAAAGATGATAAATACAATGCTTTCCTTAACACATTTCTCATGAGTTGCTTTCCATTAGAACGCTCCAAACGGGATACTAGCAGTAATAGGCAGCCCAGATGGCTGACTAGTAGGATAAGGATATCTTGTAGAACAAATAGGGAATTATATCAAAATGTTAGAATTAGTCACAATCAAGATACAGTGGCCCATTACAAACATTATTGTAAGGTGCTTAAAAATGTTATTAGGAAGGCAAAGAGTATGTGGTATGGAAATAGAATAGCTAATTCACAGGATAAAATTAAAACATATGGTCAGTTGTGAAGGAAGTGTATCGTCAGCAGCAAGAGGTCGACGATATAAAGTCAGTTTGCAGTAAAAATATTTCTGTTACTGGTAAATCAGACAAATGTACAGTATTTAACATTCATTTTCTGGACATTGCTGGTGAATTAAATAAAAATTTAGTTTGTACAGGGAATCATATAACTTTATTGGCAAATGTCTTTCCGAGATTGATGTCTGAAGTACTCCTCTGTGACACAGACAAAAGGGAGATTGAGTCAATAATTAAATCATTGAAGACTAAGGACTCTCATGGTTATGATGGGGTGTGTAGCAGAATATTAGAGTACTGTGCTGCACATGTTAGCCCTGTATTTAGCCGTATTTGTAATTTTTCCTTCAGGAGTGGTCAGTTTCCTGGGCGATTAAAGTACTCAGTAGTAAAGCCGCTTTATAAAAAGGGAGAAAGGGATAATATAGATAATTTTAGACTTATATCTATGCCATCAGTGTTCGCTAAAGTTATTGAAAAGGCTGTGTATGTATGAATAGCTGATCGTTTTATATCTCACGATTTGCTATCAAATGTACAGTTCGGCTTTAGAAGTCATTTAACAACAGAAAATGCTATAATCTCTTTTCTCTGTGGGGTACTGGATAGGTTGGTTAAACAAAAGTTTTCGAACACTTGGCATATACTTTGATTTAACTAAGGCATTTGATTGTGCTGATCACAAAATATTGCTCCAGAAGTGGGACCATTACGGAATACAGGGAGTAGCTCACAATTGGTTCACCTCTTTCTTTAGCAACAGGCAGCAATATACACGATGTTGGTGACGGCTGTGATGTGGGGTCTGAGTGGGTTACTGTCAAGTGGGGGGGGGGGGGGGGGGTGCCCCAGTGATCAGTGTTGGGACCACTCCTGTTCCTTATTTGTATAAATGATATGCCCTCTAGTATTACAGGTAACTCTAAAATATTTCTGTTTGCTGATGACACTAGCTTGGTAGTAAAGGATGTTGAGTGGAACATTGGCTCGGTTTCAAATAGTGCAGTACAAGACTTAAGTTTGTGGCTTGTAGAAAATAAACTAACGTTAAATCACAGTAAGGCTCAGTTTTTACAGTTTCTGACACACAATTCAACAAAACCTGACGTTTTAATTTCACAGTAGGGGCATATAATTGTGAAACTGAACAGTTCATATTTCTAGGTGTTCAAATAGATAGTACGCTGTCGTGGAAAGACCACGTTCAGGATCTTGTTGACAGACTTAATACTGCCACTTCTACTATTCGAACGGTGTCTGAAGTGAGTGATCGTTCGACACGAAAATTAGCCAACTTTGCTTATTTTCATTCGCTTATGTCGTATAGTATTATATTTTGGGGTAACTCTTCCCATTCTAAAAGGATATTTTTGTCTCAGAAACAGGCGTTTCGGGCAATAAGTGGTGTAAGTTCACGAACGCCTGTCCACGAGTCGGACTTTTTCCTCTCAATATATATATTTCTTACTGTCATTTCTTGTTAACAGTATTAGCTTATTCCCAAGAATAAGCAGTTTTCACTCGGTTAATACTCGGCAGGAATCAAATCTGCATTTTGATCGGCCTTCCTGAACTCTTGTGCAGAAAGGTGTGCAGTACACTGCTGCATCCATTTTCAATAAGCTACCACTCGAATCCAAATTTCTCAGCAGTAATCCATGCGCTTTCAAATCGAAACTGAAGAGTTTCCTCATGGGTCACTCCTTCTATCCTGTTCAGGATTTCATTGGTAAATTAAGTTTATTCTCATTGTATTGTTGACTGCGTTTACTTAATCTTATGGACTCACTTTTTTCGGGTTCGTAACGTTTACTTAATCTTATGGACTGACGTTTTTCGGGTTTATAATCATTTGTTTTTACCTGTTATTACTTTTATGTTGTAATTTCATGTACTGACACCTTCCATGACCTTGGAGATTTGCTCGTCGATTTGGTCCTACGGAACTTGACATGTAAATAAAATAAAATAACGTCGATCGGGCTATTCGCACGTGGATCCTCAACTGGGAAACCTAGCGCGACTGGCCGCAACAGTGGAGTAGGCCTGTGTCCACATGCCTGTCGGTCACTTCTAGAACCTTATTGACTCTCTTCCTGTACATCTAGCAGCGACCTGCGCTGCGAAAGGTGGTCAGGCATTTGTCAGGTGCTCACGTTAATGGGACTGGGCAGTATAAGTAAAATCTGTTTCGGCTTACCGTTTTCTTAGTAAAACATCTTGAACCTCGTCAATTTATTTGTCGCCTTCGATTGCGGTCTGTTTTAGTCATAAATTAATCGGCATCCGTATGCAGTTTAAAAAGACAACTTCACATATTTTTACTCATGAATTTCAGAATAATTTCTGCACCATCTTAAAGTGTCTACGGGAGAATAGGGCGGAAGGCCCATTTGCACGAGCTTCACATCACTTTCAGGCGTTGGATAAATTGTGATATATTATAGGTGGTGAATATAATGTCTGTGCGCTGGAAGACTGCGTGAAGGTAAGCCTCATTACCATCACTAATTTGTATGATATTCCTGCCATGGTTGTTTCGCGAGAATTATGCGGCAGGAGATTATATGATACTTGGCTCTTCTTGGCACATACGGTGTCAGAAATTTTTTTGTCCCTTCTCATTTACTATCCGTGCTTATTCTTACCTTTCTCACAGATAAGGGGAAGCTATACTATTGAATAAATGTCGAAGACGCATCAGTCAGTGCTCTCTCGAAGACTTCACACTAATTTGTAGCAATTTTTTCGGCATTATAACACCGAAACTATAGCGTGCATTTAATAGATTGTCAACTTTACACTAGAAAAATCTTATAAAATGAAGCATTTACTTTTCTTTTCGCATAGATTTCCGCGATGCAAATTGGTACCTAAAATCTTTTCACACATTCACACATCACCTGTTCGCCTGATAAAATTGTCCTTTCGCGCGCCGTATAGAAATTTGCGAAAAGATCAGAAAAAAATTCATATTATCATTCAGAGAAATAGAAAAAATTGGATTCCTACTTCGTCAGTTTAACATATCATGGAGGAATTGAACTTGCATTGTGCCACCTGAATCATTTTTCACATTTAATACGTTCCTCACATTTTTTCCCAAAGGTTTCACCGAGAACCATTAATATGCCACCTCCGAAGGTCTCTAGTATTCCGCAGAACACGTAGTTCAATTAAACGCCGCGTGAAAACGTTCAGGCGGTAGCCAAATACACTACTGGCCATTAAAACTGCTACACCACGAAGATGCCGTGCTACAGACACGAAATTTAACCGACAGGAAGAAGATGCTGTGCTATGCAAAAGACTAGCTTTCCAGAGCATTCACACAAGGCTGGTGCCGGTGGCGACACCTACAACGTGCTGACATGAGGAAAGTTTCCAACCGATTTCTCATACACAAACCGCAGTTGACCGGCGTTGCCTGGTGAAACGTTGTTGTGATGCCTCGTGTAAGGAGGAGAAATGCGTACCATCACGTTTCCGACGTTGATAAAGGTCGGATTGTAGCCTATCGCGATTGCGCTTTATCGTATCGCGACATTGCTGCTCGCGTTGGTCGAGATCCAATGACTGTTAGCAGAATATGGAATTGGTGGGTTCAGGAGGGTAATACGGAACGCCGTGCTGGATCCCAACGGCCTCGTATCACTAGCAGTCGAGATAACAGGCATCTTATCCGCATGGCTGTAACGGATCGTGCAGCCACTTCTCGATCCCTGAGTCAACAGATGGCGACGTTTGCAGGACAACAACCATCTGCCACGAACAGTTCGACGACGTTTGCAGCAGCATGGAATATCAGCTCGGAGACCATGGCTGCGGTTACCCTTGACGCTGCATCACAGACAGGAGCGCCTGAGATGGTGTACGAATGGCAAAACGTCATTTTTTTCGGATGAATGCAGGTTCTGTTTACAGCATCATGATGGTCGCATCCGTGTTTGGCGACATCGCGGTGAACGCACATTGGAAGCGTGATGATATGGGGTGCCATTGGTTACACGTCTCGGTCATCTCTTGTTCACACTGACGATACCTTGAACAGTGGGAGTTTTATTTCAGATGTGTTACGACCCGTGCATCTACCCTTCATTCGATGCCTGGGAAACCCCACATTTCAGCAGGATAATGCACCACCGCATGTTGCAAGTCCTATAAGGGCCTTTCTGGATAGAAACTGTTCGACTGCTGCCCTGGCCAGCACATTCTCCAGATCTCTCACCAATTGAAAACGTCTGGTCAATGGTGGCTGAGCAACTGGCTCGTCACAATTCGCCAATCTCTACTCTTGATGAACTGTGCTATCGTGTTGGAGCTGCACGGGCTGCTGTACCTGTACACGCCATCCAAGTTCTGTTTGACTCAATTCCCAGGCGTGTCATGGCCGTTATTACGGTCAGAGGCGGTTGTTCTGGGTACTGATTTCTCAGGATATCTGCACCCAAATTGCGTGAAAATGTAATCACATGTCAGTTCTACTACAATATATTTGTCCAATGAATACCCGTTTATCATCTGCATTTCTTCTTGGTGTAGCAATTATATTGGCCAGTAGTGTAGTACAGTGCTCATCCCTTTGTGTACTTTCTGTTTATGACTACTAGGGCCTATCGTCTTATTATATTATGCAGGCAGTAGTGCTCCATACAGACCTCTTAGCTACCACCCGTGGCCACCAACACGCAGTAAAATTATGCCGCAGAGTTGAGGCATGGGCACTGTTGCCCTACCAGTACCATGTGGAGGTGAGGCTGCGTAGAGTTCGTTTGTCTGCACTCTGATATTATCTTTAATTTACGTACAGCAATTACACTTATTTTTAAAGAAAAATACAGAAATCTGAAAGTACGAGATTATAAATTTATGGCATATTTTAAGAAGAAAATAAAAAGAAGAAACGAAAGAGTAGATACAGATGTCCCTTCACCAACGCTACCTGGGTAAAGGGACTTGGTATTGAACATCAAGTCCAGTGTCGCTGTGTGGTGCTACCCATTTTAGTATTATCCGCATGGGAAACTTTATTTGTTCAGTCAATGGGGATGTAATCTAATTTACGTGGGCGTTCTTTGTTATCGTGCTGCGTCAGTTAATATATATTAGGTTACATAACAACTACTGCAACTAGATTAGTTAGTATCTTTGGAATTATATCCTGCCTCGATACAATCTAAATAACTTATACACAGGCCTCACGTAGAAAGAAATAACAAGCCACAACTAACCAAATTATTAATGTTGTAAAAACATATTTGTGTAACAAAAGTACTGGCCTCCAGAAAAGTAAAATTTCAAAATGTTCGCTAGAGGTGGAAGCGGATAATACTATATACTACCGACGGACGTTTACGAAAATCGAGAAAAGGTGAACGAATGTATCCGATTCAGCAAGAAACATCTACAAGCTATAGTCATCCCAGGTTGACTGAAAACAATAAAAGGTTTATATTAGCCAATCATATAGGAAATTGAAAAAATTCAGGGTACATGCACCATGTTTTCATTCACAAAACTCGTCGTGGCTGTGGACCCCATAAAAATAAAATTTCAAAATGTTTGCCAGAGGTAGAACGGGGTAAAATTATATACTGTCAACGGACGTTGACAAAAATGGTAAGTAGTTGAAGGAATCTATAAGATTTAACAGTAAATGTCTACAATCTGCAGTCATCCCATGGTGTTTGAAAATGAGCAAAGGTCGAAATTGGCTAATCGCATAGATAACAAAAAATAATAATAATAATAAATTACAGCCTACCTGGACCATATTGTCATTCGACAAAACATGTTGAGGTTCTGGACCCAGATAAATAAAATTTTAAAACAAAGCTAGTTTCTTTAAGTAGTGTACTTGTTAACTTTGTATATATTGAGTAAATGTATGTCCTGCCGCTGTTGCGTATTAAGACTGTTTGAATTACTGATTCCTTACTTTATATTACATTTTTATTAAATTTATATTGCTACCTATACAATGATGTGTTCATTTATGTTACTAGTTAACTATGATGTGCACAGGTTAACGTGGACTCTAAAACAGTATCTACCCGTGAACTGTTCTAATTATTTCTACTTTTAATTACATTCATGCATGATGAGATATAATTGCGATCATTGTCTAATGTTCATGTTACTTGTTGTGAGTTTTTTTTTTCATTTTACGTGAATTTTGTCTGTCTATGTTATGTCAAAGTTGTCACTGTCACTCTTATCATCGTCAGTACCGGAGCTACTCGAGCTATATATGTCGGTGTGTTTTCATCTTCTCCACGTTCTGTATTGACAAGTATTTTTTTAAATGTCGTTTTCTGATTTTTAAATGTTGTTAGTGACAGCGTGTAGTTGCGTCCATGTACGCGGGTTTCTCAGTGCTTCGTGTAGTGTAGTTTCCATTGTGTGTTCTATGTTGCGAAATAAGTGCCAGTATCTAACGCATTCCAGACGGAAGTGTTTTGGAGAACCAGTTTTCCCACACTTCCATCGATTGTTTTCTGAGAGCGACACGCACTGCAACTGTGTGGCGTAAAGGCGATGTCAAGTCACATAATAAACCATGCCTCTCAAGGGTTGACATGGCGCGTCCGTAAGCACTCCCAGATACTGCGACGAAATGAATATATTCGACGGCCCTTATCCCTCTCGTCGAACTCTTATTGTCAAGTGTCCACATGTGAATCGCCGGCTGCTGTGGCCGAGCGGTTCTAGGCGCTTCAGTCTGGAACCACGCGACTGTCACGGTCACAGGCTCGAATCGTGCCTCGCGCATGGATGTGTGTGACGTCCTTAGGTTAGTTAGGTTTAAGTAGTTCTGAGTTCTAGGGAACTGATGACCTCAGATGTTAAGTCCCATAGTGCTC
Source organism: Schistocerca americana (assembly GCF_021461395.2). Classification (NCBI taxonomy): domain Eukaryota; kingdom Metazoa; phylum Arthropoda; class Insecta; order Orthoptera; family Acrididae; genus Schistocerca; species Schistocerca americana. The sequence goes on along the minus strand of NC_060122.1, from coordinate 787,470,707 downwards.
AGAGCCATTTGAACCACATGCGAATCTATTAGGTGGCACCTATCTTCTAAGTCCTGTCCAGTGATCTGCAACACTACCTCAGGTCTGGCCATCTTCTTCCAGATGTTGCAGCCCGATAGCTGATGGTGATGTCGATTGGGGATATTCCATGCATCTCATAGGGCGAATCGATTGATGCGGTGGCGAACACCCTAGATCGTCTGTGTAGCACACGCTTCTGCACCCTCCTAATAGTGATCCTGTTCATAACGAGAAAGAGGGTCTGTGCACATGGACTACCTGCAAGACTCAATCAATATCGACTCAAAACCACTCTTGTGCGTATGTCTGTATCGAGCCGAAACTATTGATCCTTTGCTCATGATTAGTGTTCGTTGAAGCTATGCTGTTCCTCAAATTGTACCACCAGACATAGAGTTAAAACTTCGCGTTTTATGAAACTTCCTGGCAGATTAAAACTGTGTCCCCGACCGAGACTCGAACTCGGGACCTTTTCCTTTCGCGGGCAACTGCTCTACCATCTGAGCTACCGAAGCATGAGTCACGCCCGGTACTCACAGCTTTACTTCTGCCAGTATCTCGTCTCCTACCTTCCAAACTTTACAGAAGCTCTCCTGCGAATCATATCAGCGCACACTCCGCTGCAGAGTGAAAATCTCATTCCGGAAACATCCCCCAGGCTGTGGCTAAGCCATGTCTCCGCAGTATCCTTTCTTTCAGGAGTGCTAGTTCTGCAAGGTTCGCAGGAGAGCTTCCGTAAAGTTTGGAAGGTAGGAGACGAGGTACTGGCAGAAGTAAAGCTGTGAGTACCGGGCGTGAGTCGGGCTTCGGTAGCTCAGGCAGTCAGCCTTCGGCGGCGCAGCGGTTCGGACGGTGTTTACGTCCCTGCCGCACGTCTGCGCGAGAGGTGTTTACGTTACGTGTGTAGCGGTGTGTGGCGGTATACATAGAACGAATCATGGCCTTGTCGTTCCGCAAATCGACACTGAAATTTAGTTTTGCTAACGAATATGCTCGACCGAAGGCTTACGAGATCGAACGTTATTTACGGGACGAGATGAAAATCGAACCTGACGTTCTAGTTGGAATACACTTATCTATGGTCAGCAGCGTGGTCTATGTCAAGCTCATAAATGAAGCGGCATGTGACGAACTACTACTTCGACACCGACAAGGACTTCGTTTCTGTCATTCGGACGGGAATGTTGGAGCGGTAACTGTTGAACACGCCGGCATGGGCCTCCGAACGATCCGCGTCTTTGAGCTTCCATTCGAAGTGCCAGAAGAATTGGTGACAGACGCCCTGCGTCCTTACGGAACGGTCCTATCCCACGTGGCTGAAAAATGGGCGAGTTTCAAGACGTATCCTGTCCTCAATGGCGTCAGACAAATACGGATCGAACTCCGAAAACACGTCCCGTCATACTTGTACATAGCCGGTTGTCGGGCGATTGTCATTTACGACGGACAACCAAGGACGTGCTCTGGATGTGGGAAGGAGGGACACATACGTTGTGAGTGTGCTCAACGAAGGTTATTACAGCTGCCACGGGATGATCCACCCCTCACGCCGCATCCGACTGTGCTCCCCATGACTTACGTCGCCGCATTACGCGATGACGTGGGCCGCGAGACAGACGCGTACCGGAACACACAGACAGCGACGGATCGTGGCGAGCCACAGAAAGACGACGTTGCGCTGGACCGCCTGCAGCAGTCACAGGGCGCCCTCTCTTCGGTTCCGCTTGCGGCCCCTTCAGATAAGGCACTTGGAGACGTCGATCAGACGACGGCGCATGATTCCGACGTCCCCCACGAACAACTGGAGACCATGCTGACCTCTGATTCCGAGGCCCGGCAACGTAAACAGCGCTCACCAAAACGCCGGAAGAAGCGTCGCCTCACGGTGGAGAACGACCACTCTGATCTAGCAGACAATTCTGAGAAGTTTACGGGTACAGAACAGACGACCATGGATACAGAAGAACTGCCTAGCGTGGATGCAACGGTGGCCAGCGGGACGGCGGCACGACCTACCGCTGACGATGCTCCAGACTCAGCGAAGGAGCTCGATAGACGGCAACAGGCTACTGAGGAGGCTACGGCGCCTGCACCGCACGACAACGATGGGACACTAGGGGACTGGTCAGAAGAGCCACCCCCGTGGGGAACAGATGATGCCGAAGGAACTGCTCCCACGCACTCTCCCGGTGTAAGACCGGAAGGGTGCACGGAATAACGGCAGACCATACGAGGGTACGGCGGGGGACGTTAGTACGACAGCAGCCTATGTACGGAAGAATTAGCGACCGTACGGTGCCCTATCTACGTTGACAGCCATGCAACAAGCTTATCGGATAGGGTCTGTTAACATCAATAGCATTGGGACGCCGGTAAAAATCAAGATGCTCAGTGACATGATCAAGGCTGCGGATTTAGACATAGCACTATTACAAGAAGTTCGGGTACTTCCCCCCTCGGACTTTTACGGTTACAACATTTACTGTTCCCCGTGTGACGAGAGGGGCGTTGGCACAGCTATACTATTAAAGGAAGGGATACGTGCAGACGAAGTGGAATATTTGCCTTCTGCCCGTGGTACGGCCGTGACCATGGGTGGAATACGTTTGATCAACATATACGCACCGTCAGGCTCGGATAAGAGAAGGGATAGAGCAGATTTTTACGCCCATGAGGTTACACCGTTGTTCCAGGGACGATACGATGGTTGCATACTCGGCGGCGATTTTAATTGTGTGCTCGATAGAAAGGACCAACAACCTAACTATACTACTAGCCAAGAACTTAGGGAGCTAGTCAACGGGATGGAATTAGTCGATACATGGGACCTGAAGTATCGAAACCAACCGGGATATACATTTTTTACTAGCCACTCCGCGGGCCGTTTGGACCGGATCTACGTTTCAAGGGCGTTAGCAACGTCGACGGTGGACGCAGAAATATGGCCGACGGCATTTACAGACCACGAGGCATATATTTGTACGGTTAACCTTAATAGACAGCAGGTGTGGAGACGGAGGGGTAATTGGAAGATGAACGTCTCCCACCTGCGAGATGCAGAATGCCGACGCATGGTGGAGGACGCGTGGCATGGCTGCCTCCGTCGACGAAATTCTTTCGGTTCTGTCCTGCAGTGGTGGATCGAGTGCGCGAAGCCAGCTTTACGGAGGACGTTAATAGGTTACGGGTAGGAAGTTTCTCAATGGCAGCGCACGACCACTGAGTTTTACTTTACGGCTCTCCGGGAACTGTTAGCTCAACCACCTACACCAGAACGCCAGACGGCCGTCCACCGAGTTAAGGCGGAGCTGGTACAACTTGCGAAGCAGAGGATGGCAGGTACGATGATACGCGCGAGGTCGCAGGATTTCCTGCCCAACGAGGTTCCCTCGATGCATTATGTGATAAAGGAAAGACGAAGAGGACGCAGGAATTTAATACATGAGATCGATCTCGGCGATGGCCGTCGTTTTACAACACAGAGGGGCATAGCACAGGCGTTCACGGATCATTTTAGCAGATTCTATGCGAGCAACGGGGAGGGTCAGAGGGAGCTGGGGAACGTCCTGGAAGAGATCCCAGACGCGACGAGTGTGAACGGGGAAGCGGACGGGTTATCTGAAATTACGTGTGAAGAGCTGGAGGAAGCGATTACACGAGGTGCTTGCAACAAGTCCCCAGGTCCAGACGGATTCCCGTTGGAATTTTACCGTGCCTTTGTGACCATTATGACACCGATGTGGCTATGTATGTTTAATGAGCTTCTGCAGCAAGAAGTACCGGTTCACATTCAATTCACGGAAGGGCTCATGATACCAATACCGAAGCCCCGTGGTGGCAAACGGCCTTGTGATTATCGCCCCTTGACCCTCCTTAATAGTGACTACAAGATCTTCATGCGCATCCTGGGAAGTCGTATCAAAAAGTCGCTGGAGAATCGAATACATGCCGATCAGACTTGTCTTGGCGGCATCAGTAATATCCACACAGCCTTGGGAGACTATCGTGACGTCGTCGCCCTCGCGGCTGCATGCCGCCTCCGGGGGGCGATGGTCGCAGTAGATTTCGATCATGCTTTTGATCGCGTGGATCATGTGTACCTCGCGGCGGTGATGAATAGGATGGGTGTCTCGCCATTATTGACCAATGCTGTGATGCGTTTGTTGCACGGCACCAGATCAGCGATGGCGGTCAACGGAGGGAGAACTGAGTATTTTAAGATCTTAAGATCAGTGAGACAGGGTTGCCCCTCGTCGATCCTCCTTTATGCAATCGCCTTAGAACCGTGCCTCGCAGGCCTTCGCCGCCGTCTTAGCGGGATCTCCCTACGGCAATTATCATTCAAATGCAGAGCATACGCGGATGATATTGTGTTCCTCGTACGGAATGAGAGGGAGACTCAAACAGCACTGGATTGGCTACAGACGTATGGGATGGCAGCTGGAAGTGTGGTCAACTACCGAAAATCACAATTCATGCATGTGGGGCGTGGACTAGAACCAGGAACGGAAGGACCCTTACCTGCGGTGGAAACCCTCCGCTGTTTGGGTCTCACCTTTCATAAAGAGACAGCGAGAACGGCTGCGGACAACTACCGAAGATTGTTACTCAGAGTCCGCACGGCAGTACGACTAAATGCCCTACGGTCGATGGATATGCTGCAGCGAGTGTTACTCGTCAACCTTTATCTCGCGCCCATGATGTGCCACCTGGCACACCTTCTCCCCTTGACGCGCACGATGGCTATGAGGATTCAGGCGGCTTTTGGGTACTATGTGTGCCTGGGACAACTCTTTAAGTTACAGTACAACACGCTTACCCTCCCAGCGCGAGAGGGGGGGCGTTGGTTTAGTGAACGTGCACGAGAAGGCGCGTGCCATGTATATTAATACTATGCTCAAACGGTGGCGCAACAGGAATCACTCGCTTACGGGGACGATCATCGAAGAACTCGTACCCACATCGCATCTTCCTCCAGTCAGTGTCGGCCATATACCACCCCCTTTAACGTATGTGCGCACGTTCCTCGTGGAACACAGTTACGTTCGAGAGCGTTTACCGACGACCCGACAGTCGACATCGAAGGACGTGTACCATCTGCTTCTTCGACAGATCGCCCGGAATAGGGTGGAACGTAAACATCCAGCTGTTAATTGGCACGTGGTGTGGCGCACGGTCCACCACCCCCACCTACCTACATCTGTCAGGTCAACATGGTACATTGTCGTCAACAGAAAATACCCTACAAATGATAAAAAGTACGCAATACATTTGGCGGATTCGCCCTTGTGTCAGCAATGCGGCGTGCTGGATACGGACGACCATCGGCTGGTCTGCGGCGGGGCATTGGCTGTCTGGACTCTCGCAAGAAAGATAATAGCGTTCATGCGGCGCACTATCTATACAGCCGTTTGTTCTGACATAGTATTTTTTCCAGAGGAAACGTATTTTCCGCGTCATAAGACGAACGCAGTGGCGTGGATCACAGGTATGACGGTCCATTACATCTATAGAGACACACGTACGAACTTACTGAACGTCCTGGATTACTGGCAATACTTGCAAGATGGACACACGAAACTATTACGGCTACAAAAGTACAAGGATTGGTATGCCAATTTCCTGGTAACGCTATTTGCGGACCCGCCATACACTTGGGGTGTGCCGGGTGCGCAAAGATGAGCGGCGGTGCTTTCGTTGTGAAGCCGACCAAGTAATGTGATCGACTAAGAACACTATGCGAGTATGCGACCTACGAAAAACTCACGCTTGAACAGTTAGCAATTGGATGTATTTCAAATTTTGTTTTCATATCCATAAATACTTTTCTTTAGGGTGCCGGAGGTGGCCCCATTTTGATTTTGTTGTTATTTCATGCTGCATGATAGGACGGCAGCGAGGTTCCTTCCAGGACAGTTATCATGTGTCAGGACGTACTATGTTTATTTTGTGAATAATAAAGGTTTCTGTTTCTCCTTTCTCTTACCTTCCTTCATATTAAAACAAAAAAACAAAAAAAAACAAAAAAAAAGTTGGTAGAGGACTTGCCTGCGAAAGGCAAAGGTCCCGAGTTCGAGTCTCGGTCCGGTAAAAAAAAAAAAAAAAAAAAAAAGGTGGTAGAGCACTTGCCCGCGAAAGGCAAAGGTACCGAGTTCGAGTCTCGGTCGGGCACACAGTTTTAATCTGCCAGTAAGTTTCATATCAGCGCACACTCCGCTGCAGAGTGAAAATCTCATTCGCGTTTTATGTTTTTGTTATTGGCTTTAACTGCCGGGTGCCTTAGTAGTGGTCCTTTAAGCATTATGTATTGCGTTCCATGTCCCTGACATCGTGACGAAACAAAGAGCATCCCTCCACCTCCCCGATTTTACTTTTAAGCCTAACCTGCAATGCGCTCTGGTTCGGGTTGGTTAGTAACAAGCCCCCCCCCCCTCCCCCCGTCAATCTGCCCCATACGTTAATAGCCGCCTCCGTTATGTTTGTTGAATTCGGTGTTGTTAACGAATTTATTGTTTAAAGGCTCCCCCCCCCTCCCCGGCAATCTGCCCCATACGTTAATAGCCGCCTCTGTTAGGTTTGTTGAATTCGGTGTTGTTAAGGAATTTATTGTTTAAAGGCCCCCCCCCCCCTCACCGGCAATCTGCCCCATACGTTAATAGCCGCCTCTGTTATGTTTGTTGAATTCGGTGTTGTTAACGAATTTATTGTTTAAAGGCCGAATTCTTGAAATATGTTTTTATCTTGCCTATCATCTTGCGAGGTGGTATATGTGTAATGTAGAGCATGTAGTATATTTTATGTAAGTCTACATTTTATGGGTTTTATTTAAATAGTCATTTTAGGTTATAACGTTGCCACCCTTCCACCGTAAGAGTCCCTAAAAAAGAAAAACAAATTGCACTTTCGGCGGCAAATAATTTGAGTATTGTACCATTTCCATTCCTCTTACGGGGTGCATAGTTTACGTGTTTGTGTGAGTTGCTAAAAATTTAGTTTAAAGTAATCTGGTGTGTTGCAGATTTGCACCACCATACTGTTTCAGAGGTCGTTGTGAGCGGTCGTGACTACGGCAGTGTTGAAATGGAGCAGGCAAGCTTCTCAGCCCAAAGGCCATACTGTTAATATTGTTCTTTCTGCCTCTAAATAAAATTGTAACTTGATGTTTCGAGGGTGCTTTTCCTGCTTATAATCTTATATCTGTTTCTGAAAAAGCTTTTAGGAATAAAATTCACATTTGTTAAAAGTAATTTTATTTTCCATCAGTTACTTCGTGACAACTACTTCCACGGTCACCTAGTGTGATTAAATGTGTTAATGTTCTTGATGAATCGCTAGTAAATAAAGTAAATTCTTTAAGAAAAGATTTTGAAAGTGTAAATTTACGGTTCAGATATCAGATTAACAAGACATATGAACTTTTCTCTATAAACTTTATTTTGCTTCCAAGGGTATACATTTCATTAGTCAAAAGTCTTGCTGTACATGAAGTCGCTAATACAGTTTCTCTTTAAAACAAATTATCTAAAATGTTACAAAGGTAAACATTATAAAAATAGGCTTCTTATATTCGAAATATACGGAAGATCAAAGGAATCCATACAGTCCGTAACTGATCCTCGAACAGGAGTCTTTCTCTTCTGCGGATAACCGACGGTTATTCTCTACAGAACTGACGCTGCCCCGTTATTCAGTGATGCCCGTTATACGTGATTATAGCCAGACATCAGTCTTCTCCTTCTTCTTCCCTGACTCCGCCGATCATCCGCACGGCGGCGTCCACGCTGAGCACCGACTCGAGCGAGTAGAGGGGCTGCTGCAGCACGAGCACCATGGTGACGTCGATGGCCTCGTAGATGGCGGCGAGCAGCTCGAGGCTCCTGGCGGACGAGAAGTCGCAGGAGGTGACGGTGGAGAGGTCGAGCACGACGTGCGTGAGGCGGCGCGGCTGCGGCGCGGCGCCGGCGCGCACGCGCCACTGCGGCGTCGCCGCCTGCTCGGCGCGCTCCAGCAGGTCGCGCTGCTGGGCGGAGTCCGGCTCGGCGGCCAGCGCCAGCCGCTGCAGCTCCAGCACCCTGGCCGGCTCCACGCCCACCGCGCCGAACACCTGCTCGCGCAGCTCGTCCCGGCTGGGGAACGCCAGCGCCGCGCCGGCCAGCAGCCGCACTACGCGCACGCCGGGCCGCTCCACGGCGGCCGCGTTGCCGTCCAGTTCCACGTACGCCGGGGGCCCTGCGCGTACAGTGACCGTACAAAGTGAGCGAGAACTCGGAAGCGCAAAACGAGAATTGTGTCAGCAACATCTCTTTGCACTTCGAGTCACACGATTCTGGGATGGCGCTCGTATAGCGCTTAGCGTATTTTGAAAATTATTACTTTGTCCCTCCTTTCAAGACACAAACGTCCATAATGCCAATTCCCACACCTTCTACCCCTCTGCAAGTGTGCTACATGGCTCTGTCCTCTCCTCTCCCCTCTCCTCTACCTCCTGTACACGGCAGATATGCCCCCCCCCCCCTCCAGTACACCTCTTGCAATATGCCGATGACACCGCATTCCTCGCCCTCGCTCCTACCCTCCAACGGTCCCAACGCCTTCTCCAGAATCACCATGACCTTTTTGCCACATGGTGTAACCAGCGGCTCCTGACAATCAATCCTTCCAAGACCCATGCAATCATCGTAGGTCGTACCACTCGCTCCTTCCGGGTCCTGAATTTCTCCCTTACCATCTGCGCCCATCCTGTCCGCCTCTCCCCCAGTCTCACCTACCTTGGCCTCACCATTGACCGTCACCTCACCTGGATCCCTCATCTCCGCTCCATCCAATCCAAAGCCCACAACCGCCTCCGACTCCTCAAACTCCTCTCTGGCCGGAAATGGGGGTTGCACCCTTCTACCATCCTCCACACCTACAAATACTTTATCCGCCCCATCCTCTGTTATGCCAGTCCCGCCTGGATAACCGCCCCCCCCCCCCCAAATTCTATAAGTCCCTCCAGATCCTTGAGTGTCATGCACTCCACCTCGCCTTCTATATACGCCTCCTGTCCCCCATGCGGATCCTCTATGACCTCATTCCTTTCTCCAATCTGCTCCTATTCCTCGAACATATCCGCATACTCTACACCTCCCGCCACCTTGATCCCCTTCACCCCCTGGTTGCTCCTCTCCTCTCCCATCCCCACCCCCTGCCACGCCTTCGCCGTTCTGTCCCCCCTACCCTCCATCTCTACACCCTTCATCTCCTTTTCCAAGGTGGCATCCATCAACTCCCCCTCCCAGATGATGCCCTCTCTCCCTCCATTTATCCCTCCTATCAACTCTGATCCTCACCCCCGCTCCTTTCCTCCGCCCTTTTCCTGAGCTCTCTCTCCCCCCTTCCATCCTGTGTTTCTCCCCACCAAACCTCTCCCTACATCCCTTCTCCCCCCCTCCCCCCGAGTCCTTTTGTCTTTCCGTCCTCTGCCTTCCCCACTCCCTGTCATGTCTGCCCAGCACCCCCCACCCCTCTTATGGGTCCTCATCCTCCATCGCCTCCTTCCCCCCTCCCCTCTTCGTTTTTCCTCTCCTTCCCCCCTTTTATTTTTCCCATCATCTCTCCAGTTTCCCCCACCTGCTCTCGACTGTGGTATGTCATATTTTAGTGCAGTGTTACAGTGACTGTTCAGTGTTGTTTCGTCTTTTCCCGTGTTGCGAACAGAAACCATGCTGTCGCTGGGTGTGAATTTTATGTCTTTTGCGAACAGAAACCAGACTGTCACCGTTTTCTTTTTTTAATTGTCTGTCTAGTATTTTACCTGTCTGCTTCATCTGTATTTTATTAGTATCATCATCCCTTTGTTCTATGTTTTAAGTTCCACGATTTTTTCGCCATGTTACCCTTTGTCTTTGATTTTGTCGCCTGTTTTTTATTATATATTATCTTCTCCTTTTCTTAAAACAAAGTCTATAGGCTGAAGAGTGGCATACTAAGCTGCTGCCAGCCCGCCCCCTTCGGGTGTAATCGAAATACAATAAAGGAAAAATTCAAGACACTGTCCATTCCGTTCAACAGCTCTTTATAAAACCCCGACGACCCCCCTAAAAGTCGATTAAGACAGAATATCATAACACGAAGTAGGGAAGAGTTATCTTGGCAAATACGACATGTTTGCCGATAAGCTAACACCAAGACATTTTGATAACAACATCATTATACATCATTGAGAGTTTTTGTTATGAAAAGAGGAGGAAGAAACCTCAGATTTAATTAATGGACAAATATCCAAGTGATCATTGCAATTAATGTCTTGAAAACTAAGTCCAAGGTGATGTTAGTCAGAGATAACTTTTATGTGGAAGAGAGCTGTAAGCGCAACGAAGAAATTCAATGCGCCTACAATACTCTTTCACAGATGAAGTCGCTTGCTGGCTCTCGTCCTGTAAAGACGTGCGAGAACAACCCTTGTCTTAGTTATTGAGAGTACGGAACGCGACGAGATTGTTTTACGTTAAGAATTGTTTCTTGCGTGACGTGATTCACGAACTTCGGAAACTGATTTTCTAAGCAAAGACAGGAACAGATAGACGCGTTTATCCGTGCATAAGGGATTGATTGAACTTTATTGACGAAACTAGTGAATATGGGACCTGACTTTCAAATAGTTGGAACTAAAAGAAGAGTGGATAGTATATCAAAGGACTACACTCAATTACTCTCGAGTAGGACACAATTACACGACTTCACGAAGATAATACAATTACGCTGAAGGGTCAAGTTGTCGTAATTGTCAAGAAACTCAATTTTAATATAACTGACTTTACCAACCAACTGCGTGTGCGTGTGGTGCGAAAGTTCTAAAGTATTTACTGGCCAAGGAACAATACACTGTTCGTTCCAAGTGAAATATCAAGCGTTGACTACATTATTAAGTGATTTAATCAATGATAGTTAACCAACGACTGTTCAGCAGGGACAATTTAATCTGAATATCAAAATACCTACTTCATTAATTAAAAAGAGAACTTTTGAATTTTTTTTTAACATTACGGCGTAGGTTTACTCAGATGTGATCAAAGAGTATCTGTGGATCTCGCTTCATACAGGTTCAACAACTCCATAGCAACGAGACAACAACCTAAGAGAAGATTGATAATTACAATGTTTCCTCGTAATTGGTGGTGTGTACCATGCGGATGAGATAAGATTTAACAACTACTGCATATCCGGGCAATGAATCATTCAATCTTAAATCACAAGAAGAATCCATCGTACGAGTTCGCATTTCTGTCTCCCGTTCACCAACGGGGACCTACGTCATCGCGCATCGTGTCTCAACTCCACTGCGAGAGCTGTGGCAGCAGCAGCTCTACGGCGTCGACAATATCAGCACGCGGCTGGAGTGCGGGGACGCCACATCTTCCAAGTCCTTTGCTGTCTCTGACAGAATTACAATGTCATCGGCGCACCTTATGTGTAGTCGAATTAAGTTGGGTGATGCTGAGGGAATTAGATTAGGGAATGAGACACTTAAAGTAGTAAAGGAGTTTTGCTATTTGGGGAGCAAAATAACTGATGATGGTCGAAGTAGAGAGGATATAAAATGTAGACTGGCAATGGCAAGAAAAGCGTTTCTGAAGAAGAGAAATTTGTTAACATCGAGTATAGATTTAAGAGTCAGGAAATCGTTTCTGAGAGTATTTGTATGGAGTCTAGCCATGTATGGAAGTAAAACATGGACGATAAATGGTTTGGACAAGAAGAGAATAGAAGCTTTCGAAGTGTGGTGCTACAGAAGAATGCTGAAGATTAGATGGGTAGATCACATAACTAATGAGGAGGTATTGAATAGAATTGGAGAGAAGAGGAGTTTGTGGCACAACTTGACTAGAAGAAGGGATCGGTTGGTAGGACATGTTCTGAGGCATCAGGGCATCACCAATTTAGTATTGCTGGGCAGCATGGATGGTAAAAATCGTAGAGGGAGACCAAGAGATGAATACACTAAGCAGATTCAGAAGGATGTAGGCTGCAGTACATACTGGGAGATGAAGGAGCTTGCACAGGATTGGGTAGCATGGAGAGCTGCATCAAACCAGTCTCAGGACTGAAGACCACAACAACAACATACTTCGTTCCTACTGACTGATTACCTTCAGAAGTACCCTGAAACTATGTATACACCGTTTAAAGACTTACTAACAATTTGATAGCTGGAACTAAATTTGGCTTTAAGCTGAGAAAAGCAATGTTATTGTGCTTTCTTGCCACACTACCTTTGCTTAGATTCCACTTGTTTTACATTTCTTTGGTAACGATATAAGAGGTGACAGCCAACAATATTGTCTTACGTTCTCTGATGCATTTACCTCTATTGCGGAATTTCTGCTCTAATTAATTACGTAACATTGTACAAGGTAACGAAGTGTCATGAAGAAACAACGAATTTCGAACTTCGAACTTATTACAGAAAATACAGTACGCGATTTGCACCACCTACTTGTCCATTAATATTTTGAATTTTTCATTATTTACTGTTCTGCTTTTTACAGACAAGTATCTACAACATACCACCTACTGCACTCCCCTGACTGAAGCCCTCATGAGTTCAACTCGATTTCTAAACTGAAGGAAACACTTCACGTCATTCGCTTCGGAACTGCTACAATTTCGTCGGGCAATAGACAGCGCCGCTTGAACTGTCAACCAACTGGCACTGCTAAGAGTGTCCTACGATTTCCACATCGCTGGCACCGGCCTATACACAATACTGGTGACTCCTTTGAAGATCAGTAAAACTTTTAAACAAGTATCTATTTTGTAAGAGCTGCAAATAAATGGCAGCCACTATTAAAGTTCCCAACCCCCTATTAGGATCTCTGAAAATTGATCGTAATTTAACGGAATTATGAGTCAAACTTGACTGTGGAGTGCTGTAAAGTCATAACTTGTGAATTCCGGATTTTCTGTGCAAACTGCGACTTAATGAATAACTAAATTCGGCGCAGTATACAGGGTGATTCAAAAAGAATACCACAACTTTAGGAATTTAAAACTCTGCAACGACAAAAGGCAGAGCTAAGCACTATCTGTCGGCGAATTAAGGGAGCTATAAAGTTTCATTTAGTTGTACATTTGTTCGCTTGAGGCGCTGTTGACTAGGCGTCAGCGTCAGTTGATGCTAAGATGGCGACCGCTCAACAGAAAGCTTTTTGTGTTATTGAGTACGGCAGAAGTGAATCGACGACAGTTGTTCAGCGTGCATTTCGAACGAAGTATGGTGTTAAACCTCCTGATAGGTGGTGTATTAAACGTTGGTATAAACAGTTTACAGAGAATGGGTGTTTGTGCAAAGGGAAAAGTTCTGGACGGCCGAGAACGAGTGATGAAAATGTAGCACGCATCCAGCAAGCATTTGTTCGCAGCCCAGGAAAATCGACTCGCAGAGCTAGCAGAGAGCTGCAAATTCCACAATCAACTGTATGGAGAGTCCTACGAAAAAAGGTTAGTTATGAAACCTTATCGTCTGAATTTGGTTCAAGCACTGTCTGCAGCTGATAAGATGGATCGGCCGCCAGGCAGCCCGTGACAGAGCACTTCATCACTAGCCTCCAAGAAGCCCTGATCTTACCCCCTGCGATTTTTTCTTATGGGGGTATGTTAAGAATATGGTGTTTCGGCCACCTCTCCCAGCCGCCATTGATGATTTCAAACGAGAAATAACAGCAGCTATCCAAACTGTTACGCCTGATATTCTACAGAGAGTGTGGAACGAGTTGGAGTATCGGGTTGATATTGCTCGAGTGTCTGGAGGGGGCCATATTGAACATCTCTGAACTTGTTTTTGAGTGAAAAAAAGCCTTTTCAAATACTCTTTGTAATGATGTATAACAGAAGGTTATATTATGTTTCTTTCATTAAATGCACATTTTTAAAGTTGTGGTATTCTTTTTGAATCACCCTGTATTTTGAGAGCCTGGACCATGAATTGAAAGGGATCGGGTTGTGGAATATTTTAGCGAGTAGTCATAAACAGAGGACATCCGCTCGTAAGATTTTCGGAAACAGGATTGGTTCAATGCCATAAGCTGATTATTAATAGAGATTGTCTTTGCATGTGGATAACTTCAGATTAGTGGGGACTTCGTGGTTATTATGTGTCAAAGGAGTAACAATACATCGTTATGTTCGTTCGAAAACTATTCGTCATTTAAAAGCAAAGTTAACCTGACAATAGAAAACTTTTGACGCACCCTATACAATCGTTTAGTGTTCTACGACACATCATCCAGTCGAGAATCATTAGTCCTTTCCTAACAGGGTAGGGGTGAGTACTGGCGCAGAAAAAGTTATTACTAAAAGGTGAATTCATAAGTCACACTCACCCCTGAGTGTACAATGTTCAACGTTTTGCGATAGTGTCAAGAGCGTAGCGACTGGATCAATGAAGTGTGGAACCGTGTGCTATTTTCGGATGAGAACCGATTGAGTCTGCGTAGTCATTCTAGACGTACCCTCATATGGCGACTGATGGGAACAGACAGCGCACCAAGGAAAACTGTCGAACATAATTGATTTGATGATCGAGGTATTATGTTGTGAGGAGGCATAACGTTGCATGGACGTACTGACCTCCAGGTCTTTGAACAAGGTCAGTTATTGTGAGACTCTGCTCCTTCCCCACGTGCGGCTTTTCAGGGGGGCGAATTCGGCCCTGACTTCATTTTTATGTATAACGAGGCGCCACAGCATCGAGCATCGCAGATGGAGAAGCTGTTCGAAAAAGAGGATATTCGAAAACGGACTGGTCTGTCCGTTTCCCCGACTTCAGTCCCATGGAACACATGTGGGACATGTTGAAGAGGCGTACTGCGGCACACCCACATGAACCAGCCGTCTGCCGCGATGGTGGAGGAACGGAAAGTCATGCGACAGGAGCTGCTTACCAACTTTATGACCAGCATGGGGGCACGTCGCAGAACATGCACTGCTGCCCAATGTGGTCACACGCCCTATTAAGATCCATGTCCCTCTTTTGCATTGACCAGGGCACCATCGTAAATCAATGTAATCTCGGTGTAATTATCAAAATCGAATAAAAGTGTCATTTCTGCTCCACCCATTGCGAATTTCTTTCAGTTGTCTCGTGTGCCATATTGTAAGAGTTTTTCTATATAAGGGCCAAGTTTCAGCGAGCAATGAGTGTCATCATGCGAAAGTTACTTATGCATACGAGAGTATATAACGCTCATTTAGTCCACTTGGATGATAGATCGGCCGGCCGAAGTGGCCGTGCGGTTAAAGGCAATGCAGTCTGGAACCGCAAGGCCGCTACGGTCGCAGGTTCGAATCCTGCCTCGGGCATGGATGTTTGTGATGTCCTTAGGTTAGTTAGGTTTAACTAGTTCTAAGTTCTATGGGACTAATGACCTCAGCAGTTGAGTCCCATAGTGCTCAGCGCCATTTGAAACATTTTGATGATAGATAGATAGATATTCAGCGATCACAGGCCCTGCAGACAACGCGCTGCTTCCACAAACTGCCTCCATTCCTTCCTGTTTTGTGGCCGGTTCCTCCAGGTGTCTTCAATTCCCAGGGCTGCTAGGTCCTTCGCCAGGTCGTCCATCCAGCGCTGCCTTGGTCGTCCAATGGGGCGTTTGGTGTTTGGTTTCCCCGCTAGTGCCATCTTCGCCTGTCTTCCTTCTGGCATACGGGCTACATGGCCCACCCGTTGTATTCTGTTCCTCTTTATCTTCTGCAGGATAGCTGGTTGTCGCATCAGAAGGTAGATTTCCTCGTTTTTCCTCCTCCTCCATTCTCCGTTATCTAAAAATGGTCCCCATATCTTCCTCATTACCCTTCTTTCAAATATTAATAGTTTTTCCCTTTCTCGCTTAGTCATGCTCCATGTGTCTGAACTTTACATTACTGCTGGGCATATCACTGTGTTGTAGATTTTCATCTTAGCGTTCACTGATATCGATTTGGAGCCAAGCGTCTCTGTAAGGGAATGCATGCATTTCGTTCCCACTGCTATTCTTTCCTTGATTTTCGTTTCTATGTTGCAGTCCGTGGTAAACCAAGATCCCAAGTATTTTAACCGGTCTATTCTCTTGAACCTCTTGCCATCATTCTCATAGATGATCTTATCAGAATTGCGTGACCTGTTCTGTGTTTGCATATTTAGATAATCCTGAGATATTCAACCGTTCCAGAAGATTATTTCAATGAACTGGACAGCAGTGGCTGGAGGAAGAGGAATCTGCGAACGCTAAAACGGAATAAAGTTTCGTGAATAGAGGAACTAGTCAGAAATAGTCATTGCACCATGCTTTTGAGAAGTTCGTTACATATTTAAACGATTTGTTGCACAAATGAACGTCAGTGTGTAGTTTCCACTATGCACAGATTCATTTCTACGCCGCCTACAAACTACAGTAGAAAAAAATTTATGTCTCCAACCAGACGCGATTCATGTCTGCCCAAAACACAGCGTAACTAAAAGGTACACAGGTACACTCATGTTCAGAAAAAAAAAAACAGAACACCTTGAAGGACTAGAGATACAACGTTCATATTCACAGGACATTTACATTAGTATGTTCTGCTGAAATGATTAGCATTTCAGTAACCTCGGTTCAGCATGTGTCCTGTTGCCTAGTAGGCACAGGATTTGCTTGAGTCCTGATAACTTGTTCAATGCGTGATGGCATCGACGCGAATAAGGCGCGAATGGCGTCCTGTGGTATAGACACCGACGCCGCATTCACCTGGTTCCAAGGTCCGTCTCCTGTCCTTGGCATTGGGTCACAACGCTGCACCCATCGTTTCACCATATTCCACACATTTTCACTTCGCGACGAGTCCGGCGATGTGGCGGGCCACAGAAAAAAAAGTTGACATCTTGTGACACCAAGCAGGCAAGAATTTGTGCATCAACATGTGGTCGTGCATTGTCTTGCGGAAGAACGGCGCCTAGGGTGTTGTGCATAAACGGTATGGCTACGGGTCGCAGCGTGTCATTGACGTAGCTCTCACTGGTCACAGCGCCATGGACACGCACCATTGTTGTACCCAATGGCACCCCACACCATAGGGCCTTGAATTGGCGCTGTACGTCTTGTCCGAATGCAGTAACTGTGGTACCGCTCCTCCTGTTCGCGGCGAACAGAACATGGATTCGTCCGAAAACACTATCTGATGCCATTCCTGTCCCCAGCAACATCGTTCTCTGCACCATTTCCGTCTAGCATGTTTCGGAATATTCGTCAAAGGGAGGTGGAGAGGTGGACGTGTAGTTTGTTACAGCGTTGCACTTATAAGAAAACTGCAACCTTTTCCTCTACTCACTCTCCATCCTGCGAACTTCAGATTATTGGACAACAGGCACATTGAATATTCCAATACTTCCCAAAAGTGTTTGATACAGAGCCACACTGCACACTGTTAACATAGGTCTGAGTATGCAGAATAGTTACTGAGATATGTGAGTGGCTCGAAGACTTAATGCAATACGTCGTCCTGGACGACGAGAGTTCATCAGAGACAGGGATATTGTCGAGATAGTATCATAGTATCGCTTGCGTCCTCTGTATACATACACGATCTGAGGAAAACCGTGGGCAGCAATTGCTACTATTTGCTGATGATGCTGTGGTGTATGGGATGGTGTAGTGTAGAGTGAGTGTAGCAGGATGCAAAATGACTTAGAGAAAATTTCTAGTTGGTGTGACGAATGGTGGCTTGCTCCAGAGCTCGAAAAATTTACTGTGTGGTTATAATTAAACTTTCGCTACTTGAGAGGGCTCCCATTAATTTTTGTGGAAACATTTTTAGGCACATGCGGAAGAGACATAACGTCGATGAAGAAACAATACCGCGTAACTGACAAATTTGCAGATTTTTCGTTTTTCAGTCATATGATGTCGTTGACCGTGCGCACATCTGCTCTTAACGCCATAATGCCGAATTTTTAATTATTTACCATGAAAAAAATTATCCAAAACAATACCGCGTATGTGACACAGCAAATAAACAGATGGCAATACCGCAGAACCGTAGAGAATTAAATACCGCGTACGTACAATCTATGGATACTGTAAACAATACAGTGCAGCCACAGCACATTGTTACTGCCTTATTACGTATTTAACAGTGCTCGAAGGTAGTTCCATGCTAGTAGCTTCATTCGTGATAATGGACAGCGATATAGATGACGATCTTTTTACTGAAGAAGAAATCGTTTCTCAGCTTATGAAATCGGAGAATTGTTCCGGAGAGTGACTGACAGCGGTAAGAAACTTGTTTTATTATTCATCTTTGTTAGTAGCACCGCAAGTGTCTTATTGTGATATAAATCAGAACGCCCCCACTTCACTCGTTCTGTGCTTTATTCGTTTCTGCCAAAGATTTCTAGACTGTCCGCTTTCTTCTAGGATCTACCGTAAATACGGAACAAACAACAGGCGAGAAAAGTCGTAACGCTGAAGTTACATTTACCGAAGAAGAATTAATTTCGTATATGGGGTTCTCGGTTACGTTCCTGCAACATCTAATGACGCAGATAAATTTTCTTGGGATTATTGTTAATAGCATTACTGATGCCGTCGTTCTCATAAATACATGAAGTTGAGCTTCATCTTTGTCTGCTTAAATTAATTTATAAATATTTTTCCGTCTAGGAACTTCAGTGGCTGTATCAAACAATGCTCAAAATGAAACCACAGTCACAGTTTCCACTACAGACGACAGTACTTCACACTCATTGCTATGCGATGGTGTTCATTGTTTGCCAAACAGTCTGGATAAGTTATCGGAAGATCACGGGAGCAATAATGATGCTGACAGTGACGGCCAAGAATTTTATGGTGAGGTAATCAGTGACAGGGAAAGGAAGTCTAAACCACATTCTGAAGATCGGAATAAAAATGCCAATAAAATTCTGAGAATGCGTGGACAGTCGTATATTGGATAGAAAAGAACTCTTGGGATTAAAGAATGGACTATCTGATATTGGCTGGGTTATTCCACACATGGGATGAGTCCTGATACAGAATCGTCACGACCTCGAATCAAACAGACGAAGACGAAAGATGAGAGAACCTTCATGAAAGAACTCCTGGACTCTATTCCGAAGCTTCCGTCGCATCATTGCAGGAAATCCTCCTCCAAGTTGTACCTTGACCCTATTTTACAACCCAAACAACAGCTGTGTGGACTCTATGTGGAAAAATGTCATGCGGAGAAGGTTTCACCATTAAGTCGGGCTACCTTTAACTTGATTTTAGAAGATGGTAATATTAACTTATTTTCCACCAAGAAAGACCATTGCGACTTGTGTTGTAGTTACAGGCTTGGTAACGTGAGTGAAGACGTGTGGAAGCAACATACAGAACAGAATGAGCAGGCAAGGAGGCAAAAAGATGCTGACAAGAAAGAAGCCCAGCAGAAGCTTTGCTCGGGATATACCATGGATTTACAGGCCGTGAAGGTAGCTCCATTTTTAAGTGCAACTGCAGTTTATTATAAAACAAAGTTGGCTGTTGATAACTTTACAATATGTAATTGCGGAATTCGTGATGCAGTATGTTACTGGTTCGATAAAACGCAAGGTGATTTGGTTGCATCATGTTTTGCCTCATGCATCGTGGACACCCTATCCAGAACAATTAAGGAAAATCCCGTTTAAGTCATTCTGTATTCTGACGGCTGCACATATCAGAACAGATATTATCAACTGCTCTTTTAAAATTAGCAATTGATTTTGGAGTACTGATTACACAAAAGTTTTAGGAGAAAGGCCATACTCAGATGGAATGTGACTCAGTTCACTGTTCCTTTGAGTGCAAGCCTAAAGCACATGAAGTTACACTTCCTAACCAATACGCTTTGATATCTAAAGAAGCGAGAAGAAGCCATAATCATACGCAGTCCATTACCTAGATTATTCCTTCTTCATCAACTACGCAGAGAATAGTTTGTGGCTGTACGACTCAATTAGACCTGGAAGAGCTGTAAAAATGAGCCTACAGTTACCGATCTGAGGGCGCTACAGTACCGCTCAAATGGTATTATTTACTACAAGCGCTAACGAGGTGTGGCAAGAATTACCGAGATGTTTGCTCCCTGAAACTATACAAAGAAAGACTGAAAATCAAGAAATCCAAATGGGATCATTTCCAAAAACTTAAATCTGTTCTTCCTAAAGATTGTCATAGTTATTATGACAACATTCCTTATGACTGAAAATTATCGCGGGGGTAACTGTGTGACGAGTATCAGTGTAGTGTAATTCTCTGTTGCTGCTTTGAGTCTATTAGTGACGTTTAGGATTTTTCCTGAGGAAATGTGCAGATATTATCGGAACTATGTAAACGGTATATTTATTTAAAATGTTTCTATGAAATCTTTCAATAAAAAATGATTAATACTCCAAAACGTGTTCTTACTGGCTTTCTCAGCACCAAATGCCAACACAAATGTGTCAAGTCGTGCCAGGAGACTTACAAACAAATACCGCGTAAGTAACAGATCACGGCATAAATACCGAGACAGTTCCGCGTATGTGCCGTAATTAAGCTTTCTAAAGCGTATTTTTTTTGTTTCACATTTTTATTTGATCCAATATTTCCTTGTAGTGCTACGATGCAAATTTAACACCACTGTGAGATGTATTACGCATTTTCGACACTTTTTTGTCTCTCGTGTAAAATTCTTATTTTGCTACCGGCCAGAGTGGCCGTGCGGCTCTAGGCGCTACAGTCTGGAGCCGAGCGACCGCTACGGTCGCAGGTTCGAATCCTGCCTCGGGCATGGATGTGTGTATGTCCTTCGGTTGGTTAGGTTTAAGTAGTTCTAAGTTCTAGGGGACTGATGAACTCAGCAGTTAAGTCCCATAATGCTCAGAGCCATTTGAACCATTTTTCTATTTTTGATGCTTACGCGGTATTGTTTCTTCGCCGACGATAAGCAGTAAACAACTGAATGAAACGCATTTTAATTTAAACATGAGAGGGAATCATTTGTTAATTGCGCATTGTGGTGGCTGACATTTCGCAATTTTTCACAAACACAACTTTTATTGATGTAAATTCACAAGTTTAATGACTGAACAACAAACGAAAGGTAACAATAACGGTGCCAGTAAAAGTCTCCTTATTGAGGCAAACAAAAGTTCACTTCTAATTTTCCACAAATGTTCGTGGTACACACACACACACACACACACACACACACACACACACACACACGCACATAAACACACACACACACACACACACACACACACACACACACACACACTAGTAACAGTCCAATTCAGAAACGAAGACGTAATCTTCAGCGATCACAGCATACAGCGTGAGCTGAACTTGGTTCTAGACCCTAAATAGCTGCCTCCAGTCAATCGGGTTTTGGCGTAGTGATACTTCCAGCAGGCCGTTGCTCGAGCTCCCCCTGCATGAAGTAGTGCTCGGAATGTCTGTTTCCATTATCTTGTGTGTAAATAGCCTGTGTCCACCATGGTGCTTTTGGTGCGCCTGGGGGATAGACAACCTCGTCCTCTGTCGTGTAATATGGGTTGCCGGCCCTCACGGGCTACCTTGGCTCCGGTATAACACGTACCATGTTTACGTTGCAGGTTACAAACGTTGCTGACTGTGACGACCATGTGCATCCACGACACCCTCGAAGAGCACTAGAGATTGCTCTACTACCACCCGAAATATCTCATATGAAGTGCTGACGACCTCCGTCGCTATGCTCATGTTCAACCTCCAAAATGAGTTAGCGTACCGTTGATAATGTCCTTTAGGTAACCTCCCAGACAGAAATCACACTGCTTCAAATCTCATGATCTTGGTGGCTACGCAGTTTGGAAAGGTTGACCAATGATTCGGTTTCTTCCAAATGTGTTACCGTGTAATCAAGAAACCTCTCGAGCAATACGAGCTCCAAAGCTACTTTATGCATCAAAACAGTTCATTTCAAAGCATCTATTTGCCGTAGATTAGGGATCTTTGTTGGCGAATTAGATGGCAGTAATGTTCACGCTGCATGTACTTGCTCCTTGGGCTACGACATCCCCAACTGAAAATGGACCCGTGAATCGTTCACTATAGACGTCCGATGGTGGTGACAATCACCAAATGTGGTAAGTGTGAGTGATCACTGTCTCAGTGATCGTAAAATATTCTCATCGCTCCACAAAATGTTGCAAGGCCACAAGTCGTCAACTTCAAACCTGCAGGAAAAGAGCAAACTCTACTCGAAAGTCTGAATCACGCCGAAAAAGCTGCTGAGTAACGTGAAGTTTGTACGGATACCATTTTACAATTGTTCGTACCACTTAACGAATGGAGCACCAGTTCGCGCACTGCTTGAAAAACTGACTTTACGTCCAGATTTCTCAGTAATGGCAACAACTGGTGGCTCAATTGGCTGTCGGCGTCTACCAGTTAATTCAAACTTCCGAATCATGATCTTCAACCACGGTGCGAAAAGAGTACCTCTCGGCATTCCTTTGATGAGGCGATACTCGAGAAGAACAGCAGCTCTATTACTGTTGTTTCAATAAAATAGCTTTATGATAAAGCCTTCCTAACCGCCGGCCGCTGGTGGCCGAGCGGTTCTGGCGCTACAGTCTGGAACCACGCGACCGCTACGATCGCAGGTTCGAATCCTGCCTCGGGCATGGATGTGTGTGTTGTCCTTAGGTTAGTTAGGTTTAAGTAGTTCTAAGTTCTAGGGGACTTATGACCTCAGCAGTTGAGTCCCATAGTGCTCAGCGCCATTTGAACCTTCCTAACCTTTCCCAGGCCCAAGTTGAAATTCTGCAACTGTAACGCCAAGTAATTCTCATGTTTCAACACAACGTCTGCGTCCTAGTACCAGCGGCTAACAGGAAGCCATGACACACTGCTAACAACATAAATCCTGTATCGTTCCTATAAAGTTTGGTACCCATACGGTAAACAATTTCCCATCTATATTGGCTCAAGATTACACTACTGCCCATTAAAATTGCTACACCACGAAGATGACGTGCTACAGACGCGAAATTTAACCGACAGGAAGAAGACGCTGTCATCTGCAAATGATTAGCTTTTCAGAGCATTCACACAAGGTTGGCGCCGTGGCGATTCCTACAACTTGCTGACATGAGGAAAGTTTCCAACCGATTTCTCATACGCAAGCAGCAGTTGACCGGCGTTGCCTGGTGAAACGTTGTTGTGATGCCTCGTGTAAGGAGGAGAAATGCGTACCACCACGTTTCCGACTTTGATAAAGGTCGGATTCATGCCTATCGCGATTGCGGTTTATCGTATCGCGACATTGGTGCTCGCGTTGGTCGAGATCCAATTACTGTTAGCAGAATATGGAATCGCTGGATTCAGGAAGGACGCCCGGGGTGGCCAAGCGGTTAAAGGCGCAGCAGTCTGGAACCGCGCGACCGCTATGGTCGCAGGTTCGAATCCTGCCTCGGGCATGGATGTGTGTGATGTCCTTAGGTTAGTTAGGTTTAAGTAGTTCTAAGTTCAAGGGGACTGCTGACCTTAGAAGTTAAGTCCCACAGTGCTCAGAGCCATTTGATTCAGGAAGGTAATACGGAACGCCGTGCTGGACCCCAACGGCCTCGTATCACTAGCAGTCGAGATGACAGGCATCTTATCCGCATGCCTGTAACGGATCGTGCAGCCACGTCTCGATCCCTTAGTCAACAGATGGGGACGTTTGCGAGACAACAACCATCTGCACGAACGGTTTGACGACGTTTGCAGCAGCATGGACTATCAGCTCGGAGACCGTGGCTGCGGTTACCCCTGACGCTGCATCACAGACAGGAGCGCCTGCGATGGTGTACTCAACGACGAACCTGGGAGCACGAATAGCAAAACGTCATTTTTTCGGAAGAATCCAGGTTCTGTTTATAGCATCATGATGGTCCCATCCGTGTTTGGCGACATCGCGATGAACGCACATTGAAGCGTGTATTCGTCATGGCCATACTGGCGTATCACCCGGCGTGATGGTATGGGGTGCCATTGGTTGCACGTCTCGGTCACCTTTTGTTCTCATTGACGGCAGTTTGAACAGTGTACGTTACGTATCAGATGTGTTACGACCCGTGGCTCTACCCTTCATTCGATCCGTGCGAAACCCTACATTTCAGCAGCATAATGCACGACCGCATGCTGCAGGTCCTGTACGGGTCTTTCTGGATACAGAAAATTTTCGACTGCTGCCCTGGCCAGCACATTCTCCACATCTCTCACCAATTGAAAACGTCTGGTCAGTGATGGCCGAGCAACTGACTCGTCACAATACGCCCCTCACTACTCTTGATGAACTGTGGTATTGTGTTGAAGCTGCATGGGCAGCTGTACCTGTACACGCCATCCAAGCTCTGCTTGACTCAATGCCCAGGCGTATCAAGGCCGTTATTACGGCCAGAGGTGGTTGTTCTGGGTACTGATTTCTCAGGATCTATGCACCCAAATTGCGTGAAAATGTAATCACATGTCAGTTCTCGTACAATATATTTGTCCAATGAATACCCGTTTATCATCTGCATTTCTTCTTGGTGTAGCAATTTTAATAGCCAGTATGTGTAATCAAATGGCTCTGAGCACTATGGGACTTATCTTCGGAGGTCATTAGTCCCCTAGAACTTAGAACTACTTAAACCTAACTAACCTAAGGACACCAATTACATCCATGCCCGAGGCAGGATTCGAGCCTGCGACCGTAGCAGTCCCGCGGTTCCAGACTGTAGCGCTTAGAACCGCTCGGCCACTCCGGCTGGCTCGTGAGTAGTGATCGGAACTTTGGGATCTGCACCAGGGAGACACTGAAGCATTTCAGAAATATGCTGCAAGGTTCGTTACCGGTAGCTTCGATTATCACGCGAGTATTACGGAAATGGTCCGTGAATTCAAATAGGAATCCTCGGAGGAATGAAATGGGAATCCCTGGAGGAAAGAAAACGTTCATTTCGCGGAATAATATCGAGAAAATTTAGAGAACCGGCATTTTATGCTGACTGAAGAACGATTGTACTATCGCCGATATACATTTTGCTTACTGATCGCGAAGACAAGATAAGAGAAATTAGGGCTCGTACGAAGACATATAGACCCTCGTTTCTCCTTCGGGCCCTTTCCAATTAGAACAGGAATGGGAACTAATAGTGGTACTTGGTAGACTTCGTCACGCACCGGAAGGTGGCCTGTTGATTACGACGTTCGTTCAAAAAGCAACTCGGATTAGTGCCGGAGTGACAGTGGAGAAGAAGATGATGAAGATGATGATGATGATGATGATGACTGGTTTGTGGGGCGTTCAACTGCTCGGTTATCAGCGCCCGTACAAATTCCCAACCTTTGCTCGGTCCAATCTCGCCACTGTCATGAATTATGATGAAATGATGACGACAACACAAGTACCCAGTCATCTCGAAGCAGGTGAAAATCCCTGACCCCGCTGGGAATCGAACCCGGGCCCTCGTGCTCGGGAAACGAGACCACGAGTTGCGGACGACGGTGGAAGAGCTTGAAGAAAAACTCATCTCTCTCTCTCTCTCTCTCTCTCTCTCTCTCTGTGTGTGTGTGTGTGCGTGTGTGTGTGTGTGTGTTTGTGTGAGTGAGTGAAATATCCCTTCGATCTTGGCAAGGCAAAACTACCACAGAGAAATTGCAGCTGCTTAGCTAACTGAACGAGTCGTACGCAGCGCAGTGAGTAGTTCAAGCGTTTTCAACGAGGGAGACTGCCGGTCGGCGACTATTCCACCCTGGACCATCTTCCACATCATCACTGTCCATAAGGAATCTGCATCACGTGGTCAGATGGTAACCGGGGAAATCTACCAGGGAATCCTAGCACTCATGTGAGACGCAGTGTGCAGGAAAACGTGTCGATTTTGGGAGAACCGGACTTGGATGTTGTATCATGACAATGTTCCGGATCACGCGTTACTCCTTGTGCGCAGCTATCTAGCAAAACACTAAATTCCCGTTGCATCCCATACACCGTATTCTCCGGACACAGCGCAAGCAGTCTTTTTTCTGTTTCCCAAACTTGAAACCACGTTATAAAGGACGTAGATTCCAAGCCGTAGAAGAGATTCAATACAGTGCAATAGGAGATATGTGCGCCATACCAGAAAATCAGTTCCAGGAAGCTCTCGAAAAGTGGGAGAAACAATAAGTACGGTGTATTGTGTGAAAATATCGCTAATTATGACAGATATTTCTTTTTCCTTCTTTCTCTCCTTCTGCTTCATTTATTCTGTACCCATATATTTTGACAATTTAGAATATTTGTTCTTTGGTTTTCTAGTATGAAACTTAAATGCTTTTTGATTTATTAATATTGCTACATGAATCTCTTTATTGTGTATGAAAATGTGTCAATATATGTTTCATTTTCTTTATAATGCATTTTTGAAAAGCGTTGTGTGAAATCAAATGTAATATGCAGCATTGTCGT
Organism: Schistocerca americana; assembly: GCF_021461395.2. Lineage (NCBI taxonomy): Eukaryota > Metazoa > Arthropoda > Insecta > Orthoptera > Acrididae > Schistocerca > Schistocerca americana. Next base: position 787,444,223 of record NC_060122.1, on the reverse strand, counting down.
ATTAACAGCGATGCGAGAGCGAATCGATGATTGACAGTCGAAGAGTGACATTACCCGGGGCGTAGCGCCGTGGAGTGGACGGGTGTGTTGTGTAATCGCGCTCGACGGAGGCACACGAGAATCTTTGGCCATGTTGTTATTTTTCGGTCACGCTATAAACTAAATTTAAACATGGACGTTATGAAACAATATGTAAACAGTGAGCTTCATGGAGTACTATAAACAGCAGTGACAATGTTTATTTAAATGGACTGTGATTTTCGTAGCTAGAGACGAGTTGTTTTGCACGTAACTGAGTTGACCGAATTACAGTACAATGAACTTATTATCTTGCGTATGATTCAATGATTTACTGCTCGCACTATAATTTTAACTTTCGCCGTGGGGAGCTATGAACTGTTTGGTAAGTAAGTAAGTGTTGTTTAACGTCCCGTCGACAACGAGGGCATTAGAGACGGAGCGCTAGCTCGGGTTAGGGAAGGATGGGGAAGGAAATCGGCCGTGCCCTTTGAAAGGAACCATCCCAGCATTTGCCTGAAACGATTTAGGGAAATCACGGAAAACCTAAATCAGGATGGCTGGAGACGGGATTGAAGCCGTCCTCCCGAATGCGAGTCCAGTGTGCTAACCACTGCGCCACCTCGCTCGGTACAAATGAACTGTTTGGTACGGGTGGTTCTGGTTTTCGCAATAAATATGAGTTGGCGATCGTTATTGCCAAAATAGCAGATTGTTATTAACGTCGTGATCTCTAGTAAAAGTGCATTGTATACTGCTTCAAAAATGTGTACAGGACATTAGAAAAAAAAACGTGTGTATGGAACGTTGAAATCGCGAACATATAGAAAGCAGATCTACACAGTAACGATTACATCTGCCTTGCCTGTGACTAAAAGAATGCAGGGAAATAGTATTACCCACAGGGGAATCATTTACTAATTAAGAGAATGCATCGGCTACAGTTTTCTGCCTGATAGAGTTACTTCAATTACGCCGCCAGCAGCGATAAGCCAACAACGACGTCTCAATGGAAAGACCGCGCGAAGAGAAGCTGTGTGCCAAACGCTCTCCCTGTACGCTCTTAAAGCATCTCATGCAGTTTCAGCTTTAATTTCTTTCTCTTTCGTGCAAACTTTTCTAAGTATTTGCTTTAAAAAAAAATCTAAATGTTGAAAGTGTGTTTGCAATCAGTGTTGACATTGTTGAATCCTCTCTTAATAGTAGTTGTTACTATTTAGTTTCTATATCTTATTCATTCATCTTATTGTAGTTGTTACTGCACGTGTTTTACGTATTCTCTGGAAGGGTGTGTTTTTACGGATATTAACAGCGTTTTTATTAGGCACATTTGTGTGTGATTATTGTGGTATGCTCCAGCCCACGTTATGTTCTGCCCATCATTAAATTCTGAGCACCGACCGATGACAGTTAGGTGGCTCGTCCGTTATTCGTGCAAGGCACGCTATAGGTGGGAATTTCGAATCAGAGCTAGCAGCTACGTAAAATGTGTTTACATTCAGTAAGACTTCATATTACGACTTACTCATGACCTAGAGCGAGTTTATTTGGCTCTTACAGTTAAAACTGTACAAAATTATAACAATTTCCTTCATTATTTACAAACTGATTTACGGGAGTTTCGTGTTTCGATTTTTGTTGCGAAACTCCGACGTGGTTACTTCCGTTAAGGTCGGAGAAAAACGGTTTTTTTTTTTGGTTAAATAATCGAGTTTCGCGATCAAAATTACGCAAAATAATCTCTGAGAATTGTTTTCTGCGCATGTAGCCCAGCTCGTGTCAGGACTACGTAACACAGCGTGTTGTTGTTTAAGTAAGTTACTCTACTAAGTCTTTTTCTTCACAATAGCCGGCAGGGGGCACTAATTTCAGGGGTAACCTACTGTTGCGCGATAAGCAGTAGCGCTGTTATAGCGTTTGTCGGGTTTCTACCTCCACGCCGGTCGTTGTGGCCGAGCGGTTCTAGGCGCTTCAGTACGCAGCCGCGCTGCTGCTATGGTCGCAGATTCGAATCCTGCCTCGGACATGGATGTGTGTGATGTTCTTAGATTAGTTAGGTTTAAGTGGTTCTGAGTTCTAGGGGACTGATGACCTCAGAAGTTTAGACCCATAGTGCTCAGAACCATTTGAACCATTTTTAAGAGCTAGGTACATCTGGAGGTCTCTTCCTTATAACTCGCTGTTGCAAACGGGTGTTGCACCATGACACAGACACAAATCTGAATACAACGAACAGACACGTCAATGACCGGACAGACATACCATAATTTAGTGAAAAAGAAAAAAAAAAGAAAATTGGGCATGAGGAAGATCGGAACACAGATCTCCCCCTTCACATTCCAACAGCGTGAGTATACAAATACAACGTGCTGGCTATTCGTACTCGCTCGATGTTATACATCTTGAGCTTGGACGGTACACTGTATTGTTCCTTTGACAGTCACCCGCTCTGGGACGCCTTGTCACTGTTCGCGCGACTCCCCCCGACGGAGGATCGAGTCCTCCCTCGGGCATAACTGTGTGGGTTGTCCCTAGAATAAGTTAGTTTCAGTTAGATTAAGTAGTGTGCAAGTCTAGGGACCGATGACCTCAGCAGTTTGGTCCCATAGTAGCTTACCACAAATTTCCAAAAAAATTTTTTCGCTGTTAAGTTCACCTCCTTCCTGTTTTCGTGATTCATCTGTGCTCACTTTTTTCTGTGCTGCCCACCCCACCATGTTACCGGTAAATCTGAGGGGGCTGCGATGCGGTGTTTCCGCCGCCAGTGGGCGGGGTTCCGGCGCCCCGCCCCGCCCCTCACCTTTGGCGGCGGCCAGCATGCCGAGCACCTGGACTCGCGGCGCGGCCCCCCTGACGACCAGGAAGAGCAGCGACAGCGCGACGCCCAGCAGCAGGCCGAGCGCCGTGTCGAGCAGCACGACGCCCAGGAAGGAGGCCACCCACACGCCGCCGTCGAGCAAGCTCAGCCGGAACATGCGCGGCACGTCGCGGCTCGCCGCCATCACCATTCCCCTGCCACACGACCGCCGCCTCACTCCTCTTACGTCTCCCTTAGCCACGCGTGTTCCAACACAAGTATATACAACTAACAAGGGGAGGCCGTCAATTGTGAAATTCAGATTCGATTCATACTGCGCATAATAAAAGCTCATGGCCAGAGGTGTAATGTGGCAAAGCACCAAGATGCACTTCTCAGCCGTTGTCGAGAAAATAGACAGTTAAAAGAAACCGTTGCGGTGAAATACTCTCGACGATTAATAATTTTCCAGAGCGTCCTGGCGCAGCGGTAAGCGCTCGGGTTCGTAATATGAAGGTCGCCAGATCGAATCCCGCGCCATGCAACTTTTTTTTTATTATTAGTTTTTTGTAGTTCAAATATATATATATATATATATATATATATATATATATATATATATATATATACATATATATAAAAATTGCTTATGCATGTTGGTGAAGGCGGATCGCTCTCCAATTGTACCGCCTCCATTTTTCCGTTTGTTTAACAGGGTGTACCAAAGCTCTCCCGTCCGCACTAATTTTCGACGATGTTATAAGTTGCGCTAGGGACCGCATCTACCTTCATTCGAAGTTAGCACGCAAGTACGCTGTTATGCGGCGGCTCGTTTCGGCCCATTCAACATCTGTCCTTCAAGTGTAACGAGCGAGTAACGGAGTTTATATTTCATACCTGCCACAGCAAATTTGTGTTCGTGGGGTTTCTATTCTAATTCGAACGTTTGACTTACGCTATACGTATTCGTTTCTGAATGTCGTTTCTACGTATTCCGTTAACTATACGTGGTTAACATTATGAAGACAATTAATAACATTTGTGAAATACAACTTTGTTTGCGGAAAACATAATGATGTTCGAAGTCGCCAGTGTTTCCACGACAAGCGACTTTCAACAACTTATTATATGCATAATTGTTGCAACTGATTGCCGGGAATTATATATATATATATATATATATATATATATATATATATATGTATATATATATATATATATATATATATGAATTACAAAAAACAAACACTAAAAAAAAAAAAATTTGCATTGCGCGAGATTCGAACCGGCGACTTTCGGATTACGAACCCGAGTGCTTACCGCTGCACCACAACGCTGTAGAAAATTATAAATCGTAGAGAGTATTTCATCGCAACGGTTTCTTTTAACTGTCCATTTTTTCGACAACGGCTGAGAAGTGCATCTTGGTGCTTTGCTACATTACACCTCTGGCCATGAGCTTTTATTATGCGCAGTATGAATCGAATCTGAATTTCACAATTGGCGGCCTCCCCTTGTAAGTATCCGAGACTTTTGTTTCGATACCGAGTACTTTCACAATCGAGAACTTCCACCGATACTTACTCAGTATCGAAACAAAAGTACTTGTATCCAATCGACTTTACGCACACAGCTGAGCAGCGAGTGAGCGATTGTGGCTACGGTACTACCATCTGCCCTCCGCCCTCGCCCACCCCCCTCTAGGCGTGCGGTGCCCTTATTCAGCTGGGCGTGTTCATCTTCTCTTCGACCGTATTGTCTCTTGTTGCTCGCAATCCTGCAGTCATTAGAAAAATAAAAAAAATTGTCAGGTTGAGATCTGATCGATGATGATGATGACGATAATGGTGATGATGTTTGGTGTGGGGGGCGCTCAACTTCGCGGTTATCAGTGCCCATACAAATTCCCAACCTTGCTCAGTCCAAACGTGCCACTTTCATGAATGATGATGAAATGATGAGGACAACACAAACACCCAATCGTCTCGAGGCAGGTGAAAATCCCTGACCCCGCCGGGAACCCAACCCGGTACCTCGCGCTCGGGAAGCGAGAACGCGACCGTCAGACTGCGAGAACACGAGCTGCGGACTGATCTAATCGAGAGTTCGGTACAAACTTACTAACGTATACAGATAGTTCACCCATTCTGGGAATCGACAACTTCGACCGTTTTTGCCTGTTACCGACATTGATAGTGGCAAGATATCGGTCCCAGACTTTCAAAGATTTTCGATAATGTTTTAGTTTCAATACTGTATACGTGGCACAAAGTCATGCAGGAGGCAGACGACCATTGTTATTATAACCGTCAGTTCTCCATTCAGGATGACTGCATCACAATGGTAAAAATCAAATATTAGCCCAAGAATGGCTTTATAGCTCATATGACGCGCTTCAGAATCTATTGTCAGATGTCCAGGAGCGATCACTGCACGTAGATCGGCGCTTCCAGTCCTATGAAAAATATTCACAGACTAGCTTCAACGTTTTACTACTCTGCGAATGTTTGTTTCACATACAACTTGAAACGCCTTATCTACGTCCAGTAATCACTTTTGAATATCTCATCATGGGTAACTTCCGAAACACGTCATATGAGAAATAAAATCATTCTTCGCCTAATACTTCACTTTTAAAGGTTGAAAGCCAGTAGAGCTGAATGCAGAACTACTGATTGTTTTCTTTTTAAATTTGTCGTCGGATAACAAATGAAAAAATAACATTTTTTCATGTGACGCGACAATAAATTACCAACTTTCAGATTTCTTCCTTTGCCACTACAGTGGAACCTTGCTTCCTGACAAAATTCAAGATTCTACACCAACGGGACGATAAATAGTTTGGACAAGAAGAGAATAGAAGCTTTCGAAATGTGGTGCTACAGAAGAATGCTGAAGATTAGATGGGTAGATCACATAACTAATGAGGAGGTATTGAATAGAATTGGGGAGAAGAGGAGCTTGTGGCACAACTTGACTGGAAGAAGGGATCGCTTGGTAGGACATATTCTGAGGCATCAAGGGATCACCAATTTAGTACTGGAGGGCTGTGTGAAGGGTAAAAATCGTAGAGGGAGACCAAGAGATGAATACATTAAGCAGGTTCAGAAGGATGTAGGTTGCAGCAGGTACTGGGAGATGATGAAACTTGTACAGGATAGAGTAGCATGGAGAGCTGCATCAAACCAGTCTCAGGACTGAAGACAACAACAACAACATGCCAACGGGAAGTACCCTATAAATTTTGATGATTCAGTGTGCCAGTATCAAAATATATGGCATAAATGGCAGTACCTTTTGGCTGCATCAATTTAGAAGCTTACATTTATTACATCGCCAAGAGGTTACAGAACTTAGTATGTAACACAGATTTCAATTTGATGCGTCTACCCGTTACTGAGGAGAAAAGGCTCTTAAGAGACGGACGAACAGTGTGTAAGATAAAACTTTAAAAAACGTTTTTCTTGTGATGTTGTTACAAATTCGCAGTTTACGGATTTTTTTCCTTTGGTTGTAGTGTGAAACTTTGCTTCTTGCCAAATTTCATGATTCTCGGCTAGCGGGATGTAGCCTGTAGATTTTGACGAGTGAGTTTGCGACTATGAAAATATGTAACGTATCTTTTGACTGCATTAACTTAGAGGCATCAATGTTTTACACCGCCAAGGGACAATATACCTCAGTATGCGATAAATTTCAGTTTTATACGTCTACCCGTTCCTGATAAAAAAGTTTTAACAGTCGGAGAGACAGGCAGACAGACATACTGACAACGACGTGATCCTGTCGTATGCAAACAATAATCCTGAAGGCTCACTTTTGAAGCTTGTTTCTGATGATAAAACAACTTGAAATGCCGCCTTCTTCATGTTGGAGCGAATCTTACATTTGAGGAATGTGATATCTGAAATCGTGGTTGACAGTGTTTCAGCATCTCACGTGCCAACTACACTCCTGGAAATTGAAATAAGAACACCGTGAATTCATTGTCCCAGGAAGGGGAAACTTTATTGACACATTCCTGGGGTCAGATACATCACATGATCACACTGACAGATCCACAGGCACTTAGACACAGGCAACAGAGCATGCACAATGTCGGCACTAGTACAGTGTACATCCACCTTTCGCAGCAATGCAGGCTGCTATTCTCCCATGGAGACGATCGTAGAGATGCTGGATGTAGTCCTGTGGAACGGCTTGCCATGCCATTTCCACCTGGCGCCTCAGTTGGACCAGCGTTCGTGCTGGACGTGCAGACCGCGTGAGACGACGCTTCATCCAGTCCCAAACATGCTCAATGGGGGACAGATCCGGAGATCTTGCTGGCCAGGGTAGTTGACTTACACCTTCTAGAGCACGTTGGGTGGCACGGGATACATGCGGACGTGCATTGTCCTGTTGGAACAGCAAGTTCCCTTGCCGGTCTAGGAATGGTAGAACGATGGGTTCGATGACGGTTTGGATGTACCGTGCACTATTCAGTGTCCCCTCGACGATCACCAGTGGTGTACGGCCAGTGTAGGAGATCGCTCCCCACACCATGATGCCGGGTGTTGGCCCTGTGTGCCTCGGTCGTATGCAGTCCTGATTGTGGCGCTCACCTGCACGGCGCCAAACACGCATACGACCATCATTGGCACCAAGGCAGAAGCGACTCTCATCGCTGAAGACGACACGTCTCCATTCGTCCCTCCATTCACGCCTGTCGCGACACCACTGGAGGCGGGCTGCACGATGTTGGGGCGCGAGCGGAAGACGGCCTAACGGTGTGCGGGACCGTAGCCCAGCTTCATGGAGACGGTTGCGAATGGTCCTCGCCGATACCCCAGGAGCAACAGTGTCCCTAATTTGCTGGGAAGTGGCGGTGCGGTCCCCTACGGCACTGCGTAGGATCCTACGGTCTTGGCGTGCATCCGTGCGTCGCTGCGGTCCGGTCCCAGGTCGACGGGCACGTGCACCTTCCGCCGACCACTGGCGACAACATCGATGTACTGTGGAGACCTCACGCCCCACGTGTTGAGCAATTCGGCGGTACGTCCACCCGGCCTCCCGCATGCCCACTATACGCCCTCGCTCAAAGTCCGTCAACTGCACATACGGTTCACGTCCACGCTGTCGTGGCATGCTACCAGTGTTAAAGACTGCGATGGAGCTCCGTATGCCACGGCAAACTGGCTGACACTGACGGCGGCGGTGCACAAATGCTGCGCAGCTAGCGCCATTCGACGGCCAACACCGCGGTTCCTGGTGTGTCCGCTGTGCCGTGCGTGTGATCATTGCTTGTACAGCCCTCTCGCAGTGTCCGGAGCAAGTATGGTGGGTCTGACACACCGGTGTCAATGTGTTCTTGTTTCCATTTCCAGGAGTGTACTTTAGATATGAAAACACTCAGCCAATTACAGCTTTATAAAATAAGTCCGTTTTGTAACCTGCACCACGCAAGTAACGAGCAGCCTTTAGTTTTCTTTATCTTAAATATCTTTGTGAGTAGTGCCCTTTTGGCATATTTCTTATTTTATGAATGACATATAAGTACTGCTAGTCTTTCACGATGATTCCGTACTTCTACTCTGTATCATACGTTTTTAGTCATAGTTCTGTGACCATGTTATAGACCATTCTTTGATTTAAATTCTCAGGAAGACACTCCTAGCAGTGTTGAAACCTGGTAAATTCCTTAAAAATAGTGACCGAGGGCTGTTTTCTTTCAATTGTAACTATTCACTGTCTCTGAACGTGGAGCCATGTACAAAATTTATAAATGCCTTTTGAATATGTAACAAGACAAACGTGTGGGTGAAAGAGTCTTAAAATATCAAAAACTATATCAATGATAAATTATGTGCCAACAGACATTAATATTGTATCTCACCAGTTTCACCAACTGTCAGAGAATACAAAGAAGGTTTATTGAGAGAGCTGAAGGAATAGTGTGGATTAACTAAGTTAAATGACCATGCACCCATTGCTACTATGCTGGTTCTCAGGATTAAACGCGTTCATTTTCAAGGTCCGGCAGCATGCGGGCGAGGCGTATGAAACCTCAAACGTCTGGTTTATCAAAGACAAAGCAGCCCAAGCGAATCGGAGGAGGGTGCCGCTTCCTCTGCTGCAACATAGGAATATGGTTCGTGGAAACAACATGATCAGTTAGTGCACGGCCACAAAACCAAAACGGAAACACACCAAAGTGACAAAAAATCTCTTCATTTGTCAAACCCTATGTATCTTGTAAAAAGCAACCCATTTCCAGAACGGTAAGATATGAAAGTCATTTTTTCGTGTTTGTATAAATATGTTCACCAATACCTCGTCGTTGTCGCAACGTCTGTGCCTCGTGACGGTTTACCTTCGAAAACTGTTGCACCTATGACTCAGAACAGAAATAAGTTGTAAGCTAAATATATGCAGCAAATGATCTTTTTGGCAAACCTTCCAAAATATGATTTTTTGTCTTTCATACAGAAATAAAACTATTTAATGTGTTTTATTAGACTACATAAAATAGGCAAACAAGTTAAATGTCACATATATTCAGCATTACTTCAGCTACATAAAAAAATTCAAATGTTATCGATATGAGTATGAATCGTTGCGTTTGGAGACATATGAGTAGTATCCCAGGACGAACTGAGTACTACTAATTTGAGCAGGTATCTATAGTTTCATAGCATCAAAACATCCCTATCCCTACGCACTCCGATGGGTAACCGTGATGACGCTTGACACTACAGGAAGCTATTTAAATTCCGAGACCTAACTGTAATTTAGTCAAATGCTCTGCATAATTACTAAGCAGGGACTTCGGAATGCAAGTTAGACATTTTGTCCCACACTAAGACCACTCCTCAACTAGAGAGGAGTATTGTCACACTTATACTGACAAGCCAAAACTTTTTGACCACTCTCCACCCTGGTATTGGATGTTTCCTGGTGATGCTGAGGGCACGTGGCCGTTGCTAAAAGTGTGTAAGTGTAGCAGAAACGGACGGGGGATCACCCTAGTGAAAATGCTGGCTGCAAATGGGGGAAATCCATCGAGATAAGCGACTTTGACAAAGGGCAGATTATTATTACGCAAAGCTTGTGAACGAGTGTCTCGCAAACGGCGAAGCTGGTGGAATGTTCAAGTGCTGTTGTCGTGAGCAACTACGGAAACAGGACAGGGAAACTACCACTAGGCGCTAAATGGTTGGACGTCCACAGCTCTTCACAGGACGTGGGGTTCGGAGGCTTGTCTACTCTTTAAAGTTGGATAGATGGTGATCTGTGGGATCTCTGTCGAAAGAGCGCAATGCTGGTGCCTGCTCACCGTTCGTCGTACGTTGTTGAACATGGAGCCCCGCAGCAGACCACCCCCACGTCTTCATATGTTGACCCAACGACATCATCAGTTACGACTGCAGTGAGCACGCAAACATCGGAATTCGACCGTCGATCAGTGGAGACGTCTCGGCTCTTTGGGAAAACCACATTTGTAGTCAATGGTCGTCTCCACAAACGCCATCATCGAGGTGAACGGTGGCTCGAAACGTGCAGCGCGCCACGGACGCAGGCGGGGGGGGGAGCAGTGTTATGGTATGGGAGACATTCTCCTGCGCTTGCATGGGACCCATGGTAGAAATCGAATACACGCTGACAGCTGTGAGTTACCTGCATCCCTTCATGCATGATGTCTTCCACGACAGCGATGTCGTTTTTCAGCGGTAGAGTTGCCCGTGTCTAGGAGCCGAAACCGTGCCACAGTGGTTTGAGCAGCATTACAGTGCACTCACGTTGATGTCTTGGCGACCAATCTCGCCTGATGTAAACCCTACAGCACTAAAGTGTTGAGTCCTCCTCTTATTTATTTACCAATACATTTTAACGTTTCTCCTAATGAGTAGTTACGAACTCTAGTTTTAGTTACTCTGAAATATTGTTGAAATTAGTTTAAGTATAAAACTGAAATTTGTAAGACAGTTAGCCTAAGTTACTCTGGATTTGGATTGGATTGTTTGGGGGAGGAGACCAGACAGCGAGGTCATCGGTCTCGTCGGATTAGGGAAGGACGGGGAAGTAAGCCGGCCGTGCCCTTTCAAAGGAACCATCCCGGCATTTGCCTGGAGCGATTTAGGGAAATCACGGAAAGCCTAAATCAGGATGGCCGGACGCGCGATTGAACCATCGTCCTCCCGAATCCGAGTCCAGTGTGCTAGCCACTGCGCCACCTCGCTCGGGAAGTTACTCTGGAAGGTTATATAAATTTTTTACGGCGATTGGCTTACGAGGAATGACTTAATTACTTCACAGATTGTTGTGAGGTTTTGACGATCTGCACAGCGAACACCTGCATGTTCGATGTGAGCACAGAGCTGACACGCGGGCAGGAATCCTTCAGAATATAGTGCCACTGACAGCGGCGAGAAGAATCATACAGCTTCCTAATCGTCGATGCCTACTGATGCCTCACCTACAAACAAAATAATAATTCGCAATTTGGTGACCTGAAGATGGGGACAAACAGCAGTCTCTTGCCTGTCGCTGTTTGTCGTTCCACATTAATGACTAATTATAATTGCACAGAGAAGGCCACACAACGGCGGAATAAACAGGGCCACCAGGTAAGAATCGAACTGTAGTTCATTTCAGCAACTGTGTTTGTGTAGCTGCAGTACGGCTGGACGGCTTGCAGTCATGAAGGCACATCAAAAGATTATCAACGCATAATCTGTCATTAAAATATTTTAAAACTAACGCTGCAGTAGTAACCCAAAGTGAGCAGAATAATCAAAATGCTGAAGAAAGTCATCAACATGTAAGCGACATTGCCGTTGGTATTTCTCTAAGGTCTGGCCATTTCTGAGGGTACTGCTGTTCCTTTCCTAGAGGGAGAACGTTCTCTGTCTGATGTAGGCTTTGATCTATGATTCATATCAACAATACTTTTTTTACTGTGAACGCTACTAAAATGGATGCTACAAATACATGGCCGTATCAGTCGTTTTTTTCCCCGTGTTCTAAGGACTTGGTCTAGACTTCCATTTCTTTTTCTCCTTGAGATAAGATGTTCACGACACCCTTGAGCATGCCACCTTCTTCGTACCCATGGGAAAATATGAACTTAAAAAAACAATTAACACAATTTTACTAAGTGTAGGCTAAGGAACCAGCCGTGGGCCAGCCTATAAAGTAATTTCCGTATTCGTCTGAAATGATTTAGAGAACTCATGAAACATAAAGAAAGAATTTAAACCTCTGTAATATCGGAAAATTTCCTTAATTCTGCATGCATATGCTTCAGTACGTCAAAGAAATACTGCCATTGCAAATGCACCGTCTAGTGGAAGTTAAAAAGCACTCCTTGAATAATAAATTTGAATTTCTAATTGGGTTGACTAGGCAGTAATAAAAACGATTTCTTTCTTGCACACACATTTTCGTCCCCGAAACTTCAGCACATAAGCCTCTGCATGTAATTCAAAATATGCCAGCAGATTACTGGGAGTCTGGCCATTGGAGTGTACAGATAATACGTGATTAGTGTAGTGTAGCAAATCGTGTAACAGGAAGCCTCAGATTTATCATTCGTACAAGCCACCTTTTTCAGTACATTAGACACGGTACTGAGGAATTAGAGGAAGTATTGCTGGGCGAATCAACATCTTGAGTCTCTTTTCATTAATGACTGTTATTATTAAAGACCCAGCACGGGACAATATTTAGACACGGCAACATTTTTATGCAGGACTTAGCTCACTATCTATCTCATACTGACGATATGATATACAGTTTTTAAAATATTAAATAAATTACGTATCGTACGTCAAGAGTCATCTGGCTATCATGCCGGTTTAGTAACCGTCTACACTGATCGTTAGAAGTTTCAGTTCTGAGCTGCAGGTGCACCTCTTTTCTGAGTTCAAAATGCTGGAACATGAGTCTTCTTGAACAGACAACTACGCATTTTCCTGCATATAAAATCATCCAGATTCGTATGGTCGTCCTTCAGCTCCTGCTGGCCGTATGTTACAGGCGAGTATTGAACTATTCTCTCCAATTACGAGTGGCTCTTATCCTTGATGATGAGTGAGATGTGGCTGTGTTAACAGTAGCGTAAATATTAATACTGCCGTCGTTTTTTTTTTTATATCATAAAATATGTGTTTATCTCTCTCTCTTACCCTCTACACTGAAACACCAAAGAAACTGGCATAGGCTTGCGTATTCAAATTCAGCGATACGTAAACACACAGAATACGGCGCGCTGCGGTCAGCCACGTCTTTATAAGACAAAAAGTGTCTAGAGCAGTTGCTAGATAGGTTACTGCTGCTGCAATGGCAGGTTATCAAGAATTAAGTGAATTTGAACTGGTGTTATAGTCGGCGCGCGAGCGATATGACACGGCATCTCCGAGGTAGCTATGAAGTGGGAATTTTCCCGTACGACCATTTTACGAGTGTACCGTGAATATCATAAACACGGTGAAACATCAAACCTCCGACATCGATGCGGCCGGAAAAAGATCCTGCAATAACGGGACCAACGACGACTGAAGATAATCGTTCAGCTTGACAGAAGTGCAACCCTTCCGCAAATTCCTGCAGATTTCAATGCCGCGGCATCAACAATTGTCAGCGTGCCAACCATTCAACGGAACATCATCGATATGGGCTTTCGAAGCCGAAGGCCGATTCGTGTACCCTCAATGACTGCACGAGACAATGCTTTACGCGTCGCCGTCGCCTGGGCCCGTCAACACCGACATGTTGACTGGTCGGACGAGTCTCGTTTCAAATTGTATCGCGTGGTTGGACGTGTACGGGTATGGAGACAACCTCATGAATCCATGGACCCTGCATGTCAGCAGGGGACTATTGAAGCTGGTAGAGGCTCTGTAACTGTGTGGGGCGTGTATAGTTGGAGTGTTATTGGACCCGTGATACGTCTAGATACGACTGTGACAGATGACACGTACGTAACCATTCTGTCTGATCACTTACAACCAATCATGTCCATGGCGCCTTCCTACGGACTTGGACAATTCCAGCAGGACAATGAGACACCCCACACGTCCATAACTTCTACAGAGTGGCTCCAAGAACACTCTTCTGAGTTTAAACACTTACACTGGCCATCAAACTCCCCGGATATGAACATTATTGAGCATACCTGGGATGCCTTGCAACGTGCTGTTCAGAAGAGATCTCCACCTCCTCGTACTCTTACTGATTTATGGACAGCCCTGCAGGTTTCATAGTGTCAGATCCCTCCAGCACCACTTCAGACATTAGTCGAGTGCACGCCACCTCGTGTTGCAGCACTTCTGCACACTCACAGGGGTCCTACACTATATTAGGCAGGTGTACCAGTTTCTTTCGCTCTTTAGTGTATATGTCACGCTATACGAATATCACGATTTTATTAAGATTCGATTTTATTAAAATCAGAGCGCCTTTCGGAAGGAATGGTATGAACGAATGTTAATTTTAGAGCATACTCCGCTAATCAAAGATTAAATATGCAATGAATCATTCGTTGTGGCTAAGACAGTAATCGTCACATTCCGTCTCTCAAATTTGTTAACATTCCGTCGATAACAAAAACTAAAGTATCAAGTTTTTGTTTAATGGGGAACAGATTTTCAATAGCCGTAGCATGAGGTAAAACGGCGAGTGACTAGGGCCTCCTGTTGGATAGACCGTTCGCCGGGTGCAAGTCTTTCAATATGACGCCACTTCGACGACTTGCTCGTCGGTGGGGATGAAATGATGATGATTAGGCAACACAACACCAAGTCCCTGAACGGAGAAAATCTCCGACACAGCAGGAAATCGAACCCGAGCCTTTAGGATTGACATTCTGTCGCGCTGACCTCTCAGCTACCGGAGGCGGACGTAGCATGAGGTGAATGTGATGACCGTAGGTCTCATATGCAGTTTTTATTTCCTTCCAAGTGTAAAGTGTGTCTGTTACGTAGCTGACGGGAATTCCCAGATACATGTGTAGATCTTACAACAAAGCTTTGTACTCTGTTGATACTTGCGTCTAATGATGACGCAGAATAAGATACTCGAATGGGAACACTACTAGGGAAAGGAACTTTTCGACTCTGTAAGTGCAGAACAGGGAATCAGTGATCATAAGGCCGTTGCAGCATCCCTGAATATGGAAGTTAATAGGAATATAAAAAAAGGGAGGAAGGTTTATCTGTTTAGCAAGAGTAATAGAAGGCAGATTTCAGACTACCTAACAGATCAAAACGAAAATTTCTGTTCCGACACTGACAATGTTGAGTGTTTATGGAAAAAGTTCAAGGCAATCGTAAAATGCGTTTTAGACAGTTAAGTGCCGAGTAAAACTGTGAGAGACGGGAAAAACCCACCGTGGTTCAATAACAAAGTTAGGAAACTACTGCGAAAGCAAAGAGAGCTTCACTCCAAGTGTAAACGCAGCCAAAACCTCTCAGACAAACAGAAGCGAAACGATGTCAAAGTTAGCGTAAGGAGGGCTATGCGTGAAGCGTTCAGTGAATTCGAAAGTAAAATTCTATGTACCGACTTGACAGAAAATCCTAGGAAGTTCTGGTCTTACGTTAAATCAGTGGGTGGCTCGAAACAGCATATCCAGACACTCCGGGATGATGATGCCATTGAAACAGAGGATGACACGCATGAAGCTGAAATACTAAACACCTTTTTGCAAAGCTGTTTCACAGAGGAAGACCGCACTGCAGATCCCTCTCTAAATCCTCGCACAAATGAAAAAATGGCTGACATCGAAATAAATGTCCGAGGAATAGAAAAACAACTGGAATCACTCAACAGAGGAAAGTCCACTAGACCTGACGGGATACCAATTCGGTTCTACACAGAGTACGCGAAAGAACTTGCCCCCCTTCTAACAGCCGTGTACCGCAAGTCTCTAGAGGAACGGAAGGTTCCAAATGATTGGAAAAAAGCACAGGTAGTCCCAGTCTTCAAGAAGGGTCGTCGAGCAGATGCGCAAAACTATAGACCTATATCTCTGACGTCGATCTGTTGTAGAATTTTAGAACATGTTTTTTGCTCGAGTATCATGTCGTTTCTGGAAACCCAGAATCTACTCTGTAGGAATCAACATGGATTCCGGAAACGGCGATTGTGTGAGACCCAACTCGCTTTATTTGTTCATGAGACCCAGAAAAATATTAGATACAGGCTCTCAGGTAGATGCTATTTTCCTTGACTTCCGGAAGGCGTTCCGTACAGTTCCGCACTGTCGCCTGATAAACAAAGTAAGAGCCTACGGAATATCAGACCAGCTGTGTGGCTGGATTGAAGAGTTTTTAGCAAACAGAACACAGCATGTTGTTCTCAATGGAGAGACGTCTACAGACGTTAAAAAAACCGCTGGCGTGCCACAGGGGAGTGTTATGGGACCATTGCTTTTCACAATATATATAAATGACCTAGTAGATAGTGTCGGAAGTTCCATGCGGCTTTTCGCGGATGATGCTGTAGTATACAGAGAAGTTGCAGCATTAGAAAATTGTAGCGAAATGCAGGAAGATCTGCAGCGGATAGGCACTTGGTGCAGGGAGTGGCGACTGACCCTTAACATAAGACAAATGTAATGTATTGCGAATACATAGAAAGAAGGATCCTTTATTGTATGACTATATGATAGCGGAACAAACATTGGTAGCAGTTACTTCCGTAAAATATCTGGGAGTGTGCGTACGGAACGATTTGAAGTGGAATGATCATACAAAATTAATTGTTGGTAAGGCGGGTACCAGGTTAAGATTCATTGGGAGAGTCCTTAGAAAATGTAGTCCATCAACAAAGGAGGTGGCTTACAAAACGCTCGTTCGACCTATACTTGAGTATTGCTCATCAGTGTGGGATCCGTACCAGATCGGGTTGACGGAGGAGATAGAGAACATCCAAAGAAGAGCGGCGCGTTTCGTCACAGGGTTATTTGGTAACCGTGATAGCGTTACGGAGATGTTTATCAAACTCAAGTGGCAGACTTTGCAAGAGAGGCGCTCTGCATCGTGGTGTAGCTTGCCCGCCACGTTTCGAGAGGGTGCGTTTCTGGATGGGGTATCGAATATATTGCTTCCCCCTACTTATACCTCCAGAGGAGATGACGAATGTAAAATTAGAGAGATTCGAGCGCGCACGGATGCTTTCAGACAGTCGTTCTTCCCGCGAACCCTACGCGACTGGAACAGAAAAGGGAGGTAATGACAATGGCACGTAAAGTGCCCTCCGCCACACACCGTTGGGTGACTTGCGGAGTATAAATGTAGATGTAGATGTAGAAATGTAGTAGATGTAGATGTTTTGGCCACAATACCTGTACATTTTACTTCACAATGCTACTGTAAAACATCATAGTACAGTATCCTATAAAACAGCCTTCATCGCAACGCCTACTGAAACTGTCACTAATCCAACAGTAATGGTGTCTAATTGGTTGCTAGAAGAAGCAGAAGAGTACCTTCACACGTTCGGACACTTCTAGGAGGTAGAAACTTACACCGAAACAAAAAATATATGTCTAGAAATCATTAGCTCTAAAATGCATACCTTAACAGCTATGAGCACTTGTTCATCATCGATACCGTTCTATTACTGTCTCTTTGCTTTGCGTATTTTTGAACCAAAGGAAGAAAAAAAAGTGCAGCAAACATGGGCTCTAAAATGAGTACATTAAGAGCTATGGACAGCTGAAACTTCCTGGCAGATTAAAACTGTGTGCCCGACCGAGACTCGAACTCGGGACCCTTGCCTTTCGCGGGCAAGTGCTCTACCATCTGAGCTACCGAAGCACGACTCACGCCCGGTACTCACAGCTTTACTTCTGCCAGTATCTCGTCTCCGACCTTCCAAACCATGGACAGCTGTTCAATAGAAGAGACGTGTTTGACAATAGCAAAGGTGAAACAGTGCTCATAGTTTTTAAGAGATGCAATTTAGAAATCATGTTTACTGGACCTTTTTTTATGATATTACCTCCTCTGAAAATATGGAAAGCAAAGAGCTTGCAGTAGAAGAGATGTATTTTGCAGTATCGAAGAAACAAAAGTACTCATAGCTCTTAAGGTACGCATTTTAGAGCCCATGTGACTAAAGATTTTTATTGTTGTTTTGGTGTAAGGAACCTGTCCTCAAAGTCTGTAAAGGGAATTTAGTTGCACCCTGCATATGGCTCGATGCGTCACGCCCTACTCGCTTTCACGACAGAAATTGAATTGGACCGTTCCACCTGATATAATTACTGAGAACCGTAACTCGCAAACAGGATATGCCATTTCTGTGTGCTTCCATGTGTAGTGAATGGACAGACGCTGTCTCACACAGCCATAATTAGCATTACAATCAGGACATCTGTATCGATCGAATTGGATGCGCCTGTCGCCAAGGCTCAGAGGAAGATGTGCTACCCTCTGGAGCAGAATAATTCACTACTCTTTTTATTTCGCCTGTCTGCACTGATAATTATCAAGCAGAACGATATTTGCTGAGTCATGACGGAATAAATACGCCACCGGTTTCTTTACGCAGCGTACCACAAACGTGATTAACTTTCATATGCGAAGCTATATTCAAAACATTTGCAGAGTGTAGTAAACGACACACAGCGCGCGGAAGTGTTTGCAGTTAAAGTAACTAGCCCACCTAGCGCCTGCTATGGGACAGACAGCAGTTAGAAATTAAAAAAAAGGCAACAACATGGCTTTCAACTGAATTGTCAAAGACAGGCAAAAGTGAAATTCATATACATGGGTGGTTACATGACACGTGAATTTTCTGTTATGTTTAGTGGATAAAGCTTGGCTATGAAATCAGCTTCATTAATGGTCGTTAATGACATTAATTTTTTAAGCTAATGAGCCATACTGCGAACACAGCACTATAGTAAATAGCCCACATCTGGTACAGGAATGTGTAATGTCATTAATAATGAAACCTAGAGTCCACATGTTTTAATTCTTACTGACGTATAGAGAGCATGAATGGACTACTCTATTAAGTGCAGTATATCAAGAAGTGTTAACTAAGACATGGTGAAAATCGCACTGATAGACAAAATGATACACGTTCGCTTGCCAGACAAACTTACGCCAGCATATCAAGCGCTGACCTTCTTTTTATGACTGTAGTCACAATAGAAAATGGAAATGAAGTCCCTTGCTTCTTGACAGAGCGTAGGGGAACGATGCGGGACACCCGCACCACCGTACCAAGCAAGGTCCTAATGGAGGTGGTATGCCTTTGCCTTCCTCCGACCGTAATGGGATGAATGATGATGATGGAGACGACGCAACAAGATCCAGTCATCTCGGGGCAGGTGATAATCCCTGACCCTGCCGGGAATCGAAGCCGGGACCCCGTACTTGGGAAGCGAGAACGTTACCGCGATACCACGAGCTGCGGACTGTACTTGCAAAACGGTCCCTTTCCGACCCAAGGACATTTGGCTATATTCCACGTCCCATACCTTCCCCTGATCTTACTATCAACCCTGTTTTCTCCATCCTGTGTACGACCTTCCAATTTCGCCCAGAAATTCACTTCCATCTGCGATAGGTTTATAGAGTCAATGAGGTTGCGCAAGCACATTCAGAATAGTAGTTTGAGGTAGCAAGTGAATGCACGTGGACATATCTACTTCCCTGGGTGGCCACAGAGCCAGTACTTGGTGTGTGAGGTCACACGCTCTCACTGATTCTATAGTAATACCACACTTTTAAGTAGTCTATAGCGCCGAAACGTGCCATTTGTGTATATGTATAGAATAACACTTAGTATGCATACTAATAAATAGCCGAGATGGAAACGATGACTTCAACAATGAATCATGCAACAGCTCAGGTGATAATACACTTAAAAACTCTAAAGACAAAAAATGCAAGGAACAATAATGATGTCAGTCCACTGCAGCACGCAAATGAGTAGATTGCCTGGTAACTAAATAAATACTCAAGATACTCGTAAGCACAGTACTGTCATAAGCTGAATTAATGTGTCGTAAACGTTAGATGCACCCACAGAATTACGTTCAACTAGTTTCCCAGTTCTGATCTTATTTCACCTACCAAAGCCAGGGAAGAATGTCTTTTAGGTCCAGAGATTTCCGGAAAGAAAAGGAACTCTCCTTCGATGGTGGAGAAGACGTTTAAATGTTCCTGTGGGACTGGGACTCGGTAGCAGAAACCAATCTACAGGTCACCATGTTGTAAGGTGCCAGGACATGGGCACTTACACGTTAGCTTCCTAACATTAGTATTAATAATAAAGGGACTGGCAAGGGCATCAGATAATGACTTCATTGAATTATGATGAATATGAGGCACTTTCGAGTAGCATCCCCTGCATGTCTGCATGATTAAGTTACTAACTTAAAGCGTTGGTGAAAAGTGTCGGAAGCTGAGAATTGTGGAATATAAAGTCTGCAGCTGGCCGTAGCTCGCCGGGCCGCCGTGGGCGGCAGGTAGCCGTCACCGGAGAAGCAGGACAATACGGCGCTTTTGGGGTCAGCCCGGCATCCGGAACCACCTGTGCTGGGCAACACGCGGCGAAGACGGGAATTTCGTTTGTCTAGGGGCGATATGACCTACTCGATCATTGGGTAGATCTCAGAAATGCCGTTGGAGGGGTTTCGGCGATGATGGAGCGTTCGACATTGGCTGAAACTGAGTATTCTTTCGCCGCGTTTTCGTACGCGTGGGAAACAGGAGAATTGTGGAGATAGAGGAGTTCGCCTTCAGCCATCGGGCGGTACGGTCTTGGAGACGGCGTCTTGGCCATCGTCTTCGAAGGGAGATATACGGTCTGTATCGCAGCACTGCACCAACGCGTGTTCCGTGCAGAGTCCTGCGGTTAGAGCTCAGAAGCGAGATTTTCACCAACGCTTAACCACTTCCAACAACTTATCTAATAATCGTGATCTGGTAGTTATCCTTGCGAGGTGCCGAATGTTTATCAACGTAGCCGCCGGTAATAGGGGCGCGTAATTGCAAATTGTTAATGTGCCATTCTCAGGAGTGTGTGGATGGACAAAGAAATTCACATTTTTTTTTCTTTTTGTAAATTTTGTCAATTGTGGGGGATATCAAATTAAAATGCCAGTATTACAATCGAATTATCGACTTTATTGTAGCTAGCATTTACCCTGTTCCAGTAAGCTTTACATGTACTCTAGTCACTGCACAGCTTGCCCAGATGGGAAGGAAAGAAGGTTTGCAGTCTCCTACGTCAGCGACGGACAGATAAGTTTACAATGTTAATTCGCACTCAGTACAAGCAAATATTGAGGAGACAAACTGGAGAAGAAATAAAATGTCTTTAGCTCTGCTGCCAGAGACAGTATGCGAGTATGTGGCAGTCCAATATGTTAAGAACTCTCAGAGCAATTGTCAACTCTGGATGGGTATACTGGTCATGACTATTGCCCTTACTCCTCGTTATTATGGCCTTATGAATTGCTTCGAAGATAGCGTCGAAAATGTAGGAAAATACTCTCTCTTATGAAATAATCATAATTGGCATAAAATATCAAAAAAGTACATGTAAAACGCGTTGAAATTTTGGCCGTGGATGGAGGGTTTTTGCGTTGTTCAACTACCCAACCAGAACACTATTTTACACAAGTACAGCACAAATATGTAGTACATCTTCCATTGACCACTGAGTAACAATCTCCAGCAGAGGTGAACTGAAATAATGAGTTGTCCCTCCACACTAAGTGCAATGCCAATGTATAACTCTGCGTAAGAGACAGGATGTATTCTGTCCCTGTAGAATCAACAAACTAGCTCATCTTACTCATTAACCATCATTTTCACCCAGCATTCAGAGCCGCAAATGAAGATGGTGGCTGTTGGTCAACAACGTATGCGTCGCATTTAACATTCGACACATGTAACCTACGTTGCTAAGGCAAGCCAGACATGATTCCCAATGACCTTACTGCGTGTAGTATAATACGCATGTCCGCTCTTCGGAGCAGTCAGACTTTTGAATATCTGCAAGCAACCTGTGTCATTTTCTTTATGAAAAGAAAGAGGCAGCCCTCCTGGCAAGCAGAGATAAGACGTAATCTTCTCAGTAATTCAAGTAAATAAAAACTTGCTAAAGGAAATCGTTATGTGGGTTGCTAATACAGTCCCAATTACGTGACACTGAACAGAGAAATGAGCTGTTATAATAACACATGGGTAGAAAAGTATACAAAACAAAGTTACTACACAGACAATAGTTGCACTGGTTCAACACAAGCCGAGATAGTCCAATGACGAATTTGAATTTAACGTTACTTCAACCCATGGTATCGTTCTTGCCCTCTCGTATGGAAAACCTACGTGAATTTTGAGACAACGTATGCACCCCGAACTTAACCGCTTAATCCCGTAAGTCATACTACACTGAAGCGCCAAAGAAACTGGTATAGGCTTGCGTATTCAAGTACAGAGATATGTAAAAAGGCAAAATACGGTGCTGCGGTCGGCAACGCCTATATGGGACAACACGTGTCTGGCTCAATTGCTAGATTGTTATTGCTGCTACAATGGCAGGTTATCAAGATTTAAGTGAGTTTGAATGTGGTGTTGTAGTCGGTGCAAGAGCGATAGGACACAGCATCTCCGAGGTAGCGATGAGGTGGGGATTTTCCCGTAGGACCATTTCACGAGTGTACGGTGAATATCAGCAACCCGGTAAACATCAAATCTCCGACATCGCTGCGGCAAGAAAAAGATCCTGCAAGAACGGGTCCAACGACGACTGAAGAGAATCGTTTAGCATGGCAGAAGTGCAACCTTTCCGTAAACTGCTGCAGATTTCAGTGCTGGGCCATCAACGAGTGTCAATGTGCCAACCATTCAACGAAACATCATCGATATGGGCTTTCGGAGCCGAAGGCCCACACGTTGTAACGTTCCCTGGCAAACTCACGCTATTAATGAACAAGAGTTTATTTGTACCATATACGCCGCTCTGAGCAAGTTGTATACACCGTAATTATTGAACAAAAAATATTATTGAATTTTGTGTAAAAGACATTTGTTATTATCGTAATATTTTTTGTAGTAATATTCTCTCTGTATTTAGGATAGTAATTTTTCTTTATTTATTATGTGATTGTGAAATGTGTCAGTATCTGCGATAACAGAGATGTGAAATTTAGCCAGAGGAGAATAAAATTGTCAAATTACAAAGAAATGTTAATAGTCAGCAGTAGTATAAAAGAACCATGTACAGCGTATTCTTTGGTCTTCTCTGTGTAGAGCTGAATGCGAGAGGAAGCTGTGTCGAAGCGATTTATGAATGGGTAGACTTCTTTTGTCTCTGTCTAGATTTAGCGGCCATTAGAGGAGGCGTTACAAATTAATGTGAGTTCAATTATTGTTTGATCTAAATATATCAGAATTTATCAAAAGTGTGTATTATTAATGTAAATTAGCTTGCCCATGTCATCTATAAAATTTCTTTAAAGAATTTTCAGCATTTTTAGCGGTGTTGCTGGGCTGTGCCGCAACCGATCGATTTGCAGCGGCGGCACATTTAAAAAATTGTTCCGCTAAAGGAAAAATCAACCAAACCCGTAAATCGGGAACAGATAGGTAAAAATTAACAGTGAATTAAGAAATTGTTCTTCTTTTACAGTGATCCTGAGACTGATGAATTTTAAACTAATTATACGTTTGTGCATTCGTAGGCGGATAGTTAATGTTAGTTAACATTGAAATTTAACAATTTTGGTTCTTTCAAATAACTTAAATGTATAGCGAAGTAGGTTTGATCAGTGATAATTAAATGTCGGCTTGGCAATAATTAACCATTTTCTGCTAATAGAGATAATCTTGTGTTCCATAGCTAACGCCGGGATAGAATTCAGTAAATATTTAACAAAAAAAAAAACCCACTGCATTTAGAAAATGTGTGCCAAGGCCGAGTTATGTAAAGGATTTAATTCTCAACTAAATATTCTTAATCAGTTAATATGAGTTCACGTAATTCTTAAATGTACGTAATTCTTTTGAAAGTAAATTTTTTTTATTACCACACGTAAATAAGAGAGAGGTTCTACAACAAAGTTCGTACTTACAGAAGATAGTTAAAGAGAGGCAAATTAATTAAGTAAAAGTAATAATTATTATACTATCTTTAACGAAAATAAAAGCAATTTCGTTAAAACGTGTACCCTTGAAGATTGCTCGACACAAAGCTTTATGCTTCACCTGGACACCGACATTGGCCTGTTGATGATTGGAACCATGTTGTCTGGTCGGACGTGTCTCGATTCAAATTGTATCGAGTGGGTGGACATGTACGGGTACGGAGACGACCTCATGAGTCCGTGGACCCTGCATGTCAGCAGTGGCCTGTTCAAGCTGTTGCAGGCTCTGTAACGGAGTGTAATGTGTGCAGTTGGACTGACATGGGACCCCTGATACGGTCAGATACGACTCTGATAGGTGACGAGTATGTAAGCTTCCTGTCTGAACACATGAATCCATTCATATCCATTGTGCATTCCGACGGATCTCGGCAATTCCAATACGGCAATGCAACACCGCACACGTCCAGAACTGCTGCAGAGTGGGTCCAGGAACACTCTTCTGAGTTTAAACACTTCCGCTGGCCACAAATCTCCCCTGGCACGAACGTTATTGATCATATCTAGGATGCCTTGCAACATGTTGTTCAGAAGAGAGCTCCACCTGTCGTACTCTTACGGATTTGAGGACAACCCTGCAGGGTTCATGGTGTCAATTCGATCCAGCACTACTTCAGACATTAGGCGAGTCCATGCCATGTTGTGTTGCGGCACTTCTGAGTGCTCGCGGAGGCGCTTCACGATATTAGGCAGGTGTACCAGTTTCTTTGGCTGCTTAGTGTGGCGTGGCAAGGAAAATGCCTTCTGTGGTGTACCGTCGTCTCCCACACCACTTCTCCCCGTTCCATCAAGGTGGCGTGTCAGCGTAGCCTACATCTCTAGGTGACGCCAAATGTGGCGAGCACCTCCGCGGTTGTCCCCAGAGGTCACCGGCAGTGGCTGCACTATATCGTCACGCCTCATCAAGAGAGCCAGTCAGGCAAGACGATGACATCACTGCGCTTGGACAGCCAGCGAACGGAACGCGGATTATAGCCTATAGCTTCAGCCATATACGAGGGTTAGGTGTATAAATCCGTGTTGTTTTGTAACGCACAGCCTAACTAGTCTGCAGATATTCTTCGTACGAACGGTAACAGCTAAGTTTTTCAGCAGAAACAGCGAGAATGCTTCAGCTACAAAGTCCGGCGACGGCACTCAGCAGCAGTCTGGAGGGAGCAGCCACCAGTCTGGAATCAGCTGCCTACAGTAAACAGCTCTTCAGGGCAGGAACCATCACAGCCTTATCTCAGCTATGTTGGTAATGATGTTTACTTCTGGATGTGACTGTTTTTTATGGGACTTAGTTCTCAGTCTAGCTAGCTTCTCATTTGTGTCAAACCTTAACTGGATTTTATGGTTTACATGTGTTTAATAAATAAGGGTTCAATTACATGTAACTAAATTTGTGGAGCGACGTTGCAGAACCCAATCGCGTCATAGGCGTCTCGGCAGATACAGTGGCGAAGTCGGTTGGACATCAAAGCACTATACATCAGTATCACAGTCAGTATATGTGATAGCGAAAAAACGGTTGTCTATACCTCAGATGTGCAATCGTACGGTAACCACACCTACACAACACTCACCATCAATCATGTACTTGGGACTCGCTAGGTATCAGGGGCAGTCAGTGAAGTGGATAAATTTCAGTTGAAGTCGAGTAGATTACCCCGAAAAGGTATTTCAGATTTCAAGGCTGCATGGTACAGCGTATTTTTACATTTTCCTCAGATAAAGTGTTACCTTCGAAACACAGTGGTCGTAGTCGACCTCCAGATCGTTCGATTTCGAGCTCACCCATGTACCCCAGCAAAGGAACAACATTTTGCAGCACAGAGAATTGCAGGATGTAACTATACGTGCTTTCTTATTATCCAGTGCAGTTGCTGATGTCTATGGTCTGGTCCAACCACTACACTGAGAAATACAATTAAATGATCACGTTTTCGAAACTCCCAAATTGTCTTAGATTGCGACGTATAACTCCAATATTTGGCACGAAGGTGCCTACAACTTTCCTCAGTAATCGTCCAAAGGCGTGATGGCGTCTTGCAACGTCACCCTCGGGCTCAGCGACGCTTCAAACAGTGCATGTTGATACATGCAAAAAAGGGCCCCAGATCGGAAGCTCGCGTATGGTGTAAGGTGCATTAATGACGTCACATTGGCACCAATTTTCACCAGAGTTCTGCCCAAAGATACCGTGGACTTGTTACATAATGGGAAGATCGTCGTACTTCCTTTTACCCCCTACTCACCCCATTTTTCCACGCCCCCGCAAAGAACATCACAGCCGCGACAGTTTTCTTATCGGTGGCCAAAGATAACATTTGAGTCGGACTACCGTTTAGAATCGACTTGAAAAGGCCTCTGGCGTGGCACAAAAGGCATCGATGAGTCCGTCGCCTCCCTTGGGGCGCTGATTCCCACACATTTAGCCGTCAACAACGACAATTCTCAGTGAGATAAACAACAGTACGACTTTCTTATCAACGTCTGTCACTGCTAATACCTCTTGGCGACTTAATCCTTTTTTGAGGACATCATGGGCCAGCAAAGCCTCTGGAGTGCAGTGCAATGCTATTTCTGTCCTGGTGCACATGCTGAACCCTCTAGAAATATTAACAAACCCATTGGTCGAAATCTGAAGCAGGTAAGGGTGCTTCTGTTCTTTGAGCTCTCCTGTTTTGCACTCTCCTGTGTACAGATCAAGAGAAGCGGGCGGGGGAAGGGGAGGGGAGGAAGAAGGGTGCGTGACTGACACGTGCGTGAGTAAGTCGGCAAAGGATCCCTCTAAGACTAGCCAGTTCGGCAACGTCCTCATTGCCACCTGCCAAACTTTCTTGAACACTATAAAAATGTGCCTGCGCAGAGACAATCTGGGCACACTCGGTCAGAATGTTTTCAATAATTTCCATTTTCTACTATGTTCGGTACAGCGGGCTCTTCGAGGTCAGCCACTTTCCAGATCCTGACCTCCTTCGTCAAGACCAGGCGAGCTGGTAGAAGAGATAGAGTCGATCGCACTTGGAAATATTTCAAAGGCGATTTATAATTCCAGCTTGTGCTTTCGACCGTGGGAAACCTCCGTACATCCTTGCTCGAAAGCGCAGGATTGGAGCTATGTTTAATTTAGCTTTGCGTCAGTACGTTGCAGGGAAAATATAGGAACATAGTGTATATTCCATTGTTTGTGTGTGTACCTTAGCAAAGTCGAAGACCTCTCCTGCATATGCCGCGTACCTAGCATTCAACCTAACAATTTGATGTTGGTGGCTTTATTGATTCGCATATCAAGAGCGTGAATATTTTCACTTTTCGTCGTTAAACAATAATATTTTTATTACACTGGTTATCATAGTAAGAAACAGTAAAATTTTTTTGCGACGCGGTCATTGTTTATCTTACGACTCAGATGTGTCAAGTAGTAGCAGCGCTTACACTAACGGTCCCCGGTGGGATGTTGACGTAGTGTTACTCTACCTGAGGGCCACGATGATGACGGCGGCGAGCACGGCCCTGGGCAGAGGCTCGAACAGCGGACCGGCGCCCTGCACCACAGCCAGCAGCACGGCGCAGGACACGAGGCCGGCGAGCTGGCGACAACGCGCTCACTCAGCGGTCTCTCCTCCTCCCAGGATGGTTCATTCTAAACGTGTCACAGCTACAAGAATCAAATAGGAAGCAAGCCACGAAAGTGTTTCAGCTGCCACTGAAGTGGCACTCGTAAAAACGAAATTTTGTTTCAGTAACGTTGCTAATCCCTGAATCCTACACATCCATCCATCCATCCATCCCAAACGAAGGTTTAAATACACACTTTCCTTACCCAGCTGGCGTCCCACCTATCAGTTATTTGCCACATAGACATGTAAATTTAGACCTACATATGTAATCCGCCCCCCCCCCCCCCCATGAACCATGGACCTTGCCGTTGGTGGGGAGGCTTGCGTGCCTCAACGATACAGATAGCCGTACCGTAGGTGCAACCACAACGGAGGGGTATCTGTTGAGAGGCCAGACAAACGTGTGGTTCCTGAAGAGGGGCAGCAGCCTTTTCAGTAGTTGCAAGGGCAACAGTCTGGATGATTGACTGATCTCGCCTTGTAACAATAACCAAAACGGCCTTGCTGTGCTGGTACTGCGAACGGCTGAACGCAAGGGGAAACTACAGCCGTAATTTTTCCCGAGGGCATGCAGCTTTACTGTATGATTACATGATGATGGCGTCCTCTTGGGTAAAATATTCCGGAGGTAAAATAGTCCCCCATTCGGATCTCCGGGCGGGGACTACTCAAGAGGATGTCGTTATCAGGAGAAAGAAAACTGGCGTTCTACGGATCGGAGCGTGGAATGTCAGATCCCTTAATCGGGCAGGTAGGTTAGAAAATTTAAAAAGGGAAATGGATAGGTTGAAGTTAGATATAGTGGGAATTAGTGAAGTTCGGTGGCAGGAGGAACAAGACTTCTGGTCAGGTGAATACAGGGTTATAAACACAAAATCAAATACGGGTAATGCAGGAGTAGGTTTAATAATGAATAGGAAAATAGGAATGCGGGTAAGCTACTACAAACAGCATAGTGAACGCATTATTGTGGCCAAGATAGATACGAAGCCCACGCCTACTACAGTAGTACAAGTTTATATGCCAACTAGCTCTGCAGATGACGAAGAAATTGAAGAAATGTATGATGAAATAAAAGAAATTATTCAGATTGTGAAGGGAGACGAAAATTTAATAGTCATGGGTGACTGGAATTCGAGTGTAGGAAAAGGGAGAGAAGGAAACATAGTAGGTGAATATGGATTGGGGGACAGAAATGAAAGAGGAAGCCGCCTGGTCGAATTTTGCACAGAGCACAACATAATCATAACTAACACTTGGTTTAAGAATCATGAAAGAAGGTTGTATACATGGAAGAACCCTGGAGATACTAAAAGGTATCAGATAGATTATATAATGGTAAGACAGAGATTTAGGAACCAGGTTTTAAATTGTAAGACATTCCCAGGGGCAGATGTGGACTCTGACCACAATCTATTGGTTATGACCTGTAGATTAAAACTGAAGAAACTGCAAAAAGGTGGGAATTTAAGGAGATGGGACCTGGATAAACTAAAAGAACCAGAGGTTGTACAGAGATTCAGGGAGAGCATAAGGGAGCAATTGACAGGAATGGGGGAAATAAATACAGTAGAAGAAGAATGGGTAGCTTTGAGGGATGAAGTAGTGAAGGCAGCAGAGGATCAAGTAGGTAAAAAGACGAGGGCTAGTAGAAATCCTTGGGTAACAGAAGAAATATTGAATTTAATTGATGAAAGGAGAAAATATAAAAATGCAGTAAGTGAAACAGGCAAAAAGGAATACAAACGTCTCAAAAATGAGATCGACAGGAAGTGCAAAATGGCTAAGCAGGGATGGCTAGAGGACAAATGTAAGGATGTAGAGGCCTATCTCACTAGGGGTAAGATAGATACCGCCTACAGGAAAATTAAAGAGACCTTTGGAGATAAGAGAACGACTTGTATGAATATCAAGAGCTCAGATGGAAACCCAGTTCTAAGCAAAGAAGGGAAAGCAGAAAGGTGGAAGGAGTATATAGAGGATCTATACAAGGGCGATGTACTTGAGTACAATATTATGGAAATGGAAGAGGATGTAGATGAAGATGAAATGGGAGATATGATACTGCGTGAAGAGTTTGACAGAGCACTGAAAGACCTGAGTCGAAACAAGGCCCTCGGAGTAGACAATATTCCATTGGAACTACTGACGGCCGTGGGAGAACCAGTCCTGACAAAACTCTACCATCTGGTGAGCAAGATGTATGAAACAGGCGAAATACCCTCAGACTTCAAGAAGAATATAATAATTCCAATCCCAAAGAAAGCAGGTGTTGACAGATGTGAAAATTACCGAACTATCAGTTTAATAAGTCACAGCTGCAAAATACTAACACGAATTCTTTACAGACGAATGGAAAAACTAGTAGAAGCCGACCTCGGGGAAGATCAGTTTGGATTCCGTAGAAACACTGGAACACGTGAGGCAATACTGACCTTACGACTTATCTTAGAAGAAAGATTAAGGAAAGGCAAACCTACGTTTCTAGCATTTGTAGACTTAGAGAAAGCTTTTGACAATGTTGACTGGAATACTCTCTTTCAAATTCTAAAGGTGGCAGGGGTAAAATACAGGGAGCGAAAGGCTATTTACAATTTGTACAGAAACCAGATGGCAGTTATAAGAGTCGAGGGACATGAAAGGGAAGCAGTGGTTGGGAAGGGAGTAAGACAGGGTTGTAGCCTCTCCCCGATGTTGTTCAGTCTGTATATTGAGCAAGCAGTAAAGGAAACAAAAGAAAAATTCGGAGTAGGTATTAAAATTCATGGAGAAGAAATAAAAACTTTGAGGTTCGCCGATGACATTGTAATTCTGTCAGAGACAGCAAAGGACTTGGAAGAGCAGTTGAATGGAATGGACAGTGTCTTGAAAGGAGGATATAAGATGAACATCAACAAAGGCAAAACAAGGATAATGGAATGTAGTCTAATTAAGTCGGGTGATGCTGAGGGAATTAGATTAGGAAGTGAGACACTTAAAGTAGTAAAGGAGTTTTGCTATTTGGGGAGCAAAATAACTGATGATGGTCGAAGTAGAGAGGATATAAAATGTAGGCTGGCAATGGCAAGGAAAGCGTTTCTGAAGAAGAGAAATTTGTTAACATCCAGTATTGATTTAAGTGTCAGGAAGTCATTTCTGAAAGTATTCGTATGGAGTGTAGCCATGTATGGAAGTGAAACATGGACGATAAATAGTTTGGACAAGAAGAGAATAGAAGCTTTCGAAATGTGGTGCTACAGAAGAATGCTGAAGATTAGATGGATAGATCACATAACTAATGAGGAAGTATTGAATAGGATTGGGGAGCAGAGAAGTTTGTGGCACAACTTGACCAGAAGAAGGGATCGGTTGGTAGGACATGTTCTGAGGCATCAAGGGATCACCAATTTAGTATTGGAGGGCAGCGTGGAGGGTAAAAATCATAGAGGGAGACCAAGAGATGAATACACTAAGCAGATTCAGAAAGATGTAGGTTGCAGTAGGTACTGGGAGATGAAGAAGCTTGCACAGGATAGAGTAGCATGGAGAGCTGCATCAAACCAGTCTCAGGACTGAAGACCACAACAACAACAACATGTAATCCGCAAGCCATTGTGCAGTGCATGGTTGGGAGGACATGTACCAATGTTATAGATTTCCTTCCCCTTTCCAGTCGCGTATTGACCAAGGGAAATGTGACTGTTTAGATGCCCTAGTACCTGTTGTAACCTCTCTTGTCTTATTCTCACGATCGATGCAAACGATGGTCGCAGCATAAAAATCATTGTCCTCTGAGAATACAGCCTATCTACATTTAAGTTTCCTGGTCATGGCTGTTACACTTTCAAATCAAATGTTCAAATGGGTGTGAGTTCCTGAGGGACTAAACTGCTGAGGTCATCGGTCTGCCGACCGGTGTGGCCGAGCGGTTCTAGTCGCTTCAGTGTGGAACCGCCATACCGCTACGGTCGCAGGTTCGAATCCTGCCTCGGGCATGGTTATGTGTGCTGTCCTTAGGTTAGTTAGGCTTAAGTAGTTCTATGTTCTAGGGGACCGATGACCTCAGATGTTAAGTCCCATAGTGCTCAGAGCCATTTGAACGATTTGAACCATTTGTAATCGGTCCCTAAGATTAAACACTACTTAAACTAACTTACGCTACGAACAACACACACAGCCATGCCCGAGGGAGAACTCGAATCTCCGATCTGGGGAACCGCAAGCACCGTGACAAGGCGCCTTAGACAGTTCGCCTACCCCGCGCGGCAGTGCGCGAGATGTACCGGTATGTGGCGGGGAAGTAATATGCTGTCCCACTCCTCCTGAAAAGTGCTGTCCCGAAATTTCAATAGTAAATCTCTCCGTGATGCACACCGACTCTGTTGCAACGTCTGCCAGTGGAGTTTGTTTAGCATCTCCCTAACGCTCTCTCGCCAGGTAAACTATCCCGTGACGAAACGCGCCGCTCTTTGTTGGATCTTCTCTATCTCCTCTATCAGTCCTACTTGATAGCGATCCCAGATAGATGAGCAATACTCAATAATAGGCCGAACAAGCGCCTTATAAGCCACTTCTTTCGTGGATGAGTCGGCTCTGAGCACTATGGGACTTAACATCTGAGGTCATCAGTCTCCTAGACTTAGAACTATTTAAAACTAACTAACCTAAGGTCAACACAGACACTCATGCCCAAGGGAGGACTCAAACCTCCGGCTTGAGGGTCAGCTCGATCCGTGACATGGCGCCTCAAACCTCGCGGCCTCTCCGCGGGGCTACACTCTCATACTGGCAGATATCCCCTACCATTTTACACATACATTTCTCTCCAACCCTCGGCAGCTCATGGTCTAGCGTCACTACCTCTATATGGGAGAATCTCAAGATGCATTTCGAGCCAGGTAGGAGATTTTCGTCGTCCAGAAAATGGGTGTTTGTGGTGTTCCAATCATTTCATCTGATTCTTGTCACACAGGCGTGTCCCTGACGCTGTGCCACATGGGAACTCCTTGCGTCGGGTAGCTGAACAACACCAGATGAGGTCTTGTGTCCAGTAATGTCATATGATCATTTGCATTTGCTCTCCAATACTTCCTACATACCAATCTCCATTCACAGTTTCCGGAATCCTCCGTCATTTAGCGGTTATAACGAAGAGAATTTACACTGAATCACCAACATCTAGTCGTAATCATCACCTATTTTAAACTTCTTATTAGTTTATTAATCTAGAAACTATGTATAATTCAACGGTAGCAGTGTGTCATTTTGCCCGCTTCCACAGTGCTTTTGGGTCAAGCAAAAAAAGTTAAGTCCAAAAGAAAAAATAACATTATTTGTAACGTTGGAGCACGCTCCAAAATGATGCAAAACAAGTACTAACTTGATCTGTTGAATAGTTTTGTTCCGACAGATTTTTAAAGTCCCTTTGTTCCGTCTCTTTTAGTGTAATACTGCCCTCATTTGATCCGAAGTCAAATTCTAGGACTGCAGCAACATTTTACCATCAGTTCGGTTTCCTTCACCGCTGTGTTATTAAAAGGCGGTGTGGTTGTGAAATGTGATGTTAGGCAGCAAATTCAGTTCCGTGCTGCACATGTTGTTGTTGTGGTCTTCAGTCCAGAGACTGGTTTGATACAGCTCTCCATGCTACTCTATCCTGTGCAAGTTTCTTCATCTCCCAGTACCTACTGCAACCAACATCCTTCAGAATCTGTTTAGTGTATACATCTCTTGGTCTCCCTCTACGATTTTTACCCTCTACGCTGCCCTCCAATACTAAATTAGTGATCCCTTGATGCCTCAGCATTTGTCCGACCAACCGACCCCTTCTTCTAGTCAAGTTGTGCAACAAATTTCTCTTCTCCCCAATTCTGTTCAATACCTCTGGTCAATACCTCCTCATTCTTCTGTAGCACCACACTTCGAAAGCTTCTATTCTCGTCTTGTCTAAACTGTTTATCGTTCACGTTTCACTTCCATACATGGCAACACTTCATACAAATACTTTCAGAATCGCCTTCCTGACACTTAAATCTATACTCCATGTTAACAAATTTCTCTTCTGCAGAAACTCTTTCCTTGCCACTGCCAGTCTACATTTTATATCCTCTCTACTTCGACCATCATCAGTTATTTTCCTCCCCAAATAGCCAAACTCCTGTAGTACTTTAAGTGCCTCATTTTCTAATCTAATTCCCTCAGCATCACCCTATTTAATTCGACTACATTCCAATATCCTCGTTTTCCTTTGGTTGATGTTCATCTTGTGTCCTCCTTTCAAGACACTGTCCATTCCGTTCAGCTGCTCTTCCAGGTCCTTTGCTGTCTCTGACAGAATTACAATGCCATCGGCGAACCTCAAAGTTTTTATTTCTTCTCCATGGATTTTAATTCCTAGTCCGAATTTTTCTTTTGTTTCCTTTACTGCTTCCTCAATATACAGATTGAATAACATCGGGGAGAGGCTACAACCCTGTCTCACTCCCTTCCCGACCACTGCTCCCCTTTCATGCCCCTCGACTCTTATAACTGCCATCTGGTTTCTGTACAAATTGTAAATAGCCTTTTACTCCCTGTATTTTACCCCTGCCACCTTCAGAATTTGAAAGAGAGTGTTCCAGTCAACATTGTCAAAAGCTTTCTCTAAGTCTACAAATGCTAGAAACGTAGGCTTGCCTTTCCTTAATCTATTATCTAAGATAAGTCGTATGGTCAGTATTGCCTCACGTGTACTGCACATATAGATTTTGAAAGTTACTACTTGGTGTAGACGACAGAGAATCAGATCTGTGACTGCAGACTACGGCCCCCTGGCTGTATGCTGCGTCCCTGATTTGGGTCCTGGGCTTCGGCCTCTTCAAGACATCCGCCGTACGCGTTGTGCTATTGGCACTCGCTGCAGGACACAGCGCTGGAACAAGCCCTGCTACCTGTCAGTGAGACGCAGTAGGTTTGCGCCTAAAGGCTGACCACCAGCGCGACTCCGCCGCTAGGTCTTGACACGCACTACGGCTGCAGCCGACGAAGAACTGTGTCCACATTCTGTCTCCAGGGACAAGATAATCCGTACTTCAAATTACTCATAATAAACATGATTGTGGAGGACAGCGCTGTTTCACTGACACCATACGGCATATGGCAGCTATAAAGACCAGCCTCTAAGCTCGGCCATCTCCGCCTGTAGCGTCACCACCTCACCTGTTCACCTTCCCCACCCATTAAAACTCCCCACGTGGTGGATTGTTATTTGATGAAAGCCGTGCGAAGCTGGGAGAAATGAGACACATGTCTGTAACGCGAGGGAACTACTTTTGAGACAAGAATACAGCACCTCAGTTTTATTGCCACCAACTCATCAGCAGTTTTTATTTTCAACATTTTATCCTTCTGTTAATAGAATAAATTTATTTCATAACTGAGTCATTGTCTTAGATAATGATAATACAACGAGCAGAATCACACATCTTATTTCTTAAACAAAATGCGGAGCAACCATGCATTTACTACCCAAGTTTGACTTTCATAACGTGTAATATGTCGAAAGAAGGTTTCACGACACAATCAAAAGGAGGTTAAAATTTGGCGAACGTAAATGTTGGTAGAACGTGATAAATATCGTAACAGAGAAAGAAAGCATTCGCTTAGTTAATTGAATCAGCTATTAAATAGAACTTTAGTAACTTTTCTGTGCAAATGAGGCTATTACTCTGAATACAACATTTTATAAAACATGTCTTGTGATTTCTCAATTCAAATGAATAAGTCCTTGAGCTGTGTGAGATACAGAAGGCCCGCCAACTCAATCTGACAGTATTTAACTTCATCACCAGGAAAAAGGAAGTAATGTCTGGCACCAAACTGGGAGCCTCTGAATTTTTTTCAAAAATCCTCATTCGTTGTTCCAATTACTGATATGTGGTCAGTCATTTCTGCTCAGAAATTGACGGGCTCGAGTTCAGGCTTGTGCTCCAGGTCATAACGCTAAAGTTGATTTTGCTATGTTTTTTTATTTTCTTTTCGAATATCAGTATCGTTCTATATATCTGTGACATTTCTGCCCTTGCGTTGACAGGTGTAAGGACATTACATAATTTTTGATACTTACTATAAAAATGAGGTTAGAAATCCGCCGATAATCACAGAGACCGTTGTCGACTTCTCTTCTTATTTCTACGAATATTGTAATCTCGCCATTAGAAACAAGCATAATCCCACGTTTTTTGGACTCTCATGTTCCAGGGAGTGTTTCTTATAGAACATAACAGTTATTAAAATTAGAACACGGAGAAGGAATGGAAATAATGAAATTTTACCTATTGATTGTAGACAGTATTGTAGGAAAAATATACAATTAAATTTGTGTGAGATTTTGGAGTGTACAGAGTGGACAATGTAGTATACGTAGCACTGCTCTATGGGTCTCTTCCACTTCTTTCTGCTGAGTGCATACTTGTCGATTTCGAATTGATGTTCATCCTAGCTGTGTCCCATAGTACGTATCACTTCCTCTTCCTCTCGTTCCATCTGTTCTGCCAGAGAATCCTATCCTAGGCAGATACTCTCTTTTATCCTTGCTATGTAACCAGCCTAGCTCAATCTTCTCTTCATTAGCACTTCAGCGATGTTTTTACAGCCATCTCCGTTCTTTTCTTATCCTTCATTCTGCATGGTTTTCATCACTTACGGGCATAAAAATGTCCCTTAGTACTTTCGTCTCGAATGTTAATAGTTTTTCTTCGTCTTTCTTTCTAAATATTCATGCTCCACATTCGTATAATGTTACTGGTACAATACTTGATTGATAGAAGCAAATTTTAAAGTTAGTATTAAGTGGTCTTTTCCGTAAGATACTGATACCATTAAAATCGTTTTTATTCACTGCTAGATGCGCATCGGTTTCTACATCAATTCTGTTGTTTGTACTAAAAAAAACTTCCTAAGTGCTTCAAGGGATGAGCCCTTTAGAAAGTGAATCCATCTGCAATCAAAGATTCGGATTTTCTTAACTTAAGACAAGATATTCTGGTTTCTCATCATTCACGTGTAATCCGTTTTTCTCATTGACTGTTTTAAATTTGCATCATTATGATTAATTTGGTTTGTAACAGTTTATTAGTGCTACATTATCTGTGTGGGCAAGTGTAGTAATGTCCTCTCCTCCACCTTGCAGTTGTATTCTTTGTGGATTAGCTTTTAGTGAGCTCTGTGTCGATCATCTTTAAGATGAGGTTAAATACAATGGGTGACATTAACTTCCCTAGTCTCTTCCCAGTGTACGCCTTAAAATGTTCAGTTACTCCTGCAGGTGCCTATACACGTTTTAGCTAGTTCGATAGGCCTCTGAGGGTATTTCAAATTCACTCGTTATTTGTTCAGAGGGCGGGCAACGATAAACGCTCTAGAGCGGCTGGCCACTGTGTTAAACAGTGCTTTGAAGACAGAACTCGGCACGTGAGTCCATGTTGCTTCTACATCTCCGCCTGCATCTAAGTGGCTACTGTCGAATTCACAATTAACTGGCGAGAAAGGGTTCATTGAATCACCTTTAAGGTATTTCTCTGTCGTTCACCTCTCGCATAGCGGGCCGGTAAAGCGAATATTTAAATCCTTCCGTGCAGGCTCTGGGTTCTCTTACTTTATTGCAAGGAGAATTTGTTCCTATGTTAGCCAGTTTTGATTATATAAGGAACTGTTGTGCATAGCGACTGTAGACACTAAGGAAAGGGAGGCACACAGCAGTCAGTTGCAATCCTATTAGTTTCACATCTTATTTCGGCTATAAATAGCCATCTTCAGTGCATTTGAAGTACTCGCAGCAGTACATGTCACCATACAATCTTATTGGTGTATGGTCAGAAGGCCGTAAGTTCATTGGATTGTAATTCAAATGCATTGAAGATTGCTATTTATTGCCGAAATCCATGTATGCAAGAGTAATAAAAACTATTTGGATTGCAACAGATTACTTTGTGCCTCTTCTTCCAATGGAGGTGGGTGTCAGCAAAATATTTTCACTTTTGAAAGAGAACTTGGAGATTGAAATTTCGTGAAATGAACTGGCCGTAACGAAAAACACCTTGTTTTTAATTACTGCTAAACCAACGGTCTTATCATATGTGTGAGACTCTCTTCCTACTTCGCGATAGAAAAAAAAAGACGAGCTACCGTTCTTTGAATTTTATGACATTCTGTGTCAATCCTATCCTGTGAAGATCCTACACCGCACAGCAGTACTGTAGCAGAGGACGGACAAGGGTAGTGTAGGCGTTCTGTTTAGTTGATCTGTTGTATCTTGTAAGATTCTACCAGTAAAACGCAGTCTTTGGTTAGCCTTCCGCACACGTGGACGTTCCAACTTAATTTATTCGTATTGGTAATCTCTAACTGTTTAGTTGAATTCGTGTGACTATAGTGTAATCGACATTTACCCGATTCCTTTCAGTACACATACGGATGACTTCACACTTATGATTATTTCGAGTCAATTGCTACATTTGTCTCCATAGTGATATCTTGCTTAACCATTTTGTAACTGGTTTTGATCTGATGACTTTACGAGAGGGTAAATGAGAACAACCTCTGCAAACAATCTAAGAGGGTGCTCAGATGTTCTGCTAAACCGTTTGTATAGATCAGTGGTTCCCAACAGGTGGTCGGCGGACCCCCAGGGGTCCGCGAGCTATGCCAGAGGGGTCCGCAAGATGTTATTAGAATAAAAAAATATATTAAACATATTTCGTATTACAACAGATTTTGTAGTTCTGGCCGCTTCCTGCATGAGCAGAGCTTTACCGAACGCTAACTTCTGCGTCTGGCGTCTTCCTAGAGCCAACTGACACTAGCACAGTCTAGCGCAAAACTAGAATTAGATAGAGGCAAATAGTTCTGCTGTGTGCCGTTGGGCTACGGGCGCTGCCTCTTTGCAGCTGACAACTGACAGTCACTTTACAAAGAAACTCGCATTTCAGACGACAATCGGCCATTGTTAATTTATTTCCAGTGCTTTCACAGACCGTATAGTTTACATATTCAATATTCTGTATTAAAACAGTAGCGTTTGTAAAGCGTTGTTTTTTGGGGGAAGATACAGTTCGCGTAGTTAAAAATGGACCGTTGGTTAAAAAGTGGTTCGTCAAAACGAGGAAGGACTACAGATGAAGAGGAAGATAATGCATTTGTTATACTAAACACCCAGATATGAAGACAAAGATTTTGAACACTAATCAAAAATTTAACAATAACAATGGTGGCTAAATTGAGAAAGTTTGAAGCTCAATTTTTTTCAATAATGAATATGTCAATGTTTTTTTCTAAGTACCAAAAATAGAAAACGTATAAAAAGGCTCTTAATTTGGCTTTTAGCTAGTTG
This sequence comes from Schistocerca americana, assembly GCF_021461395.2. Lineage (NCBI taxonomy): Eukaryota > Metazoa > Arthropoda > Insecta > Orthoptera > Acrididae > Schistocerca > Schistocerca americana. The sequence goes on along the minus strand of NC_060122.1, from coordinate 787,405,299 downwards.
ATACTGTGATATGACAAGGTACCAGTCATGCTCGATGAGGGGGTTCTCGAGAAAGTTTTGGTGGGAACTCCTGATATAGATCATGAACAACAAAGGGCCTACAACACTTACTTGGAGAACGCCACTTTAGTTAACTGGGTGAGTTTCCGTCAGTTATTGAGAAATTTGACCTTTATGACACAAAATCAAGAAACCAGTAGCACAACTGAGCAGATACTCTATAGGCATGCAATGTGATTAGAAATCGCTTGTGAGGAATCTATTCCAGACCACTTCAATCGTACTGGCTGTCAAGTGCTGCCGTATCACTCTCTAGCTAGCCCATGACAAGTCTGTTGCAATGGGTGAGAACTCTGGACACTGTCGAGGCCGAGGACAACACTCGAGCGCCGTTTGAGGTAGATGAGGACAGCACGGGCAACATGCGGACTTGCGTTATCTTGTTGAAACGGAGACCTCCAAACTAGGGGAAAGCCACCGGCCTCAAAACATGTGAAAATTAGTGGCTGCTCCCCCAACCTCTGGGCTGTATGAACCAGAAGTCAAGAAGCTGTTTGTGCCCAGTGCTGTCCCACACTACCACAGCAGATTCTGAGTCTTTGTGGCGATGAGGGATGCAGTCAACTGCTCGTCCTCCATGGAGGCTGAACACACAGAGACCTTCAGCGCGATGCTGCACCCTCAACAGGAGATCTCTTGACAAGATGCCGCAATGCAGCACAGGTGTGCAGTGGTGTCGCGGGACGCACGACTCTGCGATCCTGCACTGCCGAGCCAACGATACCGTGAAATAGAGTGAAGCTGACTGATTATGAAATTTAAACTTAATTATTTCTGAAACCAATAAAATTGACGTATTGTTTCTTTTTTCTTTCAGAGTTTGGATATTGGGCTGTAATAATAAAATTTATGGTTTTTACCAGCTTTCGCTCTAAGAGACCGTGACATTTCTTACAAAAAACTACGTCAATGAACTTCACTCCAGCTGGCGTACCGTGACATTTCTTACAAAAAACTACGTCAATGAACTTCACTCCAGCTGACGTTGATGCTGGCCGATTATGTGTTATGTGACTTTTATTTCTCTGAAACTCTATAATGATTGAAAAACAAATCTGGCACAATAATTAAATTTTAGTACCACTTATGGTATAACGTTGAAATAAAATTTAATACCGTATCCACGAGCTATTTCTTGCCAGTCACGAGAATAACAGTTATAGCTCATTAAAAAGTTAAAAATATCAGCCCCGTAGTAAACGAAAGTAGTATTCATATGAGAAGTCCAGAATAATCATACAATGTAAGCTTTTCACAGCTGGTATTACATCACTTAAAACACCCGCGCTAACAAACCGTAGTCGATGTATGAAACTTTCTTGTCCTCTCCGACTGCAGAAGGCATCTTCAGAAGGAAAGAGACGAACTGGAACCAGAAGTCGAGGGATTGCAGAATACATGGGTAGTGGAGGGGCACCACAATCCATCACGTGACGTCAGCTACTAGATTATGTATGTTAATACGAACATTATCGACTGAATGTAATCGATCGTCATCATTACGTTGAACGTTGACATCCATTTATATCTAATTTAACGCCTTCCTTTTTTCTGATAAAATTATTATGGTGTTTATGACTCTCAATAGCCTCTTTATACATGCGCGCTTGATAATGCGATGTTTTCGATATGACGCTCACCTCACGGATTTTTATTTCATGATCACTCTCCCGCTAAACATGTTCCGCTACGGTCGATTTTCAGTGTGTTCCTGACGGCAGTTCCTATTGTGTCAAACAAACGGGTGTTAACACTTCTTTTCGTGGTACCAATACCAACCAGTCCACAACTACACGGAATTTAAAAGATGGAGTTGAGAACCTACGGTCGACGTCCAAGAAAAAATGGTTATTCTAACATGGAGATACATCGAGCACTTCGCCCTAGGGAGAGAATCAGGGTCGATGAGGAACGACGGTTACCCTGAAGCAAACTTTTCCTTCCGTTCATCAAATGGCTCTGAGCACTATAGGACTCAACATCTGAGGTCATCAGTCCCCTAGACTTAGAACTACTTAAACCTAAGGACATCACACACATCCATGCCCGAGGCAGCATTCGAACCTGCGACCGTAGCAGCAGCGCGGTTCCGGACTGGAGCGTCTAGAACCGCTCGGCCACCGCGGCCGGCTCCGTTCATCAGTACGATTGCAGATCGTACTGTAAAAGTGTTGAGGAAGCACGGTGTGGAAACTACCTTGAGACTCATCAGGACGATAAAAGAATGTTTAAGATGGACTAAAGATATACGACATTCTTTGGCTACGGTACATGCGATGTATGTAAAATTCCTTTTAGTTGAGGGCTTTGTTATTTTGGCACCATGAAAAGAAGTGTGAACACCCGTCTGGTTAAATACAAGACCAACTGTCGCCTGAGACATAGGTATAACTCTACTGTAGCGGAACATGTTTACCAAGAGAGTAATCATGAAATAAAATACAGTGAGGCGAATGCCATATCAAAAACATTGCATTATCATGGGGGCACGCATAGAGACGCCATTGAGATTTATAAAAAACGTAATAATTTTAACAGAAAAGAGGAAGGCGTCAAATTAGATTGAATTTGGATGTCAACGTTGCAACGTAATAATCACGATCGATTACGTTCGATCGATAATGTTGGTATTAGCAGATATAATCTCGTAGCCGACGTCACGTGACGGATTGTGGTGCCCTCTACACTGCCCATATATTCTGCAACCCCTCGAGATCTGGTTGCATTTCCCCTCTTTACCTCTGAAGATTTCCCCCGCAGTAGCAGAGGAAACAAGAAAGTTTTGTACGTCAACTACGGGCTATTAGCCCGCAAGGTTTAAGTAATAATCCGGAATACTCTGCATTTAGTCAGTGCTACGAATTAAAGACTCTTCAACAGCAAAAATTATAACTAATATAAAAAAAAGTTTCACCACCAATGTGTAGTTGTTCAGCAAGAAATTTTATTTGAACTTTTCGGTCAATTTCATATCAACTGTCAACTTCACCCCGCTTCACGGTCTGTCTGTCATCTAAGGCGCCAGTGACGGAACAGTAAACTTCAGTCTCGATCGTCCACGACCCCGCTGCTGCCGAATTCCGACGCATGCTGATTGACATATTCCCTTCGCACACAAAGTATAACACGATATAAGCACTAGCAACTAACGGTTAAATGCTATTTCCGAGTGACTAACACGGTGTGTAATCTTTCTTGAGTACAGAATGTAGATGACGTCACTCCCAAATTGTATCTGCAGTTTCTCTGAAATGCTTATCATTTCATTCCAGTATGACGTTTGGGGCACGCCGTCTGCACTTTAAATAGTAGCAGCGTACTGGTCTGCTTAATGCAGAATCTTACGAGACACGGTTAATATTGCAAGTAGACTCGGAAGGCAGCGACGAGTATTTATGAAGTTGACAAAGAGATTTTAATACTTTCCTTTCACTCCTCAACCACGCAATTCCTGCACCTGGCTCTCGGAACACTAGACAGAGGGGACTCCGGAGCACAACTGTACACCAAGTACCGTTTGTCCAAATTTAGTTAGTGGATACAGTGGAACATCGTTCACTCACAATATTCCTTGGTTAACCGATTTATTCCCAAAAGATGTTCGTCCAGGCTTAATGAAGGTCTTCAATTTTAAAGACATACAAAATGGCTGAGTGAATTCAAAACTGTCCCTACTTCTTTTGATGGCAGTTCACAGGCAGAATGTCTCCAAAACGTAGCAAGAGAAACAAAACATCGAAAAAGTCTATAATACGGTGCGAGGGAACAGTTTGTTCCATCTCATTACAATTAGTTTTTTGTTGCATTATCTTCTTCTTCTTCTGCTTTTACGGCCACATTGGACCACTTCAGTCAATCATTTCTGGTCCTCTTCTTTGGTATTTTCCCCTTCCGAGTGGCCCAGTATCTCTTCATTCGTTCCGATGCTTTTCGTCGTTCCTTATCTGTGCATTATATTGAATATAGTTTCAACATTTTTTTTAGTTCAAATAGTGTGGTATCTCGAGTGAAGAAGTGGACTACCTGTTTATTTAATTCAATTCATAATTACATAAATGCACTTCCTTTCTCTAATTCCACTACGCTGCCTTGCGTTGATTGAGTTTGGGGTTTGTTTTAACAGTTCGTCTGCTGTTAGTACCAAGACAGAGATGTGGTCACCCTGTAGGTTGGTTAGTGCCAACCTAAGCCTGGAGTAGAGACAGAGATGATGCACCTATTTGCCAGGGGGTAGTCCGGGGTTGGTAACAGGTCCCCCTCCCCTTCATGTAAGGGAACGGCCGTTGAGGGCCGCCATAATAGTCACTCTTGGGGTAGCGGCTGAACTGAGCGGACGGAATCGAGGGCAATCTCCGTCTTTGGCGCCAATTTCACCGTGGGATGAGGTATTATGTTTTACACTGTTACTAATCCGCTCTTTTTCAGGACTCAAATAGTTAGCGTGTCGTTACGGCCATTCATTCATTTTTTGAGAAATTTTGCCTTTACAATTAAAGTTTTCAGTTAGGGTTTCTTTTTCAGAGGCGAGCATGGGGGCTCGCGTTATTTCTTTATAGTGCTGCAATCACTTGGTGCCTTCAGCACACGAGAGCAGCAATCGCTCTAAAAAAAAATTGTATAGTTTCACTTTTAGAAGCAACATTTTTTTTTTTGCAATGGTAAAGTAACCTGGGGCCTCACCCCGCCTATTTAACATGTGGTCGTAACAGCTGATGAGTAATTTGGATGACGATTCCGTGTGAAACCTGGTAGGAGATGCGTGTGTGACATACTTAAGGTTCTAAGCGTGTGATGTAAAATTTTTCTAGGCCATCTCATAAATTTTGTTCACAGTTCCTTTTTTAAACCCCATTTGCAAGCAGCACGTCCTGACTACTTTGATAAAGAACGGGTTGAGCGTGTGAATGATTGTGTAGAATGGAAAGCAAGAACGAACGGAGCGGTGAGTACAAAGAAATTAGCTGTTGGTGTCTAATTGCACTACCAGCGAGTTACCAGTTCGTTCTTGGAAATTAGTTGAGGTGAGGACGCTTACGTGTACTGTTAATTGATTATTTGCGTTTTTTAAGAATTTGCTTTCTTTTGAGAATATGGGAGATGTTTGTCTCTGCTTTGTTTCCCCGTTTTTCCGCCAAAGAGAATTTTTGTTATTCGGTCCTAATAGTAATCTTGGGTGCGAATTTCGATCACTGTCCCAGTAGACGAACCACAAGGGCAGCAATGTAGTCCCATCCTCCTTCCCAGTGCTTAAGTAGGAACGAGATGCCTGTTAGCTTAAGCACCTTCAGTGCGAGACAAAACCAGAAGCTATTTGACTTGACTTTGTTTGCAGCAGTTATTAAATTTGTAAAGTTTTGGGGAATATAGATAATAAATGTCATATTAAGTTTGTAAAGTTTCTGGGAATCTAGACAATAAATGTCCTATAAACTTGATGTCATGGATTTAGTGGTCATTACAAACTCCAGTCCTGTGTCGAGAGCAATGTCATAAATTTAATGATCATTACAAATCCAAGTTCTGTGTAGAGAGCAATGTTACCAACAAAGTGCTGTCCTTATAGACCATGATAGAGTGTGGCCTTTACTGACTTGCCCAATTGGTTTTTTGAGCCGTCCCCCGCGTTATCCGTTGCGCAAGATTAACATAATAATCATCAGATCATTTAACTAAACTTCGGGCCGGCCCCTTAAATTCAATCCTTCCGAGCAAGGTATCAAGTGGGCAAGCACGTGTCAATGAAGCGACTTGGCCACACACACGTCCGGCACGCTCTAGCATAGATAGAAGGAAACAGAGGAAGAGGGATACTAAAAGGTAACAATGCATAACTAAACAGAAGTAATCTTTCAACGGTCGTGGTCGATACGTTATTATTTATTTTTTATTTAGTCTTAAAGCCCTTTCTTACATCTGATCAGGACAACAACTACGAAAAAATACTTCAAAATATTCAAAACAATATGAATATGCAACATAATAATAATAACTAGCAATAAATATAGTAATGAAGTGCATTAAAATGATATTGGTTAATTTATCATATTTGCAGCCGTGTTTATTAGACGGTCCATTCACATTAATGTGACTAGCGCGTATGTTCAACGTCATCGCGCAAATAACGACACGTCAGGTGGCACTACTAGCTGTGGAGGGTATATAAAGAGTGACAGTGGGGCGCGGAGAACATTGCAGTAGTTGTCGTAACGCAAAACCGAAGCGTAATATCTGACGTCCAAATGGGCATGAACATTGGCTTTCGGGCCAAGGGTGAAAGCATTTCCGAAACGGCTAAATTTATAAACTGCTCGCGAACCGTCATGGTCACAGTATACCGTTCATGTCGAAACTGCGCTATCCAAAACCGGCATATAGACATCTGTGGTGCACCATGGGCCATAGATGACGGCTGCAGAGGTGTCTTCGAACTAATATACGTTCACCTGTTGAGCATCTGACCGCCCAGATGAACCAATGGACTACCTACAGTGTCTCCTAAACGACTGTTCATGGAACTTTGCTGCTTGTGGGCTCCCCAAAGCAAGTGCGTCTTTCATGCACCCGCGCTGGCGAAGGCTGGAATTTACATAACACTACCACAACAGGGCGTCCACCGAATGGCAACAGATAGACTTCTCAGAGAAATCACATTTATGCTTCATTGACGTGAAACATGAGAAAGCAAACAGCCTGCAACAGTCACTGGATGGTTCCAGTCCAGAGGAGAGAGTGTTATAGTTAGGTGAATGTTTTATTCGTATTCCCTGGGTGACCTCGCCGTTCTGGAAGGCTCATTGGATCAACGAAAGTATGCTTCTATGCTTGGGGACCATGTCCACCGCTAAATGCAATTTCTTTTTGTTCGGCACGGTGGCATCTACCAGCAGGACAATACAACATGTCACACAGCTCGAAGAGTACATGTGTGGTTCGAAGGGCACCAACGCAAGTGCCTGGTTGATAATTAAAACTGGTAAAAAGACATATAAACAAAAATTTAAGAAGATGAAATAAAAATGGAATGTACACCATGACGATAATGGTAATAACGATTATGAAAATGCAAACCCGTTATGTCTATTGAAATGACGATGGTGAGGGACCCTGATAGCTGTAGGAAAGGGATTGGGTTGTCATCGGATTGGAGAACATATTAATAGAAATATGCTGTGGAATATAAATCTCGGGACGAATAGGATGTATATATTATGAGGGTGGTAGGACTGCAGATAAGCAAGAATAGGGTGTGTGCGAACCTATTTTGTGTGGATACGGTAAGGTAGATAACAGTCGATAAGAGAGTATGTGATGATTTCACGTTGAGGCGATTGTAGTTACGGTGGGCACGCATTAGAAGGGCTTGGAAGTAGAACGAACGAAGAATTGCGTTAAAAGGGCCGTAGAAGGCGGAACGGGAGGCCGAAAGAAATGCGCATTGCTTAAGAAAGTGGACTCCCACTCGGGGGATGAGCTTTCCAAATCACCATCTGGTAAGTGATATTTGAACTGTCTGTGGTTTTACTAAATCATTTAAGGTAAGTGGAGGAAATCGTTTCATTGAAGAGTCATGGCTGATTTATTTCCCTGTTCTAGTGCTAGCAGCACTTGGGCATTCTAGTTGATAATTTTGTCGTAGACGGAATATTAAAATCTGATCTTTTTTTTCTTTAAGCGTGTGGGTTACTATTTGTAGGAGATTTACGTTTATGGGTGATGTACGACAGACGAAGTATTCTAGGTATTAGAAAGGTGTAGAAAGTTCATAACTTGCTATGAGTTTTGTGAGGATAGCTTTATACAGAAACCGAGGCTGATTGTAAGTCTTTTGTTACGGTGAGTGTGCACTTACCACCCTATGTACTCGTAAGCTGCTCCCTATCTTTTAAGTCACATACTTGTAATGTTACGTGAGCCTCACCACCCTTTTTTAACTAATTTGTGCCTGATTTTATTCTGAGAAGCTCAGTGATGTATGTAAATACCGTAAATGTAAATTTTAATTCAAAAAGTATTTGAAGCGAAGCTGGACAGCAACAAACTTTTTAGCGCGCAATCCCCGCAACGAAAGTAGTTTTTAATATTTGAGTATGGTCTCTAAAAAAAGACGGTTGATTTATTAAAAAAAGAGGACTGTTGATCTGTATCTTGTGGAAAGAGGTCGTGTTGCTAGGCCGGCCGTCTCTCAGAACGTTTTGTTACATTTAATGAAAACCCCTATTTCAGTGATAAAACCGAGTAAAGTATGTGTAGTGGCTGCCCAAATTTGCGTATACAAAATTTCTGGAAGTGAAGAACAGAAATCTGTTGTTTTTTTTGGGAAAAGGAGGTGAACTTCACTGTCGTCGCCGGCTATCAATCGACGTAAGTGTAAAAAGCTCACTAAAATACAGGAAAGGAAGTGCATTCTCTATAGTTATCGTTCAATACGCAACAACCTCTCACAATTTCTTAATTACAGTAACTGGATTATGTTCTTGTATAATAGTATGGTGCTGAACACCACTGACCAGTTTTGAGGCAGCAGGACGTGTAGCTTGAAGGAAATTTTTGTGATAGGCAATCTCCTTTTCTCACGAAAACCAAATTGCTGTTTGATCTTATTTATTTACAACAGTGTTCCCTTAGGTATGAAAAGCTACGAAAACCTGGGCTCAAAGCTATCCGCCATACGGCCAAGTAACTAACAGAGTCGTATTTTAAACCTTAAAGAACAATAACTTCCTACAAATTATAATACATCACCAACTGGTGCAGAAGCTGATCATTCAAGGAGGCAGTAACCAAAATTCAGGTACCAGTTGCGACTTAAAGAAAATTTCTCAATCAAAAATCAATCTCTCTCTCCAAACACGCATATAAACATTCATATAATTAAGATAAAAGTCATTTTATATACTGTCACTTTTACCGGTGAATACAACGAGGCGTACCGGTTCAGGGGAGGGGGTGGGGGGACTGTTCCGTACTCGTACAATGGCTGATCAAAAGTACTCGGACACCACAATATAATGTGGGACTGAGCATCATATGTCACACGCCGGTCTAAATGAGGGTATTGTGTTCTCAGTAGAGAAGCAGTAACAGCACAATAATTCGATAATGATAGCAGAGTGACTTGGAACGTAGACTAGTCGTTGCATCTCACCTTACTAACAAATCCATCATTGACATTTCAACCCTTCTAAAGCTGGCCACGTCGAACGTTGGTGATGTGATTGTGAAGTGACTAGGTGAAGGAACAACCACACACAAAAACCAAGACCAGCCAGGCATAATGACAGACGGGCAGGGACCGTCCTATATTGGGAGGGTGTTAAAAAAGCCGCATGAAATCTACTGAACGAATCACTCGAGAGTTCCAAAGTGCTACCAGCGGTTCAGATAGTACAATGACTGTGAGTAGAGAGATGAAAAGAAATGGGTACAATGGTCGGGCAGCTGCTCGTGAGCCATACTTTTCTGTAGCCATTCGTAAGCGGCGCTTGACTGGTGTAAAAACTAACCCCCCTAGACAGTGAATGACTAGTAATGAGTGAACTGGAGTCATCAATCACACTGGGCTCTTGGGCAATCCTATGGAAGTGTTTATGTTTGGGGTTGCCTGGAGAACATTATCTGCATCATTTGTAGTGTCAACACTGAAGTATGTCATTGATGGTGTAATGGAATGAGCGCTTGTCGTCTTGGCCCTTGCGGGGCAGATCCGGCCGCCTTGGTGCAGGTCTTATTACATACAACGCCACATTGGCCGGCGCCGCAAAGTATGAAATGATGATGACAACACAACACCAAGTCCCTGAGCGGAGAAAATCTCCGACCCAACCGGGAATCGAACCCGGCCCCTTAGGACGGACATCCGTCACGATGACCACTCAGCGTACAGTGACGGTGTAATGGAATGGGATGTTCTCCGTCGTTAGGGTGTGATGTCCTTACCGCGCTTAAGAAGACGCTAAATGCGCAATGTTGTAAACACATTTTACAGCACTTCTCAGTGAGCAGACTAGAGGAACAATTCACAGAAGATAACCGCTGCATCACCGTGAAAATACACAGTGTTATAGGGCATCATCTCTGGGCCACTGGTCTGTGGACAATAGCATTCCCCGAAATGGCCTGGCCCACACAGACGCTTGATCTGAATGGAATGGGACACGTTTTGGATGAATTAGAATGTAGACTTCACTACAGATCTCAGAGTCCAACAACACTCCCTCTCATGTCTGGGTTTTTGAGCAAAGATGGGTTACCACAAAACTTCACAGATATTCTGAAATTTCAGTGGAAGGTTCTCCAGCAGAGTTCAGGCTCTCATAAACGCAAAAGGTCGACACACCCCATATTACAAACCACTAATAGGTGCCCAGATACTTTTCATCAAATAGTTTGTGTCTCACACGGTCTGCAGAAAGATTGCTCGCAGAATATTGAGCCGACGCTTTTTACGTAAGCCACTCGTGGGCCTCCGTACACGCTCGCACTTGACAGTTTTGGTGTTAGGCCACCGGCAAGGCGAAACTATACTACTGATCATTAAAATTGCTACACAAAGAAGAAATGGAGATGATAAACGGGTATTTATTGGACACATATATTATACTAGAACTGACATGTGATTTTCGAGTAATTTGGGTACATAGGTCCTGAGAAATCAGTACCCAGAACAACCACCTCTGGCCGTAATAACGACCTTGATACGCCTGGGCATTGAGTCAAACAGAGCTTGGATGGCGTGTACGATAATGTGCTGGCCAGGGCAGCAGTAGAACATTTTCTGTTTCCAGAAAGGCCCGTACAGGACCTGCAACTTGCGGTCGTGCATTATCCTGCTGAAATGTAGGGTTTCGCAGGGATCGAATGAAGAGTAGAGCCACGGGTCGTAACACATCTGAAATGTAGCGCCCACTGTTGAAAGTGCCGTCAATGCGTACAAGAGGTGACCGATACGTGTAATCAATGGCACCCCATACCATCACGACGGGTGGTACGCCAGTATGGCGATGACGAATACGCGCATCCAATGTGCGTTCACCACGATGTCACCAAACACGGATACGACCATCATGATGCTGTAAACAGAACCTGGATTCATCCGAAAAAATGACGTTTTGCCATTCGTGCACCCAGGTTCGTCGTTGAGAACACAATCGCATGCGCTCCTGTCTGTGATGCAGCGTCAAGTGTAACCGGGCTGATAGTCCATGCTGATGCAAACGTCGTCGAACTGTTCGTGCAGATGGTTGTTGTCTTGCGAACGTCCCCATCTGTTGACTCATGGATCGAGACGTGGTTGCACGATCCGTTACAGCCATGCGGATACGATGCCTGTCATCTCGACTGCTAGTGATACAAGGCCGTTGGGATCCAGCACGGCGTTCCGTATTACCCTCCTGAATCCACCGATTCCATATTCTGCTAACAGTCATTGGATTTCGAATAACGCGAGCAGCAATGTCGCGATACGATAAACCGCAATCGCGATAGACCACAATCCGACCTTTATCAAAGTGGGAAACGCGGTGGTACGCATTTCTCCTCCGTACACAACAACGTTTCACCAGGAAACGCCGGTCAACTGCTGTTTGTATATGAGAAATCAGTTGGAAACTTTCCTCATGTCAGCACGTTGTAGCTGTCATTGCCGGCGCCAACCTTGTGTGAGTGCTCTGAAAACCTAATCATTTGCGTATCACAGCATCTTCTTCCAGTCCGTTAAATTTCGCGTCTGTAGCACGTCATCTTCGTGGTGTAGCAATTTTAATGGCCAGTGGTGTATGTGGGCGTGCGGTACCTGCGTGGAGCCGCCCGCGTCCCTCTGCAGCAGGGAGCGCGACAGCGAGGCGGAGGGCGGCACGCCCCCGCTGACGGCGGAGGCGACCGCGGCGAGCCCCTGCGCCAGCAGCTCCTGGTTGAGGCGCACGCGGTAGCGGCCGCGCGCCAGCAGCAGCGCCATTGACGTGCTCACCGCGAAGCTGACGGCCGCCACGCCCAGCGAGCCCACGGCCACCGCCCCCATCAGCTTCCAGTCGCTCACGGGGTCGCGCAGCTTAGGCAGCCCGCTAGGCACCGGCCCCACCACCGACATGTTCCACCTGCCGTCACGCCACGTTACAGTTGCTCACCGACTCTCCGTCTTTCGCAAAATTGGCAACAATAATACAACGAGTCGGATTTACAACCGATATTTTGTTTATCTGACTGTGAGTCGTTTCCATGAAGTGACGTGTTTATAGACGCACTTTCCTCATGTACTGTTCACTTTGTCTATCTACTTCGTAGCCACGGACTAGTTGGACCTTCTTGACCCACCAGCCATCAGTCCCATGCCCCATATCACAGCGAACACAGCGAACCTGACAAAAGGACTGTAAGCAAGTTTTGAGATTTCCAGTATTACAAACTGATCACAGAGTAGACAAACTGAGGTCTGATCTCCATTCGTATTTGGTTACTCTAAGTACAAATTGGTTGGTTCGAATGGCTCTGAGCACTATGCGACTTAAATTCTGAGGCCATCAGTCGCCTACTTAGAACTAATTAAATCTAACTAACCTAAGGACATCACACACATCCATGCCCGAAGCAGGATTCGAACCTGCGACCGTAGCGGTCACGCGGCTCCAGACTGTTGCGCCTAGAACCGCTAGACCACTCCGGCCGGCTGTCATGCCTTGTGTAAGAATTAGAAAACTGTGCTTATATGCAGAAAGAATAGTGGCTTATTTTGACTACAGCTTATCATTCCATGATATCGATGCTCATATTCCATAAGCGTTATGAGAGTATACATCGATGCATTCAGGAATGGCATAGCGAATCCCACTCTGGATCTGAGTCATCACACGACTACCACTAAAGATGAAAGATGTGTTGTTAGCTTGGTAATGGAGGACGGTACAGAACTGCTGGGTCAGTAAATCGTCTTCTCTCGAATGTAACAATGTCTGTAGCACCGCAGACTGTCAGCATGGTGACCGTGTCAAGGCTGTTAGCTGTGCGCTACCTTAGAGTCCTACTAGATGCTATCTTTCAAATGATGTCCTATAAATGATGGCCGACTTGCCTTGGTCAGTGTAATAAGGGAGCTGCGTGCTTCCTTGCACAATGATTTATGACACCCACCCTCACCAGTCACTTTCAAGGCAAGCCTCTTCCCTCCCACTCACCTTTCTTCACCCCCTCCCAGCAGGCTACCTATGCTGTTACATGTTGCTCACTTAGGACCTCATTTATAACACCTGTGTGTTGTCATATTAATTAGAGAGTAGATGCTGGAGTTTATTTACTTTCCAATTCATTTACCCAATTCATTACCCTTATTACTTTAATTCAGGGCTTAACAACTGACCGGTTTTGAGCGCGAGTACTCGCGTATGCTCAGGCACGTGCTCGCGAGCAGGTGAAAGGTCGCGGAGTAGTGGGCGAGGGGAGGGAGGGGAAATGCGCGCGCACGTTTGAATGTGATCTTGCGTTCTTAGCAGATTTAACTAGCCATCTGAATGCTTTGAACATTTTACTACAAGGTAAAGATCTGCTAATTACTAATTTCATAGATCGAATACGAGCTTTTAAAATGAAATTGACACTTTGGGTGAGCCAGCTGGAAACAGGAAACCTAGCTCATTTTCGTAAATTATCATCCATGCAATATGTTCACAAAGACTGTGAACGTTATTCACATAGTTTAGTTGATCAGCGCTTTCAAGATCTGACAGCACTAGACAGTGATTTTGATCTGTTCTCTCCATATTCAGCGAATATTTAAGAGATTCGTCCTGAACTGCAGCAAGAAATTATTGACCTGCAGTGTGACAGAGAATACAGAGACAAATTTCAGAACAAGAAAAACATTTTGGAATTCTACAGACACTTCCCTCAGGATAGATTTCCTCGTTTGCACAAACTGGTGGCTACAATAATATCAATGTTCGGTTCCACGTATGTTTGTGAACAACTGTTCTCTGCAATGAAATGTAACAAGACGCACCTGAGAAACGCATTGTCTGATCGAAATTTAAACTGCACGCTGCGCCTAAAATGCACAAGAACAATTACTCCGAACATGGACGCAATTGTAAAGGGCAAAAAGTACAAGACAACCGAGTATCCCACACTTCAGTGACACCTTTTATTGTGTAACAGTTCACAAATTAATGCGAATGTAGAGGCATACACTAAGCTAATAAAATTATGTGGCACGTGTACATTCTCCTTTATTTGTTTCATTTGTCGCAGTAATAATTCGTGAGTGATATCCCTGCAGGTGTCTGCTGATTGACACTGACTGGCGGCAGCTGTTGTGTGCCCCACGTGACTGTGACTCTCCCCACTCTCCGCTCTGGTCCGGTAGTGGGGGTAGCGTGCAGGCGCTGCTCCGCTGCTCTGTGCTCGTGCCTTGCTGCTCACAGCTTGCTCCGCGTATGTTGTGAAGCCCTGCTTTAATTCATTACTCAAGATGGCTGTCTCCACCTTTATGCAATCCTTATCTTTATTGCTATAGTTCCTGACCCAATATGGCTGCTAGATATTTTTCCAATATAGCCTTTTCTTCATTACTATGACTCATGGTCTACAACGGTTTCCACAATCAAAACTTGTCTGCCCAATATATGTGAACTGCTAAGTCCAGCAACTCAAGATGTTTGTTACTGCGATAGCATAATCAAACATGGTATAGCCTGTGACGTTAGTAACGCTAAAAAGTAATTCTAATTTCTACAGTGCTGTTCTAACTAAAAATTGACATACATTTCACAGAAGTGAAAGATATTTTGCTTACTCAAAACAATTACTGATGCGTTTTAATGCATTCTATAAAGAAAATACATACTTGCTATTTAGTAATTACACTGTGGAAGTATTGGCATACTTCTAGTACATCCTTGCCACATAGCAGTTACACTGTACAGGTGCTGGGATTGATTCTTTGTAAAAAGTGCACCCCTTCTACGAAACAAATACATTATGGGAGGCTCAGGCTCCATTTTTTAAACAAAATAAGCTGTTTTCCCATGACTTCATGTTTAACCATTACTACAGGCAGTTACTTATGTGGTCACTCTGTACCACCCGGTGTGACAGGAAGGTTTGGGCAGTTACGGTGTTATTATAAGCATTCACAGCATCCAGAGACCACTACCCACCACCGCATCTGCCCCTGCCCACACTATGTGCCAAGAGAGATCTCTATGCTGCTGAAGTATGATTTGCAAGCCACTGTGACGGACTAAGGGCTCACAGCTCAGTGCATTCTCCATACCACCAGCACACCAGGACAAACGCATTAGATGCATGTCCAGATGGCGGCTCAAGCCCATGACTCCTGCAAGATGTCTTCACACGGCGTGTACTTCTTACCTCCTGTTAGGTGGAAGCACACTGCAGAGGCCCTTCTAAGAGATCACAAAAACGCTAAGAAATTATGAAGCGAATGCCAACACTTGGTGGACTGTAAAGTCAATCTGAAAGTAACAAGTTGTGCAGCACGACAAACTACACTCCTTAATCTAACATCAGTAGTCAAAGTACTCGACAATGTCGTTGTTGTTGTTGTTTTTGTCTTCAATCAGAGGACTGGACTGATGCAGCACTCCAAGCTACTCTATGCTGTTCAAGCATTTTCATCTCTGAATAACTACTGCAACCTATTTCCTTTTGATCCTGCTGACAGTAATCTTCTCTTGGCCTCCCTCTACAATTTTTAACCTTCACATTTCCATCAATTGCTATACTGGCCACCCCTGAGGTCTCATAAAGTGTTCTATCAACTGATCTCTTCTTTTATTCAAGTTCTGTCACAAATTTCTTCCCTCCCCAATTCTGTTTGTTACCTCTTTGTTAGTTACATGATCTACCCATTTAATCTTCAGCATTATTCTGTAGCAAAACACTTCAAAAGCTACCATTCTCTACTTTTTCTAACTGCCTATCGTGTACGATTTACTTCCACACATGACTATAGTCCAACTAAATACGATCAGGATTGACTTCATTACACTTCAATCTATTGGTTTAACATTAACAAAACCGACAAACTACAGGAACAGATTCCTGCCTGAAAACAGACGAAAAGAGGTCTGATGAATATGTATACAGAAATGCATCATTGTCTAGGTAGATGGTGATGAAGGATGAAAGTTCCTCTGACCCCATGCCGCGTGTTCCTTGTGTGTTGCAGACTGTGTGACTGACGCATCGTACTGTAATCAGCAAAATGGTTTGGCAGACGTGTCACGAACAAGCCAAGATGGTGTTTGTATGCGGCCAAGCAGATGGAAACGGTCGAGAGGCAGAATAACTATACCAGAAAAAGTCCCCTCACAGACACTAACCACATCTCACAACAATTCAAGTCCTCTTGAGCGTTTGTGTGAACATGGGTCATTTTCTCCAGGTCAAAGTGCAGGGAGGCAGCGGACTGTGGATATATCAGGTTTGGCAGAGCAGGTTGTACAGGATATTGTGACGAACCGTAGTACAAGTTGCAGGCAAGCGGCCAGCCAACATGCTGTAAGCCAAAGTACGATTACATGTATCCTGTATGACAACTGCTACTATCCCTATAACCTGCAACGAATGCAAGGATTGTCAGCAATGGACTTCCCTCTACAGGAACTTTATCGATGGTTTCTGCACCAGAACATCACGCTTATGGGATTTCTGTCATCAGTCCTCATTACCAACGAGGCGGTCTTTACCAAAACTGGCATCACCATTCTGCATATTCGTCATCTCTGAGCTACAGACAATCCTCAGGGAATGGTTGGGATGTGTGATCAGTATGGATTCAGGATCAATGTGTGGGTAGGGATTCTTGGCTACTACTTGCTTGTACCAGTTATTACTTGACAACTGCTCATCAGAGGAATCTACCTGGACTTCCTGTGGAATGCTCTGCCTTGGATGCTTCAGAATATACCTTTGGTAACACGACAGGTTATATGGTTTCTGCATCACGGAGCATCACCCTCTTCTACATCATAGTTCGCCGCTACCTCAGCAACATCTTCCCCAGCCGTTGGATAGAACACGGAGGCCCTGTAGCGTGGCGTTCTTCATCACTGGACTTAAACCCCCTGGATTTTTACTTCGGAAAGCATCTGAAAATAGTTGTCTATGCTGAACCATTTCCCGACGTGCAGGCTATTTAACAGCGTGTTCACGATGTCTGTGGGACTATTCGCAGAGAGTCCGGAACGAGCGTATGAGTGCAGCAATCCATGATGTGACGTGTGAACGCGTACACTGCATTCCATGGAGGCCATTTTGAATATCTGCTCTGATGTGGATGCGACGCATCTCTTTACTATGTTCCGGGTCGATTAGTTGCTGTTGCCCACATATCGTCCATTTTCAAATACATGTCTATGGGACCTTCTTTTCCTCCATTTTCAGACTGGAATCGGCCTTGCAGTTAGTCGGTTTTATTTATGTTCACCCTCTAATAGTCAATGTCAACAAATATCCATTCCTCAAGAAAGCTTTTCTTGCCACTTGCCAGTGTTCATTTTATAAACTCACTTCATAACTAATCTTCAGTTATTTTACTGGCCAGGCCGCGGTGGCCGTGCGGTTCTAGGCGCTTCAGTCCGGAACCGCAAGTCTGCTACGGTCGCAGGTTCGAATCGTGCCTCGAGCGTGGATGTGTGTGATGTCCTTAGGTTAGTTAGGTTTAAGCAGTTCTAAGTTCAAGGGGACTGATGACCTAAGATGTTAAGTCCCATAGTGCTCAGAGCCATTTGAACCATTTTACTGGCCAAACAGCAGATCACATGTATTACTTTTAAAGTTCCGTCTACTAACCTAATTTCGTCAGTATCGTCTGATTAAGTGCGACTACTTCCATTGCCCTTATTTTGCTTTTTTGATGTCAACATGTGCACTTGCTAGATCTCTTATGAAGCAGGTGACCACACCAGCAGTATGCGCCCACCTGCCCTGGGACAGCTGTTCTCTGACCAACTTTCATTTCCATTATTAGGTCAAGGTGTGACTGTCGGAGGACTGGTGGACGCCATGGCTTGGCAGTTTCACCCCAAAAGACACTTAAATCCTGGGACAGACCTGGCTTTCGGTTCCACAGGATGTCAAACATTCTGAAAACTTGTAACGGTGTGAAAGAGTTATGTTGTGCTGAAAAGTAATTCTTAAGATAAAAATTCGATGTATCGAGCCGTTTCCGAGTTAATTATCATTAGTCAATCAGGCCATTTCATGCGCAAATTCAAGCGGTCTACCAGAGACGGACTTGCTCAACGTGTTACTCTTCGTTTTCATAAAAACGAAAAAGAGAGTGATACAAAACTGGACTGTGGACGGTAATAAGGACAGGGCCCGACCCAACGGATATGTAGCTGCGTGCGCTACCATCTAAGCTATGAAAACAACTTACACTAATTGCCGCTTGAATTAGCGCGCGCAACTGCCTGATTTGCTAACTGCAACGCTAATTAAATCGGAAACGGCGCAACTTATCGAATATTTTCTTAACAATTATTTCTCAGCATAACTTACCCTGCAACCCTCTTACAAGCTTTTCAGACTGTTTATGACCACCTTGTATTTTTAGCCTATGATCTACTTATTTCCTGGGACACTGTTTCCAACGTAAGGCCTACTTTTTCACAATTTTTCGGGAAAATTTGTTATGATTTAAAATACGCGTTGCTATTGCTAGAGTGGTGCAGCTGTGTTGCCACCATCCCACTACTGTGGCAGCTATTAAAGCAGTCATTAGGGATTACCCTAACCAGTCTAGAAATCAAAATATGTGGTGGTAGCCGTGTACTTAACACTGAAGAGTGGCCCAGCCAGTCTTAACGCAAAGCCTACCCTCAAATATACTGGACTTTCCTTCTTTTATTAACATTTCATTTCCCTCAAATCTGACGGGGTGGCAGCAGCGATGTAGCCAATCTTCAGAATATCGTTTTCAGAACGTACTAGTCATATAAATGTACACCTAAAGATGAACAAAAATGTCAGCATTGAAAGTTCTTGGTCATTCTGTTGTGGTGGGGATCGCATCGTGTGGCGAACTACTCAGAGATGACGAGTTTCAGTTGGTTGGTTGGTTGGTTTGGGGAAGGGGACCAGACAGCGTGGCCATCGGCCTCATCGGATTAGGGAAGGATGGGGAAAGAAGTCGGCCGTGCCCTTTCAGAGGAACCATCCCGGCATTGGCCTGGAAAACCTAAATCAGGATTGTCGGACGCGGGATTGAACCGTCGTCTTCCCGAATGCGAGTCCAGTGTCTAACCACTGCGCCACCTCGCTCGGTCGAGTTTCAGTAGATAAAACTGATGCATACTGCTTGATGACCAGCTCCCAGTAATTCATATATGTAAGACGTCATTGTAGCACAGTGGAGAGTGAAGCGTAAGACGAGGACAGAGGAATGGCATGGAAGACCTGGAGAAGGAGAAGGGGTGTGAATGTGAGAGGAATGTGGTAACAGGAGGGATTTAGGGTGCTGTGGGGTTGGAAGGGCTGCTCAAGATTTAATGGCTGAGTATTAGGGAAGGGTATCCACGCGGAAGAAGAGGAAGTGGGAACTGTTTAGGAAACACTGGCCAGTGCCATTTAAATGAATACAGAATTCGGTGCCAGGGTGACTTGTTAGATTATATGTGTACTGTCATATGGGCGAATATTTTGAAATACAGTGGTAATGAAGCGGATGAAGTTTTCAGAGGTAGGATTCAAACATGTGAAGCTGTTCAGGTGCAGTTTTGTGTCGACAGGGTGGATTGAGATGGTCAGTTCTTGTTTTGGGGATGAGGGTTTGGCTGTAGACTGTATATGATCGGGATTGGTTGCAGGTGTTAAAAACGGATGTAGACTGAGTGTTAGGACAATGTTTGTACAGGTGGTTAGCTTTGAAGTGAGGCACATGCGGTTTTTTTTTTTTTTTTTTTTTTTTTTTTCCAGTCGCGAGGTATTATGATTGTAGATGAGACATTTGTAGCGGTGGTAGGATTGGGATTCGGATCAGGAAGACTTTGCATTGCTTTTATGGTGATAAATGAAGAGTCCATCCTGGAAGAGTTGACCTATGGTTGAGAGATCGTCAGAAAAGACATTGATGAGGGAAGTAGGAACAACGGTGGTGAATTTCAGAGGGCTTTTAATACTTGGGAGCCGAGATAAGAAATTTGCTGCTCTCAGCTTACCTCACTGTGATCTCAGGGGTGAAAGTCTTTCATCACAGCTGTCAGAATCAAATCAGAATCCGACGACTTGCTGATTTTGGAGTCTGTGCAGGGTTTAATTTATGATATGTTGAGTTCGGAAGGTACTTTTTTGTTTCGAGGTATAGTGTTTTGGGACTGATGGATTTGTCATCTGGATGTGACCGGACGAAGGAATGTGTTGGATTATATATTGGGGATGGGACGGGAGTGGACTCCACAGGTTCTGCTTGTTTTTTTATTTTTTTTTTATTTTTTATTTTTTTTTTTTTCAGAGATAGGTGGAATATCTTCATTACGTGGTTAACAGAGATTGTTTGATGACAAACACACACACCCTTGCCCGAGGGAGGACTCGAACCCTCGCCGAGACCAGCCGCACCCGGCCAGAACACAGTATATATACAGCTACAGAACATTCCAGTACAATGATTCTTGAAATTTGTGGATAATTATAGAATGTGCTCGAATCGAATATAGAAATTAATATTGTACAGTCATGTGAGTTTTGAAATCATGACCCTCCAAGCAACAGTTTAGTATCATAACCACTACATCACGGTGCTACTCAGCTTCTTCTGAGACAATATGAGTGTCCAATGAAATTCCTCGGAACCTAACTACAGAATAGTACAGAGTACATAGAAGCAGCGTATACCCACAGAACAGTCACACAAACTTAGCACTGATGCACACAGACGGCTTATTGTCCAGGAGAGAGTGCGTTATTGCGAAATGCGCTGCTGTGCCAGCATTGGCTGACACATCGCAGACCCTGAAGCTTTAAGCCTGTCTCGCAGGTCAAAGGGAGGCTGACGGCCTTTTCTTTCGACTGAGTTGATAGCTTGACTTTGTAGAAGGTAAAGCACAGTCCGCCAATAAACTTTCTTAAGTAAGTAAGTACGTTACATAACTTATCTCGCAGTAGAGTGCACGGATTCTGGCTGCAACTGCGTGTGTGAGTTCGTGCGACGCGAAAGAAGCTCCGAGGCATGGATAAAAGGAGCATCTTAATCTAACTACTGTGAAGAGCGACCCACGAGCAGGCTGAAGGTTCAGTTAAAACCATGCAAGCTGTACTTATGGAGTTATAAAGAAAGCGACGGAAACATTGGCACGTAGCCAACCACACACTCCAACGTCCTCATATGAGTCACCATCATTATAAGTTGAAAACTTACAAACAGAAACCCAAGTAAAGATTAAAAGTATTTCTGGTGATAAAATTTGCTTCCAGTAGAATACAGTAGAGGAAATAGGAAATCCTCAAAAGCAAATTAAAGAAACTTCACCACCCACTTCTATAATTACTTTTTTAATGTACAGAGTTGGGATCATGTCCATCAAGTTATCTGTAACTTGTCACAATTGGCATCTTATATAGCCTTCATGAAATTCTTCTAAAGCACTGTGGATGCAGGGTTCTTCAGATTGACATTTTAAAAATTTTAGGACAGGTTCCTTATACCAAAACAAAGAAAAATATCCAGTGAAGAAGGGCTCTGAAATGCATACCTTAAGAATTATGAGCATTTGTTCATCCTTGATACCAGCTCTTCTACTGAAGAAGTGCTCCCACCTCTTAAGAGATACATTTTAGAGCCCATGCTCATTGAACATATTTTTCTTGTTTACGTCCATCACCTCCTCCCAATACATGGTAAATAAAGAGCTAGTAGAGATGTTCAGAGTATCAAGGATGTACAACTGCTCATAGCCCTTCAGATACTCATTTTAGGGCCCATATTTACTGGACTTCTTTTCTTATTTTGGTGTGAGGAACGTGTCCCCAAATTTTTAAAACGTCATTTTGAAACACCTTCCATAGCTTCATACGTGCCAGGTATCATTTCTCTCAACAGTATGATGTGAAATTGAAAGTGGTGCCCTCCACCACTCCAGACAGATGTGAGCCATCATAATTTACAGGCACCAACTGGGAAGATTTTACATGAGCACTTAAACGCATAAGGCTATCTACACATGTAAAGAAAAATTTATGCCCACGTAGCGTGCAGCTAACTCGCAAGAATACATAGTATCAAATATACGCCTGAAGTCATGTTTTACATAAACCTGACCGTTATCATACCGTTGTCGAGTGTGATGAGCTAGTGTCGTAGCATTACCGCATTTAGTTTCTAGCCGAATAATGTTGTTAATCTGGAATCTGATTCTACATGTAACAATTGTTTCTAACAGATCCATTATCCTGCCTTGCCTCAGTGTCAGATATTCTTTTCAGCAACTCTTGGGCTGTCTCTCTCGTCCTCTGGTTTATTTGTATCTGCCATTCTTTAGAACGTAAAAGTGATCCAACTTCTTCAGAGATCTCTACCACTGCTTGTACACAACTATGTGAGCTCTGGTCAACGTCCACAAACAGATACGCTCCAAGAGCATTGAGTTCATTAATGTTGACGGCATTCTTACGTTTTTCCTACTTAGTCCGTAACGTTTCCTTCTCTGTACTGAGTTTAAGTAATTCAACCCTTCTGCAGAGTAGTAACATGATTAGCTAAACCTGATGAGCACCTTTACGAGTGGGAAGAGCGTCTCTCCTATCTGAATTTTTATCATTACCCCCTGGACTACTCTCATAAATACATTTCACTAGGTTCTTCGCTAAATCTATCTGAAGTGTTATCCTCAACTGATGCCAACATGCTTTCCAAATTCTGAATTTGTGCTGTCAGTTCATTCGTAGTAGCCCTGTTTTCTCTTTTGTTGCTTTACTACAATTGTTTTTGTACACTTACTAATCGTTCCTGTAATAATTTACTACCAGGACTATGTTTTTCTCTTATTTTGGAGATACTTGCTCTTATGTTACTTCTTGAACATCTGCCCTCTCCTCTTGATATCCATGTGTCT
Source organism: Schistocerca americana (assembly GCF_021461395.2). Lineage (NCBI taxonomy): Eukaryota > Metazoa > Arthropoda > Insecta > Orthoptera > Acrididae > Schistocerca > Schistocerca americana. Next base: position 787,382,176 of record NC_060122.1, on the reverse strand, counting down.
GCCCTTTGCTCACCTCTGAATTCATCTAAAATCTACGATAGTAAGTTACTAGTGATAACCTGACGTTTTGAAGTGATCAATATGAACACAGCTGGTGGTAGGGGAAACAGAGTCACCTTTAGACAACATATCATTATTATTAGTGGTATCAAACGGAATCCTCAGTTCAGAGTAATATACATTTGCACTAATATTACTATAACTTGTTTCTCAAGTATAACATTATCACTACATATACGTAACTTGTCATTTCCTTAACAGTAACATCAGACATAATGCCTTCATTGCCTTCAATTAGTGAAGTAAACATAGTATGAACTGCATTTTACTGAGATACAGACAGAGGATTATCTAAGGCTTTTTACTGAAGTAGCATTCTAAAATCGAGCTTGTAGCGAAGCCATCATTGCCACACTTAAAAAAATAAAAAAGTCTCAAAAGATTTAAATCGTCTGGTGATGAAGGTGTTTGCAACAGGAATTTTCATAATAAAGTTGTGGCTGGCCAGTGGTAGCATTATCAGTTAGCAGATGGGTATCAGCACTGAAATCACAAGAGACAGACGGAAAGTTCGACTGGAACATCATCAACAGTCACTCCTGACAACTGGTAGCTCCTATGTGATGACATAATACGTTCTATAGGTTAGAAAACAATACTTAATAGCGATAAAACATTAGATAATGTCAAGAAACTTCCTGAGGGATAACAATTAAGTACCCAAACACAACACACACACACACACACACACACACACACACACACACACACACACACACACACAGAGCTGGAAACATGGAAACGTTATACTTTGTGAATCTATACGCTTCCATCACTGTATAATTCCTTTTCCTGACCAGCAAGTTATTGTAAGGCCTATTGATACACTATGTTCAGCGCATGTTGAACAAGGAGATTACACTTCATAGTTCCTTTTCATGACCAGCAAGTTATTGTTAGACCTATTGATAAACTATGTTCAGCGCATGTTGAACCAAGAGATTACGCTTCGTTTTTTTTTTTTTTTTTTTATTCACACTCAATTCCGCGACTATTATTTTCAATAAGAAGTGCCAGTATCTCAACATAGCAGACAACACTATCAACAAAATTCGATGTGTTTTACTTGGAACAGTGCAAAAGTGTAGTAAGTAAACGATATGTTTCGCAAATAATCTCAAATATAGCAAAAACATGTTTATGGAAAGGTATCACTTTACTGTGCAAGGTGTTCCAAGTATAACAATTCAGACATTCATTAAGTGTGTATACGGCATAGTACATATTCACCTTCATAGCCACTGATGGGGTTGTAAGTGTATATATAAATCCCATCACTTGGATCATATTGCTAGTTCATGTGAAAATGCTGCTGATCACCAGCCTGTACGTGTTAACAGCATCTGGGTCAAAATGTGTTAATGTAGGAATAGTCTGAGCTAGTGACTGTCGAGTAATAATAGAATTTTAGAATGTTTTACATAATACTAAAGTGCAGTGTACTGAGATGGAGGGGGTTCATCTACTTAACAAGACTAAGTACAGTGATGTTTTGATGACAACAGTGACTCATAAAATCCTCCTCCTGACAAAGACATATTCAGCAACATGACATCATCCATCACCACATGCGCAGGACTCCTATGTCAAAGTTCAGGTCGGAAGACCCTTCACAGTTCATTAATCAAGTTTCGTGAACCTTAATGATCTATACTGTGCAGTATGTATTCCAGTACACAGTTTGAGTGGGTGGCAGCCATATGTCAGGACATTATTCGATGATGTTGTGGATTATACATGTGAACATAATGCACATACATATAAAAACACTTGTATGTGTGCCGTACCGAAGTCTGTTACAATCACTTACAGAATTATGAAATTTACACATTTAGAATTTTCAGACAGAATACCTAAGTATGGTGCTGAGTAAGTCGTCAAGGAAAACGAACACTGAGAGTATTAGACTCCTATTCATCGCCCCAGACACAAGCGACGTACCCCATATGATTGGGTATATAGTAAAGTCTGTGTGCGGATGTGAGTGTTGTAAATGTTTGCATAGGATGAATCTAACGTGGGACATGGGAAACAGCCTGACATTAACCTAATAGGATGTGAGAAAATGCCTGAAAACCACATCTAGCCTGGTGGACACACTGACCCCTAGTCATTAATCTGGTTCTGGGCTGAGTTACATCCTCACTCTAAAAAATATGGCTCAAATGGCTCTGAGGACTATGGGACTCAACATCTGAGGTCATCAGTCCCCTAGAACTTAGAACTACTTAAACCTAACTAACGTAAGGACGTCACACACATCCATGCCCGAGGCAGGATTCGAACCTGCGACTGTAGCAGTCACGCGGTTTCGGACTGAAGTGCCTAGAACCGCACGGCCACCGCAGCCGGTACTCATGCTAAAAGAGGTTGCATTAACAAGTGCAGTCACCTATGTGGGTAATACCTAAGTCTGTCATAGCTATTATTGATCTGAACACTATAGAAGCAGAGTTTACAGCGTATGGAAATCAGTTTTTTGAACAGCATTGTGGGATACAAAAAAAATAATAAGACTCAAGATGCTTAAGCAAGATATATTTAGTTCTTTATAAAGATATTAATAGTTCACTGTAAATAATATTTATGTGTATTTCTAAACAATAAAAATACTTGCCTTATACAGCATGGAAAATACGAACACAGACAATTAATGATGTTAGCACATAACAAGAATCCTATACTGTTGTTCAGTATATATTTAGTAAAACTACTTTCTGTATGACATAATGTGGGCTATCTGAAAATGCAGCAGCATAACAAATCAGCACTTCGTAATATTGTTTCAATGATATGTTGTTTTGAGTTACACTGTAGTTGTTAAACCGAGGCTCATAACATTGTTGTGTTGGTCCAACATGCTCACTTTGCATAATAACCAACTTTACGTTAGCTTCATAACAATCAACAGTGTTTAAATAGCATTTCTGACACATTGTGGGTATTAAACTTTGACGTTGAACACTATGTGCATGACTAAAACAGTATTTCAAAACTCCATCTGCAAGTCAGTGTTTGTATCCTGCCACCACAACTGAATTTCGAATGTCAGTAATTTTTATGATCTTAAAGCTCGATGGACTGTCCTTTAAACTAAGTTTGTATACTGTTACTTATTTCGTAAGGCAATCTAATATATTACCACGTTTTAGTTTTCAATCATATGTGGAGAAAAATTCATAGTCCTCCAAAATATTGAATGTAACAAGTTCTTTACTGCTGTACAGGATATCTTTCTGTACAAACTGAAAAAAATTAGCTTCATGCGAATATAGCAGTATAACGAATTAATACTTGTTAATATTGTGTCGAACATATGTGATTTGGAGGCAGAATTTAGTACTATGAAATATGGCTCATGACATCGTAGCGTTGGCTGAACCACCACACATGTAATATGGCCCATTGCTGATTTAAAATGCACACCCTGCATAGTAATCAATTTGGCGTTGTCTTTACCATCAACAACAGTGTATAACATTAATAACAATGTCAACAAAGTAAAGTTATTATGTTATACCGCCGAAGATGCTGTGCATGGCCAATACGTAATTACAAAAGAGCTTCTGAGTATGTATGATTTCATACAGCTGCCACAATTGTAATTTGATATTTCGGTGTTGGATGATACATGTTTCTCAACGCTCTGAAACCATTGAAAATTTATCATTCATATGAATTGTATTCCCAAGGTTTGCTGACATCATTATACGATAATACATCTTTCTAAAAGCTTTAAAATTACTGAAAAGATCTCATTCATTGGAGCTGTATTCCCAACGGTTGCTACCATCATCAAAAGTCTGCACGATCTACAACTTCATCTGAATCATTGTAATTTATATATATTCTGTAGACATATAATTCATTTCTTGTGCTAAATGTCAGTATTGGTTGCTGATGCGATGTCTATCAGCTAACACACAGCACTTGACATTGAAAAAGATGACGAAACAAGAAACCGAAAGTGATACATAACGTAAATATATAATCACACACACATAATCTTTTACATAAATTATTAATCTCAGGCAGAGCCATAACAGTTTAGAAATTTTAATTTTTGCGTAAATGTTTTGCCTACATTAACTTGTATATAGTTGCAGGTGACAATCTTTAAAGAAAAACAGACACTGTAAAAACGTAATACAGCAGGAAAACCACACCATGTGGTAATAAGGCATGAATACACAATTTTACGTGCTCCTCAGAAATCTGTAATTACGATTTAGAAACTAATATTTATATGTTTTTAAACAGTAAAGAAAATTCCTTGTGTTTAACAGCCATAATAATAAAAAACAAACTGATGATGCTGCAACTGCAGTGCAACATGTCTGGGACAGAAAACAAAATTGTGTTTTGCTAAAGGTGGACCCCACTCAAAAACATATGCTATTGTTAAAGCAAACACAGACAAAAGAGCTTCAACATCAAGATGGTTATCTACAGCTAATGCTGCTTTAATAATGTTTTGGTATTTAATACTGCTTGGTCTTTACATTTCTCCATTACTCTTACGCACTTAAGTGATATCACCCTCATCATAATCAACCTCTTCTTCTTCATCTTCTTCCTGTCCTCCTCCTCCAAAAACGCCAGACACTTCTTTCATTTATATTGCGTTTTCTTTGGCTTTACCATCTTTTTTTCCCATTCCATTTTCTTTTGCATTGGTTTCTCTGACAGAGTCTCGTGGAATGTTTTGCATTCAACATTAGGCACAGCAGCTGAAGAGTCTCTAAGAGAATGTGTTTCCATTTTCAACAGAATCACTATAGCGTTATTAAATTAATTCCATATTTATTAGCGAATTCTTCAGTGAAGAACCGACTATTACTTTTTTTGACGTTTCGCCATATGTTTATTTTGGTATCATGCAGATATCTGTCTTCATAATTCCTGATGTTGATTTTCCAACGAAATACACATAATAACAAACGACATGCGACACAGATTAGCTGTTACGCTGTAACAACTTGCAACATAACGTAGCTAATGACCCCATATCCTTTCATTTTATATTTGATTACAGCAAAAATTTTAACAAGTTACCTCTGTTTACAGCAAAAATTGTGATAAATTACCCCAGATTACAATCAAATTCTAACAAATTGTCCCATGCTGCAGCAAAAATCGTAACAAATTGACTCATATTACAACAAAAACAGTGCAATGCTAGAAGAATTCAAGATAAAATTGTTTAACATTTTGATTTCTCCTAGCGCCGTGATGCATCAGAGCTATTTAGCGTGGGAGTTCTGTCGCTGGTGGGCGCTGCAATGTAATCCATACTATTTTATAATTCGTTTCTGATGAAACAGATTTTGCAACTGTGTTAGAAACTGTGGATTGGATCAAAGGTCATGGTGCTACACCGAAGTGAACAAAATGTATTAGCACCACAGATACGAGGAGTTCCAATACATAATAAAATACTTTTTTCAAAAACCAGGTTGTATTCAGGATTCCATACACTGTATTATTAGAAAACCTTATTTTTCAACAAAGTCTCCGTTGAATGCAACAGCCCAACCCTGCATTACTTGGAGAGCCTGTGTGGCTGTATGGCACCACTCTGCTGATCGACATCTTGCTGCATTAATACCCTCATCGTCATCCATGTACTGCTTCCTGCACAATGCGACCTTCATTGGGCCAGCCGGATGGAAGAGAGAAGGTAGGACATCTGGACTTTAGGGTGGATGAGGGAGGCCACACACCTTTGAGTATCCCAACTGGACGACAAGTGTGTCAGCTCTATCAACAAAGACGTCCAGCTGTGTGACTAGGTCTCTGACTGTGATCTGTCAGTCACCTCCAATGAGAATTTTTGCACGTTCCAGCACTGCAGGAGTGACAGCTGTGTGCCGCTGGCCAGCACTGGACAGGTTTGCGCAATTTTGTTGCGATGATGACAGATGCCTGACCCAATGACTCACGGTGCTTCTGTTCACTGTCAGGTGTCCGCCTATGAACATCTGCAGTGGTTCAGCTTTACGCCAAAATAAACTCCATCACAGCTCTCTGCTTGCAGTGTACCTTCATTAAAGACGTCGTTTTCAAAGCTAAGCATAGCACTACCAACTGTGGGTACGTTATGAAACTATAGGGGCTGAAGTGGTAATATTCCGAAATGTCGCATAACAAATTGCACATTTTTCCGACCGAAACTGGCAGAGAAAACGAAGTGCTGACTTACTGGACGCCCGCCGTATTAGCGACGTTTCACTGCTATCCACATCGATGAATGGCAGGCGCGACTAAAGATTCGCGCCCTCTCTCAGCACCGCTGCAACATCGCGCGGAGTTCGATGTAAAGCCGAGCATGGACTCGTTCTGTCCGGTTTCTGACGTCCCATGAAGTAGTCAACACCGTCTAGCGATGACACCAGCGCTATTCATGACTGAGACGGAACTGTACTTTTGTAAATGTTGAGCTTCTACTTCAAGAGAAAAGTTTGTTATTGGGTACAGCAAGTGGTGCTTTACTGTTCAAAGACGCTTATAAATATTCGATACACTCATTTGGCAATGGACTGTATAAAGTTAAGTAAATCGTTTCATTATTCTTGTAATTATGTGAACTAATGTTTCGTATGTTGTAGTTCTGATTAGCAATCTCCCACAGCAATCAAAGAACCCACAGCTATGATTGGATGATTGCAGTTTCATCAGGTCATAACACAGAATGTTATTCTCCTTCTTTTATCATTTGTACTTTGCAACTTTTTTGATTCTTGCATTTCGTCTTCTTAATCGTATAACTGCGATCATTCCCAAATACAGTTTGCACATGCTGTGTTTATATAAACCAAACAATTTCTCCAATGTCTTCAGTTAACTAACACACTGAAATACCCTCATCTACTAACCATCCAACAGAAAGCCCACAGTAGACTGCACTACTAACAGGCTGAACTTGGGGATTACATCCATCCACTATTCTCCACACCTACAAAGCCTGTGCAGCTCCATCCTTTCCTATGCAAATGTTGCATGGATTTTCACACAGCCAAAGTTCAATAACTCCCTCCAAATACTTGAACGCCATGTCTCGCTTTCTGCATCCGTTTACCTTCCTCCACGTGGAGCCTCCATCATCTCATCAAATTTCCACCACTCCTCATCCACACAGAAAACCTCCACATCTCCTAAAACGTCCGTAAACTAGCTTCCAATAACACCTTTGTCTCTCCGCTAGTCAATATCCCCTGATATTCTGCCACTCCTTAGAAGCACATCCCACCATACCTACACCTGCACACACTCTACGTTCTATCCAAACGCAACTTCAACCAACCCCCTCTCCTAGACAACGAGATCTGCCCTGGTATTTATCCCTGCAAACAATTTTGCTCCACCCCATCCAACTCTCTCCAAATCAGAGCTTTTTTTCTCTGTCTGTCTTCATCCATTCCCATCCATTTCCTCTTGTAACCACTACCCTATACATGCACCAAACTCTTCCCAACCCTCCATGTTTCCCATGTTCTGTCTTCCCACTATCCAACCCAACACCTACCTTCATCTCCACAGTCTTCTCTACTCCTCAACCGTAAGGAACATACACTCTCATCCCGAAATACTTTTACCCCAATGCAGGTCCTCAAGATGTCATGTGAAAGTGCAGTGCTTCAGCGCTTTTTCATAGAAGAATTTCACCATTCTGTAGTGTGTTTTCATACATAGATATTTTCGTTTTTTAGCTGTCCATCTTCCAATTTTTAATTTAAAATCGTAAATCAGTCCCCATCTTTCTTTTTTCTCATTCTTGTTATATTTTTAAAAATGCCCTTGGCTACAGAGTGCAGTATTTTACTGCTGACTGCCCACCCCCTATCCATGTGTGGTGATGGGGATGAAATGACAACAAAGAAATTTTAAAATCCCGATAACTTCCCCTCAGAAATAACAAAAGCCTAGTCTGTTCTCTATGATGGACTCCCAATAAAGAAAATTTTCCAGCTGTCACCGTCTATGTTATCACCATTACCACCATACCAGATTGCCAGTCATTGCTGCAGTAATTTCTGCCACTCCTCGCTGCCTGTCAACAACTTTGCAGCGTCGCCACTGGTCGTCGTCAGTGATCACCATCCCACATTCTCACTGCCACTGTTCGCCACTGCCAGCCCGTCACTACCGTTACATTGCCTCCTTACCACCATCGTCGCGGCACTCATCTCTTGATGTATCAACCCCCATCTACAACATCCACAATCATCTACTAAGACTTGTACCCGACGCCTACCTCCACTTATTCCTTTACGTCCTTCTATTTGTCCTCTCTTGCTCTTGCCACCTTTCCCACCTTCTTACTACTCAGATGAATCAGTCTGTTTCCCCACTAACACACACAACTTCCCCAGACATAGCTGACTCCTCATTTGCAGATGCAATCAGTTCTGGATGCACTGCAGTTGCACTACCACCACTGCGGCCACTGCCACCACCAGTTCCACCACCAACAATATAACTGCACCAGCCAGCAGCGATCATCAGTCATTACAGCTGTTCCACTGTCATCGCCATCATCACTATATCTGGGTCCATAACAAGTAGCACCAGCCACACCCACTCCAGTACCTGCAAACCCATACTAACCTTATATGCTGCAGCTGTTACCATATTCGCCACAAATGTATCACTTCCAAGCACACCAGCTCATATATAAGAAAAGGGAAAGCCATACAAACTCATACCCCACCCCACAGTTAGTGTCCTCCAAAACCCCATACTCAAACGATCACCACTAGTACAGCCACCCCTCCTGTCTCTGACATCCCGTAATCCCCAAACCAAACCTTCAACCAGAACCTATGGAGTCCTTTCCCATCCCATACTCAACATATTCTCCAACACATTGCTTCATCCTATCACATCCTGATGTCAGTTTCCTTGTTCCTTAGTTACTACCCCTTAAAATAAAGAAGTACTTTCCGAACGTCAATATACCATAAATCATAAGCCACAAAGACTCCATAATCATCAAGTCATCAGATCATGATTTTAAACTCACCTACTTCTAAGATTGTAATCCAGTATCTTCAGTTCACATGTCTCCCTGCTCTCACTTAGTCGACAATGACCTAGACAACACCAAACCCTTCCCCACTGTCCACGAAGTCTTACTGCTTTGATTAAGGCATTGACGCTGAGATCATTGTGGGGGAAGATGAGCAGGAGCTAAATTCATATCTTGACTCAAAAATCCGAGAATTCGTTCTAATTCATCGTCATTCTGATCCTAAATTCCCCAAATGTTACTTTCCTGAAGATCTCTCTACTATAGGGCTCCTCCTTCGGAATGGAGTTTTCATCTATCACTGTAAACACAAAGTTCGGCCTTTCTAATACCAATCTCAAGATCATTGTTACCACAAATGCTTCACTATAGTGATCTTTTAACTCCCATTTTATGTGTCCCCACTGAAACCCAGCCACCTGCACCAACACTGTCATACCCTTCTGTACAGCCCAAACCCTATCGACGAACCCTGAACTAACCATCCTGATCCGTCCTACCGATAAATTACTACATCTGAACATCTCCCTACGCCATGCTCCTACCACTGAAGACATCATCCACTTTGTCACCATTGTCCTTCAAAAAATCCAATTTCAGCGTTCAAGTATCATGTATCAAGTGACCCTTGCAGCCCATTTTGTATTTCACTTACATACCACTGCCACATACTCCCAAACCCATTCCCAGTTCCTTTTTCCCGAGTAGACACACTACCCTAAGACTTTCCCTGTCCCCCAAGAGCAGTACCTTTAACCCCATAGCACCGAAACGCACACCACAGCATAGTCACCTTCCCACCACTGTAGCATTCACCAAACCACACTGAACGGTTTTTTCACCTACTCCACAACTTCGACATCAACTATCTATCCTCATCCACTGTTCATTATTCTCTGTGATCTTGCCAGTCCACCAATTAAATGGAGCTGGTCAACAAGCAGAATGACATGAGCTTCATCTTCTGAAACTGGCCACTCTGTGCAGTTCGCCATATAATGTCAGCTCCAACACATCAGCATCGCCACGTTATTTTCGATAATGTTACATTTGTTCCAATTTCCATGTTTATTAATACTCTTGTTAAATTCTTAAAAACTGTAGGCTAAAGAACGCTAGATCACTACTACCAGCCCACACCCACATGGGAGAATGAAATGACTATAACGAAAAGGAAAACTAAATACGTTTGTGGATCGGCTGTGCATCTAGAGTGGCTGTAGCCACTCTTTAGCGCTAAGTAGATGACTACCAGCATATTTCTCGGCTGCTAGATTGGTTAGTGCGCCCCCCACCCCAATGGTTATATTAACAGCTGCAGCCCCAGAGGGGTGGTGGTAACATATTACTTTTTCGTGGCTGCAGCTTCGATGGGTGCAGTAACGCATATCTGGAAACAGTAGATTTTCCCAAAATTCTCTGAGAAAGTAAGCAGTGGGCTGAAAATAATGTCCCAGGAAATAAGAAGGTAACAGGCTAAAAATTTAATTGAAATCTGTATTCATGTCAGAAAAAGAGTATGTCACGTGCTAAAAATAGCATTGTCCCACGAAATACTTCGGTCATGGGGTAAAAATATCAGGCGGTGCGTCCACCAGCCCTGGGACAACCACACCTAGACTTAAAAATAGAATTCAAAGTACATCAGGTGGCGGCTGTTTCAGGACTGGTGTGAGCATACTCTTCACACCTTCTTGTACAAGCAACTGCGTTACGATCACATCTGCAGTTTTCACTTTACACCCTCCGGCTCACTGATTTTTGAACGATTGTAATGCAAGAGATCCAAGAATGTCTTCTTTCAGAAGCTAATACTGGCACTGTTGCATCATTTCTATGGGTTCTTGGACATGTTTGCATGTCAGGGAATGAAGCTGATGACGTTCCTCCGAAGATAGCAACTCAGCTACAAAGACCCTTCAGTAAATCTTTCCCATTAGATGATCTCAGCATTGCTCTATACACGCACTTCTTATCGCTCTGGCATGAACGCTATTCACCTATTCGTGCGAACAAGCAAGCTGAACAAGCCTACCCTTCGGCTTGGGCGACTCCCACTAACCCATCGCATTGTGAGGAAATAATTTTTATTGGACTACACAGTCATTTCCGCCATCGTCGTCTGTTAAGAGGGGAACACGCTCGATTTTCCTCTGACTGTAGGGAATCACTCTGTGTGCACCACATTCGAAGCCTTTGAAAGTTTTGTAACCCCTTTACCGTTGATGTTTGTTGGTCCCGATATTTTAGCAGATACAGCGTAGGCCGTAGAACCTGTTCTCCTTTTTAATCGCTGTAAAGATATTCCCAAGAAGAAACATGTTTAGACTGTGGTCACCATTTGCCCTAGAAGTTCTTAAAAAAGGAGGGCAATTGTAATGCTTCATTTTAGCACAGTCCTACTGTGTGTTGGCGCTTTTTAACAACGTTCCAGGCACACTGTATTCATTATAGCTTCTGCCAACCTCGTAATTCTGCCTAATCTCTAATGTGTCAACTAACTTCAAGAAACTGGGATTGCTTTGTATAAAAAATAGCCCACTGTAAGTCGTGATTTTGCCGCTTATTACTTCAGTTGTTGGTTTTGGGCCCAAAAAAGAAGGAATCTGCATATTATGTCGCTTTTATGCGATACATTTCATGTCTGATGTGGACGCTGACAAGAAATCATTCACTACCAGAATGAGATTTTCACTCTGCAGCGGAGTGTGCACTTATATGAAACTTACTGGCAGATTAAAACTGTGTGCCGGAAAGAGTCTCGAACTCGGGATCTTTGCCTTTCGCGGGCAAGTGTTGTACCAACTGAGCTACCCAAGCACGACTCACGCCCCCTCCGTGCAGCCTCTAACAACCCTACCACAACAAAGGTCAAAATTTTAATAACGATTGTGGTATTGCTCACGCTGCTAAATACTGCATTATCGGGCAACAAGTCATATTATGTGGCAGGTGTCATTAGAGCACAGTTAATAGTCATTTCATGTAATAATGAAAAAACTAGGCACTCATCTTTTTGTGTTTCCCACACTGGTCTCGTCGTAAAATCATGGCTCAATCGTTGAAAATCTAGGTGGTTATGATTCCAAGCTCGGATGCAAAGAGGCCTAGGTTTTATCGTGCTATATTCAAAAGTTTTGTAGATGCGCTTCACAATCCATTCTTGAAGATTACACTTTTGCTGGACAATGGTGATGTAAAAAAGGTAATCAGCACTCCTTTTAATTGCTTTTATTGCAATATCACGTGACACACAAACATCACTTCACGATACAAAACATACTTGAAAACATCTTCATCGCAGTCACTGTTAAAGATCACATTTTATAAGCTGACTACAATACGCGTCTTTCCAATATGACGTCCAAGACTTGACCTTCTCAACGTCCGACTCTCTAACAAGTTCACAACCAACTAGCTATCGCTTACGCGCCCAAAAATCAGAGTTACAAATACATCAAAGATCATAGTGACAAAAGAAAGAATACACATAAGAATAATATCATTGCAATATAAACATATCGATGTATCACAAATGAAATCAAATCTGAATGTTGTCTCAGAAATATGTAAACTACTTTACAGAAACACAGTAGACTATTACTGGTATCGAGAGGTTCAGATGAGGTGCCGTAATGGTTACGTAATTCAAGTACCATTATAAGCCTTACTTCTGCCAGTATCTCGTCTCCTACCTTCCAAAGTTTACAGAAGCTCTCCTGCCAACCTTGCAGAACTAGCACTCCTGAAAGAAAGGATATTGCGCGGACATGGCTTAGCCACAGCCTGGGGGATGTTTCCAGAATGAGATTTTCACTCTGAGACTAGGGCACTTGCCCGCCAAAGGCAAAGGTCCCGAGTTCGAGTCTCGGTCCGGACCACAGTTTTAATCGGCCAGGAAGTTTCATTTATTACCAGTTCACATCTTTCGGCTTCTTTCAATTCTGCAACAGCCCAGCCATAAGTGGCCTTAGAGTGTGCACTTGGTACATGTCACTGTGTGAGCTGTAGTCGGAAGACTACCTATTTATTTCGACCTAGGCTGTTCTGAGTTCATGTAATTTGTTCAAACTAACTAACTTAGCTGTGTTCTTTCGGATCTTTGGACAGTATAAGGTTGTTACCTGGCAGAGAAATCAACTTGCGAGGCGGTAACGGTGGTGACGACGAGGACGACCAGCTCGGCAGACAGCCAGCGGCCGACCAGTTTGGGCACAGCCAGCTGGTAGACCACGAGCACCGCGATGGTGATAAGCGCGGTGGCAATGGCCGGCAGCCTGGGAGGCAGGCTGCCCGAGAACAGGTCCCCGTAGGTGTAGACGAGGCGCAGCAGGCCGTGGTGCTTGGGAGCGTCGCGCGCCACGCCCAGCGCCTCGAGCAGCTGCGAGGTGAAGACGTGCACTGCTGCGCCCGTGGTGATGGCGCTCACCAGCGTCTCGCTCAGCACGCGGCACAGCGCCCCCAGCCGCAGCACCCACAGAGCCAGCAGCAGCAGGCCGCACCACAGCGACACCATGCTCACCACCTCCTCGGGAGTCACACCGTCCCCCGCGTGCTCCGACACGATCTGCGCCATCCCCACTACTACTCGAACCGATACCCGCAGACAGCACAGTAGAAAATGTACGATAATTCTGCTGCCACAGAAGGAAGGTAAGGCACAATAGACAAAAGGAGAGTGATCCGTAGTCGTGTCCGTTTCTACGAAATGCGCGCCACGTGGAGTGCTTTCGCTTCGCGTCTAGTGTTTGCGGTGGCGCTTTCGGTTTGGCGCGCTGTTTGGATCGCTACTGCCTTCTGGCGGGAGGTAGAGCAAGTTTACGGTCGCGTGATGATCGGAGAGTACGTATAGGCTGTCGGTAAACTGAAGAGCGAGCTAGCGAGTCCCCAGTCTGCCAACCCAGCTACGTCACAGGGCGCTTCTACAGGCCGTTTCACAACGCAGTACCGGCCCTGCCGCGGCGCGCGATTTAAATCTGTGGCGACACCGTGTACAGATACGTCTCTGCTGCGTTCATTTTTAGACAAATGTATTAAGACCATAAGGAATACAAAAAACGATAGCTTCTTCCGAAAAACAATATTATAGAGTAAATAATATTAAGATAAGAACGGAAGCCAGGATTATACCACAAACATAGAACCGAATGCCTGTTCATGTGAATGTATTGTATATTCCTCTATTGCTATTCGTAAAACGAACCCCATATAATGCAATAAATCTGTAGAATTTGAGGCTTGTTCTTACTTTGTGTTTCTACTAAAAGGTAGATATTTTCTTTGAAGGACTGCATTGAAACTTAACAATTTTTGCAAAACGAAGAGTGTTTAAAAAGTAAGCAGAATTTTATAATTTTGCGTGTTGTATTAGTCCGATTTTCACTACTTTTTGGCACTATCTTTGTAAACATGTCTCAAAAGTATGTGTACAGTGTTACGCATATTGGGTATTTACCCTGTTGTCAGCTGTCAAAAAGGTTACATGTGTTTTGGTAGCATCAACGATTATTTGTTTTGTATAAAAATAGATTAGAGAATCTGCACTAAATTTTGTTATAGGAATGGAATGAAGTGTATGAAATTTTTAGAAATGTTAAATATTGCTTTTGGTGAGCCCCTTTATAAGTGAACCAACAGCATACAAGTGGTATAAACATTTCAAAGCAGGCCTTAAAGGACAGCGGTTATACAAGCATGGATGAGATTAAAAATGCACGGTTAAGAGACCTATGAATTACCCCGAAGAAACAGTTCCTAAAGAATTTCGGAAATTGGAAAAAGCACTGGCACAAGTGTATAGTATGTAATGGGAAATATTTTGAAGAGGATAACATTGCTGTAGATTAACAAATAAAGTTCTTACCAAAAAATAAAAATTAATACGTGAACGCATCTCGTATATCAAGCTTTTTGAATTCCAGAATCCACGTACATGTTTCGAAGAAAATTTCAGCAGTGTTTAGTAAGCATCAGAGGTTTTACGTGATTTAGAAACTGTCTATAACGATCGGTTTCCTCCCAAGATTATTAGTATTCCTTCGTGGCAATTCCACTAAACCATGCGGCTTATTTTCGTGTTCCTTCCTTATGCGTCCTATTGGACGCGGCTGACGTTTGCATAAATTGCAGCCCTTTGATTGGGACTGGTAATATTAGCCAACAGTTCTTTATGGGTCGCCTCTTTAATACATGCTGTAATAACATTAGAGACGATCGAACGCTCGTTACTCAGCAAGTACCTCCTCTTCATCGTGTTCTGCAAATTTTCTTGCAATCCTAGACGATTATCTATCACTTCCGGATATCGAATTATACCAGTAAGTATACAAAGTTAACTGACTGACACTGACAACTAAGATCGTACGAACAGAAACGACGTATATCACAGCACGCCGATCTACTCCTCTAAACAGGTAACGGGCAACAGATTTTGGGTGGCCCTGTAGGCTGGTGGCAGTGTTCTCCCGGGAAAGACCACTTCCCCCACCAAAAGCGCTGCTCGCTCTTGAGTTTACAGACAGACTATACTGGACTGTGACCGAGAGAGTTGGTGGCGCGAGCAGGGCCCTGTTGTTGGGGGTCGTCAACTGCTCGACACGTGCTTTGACCGACCTCTTGGCTGTCAGGGGCTAAGTCTGCCTTACACGCAGGTACGTGGCTTATGAAGCTTAGAAGCCGTGGTGCAGGAGATCAGCGCGTGGAGCCGTATGTCTTCTTATCGGCCGGTGAAAGCACTGGCAACGGGTGGCTCTGACGAGCATTTGGAAGTGCAACGTGTTCTCGGCACTGTGATCGAGTGTGAGACGTTGAGTACTGAAAACAGTAACAGAGTTATATATATAAAGGGTTTTTCTAATTCTGGTTAAGTGTATGAGTTTCTCCACCAGTGGTTTTGTTGGGGTTTTCCCACCACAGTTTTCGTTTGCCTGTCCGCGGGAATGTGGTAATTGCTTCTTGGTCGGGCCGTTTCATTCACACCTCGGTTGGGTGATTTAGGGTCGGTGTCGCGTGTCTCTGTGATTCGGAGTCTGTGCAGGCACCGCCCTTGCTACATCTTCTGGTTTTGGGTAACCCGGGGAGGTGGTGGCTTGTAATGGAAGTTTTGGGGCTGATCTGCTGTGGTCCTGTAGACCACCAATAACTATTCCGCCCATTGTGATTTGGCCACCTTTACACGTGTCATTCCCTCACCGAGGTAAGGAAAATTTTTTTGGGAACTGCCTTTAATGTGAAGGTTTGTGTGCTGGGTTATTCACATTTATCTCGTAACAACTGACAGGTCTAATATAAGTTATTTAACTGGCGAGAGACAACTGTTTTAGCTTTAGTACAAACTAGCTACTTAAAGGTGTTTTTTTTAAGGAATTCTTCTCTTATAGATATAACAAGTTTAAAATCTTATTATTGGGAAGTTGTTAACGTCGTACCTTGCAATATCCTTTACATAGAGAAAATTTGCCAGCTACTTAAAATAGTGTTTTCTTTAATT
Organism: Schistocerca americana; assembly: GCF_021461395.2. NCBI lineage: Eukaryota > Metazoa > Arthropoda > Insecta > Orthoptera > Acrididae > Schistocerca > Schistocerca americana. Next base: position 787,365,599 of record NC_060122.1, on the reverse strand, counting down.
GTTGTCTTAAGATCTTACCATTGGGAAGTTGTTAACGTCATACCTGGCAATCTCCTTTTCATAAAGAAAATTTGTCATCTATTCGAAATTGTTTTTCTTTTAATGCCAGACTTAAAAATTTAGTATTGACAAAGCCTTTAAAATAAAAGATAACCTTAGCAGTGTGTGTTATTTCACCAGCACCTCCTGGCCCCTACTTCCACGATAACGTTTCTGGAATAACATGTGTACTTGACTTGTTTGTGAACCGCCCTAATTGACGGTTTAGAGAGGTATTTACGAAGCAGAGTAGCACAAGAAAAGAAGGTGCGAAAGAAGACGTATTGATGGCAGTGCACATAGGTGTTATTCTTTTCGTGACTCCAACGTACATCATGTGGCTACCATCTGCTGAAGACGACCACTTCGAAACTTCTAAAACGATCACATAACTGGCTGTACAACAAGTGGAAGTCACTTTGCCGAATTAGTACGTCACTCAGTACAGACGACTCCGCCAACACTCTGTATGGTGCTTCAGCTCCACATCCAGAGATAATGCTCGGTCATCAGGTAGGAAAATTAATTTTGCATCCAAGACCTGATTTCATATAAACAAACACTTTGCATGTGTTTCAGTACTACAATTTGGCGTTCCTAAAACACTTATCACGATAACAGGGACACTTCACGGTATATTTTTCCATGCTAATTCACTTTATAAAGTACGTTTCGGTTCCATCGAATTTCGCGTTCGTATTTTGCGTCTACGGGTAGGGTAACTTTGAAACTCTGTGTCTGGGAAACGGGTAAATGTATCAAGAAAATTTTCAAGGCTATTCGATATTGGGATCCTAGGAACGTATTGTAGTAATTTAAGCAATTTTCAGTGGATAGCCCTCTTGGAAACGACGGCTGGTTTATGGTACGAAAATATGGTAAGAAAAGCTTTTTTAAGGTCTTCTAAGGAACCGCGCAGGAACTAAGTAATATTTTTGAAAACGAGAAGTTGGACGCTTCTGGGTAAATGCTTAGAAAATATACCTTTAAAATTTGAACAATCTGCTGCAGTTATTTATTGTTTACATTTCGTCTCACACCGCATTTCACCTGCGTATTTCACGTGCGTATTTCACGTGTATAAATATGGTAGATTTGAATCTCTGTGTCTCGCAAACCGATAACGATATCAGGAATTTCTTCAACTTTGTTCGAGAGCAGAATGTTAGGAACATATTGTAAACTGCACTCATTTGCAATGCATAGCAAAATTGTAAGAAAACACCATTTTTGTGTTCTCTAAGGAACCGACTACGAGCTAATAACTTTGAACCTCTGTCCCTCGGAAACGGATATCAAGAAAATTTTCAATGCGTTCCGAAATTGGGATAAAAATTACAGCCATTTGCTGCGCACAGCCGTCTTGAAATCTGCAGCTTGAGTTTGGTACCCAAATACCATGCTTTTGGGGTGTTTCTCGATAGTGGATAAATATTTTTGAAGCTGGGAACATAGTACCTCTAGATAAGAACCTAGAAATATAACGTGAAAATCTGAGCAATTTCTTGCGCCAGTATGCTATTTACATTTCGCCTCAGACAGGAGTTTTCGTGCTTATTGTACGTCTATAAGCAGAGTAACTTTAAATACAAATAGCAAGCGGGAAAAAACATCAAGAAAGTTTTAGATGTTCTTCGAGGTCAGGATCTTAGGAATATGTTGTAAAAATTTCAGCCATTAGCTGTGTATAGCCGTCTTGGAATCCGCAGCTTTGTGCTCTTACAAAAGAACGGAAAAACCCTTTTTGCTGTTTCCTGCGGAACGGCCCATGAATTAATAGTGCCTCCATAATCCCCTTAAGGCCCACAGAAACCACATCAAATACAACAAGAAACAACCAATTAGCTCCATTTGCTTAACCAGAACGAAGTCTGTAACATTCATATTTTGACCCTAGACTATAGAATAGTGACACTAAGACGATACATCTGTCGGGAGCACAAATGGTCCATAGCCAAAGGGCCATTCAAAACATTTGACCATACTTGTCTATTATATAAGAGCCCCCGAAAAATCCCGTTTTTATAAGTGGCGATTTGGAACATATTACCCTACTGGCCATTAAAATTGCCACACCACGAAGATGACGTGCTACAGACGCGAAATTTAACCGACAGGAAGAAGATGCTGTGATATGCAAATGGTTAGCTTTTCAGAGCATTCACACAAGGTTGACGCCGGTGGCGACACCTACAACTTGCTGATATGAGGAAAGTTTCCAACAGGTTTGTCATACACAGACAGCAGTTGACCGGCGTTGCCTGGTGAAACGTTGTTGTGATGCCTCGTGTAAGGAGGAGAAATGCGTACCATCACGTTTCCGACTTTGATAATGGTCGGATTGTAGCCTATCGCGATTGCGGTTTATCGTATCGCGACATTGCTGCTCGGGTTGGTCGAGATCCAATGACTGTTAGCAGAATATGGAATCGGTGGGTTCAGGAGGGTAATACGGAACGCCGTGCTGGATCCCGACGGCCTCGTATCACTAGCAGTCGAGATGACAGGCATCTTATCCGCATGGCTGTAACGGATCGTGCAGACACGTCTCGATCCCTTAGTCAACAGATGGGGACGTTTGCGAGACAACAACCAACTGCACGTACAGTTTGACGACGTTTGCAGCAGCATGGACTATCAGCTCGGAGACCGTGGCTGCGGTTACCCTTGACGCTGCATCACAGACAGGAGCGCCTGCGACGGTGCACTCAACGACGAACCTGGGTGAACGTAGGGCCAAACGTAGTTTTTTCGGATGAATCCAGGTTCTGTTTACAGCATCATGATGGTCGCATCCGTGTTTGGTGGCATCGCGGTGAACGCACATTGGAAGCGTGTTTTCGTCATCGCCATACTGGCGTATCACCCGGCGTAATGGTATGGGGTTCCATTGGTTACACGTCTCGGTCACCTCTTGTTGCATTGACGTTACTTTGAACAGTGGCCGTTACATTTCAGATGTGTGACGATCCGTGTCTCTATCCTTCATTCGATCCCTGCGAAACCCTACATTTCAGCAGGATAATGCACGACTGCATGTTGCAGGTCTTGTGTACGGGCCTTTCTGGATACAGAAAATGCTCGACTGCTGCCCTGGCCAGCACATTTTCCAGATCTCTTACCAACTGAAAACGTCTGGTCAATGGTGGCCGAGCAACTGTCTCGTCACAATACGCCAGTCACTACTCTTGATGAAGTGTGGTATCGTATGGAAGCTGCATGGGCAGCTGTACCTGTACACGCCATCCAAATTCTGTTTGACTCAATGCCCAGGCATATGAAGGCCGTTATTACGGCCGCAGGTGGTTGTTCTGGGTACTGATTTCTCAGGATCTATGCACCCAAATTGCGTGAAAATGTAATCACATGTCGGTTCTAGTATAATATATGTGCCCAATGAATACCCGTTTATCATCTGCATTTCTTCTTGGTGTAGCAATTTTAATGGCCAGTAGTGTAGGTAGCGCTTGCTACCGAATGGGAACCGATTTGCAAAAGACATTAGTATTTCAATACAATACTTTAACGCGGTCTACACTTAAGTTCTGCAGTAAAGAGAAGGGGTGGTGTACTTGTCACTTCCTACATAGTGGTTTATGAGAGACTCCATCTATGCGACCCCTCCCAACTATGACGTTGCATAGCATTAGCAGGGAGTGCCATAAATCCAGACTTGCTCTCAGAAGTGTGGGACGAGGCTGAGTACAGCCTGGACGTCTGCTATGCGCCTGAAGGAGAGCACATTAAAGATCTGTGAAATGAAAATGCAGATTTTGATCTTAAACCTAATTGTAAAATGTACACCCATATGCAAGTGCGCACATGTAACAGATACACCCTCGCCAAATCGGATAATTCTGTTGAAAATAAAAAGTTCGTAGTCCTCTGTGTAAATTGAAATTCGTCTGGAGATTCCATCTTCAGTAAGCTAAAAGATATATCCTTGAGAAATCGGAAGAATACTTTTTAAGCACAGTGTACTTATTTTTCTCCCTCCACATTGTGTTTCATGCTCCAATCAGACGGTGGGAGGGGGAGGGGGAGGAGGGGGAGGGGGCCCGACAGTAAGAAGGCGCATTCAGTTAGGGTGAACTAAGGTGTATTCTAGCTGACAGACCGTGACTCAATATAAAACAAAACCATTTAGCTGCAGTTTCCTGCCATTAGTAGCTCAGAAATTTTTTTGTTTTTAATATTGTGGTGCCCTTTCCACTGTGGTCTTACAGCCTCTCCTCAAAACAGTCACTCCCACAGTGAACACATCAAAATACTATTGTTCTTACATCAACTTTACATCCGTACTCTGCAGCCCACCTACTGATGTCTCTGATGTCTGACAGAGGGTGCTTCGGGTACAACCGAGCGATCTCCCTGTCTCTGTAGCATTCGCAAAAGGCTCGTGGGAAGAATGATTATCGTTAAACCTGTATACCAGCTCTAATTTCTCGAATTTTCTCAGTTTGATCATGTCGCGAGACGTATGTAAGGGGCGGCTATTATGTTGTCCGGCTCTTTCCGGAACATATTCTTTCGGAATTTCAGTAGGAAGTCATTCAGTTACGTATAAGGTCTCTAGTAGTCTCAGTCACTGGAGTCTCGCGCCGACCAAACAATGCTGTGAGGAAACGCGTCAGTGACGAAACGCGCCGCTCTTCGTTGGAACTTCTCTATCTGTTCTATCGGTCCTACCTGCTAAGGATCCCAGACTGTTGAACAATATTCAAGAATCGGTCGAACAAACACTTTATAAACCACTTCTTCAGTAGATGAGCAGCATTTCCTAAGACTATTTTTATGAATCTCAGTCTGGCACCAGCTTTCCCTACTGTTTCCTGTGGTCATTCCGCTTAAGATCGCTCTTGATGGCTACGCCTAGAAATTTTACGGTAGATAAAGTTTTCAGAAATTTATCATCAATGGTGTAGTTGTCCCATAGTGGATTTCTTCTTCTATATACGCACAATATGTTACGCTAATTTTAATTCAGGGTCAACTGTCAGAAGCTGCAACATTCATCAATCGTCCGCAGGTCATTTTGTAAATTGACACTGTCTTCCGGCTTTGCTACTTTCTTATAAACAACAGCATCATCTGCGAACAGCATTATGTAGTTTCCGACATTTTCTACTAGGTCATTTAGCAGTAACGAAGCGCGCTGCTCTCCGTTGGATCTTCTTTATCTCCTCTATCAGCCCTATCTGGTACGCATCCCACACTGCTGAGCAGTATTCAAGCAGTGGGCATTTCCTTAGGATTCTTCCAATGAATCTCAGTCTGGCATCTGCTTTACCGACGATCAGCTTTGTATGATCATTCCATTTTAAATCACTCCTAATGCGTACTCCCAGATAATTTATGGAATTGACTGCTTCCAATTGCTGACCTGCTATATTGCAGCTAAATGATAAGGGATCTTTCTTTCTATGTATTTGCAGCACATTACACTTGTCTACATTGAGATTCAATTGCCATTCCCTGCACCATGCGTCAATTCGCTGCTGATCCTCCTGCATTTCAGTACACTTTTCCATTGTTACAACCTATCGATATACCACAGCATCATTTGCAAAAAACCTCAGTGAACTTCCGATGTCGTCCACAAGATCATTTACGTATATTGTGAATAGTAACGGTCCTACGACACTCCCCTGCGGCACACCTGAAATCACTCTTACTTCGGAAGACTTCTCTCCATTGAGAATGACATGCTGCGTTCTGTTATCTAGGAACTCTTCAATCCAATCACACAATTGGTCTGATAGTCCATATACTCTTACTTTATTCATTAAACGACTGTGGGGAACTGTATCGAACGCATTGCGGAAGTCAAGAAACACGTCATCTACCTGGGAATCCGTGCCTATGGCCCTCTGAGTCTCGTGGACGAATAGCGCGAGCTGGGTTTCACACGATCGTCTTTTTCGGAACCCATGCTCTTTGAGGTTCGCCGATGACATTGTAATTCTGTCAGAGACAGCAAAGGACTTGGAAGAGCAGTTGAACGGAATGGACATTGTCTTGAAAGGAGGATATAAGATGAACATCAACCATAGCAAAACGAGGATAATGGAATGTAGTCGAATTAAGTCTGGTGATGCTGAGGGAATTAGATTAGGGAATGAGACACTTACAGTAGTAAAGGAGTTTTGCTATTTGGGGAGCAAAATAACTGATGATGGTCGAAGTAGAGAAGATATAAAATGTAGACTGGCAATGACAAGAAAAGCGTTTCTGAAGAAGAGAAATTTGTTTACATCGAGTATAGATTTAAGTGTCAGGAAGTCGTTTCTGAAAGTATTTGTATGGAGTGTAGCCATGTATGGAAGTGAAACATGGACGATAAATAGTTTGAACAGGACGAGAATAGAAGCTTTCGAAATGTGGTGCTACAGAAGAATGCTGAAGATTAGATGGGTCGATCACATAACTAATGAGGAGGTATTGAATAGGATTGGGGAGAAGAGGAGTTTGTGGCACAACTTGACGAGAAGAAGGGACCGGTTGGTAGGACATGTTCTGAGGCATCAAGGGATCACCAATTTAGCATTGGAGGGCAGTGAGGAGGGTAGAAATCGTAGAGGGAGACCAAGAGATGAATACACTAAGCAGATTCAGAAGGATGTAGGTTGCAGTAGGTACTGGGAGATGAAGAAACTTGGACAGGATAGAGTAGCATGGAGGAGAGCTGCATCAAACCAGTCTCAGAACTGAAGACCACAACAACAACAACAACATGCTGATTCCTACAGAGTAGATTTCTGGTCTCCAGAAAAGTCATTATACTCGAACATAATACGTGTTCAAAAATTCTACAACTTCTTGATAACGGGGATGACCTGTGCCCTTTTCCAATCCTTTGGAGCGCTACGCTCTTCCAGAGACCTACGGTACACCGCTGCAAGAAGGGGGGCAAGTTCCTTCGCGTAGTCTGTGTAAAATCGAACTGGTATCGCATCAGGTCCTGCGGCCTTTCCTCTTTTGAGCGATTTTGATTGTTTCTCTATCCCTCTGTCGTCTATTTCGATATCTACCATTTTGTCATCTGTGCGACAACCTAGAGAAGGAACTACACTGCAGTATTCCTCTGTGAAACAGCTTTGGAAAAAGACATTTAGTATTTCGGCCTTTAGTCTGTTATCCTCTGCTTCAGTACCATTTTGGTCACAGCCAGGAGGGCGGTACTACGTACAGCCAGGGAGGTGATAATCAGGTGCCGCACGCAACAGGTTTAGGCGGTAGTTTGCAGTTACCCTGTATGGTGTTTCGCCAGGGGTATGGCCAGGCTCGTCCACGTCTTCTTCAAACCCGGTGGTGACCAACTTATCCACTTGCAGTGGATACGTTCCATTACAGCATGCTGTCTGACGTCACGAATGCGAAGTCTTCTCTTGGCTCCTGGCAGCACATCATGATTCGCCAGTCAAGCTGTCCTGTGACTAGCGAGACGGTCATTCCTTCGGAATCAGGGATGTACATGGGATGACCAGACATTGAGGGTGAGGTTTCAGGAACGGTCGTATTTAAGCTGGACATAACGTCGTCGTGGTTGACGATTTATCCATTTGGCCTCATTATCCAGAGGTAACCTCTGCCACGCATCATGCGGTGGCTTTCAGAGTATCTATGTAGATGTAGATGTACCAGCGGACTTGTCCTCGCCGTGGTGTATCATTTATAGTCAGTTCCCCTTCCCTCTACACTTTCCGTCAGTGTTAGGATGCCGTCGAGCGGCTGAGCTCAGAGTGCAAGGCTTACAGAATGACGCATTTGGTGCTGTCATACTGCGCTATTCCCACTTGTTGATTACAGTTTGGCCAAACGCACTGCGAGTGGTGCCCCGCCTTCTGCAACACTGCACTGTTTGCGAGGCGTAGATACCGATGGTGACACGCAGTATGAGCCGGATCTGATTCTCCGCGTCTGCGCCAAGTAGCAACTTTAAAAATCAATTTGTGAATTTGCTGTGCAACAGGTCTGTTCCGTAAAAAAATAAGGGCCATAAATTTTCTCACAGGACACGGTGTAAAACGTATGAAGCTTCGCAGAGTGCATATTATGCCCGCCTACTGGACTTGGCGGCTACGTTACACATATTCTCACAATGTTGCGGTTCACTTTGCCACTCAAATGGAACATTGCATCATCACTGAATGTTTTTGTTGTGGTCTTCAATCCTGAGACTGGTTTGATGCAGCTCTCCGTGCTACTGCATCCTGTGCAAGCTTCTTCATCTCCCAGTACTTACTGCAGCCTACATCCTTCTGAATCTGCTTAGTGTATTCATCTCTTGGTCTCCCTCTACGATTTTTACCCTCCACTCTGCCCTCCAATACTAAATTGGTGATCCCTCGATGTCTCAGAACATGTCCTACCAACCGATCCCTTCTTCTAGTCAAGTTGTGCCACAAGCCCCTCTTCTCCCCAATTCTATTCAGTACCTCCTCATTAGTTATGTGATCTACCCACCTTATCTTCAGCATTCTTCTGTAGCACCACATTTCGAAAGCTTCTATTCTCTTCTTCTCCAAACTATTTATCGTCCATGTTTCACTTCCATACATGGCTACACACCATACAAATACCTTCAGAAACGACTTCCTGACACTTAAATCTATACTCGATGTAAACAAATTTCTCTTCTTCAGAAACGCTTTCCTTGCCATTGCCAGTCTACATTTTATATCCTCTCTACTTCGACCATCATCAGTTATTTTGCTCCCAAAATAGCAAAACTCCTTTACTACTTTAAGTGCCTCATTTCCTAATCTAATTCCCTCAGCATCACCCGACTTAATTAGACTACATTCCATTATCCTTGTTTCGCTTTTGTTGATGTTTAATCATACAGTAAAGCTGCATGCCCTCGGGAAAAATTACGGCTGTAGTTTCCCCTTGCTTTCAGCCGTTCGCAGTACCAGCACAGCAAGGCCGTTTTGGTTATTGTTGCAAGGCCAGATCAGTCAATCATCCAGACTGTTGCCCTTGCAACTACTGAAAAGGCTGCTGCCCCTCTTGAGGAACCACACGTTTGTCTGGCCTCTCAACAGATACCCCTCCGTTGTGGTTGCACCTACGGTACGGCTATCTGTATGGCTGAGGCACGCAAACTCTACACGTTGCTTATCACAGTTATGGAAAGTTTGTAGCGATTGAATGCTGTACGGCCTGGAACACAAACATCGCCACGAAACACGCCAGACACACACACGATCAATGCGTAAGTCTCGGTTCTTACGAAGAGTACAATTTCATGGACAAAAATGTTAAATGAGCAATTTGAGGCGAAATGGGGATTTCCCAATACATAAACAACCAGTGTCTTGCAACCGCTGGGGCCATCATCGAACGATGTAACAGGTGCAGTCACGTATTCTAGACGATAATCAGGCCGTCCAGTTGTGACTGAAATTCACCCGTTGAATCAGAGAACACTAAACTCCTTTCGTTGCTGTGATATTGCCAGCTCGACTCGATGCTTATTGGGGTATGATCGAGCGAGTGGTCGACATATTTGAACCATGAAGACCTACACCGATAACTTCATGAACTAGTAACTTAAAAGTAGCACCATGATAACCTTTTAGGTTCGATGCGTAAGTAAAAGTTAAATCCATGCATCTGTCTTAATTTATGTAGGTAATATAGCAATGGTATGTCGGATGAATTGCCTTGAATACGCTTGTGTGTTGAAGTATGCAGTGGTAAGCGATAATTATAGAGGGACTGCATTCCTTGATGTAAGCTACAAAATTCTATCTCAGCGTCGACTGAAAAGAATTATCCCAATTACAGAAGGAATTGTAGGTGACTTTGAAAGTGTTTTCAAGAGGAGCAGATCAACTATAGGTCATCGTTTTACGTTCATACAGGTAACAAAGAAAAGTTCGGGACATAACATTGGTATTCATCAGTGTCCTGAAAGTGTTTCAGATTCCACAAAAGTTAATACGTCTAGTACAGAAGTGATTAATGGAAACCTGTTGCAGAGTAAATATCAGCACAGGAACGACAGACCGTTTCGAAGTCAGAACTGGCCTTAGACAAGAAGATGTGTTACACTATGTGACCTAAATTATCCGGAAACCTGGCTGAAAATGACGTACAAGTTCGTGGCGACCTCCATCGGCAATGCTGGAGTTGAATGTGGGGTTGGCCCACCCTTAGCCTTGATGACAGCTCCCACTCTCGCAGGCACACGATCAGTCAGGTGCTGGAAGGTTTCTTGGGGAACGGCAGCCCATTCTTCACGGAGTGCTGCACTGAGGAGAGGTATCGATGTCGGTCAGTGAGGCATAGCACGAAGTCGGCGTTCCAAAACACCCCAAAGGGGTTCTGTAGAATTCAGGTCAGGACTGTGAGCAGTCCCGTCCATTGCAGGGACGTTATTGTGTAGCCACTCCGCCACAAGCCGTGCATTACGAACAGGTGCTCGATCGTGTTGAAAGATGCAATCGTCATCCCCGAGTTGCTCTTCAACAGTGGGAAGCAAGAAGGTGCTTAAAACATCAATGTAGGCGTGTGCTGTGATAGTGCCACGCAAAACAACAAGGGGTACAAGCCCCCTCCATATTAAACACGACCACGCCATAACACCGCCACCACCTAATTTTACTGTTGGTACTACACACGCTGGCAGGTGACGTTTACCGGGCATTCACCATACCCACACCTTGCCATCGGATTGCCACATTTTTCCACTGTTCAACCGTCCAATGCTTACGCTCCTTACACTAAGCGAGGCCTCGTTTGGCATTGACCGGCGCGATGTGTGGCTTATGATCAGTCAGCCGCTCGACCATGGCTCTGAGCACCATGGGACTTAACATCTGAGGTCATCAGTCCCCTAGAACTTAGAACTACTTAAACTTATTTAACCTAAGGACATCACACACATCCATGCCCGAGGCAGGATTCGAACTTGCGACCGTAGCGGTCGCGCGGCTCCAGACTGTAGCGCTGGGCCATGAAATCCATGTTTCTCACCTCCCGCCTAATTGTCATAGTACTTGCAGTGGTTCGTGATGCAGTTTGGAATTCCTGTGTGATAGTCTGGAAATAAGTCTGCGTATTACACATTAAGACTTCTTCAACAGTTGGCGGTCTCTGACAGTCAACAGACGAGGTCGGCCTGTACGCTTTTGTGCTGTACGTGTCCCTTCACGTTTCCACTTCACTCTCACATCGAAAACAGTGGACCTATGGATGTTTAGGAGTGTGGAAATCTCGCGAAGAGACGTATGACACAAGTGACACCCAATCACCTGACCACTTTCAAACTCCATGAGTTCTGCGGAGCGCGCCATTCTGCTCTCTCACGATGTCTAATGACCACTGAGGTTGCTGATATGGACTACCTGGCAGTATGTGATAGGCACAATGCACCTAATACGAAAAACCTATGTTTTGTGGGCGTCCAGATACTTTTGATCACATAGTGTATCTACGATATTTTTTAATTTAGTTCTGGGAAAGACAGACAAGCAATACCAAAAAGATAAACCCAGCTATAACAAGACTGTGTAATAAATAATGAGCCCTCCTCGATATCTGACAGTTCAGCGCGGCTGACTGCCATGCGAAGGATCCGGACTCGATTCCCGGTACTGCCGGGATGGGTTGACTAAAACGAGATGCACTCAACCCGTGATGCCAGCTGAGCCACTTCTTGACCGAGTCACAACAATGGCCGGTAGAGCGGTTTGCTGACCCAACGTCGCACCCATACCGCATACAATGACGCCATTAGCAGATGACACGGCGGGTGGGTGATACTTATGGATCCTGTGGTCGGAGTTTATAGTAGTTCAATAGGACAAGTAATGGGCTTGCATTTGCAGACGATTTTGTTCTAATAGGTGATAGCAAAGAGGAGTTACAACTCATGAGAAGTTCTTACAGAAATATTGCAAGCAATGCAAGTTTACCAGCTAAAGAGGAGAAAATTGAGTACATGGTAGTGAGCAAGGCACCCATTGACGGTATCCCACCGACAGCTGCTGAAGCCACCTTTAAAGAATCGGCATTGTTAAAATTTGGAAAGCATTTTTAGAGAGTAAAATAGAACGGATATTGAGATTAAGGTGAGGATTGCAGCGACAAATGGAGCATTTATTGACTTACGGAACATGCTACGCTAAAGAATAGTTTATAGACGTTTTAAAATCGTACTGCACTCACTGTCGGTTAGACGTCAGTGAGAGAGGACTTGCATTCCTGCTGCAGATAAAGGCGAGCACATCGTTCGTTTGCCTTCCCAAGGTAAGTGTTACAAGTCCTCACAAAGTGACTTAGTCAAGCTATCCGTACTGTGCAAAAAGTAGCAGTTCACTCAATTCACCCTATATCACAAAAAATGTGAAGTCACCAACACGAGCACTAGAAGGAATCCGCTAAATTTCAGTTATCTGATAAATCACACAAACCTAGAGGCTGTAAACTCAACTAAATACTTAAGGATTACAACTGCAAATAACTTAAACTGGAACGACGCTGTTTTGAGGAAAGCAAACCAAAGACGGCGATTCATTTGTTGAACATTTAGAAAATGTAACAGGTTTACTAAAGAGACAGAGTACATTACGCTTGTCCGCCCTCTTCTGGAATATTGCTTCCGGAGTGGGATCCGCATATCAGATATGATTGACAGGGGGCCGACGAAAAAGTTCAGAGAAGTGCAACATGTTTTGTGTTATGGCGACACAGGGGAGAGAGTATCACGGATATGACACACGAACAGGGGTGGCAGTCATTAAAACAAAAGCATTTTTCCCTGCGACAGAAAAATCAAAAATGTTCAAATGTGTGTGAAATCTTATGGGACTTAACTGCTAAGGTCATCAGTCCCTAAGCTTACACACTACTTAACCTAAATTATCCTAAGGACAAACACACACACCCATGCCCGAGGGAGGACTCGAACCGCCGCCGCGACCAGCCGCACAGTCCCTGACTGCAGCGCCTTAGACCGCACGGCTAAACCCGCGCGGCCTTGCGACAGAACCTTTTCATGATATTTCAATCACCAACATTCTCCTCAGAACGTGAAAGTGAAGTATAGCTACACAGGGGGAAATGGTCATCACAATAAAATAAGAGAAATGGGAGCTCGCTGGGAAAGATTTTAGTTATCGTTCCTCCCGAACGCTTCTTGAGATTGCACCGGTAGAGAAGTAGCTTAAAGATGGTTCGATGGACCGTCTGTAGCCACTTAATTGTGAATTGCGGAGTAATCGTGTAGATGCAAATGTAGATACTCGAGTGTAATTCTCTCAGTAGCTCTATATGCGTTAAGGAAAACAGATGAACAAAACTGTTAGTATTCGAAAGATATTAATGAAAACATGTAGCCCTGAGAGGGATCGGGCACGGAAATGGAGGATATTAGAAAACCATGAACTGGCAGGCCTGTACTCATAAGCTGATAAACGCCCTCCGGCCGTGGTGGCTGAGTGGTTCTAGGCGTTTCAGTCCGGAACCACGCTGCTGCTACAGGCACAGGTTCGAACCCTGGTTCGAGCACGGATGTGTGTGATGTCTTTAGGTTAATTAGGTTTAAGTAGTTCTAAGTCTAGGAGAGTGATGACCTCAGATGTTAAGTCCCATAGTGCTTAGAGCCATTTGAACCATTTGATAATCGCCGACGGAAGAAGACTGATGTGTGCATGACACCTAATTAGCATGGAAGAAAAAAGAATACCGCGAGTAGTATTCTCGGAATTCGTAGAGGACAGAAGGACCGAGGAAGGCCACGGATGAGATGGAAGGATGTTACCAACAGGGATACTAAGGGGATGGGCCCGAGAAAAGACGAAAGGACTACGAATGCCTGGAACAGATTTGATTGGTGGAGAAATGTAGAGAGGGCATACGGTCTCTCAGGCCAAAGAAGAAGGCAACCATTACCATTAAAATGAATTGTGATAATCATCCCATATGAAAACCGTAAACTAGGAATTTTAGTCTTTTCTTTCTATGAACACTGATGACGAACGTTGGGAATGTGATAGATTGAGTGTGATACATTGGTATTAGTTACATGAAAGCATTTAGTCACTGAGTGCCACGGACACGTACAAAAAACTGCGTAGAAAGATGCTTTAAAAAATGGTTCAAATGGCTCTAAGCCCTATGGGACTTAACATCTGAGTTCATCAGTCCCCTAGACTTAGGACTACTAAAACGTAACTAACCTAAGGATATCACACACATCCATAGCCGAGGCAGGATTCGAACCTGTGACGGTAGCAGCAGTGCGGATCCGGACTGAAGTGCCTAGCACCGCTCGTCCACAGCGGCCGGCCATGCTTGAAACTGGATACATTGCAACGCAAGTGTAGTATGCACCAGCGCGTAGTGACATGGCGCTGCGAAGTTAGGGTGCGATATAGAGCGCACAGCACAGTCAGGAACTTGGTCGCCGCATACCAGATGTGGCCGTAATGGATTTTTAGGCACCGACTCATGCGTATGAGCTGTACATGCGTGGTCCGCTGAGCGGACAGCAACCGCAGACCAATAGCAGCAACCAGGCGTGGCTGCGACGTGTATGGGCTGCAGCTAGTAGGAGGTGTGCGGAAGGGGGATGATGTGAGCAGTCAGCTAACAGATGGAGCAACACGGAGTGCAGTTCTTGCTGTCTGCTACAACACAGAAGTTACTTCTCTTAAATGTGAAATGTGAAGGCGCATAGCAGACTACTGAAAATGATTTGTTTGCAATTAAAAGATAGACTAGTTGGTGAAGGAAGACAACGTTTCCGGTCCTGTGAAGAACGTCAAACCACTATCCTCCTATTTTAAGTTACGTTTATGGCAACTGGCGGAAGAAGAATGGGTCGAGGACTCCTACAGATCTGCAATGAAGGTCAAAAATTTGATGCGATCCTAACGGTAATTAGATCCGAATGCGTACAATCTATGGTTCATCTGATTTTCACTTACCCTGTACAGACATCAAAGATAACCATTTCTGCCATTCTGTCAGAGGAACCGTAACCATTCTGTCACAAGAAAGAAGAAGGAGATATGCACCACTCGCTATCTTCCTACAATCTCTTCGAAGCACACCAAAACCGCTTACTCCAGCAGCTTGTAAAATAGGAGCACCTCCAACAAGTGCTCCTATTTTATTGCGTCATCAAGATACTGAAATATTCGAATATCTTTTTGATTTTAAACGAGATAGTTACCTGCGTTTATAAACGTTTTAGTACTATCTGTGGCTACATACGCACTCTAAACTGAAGTTTATACTCCTTAATATCCACTGAATTCTTTTTATATTCTAAGTCTAACTGGTTATCAATCCAAGATTCTCTGTCTATACTTATTGTGCCTACATCGTATGTGGGTACTGTAAAATTATCTTAGATCATTATTCGCAGTCTTCAGACTGATGTCTTTCGATACATTCTTGTGTTTGTACCAAGCTGTTGGCAGTATTATTCAATAAAACCAAGACAAATAAATATAAATCCTGAGCCCTGTTAATAATTGGAAACTTAATTTCTGTTAAAAAGTAGCTAAAGCAGCATACCGAAACTCTTAAAACTGTACTAAACAACTCGTGCGGAATGTGCATTGTCCTAAAAAATTAAAGGATCACTTCTTTGAAAGCCCGTCATTTTCCTCCATTGTGACCCACATTTGTGAAACTTGACTCAAAAGTGTCTACAACCTCCCTCTCTGGCGATGTACAAGCGTTGCGACCTGCGAAGTCACTCTCTGACTCTGCGACGCTTCAGAGAGCTAGGCGTCAGCACACTGTCACACTGGGGCCAAAATCCACCTCAATTCCACCCAGCGTCACCGTGGACACGTCACACGTATGGGAAGGTTGTTACACCCCCTCTTAACCACATCTCGCCTCTTCTCTCGATGCCTCTGCGATTGAAGTCGGAACCGCGATACCCAGCGTTGAAATTACACGGTTTTATTATGACTGCCCCCCCCCCCCCCCCCCAAGAAACATGGACCTTGCCGTTGGTGGGGAGGCTTGCGTGCCTCAGCGATACAGATAGCCTTACCGTAGGTGCAACCACAACGGAGGGGTATCTGTTGAGAGGTCAGACAAACGTGTGGTTCCTGAAGAGGGGCAGCAGCCTTTTCAGTAGTTGCAGGGGCTACAGTCTGGATGATTGTCTGATCTGGCCTTGCAACACTAACCAAAACGGCCTTGCTGTGCTGGTACTGCGAACGGCTCAAAGCAAGGGGAAACTACAGCCGTAATTTTTCCCGAGGGCATGCAGCTTTACTGTAGCATGGAGAACTGCATCAAACCAGTCTCAGGACTGAAGACCACAACAACAACAACATTATGACTGGCTGCGGAAACCATTTCAAACACAACCGCTCAGAATCTGCATGAAAAGGGGCTCGGGAGATGCCAGGAGCAGTGTTAATAAAACCTGCCCTTCCACTGGGATATTTCATTTGCACGCATTTCGTGGTCGTAAACTTTCACCTTGCATTCCTATGTACAACAGAAGAATGTTCTTTCAAACTTCGACACTATCGACACCCCCTCGCTCAGATGATTCATACCTTATGTAAGGACATCATGGGGCTACAACACTATCGAACGGGATCTAACCCCTTGAAGTGAATCGCGACTACTGAGCTTTCCCTGTTGTCATGGTGAAAGCCCTAGGGACCGTTCAGAACCATTATACGGAATTTGAGCATGCTCAAAAGTAGCAAAAGGCGTTTATACTTTATCAGCCCTCCTGTCTAGCGCACTCCTGTTGCGTGATCATGGGGAGGTGCCGACACTGAAAACGAATGAGTGAAACGACGAATTGTCGTTCTAAGATTCCTCCGGTTCAGCTACACCCTTGGTACCACTCGCACACCTTTGCTGAGAGCTACTAAAATTGATCTGTACAGAGACAACCTCTAACCGATTCCCAGGCAGCCACGAGCAGACAAACCGCTCGATATCCTACAGTTGAGTGGAGTTACACTTTGGCCTAGCGCCTGCTTGTGGGCATACGGAATCTGAGGGTTTTTGAGAAGATTGCCTGCGCACAGGCGCCTACGATTAGGTCAACGGGTGTTTTTGTACTGTTATTTTTTAAAGTGCTCAATGACTAGTGTATGCTTAGCACTGAGTGTGTTCCCAAACTGAGAATTCTTAGAAGGATCCTTTGCCGGTTTATTCATACACATGTCAGTGTCATAATCCTCCCCTTGTGATAACGCCACAGGAAGGTGCAAAACAGGAGGGCTGAAAACAGATCACGTTCAAATTTCGTCGAATGGTTTTGAATGGTCCCTAGTGATTCCATACTCTATGCAAGAGTCAGTCAGATCATGTTTAATAGGATTGCAGCCCCACGATATCCTTAGAGAAGGGTTAAATCGTCTGGGGGTGTCACCAGTGTCGAAGGTTAGGCTGTCGAGAACGTCATTCTGTTGCACATCGCACTTCAGAATGTTGTTTTCGACTGCGAAGTGTGTGCAAATGGACGCCCCAAGGGAAGGGGCGGTTTCATTGATAACCTTTAAGTCGCCCGCTGAGGCGTTTTCGTGTCGATTCTAAGGGCTGGTGGTTCTGAAATCGTTTCCTCGGCAACCAATAGGAAAACCACGTTATTCCAACGCTGGATGTCGTGGTTATGACTTCCATTGCAGAGGCGTCAAGAGAAGGGGCGAGAGTGGTTGAGTCGGGCCTGTGACAACCTTCCCATCGTATGACACGCTTAATATGTCTTCGACTGGAAGTCTTTGAGAACTGATCATGCAACCCGTACATAGTTCCCTCTGATTTTCATCTCTTTGTTCACATATACCGCTGGCTATAAAGATAACATTTTGGCGCAAACAATGAGCTGCAGACCAGCATTGGCGGAATACGCAGGCGGTTGCCTTCCGTGATGATGGTATTGGAAAGTAGAAAAACGGTAAGACAGATGTCTAAGTCGGAGCGGCGACTGTGTAGAGATGTAGCTGGAAGGTGGTGCAAATAAAACATTTTTGATTTTCATCGTAGTTTCCATTTTGCGACCAATCGGATATTGAAAAAAGAAAAATAGCATCGTAGTTTTGTCTCAAGTGATGTATGGCTTTCTCAAAACTTTCAAACTAGGCATCAGCGCTATATTCATCAGAATTTCACGAGAAACGTCTGTAAATAATCATGCTCAGTATTAGACTGTGAGCTGAGGTTTCATGTAGGCTAAAACACTGGGCATTGTCTTACAGAGAAGAGGAGCTAGATCGTCAGGCACTCAAATCAATGGTGGGTTTAGTTTCCTTTTATTTCTGAACATTAGCAAGGGGATTACCTCTAACAAGGCCACGTTCAAGACATTATGAATTACGTCCAAAAAGCTGCTTATTTTTTGAGATGTTTATTTAATCACGACAGTCCTGTTTCAGCACTTTTGCCATCATCAGGCGATCTGAAAGTAATGGTATTATTATATACTATTTTCTAAGGCAGACGGGAGCCTACTTGTCATATATGAGATTGACAACCACATAGTTATGGAATTCTTAACTTACCTGTAACATCGCTGGTTAGTCACTTAAGCGTTTTTCTTACGTCTTTTAATGTCAATAGTGCTGAAACAGACCTGTCTTGATTAAATAAACATCCCAAAAAGAAGCAGTTTTTGGCATTAATTCATGTCTTTACACGACTTATATCGAGCTGCCGGCCCATTGGAAAAAAAAGAAAAAATCTAAGTACAGTACTTCACCATACACACCTATGGCCATAAGAAGCTGCAACGTCAGGAAGGACAGAAAATAACAAAATTTTAAATATTGTGTTCATATAGTTGACCAGGAAGAATACTGAGTGCCCCATGTGTTTGCAACAGTGGTTCTGTCTGCTATCGTAACTACAGCTCATGTCAAACTAAGATAGTCGTGTTGTGTATCCAGCGGCATCCTATACTATCATGCCATGTGGTGGGCCAGTGTGATGATGGTGATGATAATGACAACGAATACAACCTCGCGACATTCGTCACCCTCGACGCCTCCACACTCGTAAACCTCCATCACGATACTACACACACAGGAGTGGGACTCGTCTGAAAAGGCAAAGTGGTTCAGCTCCTGTATCCAGCCGTGTGGTTGGGCACACCAGTGCTGCAGTGCTTCTATCTGCAGCCGCGTCAAGGAAATCCGCAAGACTGGTGGACGTGCTGACAATCCATGACCCTCCAGACGTCGTTGCCCCGTCCTTGTAGATACATGTATTCCTACAAACAAGCCTGTTTCCTCACTAAGGATATGTGACGTAGCTCAACGATCCTGCTTGTCTGAGCGAGAAATACTTCCGTCCTCTCGGGCGCTAGATGCGTGGGGTCATCGAGGTCCTGTATGGCGTTGGGAATAATGATTCCCAACCAATCTATCTAATATTAGCATTACAGTCACGGGATCCCAGACCGATAAACCATAACCTCAATAGGCCATGATACTGACACTGCCGAACGTCGACAAGTGCTGGGAGTATTTTCAGCTACTACCACTCTACACACAAACAACCAATATTCAAATGCGATTCTTGAATCAGAAACGCAGCAGCATAATCTTTCCTTACATGCAGAATGTTCATGGGGTTCCTTCTACCTACTTTCATACGAATCATCTGCATACCCAAACATGCAGTACACATCATGCTAATCTGACGTTTGTTGAATGCCGCCTTCATGGTGTTGCAGTTTTAGTGGCTAGCGCATTTTAACTGTATCAGTTCTGATCTAGTGTCGCAATATCATTGTGATGTTGCACTTTGGTATTCAATTTCCGCTTCCTGCTACATACCCACACATGTACACTGATGTCCAAAATTAAAGCAACCAACGGAAATTTTGAAAGGCTGCGTTTATTTTGCCACAAGATAGTGTAAACAGGTGATAGTAAAGTAGAAACGATGTAAAGAATACAGAACGTAATCAAGTGCAACATGCATAACGATATACAAAAATGTTCTTCGCTTTTTTACATCTTAACGCATCTCCTCACACATTCTGACAACTGGTTAATGTGCTCAGTATGGGGTGTGACCACCTCTGGCACCAATAGAGAACTGACAATGACGGGACATGCTGTGAATGATGACGTCAATCTCATGTAGCCCATTCTTCCTGAAGAGCTGCTCGCAAGTCGCAAGTCTTTGAGAGTGGTTAGTGGATGCTGACGTCATGCAACACGCGTCTCTGATGCATCCGAGACGTCCTCTATAGGACTGAAATCGGAAAAGCGAGCAGGCCACACCATGCGTGCAATATCTTCCATTTACAAAAAAATATCAACCACCCGTGCTTTATGAAATCGAGCATTGTCGTCCGTCAGTACGAAGTCTAGGCCCACAGCACCTATCAACAGCAGCAGATGAGGTCCCAATATCTCATCATGATACGCTACAGCAGTTGAACCTTGCCAATTCCTCTGTATAAGTTCATGAAGAGGTGTTCGAGTGGAAACATAATCCTTGCTGCCACCATTAGGGAACCTCCTCGATATAGGTCTCTTTCCTCAATGTTTGGGTCCCGAAACAGTGTTGCACGTGCCCTCCTCATCCGAATCTGTCGAGAATCACTCTCCAGACCAAATCGGGACTCATATACAGGGTTATTACAAATGATTGAAGCGATTTCACAGCTCTACAATTACTTTATTATTTGAGATATTCTCACAATGATTTGCACACACATACAAAAACTCAAAACGTTTTTTTAGGCACTCACAAATGTTCGATATGTGCCCCTTTAGTAATTCGGCAGACATCAAGCCGATAACCAAGTTCCTCCCACACTCGGCGCAGCATGTCCCCATCAATGAGTTCGAAAGCATCGTTGATGCGAGCTCGCAGTTCTGGCACGTTTCTTGGTAGAGGAGGTTTAAACACTGAATCTTTCACATAACCCCACAGAAAGAAATCGCATGGGGTTAAGTCGGGAGAGCGTGGAGGCCATGACGTGAACTGCTGATCATGATCTCCACCACGACCGATCCATCGGTTTTCCAATCTCCTGTTTAAGAAATGCCGAACATCGTAATGGAAGTGCGGTGGAGCACCATCCTGTTGAAAGATGAAGTCGGCGCTGTCGGTCTCCAGTTGTGGCATGAATCAATTTTCCAGCATGTCCAGATACACGTGTCCTGTAACGTTTTTTTCGCAGAAGAAACAGGGGCCGTAAACTTTAAACCGTGAGATTGCACAAAACACGTTAACTTTTGGTGAATTGCGAATTTGCTGCACGAATGCGTGAGGATTCTCTACCGCCCAGATTCGCACATTGTGTCTGTTCACTTCACCATTAAGAAAAAATGTTGCTTCATCACTGAAAACAAGTTTCGCACTGAACGCATCCTCTTCCATGAGCTGTTGCAACCGCGCCGAAAATTCAAAGCGTTTGACTTTGTCATCGGGTGTCAGGGCTTGTAGCAATTGTAAACGGTAAGGCTTCTGCTTTAGCCTTTTCCGAAAGATTTTCAAAACGTCGGCTGTGGTACGTTTAGCTCCCTGCTTGCTTTATTCGTCGACTTCCGCGGGCTACGCGTGAAACTTGCCCGCACGCGTTCAGCCGTTTCTTCGCTCACTGCAGGCCGACCCGTTGATTTCCCCTTACAGAGGCACCCAGAAGCTTTAAACTGCGCATACCATCGCCGAATGGAGTTAGCAGTTGGTGGATCTTTGTTGAACTTCGTCCTGAACTGTCGTTCCACTGTTATGACTGACTGATGTGAGTGCATTTCAAGCATTACATACGCTTTCTCGGCTCCTGTCGCCATTTTGTCTCACTGCGCTCTCGAGCGCTCTGGCGGCAGAAACCTAAAGTGCGGCTTCAGCCGAACAAAACTTTATGAGTTTTTCTACGTATCTGTAGTGTGTCGTGACCATATATCAATGAATGGAGCTACAGTGAATTTATGAAATCGCTTCAATCAATTGTAATAGCCCTGTATGAAAGGAACATTGGCCCACCGTTCGACGGTCTGGGTGGAACATTGACTGCTCCAGTCTAGTCATTCTCTTCTGCGAAGACACGCCAGAGGTAAACAGAAAGCACGTCTCCTTCAATAAAGGCCACTGTGCCGAAGCCTTCTGTAGACCGTTTGCCTCGATACAGCACGTCCAGGGGATGCTGCGAGGCCAGATGCCAGTAGCAGTGAAGTACTAAGGCGGTACCGTGGTGCCCTTACAGCCAAACAACGGCCTACTCTTTCTGATGTCACACGCAGTGGGCCCTGTCCTAGTCTCCGGGAAACAGCTTCGGTCTCTCTGAACCGTCGCCTCATCAGAGAAACAACAGAACGATTCATATTAAGCCAACGTGCCACATCAGTTTGTGACTCTCCTGCTCCCATTCTTCCTATGGCCCTCCACAGCAGAGAGTCTGTAGGCGTCTTCTTGTTCCATACTGCACCGTCTGCGACTGTCTACACAGCAGTTGTGGATGTGGGGCTACCCTGGAAACACTAACCCGCTTGATAGGAGCCCTGACGTGATTGCTGGCGCGGTTGCCTGTTGAGCGGAAGACCATCTTCCGTCCAGAACGCGATTGTAACGACATATGTGACTGTTTGTATGATTATATCATGAATTAGACACAGGACTGGGAAATAGCAGTTTGTTGCTTTAATTTTGGACACCAGTGTTGGTATGAAACATTCCCAACGTGATGCAATTTTTAAAAAGAAACGTAGGATCAGATTGGAACATACTTTTTATGTCAGCGAGGATGCGCAGTCGTAGGAGAAATTATTCCATATCGTTTTCAGTATCGAAATTTTACGCGCAGTGATTGCAGCAAGGAAGAACGCTATGGGCAATGGGGTTGTGCGGGTTTCAGCAAGATTTGCAGTGTAATACCCCATCGACGTCGAGGTTATTACAGACGGAGCACAGGGGCGTCAGCAGTGTATTTTTTCAGAGGAACCGCGCAGCGTTAAGCTCAAGCTGTTTAGGGACACCACGGAAAACCGAAATCCAGAATGCCGGACGAGGATTTGAAATGTCGTCCACCTCAATGCGACAGCACTGTCGGCAGGTTTTTTGGAACATGAGTGTAGGACACTCTCAATGTCGGCATTTGTGGTGGGTTAGAGCATGAATCTCCCTAATACTGTGCGTAGTGTCACACTTGGGATAGTTCTCATTGTGCGGCATGTTCTGATAAATTACCTGTAGCGTCACAGGAATTTATCTGATCATTATTTCTTCAATATTCGGTTACTAGTAGCTCTGCCAGGCAGTGGAACAAACTGGAGGATTGTTTCCAGCCGTACAGAGGCCCGAACCAATAAATGCATGTGAACCATACCAACAGTGTCGGCTTACTAAAAGACCTGTAACGTTCAACAAAAGACCTGTAACGTTCAACAAGTTTCTAGAATCAATGGAAGACGCTCGTGGAGGGAAAAGGCATCTCTGAGGAGACGATAATGCGGACTGGTATCGGCTGTTCGACAGGCATTGTCATTTTAGCTAGGTCGTACTTGGGTTAGCGGCCGTAGCTTTGCAATTGTGTTTGCTGATTAATATTTGTGACTGTCTAAATCGAGTGTACATTGCTCTATCCAGAATGGTTAATGTTATTCAAAGGCATCGTGATACTGGATCAGGGAATTATTATTTAAACGGTAGTAGGCGCTGATTAAGGAAACGGTGGTGTTGGGGTTCTTAATGGGACAATGAACGGTTGTCATTCCGCACGAGGTGATGGGTTTGATTGTGATTAACTGCCTGAGCGTCTTCTCTAGGTGCAGCTGCCAGGTTTGCGAGGTCGGGTGAAGGTAAGGCTCATGCAAGCTGTACCGCAGCTATTGTCAGGCTCTCCCAAGCTGGACAGGTATCTGCAGATTAACCTGGCCCTCTCTCCCCACATCCATTTCCATAGTCCTTTCTACAAAATTCTAGCTACCCAACCTAAGATCTGGTACAATCAGTTCCCAACAGTCCGTGGTACGAGGGAAGATGTATCATGAAAGGAGCCTCAGGGCTCTCCCTGAGTAACCACTCTTACACCGCCGTGTGACTCCATGAAACAAAAATGAGAACAAGGAAACCAATTTAGATAAACAGGGGCTTGATAATACCTCAAATATCCAGACATTGAGTTCAGAACCGATGGAAGCCGTTTCCGTTTCTGAATCAGGTAGTAGGCCGTCACAGAGTGTATTTAAAGCGAACCTGATTTACATAGCGCCACTCTTATGCGACTGGCACGAAGTGTGGACAGGCATCATCTTTCATATGCAGAAACACGCCTGCGAAATTTCATTTATGTTGCACAACTCCTTCTTGGCGTTGTGACTTTTTCCATCACAGTATTTAAATAAAGAACACGCCATTTTACACTTCTCTTTGAAATCTACGATACTGGCAGCAGAATATATAATAGTTTCTCCATATGACAGGCCCAAGGGATCTGCGTACGGCTGGCTAACCTTTAATAATGAAACGCTTTGCACAGAAGGTGATTCAACTAGCCCATTCTCTTGAAACATTTCCCGATTCGTTTAAGATGTGGTAATTCTGTTTTCACCCACGTAAATTGTAAGAAAATCATCACTTTACGGCGTATGGACCCTATTTATTGTTTACTGATATATCAGTATCACCTTCGTTCTCTTAAAGGAAACTCTTGTAATTTTATATTACTATTACAGAAGATCTCAGAGAGATAATTTCCGTCATACTATCAGAAATGCGATGAATAGTTTCGGAGAAATTACTACATTTAGAACTTTATCTGTTTTTAATAACAAACCGTTTGATATCTTCTCTTAAATTTCTTGTAACTATATGGAACTGTCGCTCCCAACTGAATGGGTGCTCTAGCATGACACAGCTATGCGAGTCTAATCGCAAATCGTTGAGAACAGTTGAGAAAACTTTTATTTAAAATTTTTACCAGTCACACTTGGATTCCTGTGGTTAGACTCGTTCACTATCTGAAAAGTAAAGGGTGTATTCGGCATTTAACTACGGTAACAATTGTGCTCAAGTTGGATGGGTATGTACAGCAGGCATTTTCAGGTGTAAAGATAGTTAAATAACAACTTTAAAAATGCAAAAACATTAAGAAGATGTTAAACTCGTGATACACACATACACTAATTCATAAAAGCAATATTAGCAAAAGTGAAATCTCAAAGGAAAGTAGTCAATTTAATTCTAGGTGCGTCATTAAATAGGCCAAATGGCCACCGTGTAATTCAATACATGATTGTAGTCACTGGTGCAAGGGTATCTCGACATACTGAAATATTTGGTTTGATATCTTTCCACACGGTAGAAAATGTGATGTTGTAATTCATCTCTAGTCATCGTAAGTTGCGCATCACACCATTTAGCATGCTCAAAGACTCTAGTGGCTTCCAATCGGGCGAACATAAAGGCGAATCGCTAACGCACTCGAGTTGTATGCAGCAACCAGAAAAGGGCTGCGTCATTATCTCCCTAGCCACAGCGCAGCAGTGAGCCGAACACCCATCCTGCTGGTACCACATAATTACATGCACGTAATTCAAGTGGTACTTCGTCTAGGAGGGTCAGTAGAATTTCGCTAGCAATTGTGCGTGTATGTTAGCCATGAAGGTTTCTTCAATGAAGTCAAAACGAATTACATAGTCGCCAATAATCCCACACCAAACGTTCACATTTCAGTGCCTCTGGTGCTCAACCTGCTGCAGCCAGCGCGTTTCCTCTGTGTATCAATAATGCATATTTCTTACATTCAGCTTTTCATCACTCATTAAACATAGTTTATTAGTTCAAATGGTTCAAATGGCTCTGAGCACTATGGGACTCAACTGCTGTGGTCATAAGTCCCCTAGAACTTAGAACTACTTAAACCTAACTAACCTAAGGACAGCACACAACACCCAGCCATCACGAGGCAGAGAAAATCCCTGACCCCGCCGGGAAGTTTATCAGTAAAGAGAACCCTTTGAAGACGGAGAGATAGAATCCCACGAGGTTTCTGCATGTCTGCGGGTTAATCTGCTTGTAAAGTAGCATATGACATTGTTCGAAGCAGTTAGCGGGCAAATTCGAACTACCCTGGCCTGAGGTACTCCAGAGACCCTCACAATTTGACTGGAGGTAACGTGTGGACTTGAGCTCACCTGAGGGAACATGTATTTCGTTCGCGCATCGTGTTGCAGGCTTGCCCCTTAACCTCTGCATAGCATTCCACTGCATTTTTGTTACATTCGCTTCACTGTCACTCCGGTTGGACACTTCCCGTCAGGATACATTCGTGAGTACATCTCAACTGCTTTTGTATTCGTTCTGCGTTCTCCGCCTAGAGTTGGAAGAAATAATTTCTGTTTTATCTTCAAGGAGTTCTTGTTATCTAGTATGAGAACTACACAAGCAGAACAGGCACTACATTTCCTTCGCGGCCCTTTTATACCGGTATTGCGGAGATGCAGCATTGTTTCCTTTGTGCCTCACGTGACGCATTTCCTTAATAGGGTTTGAAATAAGAAACTACAGCATAGGATAGCAGCCGGTTTGATGACAGAGGCAGATAATTCCTAAGTTCTAGATATTGTAGTTTCTACAAAGTTACTTGAAGTACACAGACGGATAAAGAATCGCTGAACCAAGAAATAATTGATGTAGAGTAATGAAAAAAATGGCTCTCTATGCGACTTAACTTCTGAGGTCATCAGTCGCCTAGAACTTAGATCTAATTAAACCTAACTAACCTAAGGGCATCACACACATCCATGCCCGAGGCAGGACTCGAACCAGCGACCATAGTGGTCGCTCGGCTCCAGACTGTAACGCCTAGAACCGCACCGCCACTCCGGGCGGCGGAGTAATGAAATTTAGGGACTATATTTGTCTATGTAACATATTTAAGTCAGTAACATTGCAAGATCACAAGTTAATGTAAGCGTGAAATAAGCAGTTGCAAATATGAAATGTTGGTACATTAATAACCGGTTAAGGCGCCGGAATGTTGAACGGGATGCATTGTTTTGTAAAGACATTATAAATTAAGTCCAAAAAGCTGCTTCTTTTTTTGACATGTTTATTTAATCACGACCGGCCTGTTTTAGCTCTATTGCTATCATCTGGCGATCTGAAAGTAATGGTTTTATTATACACTCCTGGAAATTGAAATAAGAACACCGTGAATTCATTGTCCCAGGAAGGGGAAACTTTATTGACACATTCCTGGGGTCAGATACATCACATGATCACACTGACAGAACCACAGGCACATAGACACAGGCAACAGAGCATGCACAATGTCGGCACTAGTACAGTATATATCCACCTTTCGCAGCAATGCAGGCTGCTATTCTCCCATGGAGACGATCGTAGAGATGCTGGATGTAGTCCTGTGGAACGGCTTGCCATGCCATTTCCACCTGGCGCCTCAGTTGGACCAGCGTTCGTGCTGGACGTGCAGACCGCGTGAGACGACGCTTCATCCAGTCCCAAACATGCTCAATGGGGGACAGATCCGGAGATCTTGCTGGCCAGGGTAGTTGACTTACACCTTCTAGAGCACGTTGGGTGGCACGGGATACATGCGGACGTGCACTGTCCTGTTGGAACAGCAAGTTCCCTTGCCGGTCTAGGAATGGTAGAACGATGGGTTCGATGACGGTTTGGATGTACCGTGCACTATTCAGTGTCCCCTCGACGATCACCAGTGGTGTACGGCCAGTGTAGGAGATCGCTCCCAACACCATGATGCCGGGTGTTGGCCCTGTGTGCATCGGTCGTATGCAGTCCTGATTGTGGCGCTCACCTGCACGGCGCCAAACACGCATACGACCATCATTGGCACCAAGGCAGAAGCGACTCTCATCGCTGAAGACGACACGTCTCCATTCGTCCCTCCATTCACGCCTGTCGCGACACCACTGGAGGCGGGCTGCACGATGTTGGGGCGTGAGCGGAAGACGGCCTAACGGTGTGCGGGACCGTAGCCCAGCTTCATGGAGACGGTTGCGAATGGTCCTCGCCGATACCCCAGGAGCAACAGTGTCCCTAATTTGCTGGGAAGTGGCGGTGCGGTCCCCTACGGCACTGCGTAGGATCCTACGGTCTTGGCGTGCATCCGTGCGTCGCTGCGGTCCGGTCCCACGTCGACGGGCACGTGCACCTTCCGCCGACCACTGGCGACAACATCGATGTACTGTGGAGACCTCACGCCCCGCGTGTTGAGCAATTCGACGGTACGTCCACCCGGCCTCCCGCATGCCCACTATACGCCCTCGCTCAAAGTCCGTCAACTGCACATACGGTTCACGTCCACGCTGTCGCGGCATGCTACCAGTGTTAAAGACTGCGATGGAGCTCCGTATGCCACGGCAAACTGGCTGACACTGACGGCGGCGGTGCACAAATGCTTCGCAGCTAGCGCCATTCGACGGCCAACATCGCGGTTCCTGGTGTGTCCGCTGTGCCGTGCGTGTGATCATTGCTTGTACAGCCCTCTCACAGTGTCCGGAGCAAGTATGGTGGGTCTGACACACCGGTGTCAATGTGTTCTTTTTTCCATTTCCAGGAGTGTATATTATTTTCTAAGGCAGACGGTAGCCTACTTATCATATATGAAATTTATGGAATTCTTACCTATAACATTGCTGGTTGGTCACCTAAGCGTTTTTCTTATGTCTTTTTAAGTTATTTTATGACGTAGCTTTCATAGGCTATATTTGTTGGAAGTTATAGCCTGCATTCTATTTGTTGTGTGCGACAATATTTTGTTTGACGTTTAATCAACGATGTTATACGTTTACATCAGAGCAGTTACTTATCGATTTCCCTTAGTTACCGTGGCAATAATGCTGAAACAGGTCTGTCGTGATTAAATTAACATCTCAAAGACAGAAGCAGCTTTTTGGACTTAATTCATAATGTCTTTACACGACTTATATCGAGCTGCGGGCTCAGTGGAAACAAAATTACTGCCGCTTACGTCATGCAATGCATCGTGTTGTACAAGTGCTGGATGTCAGTTTGTAGAAAAGAGTTCCATGCCCCTTGCACTTAGTCGTTCAATACAAAGACAGTTAATGCTGGTTGTGGAGATGTTGTCCACTGATGTCCCTTATCTGCCCGACTGGAAACAGATCTGGTGATCGAGCATGCCAAGCCAACGTTTTGACATTCTGTAGAGCATGATGGGTACAAGGACGGTATGCGGGAGAACGTTATCATGTTGGAAATCACCTCCTGGAATGCTGTTGATGAATGACAGCTCAACAGGGCCGCGTTGGATTAGCCGAGCGGTCTAGGGAGCTACAGTCATGGACTGTGCGGCTGGTCCCGGCGAAGGTTCGAGTCCTCCCTCGGGCATGGTTCAAATGGCTCTGAGCACTATGGGACTTATCCGCTAAGGTCATCAGTCCCCTAGAACTTAGAGCTACTTAAACCTAACTAACCTAAGGACGTCGCACACATCCATGCCCGAGGCAGGATTCGAACCTGCGACCGTAGCGGTCGCGCGGTTCCAGACTGTAGCGCCTAGAACCGCTCGGCCACCCCGGCCGGCCCTCGGGCATGGCTGTGCGTGTTTGTTCTGAGGATAATTTAGGTTAAGTAGTGTGTAAGCTTAGGGACTGATGACCTTAGCAGTTAAGTCCCATAAGATTTCACACACACCCAGCTCAACAGGTTGAATCACCAGATTGACGAACAAATTTGCAGTCAGGATGCGTGGGGTAGCCACGAGAGTGTTCCTGCTGTCATACGCAACCGTGTCCCAGACCATAGCTCCAGGTGTAGGTCCAGCGTGTCCAGCACGCAGACAGGTTGCTTGCAGGCCCTAAACTTGCCTCCTCGTAACCAACACACTCCCATCACTGGCGCGGAGGGTCAACCAGCTGTCGTCAGAAAACGCAACAGACCTCCGCCCTGTCCTCCAATGAGTTCTCGCATGGCACTACTGAATACGCGCGGAATGGCCTCGTGGTTTGATGCGCCATGTCACGGATGCGCGTCCCCTCCCACCGAAGGTTCGAGTTCTCCCTCGGGCATGGGTGTGTGTGGTGTTATTAGCTAAGTTAGTTTAGGTTAATTTAAGTAGTGTGTAAGACTAAGGACCGATGAACTCAGCAGTGTGGTCTCCTAGGAATTCACACACATTTGAACATTTGAACGTCACTTAAGTTTCAAACGGTGGTGTTTGGGGACCAGTGGAATACATTGCCAGTCGTTGTGGCCGAGAGGTTCTAGGCACTACAGTCTGGAATCGCGCGACCGCTACGGTCTCAGGTTCGAATCCTGCCTCAGGCATGGACGTGTGTGATGTCACATTAGCTAGGTTTAAGTAGTTCTAAGTTCTAGGGGACTGATGACCTCAGAGTTGTCCCATAGTGCTCAGAGGCATTTGAACCATTTTTATGAATACACTCTACAGTGAGTCTGGCAAGGAGATACCCTTGAAATAACCGATTTCTAACATTTCATTGTGTCACTGTGGGGCCAACTTCCGCTGAAATTACAGCTGCAGATGCATCACGACGGGCCAGAGCCATAAGCCAAACACGATGGTCTTGTTGCAGCATTAGAAAATTGCAGCGAAATGCAGGAAGATCTGCAGCGGATAGACACTTGGTGAAGGGAGTGGCAACAGACCCTTCACATAGACAAATGTAATGTATTGCGAATACATAAAAAGGATCCTTTATTGTATGATTATATGATAGCGGAACAAACACTGGTAGCAGTTACTTCTGTAAAATATCTGGGAGTATGCGTGCGGAACGATTTGAAGTGGAATGATCATATAAAATTAATTGTTGGTAAGGCGGGTACCAGGTTGAGATTCATTGGGAGAGTGCTTAGAAAATGTAGTCCATCAACAAAGGAGGTGGCTTACAAAACACTCGTTCGACCTATATTGAGTATTGCTCATCAGTGTGGGATCCGTACCACGTCGGGTTGACAGAGGAGATAGAGAAGATCCAAAGAAGAGCAGCGCGTTTCGTCACGGGGTTATTTGGTAAGCGTGAAAGCGTTACGGAGATGTTTAGCAAACTCAAGTGGCAGACTCTGCAAGAGAGGCGCTCTGCATCGCGGTGTAGCTTTCTGTCCAGGTTTCGAGAGGGTGCGTTAATGGATGAGGTATCGAATATATTGCTTCCCCCTACTTATACCTCCCGAGGAGATCAGGAGTGTAAAATGAGAGATATTCGAGTGCGCACGGAGGCTTTCCGACAGTCGTTCTTCCCGCGAACCATACGCGACTGGAACAAGTAAGGGAGATAACGACAATGGCACGTAAAGTGCCCTCCGCCACACACCGTTGGGTAGCTTGCGGAGTATAGATGTAGATGTAGTAGTGCCTGAGCCCAGTATTCTTCTGACCGCACCATTCTCGTGACAAACCTCCGCCAGCAAACTTGTATAATGGCTGCATCCTTGCGAAGTATTTCCGCAATGCCACAGAAGGAACATCCCGCTTCTAGTACGAGGCTAATCTGGGTACAAGAATTTTTTGCAGTACAAAAATTGAATTTATTTTAACAAAATTTCCAT
Organism: Schistocerca americana; assembly: GCF_021461395.2. NCBI lineage: Eukaryota > Metazoa > Arthropoda > Insecta > Orthoptera > Acrididae > Schistocerca > Schistocerca americana. The sequence continues at coordinate 787,334,081 of NC_060122.1, read as the reverse complement.
GCATTGTAGTATAGCTCTTGCATTATTTTTCCACATAATCGCTATTCACCTCAATACATTTTGTCATCCGTGGGACGAGTGATTTGATTCCTTTGTCATAGATGTTCTCCCGCCGCCTTTTTTAGCCTCTTCTTCACTTCCATTTTCACCTCGTAGTCGTCGGATAAATGTTTTCCACGAAGGTATTCATTCAATTTACTGAACAGGTGATACTCACTAGGTGCAAGATTGGGGCTGTGAGAGGGGTGGTTTACAACAGCCCAGCCAAACGAAGTCAACACCTCTTGTGTTACATGAGTGGTGTGTGGACGCGCGTTGTCATGGAGACAGACTGCCATTGTCAGCATCCCACGTCGCTTGTTTTGCACGGCTCTGCGAAGTTTCTTCATGGTCTTACAATATCATGCAACAATTATTGTTCCACGTCTTTCAAAAAAAAAAAAATGGTTCAAATGGCTCTGAGCACTATGGGACTTAACTTCTGTGGTCATCAGTCCCCTAGAACTTAGAACTACTTAAACCTAACTAACCTAAGGACATCACACACATCCATGCCCGAGGCAGGATTTGAACCTGCGACCGTAGCGGTCTTGCGGTTCCAGACTGTAGCGCCTAGAACCGGTCGGCCACCCCAACCGCCTCCACGTCTTTCCAAAAAATGAACGAGGATAACCCCTTTTCTGACCCAAAACACTGACATCAAATTTTCCTCTCTGTATTTTCTTCAGTTTTCTGCACCACATCGTCAGTCACAAGAGACGACCTTCCGCATATGTCTTCATCGTGAATTTCAGTCTTTACACAATTGAAATTCCGTACCCGTTTAGTCACATGCTGCCTTGACATTACATCCTCTTCATAAATTGAAACAATTTCGCGATGAGTTGCAGTAGCGTTCATGCCATTAGCATTTAGGTAGCGAATTACAGTTCGAACCATGGGCCTTGCCGTTGATGGGGAGGCTTGCGTGCCTCAGCGATACAGATAGCCGTACCGTAGGTGCAACCACAACGGAGGGGTATCTGTTGAGAGGCCAGACAAACGTGTGGTTCCTGAAGAGGGGCAGCAGCCTTTTCAGTAGTTGCAAGGGCAACAGTCTGGATGATTGACTGATCTGGCCTTGTAACAATAACCAAAACGGCCTTGCTGTGCTGGTACTGCGAACGGCTGAAAGTAAGGGGAAACTACGGCCGTAATTTTTCCCGAGGGCATGCAGCTGTACTGTATGATTAAATGATGATGGCGTCCTCTTGGGTAAAATATTCCGGAGGTAAAATAGTCCCCCATTCGGATCTCCGGGCGGGGACTACTCAAGAGGATGTCGTTATCAGGAGAAAGAAAACTGGCGTTCTACGGATCGGAGCGTGGAATGTCAGATCCCTTAATCGGGCAGGTAGGATAGATAATTTAAAAAGGGAAATGGATAGGTTGAAGTTAGATATAGTGGGAATTAGTGAAGTTCGGTGGCAGGAGGAACAAGACTTCTGGTCAGGTGACTACAGGGTTATAAACACAAAATCAAATAGGGGTAATGCAGAAGTAGGTTTAATAATGAATAGGAAAATAGGAATGCGGGTAAGCTACTACAAACAGCATAGTGAACGCATTATTGTGGCCAAGATAGATACGAAGCCCACACGTACTACAGTAGTACAAGTTTATATGCCAACTAGCTCTGCAGATGACGAAGAAATTGAAGAAATGTATGATGAAATAAAAGAAATTATTCAGATTGTGAAGGGAGACGAAAATGTAATAGTCATGGGTGACTGGAATTCGTGAGTAGGAAAAGGGAGAGAAGGAAACAGAGTATGTGAATATGGATTGGGGCTAAGAAATGAAAGAGGAAGCCGCCTTGTAGAATTTTGCACAGAGCACAACATAATCATAGCTAACACTTGGTTTAAGAATCATGAAAGAAGGTTGTATACATGGAAGAACCCTGGAGATACTAAAAGGTATCAGATAGATTATATAATGGTAAGACAGAGATTTAGGAACCAGGTTTTAAATTGTAAGACATTTCCAGGGGCAGATGTGGACTCTGACCACAATCTATTGGTTATGACCTGTAGATTAAAACTGAAGAAACTGCAAAAAGGTGGGAATTTAAGGAGATGGGACCTGGATAAACTAAAAGAACCAGAGGTTGTGCAGAGATTCAGGGAGAGCATAAGGGAGCAATTGACAGGAATGGGGGAAATAAATACAGTAGAAGAAGAATAGGTAGCTTTGAGGGATGAAGTAGTGAAGGCAGCAGAGGATCAAGTAGGTTAAAAGACGAGGGCTAGTAGAAATCCTTGGGTAACAGAAGAAATATTGAATTTAATTGATGAAAGGAGAAAATATAAAAATGCAGTAAGTGAAACAGGCAAAAAGGAATACAAACGTCTCAAAAATGAGATCGACAGGAAGTGCAAACTGGCTAAGCAGGGATGGCTAGAGGACAAATGTAAGGATGTAGAGGCCTATCTCACTAGGGGTAAGATAGACACCGCCTACAGGAAAATTAAAGAGACCTTTGGAGATAAGAGAACGACTTGTATGAATATCAAGAGCTCAGATGGAAGCCCCGATCTAAGCAAAGAAGGGAAAGCAGAAAGGTGGAAGGAGTATATAGAGGGTCTATACAAGGGCGATGTACTTGAGGACAATATTATGGAAATGGAAGAGGATGTAGATGAAGATGAAATGGGAGATACGATACTGCGTGAAGAGTTTGACAGAGTACTGAAAGACCTGAGTCGAAACAAGGCCCCCGGAGTAGACAATATTCCATTGGAACTACTGACGGCCGTGGGAGAGCCAGTCCTGACAAAACTCTACCATCTGGTGAGCAAGATGTATGAAACAGGCGAAATACCCTCAGACTTCAAGAAGAATATAATAATTCCAATCCCAAAGAAATCAGGTGTTGACAGATGTGAAAATTACAGAACTATCAGCTTAATAAGTCACAGCTGCAAAATACTAACACGAATTCTTTACAGATGAATGGAAAAACTAGTAGAAGCCAACCTCGGGGAAGATCAGTTTGGATTCCGTAGAAATGTTGGAACACGTGAGGCAATACTGACCTTACGACTTATCTTAGAAGAAAGATTAAGGAAAGGCAAACCTACGTTTCTAGCATTTGTAGACTTAGAGAAAGCTTTTGACAATGTTGACTGGAATACTCTCTTTCAAATTCTAACGGTGGCAGGGGTAAAATACAGGGAGCGAAAGGCTATTTACAATTTGTACAGAAACCAGATGGCAGTTATAAGAGTCGAGGGACATGAAAGGGAAGCAGTGGTTGGGAAGGGAGTAAGACAAGGTTGTAGCCTGTCCCCGATGGTGTTCAATCTGTATATTGAGCAAGCAGTAAAGGAAACAAAAGAAAAATACGGGGTAGGTATTAAAATTCATGGAGAAGAAATAAAAACTTTGAGGTTCGCCGATGACATTGTAATTCTGTCAGAGACAGCAAAGGACTTGGAAGAGCAGTTGAATGGAATGGACAGTGTCTTGAAAGGAGGATAAAAGATGAACATCAACAAAAGCAAAACAAGGATAATGGAATGTAGTCTAATTAAGTCGGGTGATGTTGAGGGAATTAGATTAGGAAATGAGGCACTTAAAGTAGTAAAGGAGTTTTGCTATTTGGGGAGCAAAATAACTGATGATGGTCGAAGTAGAGAGGATATAAAATGTAGGCTGGCAATGGCAAGGAAAGCGTTTCTGAAGAAGAGAAATTTGTTAACATCCAGTATTGATTTAAGTGTCAGAAAGTCATTTCTGAAAGTATTCGTATGGAGTGTAGCCAGGTATGGAAGTGAAACATGGACGATAAATAGTTTGGACAAGAAGAGAATAGAAGCTTTCGAAATGTGGTGCTACAGAAGAATGCTGAAGATTAGATGGGTAGATCACATAACTAATGAGGAAGTATTGAATAGGATTGGGGAGAAGAGAAGTTTGTGGCACAACTTGACCAGAAGAAGGGATCGGTTGGTAGGACATGTTCTGAGGCATCAAGGGATCACCAATTTAGTATTGGAGGGCAGCGTGGAGGGTAAAAATCGTAGAGGGAGACCAAGAGATGAATACACTAAGCAGATTCAGAAGGATGTAGGTTGCAGTAGGTACTGGGAGATGAAAAAGCTTGCACAGGATAGAGTAGCATGGAGAGCTGCATCAAACCAGTCTCAGGACTGAAGACCACAACAACAACAACAACTTTGCACTTGGTGGGAGCCGGATTGACAACTCTCATTTCTAACAGTCACCACAACACTAATCGACAAGCTAATGATTGTTGGGGATGCTCGTTCCTTCCACTGGCTTCCTGCTAGATGACAACGGTAGCAACTCACCTTTGGGCATTCCATACTAAGGCTACATGGCGGCCGCGGTGGCCGTGCGGTTGTGGCGCTGCAGTTCGGAACCGCGGGACTGCTACGGTCGCAGGTTCGAATCCTGCCTCGGGCATGGGTGTGTGTGATGTCCTTAGGTTAGTTAGGTTTAAGTAGTTCTAAGTTCTAGGGGACTTATGACCTAAGATGTTGAGTCCCATAGTGCTCCGAGCCATTTGAACTAAGGCTACATCCCTTGTATCCCTAGTTTCCACATAACCGTCGTAGCTGTGTAACACGCCCTCGTTAAAACTCAGTGACCTGTTAATAATGACGTCTTTGTAGCTATAAAGGTATTCTTGACTGACATAAACCCACCACAAAGGTAACTAACACCCACTATCGTCACAGAGTGTATTTAAAGCGGACTTGATTTGTATAGAGCCACTCATATGCGATAGACACGAAGTCTGGACACACATCATCATGAAGAAACATGCCTACCAACTATCATTTATGTTGCACAACTCCTTCTTGGTGTTGTGACTGTTTCTCTCACTGTATTTAAATAAAGAACACCCCATTTTATTCTTCTCTTTGAAATCTACAATACAAGCAGCATAATATATCATAGAACCATTTGGAAAGTTGGGATAGACACCAGCATCGCATAGATTAATACACCTATTGCGATGGCGCGGTTCCTTTCTGGGATTAAACCAGCACCTACCTGTGAACTCCTCGCAACAGATCGCCGGTAGGAAAGCCGAGCAGAAACCTACCGTACTGCAACTCGCACCAGGCTGCATACAACGTAAATATTCTAAGATTCGGGAAAAGGATTTAATTTTGAATGAAAGGTGGAATTACTGGCAAAACCTCAGTATATTCTGAAGTTAAGAATTACAAGTTCACTGCCAAGCCCGTGGTAATCCTAACGCAGTCAGGCACAAACCCTTTCATTCATGTTATAAAGTTTATAGTAACGTATTTCCCGAAATCTGAACAGCTACTAAGCACGGATTGTTCTTAAATGAAAATTCTCGCCATACTGTTAAGTTTACCGGTGTCTAATGCACTCAAGTTTTTGGTCACCGATCTTGTCAATATGCCATACACAAAATTACTTAAAAAATCCGTACTTTTTAAAAATCACACCGGAATAAATTTCCCTTCACTTTAAAGCGCTTTTTAGGCGTGTAGCACAACTAAAACCGGCAAACTATAACTTCCTTCAGAGCTCATGCTACACACGACCGTACCATTGAAAGGCTACCTCGACTGCTGTAGGCATTCGCTATCTCCAAGAGCAAAGACGTGAGAAAAATTCTCCGTTCTGATTGGTCACTTCTCTTTCAGGCTAATAGAAAAATATTATTCTCCCGCGTTAGTCCCCGCTTCTCATGACTAACCAATCAACAAATAACACACTTTCGAACTGTACTTTTTCCCGAAATAAATATTTAACATTCTAATTTTTTATTTATACTTTATGTTATTAACTATTTTCATTTGCACTCGAATTAGCTATCCTTTTACCATAAACGTACTTAATATATTATGATACAAAAATCCCCATCGTTTGCATTCAGACTGTCTTAAAAAATTGTCTCGGTAGTTCGTACAGCGTTTTTCAGTATAACAGTGATCTACATACACTCCTGGAAATGGAAAAAAGAACACATTGACACCGGTGTGTCAGACCCACCATACTTGCTCCGGACACTGCGAGAGGGCTGTACAAGCAATGATCACACGTACGGCACAGCGGACACACCAGGAACCGCGGTGTTGGCCGTCGAATGGCGCTAGCTGCGCAGCATTTGTGCACCGCCGCCGTCAGTGTCAGCCAGTTTGCCGTGGCATACGGAGCTCCATCGCAGTCTTTAACACTGGTAGCATGCCGCGACAGCGTGGACGTGAAACGTATGTGCAGTTGACGGACTTTGAGCGAGGGCGTATAGTGGGCATGCGGGAGGCCGGGTGGACGTACCGCCGAATTGCTCAACACGTGGGGCGTGAGGTCTCCACAGTACATCGATGTTGTCGCCAGTGGTCGGCGGAAGGTGCACGTGCCCGTCGACCTGGGACCGGACCGCAGCGACGCACGGATGCACGCCAAGACCGTAGGATCCTACGCAGTGCCGTAGGGGACCGCACCGCCACTTCCCAGCAAATTAGGGACACTGTTGCTCCTGGGGTATCGGCGAGGACCATTCGCAACCGTCTCCATGAAGCTGGGCTACGGTCCCGCACACCGTTAGGCCGTCTTCCGCTCACGCCCCAACATCGTGAAGCCCGCCTCCAGTGGTGTGGCGACAGGCGTGAATGGAGGGACGAATGGAGACGTGTCGTCTTCAGCGATGAGAGTCGCTTCTGCCTTGGTGCCAATGATGGTCGTATGCGTGTTTGGCGCCGTGCAGGTGAGCGCCACAATCAGGACTACATACGACCGAGGCACACAGGGCCAACACCCGGCATCATGGTGTGGGGAGCGATCTCCTACACTGGCCGTACACCACTGGTGATCGTCGACGGGACACTGAATAGTGCACGGTACATCCAAACCGTCATCGAACCCAACGATCTACCATTCCTAGACCGGAAAGGGAACTTGCTGTTCCAACAGGATAATGCACGTCCGCATGTATCCCGTGCCACCCAACGTGCTCTAGAAGGTGTAAGTCAACTACCCTGGCTAGCAAGATCTCCGGATCTGTCCCCCATTGAGCATGTTTGGGACTGGATGAAGCGTCGTCTCACGCGGTCTGCACGTCCAGCACGAACGCTGGTCCAACTGAGGCGCCAGGTGGAAATGGCATGGCAAGCCGTTCCACAGGACTACATCCAGCATCTCTACTATCGTCTCCATGGGAGAATAGCAGCCTGCATTGCTGCGAAAGATGGATATACACTGTACTAGTACCGACATTGTGCATGCTCTGTTGCCTGTGTCTATGTGCCTGTGGTTCTGTCAGTGTGATCATGTGATGTATCTGACCCCAGGAATGTGTCAATAAAGTTTCCCCTTCCTGGGACAATGAATTCACGGTGTTCTTATTTCAATTTCCAGGAGTGTATTTACTTTAGACCAGATTGACGCATTATTCACACAGAGTTATGACACCTTAATAGGTTCTACATTTATATGAGATTGGCATCACAGCTGAAGCACCTGACATAAAAAGCGCACAGTAATACGGTTAGTACGTTATAGACCCCATGTTCTACACTGACGTGAACATTACTGTTTATGATCTTCTAGGGTTTCCAACAGGATATTCAAGTTAATTAGTCATAATATTTGGACGGTTCAGCTGGCCGTTATCTGGAGACGGGGCGCTGCTGGTCCTGAGTACCGTCAAAATGGTACTACTCTGGAGATGGCATCCATACACAGGCCAGAAGAGACTACTCACCTCATGCACCAGGAGCTGTGTGTGCTGTACCCACTGCAAAGGCACTAACAGCGTAGCCGGTGGCGAAACAAAACTAAACGTTAAAAATCTACTACCGACTGAGAACGTCATACTTTAGTGCATGTCAGCGCAGGGCCTGATGTCTTCCTAAGAGGACAGCACGTGACTCTACTTGCAAGATTATCAGCCAGATTAATTTAATGGATCCTTTTGAGACGACTTTCTCAGTCGGCGGAATATTTTGGTGGTTAATCAAGGCAGCGGAGCAGCTGGTACGTTTTGCACTGGAAGCATCGGTCCTGGCACTTGGTGGAGACTGTGAGTACTGTCTGCTGGCCTATATACTCTAGTGATCAAAAGTATGCGGACACCACTGTGTGATGAGGAGAGTACATTAGGTTTCCCGAGAGGCAGATGAGGCAGTTTAACAGGAGATTGTGAGTATTGTGTTGTCAGTAGAGAAGAAGTAGCAGTAGAACGAATAGGCCAGGAGAGTTTAGTGACCTTGAACGTGGACTAGTCATTGGTTCTCACCCGAGTAACAGATGCATCTGGGTCATTTCAGCTATTCTAAAGGCGCGAAAGTCGGCTATTGGTGATGTTAGTGTGAACAGGAAACGCGAAGGAACAGTCACAGCTAAGAGAAAACCAGGCAGACATTCTGTACTGCCGCAAAGTGGCCGTCGAGCATTGCAGACGGTGGCTGTAATAAATCGCATGGAATCAGTGGAAGGATTCACTCGTGAGTTCCAAATTGCTACCAGCAGTCCACCTAGCACACCGGTTTCATGTAGGGATATATGAAAGTAGTATCTGTTCCCGAAAGAACAGATACCATTGATGACCGTGCAGCTTTTCTGGAATTAAATGATAATTAATTCGACACTCTAGCTGCAAACAGACGTTGATATACATCATTGGGGGCATGTTGAAAATCTGTGCCCCGACCGGGACTCGAACCCGGGGTCTCCCGCTTACATGGCAGGCGCTCTATCCATCTGAGCCACCGAGGGCAAAGAGGATAGTACAGCTGCAGGGACTTATCCCTTGCTCGCTCCCCGTGAGACCCACATTAGCAACATGTCCACACCACTACATTCATAGTGCGCCGAATAGGTGTTTGCCCACGAGTGTGGAGGTAAAAATAATGGGGTACAATGGTGGAGCAGCTCCGTATAAGGCACACATTCTTGCTGTGAGGGCGAAGCGACACTTGAGGTCATTGAAAGAGCGATGTCACATGACAATGAATCACTGGAAACGAATGATTCGGAGAGACGAATCGCGCTGGTTGTCTGGTGATCGTTGCCTGCGACCATGTGAAGTGCAACAGAAAAGTACAGAGTAGATATAAATACAGAAGGATACGAACTCATTTTACGGCGTTGTGTACTACATACAGCAGAGGGAGGGTTCGGAGACGATTATATGTATCAGCGTGACAATGTATTCAATCATAAAGCAGAATCTGTGAGGCAATGGTTTGTGAACATTGTCATTCACGAAACAGACTTGAGTGTCAAGAATACTGAATGTTACCGAATGGAACACCTTTGGGGTGAGTTCGAACGTAGATCTAGCTCCAGTCTCCATCATGACTAGTTTATTTGATTTCGGCTCTTGAGGGAGAGTGGGCAGTCATTCCTTCACAGTCATTAAGAGACATCATTGAAAGTAACCCAGCAAACTTCTGCCCATGTAGTGTATGCCAGTGGAATGACGTGTACGATTCGCCGACTGGAGAGAGAGTTGTCGAGAGGAATAATGTAGCACTGCCGCTGTTATCTTCGTGGCGGTGTTCGAGGTAACTAACAATGTATGCCTCATTGAAAGTGTCCTCGGCAGCCTTGAGAAAGACGAAGGGTAGTCGCACTTTATATTTATGTTCACCCATAGGTGTGTGTACAGTTTTCATGAGATAGTGTTGGCATCAGGACCCCAGCGTAGCACGAGTTCGACGAGACTCACCAACAGCGTCGTCTCACGTAATGCAGCATGTCATTCTCAATGGAGAGAAGTCTTCCGAAGTAAGAGCGATTTCAGGTGTGCCGCAGGGGAGTGTCGTAGGACCGCTGCTATTCACAATATATATAAATGACCTTGTGGATAACATCGGAAGTTCACTGAGGCTTTTTGCGGGTGATGCTGTGGTATATCGAGAGGTTGTAACAATGGAAAATTGTACTGAAATGCAGGAGGATCTGCAACGAATTGACCCATGGTGCAAAGAATGGCAATTGAATCTCAATGTATACAAGTGTAAAGTGCTGCGAACACATAGAAAGATAGATCCTTTTATCATTTATCTAGAATAAAGCAGGTCAGCAACTGGAAGCGGATAATTCCATAAATTATGTGGGAGTAGGCATTAGGAGTGATTTAAAATGGAGCGACCATATAAAATTAATCGTCGGTAAAGCAGATGCCAGACTGAGATTCATTGGAAGAATCCGAAGGAAATACAGTCCGGAAAGAAAGGAAATAGGTTACAGTACACTAGTTCGCCCACTGCTTGAATACTGCTCACCGGTGTGGGATCCGTACCAGATAGGTTTGATAGAAGAGATAGAGAAGATCCAACGGAGACCAGCACGCTTCGTTGCAGGATCATTTAGTAATCGCGAAAGCGTTACTGAGATGATAGATAAACTCCAGTGGAAGACTCTGCAGGAGAGACGCTCAGTAGCTCTGTACGGGCTTTTGTTGAAGTTTCGAGGACATACCTTCACCGAGGAGTCAAGCAGTATATTGCTCCCTCCTAAGTATATCTCGCGAAGAGACCATGAGGATAAAATCAGAGAGATTACAGCCCACACAGAGGCACACCGACAATCTTTCTTTCTACGAACAATACGAGACTGGAATAGAAGGGAGAACCGATAGAGGTTAGATTAGATTAGATTAGATTAGATTAGTACTTGTTCCATAGATCATGAATACGGCACTTCGTAATGATGTGGAACGTGTCAGGTTAATAAAAGTTGTCTATACAATATATTACATCAGACAAAATATTAGATGACACTCAATATTTTTTTCTTCTTTTTTGTGGAGGTTCTCCTTCTATTCTAATGAATAGAAGGAGTTGACATTAAGAAATTCTTTTAATTTCCTTTTAAAGGCTATATGGCTATCTGTCAGACTTTTGATGCTATTAGGTAAGTGACCAAAGACTTTTGTGGCAGTATAATGTAGCCCCTTCTTACCCAAAGTTAGATTTAACCTTGAGTAGTGAAGATCAGCCTTTTTTCCTAGTGTTGTAGCCATGTACACTGCTATGACTTTTGAATTCGTTCGGATACTCAAGGTACCCTCCGGCACACACCGTCAGGTGGCTTGCGAAGTAGGGATGTAGATGTAGAAGATTGCCAGCTGGACTGTGAACATAGCTTCAAGGTCCGACTGCGAACCCGAGCACAGTATCACTAGATATTCCTCATTAGTGGTTATAAGTGTAGAGAGACCTGGCCAGTCATGAGACAGGTGACGGCGAAGGTGCCCATGGAGATGTGGCGCGAGGTGCCGAACAGGGCGTAGACGAAGACGGGCAGCAGCGCGACGTAGAGCCCGCCGACGGGGGCGGCGCCGGCCAGCAGCGCGTAGCCCAGGCCCTGCGGCACGTGCATCACGGCCACGACCAGCCCCGCGGACAGGTCGCCCGCCAGCTGCTGCCGCCAGCGGTAGCGCGGCACCCACTCCGCCGCCGGCACCAGCTGCGGGCCCACAGCCTCACTCACACGACGCCTCCCGCACAGCCCCAGTCGCCCGGGAGGACTCGTCACCCACGTATAATACTAACAGAACCTCTTGCAAAACTACTAAATGGGTCGAATCAAATGGAGTCGTCACTTTGCAACACTACTGGCCATTAAAATCGCTACACCAAGAAGAAATGCAGATGATAAACGGGTATTCATTGGACACATATATTATACTAGAACTGACACGTGATTACATTTTCACGCAATTTGGGTGCATAGATCCTGAGAAATCAGTACCCAGAACAACCACCTCTGGCCGTAGTAATGGCCTTCATACACATGGGCATTGAGTCAAACAGAACTTGGATGACGTGTATAGGTACAGCTGCCCATGCAGCTTCAACACGATACGACAGTTCATCAAGAGTAGTGACTGGCGTATTGTGAGGAGCCAATTGCTCGGCCACCATTGACCAGACGTTTTCAACTGCTGAGAGATCTGGAGAATGTGCTGGCCAGGGCAGCAGTCGAACATTTTCTGTATCCAGAAAGGCCCGTACAGGACCTGTAACATGTGGTCGTCCATTATCCTGCTGAAATGTAGGGTTTTGCAGGGATCGAATGAAGGGTAGAGCCACGGGTCGTAACACATCGGAAATATAACGTCCACTGTTCAAAGTGATGTCAATGCGAACAAGAGCTGACAGACGTGTAACCAATGGAACCCCATACCATCACCCCGTGTGATACGCCAGTATGGCGATGACGAATACACGCTTCCAATGTGCGTTCACCGCGATGTCGCCAAACACGAATGCGACCATCATGATGATGCTAACTGAACCTGCATTCATCCGAAAAAATGACGTTTTGCCATTCGTGCGCCCAGGTTAGTCGTTGCGTACACCATTGCAGGCGCTCCTGTCTGTGATGCAGCGTCAAGGGTAACCGCAGTCATGGTCTCCGAGCTCACAGCCATGCTGGTGCAAACGTCGTCGAACTGTTCCTGCAGATGGTTGTTTTCTTGGAATTTTCCTCATCTGTTGACTCAGGGATCGAGATGTGGGTGCACGATCCGTTACAGCCATGCGGGTAAGATGCCTGTCATCTCGACTGCTGGTGATACGAGGCCGTTGGGATCGAGCACGGCGTTCCGTATTACCCTCCTGAACCCACCGATTACATATTCTGCTAACAGTCATTGGATCTCGACCAAAGCGAGCTGCAATGTCGCGATACGATAAACCGCAATCGCGATAGGCTACAATCCGACCTTTATCGAAGTCGGAAACATGATGCTACGCATTTCGTCTCCTTACACGAGGTATCAGAACAACGGTACACCAGGCAACGCCGGTCAACTGCTGTTTGTGTATGAGAAATCGGTTGGAAACTTTCCTCATGCCAGCACGTTCTATGTGTCGCCACCGGTGCCAACCTTGTGTGAATGCTCTGAAAAGCTAATCATTTGCATATCACAGCATCTTCTTCCTGTCGATTAAATTTCGCGTCTGTAGCACGTCATCTTCGTGGTGTAGCAATTTTAATGGCCAGTAGTGTACATTTATGTTAGATAACAGGTACCTGAAGCCACACAGGACTGTGCAATACCGCGCAAAGCTTACTGTCTGTATATTACGTCACACATCGGAATGACGTGGAGATTCCGGCGTGGCACCTGGATCGGTTGACCTGGTACCACGGCGTTAAGCACGTAGAAAATTGCGATTGACTAAGACATGTACACATACCAGAGATTTCGTTGCTTCTACGGTTGGTTGCTATTTCTCTGCGTCGAGCAGCCTTCCCACAAACACTTCACAAATTTTACGACCTGATGTTTTCCCGCATGGCCATACCTGGTCCGCAGAGTGAACGCCGTCCGGCAGTGCAGAGTACCCGCTTTGCATCCACGTTTTCACTCTTCAGTATCTACCGTTCGGAAAATGAACACTGATGCTTCCTTGTGCCATATGTGCGTGGATCTAAAGTATACGATTTACGATAGCTAAATAGTTTGTTGACAAACGATGTAAATACCAGTCTACTGTTGTTCAGTGCACCGTAATGTACTGCCCCTTGCCTATTATCCTCACATGCTGCTTTCAATTAGTGCCCGCTCGCACCCAGTGTCTGCAATTCCTTTGTGTCTTAATTCATAATGGCTCCTGGACGGAAATAGTGTCTCTTCTTTCGTACATGTCCCATGACCGAAATAACAAACACGACATATACATTTAAATGTATTCTGCATAAAGATTTGTCTTTTTTTCGAGCATAAGGCCCTACTGCTGGGAGTCATTTTTTGTTGCATGTGTGTGTCTGTGTAGTGTGTGTGTGTGTGTGTGTGTGTCTGTGTGCCCTCGCGCTTGTGCAATGTCTGTGTACGTGAAAACATTTACTGATGTGATGACGCTCGTCTCATTTTAGTATCGGTTGTAAGGGTACAGTAACCTTACGTAGTACCGATTATGCACTATGCAGAGATCATACATGGTTTAAGCAAAGACTGCAGTGCAGTCAACAATGTGCGAGTGGGTAAGCAGTAGTCGAGTGTTGGAGTCCGTGGGTGGAAGTCGAATGTGAGAGGCTAGAGAGAGAGGTTGCTCGGTGGCGAGGCCGGAGATGAGTGGCAGAATGGCACACAGTGTTTGATGTTTATAAATGTTTATAAATTGAGTGATTCAATTAATAAATTCCAGCATTTAAGAAAGGAGATGTTATCATTTAGTAGTTTTCACAATAACGGAAGTGGACAATAATGAGTCTCATGACAAGGAGGAAAGATATGTATTATGCTAAAATAGTTAAAATATAATTTCACCTACAGCGTATGCGAATAATATAGTTCGGTGCGAAAGTGGGGGGAGGTTACACGGTGCTACAGACCTTTATTTCGAGAGTACTAACAATCGTGTCATCATCACCATCATGATCCTCATTATCTTCATCATCATCATCATCATCATCATCACTGAAAAAGGTGGTATGCACCTTAGTCTGTAGCACGTATGCAATAACGTACCCCGCAGCCCACGTGCTGTTAAGTAACAGCTAACCCACATAGAATACTATGTCATTACAATAGGAAGTTGATGCTACTGATCACAAGGAAGGATAGTCGCACCGTAAAAAGCTGTTGTGAAGTGCGCAGAATGTTAAAACTCACTACAAAAATTTTCATTTTAGCTAAAGTTCCCCACCAAGTGTCTCGAGAAGCTAATTAAAAGATAGTGTCGACAGCGCTAGGTTTCGTAGTGGCATCCAGTTTGCGGAATCTGGATAGTCTGACACATGCGCCTAATCACAGGTCCTGGGTGTTCATTTCCACCTTAATCGCAGCTAAAACTGTCCAGGAGGTTAGTGCACTTTCTAAAATCGCTGTGCGAATCTGAGACGACATGTGCCCCAATTAACGAATCGCCGATGAAACGAGAAGGATAAAACAACGTTGTGTGAACGTTCCATCCAACTAAGGTAAGACAGCGAAGGTCTCCAAACAGCTCAATACTCACAGATAATAGTCATAAACTACAGTACATATTTTTCATTGCAGCGGCGGCACTGACCTTCTTGAAGCGTTCTAGCACACAGGTAGTGCTGCAAGATGCAGTGCATCTCTTCCACAGTATTTGCCAACCGCTGGGTTGCGGGGGAAGCGGTGGCTTCCTCTCTGGTACCGTCGCGGGGGACACAGTTCGGCGCGGCCGTGACGGAGATCTGCTGGCGGCCATCTCTGCACGAGTTGCCGCGACCGGCAGAACCTACCGCAGGCACAAACCTACGGAAGGTAACGCTTCCTTTAAATGCGAGCACGGCACCCTGTTGCTAGACTGTATCCGTACGTCAGTCATAATCTAGACTGAACTGGTTATAAACAGTACACGAACATTACATTTTACATGAAAGTGACTTGTTATAGCGTAGATCCTAACGAAGAACACAGTCTGGGTTACAAAGATAAGCAAATATAATATTCAGACCACACCTCTTCCCCAGCACAGCAGTACCCTCGCACCGGAGGTCAGTATATTACCGAACATGAAAGAGCATGCCCAGTTCGTGACCTCAGCTACTGCAGTCGACATCGTAGTGTAGGATAGCGA
The DNA here is from genome assembly GCF_021461395.2 of Schistocerca americana. NCBI lineage: Eukaryota > Metazoa > Arthropoda > Insecta > Orthoptera > Acrididae > Schistocerca > Schistocerca americana. The sequence continues at coordinate 787,318,521 of NC_060122.1, read as the reverse complement.
CAATTTCAGTTTCACATTAACTTGTACCTTTATAAATGTCGAATATTGTATCTCAAGAGAACAGTTTTTTACTTAGTTATCACCTGAAGCTTACATAGTCGAAGACAGTTGTAAATTGTCCAATACTCCTGTGGCAAAGAACTGGGTCAAAGTAAAATAAATCTTTTAATTGTTTATGTAATAAAGTGAACTAATATTTGAAGTGTTTTAGTTTGATGAGCCTTCTCCCAGAGCAATAAAAGAACCCACAGTTATGACCAGTTTCGTCGTATATATATGGAAATAAAACTTAACTGTACGTCGTATTAAACACTATGTACAGTGAAATGTTATAAGAAACTTGTATACAAGTTTTATTTCGGATTTGAACTGCCATAGGATAGGTATCCGAAGTGTCATGGCTATTCGGAGTACTACGTTTGCCAGTGTCACAGGACAAAAACAAGAAAGGAACTTCACATTAAGTGACAAGCAGGACGAGGTGATAGTCTATAATAAAACAACGGTCTAGCGAAATAACAATTGGTCTAAAACAGAAGATGTACTTATGTGTGAAAACAGAAGAGATACAACATTCTTCTCACAAAAGGAAACAGAAAAAATTCTGTGGATAGTAACTTCAAACATTTGTATAAGGTGAGAATACGTACATAGAATGAGAAAGATACAAAATTGGAGGCAGCGAGTACTGTAAACTTTACATGTGCAAGCAAGCCATAATTTCAATGTACTCTTCAATGGTCATTTTGTAGGGAAAAAAATTAAATAAAAAATTAAAAAAATCATGATGGATGAAAATTTAATAATTAATGCTCAAAAACCAAGGCACTCCGAATATACGAGTAATGTGCAGATTACAGACACCGCCACCGATGATCCCTTGCTTAATTTACACTACTGGCTATTAAAATTGCTACACCACGAAGATGACGTGCTACAGACGCTAAATTTAACCGACAGGAAGAAGATGCTGTGATATGCAAATGATTAGCTTTTAAGAGCATTCACACAAGGTTGGCGCCGGTGGCGACACCTACAACGTGCTGACATCAGGAAAGTTTCCAACGGATTCCTCATACACAAACAGCAGTTGACCGGCGTTGCCTGGTGAAACGTTGTTGTGATGCCTCGTGCAAGGAGGAGAAATGCGTACCATCACGTTTCCGGCTTTGATAAAGATTGGATTGTAGCCTATCGCGATTGCGGTTTATCGTATCGCGACATTGCTGCTCGCGTTGGTCGAGATCCAATGGCTGTTAGCAGAATATGGAATCAGTGGGTTCAGCAGGGTAATACCGAACGCCGTGCTGGATCCCAACGGCCTCGTATCACTAGCAGTCGAGATGACAGGCATCTTATCCGCATGGCTGTAACGGATCTTGCAGCCACGTCTTGATCCCTGAGTCAACAGATGGGGACATTTGCAAGACAAAAACCATCGGCACGAACTGTTCGATGACTTTGCAGCAGCATGGATTATCAGCTCGGAGACCATGGCTGCGGTTACCCTTGACGCTTCATCACAGACAGGAGCGCCTGCAATGGTGTACTCAACGACGAACCTGGGTGCACCAATGGCAAAACCTCATTTTTTCGAATGAATCCATGTTCTGTTTGCAGCATCATGATGACCGCATCCGTGTTTAGCGACATCGCGGCGGACGCGCATTAAAAGCGTGTATTGGTCATCGCCATACTGGCGTATCACCCGGCGTAGTGGTATGGGGTGCCATTGGTTACACGTCCCGGTCACCTCTTGTTCGCATTGACTGCACTTTGAACAGTGGACGTTACATTTCAGATGTGTTACGACCCGTGGCTCTACCCTTCATTCGATCCCTGCGAAACCCTACATTTCAGCAGGATAATGCACGACCGCATGTTGCAGGCACTGTACGGGCCTTTCTGGATACAGAAAATGTTCGACTGCTGCACAGCACATACCCCACCAATTGAAAACGTTTGGTCAATGGTGGCCGAGCAACTGGCTCGTCACAATACGCCAGTCACTGCTCTTGATGAACTGTTGTATTGTGTTCAATCTTCATGGGCAGCTGTACCTGTACAAGCCATCGAAGCTCTGTTCGACTCAATGCCCAGGCGTATCAGGGCCGTTATTACGGCCAGAGGTTGTTTTTCTGGGTACTGATTTCTCAGAATCTATGCACCCAAATTGCGCGAAAATGTAATCACATGTCAATTCTAGTATAATATTTTTGTCCAATGAATACGCGTTTATCATTTGCATTTCTAGTGGGTGTAGCAATTTTAATGGCAAGTAGCGTATTTGACAATTTAAAAAATGAAAGAGCCAGTATAGGCACAAAACATGTTTCTTGTACGCGGTCTTCTAAAGTGACGTCGTATTTGTATGCTTTTGTTTACAATGTTACAACATAGCTCATCAACAAGAAAAAAAAGAACAGGCTGTGTTAATGCTGTACATCGTCATCCCTATGGACTGTAAACTAAATGAGCTAGAGCGTCTCAGCAACCGGACCTTTATTTGACGTCCTGGTTACAAGCATGTAGACTGACTTAGACAACCAATCACTATTATGAAAGAAGTACCACACTGAATTTTCTTTCAGTGGTCGAGGACACAAACACTAATTTCTGTGCACAACTGTCCTCTGGTCTCTTGGCGCCACAAAGGGGGTCGTTTCAAGCCCAGAGCTACTGTCAGCCATTACGAACACATTGCAACTATTCTAGCCACCGTTTACTATGCGCTATGAACAAACTACAAAAATATGTTCTAACTTAACCATTCAGAGATTAGTACTCAACAACGTTTTCTAAGTCACAGCCGGATGTCTGTCTGACGGCTTCTTCCATCCCAGAACATATGTTTCTGTTAGGTGGCCGTTACCTTACCTAGGATCGCCTGTTGTAGTCCCATTCCCTACAATTTCTGGAATTCCCGAGTGTTGTTCTTTAAACAATCAAAAATGTATAATTATTAAGAGTCGTTGCTAGTTTTGTTTGTTTATTAAAATGATAATTGAAAGTAATTAATAATGAAACCTCGATAAGTTATCATCTTTGTTCAATAATGTTTACAGGCAAAACGGTTCTTGCAGATTGCGTGAAGAGAAAGTAAAGGAGAGCAACTTAAAATTAAAGTAATTATGGCAACTGCAAATCAAAGTAAAGAATAAATGAAAGTCATATATTTCATGTCCATGTCTGTTGTAAGAACACAACTGTGTACTGTTATGGTTCGTATTTCAACGTTGTCAATCTGTTTAAAGCCAACAGTTGATTCAGTAAATTTTAGCAATCCATTGAAGGTACTTCGATTGCCATGTCCTTAAATCTAGTCCACGTAAGTGAACTTTAATCTGAGGTTATCGTAAATTATTCTCACAACAATGCAGCTCCATCCAAGCAATCATTTACTTTTCAATAATGAGTTTAAATACCCTTTTCCGAATTAAGATCTCTGAATACTAACGATACCAGACAATTGCTTTCTATTATTCGTTATTATTTCGCAACGTACTGTGTTGCCAGAAATGTATGTCAACCTTCTGTTGCCACAGACACAGATAAATGTTTACATATAAATTCCTGACCTCACTATTGATCAGATAGTAGCAAGACAGTGACCAACAGGGCTGGCGCCCGTACAAATTAATTCATATATTATTTCACTTAGTTTGTTGTTGACTCAATCATGTGGTAACCATTTTAGTTTCGTATCTTATGTGAGTGATGGCACCGTTTTAAATTCTGAACAAAACCCACATAAGTAGAAAGTGATGGAGTATAGTGGGTTGTACTTTAGAACGATTTGTTGTGCACTTGTCTCCACTAACAGGTCAAATTTTTTCGGAGACGATAATCTCGTCCAAAACCAAATTTGTGAGGCATAAGAGGTCATGGTCATATCATCGCATTAACCGATCAGTAAGGGGGCATTTACACACTGACAAGAACGAGACACCAACTGGTGGACGTCAGTAATACAAATTACTGTTGAAGGGCGTGGTCTGGCTGACTCGTTTCAAGTGAAACTAATTTACGCCACTCTGATAAAAAGAATGAATACGGAATCCAAGAAATAAAAGATATAATTGCATAGGAGTAGTAGCTCGTGCCACCCCATTTCTAATTACTTCAGTGTCGACGGGACGTTAAGCTACCTAGTATCCGAAGATATAACATCTTCTGCTTGAAATTTAGGTGCATCTTGCGATAGAGGCAAAGCATGAGCAATTTTTAATCATTACGACCGTAGATGAACTTGCGCTTGGTAGATAAATCTGTGTCTCCGGCATGGGGGGAGACCCTTGAATAACATGATAAACGCGTGTATCTGTGGGATCCGTAACATGGCTGTGAGTCATGTGGTCGGATTCCTTCTTTTGTGTCCCGCTTCAAAAACCGATTCGTTTAGTTTGCTTTTAGGAAGTCTGCGGGGGTGTACGCTTAAAAAGACAGGCACCACTTATACGCTCCGAGTGGCTTTTTATGGGGCGACATGATGCAGTGTACCAATCCAAGACACAGTTTCTTCTTTTGTAATAGAAAAATCGTCGATTACCAATTTCAGAATTGTTTGCCCATAGGTTCCTCACAACAGTATGGCATCATCTCATAGGTTTCTCGGTTTCGTTGTAGAGGCGTTGGCTCTATCATTCTTCGAATAGTTTGAAGTGAGGAGCGCAAAACCACTTGTCAATACTAAGAGGAGACATAAAAGTAGCACCGTGAAACAGCCTGACACGCCAAGGGACACAATTATCTTGTTTTGCTGATGCAACTGGGCGATGGAGTATCAAAGTTTCTGAATATGTACGTCGCTATTTTCAAAATTTTCTTAGGAGAGTATTTCAAAGAGTCGATCTCTATTCGTTTCATCGGCTGACCACATTTAGATTGGCTGAGGAAAGTTTTAGGTGTGTTGCTTATTCATGGGTAGAAAGCGGATTTTTTTGGCAGCCTCGTGTCAGGTATCAACGGGCGCTTATGCTCTGGCTCTAGTACCAGAGTCCAAGGGGGCGGACACTTCGTCACTGACATCATATCTTGATATATGCAGATGACATTTAGACGGGATAGACGCTGCTATCAGACTCTGGTGTTTACATTTGGTATTATAAACGCTCATTCACTGAATATGACATAGGTTCGAGTTGGCGTTCGCAATCCTGAAGGGATTTTTGCTGGAGACGTGTGATTTTTTCAGTATTACACCAACCATTCCATTATTTCCCTTTTCCGATCCACGAGTGACTGTCATCTTAGTGGTTCATGGCTTCTCGTTTCTCCAAAACTGCTCATGCAGTGCCAAGAGCGTGCCGTTAATTTCTTTCAAGTCTCAATAACATCCCGTCCATGAAACAAAATCGATGCAACTGCTTTTGCGCTACCGGCAAGCTGATTAGTTTGTCTTACCAGTTTCCCATTGGGTCACACACAGGTGTTTAACAAGTGATTCTTTCTCTTGTTTATTAACTGTTGTGTTCCTCTGTCGTACGTAAATATCTTGTAGATTTCTTTTCCCGTATGTGTGCTCAATAGATATATTAAATTGGATAAATCTGTACTTCTTGCGTCTGTTCCGTAGTACGATTATGCCTGCCTCCCTATCATTTAAATCACTTATGCAAGACGGCACCCTGGGTTCATTTCACGAGCTTCCTTGCGTTGTCCATTGCAAAATTTTAACATTACATATCTGAACACTTAGAGGCGTTCTGATTTCCGATAGTCCAGACGGGATCAGGCATTAACCCTACCAGTTAAGTTGAAGTCCGTGTCGGCCTCTTGCACTGTGAGCTACGATAAACAGCTTTCGAGCAACGGCGTTTCCTAACACGGCTCCATGAAGCGCAGACAACTGTCTTGTGAATTTCACAGGATTTCCTCGTAGATATAAGGCCAGATATCTGTTCTGTTTTTGTGCAATTACCTTTCACGTGTCACGCACTACCCTGAAATGAACTATTCTGATGTTATAGAGGTACCGTCAAAGGTCTGGCCATGGCATTTTATGACGCAGTCAACGCCGACGAGGCCACAGTCGGTGTTTCATCTGCTTCATATGGTGAGAGGATTCTTTAAACTTTGCTAAGAGAAGAGACTCATTTGCAAAAACTGCGATGATCTAACGGCGACTGATTGGGGTGGTACCATGGTAACGCACTGCACTCCATTCGGGAGGACAGCACTTCAAATATCCATCCGCGATTCGAGACTTAGATTTCTCGTTGTTTCTCTTAATTTCTTGAAGCCAAACGTCTGGATGGTTTCTCTGTAAATGACAAGCCCCTCTCGTAATCTCAGCTTATGCTTCGTTTCTAATGACCTTGTCATACACATGACGATAAACCCCAATCGTCCTTATTTCCTTCCTTGTGGAACAAACAAACTGCTATTCATTGAACGACGTGCCTATAAGCTGTAGAATGTAGTCCCTCACTATACAGCAGGCTTGAGAAAAACAAGGACATTAAAAAAACACACACACACGGTCGCTCAATTGGGGTTTTTGTGGGGTTAAAGGGTTTTTCGGACAATTGCCTAACAAAAGTTTTTAAAACTGATTAGCTGGCTAGAATTCTTTTTTCACTTGATCTGCAGTAATCAATGTTTGTAGATGCGCTTCGGAATGAGCTCATCATCAGAACATCTGTCAAAAGATTACAAAAGTCATACGCAACAGAGTAATAAAGATGTTCTGAATCACGGTAAACAAAAAATTTATTAATTCTATTATTTTTCAAACTTACAGGGCAAACTTATTAACATACTTAAAAAGAAAGGGTGTCCGCCCCGGTACCTGAATGGTCAGCGTGACGGATTGTCAATCCTCTGGGCCCGGGTTCGATTACCGGCTGGGTCGTGCAATTTTCTCCGCCCAGGGACTGGGTGTTGTGCTTTCTCCATCATCATTCTATCATCCTCCTCGACTGCAGCTCACGAAGAGGCGTCAAGTTGAAAGACCGGCACACGGCGAACGGTCTGCCCGACGGGGGGCCAAAGCCATACGATTAAATAAATAAAAAGAGAGGAGGAATTCTTCGCTCCAGAGTACAACGGAACGTGAAGTGCATTACAGTCTAACAAGTTAACAGGAATGATATCCCGATAGCGTGAGTGCATGAGTGAAGTGGCGCTACGAGTGACTAATCGAGGCACGAAGAAACACCTGTGCTAATAAAGCACAAAATAATGTTAAAATGTCATATATATGAATAACAAACTTCTTCGAAAGTCAAAACAAGCAAATCGATGGTCGTTAAGAGATGTTATAAACAAGATACTGTATAAATGAAGAATGGAAAAAATACGAAAAGATTACAGCTAAAATGAATGGATGACGTACAGAGGTATGGTAAACAAACAAAACATGAACTGGGACCACGATACAAAAGGAAGACCATCATCTTTATTCATTACACAAAACTGCATACAAACGTCTCAAAAATGAAGTCGACAGGAAGCGAGAAAATGCTCAGCAGGGATGTCAAGAGGACAAATGTAAGGATGTACAGGCGCATATCACTAGGGGTAAGATAGATATTGTCAACAGGAAAATTAAAGAGACCTTTGGAGAAAAGAGATCCACTTTCATGAATATCAAGAGCTCAGATGGAAATGCAGTTCTACGCAAAGAAGGGAAAGCAGAAAGGTGGAAGGAGTATATAGAGGGTTTATATAAGGGCAATGTTCTTGAGGACAATATTATGGAAATGGAAGAGGGCGTAAGTGAAGATGAAATGGGAGATGTGATACTGCGTGAAGAATTTGATAGAGCACTGAAAGGCCTAAGTCGGAACAAGGCCCAGGGAGTAGACAAAATTCTATTACAACTACAGACAGCCGTTGGAGAGCCAGGCCTAACAAAACTCTACCATCTAGTGAGCAAGATGTATGAGACAGGCAAAATACCCTCAGACTTCAAGAAGAATATAATAATTCCAATCCCAAAGCAAGCAGGTGTTGACAGATTCGAAAATTACCGAACTATCAGTTTAATAAGCCACGGCTGCAAAATACTAACACGAATTCTTTACAGATGACTGGAAAAACTGATAGAAGCCGACCTCGGGGAAGATCAGTTTGGATTCCATAGAAATATTGGAACACGTGAGACAATACTGACCCTATGACCTATCTTAGAAAATAGATTAAGGAAAGGTAAGCCTACGTTTCTAGCATTTGTAGACTTGGAGAAAGCTTTTGACAATGTTGACTGGAATACTCTCTTTCAAATTCTGAAGGTGGCAGGGGTAAAATACAGGGTTCGGAAGGCTATTTACAATTTGTACAGAAATCAGATGGCAGGTATAAGACTCGAGGGACATGAAAAGGAAGCAGTCGTTGAAAAGGGAGTGAGACAGGGTTGTAGCCTCTCCCCGATGTTATTCAATCTGTATACAGAGCAAGCAGTAAAGGAAACAAAAGGAAAATTCGGAGTGGGAATTAAAATCCATGGAGAAGAAATAAAAACTTTGAGGTTCACCGATGACATTGTAATTCTGTCAGAGACAGCAAAGGACCTGGAATAGCAGCTGAACGGAATGGACAGTGTCTTGAAAGGAGTATATAAGATGAACATCAACAAAAGCAAAAGAGGATAATGGAATGTAGTCGAATTAAATCGGGTGATGTGCGGGAATTAGATTGGGCAATGAGACGCTTAAAGGGGTAAATGAGATTTGATATTTGGGGAGCAAAATAACTGATGATGGTCGAAATAGAGAGGATATAAAATACAGACTGGCAATGGCAAGGAAAGCGTTTCTGAAGAAGAGAAATTTGTTAACATCGAGTATAGATTTAAGAGTCAGGCAGTCGTTTCTGAAAGTATTTGTATGGAGTGTAGTCATGTATGGAAGTGAAACGTGGACGATAAATAGTTTAGGCAAGAAGAGAATAGAAGCTTTCGGAATTTGGTGCTACAGAAGAATGCTGAAGATTAGATGGGTATATCACATAACTAATGAGGAGGTATTGAATAGAATTAGAAAGAAGAGAAACTTATGCACAACTTGACTAGAAGAAGGGATCGGTTGGTAGGGCATATTCTGAGGCATCAAGGGATCACCAATTTGGTGTTGAAGAGCAGCGTGGAGGGTAAAAATCAGAGAGGAAGACCAATGAATGCACTAAACAGATTCAGAAGGATGTAAGTTGCAGTAGGAACTGGGAGATGAAGAAGCTTGCACAGGATAGAGTAGCATGGAGAGCTGCATCAAGCCAGTCTCTGGACTGACGACCACAACAACAACAACGTATCTTGTACGTTCCCGTTTGCCCCATGTAGACACTGTTGCGTCAGACACAATGAATTTTACATACCTCAGTTTTTTTAAAAAAAATATTTGGTTTGTCATGAAGGCAGTGATATAAGTGGAAATCAAGTGTCTTACAAGGGCGGAAACCTATTTTTACGTTAGCCTTCTCAATGACCGTAACATATTCTATCACAGCAGTGACCACAATGAGACAACGAAAAGTATTTAGTCGTTTCACCAATGGGTAGTGCTTGTTGCCGCTGTCTTTTGAAAATTTTTGATACCCATTGCACTGATGGATTTTTCAGTGTAACCGCAAGCTAATCCTGTCTCAGCTATAATGTCGATCTCTTCGTTGATGGTGTCTCCGGTAAGCTGCAGTTTAAAGAATCTGTTGAACATAGAGGAATATTAAAAGTGTCTGCAATAATATTTGAATTACTGCTTCCCGTGGCCAAACCATCTTTTCAATGATATATACAAACATTAAAAGTGAAATAGTTAAAAGATAGCGAGAGGAGTATTGACTCAGACAAATCAAAAGCCAAAACCGTACTAAGTTTTCTATAATGGGAGAGTTCCCTTTATATAATCTTGAGGATTTAGTCAGTAACAAAATTAATGCCTAAGTTTGTGATATCGATAGATGCAAAAGGGGCACTTCAGTTATTGATATTCCTTCACTATTCCTTACACTAAAATTTTATCAAACGTAAACACTTTTGTAACCTTACTATTACAAAAACTGTTTATCTTTTAATTTGGAATTAACAGTCACATACAGTGGCCTAACTGCAAAATTTGTCTTATGGAGTTTAATTTCAGTATGACATTTCGACATCTTTGAGTTCACAACGAAAAGTGTTTTTTTTTCTGCTAAAGAGACATTCAAGTAAAAAGTTAAATGTAACTATACATTTCTTAAGATTCACAACGAAGTGCAGAAATGGATTCCTCTTAACCTCGTAAGTTTTATTTTTTTCAATTTGTTCAGAACACTAACCCACTCTCAGAACTGCTTTATTGGTGGAAAAAACTGATAAATTAAAAAGGAAAACATTGGTAAATTAAATTTCTTATATTGCCAGCCAAAGCATTGCACAGTCATCACAATCCTTTGTTTACGCGCATGGTTGTGAAAATTCTCGCCTTGTTCCATTATTGTGCACATATTATTTAGTTGACTAGTTACGTTTCTTTCCGTGGGAGCCAAAGTGTACTGAATACTTGCCAAATAAAATTCTGCGGTGTGCATTACTAACCAAAAAGTTGCAAGCAATGCATGTATCAGCTAATTGTAACAGAAAATAACCTCCTTAATAAGTGAATGGAATAACAGTAAAACTACTTTCTTATAGCTAAATTTTTTACATCATTCCTTTTGGGTCTGGAAGAACGGCAGCTGCAAAGGGGTCAGGGGTAACATATGGTGAAGACAAAAGAAAGCTCTTTTTTTGGAAGCATTGCAACGTTGAGGACAGTGTCAAAATTGAAATAATAAAATATCGTCTGAAAAAGCGCAGTAAAATAAAAGACTTTTCAACTCCTCTGGAACGAGAGACACGTAATTTAGCTCCAGCAAGACACAACAATATTAGTCCTACATTGGAAACGCATTCTCACTCTAGCTGCTCTCTAGCAGGAACAGGAGTTATAATGGTTCACTAGTAGCAGGTCATGGAAGTCAACAGTCAATTTCAACAACACTGAAGAGAAATCAGACTGACCTGTGGGACTTTTTAATTCAGATCTGTGAGAAACAAAAGGAACATCTCTATCTATTGATAGGAACATTCTATTTACGCCAATAACGTAGCCTTCAGTAGAGCTCATGTCAAGAATACAAAGACAGGATTCAAGCAATCAAGTGACATGAAATGTTGCTTGATAAAGTTGCACTTGAGATTGATGTACATACAAAATTTCAGTTAAAACTGATAGCGTTTTACTACTGCGAGGTTGGTGATCTATCATGAAGAATGGCCGAACTATAGTAACCAGTACCCATACATCCCAACAAGCATTTCTGTTAAATACAGTTGATCGTGAAGTCAACCAAATGTAGCTAAATATTGCACAGAATCTTCGAAAAATTAAATTACAATGCGAGAAAATAATTTTCAGAAAAATGTAATTGCTGTTTGCACTGATAATGAAACTAAAGTTATAAAAATTCGACATATTTTAAAGGAAAACCTGTTCAGCTAACTGCATTACTCTCCTCAAAGAACATGTATGACCTATGAATATAATAAAGCTTGTTGGTGAAGTTCATAAGTACTTTTTGAACCATTATGAACCACTTCGGTTAGTTAAATGAAAATAGTGGTCGTATGCCACAACTCTCAAATTCTACTAGGTGGGATTTCCAGGATTATTGCCTACAGGCCTGAACTGATAATATTTGTAAATATGTAGAACCTGCAGCAGAACACTCTCAAAAAGTCCCTGCTAACATTAGCAAAATCTTGGATAATGTTATAATTTATAAAGATGCCACTAATCTTCTCCTACAGTGGTTAGGGATTTATATAGTCCTGGGCCTTCTTCAAGCAGAGAAGACAAATACTGCACATGCGTTCGAACTATGGGTCGATCATTAAGGAAGTCCTGATGTGGAAACCTTTAAGAACGTAATAAAAAAAAAACGAAAGGCACAAGCACTAGAACAATTTCAGTATGTTCGTGGTATGTTAGATCCAAGATTCAGAATGAGAATATGAACTGCTAGACAAGAAGAGAGTGCAAAAAACTGGCTCATAGAGGTGCATCCAGAGTGGCTTGCAAGAGTTATACCTTTCCCGATTGCTAATTCTGATTATTGTCCTGCAAGCAAGTTTTCTGCAACAGTTACAAAACAGATCAATCCAAGCAAATGGATGAGGATAATAGAGTTGAAAACATCCAAAAAGCGAACTTACCAACACAACTAATTACTTTTGTGGAAAACCTCATTTCTTGCTATACCATCACGGCATCCATTGAGAGGATCTTCTCCACACATGGGCTTCTTTGGTCGAAATTAAGAAAAAATTTAGGAGAGAAAGGAGCCAAGAAATGAAGAAATATAAATTTCTGCATGCTTCCATAAAGGACTGAATTGTACTCTAGAGTCATTACGATTCTACATCAGGTTAATTTCTTTTTTTGGAAGTGTAACTGTTACTAAATGGTGTGTCTTAATTGCAAGAAGACTTTAAACACAATGTTAACAAAATAAATTCTTGTGGTAGTAAAAAGTTGCCTTCAGTAAATATGATGGCTCTTTTTAATTTGTGTAAGGCTAACTGGCGTTTTTTTTTAAAGGATTATTAAAAAGCTTATGTTATTTGGGATCAGGTTAAATTACAACAGCCCCGCTATACACACAACTCATTTCTGGTTTATGGGCAGTTATTGACGTTTATTTACAAAAGACGCTAGGCTTTCATATTTCGATTACGCTCACCAGTTAGAAACCAGTGTAAAAAAAAATGTACTCATTTTAGAATGCTGCGCATTTCAAGATAACAAGAAAGTAATAATTTCACTTACACAACTCATATAATATCATTCATGAGATACCGTCACAGTCTTTCCCAGGGCATGTTGCTCATTTCTGCACATTTGGAAAAAATTGGGGTCTCTATTGATTAGGTGTCGGTGAACATGTGACCTCACTAGTTATTGCTCCAAATAGCATTATATACACGAAAATGTATTTTTCTCTTGTTATTTAATGGAACAAAAGAAATACACACGCACGACTGAGGAATTAAATGTAAATGTATGTGCACAGTATCTTTCGCACAGGTACCTACTTCCATCCTACAAGTTGAATGCCCCTAGATCACTTCGTTCGTATCGCTTAATAACATATCAAGAAGCACAGTTATTCAGAAGAAGTTCCTATTATAAACTAACCTCAAAAACTTCTAAAATATTGCCTCCAACTGTTGTTAACGTTTAAAAGGAATCATTTTTCTCATTATTCCACCTAATTTAATGTTTGAAAATGAAGTAACGTAATGTAAAGATTTTATTCAAATGAACAGTGGTCAAGGAAACTTAAGCACTTACATCTGTTTATATGTGTTACATGATTTATATGAACTGATACTTAATTAGGGACATGGCATATATTGCATGTCCTATAGAAGCAATCAGGCCTCAATTTCTTTTACAAACATTTACCATTAGGGAATATCATCGTAATCTATTAACTCTTGCAGTTTCTTCTATGACCGTTCTTTCAAGAAATTTGGAATAATTATAACGGTACAAGCTGAAACGTTGACAAGTATAACTAAAGTCCTCTTTGACATGATGCTCATACAAAACGCAGCCGAAGATTCCAGAATATACGGCAACTGGATGTAATTAACGCAAAATGAGACGCTCATTTTAATAAGTATAAAAGATAGTCTTAACGTTTTAATTATCACGTTGAGAAGTAAAGTTATTTAATTATTTTTGTTTGCAGAAACCAGTCTGCAGTCCCGGTACACTTAAATCCCTGCGTCGCAGTACCATAGCACACCGACAAAGTAACTAAAATAAAACAGCGCGACTCTTTTGTATAAGGTGGAGTATCGTTCTGTAATTCATTTCAGAGGCAGCAGAAATGTCACAAACGTATCAGGCCAACTCAGACTGTGAACTAAGTCATCTGGATTGGCCTGACACTTTCACTAAGCGGAGAAAAGCCTACGTATTCTCTCATCAAGAAAAGCCACCAATTTCCATCAGAGGTAGACAGCTAATGCAACGTATTTATGCGTGCTGAAAATGTATCCTAGTGTGCCATTATTACAAATAACTCAGTGGTGTCAAAATACGGCATTTCTTTACAGAACGAAAGTTATGAAAAGAAAACTGCAATATAATCGCTTTAACTCGAGACACGTGTAATGGAATATTCAAAATAAGAAGTACTTTTTTCGTCAAAATAAAGTTATCGTATTCTACATAATCCAGATCACGCGTTACGCTACATACTGAACTGCGACGACGACTAAAACTTTACATTATTTATACACGCACATAATTAGCAGTCATAAACAAAGTTTGTTTCTGAAATCGTTTGGCATACTTCATGTTAAATGAAGAGATATAAAACACTGCATACGGCAAAATGAGAATTATAGTAACAGCGTGTGATACGGTAAGACATTATTTAGGTTCGAGACAAGCATTTTAGATCAAAAAATAGTAGCCTACTGGTAGAAGAGAGTTGACAACACTTACCAGCAGCTGAAAGTGGTTTACACATTACGAAACAAGGAGCGAAATTATTTATCCCCTGCGATGATCCTTAATTCCACAACGTCTTCTTAATATGTTGCAATAAAACCCTCTTTACGCCACTCGGTTATCACGTTCCACAGTAAAATTTTATATGCTGCAAATACTAAGTCCCAACTCACAAAAAAACTAATTATACCGGTTATAACTGTGAATAAACAGCAACACTGAACTCAAATCGCTTATACTGCACACAATGACAGAAGTATACTATTACGTTTATGACACACACTTCTCATAACAAAGATAGTATTGGAAGCATGGTATCAAGTATTTTAGCAACATTATCTATGGAATGTAAGTTTCTGCTCTCTGGTCTCTAAAAGCGTTAGTATTATTTGTAGTTATTAACAGCAACTGTGCAATTCTTGTTTGTTGCTTTCCGAACGCTCGTCATAAAGTTGTGTTTCATAAAGCTCACACATAAATTGAAATTAAACATGGCGCAAGCGCTAGTTTCCAAATACTGCTTTTTGTACGCTCTTCCATAGAAATGAAACCAGAACGCTGCGTACGTCATCGTCATTTGTTTCACAGGCAACGGAAATTTCTCGTAAGTGCAAATTGATTATAAGCACCTTCGACCTTAGAGCAGAAGAAGGAGAGCGGTAAGCAAATGAAAATAGACGTTTATACACCATGTAAGTTTGTGACTGTCACAAACCTGTATGTCATCTGAATGAAAGGAAGGAAAAATCGTTCTAACTTCTGGTCGATAACAAGAGCGTCAGACACGCGGTTCAAGCTTACATCAGAAAAGTGTATGGAAGGAAATGAGCCACGCCGTTTTCAAAGAAACCACACATGTATTTTCCTTAAGCGATTTAGGAAAATCACGGTAAATCTTAACCTGCTCTTTCCACACTACTTCCCGCAAACGTCACGTCACTTTGACGTCACACATAATATCGACGACCGCATGATAGACTCTCGACTTTCGTTACCGTTGGATACAGGGCCTCCCACAGGACTTAATGCGCGCTTACCGAAGATTTACAAAAACACGACATTCTTGGAATGATTTATTATAATTATTACTATAATAAAATGTCACATAACGATTTATCGGCGGTTAATGTCTTTATACAAGAGTTCTCTCTCAGGAGTGGGTTATTATCTCAATAACTTAAAAATTAAATATTAAGCACTCTTGTTTTATAATTTGCAGTACACCGTTTGAGGGTAACGGAGCACCGAAAATTCATCAGAGATATGTTACCACTATCACTGAATGTCATTTAATAACACGTCAACTATACAAACCTTCAACAGAGAACGTTATAAGCAAGACAGATTAGAAACAACACAGATTTAAGTGTTAGCGTAATGGATAATGTCATCGTCTCTGCAGTCGAAAGTGTTGGGTTCCCATCCCTTCATATGTAATTTTTTTTTTCATGTTAGCGTTTATAACATGGTCTGGGACTTCCTTATGAATGTAATACAAGTATCTTCTGCAATTACCGGTTTTATTTACATTCCGCCTTATTTGGGAAAGAGGAATGAAATAAATATTTAACGATTTCCGAGTGTGCTGTTAGGCAGGAACCTAAGAGAACAGCTGAAATTGCTGCGAGCGAATCGAAGAGTAATAACATTTATATTCTTCCTTGTCAAAAAGTCGATAGCTGATCATGCTATCATCGATATTTCGACTGACGACAAAATGACGTCACGTTTGCAGGTAGTGTGGAACGAGCATTATCCGTCTGAACGTGCCGACTGTAGACACTCGCATCTCGTTATTTGCCTAGTTAGAATATGGCTGCCACGAAGTGTCTCGAGAATGCAGAATGAAAATACTCTTTGAGTCTGCTCCGGCATCGGCCTATTTACAGCGTACTGATATAAAGTTCAAAGTCAGAAATACGTAAGTAATTCTTTATCACATACAGACCGGTGGAATTTTTTTTTTTTTTTGCCTAATTACAACATGGTGGACTACGCAGATGAGAAGATTCTGCAGGCACGTCTAAGTTCTACGCTATGAGATCAGATGTCGACATCTAGGTAGTACAGATACATGGAGGTATAGTGAGTGGAGTTGTCATATCGTCACAAACTTGAAGCCGACGTCTGCCATGTTACATACGTAAAACGTTAGTGTTTTGATCAAAACTGCCAGCTTGTGCCATTTACAGGCGTACTAATAGCTCTGAGTATAGTCTTAATTGTAAAGAAATCATATTTCATTCGTAAGTCGACTCGTTCAAGCGATGTTCTCTTTTTTATACAAGAATTTGGGTTGCTCTGTTTACTTTTACTGTAATGGTTTTATTTCTATCATTTAACTGTAGATTTCCCATCAACCCGAATCGAAAAGCTCTTTGCGCAAACGCCGTGAGAAGGAAACATTCGGAATCAACTAAACATAGCAATAAATGATCTCAGCATTTTCGGGAAAAAAACATAGACCGAACATCAGGTTTGCCAATCTAAATTAAGCAAAGTACTGGATTACGGAAGCAGCCTTTTCGTATCATATACATCTCTTCGTTGTGATTCGAAATAAATAACAAAAACTAAGTTACATTAACCAGATGAACTTCGTCGTACTACTGAATCAAATACGAATTTAATACCAGAAAAATGTCGGAAAATGCATTCCTGACTTTCTGTTATTCACGAAAGCACTGTAGCATTTTCTGTTTAAAACAACTTTTGAGCGTACACGACAGAAATTAAGAAAAGGAAGCAATCGAAAACGATAGTCTGCTAATGTTTTGTGGCATATAACATGGCGTCCCCGGCTTCAATGCAGTGTACAACGTAAATCTGTTGCGCCATCTCCTCTTATTATCTCATCATGTATAGAGATCTTTGACTGTGACACATTTCCAGTCAAATGAAAAAAAAAATGTTATCTCTGTTGGGAAACTTTACGGGACACACAGCTGACGGTAGTCCTCATTCGCAATTGCAAATTCATTTGATGCGTTGCAGCAGACAAGTTGGAGAAGAGCAATACGTAACAGCGATGACAGAGTTCAGTTACATTACTAATTGTTTAAGAAAATAAATATTGATCTAAGGTTATAGAACTAACAAAGCGGCAATGTCGTTGACAAAGCGACAGTTATTATTGCGTGGCACTTTACCTGCGTTTGACTAAACGATTTTGTCAGACTCTTCAGAAAAAGAGAAACAAAACGGATTTCGACATGATCATGTAACGCCGGAAATGCATATACTCCTATTTCCATCTATTGTACTATTATTTTTTTTCCTTGTTTTGTTACCTCAAGATATGACATTTCTGTCTCTTTATATATTGTAATTGTTTTACTGTTTGTATATATATATTTATGCACTCATGTCGATGTATAATTGGTTTGTTTCGTAAATATTATTTGTATTTTTACGCTGGGTCTTGCCTAGGGAAAACTGCTATCGAACGATTACGTCGATAGGTCGTGTGACGAATCAAAGTGTGTAGGATCTTTGGTAGTGTTAACTCTGCCGCGTGGAGCGCGGGCAGAGCAGAGTGAGAGTCTGGCGGGAGTAGCGAGTGGAGCAGGTGTGTTGTGTGACGCTCCCGCGAGTTGCCGCGCTTTCGGGGTTTGGCAGCATGTAATTGCGCTCGACTCGCGATGATAGTTTCTGACATGGTGTCGCGGACGGGAAGCATTAGCTGGCGCACATCAAGAGCCCGTTTCGCCTGGTGACCGTGTCGAGAAGAAGGCGCTCCAACAGCCAGCTTCTGCAACAGCGACGGCCGACAATGAGTGACTGTCGCCACCTCCTCGATCGACGGCTTCAAACCTTCAATCAACCAACAAGGAAGACTAAAAGCACGTAAAGTTTCAGAACTGTACGGCAGACCTCAGCTTTTCAAATTGTTCCATTTGCCTCGCAAAATTACAGCAACTTAGCATGAACCTTTGTTGCTCATTGTCCCAATTGCATTGCCAAGCAGGGTCCCTTCCTTTTCCGAAATGAACCCGAGTGTCGTTGAAATTCAAACGCCGGCATAATTCCATTTCACTGCTTTAATTTCAAAGTTCAATTCAAATTCAGCTGGCTACAATATTTAGATTGCACAAGCACAAATTAAGAGTGCGAGTTTTGTTACCGTATTTTAGTTACCTGTGACTACAGCTCAGCTTGGTACGTACTAAATTTTACTATTGTTAATTGTTCAGAATCATTTAATTCAAGTTCAAAGTTAATTCTCTTATTTCTAAATTGCGTAGATTCAAGTAGCTTTTGAAATGATTGTTGAGGTAGTCCAAGACTAACCTTATTTTACTGAATGTCGATGTGCTTCAGAAAGAAAGCTCACTATTAACTTCAGTCACTAAATTAACTTTCGATTTTCCGGTTTTATTAATTCTTTTGCTAAATTAAGTGTAGCGAAATTTATTACTTCTGACAAACTTTCAGTTTTCACACTACACGTGTCAACCTTCAGTTGCCACGCTTCTAGTGTTAATTATATGTGTAATAACCTTTCTTTTTCAGTTACTATAGTAATTGTCCTTAGGACTGGCGACCGTGATTTCCCCCAAATCTCAAATATCTAATTACCGCTAGTTAATTGTTAACGTAACGGCCGCACATTTACTTTCTTTATTAACTTTACCCCTTTTCAAAATTGATTTCCACCAGTTTCATTTGCATTTTTCCTTTCGTTTAGATGTAACCCTTTCCTCCCTCTTTACCGATAGATTAACTTCGGTGACGATTGCTTTTCCCAAATTTCCATTAGGTACACGCGGTTTAATTTCTCACTGTCATTAAGGTCGATAAGTGAGGGGGGAGGTTACAATCATATGACCTGAAATGATACTTAGTTTAATGTGAGAGAAATCATCCTTCCTAGAACAAAATTTCGTCATTATCTGGTGACATGTTGTGGACGAACACTTGTAAAAAGTGAAAGCAGTAGATTTCAGCGTTGATATGTTTTGACGAGCTGCGTATCGGCACGTGAGAAATCTGAACACCGATCACATCAAAGCATTTATTTTTATTGCCAAATAAAAATAAAATAATAAACCAAATAAATGCATGCCCTCAGGTAGAGCATATAGTCACATATCTTTGAAATTGAAATATGCTTGTGTGTTACAAGTAATACACTTACTGCTTCACTCCGCGCATTGTAACGCAGAGGTGCTCTTCGTTACTCCTCAAACCTACCCCATTCTTCGACGGTGATTCTCCTGGGGTTAGCTAGTGTGTGAAGGGGCTGCCTGTGACGACGCACGGTAGCTATGATCTGATCCCACTCATGTTTCATCGCGTTCATATAAGCAGAGAATTCCTTTCCGTTGATTCCTACCGCCTGGGAGGAAAAAAAAAAAATTTGAATTCCTAGGGGACCAAACTGCTGAGGTCATCGGTCCCTAGGCTTATGCTAAGAACGTCACGCACACCCATGCGCGAGGGAGGACTCGAACTTCCGTCGTGAGGAGTCGCGCAATCCGTGACATGGCGCCTCAAGCCGCTCGGCCACTCCGTGCGGCCCTGGGAGAAGGTATTCGCCTGGTGAGCGCATGTAGTCGTGCTTTATCGTCTTGAAGGGCGAATCGCCTGAATATGTTTCTTATATTTCATTTTATCTGTTTCTACCATCGTGTTATAATTTCATGTATTGACTCCTTCCATGACCATGGAGACTTCTCCTTAATGTGGTCCCACGGGACAATAAATAAATAAATAAATAAATAGTGTAGGCTCTACGTTAGACAACAACTTGAATGATCCTTCTCGATGTCCCACAGCCCTGGAATTATCCCCAATAGTGATGAGAAGCTTCCAAATCCATACAAACTGTACAGCCTACCAGCTAGATTCCTTTCCGCGTATGCTGAAACAATAGCTCCGTGCTTAGGAATCATATACAACTTGATCGAGGACAGTTCCGTACCTAAAGACTGGAAAGCCGCACACGTCACACCAACACTAAAGAAAGGAGGTAGGAGTAATCCGCTACATTACAGACCTATGTCACAGACGTAGATTTGCATTGCAACTTTGAAACATATGCTATGTTCGAACATTATGAATTGGCTCGAAAAAATTATCTACTGGCACACAGACAGCACTGATTCAAAAAATATTGCTAGTGTGCAACACAACTAGATTCTCATTCTCACGAAGCAATGAGTACTATCGACTGGGGATCTCAAATTAATTTCATATTTATATATTTCCAGAAGGCTTTTGACACCGCTACCTACTACTGGCTTCTAATCAAATTGCGTGTTACAGCGTGTCATCTGAACCGTGCTTCTGGATTCGTGTCTTCCTGTTAGAGAGCTCACAGTTCGTAGCAATTGACGGAAAATCATTGAGTAAAACAGAAGTAATATCTGGCGTTTCACGAGGAAGTATCAAACACACACTCTTCTATCCGTGCTCTATATAAACGAACAGAAGTCAATTGAGCAGCCCTCTTAGATTGTTTGCTGTTGTATACTGCTAGTAAGGTCATCAAAAGATCAGAGCGAATTGCTAGGTCATTTACATCATTATGGTGCGGATATTGTCAACTGAATCTAAATAACGAAACGTGTGAGGTCGCACACATGATTATTAGAAGGAATCAGTTAAATTTCGGTATATAAACGAACAGAAGTCAATTGAGCAGCCCTCTTAGATTGATTGCTGTTGTATACTGCTAGTAAGGTCATCAAAAGATCAGAGCGAATCGCTAGGTCATTTACATCATTATGGTGCGAAGATTATCAACTGAATCTAAATAACGAAACGTGTGAGGTCGCACACATGAGTACTAGAAGGAATCAGTTAAATTTCGGTAACAAGATAAATCACAAATATCTGAAGGCTGTCATTTCAGCTAAATACCTAGGGATAACAGTTACGAACAATTTAAATTGGAAAGATCACATTGGTAATGTAGTGCGGAAAGTGAACCATTTAAATTGGAACGATCACAGAGATCATGTTGTGTGGAAAGCGAACCAAAGATTGCTTTTATTGGTAGAACACTTGAGAGATTCAACAGGTCGACTAAAGAGACTGCATACACTACACTTGTCCGTTCAAAAAAAATGGTTCAAATGGCTCTGAGCACTATGCGACTTAACTTCTGAGGTCATCAGTCGCCTAGAACTTAGAACTAATTAAACCCAACTAACCTAAGGGCATCACACACATCCATGCCCGAGGCAGGATTCGAACCTGCGACCTTAGCGGTCGCGTGGTTCCAGACTGTAGCGCCTAGAACCTCTCGGCCACTTCGGCCGGGTTGTCCGTTCTCTTCTGGAGAAATGCTGCGCGGTACGGGATTCATATCAGATAGGAGTAACGGATGGTATCGAGAAAGTCCAAAGGAGGGCAGCTCACTTTTTCTTATCACCAAGTAGGGAAGAATGTCTTGTTGTTACGGTAGGCATGTTTGGGTGGCAATCAATAATTATAATAAAAAGAAGTGTTTCTCTTTGTGGCATAGTTTTTTCACGAGATTTCAATCACCAACTTTCTCTTCCAAATGCGAAGATACTTTTTGCTGCACACATACAATACGAGAAATCATCATCTTAATAAGACAAGAGAAATCAGAGCTCGCGCTGAAAGATGAGAGTGTTCGATATTTCCGCACGCTTTCGATAGTAGAGGGCTAGTAAACTAGCGTTATCGTGGGCCGACGAACCCCCTTCCAGGCACTTAATTGTGAACTGCAGACAAGTCACGTAACGTAGAAGTGTGTTTAGATGTACATGGAACTGGGCTAAAAATTAAGCTACCCATGTCCCTGCTGTTTCATGCTGAAGAAGTCCCGTGGTCTCTGGCCCTCTCCACACTTGCCACACTTGCGTCTGACAAACGTCCGGTCTCAGACATACTCTAGGCTCGTTAATAATGAGACACTTTTTGTCAGGTAAGGGGAGAATGGCGGAACACACTATTCGTTTCTAAAGTAACAACATTTAACTCCAAAACCCAGAAACATATTGTTACATCCCTTAAACTACGGACTGGGCCAGACATTAAGAACGGTGCGACACAGAATGAAAGAACACATGAGCCACACCAGGCCGCTCCAGCCCTACAAAACAGACGTTGCTGATCACGTTCGCTCCTGGAAACACGCTATTATTTCGCAGAAACAAACCTCGCTGCGCCGGCTACCACCTCTTCGGAGAGCGCAGTAACGGAGGCTACCGTAATTCTTCTTTCGTTAAAAGTCATGAATCGGGACGACGGTTACAACTTCAGTAAAGTTCAGAGTCCTAGAAAAAAACTCTTACATTCCTCGCGACAACGCGCTTCCGGCCACCCGGCGGGTTAAATTGACGTCTCACGCCCGAGGCTGAGAAGTGACGTCACTCGCCTGAGGCTGAAGAGTGACGTCACACGCCTGAGGCAACGCCGCTAGCGGTAGGTCACTCTCCAGCGCAGTCGTTGCATTAATAACACTGCTTTGGAGAATGAAAAATATTACACGATAAATTTCCTTATGAAGACCTAAGCGACGTACATAAAGTTACTGAAAATTATCTTCTGTTATTAAAATGAACTTCAAGTCGTTATTTTTTGTATTGTATTCTCTGTCGTAAATCAGCGAGCGTTGTGGAACTAAAGATTTACTTGCGCTCAGCGAACTTTATCGTTGTAGGGTTTTACATAATACTGTCCGAGTAACCAAAATTAATATATTTACACATGTAATCTGAAATAATCCTGAAAAATTATTCGACCAAGTACAAAATAATGGTGACATAGAAAATTAGAAAGCAGTTTTGAAGTGCAATACCAGCTGTAGTATGATAAACGATAAAAAATAGTAATAAACCATAGTTGTCAAACTTTTGACAACCAAACGATACAAACATGTTTGAAGTTCGTGAAATGGTTGCGTGTTGCAACGAATACTGTTAAAGCACTGTTACTGTATTACGCTTTAGGAAACAAAGGAAACGCAAACTTCGTAAGCAATGTAAAATATAGAAAACATCTCGCATAGTAACTACCCTTTCCACAAACGAACTGTCTAGATAAAAAAATCTGCTTACCAAGCGGCGTCATTAAAACACACATGAAAGTTAGGAAATTTGAAAGCTTTCGGAGCCAGTAACTTCTTCTGCGAGAAGGGTTGAAGGGGAAGGAAGAGCGATGAAGGTCATTGACTGGTTAAGGTTACAAAATGGGGAGAAATAAAGAAAATTTGCCCGGGACACCATGCCAGGGGAGACATCCCGGGCAGGATGAGAAGGGAAGAAATTCTCCAACAATCAGTCTTTCATATATTCACTATTGGAAAAGTTTTATAACATCTCAAATACGAATTTAATGAAAAATTACCAAATTGGCAACACAGTTCTTGGTTAACCTTAGCCGGCCGTTGTCGCCGAGCGGTTCTAGGCGCTTCAGCCCGGAGCCGAGCTGCTGCTACAGTCGCAGGTTCGAATCGTGCCTCGTACATGGATATGTGTGATGTCCTTAGGTTAGTTAGGTTTAAGTAGTTCTATGTCTAGGGGACTAATGACCTCAAATGTTAAGTCCCATAGTGTTCAGAGCCATTTGAACCATATGGTTAACCTTATGCGCAGAAAGTTCGTAAACTGATATTGGCAGTGGAAACTTCATGTATGTTAACGGACAAAGTATATTACATAAAAGATAGCGGATTTTCATTAGTAGAAAAAGCATTTAACCGAATTCCGATTGAGTTATCATTCAAAGGCACACTGTAGAGAAAAAGTTTGTCAAAAAATTGCAGGAAATTACGAGTAATACAAAAGAATCGTAAACCACATCAAGTCGGGAACTTACATAGAGGATATTCTAATCAGGCAAATAGTTATTACATACACCTGGCCAACCATTTCCTAATACTTCTCAACGAAAACTACACAATCACAAAACAGCAAAGACTGCTATTCACCACTACACCCTTGACCGTAGGTAAAGGCAACGACAACAACGTGCAAATATAAATTCCTGTTCTTGTTTTGCAGTGCATGTACAACTACATAACGGATAACGAAGAGCTGCTGCCAACTGCTGCCAATGACCAATAAGAACGTTATTATGGTCAAGCTATAACAATGCCGCACTACATTATGAGAAACTAGCATTGAGACATAAAAATAAGAACATTAACAACGTAAGCTGTATGAACAATGAATACGTCAAGGCCGGCCAAGAATTCTGCACATGTGCAGTGCTCTCACTCTTGTGCAGAGCGCTGTCCCCTGGCTGCACACTTCCCCCTATACAGTGCTATGACATACTGTCAGAGTGTAAGGTGAGGGAATAAAGTGAAACTGCGAATGCACAGCAATGGCAATTTAGTTACGCAAGGAGCACTGAACGTCTTGTGTGTGGTGTGACTTCATATAAAAAAGATTCGCAACAACGTATGTCACAAACAAAACAAATTTTCAGTATTATTTAATTATTCTTGGCGTGCTAAGGACATAATCAAATTTTCATTTGGTATAAACTGTCAGCATACGAACAGTTTCAGGTCCGGATGGAATCCCAACTCTGTTTCACGAGGAGCACTGTAGGGCAATCGCCCCATCCCTAGCCTGCATTTATCGTGAATCTCCCGTCCAACAAAGTCACAAGTGACTGGAAAAAAGCGCAGGTGACTCCAGGGTATAAAGAGGGCAAAAAAACGGACCCACAAAATTGCAGACCACTATCCCTAGCTTCGGTTTGCTGCAGAGTCCTTGAACATATTCTCAGTTCGAATATATTAAACTTTCTTGAGACCGAGAAGCTTATATCCACGAATCAGCATGTTTTTAGAAAGCATCGCAAGTGCGCAAGGCAACTTGCCCTTTTCTCACACGATATACCGCGAATAACCGATGAAGGGCACGAGGCACTTCACAGATTTCTACATTTCCGAAAAGCATTGGACGCGGTGCGCCATTGCAGGCTGTTAACGAAGGTACGAGAACATGTGAGTGACTCGAAGACTTCTTCAGTTGTAGAAACTGATATGTTGCCCTCGACGGCAAGTGTTCATCAAGAGGCAAGGGTGCCGTCAGGAGCGCCCCAGGGAAGTGTGGTAGGTCTGCTGCTGTTCTATGTATACATAAATGGTTTGCCGGACAGGGTGGGCAGCAATCTGCGGTTGTTTGCTGATGACACAGTGGTGTACAATAAGATGTCGAAGAAGATACAAGACAACGTAGGCAAAATTTCCTGTTGGTGTGATGAATGACAGCTTGTCCTAAATATGGAGAAATGTAAGTTAATGCGGATGACTAGGAAGATCAAACCTATAATGTTAGGATACACTATTACTATTGCCCTGCTTCACACTGTTAAGTAGTTTAAATATCTGGGCGTAACGTTGCGAAGCGATATGAAATGTAACAAGCACCTGACAACTGTAGTAGGGAAGGTGAATGGTCGACTTCGGTTTATTGGGAGAATTTCGGAAAGAGTGGTACATGTGTAAAGGAGACCGCATGTAGGACGCTGATGCGACTTTTTCTTGAGTACTGCTCGAGTGTTTGGGATGCGTACCAGCTAGGATTGAAGGAAGACATCGAGGTATTTGACAGGCGGGCTGCTAGATTTGTTACCGGTAGGTTCGGACAACACGTGAGTGTGGCAGATATGATTTGGGGACTCAAATGGGAAACCACCGGAGGGAAGGCGACGTCCTTTTCGAGAAACGCTACTGAGAAAATTTAGAGAACCGGCACTTGAAGCTGACTGCCACACGATTCTACTGCTGGCAACATATACTACTGGCCATTAAAATTGCTACACCAAGAAGAAATGCAGATGATAAACAGGTATTCATTGCACAAATATATTATACTACAAGTGACATGTGATTACCTTTTCACGCAGGTTGGGTGCATAGATTCTGAGAAATCAGTACCCAGAACAACCACCTGCAGCCGTAACAACGGCCTTCATATGCCTGGGCATTGAGTCAAACAGAGTTTGGATGGCGTGTACAGGTACAGCTGCCCATGCAGCTTCCATACGGTACCACGATTCATCTAGAGTAGTGACTGGTGTATTGTGAGGAGCCAGTTGCTCGGCCACCATTGACCAGGCGTTTTCAATTGGTGAGAGATGTGGAGAATGTGCTGGCCAGGGCAGCAGGCGAACATTTTCTGTATCCAGAAAGACCCGTACAGGACCTGCAACATGCAGTCGTGCATGATACTGCAGAAATATAGGGTTTCGAAGAGATCGAATGAAGGGTAGAGCCACGGGTCCTAACAGATCTGACATGTAACGTCCACTGTTCAAAGTGTCGTCAATGCGAACAAGAGGTGACCGAGACGTGTAACCAATGGCACCCCATACCACCACGCCGGGTGATAGGGCACTATGGCTATGACGAATACACGCTTCCAATGTGCGTTCACCGCGATGTCGCCAAACACGGATGCGACCACCATGATACTGCAAACAGAACCTGGATTCTACATCTACATCTACATGACTACTCTGCAATTCACATTTAAGTGCTTGGCAGAGGGTTCATCGAACCACAATCATACTATCTCTCTACCATTCCACTCCCGAACAGCGCGCGGGAAAAACGAACACCTAAACCTTTCTGTTCGAGCTCTGATTTCTCTTATTTTATTTTGATGATCATTCCTACCTATGTAGGTTGGGCTCAACAAAATATTTTCGCATTCGGAACAGAAAGTTGGTGACTGAAATTTCGTAAATACATAGATCTCGCCGCGAAGAAAAACGTCTTTGCTGTAATGACTTCTAACCCAACTCGCATTTCATATCTGCCACACTCCCTCCCCTATTACGTGATAATATAAAACGAGCTGCCCTTTTTTGCACCCGTTCGATGTCCTCCGTCAATCCCACTTGGTAAGGATCCCACACCGCGCAGCAATATTCTAACAGAGGACGAACGAGTGTAGCGTTAGCTGTCTCTTTAGTGGACTTGTTGCATCTCCTAAGTGTCCTGCCAATGAAACGCAACCTTTCCCTTGCCTTCCCCACAATATTATCTGTGTGGTCTTTCCAAATGAAGTTGTTCGTGATTTTAACACCCAGGTACTTAGTTGAATTGACAGCCTTGAGAATTGTACGATTTATCGAGTAATCGAATTCCAACGGATTTCTTTTGGAACTCATGTGGATCACCTCACACGTTTCGTTATATAGCGTCAACTGCCACCTGCCACACCATATAGCAATCTTTTCTAAATCGCTTTGCAACTGATACTGGTCTTCGGATGACCTTACTAAATTACAGCATCATCTGGGAACAACCTAAGAGAACTACTCAGATTGTCACCCAGGTCATTTATATAGATCAGGAACAGCAGAGGTCCCAGGACGCTTCCCTGGGGAACACCTGATATCACTTCAGTTTTACTCGATGATTTGCCGTCTATTACTACGAACTGCGCCCTTCCTGACAGGAAATCACGAATCCAGTAGCACATCTGAGACGATACCCCATAGGCCAGCAGCTTGATTACGCTTGTGAGGAACGGTGTCAAAAGATTTCCGGAAATCCAGAAATACGGAATCAACTTGAGATCCCCTGTCAATAGCGGCCATTACTTCGTGCGAATAAAGAGCTAGCTGCGTTGCACAAGAACGATGTTTTCTGAAACCATGCTGATTACGTATCAATAGATCGTTCCATTCGAGGAGATTCATAATGTTTGAATACAGTATATGCTCCAAAAACCTACTGCAAACCGACGTCAATGATATAGATCTGTAGTTCGATGGATTACTCTTCTTAAACACTGGTGCGACCTGCGCAATTTTCCAATCTGTAGGCACAGATCTATCGGTGAGCGAGCGGTTGTATATGATTGCTATTGTATCAACGTAATCTGAAAGGAACCTATTCGGTATACAATCTGGACCTGCAGACTTGCCCGTATCAAGCGATTTGAGTTGCTTCGCAACCCCTAAGGTATCTACTTCTAAGAAACTTATGCTAGCAGCTGTTCGTGTTTCAAATTCTAGAATATTCCATTCGTCTTCCCTGGTGAAGGAATTTCGGAAAACTGCGTTCAATAACTCCGCTTTAGCGGCACAGTCGTCGGTAACAGTACCATCGGCACTGCGCAGCGAAGGTATTGACTGCGTCTTGCCGCTTGTGTACTTTACATACGACCAGAATTTCTTCGGATTTTCTACCAAATTTCGAGACAATGTTTCGTTGTGGAACCTATTAAAGGCATCCGAAAAATTGACGTTTTGCCATTCGTGCACCCAGGTTCGTCGTTGAGTACACCATCGCAGACGCTCCCGTGTGTCATGCAGCGTCAAGGGTAACCGCAGCTATGGTCTCCGAGCTGATAGTCCATGCTGCTGCCAATGTCGTCGAACTGTTCGTGCAGAGCCGGCCGCGGTGGCCGTGCGGTTCTAGGCACTTCAGTCCGCAACCGCGTGACAGCCACGGTCGCAGGTTCGAATCCTGCCTCGGGCATGGATGTGTGTGATGTCCTTAGGTTAGTTAGGTTTAAGTAGTTCTAAGTTCTAGGAGACTGATGACCTCACATGTTGAGTCCCATAGTGCTCAGAGCCATTTGAACCTTTTCTTTTTTTTTTTTTTTTTTTTGTTCGTGCAGATGGTTGTTGTCTTGCAAACGTCCCCATCTGTTGACTCAGGGATGGAAACGTGGCTGCACTATCCGTTACAGCGATGCGGATAAAATGCCTGTCATCTCGACTGCTAGTGATACCAGGCCGTTGGGATCCAGCACGGCGTTCCGTATTACCCTTCTGAACCCACCGATTCCATATTCTCCTAACAGTCATTGGATCTCGACCAACGCGAGCATCAGTGTCACTATACGACAAACCGCAATCGCCATAGGCTACAATCTGACCTTTATCAAAGTCGGAAACGTGATGGTACGCATTTCTGTTCCTTACACGAGGCATCACAACAACGTTTCACCAGGCAACGCCGGTCAACTGCTGTTTATGTATGAGAAATCTGTCAGAAACTTTCCTCATGTCAGCACGTTGTAGGTGTCGCCACCGGCCCCAACCTTGTGTGAATGCTCTGAAAAGCTAATCATTTGCATATCACAGCATCTTCTTCCTGACGCTTAAATTACGCGTACGTAGCACGTCATCTTCATGGTGTAGCAATTTTAGTGGACAATAGTGTACATTGCGCGTAAGGACCACGAAGATAAAATACAAGAAATAGGGCTCATACGGAGGCATATAGATAATCCCCTTTCCCTCGCTCTATTTGCGAGTGGAACAGGAAAGGAAAAGAATAGTAGTTAAACAGGGTAGCCTCCACTACGCACTGTACGTTGATTTGCGGAGTATCTGTATAGATGTAGATGCAGAAATTTGTGGATTTTCATCACTCAGGTTGCGACATAATCGTAACTTATTTAGTTACGTAATACAAAAAAGCTTTTCAGTCCAAGATGTAGATCGAAGTATTTTATCACGTTTGCAACCTCATTATGAAGACGTGGTAACTCTTCTCCTGGAAATTAACGTAGAGCTTCCGGCCAGTTTTAACCTAAAATGATGGGAATGACATTTCAGATCGATCAGTTCCATTTGCGCATGCACAGGGGTGCTTTCAACATAAGCGGCAAATGGACACGAAATAAGTTCAGAAACAGTTGTAAGACTGGAAGGGTTCTCAAAAGGTTTAAAAAACTGTCTTTGTATTTGCTTCAAAGCCACAATGAATTACTCAAAATTCGCGTTTACTTGATGTTAGTCAGCTGAGGGAAAGAGGTGTGTTTTTTGTCACAATTTTTCTGTTCCACAATGCAATTTTCTAGTTAAATGCATCCACACGAAGTTAAAAATATGTAGGCTCGTATCTTGCAAAGCCCCTATTGTGGGTTCTTTGCAATCAACTCTGTTCCAGACATTCCAGCTTTGGTTCTTACTTTACTTTTTCCTACAGAAATTCTAAAACAGCTAGTTTTAAATCAAAAAAACGTTTCAGTAATTAGTTTGCAGTAATATCTAAAGTCTTAATACTCTGCGTTTACTTCCACAGAAACTGTTGCAGCTAGTAGTGTAATGATATTTACTATTCGTACCACAAATTCCTCCACCTCCTCCATCCCGAAAAATTTAGCGTGAAGTGCTGCTTGACGTTCAGAGCATTAAATTCCACCTATCAATCAGTATAATTTTTTGCTCTTTCATTGGCAACAAATTTTTTAAATTTCTTGTGCATGGTATTTTAATGTCGTTCCATAGCAAATCTGCCGTACCCATCGATTATTCAAATGCACAATAGATACTAAGAATTCTTATCCTTCATTTTTGTGATTCCTACTTCGTTAGAGCGACAAGTCAACTAATCTGATGGTGTGTGTACCGAAGGTCTTACAGTACGCACACCACACCTTCTTTTTTTTTTTTTTTTTTTTTGCATCAGAGTGCCCTAGCAACTTGCACTGCATTACGATGCCACACTACGTGTGCTTGGTTGACTACAACGTCCGCAAATGACAACTACCATCCGTGTACCTAACTTTAAAACACTGGGACACGGGTATTCACTTCCTTCGGTGTGGTCTGAGAGGTAAACTAACACTGTAATGCATAACACAGCCAGTACATGGCGAATGGTTTTAATTGCTGTCCACATTGATAGCGAGGATCTCAAGCTATGCAATAAGACCACAAGCAGCACATGTACGAAAACAGATTTAACATGGCGGACGTGGTACACGGATACCCCCAATTCTTTTGAATAGTGTGCTAAATGAGTGGAAATGCAACGTGAAACAAGCTGGATGGCGTATTAAAAAACCAACCCTGATCCTTGCATACTGGACGAAGCATTGATCGGAACAAAAATACCTAAACTCTCATACAATAGGACATACGTAAGAACATAAAACTGAAAAATTGTGTAATATAGAATTACGTCAATGCAATGTTAGCAAGCAATGACCCGCCGGGGTAGCCGAGAGCACTAACGCGCTGCTTCCTGGACTCGGGTAGGCGCACCGGCCCCCGGATCGAAACTGCCCGACGGTTTAACGACGACGGCCGGTGTGACGGCCAGCCTGGATGTGGTTTTTAGGCAGTTTCCCACATCCTAATAGGTGACTGTCGGACTGGTCCCCACGTCCCGCCTCAGTTACACGACTCACAGTCATTTGAAACACATCCGCACTTTCCATGATTTACACTGGACACAGACAGATGGGGTACTCTGATTCCGACCCGGCCACCCCTTCACACTAACATGCCAAATCCGATTTAACCACGCCAACCCCGCGCAAAAATGCGGGACAAAGGCGCAAGCGATAGAATAGAATAGAACTGATAGCGAAGATCTCAAGCTATGCAATAAGACCACAAGCAGTATATATACCAAAACTGGTTTAACATAGCCTACGTGATACACGGATTCCACTAATTCTTTTGAAGAGTGTGTTAAATGAGTGGAAATGCAACATGAAATACGAGTTGTATGGATGACTTAATGAAAAAACAACCTTGATCCTTGCATTATGGACAAAGCCTTGATCGGAATAAAGATATCTAAACTCTCATACAGTAAGACATACATAAGAACACAAAACTCAAAAATGGTGTAATATAGAATTACGTCAATGCAGTGTTAGCAAGCAATGCTCTTACCGGAAATCCTCAAGCAGCTAACACACTGAATACGTAGAATAAATTAAGTGATGCAGGCACAGACCACGGGGAGAAAAACAGCAGCAGAGTCCGGCATCGTTCCACTGCCACATGGGCCGCACCAACTCAAACCCGAACTGCCTAGTCACCAGCATGGTCGGCAGGACTCTGCCTTCGAAGTTCAGCGTGCAGATATGCTTCACTATACATCAAAGCGATGAGTTCCGTCGAGTACCAAACCATGGAATTGATCAGGGCCGCTCCACGACATGCAGCGTGTGCGAGCCATGTGTGGGCCGAGGCTCGGCCTGCCACTCGGGATTGTTCGGCCCTTCTTGGAAGTGCCCGGAACAGAGCGAAATTTCGTTTAGCATTGCGCTGCAGCATTTTGCAGTGACACTGCTCTCTAAGTTCGGCAGAATCGTGGTGTCAGTGCTGTTTGCCCTTCGCTATTTGTTCGTGGTATGAATGACGTTCACTGGTCCACTGGCTGTTTGCACAAAAAGAGGCAGTCTGCAATCCTTTAAAAAGAGTGGTAATGACGGAGAAGAGGGGTGAGAATTTTCAGTTCGCGTAAGCGACAGGTACTGCTTATTTGCTGTGAAACGAAATTATAGTACCAAGCAGAAAGAATTTGAACTTTTAGATGACAGTGAAAGAGTAGGAAGTTAAGAAGATCGAATGATAGGATTCATTGCCCTCCACACCAAGAAACACTTTGTGCTGAAGTTGCAGGCATGCAACACTTGAAGACATTGTTGGCATGAATAGTAAAATTTCTGAAAACGCACCCATAATTCGCTTTTTCAGTTGCAACAGTTTTCAGTGGAAATGAACGAAGATTATGAAGATTTGATATACAACTGAAAAGAACGTTGGTTAAGTCAAGGGACATGCCTGGAACGATTTTTCTATTTAAAATCTCGCTATTGTTGAATTTATGAGGGAAAAAGGAGTGCGAGAACGAAAATTAGAACATCCGGAATGGATTGTTGACACCGCATTTTTAGTGGACTTGACTGCACACTGCCCACGGTAACGCAATGTGGGGTAGCTTCTTCCTGATTTAAAGGGGATGCATTTAAAAAGAAAATCGCGTTGTAGAAGGGACACATTCTGACAAAGATAATCCACTTCCCTAACCTCACTGGCGGTAAAGAAAGCGTGATGTTCGAATATTTCATTACGGTCTTTCAGGAATTACAACTATAGTCTTATAAAGACTATAGTCTTATAAAGATTATCAATCTGTTTTTAAGAACGTTTGCTGTTTCACTTGAAAGTGTCCCTGTGCACGTGCAGATGTAACTGATTGACCTGCAAGATAATTCTAGTTTTAGTTGAAAATCTTTTTACGTTGAAACTGTCCAGGATGTCTACATTGCTTTTCTTATGTAGCTTTTCCAAGTCTCCGTAATGAAGCTGCAAAAGTGCTACAATATTTCGATCGATGTATTCGTGTGAAAGATTTTTTTCCGGTTGTGAAACTAAATAAATCATGATAACATGGAAATATAAGTGCAAAACTCTGTGAAACTGTCTGCGTCTGTGCATATGCCGACAGTATGTACCAGATACAATCGTATTATATCTTCAACGCAACAAAACTTATTAATTAATACTGAAAAATTGTTTTTGTGATGTACAGTGTTAAGAAACGTGAAATTATAAAACGAAGTCGTATGCAGTACGACTGCACAGCCATTTTTTATGCGGCGCGTTCGCCGTTTCCCCCCTTCTCCCTCCCCACACGCAGACAGCACCGCGTGACGGTGGGCGAAATGTCAAATGGGGCTGAGCGCTTTGGTTCTTGAGGCCGGGCGTGGCCACCCCTGGAGTAGATAGTCTTTGAGCCATGTTAGTGACCTGAAACTCATGCCTCTAAAAGATTGTTTTCACTATCATATTCCACTGTATCCATCTACCTGTCTACAGCTACCAGTACCCTCAGTTTATAGCTAACTGATTGTAACCTACGTTGATAGTTTTATTTCGTATGAACTAAGATAAGCTGTGCCACTTTTTTAATATCGATATGACTGCTTTCAACTATTTATATTGTAGATGTTGTATCCAATAATGAATGTAAATCTTACATAACATCCGTGTTGCTACATAAATATAATCTAATATTTGTAAAATAATTAGATGTGCGAGATGGTCTGCCGGGATTAATAAATCAATCTATGTAAATAAAAAATTAAGTTTCCGTTTCTTTTAAAGTCTTGAATCTCCGAAAAATGTTCTCCAAATACTCTGAAATTTTGACACAATGTTGCGTACAATTACAGGGGTGTTTTTATATACTTTCTGAAGTGCCAACTGTCGAACGTAAAATAAATATACATTCATATGTATTGTAAAAGTATGTATGCTCTACATCTCCTCGTAAACCACAGTTCCAATTCCAGCCAACGTGGTAGACACATCACTTATTGTCTAGAATGTATCACTGTGGAGGCAAGCACCAACTCCCTATGAAAGGAACTGGGGTAGGGGTGAAAAGCAATGCAGCCTACGATGCATAAATAGCTGTACTTTATTCATCCAGTAACTGAGAATGGGAGACTGGGGCACTTTCAACAAGTTTTACAATTAATTTCAAACCTTCACACAACTTCTTCTCACTTAACCCCTCCACAAATTCATGAAAGGAAAGAAAAATTTATCTTTTACTATATTTTCGCTGTTCGTGCAGTAAAACTGTAGTATGAAGCAATACCTTCTATTTAATTGCTCCTTTAATATTAACTGTATTCCCGACAAATCTTGCAGACGGTATTCATGGGGTGAGGGGGAGTGGGAGCGAGAGTGGTCAACAGTCTTCTGACTGGTTTGACGAGGCCCGCTATCAATTCCTCTCGTGTACCAACATTTTCATGTGAGAGTAGCACCTGCAACCTATGACCTCAATTATTTGCTTGATGTTTTCAAATCTCTGTCTTCCTCTACAGTTTTTGCCCTCTACAGCTCTCACTAGTACCGCAGAAGTCATTCACCGAGCGAGGTGGCGCAGTGGTTAGCACACTGGACTCGCACTCGGGAGGACGACGGTTCAATCCCCTGTCCGGCCATCCTAATTTAGGTTTTCCGTGACTTCCCTAAATCGCTCGAGGCAAATGACGGGATGGTTCCTTCGAAAGGGCGCGGCCGACTTCCTTTACTAATCCAATGAGACTGTCTGGCCTCCTCCCCCAAAGCAACCCAACCTAAGAAGTCATTCACTCACGTCTTAACAGATCTTCTATCATCCTGTCCCTTCTCCATATCAGTGTTTTCCACATATTCCTTTCCTCTCCGATTGTGTGCATAAACTCCTTATACCTTACCTTATCAGTCTAGCTAATTTGTCAATATACGTCTATAGCACCACATCTAAAGTGCTTCGATTCTCTTCTGTTCCGGTTTTCCCACAGCCCATGTTCCACTAACATACAATGCTGCACTCCAGACGTAGATTCTCAGAAATATCTTCCTCAAATAAAGGCCTATGTTTGATACTAGTAGACTTCTCTTGGCCAGGAATGCCCTTTTTGCCATTGCTAGTCCGCTTTTGATGTCCTCCTTGCCCCGTCCGTCATTGGTTATTTTACTGCCTAGGTAGCATATTTCCTTATCCACTTTGTGATCATCAATCCGGATGTTAAGTTTCTCTCTGTTCTCATTTCTGCTACTTCTCATCACTTTTGTCTTTCTTCTCTTTAATATAAATCCATATTCTGCACTCATTACATTATTCATTCAGTTCAGCAGATAATGTAATATTTCATTTTCTCTCAGGATAGCGAAGTCATCAGCGAATCATATCATGGATATCCTTTCACCTTGAATTTTAATTCCACTCTTGAACCTCTCTTTCATTTCCATCACTGCTTCTTCGATGTACAGATTGAACAGTAGGGGCGAAAGACTACATCTCTGTCTTACACCCTTTTTAATCCGAGCACTTCGTTCTTAATCGTGCACACTTATTATTCCCTCTGAACTCTTGTACATATTGTATAGTACCAGTCTCTCCCTACAACGTACCCATGTTTTTCACAGAATCTCGAACAACTTGCAACATTTTACATTGTCGAACGCTTTTTCCAGGTCGACAAATCTTATGAGCTTACCTTGATTTTTCTTTAGTCTTAATTCCATTATCAACCGCAACGTCAGAATTGTCACTCTCGTGCCTTTTCCTTTTCTGAAGCCAAACTGACAGTCATCTAGCAAATTCTCAATTTTCTTTTCCATTATTCTGTATATTGTTCTTGTCAGCAACTTCATGCATGAACTGTTAAGTTGATTTTGCGATGATACTCCCACTTGTCGACTCTTGCAGTCTTCGAAATTCTATGGATGAAATTTTTCCGAAATTTAGTGGTATGTTCTGAATTATCATTTTGTTGCCACTTCCCCCCATTATTGTAAAAATTCTGATGGGGTGTGATCCATCCCTTCCGCCTTATTTCATTTTACGTCCTCAAGAGCTCATTTAAATACTGAATCCCCTATCTCTTCTAAATCGACTCCTGTTTCTTCTTCTATCAGACAAATCTTCCCCCTCAAAGAGGCTTTCAATGTATTTTTTCTGTCTACCAACTCTCTCATCTGCATTTAAGAGTGGAATTTCGGTCGCACTCTAAATCTTACCATCCTTGCTTTTAATGTCACCGAAGGTTGTTTTGACTTTCCTGTATGCTGAGTCGGTCCTTCCGACAATCATTGCTTTTTCGATTTCTTCACATTTTCGATGTAGCCATTCGTCTTAGCTTCCCTGCACTATCTATTTATTTTATTCCTGAGCGACTTGTATTTCTGTATTCCTGAGTTTCCCGTAACATTTTTGCACTTCCTCCTTTCAACGATCGAAAGAAGGTATTTCTTCTGTTACCCACTTCGCAGTTATCTTCTTTATTCCCAAAGTTTTCTTTCCAGCTTCTGTGATGGCCCTTCTTAAATATGTCCATTCCTCTCCAACTGTACTGCCTAATGTGCTATTCCTTATTGCTGTATCTGTAGCCATAGAGAGCTTCAACGGTATCTCGTCATTTCTTAGTTCTTCCTGACTAATGTCTTAAACTTCAGTCTACTTTTTGTCACTACTAAATTGTAATCTGAGTCTATATCTGCTCCTGGGTACGCCTTACAGGCCAGTATCTGATTTCGGAATCTCTGTCTGACCATGACGTAATCTAACTGAAATCTTCCCGTATCACCCGGCCTTTTCCAAGTATACTTCCTCCTCTTGTGATTCCGGAACAACGTATTTGCTGTTACTAGCTGAAATTTATTACAGAACTCAATTAGTGTTTCCCCCCTCTAATTCCTTGTCCAAAGCCCATATTCTCCTGTAATCTTTTCTTCTACTCCTTCCCCTACTACTGCATTCCAGTCTCCCATGACTATTAGATTTTCATATCCCTTTACGTACTGTATTACCCTTGCAATATCCTCATATACTTTATCTGCTCATCTTCAGCTTACCACGCCTGCATGTACACCTGAACCATCGTTATCGGTGTTGGTTTGCTGTCGATTCTAATTAGAATAATCCTATCACTGAACTGTTAACAGTAACACTCTCTCTAGCCTACCTTCCTATTCATAACAAATCCTACTTCCGTTATCCCATTTTCTGCAGTTGTTGATATTGCCCTGTACTCGTCTGACCAGAAATCCTTGTCTTCTTTCCATTTCACTTCACTGCCCCTACTATATCTAGACTGCGGTTTACATTTCACTTTTCAGATTTTCTAGTTTCCATACTACGTTCAAGCTTCTGACATTCCACGCCCCGACTAGTAGAACGTTATCCTTTCGTTGATTATTGAACCTTGTTATCATGGCAGTCCCCTCCCCGAGATCCGAATGGGGGACTATTCCGGAATTTTTTTTTGCAAATGGAGAGATCATCAGGACACCTTTTCAATTACAGGCCACATGTCCTGGGATACACGTTACATACCTTTAATGCAGTGGTTTCCATTGCCTTTTGCATCCTCATGCCGTCGATCATTGCCCCTTTAAGGGCAGTTTCTCACCCCTAGGACAAGAGTGTGCCCCGAACCTATGTCCGCTCCTCTGCCCTCTTTGACTTCTTATACCGGAACTCTTCGGCTGCCAATGCTGATTATTAACCAAATTTTAAGCAGTGGCTGGTTTCCAACCCGGGTTTGAGAATGTTTTGATCGCTAATCATAGCCACTGCTCCTAGACACCAGATGCTTCAGCACGTGTAACGTCATAAGCACTGTGATGTGTAGAAAAGTGCTGCATCATGCATGACGTTTAAAGTTAATACTTATTTGCTACTAACTCCATTCGCAACACATTATGCAGGCAGTATCCCCGTATGCCGCTGAATGAACGTAGAACTATATATAATTTTACAACACACAGTTCAGATGCTATGTCACCAAATACGAGATGCTTGAAAACTTGCCACATCATGCATCACGCTTTAGTTTATTACTTTTTTTACCACTACCTCCATACGGAACACATTACGCAGACAGTATCCACATATGTCGCTGAATATACGTATAAAAATATATCGTTGTACCACACATAGTTAAGCAGACATGACGTTATAAATATCGAGATGAGTCAATATGAAACTGCAAGATGAAATATGCTACATATACAGGGGAACCATGTGTACAAATACATGTCAAATATGTTAAATTTGTATGAAATACATTTGACGTATGTGTATGTGGACAAAGAGATGGGCCGAAAGCTCATCTCATGCTCCTCGAACAATTTCAAGCAAATTTGGAATACATATTAGTTACAATATGGAAAGTAATACTGGGGGGTAAAAATCACCAGCCTCCTACTGGGTGGACGTGATGACGTGGATAGAGAGGGGGGAAGACGAGATGGACAGACAGAGAGAGTCAAGGCGTAGATGGACACAGATAATGGGGAAGGGAGAGGTGAGAGGGGGTGAGGAGAGGAACATATGAACATGTAAAGTAGATGAGGAAATAGAAAGTTAAAGGGAGATGGACATAGAGAGACATAGAGATAGATACTACAGAGAAAGGAAAGAGGAGGAAATGGTCAGGAAGAGGGCAGGGAAGAGCAGGGGGACAAAGAAAGGGAGAGGAGGAGATAGAGGGAAAGAGGAGAGTAAGATGGGTTTGCAGGAAACGGACAGAGAGAGGGGGGGAGGACGTGGACAAAGACAGAGGGAGGAGTAAATGGAATTAGAGGGGAACGAGGAGTAGGACAGAGAGTGGGGGTTGGAGGAAGTGGACAGTGAGAGATGGTGGAGTACATGGACAAAGAAGGAGGAAGGAGGGGCGAGGTGGTATAGGAGGAAATGAAGTAAATGAAGAAAAGGATAAATAAATATCCTGGCAACGGCAGGGAGAGAACGAGAGAAAGAGAGAGAGAGAGAGAGAGAGGAAACGTATATGTATAAAGAGAAAACGTTGCCATAAATCTCGAAAAATCTTGACTGATTTACTTCAGTTTCTTACTCGCTGCTTTAATAAAAATCCTGAAAGGCACAAGCTGTGCCTTTGTTAATATATACTAATGTAAATATATAATACAGTACGTTGTTAACAAAAATCTCAAACAGTTCTTGATCGATTTACTTTAAATTTTTCCACGATACTCTAATAAACAATCAGAAGGACATCGTCGTCGTCGTCGGCTGATACTCGTATCCGACTTTTCATTTCTCTCCTGAGATTTCCTTTGTCACAGTTCAGGGGTGGAAATGTCTGTGATGGCTTAGAAGTACACTCCTAGCGTGGAACATGCGACCACAGAAATTACAAAAGATGGAAGGTGGAGGACGTAGCTGGGCCTGCAGGAGTTTTCGCCTCTGGCGTTTGTCATTCTCCAGTCTTCGAGGATCCCACTTAAAGTTCTGAAAAGCATTTGAGGTAGTTGAGCGCCAGCGACAGCGATCTTTTGCTGTGGTGGACCAGTCATTCGGATCGATGTTCAAGGTTTTTTAGATTTTGCTTATACCGATCCTTACAGCGTTTAAGAGGGGCACCTCGTGGCCTTTAACCTTTGCTCAGATCACTGTACAGCATTTGACGTGGAAGTCTGTCGTCTTTCATCCGCTGGACATGCCAAACCCATCTTAGTTCGAGCCCAATAATGAGAGCTTCTATACTACTCATTTTCGCTTTCTCAAGAACAGTGGTATTCGACATCAAGTCATCCCATGTCATGTTCATGATATATCTTAGCTTCTGTTGGTTGAAGCGTTCTAGTTTCTACAGATCGCGGTGGTATAATGTCCAGGTTTCGCAACCATAGAGCAGCGTTGAGATGACAACAGCTTTATACACCATCAGATTTGTGTATAGTGTTAGGTCTTTATACAGAAAGACACACGCCCGCATCTCGTGGTCGTGCGGTAGCGTTCTCGCTTCCCACGCTCGGGTTCCCGGGTTCGATTCCCGGGGGGTTCAGGGATTTTTTCTGCCTCGTGATGGCTGGGTGTTGTGTGATGTCCTTAGGTTAGTTAGGTTTAAGTAGTTCTAAGTTCTAGGGGACTGATGACCATAGATCTTAAGTCGGCGTCGCCATGGGGAGCCCTTTGTCGCCCGTGGTAGCTAATCTCTTTATGGAGGACTTTGAGGAGAAAGCACTTGAGTCTGCTGTTCTAAAGCCTACGGTCTTCTGGCGGTACGTAGATGATACTTTTGCTGTATGGCCTCATGGCAGACAGGAACTGGAGAAATTCCTTCATCACTTTAACTCATTACATGAGAACATCAAATTTACGATGGAGATTGAAAAAGAGGGCACTTTACCATTTCTAGACGTACTAGTACGCCGTAAAAATGATGGGTCATTAGGACATTCTGTGTACAGGAAAGCGACTCACACAGATCTGTATCTCCAGGCGTCAAGCTGCCATCACCCAGCACAAACAGCCGGTGTTCTCAGTACCTTAATACATCGTGCGCATATAATATCGGATGATGAAAACCTCCACGCAGAATTAGAACACTTGGAGAAGGTTTTCAAAGAGAATGGCTACACTTCTCGCCAAATAAGGAAGGCCATGCGCAACTATCATAACAAGAAGCAACGCACTGAGGACGCAGATGATGACTTTAAATCAACGGCGTTCCTTCCATACGCTGGGAATGTGTCGTCGAAAATAGGCCGATTACTGAAGAAAAATAAAATCAAGGTTATCTTCCGTCCACCAGCAAAGAACCGGGCCCTGGTTGGATCCGTTAAAGACGATTTACAACTGAAGAAGGCAGGCGTCTACAAAATTCCCTGTGAATGTGGCGCTGCATATATTGGCCAGACGACAAGAACTGTCCATGAACGATGTATAGAACATGAAAGATACACCCGTCTGCGGCAACCGTCAAAATCGGCAGTAGCAGAGCACTGTATTTCTTTGGGACATTCAATGGAATACAATGTAACAAAAATTTTATCCCCGGTTTCCGGTTTTTGGGATTCCGTAATCAAGGAATCAGTGGAAATACGTCTTGCCAATAATCTTATAAATCGTGACAACGGCTTTCAGCTGGATAAAAATTGGAATCCTGTTATTAAAATTATACAATCACAGCGGAATCGACAGTGTCATTCGATACTCAATGACTAGATGAACCTTTATTTCCACCACCGAGGGCAGCACGTACAACTCGGCTATGCTGCGCATGTCAACACCTGACGCATGCGCTGTAGGATGCCAGTACATTTCACATGCGCGAGACTCGGCCTGGGCTCTTCAGTAGTTGTGTACTCACCTGATGATGGCCGGACGTCTCTGGGCCGAAATATCGTGGCAGAATGTCGACGGGATCCGGCTGCATACCCGGAAATTATTAGAAAAAGTCCCATAGTGATCAGAGCCATTTTGAACCAGGAAGACACGTTTTCTGAGACGACCAAATGCTACATGGGAAGGACGTATTCGATTTTCCACGTCTTTTTCAGATGACCAATTAGATGACAATATGCTTCCTAGATCAAGGAAGTGGTCCACTTGTTTCAATGGTGTATCAGAAATGGATATGCTGAAATCGGGAAGGGAAGAATCAGGAGGTGGCTGTGCGAACGCCTTTGTCTTTTGAATATTGATGGAAAGACCAAATCGTTTGTATGCCTTGCAATCAAAAGGTATATATTATTTTGATCAAAAATGCACAAATTTTTTAGCTACGAGAAAGAAAATGCTGCGTTGTGTTGTAAAAATGTGCTGGTTTCTTTCTTTCTCGCAGTCGGTTATAACTACAACAACAAGGCATTTAAACCATTAGACAAATTTTTTCTCACGTGTATTCGTTTTCTTCATATGCAATTTTAAACAAAAATTGTTTATACAACAACGTGCTTTTTTATTTTCTTCCTCGTAGTCAATTTGAACAGCAAACAGGAAATTTGTGTTTATGGTTTATCATTTGAGTAGAATACGACTACTTAATCTGAATCGTCCGATCGTAAGCATTCGTAGAGTTAAAACAATACGAAATACTTTAATTGAAGCTAGTAGCCTCACCGATCCAACAGCTGGGGCGGTATTTCTCATACACTGTAACCAATGATAGCAAAGAATATACTCATTCAAAGCGACTTTAGTTTCCAATCAAATTTTCATTTGCAGTAAATATACAGGGTGTTACAAAAAAGTACGGCAAAACTTTCAGGAAACATTCCTCACACACAAATAAAGAAAAGATGTTATGTGGACATGTGTCCGGAAACGCTTAATTTCCATGTTAGAGCTCATTTTAGTTT
Source organism: Schistocerca americana (assembly GCF_021461395.2). Classification (NCBI taxonomy): domain Eukaryota; kingdom Metazoa; phylum Arthropoda; class Insecta; order Orthoptera; family Acrididae; genus Schistocerca; species Schistocerca americana. The sequence continues at coordinate 787,275,721 of NC_060122.1, read as the reverse complement.
CGTCAGTATGTAATGTACTTCCTCGATTCACCGCCAGTTGGCCCAATTGAAGGAAGGTAATGTTGATTTCGGTGCTTGTGTTGACATGCGACTCATTGCTCTACAGTACTAGCATAAAGCACATGAGAACGTAGCATCAACAGGTTAGTGCTCATCACGAACGTGGTTTTGCAGTCAGTGCAATGTTTGCAAATGCGGAGTTGGCAGATGCCCATTTGATGTATGGATTAGCACGGGGCCATAGCCGTGGCGCGGTACGTTTGTATCGAGACAGATTTCCATAACGAAGGTGTCCCGACAGGAAGACGTTCGAAGGAATTGATCGGCGTCTTAGGGAGCACGGAACATTCCAGCCTATGACTCGCGACTGGGGAAGACCTAGAACGACGAGGACACCTGCAATGGACGAGGCAATTCTTCGTGCAGTTGACGATAACCCTAATGTCAGAGTCAGAGAAGTTGCTGCTGTACAAGGTAACGTTGACCACGTCACTGTATGGAGAGTGCTACGGGAGAACCAGTTGTTTCCGTAGCATGTACAGCGTGTGCAGGCACTACCAGCAGCTGATTGGCCTCCACGGGTACACTTCTGCGAATTGTTCATCCAACAATGTGTCAATCCTCATTTCAGTGCAAATGTTCTCTTTACGGATGAGACTTCATTCCAACGTGATCAAATTGTAGATTTTCACAATCAACATGTGTCGGCTGACGAGAATCCGCACGCAATTGTGCAATCACGTTATCAACACAGATTTTCTGTGAACGTTTGGGCAGGCATTGTTGGTGATGTCTCGATTGGGCCCCATGTTCCTTCACCTATGCTCAATGGAGCACGTTATCATGATTTCATTCGGGATACTCTACCTGTGCTGCTAGAACATGTGCCTTTACAAGTACGACACAACATGTGGTTCATGCACGATGGAGCTCCTGCACATTTCAGTCGAAGTGTTCGTACGCTTCTCAACAACAGATTCGGTGACCGATGGATTGGTGGAGGCGGACCAATTCCATGGCCTCCACGCTCTCCTGACCTCAACCCTCTTGACTTTCATTTATGGGGGCATTTGAAACCACTTGTCTACGCAACCCCGGTACCAAATGTAGAGACTCTTCGTGCTGGTATTGTGGACGCCATTCTCCAGGGCTGCATCAGCGCATCAGGGATTCCATGCGACGGAGGGTGGATGCATGTATCCTCGCTAACAGAGGACATTTTGAACATTTCCTGTAACAAAGTGTTTGAAGTCACCCTGGTACGTTCTGTTGCTGTGTGTTTCCATTCCATGATTAATGTGATTTGAAGAGAAGTAATAAAATGAGCTCTAACATGGAAAGTAAGCGTTTCCGGACGCATGTCCACATAACGTATTTTCTTTCTTTGTGTGTGAGGAATGTTTCCTGAAAGTTTGGCCGTACCTTTTTGTTACACACTGTATACGAGGATCAAAATCAGAGAGAGAGAGAGAGAGAGAAGAAAAGTTGGAGGGGGGAGGGCGCAGGACGCAGAGAGGACGTAGGAGAAGATGGAAAGAGAGAGGGAAATGAGGAAATGGAGTGAGAGTGATGGAGGAGGCGGTGGACGGAGACAGGGAAGGAAGAGTAGAAAGAGAGAGGGGGAAGCAGGAGATGGAGTGGTAGAGAGGGCGGGGCAGGATGTTAGGACCTATATCGTTTACCCATACATATTTAACGATTGCGAAATAATAGCCGGTTTCGCTAGTAGGTACACGGAATGAATGACCTCTATCGGGCACTAAGTTGTGATGACGTGATCAGAGATGTGCGGCGTGCGTCACTCTCTGTGACAGGCTGGAGAACGACTGGCGAAGTATGCTGACGGATTGCAGTGCTATAGCCGCTATCGATTCTCGGCGTTCTGATGACCGACCAGTCGGCCGGCTGCCGGTCGACGTCGATTATCGACTCAGTGGCGCGGCATCGAGTGGCGCCGTTGACAAATAGCGTCGGGCGCTCTTCCGGTTTCCACTCGGCTGCCTCTGTGGAGCAGACGCCGGCTTGATTGGCGCAACGAGCCGGCGGGGGGAGGGAGGAAGGGGTGGGGGTGCGGCTGCAATGGGCAGCGGTATCTCGTCTGGCAGCCCGCAAGAGCGAAGCCGACACGCTGGGTAGTGGCCGCTGCTGATAAAACGAATTGCAACCAGTGAGTCTAATCGACATCGATAGCTTTAATTTGTCCACAAGTTCATCGCCGGGAGAGCTGCCAGCACCCTACGTACTAGAGCGTTGAGTGATAGGCCATAACACGATAGTTTGTTGCTGCTTGACATTGCCCCGTGACGTCAGCAGGCAGCTGTACCCTGGAATTCCTTTCGCTGTTTTGAAGTAAGGTCGTGTGGTATAGATTACAGAGAGCCCGAGGGGCAGGTGCATCCACCTAATTAGAAAGATTTTTCTTGTCCTTCACTCATACTGAAATCTTTCCTTCTAGAAGTGTGAGAGTTGTATAATAAGTATATCTGATACGTGTGGGTGACTGTTATGGGGGTGTATGCGGTAGGCTGTTAAGTTTGTTTAAAAAAGTGGCTCTGAGCGCTATGGGACTCAACTGCTGAGGTCATTAGTCCCCTAGAACTTAGAACTAGTTAAACGTAACTAACCTAAGGACATCACAAACATCCATACCCGAGGCAGGATTCGAACCTGCGACCGTAGCGGTCTTGCGGTTCCAGACTGCAGCGCCTTAACCGCACGGCCACTTCCGCCGGCTGTTAAGTTTGTATTGTATCAGATGCAGCTACTCACGGTGGTCCATTGTGGGCTTTAATTATCGAATGGCTGCGGAACTTGGTACATACGATAATACGTTAAAGCTGAATCGATTTACATTGGAAAGAAATTAGTTCCAATTTTGGCAGCCAGGTGCAAATCTGGCACTATGCGCTGTTCGTGTGGCGGTATGACATTCACAATTCACACTGTCATTTGACACGCCATAACATGAGTGAACAGTATCGCTATCTAGAAAAGAGACTGTTTAATGTGAACGGCAGCAAATACAGGGCTGCAATGATAGTATGCTGACTAAAAGTTCTGACATTAAATTGTTTATTTGAATGAGTAGCGTCTTTTCATTTCAACATATCCGAAAGAACAGATACATTCATATAACTGGTTTGTCTCGATGGGTAATTAAATCACAACCTTCAGTGTCGATCCACATTTACGTTCGACCTCCAGTGGGGATCTAAAAATTGGCGAGCATGGAGGACATGTATGGAGATGTCTGACAGGTGGCACTAGGTGGGAATCTGAGTTGGCAGGGCTCCATGCCGAGATAGTCCGCGCGTTTACGATAAACACTGTGTTTCAGTGGCGCAGAGCTTATCGCAAATGCTTAGTAAGTGGGAGATCCTGGATTCGAATCCCAGTCTGGCAAACATTTTTCACTCGCCGTCATTGATTCCACGCTAAGTAGCAATGCAGCTATCCTTGCCCTTCTACCCCTCTCCCTTCAAATTACATAATTAAATTGTTTACAGAAATGATAGTGAAATTTGTAAATATGGGTGACCTTTGGGTGACACAGAAAGAGGAAAGCATGATATCCCAGTTGAAGATATTGTCGAGGCTGGAGTTGCTGTAACAATGCAGCATGAGCCTCGGGTAATGTTAGTGCTCATGCTGCATCGCGAGAAATTTCTACCCAATAGTCAACGCTACGAACAGTTTTGCAGCCTATGTTACACTGGTACCTGTACAAAAGCCAGACTGTCAGGAACTGAAAGCTCACGATTCGCAGCAACATTGTGAATTCGCTCTTCGGTTGGCACGGATCAAAGTTGATGACATGTAGCCAGGCAATGTTCGGTTCAGTGACGAGACACATTCCACACTATAGCGTTTAGTGATTCCTCAGCACTGCCGAATTTGTGGTACTATTAAACTGTGTATTGTTCACAAAGAGCAACTGCATCATTTGTCAGTCCCCCGCCCCCCTTTCCGACTTTTTGTATGATTGCGCGTTATCCTCTTGGAAAATGGGCGGGAAAATTTGAATTCTGGAGGGAATTTTGATCTAAGAGCTTACGCCTGCACCTGAGAGGAGTTTGTATGGTGTTGCCACCACTAGACTGCTGATGATGTCATTCAGTTCGAATATAAAATGTTTTAATTTCTGTCAATTTGTATAAATTTGAGTAAATTTGTTGAGATTTGTTTAAATTTATTATATACCTACAGCAGTAGTGCTTAGTGTGGTGTTACCACCACAAGAGGCTGAGACATCAGAGCTTGTTGAGCTGTAGATGTGGAAGGAGTGTGTGTTCAATTAGCGAGATGTTGGTGAAAGGTAGGGGGATTTTTAATAGCTGATTTACATGTACTCATTCAGCAGAGGAGTGCATCCACATCTCACTGCGTGAAGAATGGAAGAAAGCATTAATGCTAGAACATATGAAGAGGAAGAATACGGTCCTGCAAATAAATGCTTTGCATCTAGATGCATTAAATATCCATTACATAGTGCATGGAAACATCTGTCTCTGCTGGAACTGACTCATTTCTAAAACCTACGAATAAGCTCCCAGCCCACAAGAGACAACTGCCTCTGATCCATCAGACCAAAGAACTGAGCTAGTTCGCGAGTTCACCACTAGATGGCACCACAATCGGTCACGTGATCATGCAGTTCAGCCAATAATGAGCACAGCATCGTGATGATGTACACCGTGTACAGATGTGCAAACTACTCTTAGATCGCTGAAATAACGCATGTGTAATGCTATGCTAACACGCTCACAACGCTTCAACACCCAAAAATAATGCAGTGCACAAACACTCAGTGCACGTAAAAAACGCAACGTATTCTACTGGATGGAAAGCCCAATGGCACCCTCCGCCCCTAACACATGGAAAATGTCCAGAGCTGGGAGAGGAAGGTTAGGTTAGTGTACTTTACTTATTTTGGTCGGAAAACTGACGCAAGTATCGATCCTAATTACGTAATTAATCACAAAGGTTGGGTATAATTACACAACTATATGCATAGGGCTACACAAGGACGGCAATAAAGCGCAATACGCCGCAAAAACTGATGATACCATACAACTTGTGTTATCCTGCTGGGAAAAAATTTCGCAATACCACTCGAAACCAGCGACAGAAATACAAAAACTCTACCCTACACCTATAAGCTGGCGGAAAAAAAGGTGGGGTGTAAGGTGCTATCTTCATTCTTTTCGATGGGAAATACATTCAACTGACTAGATGCTGATGTCGGACAGAGAGGAGTTTTAAGGTGTATTAAATGGTTAGGGGGATAGTGACTCTATGATCAATTTAATTTCGAAATAACGAGGACATTCTGCTATGATCGGTAGTTTTCGCATCAAAATAGTCCAAATGTTTTCCTGGTTTTATTCAGGGTGGGCATGTCTCTGCTGATCATTTGTGATCTGTGGCGGTACACGTCGGTGGATGTCACAAAATAATGAGATGCGAGTGCAGTCGAACGTAAGAAAATTATAGCGATTTTGCTCATAAAACTAAATGAAAATGGACTTTGTCTATTTTCATGGGAAGAGGACATTTATTATCGTAGCAAATGTTTTTACCTCTTTTTAATAGTCGCTTTATTATAGGAGTCGAGTTAATGTTAAATAGTACAGTGCAGAACGGCAGGCGACGTCTCTACTAGAAAATGGTTCTGCCTTGGTCCCAGCTGGAGCGTCCTACCTGTCGTTAAACAAGAGTGTTTTCCATCTCAGAACGAGAGGCCTATTTGAGGCGTTGAGCCCCTGACAGCTCGTCACCACAGGTGCGCCCTCTAACCATTACGGATGGCTGTGTCACTACACTTTGAATGACCAAGATGTATTCGGGACAGCCGTTCTTTTATCTCCTATTGTTTAGTTAACTATACCTGATTATGTGTTGGCGAAGGACCATTGTCTCAAGGTGCACAGCGGCCAGCACGTGTCGCAAGGCTGCTAACGGAGTGGCTCCCGCCCTCCGTCCATCCACCCTCTATGTGGCTGGAGGGAGGGAAGGGAGAGGGCCTCGATTTTCGGCAGTTTGTGATTGTACATCGAGGAGAACGAATGTTCAACTACCGCCTCTTCTGCAGTCTTTTAGGATGACAATTTTCCCCAGTAGATGTGTTGTATTATAACCCGTTCAGTACGACTGCTGGTGTTTCATGACAATTTCCAAGCGTAATTAATACTATGGTGCATTTTTTTTTCATCAGCTGTGATATTGTGTATTGTCTTCGGTTAGCTGGGCTGAAGGGTGATTTTTAGTAGGTGTCTATAGCGAACTCTGACATCAAACAACGAAGATACTGCTGGCTTTCAGTTAAAACACTTTTTAAACTCCGCTGTGTCCAACATCAGCATCTAGTCAGTTGGCCATATTTCCCACCAAAAATAATAAAGCTAGTACATTACACCCCAGCCTTTTTCCCGCCAGCTTGTAGGTGTAGGGTAGAGATTGAGGGTTTCTCTCGCTGGTTTCGAGTGGTACTGCGAAATTTTTTCCCAGCAGGATAACACCAGTTCTGTGGTATCGTCAGTTTTTGCGCTGTATTGCGATTTTATGCCGTCCTTGTGTAGCGCTATGCATATAGCTGTGTAATTAAGAATGATATTTGTGATTAATTACATAATTAGGATCGATATTAGCGTCGGTTTTGAGAGGTATTGCGAAATTTTTTCCCAGCAGAATAACATCAATTGTATGGTATCGTCCGTTTTTGCACTGTATCACGATTAAATGCCGTCCTTGTGCAGTGGTATGCATAGAGTTGTGTAATTAGGACCAATCTTACGTAACTATCATCGACATTTGCGTCAGTTTCCCAACCAAAATAAATAAAGTACTTTCGTCTCCCAGCTCTGGACATTTTCCAAGTGTTAGGGGCGGGGGGTGCGCTTGGGCTTTCCATCCAGTAGAATCAGGGGTTAAGTCGCTGATACGTTGCGTTTTTTATGTGCACTGAGTGTTTGTGCACTGCATTATTTTAGGGTGTTTAAGTGTTGTGAGCGTGTTTGCATAGCATTACGCATGCGTTATTTCAGCGATCTAAGAGTAGTTTGCACATCTGTACACGGCGTACATCATCATGATGCTGTGCTCCTATTGGCTGAACTGCATGATCACATGACCGATCGCGGTGCCTTCTAGTGGTGAACACGTGAACTAGCTCAGTTCTTTGGTCTGATGGATCGGAGGCAGTTGTCTTGTGGGGTGGGAACTTATATGTAGGTTTTAGAAATGACAGACAGTTCCAGCAGAGACAGATGTTTCCATGCATTGTGTAATGCACCTGTAAGGCATCTTGAAGCAAGTCATTTATTCCAGGACCGTATTCTTCCTCTTCGTATGTTCAAGCATTAATGCTCGCATCCATTCTTCATGCAGTGAGCCCAGGAATCGCTCCTCTACTGAATGAGCACATCTAAAATAGCTATTAAAACTCCCTCTGTGTGGCACTAACATCTCGCTAATTGAACACATGCTCCTTCCACATCGACAACTCAACAAGCACTGACATCTCAGCCTCTTGTGATGGTAACACCACAGTATGAGACTACTGCTGCAGATAGATAATAAATTTAAACAACTTTCAAAAAATTTAAGCTAATTTATACAAATTTATGCAAATATAAACAAATTATATTGTAATTGAATGACATCATTAGCAGTCTCTTGAGGGGGGGAGGGGGGGGGGGAACCATACTAACTCCCCTCAGCTGTGGGACTAAGCTCCTACAGCAAATTTCCTCCAGAATTCATATTTTCAGCCCATTTTCCAAGGGGATAAAGCACCATCATACAAAAAGTCAGAAAGGGGGGGGGGGCTGCCAGGTGGCCCATAGAACCGCATAATTCAATTTCCTTCCGAAATTCAAACTTCCTGCTTGGGGGTGTGGCAGGGGCTGTGGCACTTTCTCACCAAAAGCCTCAAACTTGGATAACAGGACTCGTGTCTTCAGCTGACGTCCCAGCCGCCATCATGTGTGATGTCATGTGCCGTTGCAGTCTACAGTCTGAAATCTTGGATGACGTCATCGCAGCCATCTTAGATACATCTGGCATCAATGCACTCAGCACTGAGAGCCCCATCTCCCTACTACTCATGGTGCTCAGATTCCACTGGGGGGGGGGGGGGGGCGGCTGTTGCGAACATCTGTTGATCACATCGTTTCATGTAGAGAGCATATCATCATCATCGGTGCTCATACTGAACAGACTGTGTAATCGGCGGTTAGTAACAAAATCATCATGCATTTCTCTCTTGTGTGATCTTTCCTATCCAGACCCCCTTCCTAATCCATAACATATGGAAACATTTCTATATTGCTTTCTTACATTCACAACTTTGCACTCGTTGACCAAAATCTGAACTATTTCTTTGTCCAGAGTAAATTCATTTAAGAAGTGTATGCTGGCACGAGAAACTAAATATTATTACAATCTGTTAATTCACTAACAATACGAGCCGCTGACAACCAAATTATTCTGTGAAAACTGCATAACAATAGCACTTTCCATTTTCGAAATATTTGACGTGAAAATTTTAAGTTGATTCAACCTGTATAAGGAAATATATTTATACACAGATCAAAAAAAGTTTTTTATCTCCTCGGTTCCTAGAGTTCCGGAACCTGTACAGAAAATTGGAATTGAGATCAACATAAACATCATTTCCGCCCTTTTTATTGCTCATGAAAACTACACATTCCATGTTGTACTACCATACAGCGAGACCTTCAGAAGTGGTGGTCCAGATTTCTGTACACAACGGTACCTCTAATACCCAGTGACACGCCCTCTTGCATTGATGCATGTCTGTATTCGTCGTGGCATGCTATCTATACGTTCAGAAAGGCACTGTTGGTCCAGATTGTCCTATTCCTCAATGGCGATTTGGCGTAGATCCCTCAGAGTGGTTGCTGGGTCACATCGTCCATAAACAGCCCTTTGCTATCTATCCCAGACATCTTCTATAGCGTTCATGTCTTGAGAACGTGCTCGCCACTCTAATCGAGCGATGTCGTTATCCTGAAGGAAGTCATTCACAAGATGTGCACGATGGGGGCGTGAATTGTAATCCATGAAGACGTATGCAGTATGCTACCGATATGGTTGCACTATCGGTCGAAGGATGGCATTCACGTATAGTACAGCCATTAGGCGCCCTCTGTGACCACCAGCACGTACGTCGGCTCCACATAATACCACCACAAAACAGCAGGGAACCTGCACCTTGCTGCACTCGCTGGACGGTGTGTCTAAGGCGTTCAGCCTGACTGGGTTGCCTCCAAACACGTCTCCGACGATTGTATGGTTGAAGGCATATGCGATACTCATCGATGAAGAGAACGTAATGCCAATCCTGAGTTGTCCATTTGACATGTTGTTGGGCCCATCTGTACCGCTCTGCATGGTGTCATGGATTCAAAGATGGACCTCGCCATGGACGTCGGGAGTGAAGTTGCGCATCATGCAGCTTATTGCGTACAGTTTGAGTCGTAGCACGACGTCCTGTGGCTACACGAACAGCATTATTCAACACGGTGGCGTTTCTGTTAGGGTTCCTCCGAGCCATAATCCGTAGGTAGCGGTCATCCACTGCAGTAGTAGCCGTTGGGCGGCCTGAGCGAGGCATTTCATCGACAGTTCCTGTCTCTCTGTATCTCCTCCATGTCTGAACGGCATCGCTTTGCTTCACTCCCAGACGCCTTGCCCCCTCGCTTGTTGAGAGCCCTTGCTGGCACAAAGTAATAATGCGGACGCAATGGAACCGCAGTATTGGCTGTCTACGTATGGTTGAACTACAGACAACACGAGCCGTGTACCTCCTTCCAGGTGGAATGACTGGAACCTACCGGCTGTCGGACCCCCTCTGTCTAATAGGCACTGCTCATGCATGGTTGTTTACATCTTTGGGCGGGTTTAGTGACATCTCTGAACAGTCAAAGGGACAGTGTCTGTGATGCAATATCCATAGTTAACGTCCATCTTCAGGAGTTCTGGGAACTGGGGCGATGCAAAACTTTTTTTTGTGTGTGTATTTAACTGCTGTACATTTCGAAGCCACAACAATACATTTTCAAGTGTAAAGAGTGAACTGTTGATGTACAGCATATCAGCAAATGTGTCGTATAGCCATCAAGTGATAGAAAAACATTTGAAGTTGCAGGATTAATTGCAATGGCAATTTCTGTTGGACATGTCTGTCAAAGTTTTCCGAGCCGATTGACGTACAGAGGGATATTTTCCTTACGTTCAGCTGACTTGTTGTGGATGCTCGTCGATTCCCACATTCTTTTGCCTGAAGGTGCGTTATCACTTTGTAATGTCTCATGCAGCGGTCTCTCCGCGATATTTTTAGAAATTTTATAAATTATATAACTCAGTACATATCTCGAAGTATCTCTTCTTATCTTACCGATTATCAATGCAAAGTAGTTTCAAGCCCAATTATTCCTTGGAGCGTCCATTTACTCCATGGAATAGCTGCTCTGCTATCTATGTTTTCTCTTATGAAAAGAATAGAGGACTTCTTGCCGATGAGTCGTGAAAGAAGGATGTATATGTACGTATTGTTGGGCTTGTCGCCATCTTGATGAGATTCTGTATGAGAAGGAATTTAATACATGAACTAAACTAAAGTAAGTGTGTTCGCGTATTATTTAACTGATTATTATTGACAGTGTCTGCTTACTACGCTGTGTTGCACGGGATCAGTGGGGAACGTCTGATGAACACTGGACGAACCTGCCGTTTTGTATGCTCAAGATATCCAGTTACTTCAAATAAATAGGCTAACACGGTCTTACCAGCAGATCTCCGGTCTTCCCCATGTGATCACCGAAAGTTAATAATTATTACAAATGTTTTCAGGAGATCGACTGACAATTTTCGTCGCACCGAGACTTCGAAATGGCTTCACTGCCTTATGGAATTTAAGTTAAGCTCAATTTAATCAGGATAGAACAGTATTGAACTGTGTGAATGTGATAAGCCTGCTTCGTGAATGAAAATTCCCTTAACATACGCATGTTTTTACTATCCTGACCAGTGAAGCTAAATCAGGCCGGTGTGAGAGAGGTTTTTCAAATTTTTGATCACAAAGAAAATGAAAAATATTAAAACTTCTAACTCGATAGAAATTAAACAGGAAAATTGAAAATATAGCTTTGTTGACACAGAAATAACAGGACAATTTACAGAATTTATCTTTCACTGTTGGAATTATAGCAGCTGACATTCTCACCATCTTCCATCATTATGAAAGCTGAAAGACTGTTCTAATTAGTTACTTTGAAAGCACTATGCAATAACAGAGCTCAGTTGTTGCAGAATGTTACACACCTGTCTGTACAGTCCAAGTCAGTTACAGGCTTTTATCGTTTAAAACAGTCATTTGATCTTCATGAGTACGATTTCCAGGCACATGTACTTCTGTGAAGCATATGTGACACAAGTGAATTAAACAACTCGTGGCTGGTTAAGCTGAGTTCTCCACTGTAGCCGCCCCGTTGGCCTTTCTGTTCAAATATCTAAGACAGTTGAAGAGTCTAGCACCAAGTAATAACTTTCTCGTTGAAGTTTCCGAACTTTGCGATTCATTCTATTTGAATCAACAGCCTCCATAGACGAGGACTCTAAAACACACTTCTGCTAGCAGATGGTTCTAATGATGATGGTGGACGAAATATCAGACCCATTATTTGAGGTGCAAAGGTAGAACTGCTGGTATGAGGTTACGGTAGACAACGGAAAATTTTTGCTACATCAGGATTCGAAAATGGTTATCCTACCTTTTGCGAACTTATCTTCTCCACTTAGGCCATCCGAGTAACTCTCCAGCAGCTACTTGAATTTTCACTGATATTTCCTCCCTAAACCTCTGAACATAAAGGAAACCATTGTTTCACTAGGTCATTGGTATCAGCTTCAAACACGTCGCAGTCACGTTTGGCCTGCGTGAAATACATTTTATCTGATTGGTTTTGACAGGTGACTTTTTGTAACGATGAGGTGTAACCATATTATATTTGAATGCAATTTCATTAAGCATGGTTTAGGATCAGCCTTTTATTACGTTGATGTAGCCAGAGTTCTATTTAATCTGTTTCTTATGTATGAACCAGTCATACAGACCATGGGTCCGTCTATATTGTACACTTAGACATAATACTTTACCATGATTGATCTGACGTAGTCGACATGAACAACCGAACTAGTTATCAAATTTAAGATTCTGTATTCTTTGGGAGCTACACAATTTAGTAATTTCATAATAATATTTGAACTTTTTTTTTTTTAATTTTGTGACATTCACCTACGTGAAACATCTTCCCAAAAGTGAAAATGGTATGAAAACTTCTTTTATCAAGTTATACGTTAAATGGAATTTATGTTTCTTACCCTGCCAGAGATTAGACTCACTGACACGCATTTTCTCTCAGTTCCCCACGAATATCCAACATGTAATTATGTTGTCTTGCCTCCTCATGTTTAGTTATCATACAGACTACTGTCAACGTACAAATATAATATAGTATGTGAAATGGTTTTCTTTTTTACTTTTATAACTTCTCCGGCCTCCGTCACCTCGAAGTAGTATCATATCTTGTGAATGTGAGGGTCGTGTGTTCGTATCCCATCTGGGATAGAGGACTGTTTTTCAGTGTATCTGAACTATGCGGGGTACAGCAAGAGAAACTCATAGCATGGTCGAAGAAAGGAGTAGTTCAATCGAGAAAAAACTGCCACGTAATTGTAGTACGGGAAGGCACCTTAGGTGACCTATAGCTCCAAAACGGTTGCGAATCAGTGACTCGGAAGTATGTAAATTGAACCCACGTCATTGCAGCTAATATTTGTTATACTAAAGAGTGCAGTATCTGCTTAAATCAACGCAAAGTGATGTTTAAACTGAACAGTTAAACAAGCATGATAACGAAATTATATCAACAGCCTCTTTCGTTACATGCGACTTGTTGTTATTGTTACTGGGGAAGAGTGGCTATTAAACGAAATACTCTTGGGGCACCGCAGTTTTATTCATTTGTTATGATAATTTCTGTATTACGGAAACAGTACTCCAGTACCTTAATGGCCTTGTGGTACTGCAGAGAGGAATGTTTTTAATAATGAAGTCAAAAGACCACTCGTGTTGATTGTAAGTATTGTGCGGAGAGAATGTATGGTCTTTTGTTCTTGCACGTAGATCAGTTATTTTAAACTAATACAATGATGAATAAGATCAGAGAAACTAGTTTTAGATACACAAAGTTTCTCGAACAAAACGTTTTACAATAAAAGCTCGAAATTTGCGCACTTTTTCCGACTTTTAATTATTCAGGAACTTTCTCTTTGTTCGACACCCTTTAGTCTGCTCTGATTTTATCAATACTTTTTACCCACCAGTGCTAAAATTAAAGAGATGGAAATGAGGACACCTGTTTATATCACGTTGCGAAACATGACGAACACAGCTAAGCTCTTCCATTGACATCAGAGTATCGACATGCAGCTGAATCTCCATGTCAATAATGCATCGATTATACGGTCAATATGCACAAAATTTAAATTAAAAAAAGATTAACATTTCCATATTTGTCTTTTGCCATGTTCTTGACAGGTGCTGTTAGGGACGTCATACATTTTCAGATTTTTACGTGATGGTTTCTGAATTGTTCCAAATTAAATACCAATATAACTAAGAGATGTGGCTAAATTAATTCGCCTTTGGCTGTCGTTGTAGGTTATATACCAAAGGCCATATAACAATATGTCGTTTACACTAACATAAGGCTGTAGACCACTTATTTCCAAACTGTTCCTAAGAATTTGCATATATACGTCATGGAACAGAGAGCAGGTGAAGTGGGGAACCGGTTCACTTTATGACCAATTACAGAATTAGTTGTAGCTCAGATACGAAACGAGACAGACGTCTGAATTTAGTAAGTACGTGTAGATTAGTTAAGTAGTTTGGGGAAACATAAACGTTTATAATTCTTATGTTACAAGCAAAAAATGAATGAAATTAACGAACGAAAGAAAAATATGTAGCAATGAGATTAAATGTTAGACAACGATGCATCAAAAGAAGTAGAAAACGTTTCTCGTAAACAGAGGGGAGTGGAAGGAATCGATGAACTTCGAGAGCACGTCTGGGGAAACTTTGACAAGGTTATGGGAGTATGGCAAAGCTAAGACATCGTGTACGGCGAACGAGCAGTGTCTTGTCTACTGGTTAGGTGGCGAGGGAAATGGACATAGTGGGTTGTCCATCAAGATACTCGCACAAATGGAAGTAGAGAAGAGATTCCCTATACTAGCCAACGGGCAGAATGGGTCCCTATGAGAAGAGCGAACTGCAGCGGGGGCGGTAAGGTGAGCCAGGTCTTATTCACGACCACAGAGACTGAACATCGGCGTATGTGTTGTGTCTGGTGGTATCACTCTGATATTATCTGGATGAATTCACCCGATGTCTGAACCAAACATACACTCCTGGAAATGGAAAAAAGAACACATTGACACCGGTGTGTCAGACCCACCATACTTGCTCCGGACACTGCGAGAGGGCTGTACAAGCAATGATCACACGCACGGCACAGCGGACACACCAGGAACCGCGGTGTTGGCCGCCGAATGGCGCTAGCTGCGCAGCATTTGTGCACCGCCGCCGTCAGTGTCAGCCAGTTTGCCGTGGCATACGGAGCTCGATCGCAGTCTTTAACACTGGTAGCACGCCGCGACAGCGTGGACGTGAACCGTATGTGCAGTTGACGGACTTTGAGCGAGGGCGTATAGTGGGCATGCGGGAGGCCGGGTGCAGGTACCGCCGAATTGCTCAACACGTGGGGCGTGAGGTCTCCACAGTACATCGATGTTGTCGCCAGTGGAAGGTGCACGTGCCCGTCGACCTGGGACCGGACCGCAGCGACGCACGGATGCACGCCAAGACCGTAGGATCCTACGCAGTGCCGTAGGGGACCGCACCGCCACTTCCCAGCAAATTAGGGACACTGTTGCTCCTGGGGTATCGGCGAGGACCATTCGCAACCGTCTCCATGAAGCTGGGCTACGGTCCCGCACACCGTTAGGCCGTCTTCCGCTCACGCCCCAACATCGTGCAGCCCGCCTCCAGTGGTGTCGCGACAGGCGTGAATGGAGGGACGAATGGAGACGTGTCGTCTTCAGCGATGAGAGTCGCTTCTGCCTTGGTGCCAATGATGGTCGTATGCGTGTTTGGCGCCGTGCAGGTGAGCGCCACAATCAGGACTGCATACGACCGAGGCACACAGGGCCAACACCCGCCATCATGGTGTGGGGAGCGATCTCCTACACTGGCCGTACACCACTGGTGATCGTCGAGGGGACACTGAATAGTGCACGGTACATCCAAACCGTCATCGAACCCATCGTTCTACCATTCCTAGACCGGCAAGGGAACTTGCTGTTCCAACAGGACAATGCACGTCCGCATGTATCCCGTGCCACCCAACGTGCTCTAGAAGGTGTAAGTCAACTACCCTGGCCAGCAAGATCTCCGGATCTGTCCCCCATTGAGCATGTTTGGGACTGGATGAAGCGTCGTCTCACGCGGTCTGCACGTCCAGCACGAACGCCGGTCCAACTGAGGCGCCAGGTGGAAATGGCATAGCAAGCCGTTCCACAGGACTACATCCAGCATCTCTACGATCGTCTCCATGGGAGAATAGCAGCCTGCATTGCTGCGAAAGGTGGATATACACTGTACTAGTGCCGACATTGTGCATGCTCTGTTGCCTGTGTCTATGTGGCTGTGGTTCTGTCAGTGTGATCATGTGATGTATCTGACCCCAGGAATGTGTCAATAAAGTTTCCCCTTCCTGGGACAATGAATTCACGGTGTTCTTATTTCAATTTCCAGGAGTGTATTATACCTCTCTTGTCTGTACCCAGTATTCAAGAGGATCACTTCGTAACTAACACAGTTTAATTTTTAAAATACACTGAGGCGACAAAAGTCGTAGGATACCTCCTAATACCATGTCGGACCTTCATTTTCCCTGTGAAGTGCAGCAACTCCATGTGCAGTGACTCACCAAGCTGTTGGTAGTCCTCTGCAGAAATACTGAGCTCTACTGCCTCTACAGCCACCAATGCGGGCAAGTGTCGACCGTGCAGGATTTTGTGCACGAACTCTCTCGATTACGTCCCACACATGTTCGACCTCGGTGGCCAAACCGTTCGCTCCAATTGTCCAGAATGTTCTTCAAACCAGTCGGGAAGAACTGTGGCCCGATGACAAGAAGCACTGCCATCCACAAAAATTCCATCGTTGTTTAAGGGGCTCCGGAACGCCCTATACTTGCAATGTTAAAATAACGCTTATAAATTACATCTTTCCTCACAAAGTATTTGAGGAAGGAAGTTGAACTTTTTACAGATTATTTATTGGAATATGGGCTACAACTTAACACAGGGATTTTACAAAATTTTAGTTCACTTATTAAAGATGATTTTTTTTCAATTGTAATGAAAATTCAAAACATTTTTTGCAATTTTTTATTTATATATTCAAAAAAAAAGGAAAAAGGCTGTGTTAAATTATGCAGAAGGTACTGTGTAACATTTACTGAAAGTTTGAAACAAATATGTTTGGAAGATCCTTAGAAAACATGTAATTAGTATAGGAAAATAAAAGTTTTGGGAATCGAGCGACAAAGATTGGATTAACTTTTTAGTGCATTCCAGGTCCACAGGATCTTCATCCTCTGCAAACTCCTCCTCCAGCTTCCTCTTGTTCCTCCTCCTGTTTACTCTTGCTTGAATTTCTAGACTCTTTACAGCCCTGTCTGCAGCCCGAAGGCGTTCCTTGTCTAAAGCAAGCATCGCTCGTTGTTGTGTTCGTAGATTTTGTTACCATTTTCTTCAGTTGCAGTTACTGCAACACTGTTCCAAAAGGTGGTCATGTATGAACACTTATCACATTTCAGTTGTATTTCACTAGCAAGTCCTACGTGCTTTATTATGGAGAGTTCCAGACCAACTTCACTACAATGAATACATCTTACACAGTTTGAAAAAATTACTTCGAGAACTGACATATCAAATATTTCATTCACATCCGATTCGCCCATAAAACATTCATAGTTTTCCCTCATTGAACCAAACTTCTTCTGTGAAGTATTTTATTTCCCACTTTGACTGCTATGGGCAGGTGTACTTGAGAGGTTAGGTTCACTCACTTGGTTATCGTCTTTATTGTTTACAGTAATAACACGTACCTTTGACTTTCCAACATTTCTCCTTTTCTTAAAAGCCTTCAGAGGATTTCTAATAACTTTACTTTTACTCATTATTATACTTCAACAAAACAGAGACTCAAGAAACAGAATTAATTACGAATATTTTCGAGATAACGACAGAGTAAATAAACATGAAACAATCGACAATCACACCAGCGATATACACTCCTGGAAATGGAAAAAAGAACACATTGACACCGGTTTGTCAGACCCACCATACTTGCTCCGGACACTGCGAGAGGGCTGTACAAGCAATGATCACACGCACGGCACAGCGGACACACCAGGAACCGCGGTGTTGGCCGTCGAATGGCGCTAGCTGCGCAGCATTTGTGCACCGCCGCCGTCAGTGTGAGCCAGTTTGCCGTGGCATACGGAGCTCCATCGCAGTCTTTAACACTGGTAGCATGCCGCGACAGCGTGGACGTGAACCGTATGTGCAGTTGACGGACTTTGAGCGAGGGCGTATAGTGGGCATGCGGGAGGCCGGGTGGACGTACCGCCGAATTGCTCAACACGTGGGGCGTGAGGTCTCCACAGTACATCGATGTTGTCGCCAGTGGTCGGCGGAAAGTGCACGTGCCCGTCGACCTGGGACCGGACCGCAGCGACGCACGGATGCACGCCAAGACCGTAGGATCCTACGCAGTGCCGTAGGGGACCGCACCGCCACTTCCCAGCAAATTAGGGACACTGTTGCTCCTGGGGTATCGGCGAGGACCATTCGCAACCGTTTCCATGAAGCTGGGCTACGGTCCCGCACACCGTTAGGCAGTCTTCCGCTCACGCCCCAACATCGTGCAGCCTGCCTCCAGTGGTGTCGCGACAGGCGTGAATGGAGGGACGAATGGAGACGTGTCGTCTTCAGCGATGAGAGTCGCTTCTGCCTTGGTGCCAATGATGGTCGTATGCGTGTTTGGCGCCGTGCAGGTGAGCGCCACAATCAGGACTGCATACGACCGAGGCACACAGGGCCAACACCCGGCATCATGGTGTGGGGAGCGATCTCCTACACTGGCCGTACACCACTGGTGATCGTCGAGGGGACACTGAATAGTGCACGGTACATCCAAACCGTCATCGAACCCATCGTTCTACCATTCCTAGACCGGCAAGGGAACTTGCTGTTCCAACAGGACAATGCACGTCCGCATGTATCCCGTGCCACCCAACGTGCTCTAGAAAGTGTAAGTCAACTACCCTGGCCAGCAAGATCTCCGGATCTGTCCCCCATTGAGCATGTTTGGGACTGGATGAAGCGTCGTCTCACGCGGTCTGCACGTCCAGCACGAACGCTGGTCCAACTGAGGCGCCAGGTGGAAATGGCATGGCAAGCCGTTCCACAGGACTACATCCAGCATCTCTACGATCGTCTCCATGGGAGAATAGCAGCCTGCATTGCTGCGAAAGGTGGATATACACTGTACTAGTGCCGACATTGTGCATGCTCTGTTGCCTGTGTCTATGTGCCTGTGGTTCTGTCAGTGTGATCATGTGATGTATCTGACCCCAGGAATGTGTCAATAAAGTTTCCCCTTCCTGGGACAATGAATTCACGGTGTTCTTATTTCAATTTCCAGGAGTGTATATTGAACCATCACAGGTTAGCCACAACACATACTTTATCTCACATCACTAAAATGTACCTGATGAACACGGACGTTAATAATAACACCATTTGACAGCAGTTTAACAGCGCCACAGTGGGTCACGCCCATGTAGAACACATTTCAAAAAAAATTTAAAAATAGTTGTAGTCTTCGGAATTGAATAAATTATATATCTATTAAAAGGTAATAGTCTGCAGATTCAGAAAACGCAAAAAAGTAAAAATTGAACTTTTCATGATTTTGAGCCTTTCCGGAGCCCCTTAAAAACAATGGTTTCCAAGTAGCCGAACGATTTCCAGGCAACTATTGGTTCAGTTGGACCAGAGCGCAAAGTCTATTCCATGCAATCACAGTCCACACCATTTACGGCCGGCCGAGGTGGCCGAGCGGTTCTACGCGCTTCAGTCTGGAACCGCGCGACCGCTTCGGTCTCAGGTGCGAATCCTGCCTCGGGCATGGATGTGTGTGATGTCCTTAGGTTAGTTAGGTTTAAGTAGTTCTAAGTTCTAGGGGACTGATGACCTCAGACGTGAAGTCCCACAGTGCTCAGAGCTATTTGAACCATTTGAACACCATTTACGAGCCATCACCTACTTGCATACTGCCTTGTTGACGACTTGGGTCCATGGCTTCATGTTGTCTGTTTCACACTCTGACCCTACCATCAGCTCTTACAAAGTGAAATCGTAATTCACCTGATAAGGCCACTGCTTTCCAGAGGTCTAAGGTCCAACCGATATGGTGACGAATCCATGAGAGGCGTTGCAGGTGTCGGTCGTCTATTGCCGTAGCCGATTAAAGCCAAATTTCGGCGAAGTGTCCTAACGGATACGTTCGTCGTACGCCTCACATTGATTTCTGCGGTCATTTCAAGCAGTCTTGCTAGTTGTTGGCGCTCGCAACTCAACCAAACATCGCTGTTCTCGGTAGTTAAGTGAAGGCCGTCAGCCGCTGTGTTGTGCAATGTGAGAGGTAATGCCTGAAATCTGGTATCTTCGGCAAGCTATTGACACTGTGAATCTCAGAATATTAAATTCCATAACGAATTCCGAAATAGAATGTCCCATGAGTCCATCTCAGTCTATATTTCCGTGTTCGAAGTTCCCATACTGCGGCCATAGTAACGTGGGAAACCTTTTCACGTGAATCACCCGAGAACATATAACAGGTCTTCCAATGTACTGACCCGTTATTCCTCGTGTAGGCGATACTACCTCCATCTGTATATGTGCATATTGCTATCCCATGCCTTTCGTCAGCTCAGTGCATTAAATTCGTACTGTTGTTCGCTCATTAAATAAATGTATTGGTTGCAGTGAACTAAGATTTATTTTCAAATTTCTACATGTATGTACACGATAATACACAAAAAATCATCGAAACTTCTCTCCTCGCACTTCTCAAATGTGCGAGTAATTAAAAGCCATTTTTGTCCTGCACTCTTTCCGTTCTCCGTGTACTTAGCACATATTCTAGCATTAAGGGTCGAACAATTCTGAAACAGAATGAGATTTTCACTCTGCAGCGGAGTGTGCGCTGATATGAAACTTCCTGGCAGATTAAAACTGTGTGCCCGACCGAGACTCGAACTCTGGACCTTTGCCTTTCGCGGGCAAGTGCTCTACCAACTGAGCTACCGAAGCACGACTCACGCCCGGTACTCACAGCCTTACTTCTGCCAGTACCTCGTCTCCTACCTTCCAAACTTTACAGAAGCTCTCCTGCGAACCTTCTGTAAAGTTTGGAAGGTAGGAGACGAGGTACTGGCAAAAGTAAGGCTGTGAGTACCGGGCGTAAGTCGTGCTTCGGTAGCTCAGTTGGTAGAGCACTTGCCCGCGAAAGGCAAAGGTCCCGAGTTCGAGTCTCGGTCGGGCACACAGTTTTAATCTGCCAGGAAGTTTCAATTCTGAAACAGTCCAACACTCTCCAATTCACTTCTCATACTGGTGTCAAGTTCCACGAGGGTGGTCATAAAGCTTTAAAAGTAGAAGATTTAAAAATATAATAACGTAAGTAAGTGTTTTTTCTGTTTGCAGGTGTATATCTGCATTTATGATGTACACTGAAATCCCCGCGCCGGCCAGGGTGGCCGAGCGGTTCTAGGCGCTACAGTCTGGAACCGCACGACCGCTACGGTCGCAGGTTCGAATCCTGCCTCGGGCATGGATGTGTGTGATGTCCTTAGGTTAGTTAGGTTTAAGTAGTTCTAAGTTCTAGGGGACTGATGACCTTAGAAGTTAAGTCCCATAGTGCTCAGAGCCATTTGAACCATTTGCCATTTTTGAAATCCCCGCGCACCCAGAACCGTCAAAACCAAACGGCGCACTGCTGGCAAAGTGGAGTGCTGTGCGGTAATTGGTTTTCGGCATTTGAATGGCAAGAACCAGACATCAATCCATGCCGAGCTGCTGGAAGTGCACATCAATGATGCACAATCGTATAACATAGTAGATAAAGTGAAGCAGGCACATTCAGTGTGGTCAGAAAAGCATAACTGATGAACGACGATGTGAAAAACTATCACTCTTAGAAAAAGCGGGTATCGCAAGAGAAGTGGAAGTTCTGGTGCTCGAAGATCGACATGGCGTAATCGAGGTGCTAGTGAAGGAAAAAAAAAAAAAAAAAAAAATTGAAATCAGCCATGGATCGCTTGTCATCATCTCGCAGCACGTTTTCGACAGGGTAAAGGTCGCCGCACCCTGGCTACCAGGACTAATCACCCCTATTCAAAATGCTCTCCAAACCCAGACAGAAGCAGAAATTTTGCTAATCTAGATGACTTCTTTAGACGCCTAATCCCCGTGAACGAGTGCGGGTGTATCACTGCGACTCCAAGAGAAAGCGTGATGTAGCACACAGAACTAAAACGATAGCTATACCGGCAGTCATGAAATAGACAGTTCAGGGTCTTAAGGTGCAAAGCGCTGTGACTTGTCCACTTCACAACCTTTTGGCCACTGTCGTAGTGGAGGTGAGCACCAATGTTCCTGTGGGATATCGTATGTTCACGTGTGCTTCCATTCTTCCGTGGGAAGAGGGATTGACTTCTGTCTCGTAATGAGTGTAATGCAGAAACAATTACCTATGTCTAGCGCCACAGCAGTCGATCTGTGTAAAGGGTCACAATACATTCGAAAAGAAACTAACACTGTCGTATCTAACGTACTGAATTTTTTTATTGATATGGCCTACAGTGAAGAGCCCAGGAATAATACAAATTTTGAGGAAATTCAGTGACTGACTGTAAAAGCTTGTAGTATTTCCGAATCGACTAAATGCCGTATTAAGATTGCAATAACGTCGCCAAAAATGCAGTTGGGAGCACGTGTTTTGATTCTCCAAGAAAGGGATACAAACGAGAATATAAATCTGCGGAATTTGATGGTTTTAACACAACATTAGTGCCTATATCTGCTAGAGAAGAAGTAGGAATGCTATAAAAATACAGGATGGACTCCGTGAAAAAAATAAGTATTCTGTGTCAGAGACCTACGTTCTTTGTGTACTCAGCCACCTGGTATTCGATTCAGAAAATTTAATAATTTTTTATGGACTGCAGAGAGACTGCAGCAACAAGAGCGAAGCTTTTGTGTACAATGCACTTATTGTGTACTGAGGACGACTCTGAGTATACTTCGCTAAAATTTCGACAAAACCACATGAATAAATATATTTTGCTCGACTCCAACGGAAATAGTGGTCTGGAAGACCCTACAGTTACTTTTGTAAAGCTTATATAGGTTCTTGCGTGACGGGTGAAGTGACGAAAATAAAAGAAATTTGAGAGGCAGCGAATTTCAATTACGACGAGCCGTTGGAACAAAACCCCAGATAAATTACTTTCGCAGATAAAGTACTTTCATAGGTGACACGATGCAATAATGATGTCTCAGATATAACCTAAATCAATTTTATAGTTTTCTTAACAAGTTTCCCGCAGGAAGTTTCTACGCGGCCCACCAGAACTTAAATCCATTTGCGACGACATTTTTCTTTACACAGGCGAAACAGTTTCATGCCTCTTACGGCATTTTACTTTTATCGCAGAATACTTTTATGTTTCCAAGGTATGTACCACATGCATATATAAACTTATACAATACATTATTTTCAATTCCAAATATTTTAGTGGCTCTCTTTTATTTCACAGGTCGACGTAAAAAATAATTTCTCTTGACAATTCCGTGTAACTTGAACTTTTTTTCATAGCGATTATCAAAGAATTTTCTTTTTTAAAGTATTTCATTATATTTTAGAATAGAATCTAAGATATCTAATTTTTTCCCCAATTTTTACTAACATTTCAAAATTATCACTACCTGACCCTGACCTCCCTATATTCGTGGCAGATATTTCACGCGTGAGCAGCTTTCGGCTCAAGCCGTGAGTTGTCGCCACCTTTACAAGCTAAGAAATAGTACGTCCGTTGTTATTAACTGAATTACACCTTAGCGATACACCAAATGGAATAAAATGTGTTCAACAGTTTGTAGTGTTAACAGCTTAGCGCTATAATAATTTAAGGTCCATATTTATAGTACTTTTGGAAAAATACGAAGTGACATGGAACAGAGATTTTATAGCTTCCATGAATAAATAATTTCTTTTCACGCTGGTAAGTATTAGGTAAAATTCACTGACGAAGTCTGGCTATGCAGCCAACCCATCAGTAACTTGGCAACTCACGTATTGTGAAAAACTACTACATATTATGTAATAGTTTCGTATTTTACTGACATTTGTATTTTTTATGCTAAATAATGCCATTTTGTTTTGTGGCTTGAGTGAATGAGGGAATAAAAGTGACATGTATGTGATGTGTGAGTCTTCGAAATTGTAAGTAATGAAGTATATATGATTGAGGGATTCTGAGTGTGTTACGCTAGTTATGAGTTATATACGAGCAGGTGGACTTTGAAGCAGTCAGTGTACGGTACTTTGGAATCATAACATCTAGTTCAGTCGTTCAGACAATTGGTGACGAGAGTAATTTGCTTTTATGTGTTTTTCTGGAATTTATGATTTAATAATTCTGTCTAAAGATCCTTAGGAATAGGATTGATTCAGGGCATAAAACGCCTCATTGTGTGGATATTTACCCAAAGCTGATTAGCTACAGGGGGATTCCGCCAATCAGAGGCAACATATTTCGTGCGCATTGTCTGTGAGTGGGGTTACGTTCTGGAGTCGAGAGGAGATTGTGTTACCTCAGGTCATCATCATCGGTCATGTAGCTAGTGACAGCCCCAAAAATGTATGAATTATAAGTACTCGTAAAGTTTAGGAGACTAGAACGTTTCGAAAGGTGTTTTAGAATGGACATAAAGGACGATTACGCAAATTTTTCGGTGCAAACTGTGACTGTTTCGAACAACTAAAATTGCGCATGACATTTTGTACAAGTGTAGCTTCGAACATAGGACTGAGAACTGGAGTCAAGCACTGTGCGACCATTCTTGCTACTAAAATCCGTGTGTATTTTCGGTATCGTGCAAGAGTGAGAAACCTAAACTGGCTACTTATGAGCGATTGTGATCTAAGTGTGAATGACTTAGTGCGGACTGCGTACGGTTTCGCGATTTATGTTGAAAGGTACAAACTAGTCTGTACTTGGTGTCAGAAATTGGTTCTTGACAGTTACGATATATGGGAATTTTCATTCTATGGCTTTCTTTTATTTGGTCGTTATCTAGGCCTAAACTTAAATTAACTTGCACTTGAGCGACACTTTTAGCGGCCGGCCGCTGTGACTGAGCGGTTCTAGGCGTTTCAGTCTGGAACCGCGCGACCGCTACGGTCGCTGGTTCAAGCCGGCCTCGGGCACGGATGTGTGCGTTGTACTTAGGTTAGTTTGATTTAAGTAGTTCTAAGTTCTAGAGGACTGATGACTTCAGATGTTAAGTCCCATAGTGCTGAGAGCCATTTGAACCATTTTTGACACTCTTAGTGTGACTAGTTTCCTTAAGGTCTTTCTAGCCCAAAAAATTATTCATCCCTCCATGGTAGGCGTGTTTCTGCAGAAAGAGTCACCTAAGGTGAGTGAACATTCTTATGTATGACAACAAACCACCTCACGATAAAAAATCAATTAGTAGAATCACCAGTAAATCGCTGATGCGGTAAAGAATCGATCTCACACTAGAAAACATCTTCGAACTTTTTGTTAACTTACCAATGAGTTTATGTGTTAAGTATCAGACAAGCATGTATGAGAAAAACTATATAAAAAGTTTGAACTTACGTACGAGGCTTTTTGGAAGTCGCTAAGAGTTCTCGCTATCGATCGCTGGATGGGTATATTATGGGTAACTTGCACTCAGTTTTTGGCAAAATGTTTCACTTGTCTCAATGTTTATGACGCCATGTATCTCCTGAACAATGGTTCGCAGAATGATAAAATTTTTCAAGTACATTCAGTGGTGTATGGGCGTACTGTGTAAAAAATGCGTTGCGAATATAACTAGTAGCCAAGAAGTAATTAAGTAAGATTTCATGCCTGATCTGGCAGTTCTATTGAATGAACTGCGAAAATGTAGTAAGCGATGAAATTTTCTCTTTTCATCACTTTTGAATGGTGTCAGCAAGAATGGTTCGAACTTACCTGTAAAGTTTGTTGGAATTATAGCTGCTCTCATTATGAAACACTGTATGGACATAATCTGAGTAATTTGAGCTACATTTCAAACAACAGCTAGTTTTTCCCGCATCTCAATGTTTGTGACGTTATGTCTCCTGAACTATGTGTCGTACAATCATATACTTTCGAAAGTATGTTCCATGATGTATGTAGAAACCATCTGAAAACTTCGTTGCGAACAGAGGGGGTGGTAATGAAGTAATAAATTAAAACGTCATGCACGATGAAGTTTCACTGCGGCCCATTTTAAGCGGAAGGTACTGTTTCACGCAGCTGATCGTCTATGACTTCATATCACATGAAGTATGCGTCGTAAAATTATGTAAGTTTGCAGATACATTCAGTGGCATACGTGGACAGTGTCTACAAACTTTGTTCCAAATACAATTGGTAGTAATTAACTACAACGGATGTGCGCAGAATGGTTCACACGGGGCGAAGAACACGACGACATGCGTCAAGTCGCACCACTCAAACCAGCCCCCGAGAAAATCGACACCTCATCTGAATGGCACTGCAGGATAGACCTGTGTCCTCCTCGGTTATAGCGCATCTGTGGAGCAGTGTAACACACCGCGCACTATACGGGGTGACAGTCCGTCGCCGGTTATTAGGGACATGGATTACTTGCGCACATGATCGTCGTCCACCTATCTTTGACGAATGTACAAAAGCATGCTAGACGCCAATGGTGTATGGAACGACGTCACTGGATCAGTGAATGTTCTCTGACGAATCCAGGTTCTATTTGTTTGAAAATAATGACAGCATTTTAGTTCGCCACAGACAGATGGAGCAGCATCACAGTGACATTTCCACAACACATATGGCGCCATTTCAAGGTCTTATGGTGTGGGGTGCCAAGGGGTACAATCACAAATCACAGTTGGTGCCTGCCCAGGGCACTATGAGCCATGTGACCGACTTAAATGACATCCTACGATCCCGAACCATTTCATTTCTTTACAACAGCCCAGAAGAACATTTTTCAGCAATACAATGCACGACCACACGTTGCTGTATGAACAAGTGTCTTCTTGGCGTCACAGGATGTCAGTCTTATGTCCTGAGTCGCCAGATCAGCAGACTTATCGCCAATCGAAAATGTATGGGATATAATGAAATGGCAGGTGCTGTGCTGTGACGCAGACGAACTTCCGAACCAGGTGAATACATCATGGGTGGCTACACTACAGGATGCCATTCGCGTCTTATACATGCCTTATATGCTAATCATTTCTGCAACTGTGGTGCACCACAGGACATAAATGACAAGGGTGAGCGACAGCTGTAGAAATGTGTACGGGTGGATAGGCGTGCAACTGTTGAACAACTGACTGCCCAGATTAACCAAGGAGTTACCAACAGTGTCTCCTCAAAGACTGTTCAACGAACGTTCCTGTATATGGGGCTCCGCAGTAGGCGCATGGTTCATGCTCTCATGCTGACTGCTATTCATCAGCGATGAAGACTGGAATTTGCACGCCAGTGCTGCAGCTGAACGCTACTGAGCGACGGCAGGCTGTCTTTTGAGATGAGTCACGTTCTATGTTCCATAGGACAGATGGACGTTCGCACGTAAGGCATGAGACATCTGAAAGCAAACATCCTCGAGTGGAGGGTGTTCTATGGTTTAGGGAACGTTCTCGAAGCATTCCATGCGTGATATTGTCATTTGGCAAGACACATAAGTATGCGTGTATCTTTGGGACCGTATCCACGTCTACATGGTGTCCACTTTTCCTCGGAATGATGGTGTCAACAAACAGGGTAGTCCAATGTGTGAAACGGCTCACAGGAACGTATGCGCTTGAAAGAGCACTGAAATCAGTTAACCGTTCTCCACTGGCCACGGAACTCCCCAGATTTTAATCCAATCCAGAATCGGGCAGCTTTGGATCCTCAACCAAGTAACATAACGCAGCTGGTCGCGGCACTAGAGTCAGCATGCCTCCATATCCCTGTTCACATCTTCTGGAATCTCAATGCCTCTTTTTGTCGTAGTGGCCCCTTATCAGTTAGAGGGCCCTCACAACAGACAAACAAGATGGCCCCCGTCAAGGGCTCAGATCGAAACATCGCCAGTAAACGATAACAATAACAGGCTTTCCGAATAAACACGGATCTACTTCGCCAGAAGACATGTGACAGTGTTCCACCAATTCGAACTCATTTGACTCATGTAGCACTCCGCCGACTCGGTGTTTAAAGCACGCCCGGACAGTCAGACAGTGTTTACCTACCACTAGTACAGCTCTGACCAGTACTTATTCCAACTCTAGCATAGTATACACTCGCCATAGCATTCAATAGCACGCTGTATCTTGTAATTGGTAGTGTAGATTTTGGTCATTATTTTCTCTCAGTGTATTGTATTCTTATCTGGTTTTGCCACCACAAGAATTGTGGGGTCTTCATGCTGTTCTTATGCTGAAAATCAGTGCATGCCAAGAAAGCGTTTTTTTTTTTTTTAATCATAATAAGGTGTCTTTAAACTTGACTGTTAGTTCTTTCCTGCCGATCGCAGAACACTACACTTTTCCTGCACGTCTAGAAGCGGTCCACACTGCACGAATTGGTTAGTAGCTTTTCCCAAGTGGTCATATTAACGATTCTGTTCAGTTTAGGTGTGGATACCACACCGCAGGAAAAAAGCGGAGTCTCAAGGAAGATACTGCCGTCGTCAGGTACTGCCTTGGTGTAATGCTAGCAGACAGTCCTCGTAAGGGGAAAATCGTCACAGGAGCATGCTACGGTAACCTCCTGATAATGTTATGTGAGGCTTTCGAGACTACGTTTCGTGGGGAACCGTCCAATGGGATGTTCTTACCTCACGACCCCGTTCCAGCTCACTCTGCACAGAGCTGTGAAACAATGGTGCGTCTTCAGGTGTCAAATTTTCCCTCACTCATTCCCCCTCCCCATCCCATATTCTCCTGACATGGCATGCAGTGATTTCTTTATCTTTCCTCGAATGAACAAACCGTTGCGTAGCGGACATTCCCTGAATGACGATTAAGTGATGTCCAAGGCGTAACGTTTGGTCAACACCAAAAATGATTACGTATACAACGAAGATTTCCGTCAAGCCATTCACAGCTGGGAAGAATGTACCACACTGGAGGGAGAGTTGGTAGAGGATGACAAGCACCGTCACCAAATTTTGTGGTACATACCAATGTTGTAGTGGTGACCATTAAGTTTCTGACTAGTCCTTTAACCTAGCATTAATAAATACAGTACGAACTCCAGCCGAGGTACATGGTTTCATTCCAATGTGATTCTTCAATGCAGAATGAAAATTTTACACATACACTCTGCATGAAAAAGCTCATATACTGATGTTGTCTCTGTAAATCTGAAATACAGGCACTGTTGGACAGCCTCACGTACAGCCTAATAATTTGGTCGAATACGAAGAATTTGTCTTATTGACTGAAAATCACCCTCGCTCTGAGGTAGTGACCAGTGTCAACACGGGCCTAATAGTCAGCAAACAACTAAATCAAGTCAGCAGCCATTTGTCATTAGTGGACGTTTACAGCTTCCGGATTAGTAGAGTCTGTTCCACTTTAAAGCAGAGCATCAGGTCAGCAAGCAAGTAATGTATGATCGACATCCTGGTTTATGAATGTCATTTCTTCGTTCAGAAAGGTCCAAGTGAACAGAGATAAATCATCATATTTTGTGACAACTAAGGAGCTTATGGACTGTAACCTCAAGGAGGTCATAAGTACCTGCACCTGCTGCACCTGTTAAAGGGAGTATTTGTTTTTGTTTTTTTTTTAAATAAAAAAGAAAAAGAAGAAAGCATTGTTCCTCCGGTTTTCAAGTAACAAAAGACGTTCACAAACTCCAATAACGTAGGCTATTACATACAAATGATACGTCCTTTGTTACAGCACAACGAAGCAACAGGAATTCACTCTAAATGTTCCACCTCGTGGAAAGAGTATCGATGGCCTACCAGAAGTTACAAAATACGGCATCAGCCAGTACTCAGACATCAAAAGGCTTCTGAATCTCGTGGACAAACAAATCAGTATTTACGTGGTCCACGTCGATTCCTACAGATGATTTGCTGGGAATCCAAAAAATGTATCATAGACGAGTACAAAGTATATTCCACGATTCACCAATAAATTTGTCAGTGAGATATGTCTATCGTTCTGCACTCACTTATGCTGTCATTTCTTAATCTTGCCATCTGTCTGGTGAAGACAAATATCAGTGCAGCATCTTTCTTTCATTTCATCATGTTCTCTTTCGGTGTCTGCATAAATATGTGGACACACGACTCTGATCTGTTGATTGTTTTTACATAGCATAGAAAGTTTATAGGTTTCTTTAAGATGTTTTCGAATTTATTGAGCCCTTATAGCACAGCTCACTTTACGTTCGTTTTAACTTTATTGAGATTCTGTTTGTCAGTAAGTATTCACTTCGATTGAATCAGTCTTCCGGCTCTCTCCTATTGAACAATGTTATTTTCCTGAGTAGGTCATTTCCTGAGTGAGAAATTTGACGTATGGGTTAAAAGGAAATTTTCGATGTAAGATATTAGAAAAACGCTGACTTCGGACGAGGAGGGTCTAAAATACGCGTAAGAGTATTTTATAGTAATAATCTTTATCAGTTAGTACTCAGCTGCTGGTTGGCTGGAAACCTTCCTGTTTCATCACGTTCTTATGCTGCCACAATAGTTGAAGTCTGGGTACTTTTGGAGCTATGTGCGGCTTATAAACAATTATTTTCACCAGAGATTTCAGAAATTCTTAATAATAGCAACATATGTTCCATTCTTTTTGACCCATAGCTTACAGTCAAAATTGTATCTAAAGTATCTGTCCCCATTCGATTACGGAAATTGGTTTTCGCTATATCCATAGCACTGAACACCCTTTCCACTTCTGCATTACTATGATGGAGAGATAACATTGGCACAGACGGTTTACACATTCCTTTAAATGGATTTAAATGTTCAGCATCTCTATACTGTAATACTTCCAAATTTCGTTGCACCTTCTTTGTCGTCCCAGGTTTTGTGAGAGAGATTATTCCATTGGCCGACTATTCTGTCAATTTGATACGACTGAGAACCAAAAGCGTCTGCCAGTTCTGTAATTTCCAAAGCTTTCTGTCTTTTTTGAACGCTCAGTTTGGAATATTTTGTGGCAATTAGAAGTCAAAAAGATTAAGAGAGTTGCAAGGAGCTTAGGCGGATCTGCCTGCTTTCACACGAACTTTTTAAAAAGCAGTTTGCACCACCCCTAACAGAGAATTGAACTACATTTAACATACTCAATTTTTCTCAATTAAATGGACTGACAACACATCACTTGTATATCAGTTGTATTTTGATTCTGAGATCGAGAAATGCAGCTTACGTTCAACCCATTGCTGCAAAATCCTACTCACGGCAGCACGGTTGAGAGCCATATTGTTAAAGGAATCTCTCCACAATTCATTCTTTGGTAGGTTTTGTGCTATTTATGATGTCTATTCAGGAACTATCTGAACCAAGTGTAATTCTCTTAATAGAAATTACATATTTTAGGGAAGAATTTGTGACGCTACAACGCAATACTTCCTATGAATTTTTTCGCTCACTTAACACATGAAACTGTTTGTATACGATGTATTGTCCAGTGTAAATATCTATTGTAAATACTATGGTTAAATTATGTAATATTTAACACTGGCAAGTCAGGGCGTATTTAGTTAACGTTGAAGTCAAGAGAGATTGTTTTGTCGTGCCTCTAGGCGCGGGAGCGCGCCAGCGGGCAGTAGTAGCAGTGACGCCTTGCTCGGTGTAAGACGCACAGTCGAGTGCTGCTAGTCCTAGCTGTGTTACATCTAACGGCTAGTGTGTGGACCTAAGAACGACGGGAAAGTAATGGAAGCATTGCCGGGCAAGTTATTATGCATTAGTGGGCATAGTGCTGAAGAAACGAGGGCTTAAATGTGAAGCGCACTGTGGGCCTAAGTCGCAACAGTAAAAGCCCGCTGCCGCATTGCGTCACCGTCGTGGACATCCGTCGTTCCACCGACAACGAGGGGAGTAAGATGTACGTAAGTTTCATAGAATAAAATTGTAGAAGGCTTGCCAGTGACTGTACTTCTCTCTGAAGTTGAACAATTAATGACAAGCACTTTATAATCGAAGTGTTGCAGTTACATTCCACTCGACAATAACACCAAGTAGGTTCCTTCCGATCCTTACCTTATTGAACGGAGTGTGTCATGCCGTCATCAAGAGAAAATATGGTAATTATCAAATTATTTCCATAGACGGTGAAGAGTAAATTTGAGACTGTTTTGAACGATTGGTTATCGTAGTTAATTGTTGCACTTAATAAGCTTACGTCAACAGTAGTTACTTAATAATAGACTGAAGTAATAAATTTGATTATTAAGATTTATTTCAATGCATATTCAGCTGAAGTTAGTTCAAGGATATTTCATGAAACTATAAAGCTTATTCCACACGACAATCGCCCAATTAATGAATTATTATCATTCAAAACATAGTTAATAAATTATTGGCAATATATTTCATTATCAGTAGATTAAACTGTGCAAAGTACGTATTTTTAAAGACAGAACGACAGTCCATTATTCAAAATCTCGATAGATAATCATCCGTGTTGTCAGCATTGCACTTAGCTGACAAATTATGAACAAAATAGTCATCAAAATACTTATTGAAAGTTAACCATTAATGTTTAAGTATAGTTAGATTGTTATGACATTGTTTTGTATGACTGCTGAGCCCGACACAGCACTTATGTAAAAGTCCCCGTTCCACCTGCTGCGCTACAAACAGGTAAACTTCATTTTTGATACAATTATTCACGTACTTAACAGTACTGTCGCTCATCAGTTGAGCTGGCGACCGATTTTTTCATTGCTTTCACAACTTAATAATTTCTTTCGGCAAAATTTCCACTGTCAAAATTTATTTCCAAATTATTTCCATTATTTCATTTACCGATCGTTATTGAATGAAATTACTCATTCAATAACGATCATGTTATAACGTCTCCTGTTTCCCGCGGAATAATCATTATTTATTTCGGATTCGGATGCCTTATCCCGACACGGGTCAAAATTCATAATTCACGGTCATTGTCAACTTGTAATTCCGCAAATCCCTGGAAGCAGGGGGCGCCGCGTGACAGGACATTTCCAGTCTCGGGATTGTCCAGCGGCCCGAACCTTGCAAAATTAGAATTCTTTAAAAAACTAAAAAATTATCAGTGGAAAATTTGGCTGAACAATAGCAGAATGTTAAACTCGACAATGCAAGTGGAACGGAAACTACAAAGGCATGAGTCAGGCTCAGCATTGTTTGATGCTGAAATGAGTAACGATAGTGGGCTACTAATGCTCAACTAATGCTGAAGATATGAGCCATGTAGTAATAAAGTAAGAAATCAATGACTCATATCAAGAAAATTATGAAAATATGTTTACTGAGGGTAATAATATTAATGAAGTTGAGACAGGCATGAAACACGTACCAGGTGTGACGGACATTGTTGCGCAACCAGTAACAAATACGGGAGTTAGTTTGGAATCTAATGATCGGGATAAATTATTTCAGATGATAGGTTCGATGAAAGGTGAAATGCATAATTACATGGGTTCGATGAAAACTGAAATGAAAAATGATCTGAACAATGTGAATAGTAATATGGGGATGTTGAAAAGTGAACTTGGAGGGCAAATTAAAACTTTGGCTACGAAAATGGACGAAAAGTTAACCGAAAAAGTTAATGAGTTAGAAACTAAATTTGATAATAAGATGGAAGTATTAAAGAAGTCAGTCAGCAATGAAATTAAAAAGCAAAGAGAATAATTGTATGACGCAGTTATCAGTAGGCTGACGGATGATGTCAATTTAATACGTAATGACCTGAAGGAAAAAACAGACCAGGAAATTAAAGTGGTCACTGACGAACAAGCAAAAATCTGAAACGTAATAGATCGGTCAGTCAGTACCGTGAAAGGACAGATCGTGAAGGTTCAGGATGAAACAGAAAAGATTGCGAGAACTAAATTAATCGGAGACGCGAGTAGCTGGGCCGTCCATGAAACGGATAGTTGTCGAACATTGGAGGAATTTCTAATTAAGTTCGAAGATAAATACTGGTCTGCGGATAAGCAGGAGGAAGTTTTGCAAGAAATCCATCAAGCTTCACCTTACCGGCCAAGCAAAGATACAAACATGAAGTCATACTGTGAAGACTTATTCAAAACAGTCGAGTACGTTCACGGACGGATGTCGGAAAAAGTATGCTGACAATACGACGCGGAAAATTACCGTGGAGTGTCAGAGGCTACTTAATGGATGAAAATAGTAAAACAGCCTTTTCGAAGAAAGTTGGTGACGTTGACGCGTGGTACCGAGACGGTAACAATCGGTTCCTCGGCGATCATAATAATCAGAGTAGGAACAATTATAACTGTCACCAAAATAACGAAAGACGTAATGAATATGACGTGAGATTTACTCGAGTAGGCCGAGGTAGGAGAGGAAGAGGTGGTCGCGCGTGGGGAAGCCACAGCGGGCAACATTTTGATCGCCGTTGTCCGGAAAACGAACAGCCGCAAAACAGTGACGGGGAAGACTGGTGCGGGTAGCGGCGCGCAGCCCCGACCAAAGAAACAATGCAACTGTTTGACCAGCGAGTTTACGTAAGAAAGCAAAAATATGAAAAACAAACAAAGCATAATGACCTGAGTACACGGGCTGTGTCGCCTGCAGTAGTAAACAAGGCTAGGAGCGTTGTCGAAGCGACACCAGGTGCGGCGCGTACGGAAAGTACGGAGGTGCCGGCGAAAGGTCAATGTCCGGTCAAAAAGGCGCATGTTGATGAAGGGAAGCAATTAGGCAATGAAGGGGGATGGCTACTACAAATGAACAAAATGTATGAAGGTGTAGAAGAATGGAAAGGGGGCAGAAAAATAGTTTTTAGTGGAGGAAGAAGGCAAAGGGAGAAGAGTAGCAAGGAGGCGAGCGATCTTACAGACGCTACGTGGAAGAAATGAAGTTAATAAGAATGAAATGGATAATAGCGATGAGATAATTTACGTTAGTAATGATGAAGGGGCACGTGATGTGCGGGTAGGTGAAAGTAGTAGGAATGCCATTTCCGAGTCAGCCGAATTCGACGGATCTGACCTAACTCATGAGCACCGTTCACTGCCGACCGAAGGTGCAACTTCTGACAGCGTGATGAGTTTGGTGCGCGAAACAAGCGATTACAGCGTATACGAGGTCAAAGCAGATGTGATGCACCCAAGTAATTATATTAGTGCGAGTAAACCCACCAAACAGCTCAATACAGATGACGTAAAGCATATGTTGTGTCAATCGAAAGAAAGCAGAAGGGGAAGAACCAAAAAAAAAAAACCAGATAAAATAATTGAGAGAAACGGTGCTTTATGGAATGATTTCGAAGTTGAAAAAGATTTATTGTGGGGAGAGTAAAGTAAGGAAGCAAAAACATATGACCAGATAAGGATACCTAGTAAAGTATACGATACTGAAGGTCGAGTTTTGATTGACAGTGGCAGCCAGATTAGTCTAATCTCGCCGTCATTTTACGAACTGATTAAGGCCGTACCGGAGGTGGTAGAAATGCCTGTCACGGGAGTAAAAGTGATAAGTGCTACAGGTGTCTGTAGCAAACCAATTAAGACGCACGTTCTGATGCAATTTTGTATTAAGGATGTTGCGATGGAACATGACTTTTTAGTAGTGCCGCAATCTAGCACAAAGATGATTGTAGACATGGATTGGATGACGAAGTATAAAGTGATTATAGATTGTGACAGAAAGATACCTTAGGGGTTGCGAAGCAACTCAAATCGCTTGATACGGGCAAGTCTTCAGGTCCAGATTGTATACCGATTAGGTTCCTTTCAGATTACGCTGATACAATAGCTCCCTACTTAGCACTCATATACAACCGCTCGCTCACCGATAGATCTGTACCTACAGATTGGAAAATTGCGCAGATCGCACCAGTGTTTAAGAAGCGTAGTAGGAGTAATCCATCTAACTACAGACCTATATCATTGACGTCGGTTTACAGTAAGGTTTTGGAGCATATACTGTATTCAAACATTATGAATCACCTCGAAGGGAACGATCTATTGATACGTAATCAGCATGGTATTAGAAAACATCGTTCTTGTGCAACGCAGCTAGCTCTTTATTCGCACGAAGTAATGGCCGCTATCGACAGGGGATCTCACGTTGATTCCGTATTTCTAGATTTCCGGAAAGCTTTTGACACCGTTCCTCACAAGCGACTTCTAATCAAGCTGCGGGCCTATGGGGTATCGTCTTAGTTGTGCAACTGGATTCGTGATTTCCTGTGAGGAAGGTCGTAGTTCGTAGTAATAGACGGCAAATCATCGAGTAAAACTGAAGTGATATCAGGTGTTCCCCAGGGAAGCTTCCTGGGACCTCTGCTGTTCCTGATCTATATAAATGACCTGGGTGACAATCTGAGCAGTTCTCTTAGGTTGTTCGCAGATGATGCTGTAATTTACCGTCTAGTAAGGTCATCCGAAGACCAGTATCAGTTGCAAAGCGATTTAGAAAAGATTGCTGTATGTTGTGGCAGGTGGCAGTTGACGCTAAATAACGAAAAGTGTGAGGTGATCCACATGAGTTCCAAAAGAAATTCGTTGGAGTTCGATTACTCGATAAATAGTACAATTCTCAAGGCTGTCAATTCAGCTTAGTACCTGGGTGTTAAAATTACGAACAACTTTAGTTGGAAAGGCCACATAGATAATATTGTGGGGAAGGCGAGCCAAAGGTTGCGTTTCATTGGCAGGACACTTAGAAGATGCAACAAGTCCACTAAAGAGACAGGTTACACTACACTAGTTCGTCCTCTGTCAGAATATTGCTGCGCGGTGTGGGATCCTTATCAGGTGGGATTGACGGAGGACATCGAAAGGGTCCAAAAAAGGGCAGCTCGTTTTGTATTATCACGTAGTAGGGGAGAGAGTGTGGCAGATATGATATGCGAATTGGGATGGAAGTCATTACAGCAAAGACGTTTTTCGTAGCGGCGAGATCTATTTACGAAATTTCAGTCACCAACTTTCTCTTCCGAATGCGAAAATATTTTTTTGAGCCCAACCTACAAAGGTAGGAATGATCATCAAAATAAAATAAGAGAAATCAGAGCTCGAACAGAAAGGTTTAGGTGTTCGTTTTTCCCGCGCGCTGTTCGGGAGTGGAATGGTAGAGAGATAGTATGACTGTGGTTCGACGAACCCTCTGCCAAGCACTTAAATGTGAATTGCAGAGTAGTTATGTAGATGTAGATGAAAGATTATGATGTGCTCGGTAGGAGAGTTTAAATTAGAAATGAGTTTTGATGTTGCTGATCAGGAAATTGACATTAACGAGACGAGATTGAACATAATTACATTACCAATGAATGTAGGTCTGAGTGGAGGGTCAGAGCGTTATCATGTTAGGAATATAAACATGATATCGACGTCTGACGACGAATTTGCAGCGATCGTCGAAAATATTTCGGGAGTCACTAACGAACAGAAATATCAATTATATGACATTTTAATTAACAACAAATAAGTATTCTCGGATAAACTAGATGGCGTGCGTAATTTTGAATGTAAGATCGATACGATTCACCATGGGCCGTTTTTTGGGCCGGTTGTCAGGTGCCGATAGCTCGGAGGGAAGCTGTGCAGAAAGAAATAAACCGCATGGAAGAATGGGGCATTACTGAACGTTCTCAGAGCCAATATAATAACCCGCTCGCTTTGGTCAATAAGAAAGACAATAGCGTCAGGATTGTGATCGATGCCCGCGAACTTAACAAAGTAGTGAAGCGTGAGACGGACCGTCCGGAGTGTTTAGACGATGTGTTGCAGAAATTTCATAATGTACGGTACATGACAACCCTCGATATGACCGCTGGATACTGGCAGATAAGCCTCGAAGAGGAATCACGAAAACTGACGGCATTCATATTTGCAGGAAAGTGTTATGGGTATAAAGTTATCCCCTTCGGATTGAACACGTCTGTGTCGGTGTTTATCCAAGCGCTCGACATTGTTCTGGGAAAAGAACTGAGTTCCCGGATTACAATCTATGTTGACGGCCTGCCGATAGCGACGTCATCACGGGAGGAACATTGCGAGCTCTTGAATGAAGTATTTCGAGCATTAAGACGCGGAGGGATGACGTTGAAAATAAAGAAGTGCAAGTTTGTGAAGAAGGAAATTGAATTTTTAGGCCATATTATAACAACTTCAGGAATAACCAAAGATCCGAAAAAATTGGAGGCGATAAGAAATTGTCCGCCACCGAGAACCAAAAAACAATTACAAGCTTTCCTAGGTCTTTGCAATTTTTATCGTAAATATGTTGAAGAGCAAGCGTTCAATGATCCCCATTTGTGCGGCTTGTTAAAGAAAAACAGTGCCTTTGTTTGGACCGAGAAGTGTCAAAGAGCTTTTGATAGATTGAAAGATGGGCTTGTGAAGGAAGTAGTACTGTATCATCCGGATTTAGCAATGCCATTTCACATGGGGACCGGCTCGTGTGATTATGGAATTGCGGTGCACATTTTCCAAGAAGTAGGAGAAGGCGATACCAAGGAGTGTCGGTCCATTGCTTTTGCGAGCAGGACCTTGACTAAATACGAAAGAAATTATACCATTTCAGAGAAAGAGGCGATAGCCATTGTTTGGGGATTTAAAAAATTTAAAGTTTTTTTATCGGGGCGCAAAGTGCTTGTGCACACTGACCACAAATCTTTTACGTTTCTAAAGACGTTTCGTTTATTACACGACCAGTTGAAAAGATGGGCGTTGTACATCCAGCAATTTGATGTCGAAATATGTCATGTGAAGAGAGTAGACAATTGCGTAGCTGACGCATTGTCAAGGTTACTGTGTGATGCTGGAGGGGTAATAGATAAAGATAGTACGGAAGGTGTGTCTAAAGTTATGCATTTCAAAGACGTGGAAGGGAAAAAGAAGGTGGAGAATCTGTGTAAAAATATGCGACATTATCAGAATGAAGCCGAGTGTCTGAAATTTGTAAAAACAGGTTACGTCTCAAAAGATGAGAAAGGTGAGAAGTTGAGGAAATATTAAAAGATATATAAGGGTATTTTATATTCACGAAAGAATACAGAAAGAGAGGAGTGGCGTGTCAGATGGCCAAGTAAATATGTGTGCGAAGTAATTGACTATTTCCACTTAGCGTTTGGTCATTGCGGGGCAACTAAATGTGTTGACAAAATATCAGAGTCCATTAGCTTCGATAATATGAGTAGGAAAGTGGTTGACAGAATCCGTACTTGTGACCAATGTCAGAAGGTAAAAGTAACGAATGCAACCAGTCGCGGCCCCATGCAAAGTATTCAACCGAAAGATGATTTGGAAATTCTAGCAACGGACATTTACGATCCTTTAACGAAGACATCTGGCAATTTTGCATACTTTTTGGTCGTGTTAGACACGTTTTAAAATTTGTAAAGCTATATACTTTGCATAAGGCTATGGCCAAGGCAGTATTAAGTAAATTTACTGAAGATTATTTTCGTGAAGATAGGTGTACCGAAGGCGATATTGTCCGATAACGGACCGCAATTTATTTCCAAAATTTGGAATGAGGGGGTGAAAGAAAGAGGAATAGAGGTTATGCACATATCGACATATCACCCCTCCAGTAACCCTTCAGGGCGGTATATGCGAGAATTAGGACGATACTTTCGAACATACTGCCACAACAACCACAAAGCCTGGGGCAGGTATGTAGAAGATGTTGAAATGATTATGAACACATTATCTCATGAAAGTACAGGGTTCGCACCAGAGGAAATTATGTTGGGTGTTAAATCCAAGAGTATAGTAGAGGAAATAATTGATTTTCCACCCAGATAAGATGTAGGCATTATTCAGAAGAAAGCAATGGTGGGAGAAAAGATGAAGAAAAGTGCTGAGGCTCGGATTAAGAGGCACGATAAGAATCTGAAGCCAGCAAAATTTAATGTAGGAGACAAAGTCCTACTGAAAACTCACGAAAAATCGAGTGAAATTTACAATGAAATAGCGAAGTATAAATTGTTTATAATGGGCCGTTTAGAATTGAAAGTATTCCCCATCCTAACGCTTTCTACGTAGTGTACCCACAGTCAGACAAAAGGTTAGGTGTGAGGAACATAATAGACTTGAAGCTCTGTCAGAGCAGAAATTTAAATTTTTTGCGTTGATGTGTTCATACACTGTTTGATTAAGAATGGATGAAGTCATTGATGTGGTATGAAAAGTATGTGCGAATATAATGGACACTAATGTAAATAGTAGAGTATAGTAATGAACAAGATAATTAGGTTTTATTTACTAGCTATAGAATATATTTTGTGATTTGTAAAGTAAAATGAAAAATGACGTCTAATGTAATTAATATTAAGAGTGTACACTGTGTATTGTCAGTAAATGCAAATGGACTAAGACTGTTTATTTAAGTTACAGGTGTATATATGCATTAAAATGGGCACTAATTAAAGTGCAGTAAATGCTAGTGGTGAAAGAGGTGCCTATTGGACATGGATAACATGCAGGCACCCAAAAGACAAAAGTTCTGTAACAAAAGGAGTGCAAAAGGCAGGGCACTAGCAATGTCATTTTCGTTGCCAGCGGAGATTGAGAAAAGTTGTGGGCATACAACACCGACTAGCACAAATGTGTGTGCAAATGATACAAGTGCAAATATGTGTGTTGTAATTCTGGTTAATTTCAGGTGGACACAGCTATGTTCAGGCTGCGTGAGTTAGTTAATATGTTCTTTGGTATAGTGCTAATTTTTATTGTTGTTGAATGGACACAGTTATGCACAGGCTGTGTGAATTAGTTGGTATATTCTTTTGTTGTTTACGTGATAATTGGTTAAAACGGACACAGTTACGCTCAGGCTGTGTCAGCTAATTAATAGGTGTTTTTGCTTAGTGCCACTATAGTTGCGATTAGGCATGGACACAGATTGGTATATGTTTGTGACCTAATTAATAGGGGTTTTTATCTGGTTGTGGTACAGTCTTACATTTAATTAATACAAAGTGATGATAAATTACTGTACCCACAATATTTACTATTGTTTGTTGTACTTTGCAGCTAATTGCTGCACTAAAGAAATTTCGAATGGTGTAAAAACAATGTACAAGGAAAATAATTAATGTAAAGGACGTTTTTTAATAATTATGTATACAAAAGTATTGAATGTCAACTGTGTCATAGGTTAAGTTTTACGGAAAGAATGAGTACTACTGTAATTTATGTTTGTTTTGAAGAGTTTTGAACGCGCAAGGGCTGGTTGTTGCGTTCTCTGCTGATAAAGATCAACGAAACGTGGGGCATATGTGACGCTACAACGCAGTCCTTGCTATGAATTTTTTCTCTCACATAACACATGAAACTGTTTGTATACGATGTATTGCCCAGTGTAAATATCTACTGTAAACACTATGTTTAAATTATGTAATATTCAACACTGGCAAGTCAGGGCATATTTGGTTAACGTTGAAGTCAGAGAGATTGTTTTGTCGTGCCTCTGGGCGCGGGAACGCGCCAGCGGGCAGTAGTAGCAGGGACGCCGTGCTCGGAGTAAGACGTACAGTCGAGTGCTGCTAGTCCTAGCTGTGTTACATCTAACGGCTAGTGTGTGGATCTAAGTACGACCAGAAAGTAATGGAAGCATTGCCGGGCAAGTTATTATGGATTAATGGGCATAGTGCTGAAGGAACGAGGGCTTGAATGTGAAGCGCACTGTGGGCCCAATTCGCAACAGTCAGAGCCCGCTGCCACATTGCGTCGTCGCCGTGGACTTCCGTCCATCCACCGACAACGAGTGAAGTAAGATCTACGTAAGTTTCGTAGGATAAAATTGTACAAGGCTTGCCAGTGACTGTGCTTTTCTCTGAAGTTGAACAATTAATAACAAGCACTTTATAATCGAAGTGTTGCAGTTGCATTTCACCCGACAGTAACACCAAGTAGGTTCCTTCCCAACCTTTCCTTACTGAACCGAGTGTATCATGCCATCATCAAGAGAAAATATGTTAATTATCAAATTATTTGCATAGACGGTGAAGAATAAATTTGAGACTGTTTTGAACGATTGGTTATCGCAGTTAATTGTTGCACTTAATAAGCTTACACCAACCGTAGTAACTTAATAATAGACTGAAGTAATAAATTTGATTATTAAGATTTATTTCAATGCATATTCAGCTGAAGTTAGTTCAAGGATATTTCATGAAACTATAAAGCTTATTCCACCCGACAATCGCCCAATTAATGAATTATTATCATTCAAAACATAGTTAATAAATTATTGGCAATATATTTCATTATCAGTAGATTAAACTGTGCAAAGTACGTATTTTTAAAGACAGAACGACAGTCCATTATTCAAAATCTCGATAGATAATTATCCGTGTTGTCAGCATTGCACTTAGCTGACAAATTATGAACAAAATAGTCATCAAAATACTTATTGAAAGTTAACCATTAATGTTTAAGTATCGTTACATTGTTATGACATTGTTTTGTATGACTGCTGAGCCCGACACAGCACTTATGTAAAAGTCCCCGTTCCACCTGCTGCGCTACAAACAGGTAAACTTCATTTTTGATACAATTATTCACGTACTTAACAGTACTGTCGCTCATCAGTTGAGCTGGCGACCGATTTTTTAATTGCTTTTACAACTTATACACCTACATCTACATGACTACTCTGCAATTCACATTTAAGTGCTTGGCAGACGGTTCGTCGAACCACAATCATACTATCTCTCTACCATTCCATTCCCGAACAGCGCACGGGAAAAACGAACACCTAAGCCTTTCTATTCGAGCTCTGATTTCTCTTTCTCTTTCTCTCAACCTATGTAGGTTGGGCCCAACAAAATATCTTCGCATTCGGAAGAGAAAGTTGGTGACTGAAATTTCGTAAGCAGATCTCGCCGCGACGAAAAACGTCTTTGCTGTAATGACTTCCATCCCAATTCGCGTATCGTATCTGCCACACTCTCTCGCCTACTACGTGATAATACAAAACGAGCTGCCCTTTTTTGCACCCTTTCGATGTCCTCCGTCAATCCCACCTGGTAAGGATCCCACACCGCGCAGCAATATTCTAACAGAGGACGAACGAGTGTAGTGTAAGCTGTCTCTTTAGTGGACTTGTTGCATCTTCTAAGTGTCCTGCCAATGAAACGCAACCTTTGGCTCGCCTTCCCCACAATATTATCTATGTGGTCTTTCCAACTGAAGTTGTTCGTAATTTTAACACCCAGGTACTTAGTTGAATTGACAGCTTTGAGAATTGTACTACTTATCGAGTAATCGAAATCCAACGGATTTCTTTTGGAACTCATGTGGATCACCTCACACTTTTCGTTATTTAGCGTCAACTGCCACCTGCTTAAGTTCTAGGGGACTGATGACCTAAGATGTTAAGTCCCATAGTGCTCAGAGACATTTGAACCATTTGAACTTTCCCAGCACAACTACAACAATTTACAACTACAATTCCGACTGTTCCTTGATCCAAGCACGTCCTGTATTTGCCATACACCCTTTGAGATTGCAGCCCACCCCGTACTTTCCCGAGGCCTTCTAACCTAAAAAACCGCCCAGTCCACGCCACACAGCCTCCACTACCCGTGTAGCCGCCAGCTGAGTGTAGTGAACTCCTGACCTATTCAGCGGAACCCGAAACCCCACCACCCTATGGCGCAAGTGAAGGAATCTGCAGCCAACACGGTCGCAAAACCGTCTGAGCCTCTGATTCAGACCCTCCACCCGGCTCTGCACCAAAGGTCCGCAGTCGGTTCTGTCATCGATGCTGCAGATGGTGAGCTCTGCCTTCATCTCGTAAGCAAGACCGGAAGCCTTCACCAAATCAGATAGCCGCTGGAATCCAGATAGAATTTCCTCTGATCCAAAGCGACACACGTCATTAGTGCCGACATGTGCCACCACCTGCAGCTGGCTGCACCCTGTGCTCTTCATGGCATCCGGAAGGATCCATTCCACATCAGGAATGACTCCACCCGGAATGCACACGGAGTGCACACTGGATTTATTCCCCTCCTTAGCCGCCATATCCATAAGGGGCCCCATTACGCGCCTAACATTGGAGCTCCCAACCACCAATAAGCCCACCCTCTGTGATTGCCCGGACCTTGAAGACTGAGAATCATCCTCTGAAACAGGGCAGGCAGCTGCATCTGGCTCAGCCAGAGACAGTGCCTGAAACCTGTTTGTCAGACGCACCGGGGAGGCTTTCTGATCAGCCTCCGGGGACGTCTTTCGCTGCCTGCCACGCCTTGGAACGTCCTGCCAATTAACCACAGGCGAGGGCTCAGCCCCAATGCGGGTAGCAACCGGGCCAACCACAGCGGCAGACCGATCTGGGGACAGACGGGACGAGGTTGATATCCCCGTGATACCCAAGTCCGGCTCCCCACAGTGGTGCCCATTCGCAACAGCCTCAAGCTGCGCGACCGAAGTCAGCGCCGCTTGCAGCTGTGAGCGAAGGGATGCCAACTCAGCCCTCATCCGAACACAGCAATCACAGTCCCTGTCCATTCTAATCGATGTTGAACAACAGTTACTGAAACACGAGTCAGTGCCTGGATAACGCAAGGGAAACACGCAAAGAATATATTAACTAACCGGTACCAATGCCTAACGACTGCGCTACAATCTGCCTGAATTTACGATTACAGTAAATAAAACTCGAAATTACACCTCCTATACAAAACTCACACGTAATTTAAGTAAGAATCTACGAAGTAAACACTAAAGCGCGATGCTACAACTCTCAAATACTATAATACGCCCGAAATTTATGAATCAAACAATGCAAGTACCCAAAAACACGCAAAGAAATTAAGAATTAAACTATGTAACAAATAAGTAA
This sequence comes from Schistocerca americana, assembly GCF_021461395.2. Classification (NCBI taxonomy): domain Eukaryota; kingdom Metazoa; phylum Arthropoda; class Insecta; order Orthoptera; family Acrididae; genus Schistocerca; species Schistocerca americana. Next base: position 787,231,186 of record NC_060122.1, on the reverse strand, counting down.
GCTAGGGGTATTCGACTTGCTGCTGCAGCTGCTTATCCAACGGCGGCAGGGAGCACAACTTAATCATTTCTTTCGGCAAAATTTCCACTGGCTAAATTTATTTCCAAATTATTTCCATTATTTCACTTACCGATCGTTATTGAATGAAATTACTCATTCAATAACGATCAAGTTATAACGTCTCCTGTTTCCCGCGGAATAATCATTATTTATTTCGGATTCGGATGCCTTATCCCGACACGGGTCAAAATTCATAATTCACGGTCATTGTTAACTTGTAATTCCGCAAATCCCGGGAAGCAGGGGGGTGTTATAAATTTTCCGAGATGAATGCGATACACTTGAAGGAAGGGAATGGCGTACACAGCGAGAAAATGCCAAATGAGGTACCGGTATTCATCTCTTAGAATTTTAAAGAGAACATTATTGATGGCACACATCACTGATACATAATCCGTACCCACACCTATAATGTTGCCTAATTTAAGCCCTTTCTTCTCAGTTAGCGCAAATGAAGCATCAGCAATGCCCCTTGCATTCGTGTTTTTCAAACTACTTAATCCAAGAAATGTTGACACAATGTTAATTAGTTTTACTTTAATTATACATTTATATCCTAGGACTGCTTTTACTGTGTATAGTTCAGGGTTTCAATGGTACACCGTACAAAGGAGGGAAAAAACCGTATAAATGTACTGTTTAAAGAATATGGTCGGCAACACTGGTGCCGACAGATCAATGCTAAGAACTCGCAGCCGGGTGATCCTAGTCTTCGTCGTAGAATAATGAGTCATGACACAATAGAATCCCAATCCTAACAACAAAAAATTATGTTGTTCCATAAAAAAAATATATATCAGTCAAAAATCTAAGATACTAAGTGAATTTAATAAAATGTTGCAAAGTATTATTTGTCTCCAATTCTGGCGCTACTCGATGCTATTAATTGTTCAGCGTTGACGAAGTCTAAGAGTCACCAGGTCTAGCACGAGCCGCGTGGGATTAGCCGAGCGGTCAAGGGCGCTGCAGTTATGGACTGTGCGGCTGGTCCCGGCGGAGGTCCGAGTCTTCCCTGGGGCATGTGTGTGTGTGTGTGTGTTTGTCCTTAGGGTAATTTAGGTTCAGTAGTGTGAAAGCTTAGGGACTGATGACCTTAGCAGTTAAGTCCCATAAGATTTCATACACATTTGAACATTTTTGAATCTAGTACGAAAAGCAGTACAGGGTGATTCAAAAAGAATACCACAACTTTAGGAATTTAAAACTCTGCAACGACAAAAGGCAGAGCTAAGCACTATCTGTCGGTGACTTAAGGGAGCTATAAAGTCTCATTTAGTTGTACATTTGCTCGCTTGAGGCGCTGTAGGCGTCAGCGTCGGTTGATGCTAAGATGGCTAAGATGGCGACCGCTCAACAGAAATCAACTGTATGGAGAGTCCTACGAAAAAGGTTAGTTATGAAACCTTATCGTCTGAAATTGGTTCAAGCAGTGTCTGCAGCTGATAAGATTAAAAGAATCGATTTCTGTGATATTATCCTTGCTCAAATGGAAACAGATGAATCTTTCATTTCAAAGATTGTGTTTAGTGATGAAGCACCTTTCCACACTAACGGGAAAGTCAACCGTCACAATGTCTGTATATGGGGCACTGAGAATCCGCGGGAAATAACTCAGTATGAATGTGACTCGCCTAAGATGAACGTTTTCTGTGCCATTTCAGCCAATAAAGTTTTTGGTCCCTTTTTCTTCGAAGGTGCTACTGTAACTGGACTACAGTATCTGGAGATGTTAGAGAATTGGCTGTTCCATCAGGTCGAACAAGAAGCACAACAATTCATATTTCAGCAGGATGGAGCGCCACCACATTGCCACTTATCTGTCCGTAACTACCTGAACGTCAACTACCCGAGGCGATGGATCGGCCGCCAGGTAGCCCGTGACAGAGCACTTCATCACTGGCCTCCAAGAAGCCCTGATCTTACCCCCTGCGATTTTTTCTTATGGGGGTGTGTTAAGGATATGGTGTTTCGGCCACCCCTCTCAGCCACCATTGATGATTTGAAACGAGAAATAACAGCAGCTATCCAAACTGTTACGCCTGATATGCTACAGAGAGTGTGGAACGAGTTGGAGTATTGGGTTGATATTGCTCGAGTGTCTGGAGGGGGCCATATTGAACATCTCAGAACTTGTTTTTGAGTGAAAAAAAACCTTTTTAAATACTCTTTGTAATGATGTATAACAGAAGGTTATATTATGTTTCTTTCATTATATACACATTTTTAAAGTTGTGGTATTCTTTTTGAATCACCCTATAAGTTGGCAATACTGACTGAAGGTGGCCGTGGAGGATGAGGATACCGCCACTTGTGGAGGCATTAATACTTGAGGTAGTCGACAATGACCCTTGTATTAGCGTGGCCTTTTCACAGAGGACGCCGTGAGCATAAGCACGCTATCACCGCTTGGTATGTGGGCTGCTGCGGCGTGAGAAGAGGTGTAGGGAAAGCCAGTCCCGTCTCCTTCTCCCAGGACAGGAGGCACACTACACTCAACACTGCATTCACAGTACCTGCTACAATGTTATTTTTAGTAGCTGAGACTGACATCTCACGGAAACGTCCCGTTTCTGCCAGAAGTCATCCGAATTCCACTGTCTCTTTTTCTCTCAAAAAATTGTGCATATTGTACGCACGTTTAATGAACGATCTGCAGTCATAGCTTAAAAAATATTCTTCCTGATATGCTAGCAGATACGGCTCCATCAGTGAGCCGAAACATGTACTCCGCGCCCGATGGAGATCTGCATTTCATTGTTAATCTTTCCGTGCTTCTAAATAAGAAACTCGATGGCATGTGGATAGGAAGAGGTGGATTAATCCAGATTGTCGTGTCTGAACCTACTAGATTATTACCTGGGAGGGCATTTAAAAGCTCTTGAGCCCTGAACACTAGTGCAAGATGCTGAGAGTCTTGATGGCCGTACTGGGAAGTCTAAGAAACCACAACCTGGTGGTTCAGCATTAGATTACGCTGAATGTTTCACGTAAGAATCGATTTCAAGTGGTACTTTGCGTGTAGCATTTTGTTGTGGATTTAATTCTGCTATTCACCTAGTAAACCCCCTTCGTAAACGTCACAGCCGCTATCTCTATTTCCATTTTTACCTTACAGCTCAATTACTCTTTTCCGTTATCCTTCCTATTTAATCTTTCTTGCATTTCCCCGAAAAATTTACTTGAGTTCAGATTTGCATCCTTCTGCGATGTTACCATGCATCTCTAATAGCACATCGTTTTACTACAATTTGATGGAAAGTTATATTGTGAAGAATGTACCTGTTAAGCTGCTAAAATTCTAACAATATAAAATAATTATATTCATTTCTATATCATTTTATTACCATTTTTACTATTATTATTGTTATTGTTGTAGGACACGTTTTACATACACACTGTAATATTAAGTGTAAAGATCTCTAGGGATGCTGCTTGGATGTAAGAAACTTCCAAAAGGCACATTCTTCTCACATGAAATAAGTTTACAAGAATTGATTGCAATACGGTTATTTTATATACGTTTGGGAGCCTGAACACTAGCAATAACAGCAGTGGAGGAGTGGAGGAGAAGTGCATTTTATCTGCAACCATGTCGTTGTTAGTCCTTTCGCGTAGTGAAATCCACATGTGCTTCTGACCGCCATTGTCGACCTGGAAATCTGAAGACGAAGTAAGTCGTTTTGTGAATAAGAAAATCTTGTAGCAGAACAAGAAGAAATGGGTTTCTTCTTTTGTAATATGGTTAATTTACTTAAATATACTGTATTGGCTCAATATTAACGGTGCGCAGGAACCTGTAAATTTGGATTCGTTACATATAAAATACAATGAGCTAACGGCACAGACTCCTTTGAAAACACACTTCTTCCCGTCATCGATTACTGCTTACACGACGAAAAAGGAGAAATAAAAAGGAAACTGCTCAATGATCAATTATAGCGTTTTTAATACTCGATGTCAAAACGATGCCGTCAAAATACGTTATCGTCTGTGGATAGTGATATCTCAGACATATTTCATCCATATTACAATGTAAATGGAGTACATGTTGATCTTTTTTTGTGTTTGTAATCAATGTATCAGAAACGGCGAACGTGGCATTGTGCACTGGCTTATGACTCCGCTACTCACCTGGCAAAGCTCGCCTCGTACACCTCCACAGCAACCAATTAACATTCAATCGGGAACTGATTAATTCGGCGTAGCATAAAATAGAAATGTAATTAAAACCCAGCTGAAATTAAATAACGAGGTGTTAATTAATTGTATCGTTATTCTGCTCCAGTAAACAGTGACAGCTGAAGCGTTGCAGAATACACTAATCGCTAATACTCGCTGAACACTCATCGAACTCTTATGCCCAATCTCATCTGGTATATTCTGATTCAATGACTTGAACAGAAGATTTGTAAATCAGGTAAAAAACGGTAAACATAAGTGTAATCGACTCTGGGTATCAGTGAAGATTTTAAACTAGCCTTCTATTGCACGACTTCCCTTTTAGGAAACTTCTTTCAGTTTGAAATAGCTACATTACAATGTGAAATTTTGATTTAATTGTTATTTATTCAATATTTTAGATTTGTTAGCATATGGCAACAACTTCAAAAAATGTTCAAATGTGTGCGAATACCTAAGGGACCAAACTGCTGAGGTCATCGGTCCGTAGACTTACACACTACTTAAACTAACTTATGCTAAGAACAACACACACACCCATGCCCAAGGGCGGACTCTAACCTCTGGTGGTAGGGGCCGTGCAGTCCATGACATGGCGCCTCAAACCGCGCGGCCACTCCACGCGGCGGTAACAACTTCCCAGAAGAGATTGTTGTATATTTTTATTCACGTATTAGTATGAAGAGGTTTGTCACATATGAACATTTATTTCTATATGCACACCAATGAAAAGTTTTATGCAAGGAATTTTTCATTTATTTACAATTTTTATAACATTTTCAGTCGCGCTCTTGAACTTGCAACCAAAGTGATAATCTGAGGTATTAAACTGTGCCAGAAACAGTTCTTAACTTCAGTGAAACAAATTCGCCATGAATTTCACACACTTCACTCTGGTAGTCTACAGCATGCAACCTTGCACCTTCCTTTCTTATCCATGAAAGACACATGTCCTATGCCATCTAGTCACATATTTTTTACTCAGTACACCAAATGGTCCTTTCTTTCCTTTGCTGTAGAGGAGCTTTCAGCAGAAATACTTCTGGGTCTCCTTTGCTTATGTGCCGGCCGCTGTGACTGAGCGGTTCTAAACGCTTCAGTCTGGAACCGCGCGACCGCTGCGGTCGCTGGTTCGAATTCTGCCTCGGGCATGGATTTGGGACTGATGACCTCAGATGGTACGTCCGATAGTGCTTAAGAGCCATTTTTTGCAACACTCTTACCCTAGAAAAAAGTCTGCAGCCCGTGGTCGTGCGGTAGCGTTCTCGCTTCCCACGCCCGGGTTCCCGGGTTCGATTCCCGGCGGGGTCAGGGATTTTCTCTGCCTCGTGATGACTGGGTGTTGTGTGCTGTCCTTAGGTTAGTTAGGCTTAAGTAGTTCTAAGTTCTAGGGGACTGATGACCATAGATGTTAAGTCCCATAGTGCTCAGAGCCATTTGAACCCTAGAAAAAAACACCTCTACGTATGGCCTTCTTGAACTAGGCTAAAGGAATGTGCTATACCTATGCATTCCACATGCTAGTGCATGTCTACCATCAGACCAAGTACACAAAAAATGTGCTGTGGTATGGAATGTATACACTTATCAGCCAGAACATTATGGCCACCTACCTCACACCCGGTGTGTCCACTTTCGGCTTCGATTACAACGACGACGCTTCGTTGCTTGGAAGCAATCAGGCCTTAGTTGGTGGCTGAAGGGAGTTGGCACCACGTCTTCACACACAAGTCACCTAATTCCCGTAAATTCTGGTGAGGGGGCGATGAGCTCTGATACCACGCTCAGTCACATCCCAGATGTTGCGATTGGGTTCAGATTTGGCGAATTACGACCAGACATCAACTGGAACCCACCACTGTGTTCCTTGAACCACTCCATAAAGCTCCTGGGCTTGTCGAAAAATGCCACCGACGTTGGGGAAAATGATTGTCATGAAGGGGCGTACATGGTGTACGGGGCACACACAAGTCACCTGATTCCCGTAAATTATGGCGAGGGGGCAATGAGCTCTGATGCCACGCTCAGTCACATCCCAGATGTTGCGATTGGGTTCAGATTTGGCGAATTAGGACCAGACATCAACTGGAACCCACCACTGTGTTCCTTGAACCACTCCATAAAGCTCCTGGGCTTGTCGAAAAATGCCACCGACGTTGGGGAAAATGATTGTCATGAAGGGGCGTACATGGTGTACGGGGCACACACAAGTCACCTAATTCCCGTAAATTATGGCGAGGGGGCAATAAGCTCTGATGCCACGCTCAGTCACATCCCAGATGTTGCGATTGGGTTCAGATTTGGCGAATTAGGACCAGACATCAACTGGAACCCACCACTGTGTTCCTTGAACCACTCCATAAAACTCCTGGCCATGTCAAAAAATGCCACCGTTGTTGGGGAAAATGATTGTTATGAAGGGGCGTACATGGTGTACGATACTCCTTGAAGGTCATGGTGTGTTTCTCAAGCTGCACTGGACCCATGGATACGCACGTGAATGTTCCCCAGATCGTAATGAGGCTGCCCCCAGCTTGTCTCCATCCCACAGTGCAGGTGTCAAGGAGCTGTTCTCCTGGAAGACGATGGGCTCGCGACCTCCCATCGGCATGATGAATGAAGTATGTTCAGGTTTATTAGTGTTTCGTCCTCTATCAGGCTATCACCGAATCCACAAGATCTGCATCTCCTATGAACCCATTATTCATTATATTGTACAGCCACCCTGTGATGAATTATCTTGACTGATCTCCTCAACTTCTTGTCATCTCTTTATACTTCAGTCTTTGGTGTTTCTGCCACAATAGTGCTGAATAATGTCACAAGCTGCTGTCACGCTACTTTACAACGGAATAACGTAATTTCGAATGAAACACTGTCTTTCATTTTTTCCAATCCTTTCAGATCTCTTGACTTTCTTGGCACTATAAAACAAACATGCATTTTAACGGATGTATCGAACAGTACCTACTCGTATGCTATAGGTTAGTGTTTCTGCTATTTCCAGTTGCAAAGCTTCACTGCGCAACAAGTTGTCAAAATATTTTACAGTTTCTGTGCTCTATTAGTGCACTAGCGAGACTTAGCACAATATTTTCACTGCCTTTTCTGTCAGAAACATGTTCAGTTTGGCTGTTCCCGTCAGTATATAGCTCGAAGTTACATACTAAACCATTCACCTCAGACGGTATACACTTTTTGTAGTCCCATCTCTCTGGTTTTTTATTGTTCCGTTTCATTTAGTGGCGAACTTCGAATGACGCATTCTGATCATCAAGGATTTTTCGAACACATACCCTGTTTGATAATAAAGCCATCATTCCGTTTCCAAAAAAGTATGTTAATACTCTTTTGGACGTCGTATCTGACAAGATACATAAACTATACTAGCCAATTTTGGCATGGACAGATCTTTTCGACAATTCTTCCAACGGAATTGAAGTTTAAACTCTTCATTGGGCTTTGAAGCACTCCTTTGTTCTGCAGAAACAATGATTTGTCGATGTAGTACATAGTTTTCCTCTTGTTCTTCTCCTTCGTCAACATATTTTTCTTCTTTACCACCGTCATCAGTCTCAACTACTACTACAATGGAATGTCCAATATCACGTCCAGACAGCTCTCTCATCTTTTTAGTCATCTGTCAGTGTAATCTAATTCCGAATCACCAGTTTCTTCCGTAATATTCATAAATGAATATGTAGCCCCATAGAAGGATGAAGCTGGAATTGGTGCTGAGTATACCACATGAAAGTAACGAATAGTACTGTACTGAATTTGCGGACGCTGAATAGAGTTATGATCACAGCACTACGATCACAGTGTTACCGTGTGGAAAAAAACTAAATTCATCGTTCAGTTCCAGAAACACGAAAACATTGATTGTTCTTTCATCGATCGTCATATTACAGACCTCATAAATGCCAGTTCTTTAGATGTGATGCAAGTGGACGATAAAATTTCCTCTATCAGCTGCTTCCCCATGCATTTTCGTTGAATCGACCTTCAACGAATATGATCGATTTTCGTCTTCTCTACCAATATAACGTCTCTAAATAAGTGTAGCGCCAAGCAGACAGACTGTGTGTTCCCAGAGGCCAATGTGTAGTTTTCTTAATATTATTCGTAATTTACAGTTTGTTGCCTAATGGCAGCAACACGCAATAGAGAGCTAGTTAGAGAAAAATTGGTGGATGGAGAGTTAACCCACCTCCTTCTATATACTAGTTTCCTAGCTTACTAAGAGTCTCATTCTAGTGTCAATTAATGCATAGGTATATAAAATACATGTCATCACAATTACACACTAACGTTCGTTTTATATGCAACACGATCCATTATAAATGTCAATAATCTTTTTTATGCTGAAGTCCACAGCACAGTGATTTTTCAAAGAAGTTATTTTCCTGGATGAGGCTTTTCTTTATATGAAATAATCTCTTTCTTACATATCAATTGCTACTAGGTAATTTCGCCCCCTTTGACGTCACATAAAACGATTACGTAAAATACTTACAGCACCTCATGATCATTACAGCAGTGCTGAAAAAACAGTATGTAACGGGCTCAGTACCAATAATGTGCAGACACAACAATCAGATATGTGAAGTTTTAGGTGCACAACGAAAAAATTGCACCCACACGCGAGTTACATCTAAGCGCCAGCATACACAATACAGTTAAGTCGATCAGCCTAGATTATTTGATCAAAAGTGTCCGGACACCCCTACGTAGTGCAAAATTGAGCGCTAGATGTCATGAGAGAGTAAAAGGAAGCGGGGAATATTCTGGTGTCAGCAGAGAAGCAGTAACAGCAGAATGAGTCAGTCTGTAGACCTCAGTAACTTTGAACGTGGACTAGTCACTGGATAATTTGAACGGCGCTACAGAGATGCTGAAAAGATCAGTTAGTAAAACGTCACCAGCTTGTGAGTGAATGACTTCAGTAGTACGCGTTTCGTGATAACCTATCATCAGATCTACATCTACATCTACATGCATATTCCGCAAGCCTCCGCATGCAAAATGTAAGTTGGCGGCAGTAGAATCGCTCTGTACTCAGCCTGATATGCCGGTTTTCTAAATTTTCTGTATACCGTTCCTCAAGAAGAACCTAGTCGTCCCTCCAGTGATTCCCATTTGAGTTCCCAAGGTATCTCCGTAATACCTGCACGTTGTTCGAACTTCCGGTAACAAATCTAGCACCCCGCCCCTGAACTGCTGTCTTCCTTTAATTCGACCTGGTGCAGATCCCAAACACTCAAACATCTCCGTAATACCTGCACGTTATTCGAACTTCCGGCAACAAATCTAGCACCCCGCCCCTGAACTGCTGTCTTCCTTTAATCCGACCTGGTGCAGATCCCAAACACTCAAACATCTCCGTAATACCTGCTCGTTGTTCGAACTTCCGGTAACAAGTCTAGCACCCCGCCCCTGAACTGCTGTCTTCCTTTAATCCGACCTGGTGCAGATCCCAAACACTCAAACATCTCCGTAATACCTGTGCGTTGTTCGAACTTCCGGTCACAAATCTAGCACCCCGCCCCTGAACTGCTGTCTTCCTTTAATCCGACCTGGTGCAGATCCCAAACACTCAAACATCTCCGTAATACCTGCTCGTTGTTCGAACTTCCGGTCCCAAATCTAGCACCCCGCCCCTGAACTGCTGTCTTCCTTTAATCCGACCTGGTGCAGATCCCAAACACTCAAACATCTCCGTAATACCTGCACGTTGTTCAAACTTCCGGTCACACATCTAGCACCCCGCCCCTGAACTGCTGTCTTCCTTTAATCCGACCTGGTGCAGATCCCAAACACTCAAACATCTCCGTAATACCTGCACGTTGTTCGAACTTCCGGTAACAAATCTAGCACCCCGCCCCTGAACTGCTGTCTTCCTTTAATCCGACCTGGTGCAGATCCCAAACACTCAAACATCTCCGTAATACCTGCACGTTGTTCGAACTCCCGGTTACAAATCTAGCACCCCGCCCCTGAACTGCTGTCTTCCTTTAATCCGACCTGGTGCAGATCCCAAACACTCAAATATCTCCGTAATACCTGCACGTTGTTCAAACTTCCGGTAACAAATCTAGCACCCCGCCCCTGAACTGCTGTCTTCCTTTAATCCGACCTGGTGCAGATCCCAAACACTCAAACATCTCCGTAATACCTGCACGTTGTTCAAACTTCCGGTAACAAATCTAGCACCCCGCCCCTGAACTGCTGTCTTCCTTTAATCCGACCTGGTGCAGATCCCAAACACTCAAACATCTCCGTAATACCTGCACGTTGTTCGAACTTCCGGTCACAAATCTAGCACCCCGCCCCTGAACTGCTGTCTTCCTTTAATCCGACCTGGTGCAGATCCCAAACACTCAAACATCTCCGTAATACCTGCACGTTGTTCAAACTTCCGGTAACAAATCTAGCACCCCGCCCCTGAACTGCTGTCTTCCTTTAATCCGACCTGGTGCAGATCCCAAACACTCAAACATCTCCGTAATACCTGCTCGTTGTTCGAACTTCCGGTAACAAATCTAGCACCCCGCCCCTGAACTGCTGTCTTCCTTTAATCTGACCTGGTGCAGATCCCAAACACTCAAACATCTCCGTAATACCTGCGCGTTGTTCGAACTTCCGGTCACAAATCTAGCACCCCGCCCCTGAACTGCTGTCTTCCTTTAATCCGACCTGGTGGAGATCCCAAACACTCAAACAGGATTCAGCAAGGGTCTCACTAACATCCTACGTGCGGTCTCATTTGCAGATAAACCACAATTTCCTCAAAGTCTCCCAATAAACCGAAGTCGACCATTCGCCTTCCCTACCACAATCCTCACATGCTCATTCCATTTTATACCGCCATTTTTTCGTGTAACTGTGGAGTACTTATGGCCTGACGTGATCAGTAGTAATCAGCCACTTTGACCTCCAATAACTCATGTACTATTGTAGTTACATGCCTGTAATTCGTACCAATTTAGGTTTACACTAATAGCTTCCGAATGACACATCGATAGACAAAATCGGATGAACCGTCTAGATTTTGGAAGTTCGTTGCTGGGTGTTACTTGTATAATTTACAGTCAGATACTGAAGTTGAAAAACTAATAAAGTTATTGAAAATCTGATTACACCATCAAAATCATCGTGCAAATAGTGGTAATGTACATGTTTCTTTTTGAGTAATCATGATTCATCTGGCTATTATTAATTTCTACATGAACTGTGAAATGTCTGCCATTATGGTTTCACAAAGTCTGCCATCTTTGGCACTCCCGTCATACAAATCTCCTTCATCGATAAAAAGCACGGTCCTCGTCACAGCCTGGCTAACGTTTGGCACCCACGCTGCCGCCGACGAGTCACAGCCCGCCGAGAGGCCCCCGCTCAGCCACGCCAACTCCGAACTTGGAATATTTTCAGGATGCCACATCTCGCCTGTTACCTCACACACCTCCACTTGTTAACATTCTGGCTTACCAGAATGTTCAGAAGTAGCACCCAACAGTTCATTCAGTTCATACAAGTACATATAAAACAAATTACAGAGAAAAGAATCAAACGATAAAAACGTCAGGCCAATAGCGTTTACAAATTTTTTGTAGTGGTGTGGGAGCAGCATGAATTTCGAAATAACTTTAACACAAATTGTGAACAAAATGGCATATTAAATAAATGCGTGCATTTCAGTTATGCATAAACAATTTTTTTTGGACGAGATATAAAACTTTTTAAATGCACTTTCTGCTATGTCCGATTTTGTAAGCACTTCTTGTGCCACTCAGCGCTAAGGCGGCTTCTTGCACTAATTTTTTCCGTCGCACAACACACGCTCACACGGATTTTAGCACGAAGCATTGATCAACTCACATCAGTCTTTGACCAAGTGCCTCGCAGAAATCGTCGTCTGCATCTGATTTCCGAGCTTCACCGTGTATCGTGACAAATCTGTCTACAACGAAAACCAAAAGTAGAAAGCCATCAACAAACCATTTCACAAAACCAACCTCGCCAAAGATTCCCTTCAGTAGAAAACGATACTTAAGGAACAAAGTCACAAGGCAAATGACTGAATCACAGTAAGCTCAAATTCCATAAGTTATATTTAATTGACTTTAATAAATCCTTCCTACCTCCACACACCAAAAAATGCGTGCACATAGAATTAAAATTTTAATACCCTTCAAATTGACCACTAAATTCTTTGCCACACTGTTATACAAAGCATAAATCAATACATGTTTTACTTAAATCCGCGCACCCTCAGTCCCTAAACCTCCCCCTCTGGCACGTGTACAGTGCCCCAATAAACTAAAAAATTACTAATGAATCCTCAAGTAAACATATGAAATTATCCCTCCAAAATTACTATGACGAATTACAAATTAGAACAGCTTTTCATTTCTCCCCTTTCTCTTCCAATTCTAGCGTAGACACGTCCTGTTCTATCCATTCCTCAATCTCATGTTCATCCCAAAATAATTCATTAAATATTTCCTTCACCCCAAATTCGTTCCTTCCCTTTTCTAAACCCCTAGCAATTTTAAACTTCCCTCGTTTACACAGATGCGGTAGCAGCGGCCGTATACCATAGTAACGCCAATCAGTCACACTAAAATTACACTCATCCTTTATATACCAATTCGTACAAACTTCATTACACAAACTATCCCCATCCACACTATTTACTTCAGTCCCCTTGTAAGTAGGCTGTTTAGGTTTTTTTTTTATTGGTAACGCCACGTAGCGCTCTGTAGGAAAATCACTGGCTATGCTGTGTGCAGTCTGTGGCTGGCTTGCATTGTTGTTGGCTATTGTAGTGTTGGGCAACTGGATGTTAACAGCGCGTAGCGTTGCGCAGTTGGAGGTGAGCCGCCAGCAGTGGTGGATGTGGGGAAGTGAGGTGGCGGATTTTTGAGAATGGATAATCTGGAGGTGTGTCCATCAGAAACAGTACATTTGTGTGAATGGATGTCATGAACTGCTATATATATTATGACTATTAAGGTAAACACATTGTTTGTTCTCTATCAAAATCTTTCATTTGCTAACTGTGCCTATCAGTAGTTAGTGCCTTCAGTAGTTTGAATCTTTTATTTAGCTGGCAGTAGTGGCGCTCGCTGTACTGCAGTAGTTCGAGTAACGAAGATTTTTGTGAGGTAAGTGATTTGTGAAACGTATAGATTAATGTTAGTCAGGGCCGTTCTTTTGTAGGGATTATTGAAAGTCAGATTGCGTTGCGCTAAGAAAAATATTGTGTGTCAGTTTAGTGTTGATCAGAATAGGTAAAGAGCGAAATGTCTGAGTACGTTCAGCTTTGCTAAGCTGTTTGAAAATCAAATAACGTAAGGGATTTACCAGCACAGTAATTCATTAATTTTTCTAAGGGGACGTTTCACCCTCTAAATTTTCTGTTAGTTCTTCCACACATTACGCCGATTCACTACCCACGGAATGCACAACTTTACTGTTTTTCCCCTCCAAAATATCAACACTTGCAGCTTCAACAAAATTACACATCAAGACACTGTTAAACACTTTATCTTCCTGAAATAATACATGGATGCCTAAACCATCACCACCATAAATATCTTATCTGCTGATAAACCATTTAAATCACTACATCAACTCACATCAGAAACTTTACTTTACACGCGCTGACAAATTAACTGTACTTGAATCGTACACAACTTTATCCTCCGCCGCAACATTACACACATTGCTGCTACCTTGTCATAAAACTTTCGGACTTCGAGACTTGCTACATTTCGCTGTGATCGGACAACAAACAGCACACACTGCCATTTCTACACGCTTTTCATCCAGACTAATCCCTGATCCTACTTTAAATACGTTCTCACATTCATACTCTGACAAATTTTTTAGATCCACTCATTCATCAACAAGTTTCGTTTCGCCTTCATTCGTAACTAGAAACGAGTAAATTCTTTCCTCCGAAGTATTAATACCAGTAGCTATTACATCATTACATAAATTACCATTACTCTGTTCCTTTAAACAGAAATCATCTACCTCCACCAATACATTTTTAACTTCAACTGTTGGCGAGACCAATGCTAAGCCTCCCTTAGTAACATTGACGCTTTCCGCCGAAACACAATCACCCCCACTTGCAGCTGGCGAGACCTAAGCTACGCCGCCTTCACTAACACTGACGATTTTCACCGACTCACAAATAATTGCTAATACAACACCTTCCTTATTGCCATAGATACTACTTGCTAAAAGCTCTTCAGAACTCTCCACACAATTTGCTTACACAAAATTCATTTCCTCTTTAACTTGTTTTTGAACCATTGAACCTTTCCATTCATCACCATTCACACACTCATTCATTACACATTCATAGCTTACATCATTCTCCGCAAATTCATTCCCTTAATTTTACTTAAGTCTCTCACAAATCTATGCTTCCGCCGTTGCCGCCTGCTTTTATTGAAAGAGCCACCTACATAGCCTTCCTCTTTAACTTACTCCATATTAAATATTTGTTGCCTTTCTCCAAACCTATCAACATTTCTCCCATTACCATTATCTCCAGTCCTTTTCATCGCCTGTTCAGATCGCCATCCACGGACATGAGATGTGGTGAACATCAGTCTCCCGACCGGTTGTTATGCGATTAGAGTTCGCGCAAATTACCCCCGTCAAATCTGCGTCCTTTACTTGGGTCCTGTTCACGGAAGTTAACACTCCTGTTCGTTCTCTGACCATTCTGCTCATTCCAGCTACCATCTCCCTGAGAATTCCGTTGATTTCTCTCACGATTATTAGTTTGGTCATGATTAGTTGGATTCCCATTCTGATAACTACCACCCAGTTTGCTCTGAGGTTTGAACTTCAATGCCCTCTCTAATTTTTCTACAAATTCTAGAAATTCGTCCACGGAATCACATGGACTATGGACAAGATCCCACTGCAGATTTTCGGGTCATCGCCTTTTTAAAGTGGTGATTTCCGTTAAAACCACCAATGGATGTTTCACATGCATAAGCTTGCCAAGTTCCCGCTTGCAAAAATCTCTCATCATCCCATTACTGTACTTGTAACTCGGCTCATTTAAAAATTCATGTCTGTTTTGCCTCGCTCCAAAATTTATTCAAAAAACACTTTTAGAACTCTTCGTATGATTCGCACGAACATTTAACATTTGCCCAAGACTGTGGGTCTCCCGCCAAATGCTGTTTAACGTATTTTATTTTCGTTTTGCTCGACATGCCGTGAACAAAGGCGTCCCTATACGCAGCCAAGAAATTTACTGGGTGATATCTTCTGTCATCTGTATAACATTTCTCAGATCTGATATTTTCCCAAGGGATATTTATAACCGGCGTTGCCTGTTTGGAGGCTAACGAATTTAAATCACTTTTTATCTGTTGCATTTGTTTTTTAAATTCATTTTCAATAGTGATACTGGACTCTATTTTATCTTTAATTTTGCCCACTTCTTCCCCCCCTCCCCCCCACCCCTCACCTACACGATTGTCAATGTCACTAATTGCTAAATTTATATCGCTTCATGAGCATCTTGCGCTTGTATACAGTCGCTTACCTTGCCCCCAGTTCCGTCCGTATCTTATCCATTTTTTCCTCAAAATCTTTTGCCACTTATTCGATTTTCGATTTTACTATAACCACTTCATCTGTAATATTCCCCATATCCATTCGGACACATTTTAATTTATCATCAATTGCTTTTTCGAGGTTACCCATAATTTTTTCAACTTACTCTTTCACAGCGGAAATTATTTCAGTTCGCATTGTACTCATATCAATCCGAATTATATTCGTAACTGTTTTGCAATGCGCCCATATCTGTTTGCAATGTACCCATATCTGTTCGAATTGTACTGATATTATTTGCCATTGTATTCATATTATTTCCCAATCCCTGGATCATTTGGATTAGGTGAGACGTCATATCTCCCCCTCATTCATTCCCCTTGCCTAAATTCCTACTATTTACACTTTCCCCCTCTAATTTAGGACTAACCGGCTCACTTCCGTTTTCAAAATTACACATACTAGGTGGCTGTTTTATATTTACGAGATCTATAAGTGGCGTCTGAACTTCAGAGTTAAACACTATCTCACTATTTGCGCAGGCACTTATCTGATCTGAGATGGTTCCCTCTGCCATGGTTATGCCGTCAGTTGTAGTGGAAATCGACACTGAAGACTGCCCTGGAGTACTCAAAGAAGCTGCCGTCGTACTGCTGTTGTACTGCATCTGCCACTGGAGAAGTCACCTGATGTAGGGTAACTGTAGTTGCTGCTTGTTGCCGAGTGTTCCAGCCGTCTCTGATACCGCTGTACGTTAAATGCGCTAACCACTACTGTTCCCTGCACTCAACTTATTTAGACTCTGCGCCCCCACACTAACTGCCTTTAACGTGATAGATTAGGACCTCTATCGATAGCATGTGTTAATTGTGGAAATTACTGTGTACTGCTGGATCTACGGTATATAATATGAATATACACTTGAATCGAATGCTCAAAGGTTCCTGTCACTCAGAAATTGCGAATTTTGAATTTAACGTAGAAATTTATAAATGAAAGATTTCAATTAAATAAAATCTACAGGTACTATTTTTAACGATTTTAAATTATGGGTACAATAGCAAAAGTACCTTTAAGAATGCCGTTTATTACTGCAAACACTTATTGATGTCGATGATCCAGCAATTAAATAAAATATAAGCTGAATAAAAGGGAAACAATAGATTCCTACTGCGCGTGTTAGTTGTAACAACATAGCTCGCGAGATATTCGCTTCGAAACGCATACTACGTCTTCACTGCTGAAGCCACGGAAGTCTCACAAGTACTCAAGTCAACACTACGAAACATTTCTATCTCCGGCGACCACGTGCAAACTCTTCCACTCTCCAAGTTTATATAAGAATATGCAGCCTACAGTTGCAGGTTAACTTTATCGTTTACCTAGGTTTCGACGTTAGTAATTACGTCTGCTTCAGAACATACAATATTATTTAAATGTTTGCCTAAAACAGGCCATGTCCTAAGTCAACTTTATAAAACTTGATGCATAACCATAAGGTTTTGTCACTTCTATTAAACGAGCTGTAGCAAATTCACTTTAAGCCCTAAGTAAACGATAAAGTTAACCTGCAACTGTAGGCTGTATATTCTTATATAAACAATATCAGTTGCTGTCGATGCTTAAAAATGATAAAAATTACTCTCCAAGTCTTTCCCGCGACTGTCCCTCACTGTGTCCCGTCCAGCCCTCCCCTGTCCAGCACTTCCATCCAGTATCCTCATTAACGAGCACTGTGATAGGCTCGAGTGCTCCCGCCATGTCTTCAAGCCAACGCACACTCACAAACATATTGAAACACATACGAAATACTGGATTTACGTTTAAATAACTTGAAATTAAATAAATATTTCTACACCTGGACCATAAATACGCTCTAACACACATTAAATACATAAACAAATGAAAGAAACGCCTATGAAGAGAATATGAACAACAGGTAGGCCAGTAGCCTAATGTCTCTGTGCTTTCTAAAACGCAGTAAATATTTAACCAATTTCTTCATGAATAGTGTATATAGGACATAAACAAAGACATAGAAGAATAAATATATTTATAAGCAAGCTGCTACCGTTTTTTCGTGTAACTGTGGAGTACTTATGGCCTGCATGATTAATAGTAATTGGCCACTTTGACCTCCAATAACACATGTACTATTCAAGTTACATGCCTGTAATTCATATCAATTTAAATTTACACTAATAGCTTTCCAAAGACATGTCAATCGACAAAATCGGATGAACCATTTAGATTTTGGAAATTCGTTGCTGAGTGTTACTTGTACAGGGTGATTAAAAAAGAATACCACAACTTTAAAAATGTTTATTTAATGAAAGAAACATAATATAACCTTCTCTTATACATCATTACAAAGAGTATTTAAAAAGTTTTTTTTCACTCAAAAACAAGTTCAGAGATGTTCAATATGGCCCCCTCCAGACACTCGAGCAATATCAACCCGATACTCCAACTCGTTCCACACTCTCTGTAGCATATCAGGCGTAACAGTTTGGATAGCTGCTGTTATTTCTCGTTTCAAATCATCAATGGTGGCTGGGAGAGGTGGCCGAAACACCATATCCTTAACATACCCCCATAAGAAAAAATCGCAGGGGGTAAGATCAGGGCTTCTTGGAGGCCAGTGATGAAGTGCTCTGTCACGGGCTGCCATTCTCTGTAAACTGTTTATACCAACGTTTAATACACCACCTATCAGGAGGTTTAACACCATACTTCGTTCGAAATGCACGCTGAACAACTGTCGTCGATTCACTTCTGCCGTACTCAATAACACAAAAAGCTTTCTGTTGAGCGGTCGCCATCTTAGCATCAACTGACGCTGACGCCTAGTCAACAGCGCCTCAAGCGAACAAATGTACAACTAAATGAAACTTTATAGCTCCCTTAATTCGCCGACAGATAGTGCTTAGCTCTGCCTTTTGTCGTTGCAGAGTTTTAAATTACTAAAGTTGTGGTATTCTTTTTGAATCACCATGTATAATTTACAGTCAGATACTAAACTTTAAACTAATCAAGATATTGAAAATCTGGTATACCATCAGTATCATTGTGCAAATAATGGTAACGTACATGTTTATTTTTAAGGTATCATGATTCCTCTGCCTATTATTAATTTCAACGTGAACTGTGAAACGTCTGCCATTATGGTTTCACAAAATCCGCCATGTTTGGCACTCGTAGCATACAAACCTCCTTCGTTGACACAAAGCACAGGCCTCGTCACAGCGTCAGCATGGAATTCCCAGCTACGCGAGCGGCCTGGACTACTCCTCTTGCCCCGGCTACAGTTCGGCACCACTCGGCCGTCGACGAGCCATGGCTTCCTGAGAGGCCACGCCAACTCCGAACTTAGAATATTTTCAGGGCGCCACAACTCGCCCGTTACCTCACAGCCTGCAAACGGATACCCTACAGAATCAAGTGGTGGGAGTTATCCAAGTTCTTGAAGTCCTGCTGTATATATGTTTATTGAATTTCATACTGTTTGCGGTTGACGGTTCTCCTTGTGTTTGGACGCCCATGTTATCTGTTTAGTATTGACAACTGGTACACAACTTATTTAACAGTAGTTACCTGTGTGAATGAGGTTTTCCTGTTTTGGAAGCGAGATATAACAAGGAGTGTATATCTAAATATTCAAATTCTAAAGATGGCAGGGGTAAAATACAGGGAGCGAAAGGCTATTTACAATTTGTACAGAAACCTGATGGCAGTTATAAGAGTCGAGGGACATGAAAGGGAAGCAGTGGTTGGGAAGGGAGTAAGACAGGGTTGTAGCCTCTTCCCGATGTTGTTCAATCTGTATATTGAGCAAGCAGTAAAGGAAACAAAAGAAAAATTCGGAGTAGGTATTAAAATTCGTGGAGAAGAAATAAAAACTTTGAGGTTCGCCGATGACATTGTAATTCTGTCAGAGACAGCAAGGGACTTGGAAGAGCAGTTGAATGGAATGGACAGTATCTTGAAAGGAGGATATAAGATGAACATCAACAAAAGCAAAACAAGGATAATGGAATGGAGTCTAATTAAGTCAGGTGATGCTGAGGGAATTAGATTAGGTAATGAGGCACTTAAAGTAGTAAAGGAGTTTTGCTATTTGGGGAACAAAATAACTGATGATGGTCGAAGTAGAGAGGATATAAAATGTAGGCTGGCAATAGCAAGGAAAGCGTTTCTGAAGAAGAGAAATTTGTTAACATTCAGTATTGATTTAAGTGTCAGGAAGTCATTTCTGAAAATATTCGTATGGAGTGTAGCCATGTATGGAAGTGAAACATGGACGATAAATAGTTTGGACAAGAAGAGAATAGAAGCTTTCGAAATGTGGTGCTACAGAAGAATGCTGAAGATTAGATGGGTAGATCACATAACTAATGAGGAAGTATTGAATAGGATTGGGGAGAAGAGAAGTTTGTGGCACAACTTGACCAGAAGAAGGGATCGGTTGGTAGGACATGTTCTGAGGCATCAAGGGATCACCAATTTAGTATTGGAGGGCAGCGTGGAGGGTAAAAATCGTAGAGGGAGACCAAGAGATGAATACACTAAGCAGATTCAGAAGGATGTAGGTTGCAGTAGGTACTGGGAGACGAAAAAGCTTGCACAGGATAGAGTAGCATGGAGAGCTGCATCAAACCAGTCTCAGGACTGAAGACCACAACAACAACAGCAACAACAACAAATATCTAAATGTGTGCCTGTGCACTCTTCAATAACCACAGGTTTGATTTTCTGGCTGTCTTCTGGTATTTAGGTAAAGTGTTCAGAGGGAAACAAGCAGGGGCTTGAAACTTCCTGGCAGATTAAAACTGTGTGCCCGACCGAGACTCGGGACCTTTGCCTTTCGCGAGCAAGTGCTCTACCATCTTTTTTTTTATCTCATTTTGTTCGCTTTTTTTCGTTGTATCTGCTCGGGGCGGACGTAGTAAGACATCCGTTTAAGTTCGTTGTTGATCGGTTAACTCAGTTTTTTTATTACAGAGGGCTGCTAACCCTCTGACCGAACACGCTGAGCTACCGTGCCGGCTATCATCTGAGCTACCGAAGCACGACACACGCAGTTTTAATCTGCCAGGAAGTTTCATATCAGCGCACACTCCGCTGCAGAGTGAAAATCTCATTCTGGAAACATCCCCCAGGCTGTGGCTAAGCCATGTCTCCGCAATATCCTTTCTTTCAGGAGTGCTAGTTCTGCAAGGTTCGCAGGAGAGCTTCTGTAAAGTTTGGAAGGTAGGAGACGAGGTACTGGCAGAAGTAAAGCTGTGAGGACCGGGCGTGAGTCGTTCTTCGGTAGCTCAGATGGTAGAGCACTTGCCCGCGAAAGGCAAATCCCGAGTTCGAGTCTCGGTCGGGCACACAGTTTTAATCTGCCAGGAAGTTTCATATCAGCGCACACTCCGCTGCAGAGTGAAAATCTCATTCTGGTAGCAGGGGCTTAATTACGAAAAATTTGTTGTGTGCTAGAGTCCTGTCTTACTGTAATTATTGTGTGTGTTTTTATGGAATATATATAATACAATTAATCGGATCAGTGGTTATGTTAAGAGTTAAGTTATGAGTGCGTGTTTTAGCACTATGACCAGCTTCATACTTATTAGAAAATATTATCACTTCCTGCTCTAGCATAATAAGTCTGTCTGCACATATTATTGATGTCGAAGTAGTGCAGATATTTAAAGTGCTTAATGCTGAATGTGAATGGCTTGTGGGTTCCTTGTAGCCGTATTCCTGTATTGAAATGCTTCCGTTGTTTTAAGGATTCTGTTACTGTGAATACTGCCCACTTGTGTGGTTTTATGTTGTTGTTTCAGTGGTATAATCAGCGGTGCGCGTCGTCCGTTGTAGCTGGTCGTTCAACTGGGACACGACGTCTTGGCGGCGGCCAGTTTGAATTGTAACTGATAGCGCGGTCACTGTGTTTATCAGTAGACTGCAGTTCTTCGGCGAATTTGATTACTTTATTATTTGTTCCTGGTGACGCCGGTGCGACCGTCTTTTATTCTTCACCGTTCCTTTCACCTTTCATTCAGACTCGATCTCAGCTGTGTGCCGTTACTTGTCACTAAAATTTTGTAATACCTGACAGGTGTCTTTCATTGTACTGAGTTTTTAATAGCTTATTCAGAAAGAGAAATTGTGAGTTGTTTCTGCTGTTACGCCTTAAAAGGTGTCCTACTTCTGCGGGAGTTTTTCTCAGTAAATCATTTATTGTTTGTATGGTTCTTAAGATTTAAGCACAGAGGGTTTTTAAATTATTTATTGTTTAGGGTGGCCTTTGGCACCCGTACACATTTTGTGTGGTGTCACTGCCAGACACCACACTTGCTAGGTGGTAGCCTTTAAATCAGCCGCGGTCCGTTAGTATACGTCGGACCCGCGTGTCGCCACTGTCAGTGATTGCAGACCGAGCGCCGCCACACGGCAGGTATAGTCTAGAGAGACTCCCTAGCACTCGCCCCAGTTGTACAGCCGACTTTGCTAGCGATGGTTCACTGACTACATACGCTCTCATTTGCCGAGACGACAGTTTAGCATAGCCTTCAGCTACGTCATTTGCTACGACCTAGCAAGGCGCCATATTCATTTACTATGTCTTCTGAACAGCTAATATTGTGACTCATGTACCGTCAAGAGCGACGTTCATCATTAATGGATTAAAGTTAAGTATCAAACTAAGTACGTCCGCTTTATGAATTCTAATTCCTTGTCATGTTCCAGACCTCACGTCAGTATAGTTCTTCCCTCCTCACGCCAGCCTGCGTGAGCTAACACGCGTGCCTTTCGGCCTCCTCTCGTAACACGGTGTTGGCTCTTCTGCCAACACTACATTTTGTCTGTTTAATAATGTTTCAGATTCTATGCCAGTTGTTTGTAGTATTCTGGGGTAGCAGCAGTTCGCCGTTGTCATGCAATTGTTAAATAAGTCTGTCGGAAATTACAAGCCAGACTTTGTGTTTGATTGGTAATTATTGCCTTGTCTTTATTGAGCTGAAGCATCCTCGAGCGTGAGTCTCACGTCACACGAAGAATATGGAATTCGACTTTTGCTCTTCGTCTACGGTTCACCTGATCTGATTTGAGAAAAGGGCAAGCTGAATTTCACACGAGTGGTGCTTTCCAGAACTGTGCTAATTTAAGGACAGAACCTTTCCCGTCTCAAGGAAAATCCTATATTCCATCTGAGAATATGATCACGGATTCTGCAGCAAACCGATGTTAAATAAGTTGGTCTGTAATTTTACGGGTCCGTTCTTTTACCTTCGTTTTATACAGCGGTCACCTGCGCAGATATTTGTGAGACAGAGGATATACAGTCAAGTAACAAAAGATGCAACAATGACATGGAGCATCTCAAGGATCTCCACAAACTGCAAGTAAAAGACGTATATCAAATACTTAGATTTAGTGCAGATGCAGATGAACTGATGTTATTTGTTACATATATAACTGTCAGAGGGTGACCAACGGTTCGATGCTGATAACAGCACCATGAAACAAAATTCTACCCGTAGGCGGCAATAGTAGTGCAGCTGCAAGGTGTCAAGTGCGAAACGAACACTTATGCCCTAAAAATTTTTAAATACATAAAATTACATTATGAAAAAGTTTCAAACGACAATATAAAATATGTACATAATTAATTATTGGCTTATACGCGTCAATATAGCATATAGAGCTTCAGACAATTTTACTTATATCTAATAACAACAATTTTAAAAACTGTACAGGCATTCATTGTGTTATCGTTCCACAAAGACAAATTCTGTAGTCATTCTTAAGCTTTATCCAGATCATTAGTTACAACTTTTGTCATTGTTGACATAGTTGCTTTCACGTAGTAAATTTAAGTATTACATGACTTCGTATTCATTCGTACATTTTTCATGCCTATTGCAACTTTACAAATTGTTCAAATGGCTCTGAGCACTATGGGACTTGACACTTATGGTCATCAGTCCCCTAGAACTTAGAACTACTTAAACCTAACTAACCAAAGGACATCACACAACACCCAGTCTTCACGAGGCACAGAAAATCCCTGACCCCGCCGGGAATCGAACCCGAGAACCCGGGCGCGGGAAGCGAGAACGCTACCGCACGACCACGGACTGCGGACCTTGATCTAGGTTTTCTGTGATTTCCCTAAACCGCTTCATGCAAATGTCGGGATGGTTTTCTCGAAAAGGCACGGCCGACTTCCTTCTCCATCCTTCCTTAATCTGATGAGACCGCTGACTTCGCTGTTTGGCCTCCTCCCCCAAATCAACCCCAACTCATTATTTTGTATATTCTTTAACGAAAGTCGTGTGTGTTCTCTATGAATAGCTGCGTGTCAACGTATTTTAACTGTTTTTGTATCGTATTTTCTAATGCTGAGAATGGCCTAACGAACGTGGAAACCCGCCTGAAAGCAGCACTCAGACAGACCTGCGCATCAGATCAAAGATCATTAATCCGCCACACAATTTCGATCTAGGTCTGGCTTACCTCCATGTCACTCAAGCTAGCGTGCTGCACATTATTTGTGAAAAATGGCCTATATACAAGATGTCCCATTTATCTTAACCACCCTAAGTAACTGTTTGTCCAGATACAAATTTCAAAACGTTTCAAGCAAATTTTCTTTAGCCGTCAGGGGGCCATCTATCAGTATGATTGCCTTCGTTGTAGCTTTGTTTTTTACAAGGATCTGAACAGCGGTATGACGTTTTTAAATGGCACCCTGTATTTTTTTACTCAGTAATTCATTTTCTCTCCTAAAGGCCTATTAAAAAATGTATCACAGTATACCATTCACTGAAACACATTATTAATTGCATCACACAACACTGACTTTGAGCCTGGCATTATAAACTCGTCACTTGCTGGAGTTGTCAGAAACAGAGCTGAGATGCAGCTAAGTTATCTAGATGTTCACTCCTTGTATTTCCGTTTGTTGTTTTGTATATGTAAATCACATTAATATGTGCTTCCTATTAGTGTGTGTGTGTACGTGTGCGTGTGTATGGGGGGGAGGGGGGGTTGGGTTGTGTATGTATGTGTGTGTGCTGGGATTAATCCTTGCTAGTATTATCAATTTAGTGAACTGGATAACCTTTCCCAGTCATTAATCCTCATGAATTCCTTAAGAATGGACGCCCACTGTAGGGAAGCAGCCTACTCACGCCATAGTAAATTCACATCAGTCTTTCCATTGTGTGCCAGCCAGTCCGCTGTAACTAGCTCTGACGTCATAAATGTTGCGCAATACTTTAAAAATCAAGCAAATAACCTGAAACGGTTCTAGCATGTCAGGAGTAATACTAAATTAATATGTGCTGAATATCAGTGCAATAACTTTAACCATTTTCGAAATTTGGACGTTTTTCTGTAAAAATCATTGGCGCAACAGAAAAGAGCTAGAGATTTAAAAATTTATACTTAGATTCCTTTTCAATAATAATTTAATAGAAACAGTACTTTGAATCTCACAAATTAAGATTTTAGTTGAAATTCATAATTTTCTGGTTTTTGTCTTAAAACTTAAGGAAGCAAGATAGATTAAGTAGGCTAATAAATAAGGCTAGGATGTTTATATTTAAGTAGAATGGAGATCTGCTATAATCATAAAGATGTGAGAAGTTTCATTTAAATAACTGTAAAACTATAACGATAGCGTATCTCAAAAGGGCAAGTTCAGAGCTCGTCTACTGCGTGCAGTGTAATTAAATTAATTCTCTCGCCCAAAATATTTAACTTAGCCACGTCAAACTTTTATTATGACTACTTACCTGTGTGCTGAATGCACATTTAAATTAAGAGCTTCATCGGCCATCAGCAAAAGAAGCTATGATTTATTTGGTAACTTAATGTGGTGCATTACTAGCCCAGCGGCTAGTCGGGAGAGCCGATTTGATCAGGCGTTCCCTTAGCCGTCCGCACCGCGGCTTTATATATAAGAACGCTGCGTGAGGAAGCAAGGCCCCAGTTCTCTCCAGACTCTGAATAGCACGCCATCTGTGTCGGGAGTCGCGTCGCGTCGATATCATTGCTACAAACAGCCTCGGATGCCATATTAAGTTACTCGGGATACGCGTAACCATGAAATCATTTTCGAGTGAAGTGTTAATTCTGGGATGACTTTAATTATAGATCTTCAGTTAGCGTATTGTCGTATTTTCACGTGACGCCGCGGGACAAACATTCTACCATTATTTAGCGTGGCGTTTGATGAACCTAATCATCAAATTATGGCGAGCATTCATTTAAACATTTAATTTGGACATTTATAGTTGCATCAGCGCATTAGACTCTGAACTGCTCTGTTAGTTAGATTGTGTGGATTCTTTTGTTTTCATCTGTGACTTTCAGAATACAGAACGTATTTTCACGACCGTTTTTGATTATAAATCCCAGACAATCTCCTAATTCGTCAGAGCTATAAGCTGTAACTATAAGTGTATTCTCAGATGAAGTGGGCACTAGGAATTCTAATTACAGGCTTCACGTTTTGCTAATCACTTTCTGGTTGCCAATATTGTAGTTAGAGAGCCAGTGTTGAGAACAGCGAAAGACAGCATAAATAACATTCTAAATAATAGGAACTCGTTTAACATTCTACAAACCTAACATTTATAGAAACAACATAAAATTAACATAATTCCACCCGTCGCCCCACACCACGACTGATTTACGACAGCCTTTTCCTTTCTTAGTATGCGATCTGTTGCACAGCAAATTTGATCACGTATTTCACATTAGGCGGAGCAATCTGATTCCAGGTCTGTCCAACTCTTACAGATTACAGAAACAACAGAAAGTTTTGTTATCTGCAGTCGGTGTCTTGCGAGGTACAAGTCGGTTTGCTTCTGATGTTTTCTCGTGCCACCTTCATCACCAAGAGAGATAAAGATGACATTTTCCGTATTACATGTTGACCGGGCGGTTGGGACATTAGAAGTGGAAGTTTTACTCTAAGGGTAACACCAGTCCATGAAAAGGACTGCAGATGGTTACCATAGTAAACACATCAAAAAACGTTTTGCGGCACATCGGTTCCGAGAGTTCCGGAACCTGTGCAGAAAATTGAAAATTGGAATAGAGATCTACATAAACATCATTTCGTCCTTTATATTGCTCATGAAAACCACACATTCCATGTTTTATCACCGTACAGCGAGACCTTCAGAGTTGGTGGTCCAGTTTGCTGTACACACCGGTACCTCTAATACCCAGTAGCACGTCATCTTGCGTTAATGCATGCCTGTATTCGCCGTTGCATATCATTCTCAAGTTCATCAAGGCACTGTTGGTCCAGATTGTCCCATCCTTCAACGGTGATTCGGCGTAGATCACTCAGAGTGGTTGGTGGGTCACGTCGTCCATAAACAACTCTTTTCAATCTACCCCAGGCATATTCGATAGGGTTCATGTCTGCAGAACATGCTGGCCACTCTGGTCGAGCGATTTCGTTATCATGAAGGAGGTTATTCACAAGATGTGCACGACGGGGCGGGCTAATTGTTGCTATGAAGACGAATGCCTCGCCAATATGCTGCCGATGTGGTTGCACTATCGTCGGAGGATGGCATGCACGTATCGCACAGCCGTTACGGCGCTTTCCATGACCTTCAACGGCGTACGTCGGCCCCACATAATGCCACCCCAAAGCAGCAGGGTACCCCCACCTTGCTGCACTCGCTGGACGGTGCGTCTAAGGCGTTAAGCCCGACCGGGTAGCGTCCAAACACGTCTCCGACGATTGTCTGGTTGTCTGGTTGAAGGCATATGCGACACTCATCGGTGAAGAGAAAGTGACGCCAATCCTGAACGCCGGCCGCGGTGGCCGTGCGGTTCTAGGCGCTGCAGTCCGGAACCGCGGGACTGCTACGATCGCAGGTTCGAATCCTGCCTCGGGCATGGATGTGTGTGATGTCCTTAGGTTAGTTAGGTTTAAGTAGTTCTAAGTTCTAGGAGACTCATGACCTAAGATGTTAAGTCCCATAGTGCTCAGAGCCATTTGAACCAATCCTGAACGGTCCATTCGGCATGTTGTTGGGCCCATCTGTACCGTGCTGCATGGTGTCGTGGTTTTAAAGATGGTCCACGTATGGACGTCGGGAGCGAAGTTGCGCAACCAGTGGCTGCACGAAAAGCATTATTCAACATGGTGGCATTGCTGTTAGGTTTCCTCCGAGCCATAATCCGTAGGTATCAGTCATCCACAGCAGTAGCAGCCCTTGGGTAGCCCGAGTGAGGCATGTCATAGACAGTTCCTGTCTCTCTTTATCTCCTCCATGTCCGAACAACATCGCTTTGGTTCACTTCGAGACGCGTGAACACTTCCCTTCTTGAGAGCCCTTCCTGGAACAAAGTAAGAATGCGGACGCGATCTAACCGCGGTATTGACCGTCTAGGTATGGTTGAACTACAGACAACAGTTGCTGTGTACCACCTTCCTGGTGGAATGACTGGAACTGATCGGCTGTCGGACCCCCTCCGTCTAATAGGCGCTGCTCATGTATGGTTGTTTACATCTTTGGTTGGATTTAGTGACATCCCTGAACAGTCAAAGGGACTGTCACTGTGATACAGCATCCACAGTCAACGTCTACCTTCAGGAGTTCTGGGAACGGCGGTGATCCAAAACGTTTTTTGATGTGTGTGTATTAAGAATGGAGCTGTGAGGTTAGACTCGCCTAACAACCAATGAGGACATACAAAATGCTAACAGATTACATTTGCCAGTTGTATGCGATCAATATTGCAGAGCCTGTGTTGTTCAGAAGCACAGTGCAATATTCCGTCGGACATACATGGGCATGCGACTTCCTTTTAACATGTCTCCCCTGTTCTGGAACATACATAAACGATGTACGAGTTCTGGGCCGGACGGTGTGGCCGTGCGGTTCTAGGCGCTTCAGTTTGGAACCGCGTGACCGCTACGGTCGCAGGTTCGAATCCTGCCTCGGGCATGGATATGTGTGATGTCCTTAGGTTAGTTAGGTTTCAGTAGTACTAGGTTCTAGGGGACTGATGACCACAGATGTTAAGTCCCATAGTGCTCAGAGCCATTTACGTGTTCTGGTTGTAGGCACATGGTCGACAACATATGAAGTGTGGATCTGGTCGTGAGTAGCGACCGTTCGCGATAAGCGGCAAATCTGGTTCAAATGGCTCTGAGCACTATGGGACTTAACATCTGAGGTCATCAGTCCTCTAGAACTTAGAACTACTAAAACCTAACTAACCTAAGGACATCACACACATCCATGCCCGAGGCAGGATTCGAACCTGCGACCGTAGCGGTCACGCGACTCCAGACTGTAGCGCCTAGAACCGCTCGGCCACTCCGGCCGCCGGCAAATCTGGGTTAGAGTCGACGTACGGCACAAATATTCATGGTGGCCATTACATTACACAGCTGACTTTTCCATATTCTAAACTGCGAATATAATTCATGTTTGTCTAATGTCGCCCCCTCTGTTAATAATACAAATTTTCCAGACTACACTTCGAACATGTTCTCACTCGTTGCAACAGCTTGCTGCGTCATTAGTACATTTATGATGATGTTTGAGTTATTGTATTCTGTGTAAAGGTTCTCTATTATGATGTTTCATACAATACGTATAGGTATTTTCGTGTATTTATCGCGGTATTGGCAGTGATTATGCCGATACAACAAGATCTGATTCTCTGGCGCTCGTCGCAAAATCGACGTGAGATGCTACATTTGAAGACAGAGGTATGAGTTAATGACCACGCACGCATCGGTGTAAATTGTATGCTTCAGCGCCTCTGACAAGTCGGCGCACGCAAAGATGCAGGACAGCATACACACGGAGGACACGGAGAATACACGCCGAAGATACGAAGAACCTTGGAGGACTGACATTGACGCATGAGCCACAAACATCAGTAATTAAAACAGCAATTCCCAACCTTTCTGACACTTTTACCCCGACTGTAATCGGATAACAGCTAGTACCTTTACTCCTCTCGCACCATAATTAATGTTACCGCCTAGCTATACTTTCGAATGAAAAAGTCTTTAAATACTTTTATTTTTAAAATAACAAATGACAAATTTTATTTAGTTTTTTGTAGGAATTTTATTAAACCACGAACTACTGAACCACGGCGCTCCTTATTTCTGACGTCATTTATTTAAAGAATGATGAAACAATTTTCGCTTCCTACAACTCCCCATCAAAGCAAGTTAACAATTCACACTGAGGGCATACACCAGGGGGGCGCAGAAAGCTATGCGCAGAAAGCAACGTGTTTTCTCAGTTGTGCGCATGACGTCACGGTGGAAGCAGCTGTGCCAAACAGTACACAGTTCAAATTGTGTGTGATTGTTTTTCTTGTGTTGTTTTGTGTTTGAAGGAGTATTTTGACTGAGTTCTTTCTTCTGAGGTACTCAGTCAACAGCGGAAACATTCGGAATTCGGGAGTGTTAACGGTTTTTGCTGTAATTGATATTTGATTCGGAACTGAAATAGTTAGCGATAGTGGACAGCGGAATCAACATTGTGTTCGCCAGCTCTATAGTTTTTGGTTCGTCCTGTGAAATTGTTATTGGAGAATCTACAAGTAAGTGAGAAAATTAATTTTTACAATGCCAGGCTTTGCTGTAACGGGCTGTTTTTCCTACAACTGGAGCACAAAGGGAACTGACGTAATGTATCACAGTTTCCCGCGTAATGAAACATTACAAAAACTATGGTTGTCGAAATGTTGAGGGAAAGACAGTGTAAATGTTGCGCATGCAAGAATATGTTCTCGCCATTTCGCAGAAACAGATTACTTAAGGGATTTACAGTCTGAATTGCTTAATTT
This sequence comes from Schistocerca americana, assembly GCF_021461395.2. Taxonomy (NCBI): domain Eukaryota; kingdom Metazoa; phylum Arthropoda; class Insecta; order Orthoptera; family Acrididae; genus Schistocerca; species Schistocerca americana. The sequence goes on along the minus strand of NC_060122.1, from coordinate 787,200,511 downwards.
GTCCCGAAAAAGAATGCTCAAGCCAGATGCAGTTCCTTCGCGCAATTTGCCGTGCAGTAGTGCGACTGTCAATGTGTCACCCGCAACAGAAGACAGAACCAAACGGTATAAGAAACGAGAACTACATAAGAAATCTCTGGAAACTCTGGAAAAGCTGTCACCAAATAAGAAACATCATAATAAGAGCACATGTACAGATGACAGTTTTTTTTTGAGACACAGATAAAGTTACTTTGATGAATACTATAGTGGCTTTAGAAAGAAGGAATGCTGTTGTTACAAACAAGTGTGTGCAACTTCGAGCTCTTAAGTAAATTCATTTCAATGCGATTAAATGAATAGTTTCTGATTTATTTGAGCCGAGGTTTCGAATTTCAAGTGTGTGTCGGTGTGGTTGTGATCTGACATTTTACCGATGTGTGAGGCATAAGCTGCGAAAGAATATAACTCACCAGTTTTAACTGTAATATTTTAGCAGCAGAAAAGCAGTTTAGACATCTCATTTCTGGTATAAACAAAATCTTCCGCCAAAAACTTGACGTAAACGCGCATGCCGTGTCGTCTGCTTGTGAGCGCTTGCTTCCACGCTGACGTCACTAGGCCAGCCAATGGCAGAGCAGAGCGCTTACTGCCCAACCTTATTACTTAGTAACCTTGGCATACACTTCTTACGAGACGTGCTTCCTGTGGGTCACTGCTCTCCCTAGCGGCACTTGATTCTGCCACACATTGTACCAACATTTAAAACTAAACAAGTTAAAATCTGTGCACCGTACTTACTGTTTGCAACTCACTTGGTTTCTGAACTGCTTACTTTTGAACTGACAGAAACAGAAACCCTGCAGCCTACCAATGCATGTTTCTGACGCGACTGCCATTAATAATAGCAATGGTACTACTACTACTAATAATATAAATATTAATATTGTGACGACAATACAGAAATGTAGTAGCCGTTATATAGTTAACGCTGTACTGCCAAGGAAATAATTGAAGTTTCTGGTCGATTGCAGGAGCTACCTACAAATTAGTGAAAGCACACGTACGAGATGTTTAAGCATATGCGACAAACACAAGTACGTCTCAGTTTTACTGTCGTAGATGCATGGTGCAAACTGTGAAGTATGTGTGTAGTAGATGGATTTTGTGACAAAGACCTAAAAATAGTTTTTAGTAAGTTACGTAATCAGTACTATAGTCTTATGAAACAGCGATAATATTAATGATCTTCTGAAACTAATTTACTTTCGCGACCGGAACACAGTCGAACTCTTTGCTTTCTGCCCCTCAGAAAAATTTATTTTATCCCCCAGGGGTAATTACCCCTGGTTGGGAGACACTGAACTAGAAGCAACTGATCATCCTTAAGTCTAGTATTCGGTGAGGAAAATTATTTTAAATCCAACAGAAAAAGTTAGTATCTGTTATTGCCTTTGTGAACTTAATTAGAAGTAAATATTGAAAGTAAAATAGTGTGAATTTTACCATTGCAATTGTACATCTTTGCAGTATAAAGACCTATGTTGTATCCATCGCATACGACTGCAAACACGAAATGTAAAATATATGGGTCGAATTTGTAGACTGTAAATGTATACCCCACTCTCGATTTATCCATAATTTATTGCAATCCGTGTATTAAACACTGTGAATGTTTTGTGAATAAGCGAGTGAAAGATGTATTTCTGCAACTGTTACTGACATAACAGAAAAGTTTTCAGAAACGAGGAAAAGAAGAACATACTTTTTACTGTTCCAAAGCAGTGTATCTAATTTGTGGAAGCCACATGTTGATACACAGGGTATATTTATCAATCTGTCATACACATGTATTATACGAGGGTTAACTGAAAAGTAATGCCTCCATCTTCGTAACTATTCAACAGTTGGCAGCATTGGTATGTGGCAGGTATTGGCTTGTTCCGTAGCCTCTTCTCTACAGCTCCAGTTGGCGGGAAGCGTTAGCATTGAATGGTTGTGTTGTTGCAGTGTAAAATATGGAACCCTGCGCAGACGGCCGGTCAATTCGATTTAAGCAACGTGCAGTCATTGAATTCTTGACAGCAGAAGGTGTCACCCCAAAGGAGATTCATCAGAGAATGAAACCAGTTTTGGTGATTTTGTTGATGTGACTACGGTGCGTCGTTAGGAGGGTAAGTTTAAAGATGTTGAGGTGGGAACGTCTGACCTGCGTGACGAACAAAGAGTTGGACGTCCTGTGGCAGCAACCACAGCATCCTCCATACTCGTACAGTCCAGATTTAGCACCGTCTGACTGCCGTCTTTTCCCAATAATGAAAGACGATTTTCGGGGACATTATTATGCTTTTCTGATGAATACGTTGAGAGAATTGTGAGACTGTGGTTGCGGGGACAGAGGGTCGACTTCTTCCGTGACGGCTTCAGAAAAGGTGTTCATCGTTGGCAGAAATGTATCGAATTTGCTAGTGATTATGTGGAAAAGTGAATATTGGTCATTAAAGATCACATTCTAAGTATCATTTCTGTGTTTGATTTATTAACATATTCCCATCCAAACCCACTTAATGAAGTTTGAGGCATTACTTTTCATTCAACCCTCGTATATGAATATATTTTATTTTTTGTGTGTAGTTTCAACTTGATTAGAAGTTTTGTTTCGCAATATTTTGAAGTAACTATAGTGTCTCATTTCGATCAAATCAGTTAAATTCTTTGCTTTGGACGGTTTGTCACGAATGGAAATTCATTTAAGGTAGTAATGATACATAATAATACTATCCTTCATTTTAGAATGCCCATTGTGAATTAACTATGGCCACACTACGCCAAAAGGGTAGCCATGTGCAGGCTTCTCAAAAATGCATTCACAGGTGAGAGCATCGAGGAAGTGGGTAAGGTTATACTGGTTATTGCTGGTTAAAGGTATATCAAATAGCTGAAGTTATGGAACTATGAAATAACAAAATGCTTCTTCTAACACGAAGAAACAGGTATGAGAAACTCCACTGTGCAAACTGTGTCACATTTGTTTCGTATTGTGGAAAATAGAAAGTGCAATAAAGTATTCCATATTAGCATTTCGACAGTTTTGGAAAGAATATATGTGGATTTTATGAGCTGACTGTTTATTACTGTGTACAAGTCAAGACCTCATTACTGTACTTACAAACGAAATAGAAATCAAAGCAAATTTAGAGCACCAGTGCATTGAATGACATTATGAGTAGATAGCTAGCGGAGTGATAACTGGCATTGTGGGTGTTAGCAGGCAGTGCAGTGGCTGACAAGGCTGGCCCCAGGAAAGCAGTGGCTGGTGGCCATTGTAGAAGGCACAATGACAACGACACCAAACAAAATGCAATGTGATGCATTTCCAGGGGCACCACATTACAGAGCTTACAACACAGATATATAACAATGGAATATGGATCAAGAAACCTACAGAGAAACAATGCAAACATACAGAGACAACCACAGAAAAGATTACAAAATGCAGACTACAATTTTATGGACACCTATACAGAATGCCATCACACAGACTGACCAAACAGATCTTTGACTGGGTAACCACTAGAAACAGCAAATGGGTGGCAGAGGTAAAAAACGACCTCAACCACCTCAACAGCAGACACAATAAACGACAGAATAAAAGTCAGAAACATTATTAAGAAAAGTAAACTACATGAGATACACTGTGACAAACTAACAGGGGTAAAATGGACCGAAGAATGCAAGCAAGATCACAGCTGGAAGATGAAAGAAATATGGGCAACCAAAAAGGCAATCAAGATGAAGCCGAAGATACAAACCCAACAAGAAGCATGGACAGAGGACTGGAAACAGAAACATAGTGAGCGAATGAGGGAAGTTTGGGCAGCAAGGAAGGCAGCAAAAGCAACTGGCCATGTAGTTTAGTCCAACTGCGCTCTTTAAGGGCAAACCCCTGGATCCATTTTAACAAAATTTGCCACAGGAACTGTAGGCCTCATGAGCATTAACCTAGCTCCAATAGGAGTGGATATATGGGCAAAAACGTGTTTTCTAGCCAATGTCATATAGGTTGCTCTGTTACACAAGCATGATTGGAACAGTGTTGGCTTGTTAAATCAACCTGGTATGTGGGGCAGACTACATGTCAGGGGCAGGAAAGAGTTTCCATGGGACTGACATCTAGGCTGCCCTGCATGACAGATGTGCTGTGGTGGCATAATATCAGCCTTCTTCATCAACCTGCTTTGTATAGCGACCTGTAGGTCAGAAACAAATAAATGATTTTCAAGCACCTGATAAGTAGCCTGTTCAGAATGACAGTTTTGCTGTGGGAAAACTGTTGGTCTCCTTTATTGAACTCTATTCCAGGGGCAAAACATATTGATGAGAGTGGCTGGGGGTAGGTTGAGAGGGATGGAAGAAGGGATAGAGAGAGCAAGAGGGAACAGTAAACAGACAGAGAGAAGGGAGAAGGGGGAGGTGCATGAGGCAGTTGGAAGCTGTTGAGGGGTAGTGGGAAGGCGGAAAAGAAAGTGGGGGGGGGCAGCGATGGAAAGACAGAGGGCAAAGAGGATATGTTCAGAAGGAGGGGGATGAACATTTGGTCAGAGAGAGGGGATGTAGGAAATGGACAAAGAGAGGAGGAGAAGGGAGGAGAAGACAAAGACACAGAGAGAATGGGAAGGAGAAGATAGAGGCAAGAGGATGATGTTGGCAGACAGAGGCAGGAAGCAGAGGACACTGAGAAGGAGTGGAGATGAATTTAATATATGTGTCGACAGCATGTATAAGTGAAGCCATGGGGAAAAAGCTAGTGAAACAATACAGTTAAATACACCTAAAAAATTGAGGCTCATTTCTACTTTAATCATGCCTCTACAATAAATGTTAAGTAAGTTTCAACTGTTTTTAATTACAAACATTAAGCTGAGCAATACAAATTAACAACAATTACTCCATTGTAGCAATCACATTATATGCAGTGTAACATCAGAAAACAGCACGACAGATTACATTTCAAATACTGTATATGTATGAAAAGTTACAGATATATGATACAAATACTGAAACATGCAACAGGCATAAACCCTCCACAATCTACATTCAGTAAAAATATAATTGTGGAGCGGCCACAAGTCGCATACGATTTGCTTCATTAAGGGTTTTGCTTGTCAGACAAGAGCATCTTCAGAAATTTAGCACCCTACCGCCGCACAGAGGCATTGTCAGTCTGCTCTATGTCGCATGAATTACATACTTCCTTACCTAATCATCTCAGATACTGACTGCGTACAGGTAGCGTTTAGATAGTTACGTAAATGGCCATTAATAAAAGTTACGTTAAATTGCTTTGGAATTTCGATTAATAATAATTAAAAAGTCTTTTACATGAAAGGATAGGTATCTAGAGGGCAATAGGGCACGGTTTCTTTAAGCTGGTCCCATGTATTTTGTAATTCTAACGTAATTCTTTCATACTGTTGAACAAGATGTAAGTATGTTTATAAATTTTGCTAATAACTTATATTACACTCCAGTAATATGACGTCACGGAAAGTCTTCAAGGGCGAGCCGCATCACACAGACGGTCTTTCGTTTTTCAATTTGGGTCTATCGTGGTTAGTCTTTCGTCGTTGCAGGCTGTATCGATAGCGCCAATCCAAATAGTGTGGGCGGCAAGGCAGCCGCACTAGTTAAACACTTTAACTTGGCTCGGGAGCCGATCGTTGGCCCTGGAATAATTTTGCAGAGTGCAGGCTCTGTTGTTTCATGGGACTTAAAATGATTATATTTGAGCAGGCTGATAATTTAAATTTTCGTGACCGCAGAGTATTTGATCGTGTTTTCCGTGATTGAAATGGAGTGCCCATAGGAATATTAACCTTATTGATGAAGACGTTAACTATTTTTCTGCAGTTAATTTTGACTCTTGTGGTTGATGTACTTGTCTGCTTGTTTACTCAGCGATTATTTAGGATAATAAACCAAATTTTTGTTTAGATTAATAGTGAAAAATAATGCTTGCCGACTTTGAATGTTTGCCTTTTGAATTTTGTGATTATGAGCTATTAAATTTTGTACGTATCTGTTGCATTTGCGTTGCTCCATCGCATTGCATTAATTATTGTTTACCTTTGATTTCATTTCAGTCCGTAATGGTATAATGCTATTATTCGTAGACGTGTGGATTATTCTCAATAAAACATTTATTTCATTTAAACGCTATTAATCCTGTTTCGACAACATTCATTAATCCCGAGGGGTTTATCGACGCAGTCTGATTATGCGTAAATTATTTCGCTAAGCTACTGTATAAATTATAATGATCTTAGGGTCAGGAATTTTTTTAATGCGTGGCCTTTAGAGCGCTTGTGTACAAGTGTCGAGCCAAGTCCAACAGTCTACGCAGTAAAAGCTACATTTAAAACCCGTTGCTGCGGTTCTAAGTCGTCAGTAAAATACGAATTCGTTTATAGCTGCTGTAATGTTTATGACCAGTCTTTTGGGATGCAAAAACAACTGTTATTCATCTTCTTCATTGAATGTAGAGGCTCTGTAAACAGCAAAAATAAAGGAAGTATGACAGATGAAATGGAGGGAAAATGAAAGAGAAGAAGGTCGTACTGCAAAAGGAAAATTAATCATCTTTCTTCAGGAGCAGTGCCAGTATGAGTGGCAATGGATAATCTGACTGGTTTACAGCAAGAAGTGTTCACCTTATTTCCACAACTATATACGTTTGTTGTGGATAACATTGGCCACTGCAGCCACAGAAAGTGAATCGATTCTGGAAGGTAACTTCGCGGAAATGTACCGTGATTTTTGACACAAGGAGCTCATTCGTTCACTGCGAATAATTTTTTTCTTGCGTAGATACATTATCCCAGTCATGGGCACGAGGCGCACGTTGTACAAAAAAAGAAAAACAACTCTCCTTTGATCCAAGACAATATTAACAGCCGCAGAACATTTGAAAACGCAGGTTACCAAACGGACAATGAGTGTGTTTGAGAGATATGGTCGTCCATCTGCAGAAGTCAGAGAAAAATTTTTCCCTTAAGTGGGGGAGGAAACCTACGAACATGAGGTCGTCCTAAATCTTGAGTCCGGCGCCATCGATTACTGCAGAAGCAGCAGTAGCGGGAGCGAAAGTGGAAGAAGTTGGGAGCATCCTCTCGAGCAGACTTTCTAAGACTTTGCTGGATATTAATGGCGGAGCTGTGTGTTACCCTCGCCCCGTAGGACTGGAAAGCGAGCCCTATTTCTGGACGGTATCTCGGAGCCATGTGTTATCTGGGCTTTCTACCGAGCAGCATTCTCATCTATGTTCTGTATAAGGTTGACACGAGAGGAACTACGAAAAACAGCATGATTTTATGAGAAACAGCATACCACTCCTCGAATCAGCCCAGATAAGGAAAACAAAAAATTGCTAAGAAATAAATCTTGATAAAAAATCTGTTAGTTTATTTCAATGAAATAGGGCACAAACACAGGAGGTGTGTCTGTAATAATGACGAGAGCTTTCAGCGATAACAGAGAAAGGAAAATATGTAGTTCCAAGGGCGCTCATACCGCAGTTTGTAAGGGAATGGGGGATTGGGGCCTCGATTTGGGGGTACGGAGTATTTTTAATATTTTGGGAGACAAAAGGCGACTTGCAAGTAGCCATAAAAAAGTTGCAGTGTTGAGCTTGCTAAAAACTGTGTTATACCTCCCCTTTGGCTCCAGGGTATGGGCGCTCTTGTTCACCGCTCACAGTTAAAATTGCAGCACCATGAAGACGCAACAGAACAAAGGACGAACTGGCATAAAGTGTACTAATTACTTGCAGACACAAATGATACGCGTTTGAGCAATTTCACACATCGAGTAGCGTCGCAAGTTGTTCCGAGCGAACGTTTGTTTTAGATAGCTTGCTGTATGTGACTGACAACTAGCGGCCTACCTGGGAGCCACACGTGCATCTGTCACTGCCTGCCGTGGAAAAGCTATATATCTCTTACTGAACGCGTACATTCACCACCTATAAGAAACTAAATAAAGGATAGTAGTTTCTGTGTAATCGCATTCAAAATTTGTATACTGCACTTTGTTATTAATAGAAAAGTGGCGTGAAAATCTTAGCTTCCTAGCGGGCATATTTTCGTAGAGAGAAAATTTTGCTTTAAAGTTAGAAAAACTACACATAAGAAAGTAAATTCATCTGTGGACACTGATGACTTGATTTTGGTTGTCCATTGAAATACTCACCTGATATATCAGGGTATAGAATTATTTCATTTAAATTTAATTTAAAAATTTCAAATACCTTACAATTTTCGTAGTATGAAATCAATATTTATTTTATTATGTGTTATGGGAGCCTGCGAGTAAATGAGGATGTGTAAGTGGGACTTTCGTCAAATTTCAATATTGCTTTATATACTGTCTTAAGTAATGTGCAAGAGTTACACAAGCCTGTCGTGGGAAAATAATCCTAGGTGATTTACTCACTTTGCTGATGACGTATGTCTAGGTGTGATTGCTATTTTAAGAGAGCAGCCAGAAAGTCAGCTGGAGTAAAATCTGTATCTAAAGAGTATTTCCAGAATTATTGTCTTTTCGTTTTCTTTTATTAAACATAACTATAACATCTGTGTTTAAGGATTGGTGCAGACCAGTTTTGGCACGAGTATGATCACAAGCGAGTATTCTGATTGGCAGTCAGTCAGTATGGTCAGCCAATCAGAATTGAGACGGTTCCCGCTCGTTACCTGACAGTTATACTGGGCGTGAGGCTGGAAGAAGGGAGTCACTCGCTAGCTTCGAACACGGATGGTCATGTTACCAGTGCCAGTAAAAATACTGTGTAAGATGAATTACTTAGTGTTTCAGTTATTGGTGAGCTAAGTCGATAGCAGTTGTTGCTGAGGACTGTTTGGTGAAATTTCAGAGGTTTTGACTAAATCTGTTTTCGATATTAGGTGGTGTTCTTTATCAACGCAGCTTTTACATCATCAACTTTCTTTCGTAACTAGAGTTGTGTGGCCTCAGTAATTGTAGATATTAGGTGGTGTTCTTTATCAACGCTGCTTTTACATCATCCTGTAAGTATCTACGTTGCCGAGTGAAGGGACATTGAGCAGACGCCGTTCTGAGGTAGGTGAATTTTAATTTGCAGCCTGCACAGTCACAGCGACGAATAGACACGAGAAATTAAACACCGACCCGCCGCAATCGTAGCTGAAGTATCGACATTTATATCTTATTTATATATTCCTACTACGATTTATGACCTCGAACACCGGAGTGAAGAAGCATGGAATTCCATACCCACACCTGTTGGCCTAGCACAGTTCTTCTCATGTCCAGCCGGATTAAAAGCGTTGTTTTTGCCAGACCGGGCGGTTTTGTGAACTAAACTTCATTTATGTGGGGCGATCAAAAAGATTCCGTTTGAGGGTCTTGCTGCAGCTTATATGCAAGTAGCTTGACTCCGATGCAGGTGTATACGCACTGACATGTAGACGACGTATTAGTGTGGCATTTGTGTCTTTCCCACGGACGTGCGGTGAAGTATGGCGACGTTATTACCAAATGCTTCCAAACAGAACCAACGTGCTGTAATTCATTCGCGACGATATTCTTTACTTATCTGCCATTAGACCTACGCAGAACCCCCTTCATCTGCCAATAGATATGTCAGCTGCAAAGAGGAGAGCTATGACACAAGGAACTGTTTTTCTGTATCCACCACTTAGTTCACAGATGGATATCCTTCCTTCGCTCACGAATAAATGTGGCCGCATGGCCACATTTCGCAGTTCATCACCAGTAGCAGTTTCTGACCAGTTTACACAGTTTCAACAGCAGTTTCCGCCGTTAAATCCAACCACTGTCAACCAGTCATCGTCAGAGAGTAAATAATGAGTGTCAGAGTGTTATTCAGTATTCATAGCCTGAACGACAAACTGTTTAGTTATACACTACTGGCCATTACAATTACTACACCAGGAAGAAATGCAGATGATAAACGGGTATTCATTGGACAAATATATTGTACTAGAATTGACATGTGAATATATTTTCTCGCAATTTGGGTGTATAGATCCTGAGAAATCAGTGCCCAGAACAACCACCTCTGGCCGTAATAACGGCCTTGATACGCCTGGGCATTGAGTCAAACAGAGCTTGGATGGCGTGTACACGCACAGCTGCCCATGAAGCTTCAACGCGATACCACAATTAGCCAAGAGTAGTGACTGGTGTATTGTCACGAGCCAGTTGCTCGGCCACCATTGATCAGACGTTTTCAGTTGGTGAGAGATCTGTAGAATGTGCTGGCCAGGGCAGCAGTCGAACATTTTCTGTATCCAGAAAGGCCCGTACAGGACCTGCAACATGCGGTCGTGCATTATGCTGCTGAAATGTAGGGTTTCGCAGGGATCGAATGAAGGGTAGAGCCACGGATCGTAACACACCTGAAATGTAACGTGCACTGTTCAAAGTGCCGTCAATGCGAACAAGAGGTGACCGAGACGTGTAACGAATGGAACCCCATACCATCACGCCGGGTGACATGCCAGTATGGCGATGACGAATAGACGCTTCCAATGTGCGTTCACCGCGATGTCACCAAACACGGATGCGACAATCTTGATGCTGTAAACAGAACCTGGATTCATCCGAAAAAATGACGTTTTACCATTCGTGCACCCAGGTTCGTCGTTGAGTACACCATCGCAGGCGCTCCTGTCTGTGATGCAGCGTCAAGGGTAACCGCAGCCATGGGCATGCTGCTGCAAACGTCGTCGAACTGTTCGTGCAAATTATTGTTGTCTTGAAAACGTCCCCCTCTGTTGACTCAGGGATCGAGACGTGGCTGCACGGTCCGTTACAGCCATGCGGATAAAATGCCTGTCATCTCGACTGCTAGTGATAAGAGGCCGTTGGGATCCAGCACGGCGTTCCGTATTACCCTCCTGAACCCACTGCTTCCATATTCTGCTAACAGTCATTGGATCTCGACCAACGGGAGCAGAAATGTCGCGATACGATAAACCGCAATCGCTATATGCTATAATCCGACCTTTATCAAAGTCGGAAACGTGATGGAAGACATCTCTCCTCCTTACACGAGGCATCACAACAACGTTTCACCAGGCAACGCCGATCAACTGCTGTTTGTGTATGAGAAATTGGTTTGAAACTTTCCTGATGTCAGCACGTTGTGCGAATGGTCTGATAAGCTAATCACTTGCGTATCACAGCATCTTCTTCCTGTCGTTTAAATTTCGCGTCTGTAGCACGTCGTATTGGTGGTGTAGCAAATTTAATGGCCAGTAGTGTAGCAGTCCAGGGCGAACTTCTATAGATTGGATAGTTCTGTACCACCATCACTAATTTTTGGGCAAATATCTGGCAAATGGAAGCTCAGTCACAGCTACTGAATAACCCACAATCAGGTGGCTCACATCGAGATGTCGGCATGGTTGTTGCAGCAGCAGCGCTGTTTGCCCACTGTGAGGCAGGCCAGGCCAAGCACCGATATGCTGACGATGCAGTACAAAGATGAGAATTGTGCAGGACAGGCCCAGCCGTTTATACTTTGTTGAGCAACTGATTTATTATTCCGTACTATGCTGGAATTAGCACATTGCGACAGTAAATAAGCTTATAATCAGTATAAATACTCATCAACTCTAGCCGAGATATTTTAAGTCCAGCAGTACCTACTACGACAAGGAGCGATATGGGTCAGCAAGCAGCCACGGGAAGTTTAGGCCTCTGCCACTGCCAGACCGTCTTCTGACACTAAGTCCTCCTTCCTTGGCGTCTTTCTACTGGTTTCTTGTCTCCAAGCTCATTGCAGCAACATCCACACTCTTGCTGTGGAAGGGCAGAACGTGGTGGCTGGATGGGAGAAATGTTCGCCCTCCTACACTGGTGCAGGCACCTGTCACCATGAGCTTCAGACCATACGTGCTCATTATGTAAACTGTTTATACCGTCTCGAGTAAACTGTGCGTCGTCAGTCAATAAAATGTATTTGCATAACTGCCGACGAATATTTGACCCTTTGCACAGCTCTAAGGGAAGGGCAGGATCTCCCAGATGTAAATGATGAACTTGTTGTTTATGGTAAGGATACGGATTATTGTACGTCAGTGTACGCCATACCTTACATTGTGAAATGCCTACTCGTTGAGAGATACGTCGTGTAGTGGTACCCGGACTACGTTGAACAGCATCCATAATATCCTCATCATCGTCTTCAGGTATCGAGCGCTCGTACTGATTATGAACGCCAGATAGAGAAAGTCTCCCGTAACATACGAAATACTCCGCTAATGGTTCGTGCACTCGGGATCCTCAGAGTTGGATAACGTACGCGATATTCATCAACTGCAGCCGTAGCATAACCATCACCATAAATAAACACCATATCGGCGTACCCCTCTGTCGTAAATTTGAAATGCTTCCCTATTTCATAAATAATCTGCAAACTACAATAGTTACTATGTGGTTTCACTTAAATGCACTATTGTTATGTTCTTTCAGTGAACAATACAGAAAACTAACTCGTTTTAAGGTTAAGAAACGACTGAAACAACTCACCAACGATTGCCAACAATGACATAAACGTTTCTACATTCTTAAAGGAAAGTAAAGAAATTTACCTGTATAATAGTCTTTGCTTCTCTCGATGATATGCAAAACTACTGCAGATACACGTCTGGGGCATGTTTTATTAGATTCACCAGACCAATAACAACAAAATAAATGGATATCCTGCTGTACTTTAACGTCGTACAGTTTTGCCATGGCTTCATATTAGCGAATTTGCTAAATTTCAGGCATAATCTTTTATTAGCAGTAACTCTGTAACGAAACATTTGCGGACCTATGTTCATATGAACTTTTTTCTCTCGTTTTACTCGTATAGTAACATATTGAGGCTGACTGCAGCACAATTTTACTGCCGCCAACTTACATTTCGCGGAAAGACCACAAATACAAGATAAGAGAGATTAGGGCCCGAACAGAGGCATATAGGCAGTCATTTTTCCCTCGTTCTGTTTGCGAGTGGAACAGGGACAGAAGATACTAGTTGTAGTGCGAGGTACCCTCCGCGACGCACCGTATAGTGGATTGCGGAGTATGTACGTAGATGTAGATATTTAAATATTTGCTTAACTTCGTGAGTAACCCTGTATATTCAGGGCCATATATCATACGTCACTCAAAGCTGATGTTCCACTGTAACTTACTTTAATAAATGATATTTACTTGTTCACCACTGTGCTGCCCCTCGTATCTGAACTCTAGTTAATACCGCCCTTTGACGAAAGCAACTGCTAGCGTGCAAGCAAGCTTACCTTGCACAAGAACGACTTTGCGTGGTAAGAGGTTCGCTTCCTGCTACTTTTATGTTCTGAACCAGACTTGTTTTGATGAGTACAACAGTTAGATGCCTACAAGGCTTTCAACTATTTAATTTTCAGTTGTGACCACTTTTAACCTAGTCTTGTGAGTCAAAGTACCACTGGAGACCCTTGTTTAGAGCGACTGGTAGTGTTAACATTGATTCTGGCCACGGCCACGAGTGTGAGTCCAAGTGATGCTACGAAAGCTCCGAAGCAAAGGTTAATGGAAAGTCTTACTTCTGACTAAAGAGTGATACTTGGAAAGTTAGTGTTCAACCAGTTCAGGTTGCTTCCATCGCTCAGGGACGGATGTTTGTACAGAATGTATTTGTTACTGGTTATCTTCATCAGGTTGTAACACCGAAAATGCAGGATGCACGGCACCTGCTACCGGTATATAATTCTTTTTTGCCGAGTTATATGCAAATATTTGTAATTTAAATGCTTTCTTTTAATAAGTAAGGACATTGCTTCACTGCATGTGTAAATTTAGGTAGAAGTCTGTTGGCATTTCATTGTATTTATCTGTGTCTTACTGTGAATCTTATAAGCTAAAGGAATTGTTATTTGCATCGATTAGCAACAATAATAGCAGTGCTTGTGCGTTTTAATATCTTTGGGTAGGGAGTTGTTGCGCAGACGCGCAGAGAGAAAGAGACGGGTTCCAGCGCTTGTAGTGTGCGGAAGTGTGGTGTTAACGCTCTCGCAGCAGAGAGTACCATTTCGGCGGCATCATATACGCGCGCCGTCCAAATGACTAGTAGCAGGAGGAAGGACAGTGGATGGGCGGAAGAGGCTGTATTAATTACGACTGCCCGTTCCTGTAATTAGCCATGCTCCACAAGATGCTACCGTCTTCAACTACAGCTGCAGTTCCAGCAACCCAGATTCATCGTCAGCTCCGAGTTTCTTCGTATCTACAGCATTGAAGTAAGACTGTTCATTGGTAGAAAGTATTAACGGCTAACCCAGCAGCGCAACCGAATGTGATTTGATTGATAAAATTTATTTAAATAATAATCAGTTAAACTCAGGGCGATTGTGTCCTCATCGTCCTCAGACATTGTTACCAAGCAGGATCCTTGTTCCTTTTTTTTTCCTTATATGGTAACCGAGTGTCATAAGAAACAAACTGAATAGGTACAGCCAGTTTATTAATGAATAATTTCACTTTTAAGAGTTTTAGCCTCAGTCTACTTTCAATTAACCGTTGCACAACAGAGGTTTCAGTATATGAGTAAGGTAAAGCAATTTCATTTTCCAAGTTTGAGAATCGATCACTGGAATAAATCCAAATCTAAAGAAATGCATAAATTAAGAGTGCAGAAGTTTGATTTATTTTACATGTAGCCTGGACCACATGGCTGTTTGGTTTGGTACGTATTCTATTATTTATGTCTGTTCAAGTCAGTAAAAATCAGTTGTTCAGACAATAATATGAAATCCAATTTGCACAATAAGTAACTGCAAACTAAAAAGTGCTTGCGTTTTTTTCTAAATTTCTTTGTTGTGTTACGTTGAGGTCACTGGAAGTCATTGTTCACGTAACGAAGTTCAGTACTAACATGCAGTTTAATTGTATATTTTCAAATCATTACTAGATTGTTTTTTTTTTCAAAACTTAATGACAAACATAACGTGGGAGTGATTTCTCAGTTTTCTTTATCACTACATACTCACTTAAAATTAGTGCCAAAAAAAAAAGTGACAACTTTCAGTTGCCAAGTAAGTGTTTAACAGTACATATTGTCTTTCCCACCATCTTGTACAGGATTTTGCATTTCCTTTTCGCTCATTGCTGTAACTTTTGGATTCATGATCAGTGGTACCCCTTTTCCGTCCAGCGTTGATCGTGAGTGAATGCACAAAATAACTTTAATTTTTCCAAATTGTAACCCTGTTCAGTTTAATTACTTTTAATTGTAGTACACTTTTCCATCAGAATGGTCTGTTATACTCTTGCTTTCTACTTATCGGTATTATTTCTTCGGGAAAGATAGCCTTATCCAATTAGTAAAAATCCATTAGGCATACACGCGATCCACGGTCATAGCTTATATCGCAAGCAGGGTAGGCCGATTAGAAAGGGGGAGGTTACAATGTGTCGTACCACAATATTGTCCCATGTTACAGCTACGTTGGTTGTACTGCAGATGTCATTTAGTGGGCTAGCGAGCGGGGGAAAACCAGCCTGCGACACAGAAGAGGGGCAGTGGGAGGTCAGGCCAGCTTATCCCTGTGGGCGGAGGGCCCTCGTGTGGAGTGGCGCTGGGAGGGAGAGTCGTAGACCATTGTCTGGCGCCTGCCGGGTTAGCCGCCACTCGCACCGGGTCGCCCAACATCCCAGCAGACTCTGGCTTGTGTAACATTCGTCTCAGCAGCGTCGACACGTCCCTCCTTAGCACTAGGATTTCACCCGGAACAACTCCCGTCCATTCACCCTCCTCCTCCCTACCCTCCGTGCATATCCATAGTGTAAGGCCCCCTCCTAAACAGCCGCCAGTTCCGCAAACTGGAAGCTACATCAAAGTTGCTATAGTCACAGTCCAACACATGTTACACTGTGATGATAGAAATTTAACTTTTTCTGGATAGTAATACAATACATTACTGGCCATTAAAATTGCAACACCACGAAGATGATGTGCTACAGACGCGAAATTTAACCGACAGGAAGAAGATGCAGTGATATGCAAGTAATTAGCTTTTCACAGCATTCACACAAGGTTGGCGCCGGTGGCGACACCTACAACGTGCTGACATGAGGAAAGTTTCCAACCGATTTCTCATACACAAACACCAGCTGACCGGCGTTGCCTGATGAAACGTTGTTGTGATGCCTCGTGTAAGGAGGAGAAAAGCGTACCATCACGTTTCCAACTTTGATAAAGGTCGGATTGTGGCCTATCGCTATTGCGGTTTATTGTATCGCGACATTGCTGCTCGCGTTGGTCGAGATCCAATGACTGTTAGCAGAATATGGAATCGGGGGGTTTAGGAGGGTAATACGGAATGCTGTGCTGGATGCCAACGGCCTCGTATCAGTAGCAGATGAGGTGACAGGCATCTTATCAGCATGGCTGTAACGGATCGTGCAGCCACGTCTCGATCCCTGAGTCAACATATGGGGACTTTTGCAAGACAACAACCATCTACACGAACAGTTCGACGACGTTTGCAGCAGCATTGACTATCAGCTCGGAGACCGTGGCTGCGGTTACGCTTGACGCTGCATCACAGACAGGAGCGCCTGCGATGGTGTACTAAATGACGAACCTGGCTGCACGAATGGCAAAACGTCATTTATTCAGATGAATCCAGGTTCTGTTAACAGCATCATTATGGTCGCATCCGTGTTTGGCGACATCGCGGTGAACGCACATTCGAAGCGTGTATTCGTCATCGCCATACTGGCGTATCACCTGGCGTGATGGTATGGGGTGCCATTCGTTACACGTCTAGGTCACCGGTTCGCATTGACGGCACTTAGAACAGTGGACCTCACATTTCAGATGTGTTACGACCCGTGAATCTACCCTTCATTTGCCCCCGCAAAACCCTACATTTCAGCAGGATAATGTACTACCGCATGTTGCAGGACCTGTACAGGCCTTTCTAGATACAGAAAATGTTCGACTGCTGTCCTGGCCAGCACATTCTCCACATCTTTCATCAATTGGAAACGTCTGGTCAATGGTGGCCGAGCAACTGGCTCGTCACAATACGCCAGTCACTACTCTTAATGAACTGTGGTATCTTGTTGAAGCTGCATGGGCAGCTGTACGTGTACACGCCATCCAAGCTCTGTTTGACCCAATGCGCAGGCGTATCAAGGCCGTTATTAGTGCCAGATGTGGTTGTTCTGGGTACTAATTTCTCAGGATCTATGCACCCAAATTGCGTGAAAATGTAATCACATGTCAGTTCTAGTATAACATATATGTCCAGTGAATACCCGTTTATCATCTGCATTTCTTCTTGGTTTAACAATTTTAATTGCCAGTAGTGTATGAATGTTGATTATTAAAGAAATAAAAATATTTATAGAGAACTGAAAGCACAGCCAGCAATAAAAAATAAAAAATAACGTGATGTTATTTAAGGGTAATAAGGACAAATTTTCATTAACTAATTCACTTGTTATAATACGTTTATTTGAGGGAAACAGCATAGCAAACATACAACACGAAAACAATGGTCTTGAATCTGTCATGTCGGTAGTAAAGCCGTGGATGCAGTCTTATATCTCTGTTGTCTAAAATCACCGTTATATAGAAATAAGTCAAAGTCGTTTTGTATATGTAGGCCCTCATAGTAGCTCACGAAAATTAAATAATATAAGAATACCATAAAGTAGAAATACCTAATGAAAACAGTACGATATTTGCTTATACCACATATTTCGTTAGTGTTTGCATGGGTAATGGGTGAATTTTCATTTGTAAAGTCTTCTAATGCCATACTTGCGCATTATAAACGAGGTTATAAAGAACTGTGGCTATTTCTGTGTGATTAGTGTCCTATATGCTGTTGCAAACGTCTCAGGAAAATTATCTATCGTTATTCTTTGTCCTGTCTGTTTTTAACCAAAAGATCTATTAATGTCGTAAATATCATTCAAACCATTTTTTAAAAATAACAATGATGATGTGTATGTTTGTCACAGAACAGTTATGGAGGAAATAAATGCTGCAGTGTTTCACGGCTGTAAAACGTCCTTCATGCTGTGCTAGTTCTCCTTCCACCCCTAAAACTTTTCAGCAAAAATATTCGGTAAAAAACATCTCGCATCGATCTAACAAGAACAAAATAATTTTGATGCCCTCTGGAAGTGTAGTGAACATTGGTGCTTGTTTCACATATACTGTCTGAGTTCTGAAACTTAAGTGTCAAGTATACTGTGGTTCGTCTTTCTCCAAGCAAATTATTCTTTGAGGGTAGATTTTTCCTGTTTTTGCTTTGGGTCCTTTTTCTCACATAGAAGTATGTTTCTTCATAGGCTATTCATCTGAATACTGAGTTCTCGTATTTAAAGATTTCAGTGTTAAATTGTTTTCTCTTATGTTTGCTGTGGAAATACCTTGCACAGCCGAGGCCAACTCTGCATGTTTCTTGTAACGTGTCTTTTAACTATCTGGCAAAATTTAAGACCTAGCAAGACATTATTTTAACATTCACTCCAAGTGCAGCCGAACGCGGTAAACCACGGGGACAACTGAAACGATGCCCAGGCGCCGAACAAAGACCGGGAAAACCGGGGTGAGTGGGCGGTACTTGTTCCGGGTGAAATCCTAGCGTTAACGATTCCTAGCGTCGACGCCCTCTGCGGGCCGTCAGCATGTAGAATGTCCGAAACTTCGCACTGTGAAGATAAACACGACTCTGAAGAATCGACTGATGACCCTAAAATCGTTCTATATTCTGTTGTTTATGTGCTGAGTGTTTCGATGAAGCTGGTAGTCAAGTGTCTCTCTCACTTCCAGCCATCTCTTAGCTTTTTCACTTCCAGCCACCTCTTAGCCGTTAAGAATGGGGACGACTTTTAATTTACAGGGAAAACGCCAATATGAGATTCGGTGCTAAGCTTGTGACGTTTCACACTGTGTTTCCCTGGGTAGAAGTTATCACCGCTTTTTCATGAGAGCTTCCTACTGACAAGTTATCGCCGATACTTATTTCCTAGCGCCCTGCACACTAGCCCATCATGTCCACTGATAATGGATAGTTGCATCCCTTCAAAATAAAAAGTTGGGATACTGGATGTAGACAGTGTCAGTTTTAGAAAGGTGTTAAACACTACTGTTGGAGATTAGTTGAACAGCCAAATAAGAACTTAATAGTAATATTGGGGAGAAAAGTTCTGTGAGGGTATAGTTGGTGGAGCCAAGAGCGAGAGATAAAATTTGTTGAGGGTAAACATAAGCAAATTATAATAGTCCTAGCTAGCAGTAGTTATGCAGTCATGAAGAGGCTTGACGGGGTCGTCTGGCAAGGAGAGCTACGTAAAATTACTGTTCGAACTGGAGACTACAAAACTGGCAGTACCAGGGATATTGTCGTTACCTTAATCCCAGAAATGCCGTAAACCTTTAAATTCTGTATTTTTTTTACGACGTAAGACTGACTTTTTATTTCTCAATTACTGGAAAACGTTAAATCGAGTTAATTCAAGTTTTGCCATTTGTACAGGATTGGGTCGGGTTATTCATAAAATCCGTATCGAAGTGGTTTTTGAATTACTAACTTTTCCTTCAGTTTCGGACCTGTCGTTTTTCACAACAGCTGTCATAATTAACGAGGAAGAAACTGATTCGTAAAACCAGAGGCACCACCTCATACTGTTGGACAAACAGTGAAAACGGAAACCTTTTCGCTGCTAATCTCACAAAGCGAAGTTTCACTCTAGGAACTGGAACACAATTCTACTGTAATCAGTGATAGAGAATATCACATTATTTCACTTCAGTGTTCGATTCTTAGTATTTTCTTTTCAAAATTTCTTCAAGCAGTCAAGCTCGCTTTAGGTGTCCTTAACAAAGAGACTCTCAATTTTCAACGTCAGCCTAGAGCAGACAGGTGTTGACTACCCACAGTTCCTAAAGTGACTCACTGACCTTCTACCCACAAGTTACTGTATGTATCCGTTTAACCCGTTCGTAGGCGGCGGGAATTATACTTCCCAACTTAGAAATAACGAGAAAGATACCGTAGGGTTCGGAATCCCAGGATCGTGACGTGCTGCCATCTGTGGGACTCCCTTGTGAACTTATTGCCACCATCTGTTTTCCGTTTCTCGACTCTGACTGTTGCGCCGTTGTGTAGTGTAGAACATGCTGTGGTGACTGACTGTGGCGCTGTTTTGTCAGAAAAGTCAGCTTTTTCATTAAATTTCGTGTTAAAGGTAGGTTTTAACAACATATTTATGATGTAAACTTTTTAACATATTTCTTTGACATTTATAACTGATTACTGGGTAGTTGTGATGATATTACAAAAATTTGTGACAATATCTTTTGATGGGTAGCCTACTTCCCACTAACATTTTTATGATCCTGTCAGTCAGATATTTTTATTGCAATAATTGTGATGCAATGTTTTCATGAGCTACATTCAAGTGCAAATTCACATTCCAAGTTATGTTTTCGGTGAGGTATTACTTACAGACACGTATATTCTCAAATAGAGCGTCTTTCTGCAGCGATTTATTTCAAATTTTGATGATATACTTCGATATTGCAGTTATTTGCTATCTGAGCATAGTGTTATCTTTACATTTGTCTGAAAAAATGGTTCAAATGGCTCTGAGCACTATGGGACTTAACTGCTGTGGTCATGAGTCCCCTAGAACTTAGAACTACTTAACCTAAGAACATCACATACATCCATGCCCGAGGCAGGATTCTAACCTGCGACCGTAGCAGTCACGCGATTCCGGACTGAAGTGCCTAGAACCGCTCGACCACCGCGGCTAGCTACATTCGTCTGAGAAACTAGATTTGAGTAACCCATAGCATGTGGAAGAGATGCTAAATAATCATGTTTCTTTGCCCGAGAATGACAGCGATTCTGAAGCCAGTGGCGGTTTGAGTAGCTTGGATGAATCGTTTCACCCCACATCAGTTCAATTGTGCATACCATGTGATTATGTGCATGAGGAATGTGGGGAGGACCTCGCTAAGGTAATTACTCTGCAGGCAGCTTCAGATGATACAGGGACTCTAGACGACTCAGAACAACATAGTGTTGAAGGTTGGGGCGATGACTGTTCACATCTTATCAGTGAAGGAGACAGGTGCCATTCAGTAAGAAGTGTTGTTTCAAAACATGTTTTCAATAACAGTGACAATGAACTAAGCTGCTTTTGGAAAAAAGGCATTTTGTCTATGGAGTGCGTCATTGATTCTCTTGTACAAATCATACAATGACCATCTTCAGATGCTAGTTTAAAAACTCATGAACCTGTGTTCAGTATGTGCCGCCTTTAGCATCTGAAGACGGTCACTGTATGGCCGAATCCGGTTATGACTGTGTCATCAACATGTGATTGTGTCTATAAATAAACATAAAACTATGCTGCTTTTCAAAACTTATTGACGACGATATTTTCAGCACAATCGTAAATGAAAAAAAAAATAGGTATGCTACACAAAATAGAGCTTTGTATGCAGGGACTGTTGGTACAACACAAGGACGGAGTCCTACGAACAGTAGGGAGATGCAAGCATTTATTGGATGCCTTACTGCTATGGGTATTCATGAACTTCCAGTATTCTCAAATTTTTGGAGTTCAGACCCAATTCTAAGAGTTAACGCTGTAGCAGAAGTAATGAGCAGTAAGAGATACAAAAAACTTGTTGAGAACATCCATTGCAACAACAAGGACGATCAGAAACCTCGAAGCCGCCCTGCGTACGACATGCCTCACAAACTGCGACCTCTTCTCACAAAACTTGTAGAGAATTGCAAAGCAAATTATGACCCCTTCTCTTTCCTATTTGCTGGCGAGAATATGATTGCTTGCAAAGAACGCTCTGCTATGAAGCAGTACGTGCCGATGAAACTTATCAAGAGGGGCATAAAGTGTGGTGTTTGTGTGACGCAGACAGGATACGTACTGAATTTCGATATATTTACGGGAAAACCAAAAGAAAACAATAATGTTTACTCACTAGGGGGAGCAGAACTCCCAAAGCTAACAGAATGTGTGCATCAGAAGGCTGCACATGTGGCGTTTGACAACTCTTTTACATCACCAAGGCTGACGTCTGTCTTACTGAAGCAAGTCATTTACTGCTTTGGAACCGTCAAAGTGAATCGAAAAGATCTTCGTCCTATGATGAAAGATATTAGTTGGTTATCAAGAGGAGAATTTCAGTTTCAAATAAAAGGTGTGATCTCAGCTGTAAAGTGGATGGACATCGTGCTGTCACATTGCTGTCGACTTTTCACGATCCACGAGACACGACAATAGTCACTCGCAGGAATAAAGATGGGACACAGTCACTTGTATTCTGCCCCTTAACTGTAGCTGATTATAACGAAATCGTGGGTGGAGTTGAGAGATTTGATCACCTGAGAGAAAGATGTGCTATATGTAGACGTTCTGTCAAATGGTGGCATAGAATTCTTTACTTCTTGATTGATCTCGATATAGTGAAAAACTTTTTGTTGTGGAAGAGTCACAAGCTCTCAACATGAGACCAGGATCAGTTAACACTTCGTCTCAAATTAGCAAGACAGCTCATTGATGGATATTGTAATAGGAAACGTCGAGGCAAAACATCTTCACACTTTGCAAACAACTGAGTAGTTCCTGTGGACATCAGGCAGTCACAGGTTGGGAAAAGTGCTGTCCCGAAATTTCAATATTAAATCTCTCCGTGATGCACAACGCTTCTCTTGTAATGTCTGGCAATGGAGTTTGTTTAGCATCTCCGTAACGCTCTCTCGCCAGCTACATGATCCCATGACGGAACTCGCCGCTAATCGTTGGATCTTCTCAATCTCATCTGTCAGTCCTATCTGGTACGGATCCCAGACAGATGAATAATACTCAAGAATCGGGTGAACGAGCGCCTTGCCACTTCTTTCGTGGATGAGTAAAATTTCCTTAAGATTCTTCCAACGAATCTGACTCTGGTGTCTGCTTTTCCCACTATCTGTTTTATATGGTCATTCCACTCCTGGCCTCTAGCAGGCGCTGTCCAGATCTGCGAGCTCCACTTCTGATTCAGCCCATTAGATCAAGAGCAGACGGCCGGGACACTTCGCTTCATATAGAGATTTTTCTCTACTTACGACGGGCCTAAGTCTTTGCACCTACGTACAAAGTTATGTATGCCTCTGTATATATTCATGCACCAGTAAATCACTTTTACTTACTTGCAGTACCGACGTGTTTTACCTCACCTACTCCTACTCGCTTCCTTCATTCGGCTAACCTTTCAATTTTCAGGATCAGACCCACGTGCCGCCTAACAGGCGGGATACAAAAGCTGGCGACGAGGATGCCGCTTTTCTCTCCTCTTACCCATGTTTTATGCTCGGTGCTGCCTTAGCTTTTTTTGATACCCCCTATGACTGTGATTGTATGGCTGCTTCCCCCAGTCGCTATAAGGTTTTCATTTGTGTAAACCATAGCTTCGCCACAGCAACAGGCTTCGTTGTCCGATCTTGTACGTTTTCAGGCAAATGACGCAGCTGCCTGCTGCCGTAAATGGACTGGTCGCACTCCAACATGCAGCTAATTCGGCGCCTCCGACGCCACCACCTGTACCGACGGCGCCGCCATTTCGTGCCTTGAATCGTGATGCTGAACGTTGGCCAGAATGCATCGCCCAGCTCGAGGCACAATTCGCAGCACACAACATACCAGGTACAGAGCAGCTTGCCTTTTTCATAGCCAACACAGGTGTTGTGTTGTACCGTGTACTCGTGAAATTGTTTCCCACCACCCATCCAGAAACTAAAACTTACGACGAAGTGATTGACACTTTGAACTCCCACTTCCGTGACAGTGTAAATGTGGTAGTATAACACCCCCCTGCTTCCCGGGATTTGCGAAATTACAAGTTGACAATGATCATGAATTACGAATTTTGACCCGCGTCGGGATAAGGCATCCGAATCCGAAGTAAGTAACGATTATTCCGCGGGAAACAGGAGACGTTATAACTTGGTCCTTATTGAATGAGTAATTTCATTCAATAACGATCGGTAAATGAAATAATGGAAATAATTTGGAAATAAATTTTGCCAGTGGAAATTTTGCCGAAAGAAATGATTAAGTTGTGAAAGCAATTAAAAAATCGGTCGCCAGCTCAACTGATGAGCGACAGTACTGTTAAGTACGTGAATAATTGTGTCAAAAATAAAGTTTACCCGTTTGTAGCGGAGCAGGTGGAACGGGGACTTTCACGTAAGTGGTGTGTCGGGCTCAGTAGTCATATAAAACAAAGTCATAACAATCTAACTCCACTTATACTGTTCATAATTTGTCAGCTGAGTGCAATGCTGACAACACAGATAATTATCTATCGAGATTTTGAATAATGGACTGTCATTCTGTCTTTAAAATTAGGTACTTTGCACAGGTTAATCTACTGATAATGAAATATATTGCCAATAATTGATTAACTATGTTTTGACTGATAATAATTCATTAATTGGGAGATAGTCAGGTGGAATAAGTTTTATAGTTTAATGAAATATCCTTGAATTAACTTCAGCTGAATATGCTTTGAAATAAATCTTAACAATCAAATTTATTACTTCAGTCTATTATTAAGTTACTACGGTTTGCGTAAGCTTATTAAGTGCAACAATTAATTACGATAACCAGTCTGAAATTCACTCTTCAGCGTCTATGCAAATAATTTGATAATTAACATATTTTCTCTTGATAATGGCGTGACACACTCGGTTCAATAAGGTAAGGATTGGAAGGAACCTACTTGTTGTTAATGTCGGGTGGAATGTAACTGCAACACTTTGATTATAAAGTGCTTGTTATTAATTGTTCAACTTCAGAGAAAAGCACAGTCACTGTCAAGCTTTCTACAATTTTATCCTACGAAAATTATATAGATCTTACTTCCCTCGTTGTCGGTGGATCGACGGAAGTCCACGACAGCGACACAATGTGGCAACGGACTTCTACTGTTGCGTCTTGGGCCCACAGTGCGCTTCGCATTTAAGCCCTCGTTTCTTCAGCACTATGCCCATTAATCCATAATAACTTGCCCGGCCATGCTTCCAGATATGCCGACCAATACTTTCTCGTCGTACTTAGATCCACACACCAGCCGTTAGATGTAACACAGCTAGGACTAGCAGCACTCGACTGTACGTCTTACTCCGAGCACGGCGTCACTGCTACTACTGCCCGCTGGCGCGCTCCTGCGCCCAGAGGAGCCACAAAGCAATCTCTCTGACTTCAACGTTAACTAAATATGCCCTGACTTGCCAGCATTAAATATTACATAATTTAAAAATAGTATTTACAATACGTATTTACACTAGACAATACTCGTATACAAACAGTTTCATGTGTCAAGTAAGCCAAAAAATTCATAGCAGCCACTGCGTTGTAGCGTCACAGTAGCTGCACGTTACAAATTCTTTCCCCTCCGGCGTGGCCCTAGTAACAAGGGGAGGCCGCCAATTGTGAAATTCAGATTCGATTCATACTGCGCATAGTGAAAGCTCATGGCCAGAGATGTAATGTGGCAAAGCACCAAGATGCACTTCTCAGCCGTTGTCGAGAAAATCGACAGTTGAAAGAAACCGTTGCGGTGAAATACTCTCTACCATTACTACTTCTGTACAGCGTCGTGGCGCAGCGGTAAGCGCTCGGGTTCGTAATACGAAGGACGCCGGATCGAATCTCGCGCCATGCAACTTTTTTAATGTTAGTTTTTTATAATTCAAATATATATATATATATATATATATATATATATATATATATATATATATATAAATTATTAATGAATAATGAATTGCTTATGCATGTTGGTGAAGGCGGATCGCTTTCCAATTGTACCGCCTCCATTTTTCCGTTTTTTTTAACAGGGTGTACCAAAGCTCTCCCGTCCGCACTGATTTTCGACGATGTTATAAGTTGCGCTAGGGACCGCATCTACCTTCTTTCGAAGTTAGCAGGCAACTACGCTGTTATGCGGTGGCTCGTTTCGGCCCATTCAACATCTGTCCTTCAAGTGTAACGAGCGAGTAACAGAGTTTATATTTCATACCTGCCACAGCAAATTTGTGTTCGTGGGGTCTCTATTCTAATTCTAACGGTTGACTTACGCTATACGTATTCGTTTCGGAATATCGTTTCTACGTCTTCCGTTAACTATACGCGGTTAACATTATGAAGACAATTAATAACATTTGTGAAATACAACCTTATTTGCGGAAAACATAATGATGTTCGAAGTCGCCAGTTTTTCCACGACAAACGACTTTCAACAACTTATTATATGCATAATTGTTGCATTTCAAAAAAAAAAAATAAATAAATAAAAGGTCGCATGGTGCGAGATTCGATCCGGCGACCTTCGGATTACGAACCCGAGCGCTTACCACTGCGCCACGACGCTGTAGAAAATTATTAATCGTAGAGAGTATTTCACCGCAACGGTTTCTTTCAACTGTCGATTTTCTCGACAACGGCTGAGAAGTGCATCTTGGTGCTTTGCCACACTACACCTCTGGCCATGAGCTTTCATTATGCGCAGTATGAATCGAATCTGAATTTCACAATTGGCGGCCTCCTCTTGTAAGTCGAATAAATCTTCGTCAGCGGACCTTCTGGGACTAACTTCTGATTGCTCATGTGGACGCTCATATGTGGATATAATGATTAGAGACGCTATTGCGCAGAATGTGGCAGATCACCGCATCCGCGAGCAAATCCTCACATTTAAAAACCCGCCTTTGCAGGAAGTAGTGGACTACCTAGACAGACAAGATACATCTTACACGGCTGCTTCCGCGTTCGACGTGACCCCGGGTGTGTGTACTGTGAGCGCGGCACAACACGTGCCCTCCCACCCGACTCCAGCACGGCCAACCACGCCGCGCCACTCGCGTGCACATCTTTCATTAGCAGTATATTCGTACTCAATGGCCTCCATCTACTACGCAGATTCGAGATCCCCTTGTACGGCATTACTTTGTGCAACGTCACAACTAATCTGTACACCACGGTGTTATCTTGTTACGAACTGACAGTGATCAGTCTCCTGTGGTTGTACCTCGTTTGTTGCAGTCGGAAATCCTCCGATCGCTGCACGCTGGTCATTGGCGTATAGTGCGGACGAAGCAATTAGCGCGTCGTCACTGCACTTGGGTCGGCATTGATAAAGAAATTGAGAATTGCTTTCTAATCGTCGCTCTTGCGCAGAGCATCAATCTGCTCCCCGCCAGCGCTTCTTTGCGTGACCGATTCCTACTGCGCCTTGCCAGCGCTTTCATATTGATTTTGCGGGTCCTTTCTGGGACACTCGCTGGTTGATAATTATTGATGCGTACAGCAATTTTCCTTTTGTTGTACCTATGTCTTCTACTGCATCTGCCAGTACTATTCAGGCTTTGACGTCTATTTTTTGTATTGAGGGCCTTCCTGAAGTTATTATCTCCGACAATGGCCCCCAAAGCGTGTCCTCAGAGTTTGAAGCTTTCTGTGCTGCTAATAGCATTCACCGTCTGACCTGAGCCCCATTCCACACCCAGTCTAACGGCGAGGCTGAAAGATTTGTGCATACGTTTAAGTCGCAGATGAGCAAGTTGTGCGCCATGCACTCTCGCAACCGCACCCTCTGGACTTTCCATGCTTCACATCGCTCCCAGCCGTGCGGCACCCGTCCCTCAGCGGAATTGCTACATGGCTGCGCCCATCGTTCGCTGCTGCAGCTTTTGAACCTACCGCCGCGCGCTCCCCCTGCTTCGTCTCATTCTGGCTTCGCCTCGCATGATTTGGTGTTCTATCGCGTTTTCTCTGGCAGGCAGCGCTGCGAGCCGGGGAGCACTCTTCGCCAGCTTGGACGCGCCTCATTTGTCATTTCTGGTCCCTCCGGCACTGTCAAGCAGCACCGAAACCATATACATTTATGTCGTTCTCGGTTTTCTGCCGCTGGTTGTTCTCCGGCGGAATTGGAGGCTTCGCGGTTTCCTCTGCCGCCTCAGCCCACGCCTCCACCGATAGCGCCTCCGCCACTCGCGACTCCGCCGCGGGAGCGCCTGCCGTCGTCGTGTAGTAGGACGCGAAATTGAAGCGTCACCCATCGACCAGTGTCAGTCCAGTTTGCAGGTGAATATAAGTTTAATTTAGTGTTTTGTTTATGTATTTTGTAATATTTGTAGCCCGCATCTCGTGGTCGTTCGGTAGCGTTCTCGCTTCCCACGCCGGGGTTCCCGGGTTCGATTCCCGGCGGGGTCAGGGATTTTCTCTGCCTCGTGATGGCTGGGTGTTGTGTGCTGTCCTTAGGTTAGTTCGGTTTAAGTAGTTCTAAGTTCTAGGGGACTGATGACTATAGATGTTAAGTCGCATAGTGCTCAGAGCCATTTGAACCATTTTTAATATTTGTAATGGTTGTGAATTATCTAAAGTTTTGTATTTATTTTTATGTTTCATGTACGGAGAGGGCGGCGCAACGAACGGAGACAGCATCTTCACTGCCGGGACCAGAGAGAAAATTGCTGGCCACTATACGTCGCGGGTCGACAGCCAAAGAGCAAACAGAAGATCCTGAAACCGAGTTGTTGCGTCGTGCTTCTAAAAACTGAAAAAATAAGAATTTGTAATGTTTCTACAACAATGACGTCGTAGAAAGTTTAATCATGTTGTAAATGTTCAGTCCTATCTTGTCAAGGCTCATGTTCACGTCTATATATAGTATATATAGAAGATAATGAACTAGTGTATACTACAAAAGTTTAAATACGTGTTCCGAGAATTTATTTATGAAGAATTATGTTATGGAAGAAGTATTACTGATTTATTTGACAAGATTATTAATTTTTGACAACGTTCATCGCGAGTTTGAGTCTTGAAAGTTTATTCAATGTGGTTTTAATACTAATAAAGCAGATAACTTGCATTAATATAATTTCTGAGAAGAAACAAACGACATCTAAATTGAAAAAAGTTTGCGCAAACCAATTGGACTGGGTGACGTAATTCTGCGCATACGACTCAAATGATGATGTTTTAATTACAGTTTCGTTCAAGAACCATTCAGAGACAGCTTTAAAAAGAATGTAAATAGTTTTGAAGTGTTTTGTAACTCAGGTAGGTGACGAAGTCTGCACATGGTCATATGTCAAAAGAAAACCATTTATACAAAACTTACGTCGTTACACTACAGTCGCCGCTGCTGACCTGCGGCCGGCCGAAGTGGCCGCGCGGTTCTGGCGCTGCAGTCTGGAACCGCGAGACCGCTACGGTCGCAGGTTCGAATCCTGCCTCGGGCATGGATGTGTGTGATGCCCTTAGGTTAGTTAGGATTAACTAGTTCTAAGTTCTAGGGGACTAATGACCTCAGCAGTTGAGTCCCATAGTGCTCAGAGCCATTTGAACCATTTTTTTGATGACCTGCACCGGACGGGCGCCCCTCACCACCGCCACGGATCCACGTCCGGCCGTCGCCGCCGCCGCAGTGTTCCTCCGCGGTACCGGAACCGATGGACGCTGAGGCTGCCGTCAAGCCACCGCCGCCGTCGCCCATGGAGGTCGTTGCACCACCTCCTCATCCTAGTATACCCAGTGGCGGTGCGTGGCCTGGTCACGTTTACCACGGGGCTTTTTCCTAGCCTCCTCGTGAGGAATTTGGGGTCACGGGTGGACAGCGCGCCCCAGCACTTCCGCTGTCCGCCCTCTCAGCTGCGCCACACCTGGATCCACCAACCCACCGTCGGAAGCCATACTCAACAACGGTGCATCGTTTAAAGGGGGAGGCATGTGGTATCGATAGCTACGATGCCACGGCGTAGGTGCAAGCTCTTAGGTTGACACTACGACACCGACACCAACGACAGTGCCCTCTAGCAGGCGCTGTCCAGATCTACGAGCTCCGCTCCAGATTCAGTCCATTTGATCAAAAGCAGACGGCTGGGACACTTCGCTTCATATAG
This sequence comes from Schistocerca americana, assembly GCF_021461395.2. Lineage (NCBI taxonomy): Eukaryota > Metazoa > Arthropoda > Insecta > Orthoptera > Acrididae > Schistocerca > Schistocerca americana. The sequence continues at coordinate 787,170,488 of NC_060122.1, read as the reverse complement.
AGACTTTGCTCTACTTACGACTGGTCTAAGGCTTTGCACCTATGTACAAAGTTATGTATACCTCTGTATACAGGGTGATTCAAAAAGAATACCACAACTTTAAAAATGTGTATTTAATGAAAGAAACATAATATAACCTTCTGTTATACATCATTAGAAAGAGTATTTAAAAAGGTTTTTTTTCACTCAAAAACAAGTTCAGAGATGCTCAATATGGCCCCCTCCAGACACACGAGCAATATCAACCCGATACTCCAACTCGTTCCACACTCTCTGTAGCATATCAGGCGTAACAGTTTGGATAGCTGCTGTTATTTCTCGTTTCAAATCATCAATGGTGGCTAGGAGAGGTGGCCGAAACACCATATCCTTAACATACCCCCATAAGAAAAAATCACAGGGGGTAAGATCAGGGCTTCTTGGAGGCCAGTGATGAAGTGCTCTGTCACGGGCTGCCTGGCGGCCGATCCATCGCCTCGGGTAGTTGACGTTCAGGTAGTTACGGACAGATAAGTGCCAATGTGGTGGCGCTCCATCCTGCTGAAATATGAATTGTTGTGCTTCTTGTTCGAGCTGAGGGAACAGCCAATTCTCTAACATCTCCAGATACTGTAGTCCAGTTACAGTAGCACCTTCGAAGCAAAAGGGACCAAAAACTTTATTGGCTGAAATGGCGAACAAATGTGCAACTAAATGAAACTTTATAGCTCCCTTAATTCGCCGACAGATAGTGCTTAGCTCTGCCTTTTGTCGTTGCAGAGTTTTCAATTCCTAAAGTTGTGCTATTCTTTTTGAATCACCCTGTATATTCATGCACCAGTAAACCACTTTTCCTTACTTGCAGTACCGACGTGTTTTACCTCACCTGCTCCTATTCGCTTCCTTCATTCGTCTAACCTTTCAGTTTTCAGGAGCAGACCCATGCGCCGCCCTCCAGGCAGGATACAAAAGTTACGCGTAGATATTTTACGGCAGACGCTGTCTCCAGCTGTTCGTCATCAGTTCTGTAGCTGTACACTGTAGATTAGACAGTAAAACGAGCTGCAAAATTTTAATTACCTGCGAATTGAAATGTTACTTCATACCAAATATAATTCAGGTTCCTTCTCCATCTTTTTCCCTTCGAAAGGGCTAATGTTTGTCTGCGGCCACGCCCACATAAAAATAACGTTTGCGTAGCCTTCATTCTCGCCGTCTTTCAGCGAGACTCGAGCGAATTTTTGCCGTATGTGGTGTCACTGTCTTATGACTTTGCCGATTTGTATCATTCCATGGCATTCTTGCTAGTGCGTTTGCCTTTTTAAACCCCATATGTTGCATAATTCTAGAAACTTTACACCCAGTTCTTTTCTTTGCTTCCGTAACTCAAAAATTCATTAATATAATCCTATAATATACTCTATGCTATAAAAGAAACACTCATCCATGTAAAGTGGTTAATTCGGTCATTTTCATGAAAATGACCCGAGCGCTTTCCTTCTCCCACTCTTCGGCACTGTGAGCTTGTGCTGCACCTTTTATGACGCTACCGTTGATGAGATGTTAAACCTTATTCTTCCTTCCTTCCTTCCCCCTGAAGCGCGCCAAGCTGAAAAGCCCAGCTTGGCGCCCATTTTGACACGGCTATGACGCCATCACAAGCGAGTGATTTCGTTTCTTTTTTCTTCTGAAATTTAAACCATCTCTTTGTGACATACGCTGATATAGTCGTGTTATTCATGTATTTTCTTTAGTTAGACTTTTAAATGTTATGGATGTTGAGGCACTGGAATATTTTCTGACGCAGCGGCTTGTACATCAACCAAACCGTAGCGGTATGCTATTCCCACGGATCTCATAGGCCATGGCACGTGGAGCTTATAGCGTATCAGTCGTTTGGGGATTGGTGCACTACGTGGGAAAATATCTTGATGAGAGATTACCCGGAATACTAACACCAAGCAGTAATAAGTTTAACTACATGTATTAATTACCATAATTAATTTCTTTAAACAGAAAATTACATGAGAAGACACTCAGCTGTTGGCCGTAGTTGCAGCTTAATAACTGAGTAACGTTCTCGTTTTAGTAACCAACGAACGGGATCATAGACACTGGAGAATATACGAGAAGGTACAGACTCACAAAGTAGATTTTTCTAGCGTGCCATGTGCGCCAGTTGACCCGTTCACATGATTCAGACAAGATATCCGTACTTGCTAGCTTCGTAACCTCTTTCCAATTGTGAGCTAGCCATGTTTATTTAAATCAGGAGTGTACCACTATAATGTTCATGGTGCTTAATTACAATAAACCACCATACTGGCACCTCGATTTTTCATTTAATTAAGGTAGCTACCTCAGATTCTGTTGGAAGCCAAGCATTATACGTTTTCAGCAAGAGTGCGCCATCGAGTTTACTGCTACAGGTTGCGCCTGAAATAAATAGAACTGTGATTGGCTAGTGGGTTCCTTTAAATTGCGAAGTCTTGACTTTTATTCTTTCGTAACTTCCCTCAAGGATACTACTCCATGAAATTAAATGGACCCGCTATCTGGTCTCGGCCCGTTCGGAATATCTTTTACCGCATCCATTTCTTTTATTGGCCTCCTAGGCCGGTTTAACGCCAGTTTGATTACGAACTCAGATTAAATGGTCTTAATACGCTTTTATCTAGCTCTTTCTTCTCTCTCTCTCTCTCTCTCTCTCTCTCTCTCTCTTTCTCTACGCACGCACACACATACACACACACTCACTCACTCACAGGCGGACAGTGTGGGGGAGGAAGAGAATGTGAAGCGAGTTGTTTTGAAGAAGGGTAAGAAACGTTGATGTGATAACTATCGTTCAACTTTCTGATAATTCTTTTACTTCAGCATTAAATATATTGTTAACGGAGACAGCTATTTTACGTTTTTGCGTAAACAGTTTTGAACTGCGGGCAACCGCAGCCAAATATCCACATTTTCGTAACAAGGCTAAAAATACAACTCTGGCTGTCTAAGGTCTTTTATTAAAACCACGGCCCGTCTCACACCAAATTAAGCACATCCTCAGTTGGTCTATTAAACTGCATATTTTACTTTTTTTTCCTTTTTACACTGGCTTAGTAAATATTGTTAAATGGAGTAGAGAAGTCCTGCACATTATATTCTTACATAAATTGTGTTTCTTCTAAACTCTCCACGCCCTTCACGTCACTGATACTACAGATTAAAACCCGCTAGAAGCGTTTGTCAAATTCATAAATGGGAGTTTTCCTAGAACAAAATGAAACGATAATAAAATAAGCCCGACACAGCGTGCGAAAATCTGTATGAATGCCAATAAAGAACACACTATATTGCCAGCTATAGGCGATGCGGGCACGGCCGTAAGGAACATTCATCGACCTATAGCCTTAAGCAAGCGGGTATGAGAAAAACAGCATTGTCCATGGTATCGGAAAACATAGTGACATGGCGCTACAGAACGCGGGTCTAGTGCACCGAGAGGCGAAGTATGAAAGACGGGCAGATGCTGTACATAAAAATAAGTTACAATTCAAATCAGCAAGTGACAATGCGTGGATAGAAAACTAATACAGTAAATCCTGTATGATGCAGACACTAATAATTATAATGGATATTATTCCACGAAATTTGGAAACTGACGGAGAATTTATAAACAATTTTTTTCTTTAAATGCAGCAAAATGCGTTTTTTATCTGGTTAGGTAGTCAAAATTTCCTAAAATATTCCTATTTTTCAATCCTATCTGAGCCTTTAAAGTAAGCTCAGGAGATTTTTATAAGGCTCGGGAAATCGCTATCTGTTCTAGTTTGTAAAATACTTCCTTTCTAATCCCTGGTTAGATCAACTCAGGACGCGCCTAAATTGGCCTGAAGCCGGTCGTGGTATTAATAAAATATAGCTACATCCAAAGCGGTGTTTTTAAGCCTTCTTATAAAAAGTTGTCATTCGTTTAATACCTGTCACAGTTCTTAGCAGTCTTTACGAATTCGATAACAAACTGATTAAATCTGTAATACGTCTTTTTCGATGAATCAGCAGTATCTTAGCAAGTTACGCAATCGTCTATCAAATACACAAAACTCTGAGTAGTTGGACGGTGCATTGCGAAGTTGATGTGTAGGTACTGTGCTGTCACAATGTAAGTACTGTAGCCCCATAGGTGATGCTATACAGCTAAACTTTAGACAGAACAGGTCAGCTTAAGCAGATAATCTTGAATTTGATTACACACAAATTAATGTTCAAAACATTGCGCGTAACGGGTAAAAGACGAAAATCGAAGAAAGGACGAGCAATCACTATCAATTACTTACAAGATTTCCCCACATACTGGATGTTGCTAATGATTATTAACATACGTACTCTTTGCTTCGGACAGGTATGTGGCTCAGAGGGAATGTAAATCATTATTATAAGTCCACGATGTTTCACTCGCGTTTGATCTTGCGTTGAGGACGAAATAGAGTTTCTAGGTGAAGGCGAGAAAAAAATATAGTATGTTTTGCAGGCTGTGTGACCTCGTGTCAATTGTAGTAGTCCAGAAACAGACAGAAAATTCAGTAACGTTTAACGTGCCGTGAAGTTTTGTGCAAAGCACTGAAATTCGGTGCTGACATATGTAGAATGCTTGTTGATTGCTAGTATTAGGTAGATCAGAGACAACCCAAGTCATCACATATGTCTTAGTATTATCTTACTATTCTCTGTAATATTTCCTCATTCTTATTTCGTGATTACGATGAAGGTTTACCACAAATGGTTAATAGCATGCTTCTTGCACAGGTCTGATTCTCATTAGCTAGTCTGTCCTGTATAAAACATACTGTCAAAGTGAAGAAACGGTTTCACAAATCGCTATGAAGTAACTTGTCTTCATCTTTTAAAAATGAAGGGTATCACTCATATTGATGAATTCTTCTCGGGTTATTAGCCGAGTGGTGGCGTCGTCTTGTCGCAAAGTTTCAATGAGTTTCGTACCCATCATCTTCTGGCGACTCCTTCAGACTTCGCCAGAAGATGATGGGTACGAAACTCATCGAAACGTTTCGACAAGACGACGCCACCACTCGGCTAATAACCCGAGAAGAATTCATCAGTGGTATACGCCGACAAAGACTGCAATCGCATATATCACTCATATTTCCGACATTGCAAATTACCAGTGATTAAACATATTTGTTCTCATATTAAGGTACCACAGAGCAACTAAATTAACTTTTTTTAATATTTTTCTGTCGACCTAAGACATACGAAAAATGAAAACTATACTGAAGGCCCTTTCAAACAGGACAAACATGGAGCCCTTCTTTTGGTACTGAGATCTCGAACCAACTGAAACATTGCTAAACCCCAAAAATGTTTGGAAGTTATGGTTTCGAAATTCAAGTTATCTTTTACATGTTGGCCAAATTAAACTCTCCCAGAAAAATACACTGCCGGGAAAAACTTAATAACCTAGAAAAACGACGTCGATTTTGATTCTGTGACGGCATATGCCATATGGGGGATAGCAGATGTACTCATTATGGTTGAAACGTCTTGCGCCAAAAGATAGCGTAGTGGCACAGCCGCCAGAGTGCCATCTGTGTCTACTCTTTAATAGGGAAGCTCACAGTTAGAATGTGAAGAAAGCGGGGAACCATGTCACGGAGACGCACTTGTGCCTCTTACAGTCAACTGAGCGAGTCTGAAAGAAGACAACGTGTGGCCTTCCAAGTGGCGGGATGGTCCTGTCAGAAAACTGCCCACAAGTTGGACATGCTGCGTCAGTTGTGCAACGATGGTTCTGGACATCCATACATCTACATCTACATCCATACTCCGCAAGCCACCTGACGGTGTGTGGCGGAGGGTACCTTCAGTACCTCTATCGGTTCTTCCTTCTATTCCAGTCTCATATTGTTCGTCGAAAGAAGGATTGTCGGTATGCCTCTGTGTGGGCTCTAATCTCTCTGATTTTATCCTCATGGTCTCTTCGCGAGATATACGTAGGAGGGAGCAATATACTGCTTGACTCCTCGGTGAAGGCATGTTCTCGAAACTTCAACAAAAGCCCGTACCGAGCTATTGAGCGTCTCTCCTGCACAGTCTTCCACTGGAGTTTATCTATCATCTCCGTAACGCTTTCGCGATTACTAAATGATCCTGTAACGAAGCGCGCTGCTCTCCGTTGGATCTTCTCTCTCTCTTCTATCAACCCTATCTGGTACGGATCCCACACTGCTGAGCAGTATTCAAGCAGGGGGCGAACAAGCGTACTGTAACCTACTTCCTTTGTTTTCGGATTGCATTTCCTTAGGATTCTTCTAATGAATCTCAGTCTGGCATCTGCTTTACCGACGATCAACTTTGTATGATCATTCCATTTTAAATCACTCCTAATGCGTACTCCCAGATAATTTATGGAATTAACTGCTTCCAGTTGCTGACCTGCTATATTGTAGCCAAATGATATGCGATCTTCCTTTCTATGTATTCGCAGCACATTACACTTGTCTACATTGAGATTCAATTGCCATTCACTGCACCATGCGTCAATTCGCTGCAGATCCTCCTGCATTTCAGTACAATTTTCCATTGTTACAACCTCTCGATATACCACAGCATCATCCGCAAAAAGCTTCAGTGAACTACCGATGTCATCCACAAGGTCATTTATATATATTGTGAATAGCAACGGTCCTACGACACTCCCCTGTGGCACACCTGAAATCACTCTTACTTGTTAAGACTTCTCTCCATTGAGAATGACATGCTGCGTTCTGTTATCTAGGAACTCTTCAATCCAATCACAGAATTGGTCTGATAGTCCGTATGCTCTTACTTTGTTCATTAAACGATTATGGGGAACTGTATCGAACGCCTTGCGGAAGTCAAGAAACACGGCATCTACCAGGGAACCCGTGTCTATGGCCCTCTGAGTCTCGTGGACGAATAGCGCAAGCTGGGTTTCACATGATCGTCTTTTTCGAAACCCATGCTGATTCCTACAGAGTAGATTTCTAGTCTGCAGAAAAGTCATTATACTCGAACATAATACGTGTTCCAAAATTCTACAACTGATCGACGTTAGAGATATAGGTCTATAGTTCTGCACATCTGTTTGACGTCCCTTCTTGAAAACGGGGATGACCTGTGCCCTTTTCCAATCCTTTGGAACGCTACGCTCTTCTAGAGACCTACGGTACACCGCTGCAAGAAGGGGGGCAAGCACAGCACAGACATCTATCAGGATCGTCGTATTTTAAGGGCAGCAACGTCACCGCTTACAGCTACCACAGCACAGATACAAGGGCTTGTGAGTCCAGACGTGTTAACACAAACTGTTGCGAAACAGTTATTAGAAGCGGGATTACGGGCACGCACACCTCTAGCCTGTCTTCCACTCGGGCTGCAGCAGCGACCCACTGGACACACTGGTGCCCTCAGAGGATTGCTTGGGGGATGGAATCGCGCACCGTGGTCTTCAGCAATGAAAGCTGACTCTGTCTGCACACAAGTGATGGTCGTTTGCCCGCATGACTTACACTTGGTTAGCACCATCTCGTAGAGTGCATTCGTCCAGAACACACTGCCCCCACCCCAGGTCTTATGGTCTGTGGTGCGCCAAAGTACAAATCTCGTTCAACTTTGGTATTTCTGGAGGGGATGCTAACCAGCACGCTCGATACGTGCAGAATATTGTTGGAAACAATTTCTTTCTTTTTTTTCATTCTTGCAAGAGGAAGGTTATGTGTTGTTCCAGTAGGTTAATGCTCGCCCACACACTGCCAGTGAAACTCAACGTGCTCTGCAAAATGTGCAGCAACTCCGCTAACCAGCACAATCTCCGGACTTTAATAGGGCATATGACGGGACGAAAAGTGACTCGTGCGACTTGTCAGCCAACAACTTTTACAGAATTACATGAACAGGTCGTGCAGGTGTGGAATAACCTGTCCTAGGACAGTATTCGCTATCTGTATGATCGACTGGATTCCGGAGCCAGCATCTGCATGTTATAGCATGGTTCGATAGCAGGTACCTTAGAAATTCTTGTGCTACTGTCAAGACCGTAAATTTAATCATTTCATTTACATGCACTGTTGCAACAATAAATCTTGAGTGAATTGCAAACCTCTAAAAGGTTTTATTTTATTTTATTCTTTTTTGATGTGTATTTGATTCACCTTAAGATAGCCAACCCAACTTACATCATCTGACCTGGATGTGGATGATGCAAGTGAGGTTGGCTATTTTAAGGTGCATGAAATATTTTACAGGCGGCTATTATTCTACCCAGTATGTATAAGGGGTGTCCAAAAAGTAAGATCTGTTTCCACATACTTGATTGTTGGCAGGTCAGTATAAAGTCGAACGAATCTGTTGACTGCTTACGAGGTCAAAACAAACTACAATTTTTGAGACTCGTTGCTCCCGCCAGTTGTGAAGTAGGTATTGTAATTTTATTTTTGCAAGCGTAAGGACTTATAGCGCCTAAAATTCGTCAGTTGTATCGTCTCGTTTACGGGCTGACAGTAATAAATGAAGGAAAGTTTAAGCAGCTGCGTCGAAACTTTAAAAATGACCTTCTAGACCTGTGTGAAGAATAGTGTAGTGGCCAGCCCAGTACAGAGGCCGACGAAACGGCGCCATAAGTGGACCAAAACCTGCTACTGTTCGATAACTGATACTATGTCTGAAGAATTTCCTCACCTTGCACACACCACGGAAAAGCTATAATACCACAAATTATGTGTAAGGTTCGTACCAAAATATGTTTCGACTAGCAGCTGCCCGTACCAAGGATAAGATTCAGCATTTCCATAGGGAACTTTGCGATCGAGCAGCATAAGCTACGTATACATGTGTGAGTTTCTTACTCTAACAGAGCTTTTGCAAGTAATAAGTGCCGTCTAAACTGCGCCGAGAGTCAGCTCGCCGACAGTGCCCGAGAGTGTGTGGGGCGGAGAGGGGGGGAGGGGGGGGGGGCAAGATCTCAGATAGTGGCGCTCGGCGAATTTAAACTTCTCGTTCTAACGGTAACCTCTCTCTCTTCAGAGCTGCTCACAGTAGCTCTCAGAAAAGAAAAACTACACCGGGATTGTGGAGAGAGCGTAAAGTACTCGATGAATGCTGAGCCGGCATATTGCTTCCAGCATTTCTACATCTACATCTACGTGATTACTCAGCTATTCATAATAATGTACCTCGCAAAGGGTTCAATAAACCGCCATCAAGCTGTCTCTCTACCGTTCCACTCTCGAACGGAGCGCGGGAAAAACGAGCACTTAAATTTTTCTGTGCGAACCTTGACTTATTTTATGGTGGTGATCATTTCTCCCTATGTGGATGGGTGCCAACAGAACGTTTTCGCAATCGGAGGAGAAAACTGGTGATTGAAATTTCATGAGAAGATCCTGTCGCAACGAAACACGCCTTTGTTTTAATTATTGCCACTCCTATTCAAGTATCATGTCTGTGGTACTATCTCCCCTGTTTCGCGATAATACAAAACTAGCTGCCCTTCTTTGAACTTCTTTTCCGTCAGTCCCACCTGGTGCGGATCCAACACCGCACAGCAATATTCCAGGATATGGAGAGCAAAAGTGGTGTAAGCAGTCTCATTAGCAGACTTGTAGCACCTTCTAAGTGTTCTGCCAGTGAATCACAGTCTTTGATTTCCTCTACCCACAACATTATCTATGTGATCGTTCCAATTTAGGTTATCTGTAATTCTAAGCCTAAGTATTTAGTTGAATTTACAGCCTTCGGACTTATCACGTAATCGAAATTTAGTCGATGTCTTTTAGTATTCACGTGAATAATTTCACACTTTTCTTTATTCAGGATCAATTGTCACTTTTCGCTCCATATAGATATCTTATCTAAATCATTTTGCAATTCGTTTTGGTCATCTGATGACTTTACAAGGCGGTAAATGACAGCATCATCTGCAAATACCTAAGAGGGCTGCTCAAATTGTCTCCTATGTCGTTCATATAGATCAGGAACAATAGAGGGCCTATAACACTTCCTTGGGGAACGCCAGATATTATTTCTGTTTTACTCGATGACTTTCCTTCTATTACTACGAACTGTGACCTTTCTGACAGCAAATAAGGAATTCAGTAGCACGTAGTTTGGTTAGAAGACACTTGTGAAGAACGGTGTGGAATGCCTTCTGAAAATCTAAAAATATGGAGTCAATTTGACATCCTCTGTCAATACCACTCATTACTTCATGAGTATAAAGAGCTAGTTGTGTTCCGCAGGAACGGAATTTTCTGAATCCGTGCTATGTGTCAATAAATCGTTTTCTTCGAGGTAATTCATTATGTTCGAATACAGTATATGTTCGAAAACCCTACCGCAAATTGACGTTAGTGATATGGGCCTGATATGCTGTGTTTCGCAATTTTTATGCTGCCACATCGTGGTGATATATTTTGCTGAACTCATCGATCGCTGGATCGAGCCCTGTTCGTCAGTTTTTTTTCCAACACAGTCGTATTCTTTGCTGTTTGTATTACAATTGATATAATGGGAAAAATACGTGTAATCGGATGAACTTTAATTAAATTTACAATGTTATTTGGCAGTCTACAAATTTTTATTATCACAAATAATATAATATTCATAACTACCGACTGGTAAACGACCAAATGCATAAAGTGATACTGAAAATGTATGCTTGTCCTTGATTTGAGAACTCCCTTATACCTGGAAGGAGCCCAAAACTACTTGTTATCTGCAAGTTTTGACTGGCACAGATGGCTTTCAAATAACGATGGGAGAGCCAGGCTCGAACCGGGATGGAAGGGGGATCATTCGACGGTTAACTCACATTGCGGTGAGACCTTGCTTATGTAGCAGGAAGAAATAACGTATGTGCGAATTATTCGACAAGTATAAAACCTTACATCGTGACTAGAAAAATGGAAGTGACACCTGGTTTGCCGAGAACTGCGGACGACGTATGTCATGAATATTCAATCCATAGTGCAGTTTCGAAACGTCGATGATATTTGTGATATTAAACATTTGTAGACTGCCAAATAACATTGTAAATTTAATAAAACTTCCTCCGATTACACGTATTTTTCCCATTATATCAATAATTGTAATATAAATAGTAAAGAAAATGACTGCGTTGGAAAAAAAAACTGGCGAACGGAGCTCGAATCAGCGACCCAGCGATTACGGGGCTTGAGCGGTAACCACTCTTGGCTGCCGGCGCGTCATGGTAAAAATGGCCACGCACAGATATATACACTCCTGGAAATGGAAAAAAGAACACATTGACACCGGTGTGTCAGACCCACCATACTTGCTCCGGACACTGCGAGAGGGCTGTACAAGCAATGATCACACGCACGGCACAGCGGACACACCAGGAACCGCGGTGTTGGCCGTCGAATGGCGCTAGCTGCGCAGCATTTGTGCACCGCCGCCGTCAGTGTCAGCCAGTTTGCCGTGGCATACGGAGCTCCATCCCAGTCTTTAACACTGGTAGCATGCCGCGACAGCGTGGACGTGAACCGTATGTGCAGTTGACGGACTTTGAGCGAGGGCGTATAGTGGGCATGCGGGAGGCCGGGTGGACGTACCGCCGAATTGCTCAACACGTGGGGCGTGAGGTCTCCACAGTACATCGACGTTGTCGCCAGTGGTCGGCGGAAGGTGCACGTGCCCGTCGACCTGGGACCGGACCGCAGCGACGCACGGATGCACGCCAAGACCGTAGGATCCTACGCAGTGCCGTAGGGGACCGCACCGCCACTTCCCAGCAAATTAGGGACACTGTTGCTCCTGGGGTATCGGCGAGGACCATTCGCAACCGTCTCCATGAAGCTGGGCTACGGTCCCGCACACCGTTAGGCCGTCTTCCGCTCACGCCCCAACATCGTGCAGCCCGCCTCCAGTGGTGTCGCGACAGGCGTGAATGGAGGGACGAATGGAGACGTGTCGTCTTCAGCGATGAGAGTCGCTTCTGCCTTGGTGCCAATGATGGTCGTATGCGTGTTTGGCGCCGTGCAGGTGAGCGCCACAATCAGGACTGCATACGACCGAGGCACACAGGGCCAACACCCGGCATCATGGTGTGGGGAGCGATCTCCTACACTGGCCGTACACCACTGGTGATCGTCGAGGGGACACTGAATAGTGCACGGTACATCCAAACCGTCATCGAACCCATCGTTCAGCCATTCCTAGACCGGCAAGGGAACTTGCTGTTCCAACAGGACAATGCACGTCCGCATGTATCCCGTGCCACCCAACGAGCTCTAGAAGGTGTAAGTCAACTACCCTGGCCAGCAAGATCTCCGGATCTGTCCCCCATTGAGCATGTTTGGGACTGGATGAAGCGTCGTCTCACGCGGTCTGCACGTCCAGCACGAACGCTGGTCCAACTGAGGCGCCAGGTGGAAATGGCATGGCAAGCCGTTCCACAGGACTACATCCAGCATCTCTACGATCGTCTCCACGGGAGAATAGCAGCCTGCATTGCTGCAAAAGGTGGATATACACTGTACTAGTGCCGACATTGTGCGTGCTCTGTTGCCTGTGTCTATGTGCCTGTGGTTCTGTCAGTGTGATCATGTGATGTATCTGACCCCAGGAATGTGTCAATAAAGTTTCCCCTTCCTGGGACAATGAATTCACGGTGTTCTTATTTCAATTTCCAGGAGTGTATATTTGACGACCGAAATTATCTTGAGATTTTTTCAGTAACGGTCGAGAAGTACGCTTACACGTTTTGTTGTCCTCATGAAGTACTACGAGTGTACGAAGTTTGTAGTAAATCCGCGTTCCAAACGTCGTGGTCTCCCCTTGTTAGACACACTCCACGAGAATGTGTCAGTTCCAAATGAACGTCAGCTTTATTATCCCCGTCGGAAACTACTACAGTGATTCGAGTAAGTGTGATTCCTTATGTGGGGCTTAAAATCCATCAGCCTCTTTCACGGACAGAGAGTAAGTGATCTAAATTGTTTTACTTATCATTCATTTCTTTGTTTGTCAGGGTGGCACACTAAATCAATGCAGAACAAGTATGTTTGTATTTTTGTGACGAATGAAAATAAATCTTAATTGACTATGACCTGAGAAAATCAGTCATTGAGTGTGTGCAACCACGAAGGACATATAAGACAGTGTAGATGTTATTGCGTAAATTTTATAACTCAGGCTGTGACAAACGGTATCCTCACCCGGAGTGATATTTTTCGGTGAACTATCTGAATGTGGTTTTCGTCCATAAAATAACAGCTTGAAACCTGAACACATACGAAAAACGACGTTGTTTTACTGAAGAGTAATGAAATTCAACATGAAAACACACTACATTCAGAAGGAAACCTGTTATCTCGCTCACCTTAATGATCCTGATAGTGGTGTCAACATTGCGTCATATCAATTTCTTTACCTCAAAATGAACTCTGGGAACTTACGATAGAAACAAAAATACCAAACATCGACCTCAATTATCTATTCTTTCATAGCGGGGTGCCGTCATTTACAAATGACTGGAAGCCATGGTGGATTATACTTCTAGGTTTTCAACTTTTACAATTTTCGATGCCTTGCCCTCGCAGAAGTAATTACAACTCATCGCCGGAGCCAGGAAGTTTGGACCCGCTTGAGCGCTGGCGGCGCGGCGGCACTTTCTAATTTTACACCTGCTGGTTACGGCCCCGCGATTACCTCATTCGCTGACAGTAAGCAATGTTCTGCGGCAGAACACCGTGCCACAGCGACGTCGACGTCGACGTTTTATTTCATTCCAGTACAGCAGATTGGAACGATACTGAATCCACGCTGACAACCTAAAACTGAATGAAATGATAAAAAGCATCACAAAATAAAAACGTCTCATTCATTCGAAAGTAAATACTTTCTTACAGAGTTGTCATGAAACACTGTAAGTTTTGGTGTTGCGTGAAATCAGTAAGCGGATCGAAACCAGCTATCCAGTGGTTTGTTGATTAGGACGACACTTATGTGGGACGCTATAAATTTTAAAATCTAATACTAGATGCTATTTTTCTAGAGAGCCTCGTCGAAGAAACTTATTTCTTATGTTTCGTCTCCAGAGAATTGCATACGGGAAGTACGAAACTGCGTGATAGTGAAGATAAGTAAGTATATGCAGTAGCTCTTAGAGTTGAGGCCATTGAACCTATTTAATACCTCTTACATTCGTTATCTGATACGTAGAACAACTGGTACCCCATGTGGAAACGGATTATTTGGTACAATTAATCGAACTACACGGCTGAAAAAAGGCACTTTTCTCTCCTGTATACAAAAATGTTCACAGGGTTGATGCACGTAAGTATAGAAACATGTTGTTCACGTGAATATATTCTTGAATCACGGAACATCATGTAAGCGCAAATATTATCACGTTTTCCTTTTTGAACATCAAACAACTTTTCTTTACGATTAAGTTCAGTGGAGCAACCAAGCATAGACATGGTACAAAAGGAGGAGGAGAGAGGGAGAAAATTAATGTTTAACATCCCGTCAATATCGAGGTCATTAGAGACGAAGCACAAGCTCGGATTAAGGAAGAATTAGGAAGGAAATCGCTTGTGCCCTTTCGAAGGTGCTTCCCGTCATTTGCCTTCAGCAGCTTAGCTAAATCATGGAAAACCTAAATTAGGACGGCCGGACGTGGGTTTGAAGCGTTGTCCTTCCCACGCTGAGCGTCATTAAAATATAACTTACTATTTATATTTTACTTGAAAGAATGTTAAATCTTGTTAAATAGAGAGAATATTTTATAATTGAGACGACTTTTATTCAGAGTAAACAGTAATTTTTATTAGTTAAGTTAGTAACATGAAATTTACCTTTTGTAGTTTCTGTAGCGAAGTTCTGGAAGAAGTCATTCAGTAGTAAATATGTTTTTTTGCTAGTATACCGGCTAACTTTTAAAGAGCAGGGTAAAAGTTTGCTAAGAAAAATATTTTTTCTTAATAGTGTCCAGAAGTGGGATCGACTAACGATGAAATATAGTATATCTGAGACTCTGGAATAACTAATAAATAATTTTGTGAAAACTATCCCGTTTTTTATTTTTTCAATAATTCAGATTATTTTTCAGAAAAACTGTTTCGCACACTGACAAGTTTCATGGCAGACATCTTCTGCAAAGAAAACACAATGGTATTTACCAACTTACGGCAAAAATTAGTTACCGTTCACAAAGTTTAGTCCTGTTTAGAAATTAGAATGCTCATCAGCAGAGGAAATCATCGTGGAAAATAATAATATCGCAGTAATTGCGATGCATGAGATGTCATAAGACACAAGGAATAATTACAGTATTAAGAAATAGAACTCACTAGAACTAAAATGTCTGAAAGATAGAATCTGATAGTTCGAGAGGCTAACAGAAAGGTGCTAGAACAATAGATAGTCGAAAATCGGTCACGCACCGTTATTTATAGTAGTAACAGAGATGATAATGCCGCGCCGATCACAGTAAGCTTGGTATTAACACTCAGACAATCAGCGTTACATGGTCGCTGCAGTTAACGCAAAATACATCTTTCCTTAGACACAAATAATTAATTATTTCTACCGGGTGATGGGAGGCGTTATTTCACATATTCTAATTAGTGCGCTACCCCATTCGGTATGTTACCAAACGTTTATTTACATATGATCACTTCCAGTTAAAAATTTCTTTTTAATAGTTCGTCAGGGTGATTTTACAAGCTTTCATGTTGGGGTCCCGCTTTGTGGCCATTAAATTGTTTTATGTTCGAAGATTAAACAAAAACATTTTTGCCTTCTCTCAGATTTTCTCGGCGTGACTGATACACGGTGTGGCTGGCAGGTGTTAAGCTTAGTTGGTGTTCCCATTTGAAGCTCAATGGTTGGGAGACCGAACGAATCATCAACCTCAGGCGCTGTAGGTCTTGCTGTTATGTGTACTCTCTGCCTGGGCTCTAACCTCCACTTTCTTAATTTGTAATCTGAGGAATCATACAGAAAACAGCCATAAAGTTCATCAATACATGACTTGGTGAAAACTGATATTCTGCATGTTCCTTCCTGAGGGATTGTGGCCGAGCGGTTCTAGGCGCTTCAGTCTGGACCGCGCGACCGCTACGGTCGCAGGTTCGAATCCTGCCTCGGGCATGGATGTGTGTGATGTCCTTAGGTTAGTTAGGTTTAAGTAGTTCTATGTTCTAGGGGACTGATGACCTCAGAGCCATTTGAATCATTTCCTGAGGGACTCATCCGTCGAATTTTCTATTGCACCTCTCTAAATTTCGCTGCGTTGCATTTGCATTACGCTTGTACTGTACATTTTTCTTATGTGTTTAATATACACCATTCTAAGTCTTAATGCTTGCTAAACCGATTTTTCACCAAAATACATATTTATCAACTTTAAAATCGTTTCGTGTCTGATTCTTCAAATAGTAAATCATAACCATCTCCTTACTTCATTTAAAACAAAAAATAATTGTTTATCATAGAGCAACAAACAATTAACGAGTACAATCTGAGGTCTCAACACTCAAGCTTGTAAAGGCCATCTGACAACGAACTAAAAAAAAGGTCGATTTCGAACGCAGTAATGACGAAATATAAATCAAGATTTAAACTATTCTTGTGGGTAGTTTCTGCATCCGACTTACATTCCCTCTATGCAATTTTACTGAAATTGCGCCATACAAAAAATATTCGACATTAGAGAATTCGTCTTTAGGAATCAATTTAGAAATCCAGTCTCCTGTATTGGTCCATCAGATCTAGAAGAATGTAGAAAAAATAACACAGGCTGATGCTGTTTTTATTAACTTATGGAGAGCGTTCGGCTTAGCAGCACACTTTCGCCTCTTAACAAGATATGTGGAAAAACAGTTTTGGAACTTATATGTGATTCAATTAAACATTTTCTGGCAAACAGAATACTAAGTTGTTCTCAATCTGGAATTCCGTATGAACAACAAATCTTCCTCTTGAGGTACAACCGCTACCATTCACAATATATATGAATGACATAGTAGATAACGCCAGTAACTGTTTGCGGCTGTTCGTAAAAGATGGGGCTCTGAACACAAAACTTTCTATTCAAGCAACCTGTCACGTTGGATACGACTGTGACGTTAATATTATCGTGTTAAATTAGAAGAACACCTAACTAATTTGAGGATGCTGCATCAATTTTGACCATCGTAGTGTTATCTATATTTTGGATAAGTTAAAAGATTACACTTAGCAGAGACTTATTTAGGTGTGTACCAAACGATTCCCTCATCTGTCACAGTCGAATAAACGAAATACAGAGTGTAATACCTATACGAATGCAGAAAAGTGCGGGTATAGAGTGGTTTTGCCCGGTTATACTCAAGTAAATTGCGGCAGTTTTAACGAATAGTCGGGGCGGCAATGCACTTTCCTTCACCATGCGCTAACTTAGCGTTACTAAATAGGTGCCAAAGTTCGCTATGATTTTAGCAGCTCTTTTGAAACGGCAATAAAACAAATAGTCCGGGAAGAACAACGCCTTACTTCCATTAGAAAACTCTAGTAAGCAATTTCCATTACTAAAACACCCATTAAAGGAACCATGTCTTCGTAATAACTTGGATTACTTTGACCCATCAACACAGTAGTTACATACATCCTGAATTAAGCAGTTCGTGAGATAGCAAGAGCACATTAACAGCGCTGATGTAACGTTGAGGAAATCAAACTGAAACAATACGTCAAGCCAAATCGCTCACAGAACACTTGCAAGGAGACGTCCCCAGATCTTTTTGAAGCTATCTATACAGTGATGTAGGTTAAGATCCCAGGTATCATAAAGAGCAGCTATTTACCCCAGTGTGCACCTCGTTTGCGAGTAATTGACGAAAAACATTTAGAATTTTGTGTGACACTCAGTAGTGTTACAAAAGATACTCAGTGCAAGTCTGGTTGCGTGGTGTACTGGTTAGGATAATAGCTACAATGCAGGAGGTTATCGGTTCGAATCTTGTCAGGTGCAGTGTTTTTATTTTTCTTTTTTCCTTTTAATCGAAACGACTTTGATCCTCATTTTTATTCAGTTAATTGATTTAAATGTAATTTGTTGGTTCTATTCCCTTGTCACATACTTTTAGTCACTGTATGACTTTTTCATTTCTTCCGTTTTATTTCTTTATATCATTCTTTTTCCAACAGGAATTTTTGTGAATATAAATTTAATTATGTTTATCTATTATAATACTGAATTATTTGAAAATTCCGATGTAATAGTTGAAAAACAAAAGACGAAATAATCTATATTTGTGCAACAGTGTGAAAAATGCATTTTTGTTACCAGATGTGCAATTTTTTTGCGTGGTAATCCTCATACAAATATTTAAAACATAATCTTAATATCTATTCCACCATGGACAAAATAACACAGATAAAAATTTAAATAAAATAGGGGTTTATAAGTAAAACGAAATCCAACCGAATGAGAATTAGATATAATGAACGCAATAATATGGACGAAATAAACAGTGTGATAAAACAAATGAAATTAAATCTAAATTGACACATAAAATTAATTAAAAGCTCGAGAACTAAGATTTCAAGTGGAGAAAGAATGATAGGAAGGAAAATGAGAGCAAATGCAGAAGTTGATATGATTAAAATTTTGTGACAAAGGAAAGGAATTAAAAAATTACTTTTCAATCAATTAATTGAATGAAAATGATGATCAGTCATTTCGATAAAGATTTAAAAATAGAAAGTATTAGTGCACGTGACAAGATTCGAACCCACAATCTCCCCTACGTGAAGCTGATATACTATTCATTACACCACGCAACTAATATACATGAAGCAACTTTTGAAATGCTACTGAGTGTCACACAAAATCCAATTTAGTTTTCGTCAATTTCTAGCAAGCGATGGCCCACCAGGGTGAATGGTTGAAGTGTGTGAAACCTGGGATCGTAACCTACATCATCGTACAGATAGTTTCAAAAAGTCAATCGCACTTCTGAGGACCTCTCCTTGTTAGTGTAATGCAGTTTCCGAATGTTTACTTAAACATTTCAAAAAATTACCGCAAACTTCAATATTCTGTTAGGAATGGAAGTTGTTTTTAAAGCGAAACTTTTGAAATCCATAAAAGCTAATCATAGTCCTGTGTTTTGCACAATCTTGCTTTGAAAGTTCTCATATACAGCGAACAAAAACAAATTTACTGCTCTGACCTCACTTTCGGTACAGTCTTTTACTATACCAAAGTCTTACGACACTAAGGTTAAAATTTCAGGATATGCGTAACGAACCTCTCCCAGAAAGTATCAAATATTTTAATCACTGTCTATACACATCTCTAAAGTAATACGTACTTTATGTTCTGCATGTTATCGCGAATAGTAATCCATGCTTTAACAGAACACCCTGAGGGCGGTAAGATAAGGCACTGAATCGTGTACCGTCCTTTACACAGTCGATGCACCCTGCTTCCGTTTATGGCTCACACAGCACTTTCTGGGAGCGGATTTCAGCGCCTCACCTGAACACCCTTTTATAGCTTCTATGAAGACAAGTGTGTGTATTTCCTACGCCTTCGACTCAACAATCTCTATATACAAAAGGTAATCCCCACATTCACTGACCGACTCATTCATCGCCGCCCAGCCTAAACCGTTAAGGATAGAAACACGAAATTTGGAGAAGGTTTGGATCTTATGCTGCAGGCGTCGTCTAAGAAGGGATTTTTTGAAATTACAACCCTGCAGGGAGTGAAATAGGGGATGTATACTGTTTTACTGTTTTGAAAATGTCGCTATTAAGGCTATTTTGAAGCTAGACCTATGGAAATTGGTATTTGATTTCTCGGTCAGCAGTAAAGAAATACTTGTTCCAGTATTTTTGGAAATTTAGCCCTATGGCGGCGAAACAGCGGATAAAAGCTTTATTACTTTTTTTGAAAATATAGCGTCATCAAAGAACGACCTAAGTATTTTAAAATTACATCTATGAACATTGGTATTTGACTTGTCGGTTACAAATAAAAAAATAGTGTTTCAGTTTTTTTGGAAATTTAACCCCTATGGCTGTGTGGGAAATAGAGGATGAGACTGTTTATGAAAACATTTTATTATGAAAGCATTTTTAAAGCTAAATGTACAAAAATTTAAATTTTGCTTCTCAGTTAGAAATAAATGTTTTTGGAAATTCAACTCCTAAGGCGCTGAAAGGGGTCAGACTGAGTCACTGACTCATCATCGCCCAGCCCCAACCAGTAAGGACAGATACTTGAACTTTGGATAGGGTGTGGATTTATAACGTAGGCATCGTTTAAGTAGGGATATTCCGAAATTCCAATCCTAAGGAAGTGAAATAGGGGATGAAAGGTTTTCGAAACTTCGTTGCTGTTAAGGGAATTCTGAAGCTAGAAACACGAAAACTGGTATTCGGTTTCTCAGTCAGAAAATAGAATTTTCATGTTTCAACGTTTTCGGAAATTCAACCATTAAGGGGCTAAAATTGTGGGTAAATTTTTTTTTAAAAAAGAAAGTATTACTAAAGAACTATGAAGGAATTTTGAGACTACATCTATTACAGTTGGTATTTAACTACTCGTTTGGAAATAAAAGCAATAAGTGTTACAGTCTCTGGAAATTCAAGCCCTAAGGGAATGCAATAGGGGATCAAAATATTTAAGAAAATATTTCGTTACACAAAAAAATTTTAAAACTAAATTTATGAAAATTGGTATTTCACTTCTCGGTTAGATATGAAGAAATATTTGTTGGGGGATGAAAGTTGCTTTTGGAAATATTTCCAAAAGAACGCAAAAAGCACGATTAACAAAACTTTGGACTCGAACTACCAGAATCGATTTTTGGTCGCAAGTACATTCGGAAGAGACTATGCTTGTATGGCCTTAATTATCGTTTAAAACTTAGGTGTTGCAGTTTGCGAACAACATAAAAATTCTATCAAATAAAAATAAAACATAAAAAAAACTCTGCAGGCCATAGGGTCTACGCGAGCGAATCAGCGTGCACAAAGCTAGTAACATATCTCGTCCATTCTGATTTCACCAAGTTAACCTCTCTCTAACGACTACTTGGGGACTCTGGCTCTACTAGCTTGGTGCGCACTTATCCTTATTATCGTTTGCTTTGGCGCTTTGGACGCTCCGTACCACTGAAGGACGTGCCTACTACTTTTCTCTTCATATAGTTACATCATCTTTCCTATCAATCAACCCTGTCCGTGGATCGATCTCTATATTTTCTCAATATAAAATTATGCAATATACCCACATAACCTTCAGTATTCATTACAGTTACACATTTTAATTACATGAATGCACGTCTGTTTTGATGACTCAGTACTAGATTGTACATGTGACGTTTTATAATCTGTGAAGATACTTCATAATCTGAAGAGGACTGCTAGCACAATACAGACCGCTAATATCATTTTATAAACACGCGATAAAGACAAATAAAGGTTACATAAAAACACATCGTAAAAGTTTGTCGTATGTTTATTATGTTCATATCAAACTGTGTGGTGTTTCCAAGTGACATCATTAGTAAGTCTTTACGAAATGCAGACAGAGCCGAAGGTAATCAGCATCTGTCCGAAAGCTTGGTAGCCGAGTCTGAACAATAAGGAATGCGCGTGATACACCATATAAGAGTAAGGTACCATGAACTTACTAAAGTTACAGTATCCTCACAGCTACGTCTAATTCGTTAAAGAAATGAAATGAGTGGTAATAGCAATATTTTAATTTAAAAAATTTTTACGGGTGTGGTTATACTAAAACTTACGCAGAAACACGCGATAAAGACAAATAAAGGTTACATAAAAACACATCGTAAAAGTTTGTCGTATGTTTATTATGTTCATATGAAACTGTGTGGTGTTTCCAAGTGACATCATTAGTAAGTCTTTACGAAATGCAGACAGAGCCGAAGGTAATCAGCATCTGTCCGAAAGCTTGGTAGCCGAGTCTGAACAATAAGGAATGCGCGTGATACACCATATAAGAGTAAGGCATCCGATATCGTTTGACCGTGTGGTCTAGCCGGCCGGAGTGGCCGTGCGGTTCTAGGCGCTACAGTCCGGGGCCGAGCGACCGCTACGGTCGCAGGTTCGAATCTTGCCTCAGGCATGGATGTGTGTGATGTCCTTAGGTTAGTTACGTTTAATTAGTTCTAAGTTCTAGGCGACTGATGACCTCAGAAGTTGAGTCGCATAGTGCTCAGAGCCATTTGAACCGTTTTTGAACCGTGTGTTCTGACATTAGTCTTTGGAATCAGTAACAGCTTCCAGTTATCTAGTAATTTCCAGCTGGAGTAGTTTAAGGTGAATTAACGACATACACTCCTGGAAATGGAAAAAAGAACACATTGACACCGGTGTGTCAGACCCACCATACTTGCTCCGGACACTGCGAGAGGGCTGTACAAGCAATGATCACACGCACGGCACAGCGGACACACCAGGAACCGCGGTGTTGGCCGTCGAATGGCGCTAGCTGCGCAGCATTTGTGCACCGCCGCCGTCAGTGTCAGCCAGTTTGCCGTGGCATACGGAGCTCCATCGCAGTCTTTAACACTGGTAGCATGCCGCGACAGCGTGGACGTGAACCGTATGTGCAGTTGACGGACTTTGAGCGAGGGCGTATAGTGGGCATGCGGGAGGCCGGGTGGACGTACCGCCGAATTGCTCAACACGTGGGGCGTGAGGTCTCCACAGTACATCGATGTTGTCGCCAGTGGTCGGCGGAAGGTGCACGTGCCCGTCGACCTGGGACCGGACCGCAGCGACGCACGGATGCACGCCAAGACCGTAGGATCCTACGCAGTGCCGTAGGGGACCGCAGAGCCACTTCCCAGCAAATTAGGGACACTGTTGCTCCTGGGGTATCGGCGAGGACCATTCGCAACCGTCTCCATGAAGCTGGGCTACGGTCCCGCACACCGTTAGGCCGTCTTCCGCTCACGCCCCAACATCGTGCAGCCCGCCTCCAGTGGTGTCGCGACAGGCGTGAATGGAGGGACGAATGGAGACGTGTCGTCTTCAGCGATGAGAGTCGCTTCTGCCTTGGTGCCAATGATGGTCGTATGCGAGTTTGGCGCCGTGCAGGTGAGCGCCACAATCAGGACTGCATACGACTGAGGCACACAGGGCCAACACCCGGCATCATGGTGTGGGGAGCGATCTCCTACACTGGCCGTACACCACTGGTGATCGTCGAGGGGACACTGAATAGTGCACGGTACATCCAAACCGTCATCGAACCCATCGTTCAGCCATTCCTAGACCGGCAAGGGAACTTGCTGTTCCAACAGGACAATGCACGTCCGCATGTATCCCGTGCCACCCAACGTGCTCTAGAAGGTGTAAGTCAACTACCCTGGCCAGCAAGATCTCCGGATCTGTCCCCCATTGAGCATGTTTGGGACTGGATGAAGCGTCGTCTCACGCGGTCTGCACGTCCAGCACGAACGCTGGTCCAACTGAGGCGCCAGGTGGAAATGGCATGGCAAGCCGTTCCACAGGACTACATCCAGCATCTCTACGATCGTCTCCATGGGAGAATAGCAGCCTGCATTGCTGCGAAAGGTGGATATACACTGTACTAGTGCCGACATTGTGCATGCTCTGTTGCCTGTGTCTATGTGCCTGTGGTTCTGTCAGTGTGATCATGTGATGTATCTGACCCCAGGAATGTGTCAATAAAGTTTCCCCTTCCTGGGACAATGAATTCACGGTGTTCTTATTTCAATTTCCAGGAGTGTATATTCAACTATGCAAAGATAGCTACTACATTAAGATTTGATTTAAAAATCCTAAGAAGGTGTCATTAACGTACTAAATAGGCTGCTTAAAAAAGCAAAGGTCAACAAATTCTCGAGTATTGTTCGGCGGTCAGAGACCACTGAGAGACACATGACAATAAAACGAGAGATATCAGGCTTTTGTGATCGGACTGCCTAAAATATTTCTTCTCACGTACCTTCCATGAATCAAAATGGGATGATGGGAGACAAATGCGGTACACCATATTCTCTCCGCTACACACATTGAAACAGGTTGTGGAGTATAAACGCAGGCATAGTATATTCTGCGTAAGTTTTAGTATAACCGCACCCGTAAAAATTTTTTAAATTAAAATATTGATATTACCACTCATTTCATTTATTTAACGAATTAGACGTAGCTGTGAGGATGCTGTAACTTTAGTAAGTTCATGGTACCAGTGAATAATACATTTTTGGTGGAGTGTTGTTTCACTTAAAGCTTACTCTGTTATGTAAAGCAGTAACTATGATTTACAAAGTCATCTGTTCTTTTTATCGGCCAATGCTCTCGGAATTGATACATTTTACACCATTTGGCGGGAATATATCCTAATTGACACCAAAAATTATATCGAAATGTGAGGCTGAATTTTAATTGCGATGAAACAGGGTGGAATCGATCAAAGAGAACATAATCTAAATCTGAATTGAAACTTAATTCATTTAGCTTTCAAATTTTACATGAAAATTTAAAACAAGAGCTGAAATTAACGGAAGAAAACATATTGCAGTTAAATACAACACTTTTTGTTCGGTAACTGAAAAACAGAGCGATATCTGTAACATATGATACACAAAGGGCAAAACGTGTCATGCCATATTCTGCAATTCTCAGATAATGCAAGGATTACAAACTAAGCTACGGAAGACGCACTGAAACGAAATTAATTTAGATCCTCTCTTACATTACCAGTACATTACAATTTTTTAATGCAGCTACGTAAGCATATTTCACTTTGAGCTACTCCTGTACATGCGTCACGTGTCAGTTTTCAGCCAACAGTTCTATCTCCGAGATACGCTTCAATTACTATTGAATCCTTAGATATACAAAATGGTGTGCCTCAATGGCGCAGCATACAACTTTGGTTCAAATGGCTCTGAGCACTATGGCACTTAACATCTGAGGTCATCAGTCCCCTAGACTTAGAACTACTTAAACCTAACTAACCTAAGGACATCACACACATCCATGCCCGAGGCAAGATTCGAACCTGCGACAGTAGCAGCAGCGCGGTTCCGGACTGAAGCGCCTAGAACCGCTCGGCCACATGGCCGGCCATACAGCTTTCCATAACTATTATTTCAGTAGTTTGAAACTGACAGTATTAACCTTTGGCAGATAACATTTTGTGTGAAATGCACCATTCGTTGGCTTAGTGATGTCAGATAATCAAGTGTATCTCTGTTGTTAATCTCTCAGATACTCAGAAATAATTCTGCAGGCGCCGCACTGTTCACCCTGAGCCACGGCTTTACCTTGACGGCGAACCTGTTGCCGTGGTGGAGGCGCATCGGCTTTTGGGATTGCTTTTTGATGCCCGGTTGACTAGGCTCCCTCACATTCGGCAGCTTAAACAAACGTGCTGGCGCCATCTTAACGATCTACATTGCTTGAGTCACACCAGCTGGGGTGCCGATCGGTCTACCCTTCTACGACTTTATCAGGGGTTGATTCAGTTCCGTCTCGATTATAGGAACCTGGCTTACAGTTCAGCATCGCGTTCCGCATTTCGGTTGCTTGACCCCGTACTTCACTGCTGGATCCGACTCGCAACTGGCGCTTTCCGCACAAGCCCTGTAAACAGCATCCTTGTGGAGGCTGGTGTCCTTCCATTACGGATCGAGCACCAACGAGTACTGGCCTCTTATGCTGTTTGTAGCTTGCCCGGGCATCCAAATTACTGTCTTCTGTTCCCCAACTCGGTCGTCCATCTTCCAGAACGGCGGCCCCGGTCAGGGTGTACGACCGTGGTTCGCGTCCTGGCTCTTCTCTCTGGGCTTGAGTTTTTCATTCTCCAACCTCTTTTACGGGCCCATCTACGTCTATCCCCGGATTTGGCATAAGGCCCAAAAGACTCAGTCCCTCCTGAGGCCCTCCGCTGACGCTTCCTTTCCATCCTTGCCGCATTTCCCTGCTCTGCCGTAGTCTACACTGGCGGTTCGATGGTTTCTGGTCGAGTTGGGTATGCTTTTACTCTTGGGGAACAATCCGAAAAACGCTCATTGCTGGATGGTTGCAGTGCTTTCACTGCAGAGCTCGTTGCCATCTCTCGCGCCCTAGATTATATCCGCTCCTGCTCAAGTGAGTCATTTGTTATCTGTAGTGACTCCCTCAGCGATTTACGAGCTATCGACCAACGTTTTTCTCACTCTCGTCTGGTGATAGCTATCCAGGAGCCCCTCCATACTCTTGCCCGTTGCGGACGCTCCGTGGTCTTTGTGTGGACCCCGGGTCATGTCGGCATCCCAGGAAATGAACGTGTTGACACGCTGGCCAAACAGGCTGTCGGTGCACCAGCCTTGGAGATTGGCCTTTCGGAGTGTGATCTCCAGTCAGTTATGCGGCAGAAAGTCCTTGGTACCTGGGGTGATGAATGGCGGACCCTGCCTTCACCCAACAAACTTCGGGTTATCAAGGAAACTACAGATGTGTGGCTCTCCTCATTGCGAGCCTCTCGCAAGTATTCAGTTGTTCTCTGCCGGCTACGCATTGGCCATACCTGCCTGACGCACGGTCATTTATTGCGCCGCGAGGACCCGCCTCTGTGTCGCTGTGGATCAACGTTGACAGTGGTCTACATCTTGTTGGACTGTCCGCTTTTAACTGCGCTCAGGCAGACATTTCACTGCCTGATACGCTCCCTACACTCTTGACAGATAAAGCTGTAATGGCAGGCTTAGCTTTCAGTGTTATTCGCGCAGGGGGATTTTATCACTCGATCTGAGGGTTTGTGTCTTTTTTTTGTGTTGAGTCTGGCCTTTGGCCTAGGGTTATAGATTGGGGTTTTTAGTGTGTCTCTTGGTGTTTGGCTTTTCCTTTTTTTTGTTACCATGTTCTGCCAACCGCTGCAACGCTCTGTTTGTTTTTTAATTCCTCTTTTCTGGTCTTTGTCTCTGTCTTTCTTATTCTATGTCGTCTCTTTTCGTCTGCGTTGCTTGTTATTTTTCTTCGTTGTGGGTGTTTTTGGTCGTGGAAAAAGGGACTGATGGTCTTTGTAGACTGGTCCCTTCATCCCTCACAAACCAATCAACCAACCAACTCAGAAATATACCTGCATAATCTTGTGACCACATATAAAGTACTTAAGTGTGTTAAATGCTAGTTTTTGTTTGATAAAATAAAAATGGCCGCCAAATCTCAGAGAAGTATAATTTGTTTCATTAAATCATCATCAAATAATAGTGTATATAACACTCATTATGTGATCCGCTTTGTAATACTGATGAAAAAACTGATGGTACAAGTAGCTGGCTGGTATTAATACTCGTTCGTAGTAGGTAGGCAATTTTGTACTTGTATGTAAATCTGGGGCAACATGTAGAACCTAAACATAGCTCCTGCGTTTCATACACAAGCGAAAAAATAATATTAAAAACGAGATCTTGACGCACTTGACTCATCAATAGCTGGGAGATTTATGCCGACGATTTTGAATAAATACAGTTTATCTTTTTCCATCCCGGCTTGGTGTTGGTTTAATATGAATCTTCTTCGCTAGCTTCTAGTACATACAGAATAACAAGCAACACATTTTATTTGCGTATGTTGGTATCGTTATGTCGGATATAAACACTTCTTGGTTACTAAAATACCGTATGTACAAACAGTATGATATACAGACTTCTAGCGCAAGAGCAAAACACATTGTAAGTAATAGCAGCGAGTCTAAGAATAGTTTAAAATCTAAAATTGCAACTTGATATCTATACGTGAAATGTAGTGTGTACGAATGTGTAAAGATTTAATAGAAAGAACATAATCTTAATACCCGCAGCGTGCAAAAGGATCGACGGTTTCAAAAAAATCAGTGTAGAAAGGCATGAAAAATAACGAGCGTTTTTGTGTGTTGGCAGGTATTTTACTTATTCGCCTAAATCAATGTAATTCTCGTCACAGAACTAGCCAGTAGACATTATACGCTTATGCTAGTCGGTTTTCACATTCCCGAAACACTTCTGGAACTCTGTTTCTCGGATAGCTTTCAGCTCTCTCAGTCATGCGCTGTTTACGGTTTTGTTTATATTTGGGAACAGACAAAAGTCACATGGGATCATGCCTAGAGACTATAGAGGCTAGGACATCATTACAGAGTTGTTTTTGGTAACAGAAATTGGCGAAGAAGAAACGAAGAGTGACCATTTTCACGAGTGGTCATGAACAGCTGCACCACAAATTCGTGCGTTCGTTGCAGATCGCTTCACAAAAACAGCGTTGAACTTGTAACAAGTAGCCTACTCCTTGTTGCCCATTCCACCATGTGACAAGAAATCATGGTGCACACTATGCATGTCTGACCACACTTGTCGAGCGGTATTCGCTCTTGACGACGTACACTAACAGAAGACGTGGGATAGCGATGTGCACATATACAGGGTGAGTCACCTAACGTTACCGCTGGATATATTTCGTAAACCACATCAAATACTGACCAACCGATTCCACAGACCAAACGTGAGAAGAGAGGCTAGTGTAATTGTTTAATACAAAGCATACAAAAATGCACGGAAGTCTGTTTTTTAACACAAACCTACGTTTTTTTAAATGGAACCCCGTTAGTTTTGTTAGCACATCTGAACATATAAACAAATACGTAATCAGTGCCGTTTGTTGCATTGTAAAATGTTAATTACATCCGGAGATATTGTAACCTAAAGTTGACGCTTGAGTACCACTCCTCCGCTGTTCGATCGTGTGTATCGGAGAGCACCGAATTACGTAGAGATCCAAAGGGAACGGTGATGGACCTTAGGTACAGAAGAGACTGGAACAGCACATTACGTCCACATGCTAACACCTTTTTATTGGTCTTTTTCACTGACGCACATGTACATTACCATGAGGGGTGAAGTACACGTACACACGTGGTTTCCATTTTCAATTACGGAGTGGAATAGAGTGTGTCCCGACATGCAAGGCCAATAGATGTTGAATGTGGTGGCCATCATTTGCTGCACACAATTGCAATCTCTGGTGTAATGAATGTCGTACACGCCGCAGTACATCTGGTGTAATGTCGCCGCAGGCTGCCACAATACGTTGTTTCATATCCTCTGGGGTCGCAGGCACATCACGGTACACATTCTCCTTTAACGTACCCCACAGAAAGAAGTCCAGAGGTGTAAGATCAGGAGAACGGGCTGGCCAATTTATGCGTCCTCCACGTCCTATGAAACGCCCGTCGAACATCCTGTCAAGGGTCAGCCTAGTGTTAATTGCGGAATGTGCAGGTGCACTATCATGCTGATACCACATACGTCGACGCATTTTCAGTGGGATATTTTCGAGCAAAGTTGGCAGATCATTCTGTAGAAACGCGATGTATGTTGCAGCTGTTTGGGCCCCTGCAATGAAGTGAGGACCACTGAGGTGGTCGCCAATGATTCCGCACCATACATTTACGATCCACGGTCGCTGTCGCTCTACCTGTCTGAGCCAGCGAGGATTGTCTACGGACCAGTAATGCATGTTCCGTAGATTCACTGCCCCGTGGTTTGTGAAACCCGCTTCATCGGTAAACAGGTAGAACTGCAACGCATTCTCTGTTAATGCCCATTGACAGAATTGCACTCGATGATTAAAGTCATCACCATGTATTTGCTGATGTAGCGACACATGAAACGGGTGAAAGCGGTGACGATGCAGTATGCGCATGACACTACTTGGACTCAGTCCACCGGCTCTCGCAATGTCCCGTGTAGTCATGTGTGGGTTCATGGCAACAGCAGCTAACACACCAACTGCACTCGCTTCTCCTGTGACGGGCCTGTTACGGACCCGTTTGCGTGCTACGACCATACCTGTTGCATACAGTTGGCGGTAGATGTTTTGCAATGTGCGGCACGTTGGATGCTCTCTGTCCGGGTACCGTTCTGCATACAGCCTGCAGGCTTCAGCTGCATTTTGTCGACACTCGCCATAGATGAGTATCATCTCCGCCTTTTCAGAGTTCGAATACACCATGGTCGCAGTTCCTACAACACTGCACTATCACAGACGTCTGGTAACACAGTGTACTACAGTTGGTCTGCGTGCGGAGACGAATGCAGAATAACAATAGCAGCAAGCGCTACATGCGGACACTGCGACAGCTAGACCAAACCACAACAGTGCACTACAGCCACACTCGTAAACACGGCCGTCATCGTAAACAAGTCCCTGCAGATGCTGCTCGCCGACCGTGGCCCGTGTTTGTTACAACACGCAACTGAACGTCGGAGGTTTGAAGCGTCAACTTTAGGTTACAATATCTCCGGATGTAATTAACATTTTACAATGCAACGAACGGCACTGATTACGTATTTGTTTATATGTTCAGATGTGCTAACAAAACTAGCGGGGTTCCATTTTAAAGAAACGTAGGTTTGTGTTAAAAAACATACTTCCGTGCATTTTTGTATGGTTTGTATTGAACAATTACACTAGGCTCTCTCCTCACGTTCGGTCTGTGGAATCGGTTCGTCAGTATTTGATGTATATATCCAGCGGTAACGTTAGGTGACTCACCCTGTATAGGTGGAGGTAGCATCACGTACACAAGACACAAAAGGGCCGAAGCTGTCGTTTGCACTCAGGTGACTTATGTGGAAAGGTTTGCCACGTGATTATGGTGGCACGACGGCAATTAACAGGCTCTGAACGCGGAATGGTAGTTGGAACTAGACGCATGGGACAGCCCATCGTTAGGGAATTCAATATTCCGAGTTCCATAGAGAGCCGTGCGTGGCTCGCGTTCCCCCCACCACGTATTTTACACCTTAATGTACTTCCACCTACTACGTTAATTTAAATTACTGGTGTCACTGAGTTGCTGCTTTGCCTGACCGTGACTGGCGCTAGCAGCGTGTATCAATATATCCCCTCTCGTAGTATCTTTGCTCGACTGCTATTACTTCCCGGTCGTTGTCTGTCGTAGTCTCGACCGTCGCCTCTCCTGGACTCCCCACCTCCGGACAGTCCAAGCCAAGGCACGCTCCCGACTCAGTCTCCTCAAGCTCCTCTCCGGCCGTACGTGGGGTCTGGACCCCTCCACCATCCTCCACACCTATAAATCCCTCATCCGCCCTATCCTTTGTTATGCCCATCCGGCTTGGATCTCCGTCCCCCCTACCTTTTATAAATCCCTCCAAATCCTTGAACGCCATGTTCTCCGCCTCGCCTATCGCATCCGTCTCCCCTCCCCCACGTGGATCCTGTACGATCTCATCTCCTTTTCCCACCTCCTCCTTTTCCTTGAAAGGATACGGATCCTGTACACCTCCCGTACGCTCGATCTTCCTCACCTGCTAGTCTCCCCGATCCTCTCCCACCCCCGCCCACTGCCGCGCCTGTATTCCCACGTCCCACCCGGTCTCCATCTCTCAACCCTCCTTACCCTCTCCGAAGGTGGCTTCCACCAGCTCCCCCTCCCTGATGATGTCCTCCTCCCCTCCATATACCCCTCCTATCAACTTTGACCCTGCCCCACCCCCCACTTCTGGTGTCCTGTCCTTTAGGCACCCTCCCTCCCTTCTCTTCCCTTCCCTTCCCTTTCCTTTTCCCCCGTCCCCTCCCTCCACCCCTCTTCCCCCGGGCTTCCTCTCCCCCTTCCTCCCTCCCCCTATCTCCCCTGCCCGTGGCATCTCTGCTCTCCCCTCTCGCTCTCCCACTCCCCTTCCTCCTCCTCCTCTCTTGGCAGGTCCCCGGACTCGCACACGCACAGTGAACATTCGCGCGCCGGAGGTCATCGCCATCAGTGTCTCGTGTGTGTGCCTTCGTTTGTGTTTAGTGTTTGCTCGCTGTCACGCCGCCACTGTTCACGTGTACCGTCGCCATCATCTATGCTTTGTGCGCCGTGTCAACTAGTGTCAGTGATGTTTTGTCGTCCAGCGTGAACGGCTCCATGTTTTTTTTGTTTTTTAGTGTCTACATTGTTTTGCCCGCCGTTTTGATTGTATTCTCTGTGCCCCCTCTATGTATTACTTATTGTAAACCTCAAGGCTGAAGAGCGGCGTACTCAGCTGCTGACAGCCCGCCTTGTGTAAGGTGATAAAAATCACAATAAAGAAAAAAAAACTGTCGTAGTTAGTTCGGATCGCAAGTTCTGGTTGGGAGTTCGGGTCTGCCGGTCAGTTGGAACGCGTCTGGAGCGCAGTCCGGGCCTGCCAGTCGGAGAGTTGCAATGCGGCACTAGTGCAGTCGGGTTGGAGCAGCAGTGAGTCGACATGGCTCGCCCGATCACTGCCGCCACGCTTCACTTGAGCCGGGCCACGGTCTTGGTGGATCGTCGGTCGGTCGCTCTGCCGGACGACGCGATTTGGCTCGCCGATCGTTCATGAGTCCGCTGTGTATGTGTGCGTGCTTCGACTCCCGACTTGTCTTCGTGCATGCTTAGTTACTGTTGTGTATCGTTCAGCTCTTCGTGCAAGTGTTTGTCAGGTTGTGTGTATAGTTGGCGTTATGTCTACTGACGACGATTTTAGATCTTGTCGGCGTTCTGAGTGGAGTCGATCGATTGTTGCAGACGAGGGAAGTTCTAAGCGCGGTGTAGTCGGCTGGGGCCGCTGGCGGTCCCTGCGCAGTGTAGCAGCGTGTGTGGAGCTGTCCGATCGCTACGACCTTCGTGGTTCGCCGACTATGGACGGCAAAGTTCAGTAGTTGTTTCAACTACCCAAGCCACGTCCATTCATGTTATGATGGTTCGCTTCGGTGGTTCGCTGTTGGGTAGGTTTTCCGGTGAGCAACACCGACTGGTTCTACTGCTGAGATTTAGCCGTCATGCAGTGAAATTAGCTATTTTGGTCGACTACGATTTGAGCGCACCTGTGAAATTTTCGGTCTTGTGGCCGTTAGTGTTCTGGTTACCTGCCCTGGGCACTGACGTGAATTCAGGCAGTGTTCTTTTGTGGGAGTTAACTATTACTGTGTTTCAAATTCAAGTGTACCAGCGGAATTTTCTGCCTAGTGGCCGTTAGTGTTCCGGTTACCTGCCCTGGCCACTAACATAATTTCAAGCAGCGTCCTTTCTTCACCTGTTGTCGCTGTCCAGCATGGTGTGTAATTTTGACAGCTGATACGTTGAAACGCGTACGTTTCACATGTATTCATTACCAGCGATGGCGAGGCATGACAGAATCTCTGACCAGAGAGTTATTTATCGTTGCTAGTCTGCGCTTGACCGCGCGAGTGTTGAGTTGCGAGTAGTCAGTTGCGAGCAGCAGTCTGTCGGCAGTAGTAGTCTGGTGCAGTTGCGAGTTGCACTCTGTCTGCAGTAGTAGTCAGTCGGAAGTAGCGTGTAGCGAGTGGACGGTTGTACTGAGCGGCCGTCGGCATGCTTCGGCGGCGTGCTCTCCTTCCATCTCTGGTCACGATTCGGGACGAGGTATATTGTTATACAAGGTAATGAAGCAGCATTGCGCTCAGCTAATAACATATGTTAATTGTAATTAATTTGTTCAAGAATTGCCCCAATAATAATTTCCTTATAAAGTAACTGTTTTGAAGGAAAAGATTCATTTCAAGTTAAATAATAGTTCCTTTGCATTCCCTCCAAGAATTAAAATCAAACATGGGCCAGCATTGCACGGAGCTGTGCCGAAAACTAAGAGCAGATATTGATGCATTTTTACTGATGTAAGAATTTTGGTTTTTGTGTTCAGGTTTAATTATTGCACAGGGCCGAAGGTCAGCGCCGCTGCCCTTATAAAATTTGTCAGATTTAATTACTTGTGTTCAGATGTTACATTCAGTTCATGCTTCATCATTTAATTAACATTATTGTGGGTTTTATGAGCAATGTTCATTCGTTAATGTTTGTGAGGAGTTTACATTTGGACCATCAATATTCTTTAATTTTGCAAGGAGGTTACATTTTTAACTCATTATCATTAACATTGACTTTTATTATTTTTG
Source organism: Schistocerca americana (assembly GCF_021461395.2). NCBI lineage: Eukaryota > Metazoa > Arthropoda > Insecta > Orthoptera > Acrididae > Schistocerca > Schistocerca americana. The sequence continues at coordinate 787,136,558 of NC_060122.1, read as the reverse complement.
CTGGGAGGTTACAATTTCACTATTATTGACTTTTAAAATTTTGCGGGGAGGTTACAACGTACTCCATTGTGGATTATCATGTTTGTAACATTGCCGGTTGGGGTTCTCATGTACTGATTGACGGGAAGCAAGTTGTTGTGTCGGTCGGTCCGTGGCTGCCCCCTGGTTGTGTTCTGACGGATCAAGTATGGTTCGGCTCACCACGTGTCTCACCTAAGTGAACGAGGGCAGACCGACCTCCCTGGAGCCCTTCTGCGTGCCACCAGTGTTTAATTATCTGTTGTCAGCTATTTTAAATTTTAGGCTCATAGTTATTGTTTGTTTCTTAAAATTTTGCGAATTAATTTTTATATTTATCTTTCAAGCTTAAACACTGCGGCCTTCTGCCTTTAAATATTATGGTAATATATTTTGAAATTTTGGAGTTTGATTGTGGCCCTCAGCCATTCGTATTGCACATTGCATATGTTGTTTCTTCTAATTATTTTATTGCTATCTTAATTGGATTTTTATCTTGTTAAGATTTCTTGTTGGAGGCCTTCAGCCGTGAAAGAGTTGCTAAATTACGATAAATGACAATTAAAAGCAGAAACTGACTTCAATCCTTGGCCCTTTCCGCAATCCTATTACCTGTTCTGCCCAGTGGGTTTAGCGGGCGTCTCACATAGTGTCAAGTGAGTGCCGAGAATATCAAATTGCAGGCTTTGCCTCTCAGCAAGGAAAATGTAGTGCAAGCGTAGTGTCATATCGCTGGCTTAGTTGCGGAGTATCTTTGCGGGCAGCGCGTTATTCAGTCGAGCGCGGGTCACCGAACTGTTATGTTGTGTTGTGGTAGCTCTACATGTAAGAAGCATTGTTAGTATGGGTTGAAATACTGCTACAAGTGCGATCACAGTAAAGTGATGAAATATGGAAGTAATTCAGAGGAAAGTGCGTCAAGATGTAATTAAAAATGAGTAGTGCCGCCGATAACGTATTTGTATATCCTCTCGTTGCGTGTCGCACAACATCAATCACCCGCGCCGTGTGCGGTCTCCCAGAATGAACTGATATGAATCAGTAGAAATTAGTTACCATAAAGGTGTGCAGTCAAGTGCCAGTGTCTTGTTGCGAGCGTGAGAACGTGCGTTCGGTCATCGCGTTTCCGCTTTATCAACAATCAGCCGCGCCGCTATGGTTACACGCACGCTCGTACAAGTGAGAACTGAAAACTGAAAAATTAACTTTACGGAAAGTGTTATATCATTAAGGGGCTCCGGAAAGGCTCAAAATCATGAAAAGTACAATTTTTACTTTTTTGCGTTTTCTGAATCTGCAGACTATTACCTTTTAATAGATATATAAATTATTCAATTCCGAAGACTACAACTGTTTTTAAATTTTTTTTGAAATGTGTTCTACATGGGCGTGACCCACTGTGGCGCTGTTAAACTGCTGTCAAATGGTGTTATTATTAACGTCCGTGTTCATCAGGTACATTTTAGTGATGTGAGATAAAGTATGTGTTGTGGCTAACCTATGATGGTTCAATATATATCGCTGGTGTGATTGTCGATTGTTTCGTGTTTATTTACTCTGTAGTTATCTCGAAAATATTCGTAATTAATTCTGTTTCTTGAGTCTCTGTTTTGTTGAAGTATAATAATGAGTAAAAGTAGAATTATTAGAAATCCTCTGAAGGCTTTTAAGAAAAGGAGAAATGTTGGAAAGCCAAAGGTATGTGTTATTACTGTAAACAATAAAGACGATAACCAAGTGAGTGAACCTAACCTCTCAAGTACACCTGCCCATAGCAGTCAAAGTGGGAAAGAAAATACTTCACAGAAGAAGCTTGGTTCAATGAGTGAAAACTATGAATGTTTTATGGGCGAATCGGATGTGAATGAAATATTTGATATGTCGGTTCTCAAAGGAATTTTTTCAAACTGTGTAAGATGTATTCATTGTAGTGAAGTTGGTCTGGAACTCTCCATAATAAAGCACGTAGGACTTGCTAGTGAAATACAACTGAAATGTGATAAGTGTTCATACATGACCACCTTTTGGAACAGTGTTGCAGTAACTCCAACTGAAGAAAATGGTAGCAAAATCTACGAACACAACAACGAGCGATGCTTGCTTTAGACAAGGAACGCCTTCGGGCTGCAGACAGGGCTGTAAAGAGTCTAGAAATACAAGCAAGAGTAAACAGGAGGAGGAACAAGAAGAAGCTGGAGGAGGAGTTTGCAGAGGATGAAGATAATCCATCCTGTGGACCTGGAATGCACTAAAAAGTTAATCCAATCTTTGTCGCTCGATTCCCAAAACTTTTATTTTCCTATACTAATTAAATGTTTTCTAAGGACCTTCCAAACATATTTGTTTCAAACTTTCAGTAAATGTTACACAGTACCTTCTGCATAATTTAATACAGCCTTTTTCCAAAAAATTGTATATTTTTGAATATATAAATAAAAAATTGGAAAAAAATGTTGTGAATTTTCATAACAATTGAAAAAAAATCATCTTTAATAACTGAACTAAAATTTTGTAAAATCCCTGTCTTAAGTTGTAGCCCATATTCCAATAGACAATCTGTAAAAAGTTCAACTTCCTTCCTCAAATACTTTGTGAGGAAAGATGTGATTTATAAGCGTTATTTTAACATTGCAAGTATAGGGCGTTCCGGAGCCCCTTAATAGTGTCAAGGAGGACTGGTACCAAAAGAAATCTGTGTATGCGTGGCGAGCGTAAGAACTTTCGTTCTATTACTCGGCTTTCGCGTCATCAACAATCATCCGCGCCGTGTTCGGTTACGCGTACGCTCGTTCAAATGATTTTGTGGACAGATAATCATCTCGAAGTTGGCATCAGAACTTATGACTTAGAATGTAAGCAGTACAACCTTTGATTTTCATATCGTCTCAGAATGTAGATGTTCATACCAGACGTAGGACAGTGTTGTGCTTGACTTGAGTGGCACCACTAAACCCGCTTGCATATTTCGATAGATAATTTCAGGCAAGCCAGCAGCAATGTGAAGCAGAACAGTACGACCGCCACGAGATTATCAGGTACGCGGTGTGGACTGGGCGCACGGTCGAAACGACAACCAGTTTAAAGTACCCCACCCATTTGTATCCCCGGGCGAGTTACAACAGTTGCCGACGGCTTAACGACCACGAGCAGCGGCGTTTGTGTAGAATAATCTGTACTAACAGACAGTCAACACTGAATAAAATAACCGCAGAAATCGATGTCGGACGTACGAAGAGCGTATCCGTTAGAACAGTGTGATAAAATTTTGGGTTGACGGGCTGTGGCAGCAGGCGACCGTCGCGTGTTCCTTTGCTAACAGCAAATCGCCAGCAGCGTCTGTCCTGGGCTCGTGACCTCATCGATTGGACCCTACACGACTGGAATACCCCTGGCCTCGTCAGGTGAATCCCGGTTTCATTTGGTAAGAGGTGACGGTAGGTTTCGGGAATGGCGCAAATCCCACGATGTCATGGCCCTAGGTTGTCAACAAGGCACTGTGCGAGCTATTGGTGGTTCCATAATGGAGTGGGCTGTGTTTACATGGAATGGGCTGGATCCTATGGTTCAACTGAACCGATTATTGATTGGATATGGTTATGTCTGGCTACTTGTGAAACCATTTTCATCCATTTATGTATACTTCCTGTCCCTAATCAACGATGTCATGTCGCCAGACCACAACTGTTAGTCATTGATTTCAAGAAGATTCCGAAAAATTCGAGCGAATGATTTGGGAACCGCATCGAACATTTATGGGACATAATCGAGAGGCAAGTTGGAGTACAAAATCCTGCGCCGAGAACACTTTCGAAATTATGGATGACTGTAGAGGCAGTGTGGTTCAGTATTCCTGTAAGGGGCTTCCAATGGCTTGTTAATTCTATGCTGCACTACGCCGAGCAAAAGGATGTCCTACACAATATTAGGAGGTATAAAATGGCTTTTGGTACTTCAGTATAGAATGCTTGCAGTGACACAACTGAGCCGTAATTTTAACGTAATATCCATAATCCCAACTCCGGAGCAACTTGCATTCGCCGCTGTTTTTCTTCGAAATTCAACAAATTCGGAATAAATTTTGCGGTTACACTGTTTGTAACAACAACAACGCTGTGCTATTGTACAAATAAGTAATTTTTTCTTCTGATTTTTCGATAAACTTGAGTAACTGATGTTCTGCTTTCATTTCTTTTTTTGTTTCATGCCATTGTGTTAAGAAAACTGTAAACGAGTTTCAATGTGAAAATTAATGTTTATGTCAAATGTCAAGAAGTATTGTGATCGAATTGAAATGTAACAAATGTTGAGACTGTTGTTAGATGTTTACAATTGTAACTGTGCGTCTGGTCCATACGTAGGCAATGTGTTAGGATATGTAGAATGCAAAACCTCGGGTGAATACCCTGTCTGTAAGGGAGCGGTAAAAGGTGGATGGCAGGCGAGCGCAGGAAAATGCACGCGGGCACTGCACGGCACAGCGGGCTCATCAGTTAGTTGGAGTTTGGTATTGGTCTGAGCAACTCCTTCTGGAGCGAGGGGACTCTCCTGGAAGATGTAGTTTCACTGAGCCTCGGGTATGCCGTTCCATCGCCCACACAGCATGGCAAAATTCCATAGGCCTTAAATGGAAAAGTATTGCGACGCTAAGAAGAATTAAAGTGCCGATACGTCAAGAGCCATAGCTGTGGTTGTATGTGTGCTCTGTGCCTCGCCATCTCGCCGCCCGCCAACCGCCGCATCGATACAAGCAGGTTGAAACTTTTAGTACTGTATTCTTATGGAACAGAGAGTGAACTATTCAATAACTTAAATTTTACCAGAACTTTCCTATCATTTATTTATCCTCACAACTAACCTAAATGGGGTCCTTTCCAAATGTTGTGCAATCCGAGTGTCCCGAAATGAAAAATTAAATTTGGTGTTAATAATAATTACTTGCAGACCTAGCTATGTTAGAATGGTGTTTAAAGAACTGTTTTGTTAATGAACCAGTAAATGAATAACGAAGGTCTAACGAAGTTGAAAGATAACTTTAATATTGATATAGTAATGAAGTTTAATTATTTCGAGACAGATATAAAGGTATTTAAATGAGAAGTAAATAAGATAAAAAGAGTAGTAACTCATATACTGGAAATCTTGAACGCATGATAATTTCAGTAATCAATTTTTTTAATATAGTGATCATAACAGTTTCAGCGTTCCCCCCCCCCCCCCCCCTTTTTATTCATTTGAATTCTGAAGTGTTCTAAAGTGGTTTGACCAGAAAAATTTAAAAAGTCAATATAAAAGCCAAAATTTATCATTGTTTTATCTTTATTAAACTTGACATTTTGTGTGTGGCTCGAAAGTGCTATTTCTAGGGTAACCTATGCCCGATTTTAATCAGATCAATAGACCGTACGAAGTTTTGTAGTATACATTATAGTGTAGTGTTATGTATTCATGGTTTTTCCATATCTGTACAGAAAGTGAAACTATCAGTTCAATAGATTTTCTGGTTCTAAAATTTACTATATTATGCAGTGTTACTGCGTGTTGTTTTGCATGAATATACACCAACTTGTACAGGGAAGAAACTCAGTTAATGCCTAATTAGGCTGGCAACCGTATTATTAACAAATTGGTAGCATCTTCTGTGTTGCTTTTTGTCCATCCTGACGTGTATTTGCATTTCGGACTTACTTGACGTATCATTGTTATTACAGAGTGGGTGTAAGTCTGATTTGCCACCGTTCAGGTACACGCGGTCAATATCTATACAAAAATCCTGTCTCGTAAGGTAAACCCCACTCACTTACCATAGTACAGGCTTTAATGACTACTATGTGCCCCACGCGCACGTTACATGTTCATACCCAAATCAAAAGAAAAAATTTCATAGTATGAGCCACGTGAAACCAAAGCAATATTCAACCTTTCTAAAACGTTGTTGCAATTTATTTCGTTCTTATACCAAAATTTGATATAAATTTTGTGATCCATTTTGCACAAAGTAAGTAGTCGCCGTCACTACCAGTACAACTGACAAGAGATTAAATATCCGATATTGGTAACACTCCACAGGTACTTTCTGGCCTGTTTAGCAAAACGACAACGAAAATATCGCTCGAATCTGTCTAATAGGTGTACTGTCTGCCATCGGGTTCCCCTAATTGGCAGGCAGCACCGCATAACAGCCACGCTATGAGGGAAACGAACCAACAGCCAAACAGATGAAGACATCAGGTAAACACGTCGAAGATTCCAGTCCATTAATAGGAATCTTTCCTTGCAGAGGTCGCCGCGACATACCTGGCCGCGGATTCCTACGCCGGGTTTCTATTGGCTCCAGCTCACTATATAGGCCCGACCGGTCGAAGGCAGACCAGTCTTCGTCCGCTGCTAACGGCAACCGCTATAGCAGAGTCTCCGAGAAGATATCACCGAAGCCGCTGTACTGCACCGCTGATCGAAGTACCAGCTGAGCGAGAGGAACCACATCTCCGGCTAGATCGACGGACGTCTACATCTATTGTACAGCCAGCTATTGTATTGTAGAGGAAGTTACGTTCAATAAAATGTTGGAGAATACAACAATAGAAAACGCGAAATTACAAAATTCCTGTCACTTTCGTAATTCACATTCCATAAACGTTTCACAGTACTTCGCACCAGCTCGTTCGAATAGCTAAGGTCTGTTACAAGTGAGCTCCTTTACCCCAAAAAGGAAATTCCAAATATCTGTTTATCTTTAGTATAATGGAAAACCAAAATGCTGATAAGGAGCAACAATGCAGTTCACTGTGAGCTGTGAAATTGTTTGAACAGTGAATGGTCATTGGTCCAATAGGCCTGGAGAACTGTTTCCATCACGTAAGTTTGTATCATTTGTAGAGTACAAAATTCAGAACTACGTGTAAAACTTTCATGTGATATGAAGCGCTATCCTCGTAAGCATTTCGCAGCCCTCACATAAGCATATCACATATGGGTAAAGTGTGATTGACTAAACGTGAAATGTCTATACATATTTATTTTTTGTGGACGTTATCGAATTACATTCTCGAATTCTTAAACCTACCCTTAAAGGTAAAGTCAGCTGTAAGCACTTTTCCCAAGTGTTGCAGAGTTCTGCTTGGTGTATACATCCATTTTTTGTGGTAGCGGTGTACATGAATATCACTCTGTTTTTCTTTTTTTATCAACAGAATTTCAAATTTACGTACCTTTACACATTCCTATTTGTAAACGTCTACACAGTCAATAAAATACTTCTAAAAAACTAATTATCAGAAAAGGTGCAGGTATTTTTGCAATTAAAACGTATGACGCATGATTAACTATTAAAATTATTAATCTAGGTTCAAACATATCAGGAGTACTGTGCTCTGCAAATCAGAAATCGCTAACTCAGCCGTTTATGTATTTTTTGAGTCAGCAATGAAGCATTTAATAAGTTCAAACTGTCCCTTGACAGCAGAAGCAATTAACATCTGCCATATCTTTCAGGAGCGAAAGTGCAACTATGTTTAGTGAAATTCTATTTCCTAAAATTTCAACTTTCCCCTCTTTTAACAGTCACTCTAATACTGAAATTTAGGTAAAAGAGAAATTTATCACCGTATTTTTCACATTGATATGTTTCTTCGTGTTGCTGACACTTTTCAACATATTCAGATGATGTACAAGTGTTACAATTATTTCTTTAGACTTCTTTTGCTCCGGTTTAAGCTACCATAACCAGGAAATTGCCTACAAATAATGGCCACTGCAAATTTCAGGAAATTAAAAACATTCTTTTAGCAAATATAAAAAATAACTTTAACAGAAAACTTAATTTTCTTCAGTATAAATCTTCTACATATTCTCTTACGTATTTTGGCACAAATTGTCACGTAATTTACATTTAAAGCAACTGGTAGAAGTCATGCAGGCTGTACGGACGATCTTCACATTTTCCATTAAATTACATTTGTATGATGATTATCATTCACAAAATTACTAGTAGTATTAATGCGACACTAAACTGTAGCAACTTTATCGCTATTTGCATTTTATTATTGTTATTATTATTACTATTCTTATTATTACTCCTTGTGGTTTCCTGTCAGATAATGAAGATAATTGTGAATTTGCTACATGAATTATTGCACCTTGAGTATGGCTTTACTATTTCCAACACGCACTGTTTACTGATTGGCGTGTCCGTTCATTCTTTTGATTCGCGTTAGCGGTTACATGTGCTGATTGGATAGAACTTTTTCCATTGGCTGTATTTTCTGTTTTGTCTCATTAAGTTGTGCGGTTAGGCTGATATAATGTGAATTGCTGGTTGAATTGGTCCCATGCAGTAGACGAAAGGGATGTTAGTCCCCCTTCCAGTCTCTCCTATGTAGACGGAAATGCAATCACTGCGTTTTATTTTAAATACGTCCTTCGTACTGACGCAGAGTGCAAGCATCTTGCCAGTACTACTTTTTATGCATAGCAGATGTTGTGATTTTCGAGCTCTTGGGCAACCTAGTATGAAATTCTTCCGTGAATGAAACATTACTTTAGCGTTACCTGTGATGGTCATTAATTTTTTCCTTAGTGTTATTTTGATTTCTATGTAATTGTAGATTCTGGCAGTTAATTCTGGATGGGACCAATTTTCGCTGCTTCTTCTTTTACACGTTGTAGTTCACCTTTGACACATTCTTCTGATACAGTCTATTTTTGTGCTCTGTTGTGCAGCTCTCTGTCAACAGAGATTTTTTAGATGTTGGAGAGACGTGAAGAACTGTGAATGCTTAAATGAGTGTCAGTACTTTTGCTGAATGCTTCGCTATTATGTTTACATTACATGCAAGGAGCTTTGCTATTTAGGGAGTAAAATAACCGATGATGGTTGAAGTAGAGAGGATATAAAATGTAGACTGGCAATGGCAAGGAAAGCGTTTCTCAAGAAGAGAAATTTGTTAACATCGAGTATAGATTTAAGTGTCAGGAAGTCGTTTCTGAAAGTATTTGTATGTAGTGTAGCCATGTATGGAAGTGAAACATGGACGATAAATAGTTTGGACAACAAGAGAATAGAAGCTTTCGAAATGTGGTGCTACAGAAGAATGCTGAAGATAAGGTGGGTAGATCACGTAACTAATGAGGAGCTATTGAATAGGATTGGGGAGAAGAGAAGTTTGTGGCACAACTTGACTAGAAGAAGGGATCGGTTGGTAGGACATGTTTTAAGGCATCAAGGGATCACAAATTTAGCATTGGAGGGCAGCGTGGAGGGTAAAAACCTTAGAGGGAGACCAAGAGATGAATACACTAAGCAGATTCAGAAGGATGTAGGTTGCAGTAGGTACTGGGAGATGAAGAAGCTTGCACAGGATAGAGTAGCATGGAGAGCTGCATCAAACCAGTCTCAGGACTAAAGACCACAACAACAACAACATGCAAGATAATAAAATTTATGTAATTCCAGTCAGTAATTTCTGAATTTGAAATTAAAATCTGTTGAGGATCTAGTTTAATCCCTCCGGACTTTTTTATGGTATGGCGACGAACAGGCAGAAGTCGTGAGAGCGTCCACAAGTTCCAACATTGCAGGAATTACAGCTGTGTGCGGCCGAACGACTCATACAGCTTTTGTTCACTATCAGGTCTCTGTAGATATTCTGCAAGCGCCTATGAATGACTGTGATGCTCTGGTTTCCTGCCAAAAGAAACACATTGACAGCTCTTTGCTTGGAAACTCTGCTCCCTTACAGACGCCAATTTGGAGGCCACGTATAGCACCACTACCTATCGGAATTTCATGAAAGTATAAGAGCTGAAAGCCAATATTCCACAAAGTCTCACAAAAAATCGAATTTTTTCAACGGGAATTAACCACGAAAAAGAATTTTCTGCATTACTTACGAAGGAAGTCAGTACCAAGACTAAGTTATCTGTGCACCGTTCAATCTTTCGACCAACTTTGTTGTACGGGAGCGAAAGCTGGGTGGATTCAGGTTATCTCATCAACAAGGTTGAGGTTACGAATATGAAAGTAGCTAGGATGATTGCAGGTACTAGTAGATGGGAACAATGGCAGGAGGGTGTCCACAATGAGGAAATCAAAGAAAAACTGGGAATGAACTCTATAGATGCAGCAGTCAGGGCGAACAGGCTTAGATGGTGGGGTCATGTTACACGCATGTCAGAAGCAAGGTTACCCAAGAGACTCATGGATTCAGCAGTAGAGGGTAGGAGGAGTCGGGGCAGACCGAGGAGAAGGTACCTGGATTCGGTTAAGAATGATTTTGAAGTAATAGGTTTAACATCAGAAGAGGGACCAATGTTAGCACTGAATAGGGGATCATGGAGGAACTGTATAAGGGGGGCTATGCTCCAGACTGAACGCTGAAAGGCATAATCAGTCTTAAATGATGATGATGATGATGATGATACTTACGAACGCCCCTCATAGGTATGTGTGCCTTGTGTTTGGTTGTAAGTAGCGGTGTTGTTTACACTAGCAACTGCCGCGGCACCTCGGTGACTGTCATCATCTTACATGTTGGTGACAAAGTGTGGTTACAACATATTCTTTCTGCTATATACAAATAACTTAGAAAGAAATTACTGAACGAAATTCCAAATCTTGAGAAATCGGTCTAACAACAGGTGAAAATTATTGTTCTGGTCTTGGTGAAACTGCCAAATCTTTTTTTCGGCAGCTGGGCGCAACGTAGTTCAGATGGTTGTTACTTGTGGACCTTTTCACATTGCAGGCTCTGGTGTGCCATAAGCGCAGACAAGGTGTAAAAGACGTCGGGTCAGAACAAGGCGCGACGGCGGGTGTGCGTCTGCACCTACTGTGGAGGCCACATTGTGCTTCAGTGTCGCGGATTTGCGGTAACTCGGAAGCCACGCAGCAAAAGCCAGCACCAACACATTTAAATAGTATACGCAAACTGTCATTCTGTAATATGAATCAGCACCCGAATACATGTCGCGAAGTATGTCGAGCTACAGTTACGTGAGGTCTGTATCACCTTCAACTGCAAATGCAGTTGTACAGTGGAAACATTACGCATACAAAACAGAAGAGTTGCCGCAGAAGTGAATGTGTCGTTTTAATAGCAGAGATCTCTCTCACAAGGGAACCTCCCCATCGCACCCCCCTCAGATTTAGTTATAAGTTGGCACAGTGGATAGGCCTTGAAAAACTGAACAGAGATCGATCGAGAAAACAGGAAGAAGTTGTGTGGAACTATGAAAAAAATAAGCAAAGTATAGAAACCGAGTACTCCATGCGAAACATAGGAAATATCTAGGCACATGAGAACAGAGGAGCACCGTGGTCCCGTGGTTTGCGTGAGGTCCTTGGTTCAAGCCTTTCCTCGAGTGAAAATTTTAATTTTTTATTTTCGGTTTACATGACAAACTCTTATGTTTTCATCACTTTTTTGGGAGTGACTATCACATCCACAAGAATACCTAAATCGGGCAAGGTAGAAGAATCTTTTTACCCATTCGCGAAGTGTATAAGTTAGGTGGGAAGACAACATATTCCTGTCGTGTGACGCACATGCCGTCACCAGTGTCGTATAGAATATATCAGACGTGTTTTCCTGGATCAAATGTTTTCGGTTCGCATTGGAGAGGCACGTCCTTTCGTCTACTAATCGCACAGTACTGCAGTGCGGTCGCAAAACACAGACACTAAACTTATTACAGTGAACAGAGACATCAATGAACGAACGGACAGATCATAACTTTGCGAAAATAAAATTTTCACTCGAGAGTAGACTTGAACCCACGACCTTTCATTTCGCAGCTGCTCACGCTACCCACTGGACCACGGCGCTCCTAAGTTTACACTATCCTTGATGTTGCATATGTTGCGCATGGGCTATTCAGTTTGTATATTTTGCTTATTTTTTCATAGTTCCACGCAACTTCTTCCTGTTTTCTTGATTGATCTGTGTTCAGTTTTTCAAGGCCTATCCACTGTGCCATCTTATAACTAAATGTAAGGGGGGTGCGATGGGGAGGTTCCCTTGTCAGCATCCGCCCGTCGCAGATGAACAAATCTGTTATTGCCTAGTAGCAATGTACAGCAGGTCGACTGCAGCGAATAACTTCAAGGTGATCGCAAGATCCAAGGTATAAATTGACGCACAACCAACTGGATGAAAGGTCATAGCAGCCGGCGTTGGAGTGACATGGTACGTAAGTAACGGGAAGTGGGTACTCACCGAGGCTGTACTCGAGGGTAGTAACGGCTACGTCCAGATGCGCTGCAGCTGGCGCGCACCAGAGCGCCAGCGACTGGTGGTCTACGGGGTACTCACCGAGGCTGTACTCGCAGGTGGGCCCGATGAGCAGGTGGACGCAGCTGGAGGCGTACGCGTCGACGGCCAGCACGGCCGAGTACTGCGCGTCGCAGCGCGAGTCTCGCGGCACCAGCGTCACGTTGATGGCGAAGCGGCGCAGCACGTGGTCCGCGGCCAGCCGCAGCGCCGGCAGCACGCGCGGCAGCGACGGCTCGAACGACGCCGCGTCCCACGGCAGGATGACGCCCGCGCGCACCTGCAGGCGGCGACAGCGCGGCGTGAGCGGGCGAGCGAACTAGCGGGTGGTGCCTTGAAAGCAGCTACCGTGTCTCCGTGACTCCTCCAAGTATCAAGGACGAATGACTTAAACAAGGGGTTCAGTTACCTACAAGGGAAACTCCCCATTGCACCCCCCTCAGATTTAGTGCTAAGTTGCCCCATTTGATGTTTTTGTTGTGGTTGTTGTAGTCTTCAGTCCAGAGACTAGTTTGATGCAGCTCTCCACGCTACTCTATCCTGTGCAAGCTCCTTCATTTCCCAGTAACTACTGCAACCTCTATCCTTCTGAATCTGCTTAGTGTATTCATCTCTTGGTCTCCCTCTACGACTTCTAACCTCCACGCTGCCCTCCAATACTAAATAGGTGATCCCTTGATGCCTCAGAACATGTCCTACCAACCGATCCCTTCTTCTAGCCAAGCTATGCCACAAATTTCTCTTCTCCTTAATTCTCTTCAGTGCCTCCTGATTAGTTATGTGATCTACCCAACTAATCTTCAGCATTCTTCTGTAGCACCACATTCCGAAACCTTCTACTCTCTTCTTGTCTAAACTACTTATCGTCCACGTTTCACTTCAATACATGGCCACACTCCATACAAATTCTTTCAAAAACGACTTCCTGACACTTAAATCTATACTCGCTGTATACAAATTTCTCTTCTTCAGAAACGATTTCCTTGCCATTCCCAGTCTACATTTTATATCCTGTCTACTTCGACCATCATCAGTTACTTTGCTCCCCAAACACCAAAACTCATTTACTACTTTAAGCGCCTCATTTCCTAGTCTAATACCCTCAGCATCACCCGATTTAATTCGACTACGTTGCATTATCTTCGTTTTGCTTTGGTTGATGTTCATCTTACATCCTCCATTCAAGACACTGTCCATTCCGTTCAGCTGCTCTTCCAGGTCCTTTGCTGTCTCTGAGAGAATTACAATGTCATCGTCGAACCTCAAAGTTTTTATTTCTTCTCCATGGATTTTAATACCTACTCCGAATTTTTCTTTTGTTTCCTTTATTGCTTGCTCAATATACAGATTGAATAACATCGGGGATAGGCTACAACCGTGTCTCACTCCCTTCCCAACCGCTGCTTCCCTTTCATGTCCCTCGATTCTTATAACTGCCATCTGGTTCTGTACAAATTGTAAATAGCCTTTCGCTCCTTGCATTTTACCCCTGCCACCTTCATAATTCGAAAGAGAGTATTTCAGTTAACAATGTCAAAAGCTTTCTCCAAGTCTACAAATGCTAGAAACGTAGGTTTGCCTTTCCTTAATCTAGTTTCTAAGATAAGTTGTAGGGTCAGTGTTGCCTCACGTCTTCCAACATTTCTATGGAATCCAAACTGATCTTCCCCGAGGTACGCTTCTAAAGCCCGTCAGAAACTGAACACAGATCAAGCACGAATATAGGAAGAAGACATACTAAACTATGGAGAACAAATAAGGAAAAGAGAAACAGTCAACAATCGAAATTTAATGTGTATACTGTCGAGCAACGTCAACAGCGGTCGTGTTGTGGTTGGGTGGTCACGGTGTAGGACTGCGAACGGAGAGATCCGCGATCAAATCGCACTCAGTCCCTTTTTCCCCTCAAAATTATCAACTTTCCGTCCGGTCATTGACTTGTCTGTTCGCTGTATTCAAATCTGTGTACGTGTCGTGGCGTAATGTCAGTTTGCAACACCGACTTGGCAGAAAATCCTAAGAAATTTTGGTCTTATGTCAAAGCGGTAGGTGGATCAACACAAAATGTCCAGACACTCTGTGACCAAAATGGTACCGAAACAGAGGAAGACAGACTAAAGGCCGAAATACTAAATGTCTTTTTCCAAAGTTGTTTCACAGAGGAAGACTGCACTGTAGTTCCTTCTCTAGATTGTCGCACAGATGACTAAATGGTAGATATCGAAATAGACGACAGAGGGATAGAGAAACAATTAAAATCGCTCAAAAGAGGAAAGGCCACTGGACCTAATGGGATACCAGTTCGATTTTACACAGAGTACGCGAGGGAACTTCCCCCCCTTCTTGCAGCGGTGTACCGTAGGTCTCTAGAAGAGCGTAGCGTTCCAAAGGATTGGAAAAGGGCACAGGTCATCTCCGTTTTCAAGAAGGGAGGTCGAACAGATGTGCAGAACTATAGACCTATATCTCTAACGTCGATCAGTTGTAGAATTTTGGAACACGTATTATGTTCGAGTATGATGACTTTTCTGGAGACTAGAAATCTACTCTGTAGGAATCAGCATGGGTTTCGAAAAAGACAGTCATGTGAAACCCAGCTCGCACTATTCGTCCACGAGACTCAGAGGGCCATAGACACGGGTTCACAGGTAGATGCCATGTTTCTTGACTTCCGCAAGGCGTTCGATACAGTTCTCCACAGTCGTTTAATGAACAAAGTAAGAGCATATGGACTATCAGACGAATTGTGTGATTGGATTGAGGAGTTCCTAGATAACAGAACGCAGCATGTCATTCTCAATGGAGAGAAGTCTTCCGAAGTAAGAGTGATTTCAGGTGTGCCACAGGGGAGTGTCATAGGACCGTTGCTATTCACAATATACATAAATGACCTGGTGGATGACATCGGAAGTTCACTGAGGCTTTTTGCAGATGATGCTGTGGTGTATCGAGAGGTTGTAACAATGGAAAATTGTACTGAAATGCAGGAGGATCTGCAGCGAATTGACGCATGGTGCAGGGAATGGCAATTGAATCTCAATGTAGACAAGTGTAATGTGCTGCGAATACATAGAAAGAAAGATCCCTTATCATTTAGCTACAATATAGCAGGTCAGCAACTGGAAGCAGTTAAATCCATAAATTATCTGGGAGTACGCATTAGGAGTGATTTAAAATGGAATGATCATATAAATTTGATCGTCGGTAAAGCAGATGCCAGACTGAAATTCATTGGAAGAATCCTAAGGAAATGCAATCCGAAAACAAAGTAAGTAGGTTACAGTACGCTTGTTCGCCCACTGCTTGAATACTGCTCAGCAGCGTGGGATCCGTGCAAGATAGGGTTGATAGAAGAGATAGAGAAGATCCAACGGAGAGCAGCGCGCTTCGTTACAGGATCATTTAGTAATCGCGAAAGCGTTACGGAGATGATAGATAAGCTCCAGTGGAAGACTCTGCAGGAGAGACGCTCAGTAGCTCGGTATGGGCTTTTGTTAAAGTTTCGAGAACATACCTTCACCGAAGAGTCAAGCAGTATATTGCTCCCTCCTACGTATATCTCGCGAAGAGACCATGAGGCTAAAATCAGAGAGATTAGAGCCCACACAGAGGCATACCGACAATCCTTCTTTCCACGAACAATACGAGACTGGAATAGAAGGGAGAACCGATAGAGGTACTCAGGGTAGCCTCCGCCACACACCGTCAGGAGGCTTGCGGAGTATGGATGTAGATGTAGATTTAGATGTAGATGTAGACGTGTAGCGAAGGGACCTCCTAACGTACGTACCTCCTACGTAGGTACCATATGTCATGCCACTTGCGTTCCGTTTTGGTGGAAGTTTTGACTTTTGAAATCCTTCGTTGTAACACAGTTCACAGTAGTTAATTTGTTGTCTCACTATTCATCACATTTACTTCCGACGGTAGTATATGTTTACTGCATGGCTCGTATTTTTAATGAATAATAAGACCAGCCGAATTGGCGCATAGATCTCTCACAGAAGTCAAAACAACAAGTAAACAAGTGGGAACTATGTTACAATGAAGGAATTCAAGAGTCAAAACTTCCACAACGGATCCCAAGAGGTCTAAGATGTGGTACCTGTGTAGAAAAAATACGAGCTATGTACGTCTGATATCCTTTCCTTATACGTCGCTGTTGCAAACGGACGCTACACCCCGAGACATACACAAATTTGAACGCAGTGAACCGATACATCAATGATCGGTCGGTAAATTCGTAATTATGAGCAAAAAAATGGTATCGAGTGAGATCTAACACAGATCTATCCATTCGCAGTCCCACACCATCAGTACACAGCCACGACAAGAAGCGTTGTTAACGTTGCTTGATATTGCACACAATGAATTTGGACCCTTCACTGTTTCTACTTTGCTTCTTTTGTTTTCACATTCCAGTACACCTTCTTCCTGTTTTCTCTCTTGATCTGTGTTCAGATTTTGTCGGGTTATGCAATGGCCCAACTTAGCACTAAATCTGAGGGGGGGGGGGGGGGGGGGGGGTGCGACAGGAGTTTCCCTGGTTAATTGTATGCCCCATGCAACGTTTCCTAGGTTAACCTTAACAATGTGGAAAGAGTTAATTTATAATGAAATGAATTCCCGTAGGTGCATGCAGGCGTTCATATAAGTCAACGGGGACAGTTGAAAATGTGTGCCCTGATCGGGACTCGAACCCGGTATCTCCTGATTACATGGCATACGCTATACACATCTGAGCCTCCGAGGACACAGAGGATAGTGCGACTCCAGGGACATATCTCAGGCAATCCTCCCGTGAGTCCCACATTTCCAACGTATTGTCCCGCACTATATTCATAGTGCCCCTGCCCATTATACTCATTACTCGCGGCTTTTTGCCGATTCCCGTAAAAGTTCTGGCACTATTTGTGTACATCCGCACAGAAGAAGATAGTCAAATGGCCGGTGAGCCTTAACAATATATATATATATATATATATATATATATATATATATATATATATATATATATGTGTGTGTGTAGAGAGAGACAGAGAGAGAGAGAGAGAGACAGAGAGAGAGAGTTAATTTACATTGATGTCTATCCCTAAAATCCCGCTATCCATGCAGTAAATCGTGATAAACTATTAGAGATACACAATGGTAGTTTCTTTATAAAATGGTTAGTAGTTCTAAATTATTTTCTTGTGTCCTTTGTTGCAGATTTGAGTTGGAGTGCATCAAAATAGGTGACAGAGCAGGAGAATGCGTAATGTGCAATATGGTATGCAGTGCTGCGCCCATTAAAAGTTAGTCGTGCGAATTGTAATTTTTTAAAAGATGTATTCCTACGCGCGGCCAGGCAACAGAGGCCAGCCCGGCCGATGTACTGATCAAGTAAGTCGCTGCAGTGTACTGTTGATATAGTGACAAAACCCGTCGGCAGAAAGTACTTCGTGACACCGGTAGATCGCATGGAACAGCTAACACAGTGCCAGCAAAAGTGAAGTAATATTTCGTAACTCGCTCACCTGCATGCTACGGAGAAGTCACGCACTGCAGTTACGACCGAGCCTAGCAATCTGTGGTTGGGACAGAGCGAACAGGGTAAAAGCTGACAGGACAAGTGCGATGAAACAAACTTACTCGTCCCCCTCCAGAAGGACTACGTCAGAAGCGTAGCTGGAAGGGTATAAGTAATCGAGCTGAGAGGCCAAAAGCATTCAGGTACGCCACCATTCCGGAGAGAATGATGGGCATCTGAGTTTCACGGAAAGCATCACCTGACATTGAAAGTGGAAACTGGATGGCAACCTGCTGCTGGTTAACTCACCAAGTTCTGGCACTAGGGGTGGCGTACCTGTGGTGTCGCAGCTGCAGGAGTTGAGGGAAGCTTCGCCGATGCGGGGAGCAACTTCGGCCGACGGACTGCAGGCTGTCTAAGATAGGCTGGGGAGGCGCGCCCTCACAGCCTCCTAGCCACCTGGACGTCTTCGGCCGCTGTGCTGGTCTTCCGAGAAGGGGTGAACGTGGCATGGCTGCTTGGTATCAGGACACCTTGCGTCGGCTATCGCAACCAAGTGTACGGCATGGGGACAACGAACATGAGTGAGGGTGCTTAGCTGACACGACTCAGGAGGGTTGGTTGGTTGTTTGGGGAAGGAGACCAGACAGCGAGGTCATCGGTCTCATCGGATTAGGGAAGGACGGGGAAGGAAGTCGGCCGTGCCCTTTGAAAGGAACCATCCCGGCATTTGTCTGAATCGATTTAGGGGAATCACGGAAAACCTAAATCAGGATGGCCGGACGCGGGATTGAACCGTCGTCCTACCGAATGCGAGTCCAGTGTGCTAACCACTGCGCCACCTCGCTCGGTACTCAGGAGGGCCTGGGCTGCCAGCAGTCGTCTTTGCGGTCGGCGGCCCAGGCGTGCAACGGAGCGGCTTACGCGACCCAGGAACGGGCGTCACCGGGCGTGAGTGGGGCGTCAGCACATCCCGCAATCGGATGCATTTGCAAGAACACAGTGCGGCACTAACCGTGTGCGGCACTGAGGAGGGCCGCAATGCTGTGTAAGCACTCCATCTTCAGGCCAGAAGTGGCCCATCGGGACCATCCGACCGCCGTGTTAACCTCAGGTGAGGATGAGGATAGGAGTACACCGCTCTCCCGGTCGTTATGATGGTTTTCTTTGACCGGAGCCGCTACTACGAGGGCAGTTCAATAAGTAATGCAACACATTTTTTTTCTCGGGCAATTTTGGTTGAAAAAACCGGAAATTTCTTGCGGAATATTTTCAAACATTCCCGCTTCGTCTCGTATAGTTTCATTGACTTCTGACAGGTGGCAGCGATGTACGGAGCTGTTAAAATGGCGTCTGTAACGGATGTGCGTTGCAAACAACGGGCAGTGATCGAGTTTCTTTTGGCGGAAAACCAGGGCATCTCAGATATTCATAGGCGCTTGCAGAATGTCTACGGTGATCTGGCAGTGGACAAAAGCACGGTGAGTCGTTGGCAAAGCGTGTGTCATCATCGCCGCAAGGTCAAGCAAGACTGTCTGATCTCCCGCGTGCGGGCCGGCCGTGCACAGCTGTGACTCCTGCAATGGCGGAGCGTGCGAACACACTCGTTCGAGATGATCGACGGACAACTCAGAGCTCAACTTGACATCTCTGTTGGTAGTGCTGTCACAATTGTTCACCAGTTGGGATATTCAAATGTTTGTTCCCGCTGGGTCCCTCGTTGTCTAACCGAACACCATAAAGAGCAAAGGAGAACCATCTGTGCGGAATTGCTTGCTCTTCATGTGGCTGAGGGTGACAATTTCTTATCAAAGATTGTTACAGGCGATGAAACATGGGTTCATCACTTCGAACCTGAAACAAAACGGCAATCAATGGAGTGGCGCCACACCCACTCCCCTACCAAGAAAAAGTTTAAAGCCATACCCTCAGCCGGTAAAGTCATGGTTACAGTCTTCTGGGACGCTGAAGGGGTTATTCTGTTCGATGTCCTTCCCCATGGTCAAACGATCAACTCTGAAGTGTGTTGTGCTACTCTTCAGAAACTGAAGAAACGACTTCAGCGTGTTCGTAGGCACAAAAATCTGAACGAACTTCTCCTTCTTCATGACAACGCAAGACCTCACACAAGTCTTCGCACCCGAGAGGAGCTCACAAAACTTCAGTGGACTGTTCTTCCTCATGCACCCTACAGCCCCGATCTCGCACCGTCGGATTTCCATATGTTTGGCCCAATGAAGGACGCAATCCGTGGGAGGCACTACGCGGATGATGAAGTTATTGATGCAGTGCGACGTTGGCTCCGACATCGACCAGTGGAATGGTACCGTGCGGGCATACAGGCCCACATTTCAAGGTGGCGTAAGGCCGTAGCTTTGAATGGAGATTACGTTGAAAAATTGTGTTGTGCAGCTAAAAGAGTGGGGAATAACCTGGTGTATTTCGATGCTGAATAAAACAACCCCTGTTTCAGAAAAAAAATGTGTTGCATTACTTATTGAACTGCCCTCGTATTCGGTCGAGTAGTTGCTCAGTTGGCATCGCGAGGCTGAATGCACCCTGAAAAATGGCAATAGCTCATGGCGGCCCGGATTGTCACCCATCCAATTGCAGGCCACCACCGACAGCGTTGAACTTCAGTGATCTGACGGGAACCGTGGTATCCACTGCGGTAAGGCCGTTAGCAGTGCTGTGTAAGGCTACGTCAGTAATTATCTGTCAGTGGTACCACTGTTTCACTGCACGCTCCGACGTGTATCTGCCTACACCCTCACCATTTCTTTCGCTCAACTTGATCTGCAGCGGATAGGCACTTGGTGCAGGGAGTGGCAACTGACCCTTAACATAGACAAATGTAATGTATTGCGAATACATAGAAAGAAGGATCCTTTATTGTATGATTATATGATAGCGGAACAAACACTGGTAGCAGTTACTTCTGTAAAATATCTGGGAGTATGTGTACGGAACGATTTGAAGTGGAATGATCATATAAAACTAATTGTTGGTAAGGCGGGTACCAGGTTGAGATTCATTGGGAGAGTGCTTAGAAAATGTAGTCCATCAACAAAGGAGGTGGCTTACAAAACACTCGTTCGACCTATACTTGAGTATTGCTCATCAGTGTGGGATCCGTACCAGGTCGGGTTGACGGAGGAGATAGAGAAGATCCAAAGAAGAGCGGCGCGTTTCGTCACTGGGTTATTTGGTAACCGTGATAGCGTTACGGAGATGTTTAATAAACTCAAGTGGCAGACTCTGCAAGAGAGGCGCTCTGCATCGCGGTGTAGCTTGCTCGCCAGGTTTCGAGAGGGTGCGTTTCTGGATGAGGTATCGAATATATTGCTTCCCCCTACTTATACTTCCCGAGGAGATCACGAATGTAAAATTAGAGAGATTAGAGCGCGCACGGAGGCTTTCAGACAGTCGTTCTTCCCGCGAACCATACGCGACTGGAACAGGAAAGGGAGGTAATGACAGTGGCACGTAAAGTGCCCTCCGCCACACACCGTTGGGTGGCTTGCGGAGTATCAATGTAGATGTAGATGTAGATGTAGATCCGTAGGGACCCATAACATGCCAGGTTGTTACAGCAGAATCCTTATTTGCTGCAGCGGTACAGCGGAATTATCGACGCCAGTATGGGATGCCAAAACCGCCAAAAACAAGCAAAACGAGGTGGACAGAAAGCTATAAAAAGAGAGTCCTCGAAGTAAATGTACCCCTGTGTCTCGAGCAAGTGTTGATAGGGCGTAATCTGCGCTTCAGCACAATCCCCAAAAGTCATTTCTTTGCGCCATCATGCAGATTGAGAAAGTAAGATCTATTATCCACAGTGTTTTGATAAGCGGTTACGCCTTCTTGTGTACAAAGTGCAAATGGTCCAAGCTTTTCAGCCAAACGTTCGTCCTTTACAGTATGCATTATTATATTCGATTCTGGCCTCGACAGATGCTGACGATGAGTATCTAAAAATTTGCTAGTTTCAGATGAAGCAATGATCCACATCGTGTGGCCTCTCAGGTTTTCTTGGCGTGATTGATTAATAGTGTGCTCCTGAGCGTACACCAGTACGAGGGGGAAGTGGCGGGGGGGCACCACTAGCAAAAGCAAGTATTGTGATGTGGTTCGAAGGCTTTAAAAAGAGACAGAACACTCGAAAGCACACTATTAAACGTTCGATGTGTCTGTACATGTGAATCACCACAACATTTGGGGCTCTGAAAACCCACACAATACACGTGAACATGTCCGTCATAACCTGAAGCTCAATGTCTGATTTGGCCTAATGTACAGTACGGTGATTAGACTCATATTTCTTCCCAGAGAATATTATAACACGTAATGTTTATCTGGACATGTTAGAACTGTTCTTGCTACCACAGGTCGAAGAACTGCAGCCGTCCGTCATCTTCCATTATGATGGGCACTCCCACACTGGAGTTCGACTGTGTCTTAATGTGCTGAATGACGCATTTGCTGAGAGGTAGTGATGGTCCCATAACGTGGCTGCCGCGCTCTCCCGCTGTCACGCCATTAGACTTCTGTTTGTAGGATTACGTCAAGGATCACGTGACACGATACCAGTCAATGACACTGCTTCCACTTGCACGTGGATCAATGAAACAATCTGAGCTGTTGGCGCTGCAATGCTGAGCTGCACGTGGGCAGAACTCAACAAGCGACGAGTGGGGCACACATTAATATTCTGACATAACAGGAAAAACGTTAGAGAGCTACTGAATGTTTCACAACAAACCGCAATGCTGTTGCTAATATTCTTTGCAATGACAGAAGGAGTTTATGGACACACTGTACAAATATGTCTACATGCCATAGCCAGTCCCAAGAGCGGTTGAGAAGGAAGGAGAGGAAGGAGCAACTACTCTTTAGAAAACATTGGTTCACCTGGCTCGAATGATAGCACCTTGTGTTAGCCCCTGCCATGGTTACAAGCGAAGACTGCAACGGTCGACAAGGCAACGTGGAACTAGGCGCTTCCAAAAATGAGTCGAAGAGCGGAAGCAGCGAACCTTTCTGCTGCGGTTTCATTAACAGAGAAGAAAAGGGCAAATCTCTTACGCCCCTGTCAGCATTCTAGTTAGACGGAGTTTTAAAACCAAGTCCCCCACGGTGGAAGTTTCGCGATGGACTGGTTACCCATTCATGAAACAAAAACAGTAACACATAAATCTCTAGGGAATAAGACAGATAATTCTCAAAGTCGGTGACAAGGCCATGACAAAGGAAAATGAGTTGTTAAGTATATATTATCTATAGGTATGTGGAATATAAGAGGAGGTTAAATGCCAAGATTCTGAAATACTTTATGAAAAATCGCAAAAACTAGTAAATCAATATAACAAAACTGATCATTTGTTAACATTACGAGACTTAAGTGTAGGAATTGCAAAGGTACCAGGAGTAGATACAGTAGGCACATTTGGTGAAATAACTTTAAACGAAAATGGTGACACATTAAGAGATTTCACTACATTTAATCAGCTAAAAATCACAAATACTTTCTTCAGTAAGAAACAAATAAATAAATACACCTTGAATGCAAGAGGTTCAAACATAATGGACTATGCCACAGCTAATTACAAAATAAGCGCTCCAGTTACTGATACTCATGTGTTTGAGGTAATGGTATAGTCTCTGACCATTTCCTACTTTCTTGAAAGATTGAACTATGGGCAAGATGGAGGGAACAAACAAATGTAATGTAAACGCAAAGCAAAACCTGGAACATTAAGTTCATCTTCTACACGAAAAAAACATAAGGAACTTATGTCAACAAAAGCTCGCACAGAAATTGTAAATGGTTCAAACTAAAGGCAATATTACAGAAGAATAGGAAAGATTAGAAACAACGATGTTGAAAATAACTAATGAGCCATTAGGAAAAAGTAAAGTACCAAACAAGAAAAGCGGTCTGAAAATAAGGAAAACAGAAACAGCTAACAATATTAAAGAAAACAAAGTGCTTGCAACGCCTATTTACAAACATGAATAAATGAAACTTGGGAAAGATATAAACAGAGATGAAATAAAATAAATAATTTAATGAAGAGATACTATAGTGAATCCTGGGAAAGATTCATTTCTAATGTTGAGCATGATATCCATGAAACACAGAATGTAGTGTTTAAACTTATGAAGCACATGAATAAAACGCAAAAGGATAATACAAGCATTAATATAATTATAGAAAATCAATTAATATACCACTATAGAAATTTATGGTCGTTTGAAAATAGTAAATAATGTTATTCTGTGAAAATTTATAACTCTGTGGATTAAATAGACAAAAAAATTAAAAGCTGCCGTAAATGTTACAAAAAATAGATAAGTTACTAGCCTAGATGGCATATATTCTTGAATAATAAAAAAGAGTAACCATTTTAGAATTTTTCTTGCTCCAGTTTTAAAATATACAGGTATGTTGGAAGAACTATTCTGTAACTGAAGAATGGAACATAGCTAAAGTAATTTCTGTATTTCAACGTGCATCGGGAAAGATACACAAAACTATAAAGGAATATTTTTACTAAATGTGGGATACAAATTTTTATGGGAAAATTCTTGATCAATGGCTACAAACAATCGTTCATGCAGTGATTCCAGAAGAAAAATCAGGCTTCATAACAGGGCTCATGTGTAATGGTAACACATTTATAATAAGACAAATTACTGAGAAACGTGGGAATTAAGCTTAAAACGCATTATTGATTTTGAGAAACGCTTTGATAAAGTAAAAAGGCCACTTTTATGGAAAATATTGAAAAGTAAAGGTATTTCTAAACACCTGATTTATGCCATAATATGTCTGTATGTAAATACAGAAATAGTTATAAGGTCAAGTTCGGAAATATCAGATCAAATTTTAGTAATTGAAGATTTTCAACAAGGGTGCAGTCTATATTGACGACCTAGTTATGAAGTGGAAAGATAGAATTCAGTATACCATTAAATACTCTGTTATATTCTGACGACCGGTTCATTAAGCAGGAAACAGAAGATAATTTACAAATGCAGTCTATAGATTGAGCCAAAATGCAGTGTATTATAACTTAACTGTATCTGCAAATAAGACAAAGACAATGACTTTTAAAGTGAAGAAAGTCAGGTCGAAAATAATAATAAAAGAGAGAATTTTAGAACAAGTATCCCACTTTATTTACATAGGATGTGTTATTAGTTTTAACTGTGACAGTTTTAACTGTGAGGAGGAGGAGGTTTATGAAGTGCAAGTGGAAGAACTTCGGAAAGAAAAACGAGGAAAGAAACACAAACGAAATTCTTTAAATTTATGGTTGTACCTAATCTTGTACATGGTTCCAAATCATTGGACAGAAGAAAACAAATAAAAATCATGTATACAAGCAGCAGAGATGAAGTTTACGGCATGTCTAATACACTGTAATAAAATCGATAAAATAACGAATGAAACAGAAATATAAGATTTAGAAATGTTTTCATTTAATTACAAGATAGAAGGGAATAGAATAAAGTGAAAGAGTCGTGTTGATAGAAAGTCAGAAAACAGATAACCAAAAAGGATTGTGAATTATTGGATGACTGTGAAGAGAGAACTAGGTAGACCTCGATGAATGATAGAGAATGGAACACGTGATTACAACACATAATTCTTAGAAGGAGATGATGATGATGATGATGATGATGATGATGATGATGATGAACATTTACAAGTTATTCTTCAGTGCTTTTTAATACAGAGGTGAATTAGTAGTGCCTAACCACCACCTTTTACGTAACGTATATGTAGAATTTCTTCTACATTGTAGGAAGAGTTGTCAAGGGGAACTTTTCATTTCGTTATCAAATTTAACTTTGCTACCTGACAGACATTTTACGTCATTGGGTAAGCGACCAAAAATTGTAATAGCACCATTGTGCACCCATTTTTCTGCTAAATGCAATCTTAATGTGGAATAATGCATTATGTTGATGTTCCAGCACGGTTTTGAGCAATGAAAACTTTCTTAAAGATGAATAACCCCATTAAAAAATCCCGTATATAACTGAATAAAAATATCCAAAATATGTTAGCTTTCTGATTTGTCTCTCTCCAACATTTCCAATGATTCGAAAAGCAAATCTGGCTGAAGTTGTATAAAGAGTTCAAATGCGTATTTTTTCCGATTTAAATTTTCATCAGTGTGGACAATTAAAAATTTTGAAGTTTCCATTTACTTATCATTATTTCACCATGTGTTACATTTGTCATTGGTGTAGTACAGTGCCGACCACGGCGCGGCGAGCCAAACTTCACGCGCACAGGATGTGCGGACAGCGTGTGGGCCGCAGCTCGGCCTGCCGCGGCATTTTCAGTCCTTCTCGGAAGTGTACGGTACAACGCATTATTTCGTTTAGTACTGAATTGCGACATTTTTCGGTCAGAACAACTCTCTTCAATTCGACAGAATCTTCGTGATAGTTCTGTTTACAATTCGCTATTTTTTCGTGGCAAAGTCGCTACAAGCCTTTAAAAATAAATTGAAATGACAAAAGAGAGGAATAAGGACTCTCAATATCTATTACGCAGTCGCATAAACGAAGGTACTGCAAATTTTCTATGGAACGACATTCGAGTATCATGGTAAAAGAATATGAAGATTTGGTAGACAACGAAAGAGTAAAAAAATTACAGTCGTCGTAAAATGGGATGTATTCGTCGTACATCAAGAAGCACTTAATGAGAAATAGCACGCTTGCAGTACTTGAAGAAGTTGGTGGTACATATAGCAAAAGATCTGAAGTCGTGCGCATTGGCTCAAATGGCTCTGAGCGCTATGGGACTTAACTGCTGAGGTCATCAGTCTCCTAGAACTTAGAACTACTCAAATCTAACTAACCTAAGGACATCACACACATCCATGCCCGAGGCAGGATTCGAACCTGCGACCGTAGCGGTCGCGCGGTTCCAGACTGTAGCGCCTAGAACCGCTCAGCCACTCTGACTAGTGCGCATTATTTCACTGTCAGTTGCTGCAGGCTTCCAAGGGAGAGCACGAAGAGAATGGAGACTTCATATACGGTACCTTTGCAAAGTTCGTTGTTGAATTTGTGGAGGAAAAAGGAGCGCAGGAACGAAAACTAGAACGTCCAGAATGGATTACTGACCTCGCACTGTAAGTGGACTTACTGCACACTGTCCACAATAAGACATTTCAAGCTTCTTTCTGATTCGATGGGGATTCATTTATAAAGAAAATCATGTTATAGATGGGACATATTCTGACAAACACATTCTAGTTCACAAAACTCACTATCTTAAAGGAAACGTGAGGTTTGAAGAATGCATTATGGATTTGAAAGCATTACAAGAATAGTTCCCTAAACGGTTTGAGTGCGCTGCCAAGCTTACATCTTTTTTCGAGACCGTTTGCTATTTTGGATGAAAGCGCTCATGTGCACATGTAACTTACTGATCAGAAAGGTAATACCAGTCTTAAAAACGAATCCCTTTATCGGCAAAGCTTTTCAGGATGTCTACATTTCTTTCAACAGGTAAAATTTACACGTCTCCACAATGAGGTTCCAAAACTGCTGCAGTATTTCGACCAACACACTTGCGTGGAAGACTTTTTTCGGTTATGGAACTAAAGAAGTCACGAATACGTGCCAATTGAATGCGAAAACTGTAGCATTGTCTGCGTCTGTCCGTAAGTCGACAGTTTGTACCGGATAATAATTATGTATCCAGCGCATCAAAAGTAATTGAATAATACTGAAAGATTGTCTTGTTTTTTATGTATGTTGTTGCGAAATGTGAAATATAAAACCAAGCCGTTTGCAGTACCACTGCATTGCCACTTGAATGGAGTGAGTTCGCAGCTTCCTACTCTTCCTCCTCCTCGCGCTCTGTCACTGTGGCCTCGTGGTGGGGGAAGTGTCCCAACCAAACTGAGTGGTATGGCGCTCAAGCCAGGGCACGCCTCACGGGCCGAACCTTGGCTACCCCTGCTGTAGTACCTTTGTACGTACAGAAATGAATATGTAGTCTTTTTTAAATTGAGAGTGAGACCATTCGCAAAACACATTACTGTTAAATTCATAGTTTCTTGTGTTGGAACGTAACAGAAGCCTAATAGGAATCACTGACAGATGGTTAGTGGTGGCTGCAGTGGAACAATAACGCAGAAAGGCAAAGATATGTCGTCGGAAAACACACAACATACTGAATTTCTCTAAATAAAAAAAAACCACATAAACACAGGAAATGGTGGAGGTGAAAGAGAATAGACATCTAAAATATTAGAGTGACTGTAAATGCAAAATGCCAAGTAGTTGAAGCTGTTGAAGCATGCCTGACTATGGAAGAGATGCACAGTCGAGTCATAATTAAGGCGAGTAATTGTCGTAATGTGGGAATGGGGAGATTTACCTGACGTACAAAAGGGCATGAGCACTGGCTACTGCGCCAAGGGTGGAAGCGTTTCTGAAACTAAGTTTGTAAACTGTTCGTGTGCCGCCATGGTTAGAGTATCCCGTCGATGTCAAAATGGCGCCATCCAAAACTGACACTGAGGCTACTGTTGTGACTTGGCAAGACAGCCAAGCCACTATGAGAGGAAGCCGAAGGCACGCATTATGCTCACGCAGGCTGGCGTGAGGTCTGGAACAGTTAAAGGAGTTGAGTCCAGTAAAAAAAGTACGTAGCTTCTGGAATACTTAACTTTAATCCATAATTGGTGAACATCGGTCTGACGGTACATGCATCACAAGATAAATAGCAAATGATAATGGCGCCTTGCTAGGTCGTACCAAATGACGTAGCTGAAGGCTATGCTAACTATCGTCTCGGCAAATGAGAGCGCAATTTGTCAGTGAATCATCGCTAGCAAAGTCGGCTGTACAATTGGGGCGAGTGCTAGGACGTCTCTCTAGACCTGCCGTGTGGCGGCGCTCGGTCTGCAATCACTGATAGTGGCGACACGCGGGTCCGACGTATACTAGCGGACCGCGGCCGATTTAAAGGCTACCACCTAGCAAGTGTGGTGTCTGGCGGTGACACCACAGCTACTATGATACGCCATAGGCCATAGATGTCAGGGGTGAACAATGGCTTTGTAGATGTACACAAGCGAACAGACGTGCGACTGTTGAACAACTAACTGTCCAGATGAACCAAGGGACCATCAACAAAGTCTCCGCAATGACCATTCAAAGAACGTTGCCGCATATTGGCCTCTGAGAGAGCCATCTGGTTCACGCAGCCATGCTGAGTGCTCTTCACCGGCAAAGACGGCTGGACTGCACGCCAGTGCCGCAGCTGGACTTCTACTGAGTGGCGGGAGATGGCCGTTTCAGAACCAATCATGTTTTTTGCTCCATCTGGTAGTTGGCTATTGGCGTGTAAGGCGTGAAATGTCTTAAAGGAAACACCCAGCGACAATCGTCGGAAGCGCCAAGGTCATAGGGCGTTCTACAGATTATCTAGTCATTCTGGAAGGTACACTACTGGCCATTAAAATTGCTACACCAGGAAGAAATGCAGATGATAAATGGGTATTCATTGGACAAATATATTATACTAGAACTGACATGTGATTACATTTTCACGCAATTTGGGTCCATACATCCTGCGAAATCAGTACCCAGAACAACCACCTCTGGCCGTAATAACGGCCTTGATACGCCCCGGTATTGAGTCGAAAAGAGCTTGAATCGCGTGTACAGGTACAGCTGACCATCCAGCTTCAACACGATACCACAGTTCATCAAGAGTAGTGACTGGCGTATTGTGACGAGACAGTTGTTCGGCGACCATTGACCAGACGTTTTCAGTTGGTGAAAGATCTGGAGAATGTGCTGGCCAGGGCAGCAGTCGAACATTTTCTGTATCCAGAAAGGTTCGTACAGGACCTGCAACACGCCGTCGAGCATTATCCTGCTGAAACGTAGCGTTTCGCAGGGATTTAATGAAGGGTAGAGCCTCGGGTCGTAACACATCTGAAATGTAACGTCCACTCTTGAAAGAGCCGTCAATGCGAACAAGAGGTGACCGAGACGTGTAACAAATGGCACCCTATACCATCACACCGGGTGATACGCCAGTATGGCGCTTCCAACGTGCGTTAACCGCGATGTCGACAAACACGGATGCGACCATCGTAATGCGAAAACAGAACATGCATTCATCCGAAAAAATGACGTTTTACCATTCGTGCACCCAGGTTAGTCGTTGAGTACACCATCGCAAGCGCTCCTGTCTGTGATGCAACGAGAAGGGGAACCGCAGTCATGTTCTCCGAGCTGATAGTCCATGCTGCTGCAAACGTCGTCGAACTGTTCGTGCAGATGATTATTATTTTCCAGACGTCCTCATCTGTTGACTCACGGATCGAGACGTGGCTGCTCGATCCGTTACAGCCATGCGGATAAGATGCCTGTCATCTCGATTGCTAGTGATACGAGGCCGTTGGGATCCAGCACGGCGTTCCGTATTACCTTTCTGAACCCACCGATTCCATATGCTGCCAACAGTCATTGGATCTCGACCAACGAGAGCAGCAATGTCGCGACACGATAAACTGCAATCCCGATAGGCTGCAATCCAACCTTTATCAAAGTCGGAAACGTGATGGTACACATTTCTCCTCCTTACAAGAGACATCACAACAACGTTTCACCAGGCAACACCGGTTAACTGCTGTTTGTGTATGAGAAATCGGTTGGAAACTTTCCTCATGTCAGCAGGTTGTAGGTGCCGCCACCGGTGCCAACCTTGTGTGAATGCTCTGAAAAGCTAATCATTTGCACATCACGGCATCTTCTTCCTGTCGGTTAAATTTTGCGTCTGTAGCACGTCATCTTCGTGATGCAAAATTTTAATGGCTAGTAGTGTATAATGGATCAACGCAATTATACAGGGTGTTACAAAAAGGTACGGCCAAACTTTCAGGAAACATTCCTCACACGCAAAGAAAGAAAATATGTTATATGGATATGTGTCCGGAAACGTTTACTTTCCATGTTAGAGCTTATTTTATTACTTCTCTTCAAATCACATTAATCATGGAATGGAAACACACAGCAACAGAGCGTACCAGCGTGACTTCAAACACTTTGTTACAGGAAATGTTCAAAATGTCCTCCGTTAGCGAGGATACATGCATCCATCCCCCGTCGCAGGGAATCCCTGATGCGCTGATGCAGCCCTGGAGAATGGCGTATTGTATCACAGCCGTCCACAATACGAGCACGAAGAGTCTCTACAATTGGTACCGGGGTTGCGTAGACAAGAGCTTTCAAATGCCCCCATAAATGAAAGTCAAGAGGGTTGAGGTCAGGAGAGCGTGGAGGCCATGGAATTGGTCCGCCTCTACCAATCCATCGGTCACCGAATCTGTTGTTGAGAAGAGTACGAACACTTGGACTGAAATGTGCAGGAACTCCATCGTGCATGAACCACATGTTGTGTCGTACTTGTGAAGGCACATGTTCTAGCAGCACAGGTAGAGTATCCCGTATAAAATCATGATAACGTGCTCCATTGAGCGTAGGTGGAAGAACATGGGGCCCAATCAAGACATCACCAACAATGCCTGCCCAAACGTTCACAGAAAATCTGTGTTGATGACGTGATTGCACAACTGCGTGCTGATTCTCGTCAGCCCACACATGTTGACTGTGAAAATTTACAATTTGATCACGTTGGAATGAAGCCTCATCCGTAAAGAGAACATTTGCACTGAAATGAGGATTGACACATTGTTGGATGAACCATTCGCAGAAGTGTACCCGTGGAGGCCAATCAGCTGCTGGTAGTGCCTGCACACGCTGAACATGTGTACGGGAACAACTGGTTCCCCGTAGCACTCTCCATACAGTGACGTGGTCAACGTTACCTTGTACAGCAGCAACTCTGACTCTGACGTTAGGGTTATCGTCAACTGCACGAAGAATTGCCTCGTCCATTGCATGTGTCCTCGTCGTTCTAGGTCTTCCCCAGTCGCGAGTCATAGGCTGGAATGTTCCGTGCCCCCTAAGACGCCGATCAATTGCTTCGAACGTCTTCCTGTCGGGACACCTTCGTTCTGGAAATCTGTCTCGATACAAACGTACCGCGCACGGCTATTGCCCCGTGCTAATCCATACATCAAATGGACATCTGCCAACTCCGCATTTGTAAACATTGCACTGACTGCAAAACCACGTTCGTGATGAACACTAACCTGTTGATGCTACGTACTGATGTGCTTGATGCTAGTACTGTAGAGCAATGAGTTGCATGTCAACACAAGCACCGAGGACAACATTACCTTCCTTCAATTGGGCCAACTGGCGTTGAATCGAGGAAGTACAGTACATACTGACGAAACTAAAATGAGCTCTAACATGGAAATTAAGCGTTTCCGGACACATGTCCACATAACATCTTTTCTTTATTTGTGTGTGAAGAATGTTTCCTGAAAGTTTGGCCGTACCTTTTTGTAACACCCTGTATATCTATGGTTGGAGACCACGTCTACCCCTACATACAGTTTGTTTTTCCTCAGGACAATGGCATCTACCAGCAAGATAATGCAATGTGTTACACAGCTCTCTGTGTACGTGTGTGGTTTGGAGAGCACCAGGATCAGTTTATCACACTCCCGTAGCCTCCAATGGATCGTCAGCTCAGAAACCTACTGCAGCTGGCGCTAGAGGCGGCATGGCTCCACATCCCTGTCGGTATCTTTCAGAACTGACCCTCTTCCTGCACATCTCGCAGTGACCTCTGCTGCAAAAGATGGTTGTTCAGGATTTTGACAGGCTGTCACATCAGTGTGAATGAACAGTGTAGGTTCTGCCTCTGAGATAGAAATGATACCTTTTGAAAAATAACAAATAAAACAGGCAGACCTGTATGAATAACACAAACTCATATGGGAAACAATTACCAAGCGAAAAACGGAAAACGAACTTGACACGGTTTTACCAAACGATTATACAAAGGAAGCGAAATTTTTCCCAGAGAATAATTACATTATTGCTAACACTTTGTTTAATATTCATGAAACAGTGTGAAAGAGATACATCAGCTGATAAGAAGAAAATGCTATGGCCACCGTCCACTGAGAGACTGAATGTCTGCTTGTGGCATTGTGGGCAAATGGCGACGTAAGAAAAATATGTGAGCGGAGCGGAGACGAATGGGAATCATTCTAGGGACGGTACGAGCCAAAAATGGGGAAACAGGGAACAATCATCAAGAGAATCGAGGAAGCTGATCAACTGTTCACATGTAACTGTCGAGAAGATCTCTGAAAAGTGGTTAAAGGATGCTGAAACCACCAGTAGGCGACAATGTGTTGAATGTTCAAGCCTCATCGCAAAACGTAGAGTTTGGAGGTTTCCCCGTTCACTAAATCAGGATAGGAAGCGATCTGTGGCAGAAACGATGACAGTGAATAAATCTAACGCAGACACAAGTGTTTCGGCACTCGCCATTTAACAATGGGCTTTGCAGAAGACGACTGATACTACGTGGTCCCATGTTGACTCATCAGCATCGTCAATTATGACTGAAGTGTGCATGTGATCATCAAAATTTGAACGAGAAGCAACGGAAACAACGTCTTGCCTTGTCTGACAGATCACTTTTCTTGTTATGCCAGGTCGATTGTCGTGTTCGGGAAAACACGCACAACGCCACAGGTGCAGGCTAGGCAGGGAGGGGAAAGGGGGGAGGTGGCAGTATTAGGTTATCTGGCACGTTCACCTGGGCTTCCATAGGACATGTGGTAGTAACCAAAGGCACTGTGGCAGCTTTGGTCAATGCGAATATTATTGTGGACCACCTGTGTCACTTCATGCTTGATGTCCCCCCCCCCCCCCAACAGTGTTGGCACATTCCAGCAGTACACCACCTAGTAATAAAATGCTCTAGCACACCTGAGCCACTGCATAGCAGTAAATCAGTATTTATGTCATTTTCAGATTAATAATTGCACCTATCACAAGTCGCATACTTTTAGGGTGGTTAGTTCCTTAAAGTATATGTAGCAAGAGCAAGCCGTTAATTCTTATTTTACCCTGGGCAGCAGGTCAGGTTTGAAGTGTGGATGCGTGAATGCAAAGTGGTTAGTCTGCATTGACATGCGGAGTGCTCTTCGTAGTGCACTTACACCCATGCAGAAAACATCAGGTTGTAAAGTTTATGATGTGATCGTGGAAAGACTGTTTGACACAGAGAAAAAACATCCAACACACTGATGTGTGTACATGTTAAGGTACCATGTATAAAAATATCTACACTTATACAAGTTACCTCTGTATGTATACACAGATATACAAAACTTAAGAACCAAAGTAACTTTCGCGTAATGTGTCGCTTCCAAGTAATGTAGCTGAATGAAACTTGGACCAAACATAGAAAGAACTCCTACATTGTAGTACAGAAGGTAACTGAAAGAAATACTCAATGAGATGATTAGAAACGACACTTTCATTGAAAGACAATAATTACACTGAAGTTGCCACAATTTATGGCCCTCTCGACATTATAAAATGCAGAACGTGGTTCTTAATACAGTTCTCAATAGAGTGTGTGATCGCCACAGATGTAAATGTGCACTCTGCAACATGATACCATGATGGTCACAACGATGATACGGATTTCTTGTGGTAGGACGTTCCATTTATCCACCATCGCGGTTGACAACTGCTGAATGGTCGGCGGTGCATGCCGACTTGCTGCATTACGTATCCCTGACGCATTCCATATGGGTTCGATGGGATTTAATTTGGAGGAACGGGCAGGCTATAAGATTCGCCAAATATGATATCGCGCCAAGAGCTCCCCTCCCTGCCCTGTTCGATGCGGTCGTGCAATGTCGTCCATGGAAATGAAATCAGGGCCAAACGCACCCCTGATAAGATGCACATGGGTAAGGAGTATACTGGTACAATAACGTTGACTAATGAGTATACCGTATTGAAAATTTGTAGGTCAATATGTCCATGCAACATTACGCTTCCACACACCATAACATGTGGAGAAACCAAATGAACATGTTCGGTTTCGTTCCTGGGTGCATGGTGTCCCAACCTCTCGTCATATGTTCTAGGTGAAAAGTTAATATTAGTAAAGGGGACATCTCCTAACCGTTTCCTAACCATCCTTCCTGCGTGGGCGAGGTCAGCTTTGTTTTTCCAAATGGGGACTATACTTTTTTATTTCATATTCAGGCTCTACACCAAAACACAAATACGGTTTGTTTTCCGTTAGTGGAAGCTGACAAATATCAAATGCGCCTGTTGTTTCAATTAAGGATACAGGGTACTTTACTGGCTCAATGTTGTGTAAAAATTAACACCTATTTCTGCCAGGCCCTGTTTATAATGCATATGTTTTACACTTTTTTTATATTAGGTAATGCAGCACACTTTCTAAATAAATTAGAAGTATTTTGAATATTTTTGAAAATGCTTAGGGTTCTTTAAAAAAGTTCAAAGAAATTGATGCAATTTTTTTCCAAAAATGCTTCCCTAAATTGAGGTACCATTTAAACGTATGCTATACATTTGAAGGAGACCAAATTTTTATCAGATATGCATGACAAGATGGCTAAGGTACTAGACCTATTTAATTCCACCTCTTATGTATATTATAAGGATAAAAAATGTCACATATTGCATTTTAATTTTTATACTTTTTTCCCTAATAAAAATGTTATTTTTTCTATAGTTTAGTTGATTCTGCAATAAAGCTTAGGTCATTCCTGAAGCATAGTCTTCATCCTGCGGTATTTCTTCATCTTAAAGCTTCCTCTTGCCATTACTTTTAGGACTTCGTGCTTCTTTGGTAACTTGAACAGCGAATCTTTCAGCTTCATGCACCTGTTGTCTGTCACACACAAGCAATTGATCTTCCATATTAGAGCCACATTTTATGACTAAATTTCTCAGGAATTCCAACCTTCCCATCACTCCATCATTGAAACGTATCACTGAATCTAGTACACCAACTTTTAATGTATTTAGACCTACAAAAGCATTATTGGGTAATCTTTCCCATATGCAATGGCTGAAACTGTCATTTGTATTCTGAGTGCCCCCATGAAGACATTTACTAAACAAAACAGCGTCACTCAGGTCTATAAAAACTGGTTTTATTTCATTCATAACAGGCTCAGGAAGATAATGCTTATGATGGTATATTTGACCACTTTCTTTTGCTTTTTGGTAACCACACCAAAAATCTGCTCCTTTAGGGCTAAGTCCGTGAACAGGGTGGTCATCTGTGGACAACTTATGAACGTCGGTGGCCCACACAGACTTTCTCATTGGTGTAACATTATTCAGAAGTGCAGTTCGTCTAATGGTCAGTCCATAATAACTCTGAAGAAGGTCTATTTCAGTTTCTGACAATCTGCCTCGGCCTGACAGAGATTTTCCGTCATATAGCAACTTTACTTTCATTTATCTTCGTAGTTTCCTCAATCTAGCAACCATCATCTTTTGCACATGGCCTCAATACTACAGCTTTGTTACCAAGGTATAACCATAAACATTGAACTCATTACTTCTATTGAAAGCTTTAGAGACCCCATCGCCTAGGTACTTCGTATATCTAACGTTATAAACGGGCACAGATCTCTGAAATATTTTTAGAGCTCCATCACACTCCATACTTCCACCGTAATCATCATAATTCTTAGAACACTGATGTTAAAAATGCCCTTTAGTGCTACTATGGCAGATGTGGCAGTACTGAGATAAGTACTCAACATCAACAACTTTTCTATTCTCCAGAGAAATAGCATTTACAACACCATTCAAGGAACTATGTCCTCGATGTTGCCACGTCCCATCAAGTGCACCGGTAATGTCCCTGGTGCCACTAATATTTACAGTTTATTCTACAGCATGTTCCATAGATGCTTTAGACACAACCGTTAAGATACCTAAAAGTACTTGCTGAACTTTCTGAACCTGCTGGGAGGAGGAGGAAGGTCCATCAAACCACAAAACGTTTGAGCAGCCTTTTTTCGTTTGCCTATTGCATGCACAGCATACACTGACTGCAAACTCACATCATATGAATGATGCACAATGTTCTAAGTCATTTTCGAGGTAGATTTAATGCAGTATCTACACAGAACAACTAATTTTGACGCTAAACCCTTCCTTCCTGCTACTTTTTTGTTCAGTTATTTCCAGACAGCCATCACCATCACATTGTTTACATTTTGCCACTTCCTTTATCAAAGAAGATAAGATGCCCACATCAGAAACAACAAATCCAGTACAAACAGCGTCAGTGTTAACACAAAAATTTGAATCACCAGGGCAATGGCACGTGGGAGTTTCTTCCCTGAAGATCTGATACATAGGTTACTTTCAACAGTGTGGCTTGCTTTGTTTGTTAATTGGTTACCACAGAATTTCCTTTTATTGAATTTCTTGATGCGTGGCATAGTTCATATTTATTGCACACTATAGGATATGTACTTCCACAAATATATGTAGCACTTTGGCAACAAACATTCAGTAACAAACTGCTTCAGCGAAACAAAAGTAAATACCAGCAAAGATAATCATTTACAGACACTAGAAACCGACACTGTTACCAACATATACAATGTATCATACGTATAATCGCTGGAAACCGAACGTTCGCGGTTCTTTTCGAAATAATACTAGTTTCTGTAACAGAAATAAAGGGGGTGTGGCAACATACATGACCATAACTTTAAAATTTGGTATATGTAGGTCATTTATCATTTGAAACCCTATAATGTATATATCAATGTAATCAGGAACGACTATAGAATTTAATAAAGTCATAAAAAATTTCGATTTTTCCCCACCATTTATAAGTACTCTGTATCCTTAAGAACCGATACTTTTGATTTTACATTTCAATTACAATATAAACATAAACCTTTGTGTTCTGACAGTTGATGATTATGTTCGACATTTACTACAGTGTTACAAATTTCACTGCACAGTACGGTATGGTTATCCATTTCAATGTGTGGTTAAAAACTAAGTATAGCATGATCCGGATGCACAGACGTCTATGTAACACTTTTCGATTCCCACTGAAATTCTTAATATCGATGAGTCCCCTTATCTCTCACCGTATGAGTGCTTGATTTCGACGAGTATACATGGCAGATGCTCCTGTCACCACAACTTCATGGACGTTTTATATTATTAAATTAGGTGTAGTTTGTATTTCGCTAGTAGCCACGTAGCGGTCAGTGCGAGAGTTTTGGTGGTTGGATGGAAACACATCGAAATCAATCACTCTGATGGTGGGGTTCCAGTGCGGCCACCGAAATCAAGCATTCCGATGGTTTGGTTGCGCCACAGTCAGTCCTGTATGGATGAGGAAAGTATGGTACCATACAAATAGCTCATTTGCCAAAAAGTGTCAAACATTATTTTTATTTTTTCAGTCACATTTGCAACAGGCAAGTAACGTTTCAACATCAGTATCAGTCGTTAGAACACAAAAGCTCTCACTTCCATCGTAAATGGAATGTAGAATCAAATGTATAGGGGAACCCGGGTTCGATTTCCGATACTGCCATGGATTTTTCAATTGTGGTAGGATGGGTGAGTGGTGCTCTCAACCTCTTGAAGCCAGCTCAGAAGCTATTCCACCCGACTTCTAGCGGTTTAGAGTTCAAGAAACCCGACAACAAGGGGAACAGCGGTGTGTTGACCTAATGCCGCTCCACTCCGCATCCGACGTCACCAATGGCAGAGGATGGTGAGTCGAAGCTGATTGGAACGTCCAGAACTAGGATGCGGAATTTTACGTTGTCGAACGGCGTCATCTTCACGAGAGGAAAGGGGGATAGCGACCAAGCGGGTGGGGTGATCGGCGCACATCAGTTGCACCTGGCAAAGAATAGAAGCTTCCACAAATGACGTCCTCATCCCTCCACACCGTTCCCACCATCATAACGCTGAAACCAACTGCGGTGCGGCACGCTACTTTTTACCGCCCTGCCAGTGTACAGCAATGTTCATTTGCCTAGCTAAAAGCTGTAGTAGAAAATACTAGACCACTACTGTCTATTGCAGGTCGCAACATACATGGAATTGTCCACTAAACGGGATGTGGCTAGCTACTGAAATAAAAGTTTTAACTTCACAATGTAAATTTTCAGGTGTATTTTTACGATAAAGATAACAGTTAATACTGCCAAGTCCATACTAAGTGGCAACACAATGTAAAGTTCACACGCACACCACAATCACACACGTAGCCAGTTTATGGTATATACACCCGTTACCGAAGTTAATAGAGTTCACCGGATCGTTTAGTTATGAAAATGCTCGCTCAAATGTTGTGCACTCTGCTCTACACGTAATACCTGTTCCAGTCTTAGATCGCACAACACGCCACGCGGTTTTAACTAACAGTCAAAAGCAATAATTTTGATATTCCGTCCAAAATTCTACACGACTTCCACTATATCGTTCACTTAAATACACTCTGTACTACTTCGCGAACTCGTAATTACCATTTTTCCGCGATTTTACAGTAGTTTCGTCGGATCTGCTTTCAATGAGATGTTACTAGTTCGAACCCTCAGCCCCGACCCCCCTAGATCACACCAAAGGCTTTGTTCCCAGCATAGGTTGGCGCGAGCCTGCATTTTTCTGATTGGCTGATATCACAAACAGCAAATCAGGTTGCAGTATTATCCCGCGCTAACCCGCGCTTTACTTCAATGACCAATCACAGTAAAACATTTCTTTTTATGGCAATTGCTAAATCAATAAATTTAGAAAAGTATCAAATATAAAATTACTCCTTCTGAAATTACCGATCAATTTGTGTTCTACTCACGATTTTTAGTACCATAAACTGACTGCACATTTAATTGTAGTAAATCCCCTGTATAGTTTAACTGGTACTTCGTGAATAAACAAAACAATTTTCATTTACTTCTGTTCTTCTTCACTCATACAACACTCACACTGCTAATTGCTACTCATATAAAACAATTATAATTATGCAAATACATTAAATATTAATCAAACATAACTTTACAACATTGTTTTGACAACGTCTGCTAGTACTGTCCATCAACTGCTGACCTCTGCCGCCTACTAGTACAACTATGTGCAGCTCTGTAACTCAGGTCCATGTCAGCTGGTGACATCTGTCGGTGACTCATGCCTATGACGATATCGTCCTAATAAGTGACAGGAGCGAAGCGAAGGCGCTACGCCTCACAACTACCTTTTCATGGAGAGAGGGCTACAATCTGAATTTTATGCTCTTTTTACCGCGTCTCTCAATGAATCAGTTCTATCTAATCTGTTTTTTCTCTTTCTGTAGAGTTCATTGTACCAAATGCAACGATTATACGTTTCCGTACCTAATGCACACAGCATCTTCTGAATTAAATTTTCCAGTGCTCTATCTACTGAAAACACTTACCTCCCCATATTTCACTGGACCCCTGCGTTACGTATTCTGTGCGCATAATGACCTTTATTCTAGTGGGCGTAAGCTCTGCAACAATGACGATAAAATGTGCATAGCCATTAGCGTTTAATCTCTTAATTACCGGTAAATGTTTTGGAGGCCACTTAACGTTCAATCTCGTTATTAATGGCGCATATGTCCTCGTGAAGCGCCATTAATGTCGCACATTGTGGGAGGGGGAGAAGAGGCTAACGACCTACATACGAAGCCAGGAGCGCTCTCTAACCAGCGGAAAGACTTGCTGATCGTAAGTCACTGATTAGTATTTCTAGAAAAACTGGCTTCTTAAAGTGCAGCGCACTGCTGGCAGATTTTCATATCAACATTGAACACACTCTGTACTCATTCATTTACATGAAGAACTAGAGAATACTGATTGCGTGCATTCTTTCAGTCCCTCAATAATTTTTCTCATTCAGTCAAAACATACGAGAGACATACAACGAAAGCAGAAGAAGAGATATCAAATAGGTTGGTTCAGATAGTTCAAATGGCTCTGAGCACTGTGGCACTTAACATCTGAGGTCATCAGTCCCCTAGACTTAGAACTACTTAAACCTAACTAACCTGAGGACACCACACACATCCATGCCCGGGGCAGGACTCGAACCTGCGACCGTAGCGATCGCGCGGTTCCAGACTGTTGCACTTAGAACCGCTCGGCCATAGCGGCCGGCGTCAGGTTGGTGGCGAGATCATTGACGTTAAAGCTTAAGCTGGAAAAGGACATCGACAGAGTACTTGTCAAGGAAACTATACCGGCATTTACCATAACTGTTTAATGGCAGTCAAGGAGGATCTGTCTTGTGGAAGCGGAATAGTTGCACAGACTGTCCAACAAAAGTTCTCTAAATTGATCTAGGTTTCCGTCTCTTCGAGCTCTATGTTATGTTTGTCTATGTGTTATTCTGCAACAACAACCTACAAAAATCCGTGCTGGTTGGCACATGGACTCAAACAACAACGTCGAGATTTGTACTGTCTGTCTGTGACACAGGCCTGATTGTGCATTTATGCTGACTTATAATGCTGATACTCAACGTATAAATTCATCTGCTAACCTGTAATGGTCCAATATTAACGAAAAACGAGATCAGAACAGCACAATCACATCAGACTAAACCGACGATACAGAGTGGAGTGAAGCAATTCATGTGTAAGTGTCTACACAGCACCTCAAGTCCAGCCAGGTACATGTACGTGTCTCCATTGCCCTTCGGAACAAAACAGATGAAGTTTTTCGACCTGAAATCTCACTGACTGAAGTAGAATTGCCTTCCGTGATGAGTCACGAACTGAGTCCTGATGACCAGCAAAGACATATCTGGAAACGCCCCGGACAGCAGTGGGATACAAACCCTAATGTCACCTGCTATACATTCCGACAACCAGGAGTTACGGTCTGGGGTTCTTTTCTTTTCATAGCGGGACCCCTTTGGTTGTCAGTCGCTGTACCTTTACAGGAAAGCGGTATGCCGACGATATTCTGCGCATCGTTTTGTTGCCCTTCACAGCAAGCTATCCTGCGCTTATATTTCAGCAAGACAATGCCCTTCCGCACACTTCGAGAGTTTCTGATGCTTGTCTTCGTGCTTACAAAACTCTACCTGGACGAGCAAGGTGAAAACACTTTCTGATGGGTTACGAGCGAGGCTTGGGAATTACTTGTGTTCCCAGGCAGTCTTGGCGGGCAAATTCCCGCGTTTTCTGCAAAATCATAACTGTGATTGGCTTGGCGCCAAGTATCTCCATTGGTGGAACAGTAGTGCTTCGGCAATAGAGTGGAATTTTCCACCAGTTTTCGAGTTGCTGACTGGCACGTTTAACCACAGCCATTGTAGTGGGGGCGGTAATGTTCTGTGTTTGGCGTGTACGGGTGTTCTTGGTACAGTGGAGTCCTGCCTTTCAGTCGGAGTAGGTTACAAGACTGAGCTCTCACTGCCTTGGACAACCTGCCTTCCATTGGCTGTTTAATATACTTTCATTTAATTGTACCTGTTTGACGAAGAGCTGAAGTTTAGACTTCAACATAACTTTCCGAGTACAGTTGGCATTTGGGCGTTCTGTGTACAAGCGGCCTATGTTTTCCGTCTTGAGCAGTTTTGGTTGAAGTTGACTCTATCGGAGTTACTGTGTGACTTCGCATCAGTGATTGTTTGACGAGCCTTCTTCGTCTCCCACAAAGATGCATTTGAATTGCTAGGACGTCTTTAGTCTGGAACAACCAGACCAGGACAATTTGTTTAGGGCTGTACTCGCGACGTTACCATCACCACGACAGGACGTCGAAGCAAGCAGCCATCGCCTCCGGTACGCCAGATCGTGTCCTTGCAGTTAAGAAGACAACTTGGTAATGTATGTCCGCAGCACCGGCAGATTAGGGAATTTTTCTATCTGATAATCAGGGCTCAGCAGAGTGCGCCTGTTCCCGTCTTTCTACCATGATTCTGTCTTGGGTGCTCATTGTCTGAGTTCTCACTACTGTAGCAGCAATTAGTGTTGCGTTGGTTGGGTGTTTCTCTTAAGATCTCAGATGCAAGGAATTGCCTCCACATACCACTTGTCATAAATGTCACAAGCTAGTTTATGGACAACTTCACCTTCACAGCATTTATTTGAGTATCCAAATTGACATACTGGAATGTTTCATGTGTTTTGTTTATTATTTTGAGTTTAGTCGTAATAAATCAAATTGTTATTTTGAACAGAACTTTCATTCTGTAGATCGGTAGAGCAACCCTTTCATTTCTCACTACGTCAATGAAATTTCCTTTATCAAATTAATTTCTATCAAATTAAATTATTGCAGGTGCCAAATTCTTCTCTACTCCACTTGAGGGTCGATTATAGTCCACGTTTCC
Organism: Schistocerca americana; assembly: GCF_021461395.2. Taxonomy (NCBI): domain Eukaryota; kingdom Metazoa; phylum Arthropoda; class Insecta; order Orthoptera; family Acrididae; genus Schistocerca; species Schistocerca americana. The sequence continues at coordinate 787,093,433 of NC_060122.1, read as the reverse complement.
ATATGAAGATTGTAAAGAATTTAGTGTTAAATACACTGCTAGTCCCGGCCCCTCGGCAGTTCATAAATATAGATGGCACCCCTCCGAAGAGTTGTCAGACACATTTTGTCAGGTACTGTTAGCAATCTTGTTTTTGTGGTGTGTATCCGGAATCTGGCAAAACAAATACTACTTATCAAGTCTTTCATGCGATTTCCACTATCGATGGAAAGTGTCGGTTTGTTTCCCGTTGCCGCGCGGGATTAGCCGAGCGGTCTGAGGTGCTGTAGTCATGGACTGTGCGGCTGGTCCCGGCGGTGGTTCGAGTCCTCCCTCGGGCATGGGTGTGTGTGTTTGTCCTTAGGATAATTTAGGTTAAGTAGGGTGTAAGCTTAGGTTCAAAAAATGGCTCTGAGCACTATGGGACTTAACTGCTGTGGTCATCAGTCCCCTACAACTTAGAGCTACTTAAACCTAACTAATCCAAGGACATCACACGCATCCATGCCCGAGGCAGACTTCGAACCTGCTACCGTAGCGGCCGGGCGGTTCCAGACTGTAGCGCCTAGAACCGCTCGGCCACTCTGGCTGGCTGTAAGCTTAGGGACTGATGACCTTAGCAGTTAAGGGGCTCTGGAAAGGCTCAAAATCATGAAAAGTTCAATTTTTACTTTTTTGCGTTTTCTGAATCTGCAGACTATTACCTTTTAATAGATATATAATTTATTCAATTCCGAAGACTACAACCATTTAAAAATTTTTTTTGAAATGTGTTCTACATGGGCGTGACCCACTGTGGCGCTGTTAAACTGCTGTCAAATGGTGTTATTATTAACGTCCGTGTTCATCAGGTACATTTTAGTGATGTGAGATAAAGTATGTGTTGTGGCTAACCTGTGATGGTTCAATATATATCGCTGGTGTGATTGTCGATTGTTTCATGTTTATTTACTCTGTCGTTATCTCGAAAATATTCGTAATTAATTCTGTTTCTTGAGTCTCTGTTTTGTTGAAGTATAATAATGAGTAAAAGTAAAGTTATTAGAAATCCTCTGAAGGCTTTTAAGAAAAGGAGAAATGTTGGAAAGCCAAAGGTATGTGTTATTACTGTAAACAATAAAGACGATAACCAAGTGAGTGAACCTAACCTCTCAAGTACACCTGCCCATAGCAGTCAAAGTGGGAAAGAAAGTACTTCACAGAAGAAGCTTGGTTCAATGAGTGAAAACTATGAATGTTTTATGGGCGAATCGGATGTGAATTAAATATTTGATATGTCGGTTCTCAAAGGAATTTTTTCAAACTGTGTAAGATGTATTCATTGTAGTGAAGTTGGTCTGGAACTCTCCATAATAAAGCACGTAGGACTTGCTAATGAAATACAACTGAAATGTGATAAGTGTTCATACATGACCACCTTTTGGAACAGTGTTGCAGTAACTGCAACTGAAGAAAATGGTAGCAAAATCTACGAACACAACAACGAGCGATGCTTGCTTTAGACAAGGAACGCCTTCGGGCTGCAGACAGGGCTGTAAAGAGTCTAGAAATACAAGCAAGAGTAAACAGGAGGAGGAACAAGAAGAAGCTGGAGGAGGAGTTTGCAGAGGATGAAGATAATCCATCCTATGGGCCTGGAATGCACTAAAAAGTTAATCCAATCTTTGTCGCTCGATTCCCAAAACTTTTATTTTCTCATACTAATTACATGTTTTCTAAGGATATTCCAAACATATTTGTTTCAAACTTTCAGTAAATGTTACACAGTACCTTCTGCATAATTTAACACAGTCTTTTTCCAAAAAAACTGTATATTTTTGAATATATAAATAAAAAATTGCAAAAAAATGTTGTGAATTTTCGTTACAATTGAAAAAAAAATCATCTTTAATAACTGAACTAAAATTTTGTAAAATCCCTGTGTTAAGTTGTAGCCCATATTCCAATAAATAATCTGTAAAAAGTTCAACTTCCTACCTCAAATACTTTGTGAGGAAAGATGTAATTTATAAGCGTTATTTTAACATTGCAAGTATAGGGCGTTCCGGAGCCCCTTAAGTCCCATAAGATTTACACACATTTGAGCATTTTTTTCCTGTTAGAAACAAAATTATTTTTAAAGTGGAATTTTACTGGCCTGTTAGACAGAAATCCAAAATTAGTCTAGTCAGATATTTAGTGTACCGTTATACATTAACAGGGACATTAAAACACAGCGAATAAGCAGTAGCCCAGCAGCGAAAGCACCGCCGCGCCGACTGCTGTCGCCATGCAGAGAAGCGTTTCTCAGTTGCTGCTGGAGTACCAGTTATTCTTCGTGCTTTACTGTCCCTGTTAATACATACAGGTATAACAAATGTTGCACTAGATTAATCTGGGACCACTCTAAGGAATGGGCACCTACAATTCCACGTCAAAAATAATTTCGTTTGTAACTGGAAAGAAAGCGACGCTTCCCAACGAAACTGGGGGTCTCATGAACGACGTGATGAGCCGTATTTCTTTGTGAAGCCTCCAACTACACATCGCAAAAACTAATTCCAAAACTTTTAAATATTTGTCGAAACACCAGAGAACATCCTCCTGATGATGTGTAGGGGCGAAGGGAGGGAGGGGGCCGGCCGCTGGTGGCCGAGTGGTTCTAGGCACTTCAGTCTGGAACCGCGCGACCGCTACGGTCGCAGGTTCGAATCCTGCCTGGGGCATGGATGTGTGTAATGTCCTTAGGTTGGTTAGGTTTAAGTAGTTCTAGGGGACTGATGACTTCAGATGTTAAGTCCCATAGTGCTCAGAGCCTTTTTTTGGAGGGAGGGGGCACAGGCAGCATGCATATTCGGTAATGAAACTCGTGACAAACAATACCCTACTTCGAATTTTGCGAAGAGTTGAACGTCCGTACCTATACCCGCTAGAAGAAAGAACGATTAAATGTAGCAGTTCAGAAAGGAATTCAATATCCAGCAATAAAATAGTTTTCCCAGTTCCATAAATGGTTAGTAAACAAAGTTTTAAATCTAACCTAAAATCATTTTTTCGGGAAAAACTCTTTCTATTTCAAAGAAGAACATTGATTTAAAAACTTAAAGCCATTTAAAAAAAGTGGTACTGCAAAAACTTTTGCTTGAGCATATGTAAGACTTTAAAATCCTTCGACATTTCTACATGTCATCGTCAAAAACAGGCCTTTTCACTGCAGAAATACAGTAACATCTGACAAGTGTGAACACTGATTTGTAAAGATTCAGCTGAAAGATGATAGCGGTAATATTTCATATAATTTACATCATTTTACGATGTACAGAGCTTCGCAATCGTCTGGTGTTGCTGTATTTCTATAGAAAAAAGGCCCATTTTGGACGATAGCATGTGTACATGTCGGAGGATATTAAAGCCTTACATGTACTGAAGCAAAATCTTTTGCAGTACAATTTGAAAATGTCCGAAAAGTCGAAACTGCACTTGTGAAATAAATAACTTCTACAGTCAACGGCGAATATGATGTACTTTAGAAAATTCTACATGATCGTGAACCCCGACACGAGAAGTTAATCGGCGTGTCCATTAACGTTAAATTTAGGCCAGTGTGCCATTTACGAACTTGTGAATGGCCAGCATGTACTAGGCGGCCTGGGTGGGCGAGCGGTTCTAGGCGCTACAGTCTGGAACCGCGCGACCGCTACGGTCGCAGGTTCGAATCCTGCCTCGGGCATGGATGTGTGTGATGTCCTTAGGTTAGTTAGGTTTAAGTAGTTCTAAGTTCTAGGGGACTGATGACCTCAGATGTTAAGTCCCATAGGGCTCCGAGCCATTTTTTTGAACCAGCATGTACTCATCCACTAGAACGAAGCATCTACAAACATCCACTTGCGAAGTGACTCGTTCGGCGAAGTAAATGGTTCAAAAGATCTGCGGAACATGTGACTACCAATTAACTGGTATTGAAGCATGAATAGGATCTGTGTGTCATGTTTGAAAGTGCAAGGACAGCAGCTGTTCGCTGGCAGTTGAAATCTGAACACACACTGGGCATCTGCAAGCTCGAGTTCTTTGGTGCGACAGCGGTAGCCTCGCGCGCGCTTTGATGGCTGTGGCGCCGCTGCTGCCTGGGGCCCGGGCTGTTGACTCTGACGTCCTGCGCCATCCCATGTGGCTAACCGGACCAGGGGGCTTCACCATAGGCTGCACTGAGGACCACGTCCAGGTCACGCAATGCAGGGCACGAGGTTAATCAGGATTCAGGCCGCGTGGCTGCACCTCAGCACGTTAACCACGGGTGAGAGCCACCGAACTGCACTTACTTTCTGCACCAGATTGGCTTGGTGGCAGAAGACAGCTTCGCTCTTGAGGTAGAATCGCAGCTCAAGACTTAATAACAGCACTATCAACATTAGTTGTAGGTTTCTGGTTGGGTTTCATTGGGAGATAAACAATAGGTTTCGTCAAATTTTTATCTGTCTAGGTTATACATTCCCTGGCCTGTGCTACCTTTTGGTAAACTGTAAGATACCTCTGAATATTCCCGCAGTGGAAAATTGAGTTTTTCGCTTGAGAGTTTTTCTTAGCACAGATTAATCAGTGTGCAAAGAAGTTGGGTACGGTGGTACTAAGGAAAAAGGAGACGCGGTTGAATTTCTCTGAGGCTATAGATACTGCGACAAGGAATAGCTTTTTAGGCAGTTCAGTCGAAGAGGAATGGACACATCTAAAATGGGCAATGACAGCAGTTGCGAAGAAAGACGTAGATACAAAGAAGGATAACTGCGAAGAAACCAGGGGTAACAGAAGAAATGCTTCAGTTGAGCAATGAAAGAAGGAAGTACAAAAATGTTCGGGGAAATTCTGGAATATATACGTTGTGCAGGAAAGTTAAAGCGAAAAAGCTCCATGAAAAATGTGAAGAAATCGAAAAATTAATGACTATCGGGAGAACTGACTTAGCATATACGAAAGTCAAAACAACCATAGGTGAAATTAAAAGCAAGGGTGGTAGCATTAAAACTGCAGTGGGAATTCCACTGTTAAATGAAGAGCTGAGAGCAAATCGGTGGAAACATTACACTGAAGGCCTTTATGAGGGGCAAGACTTACCTGATGCCGCGATAGAAGAAGAAATATGAGCCGATACAGAAGAGACAGACGATCAAGAATTAGATTCAGAATTTGAAAGAGCTTTGGAAGGCTTAAGATCGAATAAGGCAGAAGGGGTAGACAACACTCCATCAGAATTTCTATAACCATTTGGGGAATTGGCATCAAAGCGACTATTCACGTTGATATGTTGTATCTATGAGTCTGGCGATATACTACCTGACTTTTGGAGGAACATCATCCTCTCAATTCCGTAGATTGAAAGTGCAATAATTATCGCACAATCAGCGTAACCAAGTTGCTGACAAGAATAATATACAGAAGACTGGAAAAGAAAATTGAAGATGTATTGGATAACAATCAGTTTGCCTTTAGGAAAGGTAAAGGCACCAGAGAGGCAGTTCTGACGTTGTGGTTGATAATGGAAGTAACACTGAAGAAAAATCAAGGCGTATTCGTCGGATTTGTCGAGCTGGAAAAAGCTTTCAACAATGCCATATGGTGCAAAATGATAGAAATACTGAAAAAATACGGATAAGATATAGGAAAAGACAGGTAAGATGCAATGTACAAGAGCCAAGAGGGAACAATAAGAGTGAAAGACCAAGAACGAAGTGCTTGTATTAAAAAGCGTGTAGGACAGGAATGTATTGTTTTGCTCCTACTTTTCAATCTATACATCGAACAAGAAAGATGCAAGAGTGGAATTAAATTCTGGGTGAAAGGACATCAATGGCAAGATTCGCTGATGATATTCCTCAGTGAAAGTAAAGAAGAATTACAGGATTTGCTGAATGGAATGAATGGCCTAATGGTTACAGAATACAGATTGAGAGTAAATCTAAGAAAGATGAAAGTAATGGGAAGTAGATGGAATGAGAATAGCGAGAAGCTTAACATCGAAATTGGTGATCATGAAGTAGATGAAGTTAAGGAATTCTTGTAGCTACTCAGGAAAATAACCCACGACGGAAGGAACAAGTTGGACATCACAAACAGACTAACACTGGCATAAGAGCATTCCTGGCCAAGAGAAGTCTACCGGTATCAAACATACGCCATAATTTGAGCACAGCATTGTATGTTAGTGAAACATGGACTGTGGAAAAACCACCATACCAGAAGCGAATCGAAGCATAAGATATGGTGCTATAGAAAAATGGTGAAAATTGGGTGGAGTGCTGAGGTAAGGAACTAGGAGGTTCTCCGCAGAATTGGCGAAGAAAGGAATGTATGGGAAACACTGACAAGAAGGGACAGGATGACACGAGGATGACAAGACTCGTGTTAAGACATCAGGGAATAACATCCATGGTATTAGAGGGAACCGCTGAGGTTAAGAGCTGTAGAGGAAGACAGAGACTCGAAGACATCCGATATGTCATTGAGATCTTAGGTTGCAAATGTTACTCTGAGATGAGGGGAAGGGAGATTCGCGGCGGGACGTATCAAACCAGTCAAAAGACTGATGACTTAAAAAAAATAGGGAGAAGAAGAAATGTTAGCGTGACGTTTATCGACAAGGTCCTCATTTATCTATTTTACATCATTCTCTGAAAAAAGTTCTCAGTTTTCTCTACACATAATTATTAATATGTTACCTAAATCTGGTTCAGTGGGTATGGAATTTCCTTCTTTTAGTTGTGAATTTGTTTAATTGTCAATATGCATCTCGGTTTTGCTCTGAAAGTCCCTTAAGATCTCGTTTTCTAACAATAGTTTCATGTCTTTGGGCATTTCTTGGTATTTAGATAGCTTCATTTGTGCAAAAACTGCTTTTACTTTTGCGATTGTACATATAATTTCTTGCTTCCTTGAAGGAACATGAGGGGTATATATAGTAATCCTACGTCTAGCAGTTGCTGTCCTTTTTTGTAAAATCGAATCACTGTAATGACAATAGAGTATAGCAAAAAAATATTAGAATAACAGTTCTGTTATGGATTCACCTCCACTTAACATTTTGTCACACATTTATAACAAATTATGCAGTTATAGATTCAGATACAACAGATACACACATATATACAATGGACATCAATATAGTTAAAATATAGTTAATTATACAGATATGATGGAGCAACTGCAATATCACTATTGGTTACTTGAGTTACGAGAAATGTTAACAAAATCAGGTAAACATAGTGTTGTATGCAATTAGAGAAAAATTAATTTCTAATAACTTTCAGCACTGGGAGTTGTAATGTGAAGATTGTTTGATTTAAATACAAATTATTTCTAGGACTATGCAAAGTTATCACAATTTCTAATCGTTCACCTTGCAGCTGACAGCTTCAATGGTTCATGCCAGTTTTAACTATGATGTGGCCTGCAGTAGTTATCACGACTACAGATCAACAATTTGCGTAGCCATTGAGGCGTAGCACCGTATAACGATCCTGCCTTGGAGGCGGTTAAGTGGGAGATGTCCGCCCCTGGTAGCTGAGTGGTCAGTGCGACGTATTGTCAATCCTAAGAGCCCGGGTTCGATTCCCGGCTGGGTCAGATATCTTCTCCGCTCAGGGAATGGGTGTTGTGTTGTCCTAATCATCATCATTTCATCCCCATCGACGGGCAAGTCGCCGAAGTGGCGTCAAATCGAAAGACTTGCACCAGACGAACGGTCTACACGACGGGAGGCCCTCGTCACACGCCATTCATTCATTCAGTGAGAGATGTGTCTCAGAGCTGGATAGTGACAGATGGTGATGCGAGACTGGACGCGCACGTAGTTTATGTATCAGCCGATAGAGGACAATATTGGATAGGGGGACTGTGATTTTAGTTTCGATTGTGCCCACTACAGAGCACTAAAGTAATAGAATATTTTTTTATAAATTGTTCTAGTATTTTCATAAAGTGTTATTATTTCCTTTTTGTGTATGTAAAATGTTGTAAATGTGTTTTAGCAGTACGAATGATGCGTGAGGGTGTTTTAAGGTTAATATGAAGATAACTGTTTAACGAATTATGTAGTAGGATTTAGTGTGAGAACATTTAGAAGAAGTACGGATATGGGCAAAGGGGATTTTTGTGGAATAGGTTTGTAAAGTAAGTTTATGGTAAAGGGAAAGTTAATTCAGGTATAAGTAACAATAGTAAATAACTTTATGCATAAACAAAACTTCAGCATATTAGATAATTACGTCGGTAAAAAGTGCAGTCGTGAGGTTTACTATTTTGCGATTGGTTATGGAAGAAAAGCGTGGACTGACGCAGGAGAATGTTGTTTTGCTATTTGCTGTCGAGTAAACTGACCAATGGTAAAGTAATATTCTTCGCGCTCCTTTCTCTGCTGGCAGAGAAGACTTAGAGTATTCTAGAGGAGGAGTGGAAGCCTAGCCATGAAACAGAGAGGACGTGTGTAGTAGCAGTTCCGATTGAAATGATAAGTTGCCGGATCTAGCAGTGTTTCATACATCTAAAGTGTTGGAAAGTGACTGCATAATTATTCCGATGTGTGTGTAGAAATTTCGGAATTTTTAAGTGAATTTTGTGACGACAAAAGACATATTCCGCGTGGCGTATTGAGCAGGTCGGTGGCTAAAAACTGTGACTGCATTTGGTACCGACAGACCTAATACTTGGCGAGCATTATCAATCAAAAACCATCAGTATTTTTGTAACTATTACGTTTTCGGGAAATGCAACACCATAAACTTGCAAACGTGAGTTAAAGGGATTGTGAGCGACTGTGTTAAGAGACTAGCACGGGCTTGGCAGTGATACTTGTTCACCTAAGTTTCAGAATATATTAATTGAGGTCAAAATTTCCAACTTTTCATTCCGACTTTCTCCCGGAACGTAGATTTGTGACTTTAATTGCAGCCTGGTTCACGTCGAAGTACAGTAAGTTTCACTCGGCTTCCCTACTGACGATCTGCTGAGACAATGTTCACAGGTAGGTGCAGGTACGTCGTAAAGGGACGGAAGGAACTGCGCCGCGCACGTGGTAATGACTCTCACGGGTGCTGCGAGGTCAGAATTAACCTGGTGTCCTCTACAGATGACCTTGTAGCATGGTGTCATGTTGACGAAGCCTATCACAGCCACTTGAATTTCGTATCGTGACATGAAATGAGTACTGAGATGTGACCTTATTTCAGTGCCACAGTAAACATTGTTTGATATTATCGGTTGACTTGCGCTTTGAAGATTCTAAGAAAACTCCCACTGGGTGCAGACTGACAACCTTGAGAAAGTACGAGTGGAGTACGTACATGCCCTGCTTCGGAACACCATCTTACTTTCCAAATGTTACTGAAGGTATGGCTATGATTATATTACACAGTCAAAGTCACAAGCACTGCAAGGCTGGAAGTATCTAGCTGCCGTGACAGAAGGCGCGCGGATCACATCACCACCAAACTTGACGAGTGGGCAAACATGACAACAAGTCTCGTTGACAGAGCCAGATGGATTTGCACGCCGGAGTATCTAGACGTCGAATTAAAACATCTGAAGCACGCTTTTGAGAAAAATGGCTACTCAAAGAAAGAAGTAAGCAGAATTCTCCACCCAAAGAACAAAAAGCCTAAGAACAAGTCCGAAAAACTATGGAAGAATACAGTCTGTCTCCCTTTTATAAAGAAAGTAACGGATCAGATTGGAAAGATTTTAAGTAAACATGATATTAGACCTGTTTTTAGACCAACGAAGAAAATTTGTCATGTTCTTCGGTCTGTAAAAGATAAACGCGCTCCTCTATCAGCCAGTGGCGTATATAAAATTCCGTGTACATGTGGTAAAGTTTATGTTGGAACAACAAAAAGAAGCGTAAATACACGGTTAAAAGAACACAGAAGTATTTGCCGATTAGGAAAAACAGATAAATCGGCTGTAGCAGAACACGCATTTCAGCCAGGAAATCATCAAGTGAAGTTTTCCGAAACAAAAATTTTATCCACGACGACGAACTATTACCCACGGCTTTGTAGAGAAGCAATTGAAATATATAAACATAGGGATAATTTTAATCGGAAAGAAGAGACCATGAAACTTAGTGATATTTGGACAGTAGCACTACAGAATTGCTAGACAGTTTTATCCGTGACGAGATTACGATCGATAGTTAAGTTTTATCTCTGACAAAGTTTATCTCTGCATATCACGTGTAACTCTGGTCACGCCCACTTTCTACGATATATAAGTCGCTCTCAGACGTCCGACTCGTCAGTCGGCAGGACTCACCGGAGGAGAAACACCCCTCTGAAGATGCCCAGCGCAGCTCTGGACGAAACGTTAGGAGCTGGAGAGTTTCATGGACCACGACCTTCCATCCCGGAACGTTTACCAGAAGATATGTCATCCGGTCGTGAAAGCTTTCATACTATAAACATGACAACGTTAAGTGGTCTTTTGTTCGGCAGCAGACAGATCACAGTTCATAACCAGCTGGGTGCTACCGTCAGTGGAATGGTCTTTACTTGGAACCTGGTTCGAGGACAGCTGCGGGCTGACAGAATGTGGATAGCAGCACTAAGCGAACGGGGACGAACTATTTGGTGTTGTATGATGCTGAGAAGTATGTCCTGCAGTCTGTTCACGAACAGTAGTTCAGCCTAGTTTGCAGACATACACCTGTGGAGCTGATTTGCACTTGGTGTCTGTTTACATCAGGGCAGTACGCTAAACACTCTGTGACGCCATGATACAGCCATAGTCAATGGCAACTAGTCAGTGTCCTCTGTACTCCCTCCGTTCGAAATGCTTCTGAGTGACATAGAAATTCAATGTTTTCCACATAATCAGCCATGGACAAGCTACATTTGTCAGCTGAACAGCACTAACGCGTCCAGCCTGTGACGGTCAGTACCACATTGATAAGGCTGCCATCTTTGCTATTGCAGTGTTTCTCGGCGTATTCCACTGATGAACTCCTCTCGGGTTATCAGCCGAGTAGTGGCGTCCTCTTGTCGCAACGTTTCAATGAGTTTCGTACCCATCTTCGCCAGAAGATAACCCGAGAAGAATTCATTAAGGCTGCCATCGTCCATCACTAGGATCAAACATGTGTCTATCACCTGACAACCCAGACACATGGGCAGATCAGTGTTATGGTGTTTTTTACCCGATTACGATACTGGGATGCAGTGCAGCTGCCAAGATTCCAATCGAGGGCTTCTTCAGCTTGTGCCTCTGGGGCGAGACACAGAAGCTGCCGTATTCGCAGTGACAGCAACTGATGCCGGGCCAGCAGCTATATCTGGACACGAGTGACTCCCTCTGATACAGCAGCGGTGGGCACAATATGCGCTCGCTTTGGAAATTTGTGGTAAAGTGTTATGGGACCAAACTGCTGAGGGCATTGGTCCCTAAGTTTACGCACTACTTAATTTAACTTAAACTAACTTACGCTAAGGACAACACACACACACACCGATGCCCGAGGGAGGACTCGAACTTCCGACGGGGGGAGCCGCGCGGACTGTGACAAGAGGCCTCAGACCACGAGGCTACACCGCGCGGCTAGACGCTCACTGCCGGTGTCAGATCCATCTCTTGGAGGTTATCACATCGGAGGTGGCGTGTTAGTCTATTTGTCAGGAATCAACACTAGCAGGATCGAGGAAGAATGTAAATAAACAGCAATAAAGAGTTTCTTGTACCACCAACTGCCATATTCAACTGCACCTGCATCTATCTTTGGCAGAGAATCACTATCCACTTTAAGCCATCCTGGAGACTCTGTTATATTGGGAGTGAGAACTGTGTCTTCACCATCATTATATTTAGTTTCAGAAGTACTGAAGAAGAAGATTGACAACCATCAGAAGACAGCAGCTAATTCCATCTTTCCGTAGGGGGGACATTCAACTTTATTTACCAGCAAATCTTTTAGCAAGGGAAAGGGTAGTGGATAGGTGGAAAAGAAGACTGATTGACGGAGAAACTAAAATAACAGGAAAAGGCGGCAGGAAGGCGAAGATGAGTGATGAAGAATCGTCTCGGACAGCAGCATCGTACGTAACTAACAGCGCGTACCTTAATTTTCACTCGTGGGATTCGCCACATCATTGGGTTTGGCCTTCCCCTACTTTTCCCATAATGTCTGAGTTAGATACAATTCTCGTGTTCAGTGTAAGGGTCCCAGGATCAAACGATTAATTCCTATAACATGCACTGAGTGCAATTTGCTCAGGTACACAGCCCAGTGGAGCAAGTGACATGATGCGATTTGGTTGTTATTTCATTCAAAACAGCATTATGTAGCAATCTGGGAAAAAGTAATACCCAATGAAAATAGTTAAAAGATACTATTTAGTTTGATAAGATAAGGTTAAACTGTAATACAGCGCTGTAGAACTATGACAAGTATAGAGTCCAAACGGTTTTTTTAACTGTCTTCATATCACGCTGCACTGTCTCAAAATGGCAAAAGCGCTGAGATACCTCAAGGACGGCAGTTGTATTCTCAGTTAAACGCCTCCAAGTCCCTCGAACTGCAATGTTCATGACATTGGTAGACCAACCAACAATAGTGAACGAAACAAAGGATGCGACATAGCGGGAAGAATTGTCACTTGTTAGGAACGCAAGTGCAACTAAAGAAATTAAAGGAATTTTATTTTTAAATGTGGCTTTGATGAGGCTGTTAAAGCACCTTTAGTGAGGACAGTTATGAACATAATGTGCGCAGCTGGTATAGCACATGCAACTGTAGGATAATCGAACAGCACAGATGGAGCTGCTTTAGCACCTGAAGCTGAGGCCAATCTTGTCAGAGGGCTTTTGAAGTGGGGCCACGGGCTAAATCTCTCAGAGCAAGAGGAATTGGTAAAGAATTACTCCGGAGTGAAAAGAGCGGGTTGTACAAGTTTGTATAGATTCCCGTCGTATGTCTTAAGATCGCTACCAAAGAAAGGTTACCATGCAGTTCTTACTGTTTTAAATGCATTTTTCTGAACTGCTAGGGTATAAAACGATGACGCAAAAGTACAATGCACAAACGGCAAAGTTCACACAGGCCTGTATCGCGAAACAGTAGGGCAGTGCTCGTACCATGCAGATAGTGTAGGTCACTTGCGTTCTACGTAAGTCAAGGAAGAGCTCAACCAAAAGCATTCTGTTTCATAGTTGCTAATGATAAGTACTAAACAATTAGTGTAAACTTATACGGGACAATTCAGGAAGGAATAGATAAGAGAAAATCGGATGATAGTGCTAGGAAGTCACCCTGATATCCGCTGGCTCCCGTGTAGTGGAGCCAAAAGCTGCTCACCAACGGAGAATCTACCGACAAAGGACAGAATCAATCATAAGCCAAAAAGCTTAGTGTGGATGCCAAATGGCAATAAAACAACCAAAGAACTGTAAATAATGTTATGGAACAGGTCAGTGTGAGTTAAGCAGGAGGACAGAAGGTGTGAGTAATTGTAACTTAATCAGAGCTTATGTTCCAGCCGACTTACAAATCGGATTTCAGAGGGCCAGAAGGAAGTGTACTGGAGCGAGCCGCAGCCACCAACAAGTACCGAATCTAAGACATTCGCAGCTCTTGCCGACTAACCATAATCGTTGACCTTCAGCAGCAGGAGGAGTGAGGTGCTACCACAGTTCCATATACACTATGTGATCAAAAGTATTCGGACACCTGGCTGAAAATTACTTACAAGTTCGTGGCGCCCACCCTTAGCCTCGGTTGCAGCTTCCACTCTCGCAGGTATACGTTCAACCAGGTGCTGGAAGGTTTCTTGGGGAACGGAGTGCCACACTGAGGAGAGGTATCGGTCGGTGAGGCCTGGCACGAAGTCGGCGTTCCAAAACATCCCAAAGGTGTTGTATAGGATTCAGGTCAGGACTCTGTGCAGGCCAGTCCATTACAGGATGCTATTGTCGTGTAGCCACTCCATCATAGGCCGTGCATTATGAACACGTGCTCGATCGTGTTGGAAGATGCAATCGCCATTCCCAAATTGCTCTTCAACAGTGGAAAGCAAGAAGGTGCTTAAAACATCAATGTAGGCCTGTGCTGTGATAGAGCCACGCAAAACAACAAGGGGTGCAAGGCCCCTGCATGTAAAACACGACCACACCGTAACACCGCCGCCTTCGAATTTTACTGTTGGCACTACACACGATGGCAGATGACGTTCACCGGGAATTCGCTATACCCACTCCCTGCCATCGGACCGCCACACTCTGTACCGTGATTCGTTACTCCACACAACGTTTTTCCACTGTTCAGTCGTCCAATGTTTACGTTCCTTACACCAAAGAGAGGCGTCGTTTGGCATTTACCGACGTGATGTGTGGCTAATGAGCAGCCGTTCGACCATGAAATCCTTCTCACCTCCCGCCTGCCATAGTACTGGCAGTGGATCTTGATGCCGTTTGGAATTCTTGTGTGATGATGTGGATAGATGTCTGCCTATTACACATTACGACCTTCTTCAACTGTCGGCGGTCCTGTCGGTCAACAGACGAGGTCGTCCTGCACTTCACTATCACATCGGAAAAAGCGGACCTAGCGATGTTTAGGAGTGTGGAAATCTCGCGTACAGACGTATGACACAGGTGACATCCAATCACTTGACCATGTCTAAGTCCGTGACCACGTCTAAGTCATCGGAGCACCCTATTCTGATCTCTCACGATATATAATGACTACTGAGATCGCTGAAATGGAGCACGATGCACCTAATACGAAAAACGTATGTTTTTTGGGGTGTCCGAATACTTTTGATCACACAGTGTACCACGGTGGACCAACAGCCCAAGCGAGATCACTGGCCCTTGATCGAGATGTTTCCGAGTAACACGACTTTTTCTGCATAGTCAGGCCCCCAGAGAGGTGCATATAAATCGCTGTGGCCAGCCCATCACTGTTGAACAGCTGGGCAGTAGTATGACGTCCAGCCAGTTCTGGCCTCAATCGCCGGATCTCGAACCGCTGTCAGCAGACTACCCAGACGCTTGGGCAGTTCAGTAGTCTCTCACCATCATGGTACTATGACGCTTGGGTCCAGCCATCTCCGCAGCTGCCGAGGTTCCAACGGAGGACTTCGCCCTGTCACACAGTGGTGAGATGCAGTCAATCGCCGACGATGTGTCAGTCTGCTGCTGTTGGAAACATGAGACTGTCTCTGATGCAGCAGCGACGGGCACAGTAGGCGCTTAGTACCACAGAAAGGGCCAGCACTGGGGGGCTCTACACACCAGGAGACGTCGCGTTGGCGTTCTTGCCAGGGTACATCAACACTAGCTGTTTCGAAGACTAATGGATGTAAATAAGCAGCAATAAAGAGTCTCTTGTAATAGCAAACTGCTTTCTCTGCTGTACCGACGTAAAGTTCTGAAAGAGGATCACCATACACACACCAAGCCACCCTAGATATATTGTTATAACTTGAAGAATAACCTTATGTTATTTTCCTATCTAATGTTATTCGTAAGTCAAAACCTTAAACATGGCTGCGGAACAACAACTGCGTAAATCTGAAGAGGTTGAAAAATCAGCCAGACAGCTGCAAATAAATGTGTGTGTGTGTGTGTGTGTGTGTGTGTGTGTGTGTGTGTGTGTGTGTGAGGAAGGAGGTTTTCAATGAGTGTTTTGGCTTGTCTCAAGCCAGATTGCAGTGTACCTCGTTGGTTATTGCATACAGTATTAGGCTGCGTAATTTAAGTTTAAAGTGTGATATTATCTTACGCTTCTAAGATTTTGATTTTAATGTCGACACGTTGGGTTACTTCCACGCTTGACCGTTTTCTAGTATGGTTGAGCCAATAGTGCATTGTAAATTGTGTGCTTTTGTAAGATCCATCTGCATGTTTCGCGGAAGACCTTCTATGAAGTTTGGAAGGTAGGAGACGAGTCACTGGCATAATTGAAGCTGTGAGGAAGGGTCGTGAGTCGTGCTTGGGCAGCTCAGATGGGAGAGCACTTGCCCGCGAAAGGCAAAGGTCCCGAGTTCGAGTCTCGGTCCGGCACACAATTGTAATCTGCCAGGAAGTTTCACATCAGCGCACACTCCGCTGCAGAGTGAAAATCTCATTCTGTTAAATTAATGTTGTTTATACTTCCTAGCAAATTTCTCTCGCCCAGTAAATTCTTTTCTTTTCCTGTTCCGACAGCCTAAATTCCACATAAGTGTCAAAGACAATATCTGTAATAACATTCGCTGCGTGTCGCAACCTTTGTAGAGTTTTATAAATGTTCAAGTATACCACTTCTTGTGTTGACGAATATTCCCACTCCATATGATACAGATTTATCGTTTCCAATTTTTCCTCTGTGCGCCATCTTTGACATACGTTGGTGTCATCTATAAGACTCTAGTAATCATCCGTAGACAAAATTTCATTGCAGACTCTTAACTAAAAGGCGTATTTCTTTTCAAATTAGTGTGCATCGAAGAGGGCCCAGTTACCTCTCACAGATGTAATTCCGACATTGCTGAATACTGTTACTAATTTAGTTCGAAGGTATGGGTGATGTCTTCGCATTTTGTGTTCAGTATTTCTCCTGTAACTCCCTGAATACAGCCTACAGTCACGTACCATACAGTCTGATGCGTGTCACATACACGTTGTATCACTTGCATTGCTTTCAGCAGCTGCATCCGTGACCTTGGACCTTTTCACATATTCAAGATTTTGTTATGGTCTTTAGTCTGAAGACAAATACGACGCAGCTCTTGTCTACCCTGTGCAAGACTCTTCATCTCTGCGTAACTGCCACAGCCTTCATACATCTCAACCTGTTAACTGTAATCAATCCATGATCTCCCTTTACACTCATTAGCCGCCATCCCCATTCTCCATCCATCACATTACCGTCCATTCCCATATAAACTATTGGTTGTGGTCTCAGATGTGCCTCATGAACCGACCTCTTTCCCTACTTAAGTGTGCCATAATGCCCTTTTCTCTCTAATTTGATTCAGTACCTCTGCATTATTCTATCTAGCCATCTAATCTTAATTACTCTTCTTCAGCAGTACATTTATAAAGTTTCTATTCTGGTCTTGCTTCTGCTGCTTGTTGTCGACGTTTTAATTCGATATCAGAAACGGAGAAACCTTAAGAATAGGCTGACTAATTTCTTTCGTGCTAAAGCTAGTTCAGATTTTCCATCCTTTCTACTTTGCCCCTCATCAGTCATCTTGCTGCCAAAATAGCAAAATTCATCTGTTGCTTAATCTCACTGCCATACCATCACCTGACTTAATTTTAGTACACTGCTATTGTTTCGCTTTTGTTAGTGTTGACCTTCTAATATGTTTCCAAGGCATTATCCATTCCGTTCCACTGATCTTCCTTGTCCTTTGCCACCTCTGATAGACTTAAAACTCTATCGGCAAAATGTAAATTTTTATTTCCCCTCGAAGAACTGTAATTCCTTTTCACAATTTCTACTTTGTTTCCTTTACTCTTTGTTGTATGTCCACATTAAATAAAACGGAGGACAGGTTGCGTCTACAAATTAAAAACGAAATAAAATTTGCAATATTTTTCAGAATTATCTGCTACGTTGACCACTTGAGACATTTTAACAACTTGTATTCGTTCTGCGATCCCGGACACTTGCCTTTAGCGTTTCTTGGGATTAGAACGAAGGTATATCTGAAAAATTTCACTATCTGACTGCGCATTTGCCTCTGGTTCCTCCTTATTAATTCCGAGCATAGCTCACGCTCTCGTACGAGAATGCGTGGTTAGTATGCGAAATGAGAAAGAAAAATGGGGGTATGGCTTGAGTGCATTATCCTCATGGTGGTCTGTAGTGCATGCTAGGATGTCATCAGTAGAAGATCATTTTCAGCTAAAGGCAGGTGGCAAGGTTTAAGTCCTGGACCTAGCCATAATTTTGACTAGCTATCAAAATACTATATTTTTTAATTTCTGAGTTAAAATTGTCTCAAAGAAATTGCGTTTTACGATTATGTTTTCTTAGTACTTGATGAAGGTGTAATATTCTCGGCGTTTCTGTATAAGACAGTGTTATTAGGCATAAAATCTAATTTTTTTGTATTTCCCCGTAGATAAACTTCCACCCTTTTTCCCGTGAGTACAGTTCATCCCTGAGTGGGTTTCTGGAGCATTAGATACCGGGATGACATACTTGGCAGATTTGGTGACTATGGCTGATAATACCTCCACTTTATAATGCAAGCTATTTTTAAATGCCTCGACGGAAGATAATTTTTGTTTCGTTTGTGGTTGCACTTATTGAACGTCCTTGACACATTATCTTCCAGATCAGTATGGTCTGTTTTATTTTCGGACGTTATTTGTTAATTATGGATGACACGAAGAACATTTTGTACATTGATAGAATTTCCGTTATCGAAAAATGTTTTTTTTTTTTTTTATAATGGTATTGCGTTATTCCAATTTTTGCATTCCAATGGAACACACCCATGAAATGACTACCTTATGTTTCTATGCAAACATTGTTTAAATCTTGGTAACACTAAACCAATGTTTTTGCGTGGCATTTCCCAACATAAAGTCTATCCCGATAGCTGAGTCGTTAGCGCGGCGGTCTGTGAAGCCAAGGGGCCCAGGTTCGATTCCCGGCTGGGTCGGAGGTTTTCTCCGTTCAGGGACTGGGTGTTATGTTGTCCTGATTATCATTTAATCATCATCAATGGAAGGCAACGGGAAACCACTGGAATCACTTCCCTAGACGGTCATGCGGTGGACCTCTCTGGCAAGGCTTCCCCCATGACACGACCTGCCGTAACACAGAGAGTGCCAACATAAAGACAACATTTTACTGGCGTGTACAGCATATTTCTACGAAGCTGTGAATCTTCACCTTTCTCGCGTACAACAATCTGAAGTTTCTCAGCAAAATTCTCCATCAAGTGTCTGATATTTTGCGGGAAGTATACTTAATGACTGTTCTAATGTGACTGACTCGTCTTATGCATACATTTTTCCGCCCTTGCTGTCATTCCGCGTAATGTAACACAGCCATAGTCCACCGCTACAGCAACGCCTTACTCAGCCTAGACTCTAGAACAAGCTAACAGTTGGGCTAGCTGAAGCCCCTCCTCCCGGAACAAACTGGAGGAACTAGGTCAGGCGCCGAGAGAAGACGCTGTCTGTAGCCCGTTCAGCGTTACGAAACAGTTGTGGCCAAGGAGAAAAACAAGTGCGTGCACTGGAATACATTGTTCACTATTATCAAATGAGGAACCAGCTCGTAACATATCTTTATCCTTACTACAATGCAGCACACATATGGCCAGGAAGTAAGTTCTACTCTGCTTGCTTTTCCAGCCGAATGACCTTGCTAAGCGTCTATATTTGAATTCTTTTATCTTGGCGGCTCGCGCATGCCCGCCCAGACGCGGGAGATTGCTGCGTTGCCAGTTGCAAACGACGCACGCGCCAATAGAAGCAGCGCCATAGTATAGTATAGTTCGCAAACTTACGTTTAGAGGGGAGCGCGCAGTTCATGAAGTAAAGCCACCACGGCTTCATTAACCCTTTCGCTGCTACAGAGACGTGCTCCCCGCATTCCGCGCAGTGCGCGATTTTGTCACTGCACTGCTCGCCTGTGCAGACACATCGTGTTCCGACTGCTTTGACGGTCTTATCATTCGATTTCGCAAAAACTATTTGGCCCAAAAATTAGATTTTTACACATCTTCTTGACTGATACCTTCGCCCCACAAATGACTTAATTTTGTTCCGATGTTCAACGCAGTTATTATGCAGCATTAAATATAGTAAACCATTGCACGAAATTTTGAAGAGTTTGCAGAGGTAAAAGTCCATAGAGCATACTTTCCGTATGGTCGATTTTAGTTGTCACAATGGTGAGAATGAAATGTGGACAAGATACCTAAATTTCATATAAAATTTACTCTATAACAATATCTCATTTAAGTACCACATAGGTGTCGTATGTAATATTGAGAAATATTCCGTCTTTCGCGACTGTAACAAAAGTTTTATTTACACTGAGCACATTTGGCTTTATTTTAAATAAAGAGACAAAGCACTAGAAATTTCAAAAAATTGCATTCAAACGAATATAATTCGTGAAATAACGCACTTCGATATTGTTTTCAAATAATGAAAATATTACGCTCTGCACAAGGTTTGAACCCATAGCCTTGCACGTAGAAGCCAATGACCTTAACCATTACGCTATCGCAACTCGTCTGACTGCAGACCCCCATGAAGACTCTAACACGTCACGCAAAATACTGACAAACACTGCTGGTATGACTATGAATTACTCACGCTTCGTCGAAGTACAATAGGAAATAAACAATTACCGCTGTTCTTTATTGCAAAAAAGCGGTCCGTGTGATTGATACAGACACCTTTCCCTGCTATCGCCTGAATTAGGAGTCTTATTGCTTGTTTGGTTTAATTAATTAATAGACTATGAAGCAATTGGTATAAAGAATGCTTTTTCCAAACTTTCTATAAAAGAAAGTCTGCTATCAAGACATTGCTTTTGTTCTACTTCTTTATTTATGACTGAACGTTTCTAAAACTGAAGACAC
Source organism: Schistocerca americana (assembly GCF_021461395.2). Taxonomy (NCBI): domain Eukaryota; kingdom Metazoa; phylum Arthropoda; class Insecta; order Orthoptera; family Acrididae; genus Schistocerca; species Schistocerca americana. The sequence goes on along the minus strand of NC_060122.1, from coordinate 787,072,896 downwards.
TCGTCCATGCTCTGCACTGCAGTTGAGATCTGGCAACGTCGTTCTCTGTTCATTGGCTGACTGTGTTTTGTGATGTCAGATGCGCAGAACGAACCTAAACTCGGCCGCCAACATAAATGACGCGCACTTTAGCATATTTTTACATCCAACGATTCATCGGATGACGCAGAAATTTTACCAAAAAATTCAGATTCATATTTCGCTGATAGTCATATGACGACGATCACATTAATTTTAGGGGGTGGGGTACTGCAATATACAAGAGTGCAAAGTAAACAACCACAATGCCATGATCCCAAGTTACAAGTTTAACTATTAGATGATTACTTGGCATTACCCAGCTATCCCTACTTTATATTAGACACGGAAAAAGTAAAGTCTGTCTTCAATGTAGAAACAAATTTAAAACTTGTCTTATTCACGCACTATCACCTTTCCCACCTCAACCATCACCTCCATTCCAGCGTCTGTAGGAATGCCTTAACCCTACACTATTTCCTTTCCAAAAAGTAAGTCACATGTCTACCTAGTTTAGTCAAAAGTACTCCAAGTGTTCCTGAGATATCGAGATATAAACAGAAACACACACATATTCATTTTTAACTGTTTTCCGCTGTCTCGACATCAAATTGAAAGTGAAATATCAGTAGAGAAATGGATGTAGAAAGAAGTGGAGCTCCTCCGCGCCCACATTAGCATGCTGATCAATGCAAAAAAGGGTCTATTGTCACGTCTGCTACACGATTAGTAATCGAATCTACAAGTCACAGGATGCGGGTCTGTGATGTAACACAATTCAAGAAATAGCGCTTTATTTCAATTAGAACAAAATGCATAACAAAGGAGACACAAATTCAGAGGTTACACCTTCAGATATTTTCCTGTGACACTACGACATCCTCTCCACGTGGATCATCCCCAGAGAGACAAACATCTAAATATTACTGCTGCTCTTCTAATTTGTCGAGCTGCGGGAATTTACTCTTCATAGTCTTACAACAATCAATTAAGATCAAATCCTTTTCCCTTTCACCTTGTTCCAACATTATATTTAGTCGTAAAACCTTTTCTGTATCAACGTTTTCTTCAAAATGGTCAAATTAGTTGCGGATTTGAAAAGTGGAATTCTTCTTGTTGGGTAAAGATCGCAGTTAGCTCACGACCGACTGGTCAACAGTGTCTGTTTCCCAGCCTCAAGAGCTATTCCTATCGCAGAAGTGCTACGTAACTGTCACATGTTGTCATCCTGAAACAGCAGATCCATATACGTTTCCTCTTAGCCCTAATGGATTCCTCAGTTACTTCTTATTCGGGTAAACTTCAGATTCTGCTCCAGTAAATTTCATCTCTCGACAAAACTTATCAATTCCGCTATGGATGTAACTAGATTATTCTCGTTACCGCAACTGCTTGCTGTTTGTTCAATGGTCTTTCGTATGGACATGCAATGTTTCTGAAGAACTTCGCTGTGAGGTGCCATCCAGAGATTAGATAAACAAAAGTGTGGTTCACTCGTCCCGTCTGTGTTTTAAACATTGGTGGTACTTCCTGACTTGTACCAATGTGATTGCCTTATGTTTATTTTTTCCCTGAAGGCAGATAACGACACGTGGTAAAGTCCATTAAGCCTTCAATGATTAATCACTGAACGAGGGTTACCGCGACATACTGCGCGTAAATGGCGAAGGTATCCATTACTGTTCGATGACACTATTGGTAAACACATTGAAACAGTGTCGTATCGTCCAGAGATCGTGATGCCAAAACTGTCGGTAGTACATATCGATACCAAAGACGTTATCGGTATCTGGATGCTATCCGCAACGACCAGTGGGAGACCCTTCCACAGGCCACGCCTCCCTCTCAGCATAGCTTCGTCGTCACGCTGAGTTCAATATTGTATCGAGCATGGAAGCTCTCTACTGCAGTTCGAGACCTCAGCAACAGTAGTCAATTTCGTCGTGTAGGACAGTGACAGTTAAGCTTCTTATTAAACTCACTTTCGTAAATGCTGCAGTTTGTCATCTGTGCATCAAGTGATGGATCCAAAGTCAATGACAGCTGTAAATTATCCAGTACTCCTTGTGGCAACGAAGTGCGTCAATGTTAACTAAATCTTTTATACATTAACGTAATAAAGTGAAGTAATAACTCATGTGTTCTAGTTTGATGAGCCTTCTCCCAGACCAGTGAAAGTGAAAGAACCCATAGTTATCGCTGGACGAAAGCAGTTTTGTCGGGTCACTAAAACAGTAAAAACTTAAAACATACAGGAGTAAAGGACGCTGTGATTGAAGGTGAAATGGTCACATCACGTTCACTGTAGGAACAGCAGATGCCAAGCTGAGATTCATAGCAGGACCTTAAGGAAATGTACGAGGTGCATTCAAGTTCTAAGGCCTCCGATTTTTTTTCTCCGGACTGGAAAGAGATAGAAACATGCGCATTGTTTTAAAATGAGGCCGCGTTCATTGTCAATACGTCCCAGAGATGGCAGCACCGTATGGCACATGGAATTTTACCGCCAGCGGCGAGAATGAAAACGGTTTTAAATACTTAAAATGGCGACGTTTTCCTTACTTCAACAGCGTGCAATCATTCGTTTTCTGAATTTGCGTGGTGTGAAACCAATTGAAATTCATCGACAGTTGAAGGAGACATGTGGTGATGGTGTTATGGATGTGTCAAAAGTGCGTTCGTGGGTGCGACAGTTTAATGAAGGCAGAACATCGTGTGACAACAAACCGAAACAACCTCGGGCTCGCACAAGCCGGTCTGACGACATGATCGAGAAAGTGGAGAGAATTGTTTTGGGGGATCGCCGAATGACTGTTGAACAGATCACCTCCAGAGTTGGCCTTTCTGTTGGTTCTGTGCACACAATCCTGCATGACGACCTGCAAATGCGAAAAGTGTCATCCAGGTGGGTGCCACGAATGCTGACGGACGACCACACGGCTGCCCGTGTGGCATGTTGCCAAGCAATGTTGACACGCAACGACAGCATGAATGGGACTTTCTTTTCGTCGGTTGTGACAATGGATGAGACGTGGATGCCATTTTTCAATCCAGAAACAAAGCGCCAGTCAGCTCAATGGAAGCACACAGATTCACCGCCACCAAAAATATTTCGGGTAACCGCCAGTGCTGAAAAAATGATGGTGTCCATGTTCTGGGACAGCGAGGGCGTAATCCTTACCCATTGCGTTCCAAAGGGCACTACGGTAACAGGTGCCTCCTACGAAAATGTTTTGAAGAACAAATTCCTTCCTGCACTGCAAAAAAAAAACGTATGGGAAGGGCTGCGCGTGTGCTGTTTCACCACCCGCACATCGAGCTAACGTTACGCAACAGTTTCTTCATGATAACAACTTTGAAGTGATTCCTCATGCTCCCTACTCACCCGATCTGGCTCCTAGTGACTTTTGGCTTTTTCCAACATGAAAGACACTCTCCGTCATTCACCAGCCGTGCTGCTATTGCCTCAGCGATTTTCTAGTGGTCAAAACAGACTCCTAAAGAAGCCTTCGCCGCTGCCATGGAATCATGGCGTCAGCGTTTTTGAAAAATGTGTATGTCTGCAGGGCGATTACGTCGAGAAGTAACGCCAGTTTCATCGATTTCGGGTGAGTAGTTAATTAGAAAAAAAAATCGGAGGCCTTAGAACTTGAATGCACCTCGTAATTCATACAGGAAAGAAGTGTCTTACACTGATGCCTGAGTACTGTTTATCAATCTGGGACCATTAGCAGGTAGGACTGACAGAAGAGGTAGAGAAGTTCCGACTAAGAGTAGCACGTTTTGTCACGGGTCTCTTAGTAAGCAGAAGAATGTTTCAGAGATGCTACACATTGTTCAGTGGCAGAGGCTACAAGAGAGGCGTTGTTTATCATGAACAAGAATGGTCTTTCTCCGGCACACACCATTCATGAATCAAAAAGAGAAGGGTAATAAGATAGCGTGGCCAACAGTACCCTCCGCCACACACCCTATGGTGGCCTGCGGAGCATTAGATGTAAATGTACACTAATGTTCACAACAACAAAAAAACAGAACACCTCGAAAGACTAGAGACGTTCATATTCACAGGACATGTACATTAGTATCTTCTGCAGATATTATCAGCATTCCAGTCGCCTCCGTTCAGGGTATGGCGTCCTGTGATACTGTCATCCATACTGCATTCCAGTAGTTACAAAGTTCCACTGTGGTGGTTGGCATTGGGTCACAGCACCCAGCGTTTCGCCATAGCCCACACATTTTCAATTTGTGACAAATCTAGTGATCGTGGGTTCCCGGGTTCTATTCCCGGCGGGGTCAGGGATTTTCTCTGCCTCATGATGACTGGGTGTTGTGTGGTGCCCTTAGGTTAGTTAGGTTGAAGTAGTTCTAAGTTCTAGGGGACTGATGACCATAGATGGACTGATCCGACAGTGCTCAGAGCCATTTGAACCATTTTTTCTAGTGATCTTGCGGGCCAGGGCAAAAGGCTGACATCCTGTGACAGCAAGAAGGCACGCATCCGTGCAGCAACATATGGTCGTGCACTGTCTTTTTGAACAATGGAATCTGAGGTGTTGTGCAGAAGGGCATGGACATGTGTCGCAGGATGTCACTCATGTGGGTCACACTGATCACAGTGCCCTGGACATGTACCAACTGTGGTTTGTGCTTGTACCCAACAGCACCCCACGCCATAAGGCCTTGAGTTGATGCTTCATGTCTTGTGCTAATGCAGTCACTCTAATCCAGCTCCCCCTTCCTGCAGCGAACCAAAATGCAGTCATCATTTTCGACAAACAGATCTTGGATTCATCCAAAACCACTGTCTGATCGCATTCCTGTCACCACTGGCGTCGTTCACTACACCATCGCCGTCACATTCGTGTAAGGTAGGCGGAAAAGTGGACGATCCACATGTAGCCCATGCCATACTAAACGTCGCCGGCCGCTGATGCCGAACGTTTCTAGGCGCTTCAGTCCGGAACCGCACTGGTGCCACGGTCGCAGGTTCGAATCCTGCCTCGGGCATGGATGTGTGAGCTGTCCTTCGGTTAGTTAGGTTTAAGTAGTTCTAAGTTCTAGGGGACTGACGACCATAGATGGACTGATCCGACAGTGCTCAGAGCCATTTGAACCATTTTTTTCTAGTGATCTTGCGGGCCAGGGCAAAAGGCTGACATCCTGTGACAGCAAGAAGGCACGCATCCGTGCAGCAACATATGGTCGTGCATTGTCTTTTTGAACAATGGAATCTGAGGTGTTGTGCAGAAGGGCATGGACATGTGTCGCAGGATATCACTCATGTGGGTGACACTGATCACAGTGCCCTGGACATGTACCAACTGTGGTTTGTGCTTGTACCCAACAGCACCCCACGCCATAAGGCCTTGAGCAGATGCTTCATGTCTTGTGCTAATGCAGTCACTCTAATCCAGCTCCCCCTTCCTGCAGCGAACCAAAATGCAGTCATCATTTTCGACAAACAGATCTTGGATTCATCCAAAATCACTGTCTGATCCCATTCCTGTCACCACTGGCGTCGTTCACTACACCATTGCCGTCACATTCGTGTAAGGTAGGCGCAAAAGTGGACGATCCACATGTAGCCCATGCCATACTAAACGTCGCCGGCCGCTGAGGCCGAACGTTTCTAGGCGCTTCAGTCCGGAACCGCACTGGTGCCACGGTCGCAGGTTCGAATCCTGCCTCGGGCATGGATGTGTGAGCTGTCCTTCGGTTAGTTAGGTTTAAGTAGTTCTAAGTTCTAGGGGACTGACGACCATAGATGGACTGATCCGACAGTGCTCAGAGCCATTTGAACCATTTTTTTCTAGTGATCTTGCGGGCCAGGGCAAAAGGCTGACATCCTGTGACAGCAAGAAGGCACGCATCCGTGCAGCAACATATGGTCGTGCACTGTCTTTTTGAACAATGGAATCTGAGGTGTTGTGCAGAAGGGCATGGACATGTGTCGCAGGATGTCACTCATGTGGGTCACACTGATCACAGTGCCCTGGACATGTACCAACTGTGGTTTGTGCTTGTACCCAACAGCACCCCACGCCATAAGGCCTTGAGTTGATGCTTCATGTCTTGTGCTAATGCAGTCACTCTAATCCAGCTCCCCCTTCCTGCAGCGAACCAAAATGCAGTCATCATTTTCGACAAACAGATCTTGGATTCATCCAAAATCACTGTCTGATCCCATTCCTGTCACCACTGGCGTCGTTCACTACACCATTGCCGTCACATTCGTGTAAGGTAGGCGGAAAAGTGGACGATCCACATGTAGCCCATGCCATACTAAACGTCGCCGGCCGCTGAGGCCGAACGTTTCTAGGCGCTTCAGTCCGGAACCGCACTGGTGCCACGGTCGCAGGTTCGAATCCTGCCTCGGGCATGGATGTGTGAGCTGTCCTTCGGTTAGTTAGGTTTAAGTAGTTCTAAGTTCTAGGGGACTGACGACCATAGATGGACTGATCCGACAGTGCTCAGAGCCATTTGAACCATTTTTTTTCTAGTGATCTTGCGGGCCAGGGCAAAAGGCTGACATCCTGTGACAGCAAGAAGGCACGCATCCGTGCAGCAACATATGGTCGTGCATTGTCTTTTTGAACAATGGAATCTGAGGTGTTGTGCAGAAGGGCATGGACATGTGTCGCAGGATGTCACTCATGTGGGTCACACTGATCACAGTGCCCTGGACATGTACCAACTGTGGTTTGTGCTTGTACCCAACAGCACCCCACGCCATAAGGCCTTGAGCTGATGCTTCATGTCTTGTGCTAATGCAGTCACTCTAATCCAGCTCCCCCTTCCTGCAGCGAACCAAAATGCAGTCATCATTTTCGACAAACAGATCTTGGATTCATCCAAAATCACTGTCTGATCCCATTCCTGTCACCACTGGCGTCGTTCACTACACCATTGCCGTCACATTCGTGTAAGGTAGGCGGAAAAGTGGACGATCCACATGTAGCCCATGCCATACTAAACGTCGCCGGCCGCTGTGGCCGAACGGTTCTAGGCGCTTCAGTCCGGACCCGCACTGGTGCCACGGTCGCAGGTTCGAATCCTGCCTCGGGCATGGATGTGTGAGCTGTCCTTTGGTTAGTTAGGTTTAAGTAGTTCTAAGTCTAGAGGACTGATGACCTCAGATGTTAATAGGGCACGATGTGTCACACTGTTCCACTGTTGCGCCAGTACCGAAGAGGACACAGATCTGCCCTACAATGCCATCCTGTTGAGGTGCCGATCTTCTCAGAGGGAGGGGAGGGGGTGTCTGGGTGGTGGGAGCTGACCCATCTCTTCGTGTTCTACGTCCTTCCGTGAACCATTCCGCACACATCCGACGCACTGCCGAAACACTTCGTCCCACACGAGCAGAAATTTCCCAGATGGATGCATCACATTCTCTCATGCCAATAATCCGCCCTCTTTCAAACTCACTGATTTGACGTTTCGGTTCGCGCATACGTCTGCGAGGCATGCAGCACGTTTGCTCAAGTCACACTGATCCATTACCTTCTGTTTATGGCGACAACGACAGCTGCAGGCATATTTTACCAGTAGGTGGTGCTGCGCCGCTATATCATTGTTGACCACGAACCCATGGGCCGACACGGTTCAAATGCTAACCATTTCTGCAGAAAATAATAACGTACATATCCTGTGAATATGAACGTTCTTTCTCAATTCGTCTGAGGTTTCTGTGTTTTCTGACGATGAGTGTAGATGTAGGTGGACACTTCTTGGTAATCGTCAGTGACACCCGTCTCCAATTTTAAGCCTACAGCTGTCTACAATGGTAATAAAAAATCTTGTTGTCTTGAGAATTGTGTGGTAAAGTTTCAACAAAATTTCTTAAAGAACATAGTAAAAGTACAGTCTTCGTACTTTTTTATTTAGGTAAGTCATTGCTTTCAAATATTTCTAGAATAATGACGTATTTTTGAAATAGTACACTCTGTTCAAATTTTTATTATATCTATTTGACACAGTCAAAGTGGAGATGGCGACCTGTGAGCTTAACTGCCGCATAGTTTGTTAAAAACCCTTATTTGGACAAGATCTCCATACAAAGAGCAGTGATTACTGGTTTCAGCTGCCTAAGCAGTCAGTGTCTAAATCGATGTAAAGAGTAAGATACTTTGTCACTATAGTGTAAACACCCTTAAGGAAATGTCACTTATGCTCTTATTTACAATATACATGTTTTAATCACAGCACAAATGTCGTTGCCATACATGTGATAAGATATAGTCATCCTGTACGACCACAGTGTCAGCCAAAGTTAACTGGATCAAAATAGTAGACAGACTGACTGGTACTGTGTACATACTCTGAGGGTTACATTGCACAACATATTCATCATGTCCGACCACAGTGCCAGTGAATATACCTGTGAGCGCCTGTAAACAGTAGGAATCGATCTATGCTGCTGTTTTGATCTGGTTCTTTTTCACTGACATTTTGGTTGGGAAGGATGACTTTTCCTATCTCAGACATGACAACTAAGTTTCTACAGTGTTTTGCATATGTATATTGTAAATGTGCTAGCGTAGGCTGTCGCCAGCACACAGTCGGCAAAGATGAAGCGAAGATTGATTAGTAGGCGCTGGTTCAAGCGCGGCTATCACGAGAGAGCCCAGAGACACACTGAGAACCAACGCGCCGCCAACGCCCTCTCGACAGCAAGTATTTAGGCCGCTGCCGTGACCGGAGGGCCTCTCTCACTCACTCATTCAGCTTGTCATTCAATTGCAGTGTGTGCTCAGTTCACGTACATATAGAGTTGCCGTTTCTCGGTGCATTGTGGACCAATGAACAAATATGTATTATGATTGATTAAAAATAGTTCAAATGGCTCTGAGCACTATAGGACTTAACTTCTGAGGCCATTAGTCCCCTAGAACTTAGAACTAGTTAAACCTAACTAACCTAAGGACATCACACACATCCATGCCCGAGGCAGTATTCAAATCTGCGACCGTAGCGGTGGCGCGGTTTCAGATTATAGCGCCTAGAACCGCTCGTCCACTCCGGCCGGCGATGGATTAAAAGACGTTATCTTACTGCTTAAGGTATTTTCCTTACGACAGTACATAGCGACCAGATTAGTGACTATATCGGGACTTGTACTTTTCCAGTAATAAATTTTGTGGTAGCAGGATTACCGATATTGTCTGCAGGAGGACTATTACTGATGAGCTTGTACCACGACGCATGGACTCTATTCAGTTAAGTATCGAGTACAAGTAAATAAATAACCGTGTTAATACATGTGTGCATTGGTATTGTAGAAGGAGGATGCTCGCCACCCATAACAACATCCTCTCCCTTGCTCCCTTGTGGTACAATACCGTAAATACCACTGTAACATTTCCGTACGGATGTTAGCACAATAATGACGAGGCATCTTAAAATTATAACCTCGAGTTAGATGTCATATGTTGTATTCTGATCTGAAAATGGGCGTTTAAATGGTTGAAGCTATTAATCAGGGTTCTCTACAGGGGGTAAGGCATAATCTGGATAGCTAGTAAGGGTGTGCTAGGGGTAGGTTGTGCTGAGAAATAACTGTTCCGAAAAAACTCGATACGTTGCGACGTTTCCGAGTTAATTAGCGTTAAAGTTAGTCGATTAGACCGTTGCACGTGCAAATTCAAGTGATCCGAAAGAGTCGGTGTCGGCTAAACATGGGACGGTAGCGATGATCGAATCCAAGCCAAAGGCTGAGCATTCACATGTACTATCATCTACTCGACGAAAACAAATGACACTAATATCCTATCTGGCCGGCCGCTTAAAATGGCCCGAGGAATGGCCTGATTGGCTAATGTCAATGCTATTTAATTCATAAACATCGCAAAGTATTGAGTTTTTTTTCTGAACGACTGTTTCTCAGAGCAACCTACACTGCAACATCCTTATAACCTTTTCAGACTATTTATGACCACTCTGTATACTGCCATCTTGACCAAATTAAGGGTTTTAGCAAAATCTACTTTCACAATAGCCGAAACATTATTAGTAAAAATACGTCAATGGGTACTTAACATTGTTTACTTGCAAACTGAGGACACTTAACATGGGTTAGCATGGACCTACCACTGCTTACTTGCTGGGTGAGTTAACGAAACATTCCTGAGAAATCTCTCAAAAATACAGAAAAGAGTCCGCATTTCTTCCGATTCTGATACCAGGATTTGCATTGCCAATTTTCGCAGTAATAAAATATTACAATCTCTAAAATTATTACATGATTCAGCACAACATAAATTTAATTTTATTGTCGCCTACTACTGCACGTAACAAGTGCTGAGGCCGGACATTAACATTTCATCCCTCACACTCTTGGGTAAATTCACCTAAATAGTGGTAAGGGACACTCTCAGCATTATTTACTTGCATACATAATGATTCACATTTACCTTATTAGCTTTGGGTATTTGCGTAAAGGGACATATTCAAGATCTTTATCTGAGTCGGCTGGTCCCAGCGAAGGTTCGAATCGCCCCTCCGGCATGGGAGCGTGCGTTTGTCCTTAAGATAGTTTAGGTTAAGTAGTGTGTAAGCTTACGGACTGATGACCTTAGCAGTTAAGTCCCATAAGATTTCACACACATTTGAACACTTTTTTATCTGAGTCGTAGTTAACCATATCACCCTCGCGTTTGTACAAATCGTCCTTGAAAAGAATTCTACTGGCACGAAAATCGTACATGTTACTACTAATGGCAGCCACGTTTTTTGTCACTTACCACTGTTTACAAGTCTGAAAGTAGATACAGAGTTGCCATTTCTCGGTGTATTGTGGAACTACGAATAATGATGGATTAAAAGTCATAATCTTAGTGCTTAAGGTATTTTCCTTCATTTGAAGTAAATACTTTCTCTCATCAGTAGTGACCAGCTAATTTCACTCCTTTGGGTGTTGTCTAGTGACGTCACACCAAAAGTTTTTGTCATGATTCTCACATGTTATGTCTCATAAAGCAGCTTGGAGAAACCAACATATGGTGGGCGACCGTTATAAATGGTTCAAATGGCCCTGAGCACTATGGGACTTAACATCTGTGGTCATCAGTCCCCTAGAACTTAGAACTACTTAAACTTAACTAACCTAAGGTCATCACACACATCCATGCCCGAGGGAGGATTCGAACCTGCGACCGTAGCGGTCACGCGGTTCCAGACTGAAGCGCGTAGAACCTCTCGGCCACACGGGACCGTTATAAAAGTTCAGCGAAACCATAGCAGGTATAGCTACGGCCGTCAAAGATGTGTAGGTCATACATGAAATGAAAAAAAATGTTACCTGGGTGCTGTTTTTTTTTTTAACATGCCAGCATGTTGTTGTTGTGGTCTTCAGTCCAGAGACTGGTTTGATGCAGCTCTCCATGCTACTCTATCCCGTGCAAGCTTCTTCATCTCCTAGCATAAATAACACATTAAGATACTCTGGCGAGCCTACACATTATTATTACCCGCTTAATAGTCTCTTTATCTACATATGTAACGCAATACAGTAGCGATAGAGTATAACATTGATTCGCCAAGTTCTTGACACATTTCTCAAACCACTGCAGCATGGTTGTGGTCTTCTGACAAGGACAGTTATCCTGCAGGGAGACATCAACGCCGTTGTGAAAGACATCAAGCACTATAATACGCAAGTGGTTCACATTAATGTTGACGTAGTCCTCACCTGCCATGGTGCCTTCGATTACTAACACGGCTCCTATGGAAGTCCATGTAAACGTCCCCCATAGCATAGTATTGCCCCCATCGCGCCCTTGTCCGTGTCGCGGTGTGTGTTCCGAGCAGTAGTTGGTCTGGCTGACGGCAGAAGTGATTAATTCGACGAGGCCACACACTTGTACTGATCGAGAGGCAGGCTTCAATGATTCTGTGTTCACTGCAGTCGTGATTTACGATTTCATTGGATCGACATGGGAGCACGCAGGGCTCGTTTGCTGCAGAGCCCATATTCAACAACGTTGTCCTGAACGGTGTGTTCCTAGAAACTTGGGCCTGCAGCAGCGCTGTAATCTGTCGCCTGATCCATCACATATCGCCACCTATCCTGATTCCAGAGCGGACAAGTCTGGGAACACCACGAACTGAGAAGAGGTGTGGAGGTCCAACAGTTGTTTCCTAACAATCTGACGTTTGTCAAATTCACTTCGTTCAGTGCCTTTCCTATATGTGACATGTACCGTCGCTAGAATGATTCCTCACTCGCCTGTGTAGACTTATACAGGATAATTCACAATTCATGTTACACACTTCTAAAGGTACTAGAGGGTCCTAGTAGATCATTTTTTACGTAGGAACACTTGTCCCGGTACGTCATCCAACGATGCTACAGAGCAGGCGCCGGCTCTCGTAAATGTACAGGGCTATTACAAATGATTGAAGCGATTTCATAAATTCACTGTAGCTCCATTCATTGACATATGGTCACGACACGCTACAGATACGTAGAAAAACTCATAAAGTTTTGTTTGGCTGAAGCCGCACTTCAGGTTTCTGCCGCCAGAGCGCTCGAGAGCGCAGTGAGACAAAATGGCGACAGGAGCCGAGAAAGCGTATGTCGTGCTTGAAATGCACTCACACCAGTCAGTCATAACAGTGCAACGACACTTCAGGACAAAGATCCACCAACTTTTAACTCCATTCGGCGATGGTGTGCGCAGTTTAAAGCTTCTGGATGCCTCTGTAAGGGGAAATCAACGGGTCGGCCTGCAGGGAGCGAAGAAACGGTTGAATGCGTGCGGGCAAGTTTCACGCGTAGCCCGCGGAAGTCGACGAATAAAGCAAGCAGGGAGCTAAACGTACCACAGCCGACGGTTTGGCAAATCTTACGGAAAAGGCTAAAGCAGAAGCCTTACCGTTTACAATTGCTACAAGCCCTGACGCACGATGACAAAGTCAAACGCTTTGAATTTTCGGCGCGGTTGCAACAGCTCTTGGAAGAGGATGCGTTCAGTGCGAAACTTCTTTTCAGTGATGAAGCAACATTTTTTCTTAATTGTGAAGTGAACAGACACAATGTGCGAATCTGGGCGGTAGAGAATCCTCACGCATTCGTGCAGCAAATTCGCAATTCACCAAAAGTTAACGTGTTTTGTGCAATCTCACGGTTTAAAGTTTACGGCCCCTTTTTCTTCTGCGAAAAAAACGTTACAGGACACGTGTATCTGGACATGCTGGAAAATTGGCTCATGCCACAACTGGAGACCGACAGGGCCGACTTCCTCTTTCAACAGGATGGTGCTCCACCGCACTTCCATCATGGTGTTCGGCATTTCTTAAACAGGAGATTGGAAAACCGATGGATCGGTCGTGCTGGAGATCACGATCAGCAATTCATGTCATGGCCTCCACGCTCTCCTGATTTGACCCCATGCGATTTCTTTCTGTGGGGTTATGTGAAAGATTCAGTGTTTAAACCTCCTCTACCAAGAAACGTGCCAGAACTGCGAGCTCGTATCAACGATGCTTTCGAACTCATTGATGGGGACATGCTGCGCCGAGTGTGGGAGGAACTTGATTATCGGCTTGATGTCTGCCGAATCACTAAAGGGGCACATATCGAGCATTTGTGAATGCCTAAAAAAACTTTTTGAGTTTTTGTATGTGTGTGCAAAGCATTGTGAAAATATCTCAAATAATAAAGTTGTTGTAGAGCTGTGAAATCGCTTCAATCATTTGTAATAACCCTGTATATGTAAACAGTGTGATTCCATGATATGATGATGATGATGATGATAGTTTGTAGGGGTCTCAACATCGTGGTCATCAGCGCCCATACACGTTCCCAATCTTTCCAGTTAATTCTCGCCACTTCCCGAATGATGATGAGATGATGAGGAGAACACAAACACCCGGTCCCCGGGAGGACAAAATCCCCAGCCCGGCCGGGAATCAAACCCGGGACCCCGTGATCCAGAGGTAGCAACTCTAGCCGCTAGACCACGAGCTGCGGACGTGATTCCGTGATGACGTTACAAACTTTCTAGGAGGATAGAGGAGGAGAAATGTATGAATTGAGGTAAGAGTTCCTGTATCGGAAAGTTACGAGCGAAAACCGTTCTGATACCTCTGACAGTGGAGTACATGAACTGATACTGCTGTTGATACGATTGCAGGGTAGGCACGTTTCAGAGGTGGTAGTATGGATCATAAAAAGGAAAGAATTTCCAGTAAACATGGGCTCTAAAAGGCATACTTTAGGAGCTATGGGCACTGGTTCAATAGAGAACTTGTGTTTTTCACAGTAGAAAAGATGAACAACTGCTCACAGCTCCTCAGGTACGCCTTTGAGAGACCATGTTTACCGACCTCTTTTTCCTTGTTTTCTACATCTACGTCTACATTGATACTCCGCAAGCCACCCAACGGTGTGTGGCGGAGGGCACTTTACGTGCCACTGTCATTACCTCCCTTTCCTGTTCCAGTCGCGTCCATACTACCGCCTCTGAAAGTTGCCTGCTCTACAATATTAGAAACAATAGTACCACTACATGTATTCCACTATAAGAGGTATCAGAACGGTTTCATCCATAACTTTGGACACTTTCTTTTCAGGTACAGAGACCCTTACCTCAAATTAATACATTTATCCCTCCCCATCATCCTAGAAAGTTTGTAACATCATCACGGAATCACCCTGTAAAGTATGTGATCAGAAGTATCCGGACACCTGGCTGAAATGACTTACAAGTTCGTGGCGCCCTCCATCGGTACGGCTGGAATTCAATATGGTGTTGCCCCACCCTTAGGGTTGAAGACAGTTTCCACTCTCGCAGGCATACGATCAATCAGGTGCTGAAAGGTTTCTTGGTGAATGGCAGCCCATTCTTCACGGAGTACTGCACTGAGAAGAGGTATCGATGTGGGTCGGTGAGGCCTACCACAAAGTTGGCATTCCAAAACATCCCAAAGGTGTGCTGCAGGATTCCAGTCAGGGCTCCATGTAGGCCAGTCCATTACAGGGATGTTATTGTCGTGTAACCACTCCGCCACAGGCCATGCATTATGGATACGTGCTCGACCGTGTTGGAAGATGCAATAGCCATCCCCGAATTGCTATTCAACAGTGGGAAGAGACAAGGTGCTTAAAACATCAGTGTAGGCCTATGATATGATAGTGCCACGCAAAACAATAAGAGGTTCAATCCTCCTCCATGAAAAAAACGCACTACAGACGCTTCCAGATGACGTTCACTGGGCATTCGCCATAACCCTACCCTGCCATCGGATAGCCACATTGTGTACCGTGGTTCGTCACTCCACACAACGTTTTTCCACAGTCCAATCGTCCATTGTTTACACTCCTTACACCAAGTGAGCCATCGTTTGACATTTACCGGCGTGATGTGTGGCTTTTGAGCAGCCACTCGACCATGAAATCCAAGTTTTCTCCCCTCTCGCCTGTCATAGTGCTTGTAGTGGATCCTGATACAGTTTGGAATTCCTATGCCATGGCTTGGATAGTTGTCTGCTTACTACACATTACGAGCGTCTTCAACTGTCGCCGGTCTCTGTCAGTCAACAGACGAGGTCGGCCTGTACGCTTTTGTGCTGTACGTGTCCCTTCACGTTTTCACTTCGAATCAGTGGACCTAGGGATGTTTAGGAAGGTGGAAATCTCGCGCACAGACGTATGACACAAATGACACCCAATCACCTGACCATGTTCGATGTCCGTGAGTTCCGCGGAGCGCCCCATTCGTCTCTCTCGCAATGTCTCATGACTACTGAGATCGCTGATATGGAGTACGTCGCAGTAGGTGGTAGAACGATGCACTTAATATGAATAACGTATGTTTTTGGGGGTGTCCGGATACTTTTGATCACATAGTGTATGTGCATAGATTTACAGACACTAGCGCCTGTAACTTTCACGCTCAGTAGCGTCGTTGTGTGACGTTTCCGCAGATGTTTTCCTAAGTAAACTTAGATCTACGAAGTCCCCTCTGCAACCTCTACAAGCGTGTAACATGAACTGTAAAACACACCGTGTTCTTTCCTTTTCGCGTTACGTGTCAGCACCGCCACCATCCAGCATCCAATTCCGCGTTGGCCAGTGGTATTAATGTTTTTGCTTATCAATGTAGGCCAAAGTAACTCGTAGACAGGTGAGATAAAAGATGCAGCTAACGGCTTAAAATTAGTTATTCACGCCATTTTCCGGGTCATAACCGCTATGAACATATTTTTGATGTGATGTCGCTTTACAATATCCAAAGGAGACTAAAGTAGCTAATTACTAACAATGAAAATAAAGTGTTTAATTCAACTAAAAACAGCTTCTTTTAACGAATTTATAGCGGTGACCCATTCATTTTTTGGTTTACAGTGATACACTGTCAGACACATCAGCGATATTCTTTTCACTTCACGGCATGCCTGAGGGTCGGAATGCTCTATTGTAGCTGTCTGTGAGACTGTAGGCTGCCGCAGAACGTGCGGCAATTCAGCGCTGTCAGACACTTTTCACAGTCTAGGCGAATTCATTAATTCGTTGCAAAGGAAAGGCGGGTGAAAATAAAAATACTTGTTTGATCAAAGTGGACTGCGTATTTATCACTACATTACGAGACACTAACACGTGCGTCCGAGCGGTTTGGCGATCAAGGCCAGGCTCCCCTCAAAAACGGTTCAAATGGCTCTGAGCACTGTGGGACTTAACTTCTGAGGTCATCAGTCCCCTAGAACTTCGAACTACTTAAACCTAACTAACCTAAGGACATCACACAAATCCATGACCGAGGCAAGATTCGAACCTGCGACCGTAGCAGTCGCGCGGTTCCGGACTGAGCGTCTTAACCGCGAGACCACCGCGGCCGGCTCCCCTCACTGAGTTCTGGACCGACCAGCCCTTTTTGTGCCCGAAAGCCAGGTAGTAAATTCCTACCTGCAGCGATATTGCCTTGCGACATCCTGCACCAATACAGAACATTCCGCTCACCTAATTTGTATAAGTTACACGAATACAAATAATCATAAACACACAGTTAGGTCAGATAACAAGTAAATATAATGATTAATGAAAACATGCTCATTTTCCACAAAAGAAACAAAAGCTCAGATAATAACTGAATAATTATCAGCACTAAAGTCTGTTTCCCATGGAACAACGAAGATCTCCGAAATCGGTTGTTTATGGATTCCCATCGCTGTGAACGCTGTAACAACTCGCACCAATTAATTGGAACCTGGTCTGCGTAAACAGCGATCTCAGACCGCGACTCGACGGTGCCAGGTTGTCCTTCAGGAGGACCAGTCAACCTGCCTGTAGGCTGTCATAAGTTGATACAACTCCGTTCTCTGCTGCAATTGTGATACGTAGTTCGACACATACTGTTTACACAGCTGGGTGAGCCTCCATCTCGACAACCTTGTTAATGTCCCTGAAAAATCAGCATGGCTCTGAGACTTATAAAGGGTTCACTGATAAGAAAATGGACTGAGGTAAAGTACAAGAACTCTTGCTGCTTATCAGGAAGTTGCGTAAACAGCCGAGGAATAAAACATGCGTCAATTTGACTTAGAAGTGTGTATGAGTGGAGTGGAACAGGAAACGAAACGATTAGTTTTGTACAGGGTACCATCCGCCACGCACCGTACGTTGGCTTGCGGAGTATGTACGTCGAGATAGATGTAGAAATTGACTATTCATTTAGTTAATTGATTCTTAGAAGAGAGGATCATGGGGTACTTCTGACTTTGATCCAATTGGCTGCCAACGGTAACCAACTGTTCCTCGTCGACAAAGGGATGAAGTGAGTTCAGTTTGTTTTTCTTGGGATTGTTCGGTCGTATTGTACTTCTTCAGAGTCCCTGTAACAGTTCTCCTGTAGCCGGCCTGTGTGGCCGTGCGGTTCTAGGCGCTTCACTCTGGAACCGCGTGACCGCTACGGTCGCAGGTTCGAATCCTGCCTCGGGCATGGATGTGTGTGATGTCCTTAGGTTAGTTAGGATTAAGTAGTTCTAAGTTCTAGGGGACTGATGACCACAGATGTTAAGTCCCATAGTGCTCAGAGCCATTTGAACCATTTGCCAAGTTCTCCTGTAACACCGAACTAATGACTGTCTCTGATGCTGCGTGAAGCTTCCTGCGGTTAGATTTCCACTATTTCTCTCAGTGGGGTATCGCCTGCGATTGTTTATATTTCTCAATATACGAGGGTAATCCCAAATGTTAGGTCTCCTATTTTTTTATATGTACATAGACCTGTTTATTTCTACAATAGTTTACATCAGTTTACAGCTTGAACATTTAGCTATTTTTCGACATAATCACCATTTCTGTCGATGCATTTCTGTGGACACGGTGGTAGGTTTTGTATGCCCATGTCATACCAGCTCGCCGCCAAGCTGTTCGTCATGAATTTCGATCCCACCAGCTACAAACTCTCTACACCACTTACCAACATTTTTGACATCCATACACGACTCAGCATACACTTCCGTCAGTTAGCGGTGGATTCCAATCGGCGCAGTGGCCTTTGCGTTCAAAAACTGAATAACTGCGCGCAATTCGCACTTGGCGGTAACATCCAACGGGAGCTCCATTCTGAGCGGCTGCCAAGACAAGACTGAGAGCCTCAGCGCGGCGTGCACGTGTTTACACACAGCTCGTGAAACACTCTGCATAACACTGTGACCAACTGCCACACAAACAGAGTTCTGTACTTATAAGAAAATAGGAGACCTTACTTTTGGGATTACTCTCGTATATGCCCCAACTCTTTGCCACGTTGACCGTCACGAATAACATTGGACTATTTCCTTTACAGTGCAAGTATTATCGGATAAGCAAATAAGGTGATTATGTCTCTCTGTCATGTAAGCTGATTCATCTACATAATTCATGGTGATATCAACTCATACTCAGGGAGGCTGATGAAGCTGGCAACTGCCTGTCCACAATAGCTTACTGTCTCCGACGCGCTGTGCCGTTTCTCCTTGAAATGATATTATTGAGTGAAGTGTTCAGTGATGTCTTCGTTGAGGCATTAAACACAACTCGAAGTCTCGAGGCCCATCTTGGTTCTTTAAACACTACGTGCTGTGGCAAGTAATACGTGAAGTGTTCCGTAACTGTTGATACAAGTTTCTTTTGAACCAAATCTTCATACTGTCTCATAAGACTCACATACTATATCTGTAACTCCGGTGGTCGCTGCAGCCTGCTCTGTCAGGGTACGTTTATGCTGCTTCCTCGCTGCTGGTATCTCGCTGTCCGCTGCTGCCACATTGAACCTCGTTGATCTTCCGGAGCTCTGTTACGTTTACGCTGCAGCCCCGCAGGGAGTAATTACCTAGCAGCTGTTCACATAGCTAGCAAAGTTCCACAAGAGTCAAATGCGGGACTGCTAGAATGAAAAAATGGTTCAAATGGCTCTGAGCACTAAGGGACTTAACATCTGAGGTCATCAGTCCCTTAGAACTTAGAACTACTTAAACCTAACTAACCTCAGGACAGCACACACATCAATGCCCGAGGCAGGATTCGAACCTGCGGCCATAGCGATCGCGCGGTTCCAGACTGTCGCGACTAGAACCGCTCGGCCGCTGCGGCCGGCTGCTAGAGTGAACCTCACTCAAGTTTCAGGGCTCGCTTCGATGGCTGCGGCGCGAATTAAAAACCAGTTCGATGTCATCGCCTGGCTAGGATAGTATGGAGCAGCAGGGAGAGTAGCAATGGTGCAAGTTAAGGGGCTCCGGAACGCCCTATACTTGCAATGTTAAAATAACGCTTATAAATTACATCTTTCCTCACAAAGTATTTGAGGTAGGAAGTTGATCTTTTTACAGATTATTTATTGGAATATGGGCTACAACTTAACACAGGGATTTTACAAAATTTTAGTTCAGTTATTAAAGATGATTTTTTTTCAATTGTAACGAAAATTCACAACATTTTTTTGCAATTTTTTATTTATATATTCAAAAATATACAGTTTTTTGGAAAAAGGCTGTGTTAAATTATGCAGAAGGTACTGTGTAACATTTACTGAAAGTTTGAAACAAATATGTTTGGAAGAGCCTTAGAAAACATGTAATTAGTATGAGAAAATAAAAGTTTTGGGAATCGAGCGACAAAGATTGGATTAACTTTTTAGTGCATTTCAGGTCCATAGGCTGGATTATCTTCATCCTCTGCAAACTCCTCCTCCCTCTTGTTCCTCCTCCTGTTTACTCTTCCTTGTATTTCTAGACTCTTTACAGCCCTGTCTGCAGCCCGAAGGCGTTCCTTGTCTAAAGCAAGCATCGCTCGTTGTTGTGTTCGTAGATTTTGCTACCATTTTCTTCAGTTGCCGTTACTGCAACACTGTTCCAAAAGGTAGTCATGTATGAACACTTATCACATTTCAGTTGTATTTCACTAGCAAGTCCTACGTGCTTTATTATGGAGAGTTCCAGACCAACTTCACTACAATGAATACATCTTACACAGTTCGAAAAAATTCCGTTGAGAACCGACATATCAAATATTTCATTCACATCCGATTCGCCCATAAAACATTCATAGTTTTCACTCATTGAACCAAGCTTCTTCTGTGAAGTATTTTCTTTCCCACTTTGACTGCTATGGGCAGGTGTACTTGAGAGGTTAGGTTCACTCACTTGGTTATCGTCTTTATTGTTTACAGTAATAACACATACCTTTGGCTTTCCAACATTTCTCCTTTTCTTAAAAGCCTTCAGAGGATTTCTAATAACTTTACTAATACTCATTATTATACTTCAACAAAACAGAGACTCAAGAAACAGAATTAATTACGAATATTTTCGAGATAACGACAGAGTAAATAAACATGAAACAATCGACAATCACACCAGCGATATATATTGAACCATCACAGGTTAGCCACAACACATACTTTATCTCACATCACTAAAATGTACCTGATGAACACGGACGTTAATAATAACACCATTTGACAGCAGTTTAACAGCGCCACAGTGGGTCACGCCCATGTAGAACACATTTCAAAAAAAATTTAAAAATAGTTGTAGTCTTCGGAATTGAATAAATTATGTATCTATTAAAAGGTAATAGTCTGCAGATTCAGAAAACGCAAAAAAGTAAAAATTGAACTTTTCATGATTTTGAGCCTTTCCGGAGCCCCTTAAGCACTGGTAAGACTCAGTAGGACTGTATTCGTCATCTCCGGGCCATGCGAGCTGCGAGAAGCGAGGAGGCAGCGTACTCTTACCCTAAGCATTGCAATCACCATGCATCACCATTTATGAAATCTCCCTGTCCTGCATGATTATTTTTCACTCGTAATTTAACCACGAATCTACCTTTAAATGGGAGCACTTTAGGTTCGGCTTTACCGTGACTGATACTGGCATCGAATGAACAACAAGTTTACTGTTACCATTCACTGTTTATTTATCTCCACGACGCGTTTCTAAGGTTTAAACCTCCATCATCAGGTGGATTTACATTAGTTACTACGACGTGTGTGTGTTGTGTTACGATTTTTGGAGGAACTCGTTGCACTGTCTACTGGAGAAACAAAACACTGGTTCAGAACATGATCTTGGGGTTTTTTCACTAAAAACTAAACGTATATCTAACGTTAAAAATAAAATAAATATCCACCATTTGCATATCTCTGAATGGCTCTTGCAAAATATTCCTCACACGAGCGCTCTTCTTCCGTCCGCACAGAAACCGACGTGTTTCCCCCTTGCTGCCAGAATCGTTCGATCAGAATGTTAAGTTTGTCATTCCGTGCGAGGCATTGGATTTGATTGATTGAAGAGGTATTTTCCCCGACACAATCCAACCGAACGATTTGTTCTCTCACACTGACAAGGGGAGGCCGCCAATTGTGAAATTCAGATTCGATTCATACTGCGCATAATAAAAGCTCATGGCCAGAGGTGTAATGTCGAAAAGCACCAAGATGCACTTTTCAGCCGTCGTCGAGAAAATCGACAGTTAAAAGAAACCGTTGCGGTGAAATACTCTCTACGATTAATAATTTTCTACAGCGTCGTGGCGCAGCGGTAAGCGCTCGGGTTCGTAATCCGAAGGTCGCCGGATCGAATCTCGCGCCCTGCAACCTTTCTTTTTTTTAGTATTTGTTTTTTGTAATTCAAATATATATATATATAATTCCCGGCAATCAGTTGCAACAATTGTGCATATAATAAGTTGTTGAAAGTCGTTTGTCGTGGAAAAACTGGCGACTTCGAACATCATTATGTTTTCCGCAAACAAAGTTGTATTTCACAAATGTTATTAATTATCTTCATAATGTTATCCACGTATAGTTAACGGAAGACGTAGAAACGATATTCCGAAACGAATACGTATAGCGTAAGTCAAACGTTCGAATTAGAATAGAGACACCACGAAAACAAATTTGCTGTGGCAGGTATGAAATATGAACTCCGTTACTCGTTCGTTACACTTGAAGGACAGATGTTGAATGGGCCGAAACGAGCCGCCGCATAACAGCGTAGTTGCGTGCTAACTTCGAAAGAAGGTAGATGCGGTCCCTAGCGCAACTTATAACATCGTCGAAAAGCAGTGCGGACGGGAGAGCTTTGGTATACCCTGTTAAAAAAAAAGGGAAAAATGGAGGCGGTACAATTGGAGAGCGATCCGCCTTCACCAACATGCATAAGCAATTCATTAATAGTATATATATATATATATATATATATATATATATATATATATTTGAATTACAAAAAACTAATAATAAAAAAGAAGTTGCATGGCGCGATATTCGATCCGGCGACCTTCGGATTACGAACCCGAGCGCTTACCGCTGCGCCACGACGCTGCAGAAAATTATTAATCGTAGAGAGTATTTCACCGCTTTCACAATTGGAGGCCTCCCCTTGTGAGTGGTTCCCTCCGCTTAGCTGACTAGGTTCCGATGTATTAAAAAAGATCGAAGCTCCTAGCAGAAAATCAGTCTCACCGGGTTCGCTGAATGAAGGATATGCAAACTTTATGTGCTTAAGAAATTGCCAGGTGGAGGTATCAAGGCAAGCTGTATAGAATGGCCCAATGATTTGTGGTAGTAATGCGCAAACAGTATTTGTGCGGTAGTCAGAAACTTTTAAAGAAATGTACACCCCACCAACTTGCGACGATTCTGAAGTTTTAACTTCGCTGGTGACGCTTACTGGTATCGGATGACAGCTGAGCTGTAGTCCCATCCGATCACCTAAGCTAATACACACGAAATTAATTTGCAAGGCACAGTCAAGAAGTGCTCTGCATTGGTACATCTTCCCATTCTTGTCGGTGTTATTTAAAAGGGAAGTTGATAATAGTACTTCTGCGCAGTAAGTTTGCTGTTGCATTGTAGCCGTTTCATGTTTTCTGTCGTCACTATAAATGGCTTGTTCCTTGTGCAGAAGGGTATTGAAGTACTTGTCACAAATGCGGCAGCTGCCAGCACGGCATTCTTTCTGGCTATGATTCGTGCCCAGGCAGTTGAAACAAAGCTTTAGCGTATTCACAAAGTCATCTCTGCTTGTAATATCGTTCTATCTGAACTTAAGCTACCTAGTTGCTTTGTGCGTTGAGTCACAGAATTCACAGTCGGCAGGAGCAGCGAGAAATGTTCGCCGAGAACCGTAATTTTGTCTTCGTAGCCGGCTGCTAGGACTGACGCACCGTTTCCTGTGAATTAATTAACTCTGATGTCTTTCAGCTAGTTTCCAGAAATGTCACCAGACTTCGCAGAAAAGGAAATCTTGTGTCAACTACTTTAGGTTCATAGTGTTTCCACATACTCACACTAATGCGTTCCAGCAAGTTTTGCGATACTATTACCTCGTGCAATACAATGCCAACCTGCCTGACCTCAACTGCGTTCAGATTTTTCATTAATTCGTTGATTAATGTCCGTAAGTCCCTGGCTGATGTAGTTTTGACATTTGGACGGATTCAAATATTCTCTTGTATGCAAATCAACGGTTAATTTAGGACCGTTATACTTTTAAAAATTCAGGTCTCCAGCTATGTTTAAGTTATTTTCTGTAACAGGTACGTTTCCAATCAGATTACGAACACGCATTTAGCTTATTGCTAATAATGAAACAAAGTGTTTATTTAAAATAAAAAACAGCATATGAAGCAAAGTCACTTCTTTTAAGAAATTTTTAGGTGTGATACATTCACTTCTTTCATTAAGAGAGATACACCGTCAGAGACATTTCGCTAACAGCTATATTTTTGTCGTTTCACGACGGGCCTAAGTTGGTCAGGAAGCTCTCTTTTAGCTCTCTGTGAGGTGATTGCGACTAGTAAATTCAGGAATTCTAATTTTGCTTCATAATGTATTGTCTCACAGACAGGAGTACCCCGAAACTGTTGTCTCCATTCTGTAGTCAAGGACTCGATAACTGAACGTAGTCAGTTGTACGGCAGTTTATTTATTTATTTATTGTTCCGTGGGACCACATTAAGGAGAAGTCTCCATGGTCATGGAACGAGTCAATACATGAAATTATAACACGATTGTAGAAACAGATAAAATGAAATATAAGAAACATATTCAGTTGTAGAGTGTAGAAACAGATAAAATGAAATATAAGATACATACTCAGCTGACACGTCGTTAGTTTAAATAAAGAAAATCAAGAATGTAACACTGGAATTTGCTTAATTTTTTAGCTCTTCCAGGAGCTCCTCGACAGAATAGAAGGAGTGAGCCATGAGGAAACTCTTCAGTTTAGACTTAAAAGCGCTTGGGCTACTGCTAAGATTTTTGAGTTCTTGTGGTAGCTTATTGAAAATGGATGCAGCAGAATACTGCACCCCTTTCTGCACAAGAGTCAAGGAATTGCATTCCACATGCAGATTTGATTTCTGCCTGGTGTTAACTGAGTGAAAGCTGCTAACTCTTGCGAATAAGCTAATATTGCTAAGAACAAACGACATTAAAGAAAATATGTACTGTGAGGGCAATGTCAAAATTCCCAGACTATTGAATAGGGGTCGACAAGAGGTTTTCGAACTTACACCACACATAGCTCGAACAACCCGTTTTTGAGCCAAAAATACCCTTTTTGAATCAGAAGAATTACCCCAAAAAATAATACCATATGACATAAGCGTATGAAAATATGCGAAGTAGACTACTTTTCGTGTTGAAATGTCACTTATTTCAGATACTGTTCTAATGGTAAATAAAGCGGCATTTAGTTTCTGAACAAGATCCTGAACACGGGCTTTCCACAACAGCTTACTATCTATCTGTACGCCTAGGAACTTGAACTGTTCCGTCTCGCTTATAACATGCCCATTCTGTCTGATTAAAATATCAGTTCTTGTTGAATTGTGAGTTAGGAACTGCAAAAACTGAGTCTTACTGTGATTTAGCATCAAATTATTTTCCACAAGCCACGAACTTATTTCATGAACTACATTATTTGATAATGTTTCAATATTACACACAAGATCCTTCACTACCAAGCTGGTGTCATCAGCAAACAGAAATATTTTTGAATCGCCTGTAATACTAGAAGGCATATCATTTATATAAATAAGAAACAGCAGTGGCCCCAGCACCGGTCCTTGGGGAATGCCCCATTTAACAGTGCCCCCTTGGGACTGAACATCATTACCACTCTCAATATTGCGGAGAATTACCTTCTGCTTTCTGTTCTTAAAGTAAGAGGCGAACCAACTGTAAGCTACTCCCCCTACTCCATAATGTTCCAACTTCTGCAGTAATATTTTGTGGTCAACACAGTCAAAAGCCTTCGTTAAATCAAAGAAAACACCTAACGATCGCAACCTTTTATTTAATCCGTCCAAAACCTCACAGAGAAAAGAGACTATAGCATTTTCAGTTGTTAAGCCATTTCTAAAACCAAACTGTACATTTCACAGCAAATTGTGTGAATTTAAATGCTGCAGTAACCTTGTATATACAACCCTCTCGATAACTTTAGCAAACACCGATGGCATAGAAATAGGTCTATAATTATCAACATTATCCCTGTCTCCCTTTTTATAAAGTGGCTTCACTACCGAGTACTTTAATCGGTCAGGAAACTGACCACTCCTAAAGGAAAAGTTACAGATATGGCTAAGTACTGGGCTAACATACGTGGAACAATACTTCAGTATTCTGCTAGATACCCCGTCATATCCATGAGAGTTCTTGGTCTTTAGTGATTTAATTATTAACTCAATCTCCCTCTTGTCAGTATCATGGAGGAGCATTTCAGGTAACAGTCTCGGAACACTTTTTCTAAGAGCGCTATATGATTCCCTGTTGGGACTAGGTTTCTATTTAGTTCACCTGCTATATTCAGAAAGTGGTTGTTAAATACTGTACATATATGCGACTTATCAGTAACACGGACATTCCCACTACGCACTGATTCTATATCCTCGACCTGTCTCTGCAGACCAGCCACTTCCTTTACGACTGACCATATGGTTTTAATTTTATCCTGAGACTTAGCTATTCTATCTGCATACCACATACTTTTTGCCTTCCTAATAACTTTTTTAAGCACCTTACAATACTGTTTGTAATGGACTACTGCATTTAGATTGTGACTGTTTCTAACGTTTTGATATAATTTCTAACGTTTTGATATAGGTTGCTCCGTTCTTTTGATATTTTATAAATATTCGGAGAATGTTTCAAAATCATGTCAGACAAGCAGTTGGTTGCCTGTAACATTCTGAAAGACGTAATGTTCTCGCCTGCTTATGGCAGTGGAACCCATCTTTCTTGCATCATCCCGTACACTCTCAAATGATGATGCAGCCATCGCCTCGGTTATCAATCATTTCAGTCACTTTATGTGCGTACTATTCTTCATCCAAAACTTTCATTTTGAGAAGACTCTTGCGGAAATCATAAATTAACATAACAAAGACACCATTTGAATATCGCTTACTGTTAGCAGTGAAAATTCCTTGGACACCTTGAAGTGGGTTAGACACAGATCTCAGTGTTTACGTCTCATGTCAACTTATTTTTTACTCTCTTGAGGCACAGGAAGTACACTTTGTAGACTGGTCAACTGTGAGTAATCGGTCCACCAGTGGACTGATGTATGACCTTAACCACAGGACGAAGTACAGCTCCGTTTTCCTGTGCGAAGAAATTATGCTAAAACTACACTACATCGACAACGATATGATGCACATAACATGCAGAGCTGATGTTCACAGGGGCGTTGAGTAGTCTACGACTATCTAGTTCCTTCATATACGGCGCAGTGGTTAGCGCACTGGACTCGCATTCGGGAGGACGACGGTTCAATCCCGTCTCCGGCCATCCTGCTTTAGGTTTTCCGTGATTTCCCTCAATCGATTCAGGTAAATGCCAGGATGGTTCCTTTGAAAGGGCACGGCCGATTTCGTTCCCCATCCTTCCCTCACCCGAGTTTGCACTCCGTCTCTAATGCCCTGTTGTCGATTGGACGTTAAACACTAATCTCCTCCTACTCCTCCTCCTTCATATAACATCAAGAATAAGTACTCCGTCCTCAGCCCACAAGTGGCCCATCGGGACTATCCGACCGCCGTGTCATCCTCAGCTGAGGATGCGGATAGGCGGGGTCTGTGGTCGGCACACCGCTCTCCCGGTCGTTATGTGACATCTGGAGTGACGGGATAACTTCAATAAAATGACAAAAGATTGCAGTCCACAAGTCAAATAAAATAAGAATACAGCACATGGTAACATCTTACATCCATAAAATAAAAGAATCAAAATTCATGATTACAGGACTAAATTGTCCTCCTGCACGTATATCGTGTGTCACGATGATGACGACTGCGCGTACTGTCTTCCTACAACACCTTTCAGTGAAACAAGACCGAAGTTCTCAAGGAACTTTCCATTTCCCAAGTACCCACAACTACGTATGTGATGTTTGATTAACTGTAGTATTTGTAATTTTGGACAAACATTATCGACTGGAAACACTGTGCAGCCTGACAGTGGGGAAACTTTCTCTGGACTTTAAGCCCCAGACAGCATGGCGGAACGGTTGTATCTGGCTCAGAGTTTGCATTTGTATTCTGCAACGAGCAATTACGCAGATTTAAGACGGAGATTAGCAGTCGCGTTTAGAGGAAATGGACCTTCTCTGTTAACCGTCACAAGAATAAACAATAAACCTGCCGCTACTGCAAGTGTTTCGCATGCGAAAGGAATGGATAGATCCCGAAATATGCATACCGATGGTAATAGAGATCGTGTGTTGGAGGACGTTAACTCGTCCCCTGGCAAGCCGAAATCTCAAAGGCAGAGATTCGAAAATTTCAAGCCCAGTACTGCACAGAATAATGAAGAATCCGAAATTAAAGCCATACCATCCTCGTTTGGTAAATGAACGTAACCTCGAATAACCGTGACGTCGATGATCCGGAAGGGCGCTTGGAGGATGCAGGCAAATGACCGGGAATGCTGAAAGGAGGTCCAGGTATGGAAGAACACAGCTTTTGGACAACTGAGGCAAAATTTCAAGTTTCGGAAAGTGTTAACACACTCAGTTTTGCGTAGTGATGGGAACATAACCCTATTGCAAAGATCAGTGTGCATGACAAAATTCCTGATGACATGGTTTGGGGTGATGTCTCGTATGATGGTGTGACTGGCCCATTCTTTCTCGATGTAATGTAAGTCGCCTTAAATTGCTTACAGGTGCTAAGTATCCTTTGCTGCACAAGCGGACATTAAAGACGCTGTGGTGGAACAAGATGGAGCACCTCCACGTTATGCCTCACCAATGCGAGAGAGGCTGAACGTAACATGCCCCGACCGCTGGATCTGTCGACGTGGGTCTGTGGACTGCCTTGCTCGATCTTCTGATTTGACACCAACTGAGTTTTTAAATGGGCTGCTTTAAAGAGTAAAGTATATCAAAGCCAAAAACGAAATTTGGCCGCAACTAGGAAAGCTATACTCCACAGCATACCAGTAATGGTCTGATCAGCTGCTTGTGACAACGTTGCTCTTCGTTTCCAGGCTTATATCGATTTGGATGGTACGTTGGTGGGCGACGCCGTCGCGAATAGATATTAAAATTCTTGTGGCGAAATGTATGAGAATACTGTGTTTATGTTCAATTTCTGTTGATAGTTTCTTTACTGCAGTCTTTAAAACATCACTTCATATTCATACAGGGCGACAATTACTGAATTATATGAAATAAAATCGTCATAACTTCTGAACGGTTTGCAGGTTGGCCACGAGGCATGATGGGAATTAGTATGCGCATTTGCAGTCCGCTTTCATTTAGTTGGGTTCGTCAACAAGAAAAACTGGCGCACTTGGGAGATTGAGAAACCTTCACCCTCAACGTATGACTGTGGTGTGCAATGTACAGTCACGGAATAATCGGTGCGATATTCCTTGATGGCACGGTGACTAACGAACAGTACGTGAAGCTTTTTGGAAAATTATTTCATCCCCATTATTCAAAATGACCCTGATTTCGACGAGATGTAATTCATGCAAGAAGGTGCTCCCCATCGAAGCAGGAAAGTGTTTAATTACCTGGAGGAGCACTTTGGGACTGCATTCTGGCTCTGTGGCGCCCAGAGGCCATTGGAATAGACCTCGATTGGCAGCCACATTATCCCGATCTGTAACATCCGACTCCTTTTTGTGGGGCTATATTAAAGATAAGGTGTACAGCAATAACCCGAAAACCATTGCTGAGCTGAAAACAGCCGTTCAGGTCATCGACAGCTTCGATGTTCCGACACTTCATCGGGTTATCCAGAATTTCGCTATTCGTCTGCGCCACATAATTGCCAATGATGGCAGGCATATCGAACATGTTGCAATGTAAATCTTAATATCTGTAGTGACGTTTACATGGTGAATAAAGTGCGTGCACGCCGTGATTTATAACTAATGCCGCTTTTTTTTCGGGCAGTTCAATAACTGTCCCGCTGTACTTACAGCCATACTGCGTCAGACTGGTTCCATAGATGCTATAAATTTCTGCCTTCGCCTTTGCGTTCATTTGCAAAACCTGCAACGATTCACCGATACTGAGTACTTTTTGCACTGAGCCCTTTAAACGTGCAGCAAAGTTGGAACGGTTAATGTCATATATCGTCGTGCTGATCTTACTTGCCCCCGTTAGAAAATTATAAAACTTTGTCAATTGAAACAGTTAATTTGGTTTGTATCTGACTGTGAAATTGGTTCTGATTTATGTGTATATGTGTTGACAGCGGTTGTACGCTATTATTGTCCCTGTATTGCCAGTACCTGTATTCCTAAAGCAGCGAGTATTTCGTCGTAAACAGTACCTAAATATGAAAGTACCAGCAACTACTTTTTCTTCTGTTCGCGTGTATCACTGGTACAAGTTATTTCTTCTTTGTACTGGGACGTTATTTATTGGATTCGTTTTTAAGTAATTTCCATAGGAAAACAACTGTCTTCAGCCACGATCCGCAACATATTTGCTTGCTATTTAATTTTCTTTCTCTTTTCCACTGGTAGACTAACCCATCTACGAACATAGTGTGAAAATATGCTAGTCTATTTACCATTGGATGACATGGTTAACTGTGAATTACTACGCCCATTGTGGTGCGTGTGCGGAAGAAACCCAATGAATGTTCAGGCATTTCAAATTTTTATACGTAAAAGTGGAGTTTCCAATATTAATTTCATTTTTTGTGTAAGCTTTTGAATCATGAATGCATAACTTTATTCTCGGGTATTGTGTTGTCAAATAAAATCAAGACATTGTCGATGCACGTATAATGATAAAGTACAGGGTGGTCCAAAAGTCCGGAAACACCCTCATAAAATCCAATTGGAGTAGCAAACAAGGAAACAGAGTCCCTACAAACGAGGAACGGGAAGCGGGAAACTTTATAGGCTATGCCACCAACATGGCGACCATCTTGAAAGCCGCCATCTGGGATTCAACTACAAAATTTCAAATGGGAATGTGGTCATGTGACATATCAAACAAGCCGGCCGAAGTGGCCGTGCGGTTAAAGGCGCTGCAGTCTGGAACCGCAAGACCGCTACGGTCGCAGGTTCGAATCCTGCGTCGGGCATGGATGTTTGTGATGTCCTTAGGTTAGTTAGGTTTAACTAGTTCTAAGTTCTAGGGGACTAATGACCACAGCAGCTGAGTCCCATAGTGCTCAGAGCCATTTGAACCATATCAAACAGATAGAGAATTTCACCAGAAAAACAATGCCGCTGTTATTTTAAACATAGCTTTATTCATTCTCTGGTTATAGCTAATTACTTGCGGCAGCTAATTACGCTCGGCAGCGTGAGTATTACGTACTGAGAAGTCACAAAATGGAGTCTGAAACGGTGCAAAGTGACTATCCCATACGTGATATGTTACATGTGTTTAACTTTTAGGTATCATTTACTCATGCTATCGTTTTAATCATTGTTTCCTTATTTACAGGTTACAAAATGTATTTAACACATGAAGAACGCATTGAAATCATCTTGATATCAGGAGAAAGAAGCACACGGGTCATTGCTGAGGATTTCGAAAGTCGTCACCCAACCAGACAGCCCATCATTCACAGCGCAGTTGCCAAGCTTCTGGCCAAATTCCGAGCAACAGGTTCTGTCGCAGATAAACCTAAGGCTGGAAGACCGAAATCCGCCACCGATGAAGCAACAACAGTGAGCCTGTTGGCATCATTTAGCAAGAGTCCGCAAGTAGTACTCGTGGCCTGTCACAAGAAAGTGGGGTTAGCCGTACCTCCATACTGCGAATTTTATCGCAGCACAAATGGCACCCGTACAAAATTCAGCTGCTCCAACACCTGAAGGAGGATGACCCAGATCGTCGGGTACATTTCGCAGAATGGGTGACACAGCAGCTGCAGATAAACCCACGTTTCCCCTATCAGGTGTTGTTCAGTGATGAAGCCAATTTCTTTATCAATGGCGAAGTGAGCAAGCAGAATCACAGCTACTGGTCCGACACAAATCCGCACTGGATTGATGCTTCCAAAACGGACGACTCACAAAAAGCGATGGTCTGGTGTGGTGTGTAGGGTACAAAAGTCGTTGGACCTTTTTATATTGATGGTACGTTAACAGCCAACGGTTATCTGAGGTTATTGGATGAAGAAGAGGGTCCCTAGTTGTTAACGGAGGACGGGACATTTCCGGAATTCTTCCAGCATGATGGAGCCCCACCACATTATGGGCACAATGTACGAGCATACCTGGATGTGCAGTTCCCTCAAAAGTGGATTGGTCGTAGGGCTGCTGTGGAGTGGCCACCACGTTCACCAGATTTGACTTCTTTGGAATTTTATCTTTGGGGTAATGTCAAAGCACTGGCTTATTCTGTTAAAATACGGGATTTGCATCATCTAAAGCAGCGCATTGTTGATGTGCGTGGTCAAATTCAGCCAGATGTGTTGGTCAAAGTTCATCAGGACTGGGTTCGGAGGACAGCATTAACAATCCAACACAATGGACAACATATCGAGCCTTTCCTATGACTGTTGGTGGTCTCTCGGGACTGTGTAAGATCGGCGTAATGTCTCTTCGGCACATAACACACATGCTGCCGAACGTCCCACCGCTGCCACATGTAACTGGCTATAACCCGAGAATGAATAAAGCTATTTTAAAATAACAACGGCATTGTTTTTCTGGTGAAATTCTCTATCTGTTTGATATCTCACATGACCACATTCCCATTTGAAATTTTGGAGTTGAATCCAAGATGGCGGCTTTCAAGATGGCCGCCATGTTGGTGGCATAGCCTGTAAAGTTTCCCCCTTCCCGTTCCTCGTTTGTAGGAACTCTGTTTTCTTGTTTGCTACTCCATTTGAATTTTATGAGGGTGTTTCCGCACTTTTGGACCACCCTGTATTTTCTCCCCTGTTTGAGTAAACCTGTGGCAGACTGGTCTATTGCTCTGCCTTCCTATGAAATTTTCCAAAACACAAACAGCCCTAAAGCGCGATATAATTTTCCTAAGCTAAGTAACGCTGAAAAAAATGGCTGCGTTGCACGTCTCGAACGTATGCACAATGAGTGAAATTTTGCCGGATCTTGTTATAACTACTAGAAGAAGAAAAGTCCTTGCAGATAAATTATTTTCTACATTGTTACTTTTTTTAGAAGCATTTGCTACCAAGTCCGTCTCAGCATACTGTTCCAGAAACGTAAAACCGAACATGAACACAGATTCCAGAATGAGTTTCCACTCTGTAGCGGAGTGTACGCTGATATGAGAATTCCTGGCAGGTTAACACCTCGTATTGGACCAAGACTCGAACATGGAACCTTTTCCTTTTACGGACGAGTGCTCTACCGATTTTTTCCCTTTCTATTTACCTGTTCCTTCATTTTTTTGGCTTCATCAGTTGTCGCATAATATCTCTCAAATTTAATCAACGAAAACTTCACTCACGTTTCTTCTTACATAGGCTGGCGAGTCCCCCGACCGAACGCTCCGAGATACCGTGATTTTCCAAGCACAACTCACGAGCCGCCATCACAGTTTTCCTTCCGCCAGTACGTCATCTCCTACCTTCCAAACTTCACAGAAGTTCTTACATCTTGCGGGACTAGCATTCCGGGAAGAAAGGATGTTGTGGAGACATGGCTTAGCCAGTTTCAGGTTTTAATTCAAACCTGATACTGAAAAAACTGCGCTTTTCATCGGTTAATAAATAGTCTGCATACACACACATTTTTCTTAACAGCTTAGAATGCTCGCTCAGATACCATGCACATCGTCACATTTGGACTAAGGAAGTTCACTTTTATGATTTCTCAGCACACCACATGGAACCTCTACGCCCCGGAAGAAGGTTTCATTTCTTAACAAAATATCAAACATTTCCGTAAACGTCATCTATGTTTGATCTTCAAACGTTTCAAATACAGCACAATTTCCTAAAATTCATTATTAGTTATACTTAAGAAAATTTCGTGGAGCTCGAAGACGCTTGACCGGTCGTCGCAAGAGGTGAACTTCGACTACTTATAACCTACGCCTCTTCCGGTACGAAAGCGTGCGAAAGATCTCCTTTCCGACAGGCGAACACCACATTCGCCAATCAGCTTCCAATTTGGATTCACGTAACCCAGTACTCTCCCTTCTTACACCATTCTCCGTTCTGAAATCAGTTTAGATGAAATTACTTAATAGTACAATCTTAGACAGCACATAAAAACAAATTAACCGTGCTTTTAACAGTCTAATGTACAGAAGTCAGTTTTATGTTTCTACGATACTGAAAGTTGGGTGCTTTACAATTTGTATTTTCCGCGTTGTATGTAGTTCATATCAAGGCTGCACAACCAGATTCCCACGCTCACTGACTCATAGTTACCCACATTCAATCAAACAGCAAAAGAAATTGAAATAATAATATAAAAAAATTAAAAATTTAGTTTTTAAACATGAGAAATTTACGTAATCTATATTGTTAAATGAAATGTTGTTTCACTAGGTTTCTGGCGACCAGTTACTAGCTTTAGGTCATTCTCCGATGCGTTTCTAAAGCATATAAAATGCCTGAATGGTGTCTGTAACGGCAAGTTATAAATTTTAGTTTTTTGGTACTTCTGAACATTTCTGAGACTACTTCAAATAAAAAAATGAAATTCGCACTATAAATAACTGTAGTTATTAGGAAAGTCTCTATAAAATTTCGTATTAGTTGGTATACAGTAAAGGTCTGTATTAATTCCATGATAGGTGTGGGAATGTACCTGGATCTGTGGAGTGGTCACATAAGCCTACGCTAACCACACTCAACCAGCAGAAAACGACATATGTAATATGGGTTCGCAATGTTTGTATTATACAATGTGTGTATAACCGGACATGCTGGAGCCTGGTTCAAAAAATGGTTCAAATGGCTCTGAGCACTATGGGACTCAACTGCAGTGGTCATAATTCCCCTAGAACTGAGAACTACTTAAAACTAACTAACCTAAGGACATCACACACATCCATGCCCGAGGCAGGATTCGAACCTGCGTCCGTAGCGGTCGGGCGGTTCCAGACTGTAGCGCCTTTAACCGCTCGGCCACTCCGGCCGGCAGGAGCCTGGTTCGTGCACCCATGTTGACTACCGTTCGTCGCCGAATTTACATGCCAGTACCACAACTGGACGTTCACCTATTGGTGACAAGTGGCATTTTCAGATGCTCACGTTTTATGCTCCATCGGACAGATCAGCTTTGGCGTGTATGGCATGAAACGTCTAAAAGCAGACACACAAGATGGAGGAAGGATCGTTATGGTCTGGGAATGTTTTCATGCTATTCCTTGGGTGATCTCTCAGTTCTAGAAGTCACTAGGGATCAACACAACTATGCATCTATCCTTGAGGACTACGTCCACCCTGCGTGCAGTTCGTTTCTCCTCGACAAGATGGACACTGCAACGAGTCACACAGCTCGCAGTTAACATGCGTGGGCGAACAGCGCCAGGATGAGTCCACCATATCCCCCTGGCCACCAGACTACCCAGATTTAAACCCATCGTCGATCGGGGTAATCCAGATATGATCCTCAACCGAGAAACCTAGCGCAGTTGGCCACAGTACTGTAGACGACATGGCTCCACACCCACGTCGGTACCTTCCAGAATGTCACTGATTCTTCTGGAACGTTAATAAAGACAGCGGCTAAACTAACCGCAAGATCGATTTTTGATAAATGTATTGACTACGCATGCTCAACAAGTAGTTATTAATCTTAGCGTATTTTATGATTTGGATCTTCACTATTTCATTTTTAACTGAAATAGTACTATATCTGGCGTTCCACAAGGTAGTGTCATAGGCCCTCTGCTGTTCCTGATTTACATAAATGATCGAGGTGATAATCTGAGCAGCCTCCTTAGATTGTTTGCAGATGACGCTCTAATGTACCATCTAGTAAAATCATCAGACGATCAATTCCAATTACAAAACGGAGAGAATTTCTGTATGGTGCGAAAAGTGTCAATTAGCACTAAACAAAGAAAAGTGCGAGGTCATCCACATGGGCACTAAAAGAAATCCGATAAATTTTGGGTATACGATAAATCGCACAAACCTACGTGCTGTCAATTCGACTAAATACCTAGAAATTACAATTATGAGCAACTTCAATTGGAAAGACCACATAGATAATATTGTGGGGAAGGCGAAACAAAGACTGCGCTTTGTTGGCAGAACGGTTAGAAGATGCGACAAACCCACTAAAGAGACAGCCTACATTACACTTGTCCGTCCTCTGCCGGAATATTGCTGCGCAGTGTGGGATCCTTACCAGGTAGGATTGACGGAGGACATCGAAAAAGTGCAAAGAAGGGCAGCTCGTTTCGCATTATCGCGCAACAGGAGTGAGAGTGTCACTGATATGATACGCGAGTTGGGGTAGCAGTCACCGAAGCAAAGGCAGTTTTCTTTGCGGCGAGATCTGTTTACGAAATTTCAGTCACCAACTTT
Source organism: Schistocerca americana (assembly GCF_021461395.2). Lineage (NCBI taxonomy): Eukaryota > Metazoa > Arthropoda > Insecta > Orthoptera > Acrididae > Schistocerca > Schistocerca americana. Next base: position 787,036,439 of record NC_060122.1, on the reverse strand, counting down.
CTCTTCCGAATGCGAAAATATTTTGTTGCACCCATCTATGTAGGGAGAAATGATATCATAATAAAATAAGAGAAATCAGAGCTATAACGGAAAGATTTAGGTGTTCCTTTTTCCCACGCGCCATTCGAGAGTGGAATGGTAGAGAAGTAGTATGAAAATGGTTCGATAAACCCTCCGCCAGGCACTGAAGTGTGAATTGCAGAGTAGCCATGTAGATGTAGCTAACGAAACAGATACAGAAATACTGACAATTGCTGGCAGTATGCTCTCATTTGAGCTATTTGGCATAGTTATGGTCCAAAATTCAATGAGAAAGCACAGTAATTGTAATCCAGCCTAAGTTAGCAGGAATATCACAGAACTTCCTTTTGTTGTTTTTGTAATTGATTTCTGTGTGAGTAATATTTAACGTCAGGCCACACTGGGCCTGTTGAAATGCACTGGCGGTGCAATTACTATTTTCCTTCTGCCGCATCCCACAAGATAATGAAGAAATTATATTTTAGCTGCTCTGTGGAAAAGAAAATCTTCAGCACTAGAACGGAGGAGAGTCAACGCTGATCTGGACTCATTGTTACCTGGTTGCCTATTAAAACTGATCAAACCCCTGCGACGAGTGTGAGAACATAGATTGCCTCCTTACACACTATCACCGTTTCAACAGTAAGGTAAGAGACTCTCACTGTTAATAACTGAAGGTAGAAAAAATTAAGCGACAGTGCAGAAAAATATAGTTTTGGCTCTCGTGTAGATCGGTGTAAGAGCTGCTAAATATTTTTTGTAGCGGTCGAAGCTGCTCTTCTTGATGACGAATCACACTGTCTATGGCTGTACAAGAAAGCAGGCAGTTTGTAACGTAACTGGTCAGTGGGCCATTTCCATTATGTACTGAACAACGCCATACACACCTAAATTTACTATACAATGTGGGTAATTTAAAAATTGTTATCTCACTTTCTCTATAGTTTTAATGACATCAGTAAAACAGCTTTGTACACTTATATGCAGAGTGTGTGTTCAAACAACAATCTAGCACAAATAATTTTAATTTTATTTCTCTTCATATAACAATTATTTTTCATACATTGGAAATTAGTTCAAAATTTAGTTAACGATTTTTTTTTTGAATGCGAACATTTTTAGGTTAGACTTTACCGTGACTGTTACTGACGTTAAATGAAACATTAAGTTCACTGTTACCAGTCACCGGTGAAATTGTTGTTTCATTTAATATCGAATTTTTATTTAATTTTTTGTCTTTGTTTGGTTGTAAGTTGTTATGTTGTTGTCGGTGGTTGCAGGTTACTTCACTGTACATATCAGGCCTTATTTCTTCTGAGTTTCGGACACAGGTCAATATTGAAATGAAGCTTTGTCAAAGTGACGATAGTTAAATTCTCTATGTGAAAAATGAAGTGTCTGCAACAAATCATTTCGCTAACGTATTTTGAACTAAAATATGAATGTCTTGGAGCAAGCACAAATACAGTTCTAGTTGTTGAGCCAGAAACGATGCTGAAATACATCAAATGAAGGCAATAAGTTATGTAATGATAATTACTAAATTAATTCTAATTGCAATCTTTATTTATGAACACTGCAATCTTTGCTGGTAGTCTTCCTCAGTGGCAGAACGAATCACGCAAACAGATGCAAAGTAATAATTTACGAACTTGTTATAAAAATAAACTTTTAAGAAGTGATAGATACCAGTAGAGAAGCTTGAAGCTGCTACAAAAACCAACGGCACCATGGAGAACGGAGATGTCTGCCTGTGTCGCACTTGCTTTTGTAGTCGTTACCAAAATGAGATTGAAAGATTATTGATTATTCTCTGTTTAATGATGCCCAGACTTAGCAATATGGGCTTCGACAAACAACGCCTCTGCGTATACATCGTTAAAGTCGCGGCGAATCGCTCTCTGCCAGTGCGAGCCTCCAGTGTTGGGCGGTTGCTCATTCCGTCAGAGGCCCGCCGAGATTGGACACCCGACCGCCATTTACTCTGAGCGGCCGTGTTGAGGAAATTAGTCAAATTACCCCAAGAGGCAGTAAAGGTAATGAGGAACTCGAATGAGGCACGGGCTAACGAGCTGTCCGGTACAGGGTGGACAGTTGAGCTACCCACATTATGTGTAATGACTACACTGGGGCTCGTGGTTAATACGCCAGCACAGAACGGGTTTTCGGATGCTTTCTAACGAAGGGAGCGAGAGTAGCCGGCTTAAAATGAAACATTCAGTTCCAGAGACGCATTTCTCGTCAACGGCAGAAATTATCATCATCTACACACGCAATTCACTATCCAGGGTGTGACGAAAATACATAATGTATCGTAATACTCTTCCCCAACTTACTGAAAGTAGCCTTTGTCAGCACCCAGACACTTCTCATTACGTCTACAACTTATTTGAGCAACGTTCATCAAAAGTAGGATTGCACATTTTCACCCTAAATTGCTATCATAAACTTCCTCATATCATCATCATCATCATCATCTGTTCGACATTCAAGGCTAGATAAAGACCAGCTCATTGCTACCCCTGCTTATTGACTTGAGCTATTCGCATCGCCCTTGCACATGTAAGATATCAAATGTCACCACCCACCTTTCAACAGACCGTCTCTTCAATATTTTCTTCTACATCTACATCTACATAAACACTCTGCAAGCCACAACACAGTGTATGGCAGAGAGTGCCTTATACCTCTATTAGTCGCTCGCTTTCCTATCCCATTTGCAAATGAAGGGAGGCAAAATCGGCTGTCTGTATGCTTTCGTACGCGCCCTAATTGCTCTTACCTTGTCTTCGCAGTTCGTACGTGAAACATACTTTCGCGGCAGTACAGTCGTTCTGCAATGAGCCACAGATTCCGGTCCTCTAAATTGCCTCGGTGGTACTTCGCGAAAAAAACGTCATCTTCCATTCAGGATTTTCCATTTTGAATTAACTGACGATTTTCGTAACAATCGCGTATTGATCGAACATAACGGTAAAAACCTAGCAGATACTCTTGAAGTTCTTCGAGGTCTACCTTTAATCTGATCTGGCGAGGATCCCAAACATTAGAGCAGTACTGAAGAATGGGTCACAATGATGTTCTGTTTGTAGTCTCTTTTACAGATGAATCATAGTTCCCTAAACTTCTCCAAATAAATCGAAGTCTACCATTTGCCTTCCCTACTATCGACTTTACATGCTCGTTCCATTGCATATCGCCTCTAAACATTACGCCTGGATACATAATCGACGTGCCTGTGTGAAGCAGCAAGCTAATAATATTGTATTCGAGCGTTAGAGGATTATATTTGTAAATTATACATTGCAGCAATCAGTCGTCCTTTTCAAATTTTGTTATGTAGATCTAGATTTCGGCTGGAAAAAAAAATGGTTCAAATGGCTCTGAGCACTATGGGACTTAACATCTGTGGTCATCAGTCCCCTAGAACTTAGAACTACTTAAACCTAACTAACCTAAGGACATCACACACATCCTTGCCCGAGGCAGGATTCGAACCTGCGACCGTAGCAGTCGCGCGCTTCTCGGATGAGAGCAGATTCAATCTGATTAGTGATTGTGGATGGACCCTCGTATAGCGAGAGGTGGGAACATGTAATTCACCCACGAACATTGTCAGACATGATTGTTTTGGCATTCCAGGTGTTTTGGTGTGAGGAGTCATAATATTGCATGGGCGTACTAGCTACCAAATGCTGAGAATGGTATACTCATCGATCAACGTCATTGTGGCAATGTGCTTCTTCCCCAGGTGTGTCTTTTCAGGTGTGTATTCGATCCTGACTTCTCAATGCGTATTTCTTTCAGTTACTTTCTGTACTATACTGTAAGAGCCGTCTCTCTGTATGGCCCAAGTTTCATCGTGCTATATTTCATAGCAGTGACACATTACGCGAATGTTACTTCCGTCATGAAGTTTTGCACATCAGTCTGTTTTGAATTATCAATGTATCTTGTGTTGCTTGTCATCATTCGGGGCATCGGGCCTTCAGTGTGTGCTAGATGTACAGGATGCTGTACTGTTGACTTCAGGTTCACAAGATTCGTGGGAGCAATACTTCCATTGTGTGTAGATGAGGAAATCAGCTGTGGCAGGAAAGCTGTTCAGTAGTGCTTGTAAGGGATCCATGATCCCACGAACATAGATGCTAGTATCCGACGCCCAGGTCGATAGTAGACAGGAGTCGATTGTCAAGCGCTGCAGGAGGCAGTGAGACTAGTTTGTCGAGTCCGCAGTGTACTGGAAAGTGTCGAGTGAGAAGTAGTGCAGGAAAGACGGGCAAGAATGGTGGTCGAGTGAGTTGTAAACGGTAAAATTCACCGGAGTATGACGAGTGAGCACGTCCCCCTGATCGTCGTGGGGTTGACCTTCACTAATACCGATTCGCGAGTGATATGAAACAGAAAGTGACAAGTGCCGAATTTCGTGTTTCGCGTCAACCGCGTCGGCCAACAACAACCATGGATTGCAGTGAGGATTGTTGTGGATGTTAACCATCATCATTGCGTGTGACGAAATACCTAAAACCAGCAACCGTAATGAGATGTGTAAGGCGATGGTAGCAACTGCCTCAGAATTTGTGTGTTAATAGGAAATATATATCAGTTTGTACTTCGCTACCTTTGTGGTCCTTAATAGTAGACAAACTTTCAATCATTCCACTATTCAGTCGCAAAACAGCCGCACTCGGTTGAAATACCCCCAAAACCACAGCAGGAAAACCGATAGCCTTCAGCCATTAAGCACACGGTCATATAATCATAATAATTAACTGTTTGGCGGCTTCGGAAAATTACACAAAACCCAACAAGGAATTTTAATCGGTGGTGTTTCATACTCTAGACCTTCTAGGCATTTCAGAAAGCATGGGTACTGTAATATATCATGTAGACGTCTTTAGCTTTACATATCTAAAGTATACACGCTGGCGAATGAGAGAATGCTAGATTGTTCTCTGACGTTATAGCATCACCCTGTCCGTCCAACAACTGATCTATGTAGACAGGTTTCATCTCTGGATTACTGGTGCAGCCCAAATGCATCTGCACACGCGTACTACACACAAAGCTGGTTGTAGAGGGTTTCAGAGGGAGCATCAGGGAACGATTAACAAGGACAGGGGAAAAGAATACAGGAGTAGAAGAGTGTGTTGCTTTGAGAGATGAAATAGTGAAGGAAGCAGAGGATCAAGTAGGTAAAAAGACTAGGGCTAGTAGAAATCCTTGCGTAATACGAGAGATATTGAATTTAATCGATGATAGGAGAAAATATATTAATGCAATATATGAACCATGTGAATGGGAATACAGACTTCTAAAAAATGAGATCGACAGGAAGTGCAAAATGGCTAAGCAGGAATGACTACAGGACACATGTAAGTATGCGGTAGCATATATTACTAGGGGTAAGATAGATATTGCCTACAGGAAAATTAAACAGACCTTTGGAGAAAAGAGAACCACCTGTATGAGTATCAAGAGCTCAGATGAGATGGATTCCGGAGGAATATATCAACACGTGAGGTAATACTGACCCTACGACTTCTCATGGAGGATAGGTTAAGGAAAAGCGAACCTACTTTCCTAGCATTTGTAGACTTTGAGAAATCTTTTGACAACTTTGACTGAAATACTCTCAGACAAAATGTTAAAGGTGGCAGTGGTAAAATACAGGGAGTGAAAGGCTATTTACAATTTATACAGAAACCAGGTGGCAGTTGTAAGAGTCAAGGGGCACGAAAAGCAGCAGTGGTTGAGAAGGAAGTGAGACAAGGTTGTAGCCTATCCCCAATGCTATTCAATCTGTATATTGAGCAAGCAGTAAACGAAACAAAAGAAAAATTTGGATTAGCAATTAAAATCCATGGAGAAGAAATAAAAACTTTGATATTTGTCGATGACATTGTAATCCTCCCAGAGACAGCAAAGGACTTAGAAGAGGAGTTGAACGGAATGGATGGTATCCTGAAAGGAGGATATAAGATGAACATCAACATAAGCAAAACGAAAATAATGGAATGTAGTCGAATTGAACCAGGTGATGCTGAGGGGATTAGTCTAGGAATTCAGACACTTAAAGTAGTGGATGCTATTTGGGAAGCAAAATAACTGATGAAAGTCGAAATAGGGAGGATATAAAATGTAAACTGGCAATGGCAAGAAAAGCGTTTCTGAAAAACAGAAATTTGTTAACCTCGAGTATAGATTTAAGTGTCAGGAATCCTTTCTGAATGTATTTGTGTGGAGTGTAGCCATGTTTGGACGTGAAATATGGATGATAAACAGATTAGACAATGTATTGCTACAGAAGAACGCTGAAGACCAGATGGGTAGATCACGTACGTAATGAGGAGGTACTGAATAGAACTGGGGAGAAGATAAATTTGTGGTACAAATTACTGGAAGAAGGGAGCGGATGGTAGGACACATTCTGAGGCGTCAAGCGCTCACAAATTTATACTGGAGCGAAGTTGGGGATTGGGGGGGGGGGTTAAAAGAGATCCAAGAAATGAATATAGTAAGCAGATTGAAAGGGATGTAGGTTGCAATTGTTACTCGGAAATAAATTCACTTTTACAAGCTGTCCTTCAAGTTACCGCTAAAGTCAAAACGAGAAACAACATTCTTCAGAAACTCGCTGGTACGTCATACAGAACTGATGTTCATGTTTTAAGATGCACGGCGTTAGCCCTGTCATACTCTGTTGCTGAATTCTGCTGTTCGAGCAGGATCAAAAATGCTCACACTAAGAAGATAGACGTGCAACTCACTCAGGTGTATTTGAAGTATAAACACTCTATGGCTTACTGTTCTTAGCAGTATCCCACCTCCAGCTCTAAGAAGATTAGAAGCTCTCCTAAATACCGAGATACTACACAAGCAGAACACCAAAGCTTGAAATCAAGGAAACCGTCGTGGCGCACAGGAGCAAACCTAGTTGGGTCATCTTTCAGTGTCATCCATTCATGGACAACCAGATTTGCACGAACATTTAGTTGAGAACCCTTCCATGTGGATACAAGTATTCGACCTCTCCAGAAGTCAGTGGACGAGCGTGAATGGGATTCGAATTGGACAAGGCAGATGTCATTATTTAATGTACAAATAAGTATGGGCTAGTTCTACAAACGGTGACTGTGCTGCCGCCTTACAGTCAGTGCCAGCCCGCCTTGGACATGCAATGTGTCATACGTATGAAGCAGAGTATATGTATTTGTGTACATCTCCGACCTCCTCTTAAACCCCTCATCGATTTCATCCAAATACAGCACAGAAACATAAGGTCTCACGAGTATTATCACTTACTTCCAATAGGTGCAGAAACAGGAGAAAAAACGTGTTTGTTCCAGTTCTTGGCGTATAAAGTGACCTGACAAGTGGATGTATGGGAACAATATGGGCGTGCCATATCAACCAGACTTGCAGGGCAGCCTAGATGTCAACGGCAAGAAATGGTTTTCAGGGCGCTGACGTGTAGGCTGCCCAGCGCGACAGGCATTTTGTCTTTGAGCATTATTGGTCTGCTTTATAGACCTGCTTTTCATGGCAGCCTGTATGTCAGAGGCCAAAAAATGATTCTGAAGTCCCTGATGTGTAGCCTATCCTGCATGTAAGATGTATTTCCAGGGCATTATTTTCCTGCTTTATTGAACAGTATTGCAGGTGCTACACATGCCAATGATCATGGCAGGGGACAGGTTGAGATGGATAGACCAGGGGATGGAGAGAGAGAGGGGAGGAGGAAATGGAGAGGGAGAGGTAGGAAGGGGGATGCATGTGGTACGTGGAAGTTGTAGAGGTGTGTTTGGCATATAGGAAAGGAAGAGATGAAGAAGCGTAGAGAGAGAGGCGGAAGAGTATAGGGTCATAGGGAGAGGGGAGAAAGATATGTTCAAAGAGAGAGGTGAAGGAAATGGACAGTGAGAGGAGGAAATGAGGAAATAGAGAGTGGGGAGGAGGAGAAACGCAGACAGAGGTGAGAGAATGAGGACACACAGAGCGAGAAAGAGGTGGACACTGAGGAGTGGTGGAGGAGATGTGATCAATAGGCGAAGCTGTGGAGAAAACGCTAGTGGAAAAATAATGGACATTCACAACGCATTGGGTGAAGGCACTGAATGATGGATCAGGTATCTAGATCTCGAGATCAGTTGTACCAGCTTGTGACTGTGTACATTTATCAGAAAATGTTGTATATACGTTATCGTTTTCATAATACGACGCAGGAACAAAATTACAGTTATTCGATGCCTCTAACACTACTGGAACCTTACAGTTGGAAATAACAACACAGCATGCCCAAATGATACGTATGTATAGCCCATCACCACGTTTCAGAATTTGGGATATTTTGTATCATTGGCATGGTGAACAGTGCGCATCATTCTGAAAGTCGCACAAACAGTAAGCTGTAATGGACTAACTACACAATAAAAGTTGATGTGATACACTTAGAATTCCATAGTGGGAGAAACAGCAAATGTCGATGCTTGAGGAAGGAGAAGATCATGGGATCATTCAGCTGGATGTGACAGTATATGTGTGTGTGGTATGTGTTTGGACGTGGCATATCTGACAGATAGAAGGATGGCAACAGCCATAATTCAAGAAGAGGTTATAGGCAGGCTGTCACCATGAGCCATCAGGAACAGATTTTTGGAGGCTGTGTTGTGATCTCAAGTTGAAATGGGTCGTTTACTGCTGCCGTTCCACCAAAGGCAACAGAGACTTTCATGATGTAGAGCCTGATTAAACTGGGACATTGAGTGACATTCTATGATATTCAGAGGTGAATCTCGACTCTGCTGGTGGTGGTCAGGTCAACGCCAACACACTGAGAGAGAGCCTGGTGGGAGGTCACAGGGAGCAGCGACTATCGAGACCCATATCCAACTCATGACATCGAGATGTGGGAAAGTTTTGGATGTGATAATCTGATTCTTCTTTCCAGCATAATTTAGGATAGATTCTATTTTGTACTTAACAATGAAACCGAAAATTAGCTGTTTCCTTTTTTTGTTTTTTAATCAGCATTCTTCTGACTGGTCTGATAAGGTCAGCACGAATTCCTCTCTTGTGCCAGCCTCTTCATCTCAGAGTAGCACTTGCAACCTACGTCGTCAATTATCTGCTGGATGTATTCCAGTCTCTGTCTTTCTCTCTTCCTCTACTGTTTTTGTCCTCTACAGCTCCCTCTATTACCATAGAAGTCATTCTTTGACGTCTTAACTGATGACCTATCATCCTGTCACTTCTGCTTGTCAGTGATTTCCACATATTCTTTTCCTCTCCGATTCTGCACAGAACCTCCACAATCTTCACCTTATCAGTCCATCTAATTTTCAACATTCGTCTGTAGCACCACATCTCAAATGCTTCGATTCTCTTCTGTTCCAGTTAACCAACAGTCTATCATTCACTGTCATGCAATGCTGTACTCCAAACGTACATTCTCAGAAATTTCTTCTTCAAATTATGGCCTATGTTTATTACTCTTTGCCATGAATGCCCTCTTTGCCAGTGCTAGTCCATTTTTGATGTGCTCCTTGCTCCGTCCGTCATTGTTTATCTTGCTGCCTAAGTAGTAGGATTCCTTAACTTCATCTACTTCCTCATGTTAAGTTTCACGCTGTTCTCATTTCTGCTACTTCTCGTTACCTTCGTATTTCCTCGATTTACTCTCAGTCCATATTCTGTACTCATTAGACTGTTCATTCCATTTAGCAGATAATGTAATTCTTCATCACTTTCACTCAGAATAGCAATGCCATCGTCTAATCTTATCATTGATATCCTTCCACCTTGAATTTTAATTCCATTCCTGAACCTTTCTTTTATTTCCATCATTGCTTTTAGCGCTGTACAGATTGAACAGTAGCGGCGAAAGTCTACATCCCTTTCTTACACCCTTTTTAACCACAGCTCTTCGTTCTTGGTCGTCATTTTTATTATTCCTTCTTGCCTCTTGTACGTATTACCCGTCTCTCCCTATAGCTCACCCCTACTTTTTTTCAGAATTTCGAACATCTTGCACCATTTTACGCTGTTGAACACTTTTTCCAGGTCGACAAATCCTATGAACTTGTCTTGATTTTTCTTTAGTCTTGCTTCCATTATTAACCGCAACGTCAGAATTGCCTCTCAATGCCTTTACCTTTCCTAAAGCCAAATTGATCGTCGTCTAACACATCCTCAACTTCCTTTCCGTTCTTCTGCATATTATTCTTGTTAGCAACTTGGATGCATGAGCTGTTAAGCTGATTCTACGATAATTCTCGCACTTGTCAGCTATTGTGGTCTTCGGAGTTGTGTGAATAATATTTTTCCGTAAGTCAAATGGTATTTCGCCAGACTCATACATTCTACCCACCAATGTGAATAGTCGTTTTGTTGCCACTTCCCTCAGTGACTTTGGAAATTCTGATGGAATGTTATCTATCCCTTCTGCATTATCCGATCTTAAGTCTTCCACAGCTCTCTTAAATTCTGATTCTAATACTGGATCCCCTAGCTCTTCTGAATCGACTGCTGTTCTTCTTCTATTATATCAGACAACTCTTCCCCCTCATAGAGGCTTTCACTGCACTCTTTTCACCTATTCGCTGTCTCTTTTGCATTTAACAGTGGAATTCCGGTAGCACTCTCGATGTTACCACCTTTGGTAATTTCACCGAAGGTTGTTTCGACTTTTCTATATCCTGAATCAGTCCTTTTTTTTATATATCTTCACATTTTTCATTCAACCGGTTCGCCTTAGCTCCTCTGCACTTCCTATTTATTTCTATCCTCAGAGACTTGTGTTTATGTATTCCTGAATTTCCCTGAACATTTTGTACTTTCTTCTTTTATCTATCAAGTGATGTATTTCTTCTGTTACCCATGTTTTCATATTTTCTTCGCATTTACCTTAATTTGTCCCTAAGTTTTCCTTTCCAGCTTCTATGACTGCCGTTTTCAGATATGTCCATTCCTCTTCAGCTGTTTACTGAGCTATTTCCTATTGCTGTATCTATAGCCTTAGAGAACTTAATGTTTATCTCGTCATTCCTTAGTAGTGCTTTGCGTTTTGATTCTCGTGGAGAATCTCTTAAGCTTCAGCCTACTCTTCATCCCTAGTAGACTGTGATCTGAGTCTATATCTGCTCCTGGGTACGCCTTACAATCCGGTATCTGATTTCGGAATCCCTGTCTGACCATGATGTAATCTAACTGAAATCTTACCGTATCACTCGGCCTTTTACAAGTATACCTGATCCTCTTGTGATTCTTTGACAGAGTACCTGTTACTATACATACATTTTGTACTTAATAATTTCCTTTGTTGGAACAAAGTTTTACAAGAAATGGTTTTAATTATTAATGTTTCTATATAACTTATCTCTTTCTACTGGAACGGTTTGCTTATAAATTTAGGAATGTGATCTTCAACCACAAAAGTAGGGTATGTACGAGTTTTATGTTTGACACTATTTTCATGTCTCGGCGCGCCATGTGTAAAGAGATTGGCAGTGCACGGTAAATAGTTGTGTCGATGCAGTCTACGGCGATTTGCACAACAAGCAGTTCACTTTGTGCAATTCAGTACTGTATTATGCTGAGTCGAAGCGACGGTGTGGTGCACTTACGGTAGCAAGTCTCTCAGTCAAGCAATTGCCTCGGATTCGTGATATTCCCAGACTAAATCGATGTTGTAATTGCTCACACAACATGTCCGGTAAACATTGCAACCAGGGAGTGCAATATAGCGATCAGCACCTACATTTTAATATTTTAAATTATTACCTGCTCTCTGTTCAGACATCTGTGGTTTATCTGAGAAGCAAGAAAGTTTCTTTTTTTTTATTTTCTCACTAGCTGAGTACCCAGCTATTCCTGGCTATGTATTTATTCCAATCTTCCAATCTTCCAATCTTCTCCTCCTTCCTACTCTGTGTCCATCTACTTCACCCCTTCTCAGCCTCACATTTTCTGCCCGTCTCCTGCTGCCAATCCCTCTGTCCACCCCTCCTAACACCCTCTCTGTCTGTTCTTCCTCCTCCCTCTATGCATCTGCTCGTCCATCCTCTGTCCATCTGCTTCTTCCCCCTCTGTCCTTCTACTCCCCCATCTAATTCCATCTCCTCCTATCTTTGTTCATCTCGTTCTCCCCCATATCTCTGCCCATATCCCTATCTGCTCCTCCCTTCTTCCTGTCCATCTCCTCCGCCCCCTCTTGCTATTCATCTCCTCACTCATCCCTCTTTCTCTATCACCTCCTCTTTCCTCTCTCTGTCCATTTCCTCATCTCACCTCTTTCTGTCCATCTCTTCCTCTTCCCAGTCTCTGACCATATCCTCCCTTTCCTTTCCCTACCCTCTCACTGTCCATTTCCCTCTCCTCTCTTTCTCTATCTTCTGCCACCCCCCCCCCCCCTCCCCCAACTGTCTCCTTCTCATCCTTCCATCTCTTTGTCTGTCCATCTCTTCTTCCCCTCCACTTTATCACCCCCATCTAAATGGTCGGTTGGTGGTTCTCACTGCAACTGTTTTTCTTTCCATATTGTAAGTAATGTGTGTACCAAATGTTGAAATCGATCCAGGGCTTAGGACGGCCTTTTAACCCATGAATTTGCCAGTGTACTCACATTTCAAATTCATTTCGTGCAGATTTTAACATACTTGGCACGTAATGGTACATATATTTCACCTGTATCTCTAGCGAATTTCGCCCTGCAGTTTCTTTGCACGTGGCTGAATGTCGATCACGTCAAATCTGTTCAGCAGCATATTTGGATAGTGTTTGAGAAAAGTGTTGCGAATAGCGCTAGTAGTAAAGAAGTAATAAATTAAAGCGTCACACTTCATTTGGCAGCTTTACTGCTTGAAGAGCGAAAATGTAGCAAGCTATAAACTTCTTTCTGTCATCATATTGTGGGAGTTGTCAGCGAGAAAATGTTTCGTTATAGTTTGAAATTATGCGTTAAGTTTGTTGCAATTCACTAAGTGCTCTCCTCAAATGCTGAATGAATAAAGTTTGGATATTTGCGCGTCGTGGACTTCGCTGCTTTCTCACCCTCTCCGTCATACATTTGATAGGTAGGTAATTCTTAACATTACAGGGAATATCTCCAGACAGTAAGTGATATGTGTACCAACTCTGGTTGAAGTCGGTCCAGTAGTTTAGGGGGAGATGTGGGGCATACACACACACACACACACACACACACACACACACACACACACACACACACACATGCATACACACACGTACATCCATTTTTATAACATTTATTGGAGTAGGACTCTAATAGTCAACGGCGACATCTGTGTGTTATCATATTTTGCAGTTCGACGTGCAATGTAACCTGTCAGATGTGTGGACCCTTCTGCTGAGCGTTCATCGTCTTCTGTCACAGCAGACAACACAGGCGACCCAACAGCCGAAACTTATGTCCTGTATCTCTGCTTCCCTTTCTAGCTTTGCCATTGCTTCATACATATCAGGCAGTATTCCACAAAGCAAACTCTATGACAAGAATTACCATTCGTCGTTTTCCAGTTCCACAGATGGCGCGTTCGATTACAGAATGTCATGGGCATTCTTATGCTTATGCTTATGGGGTGATATTTCATTTCTTTTGGAGGAGGATGTTGATAAAAACGACCTGTTCCCCTAATCTGAAAAAACAAATTATGGAGACAATTCTGGTTCAGCAGTCCCGTTACATTAAATTCCTAGCGACAGGAAGTCAGAATGAAGGCCAAATAAAGAATGTTAACAGTTCTTTCTGTACCGGTAGTAGTTGCGTTGCTTTTTGCTGGAATTTGCATTTTTTTCACGGAAGGACTACGTTTTGTCCAGGACCGTTTTCTGGGACTGATCGTTAATTAAGTGAGCGCTCGCTGATGTCTTTTTGTCGACCATTCTACGAAATTTTGTAATGTCAAAAGAGTCACTAACAAGCTGAAAGAATTCTGCCGTTTCCACCTCTTCCCGCGAAAGATAACTGCTTGGCAGTTTTATTCGAAAACAGTTGCAAGGACAGATATGCATGTTGCCACTTTCTGCTTTGGACGCTGAGATGAAAGTGTGACATTTCGGGGTGCATTTTAGTTTTTGTGTTATCAAATGATAGAGATTTCTCGAATGGCTCTTTCCTAATCACTTCCCATCGGAAAGCTTTACGCTGTCGTCAACAAAGCGGTTGCGAAGTAATTTGTACAAGTGAGGCACATCTGAAAATACCTACACCTTTTTCGCCGGGTCCTGAGGAAGCGGGAAACATGAACTGACGTGATCAATTTGCAGTTCGTTCCAGACACATCGAATTCTTGGCCCAAGATTAGAAACGACTGCTACAACACTATAACCTACAATATGAACCGAGGAAACTATCGAGTTTAGCAGTGCCGCTCATCTGAAGTCATAAAAATTTGTCCATGAACAATAAAAACGAGAACAGTACTATGTAGGCCTACAACGCTATCCTCAACTTCATCATGAGATGTCACGCTTCCATAACCAGTCAACACTCCAGGCTAACATTGGAACGAATATGACACCATCTGTCTAACGTTGAAATTCCATGTTACGGAAACCTAGTTTGTTCCTTAAGAAGGTATAGCGCTTCCTAGAGATAGCGCGAATTGTCACTGTTTTGCGTGTGTCCTCTCTTTTCCACTTGGCTTGCTTCTTCCCAGAGAGCAAATAGCTGAGCTGAGTTTCTGAGGAAATCTTCTTCAAAATGTCCTTCACTTTATTAGATATTAGATTATTAGTAGCCAATTGACTCTTTCTTTCTCTGTGACAAAAGACCTTCAGTTTCTCTCTCATAAGCACAGCACACAGTTCCGACGTTTTTGTTCCTACGCATTAATTTCCCCACTCGATTCCTGAGCTGTTGTAGTTCTTCGTCTTCTGGGTTCGATAAATCAGTTAACGTGAACTGATCATTCATCAATTTCTTGGGTGGCTAGTATTCAAATGTTCACAGTGGCCTTTCCAGACATGTTGTCTTCTGATTCCTGTCTTTCCTGCTTCTTTTAATTGTCTTTCACCGCCTTTACAGACACTTGCACCAACCGGCTGATTCAGACACGGTACAGCATCAGGCTCTGGAAGTTTTCTGACAGGTATATTCAACAGGCCTGCACGCAAATCCAGAACATACTCGTCTGATATAAAATGCCGTGAACAAACAGTACTATTTGGTGCATTAATTTGGTCTTTATGGTAGCACACAGGTTGAAACTGTATTTCCCTGGCGAGCTGATAATACGTAATTCCAGTTCCCTTCGTTTTCCTGTTACAAGACAAGCAACCAGCGACAGCAAAACCAGGCATTCTTCTCATAAAACTCACAAACGTAACAAAAATTCCCCGCTCTTGGACAAACAAAACCTAAGCTTCCACTAGCTTACAACGTAACAGTAGTTTCCACGCTTCCATAGCCACGTGCTTCGACCGTAACGTCACGTGCACACAGTCTGCGCATTCCATTCTGGCCAACTCTGATCGTAGCTGCTGACTTGCAAACTCGTGAAAACTTATACTGGGGAAATAAAAGATTGCTAGATTAATTCTGTTATCACACTTAGCATGCAGCTGTCACACTGTAGTTCTATAAGATATAACTGTAGCTCGGATTCCACATTAAAACACCAACTGGAAATCAGTGAACCGGGCAACGCTTTACAAACTGAACAGTGATGTGATAACTTGCTGTAACTGCAGATTCGTTTGTTGAATTTGTCTCTTGGAACAAAGGAGAATCTGTATAAGGACTTGCGCACGGAAGGTTCCGCGCAAATTAAATTATGCACATAGATAGTTCATTCATCCTAGGAATCGAGAATTTTGAAGATTTTTGCGTTTTATCGATATCGATAGTCGCAAAATATCAAAATATGTGACATAAATAGCCATGTCTTTTGGTTCTACTGACTTAGAAGCTTACATTCCTTGCACCGCCGTGAGGCAGTACCCCATTATGTGACATAAATTTCGACCTGATACGTTCACCCGTTCCTGAGATAAAGGGTTCTTTCTTAACAGTAGGACAGACACACAGGCAGAAGAGGTACGAATAACAAAGTTATCATTTAAGGTTCCTGTTTTTACGACTGAGGCACAGGACCCTAAAAATACTTACATAGTGTAAATTTTGGGGAAAATTATTCAGATCTTTACTTCTCTGCTCCCATATCACGGTTCAAATGGCTCTGAGCACTATGGGACAACATCAGAGGTCATCAGTCCCCTAGTACTTAGAACTAATTAAACCAAACTAACCTAAGGACATCACACACATCCATGCACGAGGCATGATTCGAACCTGCGACCGTAGCGGTCGCGCGGTTCTAGACTGAAGCGCCTAGAACCGCTTGGCCACTGCGGTCGGCCCCATATCACGAATACGTCCTTCAGTCACATCGATTAATAGAGCTTTCTTCAATTTTTGCACTCTCCGATTCTCGCTGTTGGTCTTCCGTTTGTTCACAATCTTTTGCTTGGTAGATATTGTAATGTCTTGGTAAACTGAATTTTGTTTGTAGTGTTCTGAGTTTAGAAGCATATTAAGCGTATGAAGACAACATCGCATACCATAAACATACAGGTATTCTGCACTAACGTGTTGTAAATTGATGTTTGCGTGTCTGACCTTCGCTTTGAAGTTCCTCACTCGGCCATGGTGTTAGTTCTTATCGATTTCAAAAGAGCTGTTCTCCATTTTAAGCACTGCACATTAAATAAATAAGTTCACATCGAAGGCTGCTCCGAAACTAACTATGATCATTCATCTGAAGGTAGCGCATTGGTTGCAGTTCACCAGCATTACGTAATGACAGCTTACTGTCGAGAAGGCGAGCGAGCGTGAGCACTATTTGCTCGCCTAACCGCGCCCTGAGCAGCCCTAAAGTAATAAGACGTAGCTAAATTCGAAAAGAGGTGCGTGCAGGCTATGCAGTAAATAAAGTGACTCAAATCTGAACAGACTGGATCAACGCATTTCGAGCATGTTTTGCCCATCTTCAGACATTTAAACAGACAGAAATTTGTTACTTAAAAGAGAAGGGTCTTAAACTAAACTAAAATAGTACCTTTTATTTGCTGTTTGCTGGTGGTGTGGATGTTGTGGTATTTGGAGCCAGGAGGGCAGCCGTTGTCCAGGAAGTGACATCTATCACTGGACACTGGACACTGGTGAGACTGTTGGGGTATCTGAAGGGCAGTGGTTGGCGAGGAACTAATATCCATCAAGGGGCATAAGATTCGTTGTTTGCATGACTTTTGGGGTATTTGGAAGGAGGGGGACAGTGGCTGGCATGAAAATGAGGAGGAGGTTCTGGACAGAGATGGGGGAGGAGAAAGAGATGAACAAAGAGAGGAGGTAGAAGGAGATGGAATTACGTCTGTAAGTCACTTATTATCAGCGATTTAGTTATATTTTTATTTATTTTTGTAGTACTGCCGTTTTACGCTGATGACGCAAGCTTTGTTTATTTGTTAAATCTTTGCAATTTTCAAGATGCCAGGTTAGTTTCGTTATCACTGCCGTGCTATTAATCATGGCTGCCACCCTGTCTATTTGCACCAAAGAAGAGCAACGCTCAGTGATCCGTTTTATGTGGTCGGAAGGCGTATCAGGGGTCGAAATTCATCGAAGAAATTCGTTACACTACGGTAACAGTGTTTTGCCACAGAGAAGTGTCTACGGATGAATTCAAAAATCCCGAAATGGTCGCACAAGTGCAATGCACGATGGAGGAGCCGGACAACCGTTTACCGCCACGAACGAAGAAACTGTTGAGCGTTCACGTGAAATGATTCTCTTAGACACACCATTAACTATTGACGAAGTGGCACATCGTCTGCTAATTAGTCACGGTTCTGCCTACGAAATCATGCACAACAGAGCTGAATTTCATAAAGTTTGTGCACGATGGGTCCCAAAACAAGTCACACAGTTGCATAAACAAACGCGTTTGGACATGTCCAGAAACATGTGGATCGCTATGGTAACGAAGGTTCAAATGGCTCTGAGCACTATGGGGACCGTAGCAGTCGCGCGGTTCCGGACTGAAGCGCCTAGAACCGCTCGGTCGCCGTGGCCGGCTTGGTAACGAAGAGACAACTTCTTAGACAGGATCATTACTGGTGACGACACCTGGATCCATCATTACGAGCCGCAGAGTAAACGGCAGAGTATGGAATGGAAACATCCAAATTCACCGTGCAAGACAACGTTAAAGACCCAAACGTTCGCAGGAAAACTGATGCTTACGTTTCCTTTTTTTGGGACACACAGGCTCCGGTACTGGAACATTATGGGGAAAGGGGCACAATAATAAACAGTGCACGTTACACTGAGATGCTTACTGCCAGGCTAAAGCCTGCAATTCGAAACAAACGCCGAGGATTGCTGTCAAAAAGTGTGCCGGCCGAAGTGGCCGTGCGGTTAAAGGCGCTCCAGTCTGGAACCGCAAGACCGCTACGGTCGCAGGTTCGAATCCTGCCTCGGGCATGGATGTTTGTGATGTCCTTAGGTTAGTTAGGTTTAACTAGTTCTAAGTTCTAGGGGACTAATGACCTCAGCAGTTGAGTCCCATAGTGCTCAGAGCCATTTTTGTCAAAAAGTGTTGTGTTGTTGCACGACAATGCCCGTCCGCGTACTGCTGCCCACACTGCTGAAACGCTCCAGAAACTCAAATTTGAAGTACTGGATCACCCTCCATATAGTCCCGATCTTGCCACTTCTATCAGTTGTTTGGTCCACTCAAACAGACATTAAGAGGCCGTCGATTTGCCTCGGATGAAGCCGTGAAAGAAGCGGTGCATTCCTGGCTCGCAGCTCAACAGAGAATTACGAGGGCATCAGGCAGCTTGTACAGCGATGGACCAAGTGCGTTGAAACGCAAGGAGACTACGTCGAAAAATGATGTTTTTGCTAGTTTCCTGTTTGATTACAACAATCTTTTTTTTTTTTACTACTTTGCGGATAATAATTGACTTGCCCTCGTAGATAGGGGAGGGGGAGATGAACAAAGGGGGAAGAAGCAGATGGAGAAGGATGAGCGAGAGATGGATTGAGAGAGGGGGGAAGAGCAGACAGAGTTCGGAATGGAAACATGCAAATTCTCCGTGCAAGAAAAAGTTCAAGACCCAGCCGTCCGCAGGAAAACTGATGCTTACGGTTTTTCTGGACGCACAAGGTCCAGTACTGCAACACTGTGGGGAAAGGAGCACAAGAATAAACAGTGTAGGTTACAGTGAGATGCTTACCGCCAGGCTAAAGCCTGGAGGGGTGGACAGTGGGGGACATCAGTTTCTGGACAACCACTGCCCCCCTCCTATCTGTTATCCCAGCAGCCACTCCACCAAAGCACAATAAACAAAAATTCCTACGTTTAATTTAGTAAAAGGCACTTTGGTCATAAGTAACAATTTCTGTATGCATAAACGCCTGAAGACGTGAACGTGCTTGAAATGTGTTGAAATATGTTAAATTAAAGATAAAATAAATAAAAGCAACTGGTTGCAGAAAAATGAAAATGAGTAATAAACTGCTGGAAAGAAGTTACATTAGCAGAGAAACAAGTGCCAGCGTATCTATGGTGTCTTAGTCTACCTGGCAGAGCTGTCCCGGGCGGCACGGCCGGCAGCTGGGGCAGGTTCTGCTGGAGACGCGGCCGGCACCGTCCACGCTACAGGGCCCGGGGAAGGAGGCGGAGGCGGCGGGGGCGGAGGTGGAGGCGGGGGCGGAGCTGCCCTCGCAGGCCGCGACGGCACCGGCAGCAGCAGCCGCGCCACCAGCCGCCGCCACCACCAGCACCAGCACCAGCCACAGCACCAGCCGCCCGCACCACATCACTGCGCAGGGCGCCACCCTGGAGGCAACCCGGGAGCCGCGTCTGCTCTAGTATCTTACGACTGTATTAAGAAACTATAGGTTTTATAATATTAATTTCGCAAAAATATTCTGTCAACATACTGCGCGCAAGTGCGATGCCAAGAACGACACAATATTATTACGCAATATTTATGATCAGGTCGCGCAGTTAAGTATTCTGCCGTCGTAGCGAACATGTCGGCGGTCAATGATGTAGAACGGACGGGGAGACGGGGGGTCAAGAATTAGGTTCATGAGCCGCGTCCAGGAACGAGCGCCATACTGTACAGCCTAGCTGCGCACTTCTCCCAACGCCATGGCACACTATCTGAGACGAAGGAGGGGAAAACTGCGAATGTTCTGCATGTAAATGGCACTGCATATGACTTGATTCTATACTTCGAATTCTCAACGACGTAAATCACAAACGAAACATATTTTCAGTTTTATTTGAGTATTTCTGGCACACTTAAAATATAATCTAATTATTATCTGGAACAGACGGTCAGCCTGAGTACAGACAGTTTCTCAGATTGCGATTTAAACGAGACTTATTTTGTTTCATAGTCGAAAAATGAAGAGGTTCTGCGCAGAATCGGAGAAGAAAGGAATATGTCGGCAATACTGATAAGACGAAGGAACAGGACGGCAGGACATCTGCTAAGACATGAGGGAATGACTTCCATGGTACTAGAGGGAGCTGTAGAGGGCAAAACCTGTAGAGGAAGACAGAGATTGGAACACATCTAGCAAATAAGTAAGGGCGTATGTTGCAAGTGCTACTCTGAGATGAAGAGGTGGGCACAGGAGAGGAATTCGTGGCGTACCGCATCAACACAGCCAGATGGCTTACGAGAAAAAAAAGCAACCGAAAACAGGTCTCTGGAATACAGGTCTCTGACACCTCTGACACATATGTTGATCGAGATATTGTAGCACTTTTACAACGTCATAACATCATTATAGAGACTTCAAAAGCCTACCTACCTGAGAAAAACAATGTACACATCTTGGACAATTTTCACGTAAAAAACGTCTACACTTAATATGGGACTTATATTGCAGACCATTGAGTTTTATCTGCACACGCACAGGACAGCTTTCAACTGAAATGACAAACGGTCTCGACAAAAGATTTAAGATAGGCGGTTCCCTCAAAACGCTTAGAAAGCTATCATTTTGAGTTCTTTAAAGGTCACAATAAATTTTTCAGACTTCCCGTTTTCTTTTAAGAAGTGGACTCATGGAACTGTAAGGCGTAATTTTTCCCTTCTGCAGTGCGGTTTTCTTTGTAAATCTACACCATGAAATCGTAAATAAGTTGTTTCTCATCTTTTAATTTACGTACTTTGGACAGGTGCAGTCGAGTTTATTTAAATCCACTCCGGATGTTTTAATTTTCGTTCCTGCACTCATTTTTCCTTCACAAATTTAATTATAGATGGCTTTAGGATTTCAAATCGGAAAATCGTTCCCCTTGACTTATGTACTTAGCAGTAATATACAAGTATCTATACTGTTCCTTCGTTTCCGTTGAAAACTATTGCCAGTGACAGAGAATAACGCGTGTGACTTCAGACATTTTACTATTCGTATCACGAATTTCTTCACTTGCTCAATGCCAGCAAAACTAGCACCAATTGCTTCTTGACGTACAGAACAATGAATCGCAACTAAATTTTGCTCAAATTTTTTTCTCTTTCATTGCCAACTAAATTTTTAATTTCTCTTTGCGTGGTATTGCTATGTTGTTTCATAGCAAATATGCAATACACGTTGATTATGCGTCTCTGTAACACATATTAAGAATGAATGTCCTTCATACTACGACCAAATACGCAATGATAAAAAGCGCCGTCACTGCGAGTCTGCTGAAGTGAACATACTTGGGCCTACCAAAATATGCCAAATGGCAATTCTAAATGAAATGTCGCACCCTACGGTGCACTTCCTAGAACTACCGACCAAAGCCGAGAAAGGCCGAGAATCGGCCGCACACTCGGCTCACGAGCGATGTGGCACGCCGTGGTCGGCTCTGATGTACACACATCAAAATAACTTTGCATCACCTCGGTTCCAACAGTTCCGGAACCTTTACAGAAAATTTGAATAGAGATCAACACAAACATTACTTCCGCTCGTTTTGTTCCTCATGAAAACTACACACTGCATGTTGTACCACTATACAGCGAGACCTTCAGAGGTGTACACACCGATACCTCTAACACCCAGTAGCACGTCCTTTTGCATTGATGCATGCCTGTATGCGTCGTGCCATACTATCCACAAGTTCATCAAGGCACTGTTGGTCTAGATTGTCCCATTCCTCAACGGCGATTCGGCGTAGATCCCTCAGAGTGGATGGTGTGTCACGTCGTCCAAAAATAACCCTTTTCAATCCATCCCATGCATGTCCGATAGGGTTCATGTCTGGAGAACATGCTGGCCACTCTAGCCGAACGATGTCTTTCCTGAAGGAAGTCATTCACGAGATGTGCACTATGGGGGCGCGAACTGTCGTCCATGAAGACAAACGCCTCGCCAATATGCTGCCGATATGGTTGCACTATCGATCGGAGGATAGCATTCATGTATCGTCAGCTGTTACGGAGCCTTCCATGACCACCAGCGGCGTACGTCGGCCCCATATAATGCCACCCCAAAACAGCAGGGAACCTCCACCTTGATGCACTCGCTGGACAGTGTGTCTAAGGCGTTCAGCCTGACCGAGTACCCTCCAAACACGTCTACGACGATTGTCTGGTTGAAGGCATATGCGACACTCATCGGTGAAGAGAACGTGATACCAATCCTGAGCGATCCATTCGCCGTTTTGTTGGGCCAATCTGTACCGCGCTGTGTGGTGTCGTGGTTGCAAAGATGGACCTCGCCATGGACGTCGGGAGTGAAGTTGCGCATCTTGCTGCCTATTGCGCACAGTTTTAGTCGTAACACGACGTCCTGTGGCTGCACAAAAAGCATTATTCAACATGGTGGCGTTGTTGTAAGGATTCCTCCGAGCCATAATCCGTGGGTAGCGGTCATCCACTGCAGTGGTAGCCCTTGGGCGGCCTGAGCGAGGCATGTTATCGACAGTTCCTTTCTCTCTGTATTTCCTCCATGTCGAAACAACTTCATCTTGGTTCACTCCGAGACGCCTGGACACTTCCCCTGTTGAGAGCCCTGCCTGGAGCAAAGTAACAACGCAGACGCTATCGAACCGCGGTATTGACCGTCTAGGCATGGTTGCACTACAGACAACACGAGCCGTGTTCCTACTCCCAGGTGGAATGACTGAACTGATCGGCTGTCGGACCCTCTCCGTCTAATAGGCGCTGCTCATGCATAGTTGTCTACCTCTTTGGGCGGATTTAGTGGCTTCTCTGAGCAGTCAAAAAATGGTTCAAATGGCTCTGAGCACGATGGGACTTAACATCTGAGGTCATCAGTCCCCTAGAACTTAGAACTAGTTAAACCTAACTAACCTAAGGACATTACATACATCCATGCCCGAAGCAGGATTCGAACCTGCGACCGTAGCGGTCGCGTGGTGCCAGACTGAAGCGCCTAGAACCGCTCTGTCAAAGAGGCCGGCATCTGAATAGTTAAAAGGACTGTTTCTGTGGTACAATATCCACAGTCAACGTCTATCTTCAGGAGCTCTGGTTACTGGAGTGATGCGAAACTTATCTTGATATGAGTACAACCTGCACGTACTGCGATTGCTAGAGGAGACGGCGATGGACGAAAAGTGGCATGGAAGTCTTTCTACACATGGCCATACTTGCATGCCAAGGGAACTTGCATCTGAGCCACCTGACTTTCAGAATTTTTAATGATGCTCGATCAATCTTTCAACGAATTGATGAGCCTCCTTGCACCTTATGTAAATAGAAAAGATACTAATCATACATTCGTCGGATTCCACTTTCCACAGTGGTGGACGTTATCTGTAAACCTGACAACAGAACCTGTTAATAGTGCTCTCATTTATTTCTGCAGTAAATAATTCACCGTTTTGAAAGCAACAAATGACAAGCTGCAGTGTTATTTCCCTGCACTCTGACACTTTTGTCGAATATTTCTACAGCTAATTACTGTGTAAGTAATCAAACTACTCCTTGCATGCACTTCAACAGATGATTCCTTTTCATCTGTACTTCCTGTCGCTGTATCAGTTGTTTACACGTACATAAATCTGGGAGAGATCTGCTCTTGGTCTAGTTGTAGCGTCTTTCATTATAATCGAAACGTTCTCGGTCCCTGGGTCGAATCCTGTCCATAATTAAATTTTGAATAAAAATTATCAGCCTTGGTGGTCGCAGACTTCCGGCATAAGAGGTCATCCTCATTCTGCGAACGGCCTATGCAAAGATGGCGGAGGAGCTGTCAGAGGCTCAGCGCACTCTCTTGGCCTTAGAGTGGCAACTGCCCGTAAAATGCTGAAGAATCAGCAGTGATCAATAGTATGAGGATACAGAAGGCAATAGAAACCACTGCGTTAAAGAGACGTAACGTGTATCCACTGGACGTGTGGCGTGTCATTGAGTAAGTGCCATGATGATCTCTACATTGGCAAAAGATTTCGGACTTGTGTCCCTTCCGATTTCCGGGAGGGAACTGACAAGGACGAGGTGACCATGAGAAAAAGACTGAATAATCAACGAAAGGATAACGTTCTACGAGTCGGGGCTTGGAATATCAGAATTCTGAACGTGGTAGAGAAACCAGAAAATCTGAAAAGGGAAATGCTGATACTGAGTCTAGATATACTAGGCGTCAGTTAGGTGAAATGGAAATACGACAAGAATTTCTGGACAGACGAGTTTAGAGTAACATCAGCAGCATCAGCAGAAAATGGTATAACGGGAATGGAATTTGTTATGAATAAGGAAGGAAGAACAGAGATTAACTTACTTAGAACAGTTCAGTGATTTGGTTGTTCTCATCAGAATCGCTATAAATCCAACACAGACAACAATAGTTCAGTTACATGTGCCGACGTCGCAAACAGAAAACAAAGAGAGAAACTGAAATAGGATTACAGGATCTGCAGTATGCAGTGACAGTGTAACGAATACAGAATATCGATTGAGAATAAATCGAAGAAAGACGATAGTAACGAGAACTAGCAGAAATAAGAACAGCGAGAAACTTAGCATCGGGATTGGTGATCACGAAGTAGATGAAGTTAAGGAACTCTGCTACCTAGAACAGCAAAATAACCCATGACGGACGGAGTAAGGAGGACATAAAAAGGGGAATTCGTGAACAAGAGAAGTCCACTAGTATCAAAGGTAGATCTTAATTTGAGGAGGACATCTCTGAGAATGTACGTTTGGAGCACAGCATTGTATGTCAGTGGGATATGGACCATGGGAGAACCGGAACAGAAGAGAATAGAAGCACTTGAGATGCTGTGTTACAGAAGAATGTTGAAACCTAGGTGGACTGATAAGGTAAGGAATGAGGAGGTTCTCTGCAAAATTGTCGAGGAAAGAGATCTATAGGAAACACTGACAAGAAGGAGGGTCAGAATGATAGGACATCTATTAAGACGTCAGGGAATAACTTCCATGGTACTAAAGGGAGCTTTAGAGTATACAAACCGTAGAGGAAAACAGAGATTGGAATACAGCCAGCAAGTAAGTTAGGAAGTAGGTTTCAATTGCTACTCTGAAATGCAAAGGTTGGCACAGTAGAAGAATTCGTGGCGGGCCATATCAAACCAGTCAGAAGACTGATGACTCAAGAATAAATAAATAAATAATTCATGAAATCTCCACAGGAGCTGCCACTTATTGCTCAGTATCACCCTTATGCGGAATAATATATTGCGTGAACCGAAAGTCATTATTTTTAAAGCTTAGCAGTCTCTTTCAATACATTGCTCATACCGTCAATACCACTCTCAGACGGTCGATATTATGGGGCAACGCCGGCCAGTGTGGCCGAGCGGTTATAGGCGCTACAGTCTGGAACCGCGCGATCGCTACAGCCGCAGGTTCGAATCCTGCCACTGGCATGGATGTGGGTGATGTCCTTCGGTTAGTTAGATTTAAGTAGTTCTTAGTTCTAGGGGACTGATGACCTCATCAGTTAAGTCCCAGAGCCATTTGAACCATTATGGGGCAACATCCAGTACTGCGCTATAAATATTGAGTGTCTACGGCCCCTTAAAGCTGTACATGTTATCACGCAAAACGTAAAAACACGTGAGTAAATGTAATCAAGCACTCGTGTGGAAATGTATAACGTAATAGGACAACTCAGCAAATGATAAAAATGTATGACAACAACAGTATGTAACAGTCTCTGATACACTGGTACAACATTTTTCTCAGAATATTTTTATCTGTTGCTACACTGCATTCAGAGTGTGAAGATACACGCCCTGGTATCTTCCACGTAACAAACAAAGTCGTAGAGGGGCAAGTGTCGCTCAGGCCGGACAAAAAGTCTTTCATTTGTGGAACATTTGAGAGTCAGATTTAAGCATCACCACTTTATATTATTTTTAAAAATTTTAAACTGTTAAATTTACAGTCAAACAAGAGCGTAATGTTCTATTTCAAATACAGAAATTACGTACTAAGTTTCTATAAAGTGAGGCTATAGAAATATTAAGTAGGCTAAGTAACCTAAATATGATACAAAATCAAAAACTTCGTCTGTATGTTAGCAAGGAAAAAAGTAACTGTTAGGAAAAATTCTAAATGTTAGAGAGTATAAGCTGCATTGAAATTACACTGAATTTAATTTTTTAAATTTACAAAGTTACACTAGATAAGAAACAGTGTATTCTTCTTTGGACTGAATTCTTGAAGATGATATGGCTCCTCCAAAATATTATACACATGTGGCAATGTCAAGTTCTTTGACGACAGAAAGTTGAGGTGTTGAAACGAGGTAGAGACCAAACAAATCGATGCGTATGTATAACCGTGATTTTTCTGTAGGGGATATTTTTTGGAAATTTATGGTACAATACGTACGTCTACATCTACATCTACATGACTACTCTGCAATTCACATTAAGTACTTGGCAGAGGGCTCATCGAACCACAGTCATACAATCTCTCTACCATTCCACTCCCGAACAGCGCACGGGAAAAACGAACACCTAAACCTTTCTGTTCGAGCTCTGATTTCTCTAATTTTATTTAGATGATCATTCCTACCTATGTAGGTTGGGCTCAACAAAATATTTTCGCATTCGGAAGAGAAAGTTGGTGACTGAAATTTCGTAAATAGATCTCGCCGCGACGAAAAACGTCTTTGCTGTAATGACTTCCATCACAATTTGCGTATCATATCTGCCACACTCTCTCCCCTACTACGTGATAATACAAAACGAGCTGCCCTTTTTTACACCCATTCGATGTCCTCCGTCAATCCCACCTAGTAAGGATCCCACACCGCGCAGCAATATTCAAACACAGGACGAACGAGTGTACTGTAAGCTGTCTCTTTAGTCGACTTGCTGCATCTTCTAAGTGTCCTGGCAATGAAACGCAACCTTTGGCTCGCCTTCCCCAAAATATTATCTGTGTGGTCTTTCCAACCGAATTTGTTCGTAATTTTAACACCCAGGTACTTAGTTGAACTGACAGCCTTGAGAATTGTACTATTTATCGAGTAATCGAATTCCAACGGATTTCTTTTGGAGCTCATGTGGATCACCTCACACTTTTCGTTATTTAGCGTCAACTGCCACCTGCCACACCATACAGCAATCTTTTCTAAATCGCTTTGCAACTGATACTGGTCTTCGGATGACCTTAGTAGACGGTAAATTACAGCATCATCTGCGAACAACCTAAGAGAACTGCTCAGACTGTCACCCAGGTCATTTATATAGATCAGGAACAGCAGAGGTCCCAGGACGCTTCCCTGGGAAACACCTGATATCGCTTCAGTTTTACTGGATGATTTGTCGTCTATTACTACGAACTGCGACCTTCCTGACGGGAAATCACGATTCCAGTCGCAGAACTGAGACGATATCCCATAGGCTTGGTTAGAAGTCGCTTGTGAGAAACGGTGTCAAAAGCTTTCCGGAAATCTAGAAATACGGAATCAGAGAGAACTACAGAAATTTCGTTACTTGTTTTCCTATTTTTTACGAACAGTGGATAGGAAATGTTTACATTTATACTTAATATACTGGTATTAATACGAAAATAAGAGATAAGCAACATGAACATCAACAGGACTACACAAAGCAGATTTTTCATTTGACATTTCCCGCCGCCGTAAAACATCAGGAATAGCGTACTTGCCACAGATATGGTCACAGGTACAGCCTTCTGACTGTCCTGCGCTTGGCCTGCTCCTTTTTTGACAGGAGGCTGTTCTTATTCAGTTTACTGCTGGGGTCTGGACGGTTGGGTTG
The DNA here is from genome assembly GCF_021461395.2 of Schistocerca americana. Taxonomy (NCBI): domain Eukaryota; kingdom Metazoa; phylum Arthropoda; class Insecta; order Orthoptera; family Acrididae; genus Schistocerca; species Schistocerca americana. The sequence goes on along the minus strand of NC_060122.1, from coordinate 787,008,156 downwards.
CTGGCATACGGGAATGGCGGCAACCCGCAGCACACCTCTGTGTAACCGGTGGCTGGGACGTAGGCGACAATATGTCAATTTTCGCAATTAACTGTTGACTGACTGTTTTTGGGGGAGGAGACCAGACAGCAAGGTCATCGGTCTCATCGGATTAGGGAAGGATGGGGAAGGAAGTCGACCGTGTCCTTTCAAAGGAACCATCCCGGTATTTGCCTGGAGCGATTTAAGGAAATCACGGAAAACCTAAATCAGGATGGCCGGACGCGGGACTGAACCGTCGTCCTCCCGAATGCGAGTCCAGTGTGCTAACCACTGCGCCGTATTTTGGAATGGAGTGTATCATATTTAAGGACTATATTGACTGCTTAATAATCATCTCCATGTACTAAAAGTACGTAAGACAAATTTGGTGGGTACGAAGTCAATACTTCAGCGGCAAATGCTGTAGAGCTGTATGCACGTTTATTCTCACTCATAGTGCTGTTATTTACAATTATTTCTTCCCTCCAAACTATAGTTGATAATAGAAAGACAGTTTATGAATTACTACTCCTATACAATGACAGCACATTTAATAGTAGGAGCATTTGTGGCAGGTATAGACGGGGCGTATCATTTTTTTGTGAAGTTTTCGCCCGTATCATATTTATGACAGCTTAGCCCAAACAATTAGGCTGAATTATAACGCTTCTTGATGGGGCCAGGAGTGATCAAAGAGACAGGAGAGTGTGTCCACTGTGAGACAGAAGTGGTGTGATGGTGGCCAGACACTCGGTGTGGAAGAACTTGGCGTCGGCTGATCAAGCCAGCAGTGGGTGCCGCGACGCGACCCGGCGATTGACACCGCAGGCCGCAGTTCCTCCCCACTCTGCTGTCATAGGCTACGCATCAATAGTCGTTTCGATTACTACAGCTACAATTATGGGCTAAGGTAGCTCATCACACCTAGGTTTGCTTGGGAACTAGTCTCAAACGTATTCAAATTTATTCAGTGCACCAGACTGCCACCTTATTTGAGAATGACCCGTAAGTTCAGAGATTTGCTGAATAATCTGTTAGTAATTGCCAGTATAGAGGCTTATCTCACTGGGGGTAAGATAGATACTGCCTACAGGAAAATTAAAGAGACCTTTGGAGATAAGAGAACGACTTGTATGAATATCAAGAGCTCAGATGGAAACCCAGTTCTAAGCAAAGAAGGGAAAGCAGAAAGGTGGAAGGAGTATATAGAGGGTCTATACATGGGCGATGTGCTTGAGGACAATATTATGGAAATGGAAGAGGATGTAGATGAAGATGAAATGGGAGATACGATACTGCGTGAAGAGCACTGAAAGACCTGAGTCGAAACAAGGCCCCTAGTAGACAACATTCCATTGGAACTACTGACGGCCTTGGGAGAGCCAGTCCTGAAAAAACTCTACTGGTGAGCAAGATGTATGAAACAGGCGAAATACCCTCAGACTTCAAGAAGAATATAATGATTCCAATCCCAAAGAAAGCAGGTGTTGACAGATGTGAAAATTACCGAACTATCAGTTTAATAAGTCAGAGCTGCAAAATACTAACACGAATTCTTTACAGACGAATGGAAAAACTAGTAGAAGCCAACCTCGGGGAAGTTCAGTTTGGATTCCGTAGAAACACTGGAACGCGTGAGGCAATACTGACCTTACGAGTTATCTTAGAAGAAAGATTAAGGAAAGGCAAACCTACGTTTCTAGCATTTGTAGACTTAGAGAAAGCTTTTGACAATGTTGACTGGAATACTCTCTTTCAAATTCTAAAGGTGGCAGGGGTAAAATACAGGGAGCGAAAGGCTATTTACAATTTGTACAGAAACCAGATGGCAGTTATAAGAGTCGAGGGACATGAAAGGGAAGCAGTGGTTGGGAAGGGAGAAAGACAGGGTTGTAGCCTCTCCCCGATGTTGTTCAATCTGTATATTGAGCAAGCAGTAAAGGAAACAAAAGAAAAATTCGGAGTAGGTATTAAAATCCATGGAGAAGAAATAAAAACTTGTAATTCTGTCAGAGACAGGAAAGGACTTGGAAGAGCAGTTGAATGGAATGGACAGTGTCTTGAAAGGATGATATAAGATGAACACCAACAAAAGCAAAACGAGGATAATGGAATGTAGTCGAATTAAGTCGGGTGATGCTGAGGGAATTAGATTAGGAAATGAGACACTTAAAGTAGTAAAGGAGTTTTGCTATCTGGGGAGCAAAATAACTGATGATGGACGAAGTAGGAAGGATATAAAATGTAGATTGGCAATGGCAAGGAAAGCGTTTCTGAAGAAGAAAAATTTGTTAACATCAAGTATAGATTTAAGTGTCAGGAAGTCATTTCTGAAAGTATTTGTATGGAGTATAGCCATGTATGGAAGTGAAACATGGACGATAAATAGTTTGGAAAAGAAGAGAATAGAAGCATTCGAAATGTGGTGCTACAGAAGAATGCTGAAGATTAGATGGGTAGATCACATAACTAATGAGGAAGTATTGAACAGGATTGGGGAGAAGAGAAGTTTGTGGCACAACTTGACCAGAAGACGGGATCGGTTGGTAGGACATGTTCTGAGGCATCAAGGGATCACCAATTTAGTATTGGAGGGCAGCTTGGAGGGTAAAAATCGTAGAGGGAGACCAAGAGATGAATACACTAAGCAGATTCAGAAGGATGTAGATTGCAGTAGGTACTGGGAGATGAAGAAGCTTGCACAGGATAGAGTAGCATGGAGAGCTGCATCAAACCAGTCTCAGGACTGAAGACCACAACAACAAAAATTGCCAGTAACTCGGTACCGAATGTTCATAATTGCTTTTTTGTCTTTGCTGGGATTAAGACATTCAGAAGACATTTTTGAACTGTTTGTCATCTGTTAAAACCTTGAAATTACAGTGCAATATAAATTTCTCTCCAAAACTTTAACAAGGAACAGCGTCAAATCAGGCGGGGAGCAGCCTGACGTCCTCTCGACGGTACCAGTTCAGTGAACACTCTGCTACCTAGAACTGTGATTATTACGACTGCATACTACGGCCTTTCACTTGACTAATTGCGCCACTGTTATGTCTTATGGTAGGTATCCTAGACGATAAATTACCTTAGCAGTATTTATCAGTATTATTAATACTAACTTCGATTACTTTCCTTCTGTATTCCTCTACATGTAGTCTCGACTTGTTAATGAAGTCGGGAATCAGGTTTCAGCACTGTTGTCCAATGGATTCTGTTCAGGGCTCGGGTTGGTCTAGAGTAGTGGTTTTGATGAGCCGCTACAGTCAAGTAAGAGTGCTGGAGAGTGTGGATACAGAGGTCAAAAGTATTGCAGGGCGCGGCCACACGCCGGTTGCCGAATTTGTGACTCCAAGCCAAGGAAACGGGGCGTCACCAGCTTCCTCTTAGAGTACGATTTTCTGTCCCTGACATCTCTTACTATCGACCTGCAGATATTGGAATAATGAATCTGAGTAAATACGGGAAACCTAAGAAATCCAATACCCATAAAAATGTTGCGACCTACCGAAAAAGAGAGGGCCGTTTTGTGACAACTAGCACTTCATGTATTACAGGTACGAAATAAAGTATGTCAAGTGCTACCCAGCACAACAATTATCAGTTATGAACGTAATGATGTGGCATCTAACGTGTCTGTAACAAGAAACTATTTACTTTCTGAAGATTTTGTCCCTAATCAGTGGACAACTGGATTCGAAAGCAGTATTTTAAATGTTCACGTTAATTCCAGAGCTTACACCAGTAGTGTCAGTAGATGTTACTTGGAAGAAATGGATTGGTTAAATGGAATCAGTACAACGCTGGATACCATGGAATGTTGTTAGAAGTCTGTTACAGTGTCGTTCACCTTTTTTTACTTTCAACAACTGTTTTCTGTTACAAACCTGTTGACTATTCACAACTTGAGATTAATCAGATCCGAAGATGATCATGAAGTGATGGAAACTAGCCTGGGTCCTCCAATAGGCGGCTGGTGGAATTATGCAGTATCCATATTTGTAGGATATTCGAATGTCACATCACTGGGCTGCATAGAAAGTTAGGGCAGACGCTATCGTCGTCAAAGTTCCGGTCCAACACGTCCAATCACATCAAGGGAGGATCGCTGTATTGTGCACCTAGCTCGTCGTTGCTCCTCTACATCTGTGCCCGTGTCCGAGAGCAGGTAATTAATTCCGCGCAACATTTTTACATTCTGTGTCATTCTGCACCATTTGTCAGACACCAGCAGCAGCTGGAATAGGCAATTATCGTCCTATTCGTACATTGCTGTCAATACCTCACACACATGACCTCGTTTCGCGTGATGTTATGACTGGAAAGCATTGATTTCTGAAGGGAGTCGCACTTTGTGTCCAGCGACGAATTGCAGTTCTGCACTACACCGAATGACCATTGTCGAATGACCATTATCGGCGAGTATGGTGGCGACATAGGGAGAGGCCCCATTCTTCAGATGTTTTGGAGAGGCACAGTGGAGTGACCCCTGGTGATGAGCCATCGGGTGTCACATCAGGTCACGACTGGCAGCGGATGACCGCATTTTGACAACACAGCGGTACGTCAAGGACATCAGTGTCCTCATGTGTTGCCTCTCACGCGACAGCATCGAGGTGCTACTTTTCAACAGGTCAATGATCGTCCACGTATGTGTGTTCCTATGAACTGTCTGTGTGATGGTGAGGTACTATTGTGGGAATAAGTGACAAGAATATCAAGGACCAGTTACAACAGCTATGGTCCAGGTTGCCTCAGAACAGAGTTCTATACCTTTACAGCAGCCTTCCCAACCAAATCAGTGCTTGCATCCAAGCCAGAGGGTATGCAACATCATAGCGAAAAGTGAGCTCGTACCGCAACGTTCTCAGCCAATTTAACTCTATATTGTAATCAGTCAAACAACATCATATATTCTCTCAATCCGCGGAAATTCATTACGGGCTGAGCTGAGAAATTATTGTTAAGAAAACAGTTCTACACGTTGTCTCGTTTCCGAGTTGGTTAACATTGAAGTTAGTCAATAGCACATTGCGCGAAAATTCAAGTGGACAAATAGGCCGTGCTATGAAATGAAATGGGAAATTAAATGGGGGTCCTGACCATCACTCCTGATTGTTGGACTGTATGGTGGTTGACAGTCAATTTGATGTCCCACCACTGTCTAGGTCATCTCCAGACACTTCTTCGCTGATCACTGGGGTGTGTTCGGATACTTCTGATCACACAATGCAGGCAGCGTTAGAAGGGATGAAATTTCCCCGATGAATTTGTTGCTCTGGTGACATCCTAACACTAGTCCACGTTCGAAGTCTGTGTTCTCTTCTCACTGATCCATTCTGTTGTTGCTGCTTCTCAACTTGCAATATACAGGGTGATTCAAAAAGAATACCACAACTTTAAAAATGTGTATTTAATGAAAGAAACATAATATAACCTTCTGTTATACATCATTACAAAGAGTATTTAAAAAGGTTTTTTTTCACTCAAAAACAAGTTCAGAGATGTTCAATATGGCCCCCTCCAGACACTCGAGCAATATCAACCCGATACTCCAACTCGTTCCACACTCTCTGTTGCATATCAGGCGTAACAGTTTGGATAGCTGCTGTTATTTCTCGTTTCAAATCATTAATGGTGGCTGGGAGAGGTGGCCGAAACACCATATTCTTAACATACCCCCATAAGAAAAAATCGCAGGAGGTAAGATCAGGGCTTCTTGGAAGCTGGTGATGAAGTGCTCTGTCACGGGCTGCTTGGCGGCCGATCCATCGCCTCGGGTAGTTGACGTTCAGGTAGTTACGAACAGATAAGTGCCAATGTGGTGGCGCTCCATCCTGCTGAAATATGAATTGTAATTGTAATTGAATAGCTCTGCGAGTCGATTTTCCTGGGCTGCGAACAAATGCTTGCTGGATGCGTGCTACATTTTCATCACTCGTTCTCGGCCGTCCAGAACTTTTCCCTTTGCACAAACACCCATTCTCTGTAAACTGTTTATACCAACGTTTAATACACCACCTATCAGGAGGTTTAACACCGTTCTTCGTTCGAAATGCACGCTGAACAACTGTCGTCGATTCACTTCTGCCGTACTCAATAACACAAAAAGCTTTCTGTTGAGCGGTCGCCATCTTAGCATCAACTGACGCTGACGCCTAGTCAACAGCGCCTCAAGCGAACAAATGTACAACTAAATGAAACTTTATAGCTCCCTTAATTCGCCGACAGATAGTGCTTAGCTCTGCCTTTTGTCGTTGCAGAGTTTTAAATTCCTAAAGTTGTGGTATTCTTTTTGAATCACCCTGTAGTATTCCTTGCCCCCTTTTGTGCGACCAGGTCTGCCTCTCGTGAGATTTAGTGGTGATTTGCGCATTACATACAGTGACCGGAAACTATTTATCAGGTTGTGTATGACTCTGCGGGCATTACATGATTTATATTGACAATATTTATATTAACAATATATCACAAAATGCATTTTTTTGTTATTGGAATTGTTCGTTCTCGAAAACCCAATTCGAGCTACACTGCAAGTAGAAAAATCCCGTTTGCCACAACACATAACGAATTTCTTCTCACTGAAACTTCGGGTACACTGTAAGTGTGGCGCGGGTGATCACATTGAACATGATCTCGGGATGGGATCAGTTTCATCTCGGTTATATCAAAACACAGGTCTCAACCCGTCTGCTTGTCAAGAGCGCTGTCGAGCATCTGCAGCTGGCTTAAATTTTATGTCCAGCGTGCGCGCAACATGAGAAACGAAAGTTCAGAAAACATTGTCAGCAGGCAAAGGTTATTTTCTACTGCTGGATGCAGCCCAACCTGCTGTATCTGTGTGTGTTTCGATACTCAACATGAAGCGAAACTAAATAACAAGCTTAAAGTGCCAAAGAATGATGACTAATATGATGCCTCGACGTAATAGGCTCCGTATATACCACTACACTAGTAACCTAAATATCTCAAAAATGACGCATCCTACGAGAAAAAAAATTTCTAGGTGTAAAGTTAACATTGGCAAAGGGGACAGATGTCTGTGCTACTATTGGCCACTTCCTAGCCACCCCTCTTCCGTGGGCGGGTTTAACTTTCTATTTTCAAATGGGAAGCCCCCATTTTTATTGTGTACTCGGATTCTTCGCAAAAAAATACGTAGGAAGTGTGTCTGTTTTTGCAATTAAGAACCGACGCCTTTAATTATACATTTCATTTAAATTTTGAATGTAAACTGTTGTGTTCGAACGGTTGATATTGATGTTCAAACATTTCTTGAGTGTTGCAAATGTTATTATACAGTACAAATAATATGGCTAGACATTGAAACCTCTGCAGATAAGCTAATTGTATGAAACGCAGTTTTCTGTTCTCTTAGTGGCTTAATGTGTTGAGTCCATGAACCATCGGCATGCTTGATTTCGGTGGCCGCTTTCGAACCCCGCCATCAGGGTGATGATTTTGGTGTGTGTTTCGATTCAACAGCCACAATTCACGCGCTGGCCGCTACGCGGGTACAGCTGGAATACAAACCACAGCCATTGTTATAAAATAAAATATCCATGAAGTGATAGTGAGAGGCGCACCTGCTGTGGATACTCTCCAAAATCAAGTACCGTGATGGTGTGAGGCAAAGAGATACTAAAGTAAATTTGGAACATAATTATCAACCTTTAGAACACAAAGGTTTACAATTACATCGTAAGTGAAATGTAGAATCAAATGCATCTATCCTTAATTCTGAAAACAATCACACTTGATATTTGTCGATTAGAGATCCATATACCACGAATGAAGAACAATTGTTTGGAAAAAGCGTGCGCATCTTTTTTCTGGCGTAGAGTGCGAATATGCAATAAAAAGGAGGGGGGCTGGTTCTCATTTTGAAAAGCAAAACATAGTAAAGCCCGCTCACGCAGAAGGGCTGGTTAGGAGGTGGCCACTCGTATCACAAACAGAAGTCCATTTCACTAATTTTAACATTTTACCTACAAATTCTTTTTTTCCTGCAATGCTTCGTTTTCGATATATTTAATTGTCCAATTTAAAACAATCACCCTGGATACTCCCGTCAGGGCCGCATTTCACACTCGTCCATCTATGAGGCATGTTATTAGCGTGTAACATGTGCATTTGAAATACGATAGTGAAACACGTACGTTTGAAATATGATAGAAATTACGTAACTGACAGTAGTATGAAACATAAGTGTTAGAATGGGAGTGGCATCTGAACATGTATTTGATTATGGTTACTTACGCGCTTTGCCATGTACTTCCCTGGCTGCGAGAATGTAAATTTAATTTAGCTGCGAGAATGTAAACTGTCAATAACTTTAAACTAAACCAAAACGGCATGAATTTACGTAACACAAAAACTGAATCTGATGCATTGATTTGAAATTGGCCCAAATAAGAAAACAAATCTTGATCAGTTTGAAAACAATGGTCCCTGTGCTTAATGAAAGTTATCCCTGAAATTACAAAATTTCCTACATTTTCCTGCGCAATGTTAACACTCTTCGTACTGCTCTCTGTTAGTACTTTAAAATGTACTGTTGTGCAAGGCTCTTGCTTTGCTTCGGATATTAAATCGAATATGACTGAGACAATAACTTCTTGAGAAAGATAGGTAATCAAAAATAACATGAATCTGGGAACTGGTATTGACTTGGGGTAAGTAACAATATGGCACTAACCTTAAAACTCGTATTAATACGCATAATGCGTTAGTAACAAAACAACCTTCTTTACCTTAATTATTTTCCAACCTCTGTTGAGATTCCTTTTACAGTCAGCCATCATAATAGCATCTTGAAAAAAAAAACAGCACTGCGCTTAGCGAGTACGTATATATCCAGCACACATCAGATACAACTCGTCTTTACACTTGAGAGTCCTCCATACATCTCTCGATCTATAGTTACTCTAACACATTACCCCAACATCCTGAACCAGCGAGCACTGTTTAGCAGCGACGCTATTACACAATCGATACTACGTTTGACCATCTTTAGTTCAATTTAATATTTTCTTACAAAACTTGATTTAATTTAACTGTGTTGTTCCAAATCATCACATGTTCAAGAGGCAAGATGAACGTAAAGCTGGTTTGCGGAGTTTGTTCTTAGCTTGGGACTGTAGTAAACTCAGTCGTGTACCAATGTATCTGATACTGATGAAACGTTGATTTGTGGCGGTTGTATTAGGGCATGTTGTGCTTCTGTAAATTGTAGCTTAATTTCGTTATAGGTTTTCCTGGTAGCTATCCTATCGTTGGCTTTCTGACAACCGTATTGGTTAAACTGGCGTTAAGCCATTCACATGTCAATATCCCTATCGCAAGTTGCGGTGTAAAAATGTGAAACGAACGTTAATTGTTTTAAAAAGAATACAATGGATGATATCAATTTTTTAAGTTATTGGTTTTAATGTTCAAAGAAAAGGAAACTTGGTAATTTAGAGCTCCAGTGATTATTCTAAATACCTTGGACGATTTTAATTTAAGGTTATTAGTTCTAATGTTAAAGGAAAAGGAAACTTTAAGTAACCTAGAATTTCAGTAATTACCTTTAAATATTTTAAATTATCTTAAGTTTTTTAATAGTTTATTGTTTCTGATGCTAAAGGAAGGGAATCTGTGAAGCTTAGAACTTCAGTTAACATTCTAAAAAATTTGCATGATTTTAATGCCTTAAGGATTATTTGTTGTAATGTTTAAGAAAAAACAGCACGAATTTTCTGTGTACTTGTGTATGCTTGTGTAAACTAATAAAATCAAGTTTTGCTACTGTGCTCGGCCGCCTGTGCTACCAGAACCACTGTGTTCCAGCTTGACCAGTTCCAAAGCATACCTTTCCCTTTTGCAGTCTTGATAGGTCACAATATCATCCTCTGAAATATTTTAGTGCACGGTTTCACAGAAAAATTGCCATATTACACAACTGCCACATGTAGTGGCAATATTAAGATAGAGGGGAGGTGGTGTTTTCCGTGGTCAGAGTGTGGTCCCCTTATTGGGCGTAAGATAACGCTAAGTGCAGAAGAATACGAATATGGTTTACAGTATTGTGCACAGTCAAATGTTTTTATTCCAGTCTTTGATCACAATATAAAGTCCTTCGACGATGACCGGTTGCAGTCATACCATTCCACCTCTAGATCTGTTCTACACCATGTCCTACTGACTGGAGCCCATCATCGTCGAAGGACATTATACTGTGATCAAAGACTGGAATAGAAAAGATTTGACAGTACTTGGACCACTGTTTGTATTCGCGACTATGTCGCAGTTTGTGAAGCTGTGTACAGTACAGGAACAGTTTGGAAATAACGACTGTATTAGCATGACAATGCAGTCTGTCAAAAGGCAGCGTCTGTGATGCAATGTTTTGTTAACAATAACGTTTCTGAAACGGGCTGGCCAGCCGATAGTTTCAGCCTGAACCCAAAGGAACACATCTCAGATGAATAGAATATGGACTATACTTCAGTCTCAAACATCCGCCATCACTATAGTTCAATTCTTTTATCTTGGCGGTTCGCGCATGCCCGCCCAGACGCGGGAGATTGCTGCGTTGCCAGTTCTACGCGCCAAGAGAAGCAGCGCCATAGTATAGTTCGCAAACTTACGTTTAGGAGGACGGCGCAGTTTATGAAGTAAAGCCACCACGGCCGCATTAACCCTTTCGCTGCTACAGAGACGTGCTCCCCGCAATCCGCGCTGTGCGTGATTTTGTCATCACTGCACTGCTCGCCAGTGCAGACACATTGTGTTTCGACTGCTTTGACACACTTTCATCATTCGATTTAATTAAAACTATTTGGCCCAAAAATTTGATTTCTACACATCTTCTTCACTGATACCTTCCCGCCATAAATGACTTAATTTTCTTTCGATTTTCAACGCAGTTATTGTGCAGCATTAGATGTAGTAAACTATTGCACGAAATTTTGAAGAGTTTGCAGAGGTAAAAGTCCATAGCGTATACTTTCCATATGGTCGATTTTAATTGCCACTAGAAATTTCAAAAAATTACATTCAAACGAATAAAATTCATGAAGTAAGACACTTCGATATTGTTTTCAAAAAAAAAAAAAACTGATGTGTCGACAGAAGTGCCGACACAGTGTTATTTTGAGGGGGCCGATAGGCACGCTATAAGCTCACGCAGAATATCTTGAAGTCTGAAACAGGACGCTCAATGAATTGCTATAAAGAAAAGTACGTTGCTTTGGGAATACTTAACTTTTAATCCGTCATTGGTTTACAACGTTCTTGATGAGACATTTCATACGATAACTATCAAACTATGTAAGGCTAATGGCGCCTTGCTAGGTCGTAGCCATGGACTTAGCTGAAGGCTATTCTAACTGTCTCTCGGCAAATGAGAGAAAGGCTTCGTCAGTGTAGTCGCTAGCAAAGTCGTCGTACAACTGGGGCGAGTGCTATCCCGTATCTCGAGACCTGCCTTGTGGTGGCGCTCGGTCTGCGATCACACAGTGGCGACACGCGGGTCCGACATGTACTAAATGGACCGCGGCCGATTTAAGCTACCACCTAGCAAGTGTGGTGTCTGGCGGTGACACCACAGAAACTATTAAGCACCGAATAAGGTTTGAACTCAGAACCTTTCGCTTATGAGCCATACACTTCTTTTTTTTAAATTCTTTGTTGATCTCATTTTGTTCCATATTGCTCGTTGTATTCTTTCGTGGCGGACGTCCCATAACACCCGATCAGGCACTTCGTTGATCCGTTCACTCAGTTTTTTTTTTATTACAGAGGGTAGCTAACTCTCTGATTGAACACGCTGAGCTACCGTGCCGGCATCAGCTCGTCATTCAATGCATCTCCCGGAGGACTTTAAAATATCACGAAAAATACCGACAGACACTGTTAGTATGACTATGAATTACTCACGTTTAGTCGAAGTACAATAGGAAATAACAAATACCGCTGTTCTTTATTGCGAAAAAGCGGTTAGTGAGAATGATACAAACACCTTTACTTGCTATCGCCTGGATTAGGAGGCTTATTGTTTGTTTGGTTTAATTAATTAATAGAATATGAATCAATTGGTATAAAGAATGCTTTTTCCAAACTTTCTATAAAAGAAAGTCTGCTATCAAGACATTGCTTTTGTTCTATTACTTTATTTATGACTGAACATTTCTAAAACTGAAGACACTCGTCCGTGCTCTGCACTGCAGTCGAGCTCTGGCAACGTCGTTCTCTGTTCATTGGCTGACTGTGTTTTGTGACGTCAGATGCGCAGAACGAACCTCCTCGGCTGCCGTCATAAATGACGCGCACTTCAGCGTCTCTGGATCCACTTCTTCAGGAGGAGTGAGCTGCCACTTGCAGCTACTCAGACTTCATCCATATCCTAAGACCCACCATCTTGGATCGCCATTTTGGCTTCTGATATCATAGTGCTGTTCCTGTCTTCCCAGAGCTGCCATTTTAGCGTTTTGGAGTCTCTCATTTATAAGACAATTGCCTGTCTTAGATTCTGACATCATAGACCTTGGATTCTTGAAGTGCCCAGCATTTTATACTTACAAGGGAACCTCCCCATCGCACCCCCCTCAGATTTAGTTATAAGTTGTCACAGTGGATAGGCCTTGAAAAACTGAACACAGATCAATCGAGAAAACAGGAAGAAGTTGTGTGGAACTATGAAAAAAATTAGTAAAATACACAAACTGAGCAGTCCATGCGAAGATATGCAACATGAAGGACAATGAGAGTCAAGGAGTGCCGTGGTCAGCGAGAGCAGCTACGGAACGAGAGGTCCTAGGTTCAAGTCTTCCCTTGAGTGAAAAGTTTAATTTTTTTATTTTTAGTTTATGTGACAAACTCTTAAGTTTTCGTCACTTTTTTGGGAGTGATTATCATATCCACAAGAAAACTTAAATTGGCCAAGGGAGAAGAATCTTTTTACCCATTCGCTAAGTGTACAAGTTATGTGGGTCGACAACATATTCCTGTCATGTGACGCACATGCCGTCACCAATGTCGTATAGAATATATCAGACGTGTTTTCCTATGGAGGAATCGGTTGACCTATGACCTTGCGATCAAATGTTTTCGGTTCCCATTGGAGAGGCACGTCCTTTCGTCTACTAATCGCACGGTTTTGCGGTGCGGTCGCAAAACACAGACAGTAAACTTATTGCAGTGAACAGAGACGTCAATGAACGAACGGACAGATCATAACTTTGCGAAAATAAACAAAGTAAAATTTCCAGGCGAGGGAAGACTTGAACCAAGGACCTGTCGTTCCGCAGCTACTCACGCTAACCACGGGACCACGGAGCTCCTGGTCTCTTATTTTCCCTGTTGTTGCTTATCTTGCGCATGGACTACGCAGTTTGTATATTTTACTAATTTTTTTCATAGTTCCACAAAAGTTCTTCCTGTTTTCTCGATTGATCTGTGTTCAGTTTTTCAAGACCTATCCACTGTGCCAACTTATAACTAAATCTGAGGGGGGTGCGATGGGGAGGTTCCCTTGTTAGTACAATTGTGCTTCTTAGAGTTTCCTGACTATTTTTATTTCCTGATATTTTATACAAAGCGCAATTAGCCTATAGGGTCTTTGGCGTGTGGTAGGGAAAAATCTGAAAAAACTAGCATCAATCCCTGTCATCATCGATGATGTCACAAGAGGAGGAGGGGAGAAACGGTAGCTGCACTCGAACTGGACAATTGAGACAATTACAGTGGACGTCATTTTGACTAACCAAGATGAAATCAGCTAATACTCGAATTAGAGCAATCGTATTATTGTTGTATTAACGTAAGTATTTCTTTACGAAGGAAGAAAGGAACAATAAGAACTCAAAATAAAGTATTTTTAAAAGTTTTATTGCTTATCATTCATTTTAATACTTCAAACAAAAGGTACATTTTTCGAGACTAAGTAGCAAACTTCAGTTTCGTTCATTAATTCCATGTCGAACATCAAGTCATCAACATTTGCATTTTCTACACAAATCTTCTTAAAAACAAAATTATGAAGCATTTTTTAAAAAAAGTTAGTGTGCTAATTCTCGCTTGCAGTTAATCCTTCACTGCTCAGACTATCAGCGAATGATTTAGGCCTTTAAGCACATATCTTCTGACTGATATGTTTTGTCCTCTACACTGACGAAGCCATTTCCATAAGCATTTTTCAAGAGGTATAAGTTCGCCTGACTCTAGTAGACGTCAAGCTATCATCTAGGTGAAACATGGACATACCCCATGTTAATACCCACTGGTAGGTGTCCCGTTATTTTCGCCAGATTATGTATACATCCCTTGGTCGGCCACTTGATAACAGAAAAAGTAAACTCATTAAGAATTTCTTCGAATAATGTTGATGATTGCAATCCTTGAATAATAAATAAAATATTTGTTTATTTAACTTTCAATATTGAAACAGGGTCAAATGTGATTAATTCATTTGGTTATTACATCATTCTGGGATGTATTTCTATCATCCTTCCCGCTTTTTTTATGTTCCTGTATATATATTTCAAGTAAACGGAAATATTAAAAAATTAACGCTCTTTAAATCACTGGTGGTAGTAATTCTCTTTTCTGCATTACATCACTATCGCCAAATGCACTCATAGTTCTCCTCAGAAAAGAAATGTCTAAATGTTTTTAATAATAATCTGCTAATCCGATCCTTTCTTCATCCCTGATATTTAAAAACAATCGTACTTTCATACATAGGATGGTTATAATTAAACTTCCGCTATTTGAGCCAGTGTTGACGGAACACTATTTACCGTATAGCTATCCGATTACATGAATGATGTTCAGACTGCGGGCTGTGGGGTTGGCGATGTTAATAGTATTACACTACTGGCCATTAAAATTGCTACAGACGCGAAATTTATCCGACAGGAAGAAGATGCTGTAATATGGAAATGATTAGCATTTCATAGCATTCACACAAGGTTGGCGCCGGTGGTGACACCTACAACGTGCTGACATGAGGAAGGTTTCCAACCAATGTCTCATACACAAACAGCAGTTGACCGGCGTTGCCTGGTGAAACGTTGTTGTGATGCCTCGTGTAAGGAGGAGAAATGTGTACCATCACGTTTCCCACTTTGGTAAAGGTCGGATTCTAGCCTATCGCGATTGCGGTTTATCGTATCGCGACATTGCTTGCTGCTCGCGTTGGTCGAGATCCAATGACTGTTAGCAGAATGTGGAAACGGTGGGTTCAGGAGGATAATACGGAATGCCGTGCTGGATCCCAACGGCCTCGTATCACTAGCAGTCGAGATGACGGGCATCTTATCCGCATGGCTGTAACGGATTGTGCAGCCACGTCTCGATCCCTGAGTCAACAGATGGTGACGTTTGCAAGACAACAACCATCTGCACGAACAGTTCGACGACGTATGCAGCAGCATGGACTATCAGCTCGGAGACCACGGCTGCGGTTACCCTTGACGCTGCATCACAGACAGGAGCGCCTGCGATGGTGTACTCAACGGCGAACCTGGGTGCACGAATGGCAAAACGTCATTTTTTCGGACGAATCCAGGTTCTGTTTACAGCTTAATGATGGTCGCATCAGTGTCTGGTGACATCGCGGTTAACGCACATTGGAAGCGTGTATTCGTCATCGCCATACTGGCGTATCACCCGGCGTGATGGTAGGGGTGCCATTGGTTACACGTGTCGGTCACCTCTTCTTCGCATTGACGGCACTTTGAACAGTGGACGTTAAATTTCAGATGTGTTACGACCCGTGGCTCTATCCTTCATTCGATCCCTGCGAAACCCTACTGCCGCGTGGGATTAGCCGAGCGGTCTAGGCGCTGCAGTCATGGACTGTGCGGCTGATCTCGGCGGAGGTTCGAGTCCTCCCTCGGGCATGGGTGTTTGTGTTTGCCCTAGGATAATTTAGGTTAAGTTTTGTGTAAGCTTAGGGACTGATGACCTTAGCAGTTAAGTCCCATAAGATTTCACACACATTTGAACATTTGAAACCCTACATTTCAGCAGGATAATGCACGACCGCATATTGCAGGTCCTGTACGGGCCTTTCTGGATACAGAAAATGTTCGACTGCTGCCCTGGCCGGCACATTCTCCACATGTCTCACCAACTGAAAACGTCTGGTCAATGGTGGCCGGGCAACTGGCTCGTCACAATACGCCAGTCACTACTCTTGATTAACTGCGGTATCGTATCAAGGCCGTTATTACGGCCAGAGGTGGTTGCTCTGGGTACTGATTTCTCAGGATCTATGCACCCAAATTTGGTGAAAATGTAATCAAATGTCAGTTCTAGTATAACATATTTGTCCAATGAATACCCGTTTATCATCTGCATTTCTTCTTGGTGTAGCAATTTTAATGGCCACTTACTGTTAGGCGCTGGTACTGGTACGGTGACGTAGTGGCAAGCATCGGTGTGCATTACAGCTGACGATAGTCGACATGCGTCTAGACAAGGCGTGCCGAACTTTACTCGTAAAGCTGTTCTGTCAGACAGATAGCGACAATGCTGCTGCTCTCCGCGAGTATCGACGCATTAAAGGAATGCCGAGAAGTGCTCTTTCCGCATCAGGGTTGAAGAAAATGATTCAGAAGTTTAAATTAGCTGGTGATTTGAGTACTGCTCCTGGAAGAGGCCGCGCCACAAATTGCTAAAGAAGTTAGTGTTGCCATGGCTGAGAATACTGGACGCAGTGTGCGATCTTCAAGCTGTGGACTAGCTGTGTCACGACAGCTGAACATTGCATGGTCCACCGTTCGGATAGTGCAGCGAACAGCTATGAAATGGTATCTGTGACGAGATTCCAGGCCCTCGTGGACGCCGATGGTCGTTACATTGAGAGATGTTCCTAACCTGGAATGTAAACACGTTGTGCAATTAACAGATGTTACACATTCAGGTGGAAATTAGAACGTGTTTCTTTCAATTGTTTATTCGTGGTTTCTCTACCGCGTATCCTCACAAATATTTCCACAAACTTTCTTTGTTCTACGATCACTCGTTTGTCATTGGGGCCGCGTCAAGTGGGTGAAGTTTAATTGTAACTACCTTGAGTATCAAACAGTCGATAAGATAATGTGCGTAATTTGTGCTCTGTTTAAAGAAAAGCTGGCTCTTCTCCTGTGTCAGTGTTTATGACGTCATAGCTCCTGAACTATGTGTCGTACAGTGATAAAATTTTTTCTAGGTACATTCAGTGACACATGCGTGAGCCATGCACGGCTCCCGTTCATCCCATTTATTGTTTGTCATCTTCTATTACGCTACTGACACCTTGTTTTCTTATTCCATTTACGTGCGGCACTAACTTCCTGCCTTACTTGCCCGTGAGCGGCAGCAGCAGCGCGTATCGATAAGTGCACTGTCGTACCATCTCTGGAGTGACCGATAGCATTTCCGGGTCGTCGTGTGTCTGGCAGTTCTTCCACTATCGCTCTGACTATCCTTTCAACCTTTAAAAAAAAATAATAAAAAAATTAAAAAAACAGCACAAAAGCCAAGAAACGACCACAACCACCATGTCAACCCACATCCTCAACACACCATATAAGAAGGAGAAGCGCCCTAGCAGCGCTAGAACTTCGTCCCCAGCAGAGGGTTCAGCCCTCAGTCACGTGCGTCTGCGTGTCTGGCAGTCAGTTCGGGACGGACCAGCAGTGCAGTCGGGACGCAGCAGCAGTGAAGTCGAGGACGGAGCACCGGTGAGGCGGCGACAGCCAGTGCTCGCCGACCGCTGGCGACACACGTGAACTGTCCGACGGAGGGAGATAGGAGCAGGATGATCGTTGGTTCGTGGTTCGGTTGGTCGTCTCATTGGCCGACGTACAGGGTGTTTCAAAAATGACCGGTGTATTTGAAACGGCAATAAAAACTAAACGAGCAGCGATAGAAATACACCGTTTGTTGCAATATGCTTGGGACAACAGTACATTTTCAGGCGGACAAACTTTCGAAATTAAAGTAGTTACAATTTTCAACAACAGATGGCGCTGCAAGTGATGTGAAGGATACAGAAGACAACGCAGTCTGTGGGTGCGCCATTCTGTACGTCGTCTTTCTGCTGTAAGCGTGTGCTGTTCACAACGTGCAAGTGTGCTGTAGACAACATGGTTTATTCCTTAGAACAGAGGATTTTTCTGGTGTTGGAATTCCACCGCCTAGAACACAGTGTTGTTGCAACAAGACGAAGTTTTCAACGGAGGTTTAATGTAACCAAAGGACCGAAAAGCGATACAGTAAAGGATCTGTTTGAAATATTTCAACGGACTGGGAACGTGACGGATGAACGTGCTGGAAAGGTAGGGCGACCGCGTACGGCAACCACAGAGGGCAACGCGCAGCTAGTGCAGCAGGTGATCCAACAGCGGCCTCGGGTTTCCGTTCGCCGTGTTGCAGCTGCGGTCCAAATGACGCCAACGTCCACGTATCGTCTCATGCGCCAGAGTTTACACCTCTATCCATACAAAATTCAAACGCGGCAACCCCTCAGCGCCGCTACCATTGCTGCACGAGAGACATTCGCTAACGATATAGTGCACAGGATTGATGACGGCGATATGCATGTGGGCAGCATTTGGTTTACTGACGAAGCTTATTTTTACCTGGACGGCTTCGTCAATAAACAGAACTGGCGCATATGGGGAACCGAAAAGCCCCATGTTGCAGTCCCATCGTCCCTGCATCCTCAAAAAGTACTGGTCTGGGCCGCCATTTCTTCCAAAGGAATCATTGGCCCATTTTTCAGATCCGAAACGATTACTGCATCACGCTATCTGGACATTCTTCGTGAATTTGTGGCGGTACAAACTGCCTTAGACGACACTGCGAACACCTCGTGGTTTATGCAAGATGGTGCCCGGCCACATCGCACGACCGACGTCTTTAATTTCCTGAATGAATATTTCGATGATCGTGTGATTGCTTTGGGCTATCCGAAACATACAGGAGGCGGCGTGGATTGGCCTCCCTATTCGCCAGACATGAACCCCTGTGACTTCTTTCTGTGGGGACACTTGAAAGACCAGGTGTAACGCCAGAATCCAGAAACAATTGAACAGCTGAAGCGGTACATCTCATCTGCATGTGAAGCCATTCCACCAGACACGTTGTCAAAGGTTTCGGGTAATTTCATTCAGAGACTACGCCATATTATTGCTACGCATGGTGGATATGTGGAAAATATCGTACTATAGAGTTTCCCAGACCGCAGCGCCATCTGTTGTTGAAAATTGTAACTACTGTAATTTCGAAAGTTTGTCTGCCTGAAAATGTACTGTTGTCCCAAGCATATTGCAACAAACGGTGTATTTCTATCGCTGCTCGTTTAGTTTTTATTGCCGTTTCAAATATACCGGTCAGTTTTGAAACACCCTGTATATCTGGTCATTTCACCGTTTCCGGACATGTAGTTGGTCGGTTGGCGTGGAGCAGCGAGGAAGTCTCCTTGGCGCGTAGTTTGGCCGAGGTCGCTGGCGGCGGCCATACGCGGTCGGAGAGTGTGGTGCTGTCCCCATTGCTATGGGGTCCGTGGCTCACCGATCCTGGACATGAAAGTTGAGTTTTGACTTGATCTACCAGCAAGTCACGGCTGTCCACATTGTGTCATTTGGATTTCGTTGTCGGCTGTTGGGACATTTCCGCGAGCAACAACGTGTGTTTTAAAATTGGCAAATTTTAGCCACCCTCCGGTGGAGTTTAACTGACCTTGGTTATTTTGAATTGAAGTGCACCAGCGGAATCTTCTGCCTTGTGGCTGTTAACATTCCGGTTATCTGTCCTGGCCGTTGATGTAAATTCAGGCAGTGTATTTTCCTCATCGTGTTGTCGCTGTCCGGCATGGTGTGTAGTTTGACAGCTCAATGTATGCTTGGTTGTGGGCGCCAACACCTTTTACAGTGGGTCCGTTCACTGTCTGTCGGTTGGGTTGTCGTCGGATCGAGAATGGTTGGGCCGACTGCCTGTCTCACCTAAGCCAGCGTTAGTGTTTGAATTCTAGGCCGACCCTCGGAAACTTCTGCGCGCCGTTGGGTGTGCTGCCTTTTCATATTCGTTCGTTGTTTGTATGGCTTCTAGCCGATTTTTAAATTAAGGATGTTTTGCCCTTAAAGCGTAAGATTGTTTGGGCCTTCAACCTAATTTAAAGAACTCTTTTAAGGTAAGGCCTTTGGCCTTTTAAGAATTTATTTTGGTTTGAGTCTTAACTGGTGGGCTTTCAGCCGATTTTTAAATTACAGTTGTTTTGTTCTTAAAGTGTCAATTGTTTAGACCTTCAGCATAATTAAACAACAGATTTAAGATAAGGCCTTCTGCCTTTTCAATTTTTAATTTTGATTTGAGTCTTAAGTTATTGGCTTTCAGCCGATTTTTAATGAAAGTGGTCTTGCCGTTAAGGCATTAGATTGTATGGCGCATTCAGCCGGTAATTAAGTTCCAAAAATTAATGCTGTTTATTTATTTTCTTGCTTATTGTAAAGTTTGGTCAAATAAGTAAAGTTGTATGTTCGAGCGTAACTGACAGCCGCTTAGTTTGGCCACTTTCCACAATTTAACTAGCTGTACTGTCCTGCGGGTTTAGCATATTGTCTGCAAAATGTGTTCCGAATGGCGTTAACAGTAAAGAAGTGATAAATTAAAACGTCACGCCTAACACTGAAGTTTTACTATTTGGACGGCGAAAATGAAATGTGCGATAGATAATTTTAATTTTCATTTCATGGTTTGTGTGTGTGTGTGTGTGTGTGTGTGTGTGTGTGTGTGTGTGTGTAAGGGGGAGGTGGTTTGATATTATATGTGAAGTTTGTTGAAAGTCGCAAAGTAATCTCATTCTCAAATACTGGATGTATATAATCTGGGAAACTTACGCTCCGTGATCTAACGCTGCCGCAAGATATAAACACTAACGTTAGTACTTGAAATATTGCGTTAAAACACTTAATTTACGGTTTTATCTCATAATGAGTAGATTATAACAGCTCTTTATTTTTAAATCCGGTCAGTAATCGTATGAAACACTGAAAACCATTTGTTTTTTTAACCCTGGAAGTCGTTAAATACACAGCGTATAGTGAATCAGGCGACACACACACACACGTAAACATATTTTAGAGTGTCGAATTCTTTTCTTTTACTGGTGTTAATCGGGCGTTTGTGGTCTTGCCGATTATCCGATAATTTTAGCGTTCCGCTTGTGGTTCGATGACTTTACCGTCAGCCAGGCAAATCCAGAGAAATTAAGTCATTACGTACCAGCACAATGTAAATTTAATATCCCGATTTCATTTTAATAAACCACTGATTTCATTTGTCCGTTTTAATTGAACGTAATTCACTTGATATAATAAAAACTTGCGGTTCCCGGGAAAATAACAGGTATGAATTTCATTGAGTTTCATATTATATAAATTCGATCTACGTCAACGAATTTTTTCATAGCTGTCCAATAAATGTACAAGCAATTACGTCAAAGTGTTTTTGCTCGTAACTGATGAAGTACAGGGTGATTACAAGTAACATTAAACTTTCAAACCGCTGTAGAAATAACACCACTGGCCAGAATGACGTCAAATTGCAATGGAATAGTATCGGAGAAGGCGGAAAACGATGGCAGAAGAAAAATATAGTGGGAAAATTGATCAATAGATGGCGCTGTATGTGTCAAAATACGTAAAAGAAAACGCCTGTCATGCGCACGACCTACTGAAGTTGGTATAAACACGCCGGTTCAAAATGGTTCAAATGGCTCTGAGCGCTATGGAACTTAACATCTGAGGGCATCAGTCCCCTAGAACTTAGAACTAGGTTATAGCTTGGCTCAATACGGTTTCTTCCAAATCCACCAGAAACAAACGCAAAATACTTTATTTAAAAAAGCGGATAAAGTGTCACTAGAAGCCTTCCTAAGAGACAATCTCCATTCCTTCCGAACTGACTATGCAAATGTAGACGAGATGTGGCTCAAATTCAAAGATATAGTAACAGCAATTGAGAGATTCATACCTCATAAATTGGTAAGAGATGGAACTGATCCCCCATGGTACACAAAACAGGTCCGAACGCTGTTGCAGAGGCAACGGAAAAAGCATGCGAAGTTCAGAAGTACGCGAAATGCCGAAGATTGGCTAAAATTTACAGACGCGCGAAATTTGGCACGGACTTAAATGCCGGATGCCTTTAATAGGTCCCACAACGAAACATTGTCTCGAAATTTGGTAGAAAATCCGAAGAAATTCTGGTCGTATGTAAAGTACACAAGCGGCAAGACGCAGTCAATACCTTCGCTGCGCAGTGCCGATGCGGAGTTATCGACGACTGTGCCGCCAAAGCGGAGTTATTGGCTCTGAGCACTATGGGACTTAACATCTGTGGTCATCAGTCCCCTAGAATTTAGAACTACTTAAACCTAACTAACCTAAGGACATCCATGCCCGAGGCAGGATTCGAATCTGCGACCGTAGCAGTCGCGCGGTCCCGGACTGAGCGCCTAGAACCGCTAGACCACCGCGGCCGGCCAAAGCGGAGTTATTGAACGCAGTTTCCCGAAATTCCTTCACCAGGGAAGACAAACGGAATATTCCAGAATTTGAGTTTCTTAGAAGGAGATACCTCAGGGGTTGCGAAGCAACTCAAATGGCTTGATACGGGCAAGTCTTCAGGTCCAGATTGTATACCGAATAGGTTCCTTTCAGATTACGCTGATACAATAGCTCCCTACTTAGCAATCATATACAACCGCTCGCTCACCGATAGCTCTGTACCTGCAAATTGGAAAATTGCGCAGGTCACACCAGTGTTTAAGAAAGGTAGTAGGAGTAATCCATCGAACTACAGACGTATATGATTGACGTCGGTTTGCAGTAGGGTTTTGGAGCATATACTGTGTTCGAACATTATGAATCACCTCGAAGGAAAAGATCTATTGATATGTAAACAGCATGGTTTCAGAAAACATCGTTCTTGTGCAACGCACGAAGTAATGGCCGCTATCGACAGGGGATCTCAAGTTGATTCCGTATTTCTAGATTTCCGGAAAGCTTTTGACACCGTTCCTCACAAGCGACTTCTAATCAAGCTGCGGGCCTATGGGGTATCGTCTCAGTTCTGCGACTGGATTCGTGATTTCCTGTCAGGAAGATCGCATTTCGTAGTAATAGACGGCAAATCATCGAGTAAAACTGAAGTGATATCAGATGTTCCCCAGGGAAGCGTCCTGGGACCTCCGCTGTTCCTCATCTATATAAATGACCTGGGTGACAATCTGAGCAGTTCTCTTAGGTTGTTCGCAGATGATGCTGTAATTTACCGCGTGGAAGGTCATCAGACGACCAGTATCAGTTGCAAAGCGATTTAGAAAAGATTGCTGAATGGTGTGGCAAGTGGCAGTTGACGCTAAATAACGAAAAGTGTGAGGTGACCCACATGAGTTCCAAAAGAAATCCGTTGGAATTCGATTACTCGATAAATAGTACAATTCTCGAGGCTGTCAATTCAACTAAGTACCTGGGTCTTAAAATTACGAACAACTTTAGTTGGAAAGACCACATAGATAATATTGTGAGGAAGGCGAGCCAAAGTTTGCGTTTCATTCTCAGGACACTTAGAAGATGCAACAAGTCCACTAAAGAGACAGCTTACACTACACTCGTTCGTCCTCTGTTAGATTATTTCTGCGCGGTGTGGGATCCTTACCAGGTGGGATTGACGGAGGACATCGAAAGGGTGCAAAATAGGGCAGCCTGTTTGTATTATCACGTAATAGGGGAGAGAGTGTGGCAGATATGATACGCGAGTTGGGATGGAAGTCACTAAAGCAAAGACGTTTTTCGTCGCGGCGAGATCTATTTACGAAATTTCAGTCACCAACTTTCTCTTCCGAATGCGAAAATATTTTGTTGAGCCCAACCTAAATAGGCAGGAATGGTCATCAAAATAAAATAAGAGAAATCAGAGCTCGAACAGAAAGGTTTAGGTGTTCGTTTTTCCCGCTCGCTGTTCGGGAGTGGAATGGTAGGGAGTATGATTGTGGTTCGATGAACCCTCTGCCAATCACTTAAATGTGAATTGCAGAGTAATCATGTAGATGTGGATGTAGAACTACCTAAACCTAACTAACCTAAGGACATCACACACAACCATGCCCGGGGCAGGATTCGAACCTGCGACTGTAGCAGTCGCGCGGTTCAGGACTGAAACGCCTAGAACTGCTTTCTTTGGTTTTTTTTTTTTTTTTGCAATTTTGTTCGTTTTTGATCGTTGTGCTTGGTCGTTGCTAACGTCACATGACATCTGTTCAAGTTCGTTGTTGATCTTTTCACTCAGTTTTTTATTACAGAGGCCTAGCAGCTCTCTGACCAAACACGCTGAGCTACCGTGCCGGCAAAAAACATATGGGAGCAGGATCGAACACGGTACCTCCAGCGCGGTAGCCATGAACATTTAACACTGTGCTACGCTCACTTGCAAGTTCACCGTGACTGTCTCAATGCAGGATCGAACTGTGCTTGTAAGACTGTATTACAAGAAATGATGACGGTGCACACGTCGCTCTGCAGAAATTCCGGACACTGAAGGGTTTGAAAAAAGGCGTTGGTCCTATGACTGCCGTGAGTCTGGAGAAAATGATTCGGAAACTCGAAAAGAGGGTTTCCTTTGGTGTGTAACCTGGTAGAGGGACGAAACGAATTGATTCGACGTCAGTGGAAGCAGTGGCCACAGCAATGAAAGAGGAGACGAGTGGTGGTGTGCAAACGTGTAGTGCACGGAGAATTACCCGAACATTGGACGTACCCGTGGGCACGGTGCGTAAAATTCTACAAAACATCCTTCTATGCGATCCATTCAAAATTACCCACGTGCACGAGCTGCTTCTGTTGACCTTTGCTGCCGGCCAGTGTGGCCGAGCGGATAAAGGCGCTTCAGTCCGGAACCGCGCTGCTGCTACGGTCGTAGGTTCGAATCCTGCCTCGGGCATGGATCTGTGTGATGTCCTTAGGTTAGTTATGTTTATGTAGTTCTAAGTTCTAGGTGACTGATGACCTCACATGTTAAGTCCCATAGTGCTCAGAGCCATTTGGACCATTAATTGTACCGTCATTGGTAAGCAATATGAGTGTCCCTTGCGCAGCCACGTCATTCCAGCTCTCTCGAACAGCATGGATGCGTGGATGGGATCATTTTTATGCAAGATGGCGCACCTCTGCAAATTGCAAATCCAGTTAAGCAGCTGCTGAAGCGCCGTTTCGGAAATGCTAGAATTATCCGCCACCATTTCCCTACAGCCTGCCCGTTTCAATCACCTGATCCTAATGCGTGTGACTTCTGGCTGTGGGACTATCTGAAATATGTTGTGTTCAGTGTTCCGATCGCAAACTTAGCTGCATTGAAGGCACCCATTGCGCAACACTTTCTGAACGTGACCCCGGAAACACTTCGATCAGTTGTGGAACATGCTGTTTCTCGATTTCACCTTGTTGCAAATAACGGTGGCAGCATATTGAATATGTTTTGCGCCAGTCACAAGGAAATCAATACGGTTCAAATGGCTCTGAGCACTATGGGACTTAACATTTGACGTCGTCAGTCCATGGAACTTAGAACTACTTAAACCTAGCTAACCGAAGGACATCACACACATCCATTCCCGAGCAGGATTCGAATCTGCGACAGTATCGGTCGCGCGGTTCCAGATTGAAGCGCCTAAAACCGCTCGGCCACAGCGGCCGGCAAGGAAATTAATAATCCGATTTGATTTTCATTGATGGTTTTTATGCGGTTTTTGGTCTCAGTACAATTAAGAACTGATCTGATTGATGCTTTTTATGAGGTTTTTGCCCACAGGACCCTTAAAAACCGATGTTATATGATGCTTTTTATGCGGTTAGTGGCCTCAGGACATTTAAAAATCGATTTTTCCCATCCGATGTGATATGACATTGCCGTGGTGGATTGCCTTACGTAACTAACAGTATCACAACTGTACACCTATGCAGACTGAGTAGTACAGTTTACTTAAAGTCAAGCGTACACCTTAGGCATTGTTGTATGATTCATTTGTCATTTGTAGTCGACCACTATTAAATTATGATGCTTACAGCGCCATCTATTGCTACATTTTTGAACTATACATTTTTCTTGTGCCATACGTTTTCCCTCTTCTCCGATAATATTCCATTGCAATTTGACGTAATTCTGACAAGTGGTGTTATTTCTACAGTGGTCTGAAAGTTTAACTTTAATTATAATCACCCTGCATATATGAAATGTAATGGGGGGGAGTAATTCATCCACATAACTGGGCAAACTGTACTACAAGAAGCAAGTTACAATCATTAAGACAGCTTATTATAAGCAATCGCAGTTGCGCGATCTCTGCCTGATTTATCCGTAATGTTTTATTTCTTGGGTAGTGGTAACCAGTAAGCATTCACTGCATTAGAGCTCTGAGTCCCAACTCTTCATCGAAATCCCACAGTACCGAAACTGCTGTTTGCACAAACTTAAGCATTTGAGATACCTTCTCATAATGTGGTTACCTTTAAATAAAGGCCGGCCGGAGTGGCCGAGCGGTTCTAGGCACTACAGTCTGGAACCGCGCGACCGCTATGGTCGCAGGTTCGAATCCTGCCTCGGACATGTATTTGTGTGATGTCCTTAGGTTAGTTAGGTTTAAGTAGTTCTAAGTTCTAGGGGATTGATGACCTTAGAAGTTAAGTCCGATAGTGCTCAGAGCCATTTTGGAGAGCCTCCTAACGTCTCAAGTGTTGTGCATCCTCAACACAGGTACTCCGACTCATTTCTCTACTGCTACAGGGTCATTCTCAGCCATTGACCTATGTTTCTGCTCTCCAACCCTCACCGACTCTGTTCACTGGGAGATCATTGACGACCTTCATTCCAGCGATCACTTCCCCATCCGCATTCATCTCCTGGATGGTGTATTGCTGGAGCAGAGGCCGCCATCGTGGATGATTGGCAGGGCTAACTGGCCACTGTTCACTCGGTTGGCTGTCTTTGAACGCCACAACAGCGTACAGGAATGTGTGGATCACATCACACTTTTGATCCATCATGCTGCTGACCTGTCCATACCACAGTCTTCTGGCCCTCTTAAGCGGCGCCTTGTGCTTTGGTGGACAGCAGAGTGCCCTTCAGCCATCCGGGACAGGCGTGCGGCTCTTCGCCGATTTAAATGCCGCCCAACAGCGGTCAGTCTTACCGCCTTTCGAATCGCGAGAGCCAGGGCACGCCGTGTCATTAAAGAGAGCAAGAAAAGGTCATGGCAGGAGTTCCTCGACTCCATTAACCGTTCCACTTGTTCCAAAAAAGTATGGGAAGCCATCCGGAGGATTTCCGGTAAACGTAGCCGTTTACCAATAGCTGCAGTCCTGAACCAGGGATGCCTCCAAACGACACCCAGAGCCATTGCTCAGACGCTGGCAGAGCATTTTGCACAAAGTACTGCCACTGCAACTCAGGATCCAGCGTTTCGTCGCTACCGTGCGACTGTCGAAAGAGCGAACTTCAACTTTCGGTCGAACAGTTCCCCATGTGGGAGCTTGAATCGGCACTTACTGAGACTTCTGACACTGCACCAGGTCACGACCGCATCCGGTACTCCATGCTTCGACATCTGCCAGCGTCGTCAAAGGAACTCCTCCTCGAATGTTTTAATCTCATATGGCAGACAGGAGTGTTCCCCACCTCTTGGAGGGAGGCAATCCTAATCCCTCTCCTCAAACCAGGAAAGGACCGCACATGTCCCAGTAGTTATCGTAGTATCGCCTTGACAAGCTGTGTCGGAAAGGCCCTGGAATTGATGGTTAACCGTCGTCTGGTCTGGCTGTTAGAGACCAGACAGCTCCTTAGCCGCTTTCAGTGTGGACTCCGAAAATTTCGGTCCACGGTCGACAACCTGACCCTCCTAGAGGCGGCTATTCAGCAGGCTTTCCTCCGTCAGCATCACTGTATCGGTATCTTCTTTGATATCAGTAAGGCATATGATACTACTTGCAGACACTGTATTCTTGCACAACTGCATCATTGGGCCTCCCCATTTTCATTCGGTCTTTCCTGTCTCAGCGGTTTTTTTCGGACCGCGTTGGTAACACACTGTCTGCTCGCTTTGAGCAAGAGAACGGTGTCCCCCAGGGCAGTGTTTTAAGCGTTACCCTCTTTGCCATAGGCATCAACAGTATAACGTCTACAGTGAGGAGTCCAGTACAGTGCTCCTTGTTTGTGGACGACTTTGCTGTTTTCTGTTCCTCCTCCAGTGTTGCAACCGCGAGCCGTCAGTTGCAGCTAACAGTGCGGCGGTTAGAGGAGTGGGCTGCAAAGACGAGTTTTCGGTTTTCTGCCGATAAGTGTGTTCGTGTTCATTTTCATCGTTCTCGTCGTCTTTTTACTTTGCTTGCCTTGCATATGGGGGATACTGTCCTACATTTTAGAGACACAGTGCGGTTTCTGGGCCTAGTTTTTGACTCCAGGTTGTCACGGCTGCCACACCTACGTGACTTGAAAGCCAGAACCCCGAAGGCACTGAACATCCTCAAGTGCCTCAGCCACAGGTCTTGGGGAGCGGACAGGGCGCGTCTCCTTCAGTTTTATCGAGCTTTTGTGCGCTCACGGCTGGACTTTGGGTGCACAGTATATGGGTCAGCGAGGCCATCTTATTTGCAGATCCTTGACGCTGTCCACCATGCTGGGATTCGACTGGCCACGGGTGCTTATCGGACCAGTCCCATACCCAGCCTCTGTGCTGAGGCTGGCGAACAGCCACTTACCATCCGGCGGCAGCTCCTGCTGGTGCGCCAGGCTTGTAAGTTTCTTGCAGCTCCCAGCTCGCCTGCTCACCATCTTGTTGCCCATCCACCTCTGGACCGCCTTTTTTTCCCACTGTTCCCGGGCTACGTTGCCGTTTGGGATCCGTGTGCAACGTGTGCTAGAGTCGCTCGGTGTGGAGTCTGTACAACCCCAAATCCATGGTTTTAACCGCCTGCCACCCTGGTTACTGAAGAGGCCCGGAGTGATTTTAGATTTATTGCAGTACAAGAGAGACTGCACTCCTGCCACCGTTTTTAATGCAGCATTTTCTGCCATTTTGTCTGAGCACCACGAATTTGTAGCTGTTTTTACGGATGGGTCGAAACAAGGGTATTCCGTTGGTTGCTCAGTTGTTTTTCCGGATCGTGTCCTCAAGGTCCGACTGCCTCAGACTTTTACTGTCTTTGATGCAGTATTGTCTGCGATCTTGCGGGCACTGGAGCAGATGAGACATTCTTCCTCTCCTAAATTTCTTGTCTGTTCCGATTCACTCAGTGCCCTTCACTCATTGCAATGTTTGTATCCGGCAGACAAAGTAGTCCAGACCATCCAGGATGCCCTCCTCCGGCTACAGCGACTGGGGAAGGTTGTAGCTTTCTGCTGGGTTCCGGGGCATGTCGGCATTGCTGGGAATGAAAGGGCAGATCTCGCAGTCAAGGAGGCGTGTCTCGATCCACGAGTATCTCAGTGTGCTATCCCCCTGCATGCACTCACCTCGCTGTTGAGCTCACGAGTCATGCGTCGGTGGGAGGATGAGTGGCTGGAAGTGACTGACAATAAGCTCCGTATAGTCAAGCCCATAACGCGTGTATGGTGTACTACCTTTCAGCCCCATTGACGGGACGAGGTTCTCCTCACTCGGCTTCGAATAAGCCACAGCCCTATGACGCACGGCTTCCTGCTCTGGCGAGAGGACCCTCCAACGTGGTGCTTGTGGCGTCGAGGTCACTGTGCGCCACGTTTTATTGGATTGCGTTTTATTTTCTGACCAGCGGGTCGCGGCTGACTTGCCAGCGGACCTGCCATCTCGTCTAGGCAACACCCGGACGAATGTGGTTAAAGTTTTAAAGTTCTGTGCCCTGTCAAATGTTTTTACAAAGATTTTAGGGAGAGGATTTTAATTTGCTCACTGTGTGACGAGCTCGCCCATATTTTACGTAAGTGGCCAGCTGTAAGTAGGCTGTTTAGGTTTTTTTATTGGTAACGCCACCTCAATATGAAAATCACTGGCTGTGCTGTGTGCAGTCTGTGGCTGTTTTGCATTGTTGTAATACTCGACATTGTAGTGTTAGGCAGCTGGCTGTGAACAGCACGTAGCGTTGCACAGTTGGAGGTGAGCCGCCAGCAGTGGTGGATGTGGGGAGAGAGATGGCGGAGTTTTGTAATTTGTCATGAACTGCTATATTTATATATGATGATATCAAGGTAAATACATTGTTTGTTCTCTATTAATATCTTTCATTTGCTAACTATCCCTATCAGTAGTTAGTGCCTTCCATAGTTTGAATCTTTTATTTAGCTGGCAGTAGTGGCACTCGCTGTATTGCAGTAGCTTGAGCAGCGAAGATTTTTGTGAGGTAAGTGATTTGTGAAAGGTATAGTTTAATGTTAGTCAGGGCCATTCTTTTGTAGGGAATTTTGAAAGTCAGATTGCGTTGCGCTAACAAAATATTGTGTGTCAGTTTAAGCACAGTCATGTATAATTGTTCCAAGGGGACGTTTCATATGTCGACCCTTAGCCGAGGATACCTCACTGGAATCTTCTGATTTTTTGTTGTAGTTTGTGTAATTAGTGTAGATTTTGTTTATTGCTAGCGCGTAATTATAGAGAGAATTTCCTTTGTAGTTCTAGTTTTTCATTGTTGTACAGTAAAACAGTTGTGGCATGCATGTAGATTTGCACCAAGTATTTCGCAGCTGCAATTAACTAGATATTATTTTCAGTGCTATGTTAATGTGTTCTCTTATTTTTGATCTTCAAATTGTGTTTTTCTGTGTTGTCGTGTGAAATACTGTGACAATAATGGCGTGTGAAAAACGTAATACTAGGCTCCAAAGTAAACTGAGAAATGACAGTGAAAATGAAAGCAGTGTGTTAGCGCCACCGAGTAATGAATTAACTGATGTTCAAAGTAGTAGTTTGGTAATTGTGCATAGGGAAATGGAGCGGGCGGCAAACAATGGCGTGGACAGTGAAACAATTAGTGAAGAGGGAAGCATTATCGATCGATCGGTCGGCAACAGCTCGCCTCAGGAATCCGAAATGACAGGACACAATTTCGCAAATACTGTAGATTCAGGTCTTGGGTCATCACCGTTTTCTCAAATAAGTCAAGACACATTTTCTGCTTGTCAAAATGTGAATGTTTCCGGTGCAAATTCACTGCCGAAAAGCACTGAGGAACATGTTTCAGACACCAATGCATTGTTATCACAATTAATTCAACAAATGGGACAAACACAGCAAAAGCTTCAAAAGTTAGACACAATGGAACAAAATCTTAAAAAGTTAGACTCATTGGAACAAACTCTTGAACAAACACGTGAAGATTTAACTACTGAGTTACATAACATTGAATCGAAATGTCAAAAAGTCTGTAATGACGTAAAAACACAAATTTGTGAGCATTTTCAACCTATTTTTTCGCGGCATGAAAATGCATTACAGAATCACGAAGCAGCCATAAAAAAACTGCAAACTATTGTTCATGAAAATCATGAGACCTTGCAAGCAAAATTTGACTTAGTTGCATCTATCGATTCGGTTACGCAACTTGCAAAAACTCAGGAAAACTTAAAGGACACAGTAGATACTCTGAAACTTGGTTCAGAAAAACACACTGAGGAAATAAGTACACTATCGGAGAAAGTAGCCGAACTTTCGGATCAGTTCACTAATTTATCTACAAAGGTAGATGATGATCTGAATGACACAACACCTGTAGCCTTCACGGACACTGAAGAGTTTGAACAAATTAGAAAATTCAAACAAAATCAAAATCAAATCAATACACAGTACAAAAGAGAAATCCGGGAAGTGCAAGATCAGTTGGCACAAGTAGTACAAGAATTACGTGTTTCAGAGGACACTCGTGCCCCAATACGGGAAGAGGGACATAGAAATACGGAACAGACACAAAATAACAACACAGGGCACTTCGGAAATTGTGAAAGAAGTTGGCAAGGTACGCCGAATTTTGAGATGGAACCGCCGAAACGACGTAACAATGACCGACATGCGACTTGCCGACATGATGATTATGACTATAAGCTGTTCATTACTACACGTAAATTCAAAACATTCAAGAATTCTGGCAACGACATTCATCCACAAGCATGGCTCCATCAATTCTCTCATTGTTTTCCTCCCAACTGGTCGTTAGAACTCAGATTAGAATTCATGTGTGGCTATTTAGAGAATGAACCAGCTGTAAGAATGCGATCGGTAATTCACGATTGCCACAGTGAAGGAGAGTTTTACCATGCCTTTCTCTCAGCATATTGGTCTCAAGCCACACAAGACCGAGTAAAACATAGCATCATAATGATGAAACGTTTCAAACAATCTGAATTTTCCAGTCTTATGAAATATTTTGAAGACATGTTGCATAAGAATCAGTATCTTTCAAACCCATACAGCCCCTCAGAACTCATACGCATTTGCTTAATCAAACTGCCTGAACATTTACGACATATTATTTTAGCAGGACGTTGCAAAGACGACATTGAAGCTTTTCAGGGACTGTTACAAGAACTAGAAATTGACACTGACAATCGCGTAATGCGAAAACAGGAACACAACAACTACAGGTCACATCCGTCGCAATTCCGCGATGAAAGAAGTAATAACTTGACATGACAAGGCTATTCTTACAACGCAAGTCGTGACCAAAATAGACACCACCCGTACGACAACCGTTGGCAGAGTAGTAATAATTACAGGGAAAGATCACCTCTCCGCGGTAATGACTATTACAGAGACAATCAGAGAAACAGACAATATGGGAACCAAAATAATTATTATTACGGGAGACAGAATGACTTTAGACCCAACGGTCCAGCGCGCAGTTACGATTCAGGGAGAAATTCTCCACCACTTAACCGACAAGAAAGAAACTACAGGAACTACCAACATGACGACAGACGATGTGATCGTAACGACAGACCTGAATTGAATCAGAACTGGCGGGATTTAAACAGGGCAGGGCCCTCTCGTCACGGTGAATTTGTTGAAGTTAGGTCTCCAAATCCCAATAACGACGCGCGCCAACAAAGAGACAATAGGCAATGACTCATACCGCAGGCAGCCACAAAACGCACGTATGAAACTAACGACGCAGCTGCCGTAGCTAGTAATTACGTAAAAATGGAAGACATTAGGGACATCTTACTCCAAGAACACGACGTAAAACATAACAACATTGCATATCCTGTGATTCACATTACAGTAAATGACGTAAAATTTACGGCAGTACTTGACTCTGGCAGTCCCATTTCAGTAATCAGTGAAACAGCCTTTAGCAAATGCAACAAATCGAACGATTGCCCCACACTTCCGTTACGTAAGATTAAATTACAAGGTGCAATCTTTGGAAAAAGTGTAGATGTACGCCAACAAACCAACTCAGAATTCTTTTGTCAAAGCCACAGCTTCTCTATGAACTCTCTTATTGTTCCATTATTGTCGACGGAAATTATACTGGGAGTAGACTTTTTGAATGAATACAAAGCAATCTTAAACTTTCACGATGCTGAAATAACTTTAGAAAAAGAAGGTAAGTCAGTAGCTTTGAAATTTGAAGATTGGCTCTCAAACCATGACGAAGAAATTAATCGGCTTTACCTCCTGTTAGACAACAGTTCGGAATTTTCGACGGAACTTGACACTAACAATCACTCTGCAAGTACTGACAGGGGTGATATCGACGGCGCATTTGATACTAATGAGTTAATTCAGAATAAAATTCAAACAATTGAGAATTGTAATGACAATGATAGGCAAGACCTTTTTGAGATTTTACAAGCACATTCCACAGTTTTTACTCACAAAACAGGAACAATCAAGGGATTTCAATACCAATTTCGTGTTCGTGAGCATACTAAATTTTGTGTTAGACCATACGTAATTCCGGCGCATTATAGGGACTGTGTTAGAACAGAAATACAATCTATGCTTGACGAGGGCATTATTGAGCCTGCAGTAAGCTCATACAACAATCCGTTACATGTTGTTGAGAAGAAAAATGGATCGATCAGGCTTGTCTTAGATTCGAGACAAATCAATACTATCATTATTCCTGAAACAGACAGGCCGCAGACGATGGAAGAACTTCTTCAAAATTTTAATGGTGTAAAAGTGTTGTCTTCCATTGATCTCAGATCCAGCTTTTATCAGATCGAACTTCATCCAGAATGTAGAAAATACACAGCTTTCCTTTGTTTCGGCGTTTGTTATCAGTTTCGGAAACTTCCTTTTGGTTTGAACATTTCTTCAGCAGCATTCATTCGTGGGCTAAATTCCATATTACCTGAATTCTTAAAACGTCACATCACCTTATATGTAGACGATATTCTGATAGCAGAAGCCTCATGGGAACAACACAATCGCATCCTCAACAGCGTGTTACATATTTTTGCAGAATCTGGAATTACAGTTAACTTGGAAAAGTCTGAATTCGGTAGGTCAAAGGTGAGGTTTTTGGGACGTATTATTTCTTCTGAAGGCATTCAGCCGGATCCTGAAAAGTTAGAAGCAATCAGAGCCATTCCAGTTCCATCTACAAAAAGACAAGTCCGCAGTTTTCTAGGTCTCGTAAATTTTTACCGTCGTTTTCTGAATATGCAAATTCTTGTTACACCAAAACTTTGTTCTCTCACTGGAAAAAATACTATTTGGAACTGGGACGAACAAGCACAGTTGGAATTCAATTCTTTAAAAGAATCGCTACTTAACGCGCCAATACTAGCTCATCCAGATCTGTCACAAGAATTCTGCCTTAGCACGGATTCTTCTAAAGTCGGTCTTGGTGCCCATTTATTTCAAGAAGCCATAGAAAATGACACTACCGTTCAGAAAACCATTGCTTTTGCTAGCCGAGTGCTAACAAAATCTGAAAAAAAATATTCCGTTACTGAATTTGAAGCTTTAGCTATCGTTTGGGCATTTAACAAATTCCGTTTCTTTCTTTCTGGTAAGCACGTAAAAGTATACAGTGACCATCGTGCATTACAATTTCTTATGTCTTCAAAATTAAATCATGACAGGTTAAAACGTTGGGCATTGTTTCTGCAAGAATTCCGCTTCACAATAGTCTACATTCCCGGCAAGGAGAACATTGTTGCGGACGCACTGTCACGCGCACCGGCTGGGCTGGAGAAAAGTAACAAAGAAGGCAACCTCGAGAAAAATTTCAGTATTCTTTACATTCAGAAAGTCGCCTTTGAAAACTTCATCACCACATCTTTAAAAGACATTGCTCATGAACAAGATAAAGATCCGATTTGGAAAGACATCAAAAGTAAATGGCATGAAAAGACACACACTCAGATTCGGCATTATTACCTGGTTAGAAACATCATACTCTTCAAACGCTGCACTGTTGATGACAAGCTATGGGTACTTTGCATTCCAGACGATTTTGTTAATAAGCTCATTTGGTACATTCATTTCAGCTACGCACATTTTGGCCCACGAAAATGTTATCATATTCTTCGAACGACTTGTTATTTTAACAATATGGAAAAGAGAATTCGAAGAGTCTTGTCTATTTGTAATATTTGTCAAAAGGCGAAACCATCTACTATCTCCCATAGTGCTCCGCTGTTTCCTATCATTCCTTCTAAATTAAAAGAATTTGCTGCTGTTGATCTCTTGGGACCGCTTGTCAGAACATCTAATGGATTTTCGTACGTTCTAGTCGCTGTTGAACTTACTTCAAAATTTGTTTCTTTCACACCGTTACGTAAAGCCACTGGACAGTCTGTATCCAACGCCTTTGTTAAAAATTTCTTACGTGAAGTTGGACACGTTAGTAAAGTCATTTCAGATAACGGACCGCAATTCAGATCTGCTGTTTGGTCACGCATGCTTCGCAACCATAAAATCAAACCTGTTTTTATTTCATTGTACTCACCACATTGTAACCCGTCTGAACGGATTATGAAAGAAATCAATAAGCTTTGCAGACTTTATTGTCACAGAAAGCATCAGCATTGGGACAGATATTTACACTTATTTCAAAATGTGCTGAATGAAATGCCTCATGATTCCACTGCTTTACCACCTACTCTTGTACTAAAGAATGAAGAACCACCGAACAGAATCAGAGAGCTTGTACCTTTCCCAAATACACGTAAACTTCGACACAAAGACATAATTGATTTGGCTCTTAAAAATATAAAATCTGCAGCAGACAAAAGGAGAAAACTACACGGTAAAGCAAATGCAAAGAAATTGTATATTGGTCAGAAGGTTCTCATTAAAGCTCATTCATTGTCACATAAGAAGAAACACTTGAGTCACAAATTCTTTCTAGTTTACAATGGACCTTACAGAATCCGACGTATACCACATGATAATTGCGTTGAAGTTGAAACTCTGCGTACTAGGAAGAGTAAAGGTTTACACCACATTTCACATGTAAAACCGTTTATTGAAAGATAATCTGCTTTTTAACTTTGTCTTTGCCATAAAACTTTTCACTTCACATTTCTAGTATGCTTTGACAGATTTAGAATCTGTTAACATGTAACAATGTTTGAAGTGAAATATCCAGTCAAGAACCAAGAGAACTTATTTAAACAGAAATTACGAATGCATTGTTATAATGAACAGACGACACAGTGTTGTTAGTTGTACATTCTTGCTTTTTAGTTGCACGATTACGTAACGACTATCAGGCTTACATACTTAGGACACATACTGGTACTGCTAATGAGATTTTAATGCAACATTTTGGTTTACTTGAAAATACATTCTGGGTTTAAAGTACTTTCTGTGAGATACCAGAGGACACAGTGGTTAGTTTATATGACAGCTACACGATGTTATCACGACGCTACTAATGAGTGACAATTTACAATGTTGCTTTTGCAGTGTATCTGTTTTATATCTGCACAGTTTTCTGAATTCTTCTAGGAAGAAAAACATGTTTTAGTAGTAACTTTTGTGGTATAGCAACAATGAGAGAGCCTTTTTCGTGGCATAACAATACGTTACTGTACAGTACTTTCTTCATCACGCCAATAAGCATAATAACTACGATATCTATACGCAAAGCATTTCACTTTTGTTTATCATGTGGTAAGTACATTGACTTCTGCAGAACTTAGCTTTCGGAGGACGATAACTACGACACTTCCACAGAGATTATGTTGCGACAAGATGCACAGTTTAGCGCTACAGTACACGCATTTGAGTGATTAATCTTATACTTAAAACACTTATTTTTAAAGATTTTTTTAATTACAAAGAAAGTTTTCCGTGATACATTTCATTCCATTGCTGTAATTTGTAACACCTGGGAGTATAATTACATTTATCCTCAGGGGGCTACATGCTTACTTTGTGTACCATGTGTGTGGCAACCACAAGGAACCCTAGCTAATATGGTATTTGCTTATACAACTTTACACATCGGTACCATATTTCTCTAACACACAAATTACACAGCTATCTGATCATTTAACTGAGAGATAAACATGTTTTTTACTACATCAGTGACACAAGTTTACGTAATTACACTGTTGGATAACTTCACACTTACGAAATTGTATTTTGTCTGTACTGTGTGAACTCTTCATATTTTTTCGGAACCATTGTGATACTATGAGAGCTTTGAATGATGTATTTGGTATGGATTCATGATTTTTAAAGTATGTTTGAGGCAGATGACACTTTTGACATGAGCAGAGAATTTTTTTAATTATTGGAGGAAGCTACGACGATTTTGAGATTTGACTGAGGTGTTATGATGTTATTTTTACGACGACAATGTGTATTATGCTGCTGAGGTATGTTTATGATTAATAGGCTGAGGCTATATGAGTTATTTGATTATGCTTCATATTTATAATGACGAAATATTGACGAGTGTCGATGGATACGTATATGTGTAATAAGGTAAGGAGTAATGAATAGTGGGTAGGGACTGTTGACTTATGAAACAGGATGTTGGAAACCAAGAATCGTACTTTAAGAGTTATGAAAGGTGTGTAAATGCGTGAATGTATCACAATGCCGGCGAAAATTTTTTTGGACACTTATATTTATAGGATTTTGTTTCTACAGATTTGCAACACTAATTCTTGACCTGTGAAATATTTTTATGTGAGACTGTCACTGTAGCGGAAACTGCTGTCGTAAATACTTCCGTAAGAAAGTTAAGTGACCACCTGCACGTAATGCGTCGCGGGCACCCACCTGGGCGACAGCCGCCCGAAAAAAAAAAAAAGCCATTAGCCTTTCAGCGGCACAGGTAGAAAAAAAAAAAAGGGGAGGCCATTGTCCGTGGTACTGACATTTCCTTGTTGAAAGCATACTGTGGAGCTCGTAATTTATGATATTTACTGAAATGCCTAATAAAATGACAAGAAATATTTTTACATCTGCACACCTGATTATGACAAGCGTCTTTCTATGAGAGTTGAGAGAATATCTACTAACTTATGAAATGTCACATGACTACTGAATGATATTTTTATGCTTTGCTTTTCATAGTTGCTTATTTCATTTGATATCTGGTTTCAAGCTGTGTTGCAGCATTGCTTTTATAAAAAGAAATGCATTTGCTAATGTGAACACTTTCTGTCAACAGATCTATTAAATAATTATTTTATGATCCACATTCTTTAAAAAAGGAGCACTTGGAAAGGAAAGAACAATAAGAAGTAACAGTAACACATAATTTTCTTTTCAAGTACATGGTAATATTTCTTTTTACAATCAGTTGTTGTGGTGCACCACTTTAATTACATAGACATTAAGATGTGAATATACATTTCCCTTATCTGCATTGTTGTTTTTACTGTAATATTTTTTCTGCTTGAGCTATGTCATGTTTAGGTATAAGTTACTGCTGTTTGCCAGGCGTAGTGTTACTGAATTTGACTTTGTGTTACTCTGCTAAGCCAATTTTACTACTCATTTATTTTTCTTGTTGCTGCACATTGGCTCATATTAGTTGTAATGTTGCATTGCTTGGTAATTTAGATTTACTGTAGCTTGCTTTGCGATTTTCCATTTTTTTATTGCTGTTTATATTAATTGTTATATGTGCTGCTGCATTGCCTCGTCCCTTAGTTTAGCATCCAAGCTCAGTAGATTTAAGTTAGCTTAAGAGGGGGTAGCCTCTAAGAGAATGAGTTGCGATGAATTGGAAGAAATGCATTCAGAAGTTATACGAAAAAAAGTACAGAAAACAGGTTTAGGTAGGATTTTCTTGGAAATAAATGTTGAGGTAAGAAATGTGTGAACATATAAATACAGAAAGCATGCTTAGATAGAATTTTTTTGGTGGAAACAAAGGATGAAATAAGAGGAAAGATATATGAAGTTTTGGGTTGGATTGCAGTACCACATGTTACACTGAAAGCGAACCCTGTCCTTTCCTTTTGTATTATTCCCCTATATGTGTGTGTACTCTTGTGTATTTGTGTTTTTCCTATCTTTATGTGTTTAGCTAATACGATTTATGTTGTAGAATTTTTCTAGTACTAAGCTATATCCACTATGAGGAGGAATACTGTTATCCTCAAATATAAGTTGCATTAATAATATGTTATTTTCTTTGTAAAGTTGTTTACAATTCTGTTCTATTTCAATGTTCATGTGTGAAATTAATGTTTCGAAAACTATTCTCATTATTTTATATTTTTACTTATGTCATAATTCCTGTAACTCTGATGGATATGTTATCTCGATTCTTTTGTAAAGCCTGCATTACCACAAATGTTATCTGTATTGTTATGTTCTTTAATGATGTATTTTGTACCTTTGTTATTGTATTCTCATGTTATAAAATTGTAATTGTCACCAGTTCATCAAATTAAGTAACTTGTAAGCTACATTTCACTGCACACGTTTCTGTCGGTCATACTATATGGACAATATGTTAGAAGTAGGGACTGTTAGTGTTTGCACGTGTGTTAATAACTCAGCAAGGGACTGGATAACAGCATTGCTGGTTCTAAGGACAATTCCAAAAAGTTTTGTGAGTGCACAAGTGGTGGTTTATGGACTTGCTATATTCTCCGCAAGACTCTTCAATGGTGATTGTGCACCTGCACAGTCACAACAGATGGCTGCTGGCTATCTCTACAAGGACTACAGTGGGTCTGCATCTTTGATGACCCACCAGTACCATTATCTCTACAAGGACTACAGTGGGTCTACATCTTTGATGATCCATCAATACCATTATTTCTACAACGACTGCAGTGGGTCTGCACCTCTGGTGGCCCACCAAAACCGTAATCTCTACCAGGACTACAGTGGGTCTGCTCTGTGATGACCTACCTACCAATACTCTTCAAAATTTCGACTGACTCTGCTGTGGGTTTGCTCTGTTGTGGCCCATTACCTGTATGCATGTCAAGAGTCAGCACTGTCATCCGTTGGAAGGACAATACTACTTCTTCAAGACTGCATGGAAATCCACTACTTCTGTGTGCATTGTCTTTTACTGCTCAGACTTTGAGAATAACACTGCAATTTTACTGTGACGAATGATGAGGACTGTCTTTATGGACTGTGAGAAAATTTTAGCTTTTGACTAACATTGTATCAATAAGTGTGTGCATTTGATTTCTTTGTTATTGTAATTATGAAAATTTTTTTCAAATCTGTATTGGCCACTGCCCAATCCAATTTGTAAAATTTTTTGTGGGGAGCATGGGGGCTATGTAAGTAGGCTGTTTAGGTTTTTTTATTGGTAACGCCACCTCAATATGAAAATCACTGGCTGTGCTGTGTGCAGTCTGTGGCTGCTTTGCATTGTTGTAATACTCGACATTGTAGTGTTAGGCAGCTGGCTGTGAACAGCACGTAGCGTTGCACAGTTGGAGGTGAGCCGCCAGCAGTGGTGGATGTGGGGAGAGAGATGGCGGAGTTTTGTAATTTGTCATGAACTGCTATATTTATATATGATGATATCAAGGTAAATACATTGTTTGTTCTCTATTAATATCTTTCATTTGCTAACTATCCCTATCAGCAGTTAGTGCTTCCATAGTTTGAATCTTTTATTTAGCTGGCAGTAGTGGCACTCGCTGTATTGCAGTAGCTTGAGCAGCGAAGATTTTTGTGAGGTAAGTGATTTGTGAAAGGTATAGTTTAATGTTAGTCAGGGCCATTCTTTTGTAGGGAATTTTGAAAGTCAGACTGCGTTGCGCTAACAAAATATTGTGTGTCAGTTTAAGCACAGTCATGTATAATTGTTCCAAGGGGACGTTTCACAGCCAATGACAATTTCCTGTGGCATTCTTGTTGCTATATTTTCCCTTTTCTTAGGTTTTACTTTCTTATGTAGCATTTTCCTACTTTTCCTACTGTTCCTGCTTTGAGTGTGTGCTTCAATTTTATTAGGTCTGTCCACATCCGTTCCTTTTAATGTGTGTCAGGGCGCTGATGACCTCGATGTTGAGCGCCCATAAGCCCCAACACACACACACACACACACACACACACACACACACACACACACACACACTGCTCAGAGCCATTTGAACCATTTTTTAAATAAAGTAAATGAATAAAAGCTCTCCCCTTGATAATACCAAGTGGAATCATATTCAAATTGCCTGCTGAAAAAAAAACCATTACTGTGGCAATCAGAATTGCTGACTTTTACATCCAACGCCGATTACCATATAGTTAACGTTGAAACAATTATCTAAACAGTCTTCTTTCGAATTTAGTATATTCACAGTCATATTCGATTTGCCGGCCGGAGTGGCCGAGCGGTTCTAGGCGCTACAGTCTGGAATCGCGCGACCGCTACGGTCGCAGGTTGGAATCCTGCCTCGAGCATGGATTTGTGTGATGTCCTTAGGTTAGTTAGGTTAGAGTAGTTCTAAGTTCTAGGGGACTGATGACCTCCGAAGTTAAGTCCCATAGTGCTCAGAGCCATTTGAACCATATTCGATTTCATAATACTCGGGCTGAAAATTGAAGAAAACAATTAACTGTCGTTTTTGATGAACCGGGGGGTCGCAAACTTAAATATTTACGTGAAAATTAAGAGCTCTGAATTGTCTGCAACGTCCACAGATGACCCATCATACTGGTATCGGTTTCGCAGATATTGTCCTGATCTCTGTCTGTAAAATGGTGACTGAGTTCGTTTCTACTTAATTCAGCACATAAAATGTTTCTCAACTATTTATTGTACCACCTCTTACTAATATCAGAAACAACCGGCGTCACCCTTGATACACTGCGCAACGCAATTAAGCTGTCGCTCTTTAGAGACGTCGTAACTGTCTCCCGTTCCGACGCAGAAGTTTTAAATTTGTTTCAGAGATACCAACAGTCTGCTTCTATAAAGTTCCAAAGGTTTGGTGCCAAGCGACGTCTCTCTCGCCCTGTGACGCTTAAAAGAAGAAGGTATCAACAGATGCGAAGTAAACACCCGAGCTCACAAGTTCGCCTGAGGAGGAAGGTGGGTTAACGATACCACATCGGCAACAAAATATCATCACAATTCTGCCAACGCTAGCGTGGACTTTTCACAAGATGGGAAGGTCGTCACAACGCCTCGTAGCCACGTTCCCCCTTTTTTTGACGCCCCTGTGATGGTCGGAACCACGACACCCAGAGTTGAAATCACGTGGTTTCGCACAGGTGGCCAACAAAGATATTTCAGACACACCGCTGCTCAGAATCGACTTAAAAAAGGCATCAATGAAACCATCCTTTCCGTTGAGGCGTTGCTTGCCACACACTTCGCACTGCAGAGGGCAACATGACGTCACTCTAGGCAACATTTGACACAGCTCACGCCTCCTGGACGATTCAACCATTCTGCAAGGGCGTCGTGGTCTTGCGTCCCACTCAACGTAGTCACACCCGTTTGGAGTGCAAAACGACCATGATTCTTGGTCTCGTGTACAGGGTGAGACCACCAGGGACATCGCTGAATTTTTAAACGTCATCCGAACTAGCAGAGGGTGTTCATGCTTTTGCAGCCCCTCCTGTTCCGCGTCCTCCTGTGACGTGATCAAGAAAGGTTGCGTCATTGATGCGTGGATAAAACGGCAAAAGGTCACGTGACGTTAGCGACAGCCCCGGACGGTGCACAAGACCCGGCCAATCACCCCCCTCCACACCAATTCACAACATCAAAGTTGATCGTATCACAGATATGCCACTCATAAGAAGGGAGAAAGTCAGTAGTTAGTACGAAATACAGTTTTTCCGGTACCATTGGGAAAAGAATTAGAGATATATTCATTGAATATGCGAGTTGAAAAAATCATCAATAAGAATGAAAAATAAAAATGGTATCCACAGTGCCCTTTTTATTTCATGACCTTTCATCTGCACTATAGAAAAAAATCTGATATTTGTTAATTGCAGTGAGCGCAAATTTCCGTCATCTCGTGTAGTGTAAGAAATTCTGTTGGGAAATATTAATTGGTAGTATCGCCAAGGACGCTGTCCATTATCTGGATTGTCTAAAGTCAATGATGTGCATAAACAAGGCAAAGTCGATGTCTTGGTTTGTTTCTGATTACCTCATTAAGACTAAAGAATATAAGAGTGGGATAATGTAGAAATGCGTCACGCAAGCAGTCAGATATTTATACAGTGACATTCTTCATTAACATTTGCCTGTGTAATGGGTGAATTTGTACTTGTGAACTATTATGACTGCTTGCTTATAGCAGACACGAAATTACTTTGAGTTCTTCTTTAGTGTTTGAGAGCTTTAGAGCTGCCTATTGTTAAACATATGTACATAATTTCGTCAGTGTCGTTCCAACACATCTTATCGTACTTTAATGTCTGTAGATATCAGTTTTGACAACGGTAGGCCACAACAGTCAAGATTAGGTACCTTGTGTATGATAACTTTATTGAGAGTGCATATATATGTTTCATGTGGACAGTATTACACAAACTGCTAAGAAGTACAAACAGCACAACATTGCTAGTATGAACAACCGCGGTAAAACAAAAAACGACGAACAAAAACACGACAGCGACGAGGACTACCAAAGACCATATTGATGCGCTCTTGGTTGATCTGGAGGGGGGCAAGTGTGGAGGGGGTAAATGGGCGGGGCTTGTCCAAATGTCCGGGTCTGTCGCTAACGTTTCCTCAAAAGGTCCCTGTAAGACAGGGCAGGCTTGTGCCATATCACTCGCGAGCCGGGTGTGCGGCCCG
This sequence comes from Schistocerca americana, assembly GCF_021461395.2. NCBI lineage: Eukaryota > Metazoa > Arthropoda > Insecta > Orthoptera > Acrididae > Schistocerca > Schistocerca americana. The sequence goes on along the minus strand of NC_060122.1, from coordinate 786,963,922 downwards.
AGTCGTGGCCTGCCTCGGCTTTGCTCCACCCTTCTCGGAAGTAACCGGTACAGCACGACATTGGCTGGGTGATTTGGGGTAGGGGATCAAACAGCGAGGCCATCGGTCGTATTGGATTACGGAAGGATGTGGAAGAAAGTCGGCCGAGTCCTTTCAAAGAAACCATCCCAGTATTTACTGAAGATATTTAGGTAAATCACGGAAAACATAAATCAGGATGAAATTACAATGACGTCAAGACCAGTAGCTGCTTACAGGCGTTGACAAATATCAATGTGAAATTGTGTACCCCGACCGGGACTCGAACTCCGGATCCCCTGCTTAGATGCTCTTTCCGACTGAGCCATCGAGCACACAGAGGACAGAGCGACAGTAGGGACTTATATCTGGCCCGCTCCCAGTGAGACCCACACTTCCAACTTACCGTCCACACACTACATTTGTAGTGCCCCTGCCCGTTATACTCATTACTCGCGGCAGTCAATCTACCGATTCCTGTAAGACTCTGAGCAGTGCGAGTGCATCTGCATATACTAAATCAGGATGATCGGACGTGGGTTTGAACCGGCGCAGCGCCACATTTCGTTTAGCATCGCGGTGTGGCGTTCGTCGGTCGGCTCAGCTCTACTCAGTTCGGCAGAATCGTGGTGTCAGCATTGTTTACCCTTTGCTGTTTGTTCGTTATACCGAGGACGTTCCCAGGTATAGTGGCTGTTTGTACAAAAAGCGGCAATCTAGCGGCCTGTCATCACAAGTTCTTAAAACTAGATAGGAGTTACAGAATACAACGGTGAGCATTTTCATTATCTATTATGCAGTTGCAAAATTTCCTTTCAAACGACATTACAATACTTCGCAAAAAGAATTTAAAGATTTACGTGACAATGAAAGAGCAAATAATTACAACGATCATGTATTCAGTGTTCTGTACATCAAGAAGCAATTTGTGCTACATTTGCAGTCATGGAGTACGTGAAGTAATTTGTGGTATGAACAGTAAAATTTCTATAGTCACATGCATTATCCCACTGTCAGTTGCACGATTTTACCATGGAAGTGAATGAAGGCTATAGAGGATCTATATAATAATGCGAAGTACGTCAGTTAAGTCAAGGGGCATGCCTGAAACGACTTGTCGATTTAAAACCTGTTATCATTTAATTTATATCGGATAAAGGAGTGCAAGAACGAAAATTGGAACATCTGGAATAGATTGCACACCTCGCAGTTTAAGTGACTTGACTGCACAGTGACCAAAGTGGGCACTGCAAAGTGAGAAACAGGTTGGTTTGGAGGGAACACATTAAAAAAGAAAGTCACATTGAAGACTGAATAAATTTTAAAAAAACCGTTAACCCTACTAGCTTTAAAGAAAATGTGAGGTTGGAAGAATTCATTGCGGCCTTGAAGAAATCACAAGGCTAGTATTTCAAATGCTTTGATGACACTGCCAATTTTACATCTGTTTACATGCTGCTTTCAAGAATGTTTGCTGTTTCAGTTGAAAGCACCCCTGCGCGTGTGCAGATGTAACTGCTTGATTTTCAAGGTAATTCCCATTTTAAAGACAACACCGTTTACACTGAAATCGTCAAAGCTGTCTACATTGTTTTCCTGAGGTGCAGTTTCCGTGTCTCGATAATAAGGTTACAAAAGTGCTACCATACTACGATCAACATATATATATATTTTCGATTATTCTCTTTTGAGAGAACGATTGAACTTGAGTAGTCATGATTTCTTGTTCTTTCTTCGTTCTTCCCAAATTCTCTTCATACGTTCACCGTGTTCTCTCTTGCGTTCTTGCGACCACCTTCTTCCATTCTCTTCTCCGTGTCTTCTTGTTTAAGTGTGTGTTTCTTTATGAAGTTTCTACAGTGGTCTCTATTGTTTATGTTGTCTTGTGTGATCCCGAGTTCTTTAATGTCTTCTTTTGCTTCAGTGACCCACTTTGTCTTGTTTTTGCTCTTGTTTACTAGCACAAAGACTTGTCTTGTGAGTATGCTTTTATTCATCCTGATTTCCATCAGCTCCCGATAATGAAAGACGATCTTCGGGGACATCATCATGCTTCTGATGAAGAAATTGAGAGAACTGTGAAGCTGTGCTTGCGGAAACAGAATGTCAACTTCATCCGTGAAGGCTTCAGAAAACTTGTTCATTGTTGGCAGAAATGTATCCAATTGGCTGGTGATTATAAGGAAAAGTGAATATTGGTAATTAAAGATCGCATCCTAATGATTATTTCTGCGTTTGATGATCATCATCATCACCATCATCATTTAACACTGATTATGCCTTTCAGCGTTCAGTCTGGAGCATAGCCCTCCTTATAAAATTCCTCCATGATCCCCTATTCAGAGCTAACATTGGTGCCTCTTCTGATGTTAAACCTATTACTTCAAAATCATTCTTAACCGAATCCAGGTACCTTCTCCTTGGTCTGCCCCGACTCCTCCTACCCTCTACTGCTGAACCCATGAGTCTCTTGGGTAACCTTGCTTCTCCCATGCGTGTAACATGACCCCACCATCTAAGCCTGTTCGCCCTGACTGCTACATCTATAGAGTTCATTCCCAGTTTTTCTTTGATTTCCTCATTGTGGACACCCTCCTGCCATTGTTCCCATCTACTAGTACCTGCAATCATCCTAGCTACTTTCATACCCGTAACCTCAACCTTATTGATAAGGTAACCTGAATCCACCCAGCTTTCGCTCCCATACAACAAAGTTGGTCGAAAGATTGAACGGTGCACAGATAATCTTGGTACTGACTTCCTTCTTGCAGAAGAGAGTAGATCGTAGCTGAGCGCTCACTGCATTAGCCTTGCTACACCTCGCTTCCAGTTCTTTCACTATGTTGCCATCCTGTGAGAATATGCATCCTAAGTACTTGAAACCGTCCACCTGTTCTAACTTTGTTCCTCCTATTTGGCACTCAATCCGTTTATATTTCTTTCCCACTGACATTACCTTCGCTTTGGAGATGCTACTCTTCATACCATAGTCCTTACATTTCTGATCTAGCTCTGAAATATTACTCTGCAAACTTTCAATCGAATCTGCCATCACAACTAAGTCATCCGCATATGCAAGACCGCTTATTTTGTGTTCACATATCTTAATCTCACCCAGCCAGTCTATTGTTTTCAACATATGATCCATAGATAATAAGAATAACAGTGGAGACAGGTTGCACCCTTGTCTTACCCCTGAAACTACTCTGGGACCATGAACTCAATTTACCGTCAACTCTAACTGCTGCCTGACTATCTGTGTAAAGACCTTTAATTGCTTGCAAAAGTTTGCCTCCTATTCCATAATCTCGTAGAACAGACAATAACTTCCTCCTAGGAACCCGGTCATATGCCTTTTCTAGATCTATAAAGCATAGATACAATTCCCTGTTCCACTCATAACACTTCTCCATTATTTGTCGTAAGCTAAAGATCTGGTCCTGACAACCTCTAAGAGGCCTAAACCCACACTGATTTTCATCCAATTGCTCCCCAACTAATACTCGCACTTTCCTTTCAACAATACCTGAGAGGATGATTTATTAAAATATTCCCATCCAAACCCAATTAACGAAGGTGGAGGCATTTCTTTTCATTCAACCCTCGTATGTACAACCGACATGGTCACGAGCCCAGGACAGGCGCTGCAGGCGATGTGGTGCTGTTAGCAAAGGCATTCGAGCCGGTCGCCTGCAGCCATAGCCGATTAACAGCAAACTTGACCGGAATGTCCTAACAGAAACGTTCGTCGTGCGTTCGACATTGATTTCTGCGGTTATTTCACGCAGTGTTGCTTGTCTGTTAGCACTGACAACTCTACGCAAACGACGCTGCGCTCTCCTTGGTCAGAGGCAATGTCTGAAATTTGATGTTCTCGGACGCTCTCGACACTATGGATCGCGGAATACTGAATCGCCTAACGAGTTCCGAAATGGAATATTTCACACGTCTAGCACCAACTATCGTTCTGCATTGAAAGTCTGTTAATTTCCGTAGTGATGCCATGGCACATCGGCAGCCTTTTCACATGAATCATGGTAGTATAAATAACAGCTTCGGCTATGCACTGTCCTTTTATATAACCTGTACGTGATACAACTGTCGCCTGTATATGTGTATATAGCTATCCGATGACTTTTCTCACTTCAGTATACAGGGTGATTCAAAAAGAATACCACAACTTTAAAAATGTGTATTTAATGAAAGAAACATAATATAACCTTCTGTTATACATCATTACAAAGAGTATTTAAAAAGGTTTTTTTTTCACTCAAAAACAAGTTCAGAGATGTTCAATGTGGCCCCCTCCAGACACTCGAGCAATATCAACCCGGTACTCCAACTCGTTCCACACTCTCTGTAGCATATCAGGCGCAACAGTTTGGATAGCTGCTGTTATTTCTCGTTTCAAATCATCAATGGTGGCTGGGAGAGGTGGCCGAAACACCATATCCTTAACATACCCCCATGAGAAAAAATCGCAGGGGGTAAGATCAGGGCTTCTTGGAGGCCAGTGATGAAGTGCTCTGTCACGGGCTGCCTGGCGGCCGATCCATCGCCTCGGGTAGTTGACGTTCACGTTTCATAACTAACCTTTTTCGTAGGACTCTCCATACAGTTGATTGTGGAATTTGCAGCTCTCTGCTAGCTCTGCGCGTCGATTTTCCTGGGCTGCGAACAAATGCTTGCTGGATGCGTGCTACATTTTCATCACTCGTTCTCGGCCGCCCAGAACTTTTCCCTTTGCACAAACACCCATTCTCTGTAAACTCTTTATACCAACGTTTAATACACCACCTATCAGGAGGTTTAACACCGTTCGAATTGCACGCTGAACAACTGTCGTCGATTCACTTCTGCCGTACTCAATAACACAAAAGCTTTCTGTTGAGCGGTCACCATCTTAGCATCAACTGACGCTGCCGCCTAGTCCACAGCTCCTCAAGCGAACAAATGGACAACTAAATGAAACTTCATAGCTCCCTTAATTCGCCGACGGATAGTGCTTAGCTCTGCCTTTTGTCGTTGCAGAGTTTTAAATTCCTGAAGTTGTGATATTCTTTTTGAATCACCCTGTATAATACAGTAAAATGTTTTATTGTAACTGTCTACTTTATTCTGTGGCTTTGGAAAGAGTCTTCACGGAGAACTTCGACGACACATAATGGGTGGAAACTAATCACCAGAATCAAGACAACAGCATCGTAAACCACAGTGCCACAGGCAGGAGAGGAAATTCCACAAGCGTCTGGCTTGAGCAGGCCTTATGTGTGTGGAGTGGGTGGCACGCCCATCATGTTCGTACCACACGGAATGCACTATTTCCAGTGGGCTGCGGCAACATAATTCTTAGGTCATTTTGTTCTGAGTTGGCACCACAGCCTCGATATACACTCCTGGAAATGGAAAAAAGAACACATTGACACCGGTGTGTCAGACCCACCATACTTGCTCCGGACACTGCGAGAGGGCTGTACAAGCAATGATCACACGCACGGCACAGCGGACACACCAGGAACCGTGTTGTTGGCCGTCGAATGGCGATAGCTGCGCAGCATTTGTGCACCGCCGCCGTCAGTGTCAGCCAGTTTACCGTGGCATACGGAGCTCCATCGCAGTCTTTAACACTGGTAGCATGCCGCGACAGGATGGACGTGAACCGTATGTGCAGTTGACGGACTTTGAGCGAGGGCGTATAGTGGGCATGCGGGAGGCCGGGTGGACGTACCGCCGAATCGCTCAACACGTGGGGCGTGAGGTCTCCACAGTACATCGATGTTGTCCCCAGTGGTCGGCGGAAGGTGCACGTGCCCGTCGACCTGGGACCGGACCGCAGCGACGCACAGATGCACGCCAAGACCGTAGGATCCTACGCAGTGCCGTAGGGGACCGCACCACCACTTCCCAGCAAATTAGGGACACTGTTGCTCCTGGGGTATCGGTGAGGACCATTCGCAACCATCTCCATGAAGCTGGGCTACAGTCCCGCACACCGTTAGGCCGTCTTCCGCTCACACCCCAACATCGTGCAGCCCGCCTCCAGTGGTGTCGCGAAAGGCATGAATGGAGGGACGAATGGAGACGTGTCGTCTTCAGCGATGAGAGTCGCTTCTGCCTTGGTGCCAATGATGGTCGTATGCGTGTTTGGCGCCGTGCAGGTGAGCGCCACAATCAGGACTGCATACGACCGAGGCTCACAGGGCCAACACCCGGCATCATGGTGTGGGGAGCGATCTCCTACACTGGCCGTACACCACTGGTGATCGTCGAGGGGACACTGAATAGTGCACGGTACATCCAAACCGTCATCGAACCCATCGTTCTACCATTCCTAGACCGGCAAGGGAACTTGCTGTTCCAACAGGACAATGCACGTCCGCATGTATCCCGTGCCACCCAACGTGCTCTAGAAGGTGTAAGTCAACTACCCTGGCCAGCAAGATCTCCGGATCTGTCCCCCATTGAGCATGTTTGGGACTGGATGAAGCGTCGTCTGACGCGGTCTGCACGTCCAGCACGAACGCTGGTCCAACTGAGGCGCCAGGTGGAAATGGCATGGCAAGCCGTTCCACAGGACTACATCCAGCATCTCTACGATCGTCTCCATGGGAGAATAGCAGCCTGTATTGCTGCGAAAGGTGGATATACACTGTAATAGTGCCGACATTGTGCATGCTCTGTTGCCTGTGTCGATGTGCCTGTGGTTCTGTCAGTGTGATCATGTGATGTATCTGACCCCAGGAATGTGTCAATAAAGTTTCCCCTTCCTGGGACAATGAATTCACGGTGTTCTTATTTCAATTTCCAGGAGTGTATTTGAAGAAAGGTGGCATTCCAGTGGGCTGTATGTTAAAATTGCACTTTACTCAGCATTAATAGCTTCGAGCACGGCCCATTTTTCCCGTGTTTCTAAAAGCACAGCAGCACGCCTTAATGAAAAAAAAAGTTACGACGTAACAGCCACGTTACTACATTGGTATGGCAGTAGAAGACAGCAAAACAAAATATGAAGTTTTAATTTTCACGTTTAGAGGATTATACACGCAGGAGGATCGTACAGACATAGTACCGTCATTTGACCATCGCACAGATTCCCGTATCGAAAACATAGGAACAAGCATCTCTGGTGTCAAGAAGCAACTAAAAAAAGAGTTGAAAAGAAGTAAGTCGGCAGAACCGGGCAGAATCCAGTACTTCGTCTACCAGTTTTCCTATTCCAGTTGCGGATAGTTCGTGGGAAGAACATGTAACACCGAAAATGCATGACGCATGGTACCAGCTACCGATATATACATTTTTTTTTAATTGTATGTAAACATTTGTAATTTAAATGCATTCTTTTAATGAGTAAGGACATTGCCTCACTGTATGTGTGCGTTTAGGTAGAAGGCTGTTGACGTTTCGTTGTATTTATCTGTGTTTTACTGTGAAACTTATAAGCTCTGGCAAAAAGCCAAAGGAATTGTTATTTGCATCGACTAGCAACGATAACAGTAGTGCTTGTGCGTTGTAAAATCTTTGGGTAGGGAGTTGTTGCCGCGCGGAGCGCGCGGAGATGGGTTCCAGCGCTTGTAGTGTGCGGAAGTGTGGTGTTAACGCTCTCGCAGTAGAGTGTACCATTTCGGCGGCATCATATACGCGCGCCGTCCAGAAGACTAGTAGCAGGAGGAAGGACAGTGGATGGGGGGAAGAGGCTGTATTAATTACGACTGCCCGTTCCTGTAATTAGCCATGCTCCACAAGATGCTACCGTCTTCAAAAACAGCAGCAGTTCCAGCAGCACAGATTCGTCGTCGGCTCCGGGTTTCGTCGCATGCACAACACTGAAGTAAGACTATTCATTGGTAGAAAGTATTAACGGCTAACGCAGCAGCAGAACTGAATGTGATTTGATTAATGAACTTTGTTTAAATAATAATCAACTAAATTCAGGGCGATTGTGTCCTCATTGGCCCCAGACATTGTTACCAAGCAGGGTCCTTGTTCCCCTTTTTCCTTATATGCTAACCGAAGTTTGAGAATCTATCACAGGAAAAAAATCCAAATCTAAAGAAAATGCACAAATTAAGAGTGCGGAGGTTTTAATTATTTTACATATAGCTTGGAGCACATGGCTGTTTGGTTTGGCACGCATTCTAGTATTTAATTCTGTTCAAGTCAGTAAAAAAGGCTCAGTTGTTCAGACAATAGTATGAAATCCAATTTGAAAATTAAGTAACTGCAAAGTAAAAAGTGCTTGCCTTTCACTAAATTTCTTTGATGACGTTATGTTGAGGTCTCTGTAAGTCATTGTTCATGTAAAGAAGTTCAGTAGTAACATACAGTAAAGTGGATATTTTTAAATCATTACTCGATTGCCTTTTTCAAAATTTAGTGACAAACTTAACGTCAAAGTGACTTCTCAATTTTCTTTATCATTACATATTCACTTAAAATTAGTATCAAAAAACGTGACAACCTTCAGCTGCCACGTCAGTGTTTAATAATAATTGTTTTTCTTTCCCATCATCTTGTACAGGATTTTGGATGTAAATCGCCCTAGTGGGCAGGCGACCGCAATTATTTCCTTTTCGTTCAGTATTGTTACTTTTGGATTCATGATCAGTGGTACACCTTTCTGTCCAGTGTTTTCATTTTTCCAAATTGTAGCCTTGTTCGGTTTAATTACTTTTTTTATTTTTAGTAGACTTCTCCATAAGAAAGATCGGTTGTACACTTGCCCCCTACTTATCGGTATTACTTCTTCGGGAAAGATGGCCTTATCCAATTAGAAAAATTCCAATAGGTATACACGCGATCCACGGTCACATTTTATATCGGAAGCAGGATAGGTCGATTAGTAAGGGGGAGGTTGCAAACGATTAGCGGTAAGCCTCTTTGTGGGCCTGAATCTCTGTACATTTACCTTCATGGTGTCTTCGCGAAATATGCGAAGGAGGAAGCAATGTATTTGTTGAGTCTTCTGGGAACGTACGCTCTAGGAACTTGAATAGTAAAGTACACTGTGATGCAGAACGCCACTCTTGCAGCGTCTGCAACTAGGGTCGGCTGAACTTTGACTGAACACCTCTGTAACGCTTTCGCGCTTCCTAAATGATTCTGTCTCTTCTTTGGATCTTCCGCATTCCCTCTTTCTATCTGTTACGGACCCAGGCTGCCGTGGACCATTGAAGTATTGGTCGAACGTGAGTTTTGTAAGCTACCTCCTTCTTTGTTGATCCTTTCAACGAATCTCTGTCTGACATCTGACTTACACGCAGTTAATTAAATTAGTATCGCCTGTGGTCGAAATTCGATAAACTGCATCAGTGGACCTGATCTGTGATGGCAAATGTCATGTATCTCAAAGGGTCTGAAATTTTAGCCACAGACCTGATCCGTGGCAAATGCGTGTATTCTCGAAGTAATTGAGTTCACTTTAATTGTTCGATCATTTGAATGGGGTCTTTGATACACTGCGCTGAAAAATAAATGTTGCGTTAATGGTGGCAAATTGACTTTAACCTTACGACAACGCAATGTGAATACCGTTGTATCGGGTAAAGAAGCCTCAGACGCGAAATGATTTTCATTACAAAATCTGCACTGTAAATTCATCAAACCATAACTACAGTTCTCAAAATTATTTAGAATTACGTTCAGTGTACATTTAAATGACCTTTCAGAACAATAGAATTGTCGTTACCGACGTCTGCATTATTCCTGTTACTTTCCTTACGCAAAAATTTCCCGGCTTTTCGTCTTTCAGTCCGAAAGGTTGATGTTCTTCTTCGAGGCATAGCATAAACACATATAATTTTCTTACAATACGAGACGTTGTAGCTACTCAAAATAAAGATACTGAAAATTAGGAATACACTAAATTTTGTGATGACGGCCGTAAACAAACACGGAGTTATTTCCTTTTACTCTTAGACCAAAGGAAGTGAGAAAATGACGCTAACAGACATTTGCTGTCTCCGACGGCTACGTTACTATGTTTCAAAAATGGTTCTGAGCACTATGGGACTTAACATCTGAGGTCAGCAGTCCCCTAGAACTTAGAACTCTTAATCCTAACTAACTAAGTTCTAGGGGACTGATGACCTCAGAAGTTAAGTCCCAAAGTGCTCAGAGCCATTATTTTTAAAATCGGTATTTCAGTTTTCAGTGCTCACTTATTAATATTATGATCGTCAAATAAAACACACGGATTATCATCATGAATGTCCACATTGCTATTACTTTTACTTTCTCTACACAAAAATTGAGTGTCTAGCTCTGCGACTTTCTCTCAGATAAGTTAGCATTCTCCTTCTAGTCATACACTAAAGTAAATATAGTTCCCACGTTATAAGGTAAGTCAAAAGTCGTAGTTATTGAAAATGAACAAATTAAAAGTTAGGAACGTACTTCAGATTTTCTGGTAATGGCAGCAAATGACCATACTCTTACAGAAACCTGAGCGAAATAACGACGCCAATATACAACGTTATTTTCAGACTTAGTCACTACGATATATTGATTCGCACTGCTGACATCATCGCAAATGAACCATGTAAATATGAAAGCCCCCAGAATACAATCACGAAATGTTGTTATTTTCGTGTGTCATTTCCATCATAGCACTTGATCTGAGTGCAGAGCAGAGGTTGGTAGCTCTTCAATTTTCAATGCATGATAGACAATGAAATATCAGTGTTACGAATGTGAAAGCTGATTCATCCTTTCACCAGTCTTAACGCCTACATGCATACAGTTTTTCTTTGCGCAAATCTATGGCAAAGTACCTTTCGAATTATATAAGAATCATTGGCCCCCTTGTATAATTAATATTCAAAATCGGTACTTCAATTTTCGTGTTCATGTATTTATATTATGATGTGCCTGTTAGAATATAAATCGCCCCGAGCACATACTACTAGATATTTCGTGAAAGTAACTGCTTCCATTGACTGTTCTGCGATCGTGTAGTCATAAAATAATGGGTCTGTCTCTCTGTCTATACATAACACGTTACATTTGTTAATGTTGAGGGTCAATTGTCACTTTCTGTATCAAGCGACGATGGTCAGGAGGTCTTTCCGCATTTCACTGTAGGTTTCTAGCATTGTGACTTCTCTACATAAAACACCGTTATCCGAAAAAAGACTCATAGGATTTCCGACAGTGTCTACTAGATCGTTTAGACATACTGTGAACAGTAATGGCCCTGTATGGGGTATACAGGAAGTTACTTATAAATATTTCTCTGTGTGAAAATGTGTGTGAAATCTTATGAGACTTAACTGTTAAGGTCATCAGTCCCTAAGCTTACACACTACTTAACCTAAATTATCCAAGGACAAACACACACACCCATGCCCGAGGGAGGACTCGAACCTCCGCCGGGACCAGCCGCACAGTTCACGACTGCAGCGCCTTAGACCGTTCGGCTAATCCCGCGCGGCAATATATCTCTCCGCTGAGAATGACATGCTTTGTTATGTTTACTAGAAACTCTTCAATCGAGTCACATCGTTCTTCTGATTTATCGCGAATCTCTCGCACAGCGCAAAGCCCCAAGCGACTGGAAGAAAACGGAGATGACTTCTATATATATCAAGAGTAAAAGAATGGAACCACAAAATTACATACTTAAGTCCGCAGCCCGGCGAATAGTGGGCTAGCACTGCTGCCTCTGGATCACGGGCTCCCGGGTTTGATTCCCGGCCGAGTCGGGGAATTTCTCCGCCCGGGAACGGCGTGTTTTTTCTCCTCATCATTTCATCATTCGGGAAAGTGGTGACACAGGCAAGTGAAAATAACGAGAATTTTACGAGCACTGGTAACCACGCATTTGAGTGCCCCCCACCCCCCAAACCAAATATCTTCATCAACATATAGTTAACATCGGTATGCTGCAGAATTCTTGAGCATATAATAAATATAATAAATTTCCTTGAGACAGAAAAGCTAACGTCCACAACTCATCACGGAATTAGAAACTATCAGTAGTACGAAATTATCTCGCCCGTTTCTCGCACGGTACCCTCGAACCTTGGATGAAGAGCAACAGGCAGATACCGTATACCTAGATTTCCGGAAAGCGTTGACACAATGCCGCACTTGAGGTTGTTAACGAAGGTACGGGCATATAGAATAGATTCCTGGGTGTGGGAGTGGCTCGAAGATTTTTTTAAAGTAATAGTCCATTCCGGTGTCCTCGACGGAGAATGTTCATCAGAACAAGGCTATCGTTAGGAATTCCCCAGGGATGTGTGATAGCATCTCTCCTATTCCCTAGGATAGGATGAGCAGCAGTCTGTGACTGTTTCCGATGACGCTGTAGTATTCGGGGAAGTATCATAGTTGATTAACTATAGGAGAATACCGAATTACACGCACAGGATTGCTGTTTGGTGTGATGAATAGCAGTTAGCTCTAAATGCACAAAAATGTAAGTTACTGCATGTGACTAGGAAAAAAAATCCTGTAGTTAAATATCTAGACGTAACGTTTCTGAGCGATACGAAATGCAACGAGCACGTAAGGACGGTAACGACAGATCAACTTCGGTTTATTGGGGTGGGAGGTGGGGTTCTAGGAAAGTGTAGCTCATCTACAAAGTGGACCACGTATACAAGACTCGTGCGACCAATTCTTGAGTGTTGCTCGAATGTTGGGAGTCCCTACCAGGTCGGATTAAACGAAGACATGGAAGCAATTCAGAGGCGCGTTGCTATATTTTTTACCACTAGATTCGATCAGCACGCGTCTGTTACGGAGACAGTTCATGAACTCGAATGGAAATCCCTGGAGGGAAGGCGACATTCTTTTCGCGAAACATTACTGCAAAAATTTAGAGAAGAATCATTTGCAGCTGACCGTAGAACGATTTTACTGCCACCAAGGTACATTTCGAGTACGTACCGCGAAGACAAGATAAGAGAAATTAGAGCTCTTACCGAGGCATATTAATAGTCGTTTCTTCTTCGCTCCATCTGTGAGTGGAACAGAAAGGAAATGACTAGTAATGGTACGTGGTACCTCCCACTTACGAAGTGTGCATGTAAATGTACATGTACTTAAGAGTACTTTCACACATGTAAGAGGTCCATGACTAAGGAATTTATTGCTAGCGCACTCGAGCAGATGTAATTTCGATGGATTGCTCACGCGCTGCCTGCGATATGTAAGCTATAAGAGAATCTCAGACCAGAGAGCAGTGCTGGCAGCAGTAGTAGTTCTAGCTCCGGCAGTAGGAGTAAGTAGTAGCTGGCAGTCGGGTGTATGGAGATTGCATGGGCCGGTCGTAGCGAGCGACGGCGGTGCCTGAGCGATGTAGTATAAGGTAAAAGCAGCCGCGCGCATATTTTGTTTGTTACATCTAAATTTGTACTATTGTTATATCAAGACCCATGTAATTTTTTTTCAAAAAATCTATTAATAATAATCTTTTGTTATAAAATTAACTTTTTGACAATAATTCATCTGAGTTTAAAGAATTTACTAATTTCTGGAATCCATGGTCATCCCGATTATCATAATAATAATAATAATAATAATAATAATAATCATCATCATCATCATCGCCGGCCGCGGAAGCCGTGCGGTTCTAGGAGCTGCAGTCCGGAACCGCGGGACTGCTACGGTCGTAGGTTCGAATCCTGCCTCGGGCATGGATGTGTGTGATGTCCATAGGTTCGTTAGGTTTAAGTAGTTCTAAGTTCTAAGGGACTGATGACCTAAGATGTTAAGTCCCATAGTGCTCAGAGCCATTTGAACCATCATCATCATCATAATCATTTAAGACTGATTATGCCTTTCAGTCTGGAGCATAGTCCCCCTCATAAAATTCCTCCATGATCCCCTATTCAGTGCGAACATTGGTGCCTGATGTTAAGTCTATTACTTCAAAATCATTCTTAACCGAATCCACGTACCTTCTCCTTGGTCTACCCCGACTCCTCCTACCCTCTACTGCTGAACCCATGAGTCTCTTGGGTAACCTTGCTTCTCCCATGCGTGTAACATGTCCCCACCATCTAAACCTGTTTGCCCTGACTGCTAAATCTATAGAGTTCATTCCCAGTTTTTCTTTGGTTTCCTCATTGTGGACACCCTCCTGCCATTGTTCCCATCTACTAGTACCTGCAATCATCCTAGCTACTTTCATACCCGTAACCTCAACCTTATTGATAAGGTAACCTGAATCCACCCAGCTTTCGCTCCCATACAACAAAGTTCGTCGAAAGATTGAACGGTGCACAGATAATCTTGGTACTGACTTCCTTCTTGCAGAAGAGAGTAGATCGTAGCTGAGCGCTCACTAAAATCAGTTGCTTCTTTTTATACATGACAAATCTAGCGGCCAGCATTACACTGGGCTGTGCCAGAAAAATTTCTTATAGGTGCAGATATATACGAGCTATCCGGCGACATCATTGAGGTAAGAATTTTCAATTTATTCAGAATGATCTTTCAGCGCCATGATGCAGCACTGCTGACGTCCAAATTCACCAGTTTAGATTCACAGTCAGTTCATTATTGAAAGGTTATATATGAGTCACATTTTTTGTTGGGAGGTTAGTTACGTTATTACTGCGAGGTTACGGAATAATAAACTGTTGGGAGGTTACAATGGATGTGAATGTTATACGTATTTTTTCTGTTGAGAGGTTACACACTTAATGAGAAACAATTTGCTAATCACATCACAGCTGACATTCCAGAAACCTACCTTGAATGAGAATTCCGTGTATCCATTTCCTCGCAAATTTTAAATAATAAAACATGGCCAGTTCGTATTTTTTTATCGTCCAGGGTGTTTGGTTGCGTTGATGATGTTACTCGTAGAAAATCTTAACATCAACAAAATTCTCGATATGCATCAACGCAAGAGGCCCAAGAAAAATTCAGCTAAATCCTTGTTCGAAGTATAACACCCAATAACGAACTACAATTAACCACAGAACTGAGTACGAAATGGATGATAAATATTTCAAACTAGTAAGAATTGTTTTCCATGTAAGTTTTAAGTTCGTCTCAGTTAAATGGCACAGGTGTTCAGTAACCAGAAATGTCGTTCTAAGAACGTTTCTTACCTGTCTTTCATTCATTTCATACGGTTTTCTCTGAGAACCGTTGTAAAAGTTACACTGATATTCTTATTTTAACAACCTTTTGAGATGAAACTCTTGTGAGTCAAATTTACATAAATTCAGAGAAACACGGGTATATTTTGTAGGCATCTTTTTTCTGGCTTTAGCAGCGTGTTAGTTCCATTCCTTCTGAGTTAGGATGCGAGACGCGTTTAGTGCAGTGTTGAAAGAATTACGTTACGTAAGCTGGACAAAATGTCCGAGAAATTCTGAGAACTGCCCACATGCGGAATGTGCTGAGTTAAATTCTTTGGAAGGCAGAATTTCAGTATAGCCCATGAAATTCCATGAAATGAGGATAATAATACACGAAAAACCGGAGCGCGGTGTGTACTCTTCTCGATCCACAAGTTTATGAAGCTTTTTGGTCGTGGAATCGACAAAATTTGCACATCCAGCTCTTCTAAATTACGTTCTAGTTCTCAAATAATTAAATAACATTTCCGTTGCGCTTTTAGAAACGAGTAGACAACAGGCTTCCCAGCGTCTGACACGTACGTGTCTATTACTGAGAATGCCTGAAGTTATCCTGTTTTTCTAGACTGCTGCTCACGTCAGTGAGAAACGTATGTCGTAATGAAGACTAAAGTAAATACTACATTCTAATGAATCAGTGTCTTTGGAGTAACATTCGATTCGTACCGAAATTTATCACTTTGCGAAAGATAACTAATTTCAATAAATATAGTTCTTACTTGTTGACTTTGACAAAAGGTAAGTAATTTCAGTAAATATGTATCTAATATTAGCCGATTATATCCATAGTTAAAATTCCGTCGCATAATTAGTACCTACTTTATTGGCACTATGAACAATGTCAACTATTTGTGTAATTTTCTTAAGAATTACGATACTAACGAGCTTTTGCGTTCTCTCTCTTTCTTACGTAAATTTATTGTGCCTATAAGTTCATTATTTGTTATGTAGGATTAATGAGGACATCTGTAACAAATTGGAAGAACAGTTATGTTTGGCGAGAAGGGGTTCCCCTATATGTTATTCGACGCGTCATTACCAAGTTACCCATTGCTCTGCTCATTATTGCGCGGGTGCGGCTAAGTTAGAGTAAGTTAATCTTACCAGATGTATGCCTCGAGATATTTGATATAATTATTTACACTTAAGTTATGTTATATGTTAAATGGTGCGTCGTTTGATAATTATGCAGCTTAGGCAATGTCAGAGAAAAGATAGCTCTTAGGTAATAATTCACTGAAAGAAATTATTTTCTAATTCTACAAACGCTACGATCAGATAAAAAAATATTCGCAACGTTTACAACTTTTCCCGTGGCCCAGAAAAAGTAATGTAAGGTTCTTGGACTGAACATGCCGACTGTGAAAATCATCTTCTCCCTTTTCTTTTCACTTCCACCGGATTTTGTTTGTATGTAGTCCATTCAACCAGATAAATTAGTTAAGATGCTCCGATTGTAAATTTATATCTTCACATCACATATACGAATAACTAGGTGGAAAGACAAGGTCTAGTAAGAACCTTGGGTTGAAGAGCCAGTTATTAAATTTAACTGATGAAAGGAGGAACGATAAGTGGCAAAACGAGGGGTGCAGCATGGAGCACAGAAGTCAAAAATTTTATTGAATAAGCAGCAACGTTCCACAGAAGACATGTCTAGCGGAGAAATGCAAAGCTGTTAAAACATGCATCACTTCTGGAAAGGTAGAGGGTGGGGTTGGGTTGTTTGGAGGAAGAGACCAAACTGCGCGGTCTTCGGTCTCATTGGATTAGTGGAGGACGGGGAAGGAAGTCGGCCGTGCCCTTTCAAAGGAACCATCCCGGCATTTGCCTGGAGCAATTTAGCGAAATCATGGAAAACCTAAATCAGAATGGCCGATTGCGAGTCCAGTGTGCTAACCACTGCGCCACCTCGCTCGGTGGGAAAGGTAGAATGGTTCAAATGGCTCTGAGCACTATGGGACTTAACTTCTGTGGTCATCAGTCCCCTAGAACTTAGAACTACTTAAACCTAACTAACCTAATGACATCACACACATCCATGCCCGAGGCAGGATTCGAACCTGCGACCGTAGCGGTCGCGCGGTTCCAGAGTGTGGCGCCTAGAACCGCTCGGCCACTCCGACCGGCGGGGAAAGGTAGAGTCCGCGTATAGGCACACTAGAGAAACCTTTTCAGAAAAGACATACAGCTGCACAAGCTTCGAGGTTTCAGATGGGAAGCAGGTTTTAAGCAAAGAGGGGAACCTGAAAGTTGAAGGAATATCTAGAACAGCTATGTAAAAAAAATAAACTTGAAGTTAATATTACGGAAAAGTGAAGAGGAATGGAGGATGCGATACTGCGAGAAAAAATTGACATTGCACTAAAAGTTTTAAGTCGAAACAAGGTCTCTGGAGCAGACAACAATCCCATATAATAACAAACATTCTTTGGAAAATTGGCCATGACAGAACCCATCCGGTCGGTAGAGCGTATTAGATAGGTGGAATACTTCCCACTTCAAGAATAACATAGACCAA
Source organism: Schistocerca americana (assembly GCF_021461395.2). Lineage (NCBI taxonomy): Eukaryota > Metazoa > Arthropoda > Insecta > Orthoptera > Acrididae > Schistocerca > Schistocerca americana. The sequence goes on along the minus strand of NC_060122.1, from coordinate 786,946,285 downwards.
ATAATCTCAATGCCAAAGGAGACAAGTACAGACAGATGACAGTATTACCAAGTTAGCAGTTTAACAAGTCACAACAACAAAATATTAGCTCCAATTACATACAGAGGAATGGAAAGAGTGGGAGAAGCTGACATGAGGGAGATCAGTTTGGTTTTCGGAGACGTGAAGGAACATACAACATAATACTGACCCAACGGCTTTTCTTAGAAGACAGAAAGATGAAAGAGAAGACAATCTATAGTATTTGTAGATTCAGAAAAGGCTATAGAAAAGTTTTTCTGGAACTCTGAAAGGGCCATCTACTAAAGTTAGCGCCTAATTTCCTAATCAGTTTCTCTTACCATTATTTGGTTTAAGTTTTGCATCACCCCGGTTCCCAGAACCCCTGAAGATAGATATTGACTATGGATATTGTATCACAGACACAGTCCCTTTGACTGTTCAGAGATGTCACTAAACCCGCCAAAGATGTAAACAACCAGCCATAAGCAGCGACTATTAGACGGAGGGGATCCGACAGCCGATCAGTTCCAGTCATTCCACCAGGAAGGAGGTACATGGCTCGTGTTGTCAGTAGTTCAACCATGCGTAGACGGTCAATACCGCGGTTCGATCGCAATCCGCATTTTTACTTTGTACCAGGAAGGGCTCTCAACAAGGAAAGTGTGCAGGCGTCTCGGAGTGAACCAAAGCGATGTTGTTCGGACATGCAGGAGATACAGAGAGACAGGAACTGTCGATAACATGCCTCGCTCAGGCCGCCCAAGGGCTACTACTGAAGTGGATGACCGCTACCTATGGATTAATGTTCGGAGTAACCCTGACAGCAACGCCACCGTGTTGAATAATGCTTTTCGTGCAGACAGAGGACCTCGTGTTACGACTCGAACTGTGCACAATAGGCTGCATGATGCACAACTTCACTCCCGACGTCCATAGCGAGGTCCATCTTTGCAACCACGACACCACGCAGCGCGGTACAGGTGGGCCCAACAAGATGTCGAATGGATCGCTCAGGATTGGTATCACGTTCTCTTTATCGATGAGTGTCAGATGTGCCTACAACCAGACAATCGTCGGAAATGTGCTTGGAGGCAACCCGGTCAGGCTGAATGCCTTAGACACATCGTCCAGCGAGTGCAGCAAGGTGGAGGTTCCCTGCTGTTCTGGGGTGGCATTATGTGGGGCCGACGTACGCCACTGATGGTCATGGAAGGCTCCGTAACGGCTGACGATACGTGAACGCCATCCTCCGACCGACAGCGCAACCATATCGACAGCATATTGGCGAGGCATTCGTCTTCATGGACGACAGTTCGCGGCCGCATCGTGAACATCTTGTGAATTACTTCCTTCAGGATAACGACATCGCTCGACTACAGTGGCCAGCATGTTCTCCAGACATGAACCCTGTCTGACATGCATGGTATAGACTGAAAAGGGCTATTTTTGGACGACGTGACCCAGTAACCACTCTGAGGGATCAACGCCGAATCGCCGTTGAGGAGTGGGACAATCTGAACCAACAGTGCCTTGATGAACTTGTGGATAGTATGCCACGACGAATACAGGCATGCATCAATGCAAGAGGACGTGCTACTGGGTATAAGAGGTGTCGGTGTGTACAGAAATCTGGACCACCACCTCTGAAGGTCTCGTTGTGTGGTGGTACAACATGCAATGTGTGGTTTTCATCAGCAATAAAAAGGGTATAAATGATGCTTATGTTGATCCCTATTCCAATTTTCTGTACAGGTTCGGGAACTCTCGGTGATGCAAAACTTTTTTTGATGTGTGTATTTACTTTATAACGTCTATTTTAAAAAAAAGTATTCACTCCATTCAACTGATGTTCCAGGTCTTTCCCTGTTCATTTCGAAAATAATTATCAGTTGCCGATAGTGCTTGTTCAGTGTACATTTGACAATTTGAATCATTTCCTGGATAAGTATTGCTTCCTACCAAGCCTCTCCAGTCTGGTTTCTGTAAAAGATATCGTTAACCTTTCTCTCAGCGTATTTCATCCTCCCTGTCTTCAGTATTCTCGTGATTCTATTCTAGTCACGTTGTTCAAAAGCCTTATCCAAATGTATGTTGCTGGAAATAATGTGTTAGATGAAGCACGGCGGGCTCCGCTAATTTTAACAGTAAGGTTCTCCGCTATTTGTGACAGTTTTCTTGTAGCGTCTCTCGTAGGAATTACTTACATGCATAAGATGAATTCGCACTGGCTAAAGAGCCCTTGATGAAACACGAAGGTTGTAGCACTGCCACGAAGATAATAGTGTGTGTTCAAATGTGTGTGAAATCTTATGGAGTTAACTGTTAAGGTCATCTGTCCCTAAGCTTACACACTACTTAACCTAAATTATCCTAAGGGCAAACACACACACACCCATGCCCAAGGGAGGACTCGAACCTCCGCCGGGATCAGCAGCACAGGCCATGACTGCAGCGCCCAAGACCGCTCGGCTAATCCCGCACGGCGAAGATAATAGTGATACTGCTACATTATTCCTCTATACATCCGTTCTCTAATCGGGCAATCATACGTATTCCTTCAGCATCATATTGCTACATGGACAATAAAGTACTTCATTGGCAACAATTAATGGGGGATCACAAAATGTCACTTTGATTATAGTGTAAATGCGGAGGGAACGATTAAAACTAGCACAATCTCGAGGTTCTATACGTCATGTACAGAAACTAGAGAGCAGTTATATGAGTCAAAGGACATGAATGGGAAACAGAAGATGATCAGGGAGTGGGATAGGTTTGTAGCCCATCTATGAAGTTCTTCCTGTACTGAGAAAGCAGTAAAGGAGACGAAATTGGAAAAAGTAATTAAATATTAGGAAGGAGAAATTAAAGCATTGACGTAACGCTGCCAAGGACAGCAAATGACTTCGAAGAGCATTTAAACGGAATGGGTAGCTTCTTCAAGAGAGATCAGAGGCGAGAACCAACAACTGCAAAACAAGGTTAATCAGATACAAATGAATTAAATCGGCCATGCTGTGGTAATTCGATTAGGAAAAGAGGCACAGAAGCTTGCATTTACATCGTAGATGAAATGCAGAATCAAATGTATACGTTCTTAATTGCAAAAAACAGGGACACTTGATACTTGTCGCTTACAGCGCCATCTACCACGAATGGAAAACAATACTTTGAGTAAACCCAATGTTTTCTTTTTATGCGTAGAATATGAATATTCAATAAAATGCGGGTTCACATTTGAAAATACATAGCTGATCCCGCCCACGCAGGAGAGATATTGGAAGCTGACCAGTTGTAGTAGATACAGATGTCCCCCTGACTAATATCAACTTTTCAGAAAACATCTTTTTCTGTACGATGATTTGTTTTCGAAATATTTAGTTGTCTGGAGTTAAAACGAAAAAACTAAACTAAAATCCGTAAGAACTGGCCACTCCTAGCCAGACAGCCTTTAACGTCGGTATCTGACGGCAACCGGTGTTAAAACACCCTGAATACAAACACTCACGTCCCATCGCGTCAGCATCTAGGTAATGCTGGAATGTTACGACCGGTGCGCGCGGTACGGACAATACCAATAACTCAACAAAAAAAAAAAACAATGCCAGCAAGAAAAGATTATTTTTAACATCTGGGTACAGTTTAAACAGCTGTTGCTGCAATACTATTGACACGCAATATGCAGCCAAATTGAGTAACAGAAAATACCAAAAAATGGTAAACAACTTGACTAGCGAGGTTGTAGGATTCTCAGAAGATCCTTTTAGCAATATTTTCTATATTATCTGTTAACGCAACTTGGTAGAGGTCTCTGTCCAACGAACAAAAGCCCATACTCAACCGAACGAAGAATCTGTAAGCGACCTCTTTCGTGAATTAAACTTCCTTAGGGCTGAGCAAGTAAATCTGATTCTGGCGTCTAGCCGCCATGCAGGTATAGTTATGTGGCCTGTCCGTCCTACATCCTCCTTTTTGACGTTTGTGCCTAATTACAAATATTGCCAACCGATTATCAGATGATAACATGTCTCTTCGCCTGTTTACATCTTTTACAGTACAATTACGTCCAGGTCACTTTTGTGTCAGGCTCTGAACAACTATAAGTGTGTCTGAATTTCGTACCAGTTTTGACACGACTTAACTTCTTTGCACACACTATATATTTGATCTGAAACTGAGATACGCCGAACGTAAATTTTGCTTCTGACAGTGCCTCTCGTGCTAACAAGGGAAGTGACCCAGTTAGGACGTAAAAAATGGATCAAAAGTGATTTTAACACATGGAGGTGTGTCCGTGTCAACAGCCCATCAAAGTCACTCACAAGGAGAATTTTGCATTTGTGAATTTAATGCTTCAAAATTATTAAATCTAAAGACTTCGGAAGTAGATAGGGCCAGCAGATTCACAAGAGCAATATGTTAGTTGTTATGAGATAAAATATTAAGCAGTTGCTTGATTCAACACACGTTAACGCACGCAGTATTCACAGAGCCATATTTCCGAAAACTTGCCGTTGACGTAAGACTCAATGAAGTGCTTAAGTCGCTACGTAATGGAACAGAATGCATCCTGGACACACCCTACATCATTTTCGGTATATTCGCACTGGTGTAGTACAAAATCCAAAGCTACGGTACTCATTTTGGCTTTACGAGCTACTCCACTCCACCACGCTTTTATCAGTTCACGAACCACACATTTGTTCTTCGATGACCAATAATGGCAGAATGAACGAAACCCTACGACTTCTACTTTGGGAACTACAATGCGCGACTCCTGCATCTGTTAAAATATGTGGTTAAAACTAATGTTGACCTACGTATTTGCCGGCCGAAGTGGCCGTGCGGTTAAAGGCGCTGCAGTCTGGAACCGCAAGACCGCTACGGTCGCAGGTTCGAATCCTGCCTCGGACATGGATGTTTGTGATGTCCTTAGGTTAGTTAGGTTTAACTAGTTCTAAGTTCTAGGGGACTAATGACCTCAGCAGTTGAGTCCCATAGTGCTCAGAGCCAGCCAACCTACGTATTTGTCAAACAATATCTCATTTACAATGTCGGAAATTCTACTACTGATACTCGTTTGTTGCACGGTAATGTTCCTATAGCGATATGAGTTTTTGTGGCCTTTTGATATGTTAGCGTAACTTTGAAACAACGATTGAATACAAATGCAGATCTTTATCAATAAACAACCTCGATAACTGGTGCAGCAGACTCCACTTCGAGCTGGGGGTACCTTCATCGTGAGGTTTGTTTTCTTAAAAGTCTCCAAGTCAAGCACACAAATGTATCAGTATCCCCCAAGCAGGTGAATATTTTGTTTACCAGGTGTCAGTGGAAAACTAATTCTGACGTTTTCTAGAACTAAAGAATCAATGCGTCCATATGTATACGCCTTCTGGGTCTCGCGAACGAGGAGAACAAGCTTGATTACACAGTACTTTACGCAGAATTTTCGAGTCTCCATAAACGGGATCATAGCCAAACAAAAAATACAGCCATAATTATCGCGCCACTATGCTCTATTTCCACAGTGAACTGAATTCCATGTGTATTGTTGAGCATTTGATGAAACCAGCGAATTCTGCTTCCCCATGCAGCCGTATGAAGAATGTGTGATCCACGCACATTAACCTACAACGTTGGAGCAGTGGCACGGAACATAGTGCTGTTTGTTCGAAGACTTCCACGAAAGCACTACGCAAGCTTCACCAGCATCTCAACAGCACACACAAAAATACAGTTTACCCAATACGCAGTGAATAAAGCACAGAATAACGTGGTGTTTCCCTTAATGAACGTAGAAATACGCAAAACACCTAGCGGAAAACACATAAACTGTATGAGAAACCACCGTACACCATTAGATACCTGCAATCTGCATGTATGTACACACCGTCATTGTTGTTGTGGTCTTCTATCAGAATACTGGTCTGATGCACGTCTCCATTGTACTCCATCCTGTGAGAGCCTCTTTTCTCCGAATAGCTACTGCAACCTGGACCTTTCTGAATCTGCTTACCATATTCATAACTTGGTCTCCCACTATGATTTTGAACTGCCCGGCATTTCCCTCCAACACTAAACTGGTGAAACCTTGAAGTCTCCGAATGTGTCTTGTCAACTGATCCCTTCTTGTACCATCAATTTCTTATGTCCCCAATTCTGTTCAGTACCTCCTCATTAGTTACGTGATCGACCCATCTAATCTTCAGCTTCCTTCTGTAGTACCAAGTTTCGAAAGCTTCTATTCTCTTTTTATCTAAATGTTCATCATCCATGTTTGACTTCCATACATGGCTACATTCCAGACAAATCACTTCAGCAAAGACCTCCTAACACTTAAATCCATATTCGATGTTAACAAATTTCTCTTCTTCAGAAATGATTTTCTTGGCATGGCCAATCTACATTTTATGTCTTCTCTTCTTCGGCCAACATCGGTTACTCTGCTGGCCAAATAGAAAAACCAATCTACTGCTCTAAGTGTCTCGTTTCCTAATCTGATTCCCTCAGCATCATCTGATTTGATTCGACTGCATTCAATTATCCTTGTTGTGCTTCTGTTGATGTGCATCTTACATCCTCCTTTCAAGGCGCTGTCCATTCTATTCAACTGCTCTTCCAAGTCCTTTGCTGTCTCTGACAGAATTACAATGTCATTGGTAAAGCAAAGTTTTTATTCTTCTCTCTCATCTTTAATATCTACTTCTAATTGTTCTTTGGTTTCTTTTACTACCTGCTCAATCTACCGATGGAATAATGTCAGGGACAGGCTGCAACCCCGTCTCACTAGGAGTGGAACAAAGTTCATATGAGCACATTTTGTTAGTGCAGCTTGCCTACATCAGGAGCAGGTATGCACTCAGGGGAAAACCTATTGTTCTCCTTTGATTGACAGGACATTAACCTATTGTTCTCCTTCGACTAACGGGTGCTTAAGCTATTGTTCTCCTTTAATTGAGAGGTACTTCACTTATTGCTTTGCTAAAAGGATCCTTTTAACAGAACAATAGAGTAAGTACCCATCAATCAAAAGGAAGGATCCTTTTGCCAGCCACAGTGGATGATCAGTTTTAGGCACTTCAGTCTGGATCCATGCAAGTGCTACGGTCGCTTGTTCGAATCCTGCCTTGGGCATAGATGTGTGTGATGTTCTTAGGTTAGTTAGGTTAAAGTAGTTCTATGTTCTAGGGGACTGAAGACCTCAGATGTTAAGTCCCATAGTGCTCAGAGCCATTTGACCCAAGGATCCTTTTAGCAGAACAATAGGTTAAGTACCTGTCAATCCAAGGAGTACAATAGGTTAATGACCTATCAATCGAAGGAGAACAATAGGTTTGCCCCTGCGTGCATATCTGCCCATGATGTAGGCAACCTGCACTAACAAAATGTGCTCGTATAAACTTTGCTCCAGTGCTCTCTCTCCCTTCTCAACCACTGCTTCCCTCTCCTGCCTCTCAAATCCCGTAAGTGCCATCTGCTTTTTACACAAGTTGTAACTATCCTTTTGCTCCTTGTATTTTACCCCTACTGCCTTTAGAATTTCAAATAGAGAATTCCAGTCAACATCGGCAAAAGCTTTCTCTAAGTCTACAAATGCCATAAATGTAGGTTTGCCTTTCCTGAACCTATCTTCTAAGATAAGTCGTAGGGTCAGTCCTGCCTCGCATGTTCCTACATTTCTCCAGAATCCAAACTGATGTTCCCCGAGGTCGGCTCCTACCAGCTTTTCCATTCTTCTGTAAGGAGTTCATGTTAATATTTTGCAACCAACCAAGAAAAAAAAAGAAAAAAAACGTTCAGCTCGAGTTCACTGGATAAGCGGCGCTCAATATGAAATAAACGAGTTCCGGACGATTTTCTGTAAGGATGGATAGATTAATAAAACATTTAATGAGCTATGATGTACTGCAAAGCAGAAGCAGATCAAGAAACAGTAGAACAAATCCCTTACGTGGTTGTTGCCGGCGACCGCATAGGCAATACTCTGCGCCGTGGAGGAGTTAATCTGACGTCTCAGAGTGACTGTAACACTATTGATTCCCGCAGAGACTTCTTGAATGCTCTCCACACTTCAGGTATTGACGAACTTCACTGTCAATGCAGTACTGTCTATGTTGGCGAAATCGGATAATCGATTACTTGGAGCATGAATACTATGACTAAGCCAGCACAACTAATCAGCAATAGTTGAACAGCACCTGGACTCTGGCCAATCCACAAATTTGCAAGAGTCCCATGTGCGTGATCGATAGCCGCGAATGGAGCAGCGAAAACTGAAGGCAGGCTACCGAAATAATTGAAAGCCCCAACAACAGGAACAGGAAGAACAGAAATTTGTGAAGGCTTGCGTGTAATTGATGGCATTTCTAACGGAGTACTAAAAGCTTGTTCCCAACAGGTAAGTAGGATTCTCAGCCACATAAGTAGTAACTCACTGAAACACCACATTTTTCTGGATAGACTGAAATATGCTTTTGTTACACCATTGCATAAAAAGGGCGATGGGCCTGGTGCTAACAACTATCGCCCAATCTCACTTCTGACACCATTATCCAGAATTGTTGAAAAAATAATGTATTCAAGAGTAGCTTCACAGATTTGTAATATGAAAAATGTCAGTTCGGGTTTCAGAAAGGCTTTCCAACACAAAATGCTGTCACTGGTGAAATATTAAATTCTCTGAATAACCGAATGTCACCCATTGGGATTTTTTTGTGGTCTCTCAAAGGGTTTTCACTGTCTGAATCAAAGAATTCTTCTACATAAGCTTAAGTATTGTTGTATGAGTGGGACAGTGACAAATGGTTTAATTCATATTCAACTGGAAAAATGCACAATATTAAATTTAACAGTACAGATATCGAGCAAAAACCAGCAGAGTCTTCCGGCTGGGGACATGTTAAGTGCAGGGTTCCACAGGGTTCAGTCTTGGATCCCTTATTGCTCTAGACGTATGTTAATGACTTACCACCCTACATTAATGGAGATGCCAAGCTATTCTTTTTGATGATAATCCATAGTAATTACACCCAACAAACAAGAATTATCTGAGGAAATTGTAAATAATGTCTCTCAGAAATTTATTAAGTGCTCCCTACAAATGGACTCTCAGTAAATTTTTAGGAAAGACAGTACATACAATTCTATACAGTAAATGGCATAACACCTTTGATAAATACAGACTTTGAACAGACGTCTGTTGCTAACACAGAATATTCAAAATTTCTGGGTGTGTGTACTGCTAAGAAATGGAATCGGAAGATTCACATTGATGAGGTGCTGAAATGCTTGAGTTCAGCTACTTATGCCATGACGATTATTGCAAATTTTGTTGATAAGCATATCAGCAAATTGGTCTATTATGCCTATTTTCATTCACCACTTTCATATGGCATCATATTTTGGGGATAATTCATCATTAAGAGAAAAAGTATTCATTGCACAAAAGCGTGTAATCAGGATTGTAGCTGTAGCCCACCCTAGAACACCTTGCAGAGATATTAATTTAAAAAACCAAGTATATTCACAGTAACTTCACAATAAGGAAATCACTTATGTAATTTGTTATTAGTAACCCATCCCAATTCAAAAATAATGGCAAGGTGCATAGCTACAACACTAGAAGAAAGGATAATCTTCACCATTCTGGGTTAAATCTGACTTTGATACAGAAATGGGTGAGTTACGCTGCCACACTTATGAAATTTGTTATTAGTAACCCATCCCAATTCAAAAATAATGGCAAGGTGCATAGCTACAACACTAGAAGAAAGGATAATCTTCACCATTCTGGGTTAAATCTGACTTTGATACAGAAAGGGGTGAGTTACGCTGTCAAAAAAGTCTTTGGTCATTTACAAACTAGCATTAGAAGTCTGACGGATAACCAACCAGCGTTTAAAAACAAATTTAAATAACTTCTGAATGACAGCTTCTTCTATACAATATATGCATTTTTAGATGTAAATAGTAATTGTGAAAAATTTAATTACATCATGTAAAGAAGTCTTAGGTTAAAATTACACGTTCCACATCGTTATTAACTGTCGTATTCATCATCTATGAACCAAATATTAACGTAATGCAGTGTTGCCCACATCCCAGATGCCAGTGAACCCAGTATAATGGGCGACGTGTGTTCACAAGCTAGCAGCTCCTCGAGATCGGGTTCCTACAGGCGGTCACAAGAGAAATGTCATGCGGCATCGACGTCTCTCCGCAGGAAAGCGCCTGCCTTGAATGGAAGCTGCCGTTGGTCACCTCTCAGCAGGAGTCAGAATTTTGAACTGTCCAATGAAGCTCCGAAACAATACAGTCGGTTGCCACTCGACAATCAAAACGACATGTTATATACGAAAGACCATTATCATTACCTGTGAAATTTCGCCGCCTTCAAGAGAACACTGCACACACGCTTTCATTTTACAGCTGTTTTGGTGATACAAAATGAGTCGGCTTAGTACCCAAGGGGACCTTATTCAGATCAAATTTTTTGTCCGTCACGTCGACTGCCATTAATACTCTGTCACTGATACTCGAGAATGCAGTACAAAATAAAATGCGTTCTTGATTGACAGTTGGTCGTCATCTCTAATGACTTTCTGTCAAGTCGTTCCACCAGTTTGTAATGCGTATTTACATACAAATGGCGCGACAGTTCCGGATTTTCTGACGGCAAACACATTACGTTTTAAAGCACTAATGAAACTCATTAAAATATCAGAGTAAATATCGGCTTCATGCGTCACAATCGTCCATGTGTTACTTACTGAAAGAGCTTTTTAATTTGACTCTTCACACCGAAATTCTACGGCAAATATTAACTGTGTAACAAGCCAAATAAAACATGTTCTATAGGTGACACGGATAACAACTAAGTTATTTCATTCATCCTTGCAAAAGTCCCTATGCCCGACATGTTTTCCGCACTGTAACGTCTGTTAAAATGTAACGAAGCGGAATCCCTAGGAAGTCTTTACCATTCTTTTTCACATTCAGTAGCGAACACCAACCACATCACACAATATTTCAAGCCCTTTTTAGGCGTTTGTGTGATCTTGGGTCCTTTCAGACTGATGAACGTGCAGGGACGCACTTGGAGGAACGGGTTCTACAGGATACTGAGACGAACCCTAGTACAAGCTCCAAGCAAATGGCTCGCCAACATGGTGGAAGATAAAGTACGATTATGTGTATCCTGTATGGCACTGCATCCCATGGAGGCCACTTTGAACATCTGCTGTGACGTGAATACAATGCTACTCTGTATTGTGTTCTGGGACGATTTGCCGTCATTGCACGCACTCCGACCATTTCCGGACACATTTTCATAGAACTTTTTGCCTTCAATTGGCAGTCAGGAATCCCTCCCTACAGTTTTCGGTTTTATGAATATTCACTCTGTATTTACTCGCATCGCTGTCTTTTAAGAAATTGCAATGGACGTTATGCGAACGACCGACTTATTCTCTGTATTTAGAGGCATACACACTCTTCAGTGGTGGTAGTGTTGTGAGAATCGTGTTAGCGATTGTGCATATGTTATTCGACTTTTAATTGCTTCAAACAATGTTATAAAAAGCTATTAATATTTAATCTTGATCTGGCTTGGAAAATTTGTTGCATGTATAAAATTCCGATAGCATCAGTTTATTTCATATGTCTGCATTACATATTCGAAATCGTTTGCACTGTCTCTGTCCTCAACAGTTTTGTTTCAAATTATATAATCTATCTTCATATAATCTATCTTTCTACTACACTCTGTCAAAAACCATTTTTTCCAGAATGTTGTTGTTGTGGCCTTCAGTCCAGAGACTGGTTTGATGCAGCTCTCCATGCTACTCTATCCTTTGAAAGCCTCTTCATCTCCGAATAACTATTGCAGTCTACATCCTTCTGAATCTGCTTAGTGTATTCATCGGTTGGTCTCCCTCTACGATTCTTACCGTCCACGCTTTCCTCCAATACTAAGCTGGTGACCCCTTGACGCCTCAGAACGTGTACTACCAACCGATCCCTTCTTCTCGTCGAGCTGTGCCACAAATTCTTCTTCTCCCCATTTCTGTTCAGTACCTCCTCATTAGTTACGCAAGCCGGCCGTTGTGGCCGAGCGGTTCTAGGCACTTCAGTCCGGAACTGATCGACTGCTACGGTCGCAGGTTCGAATACTGCCTCGGGCACGGATGTGTGTGATGTCCCTAGGTTAGTTAGGTTTAAGTAGTTCTAAGTTCTAGGGGACTGATTACCTCAGATGTTAAGCCCCACAGTGCTGAGAGCCATTTGAACCATTAGTTACGTGATCTACCCATCCAATCTTCAGAATTAGTATGTAGTACCACATTTCGAAAGTTTCCATTCTCTTCTTCTTTAAACTAGTTTTCGTAAATGTTTCACTCCCATACATGGCTACACTCCATACCAGTACTTTCAAAAAAGACTTACTGACTCTTAGATCTATACTCGATGATGACAAATTTCTCTTCTTCAGAAACCTATTCCTTGCCATTGCCAGTCTACATTTTATATGCTCCCTACTTCGACAGCCATCAGTCATTTTGCTTCCCAAATAGCAAAACTCCTTTACTACTTTAAGTGTCTCATTTCCTAATCAAATTCCCTCAGCATCATCTGATTTAATTCGACTGCATTCCATTATACTTGTTTTGCTTTTGTTGATGTTGATCTTATATCCGCCTTTCAAGACACTGTCCATTCCGTTCAGCGGCTCTTCCAGGTCCTTCGCTGTCTCTGACAGAATTACAATGTCGTCGGAAAACTTCAAAGTCTTTATTTTTTCTCTATGGATTTTAATTCCTACTCCAAATTTTTATTTTGTTTCTTTTACTGCTTGCTCAGTATACAGATTGAATAACATCGGAGATAGGTTACAACCCTGTCTCACTCCCTTCCCAACCACTGCTTCCCTCTCGTGCCCCTAGACTCTTAATTGTCATCTGGTTTCTCTACAAACTGTAAATAATCTTCCGTCCCCTGCCACCTTGTACAGGTACATAAGGAAAAGCCCTAACAAGCTACGACAAAAATTTAAAACCAATGATAATAATCACTAGCACGACCGTTGTAAGCGTCGGAAAAGATGTATTTTGCTACGCTGGAAGGAGAATGACAAATGATGAACGTCCATTCAATTTTTAAGTCAATTATTTAGAAGTCTTTAGTTGTCGTGGGGAATAGACGTATTCTTGTGAGAATTGTGTAGGAGACATTGTGTTACCTGAATAATAATTTTTATGAAAGTATGGAGTGTGAGAGTTCCTTTTAGTGCAAAACCAGGAAAGTTTCTTTTCTTCCGTGCCAGCCGGAGTGGCCGTGCGGTTCTAGGCGCTACAGTCTGGAACAGCGTGACCGCTACGGTCGCAGGTTCGAATCCTGCCTCGGGCATGGATGTGTGTGATGTCCTTAGGTTAGTTAGGTTTAAGTAGTTCTAAGTTCTAGGGAACTGATGGCCACAGCAGTGAAGTCCTATAGTGCTCAGAGCCATTTGAGCCATTTTTTTTCTTCTGTACATTATGCTAATGTCATGTCACTTTAGCTGCCTGCACCTGAAGAGGAATTCCAATAAAAATCAGTTTATATTCACGGTCAAACATGAGAATTAGTTATGGCGGAAGAAGAAGCATATAACCAAATTCCGTAAATCTCAACGGCGTAAAGCAAGCAAAATCGACGTAAGTCCACGCCTCCACTGATTTAAGATTTACAAGATACGTAAATTAAGTCTTCGTAATTAATTCGATTATTAGTAATAATAATAAAAACATTTAATATATTATATATATTTTATCTATATTTGTACAACCTTCAAAATCTGAAAGATAGTATTCCAGTCAACATTGTCAAAAGCTTTCTCTAAGTCTACAAATGCTAGAAACGTAAGATTGCCTTTCCTTAACCTATCTTCTAACATAAGTCGTAGGGTCAGTGCTGCCTATGAAACACGATTTTGTGAGAGAGGGCAGGAGACTAGGAAAAATGATAGAAGGCTTATACAAAACTTACATGCCATATTTGCGAGGTTTAGTACCTCGAGAATTATTTTAAGAGTCCCGCTAATATAAGGATAAATTGTTAAATCTGGCAAGAGGATGAAACAGCCGTGTTACAAACGTCCCAAAGAAGCGACATACGCATTGTCTCTGGATAAAACGCAACACGGAAGGATTGTTGAGGAAAACGTCTGCGAATGCGGTGTAACATTAAGCACTCCGTGCTATAATGAAACAAGAAAGAAATACCTCCATTACAGCCACGACATATAAACTATGAGAAAAGGCGTGCAGTGCGTCATTACTTTGAGTACAGACGAGTGTATCCCGCTATATGAAAGAATGCTTGCAAGCAGTTCATGTACAGCTGACAGTAAAGATAGTGGCTACGTTACTAATATATGCGACAAGCGTACAGAAAAGGCGGCACAAGGTGAGATACAGAATTCGAAAGCTGTCTATTCGTTTGTGGTAGCACGTAAGGGACACCGCAAAATGTCACGAGAAATAACACAAAGTCGTAAAGTCAGAGTTCACGGGACCGCCACAAACAAGTTGACTGATCTCTCAAGGGGCTATGTGGAAACTTTACTGATCACATCCAAGCGAGCGATTTACAGAGCCCTTACCATGAAATACCTAATGTAGAAATTGTCGGAAAATTAACTTGTGCTGAGGTATCAGTTAGAGCATTGTTCTAGTCAGTAGCAGCTACGAATACAACATATTCAAACGCTGTAAAGATTCCTTTGAATGTGAATGAAGACTTTAGCCGAAAAATAGTGAGCGGGATGGCATGAGCTCAAAATCCTTATCCGTCCATTCTGATTAGGGTTTTCCGTGGGTTCCCTAGAACAACGATGATGCACGCCGGGATGGCGTTTGAAGCGTTTCTTCATCGTTCTCCGTCCGAGCTGCCGTTCCATCTGTTAACTATCTCTCCGCCGACGAGGGACTGAAAGTGACAGTCCTATATTCGTTAACATCGTAATGAAGACTGGATGTACACCTACTCTAAAAGAAATTGATTATTCTGTTCAACAGTATCTGCATAAACACATATTAGCAAAATGCTATCATCAACTGCAACTCCACTGGCAAAGTCTCTGAAGGCAGGTACTGTTACGCTGCAGCTTGAATGTCTCTGACTTATGTCATAACAACCATTCGATGGTTAACAATAGAATTTTTCATATGAAATGCCCTCCCCCCTCCCACTGAGGAATGTGAGTCAAACGTGATTAGATGTTTATTTTAGTTAGTAGTACGCAGTAGCGCTAAGTGACAGGTGTCGCATCAAAAGGCGTTGGTTTCAATTTTTATGACCATTGTGTCTATAGTTGACATTTCCTCACATGGGTTACTGTCTTCATTTCGTACCTCCCTCCTACCTTAAAGTATTTGGGTATCATTCTGGGACATCTGTGTACATTCTGCGCATAATTCACATGATTTGTTTCTAATTTTTATATATGAAAGCTATAAGTATTTGATAAAAATTATTACAATCAAAAATTGCCTACGTATTCTTAAATAATTCCTCCAGGCAGCACATTTTGTTTAGAGAATACAATGCTTATATTAGTAACGAGTTGCGCGCTTGTTTACAAAATGTTTAAAAAGGCGCTCCGGACACTTCGTCGCAGACACACATGACGGATGAAGCTGAGCCTGTTGCCAAACTAGCGTCCAATGGGCGCTCAGTTCCTTCAGAGGGAGGTATTGAACGACAAGACGAACAGCAGAAATTTTCGGTGGAGTCTCAATAAGTTTTTTCCTCTAGTCAGTAGTGTCCGAAGATTGTCTGTTCTCTTTCGAATAGAAATTATCTAATTATTGTTCTTCTAGAGATATAGTGTTTAAAATGAAACCATCGACTTATGCATCCTAAGACAGTTCATAATTGATTTACGGAAGTATCCCTGGTAGGTACTCCCTGCATGACGCAGATTTCATTGTTATTGCAACAATGAAATCATTCATGACGTAAAATACATACGGAGTCGCAAAAAAATTAGTATACGTGAAAAGACGACGTCGATTTTGAGCTGATGATGGCATGTGCCGCCTAGGAGTAATCAACCAACAGACCTAGTAAGGAGACTGCCTACACTACGCTTGTCCGTCCTCTTTTAGAATACTGCTGCGCGGTGTGGGATCCTTACCACATAGGGCTGACGGAGTACATAGAAAAACTTCCAAGAAAGGCAGCACGTTTTGTATTATCGCGAAATATGGGAGAGAGTGTCACAGAAATGACACATTATTTGGGCTGGACATCATTAAAAGAAAGGCTTTTTTCGTTGCGATGGAATTTTCTCACGAATTTCCTATCACCAACTTTCTCCTCCGAATGCGAAAATCTTTTGTTGACACAGACCTACATAGGGAAGAACGATCACCACCATAAAATAAGGGAAATCAGAGCTCGTACGGAAAGACATAGGTGTTCATTCTTTCCGACCGCTATACGAGATTGGAATAATAGAGAATTGTGAAGTTGGTTCGATGAACCCTCTGCTAGGCACTTAAATGGATTTTTCAGAGTATCCATGTAGCTGTAGATGTAGGGATTAGTAGATATACTGGTTGATAATGGTTTCATCATCTTCCACCAACAGATAGCGCCTTTTGTGTGTACTCTTTAATGTGGAATGTTCACAGCCAGAAAGCTCAATGTGGTGCAGACGGGTGAAGCAAGCAGGCAACCATGAAATAGAAACGCATTAGTACTTTCTACAACCAACTGAGGGATTTTGAAAAGCGTCAAATTGTGGCCCTCCGAATGACGGGACGCTCCTTTCGGAGAACTGCCACACAAGTTGGACGTGCTCCGTCAGCTATTCAACGATGTTGGTATCAGTGGTCACGTGAACATTCTCACGCCCTTGGACGAGGTTCTGGACGTCCACGCCCGCCACCTTCGTCGTATTGTGAGAGCAGCAGTGGCAGATGGTACAGCTACCACAGCACAGGTACGACGGCTTGTCAGCCCCGACGTGTCAACACGAACTGTTAGGTACCAGTTATTAGCAGTGGGGTGCCGCACACCTCTATCCCGTCTGCCAATCGCGCTACAGCCTCGACGTGCTCAGGGCGATTGGTGCCGTCAGAGGATTACTAGGAGGATGGAATGGTGTGCCGTGGTCTTCAGCGATGAAAGCAGATTCTGCCTGCACACAACCAGCCGATGGTCGTTTGCGCGTACCACGTACACCTGGTTAGTTATTTGTTCAAATATGTGTGAAATCTTATGGGACTTAACTGCTAAGGTCACAGACCCTAAGCTTACACGCTACTTAGCCTAAATTATCCTAAGGACAAACACACACATCCATGCCCGAGGGAGGACTCGAACATCCGCCAGGACCAGCCGCACAGTCCATGACTGCAACGCCTTGGCTGCGTTCACACTGCCGGCCGGGCCGGGCCGGGCTGACGCGTACTGGCTCGGCTCGTGCCTAGCCAGCTCAGGCCGACGAGTAGTGCATTCACATTGCGCGCCGCGCCGAGCCGGGACGGCGAAATGGGGGAAAATCCACTTCTCCGATTATAACGTTTTAAAAATTCTTAGTGGTATATAAGACTTCGCCACATCGTTTTATGAACTTATTTTTTCCTCAAAAGCGTTACTTACGTCGTGAAAAAAGAAAAAGTCTACTTTTCGTTTCGCGTGATTTCTTAGTTTCGTAACGCTTCCCAACCGATTTTGAAGAAAGTACGCGGCTAAAGAATCTGATTTTTGTACACGTGGTAGTGCAACATCTTAGCTTCGTATTGAATCATTTATCTTTCCACATTTCTTAACAGTCATTGTGAAATGATGCTATTTGTCAACGTTGTGCACTTGATTTACAAATCTTGTAGTGAAAAAGTTATGTAGCGGTTAGCTTACTGTTAGATCCGTTTTAGACCATACATTGTTGGGAATGAAATGTAGCTAAAAGTACCAAAAAGTTTTTGAAATGATAATGATACTGATATCTGTCTCTGGTCTCAAGTAATGCGAGCTATTCAGTGGCGTCAGTGCCGCGTCCGCAAGCCGCGGAGTTCGCGCGGTTACAGCTTGGTTTAGTGTAGTCATATAATGCAGGACAGAAAAAAATTAATTACTAGTGATCAGCGCAGACCTAGTGCCGGTCCCTCTTATTATTTTAATGATCTCATTCTCTAGATAAATCCAAATGTATAAGAATTTTTCCCTCGGCTACTGGACAATTCATCTGCTATGCTTTTATAATTGGCCGCACGTTGCATCACAAAAGACAAACAATTATTTGTCATCAACATCCTACAATTAGTATGATGTACATTTCGTATTTCGAACTAAAAGATAACTGAAGCGCAATTCTGTAGTCTCGTTGTCTACTTTGACAGAAAAAGTAATGGAGAGTTAATGAAAATACTGTAGATCGGCACAGATGTGCGCTTCATTGTTCTTCATTGTTTGTTTTCTTTTCTTCCTTGGCGGGCTGCGCTGCACTGTCAAGGTAATCCCCACTCTTTGGCTAAATGGCTGGCGGGAGCCCAAATAAATAAATTTAAAAAGATCTCCACCCTTCGACAGCTGACAAGCAAGGCAGTAGAAAACGCAGCTGCAGTCAACAGTTGCTCGCCTTTAGCTAGTCTGTGCTGTCGTGTAGAACAATGTCTTCACTCTTTTATTGGTATTGTTTTGACTCTGCAGTAACTCGTCGAGTTTTGAAGTACAGAAGAACTAGGAGGTCATGGATTCATCCTATGAATAGCGACAGACATTTAGGAGAGTTTTTTTCTTTATATGAAGAACTTAAAAACTATCCTGAAAAATTTTATTCAAATTACAGAATGAATCATAATACATTTCAGTATGTGCTGCAGAACACTCAAGACAAAATTTCTAAACAGAACACAAATTTTCGCAGAAGTATAACAGCAGAAGAAAAATTGTGTATAACGATAAGGTAAGATTCGTTAGTACACACTTTTTGGTTTGCAGTAGAACTTTGTACAGCATTCGCTACCTCCAGTTAATTGTAGTCATGCTTTCGTATTTTAAATTTCACAAACGCTAACCTCTGAGGGGAAGAGAGTTTATGGGACTCCTGAGAATCATTAGGAAGTAATTAGCTTCGTCATTTTGGGTAATGTCTTGCTGTGCATTCAACGAATAATCGCAGAAATACTCCTTCAGAATTTTCCAACTTTTTTCTTCTTTTTTCTTAATGATGCAGCGCTTGGCAGTGGTGATGGTTCATCATGTGGAGCCACTGATGACCTCACAGAATTCTTTTCATTACCTTGTAAGATAGACAGATTGATAGGCGAAGAGTTTTGAGATAATGCCCTTTGACTCAGTGGTTCTATCTCCACTGATAAGGAACTGCCACTGCATGACTTTACAATGCATTATCATCTGGTAGGGACACATTTCCGTCCCTCAGTGACACTCATATCTGTCTCCGTTTACAAGTAAAAGCGAACTATTCAGTGGCGGCAATGCCGCGATCGCTGGCAAGCTATTGTTTGTTGTAAATGCATGCAAATACGGTAGATTAAATAAATGAAATAAAAGTAATTTCGCATGTATCATCATAATAAACGTAATTTTTCCTCACTGATTGTGAAATGTGAGGTAACATCTTAAAATAAAAGACGTGTGCAGTCACACTTGTAAAGAAAGCAGAAGGGAGACGTGTGATGCGTGTACTGCAGAAGCTGTAGTGCTGCTCCACAGGCTCGCGCCTGCGGTCGGCTCGCGCTGGCAATATTAAACACTCGGAATGTCGTCGGCTCGGCTCCGGGAGGCTCACGCCGTGTCGGCGCGGCCCGGCCGCCGGTGTGAACACCGCAATTCAAAACCATGTGTTTGATATCGAAGCGGGCGGCGGCCCGGCCAGGCTCGGCTCGGCCCGGCCGGAAGTGTCAACGCAGCCTATATAAAGACTGCTCGGCTTATCCCGCGCGCTGGCCGGAGTGGCCGAACGGTTCTGGGTGCTATAGTCTGGAACCGCGCGACCGCTACGGTCGCAGGTTCGAATCCTGCCTCGGGCATGGATGTGTGTGATGTCCTTAGGTTAGTTAGGTTTAAGCAGTTCTAAGTTCTAGGGGACTGATGACCTCAGAAGTTAAGTCCCATAGTGCTCAGAGCCATTTGAACCTTTTTTTTTTTTAATCCCGCGCGGCGGTTACTTAGTTGAAACTTCCTGGCAGATTAAAACTTCACTTCTGCCAGTACCTCGTCTACTACCTTCCAAACTTTACAGAAGTTCTCCTGCGATGCTGTGAGGACGGGCCGTGAGTCGTGCTTGGGTAGCTCAATTGGTAGAGCATTTGCCCGCGAAAGGCAAAGGTCCCGAGTTCGAGTCTCGCTCCAGCACACAGTTTTAAATCTGCCAGGAAGTTTCATATCAGCGCACACTCCGCTGCAAAATGGAAATCTCGTTCTAGTTAGTTAGTTGGTTGCGTGTTCCATTGATCAATCACACGGTACGGTAGCCGTTATGATGTGGAACGTGTCAGCTGCACAAGCAACGCACATATGAAACAACATTTTTTAATATATATATATATATATATATATATATATATATATATATATATATATACATATTACAATACAGAGTTAAGAATTAATATTTCTATTATTTACCCCATTCCCTTAAATGGCACAAAATGCATATACAATATTTATAGATTTATTTATTCCTATTCAAGAAATCATCTATGGTATAGACAGAGTTGTCAAGGAGATATGATTTCAATTTATTATCGAAGCTGTTACTGCTGCCTGTCAGACATTTTATTTCATCTGGTAATTTGTCGAAACTTTTTATAGCAGCAAATTTTACGCCTTTCTGTGCCAAGGATAGGTCGAGGAAAAGGATAGTCTACGTCTTTCTTTTTTCTGGTATTATAATCATGAATGTCACTGTTGTTTTTAAACTGGTCCATGTTGCTGAGAAAAAATTTCATTAGTGAGGAAATGTATTGTGAGGCTGTTGTAAGAATTCCCAATCTTTTAAAAAGATGCCTACAAGATGTGCGACTATGAACCCCACACATTATTCTAACGACCTTCTTTTGAGTAATGAATACTTTTTGTCTAGATGTTGAGTTACCCCAATATATTATTCCGTATGACATCAGAGAGTGAAAGTATGCAAAGTATGTTAGCTTACTAATTTCTATATCCTCAAAATTGGCAATTATTCTGATTGCAAAAGTTGCTGAAACTCGTCGCTTTAGAAGATCCAAAATGTCAATTATCCAATTAAGTTTCTCATCTATATGTACACCCAAAAACTTAGTATTCCTTACCCGGTCTACTGACTTCTGTTAATGTGTTATATTTATTGAAGGAACTGTACTTTTTGCAGCAAAAAATTGGATATACTGTGTTCTTTCAAAGTTCAGAACAAGCCCATTTGCAGAAAACGAATTAATGACTTTTCCAAAGACCATATTTGTATCATTTTCAATTGGAGTTTCCTTTACTGGATTAATAATGACGCTTGTATCATCAGCAAACAGTCAGTTCAGCTTCCTGTTTCAGACAAAAAAAATTGTTCAAATGGCTCTGAGCACTATGGGACTTAACTTCTGAGGTTATCAGTCCCCTAGAACTTAGAACTTAGCGGTCGCGCGGTTCCAGACTGTAGCGCGTAGAACCGCTCGGCCACCCCGGCAGGATGTTTCAGACAGGAAGGCAGGTCGTTCACATATATCAAGAACAGAAGGGGACCCATGATTGAACCCTGCGGAGCACGTAATGTAATTTTACCCCAATTAGATGAAGTGGCGAATTATTTAAATCACTTGACCCGTATAAGGAAACGTTTTGCTTCCAGTTCTGTAGGTATAACTTAAACCACTCATATGCTATGCCATTTATACCATAGAATTGTAATTTCTGTAACATAATGTCATGGTTCACACAATCAAATGCTTTACACAAGTCACAGAAAATTGGTGACATTTTACTATTTAAAGACTCTATTACGTTGATAGTGAAATTTTATATTGCTGTCTCAGTGGAACAGCATTTTTGAAATCCGAACTGTGATTTACTAAGTATCCCTTTACTGTTGAGATGGCTAACCGCTCTTGAGTACATTACTTTCTCGAAGATTTTTGAAAATGCTGTAAGCAAGGATACTGGCCGATAATTATTGACATCTGTGGTGTCCCCCTTCTAGTAGTGAGGCCTGACGATGGCATATTTTAACCTGTCTGGGAAAATACTTTGAGTTAGTAAGCGCTGTCTCGTAGACTGCGTTCGTCTAAGACCCACTGGTCCCACCCAAGGCTTTATCGTCTGTTGTGCGATAAGTTACAACTCTCGTTCACCTTTGGTGTTTCTCGAGTGGCCGCTAACCTGCACTCGGTGCGTGAAGGAATGTTGCCACTTTCGCGGTAGTAAGATGGTGTGTTGTTCCAACAAGATAATGCTCGCCCACACACTGCCATTGAAACTCAGTGTTCTCTGCAAGACACGCACCAACTTCTCTGACCAGCTGACCTCCGGACTTGTGTCCAATAGAGCGTGTGTCGGATTGATGAGATGAGGAGTGAGTCGTGTGACTCGCCAGCCAACAACTCTTACAGAACTACGGGAAGAGTCGAGCAGGCGTGGCATAACGTACCCAAGGACAGCATTCGCCATCTGTACGATCGACCGGATGCCGGAGTCATCGCCTGCATTGCCGCCCGTGGAGGCAACGTCATTTGCTAATATGGGTATTTCAATATGGATCGATACCTGGTACCTCAGAACCGCTTTTGCTACTGAACTGTAAATATAATCATTTCATGTACTCCATATGCACTGTTGCAATAATAAATCTTGACTGAATTGGCTTCCTCTATAACGTTGTACTAATTTTTTTTCGGCAGTGCAGTTCCATTTGTCACTAAGGCATAGTTTTAATTCTAACTACTTTTTAGGCGAAGCGGAACTAACACGGAATATACACTCCTGGAAATTGAAATAAGAACATCGTGAATTCATTGTCCCAGGAAGGGGAAACTTTATTGACACATTCCTGGGGTCAGATACATCACATGATCACACTGACAGAACCACAGGCACATAGACACAGGCAACAGAGCATGCACAATGTCGGCACTAGTACAGTGTATATCCACCTTTCGCAGCAATGCAGGCTGCTATTCTCCCATGGAGACGATCGTAGAGATGCTGGATGTAGTCCTGTGGAACGGCTTGCCATGCCATTTCCACCTGGCGCCTCAGTTGGACCAGCGTTCGTGCTGGACATGCAGACCGCGTGAGACGACGCTTCATCCAGTCCCAAACATGCTCAATGGGGGACAGATCCGGAGATCTTGCTGGCCAGGGTAGTTGACTTACACCTTCTAGAGCACGTTGGGTGGCACGGGATACATGCGGACGTGCATTGTCCTGTTGGAACAGCAAGTTCCCTTGCCGGTCTAGGAATGGTAGAACGATGGGTTCGATGACGGTTTGGATGTACCGTGCACTATTCAGTGTCCCCTCGACGATCACCAGTGGTGTACGGCCAGTGTAGGAGATCGCTCCCCACACCATGATGCCGGGTGTTGGCCCTGTGTGCCTCGGTCGTATGCAGTCCTGATTGTGGCGCTCACCTGCACGGCGCCAAACACGCATACGACCATCATTGGCACCAAGGCAGAAGCGACTCTCATCGCTGAAGACGACACGTCTCCATTCGTCCCTCCATTCACGCCTGTCGCGACACCACTGGAGGCGGGCTGCACGATGTTGGGGCGTGAGCGGAAGACGGCCTAACGGTGTGCGGGACCGTAGCCCAGCTTCATGGAGACGTTTGCGAATGGTCCTCGCCGATACCCCAGGAGCAACAGTGTCCCTAATTTGATGGGAAGTGGCGGTGCGGCCCCCTACGGCACTGCGTAGGATCCTACGGTCTTGGCGTGCATCCGTGCGTCGCTGCGGTCCGGTCCCAGGTCGACGGGCACGTGCACCTTCCGCCGACCACTGGCGACAACATCGATGTACTGTGGAGACCTCACGCCCCACGTGTTGAGCAATTCGGCGGTATGTCCACCCGGCCTCCCGCATGCCCACTATACGCCCTCGCTCAAAGTCCGTCAACTGCACATACGGTTCACGTCCACGCTGTCGCGGCATGCTACCAGTGTTAAAGACTGCGATGGAGCTCCGTATGCCACCGCAAACTGGCTGACACTGACGGCGGCGGTGCACAAATGCTGCGTAGCTAGCGCCATTCGACGGCCAACACCGCGGTTCCTGGTGTGTCGGCTGTGCCGTGCGTGTGATCATTGCTTGTACAGCCCTCTCGCAGTGTCCGGAGCAAGTATGGTGGGTCTGACACACCGGTGTCAATGTGTTCTTTTTTCCATTTCCAGGAGTGTAGTTAGAGCATTCAGGTTTCATATTCCAAATAATATTTCGCTTGAAATGTAAAAAGAGTTTTTCGTTTATGTAAGAAACCAATCCGTTATGATTTCAGTTAACTCGACAGATCTGGAGCAACCTATCGTGAGAATAGTTTGGAACTCTACGCTTAGCAATGTCCAGTTTAAATACTGAATGTGCAGTGATCGGAAGGGAAAACTGAAGTACGAAGTTAAGCAAACCTACTGGGTAACTGCAGATTTCGAGTTCATCAAACGCGCTAAAACAAAACCTACCCATCCCATGGACTTTCTGCATATATGTTACTTATTATGGCAAGTACTGTACAATTATACCAACTGCCCTTAAATCAGTAATGAGCGAGACGGTGTGAACGATCGTGTGTGTGAAGCCATCTTGAAAACGAAAACACAAATATTCATGTAGTTCGCAGACTATAAAATTAAACAACTTAACTCAGTTTTTGGACTTCTTTTACTTGTGGCATAGAAGGGTTTTTCTAACATAATGGTCCACTGAAGAACGAAGATGTGTTCTTGAACTGCTATGGTGCTAAGGGTGTATTTGTTTTGGTTGAAATGGCTCTGAGCACTATGGGGCTTAATTTCTGAGGTCATCAGTCCCCTAGACCATAGAACTACTTGAACCTAACTAACCTAAGGACATCACACACATCCATGCCCAAGGCAGAATTCGAACCTGCGACTGTAGCGATCGCGTGGTTCCAGGCTGTAGCGCCTAGAACCACTGCATTTGTTTTGTATTCTTTCGATTCCTCCTCTGGATTGCAGATTAACGTGTACTACAGTACTAAACTAGGTGTGTAACTGGATTAAATATTTTTTATCAAACTGAAATAGTCATTCCAAGTGTACATTTTACTAGTTCAATCCGAACGTGGGTGCGGTTCTCATTTTGCTGATACGGTAGGTGGAGTAGGTCATAATACGACGTAGAAGCAACCCGCATTGGTGTAGCATGCAGAAACATAGCTGAAGAGACTTAACTGTTCACACTGGGACGATTGCGATACAACACCATTACGATTTTCCTTCGTATCGCCCATGCGACACGCAACTGTACCGTACAGAACGTGGGGAGGGTTATTTCAACTCATTTAATGGTCATTAAAAAACTGTTTTTTTTTGTAGATGTACTTAGCTTTGCAGTAAAACGTTTACTTTTTGCGGTAGAAAACTAAAAATCACTTTTTTGGTAATCACACTTCTCCGCCAAACAATCTTTCTCTTTTGATTTTCAAGAAAATATTCAGTACACAAATAATATTTTTACAACTTATAGTCTGATATCACAGCTTGTTCATGGATTGGTTTTGTTTTCACTGTACCGGCCGCTGTCGACGATCGGTTCTAGCCGCTTCAGTCCTGAAGCGCGCGCCTGCTACGGTCGTAGGTTCGAATCCTGCCTCGGGTATGAATGTGTTTGATGTCCTTAGGTTAGTTAGGTTTAAGTAGATTCTAAGTCTACGGGACTGATGACTTCAGACGCTAATTCCCATAGTGCTTATAGCCATTTGAACCATTTTTCTTTTCACTGTAGCCCATAGTTACAGCGATACTTCGAAATTAAGAAAAACACAGCCCATATTTTGAAAAGTTTGCAGTAACAAACGTTGTCGCTGACCAGTTTACGCTTGTTGTACTTCAGATCACACAATGCTGCGGACTAAATGTAGCTACCATATCTAAATCGCTTTAACGCTGGAAGGAAAGCTATACCCGTTTCCAGTTTTGAGTAAATAAGTGACATGTTTCGAAGTTGTCAGCGACGCGGCTGGCAGCGATGTGCCAGAAGCGAGGGTATTGCTGCCTGCTTTGTCTTGTTGCTCCTGTGGGGACTGGTCGGACGCTGTGACCGAGCGCTTCTTGGTGCTTCAGTCCGGAACCGCGCTGCTGCTACGGTTGCAGGTTCGAATCCTGCCACGGGCATGGATGAGTGTGATGTCCTTAGGTTAGTTAGGTTTAAGTAGTTCTACGTCTAGGGGGACCGATGACTTCAAATGCTGTCCCATATTGTTTAGGGCCATTTACTCCTCTGGGAACATGAGTGTCATACGACCTTTATTGTAACTTCTCTTATCGCATGTTGTTTGGTCTCAGCGAGAACTGTGCCTTAAGGAACTTCCTGCAAGGATATAGCTGTGCATATTCAGCTACAGCTTGATATTATACCCCAGTTGTGGTGGATTCAAAAAAATGGCTCTAAGCACTATGCGACTTTACTTCTGTAGTCATCAGTCGCCTAGAACTTAGAACTAATTAAACCTAACTAACCTAAGGACATCACACACATCCATGCCCGAGGCAGGATTCGAACCTGCGACCGTAGCGGTCGCTCGGCTCCAGACTGCAGCGCCCAGAACCGCACGGCCACTCCGGCCGGCTGTGGTGGATTCACTCTTTCGCTTAGTCTTATGCATATGATTTTCCTTGTATAAAATATTCTCGGTATTCTTGCCACGTCAGTTCTGGATAAAATCTCGAGCTTTCGACGATTACCTCCATCGTCATCGTCAGGAGCTGACTGTCTCTACTGCTGCTATGGTAGCCTCTATATAGCCCGAAGACGGCTTCTGATTGGTCGGATTCTGATTGGTCGGCGATTACGTGCTGCTGTCTCAGACGGTGTCACTGTGTGCGCCGGTGGCGCCACCGCTTCCGTTTAAACGTAAACCTTGGAAGGAACGTCTCTGCTGCTTCTCTGCATCAAGCGCTCGTTTCCACGCACAGCTCAGATGGTATCCGCTATCGCGGTTAAAGTTCTTTTGGCTCATTCTGATTTCAACAGCCTCCTTAATAACAGAATCCCAGTACGTGGAGGCATGGGACAGAATTTTAGTTTCATCGAACAATATTTTGTGTTTGTTCGTGAGGCTGTGCTCCGCAATTGCCGATTTCTCAAGCTCTCTATTTTTAATGTGGCGTTGGTGTTCTGCACAGCGGTCGGAAACGGTACGAATAGTCTGACCTATATAATTGCTTCCACACTCACAGGGTATATTATAAACACCGGGGACCCTGAGGTCGAGATTATCCTTAACAGGGCGCATCATCTCCTTAATTTTCTTAGGAGGACGAAAAATCGGTCTAATACCCCGTCTACGCAGGACTCTTCCTATTTTGCTGGAAATTGCGCCACAAAAAGGAAGAACCGCAATCGGTGTTTCATCCTGTGAGGTTGCAGCATTATCACGTTTCCTTCTTTTGGAGAACGCTGCCTTTATATCGCGTGCACTATAGCCGTTCTTTCGGAACACGTTCTTTAGGTGATTAATCTCGAACCTTAAGTGGTCCTCGTCAGAAACAGTTTTGGCTCTATATACCAACGTGTTCAAAACGGCTCTCTTCTGAGCAGGGTGATGGAAACTCTGTGCGTTAAGATATAAATCGGTATGCGTCGGCTTACGGTATACAGAGTGGCCAAGACGCCCGTCCGTCTGTCGTTGTACTAAAACGTCTAAGAAAGGCAGTCTCCCTTCCTTCTCCATCTCGACAGTGAACTGGATGTTCGAATGGATGCTGTTCATGTGTTCAATGAATTCTTTAAGAGCTTCTTCGCCGTGTGGCCAGATCATAAATGTATCGTCAACGTAACGATAAAATAAGGACGGACGGAGGGGAGCCGAATTTAGTGCACGTTCTTCAAAATTCTCCATAAAAAAGTTAGCCAATGATGGAGACAACGGAGAGCCCATTGCCATGCCGTCTGTCATTTCATAAAATTTATTACCATACAAGAAGTAGGTGGTCGTCATCACGTGCCGGAACAATTTTATAGTTTCAGGAGGAAAGAGATCCGCCAGCATTTTCAAAGTGTCCTCCACAGGAACTTTTGTGAACAGCGACACCACATCCAGGCTGACTAAAATGTCATTAGGACCAACTCTAATATCTTTGATTTTCTCAATGAACATCTGGGAGTTTTTGATGTGATGTTCACACCGGCCAACTATAGGAGTCATCAACTTTGTTAAGTATTTGGCCAGCTTATAAGTAGGAGAACCAATTGCACTGACAATAGGTCTCATGGGAACATTATCCCTATGGAGCTTCGGTAGTCCGTACAACCTAGGCGGTCGAGGAGCTCGGACTCTGAGATTTTTTGTAATATCGTCTGGAAGCCCGGAATTCTTCAGTAACTTCATGGTTTTTCTGCTGTACGTCAAAGTTGGGTCCCGTTTAAGACACTTATACGTACTGTCCTCCAACAGTGAAGTCATTTTTCTATGATATTCGGTAGTATTAAGGACCACGGTGGTATTTCCTTTGTCAGCTGGTAATATGACCAGATGTTCATTGAGAAAATCAAAGATATTAGAGTTGGTCCTAATGACATTTTAGTCAGCCTGGATGTGGTGTCGCTGTTCACAAAAGTTCCTGTGGAGGACACTTTGAAAATGCTGGCGGATCTCTTTCCTCCTGAAACTATAAAATTGTTCCGGCACGTGATGACGACCACCTACTTCTTGTATGGTAATAAATTTTATGAAATGACAGACGGCATGGCAATGGGCTCTCCGTTGTCTCCATCATTGGCTAACTTTTTTATGGAGAATTTTGAAGAACGTGCACTAAATTCGGCTCCCCTCCGTCCGTCCTTATTTTATCGTTACGTTGACGATACATTTATGATCTGGCCACACGGCGAAGAAGCTCTTAAAGAATTCATTGAACACATGAACAGCATCCATTCGAACATCCAGTTCACTGTCGAGATGGAGAAGGAAGGGAGACTGCCTTTCTTAGACGTTTTAGTACAACGACAGACGGACGGGCGTCTTGGCCACTCTGTATACCGTAAGCCGACGCATACCGATTTATATCTTAACGCACAGAGTTTCCATCACCCTGCTCAGAAGAGAGCCGTTTTGAACACGTTGGTATATAGAGCCAAAACTGTTTCTGACGAGGACCACTTAAGGTTCGAGATTAATCACCTAAAGAACGTGTTCCGAAAGAACGGCTATAGTGCACGCGATATAAAGGCAGCGTTCTCCAAAAGAAGGAAACGTGATAATGCTGCAACCTCACAGGATGAAACACCGATTGCGGTTCTTCCTTTTTGTGGCGCAATTTCCAGCAAAATAGGAAGAGTCCTGCGTAGACGGGGTATTAGACCGATTTTTCGTCCTCCTAAGAAAATTAAGGAGATGATGCGCCCTGTTAAGGATAATCTCGACCTCAGGGTCCCCGGTGTTTATAATATACCCTGTGAGTGTGGAAGCAATTATATAGGTCAGACTATTCGTACCGTTTCCGACCGCTGTGCAGAACACCAACGCCACATTAAAAATAGAGAGCTTGAGAAATCGGCAATTGCGGAGCACAGCCTCACGAACAAACACAAAATATTGTTCGATGAAACTAAAATTCTGTCCCATGCCTCCACGTACTGGGATTCTGTTATTAAGGAGGCTGTTGAAATCAGAATGAGCCAAAAGAACTTTAACCGCGATAGCGGATACCATCTGAGCTGTGCGTGGAAACGAGCGCTTGATGCAGAGAAGCAGCAGAGACGTTCCTTCCAAGGTTTACGTTTAAACGGAAGCGGTGGCGCCACCGGCGCACACAGTGACACCGTCTGAGACAGCAGCACGTAATCGCCGACCAATCAGAATCCGACCAATCAGAAGCCGTCTTCGGGCTATATAGAGGCTACCATAGCAGCAGTAGAGACAGTCAGCTCCTGACGATGACGATGGAGGTAATCGTCGAAAGCTCGAGATTTTATCCAGAACTGACGTGGCAAGAATACCGAGAATATTTTATACATAAGTGCCGCCGCGAAAAACTTCGTTCTCATGATTTTCCTTGCTCAACCATTTGGTGTTAAAGTGTATAAGAGTGGATGAGGCAAAACAGATGAACAGCTGGCCGTTCCTTCAGCAGGTCCCGAGCAGGCACAGGCAAGCAATGGGTTGCCAGATAGCGGGAGCTCCAACATCAGGCGCGCTATGGCGTCCCTTAGGAAGATAATGTCCAGGGCTGGAAAGAAAGTCAATGTGCACTCGGTATGTTTGCTGCGGTGCCTCACCGGAGATGTGGAGGCGGCCTTGCCTGCAGCTATCGAGCGTGTAACATTTAGGCGACTGCAAGTTGTGGCTCACGTAGTCACCAGCGACGCAAGTGAGGTACGCTGATGAACCGATCGCCAATTAATACGCAGAAAGGAAAGTCCGACCGCGTTGAGAGTAAAGATATTTCGACAGTATAATTTTATCGGTAAATTGGCGAATTACTCGTAACAAAGTTCTCGAATTTACTGCCCTCCAGGAAAATTCTCGGGCTCAAATTATTCTTGAGACCAAGAGCTGGATGAAACCTGAAATAAAAAGGTCTGAGGTATTTAGTGAGTCTAACGTAAGTCGGAAAGACAGATTAGACGCGAGAGGAGGGGGAGTACCCATTACAGTTAGCAAAAATGTTATCTGTCTGTGATCAGCAGCCCGTAAATATCCAGATCAAGTAATACTAGTTGGAGGCGACTTTAATCTACCGATTATATAGACTGGGATGTCTATGGACTCATCGCGGGGGATACAGACAGACTGGTTTGCGGAGTACTACTGAAAACGTTCCCCGAAAACTGTCTTGAGGAACTAGTGCGGCAGTCCACATGCAATGGGAATATCTTAGACAATGTAGCTACAAACAGGCCGGAGCTTATCGATAACGGCTGTATAGAGTCAGGTTTTAGTGATCACGATGTCGCTATGGCGACTATTATTACGAAAATTGATAAATCAGATAGTTTCTGTTAGAAAGAGGAGATATGCAGTAGTTGCACCGCACTTAGTCTACTGACATCACTTAGTTCCAATAAGAGAGACGTAGAGAAATTATGGGCGAAGTTTAAACAGACTGTAAATCGTCGTCTGGAGAACTATGTCCCTAATAAGTGGATTAAGGACCGGAGAAAAACTGAGGAAGCAAGGGCTGTTGCACACTCTGTTCAAAAGACAACTCGCAAATGACGACAGGCACAGGTTAATAGAGATTCGTGCGTCTGTAAAGACACCTGTGCGCGAAGCATACAACTACTACCACCGGCATACCTTAGCGATAGATCTGTCCAAGAACCATAGAAAATCGCTAAGCAGGTCTAAGGCTTCCATGTAATCACTCGGCGATCAGTTTGGTGTGGCAAAAATTGGTTCAAATGGCTCTGAGCACTATCGTACTTAACATCTGAGGTCATCAGTCACCTAGAACCTAGAACTAGTTGAACCTAACTAATCTAAGGGCATCACACACATCCATGCCCGAGGCAGGATTCGAACCTGCGACCGTAGCGGTCGCGCGGTTCCTAGAACCGCTCGGCCACACCGACCGGCAGTTTGGTGTGGCAGCTGAAGATGGCAAAGCGAATCTCGATGTTCTACCTTTCACTTTTAAGAAATCGTTCACGCAGGAGAATCGTACAGGCATAGCGGCGTCGTTTGGCGCTAGAAGAGACTCCCGTATGGACGACATAGTGATATGCATCTATGGCGTAAATAAGCAACTGAAAGAGTTGAAAACAATTATGTCGCAATTCCAATATGGTTATAGAAACAGTACTCAGCGACATAAACCCCTTACTTATCTTGCATTTATCGCGAATCTCTCACCAAGTGAAAAGTTCTAAGCGACTTCAGTACATCAGAAGTGTAAAATAATGGACCCGTAAAATTACAGACGAATAAGCACGGTTTTAGAAAGACTCACCCGTGCGATTTTTTTTATTGTAATTTCATGCCTCGTAAGACGCGGGCCGGCAGCTGCCAACCCCTGTGCGAAACTTAGTTTGCCCTTTTCTCACACGACAAACCGCGAATTAAGGATGGAGAGCAACAAGTGGATTCTATATTTCTGAGTCGTGCCGCGGCTGGCGCCAGTGTTCTCGCAATTAGAATGGCATCGCCATGGACCCTTGCGTTGCACACGTAAAGTTAATCGGTTTATTTTTGTAGTAGTAGATGCCTTTTTCACGATTTTCGTGGTTGCTCCTCATTCGCGGAGTCACCGCCCACATTAACTTACAGCAGTTATCAAGGGTTTTTTCTTGGTTCGGTCCTCCTAAGAGTATGGTGAGTGATAATGCTCTGGGGTTTTGTAGCCTGTTCCTTTAAAGCCTTTTCTTTTAGACATGGAATTAAGCATATCACCACGACCTCTTATTATCCGAAGGCATCGTTTGCCGAACGGGTAAGTCGCAATCTTAAATAGGCCCTGATTATATATCATGCCCGATCTCCAGCTAGTTGGGATGTTACTTTACCGTGGCGAAACCAGGCCTTTAATATGGCTATACATGAGGCTACCCGAGCCACCCCGTCCAGCCTTAGGTTGGCTTATACCTCCAACTCTCCTCTGTCTAATGTCTAATCTGTGGGGTATTAACGATGTTATTCCCGTGGAGATTAACCCCGGTACCTTACATGACAATTGGAAGTGGGCCAGGAATAATATTCTGGTAGCGTATTTTCACCAAGCTCGGCGCTATAATAAAGGGAGGAGCCTGATCCGCGGCAAAGTCGGGGCCTTGTGTACATCAAAAATTTTGTTGGGAGAATCGGCAATGATGTCAATGGAAAACTAAGACCTCGATATTTGGGACCTTGCAGCATCCAAAGAATTTTAGGCCCGGTTAATCTGCAGGTCAAAGAGGTCGCTTATGTGAAATTGTATTGGGGGCACCTTAGTCAAGTTAAGATATAACCTGGCGTTCACTGCCCAACTTCGAGGTTTCATGTTAACTATTTTTAAGAATCAACAAGTGACTGTGTATGTTGCAGGTAGCTGAAACTGACGTGTTCACGGGGGTCGCGTCCTGACGGGGTTGATGATGGCCCTTTTTACTACGGCACATCATTCGGCCATCCTCCTTCATTACATTTGTCTCGCTTATATCGTTACTACGTTTGTCGAGTGGAATTAGGTCTTACTGCAATCACCTTAGATGTTGAAGTTAAGTATCTATCTTGCCAGGGTGCGAACCTTCATGGATATAGTTGTATTAGCATCTGTAAAGATTGGTAGTGTTACTCATTTGTTCTTGTCACATGTATGATTATTTATCTTGTTATATTTAATGTCAGTAAAATGTAAGTGTTAGTGAGGTCCGAATTGGGACGTTATATTCTCCTCTTGTGGAAACAAATTTAAGTGATTTTATTCCTTTTTTAAGTAGCCATTAGATGCGCACATTTTGCCTGCATGTTTAGTGTTTTTATGGCTTCCACGTTAATTAAAATTACAATAAAAGTAAATTTGGTAACAGAGGGTTTCGTGTATTTATTAGTTACTACGTGGATTCTAAGTTAAGTGCAGGAACCTTACCAATTGATTCTGCAGTGGCACACAACCGACCTTACATCTCCAATTTAGTATAATCAGAATAAACAATTTTGTGTATAATAATTACTTACAGTACCATGACAACCCCTGGATAACACTTACTACCCAAGGTAGGTGCTGCTATCGAAAGGCACCTTTAGTAATACAGAGTTCGAGTGAATTCACTTATTGGAAGGGTTTCAACTTTACATCCCTTTCCACATACGTCTCTGTTTACGCACCTCTATAACTTCTGCAGCTAAAGAAGGGCATATAAATACACATATAACTGACACAGATTGAAGCAGAATGAAACAGGACCTTAGTATGGCGCAAATGGCTTCATTTTCTTTACACGTGGGATATCTTCGCCATTCAATAATTCCAAAATATATTCAACAACGCGGAAGAGCAAGAGGTCGCCGTGGTATCAGCTATTCACGTAACTTCCTGCACAGACACAAGGTAGGCGTTTTCACATGCAACAGAGACGAGCATCACACATTTCATCCATCACGCCATAGGCAGATCTCAATTTCAGTGGCTATTAGGAAGAACCTATACATGCCCTCGGAGCAGAAAAGCCTCAAAAGACAACAGTGTACCACTGTGATACCAAACCCAAGGTCCCATCAAGTCCCTGCCAGGATCTCTCGCTGACCCTGCCCATAGCGTACAGGCGTCGTACCACAGGCCTCACGCTAAACGTCAACAAGACACGTTCAACCGTGCGAATATCCACTTTGTTGTCTCTTTTCTCTCTCCGTTAACCACCCGAACACCGACGTGAATCGCGGAAGGCAAAGATTATGACCCTATAATCGATGACAGCGATGCCATTCCAAGTGCGAGAACACTGGCGCCAGCCACGCCACGGCTCATCCTCCCTCCCCCACCCCCCTTAAACCAGAAGTCCCCCTTCAAAGGGAAAGGCAGAAACTGGGTAACAAAGGAACATCTCACCCTAACCTAATGTTAGGGATGCAGACAACCGTCCAAGGTAGGACCACGATATATCAGCCGGCGTGGGGCATCGATAAGCAACCTAGAAGTTGGGCAGCGAACTCCAGGTCATATCTTAACTTGACTAAGGTGCACCCAACACAATTACTCAGAAGCGACCTCTTTGACCTCCAGATTAACCGGGCCTAAAATTCTTTGGATGCAACAAGGTCCCTGACATCGAGGTCTTAGTATTCCCTTGACATCATTGCCGATTCTCCCAACAAAATTTTTGATGTACACAAGGTCCCCGACTTTACCGCAGAACGGGCTCCTCCCTTTATTATAGCGCCGAGCATGGTACAAATACGTTACCCGAATATTATTCCTGGCCCGCTTCCAACTCTCACATAAGGTACTGGGGTTAATCCCCATGGGAAGAAGATCGTTAATACCCCACAGATTAGATAGAGGAGAACTGGGGGTATAAGCCAACATCAGGCTGGACGGAGTGGCTCGGGTAGCCTCATGTTTAGCCATATTAAAGGCCTGGTTTAGCCACGGTAAAGGAACATCCCAACTATCAGGAGAACGGGCATGATATATAATCAGGGCCTATTTAAGATTGCG
Source organism: Schistocerca americana (assembly GCF_021461395.2). Classification (NCBI taxonomy): domain Eukaryota; kingdom Metazoa; phylum Arthropoda; class Insecta; order Orthoptera; family Acrididae; genus Schistocerca; species Schistocerca americana. Next base: position 786,910,979 of record NC_060122.1, on the reverse strand, counting down.
ACTTACCCGTTCGGCAAACGATGCCTTCGGATAATAAGGGGTCGTGGTGATATGCTTAATTCCATGTCTAAAATAAAAGGCTTTAAAGGAACAGGCTACAAAACCCCAGAGCATTATCACTCACCATACTCTTAGGAGGACCGAACCAAGAAAAAAACCCTAGATTACTGCTGTATGGTAATGTGGGCGGTGACTCCGCGAGTGCGGAACAACCATGAAAAACGTGAAAAGGCATCCACTACTACGAAAATATACCGCTTACCTTTAAGCGTGCCCGGCAAGGGTCCAATGTAATCAATAAATATTTTGTCGAGGGGATATTGCTCCCTATCAGCTTGGAGAAATCCTTTCCGTTTTCCAGAATCCGGTTTAGACCTTTTACACATTTTGTATTGCTTAACTAATTGTCGCATATCGCGATACAGCGTGGGCCAGTACAAGGTCTCGTGAATATACTGTAGGGTTTTGCAAATACCTAAATGGCCGCCTAAAACAGAATTATGGAAGTACAGTAGAGCGTCGATTATCCGAAGTAATTGGGGGACATGGGTGTTCGGAAAACTGGTTTGTTTGGATAATCGAACTGTGCATGTTTATTTGCCAAAACGAGATACTGTACAGTAAATTTATTCATAAAAACAGGCATCTCTTTTAGTATTACAAAGTAACATACAAAGGCAACTTCAGTAGGAATACATAGTATGTGGCACAGTTTATTAAACAAAAATATATACATTTTACATACGCATTTGCATGAACAATACACACAGTATACAAAATTAAAATTTTATAAAGTGGTTGCAGATTCACCTTCTTCTAACCTTTTAATAATCTCGTACTTGTCCCTCACAGAAAGGACAACACGTTTACGTTTCAGCATTTTGTATCGTCAAGTTCACTTCTTCACGTAGCAGCACACAAGTGGTCGTAACAGAGAACAGAAGGTGACTGTTTGCACCGTGAGAAGCTCTTCTAGGGGGCGCGCAATCCTTCAAACTGCGCGGAGCGGCACGCCTCAACTCTAAGCTGGCGCAGCTGTTGCTGTGAACAGATTTGATACTGCCGCTACTTCTACTGCCTGCGCCAAGCCGACAGAAGTGTGCTGATTGTTGAAACACAGAGACTGGCGGCTTGGCCCCATTAGAAGCAATGTTCCTCCAGCGGTGGCCCAGTGCGGCGACTACTGTGGGAAACTTGGTTTGGGAGTGAGGGGGATGATGGACGGTAGGGTGGGAGAGTAGCAGGTGCGAGCGAGTACACAGTTCGGTTAAGCGGTCGTTCGGTTGACCGACGATCGGATAATCGACGCTCTACTGTAATGGAATTCAGAAGGAAGGCATATCCTGAGTTGGCGATCAGTCCCTATTTCCTTACATAAAACACCTTGCCTCATACAATAGCCCTTCACGTCCTTTCCTGACTGCAATTTATTGTTAAGGGGTCCCCACTAAGGGTTCGAAGATTGCCTTTCCCTTAAATCCTGAAACAACTCCGGGACCTCCATCAGGACGGCATTTACTTCGTGATAGACTTTAGTCTGACCATTATCGTTCCATACTTCTCCCTTGAACGTCCGGCTTAAGGCGTCGGCGACAGTACTATTCATACCCCTAATATGCTTAACTTAAAAACGAAAAGCTGATATCCGTTCTGCCTCACCCAGCTAAGAGCCTGATTGTTGGTCTCCTAGATAAAAGGTTTATGCTCAAGGTAGAAGGCGAACTTTTCTAACGCAAATAGGACGGCTAATGCCTCACATTCATAGATGGAATAATTGCGTTCAGCCCGCATCTCGTGGTCGTGCGGTAGCGTTCTCGCTTCCCACGCCCGAGTTCCCGGGTTCGATTCCCGGCGGCGTCAGGGATTTTCTCTGCCTCGTGATGGCTGGGTGTTGTGTGCTGTCCTTAGGTTAGTTAGGTTTAAGTAGTTCTAAGTTCTAGGGGACTGATGACCATAGATGTTAAGTGCCATAGTGCTCAGAGCCATTTGAACCATTTTTGAATTGCGTTCAGCCCCAGACAATCGCCGCGAAGCATACGCAATCGGGCGTCTTTCTCCCTGGTGATCTTGGAGAAGACCAGCAACGACACCGGCATGTGAGGCATCCGTTTGAACCACAAAGATCTGCTTAAAATCCGGAACCGCCAATATAGGAGGATTTGTAATGGTAGACTTTATAAGTTCAAAGGATTTTCGCTGATCCGCCCCCCAGCTGAATTCAACCTTTTTGCTACGCAAGGCGTTTAGCAGGGCTGCCAATTCGGTGAAATTAGGAATAAAGTTTCGAAAAAAATTGGACATGCCAATAAAACGGGTAATTTCTTTCTTATCACGAGGGCAACGAAAGTCCCTCAAAGCCTAGGTTCGCTCTTGATCAATTTTAAACCCTTGGGCAGAAACGAGATGGCCCAAAAATGAAATCTCCGATTTACACAGGGTAATCTTCGATGGCTTGACAGTAAGGACGGCGGAGCGCAACCTCCCAAAAACTTGATCCAGGTGAGTTAGATGATCGGAGAAAGAAGAGCTATAAATCACCACGTCGTCGAGGTAATTATATACACACACAAATCTTAAATCGCCAAGTACGGCGTCTAGAAGACGAGATAGTACAGCAGCTCCAGTTGCCAATCCAAAAGGTACCCGATTGTATTCGTACAAATTCCAATCAGTACAAAAGGCTGTGATTGGTTTAGATGATTCGGCCAAGGGTTTCTGATAATAAGCTTGATTTAGGTCCAAGACGGTAAACACCGTACCACTGCGGAACCAAGTAAAATAATTATGTAAATCGGGTAACGGAACAGATTCCAACACAACCTTTTTATTGTGAGCCCGATAATCAATAACTGCCCTGAAATCCTCCCCTTGCCCTTTAGGGACTAAGAAGATAGATGACGCATAGGGAGAAGTAGAAGGGCGAATTACACCCTGCTTTAACATCTGCTCAATCTCTTCCCTTAAAATCTTCATTCTGGGCGTGGAAAGCCTGTATGGCACATGTCGGACCGCGGCATCATCAGTAAACAAAATGGTATACTCGATCCTATTAGTAACCCCCATGTCATCAGACAACACATCAGGGTAACGTCGAATAATCGGCTCAATCTGCTCCACCTACTCCGGACTAAGATGACCAACGTCCACATGAAGGTCGTCCTTGCCCATGAAATTCACAACTGTAAAATGCCTACAAGAACAAAGGGCAATTTTATTAGCATGAGAAAATTTAAAGTGAAAGGCTCCACCCACATAATCAAAATAAAGCCCAGTATACTGCATGAAATCGCAGCCAAGCACTAAAGGGTATTCAAATTTCTAGCGATAAGAAAAGACATCGGCCAAGAAAATCCTCCAATCGAAATACTACCACGAACCTCCCCAATTAGAGGTAACTCATGCCCATCGGCGACACGACATCTTATACTGGGGGGTCGTGGAAGGGATACCTTACACAAATGCTGATACTCAAGGGACCATTGATAATCAATTAACGACACCGTACTTCCCGAGTCCAGTAAGGCACAAACGGGTTCTTTACCCAATGAGGCACAAACAAAAGGAGGAGAAAGGTCAAACGCGACATCTTATAAGAATAAGGAGTATAATTGACTTTTCTCGAGATTAGAAATCTACTCTGTAGGAATCAGCATGGTTTTCGAAAAAGACGATCGTGTGAAACCCAGCTCGCGCTATTCGTCCACGAGACTCAGAGGGCCATAGACACGGGTTCCCAGGTAGATGCCGTGTTTCTCGACTTCCGCAAGGCGTTCGATGCAGTTCCACACAGTCGTTTAATGAACAAAGTAAGAGCATATGGACTATCAGACCGGTTGTGTGACTGGATTGAAGAGTTCCTAGATAACAGAACACAGCATGTCATTCTCAATGGAGAGAAGTCTTCCGAAGTAAGAGTGATTTCAGGTGTGCCGCAGGGGAATGTCGTAGGACCGTTGCTATTCACAATATACATAAATGACCTTGTGGATGAGATCGGAAGTTCACTGAGGCTTTTTGCGGATGATGCTGTGGTATATCGAGAGGTTGTAACATGGAAAATTGTACTGAAATGCAAGAGGATCTGCAGCGAATTGACGCATGGTGCAGGGAATGGCAATTGAATCTCAATGTAGACACGTGTAATGTGTTTCGAATTCATAGAAAGAAAGATCCCTTATCATTTAGCTACAATATAGGGATCACAAATTTAGCGTTGGAGGGCAGTGTGGAGGGTAAAAATCGTGGAGGGAGACCAAGAGATGAATACACTAAGCAGATTCAGAAGGATGTAGGTTGCAGTAGGTACTGGGAGTTGAAGGAGCTTGCACAGGATAGATTAGCATGGAGAGCTGCATCAAACCAGTCTCAGGACTGAACACCACAACAACAACATAGCAGGTCAGCAACTGGAAGCAGTTAATTCCATAAATTATCTGGGAGTACGCATTAGGAGTGATTTAAAATGGAATGATCATATAAAGTTGACAGTCGGTAAAGCAGATGCCAGACTGAGATTCATTGGAAGAATCCTAAGGAAATGCAGTCCGAAAACAAAGGAAGTAGGATACAGTATGCTTGTTCGACCACTGCTTGAATACTGCTCAGCAGTGTGGGACCCGTACCAGATAGGATTGATAGAAGAGATAGAGAAGATCCAACGGAGAGCAGCGCGCTTCGTTACAGGATCATTTAGTAATCGCGAAAGTGTTACGGAGATGATAGATAAACTCCAGTGGGAGACTCAGCAAGACAGACGCTCAGTGACTCGGTACTGGCTATATCTCGCGAAGAGAAAATGAGGATAAAATTAGAGAGATTAGAGCCCACATAGAGGAATGCCGACAATCCTTCTTTCCACGAACAATACGAGACTGGAATAGCAGAAGCGATAGAGGTACTCAAGGTACCCTCCGCCACACACCGTCAGGCGGTTCAAATGGCTCTGAGCACTATGGGACTCAACTGCTGAGGTCATTAGTCCCCTAGAACTTAGAACTAGTTAAACCTAATTAACCTAAGGACATCACAAACATCCATGCCCGAGGCAGGATTCGAACCTGCGACCGTAGCGGTCTTGCGGTTCCAGACTGCAGCGCCTTTAACCGCACGGCCACTTCGGCCGGCACCATCAGGTGGCCTGCGGAGTATGGATGTAGATGTAGATGTAGATGTAGAAGACCTAACCTTGCGGTTACATTTACGTACCGCCTTATGGCGTCAGCTGTTTGGCCGTGGCCCTCGAGATCGCGGGCAGTCACGCACTGAATGATCACTGGCTCTACAACGAAAGCACCGACGAACTGTCGCTTCCCTTTGTTCTGTCACGGGATCAGAAGCCACCACAGCATTTTTACCCTTTTGATTAATAACCGAATCAGATCCCAGTAGTGAATGCCTAACTGACGGTTGTTGTTGTCGCGCGACCGAACGCTGCTCATCCGCAAAAGAAATGGCGGTTGCGCGATCAACAAGCTGTTGAAACTGTCTTAACGAAGTAGGGCGTTCACAAAATAAGTGTTGGGACCCATCCTGAGGTCGCATTCCTTGAACTATATGATTCAGTAGATCGATTTTCGTCACTTGTATGTGTAGTGCTCTAACTACGTTCTGGAGACGATCGACGTATTGCGCCAATGTTTCATTATGCTTTTTTTTTCTTTATTGATTTTCAATTCCCCCCGAGGGGGGTGGGCTGGCAGCAGCTTAGTACGCTGCTCTACAGCCTACAGACTTTTTAAAAAAAAACGGAAGAAGAAAAAAACAAGAAAAACAGGCGATAAAACGGTGACTTAAAGTGTAAAATGGCGGTTGGCAATGTTAATAAAAGACACAGGAGTCAGACAAGTAACGTAGTACACACACAATTGAAAAACATGGTGACAGTGTGGTTTCTGTTCGCAAGAGATAAAAAGCACACCCAGCGACAGTATGATGGCCGTTCGCAACACTTCCCAAAAAAGCACAACACGGAACACTCACTGTAAAACACTCACTGTAAAATACTGCACGAAAATGGCGGCACAAAGATGACACTCCCGAGCCAAAGGCAGATTGGGGGGGGGGGGGGGGGGGCGGGGGAGCTGGAGGAGGGGGAAGAACAAGGAGGGAGGAATGAAAAAACGAAAAGGGGAGGGTGGGATCATTATGCTCTTGGACCTTCCAATAAAAATCTCGCTCTAATTGCAAGCGCATGCGAGCTGACAGCTTGTGCTTAATTATCCGTTGTCGGAGCCAACATTTGAATTTCTATATTTCGCGAAGGTATCTGACACGACGCCGCATTGTAGACTGTTAACTGTAACACGACACCCTATTGTAAAGGGAAGAGACACTTTATTCGATCACAAACATGCGACCGAAGACGCACAGCAGGAGGCTAAGATGGCGTCATATTCGTGTTGAGAGCTGAAATCAGCTTGACAAGGGCACGTGGAGGGCCGGTTTCACACTATGCTCCACAGATGGGGCTGCCTCTCTACTTCCGCCGGCCGCTAAGGTGACCATGTGACCGGAGAAACGCTTCCGTTTGGGAGCACAATGGCTGCTCGTTTCTCATGGCCGCCTATCGCGTCCAGTACAAAATTAAAGCTTATCCCAAAATTAATAAATATTGCACCACATTTGTCACTGTCTTCATTTGAAGCGGAATAGATGGACGATTACGCGTGTGAAGACTAGCGTTCGATATCAGCATTAGTTCATAAATTATTATAAGTTAAATGTTATAAATTATTTCTGTATTGTAAAAGTGAATATCTCGGCAACGCATTATCCGACTGCAACAAACGAGGTATCTACGGGTACATATCGTAGAACTATATCGGACTGTGACAGCAGATTTACTGAAACTATCACGTATTTAAATGAGAAACCGAAAAGTGGAATTCGCACAATTAAAAACAGCTTCTCTTACTAAATAAATACAGAAACATTAAACATAGCGGCAGTACTGTAACTTTAGCTATATAGGAAATCATTTAAAGTATAATTCAAATTGTTTGTTAATATTTACACTTTTAAGCCCTAAAACGGAGGAAAACCATAGAAATTATTGTTTATAAATAAACTGTGGCATATAAAAGGAAACTGATAACAGCACAATATTTACTGAAAAATTTATTTGTGATTTGATGTATCTAATGCGTATAAAAGGTCAAAATTAATATTCGCATTCAGTAGTTTAATTGACTTCAGTGGTGCGTAACAGAGGTTTCCTGAATGAACAGCGGCAATTTGGAAGGGAGTCTAGGTTCGGACGCAGTTGGAGGCGGTCAGGCTGTGTTAGTCTGTATTAGGAAAAAGTTTTATTTGATGAGAGGTGAAATAAACGATAGTTCGCATGTGTGAATTATTCAGTGTTCCTACTTTCGGATAGAGACATTTTTCGGCATCTAATGAATTTGTTACTTTTCGGGTTGCGTGTGATACAAGCCGCACTTATAAGATTTCAGTGTGTAGCCGTTGTGGAATTCATAGTTTGATATGCTGTGGAACTTTAACGGTTTTCTAGAGATAACTCAAGCAATTAATCGTGTTTTATTCAGCCGCCTCCAAGACCTTAAGAAACTCTGCCAGGTTCTGAAATTAGCTTATTCTGAACTGTGATTTTCGATTTTTGTATGATCTTATTGGAAATAATCTCGAATTTGTGAAACTTTAAAAAATATGTGCGTGCGTACACGATTATTGAATAGGAAATCGTTCCTGCATTTAAATTAAATACTTTTCTGGAATATTGGGTACATTGCAACGAATGTGAGTTGGTGACCCGTAGATGAAACGGAGCCACTGATGTGTTAGTGCCATGTAACGTGTGGATAAAGCTTTTCGTTCAGTAGCAAAGGGGGTTCCAAGCTGATATAGAACTTGAGAACAGTTTTTAGAACTCTGATTCTCTGGAAGTTAATGAGAAAAATTGTGTTTTATTTCGTCATCCACACTACACGTATATGCCCATACAATCCATAAAGAGCAGATGTAATAGGCTCTCAGATATGTGAGTGGCTCGAAGACTCCACCAGTTATAGAACCCAGTATGTTGTCTTCGAAGGCGGGTGCTCATCAGAGACTAGGGTATAGTCTGGAGTGCCACAGGTAAGTATGATAGGACCGCTATTGGCAGATAGAGTGGCACCTGTGTGTGGGTGTTTGTTGATGATGCTGTGGTGTACGGATGGTGTCGAATTGAGTTACTGTAGAAAGATACAAGATTACTTAGACAATATTTCTATTTAATATAACGAATCGAGCTAGCTCTAAATGTACTAGGGGCGTTCAGAAAGTAAGCTCCGATCGGTCGCGAAATGGAAACGACTATGAAAATCCGATAAAGCTTTTCACAGATGTGTTGGGTAGTGTCTCTAGTATAACCCCAGTTAGCATCACGTCGCTCTTCTCATTTCTGAGCTCGCAGTGAGTGCGTAAAGATGTCTAGAAAACAGTGTCTGCCGCCAAGTACGAGGGCCTGGTGAGAAATTTCGCCTGAAGCTATACAGCTAACATTACATAACTGTCGTGCTGTTTCTTCTTCAAGACAATTCTCAGCCGCATTCTGCAGGGGCAATGAAGATGCTCCTGCATCGTTTTCAAATGGAAATGTGAGATTACCCACAATACAGTCCGCAATTGTCTCCCCCTGAGTTTCATCTCTGGTCACATGAACCGCTGTCTTTGAAGACAACATTTTGACACAGACAACGAGGTGTAGGCCAGCGTGGAGAATTGGCGGAAAGCACTGGCGGCTGCCTTCTATGATGAGGCTATTGAAAAGTTGGTACAACGCTATGACAAAAGTCTAAGTCAGAACGGTGACTACGTAGAGAAGTAGCTGAAAGGTGTAGCTAATTGTTACAAGTAAAACATTTCTGATGTTCACTGTGGTTTCAATTTGGCAATCAATCGGAGCTTACTTTCTGAACAGGCCTCGTACATAAATGTAAGTTTGCGCGGATGAGAAGGAAAAACAAAGCCATAGTGTTCGGATGCAGTATTAGTAGTGGTCTGCTTGAAGCAATCATCCCGGCCACTGTGACCGAGCGGTTCTAGGCGCTTCAGTCCAGGACCACGCGGCTGCTACGGTCGCAGGTTCGAATCCTGCCTCGGGCATGGGTGTGTGATGTCCTTAGGTTAGTTAGGTTTAAGTAGTTCTAAGTCTAGGGGACTGGTGACCTCAGATGTTAAGTCTCATAGTGCTTAGAGCCACTTGAACCATTTTTTGAGGCAGTCATGTCGTTTAAAAAGCTGGACATAAAGTTGCAAAGTGATATGAAATGGGACGAGCATGAGGATTGTGGTAGGGAAGGCGAATGTTTGACTTCGATTTATTGGGAGACTTTTGGGAAAGTTTGATTAATCTGTAAAGGACACAGCATATAGGTTGATATTGCGCCCTATTCTTGAGTACTACCGAGTGTTTGGGAACCGCACCAAGTCGGATGAAAGGAAGACTTCGAAGTAATTCAGAGGCGGGCTGCTAGATTTGTTACCGGTATGTTAGAACAACACACAGGTCTTACGGAGACGCATCGGGAAATCAACAGCTATACCCTGGAGGGAAGTTACTATTGCGAAAATTTAGAGAACCGGCATCTGAAGCTCACTGCCCAATGATTCTACTGCCGTCAACATATTTTTCGCGTAACTAGTAGAAGGACAAGATACGAGAAATTAGGGCTCATATGGGGCCACACAAATAGTCATTTTTCCCTTGCTCTGTTTGCGATTGAAAGAGGAAAATAAATGCCTAGTAGTGACACAGGATATCCTCTGCCACGCACAGCACTGTGGCTTTCGGAGTATATACTGTATGTGGTTGTAAATGTAAAACATTATCATCATTGCTCACCGCGAGACTGAATGTCACCTGGGGGGTGTGGTAGGTGGGGGTGGGCGGGGGTAGGGGGACATTGCGTGATCCGGCCGCGGTGGCCGAGCGGTTCTAGGCGTTTCAGTCAGGAACCGCGCGACTGCTACGGTCGTAGGTTCGAATTTTGCCTCGGGCTAGGATGTGTGTACTGTCCTTAGGTCAGTTAGGTTTAAGTAGCTCTGAGTTCTAGCGGACTGATGACCTCAGCAGTTAAGTCCCATAATGCTCAGAGCCATTTGAACCATTTGACATTGCGTGCAGATAACGCAGTAAAGAAAGTATAAGAGGAGACGAATGAGGAATCATTCTGGTGACGATGCAGGCCACAAATGGACAGATCTTTGTAGATCGGCGCCTAGAAATTAGCAAGTTGAAAACGGCTAAGGTGGTCAGCTGTTCGGACCGTACTGTACTGAGCATCGATGGAAAATGGTTCAAGGCATCATTGCAACCGTTGATTGTGTGTACATCATTGAAGACCACCTGCATCCGTTCATGCTTGTTTTCTCCAGACGGCGATGGGATCTTCCAGCAGCATTACTATCCGTCTTTTAAGACCAGAATCATGCTACAGGGCTGAAGAGCACTGATAGCGAACTCGCGTTTATTTCATGGTCACCGAAATCACCTGACCTGTATCTGTTGCTACACATCCTGTATGCTATAGGGCGCCATATCCGGGCCCACAAATCATCAGCCAACAATACGAGGATTGGTGATAAATATTTATTTACAGCTCGTACAAAATAGACACGTGTTTCAAAATTTTACTGACCTTCAAAGTAGTCACCAGCCTTGTGTATAACCCGTTGCCAGCTATGTAGAACTCGTAGGATAGTCTTAGCAGTGCCAGTTGTGTTGACAGTTCGGGTGGCGCGGTCTATTGCCCGACGAATATGTAGCAGTTCTGAAACTAATGCCGTGAAGTGTTTCCTTCAGTTTAGAAATCGAGTTGAACTCACGACGGCTTAAGTGAGGGGAGTGCAGTAGGTGGTATAGCACTTAGGAGCCCCATCAGTCAAATACATCAGTAACAGCTTGCACTGTGCGTGCTTGAGCACTGTCCTGCAAAATAATGGTCAGGTCCTTCAGAAAGTGTCATCACTTCTATGCTGTTCATATTTGGAACACAAACTACGAACAGCTAAAGTCTCCCCATCACATCTGAGACATATGCTATGGGTGACAAATCAAAGGACTGAGCAGGTCAATCAACCAGGATCAATATATTCCAACTAACCAGGCTCAGTATATTCGGTATGAACTGCAATTTGTGGTTTTGCATTGTGCTACTGGAATATGCCAGTAGGTGCCTGATCATGATAACAGGGTTTACCGTTCTTCCCAAATATTGGTAAACATTCAGGCTCCCTTCAATAGATTACCAAATTAACCGTCTTGTCATATGCAGTAGCTCCCACAACATGATTCTGGGAATTAAAAGAGATATGGGTCTCGAGAAGCGCTGTTTTCCGTTACCTTTCATAGGTTGTTCTAAGGGAACTCAGGCGTCCCTCTGACCTCTGAAAACAGAATCTAGAGTCATTCCTCAACACCACATAATGCCACTCAGTGTCCCAGGTGACTCTACATCATGCAAGTCTCTGTGCACTGTGGTGTGGTATCAGTTGTAAATTACGTCCTTCCAAAAAGACTACACCAAGATTCCTCAACTGGACCTGGCGGAAGCTGCAGGCATACTCGAGAAGACTTTACTGGTAGCTGTGTTGAGTTTTCGAGCTGCTAACCTGGGTCCATAACTTCAACAATCCTTCTGCAATCATTTCACTAGAGCCAGCTAGCTGTGCGATCTACATCTGCATCCACATCAACACTCCGCAAGTCACCTAATGGTGTGCGGGGCAGGATACTTCTGGTACCGCTAACTGATCTCCCTTCTCTGCTCCACTTGTGAACGACACTTGGGAAGACCGATTGTCGCTAAACCTGTATATTAGCTTAATTTCTCTAATTTTCGCGCCTTGCTCATTACGCGATGTGTCAATGGGAAACAGTAATAAATTGTCCGACTCTTCCCGGGAAGTACTCTCTCAAAATTCCAATAGTAAATCTCTCTTTTGATGCACAACACCTCTCTTGTAACGCCTGCCACAGAAGTTTGTCGAGTATCTCTTTAATGCTCTCCCGCCGACTAAACGATACCGTGATAAAATACACCGCTCTTCGTTGCATCTTCTCTATTTCTTCAGTCAGTCTTACCCGGCAAGGATCCAAAATTGACGAACAATGCTCAAGAATCAGTCAAACAACCGCACTGTATGTCACTTCTTTCGTGGATGAGTTACATTTCCTTAAGATTCTTCTCACGAATCTCAGTCTGGCATCCGGCTCTCCTACTATTTCTTTCATGTGGTCGTTCCACCAAATTTTTCGTTCTCCAGAAGCTTCGTAAATCTCGAGCATAAAACATGATCAATAATTCTGCAACAGATTGACGTCAACGGTCTAGGCCACTAATTATGTGCATCTGGTCCTATGATACTTCTAGGAAACTGGAATGACCTGTGCTGTTTTCCTGTCGGTAGGTGCCCTTCGTTACCCCAGCGAACTACGATAAACTGCTGCTAGAAGTGAAGCAACTTCTTTCTCATAATATTTATAGAATCTTACAAGTATCCCATCTGGCCCTGACGCCTTTCGACTTACAAGCGATCGCAGTTGCTTTTCTATTCCGTGATCTGTTATCTCGATAATACTATCTGTGTCCCGTGCCTTCGTGCCAAGGATTCGATCTTTCTCAAATTCTGTAATATGGCATGCTTTGTTACGGTCTTCATTTGAAAATACCAGAAACGAACGCCATTTTGCACTCACACCATTCTTCATCTGTAGGACGGCTATGTTCTGTACTGAAAACAGCCGGCCGCTGTGGTCGAGCGGTTCTAGGTGCTTCTATCCGGAACCACGCGCCTGCTATGGTCGCAGGTTCGAGTCCTGACTCGGGCATGGATGTTTGTGATGTCCTTAGGTTAGTTAGGTTTAAGTAGTTCTAAGTCTAGAGGGACTGATGACCTCAGATGTTAAGTCCCATCGTGCTTAGAGCCATTTAACCCATTGTAATGAAAACACAAAAAATTACCTGATATCAGGATGAAACTTTAATCATTCTCCCAGGCATGGAAAAGCTGGAATATCTTTTTGGTTACATTTGGCCAAGCTGGTCATTTTCCATCTGTATTCTCTCCCCATGAAACCATAGGGGAAGCTTGCGACAGAATCGGAGGGGAATATGTCAGCAACGTAGTGTCCTAAGAACGCAGTAACTACATTTAAAGCATTTTTCTCCATATTCTGTTGCGCTTATTCCCACAATTTATTAAAGAATGATCCATAGATCTTAAGAGTTCGGCCGCCCACATTTAGGTTTCCTGCGGTTCGCGTACAGACTGGGGGGAACATTTGAAGGTTAAAAAAAAAAAAAGAAGATACCCTACTCCGTCACCAATAACATCAGCCTCGATGGGACTGTAAGCACTAATCTTTCTTGTCTAGCGTTGTCTAAAGTACCTCTGAATCAGTGACACAATTTAACTTCGCTTATTAATATGACAACACATTTACTTTGTACGACTCTGGAAGAAGCGTGTTTGAATAACAATACAGAGATTTTCTTGGAAATATAGCTAATCTACTTAGTATTCGCGGAATAGCTTGTGCCTCCCGGAAAACGACTCCATTAAACTTTTGAACTCCGTGGTGAGCATCATTTCCGTTGGCAGATAGTCCTGAGTCGTCAATTAAAACTTTTTCTGTGCTTTCTCCGTGTGCAGTGAAAACTCACAAGCTTCATTCATCTACATCTCCACGACTACCCTATTACACTAGGAGCTGGCAGATAGTTCATTGAACAACCTTCAGGCTATTTCTCTACCGTTGCACTCTCTAAGATGAACGTCTCTACCCTCGTAGACGTGAGTCAAAAGAACATTTTCACAACCGGAGGAGAATGATGGTGACTGAAATTTCGTGAAAGGATTTCACAGCAGCAAAAGACGCCTTTGTTTTAATAATGGCTTCCCCAACTCGCGTTTCTTATCCATGACACTCCCTCTCTGCCGGCCGGGATGGCCGAGCGGTTCTAGGCGCTGCAGTCTGGAGCCGCGCGACCGCTACGGTCGCAGGTTCGAATCCTGCATCGGCCATATATGTGTGTGATGTCCTTAGGTTAGTTAGGTTTAAGTAGTTCTAAGTTCTAGGGGACTGATGACCTCAGCAGTTAAGTCCCATAGTGCTCAGAGCCATTTGAACCATTTTTTTGAACTCTCTCTCTGCTATTTCGCGATAGTACAAAATGAACTTTTTCGATGTCCTCCGGCAGTACCGTCTGGTAAGGCTTCCGTACAGCAGTCCTCTAGTAGAGGACGGACGAGCGTACTGTTGCGTCTTCTAAGTGAGCTGCCATTAAAATGCATTCTTTGGATCGCCTTATCTACAACATTATCCATGTGAACGGTCCAATTTAAGTTATTCGTAACTGTAGTATGTAGGTAATTAGATGCCTGTAGATTTGTGACTTGTCTTCTGACCGAAATTTAACACATGTATTGTCGTACTCGTGTCGATGACGTCACACTTTTCATTATTTACAGCCAACTGTCACTTTTCGCACTATACAGATATAGTTTTGCAATTGGTTTTGATTTTCTGATGAGATTACTAGACTGTAAATGACAGCATCATCTGCAAACACTATAAGAAGGTTGCTCAGGTTGTCTCTTAACTCATTTATATAGATTAGGAACATCAAATCATTTATGTATATTAGGCACAGTAGAAGGCCTGTAACATTTCCTTGGGAACATCCAGATATCTCTTTCGTTTTAATCGATAACTTTCATTTAGTTTTTACGATTGCGACCCTTCTGAGAGGAAATCACGTATCTAATCATAGAACTTAGACGATACTGCACAGGCACGCAATCTGTTTAGAAGTCGACGAAATAATCTCGGCTGAACAGCCTGGTATGAGTGTGCATAGGACACAATGTTTCGGCAATCGACCACGTTGCCATCATCAGGTGCGGTGATGTACTGACCCGCGGTGGGCCGGCGCCAGGTATATATAGGACAAGGGGGATTGTCCTATATAAACCTGGCGCCGGTCCACCGCCGGTCGTACATCAGCACACCTGATGATGGCAACGTGGTCGATTGCCGAAACATTGTGTCCTATGCACACTCATACCAGGCTGTTCACCCGAGATTTATTTCGTCATAAAATACGCCTGGAGGAATTGAAGAACCACTGTTTAGAAGTCACTTGTCAGGATCGGTATCTGAAGCCTTCTGGAAATCTAGAAATGTGGAATCAATGTGGGATCCCCAGTCGACAGCACTCATTACTTCATGAAAATAAAGAGCTAGTTATGTTGCACATGTGCGATATTTCTGAGACCGTGCTCAGTATATGTCAATAAATCGTTTTCGTCGAGGTAATTTGAAATGTTCGAACTTGGCATTTGTTCCAAAATTCTACTGCAAATCGACGTCAGAGATATGCGTCTGTAGTTCAGAGTACTGTTCCTATTTCCTTTGTTGCGTATCGATCTAACGGGTGCAACATTCTAGCCTTTAGCTGGCGCATCTTTCGTCAGGCGAACGGCTGTATAGGTATACAAACAAGACTGGAAGACTAGAATTTATCAAGTCATTTGAGATGTTTCGCTAGATCGAGGGCATTTACTTCGAAGTTACTCTTTTACGCAGCTGATTTCTATTCGAATTCTGTAATGATTGCTTTGTGTTCTTTCCTGAAGGAATTTCAAATAACCTCATTTAGTATTCCGCGTTTGTCACACTGTCACCCGTAACATTATGATCGCTATCGGGCAGTGAACGCATTGTGTCTTGCCACTGGTGCACGTTACATACGAGCAGAAGCTCATTGGATTTTCTGCCAGATTTACAGAGTTCCGTTGTGGAAATTATTAAAAGCACCTCGCATTGAATTCCGCCCTAAATTTCCAGTTACCGTAAAAGTTTGCGAATCTAGGGGCCAATGCGTTTGTTTACATTTGGCACGCTTGTTTCGTTGCTCATGCAACAGTGTTCTGACCTGTTTTACGTACCATGGGGCATCATTTCCGTCATTTATGAATTTATTGGTACTAGCGGACCTGTAAATGCTTCGGAATTGTTAAATAAACTGTAGAGACAAAGATACTGGTACAACTGCCTAATAACGTGTAGGGCCCACGCGAGCACGCAGAAGTGCGGCAACACGACATGGCATGGACTCGACTAATGTCTGAAGTAATGCTGGAGGGAACTGACAGCATGAATCCTGCAGGGCTGTCCATAAATCCGTAAGAGTACGAGGGAGTAGATATCTCTTCTGAACAGCACGTTACAAGGCATCCCAGGTATGCTCAATAATGTTCAAGTATGGGGAGTTCGGAGGCCATTGGAAGTGTTTAAACTCAGAAGAGTGTTCCTGGAGCCATTCTGGACGTAATAGTTGTCGCATTGTCCTGCTGGAATTGCTCAAGTCCGTAGGAATGCACAATGGGCATGAATGGATGCAGGTGATCAGACAGGATGCTTGCGTACGTGTCACCTGTCAAAGTTGTATCTAGACCCATCAGGGGACCGATCACTCCAACTACACACACTCCAGTTCATTACAGAGCCTCCACCAGCTTGAACAGTCGCCTGCTGACATGTAGGGTCCATGGATTCATGAGGATAGCCGGCCGGAGTGGCCGAGTGGTTCTAGGCGCTACAGTCTGGAACCGCGAGACCGCTACGGTCGCAGGTTCGAATCCTGCCTCGGGCATGGATGTGTGTGATGTCCTTAGGTTAGTTAGGTTTAAGTACTCCTAAGTTCTAGGGGACTGATGACCTCAGAAGTTAAGTCCCACAGTGCTCAGAGCCATTTGAACCATTCATGAGGTTATCTCCGTAACCGTACACGTTCATCCGCTCGATACAATTTTAAACGATACTCGTCCGACCAGGCAGTCGGTTTCCAGTGATCAACAGTCTAATGTCAGTGCTAACGGGCCCAGGCGAGGCGTAAAGCTTTGTGTCATGCAGTCATCAAGCGTAGACTAGAGGGCTTTCGGCTCTCCGAAAGCCCGTATCGATGGCGTTTCCTTGAATGGTTCGCACACTGACACTTGCTGATCGCTCAGCATTGAAATCTGAAGCAATTTGCGGAAGGGTTGCACTTCTGTCACGCTGAACAATTCTCATCAGTCGTCGTTGGTCACATCCTTGCAGAATATTTTTCTGGTGGCAGCAAGGTCGGAGATTTGATGTTTTAACGGATTCCTTATACTCACGATACGCTCTTGAAATGGTCGTACGGGAAAATTGACAACTGATCGCTACCTCGGAGATGCTGTATTCCATAGCTCGTGCACCGACTGTAACACCACGTTCATACTCGCTTAAATCTTAATACCTGCCATTGTAGCAACAGTAACAGACCTAAAAACTGCGCCAGACACTTGTCTTATACAGGCGTTGCCGACCGCAGCGCCGTGTTCTGCTTGTTTACATATCTCTATTTAAATACGCATGCCTGTACGAGTTTCTTTGGCGCTTCAGTGTATGTATGGGAACTGCGTATATGTCCTAATCTCCTTCTCTCTCTCTCTCTCTACTCTCCCTGGCCATCTCCTCCCTCCCCTCCTCTATGCATCTCCTCTTCCCCACTCTCTCTGAACTTAAGCCTTGATTGCTGTTAACCTAAATTCAGATTCCACAGCAATATTCTAATTATTAGCCGATAAGCCATTAATAAAACCTTTTTGTTTTCTGTGAAAATCGACTCCAATGAAGAATTCAAACATTACTTCGTTGTTTTGTTCAGTGAGCAAGAACATATATAGAAGAAACAATCTGTCTAATTATTTAAATGTCCTGATACCGATGCAGGAAAGAAAACAAAATTGCACATTTCCATTGCAAAGCACAGCATTACAGTTTTTTTCCAGCTTGATTTTAACGCAAAACCCGTACACTGTTGTTTTAAAAAATATGCATATCCTATGTCCACCTGAATTGTTATTACATTTTCATCTAAAAATTTGAAGTACATCGATCAAGAATTTTTCGAGATTTTTTGGCAAGCCTTGTTTCCATATATTTCCTTGAATTCAAGCCACCTCACGCCGGCCGCGGTGGTCTAGCGGTTCTGGCGCTGCAGTCCGGAACCGCGGGACTGCTACGGTCGCAGGTTCGAATCCTGCCTCGGGCATGGGTGTGTGTGATGTCCTTAGGTTAGTTAGGTTTAAGTAGTTCTAAGTTCTAGGGGACTTATGACCTAAGATGTTGCGTCCCATAGTGCTCAGAGCCATTTGAACCATTTGAATTTCAAGCCACCTGTGGTCTACGCTGAGATAGCCAAATTGGAAGGAGGCGAGATTGTCTATTAGGAAGATTCAAGCTGATTTTTATAAAGGAATTTTTCTCTGCTTTTTTGAACAGGTACATTTTGCGCTTATTTCTGGTTGGCATGGATGTCACGGTGTTCAGTCTCGCTATACCGACGTTGTGGTCAATAATTCCTGTATCCGTCAAACAGCTCTCTGTTTGCTCAGGACGATTTGTTGCTAAGAGATCAAATATGCTTTCGCAACCATTTACACCTCGACTGCTTCCTGAGCGGAATACCCAAAATAAGTTTCGCAGAAAGCGTTTAGCACGATATCGGAGAAGTTTACAGTGTTTTAATTGGAATGTAATCCGCAACCAAAACTAATTTTTGGATCGACAACCAATCGCACAGTGGCTCTCGTTAGTAGTATTAAAATATCCTTTTACTTCACGGTCATCACTGCTGCACAGTTTCCACTGTGCAGTGTATAGATGAACCCGTGGAACGGTAGCAGTCAAAACTGACATTGTTCATACCCTGTAAAATGCTGTGGGTTCACCAGATTTTATAATTGACAGCATGACGCCAGGTGTTTCATAAACAGCTCTTATGTAACGTATCACTGGCTACTTTTTCAGTGCATTGTCTTAGTAGCAAGTCTTACGTTACGACATATATTTTCAGGAAACACTTGCTGTCATGCTGTTAATTTTAAATTTCGGTCATTCCACTGCATTTTAACAACGTATAACTATGGTTCAAATGGCTCTGAGCACTATGGGACTCAACTGCTGTGGTCATAAGTCCCCTAGAACTTAGAACTACTTAAACCTAACTAACCTAAGGACATCACACACATCCATGCCCGAGGCAGGATTCGAACCTGCGACCGTAGCAGTCGCACGGTTCCGGACTGCGCGCCTAGAACCGCGAGACCACCGCGGCCGGCTCAACGTATAACTAGATGAAAGATTTGGCTGTAGCCCAAATACGTCCGTTTGACGGATTACATTTGACGCTTGAAAATGGTTACACGGGGAAAAATGCAGCAGCAATAAATCAAGAATACAAGAATCCTTTAATCCCACTAACAACAGCCGTGGACACAAATTATTGTCATTCAAAAAATCGGATATCGTTTCTCATCTCTTGTGTTTCACATGATGAACAAATGTAAAATCCATTACAAATTATGATGTAATTCACACAGCTCATTACTCCCTCTTGGGCAGTACAGAAAAATTTAATTGTTGTGGTATGAAGTGAATTTCGCAGCTGTTGGAGTGCTGGGACATTTATACCGTTAAAGCACAGGAACCTTCTTTCTTGGTTATTTATCAGAATCATCACACTATCTCATCAAAAGTGTTCTGTCTCTGTATAACGCGGAATTGTCCACCAGGTGTCGAGAGAGGCACACCCGCCATTACGAAACAAGACGGTATTGCTATGTCGTCAATACAGAAGGAGTAGCCGTCAAGCGCGTTGATCAGGAGAACTCAGTGGCTTCGAACGTTGACTAATCGTTTGAGGTCACGTGAGTAACAAATCCATCAGGGTTTTTTCAACGCTTCAGGTTGACTGTTGATGATGTGATTGTGAAGTGGAAACGCGCAGGAACAACCGTAGCTCAGTCAAGACCAGGTAGACCGGGGCCGTTGTGGATTACGCAGGTTGGTCCTGAATATAAGTCAGCGAATCAGTCGTGAGTTCCGAAGTGCTACCAGTAGCCCGGGTAGCACAATGACTGAAATGGTGATGATGATTTTGCTTTGTGGGGTGCTCAACGGCGTTTTTATCAGCACCCGAATGACTGTATGTATGGAGTTAAAAAGAATAGGGCACAATGGTCGAGCAGATTCTCACAAGCATGACATTTCCGTAGCCAATTCGGAGCGATGCCTGAGGTGCTGTAAAGTGGACAGTGGAAATGAAATGTAACGAGCACATATATACGGTAGTAGGGAAAGCGAATGGTCGACATAGGTTTATTGGGAGAAATTTAGGAAAGTGTAGTTCAGCTACAAAGAAGACTGCGAGTAGAACTCTGGTGCGACCCACTCGTGAGAACTGCTCGAGTAACTGGAATCACGACCAGGTTGCATTAAAGGGTAGCAATTCAGGACGGGGTTCTAGATTTGTTACAGCGAGGTTCGAGCAGTTCGCGAGTATTTCAATCCTAAGCATTTATACAATCCACATAGGTGCCAGTATAAGGTAGCATTACAATAACTGACTGAAAGAGGCCATTTTATCGACCGGTCAGATAAAATAACAGTTTGAACAATATTTTTAATGAGTACTATATCGACGTCTGTCGTTGCACCGTCCGCAGCTCGTGGTCGTGCGGCAGCGTTCTCGCTTCCAACGCCCGGGTTCCCGGGTTCGATTCCCGGCGGGGTCAGGGATTTTCTCTGCCTCGTGATGACTGGGTGTTGTGTGATGTCCTTAGGTTAGTTAGGTTTAAGTAGTTCTAAGTTCTAGGGGACTGATGACCATAGATGTTAAGTCCCATAGTGCTCAGAACCATTTGAACCGTTTTTTTTATCGTTGCACCACTACTTGAAAAGTCTTCGTTTGGGATGATTTCATTACACATTGCCACCATAAAGCTGAAAATATCTTCCGAAAAAGTGTCTTATGACTCTTAGAACACACAGCTCATACGTCGTTCTAGTTTTTCCCGCGTATAATTAATGCCTCATCAGACAGCAGATATGAAACTTTCAGTCTAATTGTTCTGTTATTTTTTACGTTGTTCAAGATCCAATCGAAAAGAATGTTCGCTAACGAAGGACACATACTGCGATGCCTGTAGGAAACTGCTCGCTTACTACTGACAATTTTTTTAGATAAACAACTAATAAAAAATATCATGGCAGTAAAATACGTTATGAAATTCGAAAATTATTAATGAAACTTAGGATTCTACATGACTTCAATAAGAATCGAACCTACAGTAAAACTACTTTTCCGCTACTCTTTTTGGACGAAGGTAACATACGAGCATACTGTTTCAACTACAGACAATACGTTTTTAACACGCATGTCTAGCTTCTTCCCTGTCCTTCTCCATAAAGAATTTTATATTTTCAGCTAAGTTATCTCCTTGGTTGGAATTCAGCGGTGTTATCAGACAAGGCAAAAAAAAATTAAATGGAAAAAAAATTATTAATCCGAAGAAATACATTCTACGAGATTAAAACTGAATTTATTTCAGATGATTATAAATAAGTACTTCAGTGCTTCAACAGAACTGGTCTAATTACTATTGATACATTTTATTTAGTTACTGCCCTGGTTGTATCATCTAAATAGCAACATAAATGGGAAAAATGACAAAACAATTACAATATCTGATTTTGACCATATATTTGACTCGGTGTGTATAAGCACAAGTATTTATTTCCTGGCTGGCAGGGATGGCCGAGCGGTTGTAGGTGCTACAGTCTGGGACCGCAACCGACATCGTTAAAGAGAGCACAGTGTGGCTCAGTCTAAGGAAGACGTCATAGGTACTTACAATATCGTTCCAACGAATTCCGAGAAAAAGCTAATAGAAACTAAAAGCCTTTGCCATATGGTAATTTGAATTTGTAACTAGATTTCTTAAAGTTCTGTGTTTAATAATGTGCAATGCTGTGAGATTCGATACCATAGTCAAGATATTGTAGACCAGGGGTGGCCAAAATTCGGCTCGCCCGCCATGCCCGGGCACGAGTGCGAAAGCACGCACTTTCGCTTCACGTTTCCCCCACCGCCGCGCCACGCTGTCTGAACGTGTGGAGGGGGTAGAGGGGAACACTACGAACGTGCCGCATTTAATGGCAGATCACTCGCACTGCATAGTATTTGCCTTTGTAATTTACGTTTCTCAATAACGTAAGTTACAAACAAAACAAACTTTCAGTATTACTTACTTATTTTTAGCGTACTGCATCATAATATAATTTTATCCGCTAAAAAATGTCGGCATACTGACAGACACGGACAATTTCAGAGAGTTTCGCACGCAAGTTGAACATAACTTGATTAATTTAGTTTTACAACTGGAAAAAAATCTTCCACACAAGTATGTTGATCGAAATATTGTGGCACTTTTGCAATGTCATTATGGAGACGTGGAAACTCTAGCTAGGGAAAGCAATGTATACGTCCTGTTCGGTTTAGGGTAAAAAGATTTGTCAATAAAACTGGAATTACTTTGTAGATCAATCTGTTACGTCGGTATATCCAAAGGGGTGTTTTCAACCGAAACGGCAAACGCGCTTAAAAACAACACGAAAACAGATGTCCGATTGACACTGTTCTCCAAATCTTTATATAACTACCCATGTAGTCCTTGCAAAGACAATATGATTTCTTCACACCTCACGTTTCCTTTAACATCAGTGAGCATAGGGAAGTGTACTGTATTTGCCAAAATCTGTCCGTTCTACAAAGAGATTTTCTTTTTAAATGCATCCCCAACAAATCGGAAGTGATTTTGGAATGTCTTGCTGTGGGCAGTGTGCAGCCAAGTACACTTAAATTGCGAGGTCTGCAATCAATTCCGGATGTTATAATTTTCCTTCCTGTACTCCTTTTTCCTTCATAAATTCAACAACAGCGAGTTTTAAATCGAAAAATCGCTCCAGCCATGCTCCTGAACTTAATCACGTACTTTGCAGTAAGACATGAAGTAGTCTTCGTTCAGTTACACTGAAATCGATTGCAACTGAGAGTGGAATAATGAGCACGATTTCAGAAATCTTACTATTCGTACGACCTATTTCTTCACGTGCTCCAGGCCTGAGAATTTAGCACAGAGTGCTTTTTTATGTACAGAACAGTGAATCCGGTCTGTCGATCGTTGTAATTTTTTGCTCTTTCATTGTCAACTAAACCTGACAATTCTGTGTGGCATTGTAATGTCGTTTCACAGCAAATACGCAGTCCTTGTCGTTGTGCAAATTGATTTATCATACCCTCTCTTCTGTCATTGTCATTCGTTTTAAAGGATTGCAACGATAGATCGGTAGCTGCCTCTTTTTGTGCAAACGGCATTTGCACCTGTGAACGTACTTCATACCACAAACAGACAGCCGAGGTTAAAAAGCGCTGACAGCACGATTCTGCCGAGCTCAGAGCTGTGCTGACCGCAAAATGCCGCACTGCCCATGCTAAATGGAATATTGCGCTGTTCCGGGTACCTCCGATAGCGACCGAACAAAGGCGAGTGACAAGCCAGACGTTGGCCAGTCCGTGGCCCTCACACGCTGCGCCTGTGAAGATCGGCACCCCGTGGTCGGCCCTTGTGGGGCGGCGGGTGGAATTACTTGTTGTTAAATGTTCCTATTATTTATGCAGTCTTTTGCCGTTCTCAACACTGGCTCTCTAACTACAATATTGGCAACCAGAAAGTGATTAGCAAAACGTGAAGCCTGTAATTAGAATTCCTAGTACCCACTTCATCTGAGAAATACATTTATAGCTACAGCTTATAGCTCTGAGGAATTAGGAGATTGTCTGGGATTCATAATCAAAAACGATTCTCTATAAAAGGTTCACTATATTCTGAAAGTCACAGACCAAAAAGAATCCACACAATCCAACTACCAGAGCAGTTCAGAGTCTAATGCGCTGATGCAACTACAACTGTTCAAATTAAATGTTTAAGTGAATGCTCGCCATAATTTGATGATAATGTTCATCAAACGCCACGCTAAATAATGGTAGAATGTTTGTCCCGTGGTGGCACGTGAAAATACGACATACGCAAACTGAAGATAGATCATTAAAGTCATCCCAGAATTAACACTTCACTCGAAAACGATTTCATGGTTACGCGTATCCCGAGTAACTTATTACGGCATCCGAGGCTGTTTAGAACAATGATACCGACGCGACGCGACTCCCAGCACAGGTGGTGTGCTATTCAGCGTCTGGAGAGAACTGGGGCCTTTATCTCTCGCGCAGCGTTCTTATATATAAAGCCGCGGTGCGGACGGCTAAGGGAACGCCTGATCAAATCCGCTCTCCCGACTAGCCGCTGGGCTAGTAATGCACCACTTTAAGTCATCGAATAAATCATTGCTTCCTTTGCTGATGGCCGATGAAGCTCTCAATTTAAATGTGCAATCAGCACACAGGTAAGTAATCATAATAAAAGTCTGACGTGGCTAAGTCAAATATTTTGGGCGAGAGAATTAATTTAATTACACTACACGCAGTAGACGAGCTCTGAACTTGCCCTTTGGAGATACGCTATCGCTATAGTTTTATAGTTATTCAATTGAAACTTCTCACATCTTTATGATTATAGCGGATCTCCCTTGTACTTAAATTTAAACATCCTAGCCTTATTTATTCGCCTACTTAATCTATCTAGCTTCCTTAATTTTTAAGACAAAAACTAGAAAATCATGAATTTCAACTAAAATTTTAATTTGTGAGATCCAGAATACAGTTTATACTACATTATTATGCAAAAGGAATCTAAACACAAATTTTTAAGTTTCTAGCTCTTTTCTGTTGCGCCAATGATTTTTACAGAAAAACGTCCAAATTTCGAAAATGGTTAAAGTTATTGAACTGACATTCAACACATATTGATTTAGTATTACTCCTGACATGCTAGAAACGTTTCAGGTTATTTACTTGATTTTTAAAGTATTGCGCAACATTTATGACGTCAGAGCTAGGTACAGCGGACTAGGCTGGCACACAATGGAAAGACTGATGGGAATTTTATACGGATTGAGTGGGCTGCTTCCCTACACCCTGTTTAGACAATCAACTTCACCGATTAAGGTTCGTGCAGTACTTGCAGAACCTGTTGCCAAAGTCCAGCAGTTATGGTCATTTGCCTGCATACTGGTTAGAAGCTAAAGACGCTGCACATTCTTCACGATTAGTGGTACACTGCATGCAATAAACTTTATGTTGGTCGGTGTTCGGGACAAGGCGATGTTGATGCCGGCGTAAAGAGTTATCTCTATTTTGATTATTTTTGATCTCTATGTACATAAATGATTTGTCGGACAGGGTGGGCAGCAATCTGCGGTTGTTCGCTGATGACACCGTGGTGTACAGTAAGATGTCGAAGAAGATAAAACACGACTTAGAAAAAATTTCCCGTTGGTGTGATGAATGGCAGGTAGCCTTAGATGTGGAGAAATGTAAGTTAATGCGGATGACTAGGAAGATCAAACATACAGGAAGGTCCACTGATCGTAACCGGGCCAAATATCTCACGAAATAAGCGTCAAACGAAAAAACTACAAAGAACGAAACTTGTCTAGCTTGAAGGGGGAAACCAGATGGCGCTATGGTTGGCCCGCTAGATGACGCTGCCATAGGTCAAACGTATATTAACTGCGTTGTTTTAAAATAGGAACCCCATTTTTATTAAGTATTCTTGTAGTACGTAAAGAAATACGGATGTTTTAGTTGGACCACTTTTATCGCTTTGTGATAGATGCCGCCGTAATAGTCACAAACATATGGCTGACAGTTTTAGACGAACAGTAGGTAACAGGTAGGTTTTTTAAATTAAAATACAAAACGTAGGTAGCTTTGAACACTTTATTTCGGTTGTTCCAATATGATACATGTACGTCTGTGAACTTATTATTTCTGAGAACGCATGCTGTTACAGCGTGATTACCTGTAAATACCACATTAATGCAATAAATGCTCAAAACGTTGTCCGTCAACCTGAGTGCATTTGGCGATAAAAAAATGACTCTGAGCACTATGGGACTCAACTGCTGTGGTCATCAATGCCCTAGAACTTAGAACTACTTAGACCTAACTAACCTAAGGACATCACACACATCCATGCCCGAGGCAGGATTCGAACCTGCGACCGTAGCGGTCGCGCGGCTCCAGACTGTAGCGCCTACAACCGCTCGGCGACTCCGGCCGGCCGTGCATTTGGCAATACGTGTAGCGACATTCCTTCCAACAGCGAGTAGTTCGCCTTCCGTAATGTTCGCACATGCATTGCATGTTGTCAGGCGTTGTCGGTGGATCGCTATAGCAAATATCCTTTAACTTTCCCCACAGAAAGAAATCCGGAGACCTCAGATCCGGTGAA
The DNA here is from genome assembly GCF_021461395.2 of Schistocerca americana. Taxonomy (NCBI): domain Eukaryota; kingdom Metazoa; phylum Arthropoda; class Insecta; order Orthoptera; family Acrididae; genus Schistocerca; species Schistocerca americana. The sequence continues at coordinate 786,884,690 of NC_060122.1, read as the reverse complement.
CGTGTGGGCCATGGCAAGGTGCTTCGACGACCAATCCACTTGTCATCAAATATGCTATTCAATACCGCTTCAACCGCACGCGAGCTATGTGCCGGTCATCCTTCATGTTGGAAGTACATCGCAGTTCTGTCATGCAGTGAAACATCTTCTGGTAACATCGGTACAACATTACGTAGGAAATCAGTATACATTGCACCATTTAGATTGTCATCGACAAAATGGAGGCGAATTATTCTTCCTCCCATAATGCCGCACCATACATTAACCCGCCAAGGTCGCTGATGTTCCACTTGTCGCAACCATCGTGGATTTTTCGTTGCTCAATAGAGCATATTATGCCGGTTCACGTTACCACTGTTGATGAATGACGCTTCGTCGCTAAATAGAACGCGTGCAAAAAATCTGTCATCGTCCCGTAATTTCTCTTGTGCCGAGTGGCAGAATTGTACACGACGTTGAAAGTCAGGTCCTGGTGCATAGAAATATGGTACGGGTGCAATCGATGTTGATGTAGCATTCTAAACTCCGACGTTTTTGAGATTCCCAATTCTCGCGCAATTTGTCTGCTAATAATGTGCGGATTAGCCGCGACAGCAGTTAAAACACCTACTTGGGCATCATCATTTGCTTCAGGTCGTGGTTGACGTTCCACATGGGGCTGAACACTTCCGGTTTCCTTAAATAACGTAACTATCCGGCGAACGGTCCCGACGCTTGGTTGATGTCGTCCAGGATACCGAGCAGCATACGTAGCACACGCCCGTTGGGCATTTTGATCACAACAGCCATACATCAACACGATATCGGCGTTTTCCGCAGTTGGTAAACGGTCCATTTTAACACGGGTAATGTATGACGAAGCAAATACCGTCCGCACTGGCGGAATGTTACGTGATACCACGTACTTATACGTTTGTGACTATTACAGTGTCATTTATCACAAAGCGAAAAAAGTGGTCCAACTATTCATATTTCTTTACGTACTACACGAACATGTAAAAAAAATGGGGGTTCGTATTTTAAAAAACCCTGTTGATATCCGTTTGACCTATGGCAGCGCCATCTAGCGGGCCAACCATAGCGCCATCTGGTTTCCCCCTTCAAGCTAGACGAGTTTCGTTGTTTGTAGTTTTTTCGTTTGATGCTTATTTCGTGAAATATTTGGCCCGGTCACTATCAATGGACCACCCTGTATAATGTTACGATACAGTATTACCAGTGTCCTGCTTGACACAGTCAAGTCGTTTAAACGTCTGAGTGTAACGTTGCAAAGCGATATGAAATGGAACGAGCGTGTGACAACTGTGGTAGGGAAGGCAAACGGTCGACTTCAGTTTATTGGGATAATTTTAGGAAAGAGTGGCCCATCGGAAAGGGAGACTGCGTGTAGGACACTGGTGCGACTATTCTTGAGTTCTGCTCGAGTGTTTGGGATCCGTACCAGGTCGGTTGAAAGGAAGACATCGAAGGAATTCAGAGGCGGGGTGCTAGATTTGTTACGGTAGGTTCGAACAAGACGTAAGTGTTAGTGACATACTTCCGGAACTCAAATGGGAATCTCTGGAGGAAAGGCGACGTTCGTTTCGAAAAACACTGTTGAGAAAATTTAGAGAACCGGAATTTGAAGCTGATTACCGAACGATTTTACTATCGCCAACATACCTTGCGCCAAAGGACCACGAAGATAAGGCACGAAAATTTAGGGCTCATACGGGGGCATATAGAGAGTCGTTTTTCCCTCGCTCTGCGAGTGGAATAGGGAAGAAAATTACTAATATTGGTACAGGGTACCCTCCGCCACGCACCATACGGTGGCTGGCTCAGTATCTATGTAGATGTAGATGTACATGTAGATTATTGCTTTGCGTAAGCAAAAATCTCAGAAGATATTTTAAATGATTATGTGAGCGATAAATAATATCCCTATCTCCAACAGATACTCGAATAGCCGTCTGCGGGAGACGAAAAACTTCGTAGTAGTCTAACACAAGGCCGCTCAGCAAAGTCGATCGGGAGCGCGGAGCCGCGAGAAGCAAACAGAGCGACAGGCGCGAGCAACGGAAACAGCAGTGTGCGGGCCGTATCGGGCCAGCGTCCCAGCCCGCCGTCAGCGCGTTTAGATGTGGCAGGAGCAGCTAGCAGCTCTGAACACCAGGCCCTCAGCACCATCTTGTTTCAATGCTGCGTGAGAGGATCTGTACCTTTATACTGAACACGATGGTCGAGTAAAACGTTTAGTGTGTCACAAAGTATTAAACCACATCAAGAAATTCAATTTAAGAGGTTCTTATGCAGTAAAACCCGCGGCAGAGTACGAGAAATATGTCTACGACGAACGAAAGGCAATTATCATTGAACTGAAAGCAAGCTTTTCAAAACAATTAAGTTACTTAATAATAAGTTTTGGTTGTAATACGAGGGGCGTTTGAAAAGCCCGCGCAAAAATAAAAACTACTTACGTGTTTGGGGTACACCTTTTTTATTTTTCAACATAGTCTCCTTTTTAAGAGTTATACACTGCGTCCAACGCTGTTCTAATTTGTTGATCCCTTCCAAATAATGGGGATTATCCAAGTCTGCAAAATAGCTGTTAGTTGCTGCAATCACCTTCTCGTCTGAATAAAATCTTTGTCCCGCCAGCCATTTCTTCAAATTAAGCAACAAATAGTAGTCCGAGGGAGCCAAGTCTGGAGAATAGGGGGATGTGAAACGAGTTTGAATCCTATTTTCATTAATTTTGCGACCACAACTGCTGAGGTGTGTGCTGGTGCATTGTCGTGATGGAAAAGGACCTTTTTGCGGTCCAGTCGCCGGCGTTTTTCTTGCAGCTCGGTTTTCAAACGGCCCAATAACGATGAATAATATCCACCTGTAATAGCTTTACCCTTTACGAGATAGTCGATGAGGATTATCCCTTGCGAATCGGAAAAGACAGTCGCCATAACCTTTCCGGCCAAAGGGATGGTCTTCGCCTTTTTTGGTGCAGATTCTCCTTGGTAACCCATTGTTTCGATTGTTCTTTGGTCTCAGGAGTATAGTAATGTATTCATGCTTCATCCGCAGTCATGAAACGACGCTTTAAGCCCTGCGGATTCATCCTGAACAGCTACAAACCATCCTTGCAACACTTCACACGATTCCGTTTGTGGTTAAGCGTGAGCAATCGCGGAACCCATCTTCTGGATAGCTTTCTTATGTCCAAATGTTTATGCAAAATATTATGAACCCGTTCATTCGAGATGCCCACAGCACTGGCAATCACACGCACCTTAACTCTTCTGTCATTCATCACCATATCATGGATTTTATCAATGATTTCCGGAGTCGTAACCTCCACAGGGCGTCCAGAAAGTTCAGCATCACTTGTGCCCATATGGCCACTCCGAAAATTGTGAAACCACTTATAAACTGTTCTAATGGAACGTGCAGAGTCACCGTAATGTTTATCAAGCTTCTCTTTAGCCTCCTGAGGCGTTTTGCCTTTCATAAAGTAATGTTTAATCACCACACGAAATTCTTTTTCGTCTATTTTTTGACAATCACACGACTTCCTTCATTCACACGAATGCCAAACACAAATAAATGGACCAATATGACTGAAAATTGGTGTGTGTTCTTTCCAAAGATGCTACTAACTAAACATTACCTCGATGCGAGCCGGTGGTGCCGTCTCCCGGACTTTGCACGGACTTTTCAAACGCCCCTCGTATAGTGGCAATGGAAGGAATAAGAAAACTGCTTCGTTTCAACAATTACCACGTCAGTTTTGAGAGCACATGCTACTGATATTATTTTATAAAAATACTTCATATAATTTGCAGGACGTTGATCATCCTGGAAGATACTATACTGTGAGAATTAGCCACAGTATTTCTCATCAGACAGCTGTGCACTTGAAGCCATTCGTTGAAGGTTTTTTTTTCTATTAAAGCAAGCCTTTTAATAGCGGCGGAAGAGATGTGCCCACAACTGGTTCCGTAGCTACAGTGCGTATCATTTTCTCGAGATACTGTAATGCGCCGAACTGAAAAATTGGCGGAAGATTTGGAGGCTCAGCTGTCAATAAATACTAAAGACAATGTTGTATTTTATTTGTCTTTGCATGACTTTTCGATTTGCCAGACACACCACAGCTGGTATTTTTCATTAGGAGAGTAAGCAAAATTCCCGGAAGTTCGGCCGGCCGGAGTGACCGAGCGCTTCTAGGCGCTACAGTCTGGAACCGCGCGACCGCTACGGTCGCAGGTTCGAATCCTGCCTCGGGCATGGATGTGTGTGATGTCCTTAGGTTAGTTAGGTTTAAGTAGTTCTAAGTTCTAGGGGACTGATGATCTCAGCAGTTAAGCCCCATAGTGCTCAGAGCCATTTTTTTAACCGGAAGTTCGCGAGGAGATGTTATATCTGATGCCACTGAAGGGCACAACAACAGGTCAGGACGTGTTCGACGCACTTGAAGCGATTATGGAGAAGTTTGGTCTGTAGAGGGAATTACTAGCTTCTGTAGCAACAGACTGTGCTCCAGCTATGACTGGCGAAATCAGTGGCTGAGAAAAATGAAGAATCATGATCTCCTGGTTATCCTTATACGTTGCCTGATTCATCAACAACAAAACTGTCAAACTGAATAATGTAATGAGCCTGGTTGTTAAAAATACTAATTCTATTCGAGTAAAAGGATGCAATCATCGCTTGTTCAAAGCGTTTCTGTACTATGTCTGTTGTGATTATCGACATTTACCTTATCACTGTGAGATTCGCTGGCTCAGTGCTGCTAATTTCCTGGAACGGTACATGGAACTGTGCCAACAAATATCGTTACTCACTGAAATGAAGGGAAAAAGTGTCTCTGAACTGTCGGTTGATAAATGGATATGTGATTTATCCTTTTTAACTAATTTCACAGGGATCTTCACGACTACTGAATGTCACTTCAGTGGAAGATATTCTAATCCTCCATTTCTGTGGCAAAATAAAGGCATATGAGATGAAGCTATCTCTCTCGGAAACGCAGCTGGAGGATAGAAACGTCCATTACTTTCCTAAACTGTCTCCAAATGGAAGTCGTAGAACTTCAGGGCGATTCAGAATTGAAAGACAGATATTAGAGCAGAAAAATTAAGTGACTTTTATGAACATTCATTACAGAAGCGTTATCCAAAACTTCATAGATATGCATCACGGATGCTTAGTCCGTTCGGATCAACGTAATATTGTGAGCATTTCTTTTCCCTGATGAAACTGTATAAAACGCAACTGAGATGCTCCATATTAAATAACCATCGAAAATGTGTTTTGTGACTGAGATGTAGTGAATCAATCATTCCAGACATTGAAGCTCTAACGCAAAGAAAAGTAAATAAACGTAGAAAGCAAAAACAGAAAATTGGGGTGAATTAATTTTGTACATTTTCTTCGTTATTTCGTTTCTTAGACTTGTCTTCCAGTTTGGTATAATCTATTACCTTTCGTTTTTAGTACTTACTTGCATTCATTTTGTCCTTTTTTACTTACTGACAGTTTTGGGTCCTTAAAAAATTTCTTGCATCGAACAATAAGTAATTTGAAAAAATGGTTCAAATGGCTCAGAGCACTATGGGACTTAACATCTATTGTCATCAGTCCCCTAGAACTTAGAACTACTTAAACCTAACTAACCTAAGGACAGTACACAACACCCAGCCATCACGAGGCAGAGAAAATCACTGACCCCGCCGGGAATCGAACCCGGGAACCCGGGCGTGGGAAGCTAAGTAATTTGAACGTATAGTCTTGTGTCCAATGTTGTCCAAACAGTATAACAACTTAGCGAGTGTTCTGTACTTTCTCAATGCACTTGAATCACAAACCGTTTATGTCAGTGCGATAGTATATATTTTGTGCATAGCACAGGAATGATCGAAAAGTCGTCTTTCTGTTGAAAACCATTTATAACTTAATCATTCGGTGGTAAACAATTAACATGCAGGTAATGAATATCATATTGAGTTTCCCAGCTTCCGGTTAGCGATGACGGATAATGCATGCAGTCACTTAAATTTTTTTCACATATTTTGTACAATCACAGCCAATAACTTAAAGTTCAGTTTCATTTCATTTGATTAAGAAAGTTGTTAGCGTTAAAGGACTTCTTTAGGTATTTCGGTTTATTCCTCAAACATCCCGCATACGTGTCAGCTCCTAGTAGTGCACCGAAATATGAGAAAGCGTACTTTAATGATCGGACGTGTTTGATTAAGCTATGACGTGTTTAAGAAATTACCTCTTGTACAGAGCGAAGCATCCCTTCAACAGTTGTCTCCTGCGCCGAACTAAAGACGTGTTTTTCTGAGAGGACAAAGTCTCCCTATAACACATTAGCGATCTAAGGAGTCGTAAGTAAAAATAATCAACTCCCTATCAAAGCGCGGTAGTTTTATTATTTCTTTTTGAAGACGCTATCAGAGCTGTCATGGTAAATTACTGATAACGTACTTAACATTACTGCTTAATATTATATACTAACATTTTACATATGTAAGTAAAACTACGACCAGTCACACGCCCTTAAAACTCACATAGATAATCTATGTCTGTCCTCCAGAATGAGATTTTCACTCTGCAGCGGAGTGTCTGTCCTGCTTTGATACTGTCATGACCTCTCGTCAACACGTGAAGGCCTTCTCTAGCTTTACGACATCGCGCTGAGATACTAATATTAAATCCTGCCAGCAGTAATACGTTGTATCATTAAAACTCTCGATGAGCCATCATAAGCGTCCAAAATTATATCAGCTAATTTCAGCCCTGCTCTAGGAGCATCTGCATTATAAATAAACGCTCGGGTTCTATCTTAATACTGTAACAATAAGTAACTCACCTATTAACCACATATATTTGTCATTTCTAGGGCAAATTCTGACGTATGTTAGTTTTGGCCGGCCGCGGTGGCCGAGCGGTTCTAGGCGCTCCAGTCTGGAACCGCGCGACCGCTGCGGTCGCAGGTTCGAATCCTGCCTCGGGCATGGATGTGTGTGATGTCATTAGGTTAGTTAGGTTTAAGTAGTTCTAAGTTCTAGTGGACTGATGACCTCAGATGTTGTCCCATAGTGCTCAGAGCCATTAGAACCATTTTGTTAATTTTGGAGAGTCTTCTTGTCGTAACGCACAGCCGATAGTGAACCTGTGTAACCGAAAAACAACGACCAATCGCTGCACATTCAACCATATATTTGATAATTCTCCGTTTTACATGCTTTGGTATTGCCTCATACTGGTCCTTCTGCCAACACATCACGGCCTCTTCCAATACCTCAGACATCGTCCTCAAACGTAGACGTTACATCCAGTCCAAAATGTCTTGTACGTTCATCATTAAAAATTTTCGTTTACTTTCATAAGTGTCTAAAATACTACCAGCTTTGCATCAACGCTGCTACAGGTAGTGAAACAATCACGATTACTGCATTGTTATTACACGCTGGTGTACTTTCGATTATAATGTAAAGGTACGTTTACATCTGACAGTTGTTGCATGTTATTTGTGTCAGACAGAAACCGTGTCTCATGTAAACAACGAAGAATTTATGTCGACATATATTGCTAACATTTATATATGTGTCGTCACATCTATACTAACAGATGTAAACACCATTTATCTGCAAGTTCAATCTCGTCCGACATATATCGCAGAAATTGACTGCCCATCTACATTTCTGGCACTAAGCAATAAGTTTCGCGTGAACATAGATGATAAGCAAGAGTGATTAAAAGTTGAGTAATTAATTAAAAAGTACCACAGTAACCTGAATTATGGGAAATGTAAAGTTATAATGTACTCTCTTTTTAAAGCTGACAAAACTGCTGCGCGAACTTCAAGAAAACGAAGGTTTATTATATATTTCGCTGTTCCGAATTAAGAACTAAGGATTGCGTGAGAATCAACTGTAAACAAATAATGTTCAGTTTCAGACAATATAATTTTAACAAGCATTTCGTGGACTAAAATAAATAAATAAAACCAAGTAGTAGCATTTGTACCTGCTTAACTGATGTCAAAAACCCTAATGTTATGGAAAGTTGTTCTGTTACGCTGACAGCTTTTCTGAATTTGGTGTCTGGTTTTGATATGAGTGGACGAATTTTAGGAGCAAGCTTTTCGATATCAACTGCTTTTCTACTTAGTAGATTCGAAAACTGCGATGGATCCTCAATACAGAGCTCAAAAATAGACTGTAGTCATAGACGTTTCCGCGTCTCACGACGCACTCCCGGACTCACAAGAAACGTTTCTTCTTCTTCTTCTTTTTCTTCTTATGTGACGTGTTTCGAATAATTACAAAGGCCACAATTTTGTGTTTCGATGCTTTCAATATGGCAGGAATAGGGAAGGGATGTACGACACAGGGCACTTTTGTGTGTATCATGCAATAACTTGAAACATCCCCTTAGAAAAACTTATAAATGACTGTGCCGGTAAACCTCTTACGTTATTTGATTTTCAAACAGCCGATCAAAACTGAACGAACTGAGAGATTTCTCTCAAAAAATGGTTCTTAACATCTGAGGTCATCAGTCCCCTAGAACTTAGAACTACTTAAACCTAACTAAACTAAGGACATCACACACATCCATGCCCGAGGCAGGATTCGAACCTGCGACCGTAGCGGTTGCGCGGTTCCAGACTGAAGCGCCTAGAACCGCTCGGCCTCACTGGCCGGCCACATTTCTCTCTTTACTTATTCTGATTAACATAAAACTGACACACTTTTTTTTTTTTTTTTTTTTAGCCGCGACGCAATCTGACTTTCAATAATCCCTACAAAAGAGAGTGAGTGCCAATACCGCCAGCTAAATATAAGATTCTAACTATTGGAGGTACTAACTACTGATAGGCATAGTTAGCAAATGAAAGATTTTGATAATGAACAAACAATGTATTTACCTTAATAGTGTTCAAAAGTCATTATATATGTATATATCAGTTCAAGACATCCGGTCTTACCAAATTTCGTTTTTCTGACGGACACACGTCCAGATCATCCGCTCTTTAAACTCTGCCGTGTATATCCCCACACCCACCACTGCTGGCGGCTCCATCTCGTGGTCGTGCGGTAGCGTTCTCGCTTCCCACGCCCGGGTTCCCGGGTTCGATTCCCGGCGGGGTCAGGGATTTTCTCTGCCTCGTGATGGCTGGGTGTTGTGTGCTGTCCTTAGGTTAGTTAGGTTTAAGTAGTTCTAAGTTCTAGGGGACTGATGACCATAGATGTTGAGTCCCATAGTGCTCAGAGCCATTTGAACCATTTGCTGGCGGCTCACCTCCAACTGCACAATGCTACTCGCTGTTCACATCCAACTGCCCAACACTACAATAGCGAAAATTCCAACAATGCAAACCAGCCACAGACTGCAGACAGCGCAGCCAGTGATTTTCATACAGAGCGCTGCGTGGCGTTACCGACATGAAAACTTAAGCAGCCTACTTCATACGTAAACGTAGCTATGCGAGCAGTTGATTTATTACGAATTATAGAATTTCGGTAACTGTCAGATACATTTCAATGACATTCGTGTCAGTATGTAAACAGTCAAGGCGATTAACCGCGCGAGTCTGGAGATATGTTTCCGGTGGGGAGTGTCAGATGTGAACGCACCTTAACAACAGGTAACTCACCTACTAACGACACGAATTCGCCATCGCTCGGCCGCAGTCGGGCGCGTGCCTAGGACGGAGGGCCTCGCTACGCGGCTGGCTGCCCTGCCCGGTCTCTCGCGCTCGCGATGTTCCGCCGTGGTCAGGGCGCTACGCGAGTCCCGCTGTGTCGGCGCTGCACGTGGGACCGCCAGCGGCAGACTGCCCGCTGCGCGGACGCCGCTGCCGCCGCCGCCGCCGACGCCGCCTCAGCTGACGCGGCAGCCGGCGCCGGCGCCTCACAGCGCCCCCGCCGCCGCCCCCAGCGGCGGCCTCCGCCACTCTCTTGGCCCCGTGCCGTGACGTGCCGGGCCGCTGTGAATGGAGGAGGAGTGCGCGTACTCAGTCAGCCTTCTGAGGCCTTAACTGCCTCGAAAGCGCGTCACTGTGCAAATGAGCGTCTTCCATCCTATTCACTGTCACAGGCGTTTTTTTCCGGCATCTTACTCATGTAGCGTGCACAAAGAGCGACGTTGAAAACTACTGTTACATTACTGGCAAATAAAAATTGCTACACCAAGAAGAAATGCAGATGATAAACGGGTATTCATTGCACAAATATACTATACTACAACTGACATGTGATTACATTTTCAAGCAATTTGGGTGCATAGATCCTAAAAAATCAGTACCCAAATAACCACCTCTGGCCGTAATAACTGCCTTGATATGCCTGGGCATTGAGTCAAACAGAGCTTGGATGGCGTGTGCAAGCACAGTTGCCCATGCAGCTTCAAGAGTAGTGACTGGCGTATTGTGACGAGCCAGTTGCTCGGCCACCATTGACCACATGTTTTCAATTGGTGAGAGAGCTGGAGAATGTGTTGGCCAGGGCAGCAGTCCAACATTTTCTGTATCCAGAAAGGCCCGTAAAGCACCTGCAACATGCGGTAGTGCATTATCCTGCTGAAATGTAGGGTTTCGCAGGGATCGAATGAAGGCTACATCCACGGGTCGTAACACATCTGAAATGTAACGTCCACTGTTCAAAGTGCCGCCAATGCGAAAAAGAGTTGACCGAGACGTGTAACCAGTGTTACCCAATACCATCACGCCGGGTGATACGCCAGCATGGCGATGACGAATACACGCTTCCAATGTGCATTGACCGCGATGTCGCCAGACACGGATGCGACCATCACGATGCTGTAAACAGAACCTGGAGTCATCCGAAAAAATGACGTTTTGCCATTCGTGCACCCAGATTCGTCGTTAAATATACCATCGCCGGCGCTCCTGTCTGTGATGCAGCGACAAGGGTAACCGCAGCCAAGGTCTCCGAGCTGATAGTCCACGCTGCTGCAAACGTCTCCGAACTGTTCGCGCAGGTGGTTGTTGTCTTGCAAACGTCCGCATCTGTTGACTCAGGGGTCGAGACGTGGCTGCACGATCCGTTACAGCCATGCGGATTAGATGCCTGTCATCTCGACTGCTAGTGGTACGAGCCCATTGGGATCCAGCACGGCGTTCCGTATTACCCTCCTGAACCCACCGATTCCATATTCTGCTAACAGTCATTGGATCTCGACCAACGCGTGCAGCAATGCCGCGATACGATAAACGGCAATCGCGATAGGCGGAAACTTGACGGTACGCATTCCTCCTCCTTACCCGAGGCATCACTACAACGTTTAACCAGGCAACGCCGGTGAACTGCTGTTTGTGTATGAGAAATCGGTTGGAAACTTTCCTCAAGTCAGCACGTTGTAGGTGTCGCCACCGGCGCCAACCTTGTGTGAATGCTCTGAAAAGCTAATCATTTGCATATTACAACGTCTTCTTCCTGTCGGTTAAATTTCCCGTCTGTAGCAAGTCATATTCGTGATGTAGCAATTTTAATGGGCTGTAGTATACGTATAACAGTGGCCGTCAAACTGCGACCCGCCGGCCGCACGAGGCCCGAACCGACATTCGTGCGTTCTCGTGTTTTTATAATGATACTGTAAAAAGGCAATATAACGCGGTTGTCGGGAGACATTCTTTACTCTCGTTTATTCCTTAACCGCGATATATCGAGGCTGATCCGCGTAATCACAAACTACGCTTGAAAAGTTCTGGAGAACCCACAATGTAATTTTATACATACTGCACTATGTTGTTGTTGTGGTCTTCAGTCCTGAGACTGGTTTGATGCAGCTCTCCATGCTACTCTATCCTGTGCAAGCTTCTTCATCTCCCAGTACCTACTGCAACCTACATCCTTCTGAATCTGCTTAGTGTATTCATCTGTTGGTCTCCCTCTACGAATTTTACCCTCCACGCTGCCCTCCAACACTAAATTGGTGATCCCTTGATGCCTCACAACATGTCCTACCAACCGATCCCTTCTTCTGGTCAAGTTGTGGCACAAACTTCTCTTCTCCCCAATCCTATTCAATACTTCCTCATTAGTTATGTGATCTACCCATCTAATCTTCAGCGTTCTTCTGTAGCACCACATTTCGAAAGCTTCTATTCTCTACTTGTCCAAACTATTTATCGTCCATGTTTCACTTCCATACATGGCTACACTCCATACAAATACTTTCAGAAATGACTTCCTGACAGTTAAATGTATACTCGATGTTAACAAATTTCTCTTCTTCAGAAACGCTTTCCTTGCCATCGCCAGTCTACATTTTATATCCTCTCTACTTCGACCATCATCAGTTATTTTGCTCCCCAAATAGCAAAACTCCTTTACTACTTTAAGTGTCTCATTTCCTAATCTAATTCCCTCAGCATCACCCGACCTAATTCGACTACATTCCATTATCCTCGTTTTGCTATTGTTGATGTTCATCTTATCATGCATTGAAATTTAAAGAACGTTAGAAAAAAAATTCAAAAAGCTACCAAATGGGGGTACAGCAATTAGATAAATTCCCCTCAAACGTCGACCAAACACTCCAGTTCGCGACATACTAATAAGCTTCCCTGACATAGAGAGCCCACTGAAAGATTTGAAAGCAAATAAGTCAGCAGGTCCAGATGGAATCCCAATTATGTTATACAAAGAATACTGTACATCATTGTACAACACCCTCATTGGCATTGTAGGGAGAAGGAAGTACTTCTCTGGACGATATCACTATTGGCATTGTAGCGAGAAGGAAGTACTTCTCTGGACGATATCACTAACCTGGTGTCTTGCTGCTTCGGCAAGTCCCTCGTCAGACAGTAGTAGCGGTCAGCCGCCAGGTTCCATGTAGGTGGTGATCCTGCTGAAGTGCAGTGTTTACGGATGCCAGTTGTTAATTCTCAACAACGTTTGAACTATACTTGTTTTAATACTGAAATTGCTTTGTCACACACGTCAGAGAATCAGTATTTGCAATATGGCGGCTCTGGACTGCGCCGTTATATTCGACCCTTTACACGTACTAACACAGTTTTCTGGCTTTACACAATGATGTACACTGCCCACGACACGTGGCGTTCTGATAAGTAATAACTTCACTTTATATCTTGTTTAACATCTGAAATATGTGCTCGCGACCGTTCTTTTAGAGCCGCCCCGGTTACTCGACAGTGCGTTCTGCGGAGCTCCTCGCGACTAACTCGCCCTGTCTTCATCCCGAAGGACAAGAGAGACCACCCCCTTTCTCCCTCAGCCAATAAGGACACTTCTCTCGTTTCATATATATATATATATATATATATATATATATATATATATATATATATATATATATACAGGGGGTGTTTCAAAAATGACCGGTATATTTGAAACGGCAATAAGAACTACATGAGCAGCAATAGAAATACACCGTTTGTTGCAATATGCTTGGGACAACAGTACATTTTCAGGCAGACAAACTTTCGAAATTACAGTAGTTACAATTTTCAACAACAGATGCCGCTGCGGTCTGGGAAACTCTATAGTACGATATTTTCCACATATCCACCATGCGTAGCAATAATATGGCGTAGTCTCTGAATGAAATTACCCGAAACCTTTGACAACGTGTCTGGCGGAATGGCTTCACATGCAGATGAGATGTACTGCTTCAGCTGTTCAATTGTTTCTGGCTTCTGGCGGTACACCTGGTCTTTCAAGTGTCCCCACAGAAAGAAGTCACAGGGGTCCATGTCTGGCGAATAGGGAGGCCAATCCACGCCGCCTCCTGTATGTTTCGGATAGCCCAAAGCAATCACACGATCATCGAAATATTCATTCAGGAAATTAAAGACGTCGGCCGTGCGATGTGGCCGGGCACCATCTTGCATAAACCACGAGGTGTTCGCAGTGTCGTCTAAGGCAGTTAGTACCGCCACAAATTCACGAAGAATGTCCAGATAGCGTGATACAGTAATCGTTTCGGATCTGAAATATGGGCCAATGATTCCTTTGGAGGAAATGGCGGCCCAGACCAGTACTTTTTGAGGATGCAGGGACGATGGGACTGCAACATGGGGCTTTTTGGTTCCCCATATGCGCCAGTTCTGTTTATTGACGAAGGCGTCCAGGTAAAAATAAGCTTCGTCAGTAAACCAAATGCTGCCCACATGCATATCGTCGTCATCAATCCTGTGCACTATATCGTTAGCGAATGTCTCTCGTGCAGCAATGGTAGCGGCGCTGAGGGGTTGCCGCGTTTGAATTTTGTATGGATAGAGGTGTAAACTCTGGCGCATGAGACGATACGTGGACGTTGGCGTCATTTGGACCGCAGCTGCAACACGGCGAACGGAAACCCGAGGCCGCTGTCGGATCACCTGCTGCACTAGCTGCGCGTTGCCCTCTGTGATTGTCGTACGCGGTCGCCCTACCTTTCCAGCACGTTCATCCGTCACGTTCCCAGTCCTTTGAAATTTTTCAAACAGATCCTTTATTGTATCGCTTTTCGGTCCTTTGGTTACATTAAACCTCCGTTGAAAACTTCGTCTTGTTGCAACAACACTGTGTTCTAGGCGGTGGAATTCCAACACCAGAAAAATCCTCTGTGCTAAGGAATAAACCATGTTGTCTACAGCACACTTGCACGTTGTGAACAGCACACGCTTACAGCAGAAAGACGACGTACAGAATGGCGCACCCACAGACTTCTATATCTTTCACATCACTTGCAGCGCCATCTGTTGTTGAAAATTGTAACTACTGTAATTTCGAAAGTTTGTCCACTTGAAAATGTACTGTTGTCCCAAGCATATTGCAACAAACGGTGTATTTCTATCGCTGCTCGTTTAGTTTTTATTGCCGTTTCAAATATACCGGTCATTTTTGAAACATCCTGTATATATATATATATATATATATATATATATATATATATATATATATATATATATATATATATACTTTCAGCCAACGGACGTTCAGATCGCTGTTGCTAGGCTGATATTACGTCACGTTTCCGGACATTGTGACGGAAGTTTGTCTCGGAACACTGTCTCAGATTATAAGATCCTACTCCCGAATAGTCGGATCTTGTCACTACTAAAGTTCAAATGGCTCTGAGCACTATGCGACTTAACTTCTGAGGTCATCAGTCGCCTAGAACTTAGAACTAATTAAACCTAACTAACCTAAGGACATCACACACATCCATGCCCGAGGCAGGATTCGAAGCTGCGACCGTAGCGGTCGCTCGGCTCCAGACTGTAGCGCCTAGAACCGCACGGCCACTCCGGCAGGCTGTCCCTACTAAGGTTGCACAACATTGCCTCCTATGATTTCATCATTAATGCTCTTGGTGACGCTTAATTGTTAAATGTACATGTAGTCTGGCTGCTACTGAGCATTCCCGATGCCATAAATGTGCGTAATACTTGGCTTAAACACGTGAAGGGAATGCATATATGCGTTACAATTGGCTCTCACCCGGCCTGCATTTATTGTGAAAGTGCAAAGTCCCAAGCGGCTGGAAAAATACGCAGGTGACTCCTGTATACAGGGTGTTACAAAAAGTGTAAGTAGGCTGTTTATGTTTTCTTATTGGCAACGTTACGTAGCGCTCTGTATGAAAATCACTGGCTGTGCTGTGTGCAGTCTGTGACTAGTTTGCATTGTTGTCTGCCATTGTAGTGCTGGGCAGCTGGATGTTAACAGCGCGTAGCGTTGCGCAGTTGGAGGTGAGCCGCCAGCAGTGGTGGATGTGGGGAGAGAAATGGCGGAGTTTTGAAATTTGTAAGGAGGAGGAGGAGATTAGTCTTTAACGTCCCGTCGACAACGAGGTCATTAGAGACGGAGCGCAAGCTCGGGTGAGGGAAGGATGGGGAAGGAAATCGGCCGTGCCCTTTCAAAGGAACCATCCCGGCATTTGCCTGAAGCGATTTAGGGAAATCACGGAAAACCTAAATCAGGATGGCCGGAGACGGGATTGAACCGTCGTCCTCCCGAATGCGAGTCCAGTGTGCTAACCACTGCGCCACCTCGCTCGGTAAATTTGTAAGACTGGATGTCACGAACTGCTATGTATATTATGAGTTTTCAACACTATTAAGGTAGACACATTGTTCTCTATTAAAATCTTTCATTTGCTAACTATTCCTATCAGTAGTTAGTGCCTTCCGTAGTTTGAATCTTTTATTTAGCTGGCAGTAGTGGCGCTCGCTGGATTGCAGTAGTTCGAGTAACAAAGATTTTTGTGAGGTAAGTGATTCAAACTTTCAGGAAACATTCCTCACACACAAATAAAGAAAATATATTACGTGGACATGTGTCCGGAAACGCTTAATTTCCATGTTAGAGCTCATTTTAGTTTCGTCAGTATGTACTGTACTTCCTCGATTCACCGCCAGTTGGCCCAATTCAAGGAAGGTAATGTTGACTTCGGTGCTTGTGTTGACATGCAACTAATTTGAAAGCTCTTGTCTGCGCAACCCCGGTACCAAATGTAGAGACTCTTCGTGCTCGTATTGTGGACGGCTGTGATACAATACGCTATTCTCCAGGGCTGCATCAGCGCATCAGGGATTCCATGCAACGGAGGGTGGATGCATGTATCCTCGCTAACGGAGGACATTTTGAACATTTCCTGTAACAAAGTGTTTGAAGTCACGCTGGTACGTTCTGTTGCTGTGTGTTTCCTATTCATGATTAATGTGATTTGAAGAGAAGCAATAAAATGAGCTCTTACATGGAATGTAAGCGCTTCCGGACACATGTCCACATAACATATTTTCTTTCTTTGTGTGTGAGGAATGTTTCCTGAAAGTTTGGTCGTACCTTTTTATAACACCCTGTATAATAAGGGTAAAATAACGGACCCGCAATATTACAGACCAATATCACTAACTTCGGTATGCAGCAGAATATAATAGTTTTTCTTGAGACTGACAAGCTTATGTCCACGAATTAACATCGTTTCAGCAATCAACGCTCGTGCGTAACTCAGCTTGCCCTTTTCTCACATGATACACTGCGAACTATAGAAGAAGGGCGACAGGCAGTTCCCATATTTCTATATTTCCGGAAATCATTTCATACAGAGTCCCATTCCAGGCTGTTACCGGAGGGAACGGGCATATGGAATAAGTTCACACATACGTGAGTGGCTAGAAGACTACTTAAGTAATAGAACCCGCTATCTTCTCCTCGACGGCGAGTTTTTATCAGAGACCATGGTATCGTCAGGAATGTCACAGGGAAGTGTGATACGACCGCTGTTGTTCTCTGCATACATAAATGATTTGGCGGACCGATTGGGCATCATTCTGCGGTTGTTTGCTGATGATGCTGCAGTGTACGGTAAGGGATCGGAGTTGAGTGACTGTAGGAAGGTACAAGATGACTTAGACAAAATTCCTTGTTGGTACGATGAATGGCAGCTAGCTCTAAATGTGGGAAAATGTAAGATAATGCGGATGAGCAGGAAAAACAGTCCTATAATGTTCGGATACAGCATTAATAGGTACTGCTTGATATAGTACCTGGGTGTAACGTTCCAAAGCGTTATGAAATTGAACGAGCATGTGGAACTTGTGGTAGGGAAGGCAAATGGTTGACTTCGGTCTATTGGAGGAATTTCAGGTAGGTGTGCTTCATCTGTAAAGGAGACCACATTTGGACACTGGTGCGGCCTTTTCTTGAATGGTGTTCGAGTTTTTGGGATCCGACCAAGTCGGGTTGAAGGTGGACCTCGAAGCGGTTCAGAGGCGGACTGCTACTGTCGATTTGTTAGTGGCAGGTTCGAACAACACGTAAATCTTATCGAGATGCTTCGGGAACTCAAGTGGGAATCACTGAAGGAAAGCTGATGTTCTTTTCGAAGAACACTATCAAGAGAATTTAGAGAACCGGTACTGAAGCTGACTCCCGAACGATTCTACTGCCGCCAACATACATTGAGCGCAAGGACCACGAAGGTAAGATACGAGAAATTAGGGCTCATACGGAAGCAAATAGACAGTCGTTTTTCCTTCACTCCATTTGCTTGTCAAAGAGGAAAGGAAATTACTAGTAGGAAATGACTAGCCGCAGACATTACGGTGGCTTGTGGAGTACCTATGTAGATGTAAATGTAGCACAGCACGATTTTCAACACGGAATGTAGAATACACTATCAAATACAGCCATTTTTCTTCTTGCATATTGTTTTGTGCTCATCAAGTGCAGCAACTCAATTCGGTTTGGTTCACAACGTCGGTCCATCCACGTAACCGCTGTATTTACGTTATCCAGAATTTCATGTGCACTGGAAACATTATCTATACTTTTTTCTTCAGCTTCACTATTGTCATCCTCGACTGCTTCACTACCCTTACTTTGAACAGCAGCAGTAATGTCCCTCTCGTCTCTGATTACCGAAATCGGTTCTTCGTTATCGGCGCTCATCAAACGATCCAAGTCCTCAAGATCAGTACTGTAATGTAGAACATCACATATAGACTGCATGTCACTACTGTTGAAATCTGTGTCATTACAGTGTTCATCTGTTCCATTTTCATCAACGAACACTTGTTTCAGAAATTCATAACCGTGGTCGCACCGATGCTTTCCATCGCCAGGCCTACTGAATAAGCTACACTCCTAAGATTTACAGATTTCAAGAACATTGCCATTTCCTCTCATGAACTTAACACTTAAGTGAGAAGCTCACGGCGATAATGAACCTTAAATGCTCGGATAATGCCCTGATCCAGCGGCTGAACTAATGTCGTCGTATTTTTCGGCAAAATTTCAGTTTTTAATTTTCCCATCTTGTGCTTGCAACACTCTAGCAAGTGGATGAGCTGGACAATGATCAAGTGTTTGCAGAGTTTCTTCTTTCAGCTTAAGTGATTGTTGTTCTTTCTCACCGATGGAGCAAACTGTTCTTGAAACCAGTAAGTGAAAAAGTCAAATGTCGTCCAAGCTTTCTTTGACTGCCTGTAAGTGGATTGTAATGATCACATGTTTACATGCTTGAAACATCTCGGGCTTTCGCTTTTACCTATACAAACTGGTTTCAGTTTATGGCCGCCATATTTATTTGTAGCAAAGCGAAGGGTTATTGTTTCTTTATTCATTTTAAACCCGTCTCACTTATCGATTCTTTTTTGCATCTAGAGTTCTGGTTAGAAGCAAAAGATTTTAAAGCGCCGTTTCATCACAATTATACACTTGATGAGCACTCAAGAAAGATAAGTTTTCATGTATCATTACTTTGTGTAGATTTTCAGGAAACGGTGAAGCAGATGCACTATCGCAAGACCTTGCTTTTCCTTCAGTGGTCGTTTTATGAATTCCATAGCAACATTTCCATCTTGAAAACCACCCGTCACATTTGTCACCATATACAGGGTGAGTCACCTAACGTTACCGCTGGACATATTTCGTAAACCACATCAAATACTGACGAACCGATTCCACAGACTGAACGTGAGGAGAGGGGCTAGTGTAATTGTTTAATACAAACCATACAAAAATGCACGTATGTATGTTTTTTAACACAAACCTACGTTTGAAACTTCCTGGCATTCTGGAAACCTACGTTTGTTTAAATGGATCCACGTTAGTTTTGTTAGCACATCTGAACATATAAACAAATACGTAATCAGTGCCGTTTGTTGCATTGTAAAATGTTAATTACATCCGGAGATATTGTAACCTAAAGTTGACGCTTGAGTGCCGGCCGAAGTGGCCGTGCGGTTAAAGGCGCTGCAGCCTGGAACCGCAAGACCGTTACAGTCGCAGGTTCGAATCCTGCCTCGGGCATGGATGTTTGTGATGTCCTTAGGTTAGTTAGGTTTAACTAGTTCTAAGTTCTAGGGGACTAATGACCTCAGCAGTTGAGTCCCATAGTGCTCAGAGCCATTTGAATCACTGACGCTTGAAACCCCCGACGTTGTGTGTTGTAACAAACACGGGCCACGGTCGGCGAGCAGCATCTGCAGGGACATGTTTACGATGACGACCGTGTTTACGAGTGTGGCTGTAGTGCCCTGTGTGGTTTGGTCTAGCTGTCGCAGTGTCCGCATGTAGCGCTTGCTGCTATTGTTATTCTGCATTCGTCTCCGCACGCAGACCAACTGTAGTACACCATGTTACCAGACGTCTGTGATAGTGTAGTGTTGTAGGAACTGTGACCATGGTGTATTCGAACTCTGAAAAGGCGGAGATGATACTCATCTATGGCGAGTGTCGACGAAATGCAGCTGAAGCCTTCAAGGTGTATGCAGAACGGTACCCGGACAGAGAGCATCCAACGTGCCGCACATTGCAAAACATCTACCGCCAACTGTATGCAACAGGTATGGTCGTAGCACGCAAACGGGTCCGTAACAGGCCCGTCACAGGAAAAGCGGGTGCAGTTGGTGTGTTAGCTGCTGTTGCCATGAGCCCACACATGAGTACACGGGACATTGCGAGAGCCGATGGACTGAGTCAAAGTAGTGTCATGCGCATACAGCATCGTCACCGCTTTCACCCGTTTCATGTGTCACTACATCAGCAATTACATGGTGATGACTTTAATCATCGAGTGCAATTCTGTCAATGGGCATTAACAGAGAATACGTTGCAGTTCCACCTGTTTACCGATGAAGCGGGTTTCACAAACCACGGGGCAGTGAATCTACGGAATATGCATTACTGGTCCGTGGACAATCCTCGCTGGCTCAGACAGGTAGAGCGACAGCGACCGTGGACTGTAAATGTATGGTGCGGAATCATTGGCGACCACCTCATTGGTCCTCACTTCATTGCAGGGGCGCAAACAGCTGCAACATACATCGCGTTTCTACAGAATGATCTGCCAACGTTGCTAGAAAATGTCCCACTGGAAACGCGTCGACGTATGTGGTATCAGCATGATGGTGCACCTGCACATTCCGTAATTAACACTAGGCTGACTTTTGACAGGATGTTCGACGGGCGTTTCATAGGACGTGGAGGACGCATAAATTGGCCAGCCCGTTCTTCTGATCTTACACCTCTGGACTTCTTTCTGTGGGGTACGTTAAAGGAAAATGTGTACCGTGATGTGCATACAACCCAAGAGGATATGAAACAACGTATTGTGGCAGCCTGCGGCGACATTACACCAGATGTACTGCGGCGTGTACGACATTCATTACACCAGAGATTGCAATTGTGTGCAGCAAATGATGGCCACCACATTGAACATCTATTGGCCTGACATGTCGGGACACACTCTATTCCACTCCGTAATTGAAAACGGAAACCACGTGTGTACGTGTACCTCACCCCTCATGGTAATGTACATGTGCGTCAGTGAAAAAGACCAATAAAAAGGTGTTAGCATGTGGACGTAATGTGCTGTTCCAGTCTCTTCTGTACCTAAGGTCCATCACCGATCCCTTTGGATCCCTACGTAATTCGGTGCTCTCCGATACACACGATCGAACAGCGGAGGAGTGGTACTCAAGCGTCAACTTTAGGTTACAATATCTCCGGATGTAATTAACATTTTACAATGCAACAAACGGCACTGATTACGTATTTGTTTGTATGTTCAGATGTGCTAACAAAACTAACGGGGTTCCATTTAAAAATACGTAGGTTTGTGTTAAAAAACATACTTCCGTGCATTTTTTGATGGTTTGTAGTAACCAATTACACTAGCCCCTCTCCTCACGTTCGGTCCGTGGAATCGGTTCGTCAGTATTTGACGTGGTTTACGAAAAATATCCAGCGGTAATGTTAGGTGACTCACACTGTATAACACCAGTTTGGGTGTTAATAGTTGGCCCGGAAAGTAGAATACCTTCACTTCTGGTTATTAAAAACCACCTATAAAATCATTAGTCAAGTTCACTGGCTTTTTCTAGTTCAGTCCTTTTTCTATTTATTTCCACATCACATTCAACTGCGTCCACAAAGCTTCTAAGTTTATTCTCTTCTTTCACCCATCCCCTGTTTGTTTCATCAGGTATACCTCACTCGCGAGATTAAATTGCTTTAGTTTCACCATTCTTTACACAATAAATAATGTTTAGTTTATCAGTCACAGAATACGTTTTCCGTTTCTGTGCTGTAGTAACAAGCATGTTGAAACACAGACAATGAATGAATGATTTATGATCCACGTGATGGTTGTGGTAGTTTCTTTCGTTGCCAAGCACTGTTGCATAGTTATTGCATTGACTACATCACAATGTTAACCATGAGATACACTATGTGATCAAAAGTATCCGGACACCTGGCTCAAAGTGACTTACATGTTCGTGGCGCCCTCCGTCGGTAATGCTGTAATTCAGCATGGTGATGGCCCACCCTTAGCCTTGATGACAGCTTCCACTCTCGCAGGTATACGTTCAGTCAGCTGCTGGAAGGTTTCGTAGGGAATGGTCGCCCATTCTTCACAGAGCCCTGCACTGAGGAGAGGTATCGATGTCGGGCGGTGAGATCTGGCACGAAATCGGAATTCCAAAATATCCGAGAGGTGTTTTTTAAGATTCAGGTCAGGACTCTGTGCAGTCCAGTCCATTACAGGGATGTTATTGTCGTGGAACCACTCCGCCACAGGCCATGCGTTATGAAAAAATTCTCGATCATGTTGGAAGTTGCAATCGCCATCCCCGTATTGCTCTTCAACAACAGGAAGCAAGTTGGTGCTTAAAACATCAATGTAGGTCTGTGCTGTGATAGTCCCACGCACAAAAACAGGGGGTGCAAGGTCCCTCAATGAACAACACGACCACACCATGACACCACCGCCTCCGAATTTTACTGTTGGCACTACACACGCTGACAGATGATGTTCACCGGGCATTCGCCATACCCACATGCTGCCATGGGATCGCCACATTGTGTGCCGTGATTCGTCACTCCACACATCGTTTTTACACTGTTGAATCGTGCAATGTTTACCCTCCTTACACGAAGCGAGATGTCGTTTGGCATTTACCGGCGTGATGTGTGGCTTATGAGCAGCCGCTCGACCATGAAATCCAAGTTTTCTCACCCCCCGCCTAATTTTAATAGTATTTGCAGTGGAGCCGCGCGGAGTGGCCGCGCGCTTAGAGGCGCAACGTCACGGACTGCGCAGCCCCTCCCGCATTGATGTGTGTGTTGTTCGTAGCGTGGGTTAGATTAAGTAGTGTGTAAGACTAGGGAGCGATGACCTCAGCAGTTTGGTCCCATATGAATTCACACACACTCACACACACACACTTGCAGTGAACACTGATGCAGTTCGGAATTCCTGTGTGATGGTCTGGATAGATGTCTGCCTATTACACATTCGACTCTATTCAACTGTCGGCGGTCCCTGTCAGTCAACAGACGAAGACGGCCTGTACGCTTTTGTGCTATACGTGTCCCTTCATGTTTCCACTTCACTATCACATCGGAAACAGTGGACCCAGGGATGTTTAGGAGTGTGGAAATATCGCGTACAGACGTATGACACAAGTGACACGCAATCAGCTGACCACTTTAGAAGTCCGTGAGTTCCGCGGAGCGCCCCATTCTGCCCTCTCACGATGTCTAGTGACTACTGAGGTCGCTGATATGGAGTACCTGGCAGTAGGTGGCAGCACAATGCACATAATATGAAGAACGTGTGTTTCTGGGGGTGTCCGGGTACTTTTGATCACATAGTGTACGTATTCAAAGCTTCTGCACAAAAAAATGGCTCTGAGCACTATGGGACTTAACTTCTGAGGTCATCAGTCCCCTAGAACATAGAACTACTTAAATCTAACTAATCTAAGGACATCACACACATCCATGCCCGAGGCAGGATTCGAACCTGCGACCGTAGCGGTCTCGCGGTTCCAGACTGCAGCGCCTTTAACCGCACGGCCACTTCGGCCGGCGCACAAAGTTTACATGCAGACTATCATAAGATATTCTCAAGTTTATAAAATATGATGAGAGTACAAGAATCATTCGTAAACGGTATTTTGTTTTGGGGTACATACCTTATACTACGTTATATCGAAATCCGCGGTATGTCGGGCTTCTGCTATACTAAGAACGCGTTCCGGCTTTGTACGGGTCGGCGCACTTCTGCCCCAATGTGGACAGCCCGACCGCAACCAGCTAACAATGCGAGCCGTGCATCAAAGGCTCCGCGCCTCCACGGCCACTCGCTTGTCAACGCGGCGGTTGCGACAGGTCGCCGCCAAAACTTTCAGGAAACATTCCTCACACACAAAGAAAGAAAATATGGTATGTGGACATGTGTCCGGAAACGCTTACTTTCCATGTTACAGCTCATTTTATTACTTCTCTTCAAATCACATTAATCACGGAATGGACACACACAGCAACAGAACGTACCAGTGTGACTTCAAACACTTTGTTACAGGAAATGTTCAAAATGCCCTCCGTTAACGAGGATACATGCATCCACCCTCGGTCGCATGGACTCCCTGATGCGCTGATGCAGCCCTGGAGAATGGCGTATTGTATCACAGCCGTCCACAATACGAGCACGAAGAGTCTCTACATTTGGTACCGGGGTGGCGTAGACAAGAGCTTTCAAATGCCCCCATAAGTGAAAGTCAAGAGGGTTGAGGTCAGGAGAGCGTGGAGGCAATGGAATTGGTCCACCTCTACCAATCCATCGGTCACCGAACCTGTTGTTGAGAACCGTACGAACACTTCGACTGAAATGTGCAAGCGCTCCATCGTGCATGAACCACATGTTGTGTCGTACTTGTAAAGGCACATGTTCTAGCAGCACAGGTAGAGTATCCCGTATGAAATCATGATAACGTGCTCCATCGAGCGTAGGTGGAAGAACATAGGGCCCAATCAAGACATCACCAACAATGCCTCCCCAAACGTTCTCAGAAAGTCTGTGTTGATGACGTGATTGCACAATTGCGTGCGCATTCTCGTCAGCCCACACATGTTGATTGTGAAAATTTATAATTTTATCACCTTGGAATGAAGCTTCATCCGTAAAGAGAACATTTGCACTGAAATGAGGATTGACACATTGTTGGATGAACCATTCGCAGAAGTGTACCCGTGGAGGCCAATCAGCTGCTGATAGTGCCTGCACACGCTGTACATGGTACGGAAACAACTGGTTCTCCCGTAGCACCCTCCATACAGTGACGTGGTCAACGTTACCTTGTACAGCAGCAACTTCTCTGACGCTGACATTAGGGTTATCGTCAACTGCACGAAGAATTGCCTCGTCCATTGCAGGTGTCCTCGTCGTTCTATGTCTTCCCCAGTCGCGAGTCATAGGCTGGAATGTTCCGTGCTCCCTAAGACGCCGATCAATTGCTTCGAACGTCTTCCTGTCGGGACACCTTCGTTCTGGAAATCTGTCTCGATACAAACGTACCGCGCCACAGCTATTGCCCCGTGGTAATCCATATGTCAAATGGGCCTCTACCAACTCCGCATTTGTAAACATCGCACTGACTGCAAAACCACGTTCGTGATGAGCACTAACCTGTTGATGCTACGTACTGATTTGCTTGATGCTAGTACTGTAGAGCAATGAGTCGCATGTCAACACAAGCACCGAAGTCAACATTACCTTCCTTCAATTGGGCCAGCTGGCGGTGAATGGAGGAAATACAGTATATACTGAAGAAACTAAAATGAGCTCTAACATGGAAATTAAGCGTTTCCGGACACATGTCCACATAACATCTTTTCTTTATTTGTGTGTGTGAGGAATGTTTCCTAAAAGTTTGGCCGTACCTTTTTGTAACACCCTGTATATCATCCGAAACCAAACACATACAGAAACAAAAACGTTGCGAGTGTCTTTTAATTTATTACACGTATAAGACAACGTATGTGGGTATGTATAGATTTTTGTAATTAAGCACTCCGTCTTCAAGCCACGTGTGGCCTACCGGGACCAGCCGACCGCCTTGTCATCCTTGGAGGAGGATGCAGACGGAGTGGGGGGGGGGGGGCGTGGGGTCATCACACCGCTCTCCCGGTCGTAAGATGGTATTCTTGACCGAAGCCGCTACTATTCGGTCGAGTAGCTCCTCAATTGGCATCGCGAGGCTGAGTGCACCCCGAGAAATGGCAACAGCGCATGGCGGCCTCGATGGTCACCCATCCAAGTGCCGACCACGCTCGACAGCGCTTAACATCGGTGATCTCAAGGGCTGTTGCCAGATTTTTGTAATAATAATAATAATAATAATAATAATAATAATTTAGTGTGCCTCAGTGTCGTGGTGTAAGTCTTTCAACTGGACGTCACTTTGACGACTTGTGTCTCCCTACCCAGTTATCCAACTGGGAAAAGACGACATACAGCTGAAAATGAAATCCGAAGCACGTTTCGTTTCTGGCGAACCTGGACCAGTATTGAGAGACGTTTGCTAGCTTAAAACTAGAGAGAGAAGTCCGTGGTCCGACCAGGCTTAGATCCAGCGACCTTACAGTTGCCAGGCACGCACTAGACCACCAGGCCCGACCCGGATTCTGCTCTAGCTTCTCTGCTGTCTGAAGTTGCGTTGGCTGTACCGATACATGGCGAAGTCATTGTTTTCACAGAATTTAATGCATCATAATTCGGACAATTTTAGCGAAATATTTAAAACATTATATACGCAAACATTTCTCGTGTCTCTGTCTATCAGTCAAAACTTCATCAAAATCCCTGCAATAGTTTCTGACATTATCCCATACATAGACAGAAACGAGTAGGGAACTTCAATATAAACACATAGAAACTAAGGTTAAGAGCTTCCTGCTCAGTAACAAACAAAAATATTTACAGAGACAGAAATACTTTAAGATGTGCTTAATTTCAATCGACAATAGTGAATTCGACCGTGAGCTAAATAAAGTTGGCCGTCTTCCTCAGGGGCAGAGGGGTAGACAGTGCGGCCATTGCGGGTTTAAAGAATGTGAGAGCGGCGATGTTTTACTGTTTGTCTTCCGAGACTGAGAACTTACAGGCATGCGCTGCTCGTATAGACCAGCTGCTATGATACAAATTTTGACACGGATGTAACGAGGATTCGTGAATGCGCATTGTAGACATGATCAGATTTAAATATACATATTTGTAACAAGGAAACTGAGATAAAGTTTACACTGCAGTGAGTAGAAGGAAAACAGCGTTCTAAACGTTTAATAAACGTCTGTGACCGTGTCTCAAATTGCATAATACATTTAAATAGAAGTACAGTATAATTATTTTTATTAATCTATTAATCATCTGCTCACAAACACAACACAACACTTCGTCAGGCTATTACAGTGTCACAGTTCTGGGGTCGGTGATGGAGGCAGTAATGTAAAACGGAACAGTCAACACGAAATGTTTCGAATTGTGTTGCCTTATAATGATCAGTACTTGGCGGACAGCGCCGAATCTATCGCTCTCTTACTATGCCTAGTCTACCGAGAACTCATGACATGCTAATTTATTTGGGTCACTTATTAATAATAAGATCGGTAGAGACACACATATGCGGCCCAAGGTACCGCCCTAGAGTGTCAGTATTGGCTCCTGAGCGAAAACTTTTGACGACCATTAATGTAGAAGAAAGTAACACAGTGTAAATTAGCTGTAAGCTTCTGTATCGGGTTCTTCGTACGACGGTTGTTTCATCATTTTTCTCACGTTTGGTCAACACGATGGGCTGACATTGTGAAAAGCTTCACCCTTCATTGCTGCTGGCGGACTGTAGTCGAGCTCGCAGTAGCAGATTACACACGTGTGAGTCACATTAAGACTTTGCCGTCCGGCGACACCATAATGGTGTCGTGCGCGAATTAGAGGTCAACGGTCGGCGACACCGCAGTGGTGCCGTGAGCATAGCATCGCGCAGTGGCCGCTGACAGCACTTTAGTATCTGTTTCATTCTGTTTCTGTTTTGCTTAGGTAACAGTAAGTTACAAACGTCAACAAGTTTTTTGTTTTTATAAGTACTTGTGCACTTTCATCATGGCAGACCAAAGAGGCGATACGATTATTTACTATGAATGCCCGGACGTCTTGTCTGACGTTCCGGACGACTTGACCGATTGGGAAGGAGACATTGGATACCAAAAAAATGAAAGTGAAGCAGAAGTGTCGGAGGATAGTGAAATACGTCCAAGAAGAATTCGGCGAACGCTACGGTTGCCAACTGATTCGACTGAATCAGGCGAAGAAGACAGACTATGATTTACTGAGGGCCAATAGTAAATTTGATGGATCTCCGGGTCTACATCTACATCTACATCCGTACTCCGCAAGCCACGGTGTGTGGCGGAGGGTACCCTGAGTACCTCTATCGGTTCTGCCTTCTATTCCAGTCTCGTACTGTTCGTGGAAAGAGGGATTGTAGGTATGCTTCTGTGTGGGCTCTAATCTCTCTGATTTTATCCTCATGGTCTCTTCGCGAGATATACGTAGGAGGGAGCAATATACTGCTTGACACTTCGGTGAAGGTATGTTCTCGAAACTTTAACAAAAGCCCATACCGAGCTACTGAGCGTCTCTCCTGCAGAGTCTTCTACTGGAGTTTATCTATCATCTCCGTAACGCTTTCGCGATTACTAAATGATCCTGCAACGAAGCGCGCTGCTCTCCGTTGGATCTTCTCTATCTCTTCTATCAACCCTGTCTGGTACGGATCCCACACTACTGAGCAGTATTCAAGCAGTGGGCGAACAAGCGTACTGTAACCTACTTCCTTTGTTTTCGGATTGCATCTCCTTGGGATTCTTCCAATGAATCTCAGTCTGGCATCTGCTTTACCGACGATCACCTTTATATGATCATTTCATTTTAAATCACTCCTAATGCGCACTCCCAGATAATTTATGGAATTAACTGCTTCCAGTTGCTGACCTGCTATTTTGTAGCTAAATGATAAGGGATCTATCTTTCTATGTATTCGCAGCACATTACACTTGTCTACATTAAGATTCAATTGCCATTCCCTGCACCATGCGTCTTTGCGCTGCAGATCCTCCTGCACTGCAGTACAATTTTCCATTGTTACAAGCTCTCGATACACCACAGCATCATGTGCAAAAAGCCTCAGTGAACTTCCGATGTCATCCATCAGGTCATTTATGTATATTCTGAATAGCAACGGTCCTATGACACTACCCTGCAGCACACATATTTCCCGAAGATACACAGAGCGTTGTGGTTATCGTAGAATTATATATTGGGAACGATCTGTCTGAATATATTAGAAACGAAACTAACAAGTATTATAATCAAAATTGCAATAGAAGGGAACTGGATAAAAAAATGCCAAATTTGTTGACGTTATGGGACCCCAACGTAGAAAATGGTTTGGGCTTGCTATCCGTATGGGAATTGTAAAAAAAAGCAAGGATCGATGATTACTGGTGAATGAATCGGTTGACAGACACACCGATATTTCGCAAAACGATGTCCCGTAACCGATTCAGACAAATATTATCATTTTTACATTATTCCGACAACAACAATAAACCGGATAATGCCGATGGCTTTTCAAAGTGCAATTCGTAATTGATTATTTCTCCGAAAAGTTTAAAGAAACGTTTAATCTAAGTTGAGGAAGGAATGATACCGTGGCGTGGAAAGTTGAAGTTTAACGTTTAAAATCCGTCGAAAATTACGAAATATGGCATACTCATTCGGATGCTGTGTGATTCGAGTACGGGATACATTTCCTCATTCAAGATATATTCCGGCGCTATAAAACCTTTAGCAAAAACAGTAATGGTGCTATTGACACTTTCTTATCGAAAGTGGCATCACCTCTACATGGATAATTGTTATAACAGTGTAGAAGTTGCAGAGAAGTTACTTGAAAAGAAAATTCGAGTTTGTAGAACGATACGGCAAAATAGAGGATTTCCGGAAAAATTAAAGCTCGCGAAAGTCAATGTGTTTGAAGCTTGTCATCGATGGAAAGGTGCCCGCATCTCGTGGTCGTGCGGTAGCGTTCTCGCTTCCCACGCCCGGGTTCCCGGGTTCGATTCCCGGCGGGGTCAGGGATTTTCTCTGTCTCGTGATGGCTGGGTGTTGTGTGCTGTCCTTAGGTTAGTTAGGTTTAAGTAGTTCTAAGTTCTAGGGGACTTATGACCACAGCAGTTGCGTCCCATAGTGCTCAGAGCCATTTGAACCATTTTTGATGGAAAGGTGACAAGCGGCCAGCGACAAGCCGAGTAATCCGAATTAGCGCTGCCGGCGCCAAGCGAATAAATTTGTACGAGACGTGCGGACGGCAATATTTCAAAGTGACCACCGCCTGTGTTCGACGTCTACGTGCCGTAACCACTCATGGCAAGTGGCAACACTAGTGGTGCATAGGAAGTATGTTGGGAAGGGGGGGGGGCGCAGTCGTTGTAAGGCGGAAAGTGAAGGATTTATATGACATCCAAAAGGGCTTGCTCATTGGCTATCGGGTCAAGAGTGTAAGCATTTCCGAAATGGCAAGGTACGTAGACTGTCCGGTGGCCGCTGTAATTCAAGTATACCGTGCGTGGCTACATGACACAGACCACAAGTGGAGCCGACGCAACTGTCGTGCACCACGAGGCATACATGACTGAATAATGGTAATTAAAACCAACAGCTGTATTGTAATCCAACGTCGTTTATTCAAAACATGCTACCAGTTTCGACACCAAAAAGCGTCATCTTCAGGCCCAAGCGTAGCTTGCCATCAACATTTAAACCTCAATGACGAAGACCAATGGTGTCTTCAAATGGAAACAGTAAAACTTACTAAGCATGTACGCCACCATGTGCAACCAACATAGTCGAGTGCAGCTGGGTCAAACTCAACTCGATTTAATATCCTCGTAGCAGTAAAAATCCCATCAATCATCAGACGACAAGACAAGAGGAAGAGTGGTATTGTAACGGTCCGTCCTGTTACGACCCCTAACGGAGGGGTAGCGACCCATTTTTCCATTGTTGGGGTGGCGTAACTGGTCATTTATCCAGACACTGTACCGTTCGGTCAGGAGTCCGTGGACACAGGAGTCCGACGAATATGGAGATGTCAAGAGCGAGATGGACGTATTGCAGAAAAATTCTTTATCGTTGTACGAGGGTTGGAACTTTAATAGTGGCAACTATCTGTTAACAGGTCGTACAATATAGATACGTGTTTTAAAGTTTTACTAACCTTCGAAGTAGGCACCAGCATTGTGTATAACCCATTACTAGCTATGTGTAAGTCGTAGGATGCTCTTAGCAGTGCTAGTTGTGTTGACAGTTCGAGCGGCGCGGTCCATTGCGAGACGAATTGGTAGCAGTTCTGAAGCGAACGCCGTGAACTGTTTCCTTCAGTTTAGAAGTCGAGTCGAACTTACGAGGGCTTAAGTCAGGGGAGTGCAGCAGGTGGTACAGCACTTAGCAGCTCCAAAAGTCAAACAAATCAGTAACAGCTTGCACTGTACGTGCTTGAGCATTGTCCTGCAAAAAGATGGTCAGGTCCTGCGGAAAGTGTCATCACTTCGTCTCTTAACTGGTCGTAGGATGTGTTGCAAAAATGAACAGCATAGAGACAGAAGTGATGACACTTTCTGCAGGACAATGCTCAAGCACGTACAGTGCAAGCTGTTACTGATTTGTTTGACTGATGAGGCTGCTAAATGCTATACCACCTACTGCACTATCCTGAATTAAGCCCTCGTGAGTTCAACTCGATTTCTAAACTGAAGGAAACACTTCACGGCATTCGCTTCAGAACTGCTACAAATTCGTCTTGCAATAGACCGCGCCGCTCGAACTGTCAACACAACTGGCACTACTAAGAGTATCCAACGACTTCCACATCGCTGGAAACGGGTTATACACAATTCTGGTGACTACTTTAAAGGCCAGTAAAACTTTGAAACACGTATCTATATTGTACGAGCTGTAAATAAATAGTTGCCACTATTAAAGTTCCAACCCTCGTATCAAGCTGGAGCAGACATAGGAGTGCGATATCATCCTGTGGACACAGCTTGGAGTCGAGCCGCAAGTTCCGTGGATCCTGTGCCGCGGTTCTGACTGGAGGCCACATTCACACTGCAGGCATGGTGCTGTGTCGGCAACCAGCTGACGCCAGTGCAGCATTTCTGCTTGGTGGAGCGACTGCGCGTACCACAGCTGGAGGGACTTGGGGAATGTTCGCAACGTTTCATGGGCGTCGGACCCCAAGCAGCGTGGACGGCGGCTGCCCGGCTGCCAGGCGAAGGCTATCTGACCTTATACACAGGCCTTTTGAACTCTCTCACCGCATTCTTCAGTAATAATAGACGGTTGGCCCTACCTCTTTACAGCATTCCTGTGCTGAGTGGTCACTGGCGTGGTACCCACAGCCGATTGACAAATTTCTGCGTCTCTCTAGTTACAGGAGATTTGTCAGATCTTGATATAACAATGGGGGGTGATAAGGGTTGGGTATGTCGTCAAACACGTGCCTTCGGGATAGTAAGTTGATCATCATGCTCTGAAACTCTGTTCACACTGCGACAATAGGACCAGGGCCGGAGAGAATGTTGAGGCGTGGAAAGAGAGCAGCATGAGGAATGTTAGACGAACGATGTATCAAATAGGGGGAGATGGACTAGTGTATAGTTAGATACATGTAAGAAGTTAGAGATAGGTAAGCAGTTAGACGGTGGACTTTAGGGAATGGAGGGAGACGATGCAAAGAATGGGAGGACAGAGGGGAAAGAAACAGGAGTAAGAGGAGGAGGAGAATACTTGAATTTAGGGGAAGTGGCATGTGTGGTAAGTATGGGAGAGGTAGGAGGTAGGAGAATAGCATAGAAACACTTCGACTGTTCTAATAGTTGCATGTAGCTCAGTTGGCGATTGGGCGCCACTTCGCTGGCTTGCATGTCCCTCCTCTAACCCAGTTATCGGAGTGGGGAAACGTGACCTACTGTTCAGCATGGAATGCGAACCACGTCTCGTTCTTCACATTGTTTGAAGGTGAAGTCTAAATTACAGACAGACTGGAAATTTCGCTGGTCCGATTCAAAACGCTTCCTTATGTTTAACACTTTTTTTTTCGTTTTAGCATTTTTTTCTTTTTACTACCTTTATCCTACTTGGAGTGCATGATTTGCATTTAAAATTCAGGTCACGTAATGGGTAATCTTAAATACAAAATAAAAGTAGAAGTCCCAGCAATTCACACACTGGCATTAACATCTCAGATGCAGAGATACCTTGGTGCCCTCCAGGATATCCAAGAGCGCTAACGCGCTGCTTCCTGGCCTCGGGTAGGCGCGACCGGCGGATTACCGACGTGGGCCGGTGTGCTGGCCAGCCTGTATGTGGTTTTTAGGCGGTTTTCCACATCCCGCTAGATGAATACCGGGCTGGTCCCCACTTTCCACCTCAGTTACGCGCGTCGCAGACATTTGAAACACGTCCGCACTATTTCACGATTTACACTAGACGCAGACAGTTGGGGTACACTGATTCCATCCTGGGGGGTATGGGGTGGCGGCAGGAAGGGCATCCAGCCATCCCTAACACTAACATTGCCAAATCCGTTGTAACCACGCTAACCCTGCGGTCGCTGCGGGACTATGGCGTAGGCGAAAGAAAGATGCAGAGATACCTTGGTCTTGTTCTGATTACTTCGTTTTCTTCTGCAGTTCAGGATGTACTGTTGTTTAGTCTACAAATAAATTCCGTTAAACTCAGTGTTTCTGATGTTATCATGTAGGTGCGAATTGGCCCCTACAGCGAGATAACCATATTGTTTTTCTCGCTGGTGTGTCGCTTTTGGTCTCGCGCTACAAAATTTTTCATCTTGACATACTGCTTTACTGTTCTTAGTAGAAATGTAGTTGTTTCTTGCATCCATAACCAGATTCCGCGTGCATGGTGACATGTGAATCAGTGTATAAGTGTATACTCTTTATTAGCTTGTCACTACTGGATGTAGGCACAAACTAGATCGACTCAACTATGTGCATTCCGGAGTCGTTTCACTGATGGCTTCATACCATTTCCTCCCAATGTCTGATGTAAGATGCGTGATGTGGATGTTCTCACGGGCATCAGGCCAAAGTGACATAAAGGTGTTTTAGCTTCCATTCCGTTAGTAAATGAACTTTTCTTAATATGGTGGTATCACCTCTTTGCGATGTACATTTTGTGTCTTCCGGATAAGTAGCTGCTCTCGACCATGTAGGGTCTGAGGAAGCAGAGCTTTGACTGTACAGGGTGTTCACAAAAGCATATCCCACTGACAATGGTATATTACACTGACGATAACAAATCGCAACAGCAAAAAATTATTAATGCAGTGTAATGCAATTTTGGAAAGACGCTTGTCTAGGTACCATATTTAAGTGATGAACACTGCAAGGTCACAGATTAATGTAAGAGCGGAGCAAGCCATTGCAAATGTGAAATGCTGGTATCATAATAACTAATGTAACCGCCAGAATGTTGAATGCAAGCATTAAATGTGCATGCATTGTGTTTTAAGGGTCCTGACGTCAGTTTGTGGGCTGGAGGTACATACCTGTTGCACTTTGTCAGTCAATACAAGGGGGCGATTAATAGTGCTTGTGGATGACGTTTTGGTTTTGTTTTGTTGTAGGGCGCAAAAAACAACTGGGAT
Organism: Schistocerca americana; assembly: GCF_021461395.2. Classification (NCBI taxonomy): domain Eukaryota; kingdom Metazoa; phylum Arthropoda; class Insecta; order Orthoptera; family Acrididae; genus Schistocerca; species Schistocerca americana. Next base: position 786,850,135 of record NC_060122.1, on the reverse strand, counting down.
CATACGCGTCCAAGTCAGAACTATAGAACACAGAGAGGAGGTAAAAATGACTATACGTCAGTCCCAATTGACATAATAGAAGACAGCTAAAAATAGGCAAGTGGCAAAGGGCTAAAAAAGACACCATACAGAAACAGAGGTCCAAAATCAAAAATCAAATGGCCTTCGGCATATTGCTTTGGCGGATAAAAAGTGAAACGCGGTCGACATCCCGCGCATCACTTGCTAAAACGGCTGATAACTCAGACGGCAAACCCAAGCGGGAACATAAACCGTTAAAAAATGGGCATTACATCAGGAGGTGGCCGACAGTTAAAATTTGGGTGCGATGTGTACAAAGTGGTGGGGTAGCACCACTTATCAAATGACTATGGCTAAAAAGGCAGTGCCCAATACGCAGCATAGTTAAAATGACCTCCTCCCGGCGTGAGGGACGAGAGGAGGTCGTCCAAGCCGCTGGGAGAGGCTTAATAAGCAGGAGCTTATTCCTGTGAAGGGAGGACCATTGGCGTTGCCAAGGGGACACCACCTCCTGACAGATGGCAACGCAGAGATCATCGGAAGGAATAGAGGTACTTGCGGGCTGAGGCAAGAGGACTGCAGGTGAGATTTGCTACGTCAGTGACAGACAATGCAGAACATTCTCAATAACACCCCAGACACGTTCTCCGAGGGAAGGGTAAAAGAATAGCAAGAGGATAGACATGCAGCACGGAAGAGAAAAAAATCTGCGAAGGCTGGGGCCCCGTGGTTAGGCAAGCGCGAACCCACCAAAGAGTGGCGAGCCTCATGTTGGGTTTGTGGATGACACAGAAATTTTCCATCTCATGATGTTCCATAGGTGCTCGATTACAGACTGATCTCGCGATCGAGCAGGCCAAGGCAACATGTCGACAATCTGGGTTACAAAAGTTGTGTATGGTGAGCGTTATCCTGTTGGAAAACATCCCCAGAATGCTGTGCATATATGGCAGCACAAAAGGTCGAATCACCAAACCGACATTCAATTTTGCAGTCAGGGTCTGTGGGATAACTACAGGTGTGCTCCTGCTGACATAGGAAATCGCACCCCAGACCATACCTCCAGGAGTAGGTTCAGTGTGTCTGGCGTGCAAACTGATTGATTGCAGGCCATCACCTGGCTTCCTTCTAACAAGGGAACCTCCCCATCGCACCCCCCTCAGATTTAGTTATAAGTTGGCACAGTGGATACGCCTTGAAAAACTGAACACAACTCTCATAGACTTTGAAGGGCGCTGAGTGAATCTAAGCAGAGGACACAATTGTAAAGGCTGTGTCGCCGGATGTACTCAATGGCCTGATACAGGGCGAAGAGCTTCGCTGTAAATACTGACAAGGGAACCTCCCCATCGCACCCCCCTCAGATTTAGTTATAAGTTGACACAGTGGATTGGCCTTGAAAAACTGAACACAGATCAATCGAGAAAACAGGAAGAAGTTGTGTGGAACTATGAAGAAAATAAGCAAAATATACAAACTGAGTTGTCCATATGCAAGATAGGCAACACCAAGGATAGTGTGAGCTCAGGAGCGCTGTAGTCATGTGGTTAGCGTGTGCAGCTATGAAACGAGAGGTCCTTGGTTCAAGTTTTCCCTGGAGTGAAAAGTTTAATTTTTTATTTTCAGACAGTTATTGTCCGTCCGTCCGATGCGGGGTAACTGCGCCCTAGTATGGGGACGCTACACCTAAACGGAAAAATTTGAAAACGTTAAAAACATGTTTTGACAGAGCACAGGGAAAACTGTGCGACTGTGAAACTGTTGGATTCATTTGTTGCAGTTTATGTGACAAACTCTTATGTTTTCATCACTTCTTTGGGAGTGATTGTGACATCCACAAGAAAACCTAAATCAGGCAAGGTAGAAGAATCTTTTTACCCATTCACCAAGTGTACAAGTTAGGTGGGTCGACAACAAATTCCTGTCATGTGACGCACATGCCGTCACCAGTGTCGTATAGAATATATCAGACGTGTTTCCCTGTGGAGGAATCGGTTGACCTATGACCTTGCGATCAAATGTTTTCGGTTCCCATTGGAGAGGCACGTCCTTTCGTCTACTAATCGCACGGTTTTGCGGTACGGTTGCAAAACACAGACACTAAACTTATTACAGTGAACAGATGGTTCAGATGGCTCTGAGCACTATGGGACTCAACTGCTGGGGTCATCAGTCCCCTAGAACTTAGAACTAGTTAAACCTAACTAACCTAAGGACGTCACAAACATCCATGCCCGAGGCAGGATTCGAACCTGCGACCGGAGCGGTCTTGCGGTTCCAGACTGCAGCGCCTTTAACCGCACGGCCACTTCGGCCGGCACAGTGAACAGAGATGTCAATGAACAAACGGACAGATCATAACTTTGCGAAAATAAAAAAAGTAAACTTTTCACTCAAGGGAAGACTTGAACCAAGGACCTCACATTCCGCAACTGCTCACGCTAACCACGGGACAACGGCGCTCCTGAGATCGCACTATCCTTGATGTTGCCTATCATGCACATGGACTACTCAGTTTGTATATTTTGCTTATTTTTTTCGTAGTTCCACTCTTCTTCCTGTTTTCTCGATTGCTTTGTGTTCAGTTTTTCAAGGCGTATCCGCTGTGCCAACTTATAACTAAATCTGAGGGGGGTGCGATGGGGAGGTTCCCTTGTGAGCAGTGTGCCGAAAGCCGATATCAAAAGACATGGGTACCAATGACGAAGGCACACCCGACCCCACAGTCAGTCCGAGAGCCATCAGTGTGTACGAAGTTCCACGCGAAGGTCGTGAAACTGAAGGCGATAGACCGAGACTGGAGTAGTGTCTTTAGGAAGCGAATGAAGACCGAGGTTAGCATGGGCCGCTTCACGAAGCCAAGGTGGTGAAGGGTGTACGCCCACCGGGAAAGTCGAAGGTAGTGTTTAGTTAAGCCGCCGTAGCAAGTGCCGAAAGCGGACTCCAGGAGGTAACAGAGAAAAGGGAAGAGCCCCATACTGGCGATCAAAGGAATCATCAAAGAAGGAAGCTTAGGATGGATGGCCACGCGTGGCAGACAAACGGCATGCATACCTGCTGAAGCGGAAGCCACGGTAGTAGGACAGAGTATAGCACTAATGTATTTCAATCTCTTCCCTAACAACCCAACATTCAGTCCTGTCACGGAAAAGGTACCTATAACACTGTTTGTATATCACTCTAACGTGAAACACGCTAATGGTACGCTCTGAGAGGATTTCGAAGAGTGACCGCGCGTGTGTCTAATGGACAAAGATATCGGACTATAATTTTTAATTTGGTGAAATTAATGGAAAAACCAAACGGACTATAATCTTGGGAGTTAATGAAAGTGGTAAAATTATAAGTGAATGAAAAAATGAATGGTCGGCAGCCCAATTAGGCACATTAATTTGGAAATCTATGCTTAAGAGAATTTAATATTGGTTATTGAAGTTACTTTCGTTGAGATTTCCCTTTGAATAGCAAACAGGATACAAACTGACACAGTGAACTCTGAACTGTGTGTAGCAGCAGTTACCAATAACGCACATATCAGTAAATTACAGGAAGTAATTTTGTAACAAGCTCATACTAATGACAGTGACACCCAAGAGGATTACTTAATCAAATACTGAAATGTTACTGCATGAAATGCAAAGCTAAATTTGGACATGAGGGGTTTTTATCTTAACTGACATGAAAAAAATGAAGATGAATAATATCATAAAAACACTTTTATGCTCCTCTACATATATCAGTTTTCCTTAGGAACAGTAATAATAGTTAAATTTTTCCTAATAGGTGGTGGTGGTTAGTGTTTAACGTCCCGTCGACGACGAGGTCATTAGAGACGGAGCGCAAGCTCGGGTTAGGGAAGGATTGGGAAGGAAATCGGCCGTGCACTTTCAAAGGAACCATCTCGGCATTCGCCTGAAACGATTTAGGGAAATCACGGAAAACCTAAATCAAGAAGGCCGGAGACGGGATTGAACCGTCGTCCTCCCGAATGCGAGTCCAGTGTGCTAACCACTGCGCCACCTCGCTCGGTCCTAATAGGTGTAGAATATGATGGGGACCCATAAACTAGTATAGTTTCACTAGTCAACGCTCTTTCATTATTACAGCAGAAAAGGTTAATTCAAAAAGCTAATTATACACTTGGAGTAGTTCATAATTTACTTTGCAAGACAATAAAATACAACACTGGGCTTAAAAAAGTCTTCAAAAAAAGGAACCATTCATGATAGAAATCAAAACCACACTATTTTTGAAACTGAGTATAACTTATTTGCCTTTTTATCACCTGTGAAGCAGGTATTCTAGACAGTAATATATACACAATCTTGCACTGTAATCCTACAAAACTGTATTTTGCAGTAAACTAAGGATACTTTAGCAAAAGCTTATACGACTTCACTTTTGTGGTTTTAGCTTTCAGTTTTACTACTCCTTTTACATTAGATAAAAAACTCACTTTTAAACACTTGAATGCAAGAATTGCTCATTTAAATCAGGATACTCGGTTTTAATAGCACTTAGGTAAGGACCCTGCATAGATTCGTAATCACGATAGAAAATATAGTTCTGGAGACGAATTTATGTTTTTGTGATTATTATTAAAACAACACACAAATTAACTGGTCCATACCCATATACATTACTGAGTGTATGAAGTTTGTAAAGCAGTGGCGAAGATTGGTGGCAAGCGACATGGCGGCTAACTATACTCACGGCACATGTTGTTCGAATGCTATATAAAATCTCTTCTTGCCGTCGGATTTTCAACGTATTAGAGCCATTACTTTTTCGAGAATACTAAACAATAGCCAGATCCACATGTGAGACATATCGTTTATAAAGCGGCTTCAGTTGCCTCTCTTAACACCGACAAAATGTAATGTGCTACAGCTAGCCACATACTGCTTGTCGTTCACATAAAAGAGCCACTCAGTTTGAACGCCAAAACCACCTTTTACATCGCGCCCTGCCATTTCCGTTGCGGGGAGACTTCTCTAAGCATGAACCAACTTTCAATAAACATTTTCTTTTTATGAAAATGTACATATTATAATAGTTTATTATTTTAACGTATCCTCTTGCTATTTTCATATATACATTACAAAAATGTAACTTTCTATGCACGGATCAAGGAGTTTAAATAACACAGAACACACACTTCATAATCGCAGATACACAGTTAGATAATATAAACCTACTCCTAATCGATATAAGAGTTACAAGTGGTATTTCAGCAGCTTCAGCACACTTACTCTCAACCGGACTAGTCTAAAGGCACCCGTGGCCAAACGGATACCACGATGGTGGATAGTGTTGAGATGGCGTAAGAGGGATGGACGTGCAGACGCATAAACAAAGCACCCATAGTAGAGTTTCGAACGGACAAGGGACCGTTGCAAACGGTGGAGGGTGGTTCGATCGTCACCCCAGGAATTATCCTTGAGGGCACGTAGGACATTGAGGAACTGCGTACAGCAGGCTGCCAGATAAGACACATGGGAGGACCAAGAGAGTTTCCTATCGAGCATGAGACCCAGGAATTTCGTAGTTTCAACGAACGGAAGGGCAACAGGTCCAAGATGTAAAGATGGTGGGAGAAAACATTTGCGCCGCCAGAAATTCATACAGACGGTTCTGTCAGTGGAAAAGCGAAAGCCACTGTCGATGCTGCAGGAGTAAAGACGATGAAGACATCGCTGAAGACGCAGCCCCGTGAGACAGGTCCGAGGAGAACTGCAACAGATGGCAAAATCGTCAACGAAAAGGGAGCTGGAGATTCCCAGTGGGAGACAGGTCATTATAGGTTTAATGACGATAGCAAAGAGGACGACGTTCAGGACAGAACCCTGAGGCACACCGGTTTCCTAGATAAACATGTTCGACAAGGCAGATCCCACACGCACCTTGAAACCTCGGTCTTTCAAAAGTACCTGAAGGAAACAGGGCAGGCGCCCACGAAAGCCCCTCGTGTAGAGAGTATAGAGGATACCAGTTCTCCAGAAGGTGTCGTAGGCCTTCTCCAAATGAAAAACACTGCCACAGTCTGGAAGTTCCGCAGAAAACCATTCATGACATGGGTGGACAAAGTAACGAGATGGTCATCAGCAGAACAGCATTACCTTTCAATACCGGCTCCTTGACCAGTCTTCAAGCTTTACAGCTGTGCTTTTTGCTCTCTATCAGCCATCAGCCTGTTCAGTATATCCGCCGCCATCGTCATTCTCCCTATGCCATCTGCTCTGATTCTTTGATCGCCATTCACAGTCTCCGTGACCCATATTCGGACCACCCTCCCGTGCAACGAATTCAACGGTCCCTTCAGTCGCTAGCTGACACCGGCGCTCGTGTCCTTTTTTTTGTGCATTCCTGGCCACGTTGTTGTGTTTGGAAACGATGCTGCTGATGCTGCGGCCAAGGCTGGTGTCCTCCTGCCTCGGACTGCTTCCTTTTCTGTCCCATCGACTGATGTTAGTGGGGTTCTTTGTCAGCGCGTTTCATCATTGTGGCATGAGGCTTGGTCCTCTCTCCGTGAAAATAAGCTTAGGGCCATCAAACTGATCCCGACGGCTCGGACGACCTCCTCACGCCCTTCCCAGCGAGAGGAAGTCATTTTGGCCAGGTTGCGGATTGGGCAATGCCGATGTAGCCACCGCTACCTATTGTCCGGTGACCCCGCCCCGCAGTACCCCTGTGGTCATCCATTGATGGTGCGCCATGTTTTATTGTCCTGTCCCCGTTTTATTCACTCTCGTGTTGTCCTGTATCTACCGTCTACCTTACAGGAACTTTTAGCTGATGACGCTCGAGCGGCTGCTCGTTTCCTTAGTTTTATTACATTGACGGACTTGTCCAAAGAGATCTAACTCTTTATTTTGTTTCTCTGCGTCTTTGTAAATACTTTTTGGTGTTGCACCCTTGCGTTTTCTACCTATTAGTGCACTAACGTTTGAGACTGGGCGCTAATGACCTTAGTAGTTGCGCGTCCTAAACAAAAAAAAAAGCACACTAGAAATCCACACTACATTCTTCAGTAAACTGCGAGACCTGAGCAACCATACCAGCTGGGCATGTAGCATACCTTCCATCACCTTGCAAACGCAGCTGGTAAGAGCGATAGGGCGGTAGCTAGAAACAAGGTGGTTGTTCCTATGAGGCTTAGGTATAAGTATGACGGTGGGTTCACGCCAGAGTCCGGGAAATGTGCCCTCTGCCCAGATGCGGCTGTACGTGTTAAGCAGAAAGTGCTTGCCCACAAGAGTAAGGTGTTGCAACATTTGAATGTGAATGGCGTCTGGCCCTGGGGTGGAGGATCGGTATGCACTGAGAGTATGATCCAGCTCCCTCATAGTAAAGGCGGCACTCTAGCACTCACGATTCAGAGGAGGAGGAAGACAGGGTGATAGTGGTAAGAGCTCGAAACTTCCGCAAAATGACGGCCAAGGTGTTGGAGATAGCAATACGGACCACGGTGACATCGTCTGATACTATCAGGCCGGAAATTGGGGAGTGGATCTTCGTCCCAGAGAGCCGTCGGAGATTGGCCCACACGACAGAGGAAGGTGTGGAACTGTTAAAAGAACTAGTGAATGAAATCCAGCTGGCTCTTTCAATATCCCGAAGAACGCGACAACACTTGCGCGCATCTGTTTACAGTGAATGCAGGATGCCATCGTAGGATGAAACTTAAAAACGCGGAGAGCACGTCTCCGTGAGCGAATTGCGTCGCGGCAAGCCTTAGTCCAGCTAAGAGAAGTGCAGGGAACGGAACTTTCTGCAGCAGTAAGAATAACATTTCTGAGATATTCCACTGAGTCATCACAGCTGGGGAGATCTTTTTTTCTAGGGTTGCCAGGGAGGAGTAAAGCTGCCAGTGAGCCTTAGTAAGCTGCCATTTGGGCGTGCACATGGATGGAGTAGGAGTCAGCAAACGGATAGAACACGGTAAATGGTCGCTCGAGTAGGTGTCAGAAAGAATGGACCACTCAAGACGATGGGCAAGATGGGCAGTGCAGAAGGATAGGTCCAAATGAGAATAGGTGTGTGAGGAGTCGGAAGGGAAAGTGGGTGTTCCAGTGTTAAGGCATAAGAGGCTAAGTTGGTTAAGAAGGTCAGCCGAGAGGGGGCACACCTGCCTTAGGTGACTGTTCACACCTCAGGTCACACCTCCCGAACACCTGACAGAGGGACCAATCGGCAATTTGGGAAGGTTGCAGCTCAGGCAGTCACCCCTCCCTGGGTCTGGCCTGTACCAGAGCTACGTGTGAACCCTACCTGTCCACTGGGGCCTGGGGCCGCGTTATCCAGTCCCCTGTTACAAGTTAGACGCATGGACTGATCTTCAGGAATGCAAAGGGAGGGAGAAGAAAAAGAGGAACCTCAAACGCCGAAGCGGAGGAACCAGAGGAGAAGGGAAACAAAGAAAGGAAAAGTAAGCGAAAAACAAAGGTGAGATTTGCTACGTCAGTGACAGACAATGCAGAACATTCTCAATAACACCCCAGACACGTTCTCCGAGGAAGGGGTAAAAGAATAGCAAGCATGCAGCACGGAAGAGAAAAAAATCTGCGAAGACTGGAGCCCCGTGGTTAGGCAAGCACGAACCCACCAAAGAGTGGCGAGCCTCGTGTTGGGTTTGTGGATGAAGCAGAAATTTTCCATCCCATGATGTTCCATAGGTGCTCGATTACAGACTGATCTCGTGATCGAGCAGGCCAAGGCAACATGTCGACAATCTGGGTTACAAAAGCGGTGTATGGTGAGCGTTATCCTGTTGGAAAACATCCCCAGAATGCTGTGCATATATGGCAGCACAAAAGGTCGAATCACCAAACCGACATACAATTTTGCAGTCAGGGTCTGTGGGATAACTACAGGTGTGCTCCTGCTGACATAGGAAATCGCACCCCAGACCATACCTCCAGGAGTAGGTCAGTGTGTCTAGCGTGCAAACTGATTGATTGCAGGCCATCACCTGGCTTCCTTCTAACAAGGGAACCTCCCCATCGCACCCCCCTCAGATTTAGTTATAAGTTGGCACAGTGGATAGGCCTTGAAAAACTGAACACAGATCAATCGAAAAAACAGGAAGCAGATGTGTGGAACTATGAAAAAAATAAGTAAAATATACAAACTGAGTAGTCCATGCGCAAGATACGCAACATCAAGGACAGAGGGGACTAAGGGGCGCCGTGGTCCCGTGGTTAGCGTGAGCAGCTGCGAAACGAAAGGTACTTGGTTCAAGTCTTCCCTCGAGTGTAAAGTTTACTTTATTTATTTTCGCAAAGTTATGATTTGACCGTTTGTTCATTGACATCTCTGTTCACTGTAATAAGTTTAGTGTCTGTGTTTTGTAACCGCACCGCAAAACCGAACGATTGTTATTGAAGTCGCCAGCTATATTTGCTGGATTCATATTGCCCGCGGAATACATCTCACGTATTTAATGCACTCTCGTCCAAAGTAGCGAACAGTCAACTGCCAGCCAGGGAGCCTCGTTAGCAGGAATACTCTCTTCCGTGCGCTGTAGTCGACTGACGTGGTGTGTTTGGATGTTTGTTTAGGTGTAGCGTCCCCATACTATGGCGCAGTTACCTCGCATCGTACGGACGGACGGACAGATAATAATTGTCAGAAAATAAAAAATTAAACTTTTCACTCGTGCGAAGACTTGAAGCAGGGATCTTTCGTTCCACAGCTGCTCGCGCTAACCACGGGACCACGGCGCTCCTGATCTCACATTATCCTTCATGTTGCATACCTTGCACATGGACTACTCAGTTTGTATATTTTGCTTATTTTTTTCATAGTTCCTCACAACTTCTTCCTGTTTTCTCGATTGATCTGTGTTCAGTTTTTCAAGGCCTATCCACTGTGCCAACTTATTACTAAATCTGAGGGGGGTGCGATGGGGATGTTCCTATCACTGGCAGTGAGGCAGAACCAGCTTTCATCAGAAAAAGCAACAGACTCTATCAAGTGTCCCCCACAACTTCGGGCTCCATCGCATACCCTTTTCGCTACAATTGCGCAACGGCTTCGAGAAAGGACACCTTCGTCGTCAGCATATGTGACTCCAAAGACACGCCGCACACACTAATTGGAAGAGGCTGTACTGTATCGCATTGAAGAGAACACCTCGACGAGTACCTGAGCAGTTTCTTTGGCTGCCTACTGATGACTAGCACTGTAAAACAAGTGACGCGCCGGATCACGCCTAATCAATTACTTGTAAAAGTGGTAGTGTACCAACACGTTTTAAAATGGGATCTAGTTGAAAATATTATCTATTCACGCCTCTCTACAAGTCGTAGAAATCTGTAACAGGATTTTATGGAAACCCTGTATACCTACGTAGTCACCCACCCTTAATAACAGATTTTTGTATCTGGTGCTAACCTCGGTTCCCACTTTACGTACGATAGTGGTTTTGCGGTGGTAACTGTTGTGGTTGTGCCGGCCGCTGAGGCGGAGAGGTTCTAGGCGGTTCAGTCCGGATCTGCGCTGCTGCTGCTGCGGTCGCAGGTTCGAATCCTGCCTCAGTCATGGATGTGTATGATGTCCTTAGGTTAGTTACGTTTAAGTAGTTGTAAGTCCAGGGGACTAATGACATAAGCTGCTAAGTCCCATAGTGCTTAGAGCCATTTGAACCATTTTTGTTGTGGTTGTGGAGAGATGTCTGAAGTCGTTGACGTCACACCATGGGAGTCACCATACTTCTTCTCTCTCTTTGGCATCAATATCTTTTTCTTGTTTATAGGATTCGAGATCGTTGTACAATGTTCTCTGGATTTTACGAATATTCCCGAATTTTACCGAACGACTTCGAATGTTCAAGAATATTCTCAAATGTTCAGGAATTCACATTGGAAACAATAGACATCACACTGATCTGGACTGCGGCACAGTCGTCGTAACGGACGAGCCCTGCAACGCAGTAAAGATGGGGGAAGAACACAGCGGAAAAGTTTAGCTGCTTATGAGAGTAACTATGTACACAAAGAATGATTGAGAGAGCGAAAACTTTTAGCAACAAAAAATGACGTACTATTTCAAGAAATACGTCACAGAATACAAAGGATACTAGGAAAGTTTTGCAGTACGACCCAACAATAAAACACAAGAGGCCGATTATTGCAGTGTTCTAAGAATATTTCAAACTTGCATTACAGCCGCTGTGCCAAATCTGTGGGCGCAGTCGTTCATTAGCAGGGTTAGTTTTAATTACTTGCTACGGGATCGTGATCACGAAGCGAGATACGGGTGGTTTTGCGGTGCACCTTCGCGCGTGGTTTAAACATGGAACAGTGCTTTGAAGAAATGACTATTGCACTCGGTGATGTGTATCCACATCCTACAACTATACTGTCCGCCCCCGGTAGCTGAGAGGTAAGCGCGAAAGAATGTCAATCCTAAGGGTCCGGGTTCGATTCCCGGCTGGGTCGGAGATTTTCTTCGCTCAGTGGCTGGGTGTTGTGTTTTCCTGATCATCATCATTTCATCCCCATCGGCGCGCAAGTTGCCGAAGTGGCGTCCAATCGAAAAACTTGCACCTTGTACACGGTCTATCCAACGGCAGGCCCTAGTCACACGACACTTACGTTTACAACCATAGTCACGTGGTACAGAGATTTCCAGAAGTTCATTCTGGAGGAGGCTGAGAAGACGACATCATCAGTTACAGAGGAAAACATTGATGCTGTGAGGAAAATGCTAGGCGAAGACAGGCGAGTGACCTTCAAGCGGACGGAGGATACCTACCTTAAATCTAAATGCATCAGCAATTCGTTCGATTCTGCATGATTATGTGCAAGTAGAGAAACTTGGTTGCCTCTGGTGTCGTATAGAATGTCGGAAGAGCAGATGACACGACGTGTGACTTGGTACTGGGAGATATTAAAGAATTTTTCTAGGCCACAATCTCAGTATGTGATTAACATCGTGACAGGTGCAGAAACTCGGCTGTACTACTATGAAGTGCCGGCTAAGACTCGAAACAAATTTTGCGTCTTTGAAGATGACGACACACCCGAAGCTGTCAGAAAATCGCGATCAGTAAGGATGAAAATGATAGCCTTTTTTTTCAAATCTAGTGGAGTTGTGGAGCGTATTGTTTTGGACACGCAAAAGGCAGTCACAGCTAAGTGGTACACCGAACAGTGCCTGCCCAAGATCATCCAACCTTTGAAGAAGCTGCGACCGAAGTTAAGAATGAACACTTGGTTCGTCCATCACGACAACGCACCAGCTCACCGCACCAAAGCATTCACCGAATATTGCGGGGTACAGGGCTGAAACCTCTTGAGTACACTCCTTACCGTTGCTCCTTGTGCCTTTGCACTGTTCCTGCATATGAAAATGAAGCTGAAAGGAGTTCAGTTTTTAACTGATGAAGACCTCCTGAGCGCTAAGGACAACGATTGTGCCTTACTCCCTACAGAAACCCGGGAGAACTGATTTAGGAACTGGTTCCGATGGATGGATGAATAGATGTACTCAATGTGGCGGAAATTACTTCGAAAAAATTAAATAAAGCTATACTGCAAAAGCAGGCAAAAAGGAATACAAACGTCTCAAAAATGAGATCGACAGGATGTGCAAAATGGCTAAGCAGGGATGGCTAGATGGCAAATGTAAGGATGTAGAGGCTTATCTCACTAGGGGTAAGATAGATACTGCCTACAGGGAAATTAAAGAGACTTTTGGAGAAAGGACAACCACTTGCATGAATATCAAGAGCTTTGATGGAAACCCAGTTATAAGCAAAGAAGGGAAAGCAGAAAGGTGGAAGGAGTATATAGAGGGTCTATACAAGGGTGATGTACTTGAGGACAATATTATGGAAACAGAAGAGGATGTAGATGAAGATAAAATGGGAGATATGATATTGCGTGAAGAGTTTGACAGATCACTGAAAGACCTGAGTCGAAACAAGGCCCCCGGAGTAGACAACATTCCATTAGAACTACTGACAGCCTTGGGAGAGCCAGTCCTGACAAAACTCTGCCATCTGGTGAGTAAGATGTATGAGACAGGCGAAATACCCTCAGACTTCAAGAAGAATATAATGATCCCAATCCCAAAGAAAGCAGGTGTTGACAAATGTGCTGTGCACAGCAGCAAGGAGAGCTCCACCTACCAACCCAAGGGAGCCAATGGGTCTGATGATGGTTTTATAGAAAAAACCGAAACCGGTTACTCATTAAAACAGACATAACGTGATCAAGACTGAACTTTAATCTAAATATAACAATTAATTGATCACTGTATTCCAAAAATGTTTACCATTCTTGTGGTAGCTTATTGAAAATGGATGCAGCAGAATACTGCACTCCTTTCTGCACAAGAGTCAAGGAAGTGCATTCCACATGCAGATTTGATTTCTGCCTAGTATTAACTGAGTGAAAGCTGCTAACTCTTGGGAATAGGCTAATATTGCTAACAACAAACGACATTAAAGAAAATATACACTGTGAGGGCAATGTCAGAATTCCCAAATTTTTGAGTAGGGGTCGACAAGACGTTCTCGAACTTACACCACATATAGCTCGAACAGCCCGTTTTTGAACCAAAAATACCCTTTTTGAATCAGAAGAATTACCCCAAAAAATAATACCATACGACATAAGCGTATGAAAATATGCGAAGTAGACTACTTTTCGTGTTGAAGTGCCACTTATTTGAGATACTGTTCTAATGGTAAATAAAGCAGCATTTAGCTTCTGAACAAGATCCTGGACATGGGCTTTCCACAACAGCTTACTATCTATCCGAACGCCTAGGAACTTGAACTGTTCCGTCTCGCTTATAATATGCCTATTCTGTCTGATCTGAGAATGATTTATCTCTTGACTAATAGTTTAGTAATCTTTTTTGTAATTAATTGTTTGTCTCTATCACGCGCACACACCGATATGTCACTCAAAATTAACTTCTCATCAGTCTAGTAATCATGAAGTTGACAACAATTATAATTGAACGGCATATTGGTTTTTCTTCATGACTCTCTATTATTGTGTCCTACTCAAGACCACGGCTAGTTTTCTTGTCACTGATCCATTTCTATCAAGTTCGCAACTGTTCTTCAATCCGAAGGATAAGTGCAGTAAATCAATATCACTGAAATAAAATCACCGTCGCGATGATAACGGTAAAGATTACTTTATTCAGTCGAATGGCTGAGAGTGGCTTTAGTCCCTCTCTCACGAACTATCGAAGTTTCACAACTGAAACAATCTAATAGCGTTTGCTTCCAGAAGACTATCGCAATAGTACTCTCGAGCGACTCAAGAGCAACTAAATAAACATTTCCATATCCGAGTTGCAGTGTAGGCGCATTGAATTTCCTTTTCGATACGGTTACAACTCTCTTCCATTCTAAGTGTTATCTTTGACGGAATTACCTCCTAGGACTTAACCTTCTTTCATATGAATTTAAATTTATTCTATAGATGTTTAAAAGATAATGCATGACAACCCTTTCCTTTTATCTCCTCTTTTGTATGTTACGTTCAGTATTTAAGTGTTATAGTTGTTAATCAAAATATTATCAGTGTAATTAATTTTTTTATCACCAATAGTTGTTGTCATTGTCAAGGTGACTCACTTCCCTACTTTAAGTTGTCATAAAGTTTGTTAATTGGGGTTTTCTGTCCTTGGCGCGTTACAATGCTCACGACAGTAGCACCTGTACATTCGTCAAGCTTCGCCGTTTTCAAGATACTTGTTCCCAGGCTCCGGCTAATAATAATCTCTCCTATGCAAAAGTCGCTGATCTCAGTGGCTTTCCCAATTTTCGGTCCGTCGCTAGAATGATACCCCAGCCGTTTTTCCTCCGCTTACAAACTTTCCTTACCGCCTCATGTTCCTGCAACGCCACCAGGTGGAATACAATTTCGCAGAGGGCAGTTGGCATGCTGTTTTGGCTTATGAATGTATGTACATACTCCGGAAGTCACCATATGGTGCCTAGCGGACGGTATCCTCTAGCACTACTAGTAATTTCCTTTCCTGTCCCATTCGTAAACAGAGCGAGGGAAAAACACTGTGTATATGCCCCGTGTCAACCCTAATACCACGTATCTTCGTGGTCCTTAGGCGAAATGTTAGTTGTCGGCAGTAGAGTCGTTCTGCATTCAGCTTCAAATGCCGGTTCTTCGAATTTTCTCAGTTGTGTTCCTCGAAAAGAACGTCACCTTCCCTCCACGGATCACCGTCTCGGTTCCCGAAGCATCTCCGTAACACTTGTGTGTTGTTCAAACAGTACCTGTAACAAATTTCGCAGCCCGCCTCTGAACAGCTTCGATGTTTTCCTTCAATCCGACATGGTGCGGATTCCCAATATTCGAACAGTAGTCAACAATGGATAGCGTTAAAGTTGTATAAGCGGTCTCCTTTACATGTCAACCACACTTTCCTAATATTCTCTCAATTAACAGAAGTCGACATGCGCCTTCCTTACCACAACCCTCACGTACTCCTTTCATTTCATATCCCTCTGCACCGTTACGTCCATATACTTAAACGACGTGAGTATGTAAACTAGAGCACTGCCAATAATGTATCCGAAAATTACGGGTTTGTTTTTCCTACTTACCCGCATTAACTTGCATTTTTCTACACTTAGAGCCAGCTCCGTATCTCACATCAACTACAAGTTTTCTCTGAGTCACCCTGTATCTTCCTTCTGTCATTCAACTTCTATACTAATCTGTACACCACAGCATCATCAGAGATTAACCGCAGACTGCTGTGCTCCCTTTCCGCCAGATCATTTATATATATGGTAAACAACAGTGGTCTTATTACACTTCCCTGGGGCAATACTGACGATGGGTATATCTCTGATGAATACTCGCCATCGACGAAAATGTATCTGGGAACCTATTCCATATGCTCATATCTTCGTTAACTGTCTGCAGTGGGGTACCGATTCAATTGCTTTTAGAAAGTCTAGAAATATGAAATCTGCCTGTTGCACTTCATAGTTCGCAGACTGTCATGTGAGGAAATGGCGCCGGCCGCGGTGGCCGAGCAGTTCTAGGCGCTTCAGTCCGGAACCACGCGACTGCTAGGGTCGCAGGTTCGAATCCTGCCTCGGGCATGGACGTGTGTGATGTCTTTAGGTTAGTTGGGTTTAAGGAGTTCTAAATTCTAGGGGACTGATGACCTCAGATGTTAAGTCTCATAGCGCTGAGAGCCATGTGAGGAAATGGCCAGCTGACTGTCGCACGTGCGATGCTTTCGAAAACCTTGCTGATTCGCGGACATAAGCTTCTTGGTCTCCGGAAGATTTGTTATATTCGAACTGAGAATATATTCAAGAATTCTGCAGCAAACCTATGTTAGGGATATTAGTCTGTAATTTTGAGAGTCTCTTCTTTTCCCCTGCGTTTCCTTTGTAGTCGCTTGGGTCTTTGTACTGGACAAGAGATTCGTGATGAACGCAAGCTAACAAGGGAACCTCCCCATCGCACCCTCCTCAGATTTAGTTATAAGTTGGCACAGGAATAGGCCTTGAAAAACTGAACACACATCAATCGAGAAAACAGGAAGAAGTTGTGTGGAACTATGAAAAAAATAAGCAAAATATACAAACTGAGTAGGCCATGCGCAAAGTTGGCAACATCTAGGACAATGTCAGCTTGCGAGCGCCATGGTCCCGTGGTTAGCGTAAGCAACTGCGGAACGAAAGGTCTTTGGTTCAAATCTTCTCTCGAGTGAAAAGTTTAATTTTTTATTTTCAGACAATTATTAAAGTTCAGGCAGTCACACATAATCAACTTTGCTCTCCAAAATTCCAGGACATGTTTAGATTTGTTTGGACATATGCAGGATTTGACGGTCTACACACGGAAACATTTGAAAACGTAAAAAACATGTTTTGACAGAACACAGGGAAAACTGTGCGACTGTGAAACTGTTGCATTCATTTGTTGCAGTTTATGTGACAAAGTCTTATGTTTTCATCACTTTTTTGGGAGTGATTATCACATCCACAACAAAACCTAAATCGGGCAAGGTAGAAGAATCTTTTTACCCATTCGCCAAGTGTGCAAGTTAGGTGGGTCGACAACATATTCCTGCATGTGACGCACATGCCGTCACCAGTGTCGTATAGAATATATCAGACGTGTTTTCCTGTGGAGGAATCGGTTGACCTATGACCTTGCGATCAAATGTTTTCTGTTCCTATTGGAGAGGCACGTCATTTCGTCTACTAATCGCACGGTTTTGTGGTGCGGTCGCAAAACACAGACACTAAACTTATTACAGTGAACAGAGACGTCAATGAATGAACGGACAGATCGTAACTTTGCGAAAATAAAAAAGGAAAATTTTCACTCGAGGGAAGACTCGAACGAAGGACCTCTCGCTCCGCAGCTGCTCACGCTAACCACGGGACCACGGCGCTCATCAGCTCACGTTTCTCTTAAAGTTGCCTATTTTACACATGGACTACTCAGTTTGTACATTTTGCTTATTTTTTCATAGTTCCACACAACTTCTTCCTGTTTTCTCGATTGATCTGTGTTCAGTTTTTCAAGGCCTATCCACTGCGTCAATTTATAACTAAATTTGAGGGGGGTGCGATGGGGAGGTTCCCTTGTAAGTAATGCCGTGAAGTACTCTTTGTAAAACCGAATTGGGATTCCATCCGAACTTGGCGACTTATTTAACGCCGTCTACATCCAAGTCCTTCAGTTGTTTCTCTACGCCAGGGTGCTTATTACAGGGTTGTCCATAAGGAAGTCTGTTTGAAGGTCAATGACGGGGTGTTTGTACAATTACCCTGTATGAATTACTACTTAAATACGATATTTAAAACTTCGGCTTTCGTCTCGCCATCTTAAACTGTCACCCCAGAGAGGTCAAGTGAGTGAATGGAACCCTTAGACCCACTTAGCGATCTGACAAAAGACTACAATTTTCTCTGGTTCTTGGCCTGATCTTTTGCTAAGGTAAATGTCGTGTGACTAGGGCCTCCCGTTCGCCGGGAGCAAGTCTTTTGATTTGGCGCCACTTCGATGACTTGCGCGTCGATGGGGATGAAAATGATGATGATCAGGACAACACAACACCCAGTCCCTGAACGGAGGAAGTCTCCGACCCAGCTGGGAATCGAACCCGGGTCCTTAGGATTGACATTCTGTCGCTCTGACCACTCAGCTACCGGGGGAGAACTTTTGCTAAGGTATGGCGGTGGTAGTAGTTGTATGGTTCGCGCATAAACCTTTTCTCAGACAACCGAATCACTACTAACCTTTGGTGAAATAAAATTGTGGTAGAGCACATTAAAATTCATTCCTGACGCACCCGTTCAATGCATGTCTCCGGTAACGTCAGCTTGTAGGAGAAACACGCCTGTGAATTTCTTTTATTTATATTAATAAATAATCTAGTAATGATTGAGAACGGGAACTACAACTCTGTATAGTAGAGTCTGTCCCTTGTGAAGCTTTACGTCAAGTGGATGCACTATCAAATAGTTTCGTAAGTAGCTTGCCGAAATTAAAGTACACAGAGATTCCGTACCCAATGTCAGTGACGTTACTTATAGCAGACAAGTTCGCAGCAGCTGTTGAGGTCTTCAGTCGGTAGGGTGGTTTGATGCACCCTATGCTAGTCTATGATGTGCAGCCCTCTACATTTATGCACAGCTATTGCAACCTACATCCTCTAGAACCTTGGAACCTCCACCTCAGTCTTTATCCCACGCCATCCCCTCCATCAACACTTTCATCTATTACCAAATTAAAACTTCCTGGCAGATTAAAACTGTGTGCCCGACCGAGATTCGAACTCGGGACCTTTGCCTTTCGCGGGCAAGTGCTCTACCATCTGAGCTACCGAAGCACGACTCACGCCCTGTACTCACAGCTTTACTTCTGCCAGTGTCTCGTCTCCTACCTTCCTAACTTTACAGAAGCTCTCCTGCGAACTTTGCAGAACTAGCACTCCTGAAAGAAAGGCAAAGGTCCCGAGTTCGAATCTCGGTCGGGCACACAGTTTTAATCTGCCAGGAAGTTTCATATCAGCAGAGTGAAAATCTCATTCTATTACCAAATTCATAACGCCGTGATGTATTAGGATGTTTCCCATCATCCGACAGCCTGTCTCCTCTTTCAGTTTTTTCATCAGTTACCGATCGACCCATCCAATCTTCAGATTTCTTCTGTAGTACAATGTTTCAAAAGCTTCTGTTTTCTTCTTGTCGATACTTTTTACAACCCTTGTCAGACTTCCACATAAGCCAACACTCGAGACAAAACCCTCAGAAAAGAACTTTTGCATATAAAATAGTTTTACTCACACGTTCAGAAAAAACTGAACACCTTAAACGACTAGAGACAAGACGTCCATATTTACAGGACAGGTACATTGATATGTTCTGCAGAAATGATTAGCATTTGAACCATGTCGTCTCGGAGGTTCTAGTTCCACATCAATATCGCGGCGCAACACCATCTACCGGTAATATGTGCCTGCGGCTATCTCTTTGGCGCTATTAATCGAAGGTAATGAATCAGTGTGATTTGAGCAGACGTGCAGGATGCCCCGTAGACGTATGCGCGAACCCTACAGTCAGATCAGTGAGTTTCAAAGCGAGCGCATTATTGGCATGAGAGAATGTGATACATCCATCCGGAAAATTGCTGTTCGTGTGGGACGATGTGTTTCGGCAGTGCAGCGGATGTGTGCCGAATGGTTTATGGAAGGCCGTAGATGGAATGACATGGGTCATGTGGTGCCACCGCCAGACACCACACTTGCTAGGTGGTAGCTTTTAAATCGGCCGCGGTCCATTAGTACTTGTCCGACCCGCGTGTCGCCACTGTCAGTGACCGCAGACCGAGCGCCACCGCACGGCAGGTCTAGAGAGACTTACTAGCACTCGCCCCAGTTGTACGGACGACTTAGCTAGCGATGCAACACTGACGAAGCCTCGTTTATTTGCAGAGAAGATAGTTAGAATAGCCTTCAGCTAAGTCAATGGCTACGACCTAGCAAGGCGCCATAGCAATCGATAGTTATCGTATTAAGCATGTCTCATGAAGAACGATGTATACAAATGATGGATTAAAGTTAAGTATTCCAGAAGCTACGTACTTTTCTTTATAGCATTCATTACGTATCCTGTTTCAGACCTCACGCCATCCTGCGTGAGTTTAAGCGCGTGCCTTTCGGTTACCCGTCACTGTGGACTGGCTGTCTTGTCAGTCCACAACAGGTCAGATCGCATCACCCAGACCACCCCACGAGATGATCGACAGCTCATCTGAATGGCATTTCAGGACAGATCTGCGTCCTCCTCGGCTCTGGTGCGACAGTGGACCAGTGTAACACGTCGTACACTATCAGAGATGACAGGCCGTCCCCCTTTATAACGGCACGGGTTACGTGCGTGTCGGTCTCTTCTCCGCCTACCTTCGACGAATGTGCGCAAGCATGCTACATAGCATCAGTGTATTGAACGACGTCACTGCGGACAGGAATGGTATATATAGTGTTTTCGGACGAATCCAGGTTCTGTGTGTTTGAAAATGATGGCCGCATTTTAGTTCACTCCAGACAGGTGGAGCAGTATCACAGTGACTGCAACCGCACAAGGCATACAGGGCCAACTCAAAATTTTTGTTGTGTGGGGTGTTATTGGGTACAACAACAAATCACAGTAGTTGTATGTCCCAGGCACTGTTCGTGAATGACATCCAGTGACCTGTAGCCATAGCCTTTCTCCACAACACTTCAGACGCAATTTCTCAGTAAGACAATGCATGATCGTATGTTGCTGCCTGAACACGCGCCTTCTTGGTCAAAGGATGTCAACGTTTTGCCCTGACCTGCTAGATCACTAGACTTGACGCCAATGTAAACTGTGTGGGATATGGTGAAATGAAGTGACCCAGCCGGGCGAAGTGGCCGCGCGGTTCTGGCGCTGCAGTCTGGAACTGCGAGACCGCTACGGTCGCAGGTTCGAATCCTGCCTCGGGCATGGATGTGTGTGATGTCCTTAGGTTAGTTAGGTTTAAGTAGTTCTGAGTTCTAGGGGACTAATGACCTCACCAGTTGAGTCCCATAGTGCTCAGAGCCATTTGAACCATTTTTTGAAGTGACCCAATGCCTACAACAGACGAGCTTTGGAACCAGGTGAATGCCGCATGGACGGCTATATCACAGCATACCCTTCGCGCCTTATACGCATCGATGGCAGCAGCACGGAACAAGTTATTAGGGCCCATGGCGGCAACAGGGCACATGCTGAAACGAGGTGACTGAAATGCTAACTCTACTTCAAACACTACTTTTAGTGTCCCATTTGTGAGTACAGTGGTCCTCAAACTGTATGTCGTGGCTTTACAGTAGGGCCATTGCAGTGGTTTCAGAATAATAATGATTTGGTTTATTAGCTTACTGATAAGGATAACTCCCCATTCCATCCCCCGTCAGATTTAGTGATGAAATGGCCCAGTGGGTGGCCCATCAGAAACTGAACACAGATCAGTCATGAAAACAAGAAGATGTACTGAACGGTAAAGAAATGGTCCAGTGGGTACCCGATCAAAAACTGAACACAGATCAGTCATGAAAGCAGGAAGAAGAAGGTGTACTGAACGGTGAAGAAATGGCCCAGTGGGTGGCCCATCAAAAACTGAACACAGATCAGTCATGAAAACAAGAAGAAGAAGGTGTACTTAACGGTGAAGAAGTGGCCCGCTGGGTGGCCCATCAAAAACTGATCACAGATTAGTCATGAAAACAAGAAGAAGAAGGTGTACTGAATGGTGAAGAAATGGCCCAGTGGGTGGCCCATCAGAAACTGAACACAGATCAGTCATGAAAACAAGAAGATGTACTGAACGGTAAAGAAATGGTCCAGTGGGTAGCCGATCAAAAACTGAACACAGATCAGTCATGGAAACAGGAAGAAGAAGGT
Organism: Schistocerca americana; assembly: GCF_021461395.2. NCBI lineage: Eukaryota > Metazoa > Arthropoda > Insecta > Orthoptera > Acrididae > Schistocerca > Schistocerca americana. Next base: position 786,828,180 of record NC_060122.1, on the reverse strand, counting down.
ATACTGAACGGTGAAGAGATGGCCCAGTTGGTGGCCCATCAAAAACTGAACACAGATCAGTCATGAAAACAAGAAGATGTACTGAACGGTAAATAAATGGTCCAGTGGGTAGCCGATCAAAAACTGAACACAGATCAGTCATGAAAACAGGAAGAAGAAGGTGTACTGAACGGTGAAGAAATGGTCCAGTGGGTGGCCCATCAAACTCTGAACACAGATCAGTCATGAAAACAAGAAGATGTACTGAACGGTAAAGAAATGGCCCAGTGGGTAGCCGATCAAAAACTGAACACAGATCAGTCATGAAAGCAGGAAGAAGAAGGTGTACTGAACGGTGAAGAAATGGCCCAGTGGGTGGCCCATCAAAAACTGAACACAGATCAGTCATGAAAACCAGAAGATGTACTGAACGGTAAATAAATGGTCCAGTGGGTAGCCGATCAAAAACTGAACACAGATCAGTCATGAAAACAGGAAGAAGAAGGTGTACTGAACGGTGAAGAAATGGTCCAGTGGGTGGCCCATCAAACTCTGAACACAGATCAGTCATGAAAACAAGAAGATGTACTGAACAGTAAAGAAATGGTCCAGTGGGTAGCCGATCAAAAACTGAACACAGATCAGTCATGGAAACAGGAAGAAGAAGGTGTACTGAACGGTGAAGAGATGGCCCAGTTGGTGGCCCATCAAAAACTGAACACAGATCAGTCATGAAAACAAGAAGATGTACTGAACGGTAAAGAAATGGTCCAGTGGGTACCCGATCAAAAACTGAACACAGATCAGTCATGAAAGCAGGAAGAAGAAGATGTACTGAACGGTGAAGAAATGGCCCAGTGGGTGGCCCATCAAAAACTGAACACAGATCAGTCATGAAAACAAGAAGATGTACTGAACGGTAAATAAATGGTCCAGTGGGTAGCCGATCAAAAACTGAACACAGATCAGTCATGAAAGCAGGAAGAAGAAGGTGTACTGAACGGTGAAGAAATGGTCCAGTGGGTGGCCCATCAAACTCTGAACACAGATCAGTCATGAAAACAAGAAGATGTACTGAACGGTAAAGAAATGGTCCAGTGGGTAGCCGATCAAAAACTGAACACAGATCAGTCATGAAAGCAGGAAGAAGAAGGTGTACTGAACGGTGAAGAAATGGCCCAGTGGGTGGCCCATCAAAAACTGAACACAGATCAGTCATGAAAACAAGAAGAAGAAGGTGTACTTAACGGTGAAGAAGTGGCCCGCTGGGTGGCCCATCAAAAACTGATCACAGATTAGTCATGAAAACAAGAAGAAGAAGGTGTACTGAATGGTGAAGAAATGGCCCAGTGGGTGGCCCATCAGAAACTGAACACAGATCAGTCATGAAAACAAGAAGATGTACTGAACGGTAAAGAAATGGTCCAGTGGGTAGCCGATCAAAAACTGAACACAGATCAGTCATGGAAACAGGAAGAAGAAGGTGTACTGAACGGTGAAGAGATGGCCCAGTTGGTGGCCCATCAAAAACTGAACACAGATCAGTCATGAAAACAAGAAGATGTACTGAACGGTAAAGAAATGGTCCAGTGGGTACCCGATCAAAAGCTGAACACAGATCAGTCATGAAAGCAGGAAGAAGAAGGTGTACTGAACGGTGAAGAAATGGCCCAGTGGGTGGCCCATCAAAAACTGAACACAGATCAGTCATGAAAATAAGAAGAAGAAGGTGTACTTAACGGTGAAGAAGTGGCCCGCTGGGTGGCCCATCAAAAACTGATCACAGATTAGTCATGAAAACAAGAAGAAGAAGGTGTACTGAATGGTGAAGAAATGGCCCAGTGGGTGGCCCATCAGAAACTGAACACAGATCAGTCATGAAAACAAGAAGATGTACTGAACGGTAAAGAAATGGTCCAGTGGGTAGCCGATCAAAAACTGAACACAGATCAGTCATGGAAACAGGAAGAAGAAGGTGTACTGAACGGTGAAGAGATGGCCCAGTTGGTGGCCCATCAAAAACTGAACACAGATCAGTCATGAAAACAAGAAGATGTACTGAACGGTAAATAAATGGTCCAGTGGGTAGCCGATCAAAAACTGAACACAGATCAGTCATGAAAACAGGAAGAAGAAGGTGTACTGAACGGTGAAGAAATGGTCCAGTGGGTGGCCCATCAAACTCTGAACACAGATCAGTCATGAAAACAAGAAGATGTACTGAACGGTAAAGAAATGGTCCAGTGGGTAGCCGATCAAAAACTGAACACAGATCAGTCATGGAAACAGGAAGAAGAAGGTGTACTGAACGGTGAAGAGATGGCCCAGTTGGTGGCCCATCAAAAACTGAACACAGATCAGTCATGAAAACAAGAAGATGTACTGAACGGTAAAGAAATGGTCCAGTGGGTACCCGATCAAAAACTGAACACAGATCAGTCATGAAAGCAGGAAGAAGAAGGTGTACTGAACGGTGAAGAAATGGCCCAGTGGGTGGCCCATCAAAAACTGAACACAGATCAGTCATGAAAACAAGAAGATGTACTGAACGGTAAATAAATGGTCCAGTGGGTAGCCGATCAAAAACTGAACACAGATCAGTCATGAAAGCAGGAAGAAGAAGGTGTACTGAACGGTGAAGAAATGGCCCAGTGGGTGGCCCATCAAACTCTGAACACAGATCAGTCATGAAAACAAGAAGATGTACTGAACGGTAAAGAAATGGTCCAGTGGGTAGCCGATCAAAAACTGAACACAGATCAGTCATGAAAGCAGGAAGAAGAAGGTGTACTGAACGGTGAAGAAATGGCCCAGTGGGTGGCCCATCAAAAACTGAACACAGATCAGTCATGAAAACAAGAAGAAGAAGGTGTACTTAACGGTGAAGAAGTGGCCCGCTGGGTGGCCCGTCAAAAACTGATCACAGATTAGTCGTGAAAACAAGAAGAAGAAGGGGTACTGAACGGTGAAGAAATGGTCCAGTGGGCGGCCCATCAAACTCTGAACACAGATCAGTCATGAAAACAAGAAGAAGAAGGTGTACTTAACGGTGAAAAAAGAAGCATAATGGGAATAGTGAACGGTCCAAACACAAGATGTCTGACATGGAGCAATTTGCAAGAATCACGGCGTAGTGGTTGTGTGGTTACAGTGTTGGACTACAAAACAGGAGATCCATGTGCAAATCTTCCTGGTTCCCCCATATTTTTTCCATAAAATTATGAATTTCCTGTCCGCTGATTGACGCGTCTGTTCTCCTTCTGTAGTTTCGGCAATTGTCATACTTCACGTTGGTTACAGAATATGAGTCATGTGGTAAGAATATATTACCGTCGCAAGTAAATGTGATGAACAATGAGAGCAAGCGAGATGCCACCTAGACCTCTCATAGAAATGAAAACAACAAATAAGCGGGAATTCAAGTGTCAAAACTTTCAAAACAGAACGCAAGAGTCATAACATGTGGTACTTGTATAGATCAAATAGGAGGTACGTACATCTGGAGATCATTTCCTTACACTTGGCTGTTGCAAAGTGACATTACACCACGACATAAACACAAATTTGAATACAGCGAACAGACACGTCAAGGACAGGACGAACAGTTCATAATTTTGTGAAAAAAATACATATGTTTCAAAAGATAGTTTCGAACACATGTCTCCCCCTTCACAGTCTAACACCGTAACCACATGAACACGACACGACGACTTTTTAAATTCGCTCGATGTTGCACATCTTGAGTTTGCAGCGTTCACTGTTTCTATTTTGCTTCTTTTTCCACCGTTCAGTACACCCTCTTTCTGTTTTCATGACTGATCTGTGTTCAGTTTTTGATGGGCTATCTACTGGACTACCTTGCCACTAAATTTGAGGAGGGAGACGGAGGAGCGACTGGGAGTTTCCCTTGTGAGTAAAGATAAAACGTGAGAGCTAGTAATGATGTGTAGCGGACATGCAAACAAGTGCGGTCACAGTGACAACGTGATGGATGTCAGTCGAATCATACTAAGCAATTCATTTGTTTTGTTTAGTAACAATTAGTCCGAATGTTAGCTTTGTCTAGTGCAGATGGTTTTTAATTGTTTATCTACTGTCATTTGTCTTTCTCTGTCGGCATGGAAAAAATTTTAATGTAAGTACAAAACGTGATATTTCGAATACATCGTGCAGCTCTAAAGGCGAACAGACGAAAGTGAAAGAACTATGGCAACTGTTATTTGAATTTCAGTTTTACGTGTGCTCCAGTGCTCGCACAGCGTCCCCCTCCCCCCCCCCCCCCTTCCTCCGCCCCCCCGAACATTTTTGGAGTGCTCAGCAACCGATACAAAATGGGAAAGGAAAATAAAATAGTATAATATAAAACAGAAAAACGGTGGAACATTTTAAAGCAGTCGATTATGACAATTCTGATGTTGCACTTCTGCGTCGTCCAATGCAAGCACCGCCTGGTACTTTCCAGTCCTCCAGGAATAACTTAACCAGTGCTCGGCGCTACGGTCTCGCGGAAAGTTCACGAAAGTATTTAAGCCTTCCACCAAACGGGCGACGCCCGGCGGAAGTCTAAACTGCCTGCTTTACGTCCATTGATATTCTCTGTGGAGCGGTAAGTTTTAGTTTATATTTTGTGTTGAGTAACACGGCATCATTTACAATTAAAATTTAGGTTGTTTATTTCCTTGTTGTAACTGTTTTTTTTTTTTTTTTTTTTTTTTTTTTTTTTTTTTTTTTTTAACAGATAAATTCATCGTTCGCTTGTCGGTGAAGACAAGTGATTCCGCTACGACACAGATAGATACTGCTGCAGGTGGGTCCGATTCAGCTGCTTTATCGAATGAGGCGAATAAAACAAGTAACGTTGGTGGTGTCAGTTCTTTTAAATAAACAATGCATGTTATGCCGTGAGAAGTGTGGTAAAATGCTTTTTTTTTTCCTGTGTGTAAGGAAACCAATTCCTCTAGTGGGCCTTTCACGAAGAAAACTAAACAAAACCAAAATCAAGATCTGATAACAGCATTCCTTGAAGTCGAGCTTTCCTCCCGAAAAAAACGTTAGGAACGTTTCTCTGCCATTTTAAAGTCAAATTATCAAATGTCTTGCTGTAGTAGGAGAGGTGCAAATGATAAACAAGTGAACGTGCAGTGACTAATGTCTAAGAGTAAGAAGGTAGAAATGAAGTCTGCAAGAGCAACTCTGTCGAGAATGTTATCTTCACTGCCTTATTCCATGGTGCAGGGGTTACCGATCCTTGGCCACACGCATGAAATTATAATGGACTGTTAGAGTTAGTTGCTGATGATCTATTTCTCCTCTTGGCTCTGGCGTAAAAATTACAGATGGCTTTTTGCACGACATAACACGTCAAGTAGGTTCTATTATGGCTAACAAAGTCTTAAACAGTTTCATAGTTGTGTTGTTGTTGTTGTTGTTGTTGTGGTCTTCAGTCCTGAGACTGGTTTGATGCAGCTCTCCATGCTACTCTATCCTGTGCAAGCTTTTTCATCTCCCAGTACCTACTGCAACTTACATCCTTCTGAATCTTCTTAGTGTATTCATCTCTTGGTCTCCCTCTACGATTTTTACCCTCCACGCTGCCCTCCAATACTAAAGTGGTGATCCCTTGATGCCTCAGAACATGTCCTACCAACCGATCCCTTCTTCTGGTCAAGTTGTGCCGCAAACTTCTCTTCTCCCCAATCCTATTCAATACTTCCTCATTAGTTATGTGATCTACCCATCTAATCTTCAGCATTCTTCTGTAGCACCACATTTCGAAAGCTTCTATTCTCTTCTTGTCCAAAATATTTATCGTCCATGTTTCACTTCCATACATGGCTACACTCCATACAAATACTTTCAGAAATCACTTCCTGACACTTAAATCTATACTCGATGTTAACAAATTTTTCTTCTTCAGAAACGCTTTCCTTGCCATTGCCAGTCTACATTTTATATCCTCTCTACTTCGACCATCATCAGTTATTTTGCTCCCCAAATAGCAAAACTCCTTTACTACTTTAAGTGTCTCATTTCCTAATCTAATTCCCTCAGCATCACCCGCCTTAATTAGATTACATTCCATTATCCTTGTTTTGCTTTTGTTGATGTTCATCTTATATCCTCCTTTCAAGACACTGTCCATTCCATTCAACTGCTCTTCCAAGTCCTTTGCTGTCTCTGACAGAATTACAATGTCATCGGCGAACCTCAAAGTTTTTATTTCTTCTCCATGAATTTTAATACCTACTCCAAATTTTTCTTTTGTTTCCTTTACTGCTTGCTCAATATACAGATTGAACAACATCGGGGAGAGGCTACAGCCCTCTCTTACTCCCTTTCCAACCACTGCTTCCCTTTAATGTCCCTCGACTCTTATAACTGCCATCTGGTTTCTGTACAAATTGTAAATAGCCTTTCGCTCCCTGTATTTTACCCCTGCCACCTTCAGAATTTGAAAGAGAGTATTCCAGTCAACATTGTCAAAAGCTTTCTCTAAGTCTACAAATGCTAGAAACGTAGGTTTGCCTTTCCTTAATCTTTCTTCTAAGATTAGTCGTAAGGTGAGTATTGCCTCACGTGTTCCAGTGTTTCTACGGAATCCAAACTGATCTTCCCCGAGGTCGGCTTCTACTAGTTTTTCCATTCGTCTGTAAAGAATTCGTGTTAGTATTTTGCAGCTGTGACTTATTAAACTGATAGTTCGGTAATTTTCACATCTGTCAACACCTGCTTTCTTTGGGATTGGAATTATTATATTCTTCTTGAAGTCTGAGGGTATTTCGCCTGTTTCATACATCTTGCTCACCAGATGGTAGAGTTTTGTCAGGACTGGCTCTCCCAAGACCGTCAGTAGTTCCAATAGAATGTTGTCTACTCCCGGGGCCTTGTTTCGACTCAGGTCTTTCAGTGCTCTGTCAAACTCTTCACGCAGTATCATATCTCCCATTTCATCTTCATCTACATCCTCTTCCATTTCCATAATATTGTCCTCAAGTACATCGCCCTTGTATAGACCCTCTATATACTCCTTCCACCTTTCTGCTTTCCCTTCTTTGCTTACAACTGGGTTTCCATCTGAGCTCTTGATATTCATACAAGTCGTTCTATTTTCTCCAAAGGTCTCTCTAATTTTCCTGTAGGCAGTATCTATCTTACCCCTAGTGAGATAGGCCTCTACATCCTTACATTTGTCCTCTAGCCATCCCTGCTTAGCCATTTTGCACTTCCTGTCGATCTCATGTTTGAGACGTTTGTATTCCTTTTTGCCTGCTTCATTTACTGCATTTTTATATTTTCTCCTTTCATCAATTAAATTCAATATTTCTTCTGTTACCCAAGGATTTCTACTAGCCCTCGTCTTTTTACCTACTTGATCCTCTGCTGCCTTCGCTACTTCATCCCTCAAAGCTACCCATTCTTCTTCTACTGTATTTCTTTCCCTCATTCCTGTCAGGTGTTCCCTTATGCTCTCCCTGAAACTCTGTACAACCTCTGGTTCTTTCAGTTTATCCAGGTCCCATCTCCTTAAATTCCCACCATTTTGCAGTTTCTTCAGTTTTAATCTACAGGTCATAACCAATAGATTGTGGTCAGAGTCCACATCTGCCCCTGGAAATGTCTTACAATTTAAAACCTGGTTCCTAAATCTCTGTCTTACCATTATATAATCTATCTGATACCTTTTAGTATCTCCAGGGATCTTCCATGTATACAACCTTCTTTCATGATTCTTAAACCAAGTGTTAGCTATGATTATGTTGTGCTCTGTGCAAAATTCTACCAGGCGGCTTCCTCTTTCATTTCTTAGCCCCAATCCATATTCACCTACTATGTTTCCTTCTCTCCCTTTTCCTACACTCGAATTCCAGTCACCCATGACTATTAAATTTTCGTCTCCCTTCACAATCTGAATAATTTCTCTTATTTCATCATACATTTCTTCAATTTCTTCGTCATCTGCAGAGCTAGTTGGCATATAAATTTGTACTACTGTAGTAGGTGTGGGCTTCGTATCTATCTTGCCCACAATAATGCGTTCACTATGCTGTTTGTAGTAGCTTACCCGCGTTCCTATTTTCCTATTCATTATTAAACCTACTCCTGCATTACCCCTATTTGATTTTGTGTTTATAACCCTGTAGTCACCTGACCAGAAGTCTTGTTCCTCCTGCCACCGAACTTCACTAATTCCCACTATATCCAACTTCAACCTATCCCTTTTTAAATTTTCTAACCTACCTGCCCGATTAAGGGATCTGACATTCCACGCTCCGATCCGTAGAACGCCAGTTTTCTTTCTCCTGATAACGACAGCCTCTTGAGTAGTCCCCGCCCGGAGATCCGAATGGGGGACTATTTTACCTCCGGAATATTTTACCCAAGAGGACGCCATCATCATTTAATCATACAGTAAAGCTGCATGCCCTCGGGAAAAATTACGGCTGTAGTTTCCCCTTGCTTTCAGCCGTTCGCAGTACCAGCACAGCAAGGCCGTTTTGGTTATTGTTACAAGGCCAGATCAGTCAATCATCCAGACTGTTGCCCCTGCAACTACTGAAAAGGCTGCTGCCCCTCTTCAGGAACCACACGTTTGTCTGGCGTCTCAACAGATACCCCTCCGTTGTGGTTGCACCTATGGTACGGCTATCTGTATCGCTGAGGCACGCATGCCTCCCCACCAACGGCAAGGTCCATGGTTCATGGGGGGGAGGGGAGTTTGATAGTAGCTTTCGATAACTGTGGATGAAACTGGCGACGTATGTCAACACGAGCAAGTTTAGATTTGCTTTCGATGTGTCAATGCTGGTAATTTTAAAATTAATAAATTATCTTTTGTTTTTTATAATACTGAATGTACTACAGGTGAAGTATTGTTAACAATTTTAATGGACGTTCTCACTCGTTTTTCCCTAGATACCAAGTCGTGCAGAAGTATTGCTGCTGACAGAGCGACAAATAAGCGACAAATATGACTGGCGCTTTTTCTGGTTTGCGAGCAAAAATCATAGAAACTGATCCGAGAGTTCTGTGTGTTCACCGTTTGGCGCATTCTTTGAACCTTGTGAACCAAGAAGCAACGCAAATAGAGACCGTGGCGAGGAACTATCTTTCAAACTAAAAAAAAAATTGCCTATTATGTAAGCGGGCCCTCAAGAGACTAGCAATATATGAGAATCTGTAACCTACTCATGGTGCTAGTTTTATTCATTTCGTAGCTCTTCCGGCTTCTTGCCCTCTCAGATGGTGACGTTGTAGAATAAGCACGTTTGAAACTATTTTCCAGAAAGACTAGGTGTTAATTTTTTTCCTTCGAGGAACTAGAGCTCGAAAACTCGATGCCATTGCTCAAGCTATGTTCTTTTGACTTTATCTTTGCCATTACATTCCTTGTTAAAATTTTAGAGCCAGATGAGATTTTGAATGCCTTTCTACAAAATTCCTCTCTATAGCTCCAAAAAAGCCATGAACAATATTCGTGCTGTCCCAGATATTGTGAAATTATCTCGGGCTAATGAAATTATCTTCCTCGCAAATGACCAAAAAAGCTGAGATCCAAGACGTAAACTTGCAAAAAATCAAAATATTTCTCGAAACCTTTATGATCACGATTGACCCTAAGCTTTTGCCAGCCCTCCTGATTAATACCTGGGGTTTATTTTGAGGTCTTACATATTGTGATTCAGTGTTTCGCGGAATGATTTTTCTAAAGCTGCTATGACTCACTTCAAAGAAATAGAAACATTTCTTCTTTCAAATTCTAAACTTTCGGTTATTTTATAACGATGCCTTTGACCGAGAAAGATTAACTTTGGACAGAATCTTGATATTAGATGTCTGTAAATTTAAAAATTATTTCGTTGGAAGTACGGGGGACTTAATGTGCTTCTTTCAAACATACAAGGTGGCAAATTGGTTCCAAAGGTGTTTAAATTGATAAAGATCGCTTTAATTATATCAGTTTCTATACGTAGAGCAGAATGTTCATTCTCTTCCCTTAGAAGATGAAAAACATACCTGCTCAACACCATGACGGATGAGAAATTGAGAGACCATGCAAACATGCATGTCCATAAACAAGAAACAAAAAACGTGAACTTTGATACCGTGGTGAACCTTTTCATCAAACGATTCATTGTCCGTAGAAACACATTCTCTACCAGTGAGGATTAGAAATCATACAAAGATTTGAAAAATAAAAATTCCTTGCGAACTGTCGATTTCTGTTAATTAAGATGGAAAATTAACCTAAAAAACGGTAGTTTGTTTTGTCAAGTGCTGCACATACAAAAGCACCTGAAACTGGATATTCAGGAGTTTTAGTTTTCAACATGTGTTAGAGCATCCACATTGATTTTCAAAAACTGCTGCCCCTTGGGATGACCACAGAGTGACATTGCTTTCAAAGTTCTTGCATTCGTCCCAATTAAGTGAAAGGAGATTTGGAGCCAAATCATGATAGTCTGGTAAACAAACCACGATAATACATTTCCTACAAGTTTACAAAGCTGCGCAACTTTCGCTAAACTAGCTACGATTACTACAAAGGCTCTTCTTTCATCTTGGAAAGTTGCGTACTGTGTAGCAAAGAGAAAGGAAGCTCACGGCTAGCCCGAAGACCTTATTTTACTAGCTGCTCTGGATATGTCACGGTATCTATTATAATAGATGAGTTAGCTCCCAAGCAACTGGCAAATGTGCCTTTGTCAGACAACACTCTCAGTCGTCGAATATTCGATATGGCTGACGACATTAATGATCAGTCAATTGAAAAACTCAAAGGTAATGGTGGTTTCGGCATTCAGTAGAATGTAGCTATAGGCAACCACAGTTACACCAGTCTTACTTATTACGAGCGGTTTATACGCGACATAAAATTTCAAGAACATATTCATTTCTGCCGGAACGTAGCCCTTGGAACAAAAGTGACAGACCTTTTTGAAATACCACTCTCTTTTGTGGGAAAAAATATTAATTTGGAAAGTTATGTAGACGTGTACACAGATGGAGGTCTTAATATGACTGGCTGTTACACCATATTGCAAACTGTGATCCCTAACGAGGCTTCTCGTGTCATATGAACAAGCTGTTTCATTCACTGAGAAGCGCTACCGTCAAAAAGCATAAACCCTCTCCCTTCAATCATTGGTCGAAGTGGTAAACTTCACCAAATATCTTAAGATATTTTCGACAATTTCGCGTTGATGTGGTGGCTGAGGACATATCACTAATTTATTAGAGCAGCTCTCTCTGACTTACACATTTGAATGCCACGAACTGAGGAATGAAATTTACCTTGTTCAAGAGAATCGTCTGAGTTACGAGAAGTTCGGACACAGCGACCTTGTTTTGATTCTTGAGTATCTTTGTGACATCTCTGAAAATCTCAGTTATTGAATGTATCAAATGGTTCAAATGGCTCTGAGCACTATGGGACTCAACTGCTAAGGTCATTAGTCCCCTAGAACTTAGAACTAGTTAAACCTAACTAACCTAAGGACATCACAAACATCCATGCCCGAGGCAGGATTTGAACCTGCGACCGTAGCGGTCTTGCGGTTCCAGACTGCAGCGCCTTTAACCGCACGGCCACTTCGGCCGGCTTGAATGTATCCCTTCAACGTAATGACACACGCATTCTACAGTTGTTAGACAAAATTTCATCCTACAGAAAGAAACTACTATTGCGGAAAGTAAAAGCTGGATGATAAAGATATACGCTGGGTGACCCCTGCTTTTCACACGATTTTAGAAGGAAATGAATTTCAATTAAGAGCTGAAGTTTATGTTTGTGGATAATTTAAACGAAATCAGTGGCTATATTATAAAGTACTTTCCACAACAAATTGATCAACGCAACCGGATAAAAAAAATGTTCAAATGTGTGTGAAATCTTATGGGACTTAACTGCTAAGGTCATCAGTCCCTAAGCTTACATACTATTTAACCTAAATTATTCTAAGGACAAACACACACACCCATGCCCGAGGGAGGACTCGAACCTCCGCCGGGATCAGCCGCACAGTCCATGACTCGGCTAATCCCGCGCGGCCAACCGGGTAAAAAATGCTTTCAGTACAGAACTTTCTTAAACCTTTACCACTGACGAAAAAGACCGATTAGTTCATATTTTTTCAGGCTCCGCACTGAAATCTAAATTCGTTTCCTCATCACTGCTTGGGTTTTGAAGATTAGTGAAACAGGTAGTATCCGCAAGTAGATAAGATGACCCTAAGAGTTTTGACATAAGGTTTTCAGCATTGACAGTCATCAACCCGAAATACTGATTGCGAATGAATGTTGGGAAAGAAATGCGAATCATAGTCTTCAATCTTGTGCCTAGATCTGAAGAACGGATGATGAAGAAGGAAGCTCGCTCTTCCTGTTGATTTCTGTGCTAGAATAAGATGTAATAACATTAAAAGTTGATTAAAGTGACTTATATCAACAGTAATATAGATATAACAAATCTTATTCATTTTTTACGAAACCTAATATTATTTAGCCCACACTTTGAGTAGAATGTCCTTTGCGAAAGGAGCCACGGGTGTTTATGTTCAGTTGGAAAACCATTATCCTAATTGTTTCCTGGGCCTCGCTTATTTAATTGACCGCGTTCCTTTACTCTTCTTTTGCTTTCGTTAATTATTTTAATCTTATACAAAAATTGTTACTATCACTTTAAAGATATTTCATTTTAAAAAATCGACGTTACTGATAATGGCCAGGCAGGCCACTGTAGCAGAGCGGTTCTAGGCGCTTCAGTCCGGAACCGCGCTGTTGCTACGGTCGCAGGTTCGAATCTTGCCTCGGGCATGGATGTGTGTGATGTCCTTACGTTAGTTACGTTTAAGTAGTTCTAAGTCTAGGGGAATGATGACCTCTAATGTTAAGTCCCATAGTGCTTAGAGCCATTTGAACCATTTTGATAATGGCCATATTAGCTCATACTGACAGTGTCAGGTAGCCTTAAGAAAACCATGGGTTTTCCAGGTAAATAGTGTGAAGAAACAAAACAATCCGATTAGAAAACAAAACACAACATCAGAATAGTTCCCGATCATTTTAAGCAATTTCAATCAAACTTGGTACATGTAAAAGTTATTGTCTGGGAAGCTATAATGTTGCATTAAGATACCCATAGTACCCATAGCGGTGGGTTGTGGTCTGAAGAGCGAAATGCGTGTTTTATGGATGAGATTTGTTGACGAGGTACGACCATATTAACGTAGAGTGACGTAGAGTGCACGTTAAATGTACAGTGCTCTGTCTACACACCTAGCGTAGAACTAAATTGTAGTCTTACCGTTGCGTAGTTCCCGATTTCCTACGGCTGCTAATTCGCGAGTGCCAACAACGCGTTCGCAATGAGTCACTTGATTCTATACCTACGGCCCAACTAAACGACATCACATTGTGCCGTTAGAGCTCACTCTTGAGACGCCTTCTAGAAAGGCGCAGTCGCGTCTCGACTTAAACTCAATTGCGTCGCCCTCGGCTTGGCTGCTGCTCCGCGGCAGTAATTGCGTCGCAGTACCTAAGTTGAAGCAGCCGACGCTGTCGTCTGTCTTCCAGCTCCACAGTGTTTGGTACTAAATTAACAATTACACGTATTCTGGCGTTTCTCTCTAGCCCCAGTCGTACTGGAAACTGACACACTTCTCTCACGGGGGAAGTGCGTGGCCTGGAATGTTCAGTACCGCAAGAAAATGTGCTTAAACTATAAACCGCTCATCCCGACAACAGTGGTGTGATGCAGTCGTATGAAATACTGCGTGTCTCACTAAGAGACACTTGAATGACAATGTGTTCAAAATCTGCGAGAGGAACTTTGGTAACACGAACAAATGAAATATCGATATAATAGTACCAAAACCATACGCATTTTGCCAATCTCGTAATCTAATGTTACCTTGAAATTTCATTCGTATACATTTACAGTGCCTCACAAGTTTGTTATAGGATTAGAAACCACGACTGTAACAAATGGTTCAAATGACTCTGAGCACTATGGGACTTAAATTCTGAGGTCATCAGTCCCCTAGAGCTTAGAACTCCTTAGACCTAACTAACCTAAGGACATCACACACATCCATGACAAAGGCAGGATTCGAACCTGCGGCCGTAGCGGTCGCGCGGTTCCAGACTGTAGCGCCTAGAACCGCTCGGTCACTACAGCCGGCCTACTGTAACAGTCTTCATAAATATTCTCCAGTGTGTTGTCATCAATAATGTGTAATCTATTGACATTCGGCATTTTGGATGGAGTCGTTTCATACTCACTGCCACTTGACGGTTGCTGTTGCTCTAAACAAGGAAAGTCTTTTGCTGCTGGTATGGGCTCTTCCGACCTTCAGAATCACAATACCTACCGGCATATCTCCATGCATTTCTTCGTCATCCCCATTGTACTCTTGATTATTACAATATATAACACATTCGCGAACAACGTATCCTCTATCGCGATTATGTTTCCACATTCAAAACGTCGCGCCTTTGCCTCTAACATTTTGACAACATTTATCGGATTTATTCGGCGCCGATATACACTCTTCATACTCCAGCCCATAACCGAACACTCCAAAAGACGGCCTCCTACAGGAGCTATACAATTCACACAACTAGTGCAGACACAAGATGCCACCAACGAATGACGCCAACAGACAACAGCTGGATTTTCTATACCAGTGGCTTATACCACGGCATTTGCGATGGTGGATATATATTCTAAGCACCTCTTCGTGCATTTCTGAGCGTTCAATGTCACGCACTCCCAATTGCCAGTGTACCAGCTGCTGCAAACTACAAAATGTCTCTTTAAAAATGATTTCACTGAAACTGGTCGCGGCTGTTCTACTAAATTTTCGTGCGTAGTTAGTAGATAAAGAGTATATGAGGGCCGGAACATAAACCGATAAATCCACATTTGCTGTTAATACAGAAAGTAACAAATAGTGATCTCTGAGTGGTTGCACAAGCTATGAGAAGAAGGAACGCACCATGCTGCAGTGACAGGAAACACTATTCAGAGTGTCCAATCAGTTAGCAGATTTCTCTTTCTATTACTCTGATATTAAACGCAACAAAACGGAGATATCTGGTTGTGATCAGACCTTTTGGAGTTATCGGATCGTGCTCCGACCGCACTGGATATATCGGGTTTTGTGTAGGCAGCGTAATTCGATACTATTGTACTGCGACTATAGGACTGTTTCGACACTGATCGTTTGCTGCCAGTCAAGTGAAGCAAACAGCCACACAGTAATATGGCTCCGTCATACCTACACTAACTCGTTGGGGTTGTGGTATTGAGGGGTGTAAAATGGAAGAAGGACACATAGTGAAAGATATTAACCCGTTATCTATGGTAATCGTATTGCCGTACTACATTATTGGGGCATGTGGCCTTCATGGGTATTAACGGTTGCGTGCTTTTTGTAGGTATCGTGATGCTGATCCTCTAGGATTAGACCTTTTATTGCCTTGCAAGCATAATTGAGCAAAGGTACAATGTTCAAGAATATGGATGAAATATTGTTTTCGAAACAGGCAAAGGTTTTATAATAATCATTCAAAAGTGGCACAGGACGTGTTCCTTACTCGTTTAATTGCAGCACATGCACCACGACGGCGAAGAGAAAGTAGTGTATCACCAGGAAAGGAGAGGGTGGGACGTGCATTTAGTACTACATATTACCTAACGGATGTAAGACAAAATAGACCTGTATGTAAGGAATTGTTTATGAAGGCGTTTCCCGTCAAACAGGGTAGGGTGCATGCAGTAGCTAACTAAGACAGTGTTTGAGGGACGGATTCAAAAAATTGTTCATATGGCTCTGAGCACTATGGGACTTAACTTCTGAGGTCATCAGTCGCCTAGAACTTAGAACTAATTAAACCTAACTAACCTAAGAACATCACACACATCCATGCCCGAGGCAGGATTCGAACCTGCGACCGTAGCGGTCGCTCGGCTCCAGACTGTAGCGCCTAGAACCGCACGGCCACTCCGGCCGGCCAGGGACGGATTCCTAAAGAACGACGAGGTGGGGACCGGAAGTCCGTAAAAAACAGCTGAGAAGGAGACAAAATTGAGAGAACGTTTAGGTAAACTTCTGGCAACCGAGAGCCACTATGACAGACGTAAATCCAAAGTATTTATTTATCCTGTGAGCTAAGTGGAAGGAAACTACATAAACTATACAACGATTCTATTCCTCCGCATTTGCAGATTAAGATGTCTACTTTTCACGAGGTATTTACGCGCTCGTTTAATATTGGTTTTCGGCCACCTTCCTCTGATGCTTGCAGTACATGCAGTGTACTACCACAAAAATAAAGGATGCAACCGATTCTCATAGGAAGAGAGTCTTACTGATGGAGAAACGAGCCCATACCTTATGTGCAAAGCCATTTCATAACTTGTGTAAAACCAACGATCCTGATACAAAAAATGGTTCAAATGGCTCTGAGCACTATGGGACTTAACTGCTGCTGTCATCAGTCCCCTAGAACTTAGAACTACTTAAACCTAACTAACCTAAGGACATCACACACATCCATGCCCGAGGCAGGATTCGAACCTGCGACCGTAGCGGTCGCTCGGCTCCAGACTGTAGCGCCTAGAACCCCTCGGCCACTCCGGCCGACAATCCTGATACAGTGTCGTCCTGTTTTGCCTTACAATAAGTCCAATCCCTGCTATGAACACCTATCCAAGAATCATTTTATGCACGACAAATCAGTTTCTATACTCTTTGATTCGTCGGAATGGACTCGAGGAACCCAGCGTTTTGGCAATGGACCGAGGATGTAGGCGGCAGAGGGGCTGCGGGGGTTGGTCCAGCACTCCTGCATTACTTGGATTCGTTGGCATTGGACGGAACAAGAATGTTGAGATTATTCTGTGATGGGTGTGGGGTCAAAACAAAAATTCCCACATCATACACACCATCATGTTTTGGCTTGTCAACAAATCACCTGCACAATTAGAGGAGATAAATTTGACATTTCCAGTACGAGGCCTTAGCTTTCTCCCGGCAGACCGTGTGTTCGGTCGAGTTGAGAAGCACCCTAGGACAACGCCAGTTATTACACAAATTGACGAAAATCAAACAATACACAAGGAGCATGGTACTGTAGGAACCATAGGACAGTACTATGTCATACAAAATATAAAATACCATGGAGAATCCTGCAAACAGGTCCCTGGGTTAAGGGACATAAAACGATGTGACTTCAAGAAATACATAGTCATTCAGGGAAAAACATTATTCCAATTGAAATGCTACAGGAATTACAAGCATGAAACTGTTGCGGAAAAGAAGTGGTTATGTGTTTTAAAGGGCCGCAGAAACCATTCACAGACACTGGAGACTGTAGATGTATGGCATAGTCTGACAGTGGCCAAGAAACATGATGAGCGAAGTTTGCTGGTCAAGCCATTTGGAAGGGACTGGGCAATGGATCCTCGTTTCCTGTGGTACAAGAACCTGCTTAATGACAGCGAAATCCACGAAGAAGACGCAGATGAAGAAACAGTACCCGCAGATGAGCAGTGTGATTTTTTGGAAGACGAACTGACATTGATAAGTAAATTGCATTATGTAATTATAAATCGTGTTTGTTGCCAATAAAACTTGTTTTGTGGTCTCAATAATGTATTCCTTGATGGACTACTCCAGAGCGATCGGATCAAAGTCCGATAATTCCGAGCGGTTGGATCAAAACCAGACATCTCCATACGTTTTCACTCAATGCCCTGGGTGTTGCATAAACATCTATTGAAGGGACTGTAATGTTCTGCATCGTACTTTCTGCTCTTATATTTTGGTATTATACGACATTTAGCACTTGGGCAACCGCAGAGTTACGCGTTGCTTTCCGAGCGTCAAATAAGTGCTTCCCGGGAGTTATCGGATTTTGATTCAGTTGTGTTTTTAAGTTGACGATAAAAACACTTGATGTCACGTTGAGCTGAAAATTATTTTGTGGCAGCGTGTATTACGCCCGTATCTCCCCCCTGCAGCTCAGGCACGCGAATACAGGAAAAGTGGATTTACCGTTTTTCCGTTCCGGCGCTCCTCATATTACATAAAATGTGCAGATGTGCAGAGTGTAATGAGTTTTAATGCGTAGGACAAACAGAGCATATTTTCCATACTGACTGGCGAACCAAAATCTTTCTAACACTCAGATATACTCGCTACCGAAACTGGCGGCTATAAGCTTCCATAATCGTCCTTTATGACATCAGTTGTGTATGATACCTGTAGATTGCCGGAAAACAAAATAACAGAATGGGGTAAAAGTATGCAGGTCTAAAGGGCTAGAAGTTGGCTGTGTGTACTTTTACCGCATCAAGAAACTATTTGCAAACTTTTAACCCGTAATCTGAACTTCGTATTTTGTAGACTCTTTTAGCGTATTCAACAATTTTTTGTTGGTGTTTATTTACCTTAGATGCCTCAATATTCACCTTAAAAGTCTTAATTATTTTTTCTTTCTGTAGTTTTTCTTTCGTTTTCGAACACACTTAACTCCAAACAAACTTCGTGTATAATCACGTTTTCCATAGCAGCATTTTTTTCCAGAAACCTATCATCAGCTAGACAGCCTTCATCAGAAACTCTCCACCATCAAGCTCTTGGCCTTGCTGAAAATGTGAGCTCGATACAGCAAGCAGCCAAAGCTTCTCAGAGGCTGCCTTAAGACAATGTCTTAAAACCAGCAAAAGTAGTGAGCACCTCTGCCGATTCACAAAAGCTTTTGCATTGGAGGAAGAACAAGAAATAGTGCAGCACTACATTTCCATCGCAAACATTTTTCCGGCCTTACTATCAAATCTCCAAGACATTTACTTTTTGAATTCGTCGAAAAATGAAACGTCCCGAATTTGTTTTTTTCTCGTATTTAGTTGTAATCCCTTTCATTGTTTTCAGTTGGGGGAAAAAGTACGCACTGGCTGCTCTCACTCCAGGTCCACATAGTCCTACACCATAGCATGGGGTAACAGTACGGATAATTAGTTTTTAAGAAAACTTTTATTACTAGCTACTCTAATAATCATTGGATTATGATGAAACTTTTACACAGTGCTGCTAAGATGTCAAACTATGTGTTGTATGCGTAGCTGATACAATATTCCTCCAAGGTTTTCTTTAGAAATACTTAGTGAAACAAAAATGTGTATTTTTACCCCCAACGACCCAAATCGATTTAAGGAACAAGTCTGCACAAATGATAAAACTGCGTTCGCTAAACACACAAATCTTGCAAGGTATAAGTTCACAACGTGGAACAGCTCATCGAGGTAGTGCATACAGTCCTGGAGAAATATTTTCTTCGTATACCGGAGGAACTCGAAATTTTCGCGCATCAGTTGATGGAGATAGACAAACTGGTCAATGAACAACACGATATTCAGATGCATGGATTCTTCGAGTTTTATAAACAGATTTTATGGACAAATACCGCCATACGTACACTGAAACACTAAGTGCTTACGACGTTTCCCTGGGCAATGGGGCCAACCCGGTGACGACCAGACTAGCCCGACAGTGGAGCTGAATTGTTTGCGAGCTACGGAAAACAGCACACTCTGGTGGAGTAGCCCCAAAAGAAATACCCTAATATCGAAAACTGAAGAACATGTGTTCGAGATGTGAAGTGCGAGACCTCTTTCATTACAGTTTTATTTTTATTGACTGACCATAACTGTACACTGAAGCGCCAAAGAAACTGGTACAGGCATGCGTATTCAAATACAGAGATATGTAAACAGGCAGACTACGGCGCCGCGGTCGGCAACGCCTATGTAAGACACAGGTGTCTGGCGCAGTTGTTAGATTGACTACTCCTGTAACAGTGACAGGTTATCAAGATTTACGTGAGTTTGAATGTGGTGTTATAGTCGGCCCACGAGCGATGGGACACAGCATCTCCGGAGTAGCGACGAAACGGGATTTTCCCGTACGGCCATTTCACGAACCCGGTAAAACATCAAATATCTGACATCGCTGCAGCCGGAAAAAGACCCTGCAAGAACGGGACCAACGACGACTGAAGAGAATCAAATCAAAATGGTTCAAATGGCTCTGAGCACTATGGGACTTAACTTCTAAGGTCATCAGTCCCCTAGAACGTAGAACTACTTAAACCTAACTAACCTAAGGACATCACACACATCCATGCCCGAGGCAGGATTCGAACCTGCGATCGTAGCGGCCGCCCGGTTCCAGACAGAAGCCCCCAGCACCGCTCGGCCACATCGGCTAGCCTTGAAGAGAATCGTTCAACGCGATAGAAGTGCAACTCTTCCGCTTACTGCTGCATATTTCAAAGCTGGGCAATTAACAAGTGTCAAAGTGCGAACCATGCAGCGAAACATCATCGATATGAGCTTTCGGAGCAGAAGGCCGCTCGTGTACCCTCGATCACTGCATAACACAGGGCTTTACCCCTCGCCTGGGCCCGTCAACACTGACATTGGACTGTTGATGACTGGAAACATGTTTCCTTGTCGGACTAGTCTCGTTTCGAATTGTATCGAGCGGATGGACGTGTACCAGTGTGGAGACAATCTCATAAATCAGGGGACTGTTCACGCTGGTGGAGGCTCTGTAATGGTGTGGGTCGTGTGCAGTTGGAGTGGCATGGGGTCCCTGATACCTCTAGATACGACTCTCACAGGTGACACGTACGTGAGCATCCTGTCTGATCACCTGCATCCATTCATGTCCATTGTGCATTCCGATGGGCTTGGGAAATTCCAGAAGGTAAGTGCGACACCCCACATAATCAGAATTTCTACAGAGTGGCTCCAGGAACATTCTTCTGAGTTTAAACACTTCCACTGGCCACCAAAGGCCTCGGATATGAACATTACTGGGCATATCTGGAATGCCTTACAACGTTCTGTTCAGGTGTTCTAAAACGGGACAAAACCGGTGGAACCGAACGAGGTGGCGCAGTGGTTAGACGCTGGACTTATTCGGGAGGACGACGGTTCAATCCCGCGGCCGGTCATCCTGATTTAGGTTTTCCGTGATTTCCATAACTCACTCCAGGCAAATGCCGGGATGGTTCCTCTGAAAGGGCACGGCCGCCTTCCTTCCCCATCCTTCCCTAATCCGATGAGACCGATGACCTCGCTGTCTGGTGTCCTTCCCCAAACAACCCAACCCAAAACCGGTGAAATGAAATGAGCGTATGGCACTGAAGGCCGGGAATCGAAACCGAGCCCGCTGTATGGTAGTTAGACGCGCCGTCCAATCAGCTATGGGAAAGGACTGCAAAACCGGTAATCGTTATAAACATCAATGCGAATAGAGACTGACATATAAAATAATAAAATATCGGACTGTCGCTTTCACCGGCGTCAGCTAGTGAGCGCCATTACGAGTAAAGAGGTGACAAAAGTCACAAAAATCTAATTCCACACTTTTTGGATTTTGGTAATTGGTCAAAAGATGATTATAAGAAAAGTCCTTCAACCATGAAATCACTGGACAGGACTGATGCTGACCAAGAGAAAAATTTTCGCGCATTGAATACATGAAAATTCGGCAATTCGCAACTCGAGGCGCTTGAAATTGTCAACAGTTTTAGTGTACATTCATGCTGGAAAAGGCCCAACAGCCTCAAAACATTAGGATTCACAACCCTCTGACTGTTCCAGAAAATAAAAAAGTTGAAAGATGTGAAGAAAATTTTTGAGTCTCTAACGCAGGGCCGGCCGTAGTGGCCGTGCGGTTCTAGGCGCTACAGTCTGGAACCGAGCGACCGCTACGGTCGCAGGTTCGAATCCTGCCTCGGGCATGGATGTTTGTGATGTCCTTAGGTTAGTTAGGTTTAATTAGTTCTAAGTTCTAGGCGACTGATGACCTCAGAAGTTAAGTCGCATAGTGCTCAGAGCCATTGAACCATTTTTTTCTAACGCAGGAGTTCCGTAAATTTTTTGAAAATCTCTCCCAGTGGCTCAGTACTGAGATCTACAATGACGCTGCAGTACAGTTCTTAAGTTTTTTTAATTTACTGTTATCACATATTTTCCTTGCAGAATTTGTGTTAACTGTAGCAAATTTTCGACACGTTGCTGTCATGTCTTCTTATAGACGTCCTGAAAATGTGTCGTGTTTAGTAATGTTTCCATGTTTATTTTTCATCCAGAAAATGTATACTGAATCTTCGATCTACCATCTATTCTACATAATGAAATATCAATTCGTCTAAGGAAATTGTTTTCTTTTTCATGTAAGTGTTATTCATTTAGTTCAGAAACAAGTTTTTTTCCGAACTTTTTTTTCTACGAACTACAGCTGAACACTAAATTCAGAAGTTTGCCTCACGAACCAGTTTTATCGCACTATATTTCTACGTAAAAATAAGATGGGTTTGATCTAATTTTTGAAAAGATATATGGTCATTTTGTTCATCTGAAAAATTTCAGACAGCAGGACTAACGTTATTTTTGCTACACTGATTCAATTAATATCAGCATTTCTAACAGTTAATTGCGATTGGTGTAGTTACCTAAACTTTCCACCGTGCACTGAATTTCAAAAAGAATTTTATGATCCTACTTGTCCTGATAGTCGGTTAGCAATCGTTTCAAAATGCGAGATCGGTCTTCCGACTACCTGGAACAAACTGCTTTTATACGATACGATTTTTAGACATATAGCTGTCTTTGTCAGATTTCACTTCGACCACGGAGCACCGGAAAACCCGTATTAGCTGAGTAGATTTATAAACGATATTTTGTTCATAATGTGAAATGTATCTCATAGGATTTCACAATAACTTGCATTAGTAAGTTTAAATAATTTAACAGGTGTTTACTACCAAGCTGGAAACATCCGTGTACAATCTCGTGCTGCAGAGATACACAGGGTCTATCATAATTAATGGCATCAACGCATACAGTTGAAAATACACGATACTAGAAGCAAAAAGGTATAATAAACATGGGCTCTAAAAAGCATACCTTAAGAGCTAAGAGCACTTCCTTCGATACTGCGAAAGCAATCCCTTCCGCTGCAATCTCTTTGCTTTCCATATTTTGAAAGGAGGTTGTAGGGTCCAAAACAAGAAAAAACTGTCTAGAAAATACGGACTCTAAAATGCACATCTTAGAGCGAGGAAGAGTGAATCGCAGTGAAGAGTTAGGCACGTTTGTCAACATTTCCAAGACCAAAGTTGTGGTCTTCTCTAAGACTCAAACCAGTCTTTCCGATAAAAGGTAATGCGCTTCAACAAGTATCATTCTTGAAGTACTCGGGAACTGTAATGGATGAGCAGTGTAGCTGCATGAAAGAGATCAGATGTAGAAGAAAGAAGCTAAGAGACAATTTATTAGCATGAAAAAACTTTTTATGATATCGAATTCTAGTCTCAACTGAGAATGCGGGTGATTCGTTGCTGCGTTTTCTCCACTTTTCTCTATGGATGTGAACGCAAGAATCTTGAGCAATACCTACTGAAAATAAGTAATGCTTTTGAATTGTATCTCTAGCGCTGTTCCTTACGCATACCCTTGGTCCTGAAATTTTCAAACTTAGAAGTCTTTCACTGGAGGACTAAACAACAAGAACTATTGCTCACTATAAAAAACGGATAACTCAATGTCTAGGACACATTATGAGAGAAGAAAGATACCAGTTATTACAACTCATCACTGAAGGGAAAATAGAAGGAAAAGGTGTGTTGGTGGAGGAAGGGCCTCGTTGCTGAAGGACATTCCCTGATGGTGCAACTGCACGTCAGAAGAAGGCTTCGATGCTGCAACGTTACGTCCAGAGCTAGCTACGTGGATCGCCAACCTCCTCCAGGAGAAGGCGCCGTAAGAAGAGCAGAGTTACGAGCACTTTCTTCGACAGATGAGATGTGTTTCACAGTAGCAGGGATGGACAAATCGTCACAGCTCTTAAGGAGGCTTCAGTTCTACCAAACCTGTCGTTCGGTAGTTGTGCTGCACTACATAAATGACGTAGTAAATGATAATGTTACCGGTAGTATTGATAGAATTGGTAGGGAAGAAATGCAAATGAATGTGTAAGAGAGAAAACTGGAGCCGACGACTTGTTCTTGCTTTTTGTTTGGGTGGATGCTTTTTTTGTACATAATTAGATCTGCAAATCATTTAGTATTATTCCAGTTTGTGTTTCACATCCTTACAGAATATAAATTTCACTTTCATAAGTAATAAAAATTAGTTGTCCGCGTGACTTCTGCGCTTTCGTATAACCAAAGCAATTACTTTTGAGCCGGCCGCTGTGGCCGAGCGGTTCTAGGCGCTTCAGTCCGAAACCGAGTTGCTGCTACGGTCGGAGGTTCGAATCCTGCCTCCGGCATGGATGTATGTTATGTCCTTAGGTTGTTGTCGTTGTTGTTGTGGTCTTCAGTCCTGAGACTGGTTTGATGCAGCTCTCCATGCTACTCTATCCTGTGCAAGCTTCTTCATCTCCCAGTACCTACTGCAACCTACATCCTTCTGAATCTGCTTAGTGTATTGGTCTCTTGGTCTCCCTCTACGATTTTTACCCTCCACGCTGCCCTCCAATGCTAAATTTGTGATCCCTTGATGCCTCAAAACATGTCCTACCAACCGGTCCCTTCTTCTTGTCAAGTTGTGCCACAAACTTCTCTTATCCCCAGATCTATTCAATACTTCCTCATTAGTTACGTGATCTACCCACCATATCTTCAGCATTCTTCTGTAGCACCACATTTCGAAAGCTTCTATTCTCTTCTTGTCCAAACTGGTTAGCGTCCATGTTTCACTTCCATACATGGCTACACTCCATACAAATACTTTCAGAAACGACTTCCTGACACTTAAATCTATACTCGATGTTAACAAATTTCTCTTCTTCAGAAACGATTTCCTTGCCATTGCCAGTGTCTACATTTTATATCCTCTCTACTTCAATCATCATCAGTTATTTTACTCCCTAAATAGCAAAACTCATTTACTACTTTAAGTGTCTCATTTCCTAATCTAATCCCCTCAGCATCACCCGATTTTATTTGACTACATTCCATTATCCTCGTTTTGCTTTTGTTGATGTTCATCTTATATCCTTCTTTCAAGACACTGTCCATTCCGTTCAACTGCTCTTCCAAGTCCTTTGCTGTCTCTGACAGAATTACAATGTCATCGGCGAACCTCAAAGTTTTTACTTCTTCTCCATGAATTTTAATACCTACTCCGAATTTTTCTTTTGTTTCCTTTACTGCTTGCTCAATATACAGATTGAACCACTGCTTCCCTTTCATGCCCCTCGACTCTTATAACTGCCATCTGGTTTCTGTACAAATTGTAAATATCCTTTCGCTCCCTGTATTTTACCCCTGTCACCTTCAGAATTTGAAAGAGGGTATTCCAGTTAACGTTGTCAAAAGCTTTCTCTAAGTCTACAAATGCTAGAAACGTAGGTTTGCCTTTTCTTAATCTTTCTTCTAAGATAAGTCGTAAGGTTAGTATTGCCTCACGTGTTCCAACATTTCTACGGAATCCCAACTGATCTTCCCCGAGGTCCGCTTCTACCAATTTTTCCATTCGTCTGTAAAGAATTCGCGTTAGTTAGGTTTAAGTAGTTTAGTTAGGTTTAAGTAGTTCTAAGTCTAGGGGACTGATGACCTCAGATGTTAAGTCCCATAGTGCTTAGAGCTTTTTGAACCAATTACTTTTGATGCGAGTATAGTTCAGAAGTACCAACATAGATTTAGTATGTGTAATTACTATTGTTATTTTGTCCTCAACAGAACCTTCTTCATCAATATCAAAGGCAACAGTTTCCTTTTATTACTGATAAACGTGAAAGTTGTTTATGAATGACAGAAGCACGTTTTATACAAGATCGATGGCATAGTGAAACGATGTCCGATATATTGTTGTTTTGTGTTTTTTTATTTTATTTTAACTTTTTGTTGAGGAAATTGCGTTTTCTAGCGCTATATGATAAATCGTCCGCAGCTCGTGGTGTTGCGGTAGGGTTCTCGCTTCCCGTGCTTTGGGTCTCGGGTTCGATTCCGGGTGGGTTCAGGGATTTTTCCTTCCTCGAGACGACTGGGTGTTGTGTCGTCTACATAATCATCATTCATCCCCATTATGGTCGGAGAAAGGCAATGGAAAACCACCTCCACACGGAGGTGCAGGTCTGTCGCATCGCCCCTACGCTCCTCGGAGTATGGGACCCCATCATCATCATATGATAAATCAGTATTGCCTCATTTTTACTACACCATCACTCTATTTCACCTCACAAATCAACTATTTTCGAATAAAGCCTAAGCCAGTTCTTAGGAGAATCTAGACACTGTTCGCATAAATAAAGAAAGCGATTGTTATGAGGTAACACCAGACTGGTATGCAACACGACCAACGCAAAGTGGATACGCCCTTACCTGACCGAGGGTACTAGGAGAACTACCATAGTCTACTCTTACTTATGGTAGTCTACGGCAGCCTATGATAGTTTTTACAACTCAAATCTTCAGAAATGGGTTTTAGAGCCCATGTTTAGGCCTACTGGTTTCCTTCGCTCCTAATGTCGTGTACTTTCAACTGTATGCGTCTACACCATTAATTATGATGCATCATGTATGTGTACTGCAAATGTTGCAGTGTACCTTTGTGGGTGTAGGTGGGGGGGGGGGGGGGAGGGGGGGTAGGATTCTAAATTATACACTGTTGCATGAATATGGTAGTGCATTGCTCTTTGTTTGCGGTTTGCTTGTTTTGGCGCGCACCACGTGCAGTGAGTGTTGTGCAGTGGAATGTGTGGGTGGAGGGTGGCTCGCCGTGTGAGCACGTGTACAACGGACCGCACTGGTCTGGCAAGTATATTGAGTATCATTGTTTGTATTAGGTGTAACGCCGTGTCTATGGTAATGTCACTAGGTTATTAAAGAAATTAATAACTGTGTTGATGGGTGTTTTGTGGACCCGATAAAACAAAATGAAGATTTGTTCCAAAATTGATGACTTACGCATGTGTTAACCACCGACGGTCATAGAGCTTTCCTGAACCTGACAGAACGGCATTCTACCAATAATGTTGGTAAGCTCGACCCGTATGCAACCTGTATGTCTGGACGAAGGTCAAAATAACACCCAGCGAGACGATAATAGGGGATCGGCTTACAAGACCCATGATATTTACGGCGTTCCAAAAGCCACACATAAAAAGAGAATTTTTCTGAGGTTGATGCCTCAAGAGTAGAGTCAAGTGTTCTGGATGGCCTAGAAACCATTTGTATACCTAAAAGAAGGTTCGCCTGACTGTAAAAATCCTACAGTAGAGGGTCAAAGTTTGAATGTTACACACTTCCTATAGCTTAGGCAAATGCAGCAAATCGGTTCGTTCTATTTGCATAACATGTGGTCTATGGTGTAACTTAAAGAGCTTATGGAGGCGCGATATAGTTCATGAGCGGTTCTTGAGAAAACCAGGAAACATATATTTTGAGTACCAAAACTGGGCTGACTATTCCAAGACTACTATAAGCAGTACGTAGCTAAGACTTTTACGACATATTCCTAAGTTCCCGATCTTGATGTACCTTGAATATTTTCTTGACATCTTCATCCACTTCTTAGATAGAGAGGTTATAAGTTTCCCTATTTGTACACGTAAAACACGCGCGTAAAATCCGGTGTGAGACGAAATCGAAATAATAAATAACAGCAGCAAACTACTCAAATTTTAATCGTTTATTTTCTAGACATTTATCTAGAATTGGCGTCTTTCCGTTTTCATGAATATTTATCCGTTGTCGATGAACACCCTTAAAACATGGGTTTTGGATACCTAATCCGGTCTGTGGATTCCAAGACGGCTATGTACAGAAAATAGCTGTAATTTTTATGTTCTGTTCCCAACATCCCGATCTCGAAAAACCCTGAGAATGTTCTTGATATCTTTATCCGGTGCCGAGGAACAGAGCTTCAAAATTACCCTAGTTGTACACGTGAAGTATGCATGTAATATGCGGTGTGAGGAAAAAACGTATATTGTGAGGGGATGTAGCACGGAGAAACATACTGTAAAGTGTCTCCGTTATCATCAGGACGGTTTTCGGAACCTCAGGTTGTAGCACTGATGCACTTCGTTACTTCAATTTCACATAAGTAAACTATCAAACATTTTCTGACCCGTGAAGTTCTTTTCATATAAGTGACTTATGAAACTACCAGCGAAGAAACGCTCCTATCGAAATACCAAAAAGGCGAATATGCTGCTTTTTAAAATACTGACTGTAAATGGGGTTTATAGCTGCCTCGCTCTACCTTCCTCAGCGCCTTTAAAATTTTTCCCAAAAAGTTTGTCACGCGAACATATTCGCGCTTTTTTGTGCTGAGTGAGAAGGTGACTGTGGCAGTGGGAAAGAGACGAAAAGTGATAAATACCGGGAGACAGAAGACAGTGCTTGTGGTATAGAAAGAGCCAAGCAGACAGTGGCAATGTGAGGGAAAGAGAGGGACACAGTGGCAGAGGAACATAGTTGACAGTGACAGAGCAGTGCTAACCATGATTGACGGAGGCAGTGGCAGTGGGAGAGGAATAAAGAGAAGGAGAAACTGGAAATGGGTGAAGCCATCGATAGTGAAAGACAAATTCTATGACTGTGACAACGACGAAGAGAGAGATGGTGACAATGGGAAGACATATCAGCAGTGTGAAGGAATGAATGAGATGGTAGTAGAAAGATAGAGCAAGAGGGAGACTGTAGTGGTCGGACGTGAATGCATAGGGACCCTGCGCGACACCAAAGTATTTAGCGTGCTTTAGTAGTAGGTCAGAACGAAGGAGTCTGTGGCTAAGACACAGGAGACAGTGACAATTAGAGAGACACAGAGAGGTAATAACCAATGAGTTGGGCTGAATGAGTGAGTGAGGATGGGCATATGGGTATGAGCAACTTACAGCGATGGACCAGTGGCTGTGAGCGAGCTACTGCTAGGATAGCTTGTCGGAGTGGAATGTGAGTTGCATGTTAAAAGGAGTGCAAATATGTTCGCATGACAAAATATTTGGGAAAACTTTTAAAGGAGTTTATGAAGGCAGAACAAGACAGCTGGTACCCCAGTTTTGAGTCAGTCTAATAAAACAGGAACACACTATGCTTTTTTGTGCTCCGATAGTAGTTTTTCCGCTGGTATGAATATTTCCCTAATATTACCTGAAAACATTTGTTCGATTTGAACTGGCGACCGTTTTTGTTTATCTGGTTGTAACATATATTTTCGAGCTGTTTTGTATGTGCATAGATAATACTATGTCAGTTTTGTAGTATTTCTTATATAGAATTTGTATCTATCATGGAAATTATTTGACTACGTATACATATTTCAGTTACATGAACTTTTGAACGATGTTCTTTAAACTATGCTTGTGTATTTAAATAACTACTAGAATAATTGTTGTATAATGTACTGTAAATAACTTGGACCATATTTAGGGAACATAGGGTTGAATGTAAAAGATGTAGGGAAGCCCAACAACTACGGAAGTAGCCTGGTGGGGTGGAAAAGGTGGTTTGTGCGTAAGTGGCAACTCGTCCTTGGTGATGGGTAAGGAGTCAGGGCTGATCAGTGCTGCGGTTAACACCTCTCTAGCAGTAGCGGATCATTGTGGCTCATTTTCGTGGAGTTTTGAGGTCAGAAGAGCTTAAGGGCAGTATTTATGGGCCTCGGGTGCTGCATTTGGTGATACCATTATCATGGCATTGTTTCTGGCCCTATAAATGTAATTCCGACGCCAAGAAGATATGTAACAGGGCGAGGCCAACAATATTGCTATGATTGCACCCCCGCCAGGTTAATAACCACTGCAAGTTGCGCCACCAATGCCACCAGCCTTCCACTGAATTGTTTATATTTGGCACTCTATAAATGGACCAGGTAATTGTCAAATTTGGTTGATTTTAATAATAATCGTGGTGTTGCTGAAAACTCTATTTTACACCTGTGATTATCCTAAGTCACAAACCTGGACAGGAAACCTATCCTAATGAATTTAATTCCGAGTGTCCTAATTTTTTATGTGAAAGTGGTTGAACATAAATTTAATGTTGAGATGTCATTTGCACAGCCAATTATACTTCTGAGGAGGTCAAAATACTGCTTATGAAAGCACATTCATTATTTAAAGAGTTATAGTTTGTTATGCTTTACTAAATTAATAATTAATGATACGAATACTTACCATTTCTCATACATACCGGTGTAGTTTTGTTAATGTGCATGGTTCTTCACACCATAAAATTTTAGGGGTCGTCATGTACTAGGCTAGTTAGTTAATGAAGCAATGCAAAGGTTCCTTCATAGCCAGTGTAGTTAGATTTGCATTCCGTTCGGTTGCTTCAAATCCAGTTTGAGAAAGAACTATTTACTGTGTTATCTATTCTAATATAAGTTGGTTAATGCACAGGCATAGGTACCCAATACTAAGCAATGAAGTTATAGATTATGATCATTAGCAGACCCCCTGATTTAAATTCAGAATCATTTATGCTTTTCCCTGTTCAGCATTGCTACTTGTTCGATGTGTGTCGGTAATTGGTTTTATAAACTGTTACACTTCATTCATTTAAGGTACGTATTGTTGGGAGGCATGTTTAACTGTTTACTATCTCATTGGCCATTTGTTTGTTAGTAGCACATTTATGTACAAGGTTAGCTTACTGTGCTGCAGTGTGAACAGTTATAAGGAAAGAGCTTAGTGTGTGTGCCAAGGAAGTTCAGGTTAGCCTTAGCACTGCCTTCTGCGTTATCGTTTTGCTTGACACAAGAATGCTTAATCAGGCTGGCGATCGATTTAAATAAGTAATGTTACAACTTGCTTTTGTGCTGGGAGAACGTCTGTTCCTGACCCATCGTTTACTGTTGTTTATACTCTGCTGGAGTGTTTCAGGAACGAATCCTAGTTTGATTGTTCTATTTCCATTAGATTATCTCAGGTCACAACTACTTACAAATTCCTCGCAGAGGTATAACGTTAGTATCAATTGCCGTTTAAGGTGGTCGATGGTACCGTTATATGGTCATATAGTACTCCTGCTGCTTAATGAGCCTGCGTTTGAATTCCGTTGACAGCTCTATCTGTCTTTTCAGTAAAATGCCCTCTTTGGAAAGTAAATTAACAGTACGATTGCTTTAATCTTTAAGCCACATGACCCCGGTAACTACGTCTTAATTCTTTAAAAGTGGTAACATTTTGTAACGTCTGTATTCTCAGTGTAGCGTTTGTGCTTTAACCCCCCCGTACGACTTTTGTCTGCAATTGTGCATTGTATTTGCGTACTGACTTTCTGAACATGGAATTTACCATGCAACAATCTGAACATTCTGAACGGAAATATTCTAAAACCGATGTTCTAAATCTAATAGGAAATGTGTCCACTGTTCTCGAGACACACGAAACAACGTTTTGTAATGAATGACCCATGTATTTGTTCTTACCAGCACAACGAAATTCTGCTCTGTTCTGCAATGATGCCAATAACGAATAGCTCTGCTGCGTGTTGACCTGAAATGAGTCGCGCTAGTTTTGCAATGTGCTGCTATGCAAATGCCTCACAAAATAAATCACGCTAGTATACTTCATATGAGCATGGTTTACATCACTAAACTGTGCACTGTGTGTGAGAATGGGTATGCCTAGTGAGTTTCTAGTCGTCCAAGGGAAATGCAAGATTTCAGGGTAAAGTCAGTTAAGGGCCATTTCACAGATGTAAGATCGGCAGTGTCCTCAAAACGCTTAGGAAACGATCCTTGTAATTACTTAAAGCTGTAAAGGGATACCCTCTTCTAGCATTACTTTTCCTCAACAGAAATATCTTCCAATTTTGAATAGGTTAATATTTCCTCAGCTGTTTTTCTAAAAGAATTTCATATGATTTTGTACACACTGTATTATATTTCAGGCTAAAATCTGTAAAAAGAAATTACGTTACTTTCTTTATTACAATCGATATGTACTAGCTCTGAACGTACAGTTGAAATTATTTTCTTTTAGAAACATTTGGAATTACGAAATATGTGGCACACTTAAAATTTACGTTATTAATTAGGCAACTTATTACTGTGTATTATGTTTATTTCTCGATCTATTTATAAAGTAATAATATAAATTGATGGTATGTCAAGACAGTTCTTAAACCCTTGGGAATATTGTTTGTACCACAGAGTGAAGCAGTAGTGAGGCATGCCTCTGATGTGATCGGACG
The DNA here is from genome assembly GCF_021461395.2 of Schistocerca americana. Lineage (NCBI taxonomy): Eukaryota > Metazoa > Arthropoda > Insecta > Orthoptera > Acrididae > Schistocerca > Schistocerca americana. The sequence continues at coordinate 786,795,969 of NC_060122.1, read as the reverse complement.
TGTTTTAGTAGTTTGGAATAACAACGTAATTTTCACTTTCTTAATGTGAAAGTGCAGAAGACAATGTGATGTAGAAAAATGGGATAGAATAAAATTAACGTAAAAACAAAAAAATGCAGTGTAGGCTTACTTCAAACTTATTATGTCAATTGAAACCAAGAGAACCTATAATGTCAGAAATTTCAGCTTCAAGAATCAGCCCCTAGACATGAAGAACTGGAGTCAACCTCGAGAAAAGATAAGTAAAAAGTTTATTGTAAATCTTACACCTCTCGATGCTTATTAAAAGAGTTAACCACAAAGACAGTGACAATCAACAAATGATGTCAGGGAGGAGTAAATTACAAAGGACACAATTAATCCTTCAAACTTCGCGTTTTCTTTAACGGTAGTGAGCTTAGGGAACAGGCCTGTATTTGTCAAGATGCGTCTGCCCTGCAACGTGATTTTCCTTTTAAACGCATCCCATCAAATCAGAAAGGAGTCATTTCTCACCCTGCAATGTCAACAGAGAGATGACAAGTCCACTTCAAACGACAGGTCTGCAATACATTCGGGCTGTTCTAATTTTCGTTCTTGCACTCCTTTTTCTTTCATAGTTCAACAATAGCAAGTTTTAAACCGAAAAATCGTTCCAGGAATGCTCCTTGACTTAACCAACGTACTTTGCAGTAACACATAAATTCTCCTCTCTTTTCGTTCAGTTCCATGGAAAACTTTTGTAACTCACGGTGGAATAATGTGTGCGACATCACTAATTTTACTATTCACACCGTAATTTATTGACGTGCTGCATCCCTGCAAATTTAACCAAAAGTGCTTCTTGAGGAACAGAACAATAAATCCCATCTCTTCATTGTCTAATTTTTTGCTCTATCATTGTCAACTAAATCTTTAAATTTTTCTGCTAACATTTAATAACGCTTCATACAAATTTGCAGTACCTGTCGCTTATGCAACAGCATACTGTGTATTGGGTATACTCATCCCTCTGTTCTGTCAATCCCAATCATTTTAATGGGTCATGATGACAGTCGCTATACTGCCTCTTTTCGTGGAAACAACTACTTATCTGGACATGAACAAATCGCCAAGGATAAACAACGCTGACGCCACGATGCTATGAAAACTGTAGGGAATTGTGGCGACCGAAAAATGCCGCACCGCAATACTAAATGAAATGTCGCCCTGTTGTGAGTTCTTCCGGGAAGGAACGAACAAAGCCGATGCAGACCGAGCATTGCCAGCACGCGGTGCGCGCGCCCGATCAACGTTAAGGGGATAATTAAACATTCGCCAGACCGCTGTAGCAGTGAATCTGCAGGATCTTGAGAAAGATAATGGCAAAGAAATTGAAACAAATAATCACTGACGTGGTAACTGAAAGTTGTCGCGATTTTCCACAGCACAACAGTTCGCGAGAAAATAAATGAATCAGAAAACATTGAGTTTGTCGTTACTTATTCTGAAATACTAAATCCTGAAAGTAAAATGAAATGCAGTTCCTCGTCAAATGAATGACTGGTTTAACCTAAATTTTATAATGTAACGCAAAATTAAAAAAAAAGGCAAGCAATTTACTTTTGATTATTGAAAGGCTTGATTGAATTTACTTTAAGCAATAAAGCAATTGATTTTACTTTTAAAATAAAAACAATAAGATACATACCATGTCAGCAGAACCCACTCGCTAAGCAAACCCAGAATAAATGAAATTGCGCACTCTTAATTTGTGCTGTACCTTATACATTAGTTTTGCCAGTCAACATTTACGTTAATCTAAGTAAATGAAGTTAGTACACAAAATAGCAAATTAGTTAAGCTTCTGTTATGGAATACAGGAATGAACAGTTACGGCAGAAAATTTAGACTTAAATTGGTCATTCGTACAGTACAGGCCATCAGCGGATATTAAACGCAGAAAATTTTTGGATGGTGCAGAAAGTATTTTATCTGCAATTTCGATGTTACATCGTCATCAACTGGCTCGCGAACAACACCGACCATTCCTACACTGTATCGTTACTTTTGACGAGAAATTCAAACATAAGGACATAAGGAAAAGAAAGGAGCGGTTGAGCCCAAAAAGAGCAGCAACTGCCCGTACAAAGAGCTGTGCGCACCCACAAAAGATAATGTATGTTGCTCATGTGGTGGAACAGCGGCGGTGTGGTGTACTACGAATTGCTTCCCCGAGACGCAGCCATCACTGCTGACATTTACTGTCAATAACGGAAACGTTTCGACGATGCAATCCAAAAACAACGACCAGGAAGAGTGTGTGAAATGGTGCTACTCAACGATAACCCCCCTCCCAGCCTTCTGCTAGACTGACAAAAAACATTATGCAGGAGTTGAGTTTGGAAGTCATTCTACACCCGTCCTTTTCATCTGATCTTGCGCTCTCAGATTTTGACCTTTTCCGCTCTCTGTCGAACAACCTTCAGGGAACTTCCATTTCCAACGAATATGTGCTCCGAACATGACTCGACGAGTTCTTTGCCTGGAAACGATGTGATTTCTGCAGTAGTGGAATTGGAAACTTACCCCACCGTTTGCCGGAGTGGCCGTGCGGTTCTAGGCGCTACAGTCTGCAACTGCGCGACCGCTACGGTCACAGGTTCGAATCCTGCCTCGCGCATGGATGTGTGTGATGTCCTTAGGTTAGTTAGATTTAAGTAATTCTAAGTTCTAGGGGACTGATGACCTCAGATGTTAAGTCCCATAGTGCTCAGAGCCATTTGAACCAACCCACCGTTTGCAGACTGTTGTATGTAGTGAAGGAGAATATATTACTGGTGACTTAAGTCTCTGTTATGTGTATCGGTTGTGTGTGGAACAATTCTACAAATTTATGCACTGACGCAATATATAGCTCCCTTCACAGTGTTTGCTCGAAAACTGGTTGAGGCGCCTGCATTCACTGACAACGACAGTTCCTGTTCATGAAATATCCCAGCATATTAAAACTGTGTACTGGACTGAGATTCGAATCCTGGACCTTTGCAGTTCGCAAGGAAGCACTCTACCAGATGAGCTACCCAAGCACGGCTCGTAGTCCACCATCACAGCTATATTTCCGCCAATACTATTCCTCCATTTTCGACATTCCTGTTCAGTTTGTAACTGATCGTGTTTGAACAGAAATGGCCATCGTCTTTGGTCCCAGTCGGTTTGGCCCATTGTTCTTATGCCGTGTTATGAGGTGAATTCAAGTTCTAAGGCCTCCGATTTTTTTTCTAATTAACTACTCACCCGAAATCGATGAAACTGGCGTTACTTCTCGACGTAATCGCCCTGCAGACGTACACATTTTTCACAACGCTGACGCCATGATTCCGTGGCAGCGGCGAAGGCTTCTTTAGGAGTCTGTTTTGACCACTGTAAAATCGCTGAGGCAATAGCAGCACGGCTGGTGAATGTGCGGCCACAGAGTGTCTTTCATTGTTGGAAAAAGCCAAAAGTCACTAGGAGCCAGGTCATGTGAGTAGGGAGCATGAGGAATCACTTCAAAGTTGTTATCACGAAGAAACTGTTGCGTAACGTTAGCTCGATGTGCGGGTGCGTTTGTCTCGGTGAAACAGCACACGCGCAGCATTTCCCGGACGTTTTTGTTGCAGTGCAGGAAGGAATTTGTTCTTCAAAACATTTTCGTAGGATGCACCTGTTACCGTAGTGCCCTTTGGAACGCAATGGGTAAGGATTACGCCCTCGCTGTCCCAGAACATGGACACCACCATTTTTTCAGCACTGGCGGTTACCCGAAATTTTTTGGTGGCGGTGAATCTGTGTGCTTCCATTGAGCTGACTGGCGCTTTGTTTCTGGATTGAAAAATGGCATCCACGTCTCATCCATTGTCACAACAGACGAAAAGAAAGTCCCATTCATGCTGTCGTTGCGCGTCAACATTGCTTGGCAACATGTTACACGGGCAGCCATGTGGTCGTCCGTCAGTATTCGTGGCACCCACCTGGATGACACTATTCGTATTTTCAGGTCGTCATGCAGGATTGTGTGCACAGAACCCACAGAAATGCCAACTCTGGAGGCGATCTGTTCAACAGTCATTCGGCGATCCCCCAAAACAATTCTCTCCACTTTCTCGATCATGTCGTCGGACCAGCTTGTGCGAGCCTGAGGTTGTTTCGGTTTGTTGTCACACGATGTTCTGCCTTCATTAAACTGTCTCACCCACGAACGCACTTTCGACACATCCATAACTCCATCACCACATGTCTCCTTCAACTGTCGATGAATTTCAATTGGTTTCACACCACGCAAATTCATAAAACGAATGATTGTACGCTGTTCAAGTAAGGAAAACGTCGCCATTTTAAGTATTTAGAACAGTTCTCATTCTCGCCGCTGGCGGTAAGATTCCATCTGCCGCACAGTGCTGCCATCTCTGGGACGTATTGACAATGAACGCGGCCTCATTTTAAAACAATGCGCATGTTTCTATCTCTTTCCAGTCCGGAGAAAAAAAATTGGAGGGCTTAGAACTTGAATGCACCTTGTACATGCCTGCTAGTGGTACACCATTGCTTGTAGGCAACGTGGATGGTCCACGCTTATACAGCTACAAATGAGGTAACTTCATGCGGGCGTGCCCAAACACAATAATCACTTTCTGCCGTTCTGTCACATCGCCATGTTGATTCATCTCACTGCGACGATTCCATAGAATCGATTGAAACACGTACAGCACTTCAGTCCCCTGACTTACATTAACGGCGGAGTGTCAAAAGACCGCCACCGGCCTGGAGCGACCGTTCTTCTCTATTACAGTGAAAGGAGTCTACTGGGGCACATTTGTATGTGGCATCCGAGTATGATTTTATAAACTATGTATGTCTTTACATATAGGCTTTATATCGCTGACTGCGTAAGACCGCAGACCCAGAGATACTGTTAGTGTTGGAGTAAGAGAGTGCTTGGCGCACAGTTGTAGGTAGCTGTCTGTGAGAGAAACACGATAGAGTAGTCAGTTTTTGTGGTGCGCTGTGTGAAACTGCCAAGTGTTAGGTTAATTTAGGTATATCATATTGTTGAACATGGAAGCAGAAGTCTTCATGCAAGCAAGATAAAGATGTTAAGTAATTATGATCGCCGGCCGTGGTGGGCGAGCGATTCTAGGCGCTACAGTCCGGAACCGCGCGACCACTACGGTCGCAGGTTCGAATCCTGCCTGGGGCATGGATGCGTGTGGTGTCCTTAGCTTAGTTAGCTGTAAGTAGTTCTAAGTTCTAGGGGACTGATGACCTTATAAGTTGAGTCCCATAGTGCTCAGAGCCATTTGAACCATTTAATTATGATCTTTGTTTTTGCCAGCACGTTTGTATAGATTAACTGGCTGATAATTTGTAGTTGTTGAGTAACACCAGAATGTACTAAAACTGACTGATAAAAAGGCTAGTTAGATATTTCAGTTTTGTACTGTTTCTATAATGTGTTAACAGAGCTATAAGTAATTTGATGGTTTGCATTTATGTCGGATTAGTGAGGTTAGATAATGCTTGCTGTTTAAATCTCATGTTTGTGAATCAATTGTGAGTAATGTAACTTCAGTTGTCTGTTTTTGAACAGACACCCATAACTTGCAATATAACTTCGCTAAGAAACTCAGTGTTAGTAATTCCCCAAAATCAGTACCGCCTCCCTATACAGGTAAAATATTTTTCAAAGAAGTTGGATTTTGTTAAACGTTCTCGTTTATCAGTGAAAAGAATTCCATGTGCATTTCAAAGTATTATGGCCAGCATTGCACACTGCTGAGCCTGTAGCTAGCATTTATATTTTTTAATATGAGAGACCAGAATATATCGCGTTCCACGGTTCCTGCTCTACAGGTAAGACAATTTAATTTATTTTTTATATGCACAGGGACCAAAGTTATCAGTTTTGAACAGGGCCAGGTGATTCAGTGCCTAAGGGGATGAATGAATTTTCCAGCGACTGTATTTCTTTATTGGTTTTGGGAGTTGCATTGCCCAATCGATTCGTGTATAAAGTTTTGCTAACAGTAACACAAAGTAAGCACACCACATGCAGTTACAACACGCCACACGATAATTCGAGTTCAGTACCCATTCCACAGATCAGACATTCATTCAACATAATCGTATAGGTTTTTACATTTTTAAAACAATGTTACAACAGGATGACTAATACTTTATCCGACGAGTTTACTTCCTTACACTTTCATCTACCGAGTTTCCTGTTTACATTATGATATAAAGGATGTCACAGGTATAAATGGTGATGTTTTTATGTGAACCTTAATACATACGCACGTCAATGTGTTGGTTCTTTTTCTCTGTGTTGTACAGTCTCCCACAAACACGTCACAGACTTTATGACCTGATGTTTTCTGCATGGTCGTAACTGCACCACTAAGAAGACTATGTCTATCAGTGTAGACTAACCGTTTTATGTCCATGCGTCCACTCTTCAACATCTGACCTGCTGTCCAGGGAAAAATAAGCATTAATGGCTTGCTCTTGCCACAAGTAACTTGAGGTACTAACTAACCTAAAAACATACGACTTGTAATAGCTATAATTATTATTACGCAAATGACGTAAATACTGGTGTAATGTTGTTCAGTACACCACCCTCAATCACCAATAGAAATATCTTCACTTGTAACAGTTACTGCTCGTATTCAAGCAGTCTTCAAGGGAAGTTTTTGACATAAACGAACTTACAGAGTAGATACATATAAGAGTACAACAACTGCTCTTAAAAGAAAAGTGTTTCAGAGAACAACAGAAATTTTCTTAATAACTTATCAGTAAACTAATGGCTGTGAAATTTTTGTATGGACATCGTACATCTCCTAGGACAGCTGGTTTCTCTCTCAGCGAATCTGTGTTCCGTTTCTGCTGCTACTCCCAGCTCCGCAGCGGCTTTTATTCCCGTATATGAAAGCCGTAGCACCGCCGTGAATGCGCGGTTTGCCGTGGAGAGATTAATTTCCCCCACAAAGGAGCTGGCACCGTTTACTTGTACATTCACGTCTGAAGAAGCGAGCGCTGCGTGCCGGCCTCGTGGGAAATTCATAGCGGCGGATAAATCTTGGAGGCAGCAAACGTTTGCGGAAAATCGACAAGAAAATTTGCACCGCACGAGAAATGTGAATGAAAACACGGGTCAAACGAACGACGTAAAGGATTCGACAAAGGAAACGCTCAGAATTACGTATCTTTGGTCCTGTAACAAAACCAGTTTGTTCTCCGCGCAATTTTTTTCTGCACTTTGTATACTGTTATGGGGGGATGTTGTGGAACACTCTGCGTCTTTCATTCACGTCTCACTGAGCACCGAATTCGATCAGTCAGGCCCACCTGGGATATCATAGCAGTCGATTAGTTTATTTGATATCAACTAGAGCTAATCACCAAATCCGTTCGTCCCACCAGAGAATCTGGACCTAATATTGTTTTTAGAACTATTCTGGCTAAGTAAAAAATGTAGGTTTATGTTATCTTTTTTATGTGAAATGGCATAACGCTGCAAAATCCTTGAGATGGGCTGACGTCTGCTTAATTGCAGTGTACAGCCTCCTTGCAGCAGCACTTTACATTCTGTTACAATGTGGCTCAGATGGATATGTTATGGGTGAAACTTACACCCCTGAAAATAGCTAGAGCGCACACGAAACGCGGCCCGCAGCTACACAGACGACACGGTAGAGCAGGAGACAAAGTTATTGGCGGGAGATACGTTGTGAACGATGCCCCCTCAGTAGGGAAGGTACGTTTCGAAAGCTGAACCCTATGCACAAGCGTATATCTCACATAACTTGTAAGCTGATGGAATCTATAAGCGATATTATTAACATTTATATCACTATGATCCATAATTCGACAAATATTTGTCAAATTATGTCATTGAACCTCCGGCTTGCCTCAATGCAAGGGGAGGGGCAAACACATGACGTCTTCACGCCACACTCCAATGGTCCTCCGGCCATCATCTTTGCCCACTCCTCCACTCTCCTAATCTGTGCCACGTTTTGGAAACATCAGATAGCTTTGAAGCCAACAAATATTTAGATCTCACAATTACATTCCAGTATTTTACAGTCATTAAAAATAAAGCAGTGGATCAGGTACGTACCTCAGACCTGCCATCTTGTTCTTTGTACCCCACTTGGCGCCAAAACCCGACCGTTGTTTCATCTTTGTAGCAAAATATAATACCACTTCAAATAAATCAAAATCATTCTGTATTGTTTATGAAAATACGTGCAGATTTGTTCTATAACATTACAAAACACACATGGTTAATTTTATTGGCACAACTGTTGTAACTCATAGGTTAACTTACACATAGGTTAACGACTGTAGTTCGATCTCTGTACACACTTGGAGCAAGGCACAATTTGAAATATTCTCCGTTACTTCCTCTTCTATTTTCTATTAATCTGACTTGAGACTTTTTAGAGCCAGACGGATCAATACACATCGGTCAAGCACGAGAGAAAATAATTGATGTCTAAGCCCTAACCAACAATGTACCCTAAACAGACTGTCTCTATCAGGAAACGGAAGTCTGCAGGGGTGCGTGGCTCTGCTGAGCACCAGATCTACCTGTTGGTTCAGCGGCTTAGAAGTCCAACAGCACATCCTCGACGTGATAAATTTATCTGATTCTACCTGCAGTGCAGGTTCCAGTACGTTGCGCTGCACCTTATGAACTCCTATAACGAATTTTGCTACTGTAACAACACTCCGGGTAAATTTGGTACATCCGAAAATGAATAACAAGCAAATCTGGCAAAATTTTAATATAATGTCGAGGCCCAGTGTACTCCAGTTTTGTGAGTGTATATTGGTCACACCATATGCACAAAGTTGCAAATACTTATCCGACAGAAACTTCTTAATCTCGACCTGACAATACCGATACTCATGAGAAAGTTACTTCCATATACATTTACACTGCTAAACTGTCATAACCGTACTATGCTCTGCAGCATATGATTGTTTCTATTTGCCACTCGGTTGCCTACCACTATGCCAGGCTACTTTAGAAACTGCTGACTTTTACAAACACGATATTCTCTGAAAACCAAAACTGTAAAAGAATCTACCTGTGTCAATCAAATGGTCATTAGCCACCGTAAAATTACAACAGTGAGAAAGTAAACACTTGAACAGTCAGAGCATCCAAATAACCGACACGAATTACTGTGATGGCGTCGCCCCTGGCTTAAACTTTGCGCATTGTTTGACTTCGTCTAACTCCACAGAAGTTGTCATCAATCAAAATACCCTTTGGTAACACCAAGAAAATTCACTTCCTGTGTGACTACTTGCTGAGGCATTATTGTGTTAACATGTGCAAAAGAAAGGTTATTATACCATAGCTGAGGAGCTGATGTTCCGCTCTGGTTCGACCGTTCCAGCAGCCAGCTGCATTCTACGCAGTAATGGCGCGCCACTCCCCCGTGCTGCCCATCCTGGGTGACAGTAACACGACAAGAATTATCAATGCTTTTAGTATTATAATGACTTATATCGATTGCTCCTTCGGATACACATTCAGAATTATATCTGAGTGAATTTCTCCAACCTCCCAGCCATGACAATGCGTAACTTTACAATGCGCCATTTTTCTTCTACCTCTCTACGCTCTCTTGAACTCTTCCATTAGTTCATACCGAAAAGGTACTCGCTTCTGGAGACTACGCAGTACTTTTACTTAGGACGCTGTATAATTCCCTCAACTTTCGAACTTTCCCGATGGCGTGGGCTGAGCCCACGTCGGCAATGACTTGCGTTTTTGTGGCCAGCACCACCTTACTATACGACCTTGGTGGTTCGCGCATGTTCCTGGTTCAGGTGAATTCAGATCAATAAACTGAAATAAAATTCAAATATCTCGTGATTCTCCACTCACATCGCAATGACGTCTTCATCAAACTTATACTAATAAAACTTGCTATATTTCTGGATATGTGTAAACATGATATTTCCCTCCTTCATTACCATAATTTATTAAATTATTGACGAGAAGAGCGATGAGTGTCCACAGTGGATAGACACTCTGCTGCCACGTTTCAAACTGGCACTTAGTTAAAGTGCCACAATGTTGCTTGTAATGTTTGTCATACATTCGCCTTAATTCGGCTATAGCTCGACAGACCATATGACAAAGTCCAATGATCAGGGCGTTGGGCCGATTTAAAGAGGAACGCGGACCATTCACGTTAATGTGACCACCGACTATGTTCGACGGCGTCACTAGGAATCGATGGTACATAAAGCATGTCTTCAAGATGGGAGGGGAGGGGGACCGGGGCGGGGGGGGGCATGGAAACTGTGCAGCAGTTGTGGTAATGGGGAAACTGAGCTGTTTATCTGATGTCAAAAAAGAACATGATCATTGGTTTTCAGGCCAAAGGTGGAAGAATTCCTGAAATGGCTAAGTCTGAAAACGCCACCTGCCGACCTGTTCAAAGTATACCATACATTGCAAAATGGCGCTCTCCACAAACGGCGCCGATGGAGCAATGGTGGAGCACGTGTCACAGATGATAGGGTTGAACGACGGCTGTGGAGATGTGTACGGGAGAATGCGCGTGCAACTTGGAGCAACTAACTGGCCACATAAACCTACCAACAGTGTCTCCTCAACGACCGGTCAGCGAACGTTGCTGCGTGTGGACCTCCGCAATAGCCGCCTGTTTCACGCACCCATGCTGACTACCGTTCATCGGCAACGAAGGCTGGACTTCGCACGCCAGTACCGTAATTGCACTGAGTGGCGGCAGATGGCCTTTTTAGACAGTAGAATGGAATCGTATGTTCTAGCTCACTAGCTCACTCACGAGCTCGTTACCGCAATTTCTGACTAATTCAACACATTGTTTGGATTCAGTCTATTTAAATCATTCCCACCGATTTCTGAGCTCTATCTCAATACCTCAATTTTTGACTAACTCCACCGATTTTAGCTATTTACCTAATTTTTTCTTTCACCAACCGATTTCTGAGTTCTTTATATCATACAAAAGGTGAACGGAAGAAAAAAAAGTGCACGCAAATTCACCCATTTTTATTTCATTCTAAAAAAGGTGCACGTAAGAAAATGAAGTTAATGACTCATTTCCCTAGGTGAACGTAAGAAATTAAATTTAATATCATTTTTTATAAAAGGTGAATGTATAAAATTATTCGATTTCCTCTTTTCGTTCTCTCATGCTGTCTGAGTGCACAGTACATTAAAAATAATTTCATTGTCAAAAAGTGCAAAACATACCCCACATTGTCCTACACACATCTTATGTGTTGCGGACTCCTCTGACCCTATGTACACAGCGCTGCACGAAGACTTAACTTCTGAATTAACAGAAGTGCTTCATTAATTCGGGCTGTTATTAAGTACATAGGCGAGGGTGTTGGATATTTTAGCCAAATGGCAGCACTCTCCACACAAATACGTTGTACTGGCCGCCAGTATGCGCACTGTACCTATGCGAGACAGCTTTAGTAATGTTGCACTGGTTGGTTTTTATACAACCTTTTTAACTCCAAACATTACTTCGAGAAATAATAAATTATATACTGATGGTGAAATAATAGAAATTCCTCTAGGTCAGAACAGTTTGAAAAATTTAGAAAAATTTATTCACTCAAAAAAGCCTAACATCCACATCAAAGCAGATGAAATTTTATACAGAGTAACTATTGAAAGTGATGTAAAATTGTACATGGATATAGCAGATAGCATTGGAAGTGTGCTTGGATTTAGTAATCAAGTTGTTCAGGCTAAAGAAAAGGTGTCGCTTAAGATGTTCCTCAAATTATTCCGTTTGAACTGATCAATATAAATTTCAATCTTGATGATGGAATGTTTGTGAAGCATACTGATCATTTTCACAGAGAAACTAATATTATTGCTTCTTCAAGCCTAATGCAGAATTTGGTGGACCAATAATTAATGAACCACATTGTCCTCTAAATATTCCTATTTTTTTTCCTATTCAAGACTTAGAAATTACTGTAACTGATGAAAACGATAATTTAATTGACTTTAATGGTGCTACTGTAACAGTTGTTTTAGAAATGTTTTAATAAATTTCTTCCTTAATAAATCATGAATAAAATTGAGAGTTATCAGTTTTACTCATTCCCTGTGAATGAGAAAACTAAAAATAATTTGAATGCTCCAAATAAGGACACAGAGATTGAGATAAATATTGGAGATAGGTGGCGTCATCCAAATCATGCACAATAGTACATGAATTTTAGTATTATTGGAACTAATGGAATGGATTATCCAACGTACAACGGGAAATCAAACAAGCGGTTAATCGATAATTACATAGCAAAACTGTTTGATTTCATAACGATAAGGAAAGGGAATAATATTTTATCTAGAATTGAACATCGTTTTATTTCCTCATCAGTTTCACTGCGTCTGACTTCATCTGTTGCTGACAAGATAAGCTTAGAGTGACAAGATAAGCTTAGAGGGACATATTCTTAACACTGGAAAACTGAAGAGTAAGAGAAATGAAGTCCTTTATCCGTTGTCAATGCTTGGCAGATTTTTTTAAGATTACATAGAAATTTTGTGGGAAGGAGAATTAACTGTAACTTTGACGCGTTGTTCAAGTTCTGGAGACGCAATACTTCGATGGTCTGACTACAATGAGGCTGGAATTGAAATAAAAGACACTCCTCCAAAAGAAGGAACAATCGTCATAGAATCGATGGAAATTCGTGTACAAATTGTTAAATACGAACCAGTTCTGAGCTAGAACAGCGAGAAAACATTCTGAAAAATCCGAAAACTCCGTTCTCTTTTTATGAACTTCAAACTGAAGAAGTTGTTGGATTATCTGGCAAGAAGAGCTTTGAACTCGATATCACAAATTACTATAACTCGAAGGATTTGATATGCCATATTTCGTGTTCGTTGCATTTCAGACAATTCGTGAAAATAATAAATTAGTTGACTCTTCATTATTTGGTCACGCTAAACTACAGAATACATACCTGAAAAACGGTAGAAACGAAATTTTTCCGCAGGAAATGTGGAATATTAATCCACCAAATAATTTTCTCAAAGCATATGACGCATTTCTCGATTTTAAACGAATTACTCTACTGAAAGCAGACACCTATATTAGCCCATTTAGTTTCATAAGGAATTATCCGATTTATGTAATCAATATGACTCGCAGAAAGAATGTAACGACACAGAAAACGACTATGAAACTTTGTGCAACTTTTAACGATAAACTTCCGAATAGCTATGTATGGTAAGAAGAATCTTACATACGATCCACAACATAGAATACTTACTGAAATTTTTTAATTATGTAAATGAATAAAAAACTAGAAAAATTTATATAACTGTTAACTTCATGTTTCCAATTAATTTCGAAATGTTTTCAGAAAGATAGAGAAAGAAATGAAATGGCTTCATGATAGCTCTTTTTATGTAGATTACGTTAGCATCTTGAATTTTTATAATCGGTTAACATATCGACCGCCGCTGACCACTGAATGCGCAAGAAATCGCGTAGCTCTTGTCCGTAAGAGATCGCTAACTCCGGTGACGTCTAGAGCAAACAGCAATCTGTTATGAAGCTGGGCGAGCGGTTCTAGGCGCTTTAGTCCCAAACCGCGCGACCGCTACGGTCGCAGGTTCGAATCCTGCCTCTCGCATGGATGTGTGTGATGTCCATAGGTTAGTTAGGTTTCAGTAGTTCTGGGGGACTGACGGTCTCAGTTGCTAAGTCCCATAGTGCTCAGGACCATTTGAACCATTAGTTATAAAGCAGCTGGCGTGGCCTTCAGATAATTAGCCATGCCTCGTTATCTCTACCTCTCTCAGTCTCATCTACACTTGTCTTGCAGAAGTTTAGCAAGTTCTCAATAGATGTCTCTGGCCGCAGGCCAAAGCCTGCTTCAGCTGGCGCTGACGGCAGAAAATTAATATTCTTTCACCCTGAATTTTAATTCCTATCTTGAACCTTTCTTTTGTTTCCATAATTGCTTATTCGACGTATAGAATAAACAGTAGGGGCAAGAGATAACATCCCCGTCTTACATCCCCCTTAATCCGAGCACTTCGTTCTTCGTCTCCCACATTATTGTTCCTACTTGGTTCTTGTAGGTATTGTGCATTATCTGCCTTTTCCGGTACCTTTCTCCTATTTTTCTCAGAATTTAGAACATCTTACACCATTTTACATTGTCGAATACTTCTTGCAGTCGGCAAATCGTATGAACGTGTCTTGATTTTTTCTTCAGCCTTGCTTCCATTATCAGCCGCAGTGTCAGAATTGCCTCACGGGTGCATTTACCTTTCCTCAAGCCAAAGTGATCGCCATCCAACAGATCTTCAATTTACTTTTCCATTCTTCCTTATGTTATTCTTGTCAGCAACCTTGATGCTTGAGCTGTTAAGCTTAATGTGCGAAAATTCTCGCACCTGTCGGTACTTACAGTCTTCGGAATTGTGTGGATGATATCTTTCTGAAAGCAGATGGTACAGTATATCGCCAGACTACTACATTCTACACACTAATGAGAATAATCGTTTTGTTGCCACTTCCCCTAATCGAATGTTATCTATCCCTTCTGCCTTTTCGATCTTAAGTCTTCCAAAGCTCTTCTAAATTCTGTTTCTAACGCTGTATCCCCTTTCTCTTCTATACCGACTCCTGTTTCTTCTCCTACCACGTCACCAGACTAGTCTTCTCCGCCATAGAGGCCTTCAATGTAGTCTTTTCACCTATCTGCTCTCTCCTCTGCATTTAACCGTGGAATTTCCGTTGCACTCCTAATGTTACCACGCTTGCTTTTAATTTCACCGAAGGTTGTTTTGACTTTCCTATATGCCGAGTCAGTTCTTCCGACAATCATTAGCCGGCCGCGGTGGCCTAGCGGCTCTAGGCGCTTCAGTCCGGAACCGCGAGACTGCGACGGTCGCAGGTTCGATTCCTGCCTCTGGCATGGATGTTTGCGATGTCCTTAGGTTAGTTAGGTTTACGTAGTTCTACGTTCTAGGGGACTGATGACCTCAGATGTTAAGTCTCATAGTGCTCAGAGCCATTTGAACCATTTGAACTGACAATCATTTCTTTTTCGATATCCTTATATTTTTCCTGCAGGCATTTCGCCTTAGCTTCCTGCTCTCCCTAATCATATCATTCCTAAGTGACTTGTATGTCCGTAATGATGAATTTCCCTGAACATTTTTGTTCTTCCTTGCGTCGTCGATCAACTGGAGTATTTCTTGTGTTACCCATGGTTTCTTCGCAGTTACCTTTTTTGTGCCTGTGTTTTTCTTTTCAGCGTCTGTGATTGCCATTTTTAGAGACGTCCTTTCCTCTTCAGCTGAACTGCCTATTGAACTACTCCCTGTTGCAGTGACCATAACCTCAGAAAACTTCATGTGTGTCTCCTCATTTCTTAGTACTTCTGTATACCACTTCTTTGGGCATCGAACTTTCCTGGCTAATCTCTTAATATTCAACATACTTTTTATCACGACTAAATGGTGATCTGAGTCTATATCTGTTCCTGTATACGCCTTACACTCTAGTATCTGACCATGGAGTAATCTAACAGAAATCTTCCTGCATCTAGCGACATTTTCCAAGTATATCTCCAACTCCTGTTATAACACTGCAACAGCATTTACGTAGCTTATACAATCAAATACCAAGTTCGGATTATTACGTAGTATGTCCCAACAGAACAAATAGTCCTGTCACGGAAAAGCCACGTATAACACTACTGTCCACTACTGCTATACCATAACCTCAAAGCCTAAGGCAGTTCGTACAAAGAAATTATTCTTATTCTAGTGATTATAGTATAGCAGAGCAGTGTTACCCTCTGAGAGGAATTTTGTTGTGTTGACCACGTTATACCTAACGGAGGTGGCTTATCGGAAATGAAAGTCAGAATTACGTAATTATTCAGACCGTAACAAATAATGTTTTACCTAGCTACACTGTTTAAAGAATAAAGGAAACGGTCGCCAGCCTAATTAAGCAAGAGAATGATTAACATTCTTATTTAAGAAAACAGTTATTAGTAACTTTAACGGACAAACACATCCTATTTTACCACACGTGAGTGCAATGAACTCTGACACCTGCATATGTTCACGGTTAAGATTGGAAGCTAACAGAGCAGGACAGACTGTTTGCATAAATACTATAACAGATAACGAAACACACTATTACTTTCAGGGCTTATTCAACTGAATGGTATTTATAACATTACTATTAATGTTCATTGCAGAATCATTAATTAGACATAGGTTCAGTATTATTGTTCAAACATTTTCCTAACTGACATAAAATTATGAATGTAGTTCACTGCAAAATTATGAATTGGTCACAGATTAAATATCTCTCAACTAAATATTATTTTGTTTAGGATGAAAGTTAAATGGAGTTCACTAAAAAGTTACTTCTCACTGTCTTTTGAGTAAAGAGATTATTGTTTTCATAAATAGTGGTCTTTCCGTTACTTGTTACCTAGCATTAGCACAATAGACAAACTGTGGATCCTGTTATACTATTAATATGCACTTCCAATACACAAGAGAGACAAACACTTAGCAATCATGAACATATAATTTTCTACTATTGCAGTTTTCCACTTTTACTACAGTGAAACACAATGTTGACAACTTTTCAAGAAACTGACTCACCTTTTAAAATTTACTACAGGTAGCACTGTGATCATTAACTAAGCAGAACTTTATAAGCCTCAATTTTAAGAACTTTAATTTATAAAAGAAACAGCAAATTGTCTTTATTACCACAGTCTTCTACTTTCAAGTAAATGATTAAATAGGTGATTTTGAAACTTCACAAAACTGCATTTACTGCCTCCCACGATTTCACTAAATCTACAGTAAATCTGAATATTCCCTCCTCATCAAATATCAAACAACATTATGTCTAACTTTGAGGCTTTCATTTTTTCCACAAAATAGGACACTCGGTAATCATAGTTCAAATGGAGAGGAACCTGAGAGGTGTTGTGATAGGGAAAAAATCAAGGTAGGTGCATAAATTCAGTTATAAGTTACCTTATATTTTTGCACACTAAATCGCCCAATAAGCTGATCCTTCACTGTACATTATTACAGTACTCCTTTACAGTGATTGCGCAATGTGGTGGCAACTGCATGTTGGTAGGCGGATTTGCAGACAGAATTGCTGGACTCTGGCCCTTCTTGGTGGCGATGATGAATACCAGTTCCAGAATCGTTCCAGCTATTTATCCATCCAACCGAGGCATTGGAAAGTAGCAGAGAAAGCCTCTCTCGGAACCAGCACAATATACAACTTTTACATGGCAGTGCTCAGTTTGGCAGCTCGTCCCCGACTAACTCTTGGTTCCACCTTTTCTACCTAGGCCAACCACAATTTGCGCGCGCTACACAGTTCCGTTCCGGAGGGGAACCACTACACCTTTTTCATACAAACTAATTAAGAACCCTAAGTGAAGGTCAGCAGTTTACATAACAGCAAACAAACGCATTAAATAAAACAGAATATTTGCACATATTCACATTTCTACAAAAAATTATTCCCACAGAAATTACAATTATATACAGTAAGTTTTGTTCCCTCCAAATGGGACAAAGAATTTAAATGACAGATATACTACATTGCATAGAATCAAACCACGACATCAAAGTTTTAATGAAGAAATTATTATACACTTTTATATTATCGATTCAAAGACATTTACAAATACTAAATGTTATAACATTAAACCGAAGCAAAAAAGCAAAATAAATCCGTACAGCATTAGAGCTGTGGTGTTGCACTGTGATTCTTGAACAGAGTATTCGCTGTTACTAGCTGAAATTTACTGCAGAATTTGATTAGTCTTTCAGATGTTCAACAATGTGTGAATTCCTAAGGGACCAAACTGCTGAGGTTATGGGTCTCTAGACTTACACACTACTTAAACTAACTTACGTGCAGGAGAATGCACACGCCCATGCCCGAGGGAGGTCTTGAACCCCCGACGGGAAGAGCCCCTAATCCCTGACATGGCACCTCAAACCGCGCGGTGATTAAGCTTTCTTCTCTGTCATTCCTAGTACCAAGCCCATATTATCCCGTAACCCTTTCCTCTACTCCTTCCCCTGCAACCGCACTCCAATCCCACATGACTAACAGATTATCATCTCCCTTTGCATAATGAATTACCCATTCAATATCATCACATACTTTCTCTGTCTCTTCATCTTCGGCTTGCGACGTCGGCATGTATACCTGAACTATCGTTATAGGTGTTGGTTTAATGTCGATTCTGGTGAGAAAAACCCTATCGGTGAACCATTCGCAGTAGCTTACTCTCTGTCCTACCTTCCTATTTACGAATCCTACTCCAATCATACCATTTTCTGTTGCTGTTGACATTTCCCTATGTTCATCTGACAAGAAATCCTTATCTTCTTTCGATTTCACTTCACTGACCCGATCTATATCTAGATTGAGCCTGAGAATTTCCAATTTTGGATTTTCTAGCTTCTCTACCACGTTCAGATTTCTGGCATTCCACACCTCGACTCGTAGGATGTTATTCTTTCTTTGGTTATTCAGTATTTTTCTCATGGTCACCTCCCCCTTGGCAGTCCCCTGCCGGGGAACCGACTGGGAGACTAGTCCGGAATCTTTTGCCAATGGAGAGATCATCATGATACAATTACAAGGATCAAGTCATGTGGATCCAAAATATATATTTTTTTAATGTAGTGGTTTCCATTGTCTTCTGCATCCTCATGCTGTTGTTCCTTGCTGATTATTCCGCCTTTAGGGGCAGTTTCCCACCCCTAGGACAAGAGAGTGCCCTGACCCTCAGCCGTTGGCTGAATGGGGGTCACTTCTCATGCCGGATGTCTTCCACTTGTAACACGCCCGGGGGTACAAATGGGTGGGGGAACATTAAAATGTTTTTACACTTCTGGACCGTGCGCCCTGTCCACACCACATACCTGATATCCCGCGGCGGTCGTATTGTTCTGCTCCACACTGCTGCTGGCTTGCCTGAAATTATGTATCTAAATATGCAAGCGGGTATAGGGGAGCTGATCAACGTTAAAACACAACACTGTCCTACGTCTGGTATGAACAACTGTATTCTGCGACGATAAAAGAAAATCGCAGGTTGCACTGTTTACATTCTAAATAATAGGTGTTTATCCCAATTAATGGATGATTACCAGCCCACAATATCACTCTGACGAGCGTAAGCGTAACCGGCACGACGCTGCTGATTGTTGATGATGCAGAAGCCGAATAATGGAACGAAAGTTCTTATGCTCGCCACGCATACACAGATTTCTTTTGGTACCAGTCCTCCGTGACACTAGTAATGGTATAACACTGTTCGTAAAGTTAATTATTCAGTTCTCAGTTGTCACTTGTACGAGCGTGCGCGTAACCGTCGCGACGCGGCTGATTGTTGATGATGCGGAAACTCGATGACCGAACGCACGTCCTCACTCTCGCTACAAGACACTGGCACTTGACTGCACTCTCATATGGTAACTAATTTCTACTGATTCACATCAGTTCATTCTGGGAGACCAAACACGGCGCGGATGATTGATACTGTACGGTACGACACGCAACGAGAGGATACACAAATACGTTATCGGTGGCACTGCTCACTTTTAATTACATTTTGACGCACTTTCCTCTGAATCACTTCCATATTTCATCACTTTACTGTAATAGCACTTGTAGCAACAGTTCAACTTCCACACTAACAATGCCTCTCACATGCAGAGCTACCTACAACACAACATAACAGTTCCCTGTCCCGTGCTCGACTCTGAAAACGCGCTTCCCGCAAAGATACTCCGCAACCAAGCCAGCGATATGACAATACGCTAACACACTGCCATTTCTAATGATTTTTATTCCAAATTTAAGGGGTTAGCGGGGTTCGAAACCGCCACAGAGGACGTTTCGATTAGCAATAGAAGATTCTATCTCTACACCACGGGTGCATAGTTGTAGACATTACAATCACATTATTTATTACCGGTAATGTCTGCTGACATTCTCCCGCACGACTAAACGATCGCCTTCATGTAAATAAGAAATAGTCACTTCACTGCACGCTGGACATATCAACACCTTGATGTGTTTGGCAGCGCGAATGCTATTGTTGAAGGTAGGAATTCCGGTTATAAAGTAGTGAGTCTTGAGATGTGCTCGCGACCTGGTATATTAAACGGCCATTGCGTCGTGATCTGGCTAGCGGTTCTAGGCGCTTCAGTCGGAACCACGCTGCTGCTACGGTCCCAGGTTCGAATCCTGCCTCGGGCGTGGATGTGTGTGATGTCCTTAGGTTAGTTAGGTTTAAGTAGTTCTAAGTTCTAGGGGACTGATGACGTCAGGTGTTAAGCCCCATAGTGCTTAGAGCCATTTGATCATTTTTTTTTTCGTCGTGATCATCAAAACTACTGGCGAACGGTTTCAGCCGTACTAAAGGACGCCTTACTCAGATAGTGGATATATGTGCTATATGTGGAACAAGTGAATTAATACTCATATAAATATTACTGATTTCCAAGTACATCGCTCATGTCATGGGGAGTTTAATGACCACCGGTGTGGGGACTAATCAGTTTGTTATTCTGTCGTGGTTATCACGTTCGTATACTCATACGTCGCGACGGTTATAGGCACCTTTTGAACACGAACTGTGTGGTACAAAGCCACTGTTAACTTGTTTATCATGATGACTAATACTTATTCGACGCAAAACCGTTTCTGTCAATAATTAAACTCAAAGTATTAGCAGCTAGATACTGTGAAAAGTGCAGTTCAGATTTTACGTCCATGTTGTTCTTGTCTCAATAGACGACCGATTTTACCAGAGTCTCGTGTCAGAGATTTCACAACGTGTCCTTCTCTCAGACCTTCAGAAGTTAATTACTTACAGGAACGAATCCTGTTGGTGGACCTTGAGCACTTGGCTGTGCGTGTCATTTCAGTTCAGACAAGTGGACGCTACAGGCATCGGTCAACAGCGATCATCATAGACTCCGTCTTGTGGAAAGTCGACATATTCAGAACTGTGATTGTACTTTAATAATAAGGTTTATAATCACCATGGATGTAGTGTGTGAACGAGTTAATCTGTCTCAACATAGGAGGCTACCCTAGCACTGTGTCACAGTATACAAGCGGGAAAAACTCTGCAGAAAGAAGAAAGCGTTGGGAACGAAGACAAATGGTTTCAGCCTCCCTGAGCATCCACTTAGAAAATGCAGCGGATCTACTAAGGACACTGCCTGCACTACGCTTGTCCATCCTCTTTTGGACTGCTACTGAGCAGTGTGGGATCCCTGCCATATAGGATTAACGGAGCACATCGAGAGAGTTCAAAGAAGAGCAATACGATTTGTATTATCGAGATATAGGGGAGAGAGTGTCACGGACATGATACAGAATTTCGGGTGGATATCAGTAAAGCATAAGCATTCCTCGTTGCGGCGGGGTCTCCTCAAGAAATTTCAGTCACCAACTTTCTCCTTCGAATGCGAAAATATTTTGTTGACGCCGACCTACATAGGGAGTAACGATCACCATTGTAAAATAAGGGGAATTAGAGCTCGCACGGGAAGATACAGGTGTTCGTTTTTTTCCGCGCGCTGTTCGAGAGTGGATTAACAGTAAATTATATTGAAGGTGAGTCGATGAACGCTCTGCCAGGCATTTAAGTGTGATTTGCAGCGTGTCCATGTAGATGTACACGTGCTGGTGCAGCAGTACGGTGTGAGACTGCTGCCCTCACAATACGACGATTCTGGCGGGCGTCTGCTGCGTTGACGTCCAGAACCTCGTCTACGAGTGTGAGTGCATTCAAGTGACCACTGTTATCAGTGTCGTTGTGCAACTGACGCAGCACGCCCAACTTATGTGGCAATTCTGCGAAAGGACCACCCCGCCACTCGGAAGGTCACAGTTTTTCCCCTTTCAGACTCGCTCAGTTGGCTGCAGGAAGCACGAGTGCGTCTCCGTGGCATGGTCGCCTGCCTGCTTCACACATTTGCGCCACACTGAGCCTTCTGCTTGCTTGCTTGCTTCGTGACACACGTGCAGTCCATGCACGGTCGATGCAGGTTAAGCAGAGCCTACTGTTGCTGCTTCGATGAATCTCAGTGGATTCGTTGTCTTCTCAGTTTGGCTTCTTGGTTGTCACTGGGTTGCATTCTACTTCTCTTGCTGCCAGGTGATCATTCCAGGAGCAGGTCTGGCCATCTGCCAGTTGGCTGCCCAGTCCACTGACCAGCGGGTGTCTCGATGTCCTCGCCGACGATTAGAATCTCGTCCCGAGCGTGCGGAGGGCTTTATTCTGCCCTCTTATAAGTGTCTGCAGATGGGTATCTGCCCGTTTCCCCACACCACGATTGCGTACTCAAGTACCGGCCTGATGAGTGCTAAGTAGAGCGAGATGCCGCAGTGTGTGGCCAGCGTAGTCGTAGGGCTGAGTAGGGGATACAGCAAGCGCATCCTTCCGAGCACTCGGACTCTCAACTACCGCATGTGTGGTCCCCAGGCCAGGCGCCGGTCCAAGGTGACGCCGAGGTATTTTCCAGTGCGAGACCAAGGAACGGGGCCTCACACGATCCGCACTGCGGCAGTGCATCGGGAATGCGCCTGCTTGTAAACACCACAGCTTGGCTTTTCCCAGCATTGAACTTGAGCCGCCATTTGGTGGCCCAAGCTCCAAGCTCGTTGCGGGCTGATACTGCGGTATCATACTGCGGTGTCATCGGCGTAGAGGGCAAGATGTACTTTCGGCGTCGTCTAAGGGACGTCGGCAGTGTAAAGAGAGTACAGCAGGGGACCAAGAACGGACCCCTGCGGTACACCAGCTCTGTTTGCACACCGCTGTCAGCTCGCACACGGAATGTACGCCGCCGCAGGTAGGACTGGAGTAGTTGGTGGTGCGACACGGATACCCCCAATACCAGCAGGTTGTACAGGAGGCCATCATGCCACAGGCCTTTGAAACGTAAAGGCGTACCCGCCCCAAGGTGCTCGCGATGGTCCAGTGTAAGTAGGCTGTTTATGTTTTCTTATTGGTAACGCCACGTAGCGCTCTGTATGAAAATCACTGGCTGTGCTGTGTGCAGTCTGTGGCTAGTTTGCATTGTTGTCTGCCATTGTAGTGTTGGGCAGCTGGATGTGAACTGCGCGTAGCGTTGCGCAGTTGGAGGTGAGCCGCCAGCAGTGGTGGATGAGGGAGAGAAATGGCGGAGTTATGAAATTTGTAAGACTGGATGTCATGAACTGCTATATATATTACGACTATTAAGGTAAATACATTGTTTGTTCTCTATTAAAATCTTTCATTTGCTAACTATGCCTATCAGTAGTTAGTGCCTTCAGTAGTTTGAATCTTTTATTTAGCTGGCAGTAGTGGCGCTCGCTGTATTGCAGTAGCTTGAGTAACGAAGATTTTTGTGAGGTAAGTGATTTGTGAAACGTATAGGTTAATGTTAGTCAGGGCCATTTTTTCTGTAGGGATTTTTGAAAGTCAGATTGCGTTGCGCTAAAAATATTGTGGGCCAGGATAAGCACAGTCCTGTATAATTGTTCAAAAGAGGACGTTTCACCAGGGCCCCTATTGCACGCAGCCTTCTGGGTGTGAGCATTCCTTGTTAAAAGGCAGACGCATCTACCATCCCCCTGGTGGCATATTCCGTCAGCAGATCAAAATCCACGTCATTGCAGTTGTACAATTTCTTCCGGCAGTGTAAAGCATATACAAGTGACCGAATTTTAAAATTTAAAATGTTGACACAATCTACCAGTTAAGGGGAATAATCTTCTACGAAACGTTGAACAAAATGAGGCGAGTACTAGAGTTACAAACTGTATATACGCCTTGAGGCAGTGCAGCTCGCCATACGCAAATAACTGGACTATATTCATCTAGTAACTGGAGAGAGAGCACGTACTGACTTCCAACGAACCTTGCGTATAACGTCAAGCGTTTGCTAATGATCTGTGATCCAATCTCGTTAATCCTACGCCCTCAGAATTGACAATTGTAGCACTACGTTTCTAAAACGGGGGCAACAGAGCGCCTACCTTACTCTCCCCGAAACGTTATAGCTTACATCCCATAATTAATTGAGGATTGCCCAAGCAGGCAGCCCCTCGGTTATCGACCTCCACTTTTACTGTAGTACCATGAAGTGCGACATCGACAACGTATGTAACTGCGTAAACGTAGTGTTGCAAATAAAGCCGCAAAAGCTGCCTTGAAAGCCTTGGCGGTAAAGAGGGCGCCAATTTTCGTCGTTACACGGAGGGATGCTATATATTCCCGACAGCCTGGCATGAATGGCACCGAATACAATATACCTCCACTAACTTCGGCACTATACAGCCATGATTTGGCAACTGTAGGGGATACTCGCCATTGGCTTGGTCTAGGAAAGGTCGGGGATGGTTCTCAGGTCACCCCCGCTTGAGCTGTTATCTGGAGCCAGGTGTTGGGGGGAACGAGGGGGAGAGGGAGGGGGGCAGGATCTGCCCAACGGGAAAACTCGAACAGTGAGTCGCCAGCATTCCGATGTTCTCGCCCATTTTCTTTTAGTTCTCAGTTGAGCTGCACAGCGATCCGCGGTCCGTCTCCACCGTGGCCAGTGTGAGGACATGTGAGCAGCTTCCAGGAGGTGAGCTGTCGCCCGCATCTCGTGGTCGTGCGGTAGCGTTCTCGCTTCCCATGCCCGGGTTCCCGGGTTCGATTCCCGGCGGGGTCAGGGATTTTCTCTGCCTCGTGATGGCTGGGTGTTGTGTGATGTCCTTAGGTTAGTTAGGTTTAAGTAGTGCTATGTTCTAGGGGACTGATGACCTAAGATGTTAAGTCCCATAGTGCTCAGAGCCATTTGAACCATTTTTTTTGGTGAGCTGTCCAGTCATTACTGTTCCTTGCGGGGCACACTACATCATTTCCTCTTGCTTAGGACCTTCACAAAGTTATTCCTAGGCCAATTAGTTGCAGTAGCGCAGTAGTATGTGTGTGTGTGTGTGTGTGTGTGTGTGTGTGTGTGTGTGTGTGTGTGTGGACTCTATACTGGTTCATTCTGTTTCAAGACATCCTTTGCCCAAAGCTAGGTGCTAATTTAAAATACTGATTACGGTTCTGGTAGTTCAGTGATGTACTCTTTCCTAAACTCCATAATAAACTTCTTGTATATGTATTTTAACGACAAATACGAGGTATGTCCACAAAGTAAGTTCCGTTTGGTTATACAAAACAAACGTGTACATATACAGAAAAAAATATTTATTGTGCAAAAATCTACAACTGTTAAACTACTTTTCTACATAGCTTCCGAAATTTTGTTGACACTTGTCATAGCATGGCACAAATTATTGTATGCCTCCTTCATAGAAGGTTGTCGCCTGTGTATTCAACCATGTGGTAACATGTTCTTTCAGCTCGTCATCATCGTTGAAATGTTGGCCACCAAGGACTGATTTTAGGTGTAAGAAGAGATGAAAGTCGCTGGGAGCAAGGTCCGGGCTGTACAGAGGATGATCAAACGCATCCCAGTGATATTCCCGTTAGAGTTTTTTGGTCACATTCGCCGTGTGAGGTCGGGTGTTATCGTGGAAAAAACAACACCTTTTGACAGTAATCCTCGGTGCTTGTTCTGTATTGCGCGGAGCAATTTCTTAATGGTCTCGCAGTAACCATGTGCATTGATTGTTTGGCCTCGTAGTAAGAAATCAATCTCTTTTCTGTCCCAAAAAACGGTGCTCATGACTTTTCGATGTGTCAAGATTTGCTTAGGCTTAACCTTCGTTGGGGATGAAGTGTGCCTCCATTCCATTGATTGTAGTTTTGTTTCAGGAGTGTCGTACGATACCTAATTTTCATCACCCGTGACCATTCGAGAAAGAAAACCATCGCCTTCTTCACTGTATCGTGTCAACAACTGAAGTGCACCGCCAAACCGTTGTTTTTTGTATTGTTCAGTAAGAATTTTGGGTACTCAACGTGAGCGAAGTTTTCGAAATTTCAGTTGTTCAGTAACAATTTCATGATTACTGATAGTGAGATTTGCGGAACTTCCATAGCAAGGGCACTAAGTGTTTTGCTTAATCTTCTCTTCAGTTGTGTGAACCAGTTCATCAGTAACCACAGACGGGCGTCCACTTCGTTCTTCATCGTCCACTTGATCACGTCAATCATTGAGCACTCTGACGCATCTTCTAATCATTAAATCACTCATAGAATTTTCTCCGTAAACCTCGCAGATTTGCCGATGCATTTCCTTTGGTTTAACTTTCTTTGCATTTAGAAAACGAATCACAGATCTGACTTCACACGCTGCGGCGTTTTCAATTACTGCTGACATTATAAAGAAGCACTACAAAGCACACGTCGGCAGCAGCTATCTGAAAATGGCGTACATGTCTTCTCCTTGAGTCAGAGTAACTGACGCGCATGCTCGGAACTGCGATCGTAGCGCTACCGAGGATAGAAATGGAAACGGAACTTACTTTGTGTTGTGTAAGGGTGGCAGGGATGACTTACCTTATCCCTTGCAAGATAGGCACTGTCAGTAAAATAACAGGATACGAAACTGTTCTTCAAGCAGTAATATAAATCCGCATTTCCTGT
The DNA here is from genome assembly GCF_021461395.2 of Schistocerca americana. Lineage (NCBI taxonomy): Eukaryota > Metazoa > Arthropoda > Insecta > Orthoptera > Acrididae > Schistocerca > Schistocerca americana. Next base: position 786,769,299 of record NC_060122.1, on the reverse strand, counting down.
GCGAGGTTAAATTATTTAGACACCTTTGTTGCTGGAGAATTTCACTTACACGGTAACTTCACAGCTGCCACCACCTAAAGGACGCCTCCACTCCAGCCCCACTGCATCATGTCGATGGGTAAAGGTGAGAACACGTACGAGTCGTCGGCTGAAGAGTTACGTGTTCAACACGTGTGGTGAACGGTGAGCTACAGAGCACTGCTACTTTCAGCAGCACTCTACTTTGCTGTCATGTGTGCCACTGATCGCCACCCATCCTGCTTTGCAGACCTGGCAGGCCTCCGACGTGCACGTCCTGTGATCAGAACTTATTGCCTAATCGCTTTTTTCACCGTCCTTCAACAACTTTCCATAGATGCTCACGAAAGTAGCGATAGAACAGCTGACCAGCTATTCCGATTCCGAGCTCTTCGCTCCCAGGCGCTGAACCAAACTATCTGCCCATATCATTGTGGCTCATGTCAGCGGGTTCCCCCATTACCGGCTCATATCGTCGCTAGAATGATTCCCCATCCACATCCGCTCTGTTCATGTACTTTCCTTGCCACGACATGTCCGCACGGTGCCTCCAGGCGGCATTCAGTCCGGTGGTTACCGGCAGTCGCAGCGTCTTGGCAATAGTTGTAGTAATAGTAGTAGTAGTAGTAGTAATAGCAGCAGCTTTATTCATCCGTAGATCTCTTTTTACAAGGATATAGGACATGTGAAAGTATCTACAAATTTAGGTCAATTTAAAATAAGCTAATTGTATACATATATATTTACAGACTTCCAGTTAGAGACAATCATTACATTTACTCCTGGTATACAATAATTTTTTTACAAATAACTTATTAAATAATTTAATACCACACACACATACACACACACACACACACACACACACACACACACACACACACACACTGGTGATCTCTGGGTTATTCTCTGTACTGCAACTTCCCATTCACTATCCTGAAAAACTGACTCAGCATCCCTTCATAACGAGTGAGATGTTGAGCTTAGACAGAGGAAGAGGTGTTAGTATTGTGCTATGCATAGCTTGGGCATAAGTATTTCTAGAAAGGAAAAAAAGAAGGAAAAAAACATAAAGTGAAGGTGTTATGTGGAATGTTGGATATTTTATAATCATTATTATTATTCTTTGTTTGTATAACATTTTTAATCAAACCCCTACTCTGTTTTACCTAAGTAATCCTTTAATGTATAAAATGTGTTCTATAACAGGTACTTTTCAGCTGCCTTTTTAAATAAGTGTATTTTTGCAATTTCTTTAATCTCTTTTGGTAATTTATTATACAGTTTTATTCCTTGGTAGAAAACGCTGTTTTCAGATTTATGTTTATTTTTTCTTGGTAAATGTAAGTTGAGTCTGTCGCTTGTTGCATCGTCATGGACAGAGCTGTTTGTGCAGTAATTACCAATGTTATTTTTGATGTGTATAACTGACTGGTAAATGTATTCACATGGAGCAGTTAAAATCCCCAGTGTTCTTAACAGATCTTTAATGTGAGCTCGACTAGTATTTTTGGTTATTATTCTTATGGTTCTTTTCTGGAGATTGAAAATTGTGTTCATATTTTGTGCATTTGTTCCCCAAAAAAAGAATACCATAGCTAAGAATTGAGTGTAAATATGAATAATATGCTGGAGGTAGAAATACAATTTCTCGAGTAGTAGTGGAACAGTGGGCTCTTGTAATTTTGTGAGTAATGCTCTCCACTGTGCACAACATTCTTTTTGTGATTACTCCCATTACAGCTCTTGAAATTATCTCTGACCCTCTGCCGCAGACTACACAAACCCGTGACGAATTTTCCGTCAGCCCTACATGCCAAGGGCGCCCAACCGACGAATAATACCAAAGAACTGGTCCATTGACGGTATTGTAAGTAACTACTCGTATTTTGATGCATGAATTGCACTTACTTAAGGACTCTTTCGAGGTATCAGTTTGGCACTTACGGTCCAAGCATTATATTCCGGTCTTATCGTAAATGAGTCCAAGACTATGCCCTGAACAGTTCTGTAATCAAGTGATGATGATGATGAGTCCCATACTTCTTTACAGAGCGTAGGGGAGCGACGCGGGAGACCCGCGCCGCCTTACTAGGCAAGGTCCTAGTGGAGGTGGTTTGCCATTGCCTTCCTCCGACCGTAATGGGGATGAATGATGATGATGAAGACAACACAACAACACCCAGTCATCTCGAGGCAGGAAAAATCCCTTACCCCGCCGGGAATCGAACCCGGGACCCCGTGCTCGGGAAGCGAGAACGCTACCGCGAGACCACTAGCGGCGGACAATCAAGTAATATTATGTTTAAATGTTCGTTATGTGATGTTCAATGGAGTTTCTTTATCTACACAACAGCTACACGTGATCTGCGAAAGGGTGGCTGCATTCAGTCGTCGCTATACTGTTGTGCCCACATTGAACATAAAGAAAACTAATGCCAAGAACTTAAGTTTGAAGAGGAAAAATGACAATGTTAAATTAAATGTACATGGTACCTGTATAGACTGTGTAATAAATGCAAAATATCTAGGAATGAATATTGATTCTCATTTGAAGTGGTGTGAACACACAAAGCAATGTCATCAGCAAGTTATGCCAATAGAATCCTATCATCAGCGTGTAACATGCAGTGTCTTTTAGTTACATATTATTCACAGGTACACCCAATCCTTAGCTATGGCAGTCTTTTTTGGGGGTCAAACGCACAAAATATGAACACAGTTTTCAAACTCCAGATAAGAGCCATAAGAATAATAACCATAATACTAGTCGAGCTCATTGTAAAGATCTGTTCAAAACACTGGGGATTTTAACTGCTCCATGTGAATACATTTACCAGTCAGTTGTACAAATCAAAAATAACATTGGTAATTACTGCACAAACAAATCCGTCCATGACCATGCAACAAGAGATAGATTCAAATTACATGCACCAAGAAAAAATAAACATAAAACTCAAAACAGCATTTTCTGGCAAGGAATAAAACTGTACAATAAATTACAAAAAGAGGTTAAAGAAATTGCAAAAATACACTTATTTAAAAAGGCGCCTAAAAAGTACCTGTTATGCAATACATTATATACATTTAACGATTACTTAATTAAAACAGAGTAGGGGTTTGATAAAAAATGTTATACAAATAAATAATAATAACAATGATTATAAAACATCCAACATTCCACATGACACCGTCACTTTACGTTTTTTTTCCTTCTTTTTCGCTTTCTAGAAATACTTACCCATAAGCTATGCATAGCACAATACTAACACCTCTTCCGCTTTCTGAACTCAACATGTCACTCATTATGGGGGGATGCTGGCTTAGTTTTTCAGGATAGCAAATTGGAAGTTGCGGTACAGACAATGGCCCAGAGATCACTAGTGTGTGTGTGTGTGTGTGTGTGTGTGTGTGTGTGTGTGTGTGTGTGTGTCTGTGTAGTGATGAAACAATTTGTGTATAGTGTGTGCAGTGACTGACAGTGAGATATGAGTAAACAGTTTGGCATTACATTACTTAATACGTTATCTGTAAAAAATGTATTTTAAAAGCAGGAGTAAATCAAATGACTGTCTCTAACTAGATGCCTGTAAATACATCTGAATACGAATTAGCTTATTTAAAATTGGTCTAAGTATCTAAATACTTTGACATATCCTACATCCATGTAAAAAAGAGATCTACAGATGAATAAAGCTACTACTACTACTACTAATTAGTAATATATGATCCCTCGTGTTCTTATTAATCGACTGATATATCAAGCGGACTTGATGGAGCTATTGTGATTCCTTTAAAGGGACGACAGTGGCTCTCCAGTGGTAAATTCTACTGAGTGCAATGTCATCTGAAGTCGGCAAAGAAACATGACGTAATCCGACTCTATGATTTATCTGAAAAGTGCGTAACAGAATCTGAGTAAACAGTTTCAGTACAACTGATCAGGGAATTAATTTCATTGTTGATCTCATGCAAGGGGAACTATTCTCATTCATCTCAGCAAGAGAAAAGAAGCTATGGGATGCAAACTAGTGAATCAGTCTCCAAAAAAAGGACATTTGTTAAAACGAGGTAGTCTTTCTTCGAAGTACGGCAATCTCGTAACAAACAACATTCAGGTTAACATTGTGGTTCTTTATGAGGTTTCATTTCTTGGTCAATTAGAGGCACATTGGTCTGTGAGAAAAGGTTAGTGCCATCGGGGAGATCGAACCTGGTTGCTGTTGTGTAAACATTAAAAATTCAAGTACTCCCTGCAGCAGTAGAGGTAAACACCGTAAGATAATTTCATCAATAATTCCTACGGGCTGTTTGAGGTTGCTGTCAAAGGTGGCTAGTGATCATTCATTCTGCTCATGAAAATCTGCAGAGCACAATCACGAAATCCTATAGCTTCCTTGATAATTGAATTTCATTACTGCAAGGATTATCTACATTACAAAACGACAATGGCTAACCAGATTCCCAATAAAAATGATTTATCTTAAGTTCACTTGGAAGTAGCACATGTTACTTACCATAGCGTCAGCCCCCTAATTTCTAAAACATCCCAGACGCTGTGCTCCAGTTCAACCTCCCAGAGTGAGTGTAACCGCCATCCAATCGTCACAAGGAAGAACCCCATGGCGTCAAACGTATTTCCCAATCGGGTGGAAGCTAGAATTTCCAGTGACCATCTATCAGCCATCGTGGGCTTACATTTCAGCACGATAATGCCCGCTCACACAAACCATGAGTTTAGGACTCGTGTTCGGATGCCCGAGGCGATTAAGGCCACTTCTCACATAATGAAGAAAATTCGGATTCGAGTCCTGGTCTGTCACAAGTTTCCACGTGTCACCATTGAATATATTTCAATGCCCAATTCCGACCGACAGCTTTGTTCATGTTAACGTCTTGTACATAAAGTAAGTCTTTAAAATGAGTGAGTGCATGTGAATAATTACGTTGTGTTCAGAGATCCAGTAAGCAAGACGTCAAGATCATGAATAGAGGAGAGGATGGTGTCAAAAAGCCAATTCTGGAGTAATCGCAGAGGAATAGGAGCTGTGGTAGACATGAAGTTTAAGGCAGTTTGGCTTCCTGAAAATCCAGCAAAGTGTTAAAGAAAGCCATGTGTGGAGGAAGAAAACCGACGTAAATGGTTTCGAGAGAGGTAAAAACTGTGCCAAATTAGTAATAATGTTACTATTACGATACCCTTCATCCCATGGTTTCAGGCGTTGGCTAGAGCCACTAATTATCGTCTGAAAATTCGTAACACTTATGCAGAATCATCCTAAAGCGACATCATGAAATAATTTTCACCAAACTCTGAGATGATTATTTCTGATTCGCTCTCTCCTCCAGGGCCTTTCCTCTGTGCTGACCTACTACAATGGTTGAGTTTTGTCTGTGATCAGTGAAACGCTAAGGTGTGGTATTAATGGAAATGAATATTCTGAATTAGTACTTGGTGTTAAAAGGCTTACGAAATGACGCGTGCGTGGCCAGATACGATAAATAAAGGTTTCGGCATTAATTTGCAGTGTTGTAAATTATGGGATCGCAAAGCACGATACGTTTCAGTGCTACGTTTATCACAAAACCTACTTTTGTTGAACTAACGAAATGTTCAAATGTCTGAGAAATCTTATGGGACTTAACTGCTAAGGTCATCAGTCCCTAAGCTTACACATTACGTAACCTAAATTATCTGAAGGACAAACACACACACCCATGCCCGAGGGAGGACTCGAACATCCGCCGGGACCAGCCGCACAGTCCATGACTGCAGCGCCCCAGACCGCTCGGCTAATCCCGCGCGGCGTTGAGCTAACGCTCAGGTGTTAATTTGTGTTTATTTTAAAACGGAATCCGTTTCAGGCTATACACATTATTATTATTATTATTATATTATGTAATTAGGCAAAAATGGGAAGTGAATGACCAACCAAGCAAAGCTGTCTAACGTCCGATAGCCACATCAGTAGCTTAAATCAATGGAACACGTAACTCACTAACTAACTAACTAGAGGGCTATGAGTGTTCTAAACAGTCTGGGTGGTGTTTGTTTGTTCTATATCGTGTCTCCATACCAATTTCGCGCAACGACGCTCTGAGCGTGTTTTTTAGGGAATTGACTGGTTTGAACCTGGGACCTGTTGCTGGTAAGGAGACGCCAGACCACACATGACGTGTATAATTCAGAAGAGTTCAGTGAGACTAGCGATGATATGACCAAATACTTAATGATTTCAGCGTCAGCTCCACTGCACTCCCTGTAAAAGAATCTTAATACTAACTAAATTTAGTGGAAGGGGTTCAAGGATTTCCTATTTTCAGTTAGCTGGTAAAATAACGTCGAAAAAGCAGTAAAGTTTACCATTGGAAATTTTATTCTACTCACAAAACGTCGTTTATAAATTGCACTATTGATAAAAGGAAATGTTTTAATACAGGATGGTAAAAACCAACTGCGCTCAACAAAAATGTGAACGAATATTCCCTGAGTGGGTTTCCAAGTTCTACAATGGATCGAAGGATGACCTATGCCATATCACATCTATAATCTAGGTTTAAATTAAGTTTCACAAAAGAGAAAACTATCAAAATGGTCTACAGTGACCCTCAATTATCTTAATCTTTTAACGTGGGCTTGGGGGGGGGGGGGGGGGGGGGGTTGTCCTAACGTAAGAGACGCGAAAAGGTCTCACGCTAAAAACTTGCGGGTGGTGTGGTCCTAGCAGTTAGCTGGCGACTTGGGTGTCCGTCCGTCCCTTATCGTAAGTCCTTCTCGCTTAACACGGTTCTGCTCTCGGCTTCTGTTCTCGTTTCTCCCCTCGGAACTGCGTCTGTCTCACGGTGGGAAGGTATGACATGCATTTAGGCATTCTTGTGTTAGTCTGTGGTATTCCATTTGCTCACTCGTTACTCGTATTACTTTGGTTAATTTAATGTCACGATTTATTCGGAGCTATGTGACATACTAATGGATTTGCTTATCATGTCAGGGTTTTCATGAAAGGTGTTGGATTTGCCTGACACCTTACAGTGTGTTTGTGTTTATAGTTCTAAGTGATACAGACAACGCTGCAGTAATGTCTCTGCTGGGCCTCCACCACCTCAAAAGGCGAACTTTCTGTTGCCTTATGACTGGGGAGGCTAGCAGCAGTTACTATCACATTAATACAGGGTGTCCCAGAAATATTGCGACAAAGCACGTGGGTTTGTTGAAAGTGTCTTGAGGAGCAAATTGAGTATACAAACCAGCGTCACCAAATGTCATCCAACGGCGCTACAGAGCGTCAAAGTTATGGGCGCCGGATCCTGTCACTAGGCCAACACTTCAGCAACTAAAGTGACTTTGTATGCTAACACAGTTTGTTTTTCTCCTGTACATCCAAAAACATGGGAGATTTTAGAAGGGTTCCAGGAGAAAAATAAACTGTGTATCGAAACCCACGTTCTAACTAGTCATCCCCCGAAGCCCACAGAGCACCGCATTATATAGGTGACATGGCTTGCCAACGCAGCAGCTAGCGATCGTGGCGATCAGTCGAGATCTCTGTGTACAAAGTCACGTTTGCTGGCGAAGGGGTGCCCTAGCAGCAGGAGCTGGCGCCTATAATTTGCACGCTACGTAGCGTCGTTGTCTGATGTTCCTGGACACGGGTTCCTATCCTCGCTTTGTTTCCCAAGACACCCTCTACAACCCTTCGAAATTTGTCGCAACATTTCTGGGACATCCTGTATATCAGCCTTGCACTGAACTGTAGTGACACGCTGGAGATCAGCTGACTCGCTATTACACTGAAGCACCAAAGAAACTGGTATAGGTATGCGTATTTAAATACAGAGATGTGTAAATAGGCAGAATACGGCGCTGCAGTCGGCAGCGCCTATATAAGACAACAAGTGCCTGGTGCAGTTGTTAGATCGTTTACTGCTGCTACAATGGCATGTTAACAGGATTTAAGTGAGTTTGAACGTCTTGTTAATAGGCGGCGCACGAGCGATGGGACACAGCATCTTCGATATAGCAATGAAGTGGGGATTTTTCCTGTACGACCATTTCACGAGTGTACCGTGAATATCAGGAATCCGGTAAAAAAACCAAATCTCCGATGTCGCTGAGGCCGGAAAAAGATCCTGCAACAACGTGATCAACGACGGCTGAAGAGAATCGTTCCACGTGACAGAAGTGCAACCCTTCCGGAAATTGATGTAGATTTCTATAATGGGCCATCAACAAGTGTCAGCGTGCGAACCATTCAACGAAACATCATCGATATGGGCTTTCGGAGCCGGAGTCCCACTCGTGTACCCTTGATGACTGCACAACACAAAGCTATGGCGCTGCCATAGGTCAAAAGGATATCAACTGCGTTTTTTTAATAGGAACCCCCATTTTTATTACATATTCGTGTAGTACGTACAGAAATATGAATGTTTTAGTTGGACCACTTTTTTCGCTTTGTGATAGATGGCGCTGTAATAGTCACAAACTTATGGGTCACGATTTTAGACGAACAGTTGGTAACAGGCAGGTTTTTTAAATTAAAATACAGAACGTAGGTACGTTTGAACATTTTATTTAGTTTATTCCAATATGATACATGTACCTTTGTGAAATTATCATTTCTGAGAACGCATGCTGTTACAACGTGATTACCTGTAAATATCACATTAATGCAATAAATGCTCAAAATTATGTCCGTCAACCTCAGTGCATTTGGGAATATGTGTAACGACATTCCTCTCAACAGCGAGTACTTCGTCTTCCGTAATGTTCGCACATGCATTGACGCATGCGCTAACGCATGTTGTCAGGCGTTTTTGGTGTATCACGATAGCAAATATCCTTCAACTTTCCCCACAGAAAGAAATCCGGGAACGTCAGATCCGGTGAACGTGCGGGCCATGGTATTCGACAACCAATCTACCTGTCATGAAATGTGCTATTCAATACCGCTTCAACCGCACACGAGCTATGTGCCGGGCATCCATCATGTTGGAAGTACATCGCCATTCTGTCGTGCAGTAAAACATCTAGTAGTAACATCGGTAGAACATTACGTAGGAAATCAGCATACATTGCACCATTTAGATTGCCATCTATAAAATGGGGACCAATTATCCTTCCTCCTAAATTTCGCACCATGCATTAACCCGCCGAGGTCGCTGATGTTCTACTTGTCGCAGCCATCGTGGATTTTCCGTTGCCCAGTAGTGCATATTATGCCGGTTTACGTTGCTGCTGTTGGTGAATGACGCTTCGTCGCTAAACAGAACGCGTGCAAAGAATCTGTCATCGTCCAGTAATTTCTCTTTCGCCCAGTGGCAAACTGTACACGACGTTCAAAGTCGTCGGCATGCAACTCCTGATGCCTAGAAATATGGTACGGGTGCAATCGATGTTGATGTAGCATTCTAAACTCCGACGTTTTTGAGATTCCTGATTCTCGCGCAATTTGTCTGCTACTGATGTGCGGATCAGCCGTGACAGCAGCTAAAACACCGACTTGGGCATCATCATTTGTTGCAAGTCGTGGTTGGCGTTTCACACGTGGCTGAACGCTTCCTGTTTCCTCAAACAACGTAACTATCCGGCGAATGGTCCGGACACTTCGAGGATGTCGTCCAGGATATCGAGCAGCATACGTAGCATAAGCCCGGGTAATGTATCACGAAGCAAATACCGTCCGCACTGGCGGAAAGTTGCGTGATACCACTTACCTATACGTTTGTGACTATTATAGCGCCATCTATCACAAAGCGAAAAAAGTGGTCTAACTAAAACATTCATATTTCATTATGTACTACACAAATATGTAATAAAAATGAGGGTTCCTATTTAAAAAAGCGCAGTTGATATCCGTTTGACTTATGGCAGCGCCATCTAGCGGGACAACCATAGCGCCATCTGGTTTCCCCCTTCAAGCTAGACGAGTTTGGTTCTTTGTATTTTTTTTCGTTTTCACTATCAATGGACCATCCTGTATAGGCGCTGTTGGTTTCGGTTCACCGTGAAGACTGGAGTAGTACTATATTTGATGTTGTAACTCATCGATATTGTAACATATCGATATTATGCTTCCCGGTTATCGCTGGTTTCTGGAACTTTCGAAGCTGAGAGCTCGAATTCCGCGGAGGAAGCATTATCTTGTTATACAGGGTGCTACAAAAAGGTACGGCCAAACTTTCAGGAAACATTCCTCACACACAAAGAAAGAAAATATGTTATGTGGACATGTGTCCGGAAACGCTTACTTCCCATGTTAGAGCTCATTTTATTAGGGGAGAGTGGGGGAAATACACGCACCTAAGGAAAAATCGATGTGAACCATTCGTTACATCATTAAAACCTACGAAAATAAGTACATACCATACAATGGACATTTCTCCACATATTCCAATCGTCTGTAAACAGTTATAGAAGTACCTTAATTTTGAACATTAAAATAAAAAAAGTGCAAATGTGTGGTATTCCCCACCCCTGAGGGTAATGACGCGCAAAGTACTGGGTAATAACACGCAAAACAAACAAACCATAAAAATGTACAATACTTGCTATTTTTATTTGCTTATTAGTTACTACAAATAGTAAACAGTATATCTAAGAACGAAATAATGTAATTCTACAAACATCTCTTATAATTTTCGTTTTTTACATTTTTATTGATGTGAAAAGAGCTCATTTTCTCATACAGCAAAGATCGCACTTGTAATCATTTGGAGTGTTCCAGCCACTACATTCTTCATGACTCCATCTGCTACAAGAAATACATCGATACCATGGTTCTCCATCTTTTCCAAACTCTCCACAAACTAAACAGACATCTTCTGAAATCGCCAATGGATCAATATCATCCATTTCATCGTCATCACAAATGTTCTGCAAGTCCATATTTAGATCATTCTCGCTGCTACTTTCACTTTCTTGGTGGTGTTTCTTCTTATATAATGTCTGTTTCTTCTTCGAGACTTTTTTAAGTTGTAGATTTATGCACCTATCCGTTTTATCCTTAAGATTTCTTTTCTTGTTTCCTTCAGTTTTCTTTTTCATGGCTTCTTTTTGTTTCTTTATTGATACTCTGTTAGCAGTTTATTCTTCTCTGGAGTAGCTGTAAGGATCACTGACTTTCCCTTAGGCTTTCCCTTGGCTTGTTTCGTCTTAAGAAGAAGTAGTTTCTGTTTTGTAACAGGAGATATGTCAAATACACTAACGTGCTTGACACATGCACTTTTAGTTGATGTTGTTGTGACCTCTTCTAGGCCTACTACAAGTGGAACATCTTCTGCTGGAGATCCAGGAATCTGTTTTTGACTCCTTTTGGGGATATGTGGCTCGTTTGTAGATGCAACCACTTCATTTCCATTTGTTGCATTCGGAACCTCTTCATCTTCAAGGACAACATCTCTGAAGATCTCACATTGGTGTAAGTCGTCATGCTGAAATTTGTTTGGATTGAAAGAGCAAATCCCACCTGCCCTTTGTCCATGGTAGCGACCTTAATACATGCCTTATTAAAAAGTTCTGCTAACTCATATGGTGTAATTTTTTGATACACCTGTGACTTCATATACATGTCACATTCACGATTGAAGGCTGATTTCAAAGAAGAAAAGAATGTAACATCTAGTGGTTGAAGCTTGTGAGAAGTGTGTGGAGGTATGGTTACCATGACAATAGAATGTTTTTTACAAAATTCAAAAATTTCAAGTGAAATGTGGCTGCTGTGATTATCTAAAATCAGCAGCACAGGATAATCAATAGTTGATTTTACATTGTTCTGAAAATGTTGGATCCATTTGAAAAATTATGACTCATTGGACCAGCCTTTGATGGAACAATCATATGTTGCTCCAACTCGTTCACCTTTACTTAAGAGATTTGACATCCTCTTCCCGGGGAAGATAAACAGAGGGGGGATGTAGGTACCAGCAGCACTGAAACAACATATCACAGTCACGTTTTCCCCCCTTTCCCAAGACGTGGCCCCACCTATTTGTTTAACACCTTTAGGAGCCAAAATTCTCTCGGGCTTTTGTACAGTATTTATGCCCGTTTCATCTACGTTGAACACTCGCCCCTCTTTAAATTTATATTTTTCAGACATGTTCTAAGTTTTTAAAATATGCATTAACCTCTTCTTCATTAAATGCCTGTATTCTGTTAATGCTAGTTGCTTCAGGTTTTCTCGTGCTAATACTTGGGTTTCTTTTTAAAAATAGAGCTAGTCAATTCTTTCCAGCTAACCTAGATGACTTATCGAAATTGTTTGCAATGTTGTTAGCCTCTGCATACTCAAATGCAATCTTTCGCAGTTGGATGCATGTAATGCCATAGAACAGCTTGGCCATTGTAATAACATGATCCCTAATCTCATTTTCCTGTTCTGTCGAAAATGTTGGGTTTCTTCCAAGTTTTGGACCCTTGGTATTTTTAACGTTCATTCTCATTCGCAGAGTAGCTTCATGAATCCCGAAAGCTCTTGATACTTCTCTTATTTTTCTTCCAGATTTGATGGCATCAAGGGCCTTACAAAGTTCCTCTTGCGTCCATTTTGCTTTCTGGGTTTTTCTTTTATAATATCTACCCATCTGAAATTTAAAAAAACCCTCGTTATTATCGAAAATATAACCTGCAAGGGGGAATACCACGCACTTCAACAGCTGCGTGGCATTGCCACACTGTAAGTTCGATGACTAACCTAAGCATAACTCAGGATCTAATTCAAATATCGGGACAAATCTAAAATTAAATTAAAGGTTTCATCTAGGGTTAGTAGTTGATACGCAAGAATTACATTAAAGCAACTTACAGTAGCACTCACCTTGCAAAATACAGCTGACCAAAATTACATGAGACACGCCGAAACTAAACAATACTTCACTGCTCCAACAATGCCACTGGAAAATGGCTGGCGTAAGCCGTGTAGTAGTTGCTACTCGTGCCGGCAGGGTGTAGCACCAACTGGGAACAGCTTGCGTCATTCAAACTGCGTAAATCATCCTGCGTGGGATTACCTACACGCATGTCCACATGTTATGTGGACATGTGTCCGGAAACGCTTACTTTCCATGTTAGAGCTCATTTTATTACTTCTCTTCATATCACATTAATCACGGAATGGAAACACACAGCAACAGAACGTACCAGCGTGACTTCAAACACTTTGTTACAGGAAATGTTCAAAATGTCCTCCGTTAGCGAGGATACATGCATCCACTCTCCGTCGCATGGAATCCATGATGCGCTGATGCAGCCCTGGAGAATGGCGTATTGTATCACATCCATCCACAATACGAGCACGAAGAATCTCTACATTTGGTACCAGGGTTGCGTAGACAAGAGCTTTCAAATGCCCCCATAACTGAAAGTCAAGAGGGTTGAGGTCAGGAGAGCGTGGAGGCCATGGAATTGGTCCGCCTCTACCAATCCATCGGTCACCGAATCTGTTGTTGAGAAGCGTACGAACACTTCGACTGAAATGTGCAGGAGCTCCATCGTGCATGAACCACATGTTGTGTCGTACTTGTAAAGACACATGTTCTAGCAGCACAGGTAGAGTATCCCGTATGAAATCATGATAACGTGCTCCACTGAGCGTAGGTGGAAGAACATGGGGCCCAATCAAGACATCACCAACAATGCCTGCCCAAACTTCCACAGAAAATCTGTGTTCATGACGTGATTTTGCAGAATTGACACATGTTGTTTGTGAAAATTTACAATTTGATCACGTTGGAATGAAGCCTCATCCGTAAAGAGAACATTTGCACTGAAATGAGGATTGACACATTGTTGGATGAACCATTCGCAGAAGTGTACCCGTGGAGGCCAATCAGCTGCTGATAGTGCCTGCACACGCTGTACATGCTACGGATGCAACTGGTTCTCCCGTAGCACTCTCCATACAGTGACGTGGTCAACGTTACCTTGTACAGCAACAACTTCTCTGACGCTGACATTAGGGTTACCGTCAACTGCACGAAGAATTGCTTCGTCCATTGCAGGTGTCCTCGTCGTTCTAGGTCTTCCCCAGTCGCGAGTCATAGGCTGGAATGTTCGCTGCTCCCTAAGACGCCGATCAATTGCTTCGAACGTCTTCCTGTCGGGACACCTTCGTTCTGGAAATCTGTCTCGATACAAACGTCCGCGCCACGGCTATTGCCTCGTGCTAATCCATACATCAAATGGGCATCTGCCAACTCCGCATTTGTAAACATTGCACTGACTGCAAAACCACGTTCGTGATGAACACTAATATGTTGATGCTACGTACTGATGTGCTTGATGCTAGTACTGTAGGGCAATGAGTCGCATGTCAACACAAGCACCGAAGTCAACATTACCTTCCTTCAATTGGGCCAACTGGCGGTGAATCGAGGAAGTACGGTACATACTGACGAAATTAAATGAGCTCTAACATGGAAATTAAGCGTTTCCGGACACATGTCCCCATAACATCTTTTCTTTATTTGTGTGTGAGGAAAGTTTCCTGAAAGTTTGGCCCTACCTTTTTGTAAGACCCCGTATAAGGTCAACAATACACCATCGACAGTGAGCCGGCCGCGGTGGTCTAGCGGTTCTAGGCGCTCAGTCCGGACCCGCGCGACTGCTACGGTCGCAGGTTCGAATCCTGCCTCGGGCATGGATGTGTTTGATGTCCTTAGGTTAGTTAGGTTCTAAGTTCTAGGGGACTGATGACCACAGATGTTAAGTCCCCTAGTGCTCAGAGCCATTTGAACCATTTGAACCATCGACAGTGATCATTCGCCTTCTTGGTGTGTGCAGTAGAGTAGTTGCTGGGCTTCCGGGCGGACTGGTCGGGAACAGAAGCCAAGTGGATAAATGGTACGAAGAATTTTCTAGAAAGTATAATTAAGAGTAGAAAGTGTTACGTCGGTTCGTAGGGACAACTGTTTGAGTAATTCAGTTGTTTCGCTGATAGGTGCCCGGGATTAGTTATGTGATGTGTGGCTGAAGCAGTATCATGTTTGTCCATCAGTAACCTTCGTGAAGGGGCATCCTGCCAGTGGAATTCAAATGAAAAAGCTTCCGTGATCAGTGATCACCTTTTTAATTGGTGTGGAGAAAGAGCTTTAATATTTGAAAAGTATAAGAGACACGTCTTAGTGTTAGGCATGTGGTCAAGTTTATTTCTTGACGAAGAGTGTTCTCTATGTAAAGCTTCCACACGCGAATCCGATAATCCGATAGCCGCAAAAATTAAGCTAAAATAACTAAAGGCAGAAGGAACCTTACGATGTGCTGAGCTTCATCACCTGTGAGTCAGACGTGCGCTGAAAATTCTCGTCAATAATGCAGTCATATCAAAGGAAGACGCACGCGATTTCCGCGGTCGTTGTAAAAACACCCGCTCGAATCCGGTTCTGCCAGTAGCCTACCACCAGGGCGCAACTACTTCAGTCATTAACTACGCGCTAATGACCACACGCCCTCATTATCTATTGTCCTCATGGTTCATTAATTTATTGCTCATTTCCTTCAATTTAGTGCTGTGTCGATACAGCATTAATTTTCCTTAAAAGTTGGAACGAACTCAGATCTTTTTTTTTCCTACGTGTGGTTTCATGTATTCTTTCCCGCTGGTAGTTTGCTTGCGCCAATAGTAGTCCTTATTTGTGTATTTGTGACTTTTCCCCAATTGTGAGGGCTACCTCGCCTTTTCCCATGTGTTTTGAGATCAGAACACGAATTTTGGATTCTACTGCAACATCTCTGTTATTCGACTGTAGCCATCCCACCATTCGCAAGAAACAAAACACACCACTGCTAAAACACCTACTGCAGGCTGCAAACTCTGATGCTGGACTCTCAAGGAGACATGCAGATCTTTCTGTTGAGCCCTGACGTATTAAAAGAATTACAGGAAGGAATGACAGACTGGCAGTTACGCTTGTTATCATCGACAGGAACCAACACTTTCCCACATTAATTCAGAATTATCCCACGAATAATCGTACCACATCTTTTTCATTTTTAGGATCCCGTACTTCAACCAGCAAAAACCGAACCCTTGTAACATAACTTTGTTGTACGCCTGTCTGTTGAAAACTATACAAAGATACACTATCAAGTTGAAATTTATGTCGCATAGTAAGGTGTATGTTCCCTTCGCGGTATACTAAACGTTAAGTTCTAATTGAGTGCAATTTATACGGTCAGGTTTTTTCCCAGAATTTAATATTCGCAAATCGCTCATAAAAACCTGTACGATATTTCCCGTTGGTCTAAAATCATGAAATTCGACTACATGAAAGTTTTCACATTACAAGTAAAGAGAAAATACTGAAATTGTTAGTGCACAATTATATGACACGAAAAAATTTTTTTATCGTTTCCTATCCGACTGTCTGTCTGTCCCCCCGTCTGCTAAGCCCCCTTTTTTCTTAGGAACGGGTAGATGTGTAAAGCTGAAATTTAAGTCACATTCTGAGACCTAAGGTTCTTTGATGGTGTAAAAAATACTACGCTTCTAAGTTAATGCCGTCTAAAGATACGGCCATTTATGTCATGCATGTTGATAGCCGCAAAATCAGTCAGTAAAACCTATAGGATACTTCCCGTAGAATCACGAAATTGGTGAGAAGCGAGATTTCACAGCAAAAGTAAGGGGGAAAAAATCATAAAATTGTTAATTTGTAATTACATCACAAGAAAAAATTTTATTTTTGTCATTTGTTACCCGGCTTCAAAGCTGAAATCAAAACATCCGTGGAACAGATGTATTGACAGTATCAATGCCTATAAGATGCAAAAATAGTCTAGACTGTGGATTTCCGGAATGGATGAACTGCCTGTATACTTAGTTATATAGGTAGAGAACCCTCAGAGCGCCAGTCGTACTCGCACCTAGCCAGGGTTTTTTTTCTTTTCTTTTTTAATTTCGTCACGAGTGGCGACGAAGCAACGCCATAAATCTCTCCAGGACTTGAGAGATTTGGTGGATAACGGGTGTGGGTTAGTGGGTCCCGAGTTTTCTCATTCATCGCCCTGACCCTCTTGCATGGTATTCAACAGGACAATAAAACTTTCAGCCTCAGTTTTTGGAAAACACTTGAACAGCATGTGTTACATTCAACTACGTGCTACAGTAGCGGCAATGATGAGCGAAATCCGTCACATGCTGGGTACATGCTTCTCATGGATGCAGCGCTAAACTGCTGTAGTGTTTGAGTGCCTTTTCAACGCTAATTGTAATTACAAGCCCTGGGCTCCACTGCTGGTGATAACTCTGGCTGTGGCTTACCCTCAATTATGTGGCGGTGGTGGCGTGGAAGCCAAAAGCGAGTGCACAGCGGCCTGGAGATACGTAGTTACACCGACAGCGCAGTATTGCTGCTATTCGTCTGCAGAACTGCGTAACCAGTTCTGTGTGCACTTTCTGAGCACGGCTCGCAAGAATCTCAGGCATCTGAAAGCCGTGGTAACACTCTTAATTACAGGTTCTCTGTTTGGGAAAGTAATTTCTCTTATGTAATATTTGTTTAACTGTCTTTTAATTCTTCATTTATCTTTGCTAACATGGGAGACGATAGTCACTTTCTTAATGTATAATACTTTGACTGGCACTTTTAAGGAAGACACTCTTTTCCTGCCTACGAGTGGACTGAATCTCTTGATCTAATTGATGTGCCAAACAGAGTTGTCCACACACGTCTGCTGCATCTTCTGGACAATGTCTCCATCCCGTAGTAAGTGTTCTTCTGCGAGGTCTTTCTGGAGGTTGCCACGTTGTGGTAGGATAACATTCTAATCGAATCCTGCTTTGTACCTCAAGGTACGAAATTTTGCGTCTTTTGATTTCTTTGCTTACTAGAATAAACAACTAATAAAATCGGCTAATAGGATGTCACTCTGTCATTTAGACTTCTAGATGAATTTAACAGTAGCTAAACTTTTGAACGTGACCTGGAGATCCATACGTATATTATTACTGCCGACCGAACCTGGCTGTAAGATTAAAACAGTGAACCAAAAAATAATTAAAATTAAATAAAAATATTTGAGCTATTCTGTAACCCTTTGCTCGACCTCTGGCTCTTATGAAAGCATTTATTCGGCTTGCCACTGATTTATAGAGTTGTTGGATGTCCTCCTTAGGGATATCGTGTCAAATTACTTTCAATTGGTGCGTTAGATGATCAGAATTCAAGATGGCTGGTGACCCTCCCATAATGCTCCAAACATCCTCAATTGGAGAGACCTCTGGCGACCTCTATGGCCAAAGCTGGGTGTGGCAAGCAAGGACACAAGCAGCAGAAACTCTCGCTGTATGCAGACAGGCTTTATCTTGCCAAAATGTAACTCCAAGACGCTTTGCCATCAAGGGCAATAAAATGGGTACAGAATATCGTCGACGTCCCTGTAAGGTTTGCGTTAAATACACGCTGTAACGGTCGTGATGGTTAGTTACCTTTGAGACTGGACGCGGTGAGCTGATGTTGGTTAAGAATGCCTTTAAGGCGATGAGGACTTCATTATCAACATATCACTGAGTTTGAACGAGGCCGTGTAACAGGAGTACGAGAAGCTCTACGATATTGCAGAAATACTTGACAGGAACGTAGCCGCTGTACATGATTGCTGGCAGCAATGGTCACTGGAAGTTACGGTCAGAAAAAGACCGGGTTCTGGACGGCCATGTGGCACTACCGAGACTCCTAGCCAGATGCCCTGTAGCGTGTAGTCCATTCATCCCAAACCACAGCAATTTGTGACTTCATTGGCGTTATTCATGAACAGCATTCCAGGCAACGTTTTTCAGCTGGATAACGCTCGCCCACATATCGGTGTTGTAACCCGACATGTTCAATCGCTGGCGTGGCCAAGATTTCGCCTCACGGGCGATGAAAATACCCGAGTGCGAAAACGCTCAGCCTTGCTTCAAATGTCCATCATCGCCACGCCGCACTGTCTGAGCGCAAGGAGCGGGATGACGGGAAAACAGAGAACATCCAGCATTTAAATGGCAGTACCACTTTCACACTTCTCAACAGCGTAAATCACAAATAAATTAGATTTTCAGTATTAATTTTGTTTTTGGCGCGTCGATGACATAACATAATTTTTATCTGGTACAAACTGTCTACATGGGACAGACGCAGACCATTTCACGAAGTTGCCACATAATCGTGACTTATTTAGTTTCATAACTGAAAACAGATGTTTCATACAAATACACACATCAAAAAAAGTTTTGCATCACCTCGGTTCCGAGAGTCCCGGAACCTGTACAGAAAATTGGAATAGAGATCAACATAAACCTCATTTCCGCCCTTTTTATTGCTCATGAAAACCACACATTGCATGTTGTACCATCACACAGCGAGACCTTCAAAGGTGGTGGTCCAGACTGTTGTACATACCCGTACCTCTAATACCCAGTAGCACGTCCTCTTGCATTGCTGCATGCGTGTATTCGTCGTGGCATACTACCCAAAAATAATCAAGGCACCGTTGCTCCAGATTGTCCCACTCGTCAACAGCGATTCGGAGTAGATCCCTCAGAGTGGTTGGTGGGTCACACCGTCCGTAAACAGCCCTTTTCAATCCATCCCAGGCATGTTTGATAGCCTTCATGACTGGAGAACATGCTGGCCTCTCTAGTCGAGCGATGTCGTTATCCTGAAGGAAGTCATTTACAAGATGTGCACGATGGGGGGCGCGAATTATGGTCCATGAAGACGAATGCCTCGCCAATATGCTGCCAATATGATTGTTCTATCGGTCGGAGGATGGCATTCACCTATCGTAAGTCGTTACGGCGTCTTCCATGACCACCAGCGGCATACGTACCCACATAATGCCACCTGAAAACAGCAGGGAACCTCCACCTTGCTCCACTCGCTGGACAGTGTGTCTAAAGCACTCAGCCTGACCGAGTTGCCTCCAAACACGTCTCTGACTATTGTCTGGTTGAAGGCATATGCGTCACTCATCGATGAAGATAACGTGATGCCAGTCCTGAGTGATCCATTCGGCGTATTGCTGGGCCCCTCTCTACCTCGCTGCATGGTGTCATGGTTGCAAAGATGGACCTCGCCATGGACGTCGGGAGTGAAGCTGTACATCATGCAGCCTATTGCGCACAGTTTGAGTCGTAACACGACTTCCTGTCGCTGCACGAAGAGCATTATTCAACATGGTGGCGTTGCTGTCAGAGCTCCTCCGAGCGACAGTCCGTAGGTAGCGGTCATCCACTGCAGTAGCAGGCGTTGGGCGGTCTGAGCGCGGCATATCATCGACAGTTCCTGTCTCTCTGTATCTCCTCCACGTCCGAACAACATCGCTTTGGTTCATTCCTAGAGGCGTGGACTCTTTCCTTGTTGTGAGCCCTTCCTGGCACAAAGTAACAACGCGAACGCTATCGAACTGTGGTATTGACCGTCTAGGCATGGTTGAACTACAGGCAACACGAGCCATGTACCTCCTTCCAGGTGGAATGACTGGAAGTGATCGACTGTCGGGCCTCCTCCGTCTAATAGCCGACGCTCATGCATGGTTGTTTGCATATTTGGGCGACGTTAGTGACATCTCTGAACAGTCAAAGGGACTGTGTCTGTGATACAATATCCGTGCTCAACGTCTGTCTTCAGGAGTTCTGGAAACCGGGCTGATGCAAAACTCTTTTTGATGTGTGTATGTTGATTGAAATATTGTAGCTCTTTTGTAACCTCATTATGGAGACTTGGAAAATCTAGCTGAAGAAAGCAACGTTGGTGGCCTAGACAGATTCAATGTAGAAAGATTTGTAATTAAAACTGGAATTACTTGCAGGTTAATAAGTTACAGCTGCTTATGTACAGGGTCGCTTTCAATTGAAGCGGCAAACGTTCTCGAAAACAGCTCGATAACAGATGAAAGATTGACAGTGTCCTCGAAATCGTTATAAAACTAATTCTTGGAAAGCCACAACAAACCTCGCATTTTCTTTAACTGCAGTGAGCTTAGCGAACGAGATTGGCTTTATCAAAATGTTTCCCTTCTACAGCTCGATTTTCTTTCTGAATGCATCCCTATCAAATCAGATAGAAGTTACTTTTTAATGTGCACTGTGTAGTCAAGTCCACTAAAAATGCGAAGTCTGGAATCCATTCCAAACGTTCTAATTTTCATTCCGGTACTCCTTTTCTTCTTTATAACTTCAACAACTGCGAATTTTAAATCGAAAATTCGTTCCAAACATGCCCGTTGACTTAACCAACGTACTTTTCAGTAATATATAAAGTCTCCATACTCTTCTTTCATTTCCACTGAAAACTGTTGTAACTGAAAGTAGAATAATGGGTGTGACTTGAGAAATTTTACTACGTGTACCAGAAATTTCTTCAAGTGCTTCATGCCTGCAAAATGTAGCAGAAAATGCTTCTTGATGCACAGAAAAATGAATCCCGCCTGTCGATCGCTGTAATTCGTTGCTCTTTCGTTGTCATCTAAATGTTTAAATTCTTTCTGCATGGTGGCATAATGTCTTTTCGTAGCATATAAACAGTCTCCGTTATTTATGTAATTTATAATTTTCATCCCTCTTTTGAGCCGGCCGCTATGCCAAGCGGTTCTAGGCGCCTCAGTCCGGAACCACGGGGCTGCTACGGTCGCAGGTTCGCGTCCTGCCTGCGGCATGGATGTGTGTGATGTCCTTAGGTTTAATTAGTTCTACGTCTAGGGGACTGATGTCCTTAGATGTTAAGTCCCGTAGTGCTTAGACCTATTGACCCATTTGAATCATCCCTTTCTTGTGTCATTCCCATTCATTTTTAAAAATTGTCACGATATGTCTGTAAAATGCCTCTTTTTGTACAAACAGCCACTGGGCGCTGCTCCGGATACTTCCGAGGACTGCTGAGCGACAGCTGCCGGGTCACACACGGTGCACGCATGGAATCTAGCACGCTGTGGCCAGCCGGCTCTGCCCTACAGAGTGTAGACATCTTGCCGTGTCCTGCTCGATCACCGGATCTGTCTCCAATGGAGCACGTGTGGGACATCATCAGACAACAAGTCCAGCGTCATCCACAGACAGCATTAACCATCTCTGTATTGATCGACCAAGTGCAGCAATCAATGGAGCTCAATCCCACAAACTGACACCTGACACCTGTACAACACAATGCATACACGACTGCATGATTGCATTCAGCATTCTGGCCGTTACATTGGTTATCAACGTAACAGCATTTTATCTTGCGTTTTCATTTACCTGTGATCTTACAATGTTAATGACTTAAATTTGTTGCCTAGATATTAATTAGTATTTGGTGTTGCAATTTTTTTCCGTCAGTGTAGATAAAATGATAGAAGAAACAACAGATAGGAAGTCGATTCTGTAGTTGGCGGTCGGTCGGTGCCATTGGGCCTTCCGAGTCCTGTTTGGAGACAGAGAAAGAGAGAGAGAGAGAGAGAGAGAGAGATTCAGTAGTTATCATTGTGAACAGCAGTTCATCACCGTAACAAATCATTGCTTAATGAGAAGCACTTTGAGAACGTGGGACCTTAAGTTGTAAGTGCGTTTAGGAAGAAAATGTAATGCGACTAGCATATTTGCTGTATGCACGAGCCTTTCTTTCTTCTTCACATTTTTCATTCCTCATTCCTCGAAATGGCCATGCTGTTGTAGAACAAACTCAGTGTTTATGACGCTCTATCTCCTGATCTATGTGTCATAATGCTATAATTTTGTAGGTACATTCAGCAACACATTATGGATACTGTGTGCAAAAAGTGTTGCGAATAGAGGTAGTAGGAAAAGAGGTAATAAATTTAAAAGTCCGAACAATGCGGCAGCTTTTCACGCGTCTCAGTGTTTATGACGTCGTATGTCCTCAACAATGTATGGTACTGTGGCGTCGAAAGTTATTACGCAATAACTTTCAGTGCAACACAGCCCACTGTATTGGAGCTTAGGAAGCTGCAAACTTGTGTCTCTCAGCCATGACTCATAAGCACAGCTGGCGCTGCTAGGCAGCGTGAGGCCGGCTCCTGTGGCACTTCGAGCGACTGTATATTCATACCTCCTACGAATCTAAATAAAACACATTAAATATGGCCAGATTATTTTCATATTCGATATACTAGTTTTTGTTATTCAGAAGAAGGTCTCCACAATATGTCAAAGTCGTACATATTATAGTTTCGGAGATGCACAGACTTACCTAAAACACACTAAACCGACACTTAGACTACAAAACTCAGTCAGGAATAGAAGCAGTTTGTCTTTTAGTATCATTTGAAATCATTACTAGATTTCTGAAGGTGTAGAATGATTTACAGTAGATTGGGGGAAGATGCCATACTTAAGGTGTGGTGGATCAAAAGGTGAGTTAGAATTGGAGATGAAGGATCAGCACTGAAATATTGTTCACTGATGAAATTTTTCTATGTTAAGGCCAGTTGGCGTTACGAAACCACTAGTAATTATACGCATATTTAATTGTTTTATGATCCGTGTCGTTTAGGCATCTCACACATGACATCGGGGTGAGATGACAGTTATATTTCAAGGAGATTTCAGCACTAGTTTTGTGCATTTATGATACAACATAGCTACATAAATAATTCAGAAAGCAAATTTATTACGTTTGTAAGGAACAGAATACAAAACAAATATATAAATATATTTAAGAATAAGCAAATGACAACAAAGCATCCAGATGAAATCAGAATTCATTTGCACAGTTATTGCACATGTTTTCTTCCTCTGTACAGGTTTCATGCAACCATTTATTGCAAATGACACACTGAATCCAATCCACATGTGGTCCATTTTTATCATAATAGTTCTTTGCACACTCAGGACAATAAGCACTGTCATTTTCTGAGTTACTTGGTTTGCTAAACTTAGACCGACCTGGAGTTGATTTTTTGCTATTAATTCGCTCTGACCTAGCTCTTGCTGCTTCTTTTCGACTCCCTTCTGTGAGAACTTCAGCGGTTTTCTTTCTGCGCTTAGCTTACCTTGTATTTGTTGCTTCCAAAGCGGAGAAACAATTACCACTGTGATACACGGAGCTGCCTTCGCCCCATACTACAGTTAGCGATTGCCGTGCAGGTTGGTATCGCGATCTGTTGAGAGCTGGCGAAAATGCCACCTTCAGGCATCTCCCCCCGATCTACTCTAATTGAAATTTTATTTTCGAAACCTTAACTATTTTGCATTTTCGTAGTATAAAATTCAGAAAAAATTATCATCTGTTTATTAGGTGGTTGTGTGAATAAATGAGAAATAGTGAGAGTGTGTATGTGTGACATACGTTAAAATTCAATGTTATATTATGTACAACATTACGTAACTAGAACGTGGGAAAGTTTTGTTTTACCCACATTGCTGATGACGTATGTCGAGGTGCGATGGCTTTTCAAGAAGCCAGCCAGAATAGCCGTTTGCAGAGTAGTCGTTTCCTAAATCTTTTTCAAAGTTAATTTTTATTTCGTTTTGTTTTATTAAACATTGTGTAAGTATTTGCATTTTGGAAGACACAAATGCTTTTCTAGATAGTGATTGGCTTAGGCGAGTTTTGCCGCGAGAATGATCCCAAAGGATCATTTTGATTGGTCCGCCAGACTGATCAGCCAATCAGATTTAAGTACTTCCTGCTCACAACTAGTTTGATACACTGGGGGAGAGGCAATCTGAACAAGAGTCGCTCGTCAACTTCGGTCGCGGAAGGACATGTTAAATGTTCACACTGGGGGAGAGGCAATCTGAACAAGAGTCGCTCGTCAACTTCGGTCGCGGAAGGACATGTTAAATGTGCTGTTCCTCATTATGTATAAGACGAAGAAATATTGTGTTCCGTGTGTTTAAAACTAGTTGCAAGGAAAGCCATTGCAATTACGAACAGTTTGATGAAAGTTGGAAGTTTTGGAATTGCTTTGTTGGAAAGTTACGAGCGTGTAAACTTTCGGCCTTGGTAAACATTTCCACGTGGCATGTTCCGCATTCCTATATGGAGTATTTTGGCGAGCAGTTTCTCTTAAAGAAAACCACTGAAAGGGACCGAATGTGAAACTCACTATTAGTAGCGGAACTGTGACTGTGAGATCACGTAGTCAATCTGGTCAGGCTTATTTGTATTTCTGGCTGCTTTGCGTGTGAACTTGTTGCATGAACTGAGAGTTGTAGATTTGTTAGTTAAGTAAATGTGGGCCTGATGGCCGGTTTAAATGTGTGCTTGAGGAATTAAAAAAGACTTGCTTTCGAACTTTGAACAATTTCTAATGACAGAAGCACCAACATTACAACCCGATATGTATTATGAGATACGTTTGCAGAGAAAAGGGATGGTGAGCGGACGTCGTACTGAGGTAGGTGGATTTTTGCAGTTGAACTGTGCACAGTACGACGAACGAACGAAAATTTAACCTGCCCCGCCGTACTACCATGATATACTTTTGTAAGTGTGTTTAGCAGCATGCATGGTAACAATCGAAGAAATTAACTGTGAATACGTTTAGAAGCACAGAAGTAATATACTTTACCGTCGTGTGTGATGTGGAAGTTTTTCATGCATGCCAATGGCCTTGCTGCGGTGGTAAACCGGTCCCCCTCAGATCATCGGAGTTAAGCGCTGTCGGCTCGGCTAGCATTTGGATGGGTGACCATCCGGTCTGCTGAGCACTGTTGCCAAGCGTGGTGCGCTCAGCCCTTGTGAGGCAAACTGAGGAGCTACTTGATTCAGAAGTAGCGGCTTCGGTCTCGTAAACTGACATACGGCCGGGAGAGCGGTGTGCTGACCACGTGCCCCTCCATATCCGCATCCAGTGACGCCTGTGGGCTGAGGATGACACGGCGGCCGGTCGGTACCGGTGGGCCTTCCTGGCCCGTTCAGACGGAGTTTAGTTAGTCAGTTTATGGTTTAACACGCTATACATCCTGAACTATGTTAGTTAAGTGGGTCTTACCCCAACAGCAATTGGTGCCTTCCAGTAGGGGAAAAGTGTATGATGTTTGGTTGAAATCGCTCCCGTAGATTACGCATTTCTGACATTTGCCCTAAATCCAAAGGAAACCTCGCGAAATCATTTCACAGAACATCGGGATTTACCCTAGTTTCATTTTCTTGTCGGGAAAATGCGTCCAAAATGACTTTCTGGTGTCTTTAATTGTAACAGTGGGTATGTATAAGAGAGTAAAGTTCGTCGATTATCTCTAAATGTATTGAAAAGTGTCTCACTGGTGCCAGCTTATCGTCATGTGCTTCTTCTTTACTGGTCATTTCATTCTCCCTTGCCGCTAGGCGCTCGCAGCCCTTTTGTGAGTTTATGATTGGTACACATCGACCCCTGAGCCTATGCAGCTCAGTCTGACTTTATGGGGTCCAAACGTTATCTCCGATTGCCCCATTCCTGCCCTCAGGACATCTCTGCTCTGCTTACACACTTTCTTTCCCACGATGCACGCCCGAAGCCCCACGATATGGTAATCAGTGTCACGGTGTCCAGCGGGCATAAAGTTTTAGCTTATCGACATCTGCGATTGAATATCCTACATCTAAATCTACATCTGCATACATATTCCGCAAGGCACCGCGACTATCTATACGCCTCCGTATGAGCCATAATTTCTCATACCTTATGTTTGTGGTCCCTACGCGCTATTTATGTTTAAGGCAGTAGAATAGTACTCCAGTCAGCTTCAAATGCTAGTTCTCTAAACTTTCTCAGTAACCTTCTTCGAAATAAATGTCTTCTTCCCTCCAGGGATTCCCGAAGCAAATCTATAACACTGGCAAGCTGATCGAACCTACTGGTAACAGATCTACCAACTCGCCTCTGAACTGCTTCGAAACCTTCTTTCAATCCGACCTGGTGGCGATCCCACACACTCGAGCAGTACTCACGATAAGGTCGCACTATCGTCCTACATGTTGTCTCCTTTACAGATGAACTACAGTTTTCTAAAATTTTCCCAATAAACCAAAGCCGTCCTTCGCCTTCCCCACCACAATCCTCACACACTCGTTCCATTTAATATCGCTTCGCAACATTACGCCCAGATCATTAAACGACGTGACTATGTCAAGCAGGGCACTACCAATCCTGTATCTGAAAGTTACGGGTTTGTTTTTCCTTCTCATCCGCATTAAATTACATTTTTCTACATTTAGAGCCCTCTTCCATTCATCGCATGGACTAGAAATTTTGTCTGGGTCATCTTGTATCATCCTACATCACTGATCTTTGACACCTCCCTGTACACCAAAGCATCATCAGCCAACAACCCCAGATTGCTGCCCACTAAGTGCGCCAGATCTGAACTCTGAAATGTTCAGAAATTAACTATTCTTCCAAACAGAAATATTCAGCAACAAGAACCTTGTCTATAAAGACACTACAGCATACAAATAAAGAAAAATACACTGGAAAAAACCAAAGCCTAAGAGGATTGTATTAAAAAAACCAGATCGCCAGTCACTGTCATTTTCCGATGACGAGCGTAATGTGCAGACATTGATGTCCCCACAAAGAACCCGTATTGCCCGTATACCTTTTCTCTAACATCTTCTGTGCAGCATCATAGTAGAGAGAAAAGGGAGACAGTTGAGTAATAGATGGCTCCCATAATTCGGCAGAATGTGAATGGGTTCAAAATACATGGAGACCAAGCTGCTATGACAGAAAAAAGTGACAGTGTCTGTTTTTGCAGGAGAGACAGTTCAAAATAACTGATACCACTGTGCTGAAAATCTACTCCCTCCACAAGAAAGACGGTGCACTTGCCGAAAGAGATGAGAGTGGGGTGGTGTCATTCATCAGTAACACTTGGCGCACATCAACTGCCCAGTTTGCAGACAGTAGATGTTTTCATCCATGTATCACTATAAATCGCCATCTGCTCGGCGTTCTTCCCACATCATCACCTACTTGATAAATGAGCACACATAGACTTAATTGGACAACTTCTCAGCCCATTTCTACTTGCTTTGGGCTTTAAATCGTGTCAGTTGATTCGAGGTTCTAATAAAAGTTGCTCGACCGGTAGAGTTTTCGAGATTCCCATCAGAAGCGTCTGTCATCTGAACAACGGATCTCAAGCAAAGCACTGCAGGTGGCCTAACGAAATTGCCCTTTGTGAGGTCAGGATAGCTTCTTGGAACCTGTGAGTCATCTTCAACTCTAGTGAATGACTATTAAAGTTCAATCAATCATATATTCAGTGTATTTCAAATTCGTTGCCCTCCTACACCAGCCTCGGCTGATGATTCATACAGCTGCGTGACGCGTTCTAGCTGACGTCTGTTTAGTCAGGTCAGCATCTGCACACCCAGGTGATGGAGTTAGCTATCTGGGGGCTGCGGCAGGCTACCAGCTGGCTGGCAGCGGCCGCACCTAAAGCCAAAGTTTGGTCTCATGCTAGCTGTTGGAGTGTCCTTAATCACACTCCAACTCCGATTTTTTGACGGCCCTTTATGTACCTGGTGGCGATAGCTGTATGGTAGCTTGATCTCGACCCTATCTGGTGGCACAGAGAGGAGGCTGGTTGTTGAACAGGAACGTGGACCCCAAGAGGCCCTATTGCTGGCCTCCAAGTTGAACTTCAGTGCTGGCTGCACTCAGCGTTGCGGTGTTCTTCGAAGACAGTCAGTTTCTCCATTGGTAGGTGATAGGCAGCAAGTAGCATTAAGTTCATCGTGTGAAGACCATGACCTAGAGTACATCTTTGGCTAGTTCATCTACATCTACATTTATACTCCGCAAGCCATCCAACGGTGTGTGGCGGAGGACACTTTACGTGGAACTGTCATTACCTCCCTTTCCTGTTCCAGTCGCGTATAGTTCGCGGGAAGAACGACTGGCGGAAAGCCTCCGTGCGCGCTCGAATCTCTCTAATTTTACATTCGTGATCTCCTCGGGAGGTATAAGTAGGGGGAAGCAATATATTCGATACCCCATCCAGAAACGCACCCTCTCGAAACCTGGCGAGCAACCTACATCGCGATGCAGAGCGCCTATCTTGCAGAGTCTGCCACTTGAGTTTATTAAACATCTCCGTAACGCTATCACGCTTACCAAATAACCCTGTGACGAAACGCGCCGCTCTTCTTTGGATCCTCTCTATCTCCTCTGTCAACCCGACCTGGTACGAATACCACACTGATGAGCAATACTCAAGTATAGGTCGAACGAGTGTTTTGTAAGCCACCTTCTTTGTTGATGGATTACATTTTCTAAGGACTCTCCCAATGAATCTCAGCCTGGCACCCGCCTTACCAACAATTAATTTTATATGGTCATTCCACTTCAAATCGTTCCGTACGCATACTCCCAGATATCTTACAGAAGTAACTGCTTCCAGTGTTTGTTCCGCTATAATATAATCATACAATAAAAGATCCTAGTTCATAGACTGTGCTGGAGCTTTTAGGACACAGATTCACTACAGTATCGTAACCATAGATGGAGTGCTATTACTTTGAATCCATCGATCCCAATGAACAACTGAAGAGAGGTGGAAAAACTAGAGTATTTTTCTGTTTTATAAATTAACATGCTGTTAACTGTTGTATCAGGTCATCGCTACATGTACCTGTGCCAGAGGTAGAGTTTTTGCACCATGTCTTCCAAGATAACGAATATGGTTGTCTCACTTCACTTTGTTTTATGTATAATCTTCTTTCAGCTGAACACATATTCTTACCAGATGGATGGTATTGTAGTGATCCACTTGCGACATAACAGCATGCTTCTTGCTTCAACCTCTGTCGCCGGTTTCTCTTGATATTGCCTGTACCACTGCGAATGAATTTTAATAAAAAAATTATTTTCCTGCCACTTACTATTCTGTTCCATAACAGCATTATAGTTCCACAAAAGTTTCACTCTCAGCCACTGACCTTCCCTTATGTTTGCTTGCCTTGGCAGATATAACAGGAGAGGAAAGTGGTACTGATCTGCACTTGGGCGTGCAGTTCCCTGTCAGAACTCACTAGACAGAAGACAACCATAAAACTAGGTAGTGCTCGTCAGAACTGACTGGACGACATACAGGCAGTTAGCGAGATTTGAAGGAGGGGTAGGGGCAGTGCCTGCGAGTGCGTGGATCGTACTACTTCAGGTATGAGCTTGCAGGCGCTATACAGATTGCTGCTGTCAGCTCTCTAGATAGTTTCTGGCTACGACACAAAAGGAACAAATACTTTCCAGCTCGTCGTATATAATTTACTGGTGTGAGTGGAGGGCACTGATCTGTTTCTCGCCCTTCAGAGTGTGTTATCAGTTTCGGTTTTTCACATGTGTGATACTGGTTCATGCATGGACCAAGAGGTACTTCCCATTTGCTACTGAAAGAACCAATGTCAAGTTTTTCACAGTTTTGCAGATGTGCTGTCTGCATTTGGAGAGGCAGCAGTCCCTTCGCTATCACCAGCCACCTGGATAAGTACCACGCAAACTTCTTTCTGGTAACATCTGGGATGGCCCCTTCCGCGTTGACCTATTGGCACGGTACCGACATTTTCTTCTGTCGAGCAGCGTAGCATCTAAGTCGTTGCAGCGAAGTTTGACGTCCGCTAACTAACTATCAGTTCGTCCGTCCAGGCGACGTTTCATCATCTCTTTCTTCTCCCCTCAAAGTACCACTCAAAGGACCCCTCATGCCGGTTTGTCGGAGGTGTTTATTCGGTGTTTTCGCCAACGTCGCAAAGTTTTTGGGGCGACAACTGACTATTTGGTCGTTGATCTATGCTTCTCACGTTGGGCAGAAACGTGACCAATGTCGACACACGTGCCGGTTTTCCTTCTTTTACCTCTACGCTGGCGTGGTCAGCATTGCCCTGTCGTCTTCCTCCGCATTGCCAAATACGTCACGCATGTGAGTCCAATATGGTGACAGCTCCTGGAGCATTGACCGCTGATGTGCGAACTGCGCTGGTCGTTGTTCTCGTTGGCAGCATTGCCCATCTGCTCGGGCGTTGATCTGTCGAAGTGCTGACTGCTGCCATGCTATCTCCGCTGGTCATCGGCCTCCTTGTTCGGCTGCAGCCGTTTTCGAATATTGTGGCTTAAAGTGTCAAAGTCTCTAAAATGTTCACGTAACCTATAGTAAGCCTTTACGTATTTTTCTGCCGGATCTCTGCTTTAAACAACTATAAATAGTACATAATTATTATATATAATTATTATAAACCCTACAATTTTAACAGAAAGAGAGCAGTTCAAGTGTTTGCAGTGAACTATACACCAACCTAAGAGCCAGAGCAGTTTCATTCAATACAGCATGAAATTCTAGTTGGATTTACATTGAAGACCAATAGCGCTGACGTCCTCCTGTTGCAGAATGCTGGAGCATATTCTGAGTTCAAATGTTATTATGTTCCTGCAGGAAAAAAGCTTCACTGAAAAAAATTAACTTAGTTCTAGTAGGTGATATGAAATGGGTCGATCGTCTAAGAATGTGTATTGGGAAAGATAAATAAATGACTTAGATCTGTAGGGGGGTTTCTAGTGAGTTCATATGCATTTGTGAAGGAAATGGCACACATGGCGATATTGCTACCAATTTTTTGTGTACTGACTAAATGTTTGTAGTCCTTATCAAATAGTCACGACAACATGAATGGAATCGATTGAGAGAAGCACTTTTGGGGACGTAATATAGCTAAGGCGAGTCATTTTGGTGCCTTTTCATTAATCGCGCATTTCGACACATTTTGCGTGCTTGTAATGCTAATTTTCTGATTGCACATTGCTCTATTCACCAAATTAGTAGCCCTCTAAAAGAAGTAGGCCGACGTGTTCGATTAATTATTTATACATCTCCTTCCCAGTACCCATGTTTCCTATAATAAATCATGAGTGAGTGAATATTGCCAGATGACCGGTGAGCACACCGTTCTACCAATACTCCTTGGGTAAGCAAATTAGTTGCAGACTACCACCCCAAATCAACCGCCGTGAAACGGTTAGAGCACCTGATAGGCTTCATCTGTTGCACGTTAAGGAAGCACATAATAAACTCCCTGAGGTCGTCAGAGGGCCATCGCCCAGTGTTTATAGTAGAAGTACCTGACCACATAATATGTAAAGAAAAATAGTATATATTGACTACGAAACTATGGATACTGAACTATTAAATACAAGATTAATATGTATAAAAGGAGGCTTATGATAAGTACAAGTGAAGGTTAATAAATTTCAGTGATTTCATACAAAAGATAAGAGATTGTTTAACAGGGTCGTCACAATCGATTTACTGTAAACAGCGATTCGAAGACGTGGGTGATTGCTGGGCACTAACTGGCGTGATATCAGGAAAAGAACTATCGCGCTTGACGAGGGAGTGCGTGAGGCGCCAAGTGGATCACAAATACAAGCTGAAACGATTCAAGATCTGCAATGATACATGCTTCATTGCCGCGTCTACTGAATTTCCAGATCCACGTCGCTTTTGCAGTTTTGCCAGGGTTTCACTGTCGCTGGTTGCTGGGCGTCATTGGTACGTGGGGTCGAGCCGTGTCTGAAAAACTCGGAGCGTGTCGCGTCCATCATTGTCGAACGCAAACGCCGGAAATATTCCAAGACTGGTGAGTGTGAAGTGAAACTTGAAGTCCCGAGTCACATGAACTTGTTGTCGGAGAATCTCACAAGTGCACAAACTAAACACAACTTCCACTAAGTCCAAAACAAGAGTGCCGCCAAGACTTAACAGCAACTAAAATCACACGAACGCCGAACACCCACTGAGTTCAGACTAGCACTGTGCTGCAAATCCACCAAAACTCCGACCAAGACTGTCACCCCAAAACATTTCCGCTACGTTTCATACCTCTGGGAGAACCCCTGTACAGTCTTTGTGGCCAGTCACAGAAAATGGGCTTAAAATATTCTCCACTCTGGAAACTCAAAGCACAATAATCAGCAAGTTAAAATGAATTCGCAAAACCGCATCGAGAATTCAGAGAGACAGAAAGTAAAAATCTGATCACGGCAAGGATTGTGTGTTTGAAGCTGCTAAGAATTTCAGCAGGGTTTTAACAAGAGTCTCTCTCTACATCTTGTAGAAAACAGAAAACAGAAATTGCAGACGTATTAATACCCAAATATTAGACTGTTGGAGACAGGGTCTTAAAAGTACAAACACGACAGAAAGGCCCGTAAAGGGTGGATTACTCTACCTGTGTCCCGTATCTATATTCACCATGCCGGCCACACAGTAAATAACCCTCCAGTTGTATTGTAGGGATTAGCATGGGGCTCGTCCAGCTGCCTGAGTGTCCGGCGTTTGCGGACAGCCTAATGGTGAAGTGATCACTGTTTTTTGCAGCCATGATATCACTTTTATCTGTGCTCTCCCCAAAACAAATGGAACAACCGCAATCCCGGAGCCTGACGCGACGAAAAGATATACCTAAGACCGAAAAGTAAATCTACTTGAGAGCAGAAGAAAGTATAAAAATAAAAAGAGAGCTACACTCTAATCAGTGTCTAACCACATTTTAATTCGGTAAATCAAATTGAATCAGAAAGCCAATGAATAATGAAAACCGGTTATGCAAATGTGGTGTGGAAATTTGAAGAAAAATGTGTGCAAATCGCCCGGAACGGGCTGCTGCCTCACAAATGTGAATCCTTTACCAACCTAACCCTATTGGAAGGTTTAGCAAAGAACGAAAGCAGAGACAGCTTTGCCGTCCTGTAGTTGGTTAGACGTAACAGCACCTCTTCCTCCAACCGCCAGTCTGAATGTTGAGCCATTTTTGGCGAGTGCTGGTTTTCTCAATCTGAATACCCCTAGGTAAGTGAACTGACATGCTCTGAGGGGCTGTCTAGTTCGATAGAGGGTATAGGTGTTTCATTGTGTTACTTTAGCTGCAGAAATGCTTAATACATTCTACTTCAGGATCGTTTATGAAAGGGAAGCAATCTGGCATCCCTTATTTTGCTTATTTTATTATGTTTACTGTGAGATAGTAATTTTATGGCCGGTGCTTTATTCAAACTTGAGCGATTACACCATGTCCATATAGTATGGTACCTTCAACATTACGCACTTACTGGGGGTTAGATGATGTATGAAGTAGAGAATTTTGTGTGAAGCTTAATAAGTTTCAGTGATTGATTCTTTGAGTCTAGCAGAATGCTCATTGTCCACTGGAACCCCACGTGTTCGTTATCCGACAGCTGCTAAACTACATTACATTGCATTTTTGTAGTGCGTAAAAACCAGCGTCGATCGAAAACTTATATGTATTGAGAATAATTGTCCGGTAGCTATTTACCTCAGTCAGTTTTTACAAAGTGTTGTCAGTTGTGTGTTTTGATGACATGATATCCACTGCCCAGTGCCTTCATTATCTACTTGCCTTAAGAATGGTAGCATGTAGAATAGATTGTTCCCCTCTCTTTTCATTGTATGAGTGCGTGCATCACTTACACGATTCTAGTCATAAATAGAGACCGTTGACATCTCTGACCCAAGACTGCCACCAGTCGCAGTCAACCATGCATCCAAACAATTCTATCACAACAATATGTTAAGGGAAGTCACACTCAATAATTAATTTTGATCGTGTGCTTTAGCTTCCGCCATTACTATTGCCTATAGAATATATTTGAAAGAGATTCTGCTGCTGATCCTCTGTCTTCAGTTGAACAAACTACTGTCACCTGTGATTTTGCTGGTTACATAAATGATTTTGCTACAAAAAAATGGTTCAAATGGCTCTGAGAACTATGGGTTCCAGACTGTAGCGCCTAGAACCGCTCGGCCACCCCGGCCGGCTTTTGCTACCACACATACCATTACCTGTTCCACCAACCTGTACTTACTCCCAAGAGAACAATGTACACACAGTATCAAACCAATTTAAAGATGGCAGTGAGCAAAATGTAAGATCTATAATACGATAGTATCTAGTGCAGCTTCCGACACGATACCTCCCCTGACGTGTTCACGTAGACTTGTGCTATCCATTATGCCAAATCTTAGACTGTTTTATTCACTGAGTCATATCCGTCATTCAGTTAGTCACTATTTGCACGTAAATTAAACTATTTTGTTGTGTTAGATAGTTACATTTTCCGTAGATCATTTTAAAGATTCTTGTCGAAATGATGTGGAACGTGTCATTACCTGTTCAGGTTCTCATTATCTGCAAAGCTAATTAATCAAAACGATCCGAATGACTCTTTCATGCAACGACTCTGCGCAGGATTTATTCAATAACTGGTATCCATTTCACATATCCACATTTCACTGCTTGTATGAAAGTCACACGGAAATGGTTGGAGATCCTAAATGGGATCTTTGGAAGAAATACACATTACTCTAATGATACTCTATTGGGTGAATTAGAAAGAGCTGTGTTTGAAGATGGGTGTGCGACCATCATTCTCCCACCAACTTATATCTCGTGCAGAGAAAAACATAAAGGAGAGTAGAGGATATACAGAGATACTCAAACAGTAATTTTGTTCCTCTCTCAGTGCTCGAATGATATGGGGAAAGAAAATTTTGGCACGATGTACCCTCCACCATACACTGTTCGGTGGCTTGCTGAGTACTTATGCTTGCGAGTAGCGGGTTTCAGCGTGTATTGGAAGTAGGCGCGCGCTACTTCTTGGACTTCTTGGCGGAGGGCTGTGGCGTGCTGGCGGCGACCCAGCCGTCGCGGGCAGCCAGCGCCTCTCCAAGCTGCTGGAGCAGCTCCTCCCTCAGCGCCTCCCGGCGCGCCCCCAGCCTGCCGTGACGCCGGGCCTGCTCGGTCAGCAGCAGCGCGCGCTCCGCGCGGAACACCGCCTCCTGCGCCGCCCACGACGCCTCCGCTGCCCGCCGCGCCGCAGCCTCCGCCTCTGCGGCCTCCGCCGTCAGCAGCACCTCCTCGGACTCCTCTTGCTCCTCCTTCTCGTCCTCCTTGTGCACATGCCCAACATTATTATGTAACTACACTACTGGCCATTAAAATTGCTACACCAAGAAGAATTGCAGATGATAAACGGGTATTCATTGGACAAGTATATTATACTATAACTGAAATGTGATTACATTTTCACACAATTTGGGTGCATAGATCCTGCGAAATCATAACCCCAAACAACCACCTCTGGCCATAATAACGGCCTTGACACGCCTGGGCATTCAGTCAAATAGAGCTTCGATGACGTCCACAGGTACAGCTGCCCATGCAGCCTCAACACAATACCACAGGTCATCAAGAGTAATGACTGGCGTATTGTGACGAGCCAGTTGCTCGGCCACCATTGACCAGACGTTTCCAATTGGTGAGAGATCTGGAAAACGTGCTGGCCAGGGCAGCAGTCTAACATTTTTTGTATCCAGAAAGGCCCGTACAGGACCTGCAACGTGCGGTCGGGCATTATCCTGCTGAAATGTAGGGTTTCGCAGGGATCGAATGAAGGGTACATGGTTCAAATGGCTCTGAGCACTATGGGACTTAACATCTGTGGTCATCAGTCCCCTAGAACTTAGAACTACTTAAACCTAACTAACCTTAGGACATCACACACATCCATGCCCGAGGCAGGATTCGAACTGCAACCGTAACAGTCGCGCAGTTCCGGACTGAGCACCTAGAACCGCTAGACCATCGCGGTCGGCTGAAGGGTAGAGCCACGGGACGTAACACATCTGAAATGTAACGTCCACTGTTCAAAGTGCCATCAATGCCAACAAGAGGTGACCGAGACGTGTAACCAATGGCACCCCATACCATCACGCCGTGTGATACGCCAGTATGGCGATGACAAATACACGCTTCAAATGTGCGTTCACCTCGATGTCGCCAAGCATGGATGCAACCATCAGGATGCTGTAAACAGAACCTGGATTCATCCGAAAAAATGACGTTTTGCCATTCCTTCACTCAGGTTCGTCGTTGAGTACACCATCGCAGACACTCCTGTCTGTGATGAAGCGTCAAGGGTAACCGCAGCCATGGTCTCCGAGCTGATAGACCGTGCTGCTGCAAACTTCGTCGAACTGTTCGTGCAGATGGTTGTTGTCTTTCAAACGTCCCCATCTGTTGACTCAGGGATCGAGACGTGGCTGCACGATACGATCCCTTACAGCCATGTGGATAAGATGCCTGTCATCTCGACTGCTAGTAATACGAGGCCGTTGGGATCCGTATTACCCTCCTGAAATCACCGATTCCATATGCTGCTAGCAGTCATTGGATCTCGATCAACGCGAGCAGCAATGTCGCAATACGATAAACCGCAATCGCGGTAGGCTACAATCCGACGTTTATCAAAGACGGAAACGTGATGGTACGCATTTCTCCTCCTTACACGAGGCATCACAACATCGTTTCACCAGGCAACGCCGCTCAACTGGTGTTTGTCTGTTTGTGTATGAGAAATCGGTTGGAAACTTTCCTCATGTCAGCATGTTGTAGGTGTCGCCACCGGCGCCAACCTTGTGTGAATGCTTTGTAAAGCTAATCATTTGCATATCACAGCATCTTCTCCCTGTCGGTTAAATTTCGCGTCTGTCGCACGTCATCTCTGTGGTGTAGCAATTTTAATGGCCCGTAGTGTAGTTTTAGAAATTTCTGTCTGTTGGATAAATACCCTATTCAATTCCCACATACACCGAACATAATAAAAAGTATAGAATTAAGTATTTTATTAAAACAAATTTATGGATTTAATATTTGTAATACACAGGTGCTCATTTCTCTAGACCATCCCAAAGAATGTTTGTGCAAAGGCTCAATAAAAACCGTGTCAAGCGAATAGTAATTAGAAAATATATTAAGAAAAATCTACAACTGAGTAACATATTAATAGAATAAAAATCCGCTTCATTTGCCAGTAATTTTTATATTTATTATATGGCATGTTTCGAAGCGTAAATCTCCATCTTCAGGTACCGCCAACTGTCAGCAACAATAAAACTGGCTCGACTGCCACACATCTAGTATGGTGGCTGCAATTTTTTTTTCCGCTCTGTTCACAGCACAGCTGACACTGCCTGCCGTGAGAAATGCATAGCGTAACATTCAGTCAATACGAAGATTCATACCCTCTACGTATCTAAATAATCCATATTCGTTATTATTCGATTTTTTTCAAATTTGGCACACAGCCTTTCCTTAATTATGTGAGTAATACCACTTTTCACTGCTTTGCCTTTCATTCTAGTGTACCAACACCATAGTTCTCGAAAGCTAGAAGCTCCTTCTTTACATACTTGGTAACACCTGAAGAGGATGCTTTCAGCTTCGAAACTTGCCGTGTAGTAAATAAGAAATTACTGGCAACTAGAGCGAATTTTTAATCTACGAAAATTTTATTTTATCAGTGGAAAATTAACACGCATTAACGAGCATGACAGCCTTCCTTGTAACTTCTTTCGTTACAGAGATTTCGTCCGTATGGTAGTACATCTTTTTTAAGTAGCATCCAATATTTCTTATTCGGTAATCCAATCTTCTACTCAAGATCTGTTTCACCCTTAGTCGGGGCGCCTGTGTACAAAGTACACCAAACTCGAATAAAAGTTTCGTATGATTCCATTATTGTTCCACAATTGTAAGCCCACACCTATTCTTTCATTATTATTTCAGCTAATTCAGTGATAAGCAGTATTCTCATACGTCCAAGTCAGCAGCAGTAATACAGAATGCAGAGCGAACTAGATCAGAAAAACTTTCTGATCCGTGCAAGAAAGTTACTCAGATTAAGAGCTTGCAACACAGTCCCACAATGAGGTATTTGTTTACGAGATAAGTAGTGATAGAATAAGCATTTGGCTGGGTTGTGTTGCATCTACGCTGTATAATGCTTCGAGTGGATCATTGCTTTCTCGGTAACACCTGTCCATGGCATCAGAGTTGTATAACGAAAGATTATTTCATGATTGTTTAATAAAACAACACCTGCCCATGGCATCAGAGTTGTATAACGAAAGTTTATTTCATGATTGTTTAATAAAACAGTGTTTTAGTTCATATTATTTTAGTTTATTTTATCATTGTTTAGTTACACTAAGATTAATCTGTGATTTTGCTCATGTATGTTATAACGCAAGTTATTATGAGATAACTTTCGTTGCAGTAAGGCACGCAGCCGTCTAGTATGGTGGCTGCAATTTTTTTTTCCGCTCTGTTCACAGCACAGCTGACACTGCCTGCCGTGAGAAATGCATAGCGTAACATTCAGTCAATACGAAGATTCATACCCTCTACGTATCTAAATAATCCATATTCGTTATTATTCGATTTTTTTCAAATTTGGCACACAGCCTTTTGTTATTAATGGAATGATTCCGTCAAAATTTCAGACTTATTTATTATAGTTCCGGAGATAAGTCCTAAAAGATATGCTTGTTTTTTGAATCCAAGTTAGTAACAATAACAGATTGACTTTCATTATTATTTGAAGCCATTACAAAGTTGTCAGTGCATAAAAATCAATTAATTAGAATTTTCTTTTTAAAACTTTAGTCTCTTAGCATTACGTAAAATCAGTCAAAATTATTATCTGATTATATTTTGTTGTGTGAGTGTGTGAGAATGATTGAGAGAGTGTACGTGGGACATAAGTTAAAATTTAATATTTCATTTTACGTAAAACCTTTTACAAACGAAGCGTGGAAAAGTTATGTTGCAACCACGATCCAGGTTACGTATGTAGTGTGAGCATGCTTTGGTATAAAAGCAGCCAGAATGGAAGTTAGAGGCGGAATAAATTTATTTATCAAGTTGAAGAATATTTCGCACTTTGCTTATTTTGATTAAACATAATACAAGAAATTGATATTTTGCTGACATTAATTACTATCAAATTAGTGACTGGATAAGGCAAGATTTGCCACGAGAATGATCACGAAGGAACGTTCTGATTGGTAGTTTAGATCAACAGCCAATCAGAATTAAGCTGTTCCCACGCAAATAGAGGAGTGGGCACAAAGGAGAGTACCTCGAGAGAGTCACTTGCTGGCCGGCCTACGGATAATATAATGTTAGATCGCTCCTTAAAAATAGTCTGTGAGATGAGGAAGTAGTGAGATATTTTTGTGACTAAAGCGACTGGACTTCCGAGCATTGTAATGACAGTTTGGTGTTCTTAAGTTAAATACTTTGAGAGATATGAACGTGTCAACTATCTGATCGTAGTAACAACTCCGCATGGCCTGTTTCGTACTCAGTACGGAATATTTTGGCGAGCACATCTTACGAAGAAGACCACTGAAACGACCGAATGTTTAACTCGCGAATAGTTGTGGGTGTGTGAGTGGTAGAGCGTGAAAATTAGTCGGGTCGGACTTATTAAAATTCTGGCTGCTTTTTCGAATGAATATTATACAGACAGTGAACTTTCAATGGTAACGTTTCACCATATTAAATACGGACTTGATAGCCATTTGATGTGTTTCAGTATAAATGAAAACAGAGTTAATCTAATTTTAAACGCTTTTCTGCAAGTAGAGTAAATATCCCGAACGCCCGATATTTTGATCTTGAACTTTCAGGAACAGACTTTCAACTAGAGTCACACGGCCTCTCTGTGGCATCAGGTACTGGTTTCATCATCGCTGCTTCGCACTGCCTAGCACGTATCTGCTGCAAGGGACATCAGCAAGAATCTTATCGAGATAGGTGGACTGAACGATTGCGTTGACAACAGCACTGCCGACCGACCTCTCCCCACTGCGAAGTATACCTTGGTAACATAAAGACAGCTGTTCTTTACATATGTACGAAGTGGGCTGCGCGCCTGCTCATGTTATGAGATACGGCGAGCCCAACCGACTGTTAAATTGACGTATACATGACGTTATTAAAAATTTAGCATAAATTTTACTTTGACCCTCCAGTACAAACACAGGTTAACATAACACCTCGCTGACTAGAACTCATTTGATGTTCTTCTTATTGATGAGTTTTCCTTCTCAGACAAAGAACAGATGAATACAACCAATATGCATGGTCCAGGAAAAACTCACACTGGATTAGATAGGTAGAACATCAGTGCCAATGTAGAGTTAATGTGTGCCGTGAGAGAAGGCAGTTGACTGAATAACTCGTGTGATATTTCTTTGTGTTTCCATCTGTTTACTGCCAGCTACATCAAGTGGGCGAGTTACCTTACCCTGCAGACTTCCACGGTGTGCTATAGTTGGAGCCACGAACGATGGTGGTAGACTGTAGGCTTGTTCTGCGCACCTACGTCTCGTATTCTCCGACAGGCAATGAGCGTTCACTAGTGTTCTCAGCGCTTTGCTGTGAATGCCGTAGCTAGTGCGAGCATTAAACGTGATCGTAGAGAGTTGCTTAGCGAGTTTCGATTCCATTTGTTGCGAATTGCCACCGCGGGTTGTGGCCGTAAGTGATAAATTCTGCATAAGCTAGGGAGACACATAATTGTCAG
The DNA here is from genome assembly GCF_021461395.2 of Schistocerca americana. NCBI lineage: Eukaryota > Metazoa > Arthropoda > Insecta > Orthoptera > Acrididae > Schistocerca > Schistocerca americana. The sequence continues at coordinate 786,727,934 of NC_060122.1, read as the reverse complement.
GATATACTCTTTATCAAACGGAAAGTAAACGCACGCGCGTTCTGCAACTGCCGCTTGGAATCGTCAACAATGCAATCCCCGTCCGTGCCTCGACATGCGCGAACCGCCATCGTTGGGGATCGGACTATAGTGCACTAAAGTCCAAGTCAGTTTTGTGTTACGTTTTAATAACATCACATGGAGAGCTGCATCAAACCAGTCTCAGGACTGAAGACCACAACGAACAACAACACTGTCATTGATTTTTGAACTGCCTTGAGGAGAGGAAGTGGATACCAAATAAAGATATAAAGTGGTACTTAGAAGGGAACTGCTGCTTTTCAAACATCCATCATGAACAAAGTCGCAAGAATAATAGTTATGCTGGTTAATATCCCCCTGGTAACTAAATAAAATTTCCTTTAGACAGTTTTATTTTGTTTCTGGACAAAAAGTTTGTAAGTAGGCTGTTTAAGTTTTTATATTGGTAACGCCACGAAGCGCTCTGTATGTGCTGTGTGCAGTCTGTGGCTGGTTTACATTGTTGATGGAATATCTGCCATTGTAGTGTTGGGTAGCTTGATGTTAACAGCGCGTAGCGTTGCGCAGTTGGAGGTGAGCCGCTAGCAGTGGTGGATGTGGGGAGAGAGATGGCGGAGTTTTGAAATTTGTAAGACTGGATGTCATGAACTGCTATTATATTATGACTATTAAGGTAAATACATTGTCTGTTCTCTATTAAAATCTTTCATTTGCTAACTATGTCTATCAGTAGTTAGTGCCTTCCATAGTTTGAATCTTTTATTTAGCTGGCAGTAGTAGCACTCGCTGTATTGCAGTAGTTCGAGTAACGAAGATTTTTGTGAGGTAAGTGATTTGTGAAAGGTATAGGTTAATGTTAGTCAGGGCCATTCTTTTGTAGGGATTTTTGAAAGTCAGATTGCGTTGCGCTAAAAATCTTGTGTGTCAGTTTAAGCACAGTCATGTATAATTGTTCCAAGGGGACGTTTCATATGTCGACCCTTAGCCAAGGATACCTCACTGGAGTCTTCTGATTTTTTCTTGTAGTTTGTGTAATTAGTGTAGCTTTTGTTTATTGCTAGCGCGTAATTATAGAGCGAATTTCCTTTGTAGTTGTAGTTTTTCATTGTTGTACACAGTTGTGGCATGCATGTAGATTTGCACCAAGTATTTCGCAGCTGCTCTTGCAATTAACTAGATATTATTTTCAGCGCTATGTTAATGTGTTCTCGTACTTTTGCTCTTCAAATTGTGCTTTTCTGTGTTATCGTGTGAAATATTGTGACAATAATGGCGTGTGAAAAACGTAACACTAGGCTCCAAAGTAAACTGAGAAATAATAGTGACGACGAGCGTAGCTTACTAGCACCACTGTGTGATGAATTAACAGACATTCAAAGTAGTAATTTGGTAATTGTGCATAGGGAAATGGAGCGGGCGGCAAATAATGGTGTAGACAGTGAAACAATTAGTGAACAGGGAAGCATTATCGATCAATCGGTCGGCAACAGCTTACCTCAAGAATCCGAAATGACAGGACACAATCTTGCAAATACTGTAGATTCAGGTTTTGCGTCCTCACCGTTTTCTCAAATAAGTCAAGATACATTTTCTGCTGGTCAAAATGTGAATCTTGGCGGTGCTAATGCACTGCCGAAAAGCATAGAGGAACAGATTCCAGACACAAATACATTATTATTGCAATTAATGCAACAAATGAAACAAAATCAGAGACAAACACAGCAACAGTTAGACACAATGGAACAAAATCTTCATAAGTTAGACACAGTGGAACAAAATATTAAAAAGTTAGACACACTGGAACAAAATCTTCAAAGGTTAGACACCATGCTTGAACAAAAACGTGAAGATTTAACTGCTGAGTAACTTAAAATCGAATCGAAATGTCAAAAAGTTTGTAATGACGTAAAAACACAAATTTGTGAGCATTTCCAACCTATTTTTTCGCGTCATGAAAATGCATTACAGAATCACGAAGCAGCCATAAAGGAACTGCAAACTATTGTTCATGAAAATCACGACATCTTGCAAGCTAAAATTGACTCAGCTGCATCTACCGATTCGGTTATGTAGCTTGCAAAAACTCAGGAAACCTTAAAGGACACAGTAGATACTCTGAAACTTGGTTCAGAAGAACACACTGAGGAAATAAGTAGACTATCGGAGAAAGTAGCCGAACTTTCGGATAAGTTCACTAACATATCTACAAAGGTAGATGATGATCTGAATGACACAAGACCTGTAGCCATCACTGACACAGAAGAGTACGAACAAATTAAGAAATTCAAACAAAATCAGAATCAAATTAATACGCAACACAAAAGAGAAATCCGGGAAGTACAAGATCAGTTGGCACAAGTAATACAAAAATTACATTTTTCAGAGGACACTCGCGCTCCAACACGGGAAGAGGGACTTAGAAATAAGGAACAACCACAAAATAATAACACAGCGCATTTCGGAAATTATGAAAGAAATTGGCAAGGTGCACCGAATTTTGAAATGGAACCGCCCAAACGACGTAACAATGACCGATATGCGACTCGCCGACATGATGATTTTGACTATAAGCTGTTCATTACTACACGTAAATTTAAAACATTTAAGAATTCTGGCAACGACATTCATCCTCAAGCGTGGCTCCATCAATTCTCTCATTGTTTTCCTCCCAACTGGTCATTGCAGCACAGATTAGAATTTATGTGTGGCCACTTACAGCTGTAAGAATGCGATCGGTCATTCACGATTGTCACAGTGAAGGAGAATTTTATCATGCCTTCCTCTCAGCATATTGGTCTCAAGCTACACAAGACCGAGTAAAACATAGCATCATAATTATGAAACATTTCGAACAATCTGAATTCTCCGGTCTTGTGAAATAGTTTGAAGACATGTTGCACAAGAATCAGTACCTGTCAAACTCATACAGCCCCTCAGAACTCATCCGCATTTGCTTAATCAAATTACCTGAACATTTACGACATATTATTTTGGCAGGACGTTGCAAAGACGACATTGAAGCTTTTCAGGGACTCTTACAAGAATTAGAAATTGACACTGATAATCGCGGAACGCAAAAACAGGAACACAACAATTACAGGTCACATCCGTCACAATTCCGTGATGAAAGAAATAATAACTGGACACGACAAGGCTATTCTCACAACACAAATCGTGACCACAACAGACACCACCCATATGACAACCACTGGCAGAGTAATAGTTACAGAGAAAGTTCGCATTTCCGTAGTAATGAATATGACAGAGACAATCATAGAAACAGACAATATGGTAACCAGAACTATTATCATCAAGGGAGACAGAATAATTTCAGACACAACGCTACATGCTGTTAACATCTAGCTGCCCAACACTACAATGGCAGATACTCCAACAACAATGCAGACCAGCCACAGACTGCACACAGCACATACAGAGCGCCACGTGGCGTTACCAATATAAAAACTTAAACAGCCTACTTATAAGTTATTTGGGGTGGTCAAGATGAATGGTAAACTCTGGACACTATAATAAATGTAATTGAACATTTTTGTATTACATTAACATATGTACTGTTTAAACATAAAACGTCTGGACCACGATGACAATGTTTGGTTTCCACTGTGCATATTGCATCTTCTCATTTCTATTTCTGAATAACAGAGCCAGTAACTGCCGTAACGAATAAAATGTTGAACTCAGAAAGGGGATATGATGAAAAGTTGTAGATCTTGGGTGCAAGGAAAGCATTAAAGTACGAAAATGCGTTGTACATGGCGGTCTGTGACAATTATACATTAGCAGTAGTAGCAGTACTAGTAGTAGTTTAATTCACCCATGATCCATGACTCACTTTTACAGTGGTATTACATATGTTGTATTATTGTCAATTAACAAAGACATAATTCACTTACATAGGCATTTACATACTTACAGGTCTAGTTAGCAAATTATGGAACAGGTATTCCGCCGTGGACTTAGCATAATAGATGCCAACCAGGCATTTTTCTGAATGAAGAAAAAAATGGTTCAAATGGCTCTGAGCACTATGGGACTCAACTGCTGTGGTCAGAAGTCCCCTAGAACTTAGAACTACTTAAACCTAACTAACCTAAGGACATCACACACATCCATGCCCGAGGCAGGATTCGAACCTGCGACTGTAGCAGTCGCACGGTTCCGGACTGCGCGCCTAGAACCGCGAGACCACCGCGGCCGGCTGAAGAAAACGACGGGAAACGTAAATGATGATGTCTGGATGGAGGATTACAGCCTCCGTCCACTTGAATATATGATCATTCCGTTAACAGCACTACTACTTCATTCGGTTTATCCCTACTGTACGGTAGTATATTGTTCATATGTGCTTGAAAAGAATTTACTTCACAAGGCAAATTGTTCGTTCTATACTTTCCGTTCATTTCTCAACACTGATCATCATTGCACACACTACACACACTGGACACCCATTATTCCGTAAAATAAATGGCTTCTGCTACACTACTGATTCCTTTCTCTACACTAGTCACTGCTCACACTACACCCACACTATCAGCTAACTTCAGGACCATGATGACAACTTTTTGTTTACACTTTGTGTGCGAAAACTTTGCAGTGGCTTCTCTGAAATACAGACTCAGCATCCCTGTGTAATAAATGATATGCTGGGCTGAGAATGTGAGTAAGATGTTGCAATTGACCACCGCTGAGGTTTGGTGCAAGTTTTCTCAAAACAAAAAACTGCTATAGTGCTAATAGTACACTACGAAGTGACTAAGGTGTTTTAGCATTTTCAGAATGACTCTTTCACTCTGTAGAAAGGTATGTACTGTTCTAAAACTCCTGTTAAATATGTCATTCACTAGTTTGCATTGTAAGTAAAAGAATAAAATAAAAGGTGTTACTATCAGAGGAAGTACAAGTAAGGAGAATACGAATGTACGTTGTGTACACATAAAGAAGCTTTAGCTAGTCTGGAAAGGTAGGAATGCTAAAGATCCCGATCATAAATTAGTATTTATGAACCTGGCGTGACCTGGATAGAGACGTAAGTTGCAGTAATGAAGAAAATAGGTTGAGAGTCATTACAATTAACAGTTCCCAGCACTGAGATAAAGTAAAACAAAATAAGTATTACGATAGACTTATAAACGATCATTAGTCTTGCAGACAAGTTTTGAGATATAGAAGCCTTTAAATAAACGTTACTTTATTAATGAGAAGTGTTGTGCAATTGTAAGCACTGACATATAGATATTGACATTATCTTGACAACTAGTGAAATATCGCTGACAGTTATTAGTAATAGTATTTGATTTAACGTAATTTTATGACTGAGACAAAAGAATAAAGCTGGTACACGCATTTACCACTGTAAATTCGAAAAAAATTGAAAGTGAATACTTATTAAACGGTTTTGTACGGTACATTTGTACCTGACTAATTAAATACTCGTGCGACTGGAGTTGTTAGCCTGAGTTTAGGATAAGAGGAAGGTTTGCTTCTTTTAACATTGCTGTGAGCAATATACAAAACTATTGTCGAGTGTTACATTGGCTTCATTTTTTTCCTTTTATGCCAGTGAAATTGCAATAATTTATTTTGATTAACGAAGGTTAATCTAATTTATTAGTTATAAGACAAAGTGTAGCAAACTTAGGAAAAAAGTTTTATGGGAGTCACTGTGTCCTTAATTAATACTGGCGTGACATACTGAACCACACGTCTTGTTAATGTTTATCAGCTTGAGGTATCTTAAAAGTGGTTCCATAAACAATAATCCCAAGCAATAGTAAGAAGGGGTTTTCCCTCCGATGAATAAATAATGTGTAACTTAGTAATTTATCTGAACCTTTTCTTCTTAGAAGGAATTAACTCTTCGCGGTCAGATTACGTTAAATAAGTGTGCTATAGTTATGTTATCTATGGTATGTCGTGGGTCGTGTAGGGTGATAAAGGCCCACCTTATACAGGGTACGAAAACTTATTTGATGCCTGTTGCCAGTTACTTATGTAATTTAATCGACGATTGACACTCAGTATTACTAGCGCTCGCATCAGTGTACCCTGTGGGATCTAAGTAACATCCACTACCTGTGGTATAGTGGAGGGGACGCAATAACGCTTAGCTGCATTAGCCACACTGACGTCTAGTAAAATCCATAACGAATGCTTGGTGAACGATGACTGCTATCATTAACTGATGTTAATCTGGGAAGTCGTCTTCTATAAGATACCTAATCTGGTTTGGATACTCCGCTTGCGACCAAGATTTTACTGCTCTCCAGAAGAGTCCTTTTCTATTCGAGGTAAAACAGTTTGTTGATTTGACGTAATTCTGTATTGACTGCCAGTGTATCTGTGGCTCGCTTGATACAACGACTTAAACAATGGATTGGTTCGTTGACGAACTGAATGTCACTCGATAAGTTCATATCATTCACTGTGTCACAGTACAATTTCTTCCACTTTCAACATGATTTTGGACCCGTATCCTCTTCATTTTTCTGTTCTTCATCTTGCTCTTTCGATCCCTTGAGTTCATTGGCCTGCTGTAGTATGAACTACTTCCTTTCAATTTTCTTGTCGAAGACGTTCTAAAGACATGAATCGGCGTTTCATGGAATATCAGTCCGCAGTTAAAAAAATTAAAACTGCATTGCAGGGCGTAGTAGGCGCCTGGAGTTGAATTCGACCATAAACGGCAGCATAACACGAGCAATAAATAGTTCATATCTGGCTGGAGGCCAGGCAGAGTGTGCACGTAATAGCACAGCTTGCATCATTTAACGAATCCGACTGTGTAGTTCGTCGGCATATAGGGCATAAAATGTAATCAACAACTCGGTTGTCCATCTCAAAGCACATCACTGAGCACATGTGTCATAATTCAGTGCAAACCATCGAGTTATCTTTCTCGTTCTCTTATGTAATTTTAACATTGGGATGATTGATCATTAACCTAACGATCTGAGAAAAAAATGTTTAGTCAGATACTTCAAGACTGATGCATGTACTTCTGTTGGGGTGTGGTAACATAAGCTGGTGTGCAAAAATTGAAGCTGAAGGTAACTTTTTTGCATGTTGTTTTGCTGAAAAGTTACACAGCTCTATGAAACTTGCACCATACACAGAAAACATTGTTACAGTATGGTGACTGAAATAAATACGCAATGAGACCAAACGAAATGGCACTTTTATTCGACGAGAACTGCTGGGCAACCGTTGGTGCATGTTACAGGCTGCAATACATCAACCCAATGTATCCAACACGTGCTCAATGGGCTTAAGTCAGGGGAAAGGGCAGGCTAGTCAATTCGCCGAATATACTCTAGTTTAAAGAACTCATCCACCTGCACTGTTCGACGCAGTCGGGCACTGTCATCTGTAAAAATGATGTCAGGGCCAAATGCACCCCTAAAAAGATGCACGTGGTATAGGCGTACAGTATTACAATAATGTTGACCAGTGACTGTACTGTGTTCAAGGGTATGGAGGACAGTATCTCCAAGTAACGTTATGCCTAGGCACACTGTAACGCCAGGACCAACAAAACGATCATGTTCGATAATGTTCCTTGGCGTATTACGTGTTCCTACCTCTTGCCATATGAGAGTACTTCCGGAATCAGTACTCAGACTGAACCTGTTCTCATCCGAGAAGATCACGTGACCCCACTTGTAGTTGTCCAGTTTCTATGCTCTTCATACCATAGCAAACGGGTCTGCCAATGTGCGGGTGTCAACGGAACAAAATTTACTGGTCGTCGGCCAAAGAGAGCACCCACATCCAGTCGTGGCGTCACTGTGGACCATGAGATTGCGCGCCTTGCTGTCCTGTAACTTTTGGTTGCAATTGCACCCTCTGTTTGACGTGAGATCCTTCTGGACGACCACAACCTCGCCTAACGGCAGCAGTGCTTTGGTTTAGAACGCCCCCCACGCATGTAAAACAATGCTTGAGCTGTATCAAACCCTTGCGCTACACTCGTCAAACTTCGTCCTTCTCCAGTTTCCTGATGATTTTGCCTCCAGGCCATGTTGTAATGAAGGAGACCACAACAGTGCTGCTTAACTGCTCGCTGATTGACGCATACTGGCTTATCCCCTTCCTGAAACTGCCTCATGTTGCAGGTCTAGCTCCATTTAGCGCTATAGCCATATGACATCCATCGTTCTATGCGCGACCGGGAAACCTCTGGCAACATGCTCCCACTCTTTCATTTATTTCCACCGAAAAGTTAATATGTTATGATACTTTATTTACTATGTTCTTATTTTCGCAGAGCAGTGTACTTTACGGTACTTTAAATCGGATTCAGAAATTTAAATTGATTGTCGTGCAGACGTTTAATGTATGTATTTAAAAGATTATTTACTGTAATTCAGATATTGACAAACTAGTTAAGAGAGAGTCGTTATCCATCGTTATCTACACATGTCCGCCCCTCTTCCCCCCGTTCATGCAATGCTGTGTAATCGCATCCACATTCATAACGTCTTTATGGGCAATTTACAAAATAACGTAAACAATCTGCGCTAGTTGTTCAAGTACTCGCCCTCTACTTGTGGAGAATATCTTGAGAAAGCATATATGTTCATTCTTTGAAGTAGTGTCGTTGCCACGCTATCGGTCTGCGCTTCAGAAGGGGTCCCATTACCGAGACACTTGTTTGCGGACCTCGTTCGCTTTCCATCGCTCGCTTTATTGGCAAAGAAGCGAAACGTGTCTGACGTGGCTGCCTGTGCCTCTGTCCCACTCTACCGTCGTTTCCAGCAAGCAGCAGTTCAGCTGTGAGTAAACCTTCCAGTACACGTCCCTTGGTCTGCTCGTTTACACAGGCATTTTTTAATAACTATTACTGTTATTCTACTGACAGAAGGAGAATCACAAAAAACTGACGTATACTCTTCATGACTTGCCATATTCGATCCATAACCTTGACATTTGACATTAGACGAACAATTATTCAAGAAAACTTATGTTTGTATCACACATACCCATATAAAATAGTTTATACCTTACAGATTCTGGGAAACATTACTATCTCTCTTAAAATTGTCGCAATATTCAATGTAAGTCTAATCTCTGAAATTTGACGATAACTTCAGGACCTTTCACAGCTCACCACACAATAAAATCCATTCTCTAAGATTTACAATGAACCGGAATTTAGTTGCAATTACGACTTGTTTACTCTGTGTTATCGTAAAAATGATTTTAATTCGATTCATTTCTAAATGTCTACATTTAAAACATTAGTTTCTCTGTACAATGCTGAAAGGCCGACGACACATGATCACCTGAACCGACAGAAAACTATAGGTTTTCCATCCTGAATGACAACTGATACATTCCTAATGAAAGAGTTTGAATAAGTAGTAACTGAAAAGTAGGAAACAAATGTAAAAGAAGATTCGCATGTTACTAAGTTGTGTACAAGGAGTTGTATTGTTAGGAAAATGTTGCAGAATGCAGGTAGGCACTCAGATTATCATGACTGATAGTGTGGAATTGGCAGCTAACTCTCAAAATAGATAAATGCATTTCAATGAGAGTAAGTAGATGAAATGCAGAATATCGTTTGACTGTATGATAGACAAGTAGCAAAATACTTCACAGACGTCAGATATTAAGGACTATCTGACTGGGCATATTTAAGCTGGAACAGTAACATACACGTATTCGTGCGAAACTGAGACGTCACCGTGGATGCTTCAGTTTTTGTCTCCCTTGACCCTGAAAAGCATACGAAAGTCTATGGCACTGAGGTCTCCTTTTTAAAATTCCAGACGTATGACTATGTCCAGAATTATTGCATCCTTTCTATCCACGAACCCATCCTACATAACCTTAAACATAATTAATTCTTGTATCTTCGAGATTGGCGATCCTTTACAGAAGCTCGAAACTTAGCGCGGAGTTCAATGCGAGACGCCTATAACAGTTTCCACAACGAAACTTTGTCTCGAAACTTGGCAGAAAATCCAAAGAAATTTTTGTCGTATGTGAAGTACGTTAGCGGCAAGAAACAATCAATCTCTGTACGATAACAATGGAGATACTATCGAAGACAGTGCTGCCAAAGCAGATTTACTAGACACAGCCTTCCGAAATGCCTTCACAAAAGAAGACGAAGTAAATATTCCAGAATTCGAATCGAGAACAGCTGCCAACATGAGTAACGTTGAAGTAAATATCCTCGGAGTAGTGAAGCAACTCCACTCACTTAATAAAAGCAAGTCTTCTGGTCCAGGCTGTATACCAATTAGGTTCCTTTTGGAGCATGCTGATGCATTAGGTCCATACTTAACAATCATATACAACCGTTCGCTCTACGAAAGATCCGTACCCAAAGACTGGAAAGTTGCACAGGTCACACCAATATTCAAGAAAGGTAGTAGGAGTAATCCACTAAATTTCAGGCCCATATCATTAACGTCAATATGCAGCAGGATTTTAGAACATACACTCCTGGAAATTGAAATAAGAACACCGTGAATTCATTGTCCCAGGAAGAGGAAACTTTATTGACACATTCCTGGGGTCAGATACATCACATGATCACACTGACAGAACCACAGGCACATAGACACAGGCAACAGAGCATGCACAATGTCGGCACTAGTACAGTGTATATCCAACTTTCGCAGCAATGCAGGCTGCTATTCTCCCATGGAGACGATCGTAGAGATGCTGGATGTAGTCCTGTGGAACGGCTTGCCATGCCATTTCCACCTGGTGCCTCAGTTGGACCAGCGTTCGTGCTGGACGTGCAGACCGCGTGAGACGACGCTTCATCCAGTCACAAACATGCTCAATGGGGACAGATCCGGAGATCTTGCTGGCCAGGGTTGTTGACTTACACCTTCTAGAGCACGTTGGGTGGCACGGGATACATGCGGACGTGCATTGTCCTGTTGGAACAGCAAGGAATGGTAGAACGATGGGTTCGATGACGGTTTGGATGTACCGTGCACTATTCAGTGTCCCCTCGACGATCACCAGTGGTGTACGGCCAGTGTAGGAGATCGCTCCCCACACCATGATGCCGGGTGTTGGCCCTGTGTGCCTCGGTCGTATGCAGTCCTGATTGTGGCGCTCACCTACACGGCGCCAAACACGCATACGACCATCATTGGCACCAAGGCAGAAGCGACTCTCATCGCTGAAGACGACACGTCTCCATTCGTCCCTCCATTCACTCCTGTCGCGACACCACTGGAGGCGGGCTGCACGATGTTGGGGCGTGAGCGGAAGACGGCCTAACGGTGTGCGGGACCGTAGCCCAGCTTCATGGAGACGGTTGCGAATGGTCCTCGCCGATACCCCAGGAGCAACAGTGTCCCTAATTAGCTGGGAAGTGGCGGTGCGGTCCCCTACGGCACTGCGTAGGATCCTACGGTCTTGGCGTGCATCCGTGCGTCGCTGCGGTCCGGTCCCAGGTCGACGGGCACGTGCACCTTCCGCCGACCACTGGCGACAACATCGATGTACTGTGGAGACCTCACGCCCCACGTGTTGAGCAATTCGGCGGTACGTCCACCCGGCCTCCCGCATGCCCACTATACGCCCTCGCTCAAAGTCCGTCAACTGCACATACGGTTCACGTCCACGCTGTCGCGGCATGCTATCAGTGTTAAGGACTGCGATGGAGCTCCGTATGCCACGGCAAACTGGCTGACACTGACGGCGGCGGTGCACAAATGCTGCGCAGCTAGCGCCATTCGACGGCCAACACCGCGGTTCCTGGTGTGTCCGCTGTGCCGTGCGTGTGATCATTGCTTGTACAGCCCTCTCGCAGTGTCCTGAGCAAGTATGGTGGGTCTGACACACCGGTGTCAATGTCTTCTTTTTTCCATTTCCAGGAGTGTATATTGTGTTCGAACATTATGAATTACCTCGAACGAAACGGTCTATTAACACACAGTCAACATGGGTTTAGAAAACATCGTTCCTGTGAAACACAACTAGCTCTTTATTCACATGAAATGTTGAGTGCTATTGACAAGGGAACTCAGATCGATTCCGTATTCCTCGATTTCCGGAAGGCTTTTGACATTGTACCACACAAGCTGCTCGTAGTAAAATTGCGTGCTTATGGAATATCGCCTCAGTTATGTGACTGGATTTGCGATTTCCTGTCAGAGAGGTCACAGTTCGTAGTAATTGACGGAAAGACATCGAGTAAAACAGAAGTGAGTTCAGGCGTTTCCCAACGTAGTGCTATAAGCCCTTTGCTCTTCCTTATCTACATAAACGATTTGGGAGACAATCTGAGCAGCCGTCTTCGGTTGTTTGCAGCTGACGCTCTCGTTTATCGACTAATAAAGTCATCAGAAAATCAAAACAAATTGCAAAACGATTTAGAAAAAATATCTGAATGGTGCGAAAAGTGGCAGTTGACCCTAAATAACGAAAAGTGTGACGTCATCCACATGAGTGCTAAAAGGAACTGTTAAACTTCGGTTATACGATAAATCAGTCGAATCTAAAAGCTGTAAATTCAAGTAAAGACCTAGGTATTACAATTACGAACAACTTGAATTGGAGAGAACACATAGAAAATGTTGTGGGGAAGGCTAAACAAAGGCTGCGTTTAATTGGCAGGACCTACTAAGGAGACTGCCTACATTACGCTTGTCCGTCCTCTTTTAGAATACTGCTGCGCGGTGAGGGATCCTTACCACGTAGGACTGACGGAGTACATCTAAAAAGTTCAAAGAAAGGCAGCATGTTTTGTATTATCGCGAAATATGGGAGAGAGTGTCACAGAAATTATACAGGATTTGGGCGGTAAATCATTAAAAGAAAGGCTTTTTCGTTGCGACGGAATCTTCTCACGAAATCCCAATCACCAACTTTATCCTCGGAATATGAAAATATTTTGTTGACACCGACCTACATAGGGCGGAACGATCACCACGACAAAATAAGGGAAATCAGAGCTTGTACGGAAAGATATAGGTGTTCATTCTTTCAGCGCGCTGTTCGAGATTTGAATAATAGAGAATTGTGAAGGTGGTTCGATGAACCCTCTGCCAGGCAGATAAATGTGATCTGCTGAGTAGCCATGTAGATGGAGATAGATATAGATGTAGAAACACTGAGCAAGTGACAACTGTTATAGAAATGTGGGGAAAGGCGAGAGGAGGGCAGGGGGATGGAGAATACTACTGGTTTCGTGAGATTGTTTGAATGAATGCCGTACCCTACCGTATCTTTCGTAGCTGTCAGTCCTAAAGTAATTTTGAGCAAGTGCAGTTGTAGTGGTGCGTCGCGCTGGGTGGCCTAGCGGCCAGGGGTTGGCCGATGCTGTGTCGCGGGGCGGCCTACCTGCGCGGCGGCGGAGCGCAGCAGCTGCGCCAGCGGCCGGCTCGGCTGGAAATGGCGGCGCAGGTTCTGCGCCCTGAGGTAGCGGCCGGGCTCCGCCTGCTCCCAGCCCTCCTTCAGGGAACGGATCCAGCGCTCACGGCGGTCGTCTGGTCGCAAGTCCACCAACTCTGCGCACAGCATTCACACGACTTCTGCGAATCTGACACATCTTAGCGGACGGTTGCCTTTTAAGTTTTTACAAATGACAGCTTGATGACGCTATTTAGAGTACTTTCGTTTTAAAAAATGTCATTTCTACTTCTTAAAACAACGGTAACGCGCTAGCAACAGGAATGACAAGACAGCGGCTAAGTGATAACTTGAGAAATGCCATAGAGTTCCAAGGTACAATATATCAAAAAGAATTATCCGATTTTCACGTCTATATTTCTGAAACTAATAAAGATATACAATGAGTTTTATTTTTTGATGAACAGCAAACTCAAAAATGTTTTTTTCATTCATTTCATGGGTGTTGAATATGCCTCCCTTGAGATGCACAGCATATGTCAACGTGGTATTCAAACTGTTCCCACACTGCAGCGAGCATGTCTTGAGGTTACAGCCCACAGCTGCTGTTATGCGATATCTCAGTTCATTCATTGTTGTTGGAAACGTAGGCACATAAACAGAGTCTTTTGTAATACAGTCGAGTGCGTTGAACTTAGAAGCCAGCAATGTAGGGCTGAATCATTTGGTTCAGTGCGACCCATCCATTGTTCAGTAATACTTTGATTTGAAAATTCCCACACATCCAGATCCCGGTGTACCAGTGCCCCATTCTGTTGTCAAATGAAGTTCGAACCATTCTACAACTGTGGCAAGAGAAAATTCTCAAGCATATCGCGATATGTGCTTCCTGTAACAGTGTTCTCGAGAAAGAAAAATGGACCATACTTCTTATCCCGTGAAACTGCACAAAACACGTTAAATTTTGGATAGTCCCTCCCATGTTGTACAACTTCACGTGTTGGTTCCGTATCCCATATTCTTACATTATTCCATTTAAATGGAATGCTGCCTCGTCACTAAACACTAAGCGTGGAAGAAATCTGTCATCGTCCATCTTGCAAAGAACGAAATTACAAAACTTCAGACATTGTTGTTACCTTCACGAAGAGCTTGCAGTAGCTGAGTTTTGTATGGCTTCATGTGTAAACGTTGATGCGACATACCCCAGACAGAGATCAGGGGCATCTTGAGCTGTCGAGATGCACGGAAACGGATTTCTGCGGACTCTTTGTGCAACTATGACGGATGCGGTCGGCATCTGTGTCAGACACTCGGGGACGGCCCGGCGACTTACCTTTACACAAATAACCTGTTTCTCGGAATCGTTCATGCCATCGTCTAATGTTCTGTGGTGTCGGAGGATCCACACCATACCTAGTACGAAAGTCACGGTGAACAATTATTACTGACACACAATGCGCAAAACGTAGAATACAAAACGGTGTCTGTTGTTCCGACACCATTTTACTGGAACTAAAGTGGGCGCACACTGCTCAAACCTAGCGGGAACCATGTAAAACTGGAGAGTTTGCTCTTTTCAACAGTACGTTGTTCACGCACGTATCTCAAGTTACATAATAGTTATGACTTTTTTTTAAAAATCGGATGATTTCTTTTGATACATCCTGTATACAACTCATATGCCTGTGCTTCTCGGCTTTCGATAAGATTAATGTGTAGCATCAAGAGAACCCCTGGGAGCCATAATATGCTGTGCAGTAGATTATATCAACATTTCATCTCAAAGACATTTTTGTTCTACATCAGATATGGATATATGTAATCCATTACGCAAACACAGATAAGGGAGGCAAAATCTAAATGTACATACTGTATTATCGTTTTGAACTTATGCGTACATTAAGAAAATTCTGTATGTACCATAAATGTATTAAATCGGTTGATGATATGACTCTGTGTAATCGATATTGTACTTTCATAAGCCAAACTGGGCATTGCTCTTGGAGAAGCTAAGAAGTGACTTTTTTCTGTTGCAGCCACTCCAGGCCACAGCACAGTGTCCTGTTCCCCATGGCATCGTCTGAGTGCTCTATAGATAGCTTACACTATTGTATAAACTGTTGCAACGGAGTGTCCCTGGAGTCACGTTGACAAAAGGACTGCAAATGCTTATAATTTTACCAGTACAGTATCATATTTGTGCACCGCTATATTAACAGTTTCTGTTACGTAACGTGTCATTCGCTGAGCTGCCGCATTACCGTGTTTATTGTGTACTGCTGGTGTGCTGCCATTTACTGGACAGTTTTGGATGTGGAAACAGGTCATAATACCAGTCTTGATACGTCTAAAATTATTTATGTTCGTCATGGTAGTTCTTCGTGGGCGATTTGGTTTTGCGTTAACTCAGCATTCCAAGAAACAATGTTGTGAAAATAAAAGTGAAAATTTCAGATAAACGTTTTCTTTGGATGATTTTTTACGATTCTTGTGAAGTCCTAACTCAGCAACATTACTCCAAATCACTTCATTCAACGTTTAGTAATAAACCGGCTTCCGTAGACCCAGTTTACATATGGTTTGCAAAATTTCGTCGCGGTCGCGCTCCCATCAGCGACAAAATCTGTTAAGGTCGAGCGAAATTCGTTAGTGTTCCGAAGAGACATTGATGCCATGTATATCATGTTTGAAGATGGTATGCATCCGACATAATGTGAGACATGGGTATCCTTAGGCATATCGAACACTACAGTACCCTCGATTTTCCATGAACATTTCACTACGAAAAAGATCAGTTCCTGGTCCACTTCGCACGATTTTAAGGTAGCTCGAAAGCAGGCTCTTGTCAGTAGAGGAAATGTAAATGCCAGAAAATCTCGACCGAGGTGTAGAGGGTTTGGATGTGGCCTGATGGAGGATGGAGGTCGGGGTGAGTAGAAGCTATTCTAAGGCAGTATAATTCCATTATCACCCTAGTAGTTCGTATAAGGTACTCAAAACCACATCTGGCGTGGCTGGAAGGTGGGCCTCAACCCACGGACCCAGTGGCGAAGAGTTACTGCAGGAAAGGGCGCTCCAGCTCGTGTACTCCCCCGTGAGCTGTGGAGCACTCACTTTCCATCAGAGCAACGCTTTTCGGCCGTGCACTGTGCTTGTATGGGGCACATGGCTGCGGCGGGCATGTGTACACAGGAGCTGCAGCTACACTCTAGATTCAGCCAGGGGGACGGCTGTTTGTGAAATCGCTTTAAGTCTGATGTAATCTACATGAACCTAGTCAGAATTACATACGAAGACCATAAAAATGTGACAGATGGTAATGGAAGAGATGGCTCTTTCGAAACGGTGGGTAGAAAAATTAACGAGTAACCTTTGCACAACTAAGAAAACTTTTATAGACTTTTTTACAGATTTTTTACGAGACAGGTGCACTTATATCAGGTGGTATCTTACTTGCTGTAACGATGCGAAGCATGCACTTCATTGCACTGTCCTCTTCATTGTAGGTAATAGTTTCTCACAACAGCATGTTGACCTAAACTTGCACATAATCGTAGCTGCATTTCTGTGTAGCCTGGGAAATGATTCTTCTTCAAACAGCATGTTGACCTAAACTTGCACATAATCGTAGCTGCATTTCTGTGTAGCCTGGGAAATGATTCTTCTTCACATTTCGATGCCACAGAGACAAATTCAAACAACTGTAGTACCTGTCCTTTGAAAACGTTGAATTCTGTAAGTCAGTTAGCTCTAATTCAATTGAAGGTGGCACGTAATTATGTAAAACTGAAAGAAGAGTATCGAATAATTGCAATTCCATCACTAAAATGTTCAGTTCTAATCTGAAATATTTATTATACGTTGGAAGGTTATAAAGGAGATATCAGAAGGTAAATTTATATAATCAAGGCGCATGAAGAAAGTCAGATTTCTGTTCCTCAGTTGCCTCTTAAACAAATGAAACTCACCTCTCAACACCCTGAGTTTGTCATGCATCTGTACTATCAACAGATCTTTCCCTGTAGTGACACATTCTCTGAATTTACGTACATCGCTATAGCAGCCACGAAAGCAAGATCTGATGTCCAATTTGGTACTCGAAGCAAAGAATTTCTTCCCCTTCTACGTCAAGAAACAAAACAATTTCCTCACAAACTGAAAAAAAAACTTAAGACACTTACCTCTACTGACCCATAAACAGTGCAGTGGCAAGGTATGTCTCCATACTCAATTCAAAATCTCGAAAAATTGTTAATACTGATAATGGCTGACATCGTCCACACCATGTACAAAAATAGCAAGTCAAGCACAATCGATCTGTGCTCTCGTTGAGTGCGAGGGAAAAAAAGCTGTGAAACGCTGAGTTTTATTTCAAATTTTTGCCTTCAGATCAGCTCCCATATCGAGGACTGGACGGGATTCCATTTGCACTGAGAACAAACGCCTTCACCGAGCGAGGTTGCGCACTAGTTAGCACACTGGACTCGCATTCGGGAGGACGACGGTTCAATCCCGCGTCCGGCCATCCTGATTTAGGTTTTCCGTGATTTCCCTAAATCGTTCCAGGCAAATGCCGGGATGGTTCCTTTGAAAGGGCACGGCCGCCTTCCTGCCCCGTCCTTCCCTAATCTGATGAGACCGATGACCTCGCTGTTTGGTCTCTTCCCCCAAACAATCCAACCCAACAAACGCCTTCAAAAGTTGCTAATTGCGTTAATTCGGAAACTCGCAAACCAATCTTCAGTACGAGCTTATTTCAGAAGAATATTTGGATTTTGTAAACCAGTGTGACACTAGAAGCCCTGAAATAAGAAAATAAATAACTTGTACACTATATCGTTCTGTCGAACTGTTAGAGAAATTGAATATAATTAAAAACACACACACAATAAAATCCACCCAGTCGAAAACAATGCGTAAAGAAATGGCCGAAAAGTCATTGATCTTACCAACAGAGGAGTGTTTGCTGATCGAACAAAAAATTTTACTGCAGAAGAAACTGACGAGGAAGCTGGTGAAGGACGTGCTGCACATTCCATAGTCGAAGAAAAGCCTTTCGGTTCACCAGAAACAAGCGAAGGGGAGCCGGAAATCCACCCACTTCTACTAGAATTCACGATAAATTGAAATCTATATTTTTTTATAAATGTGTTCACGAGACTTTCATTTAATGTTAAAATTTTGGGCAGGAAGTTCATGAGGCAAAAGGACAATCTTTCACATTTGATCACAGATCAAGGCAGTATGATTTGCCGAATTTCATCCAAAATGTACTTTGAGAACGATCGCGTAAAAAAACTGGAAAAAAACAGCTAAGGGTATGGAGAAACCATGTGAAAAATGGTGGAACAAACCACTAAAAAAATAAAATGACCGATTCGTGGGTCTACGGTCGTTTGGAAGAACCCAGAAAGGACAGACGTCCGGTTACAATCCGAGTGTTGCGGCAAGGGGTGATGTCGGCAGCGACTCATTGCAATCCGAAGATTTTCAGTTTAAATCTGTGCAAACGTGGAATGATACCTTCAAGGTAAAGCATGTGAATCGGCAGAAACCTATTACCAGATATGACAGCACAAAGGAGACACTACATTCGAAGAAATATTGAAAACCGCAGAGATCTTTCAACGTCAAACGTCTGCTGTAGTTCCACACTTCGACCTATATTTTGTGGTAAATACGGACAAACCGGATGCGATTATCACATCAGCAGAAAACTAAAACTGTCACACATAGGTGACAAAGCCACGGAACTTGCTGTCAACCAGTTGGATCAACTGAAAAATTTATATGCCGCCCAGTACGATATAACACTGTCCAGAAAACTGCTGCAAACAGTCTTCATCCGTCTTCAATAAGACAATTCGGTCCTCGTGTCCAGCAAGAGGTAAATCAGTTAATGGAACAATATCCGACTGTGTACGCAGCAGCCACAAAATCCTGGAAGCTGACAAATTAAACATGCAGTCAGTTCTCGTATAAAGTTATGCAACTGTATGTTAAAAAGTAGCCGTTCTTGTTCACATTGATTCATGGGGTAGACAGAGCATTCATGGATGAAGATGGAATACCTACATGTTCTTTGAAACTAGTTCCTCAGAAGTGTACGCTGCTCTGTCAACACTGTGACGTGTACGCCTACTGGAAAATAAAATATTTCATCCGAGAATCTCAGAACTGCTCTACACTCATTGCACAGGAACGCAATAAAAATTCATGCATTGATTCATAGTGATCTCCCAGCTCCATTTTTCTGAAAAATTATCCGTTATGCCTGGCGTGCCGTGAAATTATTGCCAACACGTTAAGTCGTCAGCTCGGTTAACGACGTTTCTTTCCCGAATGAGATCCATGCAAAAAAATGTAAGTGGAGCGATCCTAGCTTCACGTTCATAGTGTCTGGAAATTCGATGTTTCGAATGTTTCTATTGCCGGTATCATTCAAGAGAATGCACCAAATCTTCCTGAAGAACAAACACAAGATGAAGTATAAGAATTAATATAAGGACTGGTATAAGAATGAAATACAGAAATAGGAGAATTTAAACCCCTGAAAACAGCAAACACACATGTAAGATACGAAATGCCGCACTTGGAGGTCGGCATACAGTTCCCCGTTCGGATTCAAGACAAAAGTTTATCTAGCAAAATTATATCGGGTGCCTTCTGAAAGCAGTTGTATGAAAACGAGGAACGCAACAGTCACATCGTACAGCGCATCGGAATGTACAGGCATGCGTGTACCGCCAAGCTGTCGTAGCTCACTGAGTATCAACCGGCGTTTGGCGGTCGTGGTGAGCGAATGTTCGGTGTGAGCCGCGTCCTGCAGTCTCCTACGCACCGCTGGGTAAGTCAAAGCGCCTGTTGCAGTAGTTAGCCGCTTTCTTTGAGACTTTGATAGATTCGTATTTAGCAGCAAAGATGATTCAGACTGATAGGAGAGACACATTTAAATTTACATTTGACCAGACCGTTGAGAGACAGAATTCGTTTCGAAGTCACTGGAAACCTAGACATGGTTTGAGGAAACTCTGAAAATTTCTTTCGAAGGTGTTGCAAGTATTCACCTTTATATTGTGAGCGGTGCATTCGACGTGAGGCTTACAAACACCTAATTGTGCGAGAAAATCGTTGCGTCCAGTGGTGGAATGTTGACGTATAAACGACATGACGACAATGTTAGTGAAGTTTCTGTCACGCATGTAGGATTTAGAATTATGACTGTTCATGTCGTTGAGATCCCTTTCGAAGTCACTGCAGAACAAATAAATTCCATGATACCTCCATATGGGAGGACAATCAGTCATTTTGCAGAAACGTCGCCTTCTGCTCATAAGTTCGCCGTCATGAATGGAACTAGGCAACTGGGCGTAGATTTAGGTAAGCACATATCGTCATGTGTCCATAGTGACGAGGAGACAATAATCTGTGCGTCCAGTAGCGATACAGGCCATGTCTGCTCGCAATCTGTACACCGATCACCCAGAACATCATGCCCACCAACGCACTACTGATATCAACGCGTTCAGACGATAGCAGTGTCACCTGGCGAAGAATGACTGCTAGTCAGACACACGCATGGAGCATGCAGTATCAGTGAGTGTGTTTCCAGAATGATATTTTCACTCTGCAGCGGAGCGTGCGCTGATATGAAACTTCCTCGCAGATTAAAACTTTGTGTCGACCGAGACTCGAACTCGGGACCTTTGCCAGTGCTCTACCAACTGAGCTACCCAACCACGACTCACGCCATGTCCTCACAGCTTTACTTCTGCCTGTATCTCGTCTCCTACCTTCCAAACTTTACAGATCTTTACAAATCTCATTCTGGAAACATCCTCCAGGCTGTGGCTAAGCCATGTCTCCGCAGTATCCTTTCTTTCAGGAGTGCTAGTTCTGCTGGGTTCGCAGCAGAGCTTCTGTAAAGTTTGGAAGGTAGCAGACGAGATACTGGCAGAAGTAAAGCTGTGAGGACGGGGTGTGAGTCGTGCTTGGTTAGCTCAGATGGTAGAGCACTTGCCCGCGAAAGGCAAAGGTCCCGAGTTCACCGACCGCGGTGGTCTAGCGGTTCTAGGCGCGCAGTCCGGAACCGCGCGACTGCTACGGTCGCAGGTTCGAATCCTGCCTCGGGCATGGATGTGTGTGATGTCCTTAGGTTAGTTACGTTTAAGTAGTTCTAAGTTCTAGGGGACTGATGACCGCAGCTGTTAAGTCCCATAGTGCTCAGAGCCATTTGAACCATTTTTTTCCCGAGTTCGACTCTAGGTCCGGCACACAGTTTTAATCTGCCAGGAAGTTTCAGTGAGCGTGTTGTCCGCGTGTAGAATCGGGAAGGTGCGCCACCTGTCTGACCGAGGACAGATTGTGATGGCCTGGGCACTCGGCACGAGCATTTCGGAAACTGCACGATATTTCGGGTGTTCGAGGAGTGCTGTGATGAGTATGCACAACACGTGGCGAAACCAAGGCGAAACCACGTCCATACGTCACAGGGCTGGGATACCACCCCTCAACACGGACGTCGTAGGCTGGGCAGGCTAGTAAAAGAGAAAAGGCGACGAACTGTTGCGGAACTGACATCAGACTCTAACACAGGGCAGTACATGTGTGCCCGAATACAATGAGTACCGAACACTACTAACGATGGCGCAGCCGACAACACACGCACGTGTCAATGTTAACACCAAGACATCGGCAACTACGACTGAAATGAGCACATGACCATCGAACCTGGTCGTTGGTGCAGTGGCAGAGCGTCGCATGGTTTGATGAATCCCGATAACTTCTTCATCATGCCGATGGGAGGACCCGAATCCGTCGTCTTCTCAGAGAAACAGCTTGTTCACACCTGTACGCCACCTGACGGAGACAAGCTGGCAGCGGTTCCATTATGCTCTGCGGAACATTCACGTGGGCATCGATGGGTCCAGTAGAGCTCGTGAAAGGCACTATGACGGTCAAGGAGTATCGTACACTGGTTGCAGACCACGTACACCCCTTCATGACGATCATGTTTCTCGACCCCAGTGGTATTTTCCAACAAGATAATGCGCCACGTCACAAGGCCATGAGTGTGATGGAGTGGTTCGAGGAACACAGTGGCGAGTTCCAATTGATGTGCTGTCCAACCATCTTGCCATATCTCAACCCGATTGCACACATCTGGGATTTGATCGAACGGGGCGTCAGAGGTCATCGCCACCCCCGCACCCCTAGGTGACTTTTGTGTGCAGATGTGATGCCAACTCCCTCCAGCTACCTAACAAGGCCTCATTGCATCCATACCAAGACCCAAGTTCGACTCTAGGTACTGCTGGGGATATTGCATGGTGAGAGGATTGGTAAGGGGTGCATTCAGCTTCATGCTAGATCGATTAGTAGCAACACCAGGTCTGCTAATCCGACAACAGTGTGCAGAACACTTTGCTGACTCAACGCCCCACCATCCCACATTTCGATAACGCCATTGACAAAGGATGGCACGAGGGTCGGTCGGAACCGACTGGGTCGTCTGCGGGCAGAACTGTAGTGTTTTCCTTTTAACCTTTGCAGTCCTCGTTGCTCATATGATCCTCCGATATCTATATCAAATAAGAAATGACTGTTCGACAGCAGCTACCAAGAAGTGTAGCAATCAGTTCAAAAATGGTTCAAATGGCTCTGAGCACTATGGAACTTAACGTCTGAGGTCATCAGTCCCCTAGAACTTAGAACTACGTAAACCTATCTAACCTAAGGACATCACACACATCCATGCCCGAGGTAGGATTCGAACCTGCGACCGTAGCGGTCGCGCAATTCCAGACTGAAGCGCCTAGAACCGCTCAGCCACAACGGCCGACTGCAGCAATCAGTGGTGTTGACATGAGCGTCTAAAAGATGCCGTAATACTGAGCCGTTTATCCACACGTAAGCATTATGCTGCAGTCAACTGATCAGTTTGCATGCACGTCAGGCTTCGTGGCTTAACCGCTGTCTACTCAGGTAACCTACAAGGTAAGGCCAAACCGTGCCGTTTTGCTGACCAAATTGTGCATTGCTATCTGCATTTATTACGTATAACATGAGTCACGGTATCATGTTAAGTCTTAACTTAGGTGTTGGATGAATCTACAGGAGAGAATAAGGACAGAACCAAATAATAAAATATATAGCTTTATATTTGTTGTGCTTCCTGTTATAACGGTAGTATGGCGATGTTAGAGCTGTTCTGTCACCTTCTAAAGGCCGCTCACAACACCCACGGTTTCTACTCTTGCAATTACGTTTAGTACTTCAGATGTTATTCTAGCTTCGGTAACTGAAGCACTTAAACACAACTACCTCCTTAACAACCGCTAGTAACCTCAGATGCCGCGTAATGGATAAAGCTCGGTCAAATGTGAAGTTATCGTATACTCTTGGTTGCAGCTTTTCTATTCCGTCAAACTACTCCTTGCGAGTGATAATAATACCGAAAAACACGGTCGCCAGCCAAAATCACGAATCGATTGACGTTATTCAACAAATTCACCAAATTTGGTCTTCACTATATTTTGAATCTTATGAAAACTTTTTCTCTTTTAACAATTTCTATCACTGAAGGAACAGGCACATAGATACATGAACGATGACTGCTTTAAGCGTAGATCACACGCACACACTTAGAAGGTTTTCGTTCATGAAAACAACGTCGGAACGGCAATAATGCCTACTTACGTTTCTGAAGGTAAGATCAGCAACACTGCCTCTGAAAACATGTATTATACACATGCAATATTTTACGATACTTTTGTAAGTATCGAAATGATTGCAAAAGGTCTTATACTTGGTTTTTTTCAGTTTTATTGAAATAGTTACTTTAATTAATTTCTTGGATAGAAGGTCCCAATAACCACGTTCAACCATTAGGTGAAATTGTTATTTGCTTTACCTACTTTCAATCCAATCTATAATTCTCCACATTTACTTTAATTACCGCACTTGAATGACAATTTAAATTTACTTTGAAAAAAAAAAACCACTCAGTTTCACAAAAATGTTTCACACCAATGGATTCTCGGTTTCTTTCTCTTTAGTATAGGAAAGGATCCCTTCCTGGAACACTTTAGGTTAAATGAGTCGTTATGCTTTAAAAAAACAATTAAATGATTATTGAATAAAACACACAAAACTTGTCAACACAGCTCGTATACAGAACTACGGACGGTTAATTTCAGTATTGTCGCCGTGAACACAGTTGCTGGAGATTTAGGTGCTTCGAAGGCACGTACCGTTTTGCAGCGATGGAAATTATTACTTGGCTTGGTGATGTCTAATTATGCGACTTATACCAGCGCAATTATGAGTCTGGCTTTCCTGGGGATCTGCGTCGGTCTAAGTAACGGATGCCTTAGACTTTTCCCATCCAGGAACCTACACCCATTGCAGACGCAATTTTATATCTCCTCTAAAGCATTGCAAAAATGTACCTTAGTATTTCCCCTACACTCACGTCTATGAAGCAGATAAACTTTTGCCTTTGTTTAAACAATACTGCGGAGTACAGCGAGCATCAGCTGTCGCCACCTGCCTCAACAGTATCTTGCGACTGTCTGCCCTCGCTCCACTTCTCCCCTCTCCTACCTGCTTCCGTCAGCAGCAAAATATATCCACCTTTCGCGGCCTTCCAGAACGTCGGTGGATTCCTAGTGGTTTTCTCCTATATTTAACTTTAGCCCTAAGCTGGTGTTGACTTCACTTTACAAACAATTATATATAGTTGAATAAAGATACTTATTGTTACCTAAATAACATTATAAACATTTGTTAATTACGTATAAACATTAAACTTCACATAGTCAAAGAATATTGTCTTCTGCCGACACTCTTATACACTAGATACTGTACAGATCTCATTCTTTGCTTCATTAGTGCAAAGTCTCTCGACTCTCAAAAGGTCGATAGTGTTACACTGTGTACGACTTGAGAAAAGGCGGGCAGAAAATTTTAGCATTTTTTTATGAGTAAAATGTGAATCATTGTTGTTTCTTCAGAATGAGAGGTAATATTTTTGTAGTATAAATGAAAATTATCTTCTCAGTTGTTTCATACGGCCTGCCGAGAATTCCTCTCCTACGCCAACCTCTTGGTGTCAGGGTACACAGTTATTTCTTGGATTTATATTCCAGTCCCTGTCTTCCCTTAAATCGTTTACTCTCTTCAGCACCCTCAAGCACCATGGCAGCTATTCCTTGATGTCTTAACACACTTCGTATCACCGTGTTCTATCTTTACAATGTTTTTTCGATTCTGCGGAGAATCTCATTCCTTTATCTTATCAGTCCATATAGTTTGCAACATTCTTTTGTAACACCACACGTCCAGCGCTTCGATTCTCTTCTGTTCAGATTTTCCAGCTATCCGTGATTCACTGTCAAACAATGCTGTTCTCCAAAAGTTTAGTCTCAGAACTTTCTTCCTCAAGGTGAGACCGATTTTTGATACTAGTAGGTTTCTTTTGGCCAGAAAAGTCCTTCTAGCCTGTGCTAAGGTGCATAGTGGTTTTTAATTTAAATTAATTGAAGCATCAGCATAACATGCCACTTCAGCCTCCTGAATATCGCCGTGAAAGTACCCTTACGGAACAGCGAGACAACTAGTAACTAACGTCACTCTCCTTTCAGATATGTTTTCGATACCATGCAGGGTGTACAGCCAAAGGCCTTTCTTCAGTGGTAACACTGGTTCCAGTCAGATCACAGAATTTAAGTGCTTGCGGACTTGGCTCACTCTTGGATTGGTCTCTGTCTTTGTCTGATGAGTGCTGTTGATAAGCGGGGTGCCCGCAACCCTTGTGAGGCCAAATGAGGAGCTACGTGATTGAGAAGCAGCGGTACTGCTCACGAAACCGGACAGTAGTCGGGGTACTGGCCACGTGTCCCTCCATATCTGCATCAGACGGCGTCCGGTCGGTATCGTTCGGTCTTCAAGGTCTTTCTGAACGGAGTTTGTTTTTATGCAGGGTGTATCCGAGCTCTACCGACATAATTTCTGATGTAGTACAGAGATTTTGGTGGGCTGACCATGCTCTCTGGTGGCTCGTTACAGAGTAATGACATTTAGTTTTATTTCTTGCCCTTATTCATATTTGTATTTTACTGTATTGGAGAGTTAATTTGACGATGAATTTAAAATCTTCAGAGCGCACGAAATGTATGTTTCGAGAATAACTGGCTTCACTACGTACTTCCGCGACCGAAAATTAAAATTTATGACGTGTGATAATTTAATTCACACTAAGCACTTCTTAATGAAATGGTGAGAACGTTCTAAACAATTACTACAATTCGTAGTTATCTCCGTGAGGCTCCCGCAATGGTGTCTCTGCAACCTTCGCCCAAGTCGGTTATTGTGGTTTATACAACAACACTCACCCACTTTTTCACTTGGCATTCTGTTAATGACGCACGAGAAAGATTAATAGATCTGATATACCTAAAATTTCCTTGAGACATTTCAGTCTCAACATTATCCACGATAATGACAGAAGCTGAAGAAATGAACTAAAATCGAAATTTGTGCTACAGCCAGGACTCGAACCCGGGTCTCCTTGCTTAATATGCAGGTGTGCTAACCATTACATCACCGCAGCATTACAGGTAACGCACCTGCACTGACTACCCTAGTCCAATGCCCTCCCTAACACAAGGTGAAAATAAGCTGAAGACGCGAATAGAAGTTTGTGGACTAGGGTAGGCCATGCAGGTGCGTTACTTACACTGCTACGGTGGTGTAATGGCTAGCACACCTACATATTAAGCAACGAGATCTGGGTTCGAGCCCAGGCAATGCTACAAATTATAATTCATTTCTTCACCTTCTATCATTATTGTAGAGAGATTAATGTTCAGAAAAAGATAGTCATTACTGGGATAAAATAGATAATAATTAGCACCAATAAATTTATAACGGTACATACATCGGAACACAGAAAGACCAGGAGGAGGAATGTGACACGTGAAGGATGTCAGATGAAAGAAGACCATTAATTTTACAAAGTTGGTCACCCATTCTGTTCCTTCGAACTTTAAGTGATACCATTTAATGAGTTTACGTTTTAAACCTGTAAGATCTTCGCTTATTATACAGAGTGAGTCACCAACTATTTCCACTTAGAATAACTCCGCAAGTATGATAGTAGATGAAACGAAACGTTTGTGGGATAAAAGTTGCGTGGGACAACGGGAGCCATAACATGACGTTGGTTTTTTGTTGCTAGGTGGGGTCGCGTCAGGGATATGAAGGTCAGCTTTGCTTTTTTTTAATGGGATGCTATAGTTTGGAACTTATTTTCTGATAGCGGCTATCGAGACGAATCCAACGATGTGTAACAGTAAGGTCTTTGAAGGTCAACGAGCACGAAGGTCACAAAGGTAGCATGAACGTGCATTTACAGAAGGTGTTCGAAGTGATGACCGTTGGCATCAGTGCAGTAGTGAAATCTTCTTATCATGGATTGAGTGGTATACCTTATCACTTCGCCACTTATAGAACCACATGCTCTGACAATTCTCGCTAGCATATCGCGCACGCAGCAAATATTCGCCGAATACGGCGTGTGCATCTAACGTGCCATTGACATGTAAACGCCATTCGACGGTTTCGCAATACAACAATAGTAATAGGAACGGTAAGATTAGCATCGTCGAATGAAGCGAATGTGAATGATGTATTCCTTCGAAGAACAAGTCGATATGCTTCTCATTTACGGAGAACGCCAGCGAAATTCGGGGAGAGCTAGAGACCTATACGCTGAAAGATATCTTCAATGTACTCACCCTACACGTCGTACATTTAAATATGTGTATGATAAATTATTCAGGTAGTGAAGGAAGACGAAAATTTAATAGTGATGGGTGACTGGAATTCGACAGTAGGAAAAGGGAGAGAAGGAAACATAGTAGGTGAACATGGATTGGGGCTAAGAAATGAAAGAGGAAGCCGTCTGTTAGAATTTTGCACAAAGCATAACATAATCATACCTATTTTAAATTGTAGGACCCTTCCAGGGGCAGATGTGGACTCTGACCACAACCTATTGGTTATGAACTGTAGATTAAAACTGAAGAAATTGCAAAAAGGTGGTAATTTAAGGAGATGAGACCTGGATAAACTGATTAAACCAGAGGTTGTGCAGAGTTTCAGGGAGAGCATAAGGGAACAATTGACAGGAATGGGGGAAAGAAATACAGTAGAAGACGAATGGGTAGCTCTGAGGGATGAAGTAGTGAAGGCAGCAGAGGATCAAGTAGGTAAAAAGACGAGGGCTAGTAGAAATCCTTGAGTAACAGAATTAATATTGAATTTAATTGATGAAAGGAGAAAATATAAAAATACAGTAAATGAAGCAGGCAAAAAGGAATACAAAACGTCTCAAAAATGAGATCGACAGGAAATGCAAAATGGCTAAGCAGGCATGGCTAGAGGACAAATGTAAGGATGTGGAGGCTTATCTCACTAGGGGTAAGATAGATACAGCCTACAGGAAAATTAAAGAGACCTTTGGAGAAAAGAGAGCCACTCTTATGAATATCAAGAGCAAAGATGGAAACCCAGTTCTAAGCAAAGAGGGGAAAGCAGAAAGGTGTAAGGAGTATATAGAGGGTCTATACAAGGGCGATGTACTTGCGGACAATATTATGGAAATGGAAGAGGATGTAGATGAAGATGAAATGGGAGATGCGATACTGCGTGAAGAGTTTGACAGAGCACTGAAAGACCTGAGTCGAAACAAGGCCCCGGGAGTAGACAACATTCCATTAGAACTACTGACGGCCTTGGGAGAGCCAATCCTGCAAAACTCTACCATATGGTGAGCAAGATGTACGAGACAGGCGAAATACCCTCAGACTTCAAGAAGACTATAATAATTCCAATCCCAAAGAAAGCAGGTGTTGACAGATGTGAAAGTTACCGAACTATCAGTTTAATAAGTCACAGCTGCAAATTACTAACACGAATTATTTACAGACGAATGGAAAAACTGGTAGAAGCCGACCTCGGGGAAGATCAGTTTGGATTCCGTAGAAATGTTGGAACACGTGAGGCAATACTGACCTTACCACTTATCTTAGAAGAAAGATTAAGGAAAGGCAAACCTACGTTTCTAGCATTTGTAGACTTACAGAAAGCTTTTGACAATGTTGACTGGAATACTCTCTTTCAAATTCTAAAGGTGGCAGGGGTAAAATACAGGGAGCGAAAGGCTATTTACAATTTGTACAGAAACCAGATGGCAGTTATAAGAGTCGAGGGGCATGAAAGGGAAGCAGTGGTTGGGAAGGGAGTGAGACAGGGTTGTAGCCTCTCCCCGATGTTATTCAATCTGTATATTGAGCAAGCAGTGAAGGAAACAAAAGAAAAATTTGGGGTAGGTGTTAAAATCCATCGTGAAGAAATAAAAACTTTGAGGTTCGCCGATGACATTGTAATTCTGTCAGAGACAGCAAAGGACCTGGAAGAGCAGCTGAACGGAATGGATAGTGTCTTGAAAGGAGAATATAAAATGAACATCAACAAACGAAAACGAGGATAATGGAATATAGTCGAATTAAATTGGGTGATGTTGAGGGTATTAGATTAGGAAATGAGACACTTAAATTAGTAAAGGAGTTTTGCTATTTGGGGAGCAAAATAACTGATGATGGTCGAAGTAGAGAGGATATAAAATGTAGACTTGCAATGGCAAGGAAAGCGTTTCTGAAGAAGAGAAATTTGTTAACATCGAATATAGATTTAAGTGTCAGGAAGTCGTTTCTGAAAGTATTTGTATGGAGTGTAGCCATGTATGGAAGTGAAACATGGACAATAAATAGTTTGGACAAGAAGAGAATAGAAGCTTTCGAAATGTGGTGCTACAGAAGAATGTTGAAGATTAGGTGGGCAGATCACGTAACTAATGGGGAGGTATTGAATAGGATTGGTGAGAAGAGAAGTTTGTGGCACAACTTGACTAGAAGAAGGGATCGGCTGGTAGGACATGTCCTGAGGCATCAAGGGATCACAAATTTAGCATTGGAGGGCAGCGTGGAGGGAAAAAATCGTAGAGGGAGACCAAGAGATGAATACACTAAGCAGATTCAGAAGGATGTAGGTTGCAGTAGGTACTGGGAGATGAAGGAGCTTGCACAGGATAGATTAGCATGGAGAGCTGCATCAAACCAGTCTCAGGACTGAAGACCACAACAACAACAACAACATGATAAATTTTGAACAACATGATCTTTAATGCATCGGAGACACATCCGGTAAAGGAAAGTTACTAACGAGGAAACGAAAATTGGTACTCTTGCCTCTGTGGTTCGAGATCCTTGTGTTGGTTAGCGTCGAATCGCAAGGGAATCCGACATGAGCCACAGTAGTGTCGTTCGTATTTTGCATCGCCATAAATATCAGTCTTACCATGTCAGTCTCCACCAAGAATTAACTGGTATGTGTTGTATGCGTCGCACTGAATTCTGCCGAAAGGCTGAACTTCAGATTCAGAGGGATGTCACATCTATTAATTTGATTTTATTTACTGACGCGGCTACGATCACGAACCATGGAAATGTTAATTTGCATAACATGCATTATTGGAAACTCAGAATCCATGTTGGCTGCTGCAAGTTGCACACCAAAAACCGAGGTCGATGAATGAATGGTGTGTTATTCTGGAGGACAGAATTATAGGCCCAGGTTCATTGAAGGAAATCTTAATAGTAGGAAGTACACCGGATTCCTGCAAGAAACATTAGGTCTGTTAGTGGAAGAAATACCTTTAGGAACAAGGAACAGTATGTGGTATAAACACGATGAGTGTCTGGCACATTATTCGCTGATGCCTGGAAATGAGTTGCAGAGACAATTCTCAAATCGTTGGATTGGACGCGAAGGAAATGTGTCGTGGCCGGCTCGTTCACCAGACTTGATACCTCTGGATTTTTTCTTGTTTACATAGACGTTCCAATTACATCTGAAGATATGCGAGAGATAATTGTCAGAGCATGTGCTTCGATAACTGCTGAAGTGATAAGGAATACCACTCAATCCCTGATAAGAAGATTTCACCACTGCATTGATACCAATGGTCATCACTTTGAACACCTTCTCTAAATGGACGTTCATGCCACCTTTGCGACCTTCGTTGACTTTCGAAGACCTTACCGTTACACATCACTGGATTTGTACCGATAGCCGCTATCAGAAAATAAGTATCAAAGTATGGCATCACATTTAAAAAAAAAACAAAGTTGACCTTCATATGTCTCAAGCGACCCCACCTAGCAACAAAAAACCAACGTCATATTATGGCCCTTGTTGTTCCATGCACCTTTTATCCCACAAACTTTTCACCTCCTATCATACTTTCGGAGTTATTCTTAGTGGCAATAGTTAGTGACTCACCTGTGGATAACATATCCTAGCTATAATCAGACTATTATATCCGTTTTAAAAAGAAATAAATTTCTTTTAAACAAGAATATAAAGGAACAAATATTACTGAGTGTCCATAGTATCTGTAAAACACTTAAAATATTTGCATAACAATGCGAATGTTGACAGTATTCGCTTTTGTCTTGATTGGAGACAAACATGCTGCATTCACTCATGGATTGACGAGAGTAGAGGCTGCTTTATTCATCACCCTGAAGTTTGTATTCTGTACTGCTCCTTTGTGGCTGGGGTTTGTTTTTTCGGCAGTGGTAGTTGGACGCTAACAGTGATTCGCAGCTTAATGGATAGGTTTTCTGATGAAGAGATTGCCGGTATGCACCTCTCCTATCTTCTTCATCTCCGCTGCCATTTCCCGTTTCTCTGCGGTGTCGGCATTGTTATATGGGTTTTGTCAGTATTAGTAACAGTTGATGCCCAGATGCCCTTCCTGACTCCACCACCTCGTCTGTTTCGGATTCTGTACGACTAGAGTAAATCTCAAGTTTAAGTGTGATAACGTTGTCTACATGTTTTTAGAGCGTGTATCTGAGGTGGTACGTTGATAGCAGCCAGTATATGCCTAGACGGAGAAGAGAAACTGCCTGGAAACCACCTCCAGGCTGGCCGAGCAACCACCCCTCATTACATCACGAGGGGGATTCGATCTGGAGCTGACTCACCTCCTCGGATGATGTGGGAGGCGGCGCGTCAATGCCCACAGCTGTCTGGGCGGGTATGGGTTCACTGACAATCTTGGAAGAACAGTACGCCCACGCAACGCAGCGATGTCAGCCATATATCAGGCTTTTTCCTTCTATCTGATGGCTGTTGCGTCATTTTGGGTTTTTTCTTGGTCGGTTGCCTGATTCCATATCACAGACTTTTTCACAGCATGAAGTATTTTCACAGATACGAAATTAGCTGGGGTAACAATTCGAATAAATCATAATTACAATATCAAGCTACGATGATCCATCGAAAACGAGTGGTCCCTTATACCAAAACACTCAGAAAATAACCCAGCTTTACCTGCGAATGTTGTCGGATGAGCTCCGTTACAACTTATACATCGAAGAGGCAAAGAATTGATACACGTGCCTAATATCGTGTAGGACCCCCGCGAGCACGCAAAAGTGCCGGAACACAACGTGGCATGGACTCGACTAATGTCTGAAGTAGTGTTGGAGGGAACTGACACCATGAATCCTGCAATGCTGTCCATAAATCCGTAAGAGTACGAGGGGGTGGCGATCTCTTCTGAACAGCACGTTGCAAGGCATCCCAGGTATGCTCAATAATGTTCATGTCTGGGGAGTTTGGTGGCCATTGGAAGTGATTAAACTCACAAGAGTGTTCCTGGAGCCACTCGGTAGCAATTATGGAAATTTGGGGTGTCGCATTGTCGTGCAGGAACTGCCCAAGTCCGTCGCAATGCACAATGCAAATGAATGGATGCAACTGATCAGACAGGATGCTTACGTACGTGTCACCTGTGAGAGTCGTATCTAGACCTACCAGAGGTCCCATATCACTCGAACTGCACACGCCCAACACTATTACAGAACCTCAACCACCTTGAACACTCCCCTGCTGACGTGCAGGGTCCATGGATTCATGAGGGTGTCTCCATATCCGTACACGTCCATTCACTCGATACAACCTGAAACGAGACTCGTCCGACCAGGCAACATGTTTCCAGTCATCAACAGTCCAATGTCGGTGTTGACGGGCCCTGGCGACGCGTAAAGCTTTGTGTCGTGCAGTCTTCAAGGATACACGAGTGCGCCTTCTGCTCCGAAAGCCTGTATCGCTGATGTTTCGCTGAGTGGTTCGTACGCTGACACTTGTTGATGGTCCAGCATTGAAACCAGTAGCAATCTGCGGAAGGGTTGCACTTCTGTCACGTTGAACGATTCTCTTTAGTCGTCGTTGGTCTCGTCCTTGCAGGATCTTTTTCCGGTTGCAGTGATGTCGTAGATTTGATGTTTCACCTGATTCCTTGTATTCATGGTATTCTGGCGAAATGGTTGTACGGGAAATTCCCCACTTCATCGCTACCGCAGAGATGCTGTGTCCCATCGCTCGTGCGCCATCTATAACACCAAGTTGAAACTCATTTAAATCTAGATAACCTGCCATTGTAGCAGCAGTAAACGATCTAACACCTGCACCCCACTTCATCCCTACCTCGGACATGCTGTGTCCCGTCGCTTGTGCGCCGACTGCATCCTCACGTTCAAACTTACTTAAATCTTGTTAACCTCCCATTGTACCATCAGTAACCGATCTAACAACTACACCAGACAATTGTTGTGTCATATAGGCCTTACGACCTCAGCGCCGTATTCCGCCTGTTTACATCTCTCTGTATTTGAATACGCATGCCTATACCAGTTTCTCTGGCGCTTCAGTGTGTAAGGTGAAGTAAACGTCTTTTCTATGTGTGCACGTTCATCATGCATGCTCGGTCGGGCAGCGCTGAGCTGCAGAAGGACTGAGTTCTACGTCATTCGGGCGCTCTGCGTGAAATGCTGCGTGTGGAGCCCCGGCGGCATGCCTCAGTAAACAAATCGGCGCGCCTGCTTTTACCACTCAGAGAAGCGGGCGAGACTTTGGGATATCCGCTGAGCAGTCTGGCGGCGCTTGACCAGTCGCACGTTCCGACGCACAGCAGTTCGTTGCTTTCCTTTGTGCGGTGCGTAACTCTCAACTGAGCTGCAAGTACCGAGTCTCAACCTGTCAGCTTTCCAGACAGGACAGATTCGCCGCATGTGCCTGGGAATTTATTGCATTTAAGCAGTAGAAAACAGACTGTCGCTACTGATTCACGTTGAGTGCCAAACAAAACTAAACGGAAGTATGGTTTTCAAATCAATACATTGATAAGTTTGCCTTATTTAAAACTTTCAAACTTTTAATTAGTGTGGTTTTTTAAAACATTCTATGTTAGTTTCTAAAATCATTGGGGAAAATAGCAAAAAAAGGACTATACCGTTTTCTGCGTAGAATGTATGAGTCTGGCTACATGCCATCTGACTTTCGGAAAAGCATCATCCAAACAATTCCGAAGACGGCAAGAACTGACAAGTGCGAGAATTATCGCACAATCAGCTTAACAGCTCATGGCTCCAAGTTGCTAAGAAGAATAATGTACTGAAGAATGAAAAGAAAACTGGAAATCTGTTGGACGACGATTACTTTGGCTTTAGGGAAGTAAAGGCACCAGATAGGTAGCTCTGGCGCAAAATCGAAAAAAATCAAGACACCGTCGTAGGATTTGTCGACCTGGAAAAAGCGTTCGACAATGCTAAACGGTGCAAGATGTTCGAAAGTCTAAGGAAAACAGGGATAAGCTATTTACTTTACTACTAGTGGGTCCGAAAAATGATTACTGAGAGTTATGCGTTAATCATATTTTGCGCGAACCTCCTGCTGAAATTATTTGAAGTACGAGGGCTATCCACAATGTACATTACGTTTTGGAATTAAAAATAAATAAAGTATTGGAATTTGTTTTAATTATATACAGATGAAAGCCACACTTAAATACTACTTTTCTACACAGTTACCATTTAAATTAAGGCACTTATCGTAGCGATGGACGAGCTAGGAAATTCCTTCGTCGTAAAATTCGGCCGCCTACGCCTTCAACTACGTGGCGAATGTCTTTTGGGACAGAAAAGGTGTGATTTTTGTGGATTTCCTGGAAAGAGGCATTACAGTAAACTCTCAAAGGTATTGCCAAACTCTGCACAACCTCAGAAGAGCAATACAAAACAAGTGCAGGGGAAAGATGGGCTCAAAGGTCTTGCTGATTCACGACAACGCCCGGGCCCACACGGCAAATGCCACTCGTGAAGTTCTCGAATCTTTTAAGTTGGAGTTGTTTCCTCATCCGCCGTACAGTCCCGACCTGCCACAGAGCGACTTCCACTTATTCCCAGCAATGAAGAAGTGGTTGGCTACGCAGCGTTTTGATGACGACGCACAGCTTCGAAAAGAGGTAACCACGTGGTTGAAAGCGCAGGCAGCCGAATTTTACGACGAAGGAATTTCCAAGCTCGTCCATCGCTACGATAAGTGCCTTAATATAAATGGCAACTATGTAGAAAAGTAGTATTTAAGTGTGGCTTTCATCTGTATATAATAAAAAAAAATTCCAATACTTTATTTATTTTCAATTCCAAAACGTAATGTACTTTGTGGATAGCCCTCGTATTTGGTGTAATTAAATAATTTACTGAATATTCTCTTATGAGAAATAGGCGTACTTACCAATGATTAACTGATAGTCGCTGAGATACGTGGACAACGAAAAAACTCGTTACAAAACAAGTCTGATTTAATACACCCCGCAGTATGCAGAATTTCATTGTAATTGAGGCTGGTTATACTGTGTGTAGGTAATATCGGACCAAACGACGAGATCTGATAGCTCGTAATAAGCGAAATCTGCAGCCACGGATTGCCATTATGTGAAAAATATTTGTTAAGTATCTAAGGCAACACGCGCTATACCATCGCACAACCTGTCTAAAAATGACCATGAGATGCTTTGCAGGACAAGGAGCGTATGCGTTATCCAGAAGAAGGAACTCGCCAAGACTGGAATACCGTGAAGAAAGACTCACACTTGAAAAACTAAATTTTAAAACGATGCCGTATGGCAAGGGTTCAAAATATATGGGCTCAGGATGATAATATCTTAGCAAAGAGCGTTGACGGATAAAGGTCATTATCGAATATCTCTGAATTTAAGAACACCAAATAAAAGCGCAATAGAGAAAGACTCAACCTTTGATTTTTGTCCATTGTATCTTTAAACCGGTACCTTTAAACTTCGTTATACTATGAACTGTCGTGTTTGGAAGCGAATGCACGTAAATTCACTCCCCGAGTGTTTGGAGTTGAATGTAGCACTGAATGTGTATGATAACAAGAAAGTAAGTTGCGACACCAATAAGTGCTGAAATATAACTGTAGAAATAAGTACAAGGTATGATTTTAAATAAACTGCACATACGCAATGAAGTTGGTGACGAGATATTCGAACATTTACTGTGATCTGTCCAAGAGCTGTAATGTGACGTGTACGATAACGGTTACAGATGGCTGTTAAAAGTGCATATTTTCCCAATTCATT
The DNA here is from genome assembly GCF_021461395.2 of Schistocerca americana. NCBI lineage: Eukaryota > Metazoa > Arthropoda > Insecta > Orthoptera > Acrididae > Schistocerca > Schistocerca americana. The sequence continues at coordinate 786,690,988 of NC_060122.1, read as the reverse complement.
CTTTTTAAAATGCTTTGTGTAATGTTCACTAATTGCTGCAATTGTGTACTTGTGTAAACCCGACAGTGTATTGAATAATATATAAAATAAATGATGGAGGATATTAAATGTATTCCATCTCGGAAACCACTGGGAAAAAGCATGTGTCTACATGAAGTGTTCTGCTTCAAATTATCGTTCCTGTCGTATCCTTTGACAGTGATCATTCACCTGTATAACTAAGACGTATAGACTCTGACAGTAGATGACAAAAATACTTTAAGAACCTACGCAAAATTTGTAGCCCAGTAAGAGAGAAAGAAGGCTGCAGGATTCGCTATAACACTGAGCTGCAAGCATTAATACAAGAGAAAGAGACAGAAATATTTGTCAAATCACAACGAATACGATGGATAGGACACATGGAGAGAATGGTGAAGTATATAATAGAAAAGGAAGTGATGAAAAATGTCGGCCATGCTACTAGTCGAAAAGGGAGACTTAGAAGAATGAGGATTGATGATATAATAGAGAATCTCACCAGTATGGGAGGCCGAGGTTGGGAAAGATCTAAAAATACCCATGGAGGACAATAGTGGAACAAGCCAAGACTCGCCATGGGCTGAAGCGATTTAGAAGAAGAAGGAGAAGTGAAATGTACCAATCATCACGAAGACGCAAATTAGTAGCTCTGTATACCTAACGGTCAGTGTGTTATTTCAGATGCTATGACATATCTGAAAAACTTGATGAGCCTCTTTCTTGTGAATTGTCATCCTTTTCATGGTTAGAGGCGATTTTACACGGTATTAGCATGATGGGTCCAGAGGGCCACTAACGTCTTTTCTGGTCTGATTAGATGTACACTGGCGGAAAAAAATTACAATATCCTCAAGGGCTGCATTCAGTGGCACCAGTATATATGTGCATAGTGAGGGGTGCATACTGAGGGGTTGTACCGTACTGACTGATCTGTCATGAACACCGACTGTCAGATGGCACTCAGAGGCCTATCTGTGCACCCTATGTTTAGAATGTCCAGGCAGCAACTGTGTTCTGTTCGCAACACTCATTCCAGTCTAAAAATATGGCCCACTGGCGAATACACTCCTGTTGAGCACCTTCATCCATTTGAACAGGGTCCCATTGTAGGCAAGGAGGAAGCCAGATGGACGTATCGACGGATTGCTGCACGTTTTCGGCGCAATGTAACGGCAGTGTGTCGCTAATTTCTACAGTGGCCTGTGGAACACTTCCAACTCAAAGACCAGGTTCTGGACGTCCGTCTAGTACAGATGCACATCGAAATCGATCAGCCGTGAGAGCAGCTTGGCCGAGAGAATATCATCCAGGGAACACGTCTAGACACATGTTTCACCTTCAGTGTTCCCAAGGACCATTGGGAACCGTCTGCTTGCAGCAGGACTAAGATTTCGAAGAAACTTGCCCCCCTTCTTACACCGGTGTACCGTACGTCTCTAGACAACCGTAGCGTTCCAAAGGATTGGAAAAGGGCACAGGGTATCCCCGTTTTCAAGAAAGGACGTCGAACAGATATGCACAACTATAGACCTATATCTCTAACGTCGATCAGCTGTAGAATTTTGGAACACATATTATGTTCGAGTATAATGACTTCTCTAGAGGCTAGAAATCTACTCTGTAGGAATCAGCATGGGTTTTGGAAAAGACGATCGTGTGAAGCCCAGCTCGCGCTGTTCTTCCATGAGACTCAGAGGACCGTAAACACCGGTTCCCAGGTAGATGCCGTGTTGCTTGACTTTCGCAAGGCGTTCGATACAGTTCCCCACAGTCGTTTAATGAACAAAGTAAGAGCATATGGACTATCAGACCAATTGTGTGATTGGATTGAAGAGTTCCTAGATAACAGAACGCAGCATGTCATTCTCAATGGAGAGAAGTCTTCCGAAGTAAGAGTGATTTCAGGTGTGCCGCAGAGGAGTGTATAGGACCGTTGATACTCAAAATATACATAAATGACCTTGTGGATAACTTAGGAAGTTCAGTGAGGCTTTTTTCGGATGTTGCTGTAGTATATCGAGAGGATGTAACAATGGAAAATTGTACTGAAATGCAGGAGGATCTGCAACGAATTGACGCATGTTGCAGGGAATGGCAAGTGAATCTCAATGTAGACAAGTGTAATGTGCTGCAGATAGATAGAAAGAAAGATCCCTTATCATTTAGCTACAGAATAGCAGGTCAGCAATTGGAAGCAGTTAATTCCTTAAATTATCTGGGAGTATGCATTAGGAGTGATTTAAAATTGAGTGATCATATAAAGTTGATCGTCGGTAAAGCAGATGCCAGACTGAGATTCATTCGAAGAATCCCGAGGAAATGCAATCCAAAAACAAAGGAAGTAGGTTACAGTACACTTGTTCGCCCACTGCTTGAATACTGCTCAGCAGTGTGGGATCTGTACCAGATAGGGTTGATAGAAGTGATAGAGAAGAGCCGAAGGAGAGCAGCGCGCTTCGTTACAGGATCATTTAGTAATCGCGAAAACGTTACGGAGATGACAGATAGACTCCAGTAGAAGACTCTGCAAGAGAGACGCTCAGTAGCTCGGTACGGGCTTTTGTTGAAGTTTCGAGAACATACCTTCACCGAGGAGTCAAGCAGTATATTGCTCACTCCTACGTAAATCTCGCGAAGAGACCATGAGGATAAAATCAGAGAGATTAGAGCCCACACAGAGGCATACTGACAATCCTTCTTTCCACGAACAATACGAGACTGGAATAGAAGGGAGAACCGATAGAGGTACTCAAAGTACCCTGCACCACACACCGTCGGGTGGCTTGCGGAGTATGGATGTAGATGTAGATGCCTGTGGCCAGGCTACCACTGAATCTACGACACCGCCAAACCTGGGCACTCTGCTGTCGTCAAAGAGTCGACTGGAGAGTGATGAGAGTCTTGTCCTCAGTCATGAGGGAAGGGTCTGTCTGTATGCGAGTGGTTGATGTACACGTGTATGGCATGGACCTGGTTAGCTGTCTATTCCAGAGTGCATTCACCCACGACACACAGATCCCATCCAAGGCTTCATGGGGAGGAACGGTATCAGTTACAATTCGCGGTCACATATGGTGTATCAGCACGGTACCCACAGCCCACTACATTGCACAGGTTGTTATCCTCGTGCTACTGCAATGAAGACGATGTGCTTTTTCAGCAGCACAATGCACGTCCACTAACGACTGTTGCAACACAACATGCTCTTCTTGGTTTACAACTGCCCTTGCCACGAAAATCACCAGATCTCTCGTCATTCGAAAATGGAAAATGATGAAGTGCGAACTTGCTCGTTCTCCAGGGCCTGCAAGAACCATAGGTGAATTGCAATGAAAGGAGGAAAATGCTTGGCATAAAGTATCGCATGACGGCATTTGGGAAATTTTCATACACTACTGGCCATTAAAATTGCTACACCAAGAAGAAATGCAGAAGATAAACGGGTATTCATTGGACAAATATATGATACTAGAACTGACATGTGATTACATTTTCACGCAGTTTTTGTGCATAGATCCTGAGAAATCAGTACCCAAAACAACCACCTCAGGCCGTAATAACGGCCTTGATATGCCTGGGCATTGAGTCAGACAGAGCTTGGATGGCGTGTACAGGTACAGCTGCCCATGCAGCTTCAACACGATACCACAGTTTATCAAGAGTAGTGACTGGCGTATTGTGCTGAACCAGTTGCTCGGCCACCATTGACCAGACGTTTTCAATTGGTGAGAGATCTGGAGAATGTGCTGGCCTGGGCAGCAGTCGAACATTTTCTGTATCTAGGAATCGAATGAAGGGTAGAGCTACGGGTGGTAACACATCTGAACTGTAACGTCCACCGGCCAAAGTACCGTCAATGGGAACAAGAGGTGAACGAGACGTCTAACCAATGGCACCCCATACCATCACGCCGAGTGATACGCCAGTATGGCGATGACGAATACATGCTTCCGATGTGCGTTCACCGTGATGTTGCCAAACACGGATGCGACCATCACCATGCTGTAAACAGAACCTGGATTCATCCGAAAAAATGACGTTTTGCCATTCGTGCACCCAGGTTCGTCGTTGAGTGCACCATCGCAGGCGCTCCCGTCTGTGATGCAGCGTCAACGGTAACCTCAGCCACGGTCTCCGAGCTTATAGTCCATGCTGCTGCAAACGTCGGCCAACTGTTCGTGCAGATGGTTGTTGTCTTGCAAACGTCCCCATCTGTTGACTCAGGGATCGAGACGTGGCTGCACGATTCGTTACAGCCATGCGAATAAGATGCCTGTCATCTCGACTGCTAGTGATACGAGGCCGTTGGGACCCAGCACGGCGTTCCGTATTACCTTCCTGAACCCACCGATTCCATATTCTGCTAACAGTCATTGGATATCGACAAACGCGAGAAGCAATGTCGCGATAGGATAAACCGCAATCGCGATAGTCTACAATCCGACCTTTATCAAAGTCGGAAACGTGATGGTAGGCATTTCTCCTCCTTACACGAGGCATCACAGCAACGTTTCACCAGGCAGAAATCGGTTGGAAACTTTCCTCCTGCCGGCACGTTGTAGGTGTCACTACCGGCGCCAACCTTGTGTGAATGCTCTAAAAAGCTAATCATTTGCATATCACAGCATGTTCTTCCTGTCGGTTAGATTTCACGTCTGTGGCACGTCATCATCGTGGTGTAGCAATTTTAATGGCCAGTAGTGTATATGAATACGCGCTTGCGATGACTCCAGAGGTTGGACAAATGTGTATTGGTGCGACTGTCTGGACGACTTTTACTGCGACATTTGTGTTTCATTCGGGCTGAATTTGTTGCCGTGCACTACTACAGTGATGAAATACCTGTCACATCGATTACGAATAAAATGAGCTTGTCCTCGGAGACGTTTCTTTTCTTTACGGCAGTGCAGGTTGGCGTGACGGACCTTCGTCGGCGACGAGCGCCACGGCGACGGTCCAGGTGGGCGCGCTCGGCGCCAGCGGCTCCTCCAGGCTGAGCGTGGAGGCGGGGCTGGCGGCGGCCAGCTTCCGCCGGCTGGCGGCGCTCCTGACGGCCGACACCGTGCTCCTGGAGGCGGACACGGCGCGCGACGGCGACCTCAGCAGCTGGCTGGCGCGCCGCTGCGACCGCGCCTTGGACGGCGCCAGGTGCAGCACCTGCGACGACTTGCCCGCCAGCTCCGGCCGGCCGGCCTCGCCGTGCAGCATCAGCCGCTTCCGCGCTGCCGCCAGCGCCGCTTCTGCTCCCTGCTCCAGACATAATAGCCGCGTCGCACACCATACCATGTTAGCAAATTCACTCTACCGAAGTATCACTTTTTTGAATCTACATCTACATCCATACTCCGCAAGCCACCCGACGGTGTGTCGCGGAGGGTACCTTGAGTACCTTTATCGGTTCTCCCTTCTATTGCAGTCTCGTATTGTTCGTGGAAAGAAGGATTGTCGGTATGCCTCTATGTGGGCTCTAATCTCTCTGATTTTATCCTCATGGTCTCTTCGCGAGATATACGTAGGAGGGAGCAATATACTGCTTGACTCGTCGGTGAAGGTATGTTCTCGAAAATTCAACAAAAGCCCGTACCGAGCTACTGAGCGTCGCTCCTGCAGAGCCCTCCACTGGAGTTTATCTATCATCTCCGTAACACTTTCGCGATTACTAAATGATCCTGTAACGAAGCGCACTGCTCTCCGTTGGATCTTCTCTATCTCTTCTATCAACCCTATCTCGTACGGATCCCACACTGCTCAGCAGTATTCAAGCAGTGTGCGAACAAGCGTACTGTAACCTACTTCCTTTGTTTTCGGATTGCATTTCCTTAGGATTCTTGCAATGAATCTCAGTCTGGCATCTGCTTTACCTACGATCAACTTTATATGATCATTCCATTTTAAATCACTCCTAATGCGTACTCCCAGATAATTTATGGAATTAACTGCTTCCAGTTGCTGACCTGCTATTTTCTAGCTAAATGTATTCACAGCACATTACACTTGTCTACATTGACATTCATTTGCCATTCCCTGCACCATGCGTCAATTCGCTGCAGATCCTCCTGCATTTCAGTACAATTTTCCATTGTTACAACCTCTCGATATACCACAGCATCATCCGCAGAAAGCCTCACTGAACTTCTGATGTCGTCCTCAAGGTCATTTATGTATACTGTGAATAGTAACGGTCCTACGTCACTCGCCTGCGGCACACCTGAAATCACTCTTACTTCGGAAGACTTCTCTCCATTGAGAATAGCATGCTGCGTTCTGTTATCTAGGAAGTCTTCAATCCAACCACACATTTGGTCTGATAGTCCATATGTTCTTACTTTGTTCATTAAACGACTGTGGGGAACTGTATCGAACGCCTTGCGGAAGTCAAGAAACACGGCATCTACCTCGGAACGCGTGTCTATGGCCCTCTGAGTCTCGTGAACGAATACTGCGAGCTGGGTTTCACACGATCGTCTTTTTCGAAACACATGCTGATTCCTACAGAGTAGATTTCCAGTCTCCAGAAAAGTCATTATACTCGGACATAATACGTGTTCCAAAATTCTACAGCTGATCGACGTTAGAGATATAGGCCTACAGTTCTGCACGTCTGATCGACGTCCCTTCTTAAAAACTGGATGACTTGTGCCCTTTTCCAATCCTTTGGAACGCTACGCTCTTCTAGAGACCTACGGTACACTGCTGCAAGAAGGGGGGGCCAGGAAATCCCGAAAATAGTCTCCGACTGTCGTGCATAACTCTGAAATTTTGCTCAAGGATTTCCTCTGTAATGGTGCAGAAGTGTGACGCCCTGCGACTTCACTCCCGGCTCGGCGACGCATAAGAGAAAAAGGCCACACATGAGAAGTTCGTGTGTACTGTAAGGTAGGTCAATGATGTCACATCTGCAGAATGAGATTTTCACTCTGCAGCGGAGTGTGCGCTGATATGAAACTTCCTGCCAGATTAAAACTGTGTGCCGAACCGAGACTCGAACTCGGGACCTTTGCCTTTTGCGGGCAAGTGCTCTACCATCTTAGCTACCCAAGCACGACTCACGCCCCGTCCTCACAGCTTCACTTCCGCCAGTACCTTGTCTCCTACTTTCCAAAATTCGAAAATTACAGCCTCTAGTGAAACCGTATTTCAGTAGAAAATTTAACTACATTAAATTTCCTATAAAAAGGTCGTATTTATTTTTTGCATAGGACAAATAGTTTGGGCGTAGCGAGCGAAAGTATATGAAAGTCTCGTGCCTGGTTTACGAACGTCATTTGCATAAAACGAGAGTGGTAGTGGCAGCTGAATCACATTATATAAAAATACCTGGTTTCATTATTTTACAGTTGATTCATACATGCTGGCATGATTTCGTCTTAGAAACAGGGGAGCAATAATTTTCTCGACATCTGCACAGGGAACGTATTGTCTGCGTGCAAGTGCCGAGGGCTGTGCGACGGTCAAAACTAAACTAGCGGAATACGAAGTCCTGTATACGTTAATTACAATCTCTTCCTGGAAAGGGATTTGCACAGCCCTTGTGGACGCTGTAAGTACAATCCTTTCCTTGGAACTTATTCGCAATCGCAAATTTTCCTTTGCCTTTCCATTTTATGTCTTTTATGAAAATATTAATAAATGCAATATACTGATCACTGTTTCGCTTTATTTGCAGTGTCAGTAACGTAGCAATTGAAAGTAAAAACAGTTTCCACATTGGCACTGGACCTCACGGCCCTTGGGTTACAATTCTGAATTCTTTCCGATGCGCTAACCGTTATCTGTAATCTACGCTAACATAAGTGGATCATGCGTCACCTGATCTGTACCATAAATGTTATCTTTTCTAAACGCTTGGCCATCTGCATCTCCCACTTCAGTCACTTTCACTTCTGCCCATGCTCTGCATGTACCGATGTTCCGGCGTAAAGACAAGCGCCGGAACGCCCGTCAGAAACGAAAGAGCAGATAAGACTGTGAAGAAGACTTGAGCCAATTGCGCGCTGACCGACCGCTCTCCAGGACGACAATGTGACAGCAGCGGCCTCTAGGCGAAGAGAACAGAACCCCCGCGCCAGACTGGCCGCGGTCAGTTCTATGACTTCCACCGAAGCATCAAGATTAGGCACTTTGAGACCAGCGATTTCGCAATTGTATATACTGAAGAGATTTCTTATTTGCATGTCGCCTTTTGCTTGAGGCACTTCTGTGTTACTGTCAAAGTATTGTCACAGTTCATTTCGTAATAAAACTCATTAATACGATTTGCTTCAGTTGTTGTCTAGCGATACAAGAAGCAGGTTTCCTAGGCACCCCATATTTGACAACTAGGCAGGATGCAACAACGTAAATGTGGACGAAGTCGGCGATGACGGGTAGGCCAGGTTGCCTTGTCGGTTCGCCCATGGGCAATGTACACACTAGGCCGCGCTATTGCAGTCCTGTGTATGCGAGAGCGAGTCTTTCGGTCACTCCTGCCCATGTGAGCTTGTCTAGGTCAATACTCTACGTCTCCGCTGCCAGACTGACCACGCGTTAGCGGTTCGGCCGTCACTGTCCTCTTGTGACCGCTAGCGTGTGCCCGATGATCCGCAGGTGCGCACTGGACCTGCAACAGCCTGCACTAGCGTGTGGTGATAAAAGTTTTATTATGACGTAATAAGTATCATTTGGCAGTGCTTGTACGAGTATACCACGGAATGGGACAGTTGACACGCTCCCATGTTAATCTGAAACAATTTGTGTGGAAAGTTATTTTTTGGGTTGGTGCATAAGTTCGTAGCGTTTTTCCATAAGTTCAATAAACACAACAGACGCACTTAACGCAGACGTTGGTCTTCAATTAAGATATTCTGTTTCACTACTTACAACAGTCTGCCAACGCTGAGGTAACATTTCAATTCCGAGTCTGTAGAACACATGTGGTTTTGAAGCGAAGAATTCGTTGAAAATGGTTCAAATGGCCCTGAGCAAAATGGGACTTAACATCTGAGCTCATCAGTCCCCTAGACTTAGAACTACTTAAACCTAAGTAACCTAAGGACATCATACACATTCATGCCCGAGGCAGGATTCGAACCTGCGACAGTATCAGCAGAGCGGTTCCAGACTGAAGCGCCTAGAACCTCTCGGTCAAAGGGGCCGGCTGCGAAGAACTCGTCGAACCATCAGGTGAACAAGGCGGATGCGGAGTGACTCCCCAACTCACACTGTTTTTGTCGCTCTAGCAGAATGCGGTGGGGCGTTATCGTGGCGTAGTGTCACTCCACGCAGTCCTCCTGGACGTTGTTCTTGGACTGCGCCTGCAAGACATCTCAGTTGTTGAGAAAAAATGTCAGTATTGTTGGTTCCACCACGTAGAAGAAATTCGTATAGCACTGCACCGTTGCTGTTCCACCAGATGCGTAACATAGATTATCTTTTGTCGATGCGCGCAGGTCTTCGTACAGGGACAGCGCGGGATTAGCCGAGCGGTCTCAGGCGCTGTAGTCATGGACTGTGCGGCTGATGCCGGAGGACGTTCAAGTCCTCCCTCGAGCATGGGTGTGTGTGTTTCTCCTTAGGATAATTTAGGTTACGTAGTGTGTAAGCTTAGGGACCGATGACCTTAGCAGTTAAGTCCCATAAGATTTCACACACATTTGAACGTTTTCTTCGTACAGGGAATTGCTAGTTCGTTTGAGATCAACCAGTCCTTTCTTTTCTTGATGTTAGCATAAAGGCAAAATTTCTTGTCACCATTAACGATACAGGTTAGGGATGGCCGCTGTTGTTCACAAGCCAATTGATGACGATCAAACAGAGATGCATATGGCCTACCGCAATTTTTTATGATTTTGCCTTAGAGCATGTGGGAACCATACACCCGATTATTGGACCTTCCCGGATGCACGCATTTGTCGCATGATGGTGCAATAATCACCGATCATCACATTTGCCAGTTCTCGAATACAAGCATGTGGGCCATTGTGGATAAATGCTTCTAAACGATCTTCATCAAACCCCGAAGTTCTTCCCGAACGTTGAGAGTCACTAATGTCGAAACGATACTCCTTAAAACGAGAAAACTTTTTCTTGCCTTGCTCTGTCCAGTGGCATTATCCCCATACAAAGTGCAAATGTTTCTGGCTGCCTCAGCTGCTGTCATCCCTCTGTTGAATTCAAACAGAAGAAAATGTCGAACATGTTTTGATTAATGCGCGTGGCACTCATTTTTCTATCGTCCAGAGCTCCATTCTCTATCTCAAAATGACAATATTAAAACTCAAATAGTAACAATGAACTACAAATAAAAAACGACAAGCGACAAATAAAACCTTAGTAACAGGAATACCAGCGGGCAAAACGGAAACAGTTCGAACTTATGCACCAACCTAATAGTTTCGTGAAAACCTGTCGCATTACATTGACTAAGTCGTGTGTCTGGAAATGTATATTGAACCACAAGAATTAATCGTGAATGTATTGTGTTGTGCAACGTATGCTGATGGTGCACTTATTATCGTGGTATTTGAAGTTGAATTGAGTAGCTATGGTTCAAATGGTTCTGAACACTATGAGACTCAACTTCTGAGGTCATTAGTCCCCTAGAACTTAGAACTAGTTAAACCTAACTAACCTAAGGACATCACAAACATCCATGCCCGAGGCAGGATTCGAACCTGCGACCGTAGCGGTCTCAAGGTTCCAGACTGCAGCGCCTAGAACCGCACGGCCACTACGGCCGGCTTGAGTAGCTATTGCGGCAGATAAAATACAGTTACCGCTCACGAGGAATCAGACGTTAGATTTGCACAATCTGGCTGACAAATTCAAATATGTAGGCCCTAGTCACATGACATTTACATGTAAAAAGTGCAGCGAGGTGAAGCAGCTCTCCAGCATATAAATCAAATTCTACCACAATTGCGTTACTTGAATGGTGGAGTAGCGCTTATTCTCTTCATGTTGAGCTGCGGCCTGCTGGTTAACGATTGCAGCATTTCTAGGTTCAGTAGCCAGCCATAAAATTGCAGGTAGATGACTTAGTCTATAAGCATTCCTGTCGCAAACTGTACATTGTTCAGTGAGAACATGATTAATTTTGAGTACATAACACAATTTATGCTACATATGGCAGCTTATAAGTGACGTCTTTCTCGCCTTAACTAAATCAGCTAAACATTTATAAAGTTATATTACAATTTATTTACTTTAGTTTTACTTCCGCGGAGCAGTGCGACTGCTGCGGTCGCAGGTTCGAATCCTGCCTCGGGCATGGATGTGTGTGCTGTCCTTAGGTTAGTTAGGTTTAAGTAGTTCTAAGTTCTGGGGGACTGATGACAACAGCAGTTGAGTCCCATAGTGCTCAGAGCCATTTTTTTTATTTCCAAATATTCACATACTTTTGTCTCCTGATTGATGTTGGGGTTAGGAGACGGCAACAACGCGGCATTGTACTTTTGCATTAACGCGAGGTCTTGCAGTGTTGGCCACACAGTGTTCTAGCCAACGACCTGCAATCGTCAGTGATGGAATCCGCATTGTCAAGAGCGTTGTTGCACTTTATTATAATAATGGTACTATATGAAATGTACAAAAATTTATTGGATGATGTCATGTAATTAATAAATTGTACAAGGGCAGTTCAAGCTCAAATCTTTGTAACATCCGACGTGTCTCTTCATACTGATGTTACAGTATCTGCGTTGTGTACAGTCGAAGTAAAGTCTACTTATGTATCATGAATTCAATAACGTGTAAAACGGGAATATTTATTGAATAAAAGAAATTAGTGAATACAGTGTGTTCATTTCCAAACCATTAACCCATTTCCATCGCTGAGCCTGATACTTGAAAGTTTCTGCTGTGGTCTCCAGTCTAAAGACTGGTTTGATGGAGCTCTCCATTCTACACTGCCCTGTGAAAGCCTCTTCATCTCTAAATAGCTACTGCAAACTACATTTTTCGTTCAACCTCTTCAGTACCTCCTCATATTTGCGTTAGCAGTAGGGAAAACTGCGATCTGGGGCATTTGTTAGTGGGGGTTGCCTACATTCAGGGACATAGCTATTATTCTCTTTTGATTGGCAGGTCCTTAACCTGTTGTTCTGTTAAGTGGATTCTGGCCACCTGGGATAATCCGTCCTTCTGAGAAACACTCCCATCCCTACCCCTCCTCCCCCAACCCCTCAGGAAACCTCTATCCTCTCCCCTCCCACACGCTGATACAGGTACACATTCAGGATTGAGTTATTCGCATAGCCCCTTCTCACTCTATCAATTTGATTGACTACTTAATTAATTTGATCAATTAATTAACCCCCTCTGGTTAACCACCCCTCCCCTATCCCCCTCACCTGCCTGTAAATTGGCAGCTCTGTGTTGGAGAGCTGGCTGGGGTGACCGAGCGGTTCTAGGCGCTACAGTCTGGAACCGCGCGACCGCTGCGGTCGCAAGTTCGAATCCTGCCTCGGGCATGGATGTGTGTGATGTCCTTAGGTTAGTTAGGTTTAAGTATTTCTAAGTTCTAGGGGACTGATGACTGTAGAAGTTAAGTCCCATAGTGCTCAGAGCCATTTGAACCATTTTTGTGTTGGAGAGGAAGGATCTCACAACCGGAAATTCAATTATATAGCAGCAGGTATACTGTTTATTTATAAAAAAAAAAAGATCAGTTTGCATGGGTTGGATCTCTCTTGCTCATCATTTTCTGCTGTTTTGGAAGGTGCAGGTCTTGTAAAATGCATCAAAAAGATGTAATTAAATCGATCGCCTTTTTGATCCCTATCACACAATGAATACTGTCATAAAACAGTCATCACATGTAATAACACAATTAAGAATCTTTCGACCCAAGTGGAGACCCGAGAAACCTTCATCATCCCAATGTCCTAATTACAGATCAGGCTACTAAATACAAGTGACCACCGACTGGATATCGGACTCCTCTGATCTCGTGGCCCCCAAACAAAGCATCAAGTGGCAGCATTTTGTTGATCAGAAAATTCCAGACTCGCTTCCTGTCTCTGTCTCTTTCAAGAAGCCACTCACTTCTTGTCTGTGTGAACGTGTGTCTCCAAATACTAAGATGAAGGTTATCATCTCTCCTCAGAACACTGCATTCCCATCGGCTAATGCTGGAGACAACGACAAAGCTGACGCAATTTTGATACCACAAATAGAGTGAAATAATCAATTTGCACTACCCTGGCAAATTAATTGTTTAACAGTTAACAGGAGTCAAACAGATCGCTTAAAACACTCAATTCCACCTCACGATGATCCTACATAATAAAACATATTTTCAACGTTTGAGTACCACACACAAGCAAAGGAAAGAGAATTCAGCTGCATCGGGACTTTATGCGACGAGTGAAAACGAGCGCTTGTGTGCGGCTCAAAACTGGGATCTCCTGCTTACTGGGCAGTTGTGTTTACCACTGCGCCATCCAAACACAATGTTATCGCAAACACACAAACACACTCCCACCTTGCGCCACCCATCGACGTCCCCATCCATGTCCTCCATGCTTGCTAATTTTTAAATTTCCACTAGAGATCAAACGAAATGTGCATCCACACTGAAGGTTGTGGATTCATTGCCCATCTACATCTACATCTACATTTATACTCCGCAAGCCGCCCAACGGTGTGTGGCGGAGGGCACGTTACGTGCCACTGTCATTACCTCCCTTTCCTGTTCCATTGTGGCCTTGGCGAAATATGCGCTGTCTGATTTCAGAGATAAAGAGGCGAGCGAGCGTATCGGGACTTACCCCGGTTCACAGCTACTAGCACCACATCATCATAACGCGCCTCTGCGTAGCATACAAAGTATTGCCCTTTAATCAAAGGATGAAATTAAAAATTAAAGTAGCTTTTCTGAAATTCGTCAATATATGCTTCGGTATATTAATGTGAAAATTGTTACATATCAGCATGATGAGATCAATATGTTTCACTAAATACACTGTTTTAAGAAAAAAAACAAATGGTGCTAAATAATAAAGGTACGAAGCCAAAAGTTGTTCAGAATGTGTATTTGTATATCGCAATCAACTGTTACAAATCTCAACTTCATCAGAGCAATATTTTGGTCAAAATCGGCGTTTTTACAAAAAACTGAAGGCGCTAAGTATTAGACTCAGAAATATGAGAATTCGAATGAAGTTTCAGTTTGATATAAAAACATTAATTATGTGAATTCATTACGTTGCCTCTAATTGTTGCCTTTAATCGTTTTCAAATAATTTACTAAAAACTAAATTTGGAACAAAATCGTCCTTATTTGTAATAGATTAAGTATCACTTATGTTAATGGTAGAGAATACAGATTAAGATTACAGTACTTGATTACATCCATTAAACAGTAAATCTACAACAAGTTTCAAGATCTTAATGCAAATAACAATTAATACAAGGACTGAGGTTATGTTCTGCTGCTGGTTGCTTATTTAAAAATTCTGGCCGGCAAAGTTTAAATGCAGTCGAGTTAAATTTTTTCTGTAATTAAGGCCAACTTAGCTCCATTGACATAAAATTTACGAAGACTGTAAATTAATAGACAATAGTGTTATAAAATAATACGTGTCTGAGAAAGTGGCTATTTAGATGCTGCTAACTGGGCATGGAGCGGATGATGGCAGATGTTCCTTTCGGCCATCCGCTGCGCCTATATATAAATACTGTCTGAGAGGCAGTGCCACACACACTTCGCATCCAGCTACCACTCTGCCCGCAGTAGTCAGACGCCGGCTTACGCCCTGCCTTGGCTGTCGTCACAGCCAGGCTGCTACTAAACGCATGTTTTCGGTACAAATAGGAAGTAAACTCTCGAGGACTGTCCACCGTCCTCGATCGCTTAGATTTCACGGAAGTAATTGTTTGTGCGCCGTCCGTAATGTTGGCGAAACCGCGTGGCAAGTGGTGAGATTATTCCTCAGTTTTATGGCAAGCAGTTAACTTCGTTGATTAGAATGCAGGGAAAAAGACCTCTTAATTGGAACTTACCGCAGAAGTCGCCTCTGGACTGCTCATAGTGCTGTTTATGATAGTGACGTTATTATTGTTATTATCAGGAATATAACTATGGTTGTCAATGTGAACTTTTACTGAATATATGAATGAGTTAGAACTCAAAATTTTATTTATAATCATAGTTGCTGATCCCGCTTGGTAAGTAGAGAGCAGAGTATAAGTAGAGTGCGTACCAGAAGAATGTGGACTTGCAGACTGGAAACTATGATCAGTATGTTCTCCATCGCTTTCTGGCTAACTGTAAAAATAGTTCTCAGGCTCATGAAAAAGGTGACGAATATTCTTATTCTTGTATTCATCCCGCCGCCCCACGAGGAGAATTAATTGTACGAATGCGTGCTGTTTATTCTTTCGAACATGTCCTCCAGTAGAAGTGGAGAAACAGGTATAAACGTGTTTTTTTTTCAACACCTGCTACATAGGTCACCTGCACGGAGGCATGTTGTGTGGGAACAGTATCGGTCTTCCAAATCAACGTGCTACGCAGGGCGGCCTAGGTTTCAGGGGCAAGAAATGGTTCTTCAGACTCCAATATGCAGAACTACCCTACATGACAGTCATGTTCTGTTGCAGTAGTGTCGTCCTATTTCATGAAACTGCTTTGCATGGTGGCCTATATGTCAGGGGCTGCACATGTCGACGAGCATGGCAGGGAACAGGCTGAACTAAACAGAAGAATGGCCTACACTGTATATAAAGCTTTATCTTCGTGATTGTCTCGTGTGAATATTGCTTTATAAATTAATATACGATCTACTTTATTCAAATATCTATAAAAATTAATGTAAAGGAATGCCATTGAGTGTCAATGCTAATGTTAATTCCGTATTTCAATATATCTTGGTACCTTGCACTTGAGTAAGTGTGTTGCATTCACCTGCTGGTATAAATTACGTTTTCTGCAGCATTAATTATTAAAGAGGCTGGTTATATAATTCAGCAGACTGAGGCGAGTCTACATAGTATTTCAAAAGCAACAGTAACTATTTTAGAAGGCAGTAATACAGACTAATTCGATCAAAACATTTCATACAACATGCGTTCAGTTTCTACTGCTCTCAAAGATACAGTTGGTAGCAGAGATAAGTTTTCATTTTGAGTTTAGCTTGGCCTCTTGCTATAATTTTTTATTGATTGACATTTTTCTGCTGAAGTTCCAGTCGTGCTTGATTTACATGACTATATTTTTCGACTGTGATTGCTATTTGTTGGCCAGTTCTATTGTATCGACTAAGCATGCTACACGTGTTTACAAATGCTGGGTATGGCGATATGGTTCGGTTTTGTAAAACAAATGCACTTCTGCTTGTAGAGAATATGTTAGACGTTTTTCTAATCGCAGAGTACCGGATTCTCGTGTTTAACCAAACAATGTGAGCTTACACAATCGAGCTACACGCACCTGTTATGTAGGCCTTTCTGAAAATGAAGACGTTTCTGTGACTGCAACGGTGGGAATGTTCTCCCAGAATGCTCGGGCCCCTGCACATTTTAGTTGTCAAGTGATACATCATCTACACCTAACATTCAGCGCTAGATCGATGGAAATCTTTACATTCGTTGGCTGCCAAGGTTCCCAGTCCTGGCTCCTTTAGATATTTTCATGAGTGGATGTCTGAAAGGTGGAGTCTACAAAAAAGAAGTAACCAAAGACGAGTTGATCTCTCGGAATATGAATAATGCTTTCTGCATAATGGAACACCAAGACGTTCTTACAACATGTGTAGTGTTTCGGGATATTTGTAAACATTTACGTTCTATTAGATGGTTGGTCTAAATATACTCTTACATCATATCCAATAAAACAAGCTAACACAGAGATAGTTACAAACTGTATACGCAAATATTTTGTAGAGGTAGGAAAACCTAAGAGATTATTAATGGATAATGGTTCACAGTTTGCGAGTCAATCATTTAAAGAGTTTGTAGCTTGGGAAAACATAAGGCATGTCATGATATCAAAATATAATCCAAAATCGAATCTGTGTGAAAGAGTTATGAAGGAGATAGGTTGTTTATGCAGAACTTACTGTTCACTGAGACATACAACTTGAGCATAATTAGTGCCAGAATTTCAAATGGTTTTGGATGAACTACCCCATTTGTCTACGGAATTGTCCCCCATAGAAATACTACGAAGAAAATTTTTGGGAAACCACTATTAAAATTCCTCAAATGACCAGAGGTACAGCAGGAAGAAAGCGCTAACATAGACAAGATAGTAGAAAATCAATTGCATAGATCAGCTAATAAAAGAATACGAAATTATAATACGTCAGTAATAAACCCAACATTTGAAATAAACGATCTTGTGTTGATAAAAGAAGAACATCATAGTTAAAATCTTAAAAAAGAAACGCAGAATTTTTTTCCGAAATAGGCAGGACTATTTATCATGGCTAGTCCACACCTGAAAGCATACCATTTATTTGACCCACATACTGTTCAGGAGAAAGGTTTATATAATGCCAACAAACTAAAGAAATAAAATCAGACTGTGCAATATATATATTGGTTTTAAGAAAAGAGAGAATAAAAGAAAGAATAGGTTGTAATTAAGAATACTTAGACATGTAGTGTTGTCAACAGATGCGTTAAGATGTGAAGAAGGTAGTAAGCAAAAGATTTAACACCTGGAAAAGAGTACAGGCATGGAAGTCAAAAGCGGACCTCTAAGTAATATAGGAGAAAGTAGAGGGAAAAGTAATGGAAGATATAATTATATCTGAAATATGGAGTGGCAGATAGGCAGACCTAAGAAAGGCTGACCTATACGGTGCGTGGTGAGGGCACCAAGAATGGGTTTGACCTGTACCATAGTTGAGTAGTCCATGGGCCACATAAGCAACATATTGGAGACCGGCAGCGCAGGAGCGCCGTGGTCCCGTGGTAGCGTGAGCAGCTGCAGAAGGAGAGGTCCTTGGTTCAAGTCTTCCCTCGAGTGAAAATTTTACTTTCTTTATTTTTGCATAGTTATTATGTGTCCGTTCGTTCATTGACGTCTCTGTTCACTGTAATAAGTTTGGTGTCTGTGTTTTGCGACCGCATTGCAAAACTGTGCGATTAGTAGACGAAAGGACGTGCCTCTCCAATGAGAACCGAAAACATTTGATCGCAAGGTCATAGGTCAACCGATTCCTCCACAGGAAAACACATCTGATATATTCTATACGACAATGGTGACGGCATGTGCGTCACATAACAGGAATATGTTGTCGACCAACCAAACTCGTACACTTGGCTAATGGGTAAAAAGATTCTTCTACCTTGCCCGATTTACGTTTTCTTGTGAATGTGATAATCACTCCCAAAAAAGTGATGAAAACATAAGAGTTTGTCCCATAAACTGAAAATAAAAAATTAAACTTTTCACTCGATGGAAGATTTGAACCAAGGTCCTTTCGTTCTGCAGCTGATCACGTTACCACGAGACCACGGCGCTCCTGCATTTCCAGTGTCCTTGATGTTGTGTATCTTCCCATGAACTACTCAGTTTGTATATTTTGCTTATTTTTTCACAGTTCCACACAACTTCTTCCTGTTTTCTCGATTGATCTGTGTTCAGTTTTTCAAGGTCTATCCACTGTGCCAACTTATAACTAAATCTGAGGGGGGTGCGATGGGGAGGTTCCCTTGTTAGTAGCGCAATAGAGAGAACTTGCGGAATCATTCCAGGAATCTTCACCGCAGTTGGATCGACAGGGAGGTGGCACAGAAGGATTCGGACCACCGAAAAACTACTCTTAGAAGAGAGGGTAAAGGTAATACTGCTTTCATCTGGCGGTGTATTGGGGTCCGCAAAATACTGCCCTGTTATATCGCCCAGAGACGCAACTTCCCGCTAGATCCACCCAAATCTTACAAAATAAACAACAGCAGGAAAAGAAGGAAAAATACACCCCACATGCGGTTCTCAAGAGAATTCGAAACTTTATTGATGTAGGATATGGAATTCATGGAAATCAACTTCGAAATTCATTTGCCTTTTTGACACCTCCTGTCAGTAACATTTATATCGATTAGAAGTAGGTTTATATTATGTATCTGTGTATCTGCAATTATGAAGTGTGTACTCTTTGCTGTTCAAAGCCATTTATATGTAACAGAAAATTTAGAGTTTTGTAATATATATGAAAACAGCAAAATTATTTGTTAAAATAATGAAATTTTGTTATATGTGTATGGTTATAAGAAAGACAATGTTTGTTGCAAGTTGGTTCATTCTTAGGGCACTTGTATTGTAAAATGTTAAAGATGTAGTGAAGTCCCTCCACAACGGAAGTGGCATGGCGCGATGTAAAAGGTGGTTTTGTCGGTCGAACTGGGCGACTTCTTGTTGGGAACGGTACGCAGTACGTGACCAGCCGTAGCACGGTACACTTCGACGGTGCCAAGACAGGCAGTTGGAAGTTGCTTTGCAAGGGATTATTGCCTCAGATGTAGATCTGGCTGTTGTTTGGTATTCTCGGCAAAAAGGAATGGTTCTAATATGTTGAAAATACGACGCAAAGAAGGACTTTTATAGAGCATTCGAACCTCAAGAGCCGTGAGTACAGTTACGCGCCATGTCGCTTGCCACTGCTTCACTAACTTAAGTCATCCAGATATGTATATGGGCATGGACCAGTTAATTTGCTTGAGTGGTTTTAAAAATAATCCAAATGCTATAAATCTGTGTTCGGAACCGTATCTTCTATCCTGATCACGAACCTATGCAGGGCACTCTCCTGCCGACCGAAGAGGCCGTGTGGTTCTAGGCGCTACAGTCTGGAGCCGAGCGACCACTACGGTGGCAGGTTCGAATCCTGCCTCGGGCATGGATGTGTGTGATGTACTTAGGTTAGTTAGGTTTAATTAGTTCTAAGTTCTAGGCGACTGATGACCTCAGAAGTTAAATCGCACAGTGCTCAGAGCCATTTGAACCATTTTTTGGTACTCTCCTAAGTGCTACTAAAAACCGAGTATGCTGTTTTGAATGAACTATTATTGCTTTCAAGTGTTCTAAAGTGGTTTCTTTTTGTTTGTCAAATGTGAAAGGAGTAGCAAAAGTTAAAGCTAAAACTACAAAAGTGAAGTCAGATAGGATTTTGCTAAAGTACTCTCAGTTTGTTGCAAAGTATAGTTTTGCAAGAATACCATGCCAGATTGTGTAAATGTTACTGTCTAAAATACCTGCTTCACACGTGGTAAAAGGAGACAAATAAGTTATGCTTGTTTTGAAATTAGTGGTGTCTTGATACCTATCATTAATGATTGCTTTTTTTTAAGTTAATTGTGCTCGGTGTTGAATTTTTGCCTTGCACAGTAGAATATAAATTATTGCAAGTGAAGTTAAGAGTAGCTTTGTTTGAGTTAGTCTTTTCTATTGAAAAAATCATAGAGTTTGACTAGTGACACTATACTAGTTTATGGATCGCCATCATATTCTTCATATATTAGAAAGATAAGGAAATCTGGTATATATATCAATATGGGAGTATAAACAGTGTGATTATGCTATTATTTATCTTTATTTATGTTTTTACGTATCAGTTAAGATAGATGCCCCACATGTCCAAATTTAGTTCTGCACTTCATGCAGTGACATTTAAGTATTGGTTTAAGTAATGGTCTTGAGGGTAGCTGCTATTAGTATGAGGTTGATGCAAATTTGCTTTCTATGATTACTGCAGTGCGCATTATTGGTAACTGCTACTAAATACAGCTCAGAGTGCCCTGTGTCAGTTTATATCTTGTGTGCTATTCAAAGGGAAATATTAATGAAACTAACTTCAACAACCAATATTCAGTTTTCTTAAACACATATTTCCAAATTAATGCGCCCAGTTGGGCTGGCGACCGTTAATTTTTTTCAATTAGATATGAATTTTACCACTTTCATTAACTCCCAAGGTTAACGTCGGTTTAGTTTTTCTGTTAATTTCACTGTATTCTAAATTATAGTCCGATACTTTTGTCCATTAGATACACACGCGGTCAAAATTTAAAAATCCCCTCGGAGGGTAACATTAGCTAGTTTCACGGCAAGTTAACGTTATACGTGGCTTTTCCCAGGACAGGAGTAGCAGGTTCGGTTGTCAGGGAAGAGTGACGTATAACGATAGGCTAGTGTTACAACGCGTGGTATGTGTTATTGGAATCAATCAGTACCGCGACCTCTTAGAATTTTTACTGTTCCTCCTTAAAAATTCTTTACAAATAAAGTCAACAGAACTCACCAGTTGCTCTTCCGGCGACAGCGGCCAGCTGTCCCGCAGCAGATGCGCCTCCACGACAAACATGGTCGGCTTCACCGTCTTGATCTGCCAGCTGTCGTCCTGGAATCTCGTCTCTCTCTGGTCGGACGACTCTGTCGGCTGTTCGCTTGCTTTAGAACTCGGAGCAGCGGTTGGATGCCTCTCTAATGTGATCAGTGGCACAACTACTTCGCCAGTACAGGAACGTTCAAACATAACTTCGTCGTCACCACGTTTGAAGCGCAGCCGAAACCTGTATGAAATCAACATGGTTCCCTCTCAGACACTTAAAACACAACAAACAACTCTGACATAGCAGGGGGTCATTGCCGACATGACCACAAATCGCTGACATCACAATTCCTGGAATTGATGTCATAACCATCAGCTTTTCCCAGAATCACAGATTCCAGCATCCTGCCCTTGTGCGCTGATGACATCTCTCCCTCTCTCCCCTGTGGCCAATCACGATATGCAGAGTGTCTCCTGTGGTACCACTGGCGTGCAAGCTCTTCTCTCTCTCCCCCCCCCCCCCCCCCCCCACCTCCCTCACCACCGATTTATAGATTGTTCGTATGCTATCATTTACCATTTTTTTATGCATCCAGTATGAAGAGCCATCACTGCACTGTGAGTTTGATATGGTAACAGAAGTGTAAAATGCACGATGTGTTGACGCTAAAATCCAATATTCATGGTACGATTGGGACTATAGTTGTGGTATGATGGAATATATAGAGAGGAACATGCCAGATGGGTACGATGGATCTTGTACTCCAATTGATATTCACATGCTTGTTAATGGGGTGTCTATAGTAGAGATGTATGGTGAGGCAATGCTAGAATTAACACCATGAGACATTAACATATATCTAAAAGATTCAAGCGTTCATTATCAATTGCAACAGGTAGAGTGTGCCACTGGTATCAGTATGTGAGAGTGGTGTACTGTGAAACTGCAGAGTATTTGTACAGCAACAGAGTAAATATGGACTAAGTGGAGCAATGAATCAATGCCTGTATTGCCCCTGTACCAAAGGGTGTAAGTGTCGAATCTATCAGGTCTATAGAGGTAAACTCACAGTCAGTATTCCAACGTGTGCGTTTGCACCTGTTGGACTCAGCGTAATACAGGCTGACATCAAGGCTTATAGAAGCGAACTTGTGCTACAACACAATGACTGCAAATAAATGTATATATGTAAATAACCCTAAAATTATAAGTTCCCTACTAAAAATATTGCTGTTTATTTCGTCCCATGTCTTATCCAGCTATCTTTTTTTTTAATGTGTTGCTACTTATTGATGAAACTGTGTGCTAGGGGTTGAACATGAGCTTAACATATTAAGTTCCGAGTTATTAATAGCAAGGCACAAACTTGCACTTTAAAGACACACTTTCTTTAAACATATAATAGGTATAGTTTCAAGCTGCTGCTATTGGGGTGTTGACACGGCCACTGTCTGTACTCCTGTTCACCTTTGTTGCAGTCTGCATTACACTTAACGCAACTACAAGAGGTGATTAGTGCAGATTACAGCAAGCATATTATAAATACGTGTTTTTATTGGAATTTGAGACATGCATAGCTAGAAACTGCCAGTAAGATACTTCGACAGTACACAAAATAATGACACCGTAGCACAGTCTGTAAAAATGTTAGTCGAGAAGTGCCAAATATGGAAATTAGTTATAAAACTGGCAATTTGATTGGACACCAAATCAAAAATGCGCAAAATTGGTATGGCAAACCAAATTGCAGATATATCAGTCAAAAAATGAATAGGTGGGTGTGTAAATATATCCATTCTTACAGATAAACATTTAAATTTAAAAAAAGATAATATCTGAATGCTATGCATTAATGATTGCTAAGCCATCCATACACGCTCTAGTGAGAGGTAGAGTTAAAAAAAAGATAGCGCGGTGAGATACTTCGATTCTGCAGGGTGTGTGACATCATAGCATATTCCACGAAAGAGTAGTCAATATTAACTCAAGATGCCTTTCTTTAACTTCAGGTACCAATTTTACCTAGGTGATCTGAATGCTCTAATATATATACAACATTAAAATGGCGTTACTACAGGTTGACAACGAAGCTACAGCTTTCTTAGCATATGATTTGCAGGAGGGCAAAAGTAAGTACACATATTTATCCGTGTGTGCCTTGTTTTTTCTCACACTTGTATGCGGTGCTTATGTGCTCCTATTTCTTTTCTGTAGCTGCTGCCGACACAGAACCACCATGACCATGATCCAATTTTCTAGTCACGGAGGAAGACGAGGAAGAGATACATGACTATTACTTTACACTCTACCAATAGTAATTTATGCTTGCGTAGTGTGGTTATCATATGTTTTTCTTCTTATTTTTTAGATCTACTTGATGACAACATAGCCATTGAGTTACTGCAGGGCATAATGCCATTCTCGAGGCACAGCTCATGGGAATGTCCCCAGTCGTTGTGGAGCAGATACGTGAATATTATTAATTCCTTTAGGAATAGTAATAATAATAATTTACACTTGCGTACAGTACTTGTCATGTGTATTTTCTCTTATTTTTAGGACCTCTTGATGCCAACATAGCCATAGACGTTAATGTTTTAGTAAATGAAAAAATATCGTAATACATCTCTAAAATCCTAAATGATGGAAATGAGGAGAGATTAAAATCACTTTTTAGTGTCGGTGAACCACAAATTAAGTACCAGAAACTATTATTATTGTCGATGGATGTATTGCATGTGTGTGTTTGATACTGATCACTCTCATAACTTCCCACTTGGAAAACGCCGGGTGATACGAGAAGTTTTCAGTTAGATTACAACATGGTCAGACAGATTTTTCGAAATCAGATACTGGATTTCAAGGTATATCCAGGAACAGATATAGACTCAGATCACAGTTTAGTAGTGATGAAGAGTAGGCTCAAGTTTAAGAGCTTAGTCATGAAGAAACAATACGCAAAGAAGTGGGATACAGAAATATTAAGGAATGACGAGATACGCTTGAAGTTCTCTAAGCTATAGATCCAGCATTAAAGAATAGCTCAGAAGGCAGTACAGTTGAAGAGGAATTCACATCACCAAAAAGGGCAATCACAGACTTGGAAAAGAAAACGTAGGTTCAAAGAAGGTAACTGCAAAGACACCATGGGTAACAGAAGAAATACTTCAATCGATCGGTGAAAGGAGGAAGTACAAAAGTGTTCAGGGAAATCCAGGATACAGAAATACAAGTCACTGAGGAATGAAATAAATAGGAAATGCAGGGAAGCTAAGACGAAATGGCTGCATCAAAAAATGTGAAGAAATCGAAAAAGAAATGACTGTCAGAAGGACTGACTCAGCATATAGGAAAGTCAAAACAACCTTCCTTGAAATTAAAAGAAAGGGTGGTAACATTAAGAATGCAACGGAAATTCCATTGTTAAATGCAGCGGAGAGAGCGGATAGGTGGAAACACTACATTAAAGGCCTCTATGAGGGGGAAGATTTGTCTGGTGTGATAGAGGAAGAAACAAGAATCGATTTAGAAGAGATGGAGGATCCAGTATCAGAATCAGAATTTGAAAGAGCTTTGGAGGGCATAAGATCAAATACGGCAGAGGGCATAGATAACATTCCATCAGAATTTCTAAAGTCACTGGGGCAAGTGGCAACAAAATGACTATTCACGTTGGTGTGTAGAACGTATATGAGTCTGGCGACATACCATCTGACTTTCGGAAAAATATCATCCACACAACTCTGAAGATTGCAAGAGCTGACAAGTGAGAGAACTGTCGCACAATCAGCTTGACAGCCCATGCATCCAAGTTGCTGACAAGAATAACATACAGAAGAATGGAAAAGCAAATTGAGGGCGTGTTAGAGGACAATCAGTTTGGCTTTAGGGAAATTCAAGGCACCAGAGAGGCAATTCTGACATTGCGGTTGATAATGGAACCAAGACTAAAGAAAAATCAAGACAGTTCATAGGATTTGTCGATCTAGAAAAAGCGTTCGACAATGTAAAATGCTGGAAGGTGTTCGGCATTCTGGGAAACATAGGGGTAAGCTATAGGGAGAGACGGATAATATATAATATGTAGAAGATCCAAGAGGGAATAATAAGAGTGGACGACCAAGAACGAAGTCCTCGGTTTAAAAAATATGTAAAATAGGGATGTATTCTTTCAGCCCGTGTCGAAACAAGCGCTGTATCGTATGAGAGATAAAGAGGCGAGCGGGTGTGCCGGGACTTGCCCCAGTTCACTGCTAGTAGAGCCACGTCACCATAACTCGTACGTAGCACACAAGTACTGCACCATAATTTAGGAATGAAATTAAAAGTTAATGTTGTTTTTCCAAACTTTGTCAACATATGCTTTAGTGTAATAATGTTTAAATTGTCACGTCTCAGATTGATTAGGTCAATAATTTCACATAAATACGTTGTCTTAAGAAAAAAATAAGTGACGCTAAATAATAAAGCTAGGAAGCCGGAAATTGGTCATAATGTGCAGATGTATGTCAAAATCAACGTGATTAAAGCATTATTTTGGTCAGAATCCACGTTTTTAAGAAAAATTGAAGGGGCTAAATATTAGACTTATAAATATGAAAATTTGTATGACCCTTCAGTTCAACATAAAAATAATAACTACGTGACCCCATTAAGCTACCTCTAATATTTTTCGAATAATTTACTGAAAACTAAATTTGGAACAAAAACGTCGTTATTTGTAGTAGATTAAGAATGTGTTATGTTAATGTCAGAAAGTTCTAACTACAGCATGCGATGACACCTATTAAATAATACAGCTATAACAAGTTGCAAGACCTTGATGTCAATAACAAACAACAAAAGGTCTTCCGGAGTTGTAGTTCAGAAGTCAAGTTCTACTGTCAGTTCCGTTCTAAAAATTCTAGAAGGCAAAGTTTTAATGCAAGTGAGCTAAAACTTTTCTGTGATTTTAACCAACTTACCCACATGCAAGCAAAATTACGAAGATTCTAAATTAATTCATGACAGTGTTATAAAATATTACGTGTCCGAGAAAGCGGCCGTTTAGAGACTGCCACCGTGTGCATAGGGCGGATGATAACAGGTGTTCCCTTGGCCGTCCACTGCACCACATATACACACATCAAAAAACGTTTTGCATCACCCCGGTTCCCAGAACTCCTGAAGACAGACGTTGACTGTGGATTTTGTATCACAGACACAGTCCCTTTGACTGTTCAGATATATCACCAAACCCGCCCAAAGATGTAAACAACCGTGGATGAGCAGCGCCTATTAGACGGAGGGGGTCCGACAGTCGATCAGTTCCAGCCATTCCACCAGGAAAGAGGTACAAGGCTCGTGTTGTCTGCAGTTCAACCGTGCCTAGACGGTCAATATCGCGGTTCGATCGCGTCCGCATTGTTACTTTGTGCCAGGAAGGGCTCTCAACAATGGAGGTGTCCAGGCGTCTCGGAATGAACCAAAGCGATGTTGTTCAGACATGGAGGAGATACAGAGAGACAGGAACTGTTCATGAAATGCCTCGCTCAGGCCGCCCAAGGGCTACTACTGCAGTGGATGACAGCTACCTACGGATTATGGCTCGGAGGAACCCTGACAGCAACGCCACCGCGTTGAACAATGCTTTTTGTGCAGCCACAGGACGTCGTGTTACGACTCAAACTGTTCGCAATAGGCTGCACGATGCGTAACTTCACTCCCGACGTCCATGGAGAGGTCGATCTTTGCTACCTCGACACCATTCAGCGCGGTACGGAGGGGCACAACAACATGCCGAATGGACCGCTCAGGATTGGCATCACGTTTTCTTCGCTGATGAGTGTCGCATATGCCTTCATCCAGACAATCGTTGGAGACGTGTTTGGAGGCAACCCAAAGCTGAACGCCTTAGACACACTTTCCAGAGAGTGCAGCAAAGTGGAGGTTCCCTGCTGTTTTGGGGTGGCAGCGTATTGGCGAGGCATTCGGCTTCATGGACGACAATTCGCGCCCCCATCGTGCACATCTTGTGAATGACTTCCTTCAGGATAACGACGTCGCTCGACTAGAGTGACCAGCATGTTCTCCAGACATGAACCCTATCAAACATGACTGGGATAGATTCAAAAGGGCTATTTATGGACGACGTGACCCACCAACCACTCTGAGGGATCTACGCCGAATCGCCGTCGAGGAGTGGGACAATCTAGACCAACAGTGCCTTGATGAACTTGTGGACAGTAGGCCACGACGAATACAGGCATGCATCAGAGCAAAAGGACGTGCTACTGGGTATCAGAGGTACCGGTGTGTACAGCAGTCTAGACCACCACTTCTAAAGGTCTCGCTGTATGATGGTACAACATGCAATGTGTGGTTTTCATGAGCAATAAAAAGGGCGGAAATGATATTTATTTTGAACTCTATTCCAATTTTCTGTACAGGTTCTGGAATCCTCGGAACCGAGGTGATGGAAAACTTTTTTTATGTGTGAATAAATACAGCGTGAGAGGCTTGTCTAGGCTTCTCTTCGCACCCAGCCATCGTAAGATCCGCGTCAGTCAAACGCCGGACTGCGCGCTGCCTTGGATGACATCAGAGACAGGCTGTTACGAAACGTTTATTTTCAGTAATAATAGATAGTGAACTCACGAGGACTGTACGCCATCCTTTTCGCAAAAGTAACAGTTAGTGTGCCGCCCGTAAAGTTAACAAATATGAGGCCAATTGGATACCTTACAAAACACACAGTATATTCGATCACTTTATTATAACTTGAACAAGATGAAGTACTTAACTTTGAAATCGTCCAGGTCGATAAGAATGTCACTTGTATTTCTTACTGTCACGGAACACAAACATATCACTTAGTACAGACAAGTTAATAGTCTCTATTCTCATAGTAATATTGACTATAAACTTTGCTTCGTGGTTCTGTCTGATACACTAGTGACTCTATTGAGGCGATGTTGTTGTCTTCGACGATTATTGCAGACTGGGCTGTGCGGCACATCGCTCCGATGTGAGCAAGCGTGCTGTAGCTGTGTCATGTGGAACACTCGAGGACGCGTCTAGGCCAACGTCTATCGTTCGTCGTTGCGGGTGGCGGCGACTGTGCTTACCTGTGTGGTTCCGTCGCAAGGTATCAACTTTGCCTCTGGACCTCTTTCTTCGAATAACACCACAGGCTGGAAAACTCTTCCAAGCTCAGAGATCCTCAGACGTGGTTCCTCGTGCTTCAAAATGATGCCTTCCACAATAAACTTTGCAAGTTTCCAACTTTCTGCAGTCTGTACAGCTTTGGTGATAGCGTAGCGGGTGCGGTATTCAGAGCAGACTATTTTCAGTAGATTCCCGTTTGTCGACTTCGCCAACTTCACCAAGAGGTCGATTCCAATTCGGTGGAATGGCGTGGCTGCAGACGGGATTGGTTCAAATGGCTCTGAGCACTATGGGACTTAACATCTATGGTCATCAGTCCTCTAGAACTTAGAACTACTTAAACCTAACTAACCTAAGGACAGCACACAACACCCAGTCATCACGAGGCAGAGAAAATCCCTGACCCCGCCGGGAATCGAACCCGGGAACCCGGGCATGGGAAGCGAGAACGCTACCGCACGACCACGAGCTGCGGACGCAGACGGGATTGGTACCGAATGCCCTGCTGGTAAAGTCGACACTTACTTCCGTCGTTGGTACACCTTACAGCTCCTTACATACTATCTAACGGATCGGTAGATACCTGGCCAAAGATATCCGTGTGTGATTCTGTGTAGAGCTGTGGTTGTCAAACTTTTTTGCTGAGGAGCCGATAGTGAATTTGTGATGCGACACCTCACGCTGCGTATGTACATATATTGTTATTAGTTGGTAACCTATATAAATTAGTATGTTATGAGCCCACAGTAGACTAGCTATATAAAGACGCAATGCATTGGCTGCCTGCGCCCACGTACTGATATATCGTATCCACTGTTGCCCATTTCACATTGCTGCCACCCTCGGCGACCCAGAAGCCTTGACACGATAACCGCCTGACAAGGTGTACTTGTGGTATCTGTGTGATCGCATGATTAATTGATTGGTAAGAGTAATTGTACTAACAGTTCAATTTATCAAACAGTAATTATCCTTCTACTCTTGTGTAGTATTACAATATCCTTAATTTAACTTTCATATACCTTGCTACACATATGCAACGGGTTTGTAAATGACCGTCTCTATAACGTGCTTCCTTAATCATTGTTACTTCTGTGTCAAAATTTGTATCACAGCATTTAATCAGTTCATAACCCTGAATTGTCCGTACTTGAAGACAAATAATAAAACATTCCTCCTCTCAAATCCTGTAACCACCCACTGACCATGCTGCTTATCCCTCTGCCTCTGAGATAAGCGGCCAACTTTTCTTTAGCTCATGACAGACTTCACCAATGTCAACTGAAATTAAGGATATCTTATAATATTACCGTCTCTGTAAGCATTTGTTTCTTACTTAGGAGGAAAACTATGGTATTAAGAAGATCTTGACGTTAGCTCCCCTTTTTGGATTTGGCTGCTAGTTGTAAGATGCATATTACTGTATCAGAAAATACGGCTGAGAAGCACGGGTAGCACGAAGGTCGACCATTGGTCTAGAGTTTACACGACTCCCGGGTGAACAGATGCTGGGGGTCATGGAAATTCTTCAAGATATCTGACCATAGATGAGCTAAGATGACGATCAATCATTTCCGTCCCGCTGGATAATGGTTCCTCTTACACTCGTACGGTGCTCCGTTTATTACTCGAAATTTTTCTTTAGTTGGTCCCTCCTTACACATATAAAACATTCATCTGTGTTATCACGTAAGACTTCTGTGATTTCAGTATTGCTGAATCATCCCTCTGTTCAGAAAAAATGTCATTTAATGCAGTGATGACTGAGATTTCATCCTTGCTGCTGTTTTCCGCAAAATGATTCTTTGAAACACAGTCGTCATCCTTGTGCTTGCGCCAGCTCTTGTGTACCATGTGACGTCATACTCCTGAAACCTCAGTGCTCATCCCGCTAGTGACGAACCGACGGATCCTTCCTTCAGCCAGTACAGACAATGGTGGTACTTCACAGCTGTGAATGGTTTTCCAAATAGATACGGCCAGTTACTTGTTCATGGCGCAAACAACTGCAACGCAATTTTTCTCCATCGTAGAATAGTTTATCTCGGTCATGGAGAGAGCTCTGGAAGCATAAACTAACATCTTTTCAGCACCTTCCCGAATTTTCTATAGATCTTTGTGTATCCCACAACCGCTAGCTTCGCTTTAAATGGTTCAAATTTCTCTAAACACTATGGGAATTAACATCTGGGGTCATCAGTCCCCTAGACTTAGAACTACTTAAATCTAACTAAACTAAGGACATCACTCACATCCATGCCCGAGGCAGGATTCGAACCTGCGACCGTAGCGGTCACGCGGTTCCAGATTGAAGGGCCTAGAACTGCTCGGTCACAGCGGCCGGCGCTTCGCTGTAGATTGGTGGCTCGGAATTCTCGTCATACGATGATGGTATCACTGGGGAAGAGGTTAGCGCCTCCTTAAACACAAGGAATAATCTATTTTGCACTTCAGTACAGGAAAATTTGGAGCCTCCAAACAGTATTCCTTGCAAGAGATGCACTTTGGTACAGAAACCATTTTTTGAATCGCCAGTAGTACGAGCACTTTCAGCAAAAGTTTCTCACACCACAAATGTAGGGCTGGAGGATCTGTAACTGTCCTTAATTTCTCTAGACGGGGACGTACCTCATTTCTATTTGTTAGATTTATTTCTCTTCTTGCGCGGCGAAGAGGCACTTATTCGGATTCAGGTGGAGGCCTGCAGTCTGAAAACGCTTAAGCACAATTGTCAGGCAGGCTTAGAAGTTTCTAAAAAAATGACGTTGTCATCCAAACAGCAAACACACCTTATCCCTCTGGGTCGGAGCAGCGCAGCAAATTGTCCACCATACATTTGAAGGTAGCTGGAGCGTTACACAGTCCAAAAACATAACTTTAAGCTCACAAGTCCGTCAGGAGCTACGAAGGCAGTCTTTTCCCGATCACCCTCGTCAGTCTCGATGTTCAAGAGGTACTTTGCGACTTCGAAGAGGTCTAGGGTGTCAGTAATGTGCGTCAATGGGCAAGTATCTTGATTTATTCTATAGTCGGTAATCGACTCATAGACGTCAAATGCCACCCTTCTTTTCCACAAGGACCACTGTAGAGAAACAAGTACTCTCTGAAGATTCAATAACGTCGTCTTGCAGCATCTTCTCCACTTCCTTCCGGATTATCCGTCGTTCAGCCGACTCTCTCTACATGGGCGCTGACTAATTTGTGGATTTTTCCCACTGTTGAGATGGGGTTGTATCTCGAGCAGCTTGGTCTGTCTTTTCTCCACCTTTGATCTGAAAGCATCCGAAAACTGACGCAGAACGACTGTGACTTGCTGATGTTGTTCCTCGGCGAGGTGAGGTCTTATTGGAAGCTCTATAATAGCTTTCACAGCTGCGTTGTCTTCTGTAATGGTAGCGGAGCGCTATTCTTCGTCAGTGACACTCAGCCACACATTCTGGACTCGTTTATTGTCCCTATGTGCATACCTTTAGGGGTGAGCTCTGGCTGCTCGTGACAATTTGTGATCCAAAATTCTCCTTGATGACTCACA
This sequence comes from Schistocerca americana, assembly GCF_021461395.2. NCBI lineage: Eukaryota > Metazoa > Arthropoda > Insecta > Orthoptera > Acrididae > Schistocerca > Schistocerca americana. The sequence goes on along the minus strand of NC_060122.1, from coordinate 786,659,031 downwards.
ATGCTTTTGATCGTCGCCAACATGTAGATTTCTTTTCTGAGCCTGAGTAGATTTTTCCATTCGACAAAAGCTCCGCAGTTAAACTGAGAATCTCGACCCACCATTGGAGAAGACTTCACATTTGAGGCTGACTGCAGTACAATTTTACTGCCGGCAACTTATATTTCGCGCAAAGGCCACGAAGATAAGATAAGAGAGATTAGGGCTCGTACAGAGGTATATAGGCAGTCATTTTTCCCTCGTTCTGTTTGGGACGGGAACAGGGAGAGAAGATGCTAGTTGTGGTACGAGGTACCCCCTCCGCCACGCACCGTATGGTGGATTGCGCAGTATGTATGTAGATACAGATTTATCATTCAGGATGGTAACGTCTTCAACGGCAACCAACATTCCAGAACAATCATGGTTATGTGTGGTTGTTAGAGAAGTCCCAACCAGAATTCGCCCTGATTATTCACAATGCTTTTGATAGTCGCCGACATGCAGATTTATTTTCTGAGCGTGAGTAGATCTTTCCAGTCGACAAAAGCTCCGCAGTTAAACAGTTAAACTGGATATCTCGACCCACGATTGGAAGACGTTATGTTGATGATTCAGGATGGTAACGCCTTCAACGGCAACCAACATTCCAGACTAATCATTGTTATGTGTGTTGTTAGAATAGCTTTGTCAATCTGAAGCTCTGACCTTACCTGCAAGAAGTCTCATCTGGGAATAACACCGTGACAATATTCCGCTAAAACGACAAATTCAAGGTTTGTGTTCTGACATTGATAATTATTCTTGCAATACATGTTTCTGTCAGCTGGACGTAATTTTCGCTTGCGACTTTCAGCACAATCACTTTCCTATCACAGATCATAATCTTCCTTAGCTGACGGCGATAATCAACCGACGTTACAGAAGAGAAAGCGCCCGAGTCGACTCATGCCTGGAGGATTTGCATCAGTGGCGGCCTCTCCTCCATAGATGGCAGCCTCGCTTAGTTTTCCTGAACTCAGCCGCTAACGGCAGATGTGTCTTTGAAAAGGGCGCCGCTATTTCCTTGCCTAGCCTCGACGTATCCGCAATGGGATGTCATATGTAATTGCTCCATTCCTTCGCATTCACTAGAATCGAGGAGCAAAACGTATCATACCAACTCGTACAATGTTTTGTATTTCTCATACTTTACACACACTACTTTATGTGTAGAGTAACCACAGCCGGAATATTCCATGATTTTAATAAACAAGGCCGCTGCGAGTGTAAAAATTCTTTATTGGAGAACACATTTTATCATAGACACTCGCACATTCGTGAGTTAGAAGTTTTAAATACATGGATATAAATGCTGGGAGAGGGTTTATCCGGCTTAAATCAACCTTAATCTTTTTACTGTAAGTAGACACAGACATCGCTTTTATTTGTCCGTTTCTTGGCATGCCTAAGTTTCTGATAAGTTCTTTTATTCGTTAGTATGCAGTGAAGCAACTGAGGATGCAAATTTAATTTACGAAACCGGTCGTGTTCTCCAATAAAGAATTCTAACAGTCGCAGCGGTCTTATTTATTCAAATCATCACATAATTTAGTTTAATCCTTTCATATGAAGGAAATTTTCCCATTCAAAAGCGTATCACCGAATGTAAGAGAGCTCGCCCATAGAACTGGAGGCTGCATTCTGTCAGCGTGGATCTGAGTTGGTAACTTCTACAGGGGAAGCAACGTAGGCGCGTGGCAGGACGTGGAAGGAGAACGCCGGCGGCGTTTATGTTTGCTAGCGAGGGTGAGTTTCGCAACTGGGATAGTTCACACACATTGCCAGCGATGCCACTGAACGCTATGGCCTTCCTTTGGGTACAAGGCAATGACCAAAAATTTAATGTAATCGTTGATTAATGGGAACGAAGGTTTAGAAAGAATATAGTGTGCGGTGGTCGCATTTCTAACTCAAAAATTTGGCAAGTATATCAATTGAATAATGAAAATTGCAATGATAAAGAAAGAAAAAGAAAACGATAGATTGTTGGCGGAGGGGGATGTAAAGAAGCTTCCCGTTTGTCCAGTTTACACCGCATTTTTGGGGGGCGGTTTTGTCATATTGGTTGGTGTTTCCGTTAAGCATGTATTATACAAATAGACATCATCTTGAGGATGTTCGGTATGAAGTGTTTTCGGTTTAAGAGCGTCTTTTGTCTACAGTTGTGACTATTTGTGGAATGTAAAAATTTGTTTTATGAGCATCACAGTAAATGTATGTTTTGCCGAGGATGTTCTCGTTCTGGGATGCATCCCATTGGCAATCCTTATTGTGAACTTAATGTGGTTGATTAAGCACTTCAGAGTCGTTTCCCACTGCAACTTACCTTGCCTCTCGTATAACGCGCCAAAACAGCCCCATTCAATTACATTAGAACACATTAGAGTGTTTTATTCTAAGCTTTCTAATTAAACTGAGCGACGCTGATATTGGAGAATGAGACACTGATGGTAGTAGATTTGCTTTGGTATTTTGGTAGCAAATAAGCTAACGAAGGCATTACTAGCAGTAGTAGGGAAGACATATATTGTAGACTTGTAACAGTCGTTTGTGCGAAAGAAATAATTGTTAACATCGAATATAGATGAAACTGTTAGGAAGTCATTTCTGAAGGTATTTGTATGGGATGGAGCCATGTATCTAACTGAAACATGAATGATTAACAGTTTAGACAAGAAGAGAACACAAGCGTTTGAAATTTCATTCTACTGAAGAATGCTGGAGATCTGCTGGGTAGATGGAAGTTGGGAGTGAGAAGTGAGTAGTCAGCGGTGATGGAGGTTAGAGGTTAATAATTGGCTGTGTTGGAGGTTTGCAATATTAGCGCGAGCGGACGATCTGGACGTGTGTCTGTCATGGAAATGTAATTTGTCGATGATTCTTTAATTTTTGGAACTGCATGTCATGCATGATTATATAATTTTTGAACTAGTTGTCACATTATTAAGGTAAATACGTTGTTTGCTCTGCAACAAAATCTTTCCTTTGGTAACCACACGCTATCAGCAGTTAGAGCCTTCAGTAGTTAAAATCTTTCATTTAGCTGGCAGTATTGGTTCTTGTGGCATTACTGTAGTTCGTGTAATGAAGATTTTTGTGAGGTAAGTGACTTATGAAATGTATAGGTCATTGACAGGATTTCTTTTTATTCAGGGCCATTCTTCTATATTAATTATCTGAATTCAGGTTATCAATTTTAAAGCAGTCATATCGCGTTATCCTTGTATATTGTGAGTAATTAATGAATAGGAAAAGTTTGAGTTCTGTTTGTCAGGGAAAATTCTGTAGGTCATTGTTGAAATGATGAGGAATAGCAAAGAGACAGTACATTCTATTTCACTCAGCAGTTTAAGAAGATTGAGTAAGCATTCAGCAGTTTAAGTAAAATTATCTATGAAGAAGTTTCAGAACAAACGTATCAACCTCCTAACACACTTTGTATATTTCCACTCAATAATCTAGTATGGAATAATTTTCTGGGTAACTCATCACTTAGAAAGAAAGGCTACGTACCGTATTTTGACTGCGGTGTGACAATAAACATTTTCGCTAAGTAAATTCGTTATAAAAAAATCCATCACAATTTGAAAACAGTTATATACGTTCCGTAGAAATATTGAAACATCTGAGGCAATACTGACCCTACGACTTATCTTAGAAGAGAGATTAAGGAAAGGCAAACCTACGTTTCCAGCATTTGTAGACTTAGAGAAAGCTTTTGACAATGTTAACTGGAATACTCTCTTTCAAATTCTGAAGGTGGGAGGGGTAAAATACAGGGAGCGAAAGGCTATTTACAATCTGTACAGAAACCAGATGGCAGTTATAAGAGTCGAGGGGCATGAAAGGGAAGCAGTGGTTGGGAAGGGAGTGAGACAAGGTTGTACCCTCTCCCCGACGTTATTCAATCTCTATATTGAGCAAGCAGTGAAGGAAACAAAAGAAAATTTCGGAGTAGGTATTAAAATCCATGGAGAAGAAATAAAAACTTTAAGGTTCGTCGATGACATTGTAATTCTGTCAGAGACAGCAAAGGACCTGGAATAGCAGTTCAACGCAATGGACAGTGTCTTGAAAGGAGGGTATAAGATGAACACGAACAAAAACAAAACGATGATAATGGAATGTAGTCGAGTTAACTCGGGTGATGCTGAGGGAATTAGATTAGGAAATGAGACGCTTAAAGTAGTAAAGGAGTTTTGCTATTTGGGGAGCAAAATAACTGATGATGGTCGAAGTAGAGAGGATATAAAATGTAGACTGGCAATGGCAAGGAAAGCATTACTGAAGAAGAGAAATTTGTTAACATCGAATATAGATTTAAGTGCCAGGAAGTCATTTCTGAAAGTATTTGTATGGAGTGTAGCCATGTATGGAAGTGAAACATGGACGATAAATGGTTTGGACAAGAAGAGAATAGAAGCTTTCGAAATGTGGTGCTACAGAAGAATGCTGAAGATTAGATGGGTATATCACATAACTAATAAGGAGGTATTGAATAGAGGAGAGGAGTTTGTGGCACGACTTGCCTAGAAGAAGGGATCGGTTGGTAGGACATGTTTTGAGGCATCAAGGGATCACCAATTTAGCATTGGAGGGCAGCGTGAAGGGTAAAAATCGTAGAAGGATACCAAGAGATGAATACACTAAACAGATTCAGAAGGATGTAGGTTGCAGTAAGTACTGGGAGATGAAGAAGCTTGCACAGAATAGGGTAGCGTAGAGAGCTGCATCAAACCAATCTCAGGACTGAAGACCACAACAACAACAACATATACGTACCTACAACACTAGAGGAAAAAACTATCCTTATTAGCCATTATTAAAGCTGTCAGCCGAGCGGTTCTAGGCGCTTCAGTCTGGAACCGCGCGCCCGCTGTGGTCGCAGGTTCGAATCCTGCCTCGAGGATAGATGTGTGTGATGTCCTTAGGTTACGTTTAAGTAGTTCTACGTTCTAGGGGACTGATGACCTCAGATGTTAAGTCCCATAGTGCTCAGAGCCATTTGAACCATTTTTTTAAAGCTGTCATTGGCTGAGAGAAATGTTCAATACGCAGCTGCAAAAATTTTAGATCATCTGCCGAATAACATAAACTGTCTGACAGGTAACGAAACAAGTTTGATATCCAGCTTCAAGTCATTTCTCCTGAACAACTGTTTCTATTCCACTGATGAATTTGTCATTAAAAACTGGCAGCCAGTAAAAAAAATCTTGTACATAAGTTTAGTTGCATGAGAAGGACTGAAGTAATAATTTGTTCATTAATGTTAACGCAAGTCACGAATGCGTATCCTGTAAACTGGCCCGTTCCGCATCATTTCGATAAAAGAATCGTTCAGACGATCTATATGGGTCACATTTCAGTGGCGTCAGTGGAGTCTATCAGCAGGACGGGTTTCACTAGACATGGCCTGCACGTCAATAGGTATGGGAAGGGGAAGTTGGCAAAGCTTATAGGTGACAGCATAGGTGGGGCTGGTGGGATCACTCATGGGAAAATTCCTGCAGTAGTGGGTGTTAGAGCTGCACCTTTATTAGATTGAAGTCAGCTGATAGGTATTCCTGCTTAAGGGAAGTCTCTCTAACAAGGGAATCACTTTTGACAAAGCTTAGGTATCCGAGTAATGAGGGAATTAGTATATTTCATCAAAATGTACAAGGTATTAGAGATAAAGTTAGTGAACTGGTTATAGATGTTGACTCTGAAATTATTGGTATATCTTAACACTTCTTAAATAAGGAGATAATTCCGAGGCTTCCTTTACAGGTTGGCTGGCAGCTTTTCGAGGAGCTCTTTGCGGTGTGGGGGAGTAGCCATGTATGTGAAAAACGGCATCCCATTTGAGTCAATTGATGTTTCAAAGTACTGCACTGAAAAGGTGTTTGAATGTTGTGCAGGTGTGGTTAAATTTAACGGAGCTAAACTTCTAACTGTTGCTATTTATAGATCCCCAGACTCCGATTTCACAACATTTTTGCTAAAGCTAGAGGAGGTTCTTGGTTCACTTTATAGGGAATACAAAAAGTTAGTTATATGTGGTGACTTCAATATTAATTGTATAAGTGATTGTGCAAGGAAGAGGATGCTCGTAGACCTCTCTAATTCATATAATCTTATGCAAACCCTATTCTTTCCAACGAGAGTGCAAGGGAACAGTAGAACAACCACAGACAACATTTTTGTTCATTCCTCATTACTAGAGGGGCATTCTGTTAGCAAAAAGGTGAATGGCCTTTCAGATCATGATGCACAAATTTTAACTTTAAAAGATTTTTGTGCTGCAACACGTGTTAAATATAGTCATCAGCTGTTCAGGAAAGCTGATCCAGTTGCTGTAGAGACCTTTGTAAATCTTATAAAGGAACAAGAGTGGCGAGATGTTTATAGCGCTGATACAGTAGACGATAAATATAATGCTTTTCTCAAGACTTTTCTCATGCTCTTTGAAAGTTCCTTTCCGTTAGAACGTTTAAAACAGGGCACTAGCACAAACAGGCAGCCTGGGTGGCTGACTAGAGGGATAAGAATATCTTGTAGAACAAAGTGGCAATTATATCAAAACGTTAGAAACAGTCAAAATCTAAATGCAGCAGCCCATTACAAACAGTATTGCAAGGTGCTTAAAAATGTTATTAGGAAGGCAAAAAGTATGTGGTATGCAGATAGAATAGCTAAGTCTCAGGATAAAATTAAAACCATATGGTCAGTCGTAAAGGAAGTTGCTGGTCTGCAGAGACAGGTCGAGGATATAGAATCAGTGCGTAGTGGGAATGTCCGTGTTACTGATAAGTCGCATATATGTACAGCATTTAATAATCACTTTCTGAATATAGCAGGTGAACTAAATAGAAACCTAGTCCCAACAGGGAATCATATAGCGCTCTTAGAAAAAAGTGTTCCGAGACTGTTACCTGAAATGCTCCTCCATGATACTGACAGGAGGGAGATTGAGTTAATAATTAAATCACTAAAGACCAAGAACTCTCATGGATATGATGGGGTATCTAGCAGAATACTAAAGTATTGTTCCATGTATGTTAGCCCAGTTATCAGCCATATCTGTAACTTTTCCTTTATGAGTGGTCGGTTTCCTGACCAATTAAAGTACTCGGTAGTGAAGCCACTTTATAAAAAGGGAGACATTGATAATGTTGACAATTTTAGACCTATTTCTATGCCATCGGTGTTTGCTAAAGTTATCGAGAAGGTTGCATATACAAGGTTGCTGGAGCATTTAAATTCACATAATTTGCTGTCAAATGTTCAGTTTGGTTTTAGAAATGGTTTAACAACTGAAAATGCTATATTCTCTTTTCTCTGTGAGGTTTTGGACGGATTAAATAAAAGGTTGCGAACGCTAGGCGTTTTCTTTGATTTAGCGAAGGCTTTTGACTGTGTTGACCACAAAATATTACTGCAGAAGTTGGACCATTATGGAGTAAGGGGAGTAGCTTACAATTGGTTCGCCTCTTACTTTAAGAACAGAAAGCAGAGGGTAATTCTCCGCAATATTGAGAGTGGTAGTGATGTTCAGTCCCAATGGGGCACTGTTAAGTGGGGCGTTCCCCAAGGGTCGGTGCTGGGGCCACTGCTGTTTCTTATTTATATAAATGATATGCCTTCTAGTATTACAGGTGATTCAAAAATATTTCTGTTTGCTGATGACACCAGCTTGATAGTGAAGGATCTTGTGTGTAATATTGAAACAGTAACAAATAATGTAGTTCATGAAATAAGTTCATGGCTTGTGGAAAATAATTTGATGCTAAATCACAGTAAGACTCAGTTTTTACAGTTTCTAACTCACAATTCAACAAGAACCGATATTTTGATCAGACAGAATAGGCATATTATAAGCGAGACGGAACAGTTCAAGTTCCTAGGCGTTCGGATAGATAGTAAGCTGTTGTGGAAAGCCCATGTCCAGGATATTGTTCAGAAGCTAAATGCTGCTTTATTTACCATTAGAACAGTATCTGAAATAAGTGACACTTCAACACGAAAAGGAGTCTACTTCGCATATTTTCATACGCTTATGTCGTATGGTATTATTTTTTGGGGTAATTCTTCTGATTCAAAAAGGGTATTTTTGGCTCAAAAATGGGCTGTTCGCTATATGTGGTGTAAGTTCGAGAACCTCTTGTCGACGCCTATTCAAAAATCTGGGAATTCTGATATTGTCCTCACAGTATATATTTTCTTTAATGTCGTTTGTTGTTAGCAATATTAGCCTATTCCGAAGAGTTAGCAGCTTTCACTCAGTTAATACTAGGCAGAAATCCAAGCTGCATGTGGAATGCACTTCCTTGACTCTTGTGCAGAAAGGAGTGCAGTATTCTGCTGCATCCATGTTCAATAAGCTACCACAAGAACTCAAAAATCTTAGCAGTAGCCCAAACTCTTTTAAGTCTAAACTGAAGAGATTCCTCACGGCTCACTCCTTCTATTCTGTCGAGGAGCTCCTGGAAGAGCTAAAAAATTAAGCAAATTCCAGTGCTACATTGTTGATTTTCTTCATTTAAACTTACGACTTGTCACCTGAATATGTTTTTTTTTTATATTTCATTTTATCAGTTTCTAATATCGTGTTATAATTTCATGTATTGACTCGTTCCATGACCATGGAGACTTCTCCTTAATTTGGTCCCACGGAACAATAAATAAATAAATAAAGTGGTGTGAGGTGAGGTGAGGTAGGTGTACCTGGCCTGCGGGTTGGAGACGGTCACCCTGAGTGCGAGCGGCAGCGGCAGGATGCGGGTGAGTAGGAGCGCGCGGCACACCAGCTGCTCCTTCCCCGGCAGGTAGGGCCCGGTGCACTCCAGCTGCCGCGGCGGCGGCGGATCCAGCAGCGGCTCGCACCTGCGGCACGGGGAGCGGGAATGAGAACGTGAAAATAGCTCTGCGGCGGGTGGCGTGAAACCGGCGACGCTTGAAACAGCTCTGCAGGAGCCTGCAGAACAAGCAGGAGGTCGAGCGCGTGGCGTTCGAGAAGTAACTACTATTTGCTGCTTCTCGGCGCACTGAAATATCACTCGCAAAGTTATTACAAAGAACAAACCGAACAGATATTTAACACTGCTTCTCATTAATAGTCCTTTTTACATTTGTACACAACAGTTTAAGCGATTTTCCCACTGTTGGAAGTAGTGCTGGAAGCCTCCCGGGTGAATCGCATTCAAAAATATTTGCGATTCCGTTTGAATCTCTTCTTCAGAATCATAAGTCTTCCTTTCAACTATAGCTTCATTTTCGGAAAGAACAAATTACAAGGAGCTGTACGAGGAGAACAGGGTGAGTGGTGGGACAGTTGTCACGGTTTTATTTTCCAGTAATTCCCTCATAGGGAAGGAAGTGTGTACCAATACATTGACATTAACTAGCAATCACACTTTGTTCTGCGTATCTCTCAGATCATTTGCATCTAAAATCTTTCCTCTGTCTCCTCAAAACATCGCAGTAGAACTTCCTCTTGAATACCCGGCCACATGGCCGAAATTCCTAGGAATAATTCCATAAATGTCCAAAAACTCAATAGCACTGATTTGATGTAGCTGCGAACATTGTAAGAGGTACTGCCATCAATAGTTGTATCACGTAGTAAATCGTACTCGTTACGCATGGCTATTTCTCTGGAACTTGTGGAGATGAGCGTGCCTTTTGCAGACAGGTGCGTTGCCTTGCTGTTAAGTGTTGTAACTGCGACCGGGACGGTCGCGGGGTAGCAATGACGGAAAGCGCGGCGGCGGAGAGGCCCGCGAACAACACAACGGGAGAGGACGGACGCGACCAACGAAGGACAGAACGAATATAACAAGATCGAACAAAGAAGTCACAAGGAAACAAACACGTCCACTCGTGCACAGAACAACAAAGTAAGCTGTGTAACTCGAGGTGAGGTGTCAAGAGACTTACGCGAGATTAGACTGGCTGGCTGAGCTTTTTTTATATTTTTTTCTTTATTGTAATTTTAATCACCTCATACAGGCGGGCTGTCAGCAGCGTATCACGCTGCTCTTCAGCCTTAAGTGGTACAATAATATGACATATAGGTGACACAGATAATACAATAAAAACGGCGGGCAAAAAATGTAGATACGAAAAAACGATAAACATGAAGCCGTTCACGCTGGACGAGAAAAAACACTAACACTTGTTGACACGGCGCACATAACACGGACGACGGCGACGGCACACGTGAACAGTGGTGGCGTGACGGCGAAGGAACACTAAACACAAACGAAGGCACACACACGAGACACTGATGGCGATGATCTCCGGCGCGTGAAAGTCCACGTAGCGTGTACGAGTCCGGGGACCTACCAAGAGGGGAGGAGGGGGGGTGGGAGAGGGAGAGGGGAGAGCAGAGATGTCACGGGCAGGGGAGATAGGGGGAAGGGAGGAAGGGGGAGGGGAAGCCCAGGGGAAGAGGGGTGGACGAAGGGGACAGGGGAAAAGGAAAGAGAAGAGAGGGAGGATGCCTAAAGGAAAGGACACAGGAAGAGGGGGGGGGGAGGATCAGAGTTGATAGGAGGGGTAGATGGAGGGGAGGAGGACACCATCAGGGAGGGGGAGCTGGCGGAAGCCACCTTGGGAGAGGGTAAGGAGGGTGGAGAGATGGAGACCGTGTGGGATGTGGGAATACTGGCACGGCAGCGGGTGGGGGTGGGAGAGGATGGGCGAGACAAGCAGGTAACTGGCTGAGCTTGTTTTTTCTTTTTTTCCTTTATTGACTTTCAATTCCCCCCTGAAGGGGGCGGGATGGCAGCAGCTAAGTACGCTGCTCTACAGCCTACAGACTTTTATTTTAAAAATGGAAGAAGAAAAGAATCAAGAAAAACAGGCGATAAAACGGTGACGTAATGTGTAAAATGGCGGAAAAATGCGGAAAGTTAAAACAGAAAGCAAAAGGGGTTGGCAATGTTAATAAAAGACACAGGAATCAGGCAAGTAGCATAGTACACACACAATTAAAAAACACGGCGACAGTCTGGTTTCTGTTTGCAAGAGATAAAAAGCACACCCAGCGATAGTATGGCCGTTCGCAACACTTCCCAAAAAACACAACACGGAACACTCACTGTAAAACACTCACTGTAAAATACTGCACGAAAAGGGCGGCACAAAGATGACACTCCCGAGCCAAAGGCAGATGGGGGGGGGGGGACCTGGAAGAGGGGGAAGAACAAGGAGGGAGGAAGGAAAAAAACGAAAAGGGGGGGGAACCAAGGAGGGAGAGGACTAATAAAGGGGGGAGAGGCGCAGGGCAGATGCGACAGGGAATGAGAGGAGGCAGAGGAGGGAAATGCAAAAGGACTCAGGGGAGAGAAGGGGGCAGAGAGAGGGGAGGTCTGGCTCAGCTTTTTTTTTATTGTTATTTTCAAACCCGTACAAACAGGCAGGCTGTCAGCAGCATGATACGCCGCTCTTCAGCCATAGAGTAGATTAATAAAGAACAGAAAGAATACACAGATGTGACATAACTGTGGGTAATGAACAGTAGACACATAAAGACAAACACGGAGCTGTTCACACTCGACGATAATCCACACTACAAACTGTTGTCACGACGCACTAACACTGAAGATGGCGATGGCACAGGTGAACGATGGAGTATGACGGTGAACACTGAACACTAAACACGACGGCACACACGAGACACTGATGGCGATGATCTCCTGCACGCGAATGTCCACTTAGCGTGTGCGAGTCCGGGGACCTGCCAAGAGGGGAAGAAGGGTGAGGTGGGGGAGAGGGGAGAACAAAGATGCCAATGGCTGAGGAGATGGGGGGAGGAGGACAGGGACAGGGGAGGGGAAGCCCAGGGGAGGAGTGGGGAAAAATAGAGGGGGGAGGGAAGAGGGAGAGAAGGGTGGGAGGGTGCCCAAAGGAGCAAAAACAGGAAGAGGGAGGGAGGATCAAAGTTGGTAGGAGGGATAGATGGAGGGGAGGAGGGCATCATCAGGGAGAGGGAGCTGGCAGAAGCCACCTTGGGAGAGGGTAAGGAGGGTGGAGAGATGGGAACCGGGTGGGACGTGGGAATACAGGCGCGGCAGCGGGCGGGGGCGGGAGAGGATGGCTGAGACAAGCGGGTGAGGAGGATCGAGTTTGCGGGAGGTGTACAGCATCTGTATCCTTTCAAGGAAAAGGAGGAGGTGGGGGAACGGAATGAGATCGTACAGGATCCGCGTGGGGGAGGGGAGACAGATGCGATAGGTGAGGCAGAGAGCATGGCGTTCAAGGATTTGAAGGGATTTATAAAAGGTAGGGGGGGCGGAGATCCAGGCTGGATGGATGTAACAAAGAATAGGGCGGATGAGGGATTTATAGGTGTGGAGTATGGTGGAGGGGTCCAGACCCCACATACGGCCGGAAAGGAGGTTGAGGAGACGGAGTCGGGACCGTGCCTTGGCTTGGATTGTCCGGAGATGGGGGGTCCAGGAGAGTCGACGATCAAGGGTGACGCCAAGGTACTTAAGGGTGGGGCTGAGGGCGATAGGATGGCCATGATGGTGAGATAGAAATCAAGGAGGCGGAAGGAAGGGGTGGTTTTGCCTACAATGATCGCCTGGGTTTTGGAGGGATTGACCTTGAGCAACCACTGGTTGCACCAAGCGGTGAACTGGTCAAGATGGGATTGGAGAAGGTGTTGGGAGCGCTGCAGGGTGGGGGCAAAGGCAAGGAAGGCGGTGTCATCGGCAAACTGGAGAAGGTGGACGAGGGGTGACGGCGGCGGCATGTCCGCCGTACATAAGAGGTACAGAAGGGGAGAGATGACGGAGCCTTGGGGGACACCGGCGGAGGGAAAAAAGGTATAGGAATCTGTGTTATGGATGGTGACGTAGGAAGGACGGTGGGAGAGAAAGGAGCCGATCAGACGGACGTAGTTAATGGGAAGGGCGAAGGTTTGGAGCTTGAAGAGGAGACCGGAATGCCATATGTGATCATAAGCACGTTTGCGGTCCAGGGAGAGGAAGATTGCGGAGCAACGGGAATTAAGCTGGTCGGAAAGGAGATGAGTGAGGTGAAGGAGAAGGTCTTTGGCTGAGCTTTTTTTTCCCCCTTTATTGATTTTCAATTCCCCCCCGAAGGGGGCGGGCCGGCAGCAGCTTACTACGCTGCTCTACAGCCTACAGACTTTTTTTAAATAAAGGAAGAAGAAAGAAACAAGGAAGAACAGGCGATAAAATGGCGATTTAAAGTGTAAAAGGGGCGTAAAATGGCGGAAAGTTAAAACAGAAAGCAAAAGGGGTTTCTGGCTGAGCGTGAGGCAGGCGCTTAAGTACTCTATCGGGGGCGCCGCTATCGGCAGCTGGGACCACGTGTTCCACTGTGGCGCCCTCACTCTAAAAGCGGGCCAGGAGGCGCGCGCCGCCACAGCTTACGGCGCGGTGGTACAGAGACCTCTATGGGTCTTCGACGTCCATGACGTCTGGCGCGGATTCAAATTCCGCGGCGCGCGGTATCAGACTAAGTCCAACAACGGCCAAGGAATACCGGCGATGTCCCAGAGTAGGAGGAGAAAATCGTTGTTTGTGTTTCGTGCGAAACGATTAAGTGCAGTTGCGTCGCACCAAAATTATTTGAACACCTGAATGTATATTCTGTCGATGCAACTAATTGAAGGCAGTTTGTTTATCGCCACATGCGTTTCGTTTCTTTTATTTGTGAAGCATCATCAGTGGCCTGTAATACATGTTTCTTTTCATACACAAAATAAACGTATTATGTCGTAGATACAATATGTTGCTATGCTACATTTGTCCTGTTTTGCTCTTGTTCTTTAGGTTAGAATAAACTTTTGTAGCACGAAACCTAAAAAAACAAGAGCAACACACGACAAAACGTAATGTAATGACATATTGTATGTACCACATAATACGTTTATTGTGTGTATAAAAAGAAACATGTATTAAAGGCCACTGAAGATGCTTCATAAATAAAAGAAGCGAAACGCGAAGGGCAATAAACTGCGTGCAATTAGTTGCATAGACGGACCACACCTCCACGAATTTAAAGCACCTAAGGAAAGACGGAAAACAGGAAAAATGACGATTATTTGAACAGTTTGCTAAAGAAATGGATTATAAGTCTGGTACTATTGCGTCGATAGGTAGAGTAATTGTGAACCATGATTTGGTTTATTCGCGGAAGGTGCGCGTAGTTACCTATGAAATCAGTAGACGAAATAATAAGGCCGTTCCTAGTCAGCATCTTCCATTGGCTGGACCTGTTACTGTTTGAACAGTTCTAAATACGCTACAGTGGACAGTTAAAACATGAGACATTAATTGGTAAAAGCAATACAGCAGTGACAATCTGTTAATACGACCATGGATGGGCCTAGGAACTGACAGGAGGGTGTTACTTGCAAAATGTCAATAAACTAAGCAAAGTGATCTGTGCTATTACGCTTCGAAAACAACATTTTTCCACCTAAAATTCTGAGGAACTTCAATACTTATAGACAGACACGTTTTCGTATCAAGCAACGCGGTAAAATTTATTTTGCAATGGAGCGTTTTCTCTCTGTTAATCATCCCCTAACAATGTCCGATCGGTACAAATCAGAATGAAAGGAGATAAGAGGGAGGTTATAATTCGAATGTTCGTTTGCGATAATTGTTGTTTTATTTCAGGATCATAGCCATATTCCAATGATTTATCGGCAGTTATGACGCTGCACAGGAAATCTGCATTATCTAGAACTGTCGTTTGCAATGCACTGCACCACTGCACCCGATTGTGTCGTTTGTCGGCGTTCAAAGGACGATGAATTAACTTCCCTGTAGCTGGTCTCATTAGCTAGAATACATGGACATCTGCCGTAGGAAATTCCAAAGCTTTGACAAACATCATTGACTGTCTGACCTCAGTCTTTGTGAACCACTTCATCAACTTTCGTCATCGTTTCTGTATTTGAGCAAGATGATAGTCGGCCCGAATATTTGTTATCCACCATAAACATCCAGCCATCTTCAAATAGCTAAAACCACACTTCTACTACTTTCTCGCACAAACCTTGCTTGTCAAACGCTTCTCTTGTCGTGCCATGTGATTAAACTTCAGTTTTGGAGCTTCAGGTAAAATTTGATGCAGATAATTTGTCCATTTCAAAATTCGCGGACACAGTAGACCGCAGTGTAAAGATATTAGCAACAACATCCAGACTAATACATTCACAGTGAGGACACGTATTAGAATGTCAGCTGAAAGACACAACTGGAGACGCCTTTGTACTACCGATTGTTTGTGTGCGATATTTCAGTTCCCGGAAATTTTGGGTAGCTCCCTGTGCACTATCGCCAATTATCTCTGATAAATATCGAGAGTTCTATCTCTCTCTCTGTCTCTCTCTCTCTCTCTCTCTCTCTCTCCCTCTCTCTCTCTCTCACACACACACACACACACACACACACACACACACACACACACATATATTCACTCTCACGTTTACTTTTCCTCATGCAATATCACCCTCTTTTTCTGTATTTCTTTCTCTGTCTGTCTGTTTCTTATATAGCTTACATACACAGTCATGTACGTGCACGTGCTCACACATACACCCGCACACATACACGCACACCCCCACATGCGCGCACGCGCGCGCGCGAGCGCTCACAAATGTGACAGCTATAAATACAAACAGACCAAGACCGTACAGTGCTCGACTTGCGCTTGTGAAGTGGTAGAATTTGTCCTGTGCCAGCATGGTTTCTGTTGCCAACGATGCCATAACACAATTTTTACATCGCTGGATTCATACTGTTTATTACTCCTTAGTGGAAAGGTGAAAGTTCAACGTGATTAAATATTTACAAGGGAACCTCCCCATCGCACCCCCCTCAGGTTTAGTTATAAGTTGGCACAGTGGATAGGCCTTGAAAAACTGAATACAGATCAATCGAGAAAACAGGAAGAAGTTCTGTGGAAGTACGAAAAAAACAAGCAAAATATACAAACTGAGTAGTCCATGCGCATGATAGGCAACAACAAGGACAATGTAACTCGGGAGCGCCGTGGTCCCGTGGTTAGCGTGAGCAGCTACGGCACGCGAGGTCCGTAGTTCAAGTCTTCCCTCGAGTGAAAAGTTTAATTTTTTATTTTCAGACAATTATTATTTGTCCGTCCGATGCGAGGTAATTGCACCGTAGTATGGGGACGCTACACCTACACAAACATCGAAACACACGACGTAGCGAACAGTCAAGTACCAGCCAGGGAGCCTCGTTAGGAGGAATACTCTCTCTTCCGTGCGCTGTAGTCGACTGACGTCGTGTGTTTCGATGTTTGTTTAGGTGTAGCGTCACCATACTACGGCGCAGTTACCTCGCATCGGACGGACAGATAATAATTGTCTGAAAATAAAAAATTAAACTTTTCAGTTGAGGGAAGACTTGAACCAGGGACCTCTCCTTCCGCAGCTGCTCAAGCTAACCACGTGACCACGGCGCTCCTGTATTCACAGCAACCTTGATGTTGCGTATATTGCACATGGACTACACATTTTGTATATTTTGCTTATTTTTTCATAGTTTCACACAACTTCTTCCTGTTTTCTCGATTGATCTGTGTTCAGTTTTTCAAGGCCTATCCACTGTGCCAACTTATAACTAAATCTGAGGGGGGTGCGATGGGGAGGTTCCCTTGTTAGAAGGGAGTCTTTTGCAAAGTACTCCCTGGAATAAGAAATTATGCCGAGTTATTGCGAGTAACCCACTAGAGCCACTTCGTACTCTTCGTCGGAATACACGCCGTGGTGAAGAACTCGAGCAACGTATAGCTGTGTGCTGCATTACAGTTCAAGTCCAGGTGGCAGGCTTTTGCGAGCAGTCTGCTTAACAATTTGCGTTTTTACAGTTGTATTACTGCTCCACTGTTCTGCTCCACCGAAGATTATGAAACAGCGGGGAGAAAATTCTTTGCAGTTGGTTGTTTAAAAGATAAGACCCACTTAGGACAACCACGAAAACGACTGCAAATGCGTGTGGAGGCTGCAGCGTCCTGTGGGGCGCCGGTTAATGAAAATAATAAATCATGAGTAATAGGAAATATTAGAATATTGTTCGCTGTCTTTATACGAGAGCCTGAAAACTATTTTTGTGGTCAGCTAGAAAGCGATAGAGAACATACTGACCATAGTTTCCAGTCTGCAAGTCCACATTCTTGTCCAGCCCACTGACAGAAATGTTTCTGTTTTCTACTTACTCAGCGGAGTCAGGAACTACGACTATAAATGAAGATTTTGAGTTCTAATTGATAGATATATTTGACAAATTTTCAAACGCACATCATCGTAATATTCTTGACCTTAATACCAATAATAAATCTCTGTAAGCTAAAACGCACTATGAGCAGTTCAGAGACGACCTCTACGGTAAGTTCCCATTAAATGGTCTTTCGCCCTAACTTCTGATAATCAAAATAATTGCTCGCCACAAAAGTGGGAAATAATTGTAACCACTTGCCACGCGGATTTGTTAACATTATGGGCGGCACACAAACCGTCACTTCCGCGAAATCTAAGTGATGCAGGACGGTGTACAGTTCTCGCGATTTCACTTCCTATTTGTGCCGAAAACATGAGTTTAGTTGAGGTCTGGCTGTGACGTCATCCGAAGCATCGCGAACTTTGGCGTTTTGACTGACATGAACGTACGTTAGTGGGTGCGAAGTAAAGTCTTTTCAAAAATCTAAACGGTCCAGGACGGTGTACAGTTCTCACGAGTTCACTTCTATTACTACTGAAAATATGTGTTTAGTAACAGCCTGTCTCTGACGTCATCCGAGGCAGCGCGTACTCCGGCGTTTGACGGACGTGGATCGTACGGTAGCTGGGTGCGAAGTGAAGTGAGGTCTTGCCTCTCAGGCCGTATTTATATACGGGCGCAGCGGACGGCCAAGGGAACATCTGCTGTTATCCGCTCTATGCCTACGGTAGCAGCCTCTAAACGACCGCTTTCTCGAACACACAAAATTTTATAACATTGTCATGAATCAATTTGGAATCTTCGTAATTTTTGTATGAATGTAGTTAAGTTGGATATAATCACAGAAAAAGATTTAGCTTGCCTGTGTATAAACTTTGGTATCTAGAAATTTTAGAACGGAACTGACAGTAGAACATGACCTCTGAACTACATCTTTAAGAGCCCTTTTATTTGTTATTATTAACATCCAGGCCTTGAAACTTGTTATAGCTTTACTATTTAATAGGTTTCATCACATGCTGTAATCAGAACTTTCTTGTATTAATATAACAGATACTTAATCTGCTACAAATAAGGACGTTTTTGTTCCAAATTTAGTTTTCAGTAAATTATTCGAAACCTATTAGAGATAGTCCAGTGGGGTCATGTAGTTACTATTTTTTATGTTGAACTGAAGCGTGATACAAATTTTCATATTTCTAAGTCTAATATTTAGCGCCTTTAATTTTTGTTAAAAACGTGGATTCTGACCAATATATTGCTTTAATCACGTTGAGACTTGTACCAGTAAATTTTGACATACATTTACACATTTTGACCAGTTTCTGGTTTCCTAGCTTTATTATTTAGCGCCACTTATTTTTTTCTTAAAACCTTGTATTTAGGGAAAGATATCCATCCGATCACTCCGAGACTTGACAATGTAAACATTAATATACTGAAACATATGTTAACAAAGTTTGGAAAAGCAACTTTAACTTTTAAGTTCATCTTTAAATTATGGTGCAATACTTGTGAGCTACGCGCAGACGCGTTATGGTAACGTGGCGCTACTAGCAGTGAACTGGGTTAAGTCTCGGCACACTCGCTCGCCTCTGTATCTCTCAAATGACGCAGCTCTTGTTTCCCAACAATCTGCAGAACTATCGCCAAAAATGTTATTTGTAAGTGGTCACAGGAATTGAGAGTTCCACGGTCGACATTACTAAAACGTATGATATGACTGGAATGAATGATTTGAAGTTAAAACAAAGTGACTGATCAGGCAAAAACGTCTCCAGGCTTGAGGGCGAATGCTCATTGTCTTTACAGCTCTACCTTCAAGGGGAAAAGTGTTTTTCACCTAAGAGTGTGCAATATCGCACTACAAAAGCGAGGAACGTTTATTTCTGAAGTAAAGACAAACCACATCTTTAGAAAGAATTTGAACAAAACCCATTACATGTCATGATCTGGGCAGAAATGCCTGAAACACAGTCTGTAGGTCCACGTTCCTTTGACATATCTCAACATCTGACGTGATTGGTTTGTTCCACATCTGTAACATCGGAGACTGCTCGGTAGTATATGGTTCCAGAAGAATGGAGCACCAGCCCATCATGCTACTGCCTTTAGAAAATATTTCAGTGAGGTATTTCAGAATAAGCCTTCTGTCCCTTTGCCTGCACCTTTGGGGTGACCATCTCAAAGTCATGACATGTCATCGTGCGTCAATGCGTTATCGAGGTTCATGAAACAGAAGATTGCTGCCACACGTTACGAGACAGCTGACGAAATTAAGGGTGGTGTTCGACGTGTATTTACTGCCACCACTCCAGGAATGTTGAGAATTTCACATCGTTCAGGGAGGAAAATCAAAGTGTTACGAAAACGATGTCTACACATAGACACTGGAATAAACTATTAATAGTAGTCACACTACCTCAAAATTGTGCTCTTCCATGATACCACATTAACACAATGCGACCATCTAGAAATATGTGGACACGCGGTAGGGGGTAAAATGCCTTTGTGACCACACTGCAAATCTATCAGGCAGTCCGACAAATTCAGCAGGGAGATAGGCCTCGCACCCATTACCTCAGTACCTTGAACGTATGTTGCACGCACTCTAATAATATCGACGATAATTTTGCCGTTGTCAAATATCGAGAAAGGTTCTCCAACATATGTCCAGTCTTGCAGTGAGCATTTCGATTATGGGTTCGTCTTTCAAGACGATAACCCGCAAGCACACAGTACGCACCTCGTGAAAATTCTCCTGAAGACAGGAGTGACTTGCAGTATCTGCTACATGTCCCTGATGCAATGTGCTCTTGAAAGGTTGAAACTTGGACTGCGTCATCACGGCAATGCTTCTCACACACACTGAGTCACGTCAGGGGTACCACCTTCGGAATGTTGGACAGAATTAAGGCGTACTGTTTCAGTCATCTTGTTGACTATCTTTTCGACCACCTTGCGGACAACATGTAAAGGAGATCCAAGTCTGTTACCATGTACGATGTGGAGCAACACGATGCTCAGTGTTACTCAGCAGCAAATCTCGATTTTACAGTTGAACAAATCTGTACTTTCGACAGGCTGCCCTATTTTAGATATTGTTTTGTTGTCATTACACAGTGAGGTGATTTTTATTTTAGTTTCATAAGGATTATTCTTTCATGCCCTGCTCTTACTGAATTTCAAATCACACACCTTCGCAAATAATCTGGTCGTGTAAAACGTTTTCGAGCAGTTTGCATCCATGCTCTGAGATGCACGACAAATTTGCAGACGCCTCCCTTCTGAAGTGGTCAGTTGGTGTTCAGAGCGCAACAGAGACACTTCTCCGTGTCGATGGATCGCGGGTAAAACTGCATTAACAAAACGCTGCTGACAGCGAGTCAGCTGTAAATTTGTTGAAGTAACAATGCCAGTTAAAAGGAAATTCATCGAAGTTAATACAATTTTCAAAGGAAACCCGAGTTTATAAGAACTATACCCACCGCAATTCATAGCCTATCGACGTTTTACCTAGAAATATTATTTAGAGACGAGACACGTTGCTGGCACAAGACGAGAAACAAACGGCCAGGAAAGTGGCTGAACTGAACTTAGTTCTGATTCATTTGATTCACACGACGTCGATGTTTTACCATCACAAGTCGCTGTAACATGCAGTCGCGAGACTTCATTTCAAAAGACGTAAGTGTAATGGGGAAACCTCGGCGCCCTAAAATCGCCAATAAGGATTTTAGAGAAAGGACAGGACCCTGGGGTTTGTATCGTCATTCACCATTTATTGCACATAAAATGATTTATTCATGTAAGGGTTTCAGAATTAAAGCAAGCAATAAACTGTACTGAAAGTATAAAGGTTCTTTAAACTTGATCACAGGTTACGAGTTACAGCAGAAATTCAACAATATAAAGCTATCAAATAGAAAAAAAACATAATTTAATTGCAAAGAACCGCAAAATACGAGTATGTTTGTATGACCTTAACTACAACCTCTTAGAGGACAAGAGATCAGTAAGTGACACTTCATTTCAGATGATTCACAGTTTTAGTAACTACAAATGGTCGAACGACTAATGGCAATTCCCAAAATTTCTTCGTAACAGGTAACAAGTCTCAGGCACGCAATCATGCTAACAACATGGTCCGTTAAGTTTCGGGTGTGCAGCCGCTAACAATACTTCGCCTATAGAAGGAACGAGATGACGGAAATCACGGGAAAGAAGTCGATCCAGAAAAACGAGGGAATCTCAACCCCTGTTTATTAAAACAATTTTGAAACATACATGATAATTGCTACTAGTGGGAGCAAGAGATTCCCTTACTGTTAGTGAATACCACGAACGAAATTTTTCGTGTCCACCAACATTTTTTGAAAAGCATTAACATATAAAACTTTTTTCTTTTAGAAATATAAAACTTCAGCAACAGTAAAAAATATACCAATCTCAATATACAGCACGAAAGTATGGCAATATACAAAATTAAACCCCTTTTCTTTGACATAGAAATTAATGGTTCAAATGGCTCAGAGAACTATGGGACTAAACATTTGAGATTATCAGTCCCCTAGAACTTAGGATCCTAAGGACAACACACACATCCATGCCCTAGGCGGGATTCGAACCAGCGACCGTAGCGGTAGCGCGGTTCCAGACTGAAGCGCCTAGAACCGCTCAACTACATAGAAATTAATGACCGCTTGGAGAGCACGAGCCATTAAAGGTAACACTCCAAAGTTGTGTCAAAGAGACTGAGGGATAGAACAAAACAAATACAGCTTATCTTGTATATGAATTACGTGAAAGGGGTGGGCTCCGATAACACCGACCACACAACGGTAGCCATTGTTAATACCTCGCTAGCCCGACCGTTCGACAGCTGGCGGGGGGAACAAGCAGTGTACCGCTACACTACGGGCGTGAGTACCCAAGATCAGGCTCGTACACTCACGCCCGCGCATGTCAGTCGAAGGCCCACAAACAAGCGAGTTTAGTGTGGACAGCTGGAGTTCGGAGCATGTACTAATAAATATTAATTTACGGTGACGCCAAACGCGTGCAAACAAAATCAAATTGACACAAGTAAGCCCGAAATACACCAATGGACCCCTAAGTGTAGTGACACAATTTCAACTGAGTATACAAAATATAAATAACAAACACACTGTGAGCTACAGCCAAATCTACTGAACAACACAAGGAAATTTAAATCTTAAAACGATTGGGTCAAAACCACACTTGGCCGCCCGCTGTGGCCGAGCGATTCTAGGCACTTGAGTCTGGAACCGCGCGACTGCTACTGTCGCAGGTTCGAATCCTGGCTTGGGCATGGATGTTTATGATGTCCTTAGGTTAGTTAGGTTTAAGTAGTTCTAAGATCTAGGGGACTGATGAACTCAGATGTTAAGTCCCATAGTGCTCAGAGCCAAAGCCACACTTAAATTTCCCAATAAAACTAATTCACAAAATATCCGATTATAAATCTGGCTTACAGTCCTGCTTATCCAGTGCAGAGGAAATATCCAGAATCCCTCAGAAAATATCTGGCCGAATAACATGGCTGACGAATACGACCTCTACTGGGCAATACACAGTACTACCTAGAACATACTAAATGCCAGTACTGAGAGGGGGGAAAACAACAAATACCCACACTGATGACAGATTTTCAAGGTAACAATATTAGTGAAACAACTCAAACCCCGACGCGGATAATTTGATTTACTATTCAGCATAACACTTCAGGATAAACACACCTACAGATACAGAGGCCGCAAAATATGTTCAAAGAAAACGACGTAAGCACAGGGAAATAATCTTAAAACATCTCCAAGAATTTGGGTCTGACAGCATAAATTCTCGGTTGGAATATAAGCGAACCAGGTCCACATAGCAGCGCCCCCTTACCACTTAGGCTCTCCAGCTAATCCACAACACACTGCAATTACTGCCGACGACCATTTCGCGAGACACTTGCTAGACCCGCACTGCTCTCACCTCTCTCCAGGGACTCATTTGTATCTCCACTAGAACGCGCCACCTCGCCCTGAAGTCGCAACCGACGACCAAAGATCAAAACAGTGGGCAAGGGTCGATATCCAGAGAGCCGCCATGGCTCGGTTAGTACAGAGCAGGTCAAATAGCATCTAGCTCCTGAAAGGCTAAGAAAGGTTCAAATGGTTCAAATGGCTCTGAGCACAATGGGACGTAACATCTAAGGTCATCAGTTCCGTATAACTTAGAACTACTTAAATCTAACTAACCTAAGGACATAACAAACATCCATGCCCGAGGCAGGATTCGAACCTGAAGCGCCTAGAACCGCTCGGCCACACCGGCCGGCTGCTAGGAAAGGTATATCGCTTATCGCCAACATTGGCGAATTTAGAACTAATGTTAGGGCTGCCTGTTTCCATAAAAAAAATCAAACAAAAACTGTCCGAACAGGCCTTGAAGGTCGAACAGTACCGACCGGCCGTCGTGTCATCCTCAGCCCTTAGGCGTCACCAGATGCAAATACGGAGGGGCATGTGTCAGCACACTGCTCTCCCGGGCATTGTCAGCTTCCGTGACCGGCGTCGCTACTTCTCAATCAAGCAGCTCCTCAATTCACCTCACAAGGGCTGAGTGCAACCCTTTGGCCAACAGCACTCGGCAGACTCGGATGGTGACCCATCCGAGTGAAAGCCAAGTCCGATAGCATTTAACTTCTGTGATCGGATGGAAAACGGTATTACCACTGTGGCTCTATGTACGTAAAGGATTGGGCAAAGTACAGAAACATCTAAGACCCAACACATCACCATGACTAATACGATGTAAGGAAATGCGTCGGCATCAATAACAGATTCCAGCAGTAACGGAACGGATAAATACACGTCCTGTATGTTTTCCAAAGAAATTTTATACGATCCTTCATGCAGTTTAGTGGCAAGGTCAGGTAACGATGATAGAGGTGAATAGTTATCATGTATCCATCTCTCCAAAGTAGACCACAAAGGCTCAATAATATTGCGATCTGGTGAGTGTGGTGGCCAGGGGAGATCGACAAGTCATCCTCGTGCCAACAAAATCAGTGCTGCAGGCTTTGTGAACAGTGGTCTTATTGTCTTGGAACACAGCATCACTGTTGGGAAACGAATATTGTATCATGGGATGGACCTAATCAGCCATAATATGGTACTTTGCACAGTAATCACAGTGCCCACTGAATACCAAGATATGGCTGCCCAAATCATCACCAAAGACCCGCCATTATACACTCTTGGGACGTAAACTCTACCAGGAGGTGGAATCAGTGTCAAATAACGCTCGTACGACCAAACTGCTCTATAGTCCAGGTTTTATGGCTTCAGCATCGTGTTTTCTTCTTCTTACAGGCACTTCTGTCACTGATGAGTGGCTTCGGAATTCCACCCCCGCCTGCAATTCCCTGCTCTGGGCCGCCTTTCGTGCTGTTTTGGTTTTGACAGGGTTCAATAATGCGACATTCAGTTCTGTAGTGATGTTTGCAGCTGCAGTCCTATTATTATTCGTCGTGATCCTCTTCAATGGCCGTCTGTCACGATCACTCAACACACACACACACTTCCGACCGCGTTGTGACTTAGCGGATGATGTTTCTCCGCATTCCAACAAGAATTTGTCGACGCTCGAACTCCCTTAGCGCCCACATAATGGACTCACAATTACACAGAACACTTTTCTTACCACGACTGACACTTACGATGTATTGAGGACATTGCTGAGGTGTCGTTCGTGGTCAAATATAACGGTGCAACCGGCAGCCTTGGTTATCATCTGCATTTACGTTCGCCGGCCGCGGTGGTCTCGCGGTTCCAGGCGCTCAGTCCGGAACCGCGCGACTGCTTCGGTCGCAGGTTCGAATCCTGCCTCGGGCATGGATGTGTGTGATGTCCTTAGGTTGGTTAGGTTTAAGTAGTTCTAAGTTCTAGGGGACTGATGACCACAGATGTTAAGTCCCATAGTGCTCAGAGCCATTTGAACCATTTTTTGCATTTACGTTCAAGTTTTGCATTTCTCGTGGCATCTGCGAATTTTTGTCTGACTTCAGTAGTTGATCCTAAACTTTGTGTGGTAGTGGAAAAGGTTGTTCTATTATGATTCGACTCACATCTCAATAGTGACTTCAAGAATTGGACTCTAAAATGAAGTCACACGTCTGGGTCAGGAAAGGACACGCCGTTACTGCTATTTCTGTGTGAGAAGCTCTTTGTGCACATTCTGTATTCTTTTATTGTCAATTTCTGAACCGGGGCGGGGGGGATGGGGCAGGGGGATGGGGGGAGGGGGGGGAGGGGGCAGTGCAGTGGATGACAAACGAAAAACTGACATAAAGTTCTTGGTCCTAATATTGCTGTTCGCATCTCAGAATCTTTATGAGAGCAGTCACTGAAGTTAAATGGGGGCACTGGGGTAGGAACACTACTATGGACGACTACCATTACTAACAAGAGCAGAAGAATCATCGTAAGGACACTCTGCAAAATCAGTATAATCTCCTGCTCTTCGACATCGCATGATCTGTACCACTCTGATTTTTACCGGAGGGGCAAATTTAAGCACCAGTTACTTTTTGTTTTATTTCATACATCGATACCTATAATTTAAATACGTACTGAACTTATTGTTTCTTAGATTGTTGCTATGAATAGCTAACATTAATTTCTTCAGATCAGCATCTAATAAAATAATATGCACAACAACTACTAACAGAATATTACTTGCCCTTACGACAGTCATTTCTACATCTACATCTGCATCTACATTTATACTCCGCAAGCCACCCAACGGTGTTCCAGTCACGTATGGTTCGCGGGAAGGACGACTGCCGGAAAGACTCCGTGCGCGCTCGAATCTCTCTAATTTTACATTCGTGATCTCCTCGGGAGGTATAAGTAGTGGGAAGCAATATATTGGATACCCTATCCAGAAACGCACTCTCTCGAAACCTGGACAGCAAGATACACCGCGATGGAGAGCGCCTGTCTTGCAGAGTCTGCCACTTGAGTTTGCTAAACATCTACGTAACGCTATCACGCTTCCCAAATAACCCTGTGACGAAACGCGCCGCTCTTCTTTGGATCTTCTCTATCTCCTCCGTCAACCCGACCTGGTACGGATCCCACACTGATGAGCAATACTCAAGTATAGGTCGATCGAGTGTTTTGTAAGCCACCTCCTTTGTTGATGGACTACATTTTCTAAGGACTCTCCCAATGAAACTCAACCTGGCACCCGCCTTACTAACAATTAATTTTATATGATCATTCCACTTGAAATAGTTCCGTAAGCATACGCCCAGATATTTTACAGAAGGAACTGCTACCAGTGTTTGTTCCGCTATCATATAATCATACAATAAAGGATCCTTCTTTCTATGTATTCGTAATACATTACATTTGTCTATTTTAAGGGTCAAATGGTTCAAATGGCTCTGAGCACTATGGGACTTAACTTCTAAGGTCATCAGTCCCCTAGAACATAGAACTACTTAAACCTAACTAACCTAAGGAAATCACACACATCCATGTCCGAGGCAGGATTCGAACCTGGGACTGTAGCAGCAGCGCGGTTCCGACTGAAGCGCCTAGAACCGCTAGCCAGATCACGACGCAATGGCCGTTTAATATGCCAGGTCGCGAGCACGTCTCAAGACTCACTACTTTATAACCGGAACTCCTACCTTCAACAATAGCATTCTCGCTGCTAAACTCATCAAGGTGTTGATATGTCCAGCGTGCAGTGAAGTGACTATTTCTTATTTACATGAAGGCGATCGTTTAGTCGTGCGGGAGAATGTCAGCAGACATTACCGGTAATAAATAATGTGATTGTAATGTCTACAACTATGCACCCGTGGTGTAGAGATAGAATCTTCTATTGCTAATCAAAACGTCCTCTGTGGCGGTTTCGAACCCCGCTAACCCCTTAAATTTGGAATAAAAATCATTAGAAATGGCAGTGTGTTAGCGTATTGTCATATCGCTGGCTTGGTTGCGGAGTATCTTTGCGGGCAGCGCGTTTTCAGAGTCGAGCACGGGACACGAAACTGGTATGTTGTGTTGTGTGTAGCTCTGCATGTGAGAGGCATTGTTAGCATGGAAGTTGAAGTGTTGCTACAAGTGTTAATACAGCAAAGTGATGAAATATGGAAGTGATTCAGAGGAAAGTGTGTCAAGATGTAATTAAAAATGAGCAGCGACGCCGATAACGTATTTGTGTATCCTCTCGTTGCGTGTCGTACTGTACAGTATCAATCATCCGGGCCGTGTTTTGTTACGCGTACGCTCGTCAGAGTGATATTGTGGACTGGTAATGATCCATTAATTGTGATAAACACCTATGACTTAGAATGTAAACAGTGCAACTTGCGATTTTCTTTTATCGCCTCAGAATATCGTTGTTCATACCAGGCGTAGGACAGTGTTGAGTTTTAACGTTGAGTGGCTCCCCAAAACCCGCTTGCACATTTCGATAGATAATTTCAGGCAAGCCAGCGGCAGTGTGGAGCTGAACAATACGACAGCTGCGGGATGTGTGGACAGGGCGCAGGGTGTGAAGTGAGAAAAACAGTTTAAGCCTCCTCCCCCCGCCCTTTGTACCCCCCGGGCTCTTTACACCTAGTTCACCACAGAAACATTGTGAGACTTCCAGTTTCCCCTTATCATGCTTTTATATGGTATACGATTAAGGTGGCTCACTCCAGACTGATTTTGGAAAAGGATTCTTTTCGTTGGACTCACTGTTTAGGATTAATCCCATCTGTTCTACCATAGGAGAGGGATCAGATTGCGAATTTGGTGATTGAGTGTGATCTTATTCTGTACTAGACGGTATCTTCAGGAAATACTTTGTTGCTTCCTTTCGCAGGAATAATTCCACACTCTGGAAAACCTATAACAGGATGTTGAACGTGGCGTGACTGGAAGTGTCAGGAGACTTGTGAACCTACATTAAATCATTTGATGTACTGAAAAATGCAGAGAGATTTGGAACCCTGACGAAGGACTTAGCAGAGCGGTCTCCGATAAGAGGGCTGTCATTTATTACCAAGACAAGCTCTCCGTCTTCTGACACAGGTCGGGGGAAGATTTCGAGACGAATCAAAACTATCTCCTGTCGGAGATATACCCTTTGGCTTGGACGCCATCGTTAATGAGATGCTCCTGGAGGAGGCCAAAGCGCGAACAAACGATGCTGCTGTCTGGGAAATTAATCCGCAAACTGGTAGCGAAGTCGAGGTGGCTTCACCCTCCTCCTTGCACGGAGTTCACTCAGCATTGTTAAGTGAAGAAGCAGGGAGATTCATTTATGCCCCTTCACGCAATAATGAGCCACTGTGCTGTTGGTTTAACTTTTGTTCTAAGAGCTAAACTGTAAAATCAAATATATTTGTTTTTACACACTTATTTGTAGGTAACAACAATGACGATAATCGAAATAAGGAGAAAAAGTAACTTTCCATTCATAAGTACCACATAGATCTGTTGTTAGCAAACTATTAAGAGGAGCTTTATGTGTTCACAAATATCGAGACAAAGGGACAGTGTCACAGCGTTAACGTATGTGGCCCCATGACCTTAAATTTGCAACACAAATGCTGTCTAGATGAATTTGGGAGTGTGCTGTCCGTCACTCCACTCAATGTACACATATTTCGACCAATGTTTCCTCCATATTTTACAGAACTCCAAGCTGCACTACTCACTTAAAACAATTTACGAAAGGAAAGTATCCCCGATATAGAAATGATTGTGTGTAATCAATATTTTGCTCCCAAGCGAAGATTAGAAAAGATTGTCAGAAGTAAACAAAAGGAAAGGATTCCGTTCTTGTCAAATATTTCTGTGTACGATAAATCGCAATTTTGCACCAATTTCACTTCCTAGGCAGCTTTCACTTTGATATACGAGGAAGGCCCTTCATAAAATAGTAACATCAAAATTTACTGACCTCGAGACTCGGCGGTGCAGTAAAGTGTAGAACAACACTCCCCCCACCCACCCCCGCCCCAAAAAAGCAGTGAATATCTTGTCTTATAAAACAACATTATAAAGTAGTAATATGTGACACTGCTCACAAAAAAACAGAAATACCATAGTGTTTGTCTCTTCAAAGCATTAAGCCATGTTCATTCCGAATGACCTGTGCTCAAAAGAAAAGCTACGAAATAATACTGTGCGTATAAATGAAGCCTGTATTCAGAAGTACACTACTGGCCATTGAAATTGCTACACCAAGAAGGAATGCAGATGATAAACGGGTATTCATTGGACAAATATATTATACTAGAACTGACATGTGATTACATTTCACGCAATTTGGGTGCATAGATCCTGGAAATCAGTACCCAGAACAACCACCTCTGGCCGTAATAATAGTCTTGATACGCCTGGGCATTGAGTCAGACAGAGCTTGGATGGCGTGTACAGATACAGCTGCCCACGTAGCTTCAACACGATACCACAGTTCATCAAGAGTATCGCCTGGCGTATTGTGACGAGCCAGTTGCTCGGCCACCATTGACCAGACGTTTTCAATTGGTGAGAGATCTGGAGAATGTGCAACTGCAACATGCGGTCGTGCATTATCCTGCTGAAATGTAGGGTTTCGCCGGGATCGAATGAAGGGTAGAGCCACGGGTCGCAACACATCTGAAATGTAACGTCCACTGTTCAAAGTGCCGTCAATGCGAACAAGAGGTCACCGAGGCATGTAACCAATGGCACCCCGTACAATCACGCCGGGATGACGAGTACACGCTTCCAATGTGCGTTCACCGCGATATCCCCAAACACGGATGCGACCATCATGATGCTGTAAACAGAACCTGGATTCATCCGAAAAAATGACATTCGTGACGTTTTGCCATTCGTCTGTGATGCAGCGTCAAGGGTAACCGCAGCCATGATCTCCGAGCCGATAGTCCATTCTGCTGCAAACGTAGTCGAACTGTTCGTGCAGATGGTTGTTGTCTTGCAAACGTCCCCACCTGTTGACTCAGGGATTGAGACGTGGCTGCACAATCCGTCACAGCCATGCGGATAAGATGCCTGTCATCTCGACTGCTAGTGACACGAGGTCGATGGGATCCAGCACGGAGTTCCGTACTACCTTCCTGAACCCACCGATTCCATATTCTGTTAACAGTCATTGGATCTCGACCAACACGAGCAGCAATGTCGCGATACGATAAACCGGAATCGCGATAGGCTACAATCCGACCTTTATCAAAGTCGGAAACGTGATGGTATGCATTTATCCTCCTTACACGAGGCATCACAACAACCTTTGACCAGGCAACGCCGGTCAACTGCCGTTTGTGTATGAGGTATCGGTTGGAAACTTTCCTCATGTGAGCACGTTGTAGGTCTCGCCACCGGCGCCAACCTTGTGTGAATGCTCTGAAAAGCTAATCATTTGCATATCACAGCAACTTCTTCCTGTCGGTTAAATTTCGTGTCTGTAGCACGTCATCTTCTTGGTGTAGCCATTTTAATGGCCAGTAGTGTAATAACCAGAGGCCTGAGTACAACTATCCCACTCTTTCACGAGCCGAAGGATTCCCTGTTCCCAGAATTCCTCCGCTGTGTCCTTCAGTTCTTCGTTGGTGTTGATCCCCTTCCCTTTGAGATGGTTTCTTAGTGAACCAAACACATGGAAGCTGTAGAGAGACATTCCTGGACTATAGAGTGGATGCTCCAGTTGCCCCCACTTGAACTCGGCCGTACATTCTATATGAGCTTGGAGTGGTGTGGACGCGAGTTATCGTGGAGCAGAACCGCTTCCTCCGTGGGCATCTCAGGCCGTTTACTCTTGATAGACGTACATAGGCTACGAAGTGTCTCGCAGTACACCTCACTGTCAATGGTTTTTTCGTGCTCCGGAATTCGATGAGTATCGAACACCGGGCGCCGAAAAAGTCGGTGAAAATCATTTTGTCTGCTGAGAGCACAGCCTTGAGTTTTCTCGTCTGAGAGGACGCCGCATGGTGCATTCGTGCCCCTAGATGTCTCACCACGTTATTCCAAAGCGGCAGGTGCAAATTCAACCAGGATGGGTGTTACTATGTTCCGTACATTTCCTTTTGAACACTCGTTACATATATTGACGCTGGATAATAACTTAGCTCATAAGGTTTTAAAGCAGTCGGCAATATAACCCTTTTTGGTAGGCCCCCGCTGATTCATGTGCGGTGTATAACTTTTATTGGCGTTCAGGGCCAACTGGCACACCTACACCTGTCGTAGATCCTCTTCAATATCATCATTTACAGTGAAAACTGACATGAATGAAAGTATATAATAGTAAACGAAAACGTTCCAGTAAGTATGGGTCCCTCGAAATTGGATGCACTTGCCTGTGGAGTGAGTTACCATAGTGATAGGTCACGTAATTACAATACAGCAAGCCATCAGCCTGTTGACTCACCGGTGGAGAGATTGCAGCCGATCCATGTCATACCCCACGCCACATTACTCCAGCTGTTGCTGAATGTGTAGCGAGTAAGTTGTTTGCAGACGTTACGCAGTGTGTGTCACGTTTCTGTGAAGTCGGGACAGACAGAGAGAGAGCATGCTTGTGTGCATGCGTGTGTGTTTGCACTTACATAATTTTCATAAATAATCAAATACTTTTCAACATTCGACCATTTCATGTGATGCTTATGTAATTTGTTTATGTGTAAATCCTTTAGTATAAGTGAAAACTTCCGAATACGGTGCAAAAATAATTATCATACTTCTGAACATGGTCGACCATATGTACTGTTTGGTCTGTTTAGTTTTAGATGGTAAATACTTTAGTGATTCACTGTTTCA
Source organism: Schistocerca americana (assembly GCF_021461395.2). Classification (NCBI taxonomy): domain Eukaryota; kingdom Metazoa; phylum Arthropoda; class Insecta; order Orthoptera; family Acrididae; genus Schistocerca; species Schistocerca americana. The sequence continues at coordinate 786,626,951 of NC_060122.1, read as the reverse complement.
CATTAATAGGCGCTGAAAAATTTCCTCTCCACCACCGTCTGCTTGTGAATTTGGTGGATTATATACTATGTGATCAAAAGTATCCGGACACGCCCAAAAACGTACATTTTTCACATTAGGTGCATTTGCTGTCACCTACTGCCAGGTACTCCGTATCACCGACCGCTCCATGGAACTCACGGACTTCGAAAGTGGTCAGGTGATTGGGTGTCACTTGTGTCATACGTCTGGACGCGAGATTTCCACACTCCTGCGCCGGCCGCGGTGGTCGAGCGGTTCTAGGCGCTTCAGTCTGGAACTGCGTGACTGCTACGGTCCCAGGTTCGAATCCTGCCTCGTGCATGGATGTGTATGATGTCCTTAGGCTAGTTAGGTTGAAGTACTTCTAAGTTCTAGGGGACTGATGACCTCCGATGTTAAGTCCTATAGTGCTTAGAGCCAATTTACACACTCCTAAACATCCCAAGGTCCACTGTTTCCGATGTGATAGTGAAGTGGAAACGTGAAGAGACACGTACAGCACAAAAGCGTAGAGGCCGACCTCGTCTGTTCACTGACAGATACTGCCGACTGTTGAAGACGGTCGTAATGTGTAATAGGCAGACATCTATCCAGACCATCACACAGGAATTCGAAATTGCATCAGGATCCACTGCAAGTACTATGACAGTTAGGGGGGAGATGAGAAAAATTGGATTTCATTGTCGACCGGCTGTTCATAAGTTACACATCACGCCGGTAAATGCCAAACGCCGCCTCGCTTGGTGTAACGAGCGTAAACATTCGTCGGTTGAACAGTGGAAAAACGTTGTGTGGAGTGACGAATCACGGTACACAATGTGGCGATCAGATGGCAGGGTGTGGGTATGGCGAATGCCCGGTAAATGTCATCTACCAGCGTGTGTAATGCCAACAGTAAAATTCGGAGGCAGTGGTGTTACGGTGTGGTCGTGTTTTTCATGGGGAGAGGGGGGGGGGGTGCACCCCTTTTTGTTTTGCGTGGCACTATCACAGCACAGGCCTACAGGCCTACGTTGATGTTCTAGGCACTTTCTTGATTTCCACTGTTGACCAATTCGCGGATGGTGATTGCATCTTTCAACACGATCGAGCACCTGTTCATAATGCACGGCCTGCCGTGAAGTGGCTACACGACAATAACATCCCTGTAATGGACTGGCCTGCACTGAGTCCTAACCTGAACCCTATAGAACACCTTTGGGATGTTTTGGAACGACGCCTTCGTGCCAGGCCTCACCTCTCCTCAGTGCAGCACTCCGTGAAGAATGGACTGCCATTCCCCAAAAAACCTTACAGCACCTGACTGAACGTATGCCTGCGAAAGTGGAAGCTGTCATAAAGGCTAAGGGTGGGCTAACACCATACTGAATTCCAGCGTTACCGATTGAGGGCGCCACGAACTTGTGAGTCATTTTCAGCCAGGTCTCCAAATACTTTTGATCACATAGTGTAGATACCGTTCGGCTGTTCCATTTTGCATTTTTGTTTAAATTTTCACTATCGCCATGATTGTATTTTAAGTTTCTCCTTACGGCCATTTAGTGTTTTTAAATTTCCCGCCGGTCCATTTTAGATGTTTTTGGCGACTACAGCATCGTGTAGTGGCAGAAACTTGAACAGCGGACCAGAACTTACATAGTATTCCTACTGTCACTGCATGGGAGTTTTCCGAAGCGAATGACCGTTTGAAAGAGATAAGGCGGAACATGGCGATGAGGCCATCAATATGGCAACAGAAAATAGCCACGACTTACACTGAAAAGCTTAAACATTATGACCATCTGTTTAATGGCGTCTTGCACCATCTTTGAAGTGCAGTAGCCGAGCGGTTCTAGGAGCTGCGGTGTGGAACCGCGCGACCGCTACGGTCGCAGGTTAGAATCCTGCCAGGGGCATGGATGTGTGTGATGTCCTTAGGATAGTTAGCTTTAAGTAGTTCTAAGTTCTAGGGGACTGATGACCAAAGAAGTTAAGTCCCATAGAGCTTAAAGCCATTTAAACCATTTTTGCACTCAAGGAACGCACAAACACACTGTAAGCAAACATAACAACTTGGTACCTAGCAATTACATCTACATCTACGTCATACTCCGCAAGCCACCTAACGGTGTGTGGCGGAGGGTACTTTCGGTACCACTATCTGATCCCTCCAGTCCCTTCAACCTTGTTCCACTCGCGAATAGTGCGTGGGCAGAATGATTGTCGATAAGCCTCTGTACTGGCTCTAATTTTTCGAATTTTCTCCCCGTGGCCAATACGCGAGATGTATGTGGGGGAAGTAGGCCTAATATGTTGTCAGACTCCCTCTGAAAAGTGCTGTTCCGAAATTTCAATAGTAAATCTCTCCGTGATGCACAACCCCTCTCTTGTAACGTCTGCGAGTGGAGTTTGTTTAGGATCTCCGTAATGTTCTTTCGCCAGGTAAGCGATCCCGTGACGAAACGCGCCGCTCTTCGTTGGATCTTCTCTATCTCCTCTACCTGTCCTACCTGATAGGGATCCCAGATATATGAACAATACTCAAGAATCGGGCGAACAAGCGCCTCATAAGCCACTTCTTTCGTCGATGAGTTACATTTCCTTAAGATCCTTCCGATCTGAGTCTGGTATCTGCTTTTTCCACTTTCGGTTTTATTGTGGTCGTTCCACTTGAGGTCGCTCTGGATAGCTAGGCCTAGATATTTTACGGCAGACGCTGTCTCCAGCTGTTTGTCATCAATATCGTAGCTGTACAGTAGTGGATTTCTTTTCCTATGTATTCACAGTACGTTACATTTCTTTACGTTCACGGTCAACTGCCAGAGCCGGCACCATTCATCAATTCTGCAAATTCTTCTGGCGTTGCTACTTTGCTATAAACTACTGCATCTTCTGCGAATAGCCTTAAAGAGCATCCGACGCTTTCTACTAAATTATATATTGTTAGCAGCAACGCTCCTATCACGCTTCCTGTGGTAATCTGTCGTTTTTGTTCCGTTAAGAGCGACATGTTGAGTTCTATCTACGAGAAAGTCTTGAATCCAATCGCAGGTCTGCTCCGATACTCCGTAATCTCGTATTTTTTTTTTATTAAATGGCAATGCGGAACTGTGTCAAATGCCTTACTGAAATCAAGGCCTTAGCCGGCCGGAGTGGCCGAGCGGTTCTAGGTGCTACAGTCTGGAACCGCGAGACCGCTACGGTCGCAGGTTCGAATCCTGCCTCGGGCATGGATGTGTGTGATGTCCTTAGGTTAGTTAGGTTTAAGTAGTTCTAAGTTCTAGGGAACTGATGACCTGAGCAGTTAAGTCCCATAGTGCTCAGAGCCATTTGAATCATTTTTGAAATCAAGGAACACGGCATCAACCTGAGCACCGTTGTCCACCGTATGGAGGAACAGAGCGAGCTGAGTTTCGCAGGGTCTCTGTTTATGAAATTTATGTTGATTATTGTGGAGGAAATGTTCATTTTCAAAAAATCTGACAATTCTTGAGCGTATAACATGTTCCATAATTCTACAAGAGAGTGACGTCAACGACATACGTCTATAAATGCGTGGATCTGTCTTACGGCCCGTCTTAAAAACGGGGATGACCTGCGCTTTTTTACAATCGTTAGATACCTTTCGTTGCTCATGCGATCTACGATAAATTGCGGCTAGAAGGGGAACAAGCTCTTTAGCGTAATCTTTATAGAATCTTGTAGGTATCTCATCTGGTCCTGACGGCTTTCCATAACTAAGAGATAGTAGCTGCTTTTGAATTCTGCGATCGGTTATCTCAGTATCTGCCATGCGATTCTTTTAAATTATGAGCCAGTGGCGCAGTGGTGGCGGCAGAAGTGTTCCATCGGCTTCGGATCATCGAACTTAATGGTCAAGACATGGGATCACTATGCCACCGCTGTATCAGAATGATGCCTGCGTCGTCCAGGATGTTATCTGACATGTGGTCTGTAACAACGTACATGTAGTCAACATCTGGTATGGTGCTTTCGATTACTACCACAAGTCCTATGGAAGCCCAGGTGAATGTCCTCCCACAGCAGAAAACTGTCCTCAATGGCGTGCATTCATTGCCTAGTGCGTATATCGACTATCCATACCCCTCTATGACGGTATGTCCACACAAGACCACCGATCAGATGTAACAAGAAAAGTGATTCATCCTACCATGTGCTCGGTTCCGTAGTTTCTTGGTAAAAAGTTCTACGATCTCCTGTCCACTGAAATTGCAGTTAACGATGTAGTTGGGGCAACGCTGGAACATGTAGGTGTCGTCTGATGAAGAGTGTCATGCTCAGCAGTATGCGCTGATTACCGTGTTCCAAAACGGTTACGCCTGTACCAGCACTGTACACACTGCCGTCCATCCAACTTCACACAGCATGCACGCCTCCAAATTCGACGTTCTATGATAAGCCTTGGACATCCTACACTGTCGCCGACTCTTCATTTCACCATCCTCCAGCTACTTTCCATAGATGCTCACAACTGAATCACATGAACAGCAGACCATTTCCGTGAAGCTCGTTCCAGGACAGCGGGCCGTAATAGCTGCACTTTGTCAAAGTCGCTTTGACAGTGGATCTCCCAATCTGCTAGGATGATTCCCCCTTCAGCTGTGATCCGCGTATACAGGGTGCAACGCGTGTGAGTGCAGACATTTTTCTATTTGGTTTCTTAATATGTACACATATCATTGTATTGGTTGTTTCTTCTCTACCTCGAACAGTCTTTCTACAAACACGTCTCAAACTTTACAACCTGATGTTTTCTGTACTGTCGTAACTACACATCTAATTGGACTACTCCTTTCAGTATATACTAAACGTTTTGCATCCATTCGTCAACATTTCAGCACCTCACCTGCTGCCCAGGGGAAAACAAGCATTAATAGCTTGTTTGTGGCACGCGTACATGGAGGTACTACTCAACCTTAAAACACACGACTTGTGATATTTATAATTATTAGTCTGCAAATGGCGTAAATAATGATGTAATGTTCCTCAGTACACCGGCCTCAGTCACCAACAAAATTATCTGCAATTATAGTCATTAAACCCGGTATACTTTCCCAAAAACGTCACTTACTACCTGTAACGCTACATGACGCTATACGCTCTCGCAATGAATCTGTCGTACTGTAACATATGGGAGTTTCAGCACAAAAGCACGAGATGTAATACATATTTAATTGTATAATTTCAATAGATGTAAGTACAACAAATGGATTTTTGTGTCAAGAGATTGATGGGTCGTATATACGAGATGCGGCCATATTGGTTGTGGCGGACTCTTGTACACGCTTGATGAAACATAACATCAGTAAGAGGGACTTGGCTTATGTGCAACCCATTAGTCCCATCTAAATATCTTCATATTTTCGCTGCGCATTGATTACTGTACTAAATTTTGGGTGTGCAGCCGCAGAAATTCCATGTCTTCATCAATATTTCAACAGCATACCACTCGGCCTTGTTCAGGGGGAGTCAAAACACCAACGCTAAATATTTTGTCTTTTCTCAATATTGTTACTTCAATTCCCCACAACGGGGAAGGGCTGGCAGCGGATAAAAACCGCTCTTCAGCCAAAGGTTACACAAACTGTATTCAGGAATGATTAAAATATATAAAAGGTGACAACAACATATGATTTTGTAAAAAAAATACTTACTGGGTGGTATTGGCAATTTTTACATAAAAACAAGTGACAATAACCAAGGATTTTGCGAAATACAAATAGGTGGAAAGTATTGACAGTTTTTAAAACTCGTTTTATGATTTCGTATTATAGTTAAAATATAGTCACTGGTGAATGTGAATGATGTCATAGTGGAATGATAATACTAGGTGACACATGAAAGAAGTTGGATGATGAAGGTGCAATGAAGAATATAGCTGTGGGGCCCTGCAGGTTCGTAGGTAGCGACTAAAAGTCAGGAAGATGGATCAAGGAGGAAGGAGAAAATGGGAGGATAGTGTCAGGTGGAGCGTTGTGATTAGGGTTGGAAAGATGGGTATACGCTGGGGAGTGACAATTGGTTAAAATTCCGGCGGGTCAAGATGGGTAAGCATGTACCTGCATGGACGGTGGAACATGGATGTAGCACCGCACCAGCGTACCTGGATTGGTTACTAGTGAGTGGGAAATTGGGTGCTGGGACTGGTTTTCGCGAGTTATGTATCGGATCCGAAGGTGCTCTAGGAAGAGAAGAAGGTGTGAGACGTGAATGAGTCGGTACAGAGCGCAGCTTGGAGAAGGTAGGCGGATGTAAAAGGCGAAGCGGAGTGCGTGTCTTACCAGGATTTCAAGGGACTTATAGAATTTAGGCGAAGCTGACATCCAGGCAACACTGTCGGTCAGATTGGGGCGGGTAAGGGATTTGTAGGTGATGATAATAGTATAAGGACGTAGAACCCAGATGTGCGCTGTTAGCTGTTTCAGCTGTTATGGTCGGTTTCGGGCTTTGTGTTAGATGGTGAGGAGGTATGCGTTCCATGTTAGTTTTCTGTGGAGAGTAAGTCCTAAATACTTTAATGTGTTAGTCAGAGGGATGAGTTGGTTGCATATGGAGAGATGGAAGTCTGGACTACAGAAAAACCGAGTGGTGCGGCCAAAGATAGCGGCTTGGCTTTTCTGTGGTAGAACTTGAAGTATCCACATATTACACCACTCGAGTAGGAGATTCGAGTGACATTTGAGCGAGGTGTGGGAGAGTCGAAGGGTGTGAAGAGTGGCTAGGTAAGTGGTTTCCTCAGCACATTGCAGAAGGTACTTAGGGAGTGGCGGTTTGAGAATGTCTACAGTTCAGTGGAGTAAACGAGGAGTGAAAGGACAGAGCCTTCAGGCACACGTGCAGTTGGGTGAAAGATGCGAAAGCAGGCGTGATTCACTGTGACATTTGTAGGACGGTGTTGAAGGAAGGACACTAAAGGCGGACTTACTTCACTGAGAGTGCATAGGTTTGTAACTTGAAGAGTACTCCAGAATGCCATATCCGGTCGAAGGCTTTTTGGATATTAAAGGAGCAAATATGGTGGAGTTCCGTTCATTCAGTTGATGGGAAATTAAATGGGTAAGATAAAGAAGTTGGTCGTCGATAGAACAGCTGTGAGGAAAGCCATGTTGGGAATGGTAGATGTATTGCAAGCTGCTGATGGATTCGTTGGGTACGAATGGTTTCAAAGATTTTGCTGAAAACTGGCGTGGGGTTGATAGTGCGACGGAGCGGAAAATAAAGAAGTGTGGTTGCAGAGTTCACACGAATGTGCATATACAAATGTTAGTTATAAATGTTAACGCAAATTTTGGCTCTCATGTTTATCTCAGAGGATGATTTCCACACTTGGTGCATTAGCATACTGTTCCACACCCGCCCATTAGTTATAGTTTTTTGAATTAATTATTTACTCAGACATGAGTACAGTTCATGCTAGGGAAAAAAATTAGACGATCATGAAAGCAAAATCATTTTTTCACGAAACAGTTCAATCACTATTTATTGGCATTGTCCTTTTCCTTCACACAATGAAATTAGCACTGGTGAGACGGTTTACAGTCTTACTTTAATAATAGTTTGGCTCTGTGCCCCCAATAGCAGTAATGCAGGCTGCTACAAACGAAAATTACTCAATCAAGCCGGCTGCGGCGGTCTAGCGGTTCTAGGCGCTCAGTCCGGAACCGCGCGATTGCTACGGTCGCAGGTTCGAATCCTGCCAAGGGCATGGATGTGTGTGATGTCCTTAGGTTAGTTAGGTTTAAGTAGTTCTAAGTTCTAGGGGACTGATGACCACAGATGTTAAGTCCCATAGTGCTCAGAGCCATTTGAACCATTTTTTTTTTTACTCAATCAATTTGAACAGAACCACAAGTCCCACTGTCCTCTTTGTTCTAGCAGGTTTGGCGCGAAATCACAGATCACCACATGTTCACTTACGCCGATGTATACCTCGTAATTCATACTCACACAAATAGTCGTAGCACTTCCGGTTGACAAAATATATGCTTGCATACTTGCACTATTAAACAATACTCTTTGCCGAAATAAATCGGCAAGAAAAAAAATTCTCAAACGACCACATGGGCCACCCTCAAGTGGGGCGCGCTCGCCACCCACCCTCCAAAACGACTGACCCCTGGTCAAGATGGCCGCTCGCTTATATAGGCTCGGACGTCAACCCCCCCCCCCCCCTCGCCCCTGATTATGCAAGTACCAATCTCACCAGTTAAGGTTACAAATTTTGATACATACATCCCTCGACAGAAATAAGTACACCATCGGAAAAGCACTAAAAAGTACATCTTATTTACTATGTTACATTAATTTCTAGGATTATCCTATCGCCCGTAAATCAAGTTTTAGTTTATCCAAAGTTTCGCCACTTAGCGCAAATTTGTTTGTTTACATCTGTGCTGCAAAGTTTTCACATAGAACTGCATTTTTAGACGTAATCTATAGCGATCTACACATTGCGACGGAGGCATCTCACCGACCGTTGCAAATCTCGCGCAGGTGTGCCACGCGCTTCCGCGATTCGCGCACCATGTAGCGCGCTCGCTCTCCGCAAAGCAATCCTTGCATACTAGAAATATTCATCTAGTAACGGAGGTTTGTACCGTGACAATAGGTCGATATTATAAGATCTGCGAGTGTTTTTCTAAAGCATTAGCTTCATCCTTTTAAACCCTCCGATTGAACCACTTCGCATGCGGCCACAAATACACAGGAGCCAGAAACGTTGATCTGAAGCAAAGATGTATGCGTCAGTTGAGCCTGTGGGTACCTCGACCAGCCACGCTGGGAAGTCGACGAATCATTATGTGCTGCACTGTGTCGACACCTTTGAAACTTTATTAAAGAGAGCGCCTCATTTCGCAGCCTGTCCAAGCTGAAACCGTTATCTCTATCAATTAAATTCTTTACTAGACGAGTTTCTTCTGTTACTTTCACAACAGAGACTAATATGAAGTCGACGCTAGAATTTCGGTATTTTTGTACAGCATAGAGTGACCAGTGTCGTATCGTTGTTACTTTAATTTGTGGTGTATGCGGAACTGATAGACAAGACCATAAAAGTGGGTTAAAACTGTCAGCTGTCTGGGGAAGTTAACCTTGCATTACTGACCAACTATTTCACCAGGTATCCAGTCTAGCTTACCAAATTCCCAACCAGACTAACATTAATTATAATCTTTTAATAGTCATACGACAACCTGTGATACATATATAAAAGATAATTTAAATAAAAAGAAATAAATCAATTTATATTTGGAAATTTATTTTAACATTAATCATTGAAATTTCAGCATATTAAACTAAACTGGTGCCTTATTTAGGATTGTGAAAATGTGAGTTTGTAATCTTACGGAACACATCAAATATGGAGCCAAGATTGGAAGACTGCATACAACACTGCATTCATAAAATAACACACGAAGAACGTTGAAAAATATGCAAGAAGAAATTAACCACAACCAACCGCCGCCTATACAAGTGCTGTCAACGAACTTCGAAGCTGGTCACGCAAGGTTCTGCTTACATCCTCTACACATGTTAAACGGGCGCAAAGACAAGTATACACATATTTCTAATTAGGTATACGCCGTGCTTCGCAACGAAATTTAAAGAACGGCATTTGCATACCGTCGCATGTTAGGATTCGTATGCGCAGCTGGTGGTCGCTGCGGTAGTGTTCTCGCTTCCCGCGCACGGTGTTCCCGGTTAGATTCCCGTCGGGGTCAGGGATTTTCCCTGCCTCGAGATGACTGGGTGTTGTTGTGTCGTCTTCATCATCATCATTCATCCCCTTTACGGGCGGAGAAAGGCAATGGCAACCCACCTCCGTTAGGACCTTAGCCAGTCGGCGGTGCGGGTCTCCCGCATCGTCCCCTACGCTCCTCGGAGTATGGGACCTCATCATGATAATCATCATCATCCCAGTCGATAAAAAAGGAATCCTTATAGAATCACTTTGTCAATAAATTCATTTTTTCCATCCAAGAAGTCAAATGTGAAAAAACCTATCAAAGAAGCAAAGCAATTTCGTTAAATTTTTAATACTTAAACCGAAATCAGAAAATCCGTATATCCTAGCCAAGCAAATTCAATGTTAGCTTGTATTCGCAAAGATAAGATTGCGGCGCTTAAGTCTGTCGCTCCCATAAACTTCCGATGATAATTCTGTCACTGCGGTAAAAAGCTAACAGCTACATTTATTTGTTCTTTTGTATAGGCCTACTACACCGTCACTAAGTTAAACCTCCAAACTACTAAGCTGAGCAAACTCCTAAAAATTTAAATTATGGTGTCCCTTTTTTCGGCAAATTTTGATAAAATAAAGCGTATATTTTGTCCCAGTGTACGCTTGACTTACCTCTGAAAACCCCATGAAACTTCGTCTAGCCGTTTTGGAGATTTGCATGTTCGTGCAGTTAAACAAACAGACACGACGATTTTAGATAAAATTTAAATTACGATATTTTTTTTTCGTTATCCAATTTTGATCAAATAACGCCTGTATGTTGCCCCAAGCTATGGTTAACTTACCTGTCAAAACCCCACGATAATTCGTTTGTTAGTTTTGGAGATTACCGTGTTCAAACAAACAGACAGGTACGACCGTTTTACAGTTTTTTTAAGTAGAGGTACACACTGGTGTCCAAAATTAAAGCAGCAAACCGCTATTTCCCCGTTCTGCGTCTAATTTACGATGTAATCATACAAACTGTCAACAGAAGTCCGTACGAACGTGTTCTGCACGGAAGGTGACATTCCAGTTACCGGACAACCACGCCAACGATGACGTCATGGCACCTGTCAAACAGGGTACTGTTTACTTGGTAGTCCTACATCCTCAATCGCTGTCTACACAGTCACAGATGATGCACAAAGGAGATTCTTACCAGATTCTCTGCTCTGGAGGGCCATAGGAAAAATGTAAGCTGGACGGTCGCAAACTGATGTGGTCCGATGGTTTAACGTGAATCATTCTGTTGTTTCTCGGATGTGGCGACAGTTTATAGAGACCGAAACTGTATCCCGAAGGCCAGAGTATAGCCGACCACATGTGACGTCAGAAAGAGAGACCGTTATTTGGCTATAAGGGCACGACGCTACCGCCGTAGTACTGCACGGCAACTGGCATCTGACTTGGCAGCATCCAATGGACGTGTTGTAAAGAGGCAAATGGTGTACAGAAGGCTTCAGCAGAGTGGACTTTGTGGTCGAAGCCCTGCTGTATGTGTACCTCCGATGCGTCTCCACAGATGTGAAAGCCTAGAATGGAGTTATGGACAAGCCAAGTGGAATGTCGAACAGCGGGTCAATGTTCTTTTTGCAGATGAGACCCAATTTCGTTTGGAGAGTGATCCTCGGTGGATTCGCATCTGAAGAAACACAATTTCTGGACCCGAACATTCTGGAAAGAGACCAATATTGAGGAGGATCCCTAACGGTGTGGGCAGGGGTTATGTTAACCACACGAACAGCTCTTCACGAGATTTGGCGAGGCTTAACTGCTGTCAGGTATCGAGAAGAGATCTTGAGACCTCATGTGCAGTTGTTGCGAGGTGCTATGGGCCCAGACTTCTTACTGATGGGCGATAATGCTCGACCTCATAAAGCACGGGTGGTTAACGTTGTCTTGGAAATGAAAGATATTGCGCCCATGGCGGGGCCTGCTCGCTCTCCCGATTTGAATCCCTTAGAGAATATCTAGGACGCACGGGGAGGCGGGTAGCACCAATCACTCTACAAGACTTGCGACCAGCTCTTCAGGGGGAAAGGGCGTTATTGTCTCAACATGAGATTCGCAACATCATTCACAGCACGCCCCGTCGTTGTCACACCTGTATTGCTGTCAGAGGTGGTCACACTGAGGGCATTAACCAGTTGTCAGAATGTGTTTCCAAATTCGTTAAGTTGGAAAAAAACGAAGAACATTTTTGTCTACAGCTATGCGCAGTTGTTTACGTTCTGTATTCTTTACATTATTTCTGGTTTACTATCACCTGTATATACTGTTTCGTGACAAAATAAGCGCAGTCTTCCAAAATTTCTTCTTCTTCTTCTTCTTGCGTTACGGCCTCTGTTGGACCACGGGTAGCCCCTTCGTGGACTGCATTTTCCTCTTCTTCTCCCAGAACCTCTTCATCTTGTAACAACAACAACGCTGTACTATTATACAAATAATATTTTCTTCTGATTTTTCGATAAATTAGTGTAATCGATGTTCCGATTTTATTTCTTTTTTTTTTTTTTTTTTGTTTCATGCCATTATGTTAAAGAAACTGTAAACAATTTTCAATGTGAATATTAATGTTTATGTCAAATTTCAAGCAATATTGTAATAGAATTGAAGTGTAAGAAACGTTGAATCTATTGTAACATGTTTAAAATTGTAATTGTGCGTCTGGTCCATACTTAGGCAATTTGTAATGATATGTAGACTGCAAAGCCTCTGGTGAATACCCTGTCTGTAGGGGAGCGGTAAAAGGTGGATGGCAGGTGAGCGCGGGAAAATTCACACGGGCGCTGCACGACATAACGGGCTCAGCAGAGTAGTCGGAGTTGGGCATTGGTCTGAGCAACACGTTCTGAATCGAGGAGGCTCTCCTGGAAGACGTAGTTTCATTGAGCCTCGGATATGCCGTTCCGACGCCTATACAGCATGGCAAAATTCCATAGGCACTAAATGGAAAAGTATTGCGACGCTATGAAGAAGTAAAGTGCCAATACATCAAGAGCCATTGCTGTGGTTGTATGTGTGTTCCGTGCCTCGCCATCTCGCCGCCCGCCAACCACCGCATCGATACGAACAGGTTGAAACTTTTAGTACTGTATTCGTGTGGACCAGTGTTACTTTTGTTCCATACTGTTCAATAACAACTTAAATGTTACCAGAACTGTCCTATAATTTAATTATCCTCACAACTAACCTAGCCAGGGTAATTTCCAAATGTTGTGCAATCCGAGTGTCCCGAAATGAAGAATTAAAGTTTATGTTAATAATAATTACCTGCAGACCTAGCTATGATAGAATGATGTTTAAAGAACTTTTTTGATAATGAACTAATAGACGAATAACAAAGGTCTGACAAAGTTGGAAGATAATTTTGATGTTGATTTAGTAGTGAAGTTTAATCATTTTGAGACAGATATAATGGTATTTAAATGAGCAGGAAATAAAATGAAAAGAGTAGTAACTAATATATTGGAAATCTTGAGCACATAATGATTTCAGTAATCGAATTTTTTTTCACAGTGATCATAACAGTTTCAGCCCCCCCCCCCCCCTCTTTTTTATTCATTTGAATTCTGAAGTGTTCTAGACTGATTTGATCAGAAAAGTTAAAGTCAATATAAAAAACCAAAATTTATCAGTGTTTTACCTTTATCAAAATTGACATTGTGTGTGTGATTCGAAAGTGCTATTTCTAGGGTAACCTATGCCCGATTTTAATCAGATCAATAGACAGTACGAAGTTTTGTAGTAAACATTATAGTGTAGTGTTATGTATTTATGGTTTATCCCTATCAGTACAGAAAGTGAAATTATCAGTTCAATAGATTTTCTGGTTCTAAAATTTACCATATTATGCTGTGTTACTACGTGTTGTTTTGCTTGAACGTACATCAACTTGTACAGGGAAGAAACTCAGTTAATGCCTAATTAGGCTGGCGACCGTATTATTAACAAATTGGTAGCATCTTCTGTGTTGTTTCTTGTCCGTCCTGACGTGTAGTTGCATTTCGGACTTGCTTGACGTATCATTGTTATTACAGAGTGGGTGTAAGTCTGATTTGCCTCCATTCAGGTACACGCGGTCAATTTCTATACAAAAATCCTTTCTCATAAGGTGAAGCCCGTCAACTTACTATAGTACAGGCTTTAATGAGTATCGTGTGCCCAGCCCTAGTGCAGCGTTGCAATCTCTCTTATCTTCTCTCCCGCTCTTCTTCCGAGATCTTCAGTTTCCGTTTCTCTTGTCGACTCCACTGGTGACACTCTAATCTTTTCCTGTATTCTTCTCTGTCATTGATCTCCGGCATATTGTTCAGTGCATATTTGTTCCTCCAATTTTCCTTTCCCTCGACCTTGATCCCCAATTCCTATCAGTTCTTCCGAAGTTCAACAACCCACTTGGTTCCTGTCTTTCCCCTTGTCCTCCCTGTTGTTTCCCACACTCTCTTCGTCATTCTGGCCATACTCATCCTAACTACATGTCCAGCAAACCTTGCCCTTTAGAGTCTGATTTCCCCGGATATTGTTCTCATGTTCCGGTACAATTCTTCCCTAGGTCTTCGCATCCACCTCTCTCCACCTCTTTTGGCACCTAGTAGTTTTCTCAGTATTTTTCTCTCTTCTTTCTCTAGTTGTTCTGCCCCACTTCTTCCTAGTGTCATCGTCTCAGCAGCATATAATACTGCATTCCTCACCGTTGCCTTGTAGTGGCTTGTCTTTGCCTCTGTGGATATATTCTTTTTATTGTATATCTCTCTCGTCATGCAGAAGGCTCACCTCATCTTCTTTATCCTACCTGTTATTCCCTCCTTGCTCCTGTTCCTTCCTGTTATAATTTCTCCCAGGTATTTAAATTTGTCCACCATTTGCACAGTGCCTTCCGGTGTTTCCCAGTCTGCAGTGGCATTTAATGTCTTTGTCTTGTTATAGGCGATCCTCAGTCCCACCTTTCTGGCTACCTTGCTGTAGTTGTCGAGTTGTGTCTTTGCGTCTTCTTCCGTCTCACTTACTATTGCTATGTCGTCTACAAACGCTAGGCAGTCCACTTGAGCACTGTTGTCCTTTTTGTCCCCCACATGGGTCTTTGGTATTCCCATTTCCTCGTTTATTGCACTCCACTGCCTGATCACTTCGTCCAGTGCTATATTGAACAACAATGGTGACAATCCATCTCCCTGTTTAACACCAGTCTTGATCTCAAATTCTCCTGACAGTGCTCCTCTGCATCTCACCCTTGCTTTTGTGTGTGTCAGAAATTCTTTTATGTGTTCTTGTGTAGTTCCATGAGGTCCTCTGTGATCAGGATCCTAACAACAGTCAGTCTGTCGATGGAGTCATATTTCCGGTTATTGCTTTAATTTTGGACACCGGTGTAGATATACATTCTCAATTTCACGTTAAGTCGAAAACAAACTCGCTGTTACATCTACATCTACATCTACATACATACTCCGCAATCCACCATAAGGTGCGTGGCGGAGGGTACCTCATACCACAAATAGCATCTTCTCTCCCTGTTCCACTCCCAAACAGAACGAGGGAAAAATGACTGTCTATATGCCTCTGTACGAGCCCTAATCTCTCTTATCTTATCTTTGTGGTCTTTCCGCGAAATGTAAGTTTGCGGCAGTAAAATTGTACTGCAGTCAGCCTCAAATGCTGGTTCTCTAAATTTCCTCAGAAGCGATTCACGAAAAGAACGCCTCCTTTCCTCTAGAGACTCCCACCCGAGTTCCTGAAGCATTTCCGTAACACTCGCGTGATGATCAAACCTACCAGTAACAAATCTAGCAGCCCGCCTCTGAATTGCTTCTACGTCCTCCCTCAATCCGACCTGATAGGGATCCCAAACGCTCGAGCAGTACTCAAGAATAGGTCGTATTAGTGTTTTATAAGCGGTCTCCTTTACAGATGAACCACATCTTCCCAAAATTCTACCAATGAACCGAAGACGACTATCCGCCTTTCCCACAACTGCCATTACATGCTTGTCCCACTTCATATCGCTCTGCAATGTTACGCCCAAATATTTAATCGACGTGACTGTGTCAATCGCTACACTACTAATTGAGTATTCAAACATTACGGGATTCTTTTTCCTATTCATCTGCATTTATTTACATTTATCTATATTTAGAGTCAGCTGCCATTCCTTACACCAATCACAAATCCTGTCCAAGTCATCTTGAATCTTCCTACAGTCACTCAACGACGACACCTTCCCGTTCACCACAGCATCATCGGCAAACAGCCGCGCATTGCTATCCACTCTATCAACAACAGCGGACCTACCACACTTCCCTGGGGCACTCCAGATGATACCCTCACCTCGGAGGAACACTCACCATCGAAGACAACGTACGGGGTTCTATTACTTAAGAAGTCTTCGAGCCATTCACATACTTGGGAACCAATCCCATATGCTTGTACCTTAGTTTGAGTCTGCAGTGGGGCACCGAGTCAAACGCTTTCCGGAAGTCAAGGAGTATGGCATTCGACTGATACCCATCATCCATGGTTCGCAAGATATCATGTGAAAAAAGGGAGAGTTGCGTTTCGCAGGAGCGATGGTTTCTAAAGCCGTGCTGATGCATGGACAGCAACTTCTCTGTCTCAAGGAAATTCATTATATTCGAATTGAGAACATGTTCGAGAATCCTGCAACAAACCGATGTTAAGGATATTGGTCTGTAATTTTGAGGATCCGTCCTTCTACCGTTCTTATATACATGCGTCACCTGCGCTTTTTTCCAATCGCTCGAGACTTTACATTCGGCAAGAGATTCGCGATAAATGCAAGCTAAGTAAGGAGCCAATGCAGTAGAGTACTCTCTGTAAAACCGAATTGGAATCCCATCAGGACCTGGCTATTTATTTATTATTAAGGAATAACGCTGTCTTGTTCACTCAGTGAAGTGGTAAGCTGCAAGCAGCGGTGGGCGTACCGGCCGGTGAAAGGGAAGGAGCAGCAGTGCGGAACCTCGTCCTTGTGGCGGGCGAGCGCGCGGACCCTCCAGAAGACCTCCCTGGAGTCCGGCGGCGGCCAGCAGCTGAGCAGCACCGAGTAGCTGGAGCCCGCCTGGAACGAGAACGGCTGCGGCGCGTCGAGAAGCTGTGGCACCAGCTGGCCCTTCGTCTCGTCCACCACACTCAAGTTCCACCTGCCACAACATGGCCTGCTGTAAGCATTCACAAGAAGCGGCCCGGTAGCGACGTTATTCACTACACATGCCCTCCCAAATCTAATACCTATGATCAGTCCCAACTGAAATGATCCAACAATCATAATGATGAACCCCTTCCAACGGCCGGCCGGAGTGGCCGAGCGGTTCTAGGCGCTACAGTCTGGAACCGCGCGACCGCTACGGTCGCAGGTTCGAATCCTGCCTCGGGCATGGTTGTGTGTGCTGTCCTTAGGTTAGTTAGGTTTAAGTAGTTCTAAGTTCTAGGGGACTGATGACCTCAGAAGTTAAGTCCCATAGTACTGAGCCATTTGAACCAACCCTTTCAACAAACCTCGTGTGCCTCACATACAAGCCATTTCACCCAGCCAACTCTCAACGTTACTCACACCCTGCTGAACACATCAACTGCTTTGTCAACACAGTCCTACGAAATATCCATCCCTTTTAACATACCTTCAAACCCCAAAATACCCAAGTGCCTGCCACTTCCAACATATATCCCACTGTCTCTACATCATTTTCCCACAACCGTCCAAACTTCACATTCTCCATCCATGGGTACCGACCGCCCGCCGTGTCATCTTTTGCCAAAAGTGCCACTGCATGCAGTATGGGGGGGGGGGGGGGGGGGGGCAGCACACCGTGTTGTAACCGCAGGAACAAGCCAAGTCTAAATACAGACTTTCTCAGGCAGTACGACGGAAATAGTCCGTAAACACTAGGTGAGTTAAAATGTAAGCTGAATGCCAGGCGCGGCAGAGGGGTCATAAAGGAACACAGCTGGGGAGCCAAGGCGTGATAAGAAAAGAAACAGACTCCTCAGAAAGACAAAAGAAGCTCTGTATAGGGACTCGCGACAAGTAGGCAATTAAAAATATCAACCGAAAACTTCTGGTTAGAGACCGGTGGGGAGTGCACTACGTCATGAGGAGCCAACGAAGGGCCCAGCACGGAGTGCGTGATCATATTCGGTTGGCGCCCCTATCCCTCCACCCAGCCTCTGAAGAACAATAACAAGAATAATACTTAAACGTTACCAAACAAGGGTAAGTTGCCTTCGACGCTACGTCATCCAAGCGCTGGCGGGGTCGGAGGGGCAGGGCTAACAAAACTCGAGAGAACGCCACTCCGGCGTCTCTCGGTATTAGGCTCCAGGTAGCGACACCATTCAGGATGATAGCAGCAGCCGACTTGGGCTGAGGAACGGGCTGTAGGCAGGCAGACGGAGATAGTCGCTGAAGAGCGTTAGGGCGTAGCCGCGGGACTATGACGTAGGGCGCTACGAAGTATTGCAGAGCTTCTAGTATGCAGTCGGGACGGTGGAATCAGTCACTGTCTCTGTATTAGACTTGGCCTTCCTGTGAATGCAATCACCACGCAGTTAGGGTGAGCTGTAATTCTTCGGAATAAACTGCAACTTGTTAAAGTTAGCAAGACTTTAATTCCACACGCTTCCTAGCCTTGTACCTTCACACCGGGGATTTCCACTTCTTAGCCAGGTCAAAAAGTCTCCCTCTCACTAAGGTCAACCGGCTAAATCCCTTCCACGAACCGTATCACTCAATTCCTTGCAATACCCACGTTTGGGACGCGACAACCGCTCTCCCAGTCGTTATCAGTTTTCGTGACCTGGAGCTATTACTAATTGGTCAAGCAGCTCCTGATTTGGCATCACATGACTGAGTGCACCTCGTTCCAGTCCTCCCACCATGGAAAAATCCCTGGATTCGGACCCAGGTCCTCCACGTGGCAGTCAGCAATGTTGGCCACTCAGTCACAGAGCCAGACCACCAACCTAGACGGTCTCGTGTAATCTCTCTTCCACTTAAGCCTGTGCAGTACATTCCATGATGATGTACCAATGATCCCAATACACATACTTTGGCCGTGCCTAACTTTTCTACCTCTCTCAGTGAATCTCCATCCACCATAACATCCTGCGTTCTCCTACCTATAAATCCCCACTGCATTCACAAATTTCGCTCGATACCACATATGGCTCTACTTTCGTTAATAGTTGTTGATGTAGTACTGAGTTAAATGCTTTCTCGAAGACTAGAAATACCACACCTACCTGATTTCCTTGATCCATTGCTTGTGGGATATTATGTCACCAAAGTGTAAGATGGGTTTTGTATGACCGATGTTTTCAGAATCTGTTTTGGTTGGCTTGGAGGACATCATTCTTTTCTGAATACTATGGCACTACAACTCAAGCTCAGCCCGTCACATACCAAAATGCGTACTTGAGCGGCCGTGGGAGATCAGTTAACAAGAGAGAGGCCCCAGTTACTTAAAAACTGATTCCCCCCAGAGTATTGTCCCCGTATTACAGTTAACGCGCTGCTGTACTTAATTTTTAATATTAATTTTATTTCGATGTCTGCAAAATTTTACATGCAGATTTCCTGCCACAAAGAAAGACCGGAAAGTAAAGATACAATCAAAGCAAGATTATTTACATGCCACAGAACAGTATCCCGGAACCTGACCTCCGACACGATAATCATGGGAGAATCTAAAAATGTACCCAAAATGGCGACAACAGTTAGAATCCGCAGAAAATTTTAAAGGCTCCTGTTTCTTCAAAGAGGCGCTTTGATACAGAAAAGGTCTTCCTTTGGACTAGTTGGTGTCTTGCCAGGTAGGAAAACCTTTGAGGAAAGAAGCCATTTGCTCTCTATGTTCCAGGACCGAGTACGTGCCGGCTGCATTTCTCACTAGTTGGTAGGAAATCTATATTTTGGCGGCGGAGTCTTACTGTGGAATAGTCACTCCGAGGTCATAAACTCCGACAGGTAGCCGTTTCGCTCCATTCTCCTCGTTGTGAAATCAGTGGCTGCAGTTAGATGGCACGCCATGAAGACGCCAATGGTTACGGCAGTCGCTTCCAGGAACGTGCCACCTAGAGTCTCGATACAGTTGCAGCTGTTCATTGCGTTGGACGAAGAGGTGCAATGACGTCCGCGATAAATAATTGTTTCAGGAAGGAGCGTTGTAGCAGCTTTCTGCATGTTCCAAGGAGTCTCTGACATCGTTGTGTAGTAAAAAGACTTTGTGAACACCTCCTTTGTTACCTAGGCCCAACACCGATTAGTACCATGGTCTATCTGGTCTCCCTGGTTTATCTCGAAAGCTTTCGACCATCAGTATCTGTAGTGTAGAAGTTAATGCTCCTAATACCACTGGGATCAATATGACCCCATAATTACATTGAAAATATGTATCTCCCTTGTTTTAAAAACTGTTATTTTCAAAATATTTCAAATTTTCCCTCTGAATCAATTATAAGCTATGACGTTTCCTTCATTTTTTTACATCGACAACACATTACAATTTATTCATGATTTTTGCACTGAGTACCACTGGGATCAGCATGACCCCAATTCAAATTGTTTGTTTGTGTCTTGGATATAATATTTATCAAAGCAGAATGGTAAATATTACGTTGAACACATTTGAAACACCTGCAACACTAAATATATTATTTCACACTTATCTTTATACCCAATGTTAGGGTATCATACCTCAGCTATTATAGCATTCCTATTACTACTGGGGTGATAATCGCACTGGAAATCATACATCCCTTCTTTTCAAAGATATTGTTTTCAAAACATCTGCCTTTCTCCCTCTGAGTTTGACTATCCAGTCACGTTTTGTTCACTTTTATATTTAAAACACGATAAAATTTATTCATAGTTTTTTGCATAGAATACCACTGGTGTCAATACGAACCCAATCTAATTCTTTTCTGTTTCTTGAATGTAATATTTATGAAAATAGAATGACTGCTACGATGAACATTTTTAATGTATGTTTTTATGTTAGTTCATTAAAATACTGTGAATATATCCAATTTCGTGGTATCTACGTGATCACAGTGGAAGTCAGTGAAACAAAAAAGTCCTGGTACTAATAGGGTTAAATTTAACTTTTAGATTAAAAACAAGTCATCCATCAGTCTGTAATCTCTAAATTTTTAGTAATTTAGTAATGATACCTGTATCCCTGGAAGTGTCAGCGTTCTGCTTATGTTTGTCTCCAGTGAAATCTTGTCCACAACCGTACTTTTGCGAAGGCTGTTCTCGGCAATATTCTGATTCTATTATACAATTATTTTAATGCTAACCTTCTTCTTTGTGCTTTGTAACCCCTGTGCGCCTCCTCAGTTTCTTAATCAATCAATTTGGAATCCCCTGGAAATAGGAGAGAATTTGATTGCCGTACACGGTCAAGACCGAAACCTGAAATCATAATTAATTTTCCCAGACACAGAGCACAAGTTGGATACACTCTTCTCCCACTACGTACACAGACTGTCTCTCTACCAGACAAACAGTTACCGAAACGTTCCAGTACCTCATCACGTTTGAGATCAGAATATGTTGTCGAGCTGTACAAGGTGATTATTATTAAAGTTCCGCCGCCGAAAATGACTTCAAATTTCAAAGGAATATTGTCGAAGAAGTGTTCCCGTCATCGAAAAAATAAAAATAAACGATAATTTTTCCAGTAAATGGCGCTGTAAGTGACATAACATAACTAAGTTCGGCTAGAAATAAGAAATGAATCGAACACGTTGGCTGTGGAGTGACTTGCACATTAAACCAACCGTACTGAGCAATGTGCATGACCACACAAGCTTAGCATTCAACAGTTGGCGATGTAAGGTAGGTAAACCATCTACCAAGGCAAGGTCATTCCAGATCGGTTGGGAAAAATAGTTTTCTAATTGTCCTCGAGCCAAAACCAACATAAAAAGCTACAATGACATTGCCTATTGATTGTCCTGAAGCGAAAAACCGCATAAAGA
Source organism: Schistocerca americana (assembly GCF_021461395.2). Lineage (NCBI taxonomy): Eukaryota > Metazoa > Arthropoda > Insecta > Orthoptera > Acrididae > Schistocerca > Schistocerca americana. Next base: position 786,605,206 of record NC_060122.1, on the reverse strand, counting down.
GCAACAGTAACTTCGGTCTTCAATTGTCTTGTAGCTAAAAACCACACGAAAATCAAAATTACAGCGGTTTTTAACAGTTGCGAGACTGGTGCAAGACATGAACAGTATGCTGTACATCATTTTCTGCCGCAAGCTGGAATAGAGAAACAGCATGTTCCACAGCAGATCGGAGTGTCTCACGGGTCATGTTCAGAATGTGTAGCGCACAGCGTGCCTTCAGTTAACCTATCAGAACACTGGACACGGCACCTTTCAGATAACCCCAAAGCCAGAACGCACATAGATTATGATCAGGCGATCTGGTCGGCCAGACTGTAGGGAAACAACGGCTAATAATTCTGCATTTCCAAAATGCTTCAGTAGCACCTGATTCACGGGCTGTGCAATGTGCGTAGAACCGGAACTTGCATAAAAATAATGCTACCGACACATTCAGGCAGTTGAAGCGTTGGAATGACGCCGGTGAGCAAAAGACTCTCTTAGGGTTTACCAGTAATGGTGCCGGCCGGAGTGGCCGAGCGGTTCTAGGCGCTACAGTCTGGAACCGCGGGACCGCTACTGTCGCAGGTTCGAATTCTGCCTCGGGCATGGATGTGTGTGATGTCCTTAGGTTAGTTAGGTTTAAGTAGTTCTAAGTTCTAGGGGACTTACGACCTCAGCAGTTGAGTCCCATAGTGCTCAGAGCCATTTGAACCAGCCAGTAATGGTACAGGTACAGGACCCGTACGCCCCATCTCCTCGAAAAAATACGGCCCTACTATAAACGATGCCGTCAACCTGCACCACACAGTTACCTTTGCAGAATGAAGCGGTACCGGTTGATGTGCGTGAGGATTTTAATCACCCATATTCTGAAAATCGGTGTATTGACATGTTCTTGGAGAAGTAAATGGGCTTCGTATGACCACAGAATGTTCCACGGCCATTCATTGTTCATTTCCACGTCAGCAACAAATTGTTGAGCAAGCGTTCGTCTTACTGGCAGGTCAGCAAGAAGCAACTCCTCAACAAGGGTATTTTGTACGGATATCAATGTAGAATGTTTCGTAGAGTTTATGCACCATGCTCACGCGCTTGTCCAAAGTTCAGGCGACTCCCTGTTCACTGCATGTTTGCACGCCACTGCTCAAACCCTCCTGCGGTGCTGGGACCACGTTAGATCAGTTGTTTTCCTCCCTCTGGAGGAGTTCACTTCAAAAGAACCCGTCTTTTCGAATATTGTAATAGTTTTCTCCGGATCTTTGGCAGAAATAGGACCAAAGCCTTTGTTCATACTCTTGAGTGCCCGAAGCTTCTACAGACGTACTACAGCACAGTAACCGTTCTTGTAAAAGAGCTTTATCGGCAGCGCACGATCTTGCATTGAGACAATCAGGTTGAGCATCTCAGATGCAATGTGTGGGGCAGCCATGTACCACACATCTTTCATTTTTCATACTAGGTGACAAATCCGGCATTGCCCGGGTATCAATTTTGGCAATTTTCCATTAGAAACGAAAAAAAAGATAATGAACTGGGCTTGTTATGAAGTATCGACAAAATTTCGTTTTCATGTATTCGTGAAAACACATTTGAAATTGTGAAAGTCATGCAAAGAAATATGCATAATGTACAAATGTACAAGTTCAGTACCCAAACTAAGAAACATATTCACGGATAGTTTCTGTATGCTGGACGCAACTGTTTCGCGTGTCTACAAAGCCATTTTGTGAAAGTATCTATGGGAACGCCTCTTCGTAACTCTGGTTAAAGCGCTACCAAATGTCAAATATTTCGTTAAGGTGATTCGTCTGTAGGACTGCCTTAATAGTAAAGAATTAACGTATTAAAACTTCATGCAGGATGCGGCATACTTCAGGTATGTCGGTATTTATGACGTCGCATGTCTTGAACTATGTGTCTTACAGTGATATATTTGTGTACATACATTCAGCAGTGCATACCGTCTGCAAAACGTGTTGCGTGTTACTGTAGTAGAAAAGAAGTAGTAAATTTAAACTTCTTGCACACTGTGGCAGTTTTTCACGTGTCTTCTGAACTGTACACTGACCACCCAGAACATTATAATTTCCGACTACTATCGATATAAACTCTCCAGGCGACAGCAGCTTCACCTGGCGAGAATGACTGCTAGACACACGCACGGTGCATGTAGTATCACTGAGCGTGCTGTCCTTCTGTGTATAGAATGGTGAAAGCGTGCGATTTGGCCGAGGGCAGATAGTGATGGCCTAGAGGCTCGTCACTAGCATATCGGAAACTGCTGACTTGTAGGGTGTTCGAGGAGTTCTGTGTTGAAAGTCTTCAACACGTGGCGAAACTAATGTCAAACCACATCCAGACATCGTGGAGCTGGGCGGCCACCCCTCATTCCAGATGCCGGACGTCGTAGGCTGGGTCGACTGGTGGAACAGGACAGGTGGCGAATTGTAGAGGAAACAACATGCGACTTTAATGCCGGGCAGAATAAAAGTGTGTCTGAACACGAAGTGCACCGAACCCTCCTAACGATGGGCCTCCGTAGCCGACGACCCATGCATGTGTGCATGTTAACACTACGACATCGGCAACTACGACTGAAATGGGCACATCGTCGTCGGCTCTGGACGTTGGCGTAGTGGCAGACGATTGCATGGTCTGATGAATCCTAATACCTTCTTCATCATGCCGATGGGAGGGCGCTAATCCGACGTCTCTGGGACGGAGACAAGCTGGCGGTGGCTCCATTATGATCTGAGGAACATTGGGTCCAGTGGAACTCGTGGAAGGCACCATGACGACCACGGAGTGTCGTACACTGGTTGCAGACCACGTAGACCGCTTGACGACGATAAAGTTTCTCGACGGAAGTGACATTTTTCAACAAGATAATGCACCATGTCACAAGGCCAGGAGTGTGATGGAGTGGTTCGAGGAACACAGTGGCGAGTTCCAAGTGATGTACTGGCCCCCCAACTCGCTAGATTTGAACCTGATCGACCACTTCTGGGATGTGATTGAACGTGGCGTCCGAGCTCATCACCAGCCTCACGGGAATTTATGGAAATTAGGTGCTCCCTCCAGCGACCTACCAAGGCCTCATTGCTTCCATGCCACGACGCGTAACCGCTATTATGCGTGCCAAAGGTGGACATACCGGCTGTTAGGTATGTCGTCATAATGTTGTGGCTGATAAGTGTATGTGTTACCATGTCATATTTTTGCTCCATTTAGCGGTATATATAGACACTGCCAGCTAAATTTATTGCGGAAAGCAGTTAGTAGCACAGATGTAATAATTTTAAACGTCGTACAGGATGTGGCACTTCTTCAGGTATGTTATTGTTTATGACGTCGTATCTACTCAAGTATGGTTCTTATCCCTACAGCGATTGATGCCTGACGTAAGGGATATGGGTACCAAATTCGGTTGGAATCGGCACAGTGGTTAAGATGTAGATGTGTAACATGAACACACAGATACATTTTATACACTACTGGCCATTAAAATTGCTACACCACGAAGATGACGCGCTACAGACGCGAAATTTAACCGAGAGGAAGAAGATGCTGTGATATGCAAACGATTAGCTTTTCAGAGCATTCACACAAGGTTGGCGCCGGTGGCGACACCTACAACGTGCTCACATGAGGAAAGTTTCCAACCGATTTCTCATACACAAACGGCAGTTGACCGGCGTTGCCTGGTGAAAAGTTGCTGTGATGCCTCGTGTAAGGAGGAGAAATGCGTACCATCGCGTTTCCGACTTTGATAAAGGTCGTATTGTAGCATATCGCGATTGCTGTTTATCGTATCGCGACATTGCTGCTCGCGTTGGTCGAGATCCAATCACTGTTAGCAGAATACGAAATCGGTGAGTTCGGGAAGGTAATACGGAACGCCGTGCTGGATCACAACGGACTCATATCACTAGCAGTCGAGATGACAGGCATCTTATCCGCATGGCTGTAGCGGATCGTGCAGCCACGTCTCGATCTCTGAGTCAACAGTTGGGAACGTTTGCAAGACAACAACCATCTGCACGAACAGTTCGACGACGTTTGCAGCAGCATCGACTATCAGCTCGGAGACCATGGCTGCTGTTACCCTTGACGCTGCATCACAGACAGGAGCGCCTGCGATGGTGTACTCAACGACGACCCTGGGTGCACGAATGGCAAAACGTCATTGTTTCGGATGAATCCAGGTTCTGTTTACAGCATCATGATGGTCGCATCCGTGTTTTGGAAGCGTGTATTCGTCATCGCCATACTGGCGTATCATCCGGCGTGATGGTATGGGGTGCCTTTGGTTACTCGTCTCGGTCACCTCTTGTTCGCATTGACGGCACTTTGAACAGTGGACGTTACATTTCAGATGTGTTACTAACGGTGGTTCTACCCTTCATTCGATCCCTGCGAAACCCTACATTCCAGCAGGATAATGCACGACCGCAAGTTCTGTACGGGCCTTTGTGGATACAGAAAATGTTCGACTGCTGCCCTGGCCACCACATTCTCCAGATCTCTCACCAACTGAAAATGTCTGGTGAATGGTGGCCGAGCAACTGGCTCGTCACAATACGCCAGTCACTACTCTTGATGAACTGTGGTATCGTGTTGAAGCTGCATGGGCATCTGTACCTGTACACGCCATTCAAGCTCTGTTTGACTCAATGCCCAGGCGTATGGAGACCGTTATTACGGCCAGAGGTGGTTGTTCTGGGTACTGATTTCTCAAGATCTATGCACTCAAATTGCGTGGAACTGCAGTCACACGTCAGTTCTAGTATAATATGTTTGTCCAATGAATACCCGTTAATCATCTGCATTTCTTCTCGGTGTAGCAATTTTAATGGCCATTAGTGTAATATGTATGGATAATGCAGGTTACAGCACCTGTTTTAGCGGTTCCCCCTTCATAGATAATGTTCCGTTTGAACTGGCTATCGTTGGAGCTGGGACTTTAATTATAATGACTCGGTACAAGAGATGGATGAGAGTGATAGTTTTGAGGGCCACTTGACGCACCTGGCCACGGAGACGACGGCACTGAGGGCACACAGGCTGTCGCTGGAGGTGGTGCGGCAGTGGTTGAGGCTGAAGAGCGCGAGCGCCAGCCAGCCGCGGCTGCCCTCCGTGCTGGTGACCCCGCGGTTGTCCCACGCCGCCGCCAGCCCGTCCAGGTCCCAGCCGCACGGGTACAGCGCCTGCAGCCGCGGCCGCCCGCACAGCAGCGCGCGCAGCAGCCGCACCCCGGAGTCCGCGGGCGCCAGCAGCTCCGGCAGCACCCTGCGCACGCCGCGCCACCACCGGGAATCCAACGTACGTTCCAGAAACCAGGAGGTGTAATCCGAAAGTTGCAGTGCATCAAACCGAAAAAAAGTTACGCAATTAATATTAGCTTGTTCGCGGCTACATCGTCTGCAATCCTGGTGCAAATTTAAATTTAATGTATCACGCACAATTGTTAATACGTTCACGCACGGGGTTCAGAATTGTTTCTCGCTGTGGGGTGGTGCACGTATTCGTGCTTTCCTTCATCTGGTAGCGCAGCTTTTAATTGTATTCATAGGCGTTCGTTACACCTCCCTGATAGGTAACACATCGTACATCAGTGTACTGCTGGTAGCATGAATAGTACAGTCAAGCATGAGCCACCAGTGGTACACGCCGACGTGTACGTGTTGGATGAAATTACAAGGTAGGGTGAGGAACCAATTCTTGTACATCAATTACCTTCCGTCACGCAGCTTGCGGCAGGTAGCGGAATACACACACCGATGCATAAATGAAGGAGGGAAACTAAAACTATAACCGCCCTTACTAAGTAATAAACTCTTCTCATTGTGCCGTGGCGGCGGTATTCCCGATCGATTTGCGATCGTTGGGCCTCCGAGTGGCGTTTCTTTCTCCTTTGCGGGGCGCCTCCTGGCGGCGGGTGCCGCCGTCTCTGCCCGGTGGCGTGTGCGCGGGCAGTAAAGTTTGGGCGCGAGCATTGCCTTTTGCGTCGGACGGTGGGTCCCTCCGCGCTGTCGTTGGCCCGGGCTGGTGTTACTTGCTGCTCCCCGGGGCGGTGGTAGTTACCGTCCAGTGGTTCAGTGCGCCCCGTGACGATTTTTTTTTTTCACCCTGCCTGTCCTATGTCCCTGGCTTTAGGTTGGTTCCTCTGTGCCCGTGCGTGAGTGTGTATGTGGGCGATGGTGATCGTTTCCTGACTTGTTTACCGTTTCTTGCCGACTTCTCTGCATAAACTGCCGAATTTGTAATTTGGTCTATGCCCTGTTATTGCTTCAAGTTGGTTCGCACACTCCTCTTTGTAATGATATCTGCGCACCTATGAATTTGAATAATGTTTTGAACTATTGTAAGCTGACGGCTGTCACCGTGTGTGTTAAATTTTAACTTGTGTTTGGGTTTTGGTGTAATTGTATTTTGTTAACTGAGCTAATTTTATGTTGCCTACTGCTACGATGTCAGAAATGTTAAAATCTAGCCTTGGGCTCCTTGTGAATTTTTATGTTCATAACTGATGCAGCATTTTAGTGTAATGATTTATCTTTTATGTTTTGGGGAAATTTTATCTTGGAAAATCCTTGAGGTTAAATTGTGCAACTTGTGTCTATGATCTACGGAAATGTTGGGGTGGATTGCACTTTCTCGTTATGCCTATCACTTATTGTTTTACTAAAGGCGTTACGGGATATTTGTTGAAAGTTTTTTAAAAAAATTAACAATCATAAATTTAATCTTACCTGTGAAGTCACATTTGTGGAGAGTTGTTATTTAAATTTCATTGTCTTCCCAGCTTGTCCTTTGCTACTGTATTAAGAGCGTTTCTTGTTTTGATTAATCGCAGCTGCTTGCCTTAAAGAACTATAGCTGATTTTGAAAGATTGAGAATTAGTGTAACTCTTCACTCCAATAAAGTCACCCTGTTAAAAGAAAAATTTTGGTGCTACCATTTGTATCCCCCTTGTTCCCCTTCCACGGCTCACTCATAAGTTACAAACCGTTCTTTCTGCTGCGTCAGCTGTTCAAAGTTCTCCAGCAACTAAGACTAGAAAACTGATGGCAGTTGTTTACCGTTTGCTAATCCCAAAACAAACTTGTTATCGTAAAGGGGAAAATTGAACCTCACAATATATTTTGCATCTTATATAATATTAGCGACCTACCCTTACTTTGCACGCATCCATTACGTGTTACCACTTCTCGCCATATGAGGGTACGTAATGCACCCAGGAACAGTGTCATACATGATTGTTTCGGTGCTCCACGTGTTATGATGGGAGGGATTACGCTGCATGAGCGCATTGATTTCCAAACCTCTTGAGACTGCACACTCAGCGATCCACGTTATTGTGACACTGTACTCCTTCCCCATGTAGGTCTTTCCAGTGGTGCATTCGGCCCTGACATCATTTTTGTAGATGGCAATGCGCGATCGCATCAAACAGCGCAGATGGTGGAGGCCTTCGGCCAGTTATCTGGTCCACCAATTTCCCCCATTTAAATAGCATCCAGCACATCTGGGATGCGTTGGGGAGACTTATTGCAGCACGCCCTCACACGCCGAAGAGCGTTCAATACTTTTCAATCGCGCAGATGAAAGAGTGGAACGCCAACCGCAAGAACTCTTTACCAACTTCCTTGTCAGCATAGCAGCACGTTACAGAGCATGCAATGCTGTCCGTGCTAATCACACACCCTATTATGAACCACGTCCAATCACTTTTAATGTCCAGGGGACCATCATCAATCGCGTTGACTTCTGTGTAATGTCTTAGAATACAAGTATCAAGTCTGTTCGTCTCACTGCGTAATTCTTTCTGTTACTTTCTCTACTATACTGCAGGAGTTCTTTCTATATTTGGTCCAAATTTCATCAAGCTACTCGTATTTTATTTGGCAGTGGCAAATCTTGCGAAAGTTATTTGGTCGTTAAGTTTATCACACGAGTGCATCTGAGATCTAACGCAGAAACCGCATCTGATAACCACCCAACAGAAAACACACAATAAACTAAAACTCTGTTCTCACCTATCACCTCTTATGAAAATGTTGCTCAAGTGCCCCCAGACCCTTGAACGTCATGCACTCCACCACGCTTTCCGCAACCGTTTACCTTCCTCCACATGGATCCTTTACCATCTCATCAAATTCCCCCCTGTCTTCAATCACAATGAACACTTTCGAACAACCTACACCATCTGATAACTCGCCTCCAAAAGAACATCAGCCCTATACTTGCATACCCTCCTGAATCTCTCCCAATGAAATTTCAGCTCTCCCTCCCTTCCTAACCACAAACTCGGCTCCGACTTTAGCCCATCCTTCCAACTATAAGACCATTCTCTCCTCCCCCCCCCCCCGCCCCCGTTCACCTCATCCGTGCTCCCTTTTCCTATACTCCCGTATTTCCCTAACCGTTTTTCCCTCCCCTTCTTTCCCTATCCTCTTTTACTGCTTCAGATTATAGCCTTACTTACATCCTCAACAACTTCCTGACTACAACCATCAACTCCTTCTCCATCGACGCAATCAATCACTCCTCCGTATGTCCATCTTCCTATACTCCTCAATGCTCAATGTCTTTCCCATTCAACAACAAATGATCTTTCCCATAGTAGGTCCTTCTAATTTTAGTAACAATGAAGTGCTTCTTTTTAAGATCATCGTTTTAAATGGATTGTTATTGTTTTCGTTTAGCTTTTTATAACTCCTCTTTAAAATTAAAGAGAGATAAAGTCAAGTTTTGATGTATAAAACCTCCCAGTAATTTCACCTTCAAAAGTTGTTAATTCACTTGCAAATACATCACCATTAAGTTAGTGTTTATTCATTTTAGTGTCACTTGTCCCTTGCTGAAGAACGATTAAACGTACCCCTGACAGCCCACCCGCTGCACATACGGGGCAAGGGGACTGAAATATCAACAAAAATAGCAGGAATATGTATGTTGTGGTGTCGTATCTGCCAGAGCCGGTGCCTTGAAGATTTCTGCGGGCGTCGCGAGAGGAGCTCTGAACATTACTACCAATTAAGAACCTCCAGACGGCTGACCAGTGAAGACAGCCAGGACGGTGTTATAAGCGGCAGGCACCGGGGCACCAATACTCTAGTTCAAGATTACTTCCAGTTGCTAGCTGGTGCCGAACGATACATCGAGTAGTTGATGTGTTGTTGTGTTGTAATCTTCAGTCCAGAGACTGGTTTGATGCAGCTCTCCATGCTACTCTATCCTGTGCACGCTTCTTCATCTTCCAGTACCTACTGCAACCTACATCCTTCTCAATCTGTTCAGTGTATTCATCTCTTGGTCTCCCTCTACGATTTTTACCCTCCACGCTGCCCTCCAATACTAAATTGGTGATCCTTTGCTACCTCAGAATATGTCCTACCAAGTGATCCCTTCTTCTAGTCAAGTTGTGCCACAAATTTCTCTTCTCCCCAATTCTATTCAATACCTCCTCATTAGTTATGTGATCTACCCATCTAATCTTCAGCTTTCTTCTGTAGCACCACCAGCTATATTAGCAAAAATTGAGTGTACTGCCCGTGTCACCCCTCTGCTTACAGCTACCCACGGTTGGCACAATTTGTCAGAAATGTAGCAGTTCTTTCGTACAAGCTGAGTAAAACTTATTTATTTAAAGTGCATTTGTGTCAACTATTATTTTGGTTGCCTGTCCACATTTCTACGGCAACAGATCATTTGGTCACCTTCCACCCGTTTATCATTAGCAGTGGGGACGTAGCATTTGGCCCCTTTGAACATAACGGTTATAGACTTGCATCATAAGATTTGGCGAATCTACGACGCCACATCGTTCTACTTTCTTTATCGCTTTGAAGACTTTTGTATTGCGCTTTCATCACCTGTACTTGTGGATATTTTCGTTTCAGATCCGCGCTTGCCACTTTTGTTCAGTTTACTCGTTTATGCCGCCACATATTGATTTAGCTTTAGTATTTTTTCGCTTTCCCATGGCTACCCCATCACCCCAAGAACAACGCGTACCTGCCTCGCACTTAGCGGCGCCACAATTGCGAGCGCCCTTGGCATCAACTCTCGGTCTAATATAGCTTCTTCAGTTACAGGCGCAATAAATGACGCATCTTACTGAGATCATGAGGAGTTTCATTCAATTTCAGATGGCAGACAATGAAAATCACAATCAGACGCCATCATTTACGGCAGCGCCAACACACTTACTCAGCCATCATTGGTGTTTCCGCGTCACCCATTTGAAGAGGACAAACAGGACTGGGTTGAGTACTTGGCTCATTTTGAAGTTCATCTATTTGCACACCAAGCACCAGGTACTGTTAAATAGTGTTTTATTCTTGTTAACAGCCTGTGTGTCAGTCTATAGAACGTGCTGCAAATCGTTTCCCACCTCGCGCCCAGAACTTGTGACCTATGAAGAATTAATCGAGGCTTTGTAAAGAAGCAGTCACGACAGACTTATAGACAGTGCGCGACAGACTTACAAGGGCTTACTAGGCAATGTAGTTAAATGTATGTGTGGAAAGTATTACGGTGTGGCCGAGCGGTTCTAGGCGCTTTAGTCCGGAACCGCGCTGCTGCTACGGTCGTAGGTTCGAATCCTGCCTCGGGCATGGATGCGTGTGATGTCCTTAGGTTAGTTAGGTTTAAGTAGTTCTAAGTTCTAGGGACCTGATGACCTCAGATGTTAAGTCTCATAGTGCTCAGAGCCATTTGAACCATTTTTTGAAAGTATTATAGTGGCCCCATGACAGGTGACCCCCATACTCGAAACTGGCTGATAACAGAATATGGGAACAGATTCTCAAGTATCGCGATCCTCTTCGGCAGCAAGTTATGCAAATTATTGACTATCAAGACTCTTGTGACAATGCGGTAGATTGTTTTCAGTCAGTAAACATTTACGCTGTAGCGCCTAGCAAATAGCATTCCGCTGCCGTGTAAACAGGCCGTTTCCAAGTCGAGCGCACAGCAGCCCACTCGGGCTCAACAGAGCCAGCCACGTAAACAGCCAGGCACAATAGTGTGTGTTTTCAAACTGAGATTGAGTACTTGGGGCACGTCATTAATTCTCAGAGGATTCATCCGATGGTGTCGCACTTTCAGGCCGTTCCTGACCTCAGACCCCCACACAATGTTACTGACAAGGGGAGGCCGCCAATTGTGAAATTCAGATCCGATTCATACTGCGCATAATAAAAGCTCATGGCCAGAGGTGTAATGTGGCAAAGCACCAAGATGCACTTCTCAGCCGTTCTCGAGAAAATCGATAGTTAAAAGTAACCGTTGTGGTGAAATACTCTCTACGATTAGTAATTTTCTGCAGCGTCGTGGCGCAGCGGTAAGCGCTCGGGTTCGTAATACGAAGGTCGCCGGATCGAATCTCGCTCCATGCAACATTTTTTTTTAAGTATTTGTTTTTTGTAATTCATATATATATATATATATATATATATATATATATATATATATATATATATATATATCCCGGCCATCAGTTGCAACAATTATGCATATAATAAGTTGTTGAAAGTCGTTTGTCGTGGAAAAACTGGCGACTTCGAACATCATTTTTTTTCCGCAAACAAAGTTGTATTTCACAAATGTTATTAATCGTCTTCATAATGTTAACCACGTATAGTTAACGGAAGACGTAGAAACGAATACGTATAGCATAAGTCAAACGTTCGAATTAGAATAGAGACCCCACGAACACAAACTTGCTGTGGCAGGTATGAAATATAAACTCCGTTACTCGCTCGTTACACTTGAACGACAGATGTTGAATGGGCCGAAACGAGCCGCCCCATAACAGCGTAGTTGCCTGCTAACTTCGAAAGAAGGTAGATGCGGTCCCTAGCGCAACTTATAACATCGTCGAAAATCAGTGCGGACGGGACAGCTTTGGTACACCCTGTTAAACAAACGGAAAAATGGAGGCGGTGCAATTGGAGAGCGATCCGCCTTCACCAACATGCATAAGCAATTCATTAATATATATATTTGAATTGCAAAAAACTAATAATAAAAAAATATTGCATGGCGCGAGATTCGATCCGGCGACCTTCGGATTACGAACCCGAGCGCTTACCGCTGCGCTATGACGCTGTAGAAAATCGTTAATCGTAGAGAGTATTTCACCACAACGGTTTCTTTTAACTGTCGATTTCCTCGACAACGGCTGAGAAGTGCATCTTGGTGCTTTGCCACATTACACCTCTGGCCATGAGCTTTTATTATGCGCAGTATGAATCGAATCTGAATTTCACAACTGGCGGCCTCCCCTTGTGAGCTACAGTCAGCGCTAGGGAAGCTGACGTATTACATCCGCTTCTTTCCGAATGAAGCTCAGTTTGTGGCACCATTGCATCGGCTTCGCCGCAAGAATGTACCCTTTGTGTGGTCCCAGGAATGTCACATTGCTTTTCGAAGACTCAAAGATGGATTGATCATTGATAGTTGCCAGTTTCATTCTGATCCTTCAATACCTGCATTGTGTGCTGTAGATGCCTCTTCGTACGGTATCGGTGCGGTACACCCGCACTGGATTGGTTCTCCTGCCAGACCAGAAGCCTTCGCCTCCAAATTGCTAAATAAAACTCAGAGCAACTATTCGCAAATAGAGAAAGAGGCTCTTGCCATCGTCTATGGAGTGACTAAATTTCATCAGTATCTGTACGGAAGCCGGCTGGAATGGCCGAGAGGTTCTAGATGCTATATTGTAAGTGTGCTGGCGTAAGCTGTCACCAGCACACCATCGGCAAAGATGAAGCGAAGATCGATTAGTAGGCGCTGGTTCAAGCGCGTCAATCAAGAAAGAGCCCAGAGACGCACTGAGAGCAAACGCGCCTCCAACGCCCTCTCGACAGCAGGTATTTAGGTCCTAACTCACTCGCTCTTTCAGTTAGTCATTCAATCACAGAATGGGCTCAATTTACGTAGATGTAGAGTTGCCATTTCTCGATACATTGTGGAACTATGAACAAATATGAATAATGATGGATTAAAAGACGTAATCTTACTGTTTAAGGTATTTTCCTTACGACAGTACATAGCGACCAGATTAGTGACTATATCGGGACTTGTACTTTTGAAGCAGTATGAATAAACTTTGTAGTAGCAAGATTACCGATATTGTCTGCGGGAAGACTATTACTTATGAGCTTGCACCACGACGCATGGAGTGTGTGTGTGTGTGTGTGTGTGTGGTTTGAGGTTTTCGGGAGCTAAACAGTGTGGTCATCAGCGCCCAAACGCATAGAAACAGGAACACATGCGGTGAAGGGACGAAGACGGACAGCGAACAAGGAGAACGGCTAAAAGACACAGACCTGATGCAGTTCCAAATCCTCACATACAGAGGCAAAACAAGAGAGAAGAAACGCACAAAAAAGGAAAGGAAACACAAGGAAAAGAGAACAGAAATCGAAGTGAAACAAGTAGGTAATCGTGACTGGCGGACCTCTTACCTAAAACCTGGGTGAGCCAGTCACCCAGCAGCACATTAAAATCCTCTCCCTCAAATCCGAGGCAACAAATTGGACAGGACATAAAACCGTAACACCTTAACCACAGTCGTTGCGTCGTCTTGCAAAATAGAGGGCAAATCCGGTGGCAAGGAAACCGCCGCCCTCTGGTCAGAGAATAAAAGACAGTCAAGTAAAATGTGGCGGACAGTAATCTGGACGCCACAAGCACTGCAGATTGGGGGGTCCTCCCGCCGGAGTAAAAATCCATGCGTTAGGGGACTGTGCCCGATGCGGAGGTGAGTGAGGAGAACCTCATCCCGCCTGCATGAGTGGCAGGACGTACGCCATGGCCGCGTGGTGGCTTTGACCATACGCAGCTTATTTTCACCGACTGCCAGCTACTCCTCTTCCCATTGACGCAAAACACGAAAACGCAAAAGGGAGGTAACAGCATGGTGGGGGGCGTCACATTCAACGACGTGAGGGAGGGAACATGCATCTTTGGCAGCCATATCCGCCAGTTCGTTTCCCCTAATACCCACGTGCCCCTGCACCCAGCAGAAGGAAACCTCCTTCCCCTGCCGTTGCAGCTGGAGTAGGGCATCATGGATGTCCTGGACGACTGTATCCACTGGGTACAAGTGTTGCATGGTCTGAAGGGCACTCAGGGAGTCAGAACAGATGAGACACTTAAGACTGGGAACGCATCTGCTCCAAAGCCCGCAAGATCGCAAACAATTCGGCATCAAAGATGGTAAATGCCGCAGGAAGCCGCAACTTGACGACTCGATCAGGGAAAACAACAGCGCAACCAACAGAGTCCCCCTGTTTAGAGCCATCCGTAAATATTGGTACATGGTCGGGATGATGGTTTAAAATATCGTAAAATAAGGAGGTAAAAACAAACGCAGGAGTGCAGCTCCTCCGGTACTCTGACAAGTGTAAAAGGAGCAACCAGGGAGGCAGGCGACTAAAACCTTGTCGTCGGGGGGCCACACGCCCCACACCAAGGACTCAAGCAAATGCTTGGCACGAATCCCAAATGGTCTCGTTGCCCTGGGACGATTGGAAAATAGACGTTCCATAGGCGGTCAGGCAATGGTAGGGTACGCAGGGGAGGTAGGACAGGCAAGGAATTGGCACACCCGTCGCCCCATGAGGAGTTTCCGCCGGATGGCGAGCGGCGGTTCCCCTGCCTCAGCACACAGGCTGGGGATGGGACTAGTACGGAAGGCACCAGTGGCCAGCCTGATACCCTCATGGTGTACTGCGTCAAGAATCTTCAGATACGAAGGCCTCGCTGACCCACCCATACACAGTGCATCCATATTCAAGACGCGACCGGACAAAAGCCCTATAAAACTGCAGCAGACGCGACCGATCTGCTCCCCAGGACCGATGGCTCAGACACTTCAAAATATTCAGTGCCTTCAGGGCCCGCACCTTGAGGTCTTTAAGGTGAGGCAACCACGACGACTTGGAATCAAAAGTGAGGCCCAGGAACCTCACAGTGTCTCTAAATCGAAGAATAGTGTCCCTCAGACGCAATTCAGGGGAGGTAAAAGGACGTCGAGAAAGATTAAAATGAACACACACAAATTTGTTTGCAGAAAAGGTAAAACCCGTCTTTGCATGGACTCAAGTTCAGTATCCAGTACAAGTAAACAAAGAACCGTGTTAATCCACGTATGCATTTGTATTGTAGAAGGAGGATACAGCCGGCCGCAGTGGCCGAGCGGTTCTAGGCGCTTCGGTCTGGAACCGCGAGACGGCTACGGTCGCAGGTTCGAATCCTGCCTTGGGGCATGGATGTGTGTGATGTCCTTAGGTTAGTTAGGTTTAACTAGTTCTAAGTTCTAGGGGACTGATGACCCCAGATGTTACGTCCCATAGTGCTCAGAGCCATTTGAACCATCTTTACGGAAGAAAGTTTTTCTTGGCCACCGACCACAAGCCTTTGCTGTCACTTTTAAACTCGGCCAAGCCCATTCTGAATCACTCTGCGCTGAAATTGCAACGGTGGGCTCTCATCTTGTCGCACTGCCAATATGTGGTAGTGTACATGCCCGCATCCAAATATGCCACTGCAGACATACTTTCGTGTCTTCGTTAGGGGCTGGATGCGGACGTTGACACATTAGAAGATGTTGTTGACTCATTGACACACAGGACTCAGACGCACTGGACCAGTTTCCATTAGATCGGCGGAAGATCGCCCAGGCAGCGACAGCCATTCTTTTGCGTTACACTCGCAGTGGCTGGCTTCGCACTGTGAAACGACTGAGCGGTGGTTCGCAGATACTCATGCACGTCGGCATGACTCTGTGCTGCAAGAGGTGCTTTTGCTATGTGCTGAATATGAACAATCGCTTACAGTATGAGATTTTCACTCTGCAGCGGAGTGTGCGCTGATATGAAACTTCCTGGCAGATTAAAACTGTGTGCCCGACCGAGACTCGAACTCGGGACCTTTGCCTTTCGCGGGCAAGTGCTCTACCAACTGAGCTACCGAAGCACGACTCACGTCCGGTACTCGCAGCTTTACTTCTACCAGTACCTCGTCTCCTACCTTCCAAACTTTACAGAAGCTCTCCTGCGAGACATGCAGAACTAGCACTCCTGAAAGAAAGGATATTGCGGAGACATGGCTTAGCCACAGCCTGGGGGATGTCTCGCAGGAGAGCTTCTGTAAAGTTTGGAAGGTAGGAGACGAGGTACTGGTAGAAGTAAAGCTGTGAGTACCGGACGTGAGTCGTGCTTCGGTAGCTCAGTTGGTAGAGCACTTGCCCGCGAAAGGCAAAGGTCCCGTGTTCGAGTCTCGGTCGGGCACACAGTTTTAATCTGCCAGGAAGCTTCAATCGCTTACAGTGATTCCCAATGTTCTCCAGAGACGTGTTCATAATTTGATTCGCCAGGATCACTGGGGCGTGCTCAGCACCAAACAATTAGCTCACTGACATTGCAAATGATTTTGCATGGACTCCCAAAAAGAGCAGACGATGGCTCCGTGTCACGCTTATGCAGAATACCTTCTCGACTGTCCTTTGATGGGCTGCAGCCTGAAGTGCCTTGGGTTTGCATTTTGTTGGACCCTACTAGAAGACACGTTTGCTGATAGTCATCGACAGATATTGCAAGTTCCCTTATGTGGTTCCCATCGCTCTACGATGACACGTTACACCCTTCAAGCCTTGCAATTCATATTGTAAAAAAAAATGGTTCAGATGGCTCTGAGCACTATGGGACTTAACTTCGGACGTCATCAGTCCCCTAGAACTTAGAACTACTTAAACCTAACTAACCTAAGGACATCACACACATCCATGCCCGAGGCAGGATTCGAACCTGCGACCGTCGCTGTCACACGGTTCCAGACTGTAGCGCCTTGAACCACTCGGCCACCCCGACCAGCAATTCATAGGGTACCCTGAGTATTTACCGGAGAAGTTTGTGACTGACAACGGATCTCAATTTGTGTCTGCATAATTCGAGGACTTATGTTCAGACAACGGGATTCGTCACTCCGATAGCGCGACTTTTCATCCACGGTGCAACGGAGAAATGTCAAGGTCGTTCGTGTTTTTAAGTAGCAGATGGATTAACTTCGCATCTACCACAGGTGGGACCAAGCTTTGGTGCTCTTCTTGTCGTCCTGCCGCTCCCAGCCTCGCAACGGCGCATCGCCGGCGAAGTTGCTTTACGGACGGCGCCATCGCACCTGGTTCCAGTTACTGCAGCCATTGCGGCGGCAGGCGTCGTTCCGCCCATTCTGACAATGTACGCATTAATGTCCCAGTTTTTTTTTTCCAGATCATGCAGCGGCCGGAAGCGCTAAGAACGCGGCATCGTCGTAAAGTTGCCTGGCAATTGTACGTTTTTGATACATGGTCCAGGTGGATTGCATCGGCGGCACCTGAATCAACAGCGCATCTGTAAACTGCGCGATCCTGTCGCTGACTCTTCGTTCCTAGATTCATTGCCTGCCCAGATGATTCAGCCTGCATCCCCTTCTACTACCCTGGCCTCCTGCGTTGCCTGCAGATGGCCCGGAACCGATGCATATGGATCCTAACCTCATTCGCCGTCAAGTGCGCATCATATGTCCACAGGCATTCCACATCTACATCTACTTTGATACTCTGCAAATCACATTTAAGTGCGTGGCAGAGGGTTCATCGAACAACCTTCACAATTCTCTATTATTCCAATCTCATATAGCGCGCGGAAAGAACGAACACCTATATCTTTCCGTACGAGCTCTGATTTCCCATATTTTATCGTGGTGATCGTTCCTCCCTATGTAGGTCGGTGTCAACAAAATATTTTCGCATTCGGAAGAGAAAGTTGCTGATTGGAATATCGTGAGAAGATTCCGTCGCAACGAAAAACGCCTTTCTTTTAATGATGCCCAGCCCAAATCCTGTATCATTTCTGTGACACTCTCTCCCATATTTCGCGATAATACAAAACGTGCTGCCTTTCGTTGAACCTTTTCGATGTACTCCGTCAGTCCTATCTGGTAAGGACCCCACACCGCGCAGCAATATTCTAAAAGAGGACGGACAATCGTAGTGTAGGCAATCTCCTTAGTAGGTCTGTTATATTTTCTAAGTGTCCTGCCAATAAAACGTAGTCTTTGGTTAGTCTTCCCCACAACATTTTCTATGCGTCCCTTCCAATTGAAGGTGTTCGTAATTCTAATATCTAGGTACTTAGTTGAACTAACGGATTTTTGTATTAGACCGATTTATCGTGTAATCGAAGTTTAACGAGTACCTTTTAGCACTCATGTGGATGACCTCACACTTTTCGTTACTTAGGGTCACCTGTCACTTTTCGCACCATTCAGATATCTTTTCTAAATCGTTTTGCAGTTTGTTTTGATCTTCTGATGACTTTATTAGTCGATAAATGACAGCGCCATCTGCAAACAACCGACGATGGCTGCTCAGATTGTCTCCCAAATCGTTTGTATAGATAAGTATCAGCAAAGGGCCTATAACACTACCTTGGGGAACGCCAGAAATGACTTTTGTTTTACTCGATGACTTTCCGTCAATTACTACGAACTGTGACCTCTCTGACAGGAAATCACAAATCCAGTCACATAACTATGACGATATTCCATAAGCACGCAATTTCACTACGAGCCGCTTGTGTGGTACCGTGTCAAAAGCCTTCCGGAAAATCAGGAATACGGAATCGATCTGAAGTCCCTCGTCAATAGCACTCAACACTTCATGTGAATAAAGAGCTAGATGTGTTTCACAAGAACGATTTTTTCTAAACCTATGTTGACTGTGTGTCAATAGACCGTTTTCTTCGGGGTAATTCATAATGTTCGAACACAATATATGTTCCAAAATCCTGGTGCATATCGATGTTAACGATATGGGTCTGTAATTTAGTGGATTACTCCTACTACCTTTCTTGAATATTGGTGTGACATGTGCAACTTTCACAACGATCCTATCTACTCTGCTGTCGAACAGGGGGTCGCCGCACCACTTCAAGGCGCCGTTGCGATTTGACCACCAGAAGACCTCGTGCCGTTGATGGATGCAGGGGTAAGCCTTCCGTCTCATTTCTCGACTGGCGTTCCGGGACTATCTTAAGGTGAATGCTGGGGCCCGGATAGGAGTTCTGCGCCAGCCACAACTTCGGCTCCTGTCCCCTCATCGCTTTCTGCACCCACGCCGAGTGGGAGATAATAAATAAAATCGCTTATCGCGTCTCAAGGACATTACTTGACGAATACAGACAGACACGGCCGTATAACAGACCACTGCAACACAGCCGAAGCACGCGAGGCAGCAGCTCCAATTCGAACACCAACACAGACAACAATACCGCAACACACACTCACTCAAACAGCGAACACTTTCACCAACACGTATCGCACACAAACTTACACAAATCTAGAGTAATTAAAGTGTATTAAAATAAACAGTGTAATGCAATCAATCCTGTAAATGTGTTCTAGCTAAAGTATGAACAGCAGTCATTAAACCGCTGTTGGGCTGTAACACATGTAACTGAACACTTACTGAATAAGCAACATAATAGGTATAATTCAAGACACGTAATATTGGAAATGAATGTTAATAAATACCCGCAAGAAATAACATACTTAACAATCATACGCCACTGAGCTTTCCGCAATGTACATAATAGTTATAGTGTTTTTTTAAATAGTGTTTTGAAATATTAACCCGTAAATTAAACTGTAACGAGCCGGGACTCCTAGGCTCGAAGTAGTTCCGAGGCTTTCAGACCAGGCTGGCTCAGATAGGGTAATATTTCTCTCTATCCAAGTTTTTCCTGTCATCTGCCATAATATCTCCTTAAATTCTGAATATTTTTGTGTGTGTGTGTGTGATTTTTTTTCTCTTTCAATTTCTAATGTATTTTTAATTTATTATTACTTCCATTGTAATTGCTGAAAACAGTAATTGCTGTTTGTAATATGGAATATCTTTTGTAAAGTACATGAAAACCTGTAAAGTGAAAGACTTGTTATAAAATGTAAGACGACAGGTCTCTAAATGAGCAATAAATCAAATCAAACCCACGCCTCCTTCCCCCTCCGTCGTTGCAACAATCGTCACTATAGACGATGGCGACTGTAGTACCGTAGCTAATTACTACATACTGAGCCGGTGCCTCGAAAATGCGAAGATTACTGCAGGCAACGCGAGTCGCGCTTTGAACAACGCTACCAACAAAAACCTCCAGGCCGTTGACCAATGAAGACCGCCGGGATGACGCCATAAGCGGCAGGTACCTTGGCACCAGTCTTCTATTCAGTATTACTTCTAGCATAGTATTTTACCCATCCTCAGCAACTGTAGTTGTGTGTAACGAAATAATAAGCACCCAGCTGCATAAAAGGAATTTCATTTCCTTACTGGTTTCGGGCAATTACTGCGCTTCTTCAGAAGTTTATACCTATCGAATTATTTGCGAGTGTAAAGAATAAGATGTATGCAGCAAAATACCGTGGTCATGTGATTCATAGTGTCTGTACAAAAATAGTATAAAGAAAAGAAACAACAAGTAATGCGTTAGGTATAACCTTCTGAAGAAGACCGAAACCGGTAAAGAAATTAAATTTATTTTCTGCAACTGGCTGTATTACTGTAGTTGGTGCCGAAAGTTATACGGAGTTGTTGATAGCTATCTCTACCAGCAAAAGTTCATTGTACTTAGACCCATGTCCGTGTCGGGTTTCTGCTGATAACTAGCCACGGCTTCCCCATGTTGTCAGCAGCGTAGCAGTTATGTTGCACAAGTTGAGTTAATTACATTTACTGAAAGCGCACTTGTGTCAACTAATCTTCCGTTTTCATGTCCAACCTATGGCGACAGATTCTTTGACCACCTTCCACCCACTTATCATTATCAGCAAAGAAGTAACATTTGGCTCCTCGAAACATAAAGACGGTAGTCTCGCATCATAATATACGAGGGTAATCCCAAAAGTAAGGTCTCCTATTTTTTTATAAGTACCTAGACCTGTTTATCTCTACAGTGGTTTACATCAGTTAACAGCTTGAACATTTAGCTATTTTTCGACATAATCACCATTTCTTTCGATCCATTTTTGTAGACGCTGTGGCAGTTTTTGTATGCCCAGCTTTCCGCCATGCTGTTCAGAAAGTTATGAACCTCTTTTTTCACCTCGTCGTCGGAGCTGAATCTCTTTCCGGCCAAATGTTCTTTTAACCTAAGGAACAGATGATAGTTACTGGGCGCCAAGTCAGGACTATAGGTTGGGTGGGTGATTATGTTGCACTGAAACAGTTGCAGGAGAGCAACGGTTTGTCGAGCGATGTGTGGGCGAGCGTTGTCATGTAGAATGTGTACACCCTTGCTCAACATTCCTCTTCTCCCGTTCTGAATTGCCAGTTTGAGTTTTTTCAGAGTCTCACAGTACCTGTCAGCGTTAATTGTGGTCCCAGCGATTCAGGTAAAAGAAGAGGTCCATAGCTTTCTGAACAGCATGGCGGCCAGCTGATATGACATGAGCATACAAAAACTGCCACAGCGTCTACAAAAATGCACCGACAGATATGGTGATTATGTCGAAAAACAGCTAAATGTTCAATCTGTAAACTGATGTAATCCATTGCAGAAATAAACAGGTCTATGTTCTTATAAGAAAAATAGGAGACCTTACTTCTGTGATTACCCTCGTAAGTAACTCAGGCTGATTTTACTCACTGAACTGCCACCTACAACATTGTTCGTCATTGTCAGTTCTGTTACAAGGGGTGTCAGGCTATGTGATAGACAAACGCTTCTCTCAAACCGAGTAATCACGTTACATTAGAAAAACGAAAGAAGTGTCTTAGCTCAAGATACTGCTTTTTCATCAATCATCCTCATTAAAAGAGGGGCATTCATAAATTTATGCCCGCATCTCGTGGTCGTGCGGTGGCGTTCTCGCTTCCCACGCACGGGTTCCCGGGTTCGATTCCCGGCGGGGTCAGGGATTTTCTCTGCCTCGTGATGGCTGGGTGTTGTGTGCTGTCCTTAGGTTAGTTAGGTTTAAGTAGTTCTAAGTTCTAGGGGACTGATGACCATAGATGTTAAGTCCCATAGTGCTCAGAGCCATTTGAACCATTTTGAACCATAAATTTATAATTATCACCCAGAAAAAATAGTTATCTAATTAATTTTTTGTTTATTTTTAGGCACATGTCTATAGTCCTGGTACACATTTAAATCACGGCGCCACATTATACGTAGCACGCCGCTAGAGCAACCAAAACAAACTGGCATAGACCATAGATAAATTGCAGTATCGTACGGTTTCCTATTCTCCATTTCAAACGGATGAGCGCTGGATCAGTCCATGTCGAGTTGGAGGAAGCGCATGCCAACAATGCACCGTTATATGATATAGTGATTAGGTGGCAGTGATGCTTCTAACGTGGACGAGCAAATGTGAAAGACGAAGAACGAAGTGTCAGACCATCTCTCTGTGAACAACCGGCAATGATAAGAGAAGTGGATCCCCTCCTCGTCAAAGATTTGCTTATCACAATCGAAGCGGTAGTGGAAAAAGGGAAAATTAGTGATTAATCACTTTCTAACATATCGCACAACATTTTGAACTTGACAGATTGCGCCGACCACTGACGGGGAAATATTTCCATGTGCTAATGAACGATCTTGATGGTTCTTGGCGAGTCTGTAGAAGGGCCAAAATTATAAAATATGTACAGTTTTGCTTGTTCCCAATTTCACGATCAAGGAGTAAAATACACCCGAAAATGTAATTTAGCACGTTAACTTTAAAAGAAATATCTTCGAAACAATGATACATAAAAAATATTTTTCACATAAAAGTTGATAATTAATTAACGTTCGTAAAAACTATATTATCAACTTTTGTAATAATCTGAAATTTTGCAAAATTCTACATCACCATTAATTACTTTTCAAAGAACTAAAATCTTCGTTATAACATAAATTAAGGAAGTTTTCAAGCCACGTGCATCTATGTTCAGTACAGTTGGTTTCTGAAATACAATTTCTGTAAAATAAGCTGGAAACAATGTGCTGTCAGATAATACGTAATTAAAATATCCAAATGTTCAATATTATTCTAATTATTTATTTCAATTATTTTTGTTTTATATTTTTAATTGTTATTTATGTTTTGCTTCGTGTTTTCTTTTTGTTTTTTAATTTACCATTTCACATAAGAGTGTTCCGTTCACTGAATATAATAATTAACTCATTATTATGATACAAAATCATTATAGTAATGATAATCAGTAAAAATGCTTAAAATATAACGATTTCTTTCACCAGACACACAGAATGAAGGAAACGTCTTCACATACTACACACGACGAACAACACATTATAAAACAAAATTCAGCAGGCTTCTCAAATTGTGTCGGGGTATCCTCTAAATATCCTCAATTCCATCACGCATATTTCAGGACACAGGAAGACCTGCTATAAGCAGACAGTCTACATCAGAGCTACTCAACGTAAAAGTTGCTAAGAGTGCAGGTGAAGATTCAGATCACTATCTACCTACCGTTAAATTCAAAATTATGTTAATATATAAAAGAAAGAGCCAATATCAACCTAAAAAGTTTGACACTCAGAAATTAACTAAGGGAGATAATTTCATGACACTTTTGGAAAAGAGAACACCTAAAACATGGGAAGAACTTCAAAAAGACATAGTGCAGACAGCAGAGGAAACCATTCTCCTTACCAAAAAATGGAAACATGCCTGGTGGAATGATGAGTGTGACGAGCTAATCCTAACAAGACAGCGAGCTTGGAATATATGGAATGCAAATAAAAAAGATAAAGATAGGAAGTCCCTAAAAGAAGCCAGAAAGCAAGCTTCAAAAGGCCTTATAAGAACAAAGTACAATACATGAAAGACTAATTAGCATCAATAGACACCAACTTCAAACAGAACAATGCTAGGGACTTTCAAACAACTTCCAAAGTAGCGTAAAGAAACACATTCCACCCAGTCTATTTTTCACGGACCCAAAAACTGCCTATAATAACACAGAGAACTGTAGAATACTTGCCGAATACTTTAAGGAACTACATAATTGTGATCCACCGAAAGAAAAATTTACTTTCGATATTGTAAACCCAACACCACCGGACTCAAAGCCGCCAAACACAGAAGAAATAAAAGAAATCATAAAAGACCTTAAAAATAATAAAGCACCTGGAGAGGATAACATAGTTGCTGACCTATGGAAGTGCTCTAGAGACAACATGATGCAATTTCTACCAGCAATACTCAAATCTGGACAACACACAGCTTACCACCAGAATGGACATCTGCACTAATACGCCCACTACATAAAAAAGGGAAGAGAACAGCCCCTAGTAATTACAGGGGAATCTCCCTCTTACCAGTGACCTATATGATATTACCTAAGGCGCTTTTATAAAGAGCAGAACAAATACTTGAGAAACAACTAGGAGATTATCTGGAAGGATTTAGGAAGGGAAGGTCCCGTGCAGAACAAATATTAAACTAAAAGAACATAACAGAAATGAGGAAATTCAGGAACTTAAAATATGTAATTACTTTTGTAGATTTTAAAAAAGCCTATAATTCAATTGACAGAAATACACTGCTTGACATCTTAAAAGAATTGCGACTTGATACTAAAACAACTGAAATAATTAAAACAACTTTGACAAATATAAAATCGAAAGTAAAATTTAGGAAGAGCTCTCAAAATCGTTTGAAATAAAGTAAGGTGTCCGACAGGGATCACCTCTGGTTTTCAATTGTGTGTTAGAGAAGGTAGTTCGAGAATGGAGGAAGGCCATCAATACTAATAGGATTCAGCTAGGAAGAAACCCAAACCAGATCAAATGTTCACTGTTTAGCCTTCGCATATGACATGGCATTGATTACAAATTCGCTACATAATGCCGAAGAACAAATAAGAGAGCTGTAAAAACAAGCAACCAAAGTAGGACTACAAATATCCTTTGAAAAAAAAGTTCATAACAAACATCTGTGATGCTCTTCAAAATATTGCAGTTGACAGCAATACAATACGCAAAATAGATTTCTTTAAATACATAGGACAGTGGATTACATACAATGCAAAAGAAAAGACAGCTATAGAAACGAGAGTGCACAAAATGTAAATATTGTTTCATATGACCAAAAACGTTTATAGCAAAAAAATCCTTGTCCTGGAACACGAAATTAAGATATTACCAAACAGTGGCCAGACCTGAAGCTCTATATGCGGCAGAAACACGTAAACTAACAAGAAATCGAGATCTTGATAAACTATAGAAGGTCGAAAGAAGAATTTTTAGGAAAATACTGGGAGCTAAAGGAAACGATAATGCTGAGTACGGGTTAAGACCAAACAGAGAGCTACCCTTGAAAACAGAAAAACTAACTGATGTAATGAGGAAGAGAAGACTACAATTTTTTGGACATATATTCAGATTGGATAACAACAGACTATCCAAGCGGATATTCACATTACTCAATAGCTAGAAATCCAAGTCCGCATGGTTCACAGAGACTGTAAATGACATGGAAAACGCGGGAATTACAATAGACACCATAGAAAACAAAACACATTTCAGAAAGGCCGTTCAAAAGATAGAGTTTCAGGAGAGAAAGAAAACAACTAGACGAAAGTGGATTCAAGAAGAAAGGAAACAACACTCTAAAAGGATGAAGGAAATTTGGAAACTAAGGAAATTTAATACAATGCAGAGTAACCAAAGTTGATTCAGCGTACCCTCTAAATGGGTTATTCGAAAGAAGAAGAAGACGATAGCATTTTATTACACATATATGGACGCGGCTTGAAAGCTTATTTAATTTATGCTGCAGTTAAAGTTTTTTCAGTTTTCAAAGTTAATTAATGGCGGTGCGGTACTTTGCATAATTTCAAATTATTACAAAGGTTGATTATACAGTATTCAAGAACGTTAATTACACATCACCTTTTATACGAAAACCATTTTTTTTATATTATCGTTTCGAAGATATTCCCTTGAAACCTGATACGCCAAATTACAATTCGGGGCATGTTTTAAATCTTAAAAGTGAGACTGGGCACAAAGAAAAAAATACGTTATGCATTTTTCCCCCATTACCCAACCACGAAGCTTCGTCAAAATCGTTTATGTACACTTGGGTATGTTCCCTTGTCAGTTCCACGACAGCTCACACCCTTGTACAGCAAAAGACAGCCGAAGCGAAGCAGCAGCAGAACCGTTTCAGCATTTTCAGGCCAATCCATATGACCAATGACATCTTTAGCCTCCTGATCACCTTGGACGAATGATAGATGTAAAACTATGACCCCGAGACAAAAGGAGCAAAGAATCAATACAAACATGTGCATTCACCACCACCAAAATAGTGCTAGGCCCCGTAATCCTCGGACAAGATGAAGCTAAGCGTTTTTTGCGACTGACGTTGGGTGAAAATAATAGATTGTGCTCGAAATGGGCAAACCGCTATTAAAATCTCCAGACGCGGTCATAGGAGGCTCTCAAGATGAGGTTTTGCGGGAAGTCATTCCAGGTGGTGCTTTTGCTCCAAGAAAATGCCCCAGGTCATTATGCTCACGGCACAGTCACCCATGCTGGTTCTTTGGGCTACCAAATTTTGCCACACTCTGCCCCGTTTTCTCCTGATGTGGCATCCTGTGATCTTCCTCTTCTGTCGGATGTATAAACCATTGCGTGAAAGGCGATCCTATAATTATGTGATTTTCGAGGCGGACCGTTCCATGACAATCAAAATCCAGACGTCTACAACGAAGGTCCCTGCAAAGTCATCTATCGTTGAGATCAAGGCGTTGTATTAAAGGATAAAAATGCAGAGAAGGAAACACAACAACCAAGTTTCACGCTCGCAGCTTCATTTTTTCGAGGTTTTAATTAAAACTTTATAATTACCTCTTGCTCAGTTAGCCGCTAGGGGCACCGCGTGCTGAAGCTAGGCAATGGCTTGTACTCGTCAAGTTCTGCGCTATGTAAAATGTTCCTAGCGCTTCTACGCCCGTAGTGTGGAATTTCGTGTCAGCTGCGGTGCCTTTAATGGAAACAGTTTAATGTAAATTAATCAAAGTAATACCTGTTTCAGTACTTAATTTTTTGATAACATTTTACTTTTCGTAGAAAAATAAAAGCAAAGCACTTACTGTAACAGTACTTTTTTCACTATGGCCTCCTTTTCGTGGGATTTTAAGGAAATTATTCGGAGAATAAACTGATTTTTTTATTATTCTAGTATCGCATTTCCACATAATATGGAGCGCCTACATTTTCATTATTGGTCATCCACCCTCTTCACACAAATTACGCTGTAATTTATGACAGACTCATTTCATTAATTTACATCTACAGCCGTCTAAAATGTTATCCTCATACGTTTCTAGAATAATAAATGTATGATTTTTTAATCCTGCAAAAGAGGTTTCGAAATTTTTCAGAACTTTTATTCTATAATTGAATTGGAATTTAAACAACTTCATTGTTTTCATCAGAACACGTTTTCAAAATACACTCCTGGAAATGGAAAAAAGAACACATTGACACCGGTGTGTCAGACCCACCATACTTGCTCCGGACACTGCGAGAGGGCTGTACAAGCAATGATCACACGCACGGCACAGCGGACACACCAGGAACCGCGGTGTTGGCCGTCGAATGGCGCTAGCTGTGCAGCATTTGTGCACCGCCGCCGTCAGTGTCAGCCAGTTTGCCGTGGCATACGGAGCTCCATCGCAGTCTTTAACACTGGTAGCATGCCGCGACAGCGTGGACGTGAACCGTACGTGCAGTTGACGGACTTTGAGCGAGGGCGTATAGTGGGCATGCGAGAGGCCGGGTGGACGTACCGCCGAATTGCTCAACACGTGGGGCGTGAGGTCTCCACAGTACATCGATGTTGTCGCCAGTGGTCGGCGGAAGGTGCACGTGCCCGTCGACCTGGGACCGGACCGCAGCGACGCACGGATGCACGCCAAGACCGTAGGATCCTACGCAGTGCCGTAGGGGACCGCACCGCCACTTCCCAGCAAATTAGGGACACTGTTGCTCCTGGGGTATCGGCGAGGACCATTCGCAACCGTCTCCATGAAGCTGGGCTACGGTCCCGCACACCGTTAGGCCGTCTTCCGCTCACGCCCCAACATCGTGCAGCCCGCCTCCAGTGGTGTCGCGACAAGCGTGAATGGAGGGACGAATGGAGACGTGTCGTCTTCAGCGATGAGAGTCGCTTCTGCCTTGGTGCCAATGATGGTCGTATGCGTGTTTGGCGCGGTGCAGGTGAACGCCACAATCAGGACTGCATACGACCGAGGCACACAGGGCCAACACCCGGCATCATGGTGTGGGGAGCGATCTCCTACACTGGCCGTACACCACTGGTGATCGTCGAGGGGACACTGAATAGTGCACGGTACATCCAAACCGTCATCGAACCCATCGTTCTACCATTCCTAGACCGGCAAGGGAACTTGCTGTTCCAACAGGACAATGCACGTCCGCATGTATCCCGTGCCACCCAACGTGCTCTAGAAGGTGTAAGTCAACTACCCTGGCCAGCAAGGTCTCCGGATCTGTCCCCCATTGAGCATGTTTGGGACTGGATGAAGCGTCGTCTCACGCGGTCTGCACGTCCAGCACGAACGCTGGTCCAACTGAGGCGCCAGGTGGAAATGGCATGGCAAGCCGTTCCACAGGACTACATCCAGCATCTCTACGATCGTCTCCATGGGAGAATAGCAGCCTGCATTGCTGCGAAAGGTGGATATACACTGTACTAGTGCCGACATTGTGCATGCTCTGTTGCCTGTGTCTATGTGCCTGTGGTCCTGTCAGTGTGATCATGTGATGTATCTGACCCCAGGAATGTGTCAATAAAGTTTCCCCTTCCTGGGACAATGAATTCACGGTGTTCTTATTTCAGTTTCCAAGAGTGTATATTTTCATCAGAACGTTTTCATAATATTTCACCCTACTGTGCTTTCACGATATTTTTTGAAAATCAACTGAACAACTGTAAACGAAATCTTTTATGATCGAAAAAAGTTAACTTTTCAGTTTCTTTCCTCTGCGTATATCAAGTAAAGAAGCGAAAATCATTGATCGAATTCCCGAAGAAATAGTCAGCTCCAAACAACCGGGACTGGAAACAGATCTGAGAACTTTTCCAAAAACAACCAACAAGTTTTAGTTATGGTCTCGATTGCTAACGATAACATCCCGTCAGCAGATTGAAACTCCTATATGTTATTCAAATGCTTGAAGTAAATTACAGAGAACACCGAGAACACGCTGGAATCGAGATATTAGCATTCCTCTGTCCTCAGATTGCTCGAATCCACTGCAAATTTTTGCGCATTCCATGTGCAGAGAGAATGACCTCGATGTCGACAGGACGTTAAGCGCATGTGCCGACAACCGACAAGAGTGGTCTCCATGCAAGCAAAACCGTTCTGCATTATAGCAAAAATACCGAGTTTGCTAGTCTCAGAGATGCTATCATAATGTTTTTACGTAAAAAATAAAAGAAACGGGAAAATCTCTCGGTGGAAGATCCGGGCTGTACGGAGGACGTTGCAGCGTTTCCCAACCAAATTGCAGAAGCGTGACCTTGTCCGACTGGCAGTGTGGGGGCAGGCGTTATCGTGGACTAGGAGGATTGCGCCCGACAACATTCCGCTAGCGCGAGGGCAAACGGCAAAGCCCCCAGTGGAAACATACCACACCTCCCTCGCCAAATAAATACAAAGCTGTTCACGCAAGTTCAGTAAGGTCATAACCCTCTTCTTCGAATTCAGGGGCCCTCTGATCGTCGAGTTCCTCGAGTGTGGAACGACAAGAAACGCACAGCGCTCTGTAGTCATTTTGCAGAATCATGCGAAGCGCCATAATGTCATGACGCCCAGGAGCTCTGTCAGAACGAATCATGCTTTCGCTCGATAACGCCTGCCCCCACACTGCCAATAAGACGAAGGTGATGTTTGCAACATCCTCCGTACAGCCCGCATCCTTCGCCGTGTGGTTGAAGAAATGTACGGGTGTACACAGTCGGACAAGGAACTGCATGAGTGGATGTGACTGCGTTCTACGAAACAGGAATTGATTGTCCCGGCTCCCAGTGCGGTAGATGTCCTAACGCGAGGGTTGATTACTTTTGAAGGGAACCATTCCATGCTCCCGTTGTGGTGGGAGTTTAGTTTTCAGCTGAGTGCCCCTTATATAACACAGAACATTCCAGGGAGTCCACTACTTGTCGTCGGGTGGCAAGCGCCGATGTGAAGCGGTTACGACGTGATTGGTGCACAGTACGACGGCCACCTGAGGTGGTCAGACATGTTGGACCGGAACCTTCAATAGCATGCCTGCCCTCATCTTCCATGTTCTCAGTTAGCAGGCCCTGTCAGGTCAGAATGCCCCAAAAATCTGGATATTTTACATTTTAACGGGCTGGTTAAATTGAGATCCAAAATTAGGCTCGCCGCTAAGGGTAACAGCGCGGTGTGGAGCACCTTGCCACGGTTCGCGCGGCTCCCCACTTCGGAGGTTCGAGTCATCCCTAGGGCATGGGTGTGTGTGTTGTCCTTAGCGTAAGTTAGTTCAAGTTAGATTAAGTGGTGTGTAAGCCTAGGGACACATGACCTCAGCAGTTTGGTCCCATAGGGAGTTACCACATTATTTACCAAAATGAGGCTCATTTCAAACAACGTAAGATGCTCATAACGCTGACTCACACCAGTACGCGGCCTATCCGTATCCTTCACATTGATCACGCAACGTCTGACGCTGTTCACGCCTCTTAATACTCTACCAAGCCTGGTAACAACATCAAACATGAACAACACTAATGCCAGCTCGTACCCGATCTACCTGTCACAGAGAACTGCATCTCCAATTATTTACAAAAAAACTGGCTCTGAGCACTATGGGACTCAACTTCTGAGGTCATCAGTCCCCTAGATCCTAGAACTACTTAAACCTAACTAACCTAAGGACATCAGACACATCCATGCCCGAGGCAGGGTTCGAACCTGCGACCGTAGCGGTCTCGCGGCTCCAGACTGTAGCGCCTAGAACCGCACGTCCACTCCGGCCGGCCGTAATGATTTACATACCCACTGATGGTGTGTGCGTGTACAAAGTTACTTTGACCTCTGGCGGTGCCTTCTCGATGTCTCATGACTCTTTTTGTCATGCAGTGTAACAGGAAGCAGCAGTATAGTCATAGTTCTTACGTCACACGAAAATGTGTGTCTGGGGAGGGAGGGGGGGGGGGGGGAGGGAGAGGGTGCGTGGGTAAGCGTAGGAGGAAGTTAGTGTGTGGATAGTGGTGAGACACAAATGTCTAGGATAGCGTTATCGACTAACTTGATAATGAGTGTAATTGTACTAAAGAGCATCTATAAACTATACCTGTACATAATTATGTGCTTCTTCGTGGAACTTCTGTTAGTCTTGCATGAAGAATCTGTGCTCAATTGTGTATAACGTGAAGCTACTAGGTGTGGCCATTCCTATTACCCAGATAATGTGCCCACCGTTCGAGGTACACGATGTAGAATGCAGTTACAGGCTACAGTACAGATACAGCGGTCCGTGTTGCGAGCTGACGAAGAAGAGGAGGGCTGGGAAGCCGCTGGACACTCACCTGTAGCGCTCGCAGTACTCCGACTTGCCCTTCTTGCCACCTTTGGCCGGCTTCCCCTTGCCCTTGCTGTCTCGCGTCGCAGTCGAGCCCATTTTGATGGAACTCGTCAGCTGGGAGCCAGACGAAATATGTCGAATACCAGGCTCCATCTCCAGTAGTACCTCCAGTTCATTTGCTTCCTTCTCGTCCAGTAAGTCCACGTTAAGCCTGAAATCCACGTTAATGTCAGTTACTTCACTGCTTCGTAGTCTCTTAAGTGTACAGTTTAAGATCGGTGTGTTTGGTTGGTTCAAATGGCTCTGAGCACTATGGGACTCAACTGCTGAGGTCATAAGCCCCCTAGAACTTAGAACTACTTAAACCTAACTAACCTAAGGACAACACACACATCCATGCCCGAGGCAGGATTCGAAC
This sequence comes from Schistocerca americana, assembly GCF_021461395.2. Lineage (NCBI taxonomy): Eukaryota > Metazoa > Arthropoda > Insecta > Orthoptera > Acrididae > Schistocerca > Schistocerca americana. The sequence continues at coordinate 786,573,147 of NC_060122.1, read as the reverse complement.
CTGCGACCGTAGCAGTCGCGCGGTTCCAGACTGTAGCGCCAGAACCGCTCGGCCACCAGCGGCCGGCATCGGTGTGTTTGTTGGCGACATTGTAGTTTCACATTGTAGTATCACGGAGGAGCCGTCACAAACGCTGTGACTTGTGAAAGAACGGAAAGGTTCTTAAGCGAGACAAGACCGTTTCCAAATTATTACATCACTACTTGTGTCCTGCCACGCTGCTAGTGTTATGAACCAGCGCCGGTGTCAGAATATCATTGTAAGAAAGTATTCTCGAGCGTGCCATCCAATTCCTCGCTACCTGTTTCCTGCAGGCTATCGTAGGTGAAGGGTGGTGGCGTTGTACTGCCACATCCTAATAATTTTTCTATTTGACTTTACACTACTTTCACTATTCTGTTTATGTAATTCTCTGAATATAAAGTATTATGAACTCCTTGGGCAAACGTCATATTTCGGTTTAATTTATGTCTCTGAACATGTAAAATGTCTGATATAGTGGTGAGTCCACCAGCAGCACTTTTGTAAAACGGAAAACATTATAAAAACTGACCAATAAGTCGTTGCTTCCCACATTAAATGGCCTAAGTCTGCTGATAAAATCAGTCGAATTTCTGAAATGATTTGGACTTTTTCTACAATTGTTTGGAGTAAAGACACCAAGTACTTGGCCAAATGGTAGGAGGCTGCTCCAATATTCCTCACAATACGTCGCAGAGGTATACCTTCTTTATGGGTCTTGGGTAGTCTTTAGCGCCCGGGTGGAAATGGATTATGTTGTCTCAGTCTCTTAACGACCACCTTTACCACAGAACAGCAAAAACGCATGGTAAACCGAGATCTCAACCGGGCTTCCAGTAACTTGTTTCCGACGCCATCGTGGTGACACTGCCCGTAACCTCTATCTGGATTTAAGATGTTGCCCACCGTCTATTCGTCAGAGACAGTCAAACAACCTTAAACGATATTCTCGTGGTGCGGTTCTGCAAGGAACGGTACCTCCTCTGTTTGCTAACTGTTGTCTTGAGTCCTCTTCGTCCTGCAGCCATTGCACTGAAGACAACTAACTGTCTGCACGGTCTGTCGGTATGAATACCTTTGTTTCTCATCTCAATGATACGACCTTTACCGAAGTCTGAAGGATGTCTAAAGCTACATGTGCACGTCCCTTGAGAATGCTATGTTGTGATCCGCACCAGTTCTAGTAATATTAAGGAACGAATATTTTCTGTTCTGAATATACTGGTAAAAATTCTTGAGGCTATTTTCGTTCTGTCGTTGCAACTACACAAAAAACGCTTGTTTTTTTTTCACCAGACGCGTTTCGTTTTATTGAGGTAAAGCTTCATTAAAAAAAAATCGCTCTGAGCACTATGGGACTTAACATCTATGGTCATCAGTCCCCTAGAATTTAGAACTACTTAAACCCAACTAACCTAAGGACATCACACAACACCCTGTCATCACGAGGCAGAGAAAATCCCTGACCCCGCCAGGAATCGAACCCGGGAACCCGGGCGCGGGAAGCGAGAACGCTACCGCACGACCACGAGCTGCGGACAAAGCTTCATCCGTGGTGGTGATATTCGTTTGATTTCTCGCCTACATCGGAAAATGATGTCTGCTAGCACATCGTTGAGGTTTTTCTTTTTTTTACTCTGATAGTTGTGGTCTACTTTTTACTTTCTCTGCAGCACTATGCATTCTTACATATTTTACACTCACATTTTTTCGCACACAACTGTTTTCTGTTTATTTCATGAAACGACGTCTGGTGTTGTTTCATAAAACAACGCCTGGTGAAAAAAACACATACTTTTTAGTAGTTGCAACGAAAGAAAGAAAATACACTCAAGAATTGTGAGCAACTACGGACAATATGGTCACACAAAAGATGAATTTACTGAAAAAAGTCGCTTTGAGATGAAATTATAATCACCAGATCCCAGAGTAATGTAATTCTACAGGGTCAATTCGATAGTTTGGTCAATGTGTTCATGATGTAACACTTCGCATTTTTGTCAGTGTGCTTGATAAGAATGAGGTGTTAAGATGATGATGATGATGATGATCGGTTAGCGGGGCGCTCATCTGCGCAGTTATCAGCACCCGTAAAAATTCCCAATCTTTACACAATCCAATCTCGCCATTTGCACGAATGATGATGAAATAATGAGGACAACACAGACACTCAATCCCCGGGCGGAGAAAATCCCCAATCCGGCCGGGAATCAAACCCGGGACCCCGTGATCCAGAGGCACCGACGCTAGCCACTAGACCACGAGCTGCGGACTAAGATCTTCGACGCCAGTGTACCTGAGTTGAGACAGGAATATGACTGACTAGAGTAAACTACAAATATAAACCATTAACACAATAGCCACTTCGGCAAGTTTTTCAATCCTTAATGGCCATTTCAGACCACAACTGACAAGGTACTCCCTCTAAATGAACTAGAGAAACTTGACTGTTCATAGACTGTACCGAGACACACTAGATTCGTCTGAAACACAATGAAGAAATCAGCAAGCGATGTGGATTCGAGGCTGCAAGCCGGCTGGCTTTTAAGGCTTAGCCGTTTGCCGATGCTCTTGCAGAACCTTCAACCCATCCTAATGCTTCAAAGACCTTGTGAGTCTGGCACTCTCGTGTGCTACTCGATGGTACGGCGGCTGTGCTTTGTAGCACTGTCGCCTCAGCTCTGACGTTCCGTTGCGCTCTGATATCATAACTATTCGCCTTTAAGTGTTCTGATCTGGCTAAGCCGCCTGGCCACAGATGTGAATATCCACAATTCTAATGGCGTCTGATTGTGTTTTTTGATATTGGTCTCGTGCAGTCCTTACATTAACACTTGCAGCACCAATGCGGAGTTCACTGTTTCGCTATAAGTGTGTCACCACTTGTAGCCACCCGAGAGTGCACTGCCACTCCGTCGTAATACGCTATCAGTACTAACACACAGATGTGAGTGCATCAGTCTACTCAAATGGAGCTTTCAGCCTTTCTCACTAAAACAGGATAGAAATTCCGAACTGTTCGCCGGTTTAGTGTGTTGGTTAACTTTAACTCTGTTCACATCATATCATGCGGACTGTCATCTAAAACTATTTGAGTTTCGATCGTCAAAGGTAGCTATTGCCCCCACAAAGTATTGTAGGTCAACATACACTGTTTATATCCTGCTTTCACTACGTCTGTACCTGTTGTCTAGGAGCAAACTATGTACGAGGGGGAGTTGGGAATTAACCCTTTCAGACCCGAAATTTTTCTGGAGGAAGAAAAATTTTTCTTTATATGGTAGTGGTCGGAGGTGATTTTTAATGATTTTAGGAGCAAGATTTATACAAAAATATGGACCCGTGTCCAAAACGTACTTTGTTCACTTGGCTTCACTTTAAGGTCTAAAACAACTAATTATGAAATATTCTCTACTGTAATAAATAGTAAAACGACCATTCAATAATTTCCATGCAAAATAACAACAGAAATATTCAGTTATACACTGTAATATAGCGAACCGTGTATTCTGGTGGTCACGAGTTGCTGCGCACTGCTACATTGACTTGCTGATATTTTTATAGTGATACCCAACGGTTGACAGCACTTGCGCGTGATAAAAAGGTTCAACATTTACAAGTGTGTACCTCAGGTTCGCCTAGGGTAGAAATACTTTTGTTGCAGCTAACAGACTGTAAAAGTTAATGTACACAATTGTAGCCAGAGGGTCTGAAAGGGTTAAGTTTCCCCTGTCGATTGTGGGCAGAGTTGTGTCATATGGGCGAAAGACGACACGGCAGGTGAACGCGCACTTGCAAGACACCGACACACCATTGGGTAGAGGTCGGCCGCGATCAAGCAGATGGCGCTGTCGCAGTGCCTGAGCAAAGCGGAGGCCAGCCGCTCAATCTTTTCCCGGAGCTATAGAGAAGGTGCGTTTTGGAGTCGTGGTCAAAGGCGGAAGCGAGAGCTGTTATCCGCTATGAATGGGCACGTGGAGTATCAGGCACAGAAATTCATATCCGCCTTTTTGAGAGAAATTCATAACCGCCTTGTTGAGGTGTACGAGTCAGGTGTGATGTCGAGGCAAATGGTGCGGAGATGGTGCACGCAATTCAGTGATGGACGTCAGCAAGTGCAGGACATACGGAGACCTGGACGGATGCGCACGGCCTCTACAGATGCAAATGTCAAGAAGGTGGATGACATGATTAAAGCGAACCGGCGTATCACCATCGATGGAGTAGCGGCAGAACTTGGAATCGGACATGAGCGAGCTCTCAAAATCATCCAAGATATTCTTCGATAGAGGAAGGTGTCAGCACGATGGGTGCCCTGCCAGCTGACCCCGACACACATGGAACAACGCATGGCGTTCAGCCTGGAACAGCTCGTGCGTTACCGTGAATCTGGCAATGACCTTCTGTTTCGGATTGTGACGGGGGATGAAACGTGGGTCCACCATTACACGCCCGAATCGAAGGCCGCATCCATGGAGTGGAAACATCCGCCGTCACCCGTCCGAAAGAAGTTCAGAAGCACTCCGTCTGCAGGTAAAGTGCTACTCACCGTTTTCTGGGACGCCAAAGGAGTTTTGCTACTGGACTTCCTGGAGGATGCAACCATCAATGCTGCACTGTACTGTGCCACTCTGTCGAAATTGAAACAGGTGATTCGGAAAAAGCGGCCTGGCCTTCTCAGATCAGGCGTTCTGCTGTTGGACCACAATGCGAGACCACACACGGCGAGGGGAACGCAAAACCATATTTCAACTCTTGGTTGGGAGCGCCTACACTACCCGCCTTACAGTCCGGATCTCGCACCAAGTGACTTCCATCTGTTTCCTGCTTTGAAGAAGACTCTCGGCGGAAGGCGCTTTGGCAGCAATGCTGACGTCAAACAAGCCGTTCAACGCTTCTTCCGTATGCAACGCCCTCATTTTTTCGTGGAAGGCTTTTTGAAGTTTATAAAGTGGTATGACAAATGTCTCAATGTACTTGGAAATTATATAGAAAAATAAAGATATGTCTTATCTTTAATGTCTCATTCTCTTTTTTTTTTCCTTTCACACACAACACAACTCTGACCACAATCGACAGAGGAAACTTATTTTCCAACACCCCCACGTATTATGACGCTGTTTACGAGCGACAATGAAGGTCCGTTTGTGAAGGCATTGCTAATTACGCATATGAATTCTTTTTTCGTGATTTTCTTTAGATTTCTATTCCTTTTCTTTTGCTCATATGGGCATTTCTAATTGTGATTATGTAACATTCTACTGTAGTTTTTAAATGTAAAGATGTAATTGTGATTATTTCGTTTGCCAATGGATAAGTATGTTTCTTGCTTTGTACCTGTGGTAAAGTTTGTAAAGTTCTCTTTTGGAATATTATTAATTGTGAAAAATGCAGTCAATAACATTTATAAAGGTTTATGTAATTTACGATAACGATCTAACATCTATAGACAGGGGACAGCGATAGTGATATCGGTAGTCGAAAGGTTGTTGTGTAGTAGAGGGGATGGTGGATGGTGTGTCTGTGAAGCGTGCGCGGGAAAATAGTACTGTGTTTTATGAAAAACATAAGTAATTGTATGGACAGTGATACCGAACTATCAGATTGTTAATTCTCTTTACCACTGCGGTATATAATGCCATCGCCAGCGAATTTTAAGAGCAAAAAAACCGGACTGTGAAAGTGCCGCTAACATTACTTTGTTGTGGCCGACACGAACTGTGCTTTTATGCGAATGAACTTTGCTGGTATTGGTTTTGGGTGGTGGAACTGTTGTCTATAGCAGTCTATGAAGTCGTGAAAGTGAAGACTCTAATTAACTGTGCAATATAAATGACTTTGAGTGACGATGTCGAAATTTGAAATGCGAGAACAGAGTGGACATTGTTTACGGTGTGCTTCACACACAAGAACAATTCTATGAACTGTGTATTTGTGGCTAAGACTATATGAATGTGACGAACTGTGTAATTATGAACGATAGCGTCACGTACAGTGCATAAAGTGTAAAAACGAGCAATGTCTACGTCATGCATTTTGAAAGAGAGGACATGTCAACAACGGTCGTATACCGGCGTCTTGTGGTTTGTTAATCACCACGGGGTTAATGATACAGCTGTGCCGGAACTTTATTTGCGTTTCGCCGGAGAAGATAAACCAGCGGAACTGCCTGTATCCTGCTCTCATCATCATAACCCGCCGACATCGTGCTGCCCAACGCAACGCTTCGTATTCAACAAAAAGTTAAGAGATTTCGCCGAACGCTATCCCCTGATCTAGAAACTTTCTTTCTCTATTAAAAGTATAAGAATTACAGACTGTATTGAAATAAATTCTTTGTTTAGTTTATGTTTGCTTTATGCTAACGAAAATAAAATTACAATCAGTGAATTAAAAGTTGCCTGGTAGTCATTGTTGAAACACCAGTAAATATAAACTTCTTCCTCTCATTAGAACTAATTCTCCTTGCATGTCAAAATTATTGTAGTTATTTTATGTAGTTTTATGTATTGTTATGAGACTAGATATATGACAGTGACTAATAAGAGTATTTTGTCGCGAAATATTTGCTTGCGTTCTGACCAATAACGTAAAAGCTGCTATTCCCGTATTGGTGCACTTCCTGACGTGAGCGAGAATTATAAATGTCAGCTGTCAAATCACGTAGGGACTGTTTACCCAGTAATAAAAGTTTTTGATATTGTATTGCTACGAGTCGTAGTATTGAGAGACATTGGTTATACTCAAAAGTGGGTAGATGTATGGTGAAACCCCCCCCCCCCCCCAGTCTTCATGCGATTATTAACAGTATTGTGTGTGATTAACGAAATTTTGTCACTTTTTCTAATTCCTTTCAGATATTGTCTTAGACGTCTTTGAAGTTCCAGAGAATATATACACAATTTTGTCGGTTCAGGTTAATTTCATAGCAGTTTCTCGTGAATATTACAGTTTTCAGTTCATAAACAAAGTGGGATCATGACCAGTTGAGAAGTATAACATAGAGTGTGGTTTTACAACTAGAATTTGGGATGACTTCACAGTTCAGATTTTGATAATTATTTTTCCTGTGGGTTGAGGTCATCACACGTTACAAGCGAATTTAATTTACTGAACGTAGCAGTTGCGATGAAGGAAAGTTACATACGAATTTATGGTCATATAATATACGAACAGTTGTTATCCACTGAGATGACAAAAGTCGTGGAATAGCGATCTGCACACGTACACATGATGGCAGTATCGAGTAGACAAGGAATAAAAGGACAGTGCGCTGGCGGAGCCCTCGTTTATACTCAGATGATTCACGTGAAAAGGTTTCCGACGTGATTACGGTCGCAAGACTGAATTAACAGACTCTCAATGGAAACTGGAAGTTGGGGTTAGATGCATGGGACATTCTACATCGGAAATCGTTAGGGGCTTCCAATATTCCGAGATCCATAGCGTCAAGAGTGTGACGAAAATATGACGGCCTTCGCTTAACGACAGAGAGCAGCGGCGTTCGCGTAGAGTTGTCACTGCTAACAGACAAGCAACAATGCGTGAAATAATCACGGAAATTAATGTTCGACCTACGACGAACGCGCCCGTTAAGACATATCGGCGAAACATGGCACTAGTGGACTGTGGCAGCAGACGACCGACGCTAGTGCCTTTGCTAACAGTACGACCGACCTGTACCGCCTCTCCTGGGCTCGTGACCATGTCGGCTGCACCTTAGACGACTAGAAAACCGTGGTCCGGTCAGATGAGTCCACATTTCGGTTGGTAAGAACTGAAGGCAGGGTTCGAGTGTGGCGCAGACCTCACAAATCTATGGACCCAAGTTGTCAATGAAGGAGTTTACAAGCTAGTGGTGGCTCCACAGTGGTTTCGGTGGTGTTTATATGGAATGGACTGGGTCCTCAGCTCCCATTAAACCTATCGTTGACTGGAAATGGTTATGTTCGGCTACTTGGAGGTGATTTTTAGCCAATCGTGGACGTCATGTTCCAAAAGATGATGGATTCTGTATGGATGATAATACGCCACGTCGCTGGGTCACAATTATTCGTGACTGGTTTGAAGAATATGAACATTTCGAGCGAACGATTTGGCCACCCAGATCTCCCGACATGAATCCCATCGAACATTTACCGGACAGGCCAACCGAAGTGGTCGTGCGGTTAAAGGCGCTGCAGTCAGGAACTGCAAGACCGCTACGGTCGCAGGTTCGAATCCTGCCTCGGGCATGGATGTTTGTGATGTCCTTAGGTTAGTTAGGTTTAAGTAGTTCTACGTTCTAAGGGACTAATGACCTCAGAAGATGAGTCAAATGGCTCTGAGCACTATGGGACTCAACATCTTAGGTCATAAGTCCCCTAGAACTTAGAACTACTTAAACCTAACTAACCTAAGGACACCACACACACCCATGCCCGAGGCAGGATTCGAACCTGCGATCGCAGCAGTCCCGCGGTTCCGGACTGTAGCGCCAGAACCGCTAGACCACAGCAGCCGAGGTTCAGTCCCATAGTGCTCAGAGCCATTTGAACCATTTACCGGACACAAACGACAGGACAGTTCGTGCACAAAATCCTGCACCGGCAACACTTTTGCAATTACGGACTGCTGTAGACGCAGCATGGTTCATTATTCCTGCAAGGGACTTCCAGCGACTTATTGAGTCCATGCCACGTCGAGGTGTTGCATTGCGCCGAGCAAAAGGAGGTGCGACATGATATTAGCAGGTATCCGAGGACTTTTGTCAACTCAGTGTACACCCATGATCGTCGCCTAATATGTGGAAGATCTCTATCCGGTTATAAAAATAACTGTGCGCAGCTTTTTCATGTGAGTGCATGAAGAAGTAGAGTGGTTGATTCAGTAGCTGTAGTTTTTGCTAATCGCAGTACAGATGTCACACTGGATAATCCAACCTGGCCGAAGACTGCCTCATAACAATCACAAAATGTACAAAAAAATGTTTAAATGTGTGTGAAATCTTATGGGACTTCACTGCCAAGGTCATCAGTCCCTAAGCTTACTCAGTACGTAACCTAAATTATCCTAAGGACAAACACACACACCCATGCCCGAGGGAGGACTCGAACCTCCGCCGGGACCAGCCGCACAGTCCATGACTGCAGCGCCCCAGACCGCTCGGCTAACCCCGCACGGCACAAAATGTACAGCTTTTGAGACTTTGAGCTTCATTTTCTAGTTCATATAATATTCTAGTAGACATAAGAAAATGCTCTGACTAATATTAACCCAAATAACATCAGTCATCTAAGATTCAAAAATTAGCATCGCTTTAGTAATGAATTTCAAAATTCTCCATTAATGGCACCAATAAATTGTGGGCAGTGCACTAAAATGGAGTTAGGATTCTGATCGTAACGTGTTCATAAACAATCATTATAAACCAAATATTCAAGGTCGATTTCTTGTTCTTTCACAATTTGGGGTTTTTCGTTGGTTCAAGTGACTGAGGATTCAATTCAATTAAGAAACTACATCATATTAGAAAATTAAATGTCAAGAATCTACTGGTGAAATTAGAAAGGATGAACTACTGCAAGAACGTGCTTTAAAATTTAATGATCGCTTTAACACCTAACTCACACGATAGTTAGCATACAGACTATAACCAAAACACATGCACAGTGGAAGTTCTGCCTGCAGTTGCAGCGCTACCCTTCTGAGTGTGAAGTCAGCTACACCCAGCGGAACGACTAAATGGGCTGACGAGTACCCAGTGTTGCCCTTGTATCTCCAAATACAGACGGTGCCTTCCGATTTTGTACTCCGTTATTAACAACCTCCAACGTTCACAGAGCGTAAATATTATTCTGGGCCATTAAACACGTTGTTCTACGTCGAGCCGAATTTTGTCAACATCGACATAAACTAAATCAACAAACTGGTGACGGCCTTATTGCCTGCGCACCTGCGAATTCAAATCCATCGATACACAACACATTCAACTTCCTATATCCACGGTGAAGAGCAATATCTCGTTTACTACAAAATCAATAAATTAGTTATTATGAGTCCATTTTTCTTGTAGCAGTATGATGAGATTTCGGGACACAGTGGAACAGCCTCTCAAAACTGTATAGCATTTCACAGGGAGACACTACGTTGGCACAGCGCCTGCTCACTGAAGCTGCCCGTGGTACGAGGGCAAGCGGTGTACCTGAAGTTCGTCTGCTGTTTAACAGTGGAAACTGTCACAAATATCTTTACCGTGCTGTAACTCCCTAGTTGCGACTGTGACATGACTGTGTCTATCAGACTTTCGACGGATACCCACTGCGATATCAGTAAAGGCCTGGAACGAAAATATGGTGTATTCATTCCCTAGAAGGTAGACACTTTGCTTCCAACAAGTGACATTATTTACAGACATTTCATTTTTATTTTAAATACTAGGGTGTAACTTATTACTGCATCCGAGGCTGTTTACATCAACGATACCGACCGACGTGACGCGACTCCCGGCACAGGTGGTGCGCTAATCAGCGTCTGGAGAGAACTGGGGCCTTTCTTTCTCGCGCAGCGTTCTTACATATAAAGCCGAGGTGCGGATGGCTAAGGGAACGCCTGATCAAATCTGCTCTCCCGACTAGCCGCTGGGCAAGTAATGCACCACTTTAAGTTATCGAATAAATCATTGCTTCCTTTTTTGATGGCCGATGAAGCTTTCAATTTAATTGTGCAATCAGCACACAGGTAAGTAATCATAATAAAAGTCTGACGTGGCTAAGTCAAATATTTTGGGCGAGAGAATTAATTTAATTACAATACACGCAGTAGACGAGCCCTGAACTTGCTCTTTGGAGATATGCTATAGCTATAGTTTTATAGTTATTCTGTTGAAACTTCTCACATTTTTATGATTATAGCCGATCTCCCTTCTACTTAACTTTAAACATACTAGCTTTATTTATTCGCCTACTTAATCTATCTTGCTTCCTTAATTTCTAAGACAAAAACCAGAAAATCAACTAAAATTTTAATTTGTAAGATCCAGAATACTGTTTCTACTAAATTATTATGCAAAAGGAATCTAAATAAAAATTTTTAAGTTTCTAGTTCTTTTCTGTTGCGCCAATGATTTTTACAGAAAAACATCCAAATTTCGAAAATGGTTAAAGTTATTAAACTGATATCCAACACATATTGATTTTGTATTACTCCTGACGTGCTAGAAACGTTTCAGGTTATTTACTTCATTTTAAAGTATTGCGCAATATTTATGACGTCAGAGCTAGTTACAGCGGACTGGCAGGCACACAATGGAAAGACTCATGTGAATTTTATATGGCGTGAGTGGGCTGCTTCCCTACAAACGCAAGAGCAGAGAAGGCTGTGAGAAGACGTCAGCCAATAGCCTGCTGACAAGGACCGCACCACGACAGGAGCGGCCTCTAGCCGAAGAGAATATACGCGCCGCTCCTGCCAGTCTGGGCCGGACAGTAGAAGACGTTCACTAACAACCCGGACTAGAAACCACATACTAGGAGAGAGGCGCAAGAACAGCCGCCATTAGTGATCCACATCCATTACTTGCATGGACATTGTATATAGCGAAAGACATTGATTATTTGCATGTCGTCCATCGCTTGCGACACCATTGTTAATCAAAGTTAAGTATTGTCAATGTACTTCAATGTAATAAAAACTATTAACGTGATTTGCTTGAATTTTTGTATAGCTACCCGAGAAAGTTGCATCCTTAAGGCACCCTGTAAGAGACGAGTGGGCAGGACCCCACAACAATGATGGTAGCTAATAAAGAAATTTTACTTGTTGTGTATATGCAGTTTAGCAGGAAGAATACATTTCACATTGAAATGAAGCGAGGAAAGGAGATAACGAGATCATTAAAGCGACGGAGCACAAGCTCAGATATATATAACAAAAAAGTTTTGCATCACCCCAGTTCCCAGAACCCCTGAAGATAGACGATGAATGTGGATATTGTATCACAGACACAGACCTTTGACTGTTCAGAGATGTCACTAAACCAGCCCAAAGATGTAAACAACCATGCATGAGCAGCGCCTATTAGACGGAGGGGATTCGACAGCCGATCAGTTCCGGTCATTCCACCAGGAAGGAGGTACACGGCTGTACTTCAACCATGCCGTGGTTCCATCGCGTCCATTTTGTTACTTTGTACCAGGAAAGGCTAACAACAAGGGAAGTGTCCTGGCGTCTCGAAGTGAACCAAAGCGATGTTGTTCGGACATGGAGGAGATACAGAGAGAAAGGAACTGTCGCTCAGGCCACCCAAGGACTATTACTGCAGTGGATCACCGCTACCTATGGATTATGGCTCGGAGGAACCCTGACAACAACGCCACCTTGTTGAATAATGCTTTTTGTGCAGCCACAGGACGTTGTGTTATGACTCAAACTGTGCGCAATAAGCTGCATGATGCGCAATTTCACTCACGACGTACATGGCGAGGTCCATCTTTGTAACCACGACACCATGCAGCGCGGTACAGATGGACACAACAACAAGCCCAATGGACCGCTCAGGCTTGGTATCACGTTCTCTACACCGATGAGTGTCGCTTATGTCTTCAACCAGACAATCATAGGAGACGTGTTTCGAGACAACCTGATCAGGCTGAACGCCTTAGACACACTGTCCAGCGAGTGCAGCAAGATGGAGGTTCCCTGATGTGGCATTATGTGGGGCCGGCGTACGCCGCTGGCGGTCATGGAAGGTACCATAACGGATGTATGATACGTGAATGCCATTCTTGACCGATAGTGCAACCACATTGTCACGTAGAAGAAGGTTTAATTAGATGAATGACGAACACTAACTTCACTTAACGAAGGTTTATTCAGCACTTGCACATACAAGAGCGTGGAGCGAACTGCCTCCCGCCAGAACACATATGGTATGTATACAATTACAGAACATTCCAGTACAATGAGTCTTGATATTTGTGGATACTTCTGGAATGTCCTCGAACCGAATATATAAATTAAAATTTTACGTTTCAGGAGAGTTTTGAACTCACGATCCTCGATGGAACAGTTTGGTATCATAACCACTACACCATTGAGACATTGCTACAATCTTAAGGGGATACGGAATCGGATTTTGGGTTAAAAAATCGAATTTTTTTTTATTGGCGTATTATATTCTGCCATGTTTCCTCTTTAAAATGACGTATCATACATAGCTCTACTACAATTATAACTATTTTATTTTTATATATTTGTGAGATCGGGTATTGCGCTTTAGTTATACACGTCTCTCGTGGCTGACCATGAACTTTTTGGCAGTACCTTTAAAGTGACATGAATTCAAATATCCCGGTTTCCAGCGACTATTTATACACTAGTTGCCCGAAAATGTTTCTCTCTGGTTTCCTCAAGTTACTCTTTGACTTTGTGGCGGGACTGTTTTGTAAACAGTGTGATATAAGAAAGTAGTTGTTGTTGAGTTATTTCGTATTTAGTGCTTCATTTTTCGCAGTGAAAATGCCTAGAGCTAAAGCAAAAGTATTTAAAAAGCGTGTGAACTGGCAAAAGAAAAGAAATAATGATTCATTAGCAAAGCAAAGCAGTTCATCATCATCACTGTTGGAAAATGTGAATCCACTTATTACTGATTTGCCGAACGAACTTACACCAAATGAAAACAGTGCTTCTCATAAAAAACTAAGAGATTTGGAAGAGAAATATAATTTACTTGATAGAGGGAATGAAGTTTTTGAACTCATTGATACGAATATATTGTGTGAAGCTCTTGAAAACAGTTTGTGCTGCAAAAAATGTCATGGAAACGTTTCTCTGAAAGTAGAATCCCATGTTGACCTGGCTGCCCAGTTTAATTTAATATGCAGTGTTTGTAAATACAGCTGTAAGTTTCCAAGTTCGGTTTCAGTAACTGTAAATAATGGATACAAGAAAACTGAACTTTATAGTGTAAATATTAGGTTAGTTTATGGATTGCGAGCAATTGGTAAGGGCAAAGCAGCTGGTGATATGCTATGTGGTGTTCTAAATCTTCCAAGTGCACCTTCAAAGTTTGAAGCTTACAATTATGTACTAGGATCTGCAGTTGAAGATGTAGCACAGAAGTCAATGCAGGTTGCTGTGGAAGAAGCAGTGGAAGAAAATGACGGCAGTCGTGACCTCACAGTGGCGTTTGATGGCACGTGGCAGAAAAGGGGCCACACCTCCAACAATGGTGTTGTAACAGCAACTAGTGTTGATACTGGCAAGGTTATTGATGTTGCAATAATGTCTAAATACTGTAGGTGCACAGGCAGGCTGAAAAATGAACACAGTGATGACTGTATTGCTAATTATTATGGTAGTAGTGGTGGCATGGAGGTTGCTGGGGTGAAGAAAATTTTTCATCGCTCTTCACAGTGGTATAATGTTCGCTATGTCAAATATCTGGGAGATGGTGACTCTAAAGCATTCAAAGAAGTTTTGGAAAGCAAACCATATGGGAACAGTGTAAATACAAGCAAACTTGAATGTATAGGACATGTGCAGAAGAGAATGGGTGCCAGGCTGAGAAGGTTAAAATCAGTTATGAAAGGGAAAAAACTAGATGATGGGAAAACCTTGGATGGCAGAGGAAGATTGACTGATTCCATAATAGACCACATTCAGAACTGCTATGGCCTTGCAATCAGGTAAAATACAGGCAATCTTGAAGAAATGAGGAGAGCTATATGGGCTTTATATTTCCACACCGCATCCACGGATGAGCATCCACAACATGGTTTGTGCCCCAAAGGTGAAAACAGCTGGTGTAAATACAATAGGGGACTAACAACAGGAGAGAAATACATTCACCACCACAGTCTACCATCAGCCATCATGGCAGAAATAAAGCCCATTTTCAGAGATCTGGCTGACAGAAGTCTTCTGATGAAATGTCTTCACGGAAAAACGCAGAACCCCAACGAGTGCTTGAATAGTGTGATATGGCATCGTCTCCCAAAAACAGTGTTTGTCGGAATTAATACACTACATTTTGGTGTGTATGATGCTGTGGCAACCTTCAATCTTGGAAATATAACTAAATGCCAGGTCCTTCAAAAGTTGGGTATGTGTGTTGGTTCCCGTACGGTACGTGCTATGTTCTTTTTAGATCAGCACAGACTAAGGCATGCTGATAATATAATCAAGACATTAGTGAAAAAAGCAAGACAGGTGCAGAGGGGTGCCAAAAGAAGACTTGAAGATGATTATGAAGACTGTGAAGGGGGTATTAGCTACGGATCAGGAATGTTTTAATCTTCTTTCTCCGTTTCCCGTAAGTTTACTTTTTACTTCATCTAGGAACATTATCTCAGGTACTGGTCAACCTAGAAGTCTGAAATTTTTATGACGTAGTGACATAGGTCCCTATTACATACTGAAACAACGATTTTTTAATTACTTGATTTACAAAAGACTTAGGGGTGATAGTCTAGTAAAAAGCGATGGAAAAAATTTACTTAAAAATAAATGTACAATATCTCTGTAAGAAAATACTTTGACAATAAACTGTTGTTTCAGTATTGTTGTAACATATGAATGCACATACAGTAAAATTTTTACCTCTCTGTCTCCAGTAGTTTGTGAGAAAATGTTCCCTATAGTAGGCATATATTAACATTGCGGGGATAGGTGATTCCGTATCCCCTTAAGAGAACAACGTCTGGGTGTTACGTCCTCCCGATGACTCCCGATGACTAATGTTCACCCTGGTGGTGATCTTGTTAGAACTTCCTTTGCCGTTACGCTCTTCGTCACTTTTCCGCGTGTTGCCTGTCGCTGGATCTTCGAATTTACCCTGGGTTGCAGGATCCTTATAGGGCTTCATTCGAAGAAAATGGACCGTACCTCTGATCTTTCGTCGTCTTGTGCCGGGGTCGAAATCATCAACTTCATAAGTAACATTAGACAACTATCTTACAACCTTATGAGGCCCAAAGTAGCGCCTGAGGAGCTTATCAGAGAGACCAACCTTCCGGACAGGAGTGAAGATCCAGACGAGGTCACCAAGCTGGTAGACAAACAAGGCGGTGGATCGCGTCATACCTTCGGCTGTCTTTTTCTTGAGCCTGCAGCATGCGGAGTCGAGCTAACTGCCGAGCTTCCTCAGCTCTGGTTAACACCTGGCTGATGTAGTCGTCGTCCACGTCATCAGTATTTAACTGAAACACAGTGTCCATCGTCGTAGTCGCTTCACACCCATGCATCAGGAAAAATGGCATAAATCCTGTAGTGTCTTGTTTGGTGGTGTTGTAGGCAAACGTCACGAAAAGTAGCACCTCATCCCAGTTGCTCTGCTCAACACTGACTAACTTTGATACCATGTCGGCCAAGGTCTTATTGAGGCGTTCAGTAAGTCCGTTAGTTTGCGGGTGGTAGGCAGTCGGCATGTGATAAGTAATGATGCACCGGCGGTTTATCTCTGTCACAAGATTCGATTGAAAAACTTTCCCTCGATCCGTAATTAACGACCTTGGGGCACCGTGTTTTAATACAATGTCTTCCACGATGAATTTGGCTACCTCGAATGCTTCGGCTGCTTTGCACGGCTTTTGCAATGGCATAGTGTGTTAGATAATCTGTGCAAACAATAATTCATCTACTACCAATAGCAGACGTTGGAAATCGTCCGAGGCCAATCCCAACACGCTGAAAGGCGTTTCGGCTGATGGAATTGGTATGAGTCATCCAGGTGGTTTCTGAGGAACTGCTTTTCTCCTCTGGCACTATCGATAGTGAGACTCCTAAATGAACCCGGCAAGAAAAATCTCTTGCGGCTCCTATCGTATGTCTTAATAAATCCTAAATGTCCGGCCTCAGGTGTGTCATGAAATCTCTGTAGAACATCTAAGCGCATGTGTTTAGGAATCACTGGTAGCCACTTCTTTCCAAACGGATCAAAATTTTTTTTTGCAAAGTAATCCATTAACTACCTTAATTGTCCTTTCACATCCTCTAACCGATTTAAGGCAAGCATAATTTGCGATATCTTGGCGTCCTTCTTCTGCTCAGCAGAGAGATCCTGGAGTGCAGCGAGACAGTCACTGTCTTCATCAAAGTCTTGATGGTCTTCTGTGCTAATCCGGTGCTTCACCGTCGATTTGTCTAATTTGCTCTTCACCAGTGGATTGAAGCGTTCAGAGAACTCTTGAAGAATGGCACGTAGCTTCTTCTGTTGTTCCTTAGTGAGATCTGGTGATAGTCGAGCTAGAAGATCTTGTCTCGTAGTGGTAGCGATAATTTCGCCCATAGACTCGGCATGGGAGGTTTCTATGACTCTCAGCTGTTCTGCAATTAACGACTCAGCGTTTGTTGCGCATATGCGTCCTGGAAGGATCTGCGGTTCTCGGCGACAGTTAACTATGCACAATTCACAGAATCCGTTCTTAAACGAGACGACAGAGGCTGGGATGACCAAGTTATTCTTCAGTGGTATGCTTTTCTTACATTCCACTACAAGATCGATTGGTTGATGCATGGCATGGCACATGACAGTTACCTTTCTAGCGCTGACTGCAGGAATAATCACTTCAACCAGCACACATAGTGTCCACACACTCGGACGCGCATCTTCCTGTCCACAGTATCTCATCTCGTCTAGCATAATCTTCGATCGACCACAATATCCTGCAACTGCAACCATTCGGCACTGCAGCCGAAACACGCAGGTTGCTAGCATACGCCAAAGTAAACACAGTTACCGTCTGACATACACTTTCCGGTACATTTAGAAGCTAACGTAAGGTTGGATGCACTGAAACTCGTGGCGCCAGCATCGCCAACTTCAGTGTCTGCGTCCCTCTAGGTGGCACTACAGTGGCGCAGCTACACTCCTGGAAATTGAAATAAGAACACCGTGAATTCATTGTCCCAGGAAGGGGAAACTTTATTGACACATTCCTGGGGTCAGATACATCACATGATCACACTGACAGAACCACAGGCACATAGACACAGGCAACAGAGCATGCACAATGTCGGCACTAGTACAGTGTATATCCACCTTTCGCAGCAATGCAGGCTGCTATTCTCCCATGGAGACGATCGTAGAGATGCTGGATGTAGTCCTGTGGAACGGCTTGCCATGCCATTTCCACCTGGCGCCTCAGTTGGACCAGCGTTCGTGCTGGACGTGCAGACCGCGTGAGACGACGCTTCATCCAGTCCCAAACATGCTCAATGGGGGACAGATCCGGAGATCTTGCTGGCCAGGGTAGTTGACTTACACCTTCTAGAGCACGTTGGGTGGCACGGGATACATGCGGATGTGCATTGTCCTGTTGGAACAGCAAGTTCCCTTGCCGGTCTAGGAATGGTAGAACGATGGGTTCGATGACGGTTTGGATGTACCGTGCACTATTCAGTGTCCCCTCGACGATCACCAGTGGTGTACGGCCAGTGTAGGAGATCGCTCCCCACACCATGATGCCGGGTGTTGGCCCTGTGTGCCTCGGTCGTATGCAGTCCTGATTGTGGCGCTCACCTGCACGGCGCCAAACACGCATACGACCATCATTGGCACCAAGGCAGAAGCGACTCTCATCGCTGAAGACGACACGTCTCCATTCGTCCCTCCATTCACGCCTGTCGCGACACCACTGGAGGCGGGCTGCACGATGTTGGGGCGTGAGCGGAAGACGGCCTAACGGTGTGCGGGACCGTAGCCCAGCTTCATGGAGACGGTTGCGAATGGTCCTCGCCGATACCCCAGGAGCAACAGTGTCCCTAATTTGCTGGGAAGTGGCGGTGCGGTCCCCTACGGCACTGCGTAGGATCCTACGGTCTTGGCGTGCATCCGTGCGTCGCTGCGGTCCGGTCCCAGGTCGACGGGCACGTGCACCTTCCGCCGACCACTGGCGACAACATCGATGTACTGTGGAGACCTCACGCCCCACGTGTTGAGCAATTCGGCGGTACGTCCACCCGGCCTCCCGCATGCCCACTATACGCCCTCGCTCAAAGTCCGTCAACTGCACATACGGTTCACGTCCACGCTGTCGCGGCATGCTACCAGTGTTAAAGACTGCGATGGAGCTCCGTATGCCACGGCAAACTGGCTGACACTGACGGCGGCGGTGCACAAATGCTGCGCAGCTAGCGCCATTCGACGGCCAACACCGCGGTTCCTGGTGTGTCCGCTGTGCCGTGCGTGTGATCATTGCTTGTACAGCCCTCTCGCAGTGTCCGGAGTAAGTATGGTGGGTCTGACACACCGGTGTCAATGTGTTCTTTTTTCCATTTCCAGGAGTGTATTTCGCCTGCACCAGTCATGTGTCTGCTACCAGGATAATTGAGTATCCATCCGCCTGGTCTGTATTTAAAGGACCTCATGGCACCAGAGTGGGCAGATCCAATACTGAAGCTCCATTCACACATGATCAACACAGAAGCATTTCCACGAGCAGCCAAGCAGTCCTCACAGGAGGCATCGGTGTGCCCAGACCACTGTCTCGTTGGACTCTGTTTGTTCAGGGATAGTACACCACCCAATTGAAGTTAGAACCTGAATGAACGTTCAGTAGTTACAGTCAATTATTTACATCCTGATGGACTTTGACTGTCAGTCCTAATTATTCATACTTTCTGAACTAACTTAACAGTCACTTCCAATTTTCTTGTGGAACGTATTCAGGACCTATTTGCTTTGGGAATCTTTCAGATTTGTGATCCCCTGTTAACAGTCGCTACATATTTTATTGTATGTTCAGTAGCATTTTTTATTCCGTTTTAGTCACCACATCTGGCTGCGAGGAGGGTGTTCACGCTCTTGCGTTTGCCTACATTCCCAGTATAGTTACCTCACACAAAGGCCCTTTTCAGAACTTCCTTGACTTTTGGCAGTACAATTTACTTGTGCAATTACATTAATTCGACGTTTTCTCGTCCATGGTTTGATCCAGTGGGGACGTGTTCATTCAAGTACTTTTACTGTTAAAAAATATCCAACAGACCAAGGAACTGCTTTCGGAGAAGTGACCAGCATCTAAACGGCGCAGTAAGGAGTGGCCATTCGTCTCTCCAGGGTTGACACCATCATCAAGTTGATCCAGCTAACGGCGCCGTCCTTTCCCAGCTTTGACAAGGACTGGAATTACAGCATGAGATCAGAACAGCATTTTATAGCTGCTGTGTCTCCCTCTGGGAAGTGCTTGATAATCACCAATAAGAGTAAGGTAAAGAAAAAAGGGTCTATTACGACCAAAGTAGAGAGATTTAATAACAAAGGAAAAACTCTTCTCAACAACAAATAACACGGCTTCTCACATACTAACACGCATACACCTGGAACACACAGTGAATAAACGTAGTCGGACGTAAAGACTATCCTATTAACAATCCCTAACGACGAATGTTGAGCTTTCGGCGTAGCCAACCAACAGGTACGTTTCGGGATATGGCTGTAAGGTCGTAGGTCCCGCTGCGGCGGTTTCCGACCGGGCTCTGACTAATCGGCAGCTAAGAGCTGGCGCATGAATTGCCCCAGAGCGTCGTTGGAGCGAACTGACGACGTGTTTATTTGTTTTTTTTATTATTTTGTTTTTATTGTCCGCCGACGTGTTGGCTGGCACTGCCCTACATAGCCGGGACGCGGGGGAATTCGTACCGATCCACTTTCGCACACGTGACACGGCGGAGGAAATAGGTCCCTGGCACGGAGGACCTCTGGTGGCGCTTGTCCTGCTCTCTGTCGTCCTTGCTGTCATCGACGCAGTCCGGGGAGGCAATGCCTTATGCTTATGCAATCCCGTGATGCATCAGTGTCTGAGGGGTTGCCGATACCTTTAGGCGAACGTCGCGTACATGATAGTGGCACATGCCGTAATAGATGACATCCTTCGAAAGCTTTTAATTATAATATTTTGGAGTGGTAGTTCACAAACTGTTCAACAATATGACTCAGAGGTAAAACCCAATGAACTAACATAAGTGCAACTTAAGAAAAAGTTGGTAGATTATTTTCATTCTCAAATTCATGTCGCAGCACACCACGAATTTTTTTAGTTACACTAACCAAAATAGCCACAACTATCGTGAATAATCGCAAAATGCAGAGATCGTCTCGAGATTGCAAATTTTCAGTGTCAGAATGCCAACTGCAACCGCAACATGAGGCCTATTCAGTACGTGGTATGATTTTGGCCCATTTGCTAGACGAGTGTCTTCAAATTCATTTTCTGAAATTAAGCAGTCCCTCCTTGGCGCTGTTTACCACTCATTTGGGCATTTCAACATACTGTGGTGTCATCGGTAGCCCTACAGGACCTCTCGCATGTTTTTCTGATTCGGCAAGCTTGCTAGGGTTCGGCTCGCTCCCACTGTTCCAAAACCACAGTGATCTCGGAAGCAATCACCCGACCTATGGACTCATCAGGTTTCCGAACTTCCGAGAAGTTCCTCTTCCAATCTTTTTGTCATCGTCAGTGTCAGCAGTATTACTTCCAGAAGGTTGCGTGTTCGCTTTGTCACAAATCGGGTTACAGGGCTGAGGCCTGTAACTCCGCCAGGAGGATGAATGTGGGTAGTACATACTCGCAGGAATCAACTCAAATAGTGAGCCTGACCTCAGGAGTGTGTATTGATGTACTTCAAGTGTATCCAGTCCTACTTTGTTTTGATTACACCTTGGCTTTGCTGGCTGTCCGTTAATGACACTCTGGTACAATTCCAGACAGACACCAGATGTTCCACAACGATCTTCAATATATACAGGGTGAGTCACCTAACGTTACCGCTGGATATATTTCGTAAACCACATCAAATACTGACGAATCGATTCCACAGACCGAACGTGAGGAGAGGGGCTAGTGTAATTGTTTGATACAAACCATACCAAAATCCACGGAAGTATATTTTTTAACACAAACCTACGTATTTTTAAATGGAACCACGTTAGTTTTGTTAGCACATCTGAACATATAAACAAATACGTAATCAGTGCCGTTTGTTGCATTGTAAAATGTTAATTACATCCGGAGATATTGTAACCTAAAGTTGACGCTTCAAACCTCCGACGTTCAGTTGCGTGTTGTAACAAACACGGGCCACGGTCTGCGAGCAGCATCTGCAGGGACATGTTTACGATGACGACCGTGTTTACGAGTGTGGCTGTAGTGCACTGTTGTGGTTTGGTCTAGCTGTCGCAGTGTCCGCATGTAGCACTTACTGCTATTGTTATTCTGCATTCGTCTCCGCACGCAGACCAACTGTAGTACATCGTGTTACCAGACGTATGTGATAGTGTAGTGTTGTAGGAACTTTGACCATGGTGTATTCGAACTCTGAAAAGGCGGAGATGATACTCATCTATGGCGAGTGTCGACGAAATGCAGCTGAAGCCTGCAGGCTGTATGCAGAACGGTACCCGGACAGAGAGCATCCAACATGCCGCACATTGCAAAACATCTACCGCCAACTGTATGCAACAGGTACGGTCGTAGCACGCAAACGGGTCCGTAACAGGCCCGTCACAGGAGAAGCGGGTGCAGTTGGTGTGTTAGCTGCTGTTGCCATGAACCCACACATGAGTACACGGGACATTGCGAGAGCCGGTGGACTGAGTCAAAGTAGTGTCATGCGCATACCGCATCGTCACCGCTTTCACCCGTTTCATGTGCGCTACATCAGAAATTACATGGTGATGACTTTAATCATTTGTCAATGGGCATTAACAGAGAATGCGTTGCAGTTCTACCTGTTTACCGATGAAGCGCGTTTCAAAAACCACGGGGCAGTGAATCTACGGAACATGCATTACTGGTCCGTGGACAATCCTCGCTGGCTCAGACAGGTAGAGCGACATCGACCGTGGACCGTAAATGTATGGTGCGGAATCATTGGCGACCACCTCAGTGGTCCTCACTTCATTGCAGGGGCCCAAAGATCTGCAACATACATCGCGTTTCTACAGAATGATCTGCCAACGTTGCTCGAAAATGTCCCACTGGAAACGCGTCGACGTATGTGGTATCAGCATGATGGTGCACCTGCACATTCCGGAATTAACACTAGGCTGACCCTTGACAGGATGTTCGGCGGGCGTTTCATAGGACGTGGAGGACGCATAAATTGGCCAGCCCGTTCTCCTCATCTTACACCTCTGGACTTCTTTCTGTGGGGTACGTTAAAGGAGAATGTGTACCGTGATATGCCTACAACCCCAGAGGATATGAAACAACGTATTGTGGCAGCCTGCGGCGACATTACACCAGATGTACTGCGGCGTGTACGACATTCATTACGCCAGAGATTGTAATTGTGTGCAGCAAATGATGGCCACCACATTGAACATCTATTGGCCTGACATGTCGGGACACACTCTATTCCACTCCGTAATTGAAAACGGAAACCACGTGTGTACGTGTACCTCACCCCTCATGGTAATGTACATGTGCGTCAGTGAAAAAGACCAATAAAAAGGTGTTAGCATGTGGACGTAATGTGCTGTTCCAGTCCTTTCTGTACCTAAGGTCCACCACCGTTCCCTTTGGATCCCTACGTAATTCGGTGCTCTCTGATACAGACGATCGAACAGCGGAGGAGTGGTACTCAAGCGTCAACTTTAGATTACAATATCTCCGGATGTAATTAACATTTTACAATGCAAAGAACGGCACTGATTACGTATTTGTTTATATGTTCAGATGTACTAACAAAACTAACGGGATTCCATTTAAAAAAACGTAGGTTTGTGTTAAAAAACATACTTCCGTGCATTTTTGTATGGTTTGTATTAAACAATTACACTAGCCCCTCCCCTCACGTTCGGTCTGTGGAATCGATTCGTCAGTATTTGATGTGGTTTACGAAATATATCCAGCGGTAATGTTAGGTGATTCATCCTGTATACCCGTAAGCAGTTGGGATCACCGCCTCTTCAGTATTACAGCAATGATGCTATTTTCGTGCAAGGCAATATCTGTCCTACCATCAGGTATATGGATTCAGTCTTTACAGCCAAATTATTAGTCGTCAGGTCTCCAGGTGCCACTAATATCTTAGGTTTAGACCTTTTCTCTAAGTTAGGCTTCGTAGTGCACGACTTCATCAAGCAGGTATAAACCTCGTTACCAAGCTCGTACCTTCAAGACCTCCTCCAAAAATATCTCACAATCTTTGACGTGTTTTCGTAACTATGATGCCCACATTACTTTGAAACCAGCAGCAATTTCAAAATTTTGTAAATCTAGACACGTTCTGCTTGCCCTGCAGGACAAATTAAAGTTGAAACTATAGTGGCTGTAGGCTGAAGATGTCCTTACCCCAATTTCGAGTAGTTTGTGGGCCACAATCAACGTGTTGGTGGAAAAACCAGATGAATCCCTTTATGTCTATGGCGGCTTGAAGTCCACAATAAATTCTCGAACAGTCATGTATAACTATCCATCTCCAAAATCCAGGATATATTGAGCCAACTGACTAGCGGCACTAGTTTCACCAAGATTGCTGTTCAGGAGCTTACCTTCGATTACCCTCAGATGAACAGGCCAAACACCATTTGTTGATAAACAAACCTTTCGCCTTGTTTTGATACAAGTTAATGCAGCTGGAAATTTCTACAACTCGAGGCATTTTTCAACACCACCTGGAGTATCTGACACATAATCCCCCTCACTCTCTACATTATATTCTAAGACAAAAAACGGCGCACGTGGAAGAAATTACCCGAATGAGATGAAAATCAATAGATTCTATGTACATGTACAGGCAAACAAATGATTACAATTTCACAAAAAAAATGATGATTTATACAAGAGAAAGTGCTTCACACTCTACGCAAGTCAATAACTCGTTGGACCACATCCGGTCCCTATGAGAGCAGTTATTCGGCATCGCATTGACTGATAGAATTAGTGGATGTCCTCCTGAGAAGCATCGTGCCAAATTCTGTCGAATTGACACGTTAGATCATCAAATGGCCTGCCCATATTGCTCCAAACGTTCTCAATTGCGAAGAGATCCGGCGACCTTGCTCGCCAAGGTAGGATTTGGCAAGCACGAAGACAAGCACTAGAAACTCTCGCTTGAGTGGGCGGGCATTATCTTGCTGATCTGTAAGCTCAGGATGGCTTGCCATGAAAGACAACAAATCAGAGTGCAGAATATTGTTGATGTTCCGCTGCGCTATAAGGATGCTGCGAATGGCAACCAAAGGGGTCCTGCTATGAAAATAAATGGCACGCCAGACCATCATCCCTGGTTGTCATCCCATGTGGTGGGCCACAGTCTGACTGGTATCCCACCACTGTGTGGCGCGTCTCCAGTGCGTCACACCACACATGGGTGGCTGACCAACAGAAAGCTCATCTATGATAAGGATATTATGGTATAATGGCACCGACGTCCTGAGCTATCTGTCTTCAAGAAGGGGACTCCTCTTCCAAGGTGAAAATTGAAAAACTCAGATCACGATTACCAAAGCCAGCCCTGCACTACCAGTTGTTGGATCTACTTCATTAGGGACATTGGGGCATCATGTTAAGAAAGGGGATGGCCCAGAATCATATGTGCTGGAGAGGCATCGCTAAGAACATCGAGCATCCCTTGGCAGCAACACCAGGTGGCTCCGACTGGGAGATACTTCCAATGGTCTCCTCCCACACAGTCGTGGTCACGGGTGCACTTCAATTTTGTGGGCTCCTTCTTGTGGTCCCAGTGGCTCTCTTGATGGATGTGTACAGCAAGTTTCTATATGCGTGAAGTATGAGGTCCATCACCTCTGTGGAAACCATTCAGATCATGGCTCATTTGTTCTCGACTGAGAGATTGCCAACAGTGGCTCCCAATTCTCTCCACCGAAATTTCAACAGTTTTGCGAGGACCTGTTAATCAACATGTGTGGACAGCGCCCCTTCATCCGCCATACAACAACATCACTGAGCATTTGACCATACTTTCAAGACACACATGGCCAACTTCAACAGGATTACAAGAAGGAGGACACGCTGTAACTTCTTTCTAGTCTCCTTTGAAAGCATACTCCAAGACGGTACCAGCCCCACTAAAAAGCTCTATCGTTACCCTCGTGGACCAAGCAGTCAGTTGTCAAGTTAATCACCCACAGAGACCCATTGCCAGTGGGCCATCCACATCAGTTTAAGCTTACCGATGAGGTGTTCGCAAAGGAGTGCCACAATGAGGCTAGTGCACATGAACATGTCAGTCAGCTCTATCCCTACAGAAGCCCCATTTCTCCAAGGATGATCCTTCCATGGTTTTCTTTTTTTTCCAGAGGAGCCCTTTCTGAAACACAATCCTGGACAGTTTCTGCATTGTAGCCCCACCGACTGCGTAACCACAGCTCGAAGGACAGGGATATGCGTCTGCAGCCACGAGGGGCGGGAGGGGGGGGGGGGAGGTATCGCGTCATCCCCGACCCTTTGGACACTGACTTTGATGGTCTTTTGGGACACCTGCTCCTGCAGATGCCTGTGTCGCATGGGAGCTTCTAGACGTCATAGAGTTCGATCTCTCCCCTAGGAGGGCGAGGGATGCTATATACTGCAACTGCAGTTACTCAGCAACGTAGCTGAGACCAGTGGGCTGCAGGACAACAAGAGCTGGTATACATGGATGTAAAGAAGCCCAGTGACTGTCACTCACATCCTGACATGTTTACGAGCTACCTTAAGGAAGGATCCACTTCAACTTGCGGCGCCAGTTCTTCAACCTGCACTGTCCGTGTCGCTGCATGAGGTAATAAAGCTGCAGGACTATTTTACCTGCACCACTCACGTGTCTGCCAGCACATGGATCAAGTTACCGTCCACTTGGTCCGTATTTGAAGACTGCCTGGCGTCACAGCAGACAGTTACAACTAAAGCTCCAGTCCCAGAGGATCAACAAAGAAGCACCCATAGAGCAGTCAAGCAGTCGCCTTAGAAGTCATCGCTCTCCTCTGACCACCGCCTCGTTGATGTCTGCTTTTTAGGAAGAATATACCGCCCTGTTAGACTCAGAATATGAGTGGACGTTCAGTTCATACAGTCCGTCATGTACGTTCTGCGGCAGGTTCCCTAACAGTGTCAGTTATTCATACTTCGTGAACTAGCTGAATAGTGACTTTCCAATTTTCTTGTAAGACTTCCTATGTATCCTGCGAATCTTTCACACCTGCGAGGACCTGCGTCTCCTGTTAACAATCTGTATACCTTAGCATTGTAACAAAGGCGTTGAGAATCTTAATTAGTGCGTGTTTGGACCTGCTTTATTCACCACAGTAATAAAAGTGACAATGGCAGCTGTGGACTATGTGAACATGATTGCAGACCGTTTGGATCCTTTCATGCTTATTGTGTTCCCAAACTGCCAAAATATCTTTCAGCAGGTAAATTTTCGTGTCACAATATTAGAATGGTGCTACAGTGGTCTGAGGAGTACCAAATTCACCTGGTGTGAACCTGATGGAACACATCTGGGACGCTATCATCAGCCAGTCCGCACCGGGAAACCACTAGCTGTTTTTTTTTCCTGGTAATTGCGTGACCTGGGGCAGACATCGCATGTCACATACCTCCAGAAACATATCAAAGATTTGCCACGCAGAAGTGCTGCGGTACTCGTTTCCATAGGTGGACGAGCACCCTATTAAGCAGTTATTAAGCAGATGGTAATAATCGTTTGGCTCATCAGTGTATTTGTAGATAATCTGGGGGATACAGCGCGCAAAAGTGATTACGCAGAACTGCCAACTCTGATTCTAACCCGACTCGGTGTCGAACTGAACTGAACTTGGATAACAGCTACGGCTACATCATTCCACGTTGCTTTAACTCTATACCAGGGTTCACTAACCACAGTGGAATGCAAGCCTCTCTATAACGGTCAAGGTGCTCATTGGAACAGAGATCTGGAGAACAAGAGTTGAACACCCTCTGCATCTAGGCAGGTCATGCTGGGTAACATGCATTATCATGTTTGAAGGTGACTTCACCAAGTCCTCGAAGATGGGGTGCAGCCACAGGTGCTAGCAGGCAAAAATGAAAGACCTGCTTAGAAAATTACTGGCTATGCAAACCAGAGGTGACAGTGTTGTGTACCCGGTCACACGTCGTGCCATCACGACAGGCGCTGTGCCCATATATTTATTATGAACGTATGCTGGCAACGTTCGTTCTCATCAGAGCTTAGACATATCGATGTGACCATCGTGATGCTCTTCGCAGGAACGAAATTCATTCGGTCCGATGACTGATGATGCCACTCTGTGTGTAGGCACTCACTAAGCCGACCACTGTCGCTGAACCTCTCTTTGCTACAGCGTCACGGGAAGCAGCAACAATTATCAGCGTGTTGTCTGTCCGCAGCCGTGCAGACGTCCTTGCACTATAGGTGTGCGAGTTTTTCTTGATGCGAAGAAGTTCATTTCCTTACAGAAGATACGTGACGTGGGTGTACGATGTTGCACCCCTGTCTCTCCTCTCAGAAGCTAGTTACGTGTGGTTACTGAGATCGTGCATTCAGCTGAGTGCGGTCCTCCTGAAACCATTGATTCCATATTTGTGTGACAGTCATGGAATTCCCACCAACGCAAGCAGTAATATCATGGAACTATAGGTCACAATTCTGAAACTTAGGTAACAGTCGTTTCTCTTTCTTACATGAGAGGCATGACAAGATCTTCTCACAAATAAATGACATTCAACTGCGATTTAAAAAAAAAAAGTCCTCTACGTTATTGTTCGTTGTATACAGATAGTA
Organism: Schistocerca americana; assembly: GCF_021461395.2. Classification (NCBI taxonomy): domain Eukaryota; kingdom Metazoa; phylum Arthropoda; class Insecta; order Orthoptera; family Acrididae; genus Schistocerca; species Schistocerca americana. Next base: position 786,544,413 of record NC_060122.1, on the reverse strand, counting down.
GATTGTGTTACTCTTACCTACTTTGTGCGACTGTGTTGAAATGTTTATCATTTGCGTAATCAACCATATAGTGTGCACTTCATGCCAATTAGACGTCGCATGCCATCTTCATTCACACTGTTACAATTTTAATGGCAAGTAGCGTATCTATGTGGAGAACTGCCGAGGGTATTATTTCCAAAGGGATTAAATAAGTAAACAAATAAAATACATTTTCGGTCTTCGCAGTCAGTATGCTGCTCTTATTTACATATTTTCTCTGGTTTCGTATGGTCTTGTATCAATGATCTCTGGAAGCCTGGTACCTTATCGCCTCAGAAATTTTGGATTCAGAGGACTAGTGCGTTCCTTAATTTGAACCGTGAGGTGAGTCTGTGTGTAGACTGTAGCTGACCGTCATATTCTCCTACGAAACGGCTCGTCTAGTCTCCATAATAATAGATCACCTGTTGAGCTTCGAAATATACGGAAGGTAATTTACATTTTAACAACATTTTCGCGTCTATCAGGCGAAGCTATTATATACAGTTAGATCATTATCCCCCTGCTATATTCGAGTCATTCGGTGCTACACTCTTAAAACAAATGAAACCAAGTCCATTTTCCTATAACTCGTTATATGTAAAAATACTATCTCGGCAAAAACTGTACAATACTTAACGTCAGCGTAAAATTTTTTCAGATAAAGGTCATTCCAAAAAACTTTTACCATCGTAAACCTTTCTTAAATCTGACGAGAGATGGAAGAAGTAACATGCAAATTGATTCACAGGGTCTTTAACACATGAAACTGTATACGAATACTAAGACAATAAATGTTGTGCAGCAACTAGAAATATCAAAGATATGGAAACCACAAATATCAAGCAACAAAATTTATAAATAAAGTTCATGCCTGACATGGACAAAAAACAAAATGTCAGGTGTGATTCTTTAGTTCCTCTCGTGTCCGCTGGATGCTATGAACCGGTGCTACACCCGTAAACTGTTCGATCAAAATGTTAGGTGATCGTGCTGTAATAGAGTTATTAATCCTGCCTATAATAATCTGTGACCTCTACTCATGTACTTCAATGACAGAGTCAAGAGCTACTGTACAGAGTAGCACGTCTTGCAGTCTAGCATAAGACAACATAAATTTAATAATCAAAAACATAAGACAGAGGATGTCCAATTAAATCATAAACGTTATATCTAATATACTGTATAACCTTCAATCAACTTTATTAAAGAAATTTATGATTTGTGCAAAATAAATAATCTGTCAAACATGTTGGAAATAGGTCGGGCATAGTTAACTTTGCATGCAATTTTGAGATTTATTAAAGGAAACAGACGGGCACCGCAGTTGAGGTCAGTGTTGCCGATCCAGCTGTTTTGTAGGTAAATGCGTCCTTTTCACGAAACGAAATGCTATTTAATGGTCAGTTTAGCTATTAGCTACGTACACTGGTGCACCAAACGTTAAAGACGGAAGTAACATAGAACGATGGAACTTGAGCAACAGATATAAACACCCGCTGCAGCATAGTAGACAGGGTAACTGTTGTTGGTAAGACAGTGGGATAGGCATCTTTGAGTGGTGGCAGTGTGGACCCAAAAAAAAAAAAAAGTCCAGTAAAAAAAATGGTTCAAATGGCTCTGAGCACTATGGGACTTAACATCTGAGGTCATCAGTCCCCTAGAACTTAGAACTACTTAAACCTAACTAACCTAAGGACATCACACACATCCATGCCCGAGGCAGGATTCGAACCTGCGACCGTAGCGGTCGCGCGGGTCCGGACTGAAGCGACTAGAACCGGCGGCCACAACGACCGGCAAATGTCCAGTAAACATGGGCCCACAAATGCATATCTTAAGAGCTAAGAGTACTTGTACACCTTCCATACTGTGAAACACTCCTCTTCCGCTGCAAGCTCCTTAGTTTCCATATCTTTGGAGGAGGTACTGTGGACCAAAAGATGAAAAAATGTCCAGCAAACAAGGGCTCTCAAGTTCGTTGCTTCAGAGCTACAGGGTGTTTCAAAAATGACCGGTATATTTGAAACGGCAATAAAAACTAAACGAGCAGCGATAGAAATACACCGTTTGTTGCAATATGCTTGGAACAACAGTACATTTTCAGGCGGACAAACTTTCGAAATTACAGTAGTTACAATTTTCAACAACAGATGGCGCTGCAAGTGATGTGAAAGATATAGAAGACAACGCAGTCTGTGGGTGCGCCATTCTGTATGTCGTCTTTCTGCTGTAAGCGTGTGCTGTTCACAACGTGCAAGTGTGCTGTAGACAACATGGTTTATTCCTTAGAACAGAGGATTTTTCTGGTGTTGGAATTCCACCGCCTAGAACACAGTGTTGTTGCAACAAGACGAAGTTTTCAACGGAGGTTTAATGTAACCAAAGGACCGAAAAGCGATACAATAAAGGATCTGTTTGAAAAATTTCATCGGACTGGGAACGTGACGGATGAACGTGCTGGAAAGATAGGGCGACCGCGCACGGCAACCACAGAGGGCAACGCGCAGCTAGTGCAGCAGGTGATCCAACAGCGGCCTCGGGTTTCCGTTCGCCGTGTTGCAGCTGCGGTCCAAATGACGCCAACGTCCACGTATCGTCTCATGCGCCAGAGTTTACCCCTCTATCCATACAAAATTCAAACGTGGCAACCCCTCAGCGCCGCTACCATTGCTGCACGAGAGACATTCGCTAACGATATAGTGCACAGGATTGATGACGGCGATATGCATGTGGGCAGCATTTGGTTTACTGACGAAGCTTATTTTTACCTGGACGGCTTCGTCAATAAACAGAACTGGCGCATATGGGGAACCGAAAAGCCCCATGTTGCAGTCCCATCGTCCCTGCATCCTCAAAAAGTACTGGTCTGGGCCGCCATTTCTTCCAAAGGAATGATTGGCCCATTTTTCAGATCCGAAACGATTACTGCATCACGCTATCTGGACATTCTTCGTGAATTTGTGGCGGTACAAACTGCCTTAGACGACACTGCGAACACCTCGTGGTTTATGCAAGATGGTGCCCGGCCACATCGCACGGCCGACGTCTTTAATTTCCTGAATGAATATTTCGATGATCGTGTGATTGCTTTGGACTATCCGAAACATACAGGAGGCGGCGTGGATTGGCCTCCCTATTCGCCAGACATGAACCCCTGTGACTTCTTTCTGTGGGGACACTTGAAAGACCACATGTACCGCCAGAATCCAGGAACAATTGAACAGCTGAAGCAGTACATCTCATCTGCATGTGAAGCCATTCCGCCAGACACGTTGTCAAAGGTTTCGGGTAATTTCATTCAGAGACTACGCCATATTATTGCTACGCATGGTGGATATGTGGAAAATATCGTACTATAGTTTCCCAGACAGCAGCGCCATCTGTTGTTGAAAATTGTAACTACTGTAATTTCGAAAGTTTGTCTGCCTGAAAATGTACTGTTGTCCCAAGCATATTGCAACAAACGGTGTATTTCTATCGCTGCTCGTTTAGTTTTTATTGCCGTTTCAAATATACCGGTCATTTTTGAAACACCCTGTATGAGCACTTAGGTACTCTCAAACACATCTCTTCTATTGAACAAATGGCCATAGCTCGTAATGTTTGCATTGCAGAGCCCATGTCTACTAGAACTTTTTTTCCTTGTTTTGGTCCATACTACATCTGAAAGTTGCCTACCCTGTAATCTTAGCAACAACACTACCGGTACATATACTCCACTGTCAGAGGTTTCAGAATGGGTTTCGTTGATTCGATCCTTCCCGGTCCAGGGTCCCTTACCTCACCTCTAATTAATACATTAACTCCATCACACTTGAAAGATTGTAACATCATCACGGAAACACTCTGCGCATCACTTCTCTGGCATAACGATCAGCGGTGGAGGATCACAATTATCGTCTGTTACCATCTACGCTGAAAGAATAAAAAAACCGCACCATGAAGAAGGAGCTGTGTGACGTAAACGAAAGTTGGTAGGCGTTCTTCTGCTTCTGAAAGATGATATCTGTTCCTGTTTTGCGTCAGTCGCCTTAGAGTGGGGCTAACAGCGCTGCTAACAGGATACAAATCAGGTTTGCAGCGGTCATTAGCGTTAGTTAACTTTGATACTGGACGTGGTGAGCTGACGTTTCTCAAGAATGCCCTTAATGTGACAAAGACGCCATTATCAACGCCTCATTGAGTTTGAAAGACATCAAATAATGGGACTACGAGAAGCTGGATGTTCCTTCTGCGATTTTTCAGAAATACTCGGCAGGAATGTAGCCACGGTGCATGGTTCTTGGCAGCGGTGGTCACGACAATGTACTTGTAGCAAGAAGACCGGGCTCCAGACGGCCACGCGGCGTTACCGAAAGGGAAGATCATCGTGTTCTGTATATGGCTCTGGCTCATCGTACTGCATCTGCAGTAGCAATTTGAGCAGCAGTTGGCACCACAGTGACACAACGAAGTGTGATAAACCAGTTACTTCAAGGACAGATCGGAGCCAATGCCCTCTTGCGTGTATTCCACTGACCCCAATCAGTCACCATTTGCGACTTCATTGGTGTCATACGAGAGCTGGTCGGAAGGCAGGGTGGAGGTCTGTTGTGTTTTCTGATGAAAGCTGGTCCTGCCTCGGTGCCAGTGATGGCCGTGTGTTGGTTAGAAGGATGTCAGGTGAGAGCATGCAGCCAAGTTGTCTGCGTGTTAGACACACTGGACCTATACCTGGAGTTATGGTGTGGGCTGCGACTTCGTATGACAGCAGGAGCACTCAAGTGGTTATTCGACGTACCCTGACTGCAGATTAGTACATCGGTCTGGCGACTGGAACTGTTGTGCCGCCATTCATTACATCTACATCTACATGATAACTCTGCAATTCACATTTCGGTGCTTAGCACAGGGTTCATCGAACCACAATAATACTATCTCTCTACCATTCCACTCCCGAACAGCGCGCGGGAAAAACGAACACCTAAACCTTTCTGTTCGAGCTCTGATTTTTCTTATTTTATTTTGATGATCATTCCTACCTCTGTAGGCTGGGGTCAACAAAATATTTTCGCATTCGGAAGAGAAAGTTGGTGACTGAAATTTCGTAAATAGATCTCGCCGCAACGAAAAACGACTTTGCTTTAATGACTCGCGTATCATATCTGTCACACTCTCTCCCCTACTACGTGATAATACAAAACGAGCTGCCCTTTTCTGCACCCTTTCGATGTCCTCCGTCAATCCCACCTGGTAAGGATCCCACACCGCGCAGCAATATTCTAACAGAGGACGAACGAGTGTAGTGTAAGCCGTCTCTTTAATGGACTTGTTGCATCTTCTAAGTGTCCTGCCAATGAAACGCAACCTTTGGCTCGCCTTCCCCACAATATTATCTATGTGGTCTTTCCAACTGAAGTTGTTCGTAATTTTAACACCCAGGTACTTAGTTGAATTGACAGCCTTCAGAATTGTACTATTTATCGAGTAATCGAATTCCAACTCACTTCTTTTGGAACTCACGTGGATCACCTCACACTTTTCGTTATTTAGCGTCAACTGCCACCTGCCACACCATACATCAATCTTTTCCAAATCGATTTGCAACTGATACTGGTCTTCGGATGACCTTACTAGACGGTAAATTACAGCATCATCTGCGAACAACCTAAGAGAACTGCTCAGATTGTCACCCAGGTCATTTATATAGATCAGGAACAGCAGAGGTCCCAGGACGCTTCCCTGGGAAACACTTGATATCACTTCAATTTTACTCGATGATTTGCCGTCTATTACTACGAACTGCGACCTTCCTGACAGGAAACCACGAATCCAGTCGCACAACTGAGACGATACCCCATAGGCCCGCAGCTTGATTAGAAGTCGCTTGTGAGGAACGGTGTCAAAAGCTTTCCGGAAATCTAGAAATACGGAATCAACTTGAGATCCCCTGTCGATAGCGGCCATTACTTCGTGCGAATAAAGAGCTAGCTGCGTTGCACAAGAACGATGTTTTCTGAAACCATGCTGATTACGTATCAATAGATCGTTCCCTTCGAGGTGATTCATAATGTTTGAATACAATATATGCTCCAAAACCCTACTGCAAACCGACGTCAATGATATAAGTCTGTAGTTCGATGGATTACTCCTATTACCCTTCTTAAACATTGGCGCGGCCTGCGCAATTTTCCAATCTGCAGGTACAGATCTATCGGTGAGCGAGCGGTTGTATATGATTGCTAAGTAGGGAGCTATTGTATCAGCTTAATCTGAAAGGAACCTAATCGGTATATAGTCTGGACCTGAAGACTTGCCCGTATCAAGCGATTTGAGTTGCTTCGCAACCCCTAACGTATCTACTTCTAAGAAACTCATGCTAGCAGCTGTTCGTGTTTCAAATTCTGGAATATTCCATTCGTCTTCCCTGGTGAAGGAATTTCGGAAAACTGCGTTCAATAACTCCGTTTTAGCGGCACAGTCTTCGGTAACAGTACCATCGGCACTCCGAAGCGAAGGTATTGCCTGCGTCTTGCCGCTTGTGTACTTTACATACGACCAGAATTTCTTCGGATTTTGTACCAAATTTCGAGACAACCTATTAAAGCCATCTCGCATTGAAGTCCGTGCCAAATTTCGCGCGTCTGTAAATTTTAGCCAATCTTCGGGACTTCGTGTTCTTCTGAACTTCGCATGCTTTTTCCGTTCCCTCTGCAATAGCGTTCGGACCTGTTTTGTGTACCATGGGGGATCAGTTCCATCTCTCACCAATTTATGAGGTATGAATCTCTCAATTGCTGTTGCTACTATATCTTTGAATTTGAGCCACATCTCGTCTTCATTTGCACAGTCAGTTCGGAAGGAATGGAGATTATCTCTTAGGAAGGCTTCTAGTGACACTTTATCCGCTTTTTTAAATAAAATTATTTTGCGTTTGTTTCTGGTGGATTTGGAAGAAACGGTATTGAGCCTAGCTACAACGGCCTTGTGGTCACTAATCCCTGTATCAGTCATGATGCTCTCTATTAGCTCTGGATTGTTTGTGGCTAAGAGGTCAAGTGTGTTTTCGCAACAATTTACAATTCGCGTGGGTTTGTGGACTAACTGCTGGAAATAATTTTCGGAGAAAGCATTTAGGACAATCTAGGAAGATATTTTCTGCCTACCACCGGTTTTGAGCAATTAACAGCGTTCCGATAGGTGTTTCCAACGCTCGCACACATACCGCTGATGTAACACAACATACTCTACAGAATTTCGAAATGTTGCCTTGGCCTGCTGATCACCAGATCTGTCTCCAATCGAGCAGATATGAGACATCATCGAACGATAACTCCAGCGTCATCCACAGACAGCATTGACCCCACTCCTGTATTGCCCGATTAAGTGTGTCAGGCATGGAACTCCATACCACACACTCACATCTGACACCTATACAACAAAATGCAAGCACGTTTGAGCGCTTGCATTCAACGTCCTTGTGGTTACACGGGCTATTAATGTATCAGCATTTCACGTTTACAGTGTCTTATCTGGCACTTACATTAACCTTTCATCTTGCAGTGTTACTCACTTAAATATGTTACCAATATATCATTCTATCTATCGAGCCTTGTCCCGCAGTTACGCAGGGTCAGCCATCGTTAATCGGATTTGGCATGTTAATGGTTAAGGGGTGGCTGGATGTCCTTTCTGCCACCACCACATACCCCCCGGGATGGAATTAGTGTACCCCATCTGTCTGTGTCGAGTGTAATCCATGGAATAGTGAGGAGCCGTGTAACTGAGGTGGACCATGGGGACCAGCCCGATATTCATCTAGTGGGATGTGGAAAACCTCCTAAAAACCACATCCAGGCTGGCCGGCACATCGGCCCTCGCCGTTAATCCGCCGGGCGGATTCGATCCGGGGCCGGCGCGCCTACTGGAGTCCAAGAAGCAGCGCGTTAGCGCTCTCGGCTACCCTGGCGGGTATGTTACTGATATTCCATTACTCCACATTAATTACTTTTTTGTATTTCGATTTTTTTCCGTCAGTGTATGATTATCCAAGCCACTGATTAAGGTATTGTCCACCATAAGAATTCTATGTCGTCACCTCACTAACTAGAGTCAGACACGTTAGCTGCGTAATCGTACACACAGTTCCTTGCACGTTGCGGATGGCGCGCTCCACGCGTCCTGTTTCCTCCTCCTTTACATACGCTTCAACAAAATTTATGGTTGCAATGACAAAGGTACTGCGATAGCCTTTCTTCTACGTCGTGTAAGTATTGTTCAGATGCGTACAACCATGAAAATTTGCGTCAGAGACCGACAAACGGTAGCACTCGGCTGTTATTTCTTTGCGAGCACTAGAAACGAAAGCTGAACGAAATCGCAGAATGCCGTCACATTCAACCATGGTTGCAAATTAACAGGTTCGAGTCCAAGCACAGATGTTTCTGTGAAATGTTTGGTGGTGAATTCCAATAAAAACACTGTCCAAGGGCCATGGAAAATGTCGCAGTAGCTAAGATGCGGACTCTCATAACCGAGCTATCCACATATATATTTTCTGTGGTTTTGTGTACCTCATTTTCTGCGAATGCCGGGATGGTTCTTTGTATAAGACACGGCCGATGAAGCTCGTACTTTGTCCTCAATGATATTGGATATTGAATTCTAACCTTCTTTCATGTCAGACTTGCTTCACCAGGAAATCAGATCTTTATAGATTAGGCATGAGCAGTGAATCACTGTGGCAGAGAATAGCAGATTTATCGGAGAAGAGATATTGAACTTTTAGCCTACAGTCCCTGTGGCTTCTGTCGACCCACCTGGGTACCATCCTTGTGGATTAACGACGGGTAGTGGGATGGGGGGGGGGGAGGGGGGTCAGTGTGCTGGTCAGCCTGGATGAGCTTTATAGGTGGTTTCCCACATCCTAAGAGGTAAATACCTGGCTAATTCCCATGTTGCGTCTCAGATACATGCAATGAAAACATTTAGAACACTTCCTCACACTTGCACACAGATTTTTCTCTAATCTGCAGAAAGAATGTGTACCCTGCTTCTGCCCTGGGAGCGAATAGCCGGCTGATGACATTAGCTGTTTGCTCGCCTTAAAACACTTACTCAGCACTCAACAGCAGCTTTCTGTCTCAGCAGGGTGTATACGTGGACAAGGAATAAAAATTCCCGGATTGTTCCCGGATTTCCCGGTTAAAAATACACTTTCTCCCGGGTGACAGTATATTTTCCTTTATCAATCCTTTGAATGGTTATGGTTTTATACTCGGGCGTACAATTTCCCGGCACTTCAGAAAACGAAACTCAGGGAAAAAGATATGTTTTGGAAATGTCTTTGATGTGCAGCAACATGTACGCTGTGTATTTTCGTATTACGAAAGAATACATTGGAATTCCACCTAACACCGCATGTTACTTTCCGAATCATTGAAATCGAAATTTCGATGCGCTTTTGTAAGCCATTCGTAGCTCATGTCACGTGATCTCGCCAGCGGATGACAGCGGATATTCAGAGCATAGGACACGCGATGTAGTCAGCCAACAGCAACATCACTGGTAAGTAGCACGAACACACAAACAGGGAAAGTTAATAGTTTAAATTAATATACATAGTGTTGCTACAAGAAAAGAAAAGCTTTCACATATAATATTGGTCTCAAGCTGCAAGAGAAGCTACGCTTTCGCATATACAGTTGATCTTTTTTGCGCGTGTTACACTTAAAGATATATCACACAAGTGCGCCAGTCAAATTTTTAATAATGACATAAATGTCTGATCTTCAGGGTCCGAAATTCTTCTAAATAGCTCGTCATCAAAGAGTTGATTTTTAAATGAGAGTCAAACGCTCTGCGATTTAATAAATTCATCGTACATTCTTGCACATAGTTCAACTTACGTAAAAGGATATTTACTTTGAAAGTAACGCTTTTCAAACCACCATTCGTAATATTTTCCCGCGGCCTGTTAGAAATATGTTCGTTTCAGCAGTTGCAAGAAAGCGCCAGTTAACTGGCGCCACCGCGCTTGGGTGGCTATCATGACGTAGGAAGCCCGTATGTACGTACGTGTAAAACATTGAAAGATCATACATTATGTCATAAAAGAAACAAGACATCAGAGGATACTGCAAGAGCATCGGAATTTCGTGAATCATATTAAAATGTGCACATTTAAAGTGCATACTTAAAGGGCACATTCGTATGTCCAGATTCCCAATGAAGTAGACCTCGACCTGATATTAAGCTTTTCAGTGTGGTTTTCGGGATGTAAATTTTCTTGGAGCACCAGTACTGTATTATATCATGTTTGGTTCTTTATTATGGCATAATGCCATACGTGCTAAAAAATGAAAACGTGCACTTGAAATGCAGCGAACAGTTGAAACTAGCCAGCACTGTGGAATTAAACATTGCGTTTCAAATACATTGACTGCCTCTGCGGAAAAGGTTAACAAAAGTCAAATTTCTTTAGCAAACAGACAAAAATAACTTCACTGTTCCGCAAGGCGATTAATGCTTGACTGTCAGAAAGGTAGAAATACAATAAAATCTTAAACCAATGACATATTGCAGCCTTCCGTAATTATGTGAATGTGTTTTAATTCACTTGAGGGCTCCTGGCCACAGATATCCGTTTTGTTTTCATTTGACGTGAGAGTAAACGAAGAGGAAACAGCAAAATCACTAAAAGTAAACACGGGTTACGTGGAGACTACCCACTATAACTCAGACTGCTCTGCACATCAGTCTCGGATCTACGACATTTGCGAACCGGGTCAACGCTAAAAAAAATCGAATTTTCAAAATATGTTCATCTTGTAGCGCACATCTTTCTGAAAAGTCTGAAACATAAAATATATGTATTCGAGGAAATGTAAGACATATTATTTGGTCTTAAGTATGCCAAAGTGCAGTGCCACGACTCTTCATAAAGCATTTTTCTACCGCACGTCCAAACTACATTCAGGAGAGTGGAAATTGAAATGTCCTGTGGTGGCTGTCCTTCTCCCAGTCGGCCGGTTTGACAACCTGCCCCTCTTAAAAAACATCTCACAATTAATAGCGGATGGGAAAGTCTGAACCCTTTATTGCCTATTAGTTAATAACTTGCTGTTTTGCGTGACATAAAATTAAATATAGGATATATAAAATGAATATTGACAACAGCTAAGCAAGAAATTACACATTTCTTCAAACCTTAGTTCCTAGCATTTTTTTCTCTCTAATCTTGCTACAGCTTTACATGGCGTGCTTCCCTTTCTGCGAAAAAATCTTTTACTCATCAAAGTTCGTCAAACGTTTTGCTACATGAAAAATCGAAATGTCGTTATCTAATACCGAAAAAGCTTTTAGTACAAATAATAGCCTAGACTGGTGTGGTTTCTCGATCTGATTATTTCTATTTTGTCACTGTCTGCTGGATAAAACAAAATAGGCCTTTATATTATGGCAGCAATTTTGTAACACACCAAATAAACGAGACTGTTTTGGCATAAATGGCGATTTTTATAACATGACAGAATATAATCCACGAAGTACCAATATCAAATGCCTATAAGGCCTACTACAAGCAAAAAGCTTTACGTTAGGAAATAGTTTCACATTTCATTCATACGCACCAGCTTCTCAAGCATGAGATCGAAAAATAGTATTACGAAATTTTTATATAAACTTGGAATCGTCTTATTCTTCCATAATTTGCGTGATGTCCTCGTTTCTTCTCCTTCCTCGTTCTAACAAACAATCTTGTCATTACCAATTCTGTAGCTATTGCTGCCACTGTCAAAATTTGTTCGCCGATTAACTTCTCTAACGCTGCCAAAATAACAGGTTCAGTTATCCGGCGATTGTTTTCCGGTTAGGCGTTATTACGTGTTCGAACAACACGTTTTCCGCGTTACTTCCAGAATAGAACTTACGCGGCTGCTAGCCGGGGACTGTACTACTGGTCCTTACTAATGTAGCAATCTGGCCAGAAATTTTCTGTCAAAATTTCATTTTCTTGGATACACCGAGAAGATAGTACGTAATCTTTCTCACCTGTTATTCCTGTCAGTCGTTTATTTCCATTCTGGTAGTCTGAATCTATAGATTTCCTTAGTAACTATAACAATGCTGATCATTCGCAAACCCAACCAACCACACAATCAGACAGCGATTGGCATTCATCCGTTCGGCTTTTCTCCCTCTGCTCGTATAGCCCCGTCCCCTTTTGTCTATGGAAAGTTTATTTCTAGATGCGACGAGGATTCTCCTGAGAGAGACATCACGTATACTATGCATGCATTCATAAGTCAACTTATGATTCATTCAGAAATCAACTTAAAAGGTGTTCAAAAATATTGAAAAACTATCAGGGAAGCGTTTCAAAATCATATGAATAATCGATAGACAAACGAGCGCTGGATGCTAGGTGCTTCGTGAAACAAGTTTTTTTTCCTCAAGAATATGAATTTGGCGCCCCCTTTTCCCGGTAGATTGGAGGCAATTTGTTGTTATGAAGCACTGCATAGTCTTCCTAAAGCCTTTGACACATTTTCAATTGGCAGACGCTTGCATGAGCACTGTGTGTCGTTGTTGTATATGGCGCATTTCCTTTGCCATTTAAGTTATTTTCGTTTTTTTCTCTCGTTTATGTTGTATTGTTGAAGTATTATTCTGCAGTAGCGGGATACAGCAATATCCTTTGTTAGAGTCTCGGTTCTTACCAGTCAAAATTACAAAAATCTAACTGAAAACTAAAACAACGAAAAATTACCTGAATTCTAAAAATATCCCGGGCTTTTCCCGGTTTTCTCCCGGATGAAAAAATTCCCAGGTTTTTCCCGGATCTCCCGGTTGTCTCGGGTCGTATACACCCTGTGTCAATGATACAAGTGTTCATATTGAATACTGTAATCTCGGGTCTCGAAAGTTTTGAAGAAACCACGCAAATTTATGGTACTGGAAACGTCTCTTTTATTTGTTCCAGTGTCCCACAGCAAATTACCAAATCGTCCCGCTAGAGCAAGTTGTTTACCGTTGTTGCGCTCTTCACACTAAGACAGATCTCATGAAGCTCTCCAAGTTAGTCTGTTCTGTGCAATGCTCTTTATCTCTGAATCACAAGGTTCGGTCCTCTCTCCAGCACTTTCCAATTTCTACACTCAAGATCTGCCTAACACACTCACCCGCAAATTCACGTATGCGGATGATATCAACCTTACTGTTCAACGCACTAATTTTGCAGAAGCGGAGAATGTCATCAACCAAGACCTTGTACTACTGGATGAATAGTTTAAGAAATGGCGTTTGAAACCGAATCTTCATAAAATTGAGGTATCTACTTTTCACATGGACAATAGGATCTCAAATGAAACTTCCTGACAGATTAAAACGGTGTGCCGGACCGAGACTCGGTCCGGAACACAGTTTTAATCTGCCAGGCAGTTTCATATCAGCGCACACTCCGCTGCAGAGTGAAAATCTCATTCTGGAGGCTCTCAAATGACCAATCAAGTGTCCGTTTTAGAGGGGAAGCATTACGGTTCAATGGCATGCCTACAAATCTGGGTATGACTTTGGAAAGGACGCTAACATGTAAAGCTCAATTACGTAAATCTGCTGCAAAACTGAAAAGCCGTAATAACCTTCTTCATCGTCTAGCTGGTACATCATGGGGAGCTGACGCAAACACATTGAGAACATCAGCTCTAGCACTCGTCTAATCCTCAGCAGAGTACTGCTCAGCGGTATGGTTTAATAGCTGCCACACCTTGTGGACATTCAACTTCGTCACACTATGCGTATCATATCTGGAACATTACTTGCTACTCCAGTCCAATGGCTGCCGGTGTTGTGTAACAAACCCCTTCCTCTCATCAGAAGACAAAAGAATCTTGGTCATCTGTGGTCAAGAATACTGAATAACTCGTCACTCCTAATTCATGAAGATGCGAGACAGCTAGAATTATCCATGTTGGGGTCCCGTAAACTGGCTTGTAAAACGGCCATAGAATTGTTAATCAACCATTTCGACCCCAAAGACAGCTGGCGGAAAGAATGGACATCGTCTACTCCACAGGGCATCTTGAAAATTGAAAATCCAACAGAAAGGCTCAAGGGTTCAGCTTGCCAAGTTACACTTGGAGCATGCTTAACCGTTTGAGATGTGGTGTGGGAAGATGTGCTTCGATTCTTCTTAAAGGGGGTTGGGTGGACACCCCATACTATCACTGTGCTGACGTTCCACAAACAATGAAGCATATAACAGTGGACTGCCCCCTCCGTGCCTTCCCAGGAAATCTAGTGGATTCGAACCTGGTTTCTTCAGAAGTGGTGGATTGGATCAATGGCTTAGATATAAAGATCTAAACTGTATTTTAATGTGTCTGTGGTACTGTATTTTATGTGTTATTATGATTTTTATGTATCATACGCTTAATAAATAAATGTCTGAATAACTTCTGCAATCTACATTCATTTGAACCTGTGTTCATCCCTTCATCTCCTTCTAAAATTTCAACCTACTACATTTTCCTCCATTACCAAACACGATTCTTTGATGCCTCAGAATGTGTCCCATCAACTGGCCCCTTCTTTCACTGAAGTTGTATCGTTAATTTCGTTTTTCGCCAATTTCATTCAGTACTCCTTATTAGATACTCGATCTATACACCTGATCTTCAGCAGAAGTAAGGAAAAAAATGTAACGTCACTAGTTTCAATACTGTTAACACGGACAGATTTACTATGTATTGTTTATACCTCAAACTAACATATTTTGCACAAGATATGTGCTTTCAAGAGTAGTACTAAAAAACGAATAGAAGATATTGCCTGTCTGACAAAAACTATGACTGTGTTAATCACAGTTTGTGTAGCCTGATCACACACGGATATCAAACTACTTTCTGGGCGGGAAAGTATAACATCAACAGTCGCTTATAATTTTAATTTAGTAATTCATCTGCTAAAGAATTATTGCTTTATTCGTGACAAATACATATCCTAGTTTTGATTACATATTTTCGAGCAGAAGTTGAAAGTGACTCACCAACACTATCTGAGCAAAAAATACTGGGACACTTATTAGTGGATATTAATATGTGGTGTCTCCACACTTTGCCTTTATTACAGTCTGAAACACGCTGGGGACACTTTCAATGTAGTATCTGTAAGCCTGTGGAGGAATGACAGCCCATTCTTGCTCAAGAGCCGAAATCAGAGAAGGTAGCGATGTACGCTGGGGTTGGGGTGAAGTTCCATTGGATTTAGGTTTGGGTTCTGGGCGACAGGCCAGTCCATTTCAGGAATGTTACTGTCCACAAACCAATTTCTCACAGGTGCGGCTTTATGGCAGCTTGCATTATCATGCTGATACACGAAATCATCGTCTCCGAACAGCTCCTCTACTGCACGCAGCGCACAATACTGCACAATCTGTTCATATTCTTCTGAATTTATCGTTTCCTCAAGCGCAATAAAGTGACCACAACCTAACAACGGAAAACACCCACATACCCCAACACCAACCCCTCGGTATTTCAATGTTGTCATTACACATGAGGGCATTCACCGAACCAAAGCCTTCCATCGGATCCCAACAGTGTACAGCGTGATTCATCACTCCACATCACTCATTTCTAATGATTCACTGTCCAGTAGTGTCGCTTAGCGTTGTTTACAGAAACGCGTGGCTTATGAGGAGTTGCTCGACCCTTGTACCCCACTCTTCTTATGTGCCTGAGCGCAGTCACTATGCTAGATCGACTGCTGGTGGCACTTTGGAACTCACGAGTGATTCTTTCCCTGATTTCAGGGAACCCGGAACCTAAAAATGATGAAATTTTTGATTTTCAGTTTATTGTCAAATAAAATACTACAGATCTTCCTCTTTAAAATGTCATATTAATCTTACCTGTAGCTCAACTCCAAGTATTGAAAATATTATTTTCAATAATGTGCTGTAGAGGGCATGTCGCGACACTGAATTTCCATGGATGCATGTTCATTGAAAACATCGTTTTTCAAAACTTCCGGTCTTTCCAAAGACTTTATATTATGTTGGCAACACGATTTGATAGGCAATTGTTTTGTCTGCGTATTGTAGTCTTTGGACACTGTTGTTTACATTGAGCACATGGTGGTTATTGCACGATTTAAGTTGTATTTCTATTGTGTAACTGGAACTTATCAAAAATGCCTCGATTTAGTAACAGAGTTTACAAGAGGAAGAAGTCTCCTCCGAGGTACACTAGTGGAACTGTGACAATTTCTCCGACCTTGGGAAATGATTCTGAAAATAGGTTATTCATGAAGTGAAATCTACTCCTGTCTCTAGCACAAGCAAGAAGTTGCATGGATCAACTGAAAAATACTGCAGTTTATTGGAGAAGTGTAGTGAGGATAATGTGAACGAAATAATTAACATTTCATTGCTCTCAAAGGTGACTGAGAGTTCAGTACTGTGTAAGGAATGTTGCCAATTGAGTATGTCAGTAAATGTCAAGCGACAAATAGGACTTGCAGCAGAAATCTGTCTCCATTGTACTAGTTGTCATCACAGTGTTTCATTATGGAACTCAGAATATATCGAAATAGGCCAAGGTGAAACTGATAGTGAGAAAAGCAAGTACTATGGTGCAATTATTAGATTTGTTTATGGTCTAAGGTCAATCGGTAAGGGATACTTTGCTGGTCAAATGTTTTGTGGTGTAACGAATCTACCACCAGCACCAATGAAATTCTCAAAATATAACTCGGTTGTTGGATCCTGTGTTGAAGGTATTGCCCAGGAATCCATGAAAGAAGCAGTGGAGGAGGCTGTGGGGGTGAATGAAGAAATTCCAGATGTTCAGAATCCTCGAGACCTGACTGTCGCACTAGATGGTACGTGGCAGAAGCGCGGGCACACTTCACATAATGGGGTAATAACGGTAACAAGTGCTGATACTACAATAGTTATAGATGTTGTAATTAAATCCAAGCACTGTAGGTGTCCTAAAAGAGTGAAGGATGAGCATGCAGAAAACTGTCGAAGGAATTACAGTGGGTCTAGTGGGGCCATGGAAGTTTCCGGGTCCGCAGCTCGTGGTCGTGCGGTAGCGTTCTCGCTTCCCGCGCCCGGTTCCCGGGTTCGATTCCCGGCGGGGTCAGGGATTTTCTCTGCCTCGTGATGACTGGGTGTTGTGTGATGTCCTTAGGTTAGTTAGGTTTAAGTAGTTCTAAGTTCTAGGGGACTGATGACCATAGCTGTTAAGTCCCATAGTGCTCAGAGCCATTTGAAGTTTCCGGTGTGAAAGACATTTTCAGTCGCTCTCTTCTGTGGTACACGGTCAGATACCTACAGTTCCTGGGTGATGGTGATTCGAAGTCTTTTGCTGCTGTATCTGAGCTGAAACCTTATGGAAATGATGTTACCATTGCTAAACAGGAGTGCATAGGTCACGTTCAGAAATTTATGGGAACAAGGCTACGTCGACTGAAGACCACAATGAATGGCCAAGTACTCAGTTATGTAAAACCTTTGGGTGGAGCTAAAAGATTGACAGACGAGGTAATCAACAGATTGCAGAGAGACTATGGACTGGCAATAAGACAAAATACTCAGTGTTGATGCAATGGAAAAGGCTGTAATGACAGTTTACTACCACACCTTATCGACTGACGAGATACCACTACATGGACTATGCCCACAGGGACCCAATTCCTGGTGAAAGTACAACAAATATCAGGGATCTGAACGTGTATACAAGCATCATCACAGTCTACCAGAAACTGTCATGAAGGCTATAAAACCAATTTTCAGAGATCTTTCTGCAACTGAACTTCTGAAGAAATGTCTCCATGGACGCACACAAAATCAAAATGAGAGTGTGAGTAATGTAATTTGGTCCAGAATCCCAAAAAATGTGTTTGTGGAAATTCATGCTCTTCATTTTGGAGTATATGGTGCCATTGCTACGTACAGCAAAGGTAACATTATAAAGTGCAATGTGCTGCAGAAGTTGGATGTGATGCCCGGAAAGTAGATGGTGAGTGCAATGATGTCGATAGACAATGAGAGGAAACGGGATGCTGAAAGGAAAGAAAAGGAGTGTGAGAGGCAAGCCAGACAAAGAACGAAAGGTGTGAAAAGAAGGCTAGATAGGGAGATGTCTAGTGACAGTGAAAACCCCTCTTATGGTGCTGGACTCCACTAAAATGTTAGTGAAACTTTGAAACTCGTTTTCCACAAGTTCACGTTTTTGCTATATAACGAACATTTTCTGCTAAACTATTAGAGATAAAGACTTAAAATTTTCAAGTAATGTAAACAGTGCCAATATACACCTTGTATCAAAGCCTTTTTGTGATACATAATTGATAACAGATTTTATTTCAAAGATACTATGCCAAAAAATGTGTCCATTATTTTCAGTAACAAAATAATTAATATCTTCCCAAAAACACACCAATAAATTAAAATCCATATGGTACATGGTATTAAATATATGTAATGTTATACTGTAAAAGTTTCATCATTCTGGTGTTAATAATTCATAAGAAATTGTTCCTTACATTTAACATTGGAGGTATAGGACGTTCTGGGTCCCCTTCACGCGATTTTTTACACCTACCCTCATAAATGCTCGTCAGTTCCTGTCTGTCAGCACATGAGATCTGGTCTTGGTTAGCTATGCTCGTTCCATGTCATTGCCAGTTCACAGTCACATCACCAACGGTCGACTTGCGTAATCCACGTTCGAAATCACCGAGCTCTGGTTTCTTTATTATTATTTCGACACCTTTACAATAAAGGTAGGCCGGCAGTGGCCTATCTATGCCGCTCTTCGGCCATAGAGAACAAATACAGGAAACAGAAAGACAGAAAAACAAACAAACATGGTGGATAAAAACAGGAGACAGACATAGTAAAATAAATGAAGCCGTTCACGGGCGCACTGTTTGGATAAAAAACGTTCACCACTGATCACAACGGAGTGACAGAGTTTACACATGTGAACGGAGGAGCACAAACAGAGAGACACTGAAGCACCGACGCGAAGACAAACACGAGCACTGGCGATGATCTCCGGCGCACAAAGATGCACTGTTCACGCGAGAAAGCCGGGGGCCTGCCAGAGGGAAGAGGTGAGGGTAGGAGGGAGAGGGGGAGGGGGTTGATGACAGTGGGAGATGAGAAGAGAGGGGGACGGGAGAGGATAGCGAGTGTGTGGAAGCTTGGGGAGGGGGGGAGGGGAGGAAGAGAGGAGGGAGAGAAGGGAAAGAGGGTGCCCTGGAGGAAAAAACACAGGGGGAAGAAGGGGAGGATCGAAGTTGGTAGAGCGGTAGATGGAGGGGATGAGGGCATCATCAGGGAGGGGGAGTTGGCGGAAGCCACCTTGGGCAAGGGCATGGAGTGTGGAGAGATGGAGAGCAGGTGGGATGTGGGAGTACAGGCACGGCAGCAGATGGAGGTGGGAAAGGATGGGAGACACAAGTGGGCGAGGGGGACTGACTCATTCTGCTTTTACTACTTTTATAAATACAACGCAGTATTCCCCACCTAGTTTTATAATGGTGCGTCCGCATCTCGTGACATCTGGCGGTCAGTTCCGCATTACATAGGGATTTCCAGATATTTTGATCTGATGGTGTATAAGCGGCAGAAATTATTTGAACCATGCTTATGTTTATAAATTCAAATACAGTATATCGACTATATATGTCAAGATGCATCAGCAGTTTCGTGCACCAAAATAAAATCTCAACTTCTTGTTGCTTCAATCTTATATGTGAACAGTGTAAGATGAAACGTTTTAAATTCAGTGTTGTAACTCATCAAGAAGTTTTATCTAGGCTCACATTCGTTAAATCACATTTTTATAATTTGGAAACTATATTCATGTACATCACTGCACAACTACAAAAACCTGTTGAAAAAGGTTATTACTCCAATGTTTTTGTTGTTCAATCCAGGTAACTCGATCTAGCGCCCAAATACTAAGCCAGCAGTTTCGGCATTAGTTCTGTTGTGGTGTGTTTTCAAAATTCGTTATTTTCAGTATATACCGGATGCTTTTGGACACAACCGTCAATGTCTCAACTAACTGCATAAACGTCTTCGATATAACAGACATGTAACAGAAGAATTTGTTCAGTTTAGAGGCTTAGATATACAGCTCTTCATATACTTCGTGTTATATGCGAGCTATTTTGTGGATTGTTGCCCATTTACGTCAAAATATAAACAAATTTTGAAACGTATTTTTACGTGATATGATGAATGAACTGGAAATAAGGCGTGAACAAATGGAGTGTCACCACACCCAATGCGACTGAAGAAGGAAAACCAAGAAGAAGACTCGTGGCGGGGGTAGTAAGTAGGCGTGGAGTAGGTGGGGGTGTCGGGGGGGGGGGGGTGGTGACAGGTAGGGCGTTTCGAGGAAGCTCTCAGCAGGCGGAAATTTATACCGAAAACGTTTCGGGATCAAAAGGGAATCGTATCGGTTCATTTCGTGGAAGCTTACAAACGATTATTTCGCTCCGGTGTGCCTTACAGAATATTCACCCAGCAGTATTGTATATATGACGGATCGTATTTCACAATGACAGTACCCCATATTCAGGAGAGACAATTCAAGCTCCTTTGATTTGCTGACCTGTTCCAGGGCATTTTTCCTTCTGCGATAAATACAATGACCTTATAGGAGGCAGACACTTTCCAGATTACTGTCACTGCGGAGTACAATGGTGCTAAATTTCTTATTTTGTTAGCAACAGTGGTGACACTGAAGTCCTATGCTTGCAGATTAAACAGCGTTTTTCATAATTTTTAGCAGATCTGAACTTTAATGGTAGAAGATTCGCAGCCCTCTATCATCCTTGTGTAGTTAATAGTTCTTGTCGTCAATCCGTAAGAAATCGATTCATCGTCGCTCTCTACTGTTGGTTTTGTCGATATTACCGATGCGAAGTTATCAGCAAACGATTCCACTTGCGGGCGTATGAAGTTTAGTTAACACAGGAGCTAAAATCAAAGAGATAATCTTACCTAGGACAATTTGTTAAATGGATTATCACGAGTCAAAAAGCAGAATTAAAGTTTTACACGAAACATCACCTTTTTGATGACGTGTATTTTCATTTAACTGGTTATGTGAATAAAAGAACTGCCAAAGTGGAGAACAGGAACCACCGCTCTGTACGATCGACCCAATACCTGGATCACAGCCTACGGCTCGTGGCTTCCGAGCTGGCCTAGCTGCTGTACTCTTTTCCTCGAGTACTGATGACTGTTCCTTCATGATTTCTAGTCTGCTGATTAATCTGTCTAAACCCTCCGTCATCGAGTATAGCGAATGCACAGAAAATCGCAGATGGCAAACCTTTTCTGACTTTATGACTATTAGGATGTTCCACTATAAGCTGAATTTTTTATGCAACCGTCTAATTTTCAAGACAGCCAAGAGAATAATGCGTTTCTCAATAGGCTCATAACACTTCTGTGAATTCGGAGAAGTTTCTGTGGTGTTTTGTGGTACTCTGAAGTGCTATTCGATCGCTTGTGAGTTCCTCGTCCTCAAAGTGTGATATTTGTTGAGTGCCAGCTACAAACCTAGTTAAAATGGGGAGCTCACATCCAGCTCAAGGTCGGACGCGATAAGGCAGCCTTGGATGCTACCAATGCCTCTCACCACGAAGGAAGGAAGAATAGATACAGTGTTGCTGAAGACAAGTAGATTACAGACGGAGCAAAACCTTGGGCTGCAGAAGGGTACATGCTGAAACTGACGAAACAAATAGAAAGGAGCTTGTCACATGCCAACTTTCATGACTATTCTTTCTTCAGCATATTCCGTATAGCAAGCAGACTGTAAAGATGTTCGGTACCAACTGATCAAATACTGGAGATATCACAGTCTTTGACTAACAGAGGAGTAAATCTTAAGTGAGGAACTCTGATGAGTCGTAGCGATAACCAGTGGGAAGTGAGTGTGGACGCATGTTGCTCTGTATGGTGGCTGTTTGCACCACAAATTGCTTTCTACTCTTGTCTGGATTTCCTGTCGGCGGTTCCAGGTGCTGCAGCTCTGCTATGGGCGAGTAATGTACCAATATGCTTTGAAGTTGCATTCTATTGTCGTTCTCAGGCCTCACGTTACAAATGTATGGTGACATACCGGCTCATATCAAGCAGTTTGGCGTAATATTGTTAGCAGCACATTCAGATCTTTAATCTCCATTTTCTTATGATCAAACTTAATGTTCTCTTTTGCAGTGAACACATAGTACGTAGTGGGGCAATCACTCTGTTAAGAAATAATTCAAAAGCCAAGATCGCTTAAATACTGTTTACTGGATAACCGGTTTCAACACACTAAAGGTGCCATCATCGGATCTGAATGTAGCTTAACATTTATAAACCATTTTGATATAACGATACATGAGGCAGACCAGCTGATACAAAATCATTGTCACAAAAATCAAAAAACAACTGCTCTCATGGTCATTCTTTTCCATCAAATACGGAACAATAAACAGTATGTAAGCGATCTTGGCTTTTCAATTACTTCTTAATGTTCTCTATTCAGTGAGGTACGTCGTTTCTAGACAAATGACACAGAATCAGGTTTTCATTATTGTTGGCCACAACAAACGCTCATTTAGTTCAACGTTCCCTGTATTTTTCAATGATTGTAGAGTTTTCTTGTTGTTCAGTTCTTTCTTATGTAGTGGTCCAGAGTGCCACATCCACATCTGCATCATACCCCGAAAGCCACCTAACTGTATGTGGCGGAGGGTACTTACGGTACCGCTAACTGATCCCCCCCTCCCTTGTTCTACTAGCGAATGGCGCGTGGGGACAAGAATCTTCAGTAGTCCTCTGCATTAAATTTAATAGTCATTTAGCGAGTTGTATGTGAGAGGAAGTGAAATGTTCGAATCTTTGCGGAACGTGCTCTCTCGAAATTTCAATAGCAAACCTCTCCGTGATGCGCAAGGCCTCTTTTATAACGTCTGCCACTGAAGTTTATTGAGTATCTCTGTAATGCTTCCTCGCCGACTAAACGATCCCGTGACGAAACGTGACACTTTTCGTTGGATCTTCTCTATCTCTTCTACCAGGCCTACATGGTGAGGATCCCAGATTGGTGAACAATACTCAAGAATCGGTCGACCAAGCGCCTTCTAAGCCACTTGATTTGTGGATAACATACATTTCCTTAAGACTCTTCCTATTAATCTCAGTCTGACGTCTGCTATGCCTACTATTTGTTTCATTTGGTTATTTCACATGTTTCACGCGCGGACGAATGTATGCATTCTTGTATAAATGATAACTTTTAGAAGAAATAATTACCATCTAAACTGAAGCTTCTCAGGCTTATTCATATTCCCGTGCCACTGATAAATTCATGGTTAAGGATTCTATTACTTTCGTGGTATTGAGTGTACATTATAGACTGTGTTTAACTGCGCCATCAGCCATTACACCTTCTGCCTTCTGTGCATACAGCGAGAATGCTAGTCAAATCAGGTACTATTGCAGTCAGTATACGCAGTTTAAGAACTGTGATCAGCAGAACACTTTTGCCATTCCTTGGCTGCCCTACAGGTCAGTAGGTAAGTGACGGCGTCGAGATTCGAAGAGAGGAAGCCGCATGTCATATAATGTTCTACGTCACTGCTACGCAACTGTCAGCTTCAGGTTTCCAAGTAGAAAGTGTTAGGTCAACAAACTAAATCGCTCCCCTATAAAGTGCGTTATCAACACTTTATTCAAATCAAATTACCAGTTCATTTTTTTTTATTTTTTTATACAGTCAGATTGCTTTATGAATAATCTACACCTACATAGACTCTTTGTAAATCACACTTAAGCGCCTGCAGAGGATTCATGGAACCACATTCCCAATAATTCTCTATTATTCGAATCTCGAACAGTGCGCAGAAAAAACCAGCACCTATATCTTACCGTGCGGCCTATAATTTCCCTTCTTTTATTATGAAGATAGGTTCTCCCTATGTAGGTCGGCGTCAACAATATATTTTCGCATTAGCAGGAGAAAATTCGTGATTGGATTTTCGTGAGAAGATTCCACCGCAAGGAAAAACGTCTTTGTTTTAATGATCTCCACTCCAAATCCTGTACCATGTCAGTGACACTCTCTCCCCTATTTCGCGATAATACAAAACGTGTTGCTCTTCTTTGAACTTTCTCGAAGTACTCCGTTAATCCTATCTGGTAAGGGAAATTGGAAATATGTGGTAAGTTCCTAAGGGACCAGACTGCTGAGGTCACCGGTTTCTAGGCTTACACACTGCTGAATCTAATTTAAACAAACTTACGATAAGGACAACACACACACACACGCCCGAGGGAGAACTCGAACCTCTGACGGGGAAATCCACGCGAACCGCGGCAAGGTTCCCCAGACCGTGCGGCTGCCCTGCGCGACCTATCTGGTAAGGAATCCAGACCACGCACCAGTACTCCAAACGGGGACGGACAATCGTAGTGTAGGCTGTCTCTTTAGTAGATATGTTACATTTGGTAAGTGTACTGCCAATAAAACGCAGTCTTTGGTTTGTCTTCCCCACAACATATTCTATGCGATCTTTCCCGTTTAAGTAGTTCGTTATTGTAATCCCTAGGTATTTAGCTGAATTCACGGCCTTTAGATCTGACTGATTTATTCTGTAACCCAAGTTTCACGCATTTCTTTTAGCACTATGTACATGACATCACACTTTTTTTTTTAATTTGGGGTCAACTGCCAAGTTTCGCACCATACAGATATCTTCTCTAAATCGTTCTGCAATTTGTTTCAATTTTCTGATGACTTGTCCAGACGATAAACTAGAGCATCGTCTACAAACAACCTAAGATGGATGCTCAGATTGTCTCCAAAATAGTTTATATAAATACGGAACAGCAGATGGGGTATAACACCGCCTTAGGAAACTCCAGAAATCACTTCTGTCTTACTCGATGACTTCCCGTCACTGCTACGAACTGTGACCTCTCTGAAAGGCAATCATGAATCCAGGCACATAAGTGAGGCGATGTTCCATAAGCACGCAGTTTCACTACAAGCCGCTTGTGCGGTACAGTGTCAAGAGCCTTGTGGAAATCTAAAAATACGAAATCAGTTTGAGATCCCGTGTCAACAGAACTCAGCACTTCGTATGAGTAAAGAGCTAGTTGTATTTCACAAGAACGATGTTTTCTAAATCCGTGTTCATTGTGTGTCAACAGAAGATAATGTTCGAACATAATATAAGTTCCAAAATAATAAATGAAAAGCACCAGTTTGCTTTTGGTCTACAATATTACTTCTATTGCTAACCGGTTTTCGGCTTACAAGGCCATCTTCAGACAGATGTCTGAAGATGGCCTTGTAAGCCGAAAACCGGTTGGCAATAAAATAATATTGCAGAACAAAAGCAAACTGGCGCTTTTCATTTATTATTATAATGTTGTTCTACCAAGAACCGACGGAAGATTCTGTTAATATAAGTTCCAAAATCCTGCTGCATATCGACGTTAATGATATGGGCCTGTAATTTAGTAGATTACTCCTACTACCTATCTTGAATATTGGTGTGACCTGTACAAGTTTCCAGTCTTTTGGTACGGATCTTTCGTAGCGCGAGTGGTTGTAAATGATTGTTTAGTGTGGAGCTATTTCATCAGCATACTCTGAAAGGAACCTAATTGGTATATGGTCTGGACCGAAAGACTTGCTTTTATTAAGTGATTTAAATTGCTTCACTATTTCGAGGATATCTACTTCTAAGTTACTCATCTTGGCAGCTGTTCTTGATTCGAATTCTGGAATATTTACTTCGTCTTCTTTGGTGAAGGAATTTCGGAAGGCTGTGTTTCGTAACTCCGCTTTGCCAGCACTGTCGTCGATAGTATTTGCATTGCTATCGAGCAGCGAAGGCATTGATTGCGTCTTCCCGCTAGCGTATTTTATAAATGATCTGAATCTCTTGGATTTTCTGCCAAGTTTCGAGACGAAGTTTTGTTGTGGAAACTATTATAAGCATCTTGCTTTAAATTCCGCTCTAAATTTCGAGCTTCTGTAAAAGATCCTCTATTATTTTTGCGGTTTAAACTTCTTGAAGACTTATTTGCATCTATTCAAACAAAGCATAGCTTGCTTACAAAATTTTTAAAGATCCTTACATTCGTATGAAACGGTTTATGGATATCTCGGAAAACCTAATCTTTGTGGCCATAGAAAGTTAAAAACGCTATGCTCCCAAAGCATAGTCCACATCTTATACCTACATCGCCTCACACCGATGAGGAAGAGGAAGCATGTGACATACCAATGTGTTGTCAAGCAGTCATATATTCTTGGACGGTTATGAATCGCAAAACTTCATTATCGCCTTTATTTGTGCTTAGTGACAAGAATGAACAATTACATGTGTCATCTGATTTTCTACGAATGTTTGTCTTTCCTATTGTTTCATTTTCACAAGCTGCATAAGATGGCTGAGGTAATAATGACGCTCAACAGATATACACTGACGATCCAAAACATCACACCAGCATAGCAGGCTAGTCCACCTTTGAAAGGCATTATTGCAATCAGTCTTGCAGGGTAAGTCTGTAGTACAGTTCCGGAGGTATGTGACACTAGATCTCTCGCAAAAGAACTGGCTGGTGATTTGTAGACGAGGAGCTGGCGTCCGATAGCATCCCAGACGTGTTCCAAGGAGTTTAAGTCAATTTAATTTGTTGCTCCTCAAACGACTGTAACACGATTCTGGCCTTGTGCCACGTACAGTTACTCTGCTACCAAGATGCAATCGCCGTCTGGGAAGACATCAGGCATGAAAGAATGCAAGTTGATCCGTGATAATGTTTGCG
Organism: Schistocerca americana; assembly: GCF_021461395.2. Taxonomy (NCBI): domain Eukaryota; kingdom Metazoa; phylum Arthropoda; class Insecta; order Orthoptera; family Acrididae; genus Schistocerca; species Schistocerca americana. The sequence goes on along the minus strand of NC_060122.1, from coordinate 786,517,544 downwards.
TAGTCATTAGCTGTCATGGTGCCTTCTGCTGCACCACAGGTCCCACGCAAGGTCAGGTGAGTACCCTCCAAGCACAACACCGCCCACGTCGGCCTGTTTCTGTGACGTGGTTCACGTTTCGAGAAGTGTTTCGCTTGGTTGACAGGATATCCGGACATTACCTCTGACCTAGTCTGGTAACGAACGTGATTCATCCGTTCAGGCGATATTTAACTGAGTCTAAGTCCAACTCGATAATCCTCCACCAACTGCAATCGTAATTCACCGAGTCGTTTTGTCAACATTGGAACACGTAGATATCGCTTGCTCTGAAGTCCCATGTTCAACAGCGTGCTTTGAACGGTGTGTTTCAAAACACTTGTGCAAGCAGCAGTATTTTACTCAGTCGTCATACCAGCCAAATATCGCCGCCTATCCTGATTTGCAAAGCAGGTCAGCTTCAGGTTCGGTGATGTATGATGAGGTGTGGATAACCAACAATTTGTCGACTTCTCGTCGTTTCAGTGTCCTTCAACTACTTTGCACAGTTGCTCACGCGAGTACTACGTTTACAGCCCGCCCGCTTCGCCTTTTTTGAGATGTTCGTTCGCAGGTTCCGGGCCACAACACTCTGCAATTTGTGAAAGTCACTTACGTCAGTTGATTTTCCCATTTTTGCTATAACAATCCCCATTCCTCTCCGCTCCACCTATACATTTGCCTGCCGCCCTTCGTGCCCACAACGCAACCATGTGGCATTCAAACTCGTGGTTGGCAGTGGCCATTATGTTTTACCATCGTAGATGATGCCGAATGATGCTCATTTGGCAGTATGAACATGTATGTAAGATGTAAAATGTAAAATAGACAGATTTGAAGGTCATTTCGGAAGTGCTCCAAGGAAATGTGCCACGGCCACAGCTGTTCACAATGCGTATAAATAATCTTGTAAAAGGCAGCGGAACCTCTCTAAGACTGTGCGCAGATTCTGCGGTCGTCTGCGAGAAAGTGGCAACGCCAGAATATGGTATCGATTTGCAAAATGACGTGCGGAAGATTGATGAATCGTGCAGGCTCTCGCAGTTGACCCCGAACGGAAATAAACGTAACATATTGCCCATACATGGGAAAAGAAATTCGCTACTGTACCACTACATATGGATGACAGACTGCTGGAATTATTAATCACCGTAAAATATCTGGTAGTAACTATCCATGGCGACCTTAAGTGGAATGATCACATAAAACAAATAGCAGGAAAACCAGGTACCAGACTGAGATTCATTGGAAGAATCCTAAGGAAGTTGTAACGCCCCAAGGACAGAAATCCCCAATTAACAAACTTTGTGGAAACTTAAAGTAGGGAAGTAAGTTATCTTGACAGTGACGGCAACTATTGACGATAAAATCTACACTGGTAATATTTTGATTAACACCTATATCATTCAAATACTGAGAATAGCATACAAAAAGGAGAGATAAAAGGAAAGGATTATCATAGATTCTTTATCAAACATCTATAGAATAAATTCAAAATCATATGAACGAAGGTTACATCCAAGAAAGTAATTCAGTCAAAGATAACGTTTACCATGAAAGAGAGTTGTAGCCGCATCGAAAAAGAAATTCAATGCGGCTACAATGCAACTCGGATATGGAAAGGTTCAGTTAGTTGCTATTGAGTCGCTCTAGAGTACTTTTGCGATAGTTGTCTGGACGCAAACGCTATTAGATTGTTTTAGCTTTGGAAGTTTGAAAATTCGTGAAGTAGAGACTGAAGTATTGCTCAGTCATTCCACTGATGAAAGTTAATCTTTACCGTTCTCAAGGCGACGGTATAGTAAGACGGGTGTCAGACTTCAATTGAGTGATACTGGTTTATCGGACTTAGCCTTCGTACTGATGAACAGTTACAAACTTTGAGAGCAATGGACAACGACAGAAATACAATTCGTAGCCTTTAGTAGGGCACAATAAAACGAAAACACGAAGAAAGACAAGTACGCCGATTAGTCAAGAGTTGTCGTCAGCGTCAAGATTACTGAACTGAATAGAAGAATCTTGAATGACATATCGGTGTGCGTGTGTGTGTGTGTTGTAGGGACAAACAATTAATTGCAGAAAGAACAATAAAATCTGAATCAAAAGATCAATCTTATGTGTCGCCTAACTCTTTAAACATTTTAAGTGACTAAGTGAGAACATGAATAATGGACAGTGAAGAGTGATTAGTTTAAACCAGTATTACGACGTATTAAAAAAAAAATGTACTCCAACATAAGTTATTTCTGGAGCTACGTCGTACCGTTGTTAATAACTGGGCATAGCAATGACATAGCAACGGAATAGTACACAGAATAATTTCATCCTCGCTATGTATGATGTGAAAAACGACCATAATGATGACATCAAGAATCAAGATTTTATTTCATCACGGAACTAACCGGGCATAAAAATAAACCTTTGCAGTTTACCAGTTCGCACAAACCGAGAAGATTGTTGCGAACAGATAACAGAATATTTCTAAACCACGCGAGGAGTTGTGTTCTTACTAGAGTTACAGATGCTGTTCCACGTCAATCCGACGGGGACGAACATCGTTACGAGTCGCGCCTCCTCCCGGCGAGTGAAAAAGGGGGGGGGGGGGGGGGGGGGGGGACGTCACAAAGTGTAACTTATCCACGACGGGAGTGGTTTACAAAGCACTCGTTCGACTGATTCTTGAATACTGTTCATCAGTCTGGGACGGTTACCAGGTAGAAGAGTTAGAAAAGATTCAATGAAGAGCGGCGCGTTTCGCCACGGGACAGTTTAGTCGACGCGAGAGTTTTACAAAGATGTTCGACAAACGCCAAAGGCAGACGCTGCAAGAGGGGCGTTGTGCGTCACGGAGAGGTTTGCTATTGAAATTTCAGAACATTTATTTACAGGAAGAGTCGGACAACATATTATTACCTCCCAAACATATCTCAGGAAATGGCGAGAAAATTCGAGGAATTAGAGTTAATACAGAGACTTACCGACATTCGCGAGTGGAACAGGGAAGGGGGAATCAGTTCCTGGTATCGCAAGTACGCTCTGCCACACACCGTCAGATGGCTTGGGGAGTAGATGTAATGCAGATGTACTATATACGTAGACCTATTTCTCACCATATTTGTTCAGTGTGTATATAACTTTCTTACTTTCTTTTGCATTTACTGCTACCTGTGCCCCCACTGTGACCGAGCGGTTCTAGGCGCTTCTGTCTACAACCGCGCGACCGATACTGTCGCAGGTTCGAATCCTGCCTCGGGCGTGGATGTGTGTGATGTCCTTAGGGTAGTTAGGTTTAAGTAGTTCTACGTTTTAGGGGACTGATGACCTCAGATGTTAAGTCCCATAGTGCTCAGAGCCATTTGCTACCTGTGACATATGTACATTCTCAGGTAACGTGGCCCCACATTTGGCTATACATTTGTCTTGTATGTCTATAATTTGTTGGGAATGTAAGAGGACGGCACAGGTTATATTCAATCAGAAAGATTCCCAATAATTAGTAATAAAACTATATTTATTAAACAAGAAAAAATACTCGACTTCAATGATGCTTCTTCTGGTGAAATGTCCGGCACAAATAGACGTTTGAAATTCCTAATGGTTCAAATGGCTCTGAGCACTATGGGACTTAACATCTATGGTCATTAGTCCTCTAGAACTTAGAACTACTTAAACCTAACTAACCTAAGGACGTCACACAACACCCAGTTATCACGAGGCAGAGAAAATCCCTTTGAAATTCCTACGAGTACGCCAAAATATTAAACTCCTGTCAGTGTGCGCCTGAGTGATGCCTGTGTGGAGTACAGAGCTAGCCTATGATGCCTACAGAGCATAAGTCTCAGAGACGACGGACGAACACTGCAGCTTGCAACCTGCCGTAACTGTAGACTATACACGACTCGGCGCACAGTTTAGAACTGCCCGCCGTAGCTCAGTGCTCCAGTATTTAACGAGGCATCGGTCAATCCTATCCACACTCGTGATGCCCATGGGTTGGCAGCTGTGCCCCTGGCGGACGTCGGTATGTTCGTACTGCCGACCCACACAGGTGCAGCGCTACGAGTGTTTCGACCGCGGCTTATCGATTGTGGTGTGCGGTACTTTCTGGAGTCGTGAGTACCGTCACCACATAATTTAGTCAGGTTTCCTAAATATTCTGTTATCCTACTATTTTCGAAGTACAGCCATAATTTTGTATTGTACATTATGGACCTGTGCCTATGTTTAAACGTAACTCCTAATGGCTTTCAGACAGACAAAATGTGAAATAGGTGGACGGAGGTATTGTCTGCGATGCTGAAAGACAACATGGAACTTAGCGGTGAACCACTGCCATTTACAAACATAACAAAATTTTGATACAATTTTACATCAAACGAATTTCTAAGTAAAGTGTGGACTATTTCAAGAAACAAACAACTGATATTATTCGCAGAATTTGTTACAATGCTTGGGATAAAGGCCCGTTACGGTAATCCATATCACCACGATACAGCAATAAAGGCAAGGATAAAAACCGGTGGCCTTGTGTCAAAAGAGATGAAGACAATTTCTTCTGCTACAAGGGTTACGCCAGTATTTTCTGGGATGACATTGCAAAAAGTGAAAGAATAATCATCGAACATAATAACAGTGTTCTACAACAACGAGGCAAAAAAATCGTGAAAAGGGTCATCGATAGCAAAAGAAAAGAATCATCTTTCGTGAGGACAATGATTCAGTACTAAAGATACAGAGGTTGAACCAAAACTTTGGAATATAATACGATGTAGGAAATGCGTTGGCATCCAAAATAGGTTCAAGCCGTCTGGGAATGAATAAGTAAAGGTCCTGTGTGGTTTTCAAGGAAATCTTATACGATCCTTCCTGCAAATTAATGGCAAGTTAAGATAACGATGATGGACATGGACAGTGATCACGCATTCTTCTTTCCAAATTACACCACAAAGTCTCAGTAATAATGAGATCTTGTGGCTGCGACGACCAAGGCAGATACAACAATTCATCCTCGTGGTCAAAAAACGATGCGAGCTGCGTGAACAAGGGACTTGACTTCTTGGAACAAACATTGTACAATGGAATGGACCTGATTATGAGCCAAAATGGTCACAACACAGTCCTTTGCAGTAATGGGACCTTGCAAAGTAACTAAAGAGCCCGTAGGGTATCACGATATGACTGCCTAAATCATCACGGATCCTCCACCATGTTTCACTCATGGGACGTAAACTTGGCCAGAAGTCGGAAATAGTGTGAAACAAATTACTTTCTTCCACTACTTCATAATCAAGGTTATATGGCTTTAGTGTCACGTTTTCCCGTTGCGGTCACTTCCATCACTGATGAGAGGTTTTGGAATTTTAGTTCTCCCTGGAATTCCCTGCTTACGGAGCTTCCTTAGTGTTATTTTGAGGCTGACAGGGTTCATGAATGCGATATTCAATTCTACAGTAACGTCTGCAGTTACAAATCTTCGAATGGTGCTTTTTTGAAACAACAAACACTTTAGCTACCTCGCTTACGGAAGCACCCACTATACGATCACCAGTAATTCTGCCACGTTCGAATCCACTTAGCTCCGACATAAGGCACTCATAACTACGCAGGACAACGTTCTGACCGCGTCCGACAACTGTAACATATTGAGGGCACTGCATAGGTGGCTCGTACAGTACCTCTCAAAATAATTTCACCCACAGCAACGGAGCTCAAGTCGCATCAACGATGACCAGTTAATGTGACGCGACACAGCATTTAACTACACCTAGTTTCATTGCTCCTGTACCTGCCTGGGGCCGAAGATAGGAGGACAAATAAAGCGCGAAGTTGATGACGTAAATTCTGAAGCTTACATGTGGTGATCAACGGATGTCTTCATGTTTCTAGCTGACATGTCCTGTTGAGCTACGCCCAAAAACTAATCGGACACAAACCCCAAAGTATACGTTCTACCACGATGAATTTGAGTTACGAAGGTAGCCCAGAATGTAATGTACCGCATCTTTTATCTTCAACGATTCTTTATTGAACATAATGAGAATTATACATACGAAAGAATCGTGTTTTATCTACAAGCCCTATTTTTTCACCTAATCTGCATCCCATTCTACGGCCTTCCTCGACCACGAAACAAGGGCGTGTATGCCCTGGCGGTACCAAACCTTGTCCTGGTGGCGGAGCCAGCGCTTCACTGTGTGAATCACCTCCTCATCGTCCTCAAAATGTCTTCCACGAATGGCATCCTTTAACGGCCCAAACAAGTGGAAGTCCGACGCGGCTTGGTCATATGTGTCAAGTTATCACAGCCGTGGATGGTCTCCCCGACCGCTGCAAATCGTGGAGCTCTGCCGAACCGCCTTCTGATGGCCTCAGCCTCCGTGCCCAGCGACTAACTGTACTTCTGTCGACAGCAGACGCCCCACAGACTTTGCACAAGTGTTTGTGAATATTCTCCACAGTTTCTTTCTCTGCGGTGAGAAATTCAATGACAGCACGTTGCACGTAACGTACATCACCTACAGACACCATACTGAAACTGTCCTGCAGCTACGCTATCTTCGGGAGTGACGGAAACTTGGCGCCCACGCAGGAGGCTTCGAATAGTACAGTATTGGCCATTAAAGTTGCTACACCACGAAGATGACGTGCTACAGACGCGAAATTTAACCGACAGGAAGAAGATGCTGTGGAATGCAAATGATTAGCTTTTCAGAGCATTCACACAAGGTTGGCGACGGTGGCAACACCTACAACATGCTGACATGAGGAAAGTTTCCAACCGATCTCCCACACACAAACAGCAGTTGACCGGCATTGCCTGGTGAAACGTTGTTATGATGCCTCGTGTAAGGAGGGGAAATGCGTACCATCACGTTTCCGACTTTGATAAAGGTTGGATTGTAGCCTATCGCGATTGCGGTTTATCGTATCGCGACATTGCTGCTCGCGTTGGTCGAGATCCAATGAGTGTTAGCAGAATATGGAATCGGTGGGTTCAGGAGGGTAATACTGAACGCCGTGCTGGATCCCGACGGCCTCGTATCACTAGCAGTCGAGATGACAGGAATCTTATCTGCATGGCTGTAACGGATCGTGCAGCCACGTCTCGATCCCTGAGTCAACAGATGGGGACGTTTGCAAGACAACAACCATCTGCACGAACAGTTCGACGACGTTTGCAGCAGCATGGACTATCAAGCTGGAAGATCATGGCTGCGGTTACCCTTGACGCTGCATCACAGACAGGAGCGCCTGCGCCGGTGTACTCAACGACGAACCTGGGTGCACGAATGTTAAAACGTCATTTTTTCAGATGAATCCAGGTTCTGTTTACAGCATCATGATGGTCGCATTCGTCATCGCCATACTGGCGTATCACTCGGCGTGATGGTATGGGGTACCATTGGTTACACGTCTCGGTCACCTCTTGTTCGCATTGATGGCACTTTGAACAGTGGACGTTACATTTCGCATGTGTTACGACCCGTGGCTCCACCCTTCATTCGATCCCTGCGAAACACTATATTTCAGCAGGATAACGCACGACCGCATGTTGGAGGTCCTGTACGGGCCTTTCTGGATACAGAAAATGTGCGACTGCTGCCATGACCATCACATTCTCCAGATCTCTCACCAATTGGAAACGTCTGTTCAATGGTGGCCGAGCAACTGGCTCGTCACAATACGCCAGTCACTACTCTTGATGAACTGTGGTATCGTGTTGAAGCTGCATGGGCAGCTGTACCTGTACACGCCATCCAAGCCCTGTTTGACTCAATGCCCAGGCGTATCAAGGCCGTTATTACGGCCAGAGGTAGTTTTTCTGGGTACTGATTTCTCAGGATCTATGCACCCAAATTGCGTAAAAATGTAATCACATGTCAGTTCTAGTATAACATATTTGTCCAATGAATACCCGTTTATCATCTGCGTTTCTTTTTGGTGTAGCAATTTTAATGGCTAGTAGTGTAAATAACGTTTCGCATTCCTAGCATTGTTTTCTGAAAAAAATGCGGTGCATTAATTTCTGGGCGTATATTTCCTACTTCAAATGAATGCTTCAATCAGTTGTCTAATTTGGGGTACTTTTTGAACGACAGTTTAAAAGACATTAAGCTACACTGTCTTCAGGTTCTAGGAAGTCGGATGGTTTGAAGACAGAGCGCTGCTGGTAGAACTTACTGATCTTCCGCGAAGAACAACTGCAGCTCGACGAGCGCGCGCGCCACGGCGGCGGGTTCTTCCGGCTTGGCAGTCCTGGTCATCTCGACGAGTGCCTGATGCAGGTAGGGGCGCACGAGGCGCGCCTCGGGGGCGGCGTCGGCGGGCGGGGGCGGCGTGCAGGCGGCCAGGAAGGCGGCGAGTGCGGGGGCGTGCTCCGGGCCGCCCGGCTCCGGCCGCAGCACCGACAGCGCCGTCTCCCGCACCGCCTCCGCCTGCGACCGCAGCATCGAGCCCGCCCCCACCGCCAGCCGGTCCTGCAACTGCGGCGCGCGCTCCGCTGACTGCAGGGGCAGTCCTCCTCCCGGTAGCGAAAGGATCCGCTTTTAGATCAAAAAACGTCTAATTTTTCTTCGTAGCCCAATTTCAAATCAGTATACAGTGTCTGTTTAAAAGCATCCGGAAACTTATTACTGGGAGTTTACATTGGTCGTGTCCGCCCTTCGCCATTATGGGGGACTGGATACTGATGGGAACACTTTCAATGAGATGTCTGTGGAGGAATGGCAACCGAATCTTTCTCAAGAGCCGAAACCAGAGAAGGTGCGAGAGTTGCCCCAAAAGTAATGCAACGCATTTTTCTTCTCAGCCGAAAACAATGCTACGAATGCGAAACGTTACGTGTGTATTACGAGGCGTGTTTTTTAAGTAAGTACCGTTTTAAAATAAAAAAAAGACGTGCTAAGGTATCTCAATAATTTTATTTTTACATGAAAGCCTGTACCTTAATCTACTTTTCTACATAATTTCCGTCAATACTGAGGCACTTGTCATAACGTTGTACCAGTATTTGAATACCCTCCTCATAGAAGTCTGCCGCCTGACTTGTTAACCACTGCATCACTGTTTTGACTTCGTCATTGTCTTCAAGACGCTCACCGCCCAGGTGTTTCTTCAAGTGCAGAAACAGATGGTAGTCACTGGGCGCAAGATCGGGCCTGTACAGAGGATGATATAGAATTTCCCACCGAAAAGATGTGATGAGATCTTTGGTCTGATTCGCCACATGCGGGCGGGCATTGTCTTGCAGCAAAACGATGCCCTTGCTCAACTTCCATTGACTGTTGCTTTGATTCTGGTGTGACGTGGGCCACTCACGTTTCATCGCCCGTAACAATTTGGCTTAATAAATCATCACCGTCGTTGTGGTACCGCTCAAGGAAAGTCAATGCACTGTCTAAACGTTTGGTTTTGTGCACATCCGTCAACATTTTCGGTACCCAACGTGCGCAGAATTTTCCGTAATTCAAGTGCTCAGTCGCAATTCCATACAAAATACTACGAGAAACACTAATAAAGTCATCCCGCAAGGAGGAAATCGTAAAGCGTCTGTTTTCTCTCACCTTATTGTCCACTTCCTGCACCAAACTTTCATTAACGACCGAAGGACGTCCACTCCGTTGTTCATCATGCTCATTTGTGCGGCCATCTTTAAATGCTCTCACCCACTTTCTTACCATTCCATCACTCATAATGTTTTCTCCGTAAACTGCACAGATCTCACGATGAATATCGATCGCTTTTACGCCTTTAGCACTAAGAAATCTTATAACAGCGCGTACTTCACAGTCGGCGGGACTCACGATTATCGGATGCATCTTAAACACTCACTTCACAACGTAAACAAGGAAGAATCAGACTGTAATGGCGCCAGTGCGTAGATTAGGGTACAGGCTTTCATGTAAAAATAAAATTGAGATATCTTAGCACGTCTTTTTTGTTTCAAAACGGTACTTACTTACAAAACACGCCTCGTATTTGCAGTCTCCTGAGTGAGCGCGGCAAGTTTCCGTCACTTCCGACAGATAGCGTAGCTGCAGGACAGTTCCAAAATGGCGTCTGTAGGTGAAGCACGTTACAACCAACTTGCTGCCAGTGAATTTCTCATTGCAGAGAAAGAAACTGTGGGGAATATTCACAAACACTTGTGCAAAGTCTATGGAGCATCTGCTGTCGACAGAAGTACAGTTAGTCGCTGGGCACAGACAGGAAGGTCATCAGAAAGCGGTTTGGTGCAGCTCTACGATTTGCAGCGGTCGGGAAGACCATCTATGGCTGTCACACACGACACGTTGCAGTGAGCTGATGTCATTCTACATCTACATTTATACTCCGCAAGCCACCCAACGGTGTGTGGCGGAGGGCACTTTACGTGCCACTGTCATTACCTCCCTTTCCTGTTCCAGTCGCGTATGGTTCACGGGAAGAACGACTGTCTGAAAGCCTCCGTGCGCGCTCTAATCTCTCTAATTTTACATTCGTGATCTCCTCGGGAGGTATAAGTAGGGGGAAGCAATATATTCGATACCTCATTCAGAAACGCACCCTCTCGAAACCTGGCGAGCAAGCTACACCGCGAGGACAGAAGCATAACGACTCGGCAGTTGGCGTTGCATCTGCCAATCAGCAAAGAAAGTGTGGCTGCAGTTATCTCCACTCTTGGATATTCAAAAGTGGGTGCAAGATGAGTTCTGCGGTATCTAACAGTGGATCACAAATCGCACAGAAAAAACATTTGTCTTGACTTGTTGCAACGCTTCGAAGCTAAAGGCGAGGCCTTCTTGTTCCTAATTGTGACAGGTGATGAAACCTGAATTCATCATTTTGAGCCGGAAACAAAACGACAGTCGACTGAATGGCGCCATTTCCACTCCCCACCGAAGAAAAAATTGAAAGCAATTGCTTCCGCCGGTAAGTGCATGATCACCGTGTACTGGGACAGTGAATATGTGATTCTCATTCATGTGATACTAAGAGGCGGTACCATTAATTCAGAAGCATGTGTCAACATATGTCATCAAGACGCGCTTCCAGCGACTTCGGCGCCACAGCAACACAGGAGATGTTTTGCTCCAGCATGATAACGCTCGGCCCCACACAAGTATGAGGACTGCTGAACACATCGCAAAACAGGGTTGGACAGTGCTACCCCATCCACTCTACAAGCCTGATCTAGCCCCCCTCGGACTTCCACTTGCTTGGGCCGTTAAAGGATGCCATTCGTCGAAGACGTTTTGAGGACAATGAGGAGGTGATTCACACAGTAAGGCACTGGCTCCGCCACCAGGACAAGGATTCGTACCGACAGGGTATATACGCCCTTGTTTCGCGCTGGACGAACGCCATAGAACTGGATGGAGATCACGTGGAAAAATAGGGTGTGTAGATAAAACACCATTCTTTCGTGAGTGTAATTCTCATTATGTTCAATAAAGAATTACTGAAGAAAAAATGCGTTGCATTACTTTCTGGGCAACCCTCGTAGTGATGTTGGGCCCTAGGGGTCTGGAGTGGAGTCGACGTCCTAACTCATTCGAAAAGTGTTACATTGGATCCAAGTCACGACTCTGGGCACTCAAGTACATTTCAGTAATGCTACTGTCCACAGACCGTTGCCTCATAGATGCTACTGTACGACAGGGTGTACTTTCATGCTCGTACAATCAGTGCTCGTCTCCTCTACAATACACAGTGCAGAATGCTGTAACTGTACCTGCGCATCCAACGTTCTCTTAAGCGCAATAGGGGGACCACGTCCTAACCATGGAAGAACACCTGTACCATAACACCACCTCCTCTGTACTTCCCTGTTGGCACTACCCACGATGGCAGGTAAGGTTCTCCAGACACTCGCAGAACCAAAACCTTTTATCGGATTGCCAGAGGTTACAGTGTTATTCATAATTCCAAATCATTCGTTTCCGCCGGCCAGAGTGGCCGAGCGGTTCCAGGCGCTACAGTTTGGAACCGCGTGACCGCTGCGGTCGCAGGTTCGAATCCTGCCTCGGGCATGGATGTGTGTGATGTTCTTAGGTTAGTTAGATTTAAGTATTTCTTAGTTCTAGGGGACTGATGACCGCAGCAGTTAAGTCCCATAGTGCTCAGAGCCATTTGAACCATTTTGAACCATTCGTTTCCAGTCATCTACCAGTGGCGTCGCCCTTTACAGCATGTCTTGTGTCGCTTGTTACTGATTATAGAAAAATGTGGGTAGTGAGGAGCTGCTCAACCGTCACCTCCCTATATAAAGTCATTGTGCTAACTGGACTGCTCGTGGTACTTTGCAATACAAAAGTGATTCCTGCCGCTTATTTCTTGCGGTATTTCACAACTAACCCCCGCAGTGTTCGATGATACCTGTCCGTCAGTACATGAAGTCTGCCTAGTCTTAGTTTACTATGGTTATTCGCTCACGTTCTACTTTACAGTCGCATCACCAAGAGTCGTATTGAGCAACTGTAGAAAGGTTGAATTGTCGGTGATTATTTGTTAGGCAGGTGACATCCAACGACTAGCTCACGTTTGAAGTCACTGAGCACTGGTGACCGACTCATTGTGCTTGCTGTTTGTGATTCTGTGCTGACAACACATCACTCCCCGCCTCCTTTTATAGTGGCGGTTCCGATTCTCGTGACATCTAATGATCAAGTCAGCATCCCACAGCGGCGTTCGGATATTTTTATCAGCTATCATTTTAGTTTGCCAACGGCCTTGCCGCAGTGGTAACACCGGTTCACGTCAGGTTATCGAAGTTAAGCACTGTCGGGCAGGGCTAGCACTTGGATGGCTGACCATCTGGTCTACCGGGCGCTGTTGGCAAGCGGGGCGCACTCGGCTCTTGTGAGGCAAATTGAGGAGCTACTTGACTGAGAAGTAGGCTACGGTCTCGTGAACTGACATACGGCCAGGAAAGCGCTATGCTGACCACATGCTCCTCCATATCTGCATCCAGTGACGTCTGTGGGATGAGGATGATTCGGCGGCCGGCCGGTACCGTTGGACCTTCATGGCCTGTTCGGGTGGAGTTCAGGGTTTATTATTTTAGTTAACCTCCGGGAAGGTCCACAGATCGCTTTGGACGTGTAGATAGGGTAGAGCAGTCATCCGACTCTCCACTACGTGACGTATTTCATGACAGTGAAGTGATGCATGGCTAGTGGGTTGTGTTGTATCCGTGCAGTAAGATGGGTCGGTGTGCAGACGTAACAGTGTGGCAGAAACGGCGTATCGTGTTTTAATCTGAGTTTGACGACACCGTGAAGCTGCTAGATTACTTGTTCAATTAACGCGGAGTATACACTGTTTAATAAAGAAATGTATACCAATCGCAGCCAAGGAACACATCGTAAAAAAAGTGGTCACAAATGGATACAAACCCACAGGGACCGGCGACGAGTGTGCGCCTTGTCAGTGACAATCGGTTTCAAACTCGACAATGCATCCAGGTCCATCACAACAAGTTTCCGATGGGGGTTTGAGAGAGAAACTGCGTGCAGTGGACATCTGGAGTCGGCCATTTCGACATTTATTACAGAGGCCCATGAAGCTGCAAGTTTTCAATGGTCTAAATAGCACAAAACTCAGTGGCGACATGTAGTGTGAGCCGACGAGTCACGGTTTTGTCTCGCTTCAAACGATATTAGGAGTGGAATGCAGGGGTGGCCCAATGAGGCTTTAATTCCTACTGTGTGTTGAGCGTAGTTGAGACCAGAGGTGGTTCGTTTTTCTTTTGGGAGCGTTTCTCGCTCCATCACCTGGGCTGACTCGTTCAGGTTTCCGTGAAGATGAACCAGAATGATTTTCCACGGCATCGGAGACCAAGTAGTGTCCTTTCTTCATTATCTTCATGACCAGTATGGCATGGAGACTTCCGTCTTCCAAGATGACAGTAAAGGTTTTCTTAGGGTTGCACGTATATGTTCCTGATTTGACAAGCCATCAAGCACCTCATAGGCCATCTAATAGCCCGGTAAATTACTCAAAAAAAATGGTTCAAATGGCGCTGAGCACTATGGGACTTAACATTGGAGGTCATCAGTCCCCTAGAACTTAGAACTACTTAAACCTCACTAACCTAAGGACATCACACACATCCATGCCCGAGGCAGGATTCGAACCTGCGACCGTAGCGGTCGCGCGGTTCCAGACTGTAGCGCCTTTAACCGCGCGGCCACTCCGGCCGGCCGGTAAATTATTCGATTGTATAAACATGAACTGTAGGAAGGGGAAGAAAATGAAAAGATAGGTGGGAAATTATGACGGCTAGCTGCATAGAGTGCTGTGGTAACGCAATGGCGAAAGCTGAAATTTGTGCCGGACCGGGACTCGAAACTGGATTTGCCGTTTGTCATGAGCGGTTGGCTTAAGCGCTTCGGACCTCCGGACACGGTCCCTGGCTGACTGAAATTTTCAACTTGTCGCGAGCCGCAATGCAGCATCCCTCGTCTACTAACTCACTACTCACGAATCTTGATGGCCCGTTGGAGACCCAACGATATTTGTGAATTGGCGCTGAAATAAACGTCGAGGAGTCGTGTCCCCCTTCTTTTCAGAAACGTATGTATCTGAGTAGCGTCTGTTGTATCCGACATGTCCGACACCACTCGGATATTTATATCAGCCGGCCAATTGTACAAAGGGATCGCATTTACTCGTCATCATCGCCGATTTCCTCCAAATTTATTGTGTAAGGGGAGCTTGGCCACAAATGAAAGTGACACGAGTGGGAATTGCACATGACCAAGCGTTTGGAAGAAATAGCATTTTGGGTGCGGTCAACCGAGGCATGAGCCATTTATGTAAGCGTACTTTCCAGGCAGTGGTTGGTGCAGAGGGAAGAGTACTGGGCGGTAAACCGGAGCGGTCGTAAGAGCGAGCCCCTAAGCAGAAATATTCTTATTTTCAGTTTTTACGTTACTTAAATTCTAAAAAACCGTAATAATGCTTAACACATTGCATTTATTAATATTTTCATGAAATACTTGAAAAGATATTTTTTTACTGATGTAAAGAACCCCTACGTGGAGCAGGACACATATCTCCTGTTAATTGAGCACGGGGAAGCACAAAAAAATCCACAATTATAGAATGAGATTTTTCAAGATGAAGAAGGATTGCTACTGTGCGGTATCAAACTAGTCGCCCCAAATGCATTCGACTAGTGCAACCTACGATGTCTTTTTTTATCGTCGGGTTAATCATTTCCTCAAAAAGCATTAAAGATGTTCTTATTTCATCGAGAGTGAAAGACAGATCACATCCATCAAAGCACATCCCAGTGTAGAGCACCAGCTGTCCTGCGAAATGATATTACACGTCGTTTGCTGCCAAACTTTACAATGAGAAACAGCACATTATGATTGTAAACCAATTTTTTATTCCTGTAAAAATTTTAAAACGACCATGTAATAGCAAAAATGCAAGATTCCGAGAAAATTACTGCTCCCTCGGTGTTGCAATGAATGTCGCCGCAGCACGTGTAAATCATCAACTTATAAACAAAACTATTTAAATCTATATACAAAATTCTCTTGTATATCTTACAATACCTCCCCGAAAATTTATCTTTAATCCCATATTTTCCTTCATCTTTCATTTTCAGGCCTTTTATGAAAATAGTAATAAATACAAAGTATTGAACATTATTTCGGTTTATATGCAGTGTAAGGAACGTATAAATTGAAAATAAAAAGTTTTGATATACGGTCTCGAGCCCACGAGCCTCAGATTACCGTTCCGTACTCATTCCTCTGTGGCAATGGCTGCACGGAATGTAAGCTAACCAGATGGGTGATGTTTCACCCGAGCCGCGCCTGAAATGCTAGTTTCTCTAAACGCTTGACAATCTGGAGCTGCCACTTCTGTCACCTGCATATCTGGCCAAACACTGCATATAGATTCCATATATTTGGAGCAAATCACTGATAGAGGGTGGGCACGATCCCCTTGTAAATCCCGCAGAGAGTGTTTGAGACTATTTGGGACCATTGATGAAACGCAGAAAACAACAGCCCCTCACAGTCTGATAACTCTATGGGAACTAATTAGCAATGAGTGGCTTCATCCGCATACAGCACACCTAAATTAAGTTTTGGACTCTCTTCCTTGCCGGATTATGGCCATTATTAAGTTTAGAGGCGGTATTAACGTTACGTCACATTGAGTAACAAATATTTTGTCTGGCTTTCTTATTAGGACTGTTGGTAATTTTAAAAATAATGGAAATCCGATACATCGATATTTAAAAAAGTGTCATGATTGCGCTTCGATATATCGAAATAAAGTAACGGTAAATCGACGAAGATAATATCGTGTTACTGTAACGTAGCAAGTTATTACGAGATAACATTCGATGCAGCAAGTCACGCAGCCATATGGCACAGTCGCTTCGGGATGGCTGCGTGTTTTCTTCACTCTGACTCACAGCGCAGATGACGTTACCAGCCGTGACAACGGCTCAAGTTACATTCAGCCGGTACGCAAATTCATACCCCTTATGAATCTAAATAAACCATAGTAACTATCATTTGATTTTGTTCAAACTTGGTACGCAATCTTTTATTATTAAGGAAGGGATCCTGTCAAAATTTTAAATTTCTATCTATTATAGATAGATAGAAATAGTTGTAGCCTCTCCCCGATGTTATTCAATCTGTATATTGAGCAAGCAGTAAAGGAAACAAAAGAAAAGTTCGGGGTAGGTATTAAAGTCCATGGAGAAGAAATAAAAACTTTGAGGTTCGCTGATGACATCGTAATTCTGTCAGAGACAGCAAAGGACTTGGAAGAGCAGTTGAACGGAATGCACAGTGTCTTGAAAGGAGGGTATAAGATGAACATCAACAAAAGCAAAACGAGGATAATGGAATGTAGTCAAATTAAATCGGGTGATGCTGAGGGGATTAGATTAGGAAATGAGACACTTAAAGTAGTAAAGGAGTTTTGCTATTTAGGGAGTAAAATAACTGATGATGGTCGAAGTAGAGAGGATATAAAATGTAGACTGGCAATGGCAAGGAAAGCGATTCTGAAGAAGAGAAATTTGTTAACATCGAGTATAGATTTAAGTGTTAGGAAGTCGTTTCTGAAAGTATTTGTATGAAGTGTAGCCATGTATGGAAGTGAAACATGGACGATAACCAGTTTGGACAAGAAGAGAATAGAAGCTTTCGAAATGTGGTGCTACAGAAGAATGCTGAAGATAAGGTGGGTAGATCACGTAACTAATGAGGAGGTATTGAATAGGATTGGGGAGAAGAGAAGTTTGTGGCAAAACTTGACAAGAAGAAGGGATCGGTTGGTAGGACATGTTTTGAGGCATCAAGGGATCACAAATTTAGCATTGGAGGGCAGCGTGGAGGGTAAAAATCGTAGAGGGAGACCAAGAGATGAATACACTAAGCAGATTCAGAAGGATGTAGGTTGCAGTAGGTACTGGGATATGAAGAAGCTTGCACAGGATAGAGTAGCATGGAGAGCTGCATCAAACCAGTCTCAGGACTGAAGACCACAACAACAACAACAACATCTATTATAGTTATGGAGGTTGAGAAAATTACTTAAATGTTCTAAAACCGACACTTATGTTTCAAAACTCAGTTAGGAACAATAACAAAATGTCTTTTATTATGATCTGAAGTCATAACAAAGCTCACAATATATAAAATCACTTAACTGGAGTTTTCTTTTCAATTATTCTATTTTATGTATTATAAAAAATCATTCAAAATTATTATTTTCTTATTATTTTGTTGTGTGAAGACATGGGAATGAATGAGAGAGCCTTAGCGTGATACACATTAAAAGTTAATGTCATTTTATGTAAAACCTTATAAAATTGGACCGTGGGAAAATTGTGTTGCAACCACGATGCTGATGACGTATGTGGATGTGTGCTTGCTTTTGTAAGACAGCAGCAGGAATAGAAGTCTGAAACGGAATAAGTTTCTATATTAATTTAAAGAATATTTTGCATTTCGTTCTATTTTATTAAACAATATATTAGAAATTGAAATTGTAATGACGTAAATGACTATCTGATTAGTGGTTGGCTAAGGCAAGTTTTGCCACGAGAATGACCTGGAAGGATCATTGTGATTGGTCATTCAGATCAATTGCAAATCAGAATCAAGCAGTTCCCGCGTGCAGATAGTTAGATAGGCAGAGAGGAGAGGAGCATCGATATAGTTGCTCGCTAACCTGCTAACAGGTAACACCATGCTAGATGTCTCCGTGAAAATAGTATGTAAAATGAAGAACTAGGGAGTTCATAGTGTTCAGAACGTGTCGTGACTAAAAAACCTTAAGTTAACGAACATTCTGATGAAAGAGTGATATTTCTGAATTAATTAACTGAAGTTTTATGAGCATGTGAAATTTTCGGTCATAGAGACAATTTTGCGTGGCATATTCCGTGTTCTTCATGGAATACTCTAGCGAGCACTTCTAACATAGAAGACCACTGAAACGACAGAAGGTTCAACTCGCTAATAGTGGTAGGTCAGTAACTGTTAGGTCGCAAAATTAATCGGGTCGAACTTCCAGGAATTCTGGCTGCTTTTATTTGTGAAACATGTTGGATAAACAGTGAACATGGAATGATAGAACACTTGCATTATTATATATGGACTTGATAGCCATTTCATGCGCTTCCTTATGAATAAAAAGACGCTAATAGAATTTTGACATGCTTACTGCAGTTAAACTGCATTCTCCTACAGCCCGAAATGTGTGAAAATGAACTTACAGTAACTGATTCGCAACTTGATTTACGCGGCGTCTGTGTGGTAGGTGGTTCCATCAACGCTCCTTTACAGTGCCTAGCGTGTATCTACTACTGCAGAGTGAAGGGACGTCGGAAGGAAGAAATACAGAGGTAGGCGAACTGTTCGATGATAGTGACTGAGAGATAGCAAGGGAGACGAAAGACCGACAGACCGACCTTTCCCGCCCAGCCACAGTACCGGCCTATAAAAATATCGGCTGCACTTTGTAAATAATCTGCGAGTTTTAGATGTGTATATTTAGGTATTGATTTATTATTAGATATTCTGTTCATCAACAAGTTAGCACGCGGCCTATCCCCCTTAGCGCAAGAACTGAAAGGAAAGCGATGCACGTTCACGCTTGGCGATAACCACTCTGCTAACAATGGTAAATGCGTGTAACTGGCACAATAAAAGGTGTCCCCTGGGTCCGTCCTTCAGTTTCGTCACATATGGGACTTGTTAAGAACAATTTATGTCAACTTCCCTTTTTTCTTCATTTCTGCAAACGCTATTGACCTAGCAGTCGTAGTGTCAAAACTGCGTGTTGAAGTTAAATGTTGCAGTTTCTGTTAGAAACACCGAGCGCCAATTACGTCAGCATATTGCCTCACAAGCCTTCGAGCAAAGCAAAGTCCAAACTCGTCATTTAGATTTTTGTTCATATTTTCAGCAACTGTTTCTGAAGAATGCCGATGTGAAGAAATAGCACAATAGTTGAGTTAAAAATTGTTTCATAATGCAACTGGTGTGCTATTTCTTCACATCGGAAACACTGTTGTTCCACTCACACCGCCACCCCACAGTGCAATCGGACTCCTTCTTTGTGCCACCTATACTTACTTTACAAAGTCAAAGAGAAAGCTTGGACGTGATGGAAGCTCAAAAAGTAGTTACAGTCCTTCACACAGGGAAAGCAAAATTATGTTCAACTACAGGTTCAAAAGAATGATTTCAAATGTTTAGAGAAAACTGCGAAAAAAAGTTATAAAATAAAAATATCGGCACTCGATATTAGCAGTTCGATTCAGTTACATCGATACATCACTGAATAGCAGTGCCAGCGCAGATCGATAGCCTCTGAAGAAAATATCGATACATCGATATTTTATCAACAGGTCTACACTGAAGAGCTAAAGAAAATGGTACACCTGCCTAATATCGTGTAGGGCCGTGTGGATACGCAGAAGTGCCCCAACGCTACGTGGCATTGACTCGACTAATGTCTGAAGTAGTGTTGGATGGAACTCACAGCGTGAGTCTTGCAGAGCTGTCCATAAATCCATAGGAGTACGAAGGGCTGTAGATCTCTTCTAAACAGCCCATTGCAAGGTAGCCCAGATATGGACAATAATACTCATCCTTGGCGAATTTTGTGGCCATCGGAAGTTTTTAAACTCTATCTGTAGCAATTCTGGACACGTGGGGTGTCGCGTTGTCCTGCTGGGATTGCTCAAGTCAGTCAGAATGCACCCTCGACATGAACGGATGCAGATGACTAGACAGGATGCTTACTTACGTGTCACCTGTCAGAGTCGTATCTGACCAGGCAACATGATTGCAGTCATCAAATGTCCAATGTCAGTGTTGACGGATCCAGGCGAGGCTTTGTATCGTACAGTCATCATGGTTCACGAGTGGGCCTTCGGCTCCCAAAGCCCTAATCGATGATGTTTTGTTGAATGGTTCGCACTCTGATACTTGATGGCCCAGCAATGAAATCTGCAGGAGTTTGAGGAAAGGTTCCACTTCTGTCACATTGGACAATTCTCTTCAGTCGTCGTTGGTCCCGTTCTTGTATCATCTTTCTCCGGCCGCAGCGATGTCGGAGATTTTTGTTTTGCCGGATTCCTGATATTCACGGTACACTCGTGAAATTGTCATAGGGGAAAATCCCCAGTTTATCGCTACCTCGGAGGTGCTGTGTCCCGTCGCTCGTGCGCTGACTATAATACCATGTTCAAACTCAAAGCTTGATCACCTGCCGCTGTAGAAATAGTAACCGATCTTACAACTGCGCCAGGACTTGTTGTCTTACACAGACGTTGCCGACCGCAGGACCGTATTCAGCCTTTTTACACGCCTCTTTATTTAAGTACGCATGCCTGTACCAGTTTCTTTGGCACTTCACTGTACTTCTTACGCGGTTGAAGGAGATACATATTTCATTACGTTTCATTTACACTACTGGCCATTAAAATTGCTACACCAAGAAGAAATGCAGATGATAAACGAGTATTCATTGGATAAATATATTGTACTAGAACGGACATTTGATTACATTTTCACGCAATTTGGGTGCATAGATCCTGAGAAATCAGTACCCACAACAACCACTTCTGGCCGTAATAACGGCCTTGATACGCCTGGGCATTAAGTCAAACATAGCTTGGATGGCGTGTACAGGTACAGCTGTCCATGCAGCTTCAACACGATACCACAGTTAATCAAGAGTAGTGATTGGTGTATTGTGACGAGCCAGTTTCTCGGCCACCATTGACCAGACGTTTTCAATTGGTGAGAGATCTGGAGAATGTGCTGGCCAGGGCATCAGTCGAACATTTTCTGTATCCAGAAAGGCCCGTACAGGACCAGCAACATGCGGTCGTGCGTTATCCTGCTCAAATGTAGGGTTTCGCAGGGATCGAATGAAGGGTAGAGCCACGGGTCGTAACACATCTGAAATATAACGTTCACTGTTCAAAGTGCCGTCAATGCGAACAAGAGGTGACCGAGATGTGTAACCAAAGGCACCCCATACCATCACGCCGGGTGATACGCCAGTATGGCGATGACGAATACACGCTTCCAAAACACGGATGCGACGATCATGATGCTGTAAAACAGAACCTGGATTTATCCGAAATATGACGTTTTGGCATTCGTGCACCCAGGTTCGTCGTTGAGTACACCATCGCAGGCGCTCCTGTCTGTGATGCAGCGTCAAGGGTAACTGCAGCCACGGTCTCCGATCTGATAGTCCATGCTGCTGCAAACGTCGTCGAACTGTTCGAGCAGATGGTTGTTTTGTTGTAAACGTCCCCATCTGTTGACTCAGGGATCGAGACGTGGCTGCACGATCCGTTACAGCCATGCGGATAAGATGCCTGTCATCTCGACTGCTAGTGATACGAGGCATTTGAGATCCAGCATGGCGTTCCCTATCACCCTCCTGAACTCACCGATTCCGTATTCTGCTAACAGGCGTTGGATCTCGACCAACGCTAGCAGCAATGTCGCGATACGATAAACCGCAATCGCGATAGGATACAATCCGACCTTTATGAAAGTCGGAAACGTGATGGTACGCAATTCCTTACACGAGGCATCACAACAACGTTTCACCAGGCAACGCTGGTCAACTGCTGTTTGTATAATCGGTTGGAAACGTTCCTCATGACAGCTCGTTGTAGGTGTCGCCACCGGCGCCAACCTAGTGTGAATGCTCTGAAAAGCTAATCATTTGCATATCACAGCATCTTCTTCCTGTCGGTGAAATTTCGCGTCTGTAGCACGTCATCTTCGTGGTGTAGCAATTGTAATGGCCAGTAGTGTAGTTGTACGATAAGAAATGCCTGTCCTGGAACACTTTTGGTTTCCAGTCGAGTGCATTGCTAGATAAGCATTCCTTGTGCCGTAACTTCCTATGGAGAGAGGAAGGGAACAAAGAGTAAATGAGCCGGGGCGCGGCGTCACCTGCTCCCTGGAGCCGAGGAAGAGGTCGTCCTGGGCGAGCAGCGTGAGGCAGTGGTTGCGGGGCAGCCGCGAGCACCATAGGCGCAGCGCGCACTGGCCCGCGGGCAGAGACAGCAGGCGGCAGCCGCCGGCGCTCACCGACAGCAGGGGCGGCTCCGGCGCCGCGGCCGCCCACACGTAGCGCTCCACCACCAGCGACGCCGCCGACACCTCGCCCTCGCACGGCCCCACGTCGCCGGCACCCACTGTGCACACGGGAGCGGGGAGGCAAATTAACGTCGTCAGCGGCAGTTCAGCAGCCAGCTGCTCTCTCACTGACGGTGCTTACTAGAGCACGTCACTGCAGTGTCGCTCGATCTCGAGGTAAATGAATAGAGCACTGGCGGCACTGGATGAAGCGTTCGTCGTGACCACATACTAGGAGAACTTACAAAGTTTCCATTATAAAACAGAGCTACGACCAAATTCTAAAGGTGGCAGTGGTAAAACACAGGGAGCGAATGGCTATTTACAATTTGTACAGAAACTAGATGGCAGTTATAAGAGTCGAGGGGCATGAAAGGAAACCAGTGGTTGGGAAGGGAGTGAGACACGGTTTTAGCCTATCCCCGATGTTATTCAATCTGTATACTGAGCAAGCAGTAAAGGAAACAAAAGAAAAATTCGGAGTAGGTATTAAAATCAATCGAGAAGAAATACAAACTTTGAGGTTCGCCGATGACATTGTAATTCTGTCAGAGACAGCAAAGGACTTGGAAGAACAGTTGAACGGAATGGACAGTGTCTTGAAAGATGAACTTCAACAAAAGCAAAACGAGGATAATGGAATGTAGTCGGATTAAGTCGGCTGATGCTGAGGGAATTAGATTAGGAAATGAGACACTCAAAGTAGTTAAGGAGTTTTGCTATTTGGGGAGCAAAATAACTGATGATGGTCGAAGTAGAGAGGATATAAAATGTAGACTGGCAATGGGAAGGAAAGCGTTTCTGAAGAAGAGAAATCTGTTAACATCGAGTATACATTTAAGTGTCGGGGTCAATACAACTGCATCGAAACGTCTCTCAGATCCACCATTGGATTCGAAAACGAGCACCGCAAACAGTCAGTACACCGTCCCCAATCGGTTCGTAGAATCTCGACCGGAAAAAAACTGCAAAGGAAGGATAACAGTCTAAGGTTAAAAAGGAAAAGGACATAAACAAAACACCACAAGCTTCCTCTGAAACAAATGGAATTTGTTGTGTCCTCTGACACCTCGCCAATTTCGACTCGTTGTTATGAAACATTAGGCCATGCCTCCAGCTAACCGAAGTCTCGGCGTTCTAACGTAACACCTCTGTCCACAAAGCAAGTGTTAGCTCAATCAAGTCTCATCATTTCTCCCAGAAACCAGAAAATATCTTATGCCCTCACGGTCGTGCGTGGGAGACGCACTTGCCAACCCTTTCAGTTTTCCGCAGCAGAACAGCAACTTTACTGATCACTGATGATCAATCGTTCCACGCTTTTATACACGCAACACTTATTAAACCTCAACTCCGCGCCAAAGGCACGAAGACTCTCAGTTGACTCCCGATTTTGCGAGCTGTCGAACTGCTCCACGAGGTTATCTAACGTAAGCCCTTCTCGGCAATCAGAGCAAAATGTAGGAATTCTCTCCGTCCGCCATTTACTGCTCGCACTTACACCGCTTCCATAACTTACTGTTTCCTTACCACATTTTCCGAAGCTTTCCTTGGAAAACATCGGCCGTCACGAGAAAAATACCTGCCCTCGAGATCCGCCTCGTTGGCTCCAATCACCAACTATTAACGAGGATTAGGGAAAGACCATCCATCAACTTCAGGTTTCCCTTCAACAAAAACTGACCCTTGTGACCACGATAGTGGAGAGGTCTAGAACAAAGGTCCGACCGGGAATTCATATGTTACAGCCCTGCAATGCGACACATTTTTCCCAGCGATAGATGAATTAGAAGACAGCTTGGTTGTAAAAGTCATCATCTGGCTGTTCAGAAGGCGTTCCACCTCGGAAGTCACCTCGCCGCCAATCTAAAAATGCCTGCCACACAGTGGTTTCTTCATCCAAGGAAAGGAGAAGAAGTCACTTCGTACCTTCTCAGGAGAATCGCAGAGGCGGGATACAAAGTGGCGCAGCACGTGTGTCTGTGCCCTATGCAGAGTCGGTTGGTGCGTTGTCATGGACCAGAAACAATTCTTGGACAGTTCCCACAAAGCTTCGTCCTGACAGCCACCTGCGACCTCGTAAGCAGATTCCGGAAGTATGTGCTATGATAGTTTGCCCTTTACGACGAGTTTCTGTTCACACTACACTACGGCAGTGAAAGGTGGCTACACTGAGTCACAGCGCCAGAGATTGCGCCAAAGATTATTATTCCGCCGCCTCCACTGGTGCAGTAGTAGTTCAGAGGATGTCGAGGGCAGTTGTTGTTCTGTTGGGCGAGAGAGTAGATGCTGTTCGGTTGGTGTAATGTATAGATGGGAGATGTTGCAATTGTCACAGTCTATTTGAGAAAGTAGATGGGCTTTTGATTTATGATGCTAGTGTAATGGAAAATTTTCGTCAATACACAGGGTGATTCAAAAAGAATACCACAACTTTAGGAATTTAAAACTCTGCAACGACAAAAGGCAGAGCTAAGCACTATCTGTCGGCGAATTAAGGGAGCTATAAAGTTTCATTTAGTTGTACATTTGTTCGCTTGAGGCGCTGTTGACTAGGCGTCAGCGTCAGTTGATGCTAAGATGGCGACCGCTCAACAGAAAGCTTTTTGTGTTATTGAGTACGGCAGAAGTGAATCGACGACAGTTGTTCAGCGTGCATTTCGAACGAAGTATGGTGTTAAACCTCCTGATAGTTGGTGTATTAAACGTTGGTATAAACAGTTTACAGAGAATGGGTGTTTGTGCAAAGGGAAAAGTTCTGGACGGCCGAGAACGAGTGATGAAAATGTAGCACGCATCCAGCAAGCATTTGTTCGCAGCCCAGGAAAATCGACTCGCAGAGCTAGCAGAGAGGATGGAGCGCCACCACATTGGCACTTATCTTTGTCCGTAACTACCTGAACGTCAACTACCCGAGGCGATGGATCGGCCGCCAGACAGCCCGTGACAGAGCACTTCATCACTGGCCTCCAAGAAGCCCTGATCTTACCCCCTGCGATTTTTTTTTATGGGGGTATGTTAAGGATATGGTGTTTCGGCCACCTCTCCCAGCCACCATTGATGATTTGAAACGAGAAATAACAGCAGCTATCCAAACTGTTACGCCTGATATGCTACAGAGAGTGTGGAACGAGTTGGAGTATCGGGTTGATATTGCTCGAGGGTCTGGAGGGGGCCATATTGAACATCTCTGAACTTGTTTTTGAGTGAAAAAAAACCTTTTTAAATACTCTTTGTAATGATGTATAACAGAAGGTTATATTACGTTTCTTTCATTAAATACACATTTTTAAAGTTGTGGTATTCTTTTTGAATCACCCTGTATAATGAGATAAAAAGGTATTACAGTTTTCTTTAATGACAATGCCTCTTGCTCACAGGTACAGTCAACAAAGCATCCGGCTTGTGTTCATTTATTAGACTTGTAATCCTGGTTTCTATGTGCAATTATAGTATTTCTGGTTTTTCAATTAGTTCATTGTAAATCGTGTTTAAAATATTTTGTCGAATTCAGAAAGAACAGAGCCAAATACATGTACGTTGAGTCACTCTGCCACACACAGAACAGTTACACTTGTGCTTTGTTGTTTCGTAGCTTTTATAGTTGCAGGGGACTTAATTAATCAATTGTGTTAATGGAAATTCCTTGTCATTCTTTACTTTTATTTTATGCAGTCAGATTGCGTGCTAATACTAGTCAGGGCCAACCGGTTACGAGACTTCGTAACCGGTCACACAGCTACTAAAATTATTGCATTTATTCATTAATATTTTTAATTAAGCCCCCTTGCAGCAGAAAGATAAAGAACCTCATCATCTTCCTCACTATAACTAGGTCTTGGACTTTCTCGGCAGCGATGAATACTCTTAAGTTTGAAGCTCTTCTATTCGTGTTACCTTACAAACAAATTTGCTTTTGGATATGATCCATCTTGAGCAAAACACATTTTTTATTTTTATTCCCGACACGAGAACGACTCTTCGTGTGACATTTGGTAAGAATATGAAATGGAACGTTCACATAGGCACAGTCTTAAGAAAAGCAGGTAGTAGACTTCTGTTCATTAAAAATATCCTGAAAAAGTGCCGTCAGTCTACAAATGAGATTCCTTACAAAACGCTTGTATCAGTCTTCGTACAGTACTATTCAAGTGGGTGAGTCCCATTATCCCAAAAAACAGAACTAACGGAAGATTTGAACGTATACAATGAAGGGCAGAACGTATAGCCACCAGTCTGTTCCACTCATGGGAAAACGTCACTGGTAGACGTTTGAAGATAGACGCCAACTATCTCTATTCATAAAGTTTGAACATGTCAGCGCAGAGCACGCCCCTCTGTTTCATACTACATGCAAGCACACACCGCGCGAGCCTCTTGTTTTCGAAGTATCACGTGGCTGTCGACTTCGACCAGGAAGCGCCTGCTATCTTTGCCTCGATAAGAGTGACACATCTCGGCCACTTCAGGAACTTTAATCAGCGAGAGCCAATGAGAGCGCTGGCGCCAAAATTCGGCTGAACCAGCATGCTTTGAAAGAGAAAACTTACTCTGGGTACGGCATTCATGTGATATAGTCGTTCTGGTGGACAGAGGTGGCTGTTGTGGAGTCTCAGCGTGCTGCTTGGTATGACTGGGTGAGATTCTTGCCCACTGCACGTTTTACCCGTTTATTTTACTTACATTCCATATAAGTTTGTTGCATTTCAAGTGTATTTGCAAGTCATGCTTATTCAAAATAGTTTCTCATGTTGCAAGTTTGTTCGATGTGCAGTGGTATTCAATATCAGTTCGTGGTATGTTCGAATCCATATGCACAAATGCTTTAAAGCGTAAATTTATAATCATTTCCTTCAATGGTTTGCAACATCCTTTTCTCTTACAAAGCAAGGAAAACATCGTATAGCTTTCATTTTGGATCTTGTACTGATCACGTAATTTGTATCTTATGCAACATTTGTAGTGACGATTTGTATTCTCCATGGCGCTCTACCATTTCTGCAAAATTACTTTGAACTTTATAATATTAATTTATCACATTTCGCGTACACAGAGTCACTGCATTAAATAATTTCTTCTATTCATACATACAAACACGTGGCCTTGCTCACTGATATTGATACTATGTTGCCTCATTGACTCTCTTCCCATTTTCCTTTGTCGTTTATCTGGAAAGAAAGATATCTAATAAACATTGCAATTCTTGTACCAACGATCCTTCTTCCTATTTTTTCAGCGATTATGTAAGGCTATACGAGGTGTGGCTAGAAAAAAACCGGACTAGTACTGGTGAAACAATAAAACGAATGTAATAAGGCTGAAAGTCGCGTGGCCTGTCACGTGACTCTCGCTCCGCCTACTGCTCGAGTTTCATCTGCCTCCTGCACTCAGTCTGCCCGTGGCGTCTGTTTTAAGTAGTTGACGTTTTGTCTGTGCGTCGGAAAATGTTGAGTGTACAGAAAGAACAGCGTGTTAACATCAAATTTTGTTTCAAACTAGGAAAATCTGCAAGTGAAACGTTTGTAATGTTACAACAAGTGTACGGCGATGATTGTTTATCGCGAACACAAGTGTTTGAGTGGTTTAAACGATTTAAAGATGGCCGCGAAGACACCAGTGATGACACTCGCACTGGCAGACCATTGTCAGCAAAAACTGATGCAAACATTGAAAAAATCGGTAAACTTGTTCGACAAGATCGCCGTTTAACAATCAGAGCAGTGTCTGAGTTAACAGGAGTTGACAAGGAAAGTGTTAGGCAGATTCTTCATGAAAGTTTCAACATGAACAAAGTGTGTTCAAAAATGGTTCCAAAGTGTCTCACAATTGAACAGAAGGAACGCCGAAGAATGATTTGTTCTGACATCCTGGAAAACATTGAAAGTGATCCCATCTTCTTACAAAATGTTATTACTTGCGATGAATCGTGGTTTTTTACTTACGATCCCGAAACTAAACGCCAATCGATGCATTGGAAAACTCCTGGTTCTCCACGACAAAAAAAAGCACGAATGTCAAAATCGAAATTCAAGGCAATGATGATTGTTTTTTTTTTGACATCAAAGGGATTGTGCACATTGATTGGGTACCAGAGGGACAAACAGTGAATCAGCATTACTACATTAGCGTCCTGGCTACCCTACGTGAGCGAGTACGGAGAAAACGGAACGATTTGTGGAGAAAAAAGTCTTGGATACTTCACCAAGACAATGCCCCAGCTCACAGTGCGTTGTCAGTGAAGACGTTTTTGGCAAAACACAACATTCCCATCTTAGATTATCCACCCTACTCATCTGATTTGGCCCCCTGTGACTTTTTTCTTTTTCCTAAAGTCACGTCAGCTTTGAAAGGAACTAGATTTGAGACTGTTGAAGCAGTAAAAGAAGAAGCGACGGAAGTAATGTATGGACTTACCGAAAATGATCTGCAGCATTGCTATGAACAGTGGAAAATTCGTATGGAGCGGTGTAGAGACCGAGGAGGAGAGTACATTGAAGGAGATAAAATGAAATTGTAAATAATTGTAAATAAATGTTTTTTCCAGCATCAGTCCGGTTTTTTTCTAGCCGCACCTCGTATGACACGGTTCCTGAGATGTAGTTTAGAGCAGTAATTTAATTTCAACGCTAGGACCACAATTCATTATTCATTAGTTCTTCAAAGGAAAAATAAGAATGTGACAGGTGGTAAGCACATACGGTTAGACAATGTATATTTAATATTTAATCTGTGCTAGTCACAAATGCATTACAAAAACCCGTGTTGCACTTACGAAGGTCAGCTGTCAGCAGAGATTTTTTTCAGATAGCGTTTCCAGGGTCCATATTTGAAAACTGGCAACACAAGTCTGGGTGAAACTCGTTCGAAGCTTCGTTAAACATTGAGTCAAAATTTTCCAAGACGAGGTAGGCTTTCAAGGTTCACGGAACAGTATTAAGTGAAGACTCTAGGTTATCGCTATGTGCTGCATATTGCTGCTGTAGCGTCCCCGGAGACAAGACTGTACTAATCCGAGTGCGCATTTAAGCAATCCTTCTTCTCGCGTTCCGTACACGAATGGAGTGCAAAACCTCTTAATACGCAAAGTCCCCTTTTCAATGCACTTCACATCTTAGAAAACCTTTCCATACATTTCTTGTCGTTTGTGTGAGCTTGATTTCTCTCACCCAGGAGACAGATAGGACGAGGAGTGTACTGAACCTGGACACCTCGGTCACCGGACTTGATTTTTACCTATGAGTAATATGAAAAATGTGCATGTTAAACCAGTTGCTGGTATGCCGACTCTCTAACAGCGTGTTCGTGTAGCCTATGGGCTATGCGGCTCCAGCCTGAAACATTCGAAAGACTGTGGCAATTCATGATACGATGTGTGAACGTCTGTGCTGCATCCGAAAGGTGGCAATGAACATCTTCTGTAGCATGGAAAAAAAAAAAATACTATGTAACGTGTAATACAAGATGCCAGTATTACAAGGGTGAGTCAAATGAAAACCTTATATTTGTAATAACAAATCGAAATTTCGCGCCGTTATCCTGTAAGTTGGTAAACGTGCTACAAACGGCGTGCAGAATGGCCTGTAGGTGGCAGCATAGTGCAGATGCACACATACCGTCGCAGTATCAGTATAAAGATGGCTTGCGACTTGCACCAGAGAAGAACAGAGTTCTGTTATTCGGTTTTTGTGTAGTGAAGGTGTGGAGCCCATTGAAATTCATCGACGAATGAAGGTTCAGTACGGTGATGCATGTTTGCCACAGGAGCAAGTCTACGAATGGAGTAGGAAGTTCGCAAATGGTGTGACTTCAGTGGAAGAGGCTCCTCGTCCAGGTCAGGCACAACGAGTTGTGACTCCACAGAACATTGCAGCAGTTGAAGCCATAATGAAGGAAAACCGCCGAGTGACACTGAATGACATTGCAGCATGTTTACAGATTAGTCACCACAACACATTGTGCATGATGTGCTCCAGTTTCATAAAGTGTCTGCAAGATGGGTGCCACGGCAGCTGACTCCTGAAATGAGAGAAGGACGTGTTGGTGCTTGTGAAGAACTTCTTCGACGCTTTGAAGGAGAAGGTGATGGATCCCTTGCAAGAATCGCTACTGGGGACGAAACCTGGGTTCACTTCCACCAACCGGAAACGAAGAGAGGGAGCAAGGAATGGGGCCATTCCTCATCACCAAAGCCAAAGGACCACACAAAGACGCAATGAGAGGAAAGAAGTTCCGTTCCGATGAAGAGGTACGCCACGCGGTGCATGAATGGTTGCGCGGACTACCAAAAGAATTTTTTTTTCTAAAGGAATTTATGCACTTTGTAAGCGCTGGAGGACTTGCATTGAGCGTGCCAGAGATTATGTTGAAAAATGACACATTTTTGTACCACTTCTGCACAATAAATAATATTTTAAAAAATATTTAAGGTTTTCATTTGACTCACCCTCGTAATTGCCTTATTGCAAACTCAGCGTCCATCTGTGAACATAAGTTAATATGACATTTCTGTTCCTTTTTCCGTCAGGAAACATCTCCAAAATTTGTCCCCTTACTTAATGTTCATCTTGTGTATATTGTAAATAACAACTGTCGTACCACCGTATCTTGAGTTATGCCGGACTTTACGTTTGTTTCTGACGGTGCCAATGAGAATATCATACTGATTTCTATCTGTTAGAAACTCTCCACTCGAGGCCGCCTAGCTGTTCGGTTATTCCATACGCACAAATTTGTTTACTAAGAGATGAAGCGGAACTGTAGTGCAGGCATTCCGTGCGTCAGAATCAAGACTTGTGGTGGTAGTGATTTGATGCGGCTCGCAACCAATTCCTCTCCTGCCCCAACCTCTTCATTTCAGAGTAGCACTTGTACCCTAAGGCCTCAATTATTTGGTGGATGTATTTCAGTCCCTTTGCTCTACAGTTTTTATCCTCTACAACTTCCTCTAGTAGCACTGCAGTTATTCTCTGATGTCTGAACACGTTCTATTCCTTATTCTTGTCAATGTTTGCCACATGTTCCGTTC
Source organism: Schistocerca americana (assembly GCF_021461395.2). NCBI lineage: Eukaryota > Metazoa > Arthropoda > Insecta > Orthoptera > Acrididae > Schistocerca > Schistocerca americana. Next base: position 786,485,852 of record NC_060122.1, on the reverse strand, counting down.
TTCGCCAATTCCGTGGAAATCCCCCTCATGTCTTATCTTTTCAGGTCACCTGATTTTCAATCTTCTTCTAAAGCATCACATCTCAGACACTTCGAGTCTTTTGTATTTGGTTTAGACAACTTCTTCTCAATATTTTTCAATTCAACGCCCACTTGCTTCCTTCCAATGAAGTTATGTTGCCTTGCTTTTATGTACGGCAATAAAAAACAAGACCGTGTTCTTACAATAGAAATCGGCACAGTTCTGAAATTATTTGTAGATCAGCACTGATGTGATCCACAAGAGTTACTTAACGGAAAACAAAATCTGAAAACAAGTGAACCAAAAGATTTCGACTCGAATATGACTGTAATTAGTCTCTTAACTTTTGACCACATGAGAGTAACGCAGACTTTGGCAGCACAGACAAGTGACTGCAAGTAACATTTTATATGTGTAAAAATGATGGCGAATCTGTAAGTTTCATGCATTAAAACACAACTGTGTACCATTTCAGGAAAATATCCACATAAGACTCCTTTAACGTAAAAAGACGAAACGCGTCTGGAGAATAAATATTATATTGCAACAAGAAAAATGCGTTAGAAATTTATAAAACGAGTATTTATCCAAACAATGCTAACATTTCTTTCTCTATGCTATTTTGAGACGACTTGGTTCCAAACTCCACTGTTTACGTCATATACTCCGTCGAATATATGTACAACAACTTACCACAACAAAAGCGTAGCGGCCGGCTGGAGTGGCCGTGCTGTTCTAGGCGCTACAGTCTGGAGCCGAGCGACCGCTACGATCGCAGGTTTTAATCCTGCCTCGGGCATGGATGTGTGTGATGTCCTTATGTTAGTTAGGTTTAATTAGTTCTAAGTTCTACGCGACTGATGACCTCAGAAGTTAAGTCGCATAGTGCTCAGAGCCAAAAGCGTAGCGTCTACAGTCTCAATATTGACACTCCTAAATGGATGCTGGATGTCGAGCCTATTCGAAGAATTCCCTTTTGGGAGCTTTACTTTAATCTGGCCTCGTTTACTTTGGCTGGCGTAGTGACTCGAGGGCAGAATACCCGCTAACATTAGAGCTGCTTGTGGAAGTTAAGACGGTAATTCTCGCCAAATAATAAGTATATTCGTATTTGTATGTATTTGTAAGCTGTTCTGGCCTCATTTTTAAATTAACTAACAAGACATTATTTTCATCAATGATACTGGACTCAGCTGTCAAGTAACGTCGTACGAATATCTCATCATAGTTATCAGTGATTAAACGTAACTCCTTGTTATTGCAGCTATCCTCATGTTTCTCCCATCCTTACCATTCGGTGGTAGTTCCTGCAGTTCACTCCCCCGGTATTCTAGGCTTGCCTCTTGATTTTTTCCGGGATTGTTCCTTTTCAGATGATTTTTATGAAATTGTTACGTCGAATTGGGTTTATGATTTATTTCTTCTTCCCGATATCATGTGATCAATTTATTTTTTCCCCTTAATTTATTTTAGTATTTGTTTTTTAGATTTTCTTTCTGTCCAGCATGTCTTCGTCGCTCTTCCCATATTAACATCTCTCTTGCTACTAGTTTTTTCTCTTTCCCCAGACTTCGCCCTTCGCAACCATAGGTTATAACGATTCAAATAAATGCCTTGATGAATTTAGTATTTGTTTCAATATTAAGGCGGTTGTTTGATAGAACTTCGGTCATTGCAAGTCTTTCAATACGTTTTACGTCTTTATTTTGCTATCTATTGCTGTATTTCGCAAGCAGTAATACTCATTTACTTAAATTAATATTGCATTTCCTATTTTAATTTTACGTTTGATGTTTCTATTACCATTATTTTAGTCTTGTCTGCATTTATTTTTAGGAAATTAAATTCACGAACAGTTTTGCCTCTTGGCAACTCAAAGAGAAATCACTAAAAGCAAACACAGAATGCACTTCCCCTCCACCCACACTGCGACTCTTTTCCCTACAACGACCTTACAACGAACCACCGCCGCCCCTAACGTTCCACCGCATTACAACCTACCACCTACCCCACCCCCCGAGAAGCGAAAACACCCTTACAGGAGATCATCTGGCCATCTAGTGAATCCGAGGTTATATCAAGGTTTCCCCAGAAAGCGTTATAGATCCATCTGCTTTTCTCATTCTATACAAACGATTTGGAGATAATATGAGCAGTCTTAGACCGTCCGCAAATGAACTAGTAAAATCATCACAAAATCAAAGTGAAATGCCAAATGCTTTAGACAAGATGTCTGCGTGGTTCGAAAAATGGCAGTTGAATCTAAATAATAGGAAGTGAAGTCCTCCACACGACTCCGTTAAATTTCGATTCCACGATAAATCATACATATTTATATTCAATTAAATACCAGGGGATTACAATTACGAACAACTTAAATTGGAGCTGTCACATAGAAAAAGTTGCAGGAAACGCGAACCAAAGATTGCGTTCTATTAGCAGAACACTTAAAAGATGCAACAAATCCAATAAAGAGACTGCTTACACTACTATTGTACCATATCTCTGGAATGTTGCTGCGCGGTACGTGTCCTTACAAGGTAACATTGACAGAGAACATCGAAAAAGTCAAAAGAAGTACATCTCGTTTTGTACTATAGCGAAATGTAAGAGAGTGTCACTGATATAGTAAGCGAGGTGTGATAAAAACCACTAAACGAAGACTTTTTCGTTGTGGCGAGATCTTTTCGCGGAATTACTATCACTAACTTTCTCCTCTAACGGATTTTGTTGACCAGCACCTACATAAGGACAAATGATTATCATTATTATTATCATTATTATTATCATGAGTTGGAAGAGACTAAACATCCACAGCCACCAGTCTCTTATTCACACCCTCCCCCAACGACGGAACCTGTCTAGCCCATCCGTCTGCGTCTACAGTAAATCTCTTGTGCAAGTGTGAGAACGTTTTCTGAATGTTTGCGTAGCTTGTGTCTGTGGCGGGCAGTGGGTATCAGCCCGGTATTTACCTACTATAGTCCGTGAGACGAGTGATTGGTACTGACAGTTCCGGCGGGCAGACGGCGCTGTTTCCGAACGTGGCTCACAGCACGCGGCGCCCTGTCTGCTACACGCATTCTCTACCAGCAGAAATAAAAGCGAGACAAAATACAAGTCGTATTGGTACGCGTGAATTTATTTAAAGTTGATGCTTGAAATATATTAACTCGAAAACTGATAAGAGCTATTTAGTACAAGTATCTAAGATGCTGAAACATAATAAAGTTATTTGTTAAACTTCACAACTGAAATGAAAACTATTTTCGCAAGTTGTTGAACATTAGCAGTTTTGGTTTCCATTGTTAAGTATTAGCATTATTAATTTGTTCTACTACAAGCTACAGAATAATTGGTCAGTGTATTAAGAGATATAATCTGAAGAAAGTACTCACAATATGATGATCTGGTTGTAGATCGATAGCAAACTCCCTCCTTACATTCCTGAATACGTTGTAGTTACTGTAATGGAAAAACACCACTCACATCACTGTCAGAATCTGATTTGACATTGTCTTCCTCAGCACTACTCGAACTATCACTGCTGTCTCCCAGATGTATAATTAAATTTTCGATACATTCTTCCACAACCCCTTCGGTTTTGGCCACCTCTCTGATGGCACTTGCAGTGCTGTTTACAATTTTAGCCCACGTCTTGCTTGTCACTTTATTGATAGCTGCTGGAAGGAGAGTTTCCACTTCAGAGATCGTGAATTTTTTATTGTTTGCAGCAATGTAATTTTTTATCTGCGCCCACACTCCTACAATTGCATTGAACGGACAGTGGTATGGAGGAAGCCGAACGATTTCATGCCCGTGCCTTTTAGCAATCTCGTCAATTACATATGTTGGAAATTGGGGTTTCTTTTGTGCCACAATTTCGAGCAGTTCCGCCTTCCTTAAATCTTCTCTGAAATCTACTTTTCGCCGTTTCAACCACTGAATGATATCGTCTTTTTTTGTTGCCAAGGTTGGTGCCTTATCGTGAACAACGGAATGATAAGGCACATTGTCCATAACAATCACTGATGGACTTGTCAGATTCGTCATAAGCGATGTCTCGAACCATTCTTGAAATACTACACTGTTCATTTCTTCATGGTAATCTCCCGTCTTTTTTGACCGAAACATTTTCAAGCAGTTTGGCACAAAACCTTTCGATGTTCCTGCATGTAAGACAATAATACGCCCTCCTTTGCCAACAGGCACTGCCATTGTCCCCTCGGGGGTTCCATCATTCCAGCCTCTACGTAAAGAATGGCTGGCATTGACCCAAGTTTCATCTAACCACACTATACTTTCGAATTCCACACCCATGATCCTGCGCAGAAATCTGCACCGCCATGCAACTACATCTGTCCTTACCATTAACATTTTGCGTCCGTTAAACAGTGAATAGCTGAAGCCTATGTCTTTCAACACTGTACGCAATGAAAATTTGCTCCCTTTAAAAAGATCGTCTTTCTGAAGCGACACCAGTAATTTAGATAGAGTGGGATGTTCCCTTCTCTTATAATAGCTGTATATATGACGACGAATAGCGTCTTTCTGAAAATCGTCCAAAGCTGTCACCTGCTTATTTCTCGGTCGCTTCTTTCCTGGTGTGTGCAGCTTTGTTGTGCCACTCTCGTCACAATCTACACTATACTGTTCTTTCCCTATCTTTACAACAGTGTTCTTACTTATTTTCAATGCTGCTGCAGTTCTCTTCACAACCTGAACAACAGGAATTAAGGGCCCACCTTTGTCCTTTTCTTTCTCAAAGTAATCCCTCACAGAGCACACGAATTCACGGGCCTGGGTGTGTAGCACACTTTTCTTCCTCCATTTCACTTCTTGTGTTGGGCTGGTACTACCCGCCGCACTAGACATTGTTTACAACGAAACATAAACAAAGAAACACTAAAAACAACAAAAACGAAATAAACTGCGAATTCAACTTCAGACAAACGACGAACGACCGCGCCGCCTGCACGCGAGACACTGGTAAGTTTCATAAGAGCCCGCGACCGGGTTTCAGAGCGGCAACGTGGCCCTTGCTACCCGCTCAAAGTCAGGCCGTCATTGGCTGCCTGCCTGCGGTCGCTAGGCAACGGAAAGACGCTACCGAGCTGTCAATACCAAAGATTCGTCTCTCAGACTATAGGATGTGAGAAAATCGCTGGCCGGCACACTGATTTCTCGTCCTTAATCTGCGTGGCTGATTCGATCCGTGTCAGGCTAGCCTCGCCGTGTTCCGGCAGCGGTATGTTAACGCGCTACGCTATTCGCGCGGGTCCCGCCGAGAAAATAATAGCTCACAAGGAAATATTTACGTGTTTATTTGTCTCGCAGATCTTCGCGATATATGAGAGTGTAATACTGTAGCTATAGTCTGATCACAGCTGTATGCCATCTCTGCGAAACGCCTAAGTGTCTATTGCATAATAATGATGTACAGTGGTGGACAAAAAAATGGAAGCACCAAACACAAAACACTTTACCATGCCTAACACGGTGTAGGGAAACTGTTGGCATTCAAAAAAGCTTTCAGTCGTCTCGGAATGGACGAATATAGGCCCTGGGTGGTTTTCAATGGAATCTCAGAGCATTCTTCCTGCAAAATAATCGCAAGTTCGGATAACAATGATGAAAGTAGCGCCACCATTGGGAAACATACTATGGAGTGGACCTAATCAGTCAAAATGATTACATAATCCTTTGCAGTAGTGTGAGCTTGCAGACTAACCAAAGGGCGCACTGGACACCACGATACAGTAGTGTAAATCAGTATAAAGGCAAGATTCCAACGAAACTAGTTTGCAGTGTCTGAAGTAGTGTCTGAAGTAGTATAAAAGTAGTAGATATATATACAAGACAAACACAATCATCATGGAATTACGTAGCTTCTTCCACAACACGAGCAACAAAATCAGGCGTTCGCATTCCGTGAATAGAAATTGGTATAAAGGCACTCACTGTCCTGTGGTATTATTGCTTTGTCAGTAATTTTTCTTCCTGTGTTCTTCCTAATTACCTCTAGAATTTTCTTCGAGACTGATTTTGGGTTTGTAATTCTTGCAGTGAAATTGTAGCTCAAATCTTCTCATATCGTTCTTTTAAGCTCACAAACTGCCTCAAACTGCCTTCCATTCTAATAAAAACGCCTTGGAAGTTTTCCCCAAAGGTTTTCCATGTCGTTCAAATCTGGGCTACGTGCAGGCCAGGGCTATACATCAATATCCGTATCTTCAAACCACTCTTTGGTTGTAGCAGAAACATGCACAGATGCATTATCTTGTTGAAACATTAGGCTTTCGTCCCTTAGGTCCTCATGTATTGCAATCAGTTCTGTCTCTCGCAGTTCAGTATACATGTTAGAGTTCATTCTAGAGTTCAGCCAAGCAATGCCTGATTTACCTTTTTAGAGCAGAAGTCCTGCTCATTCTTACCTGTTGCTCTATTCTCAGATCATGCCAACAATACTGAAATCCAGCCAGTATATCTCAGCTAAACTTCTTATCATCGCGGAAGATGACTTTATCCCATTCTGCAATCCAATGCAAACGTTTTTCAGCAAATCCCAATCTAGCGTGTTTACGTTTGGGAGTTAGAGGAGGTTTCTGCAGTTGTTTATTGAATGCTACATACACTCCTGGAAATGGAAAAAAGAACACATTGACACCGGTGTGTCAGACCCACCATACTTGCTCCGGACACTGCGAGAGGGCTGTACAAGCAATGATCACACGCACGGCACAGCGGACACACCAGGAACCGCGGTGTTGGCCGTCGAATGGCGCTAGCTGCGCAGCATTTGTGCACAGCCGCCGTCAGTGTCAGCCAGTTTGCCGTGGCATACGGAGCTCCATCGCAGTCTTTAACACTGGTAGCATGCCGCGACAGCGTGGACGTGAACCGTATGTGCAGTTGACGGACTTTGAGCGAGGGCGTATAGTGGGCATGCGGGAGGCCGGGTGGACGTACCGCCGAATTGCTCAGCACGTGGGGCGTGAGGTCTCCACAGTACATCGATGTTGTCGCCAGTGGTCGGCGGAAGGTGCACGTGCCCGTCGACCTGGGACCGGACCGCAGCGACGCACGGATGCACGCCAAGACCGTAGGATCCTACGCAGTGCCGTAGGGGACCGCACCGCCACTTCCCAGCAAATTAGGGACACTGTTGCTCCTGGGGTATCGGCGAGGACCATTCGCAACCGTCTCCATGAAGCTGGGCTACGGTCCCGCACACCGTTAGGCCGTCTTCCGCTCACGCCCCAACATCGTGCAGCCCGCCTCCAGTGGTGTCGCGACAGGCGTGAATGGAGGGACGAATGGAGACGTGTCGTCTTCAGCGATGAGAGTCGCTTCTGCCTTGGTGCCAATGATGGTCGTATGCGTGTTTGGCGCCGTGCAGGTGAGCGCCACAATCAGGACTGCATACGACCGAGGCACACGGGGCCAACACCCGGCATCATGGTGTGGGGAGCGATCTCCGACACTGGCCGTACACCACTGGTGATCGTCGAGGGGACACTGAATAGTGCACGGTACATCCAAACCGTCATCGAACCCATCGTTCTACCATTCCTAGACCGGCAAGGGAACTTGCTGTTCCAGCAGGACAATGCACGTCCGCATGTATCCCGTGCCACCCAACGTGCTCTAGAAGGTGTAAGTCAACTACCCTGGCCAGCAAGATCTTCGGATCTGTCCCCCATTGAGCATGTTTGGGACTGGATGAAGCGTCGTCTCACGCGGTCTGCACGTCCAGCACGAACGCTGGTCCAACTGAGGCGCCAGGTGGAAATGGCATGGCAAGCCGTTCCACAGGACTACATCCAGCATCTCTACGATCGTCTCCATGGGAGAATAGCAGCCTGCATTGCTGCGAAAGGTGGATATACACTGTACTAGTGCCGACATTGTGCATGCTCTGTTGCCTGTGTCTATGTGCCTGTGGTTCTGTCAGTGTGATCATGTGATGTATCTGACCCCAGGAATGTGTCAATAAAGTTTCCCCTTCCTGGGACAATGAATTCACGGTGTTCTTATTTCAATTTCCAGGAGTGTATTTGTCATGTGACAAAATTTGTCGTCGGTTTCTGGCACTTACTGACAACTGCAAATCACTAAAAAGTTGAGAAGAATAGCGGTTTGTGGCCTTTTCTTTGCCCAAAGGTAACCGTTTCCATGTGACAGATAATTTTCTGCTTTGTCTATATTTTCCGTTCTGTCCATATCCTGCGGCAAATCCAACGAAATTATCAATCACTGTTCTTGAACGGTTCAACTTCTTGACGATTTGACGGTCAGAGTGCTCCATTTCGCTGTACGCATCGATTTTTTTCTTTTTCATGACAACTGTTTTCCGCGTGGCATTGTCACACTCGCAGTTTATGTGCTCGACACGTTGTGTCACTAACGGTGTCTGTTTCTCATCTGCAGTAAAGCGACGTACACACACTCTAACACCACATATAGCCGACTGCCTTTAAACTGAGTTCCACTCTCTATACCTGTATCGTTGATGTCTTGTTATGTACAGGGTAATTCAAAAAGAATACCACAACTTTAGGAATTTAAAACTCTGCAACGACAAAAGGCAGAGCTAAGCACTATCTGTCGGCGAATTAAGGGAGCTATAAAGTTTCATTTAGTTGTACATTTGTTCGCTTGAGGCGCTGTTGACTAGGCGTCAGCGTCAGTTGATGCTAAGATGGCGACCGCTCAACAGAAAGCTTTTTGTGTTATTGATTACGGCAGAAGTGAATCGACGACAGTTGTTCAGCGTGCATTTCGAACAAAGTATGGTGTTAAACCTCCTGATAGGTGGTGTATTAAATGTTGGTATAAACAGTTTACAGAGAATGGGTGTTTGTGCAAAGGGAAAAGTTCTGGACGGCCGAGAACGAGTGATGAAAATGTAGCACGCATCCAGCAAGCATTTGTTCGCAGCCCAGGAAAATCGACTCGCAGAGCTAGCAGAGAGCTGCAAATTCCACAATCAACTGTATGGAGAGTCCTATGAAAAAGGTTAGTTATGAAACCTGAACGTCAACTACCCGAGGCGATGGATCGGCCGCCAGGCAGCCCGTGACAGAGCACTTCATCACTGGCCTCCAAGAAGCCCTGATCTTACCCCCTGCGAGTTTCTCTTATGGGGGTATGTTAAGGATATGGTGTTTCGGCCACCTCTCCCAGCCACCATTGATGATTTGAAACGAGAAATAACAGCAGCTGTCCAAACTGTTACGCCTGATATGCTACAGAGACTGTGGAACAAGTTGGAGTATCGGGTTGATATTGCTCGAGTGTCTGGAGGGGGCCATATTGAACATCTCTGAACTTGTTTTTGAGTGAAAAAAAACCTTTTTAAATACTCTTTGTAATGATGTATAACAGAAGGTTATATTATGTTTCTTTCATTAAATACACATTTTTAAAGTTGTGGTATTCTTTTTGAATCACCCTGTACTTTACTACTGGCATCAAATTCGATACCATTGGATTGGATTTGTTGGTGAACTGGATCTCATACTGTTCCATATACACTATGCACAAGTATTATGGACGGCAGTGTTAATTTTCCTACAAAGACCTATGCCTTTATACGGATTTCCACTTCTGTGTAGCTGCCCAAATCAACACCGGACCCATCTCATGTTTCAGTCCTAGGACGTAAACTCGGCCAGAAGTTGGAAACAGTATGAAACAAGACTCTGACCAAATGGCTTTCTTCTATTGCTCCACAGTCCAGGTTATATGGCTCTGGCACCAAGTTTTCCTGTTGCGGGCATTTTCATCACCGACGAGCCGAGCGGTTTTGGAATTCCAGTCTGCCTTGCAATTCCCTGCTTACGGGGCTCCTTTCGTGTTGTTTTGTCAGTCGAGTGCACGATGCCACAGAGTGTGGACCACAGAGCGCGCGCGGCAGAGGCTGATCGCCGTTCAGCTGCGCTCGCCACGACGGCGACCCCATCGGCCACTTCACTTATGACGGATGTGGCTACAGCAGGAGAACCATCGATGGTGACGACCCAAGCAAGGAACAAGGTACGCTCAGACATGGCTAGAGCAGAGAACGACGGAGGGCCAGAGCACCGTCCGCCACTGGTCAGCCCGTGATCCCCAAGGCACAAGTCCAGGGCAGCGAGGAGACATAGTTTCGAGAGTAGGGCCGTCAAACTTCAGGATTACAACCCCTCTGCTGTCAACATTCAACCTCTGCCTGACAACAACGTATGACGATCGGAAGTGAAGATATCAGCTAGCGAGAGACCTGGCTGCCAGACACGGCATGGAAGCGACTAATAACGGCAACGATGACACCTTGGGCGATGACAGCAGGCCCATTCTGACTCCAGCTACTGACGCGGAAACTCTCCAATCCTCAAATAACAACCGTTTCAGATTGCTCACGGAAAGTGAGTGGGTTTGAAAACGAAAGCCTTTCAGAAAGTGGACGACACAAAGAGAAAACAGCTGCCAGTACCAATTTCCAATCAGTTCGACTGCTGTCTGTAGAGGGCGAAAAAATGGATGCGACAACACAATCTACAACAACGCTTCAAAAACATCTCAAGCTGGCCTGTCACGGGCGCTCAAAAATCCGAAGACAAAGATCCCCCCCTTCACAAATCCATATACCGAAAACAATGTATATATTTAAATTCAGAACTTAAGAAACATGCCACAGGCTCGATAGAGGCAATACACAAAGGATAGACGACAAACTACCTCTCTGAATCATTAACTGAGCAAAGCTTGGCGCTGCATATCTTCCGACAGGCCAAGACACCAGCCGCCAATGGGCAAAACACCCAAGGTAAATAAATACCCGCCTGCCGAAATCTCGTCGCAAGATGTTGAGAAGACACTATACGCCAGGGGATTTCCCCAAGCAACTGTCTATCAGTTTAAGTCCAAAGATGACAAGACTAATCATCTTGTGCCTCAGCTGGTGCACTGGGTCTCGCTGCCAGTAGAAACCATCAGCGACACTATTTACGACGTCCGCCACTTGTTCGATACAAGGATGGAAGTTGAAAGACACCAAGCAAAGTAGGGCCCCCACAAAATGCAAGTGCTGTCAGCATTTTTTCCATACTGCCAATTAGTGCGTCTCACCAGGCAGATACGGCAGGTGTGGTGAAAAGCACAAAGCCAAGAACTCATAAAGTGAAATGCACCATCTGTTAGGTTGAACACCTGGACACTTGGAGAGGACGTGCTACATTCCAGCAGGTTCTTTGGACATACGCTGTGCAAGGCCAGGCAATGAAGATATGGGAACAGCAACAGCGGCAGAACCATCGAAAGTCACGAAATGCAAGAGTTTCTCATCATTACTATTGCGCCTGCCATGTCATCAGCCAACACTTACAAAGAAAACAACAGTCAAACATCATTCCATGAACAGGACCAGTTCCATTTGACAAAACCAAACTTATGGCAATGTTCACCAACATCAGGGACTTAGCAACGTGGCAGCAACGAAACGTCTTTACCATTATTGAGGACACTATCCAAAAATTCAGGAAAGCACCTATGAACCTAATGAAATGAATGCACCTCTTTGACGGCACCATGTCAATCTGTGCTCCCACCATGGCCCATAGACTCATCAGGACAAAAGGCTTCTGCTTCGCATGTTTAACGCTGACAGCTTATTTAACAGAAAAATCGAACTGGAAGAGTTCATCAACCACGTAGACATCCTTTTTGTCATGGAAACGCACGCGGACATCACCCAGATTCAAGAACATGACTGGATATAGACTGAACCATGAAATTTACCATGGGGTAGGTACAGCGATCATCATCATTAAGAAATCAATTGTACATGTCCCAGCTGTCAACTATGGAAGCCACAGCAATCACGGTCTCGACTTCTTATAGCATCATCGCCCCAATAGTAGCTTACCTCAGCCTGCAGCGGCCTTTCGAAGAAGACGACTTCGGGATGCCCTTTGACCACTACCCAAACGTGTTACTGTGTGGGTACTTAAAAGCCAAGCACCACGCCTGGAATTCAAGGAGAACCAATCCATGAAGAGTTCAACTGTACAGCATCCCAAAACGATTACTTTCAGACTGGAAGATCCAATCCACATCCTCGAAAATCCTATACTCAGCCCTGATGTTTTAGATATAGGTATGGTAAAGAACCAGCGTTTGCACCTCCTATCATAGACGAATAATGATCTCACATTCATCATCACCTGGTTATTGATGTATTGGCTGATACTCTGGAGCATTTGCCATCCATCGATATCGATCTCCAACTAGTACCAATTCGAACAGTGGCTGAACAACAATATGCACCCAGTTGATGATGGATTGGCTGCACAAAGCATCGATGAAGCCTTTCCAACCTGACAGGGAAAATCAAGTGCGCCTTTGAGCAGGTCTCTGTCACAACACTCTTCCATGTCCCGTACCAGGACACCTTTTCGTCAATACGCCAGGACCTGAAAGCCATCAAAAATAGGCCACAAAGATGTTGGAAATGGTTTTGCAAGCCGGAGTACCATAAAGAGATGAAGAGACTTCGCAGAGAACTATAACAACGAGCTGTGGAACACAGAGAGGAACTTTGGGGAGACAAGATGATCTCTCTTGTACTCTATTCATGAGACCATTGGAGTTTGGTCAGAAATTTGTGAAGCCCAAGGCCACCTAATTGAGCAATTCAGATTCTGGCGAGTCCGATTTATGACCATTGGGCAAGGCAAAAACTTTTGTGCCAACTTCAATACCCAAAACACAATCGAAGAACTGGAAGACAATACTGAGGCTGAATGAGTTCGCCACAGGGCACAGGAAATTAGAGACACCAAGCTATGAACTGAACTAGAAGTGATTACACCAACAGAGGCCAAGAAGCTAATCAGAAGCCTGGGAACTCACTCTGCCTCTGCCCTGAATAGTATTATAAATGTACAGCTCAAACACAATCCTCATACGCCTCTTGTATAGCTCTCGAGGATTTACGACAGTTGCCTGAGGCTTGGCTATTTCCCAGGACCGTGGAAGGTTGCCAGCGTCGTCCCATTTCCAAGACCTGGCAAAGACTCAAGTCGGCCAGCCAACTAGAGACCGTTGATCGTCTTATCAACAATGTCAGCAAATCTGGAATGACTTATCCTACAACGATTATACCCATCACTAATCTGACATCATCCAACCTGACCAGTTCGCCTTCTATCCTTCACTGTCTGCATAGTTCCAACCCCTGCGGGTAACAGAATACATCACCTGTAATCTCAACATGTCGAACTATACTGCAGCGATATTTTTAGACGTCGACGTCGAACACTTCCCTGCAGGCGATAAGACGATGAGCCGGTCCACATAGGTCGATTCGGGTTTCGCCTAGCGAGATGCCAACGTAAGCATTGCCTAGTTTCATGAACTGTTTGATTCACTTATGATTCTCTCGGCGATAAGGATGAAAGAATAAGACCCTATTTATGGTTAATGAATTCGGATAATCAGTAGCACTCACAATATTTATATTTTAACTAAGAAGCATTACAATTTTCAAAACACTATAACTAGGACGCTGACAAGCTGTGTACATGCTATCTTTGGATAGCGATAAATGTTGTCTCACCAAAGTTCATAAAGCCTTCATTAATTTACAACGAACAGTTTCACTATGCTAATGTTACGAAAGTCAAAGACATACGAAATACTTGCAAGGGCACAATAAAAATTATAAAAGTCACTTTGTTAAAAGTATCAAATGCCCTTTATTTTACTTTTATTGACGTTACTTTCAATTTTCGCTGTCTTTACTTAAGCCCGCCTCACACGGAGCAAGATTCGCTGTAAGTTTCCTTGCTGGCTCGCGCGGCGGCTACCTTGCGGGCTCCGTCGTCTGCTAGCGGGCTACCTTGCTGGAAACCTTGTAAGATTTCCAGGATAGGTCCGGTGCTATTTTTCTTGCAAGGTTCCCTGCGTGCTACCTGGGTTGGCCAATCATGAGGCGTTTCGTTTGTGACGTCAGACGCGGAAAGCTTGAGCGGGAAGCCTTTGTTGGTAGTTGCTTTTCTGGTGTTGTGAGGTGCGGTAGGAAGTTCTTATAATTATTAAATAATGGCACCGCAGTGGTCCAAGGAAGCGATTGAAACATTGATATGTACTTATAGGGAAGAACAGTGTCTGTACGTCGTGAAAAGCGCAAACTATTATAATAAACACTTGCGTGCAGAGACACTCGAAAGAGTTGCAAATACTAATACATCCATTCGTATGAAATTTGCAAAGGATGTACGGTCTTCTATCCTATAAAATAAAGTCGTATATAACAGTCATTATTGGTATATTTATAAAATCAAACAGTAATAAAATGGTGATACTTTTCAAACAAAAGTAGGTGTTAGGCGAATTAACCTCAACTCTTTATGAAGCATGGAGAGCACACTTTTTTCCAGCGTTCCTCCTCTTAATACAGTTTTTCGTCCATTCTTTCTTTCTTCTTCTCTCATTAGCATGCATTTCTGCATCGTTTAGCACCAAAACAGCTAATAACGCCAGTTTGCTCTGAACATCTGTACCTGAAGCAGCCATCTTCGTTCGATACAACATGCAGCCGATCACAACACAACTAGCTGCCGATCTTGCACCGTGGGAGAGCTTCGGCATGGAAGATAGCCGGCTCCTTCCCTGCAAGCCGGCCGGCATGCACGCCATCTCGCCAACTTGCGGCGAACCTTGCTCCGTGTGAGACGGGCTTTAGTTACTGACTGGATGCAATAGGAGCACTACAATGCACAAACAACACTAAATATTAATGCATCTGGTTTCATGAAGTTTTTGATTCAAGTTAATTGCAAATGTATAAAGATTAATTTTCTTTCCAGTTAATAACTTTATGTCATTCACTTATCACTCTCTTGGACTAATGATTAAAGGATAGGACCATGTTGATGGTTAATGAATTGGTATAATCAGTAGCGCTCAACTAAGAAACAGTATAATGTTCGAAGTACTGAAACTACGATAATGGAATGGCGTGTGCGTAACTAGAAAGACAGCTGGGTCAATCCTCCTTTGTGGTCCGACGTAATACAGTTTGTAACGACTATTCATGACAACACGCTCTTCTTTAACAATGATCAACTTTTAATAATTCTGGCCACTCAGTTCTCATATTCCATAACCATTTCTCATTATATGCTTCGTGATGTACCCAGACATGTGCTCGCTTCCCATTTCACAACGCCTTGCCGTGATTCAGACTCCATTTCGAAAACATTCACCATTGCGCCCTAGAGCATCGCCACTTTGCGCCCATGCTTCACCGCAGTATGTATTGAGCATACATAGGAAAAGAAATCCACTATTGTACAGCTACACTATTGATGACAAACAGCCGGCCGGAGTGGCCGAGCGGTTAAAGGCGCTACAGTCTGGAACCACACGACCGCTACGGTCGCAGGTTCGAATCCTGCCTCGGGCATGGATGTGTGTGATGTCCTTAGGTTAGTTAGGTTTCAGTAGTTCTAAGTTCTAGGGGACTTATGACCACAGCAGTTGAGTCCCATAGTGCTCAGAGCCATTTTTTTTTATGACAAACAGCTGGAGACAGCGTCTGCCGTCAAATATCTAGGCTTAACTATTAAGAGCGACCTTAAGTGGAATTACCGTATAAAACAGATAGTGGGAAAAGCAGACAACAGACTCAGATTCATCGGAAGAATCTTAAGAAAATGTAACTCATCCACGAAAGAAGTAGCTTATAAGACGCTTGTTCGCCCGTTTCTTGAGTACTGTTCATCTAGCTGGGATCCCTATCAGGTAGGACTGATAGAGGAGATAGAGAAGACCCAACGAAGAGCGTCGCGTTTCGTCCCGGGATCGTTTGGTTGGAGTTACGGAGATGCTAAACAAACTCCACTGGCAGACGTTACAAGAGAGACGGTGTGCAGCACGGAGAGATTTACTATTGAAATTTCGGGACAGCACTTTTCAGGAGGAGTCGGACAACATATTACTTCCCCTCACATACATCTGGCGTATTGAGCACGAGAAGAAAATTCGAGAAATTAGAGCCAATGTAGAGGCTTACCGACAGTCATTCTTCCCATGCACTATTCGTGAGTGGAACAGGTTTGGAGGGATCAGATAATGGTACCGAAAGTACCCTCCGCCGCACACTATTAGGTGGCTTGCGGAATTTGATGTAGATGCAGATCTAGATGTACATGTACGAGGGCAGTTCAATAAGTAATGCAACACATTTTTTTTCTGAAACAGGGGTTGTATTATTCAGCACTGAAATACACCAGGTTATTCCCCAATCCTTTAGCTACACAACACTATTTTTCAACGTAATCTCCATTCAATGCTACGGCCTTACGCCACCTTGAAATGAGGGCCTGTATGCCTGCACGGTACCATTCCACTGGTCGATGTCGGAGCCAACGTCGTACTGCATCAATAACTTCTTCATCATCCGCGTAGTGCCTCCCACGGATTGCGTCCTTCATTGGGCCAAACATATGGAAATCCGACGGTGCGAGATCGGGGCGGTAGGGTGCATGAGGAAGAACAGTCCACTGAAGTTTTGTGAGCTCCTCTCGGGTACGAAGACTTGTGTGAGGTCTTGCGTTGTCATGAAGAAGGAGAAGTTCGTTCAGATTTTTGTGCCTACAAACACGCTGAAGTCGTTTCTTCAATTTCTGAAGAGTAGCACAATACATTTCAGAGTTGATCGTTTGACCATGGGGAAGGACATCGAACAGAATAACCCCTTCAGCGTCCCAGAGGACTGTAACCATGACTTTACCGGCTGAGGGTATGACTTTAAACTTTTTCTTGGTAGGGGAGTTTGTTTCAGGTTCGAAGTGATGAACCCATGTTTCATCGCCTGTAACAATCTTTGACAAGAAATTGTCACCCTCAGCCACATGACGAGCAAGCAATTCCGCACAGATGGTTCTCCTTTGCTCTTTATGGTGTTCGGTTAGACAACGAAGGACCCAGCGGGAACAAACCTTTGAATATCCCAACTGGTGAACAATTGTGACAGCACTACCAACAGAGATGTCAAGTTGAGAACTGAGTTGTTTGATGGTGATCCGTCGATCATCTCGAACGAGTGTGTTCGCACGCTCCGCCATTGCAGGAGTCACAGCTGTGCACGGCCGGCCCGCACGCGGGAGATCAGACAGTCTTGCTTGACCTTGCGGCGATGATGACACACGCTTTGCCCAACGACTCACCGTGCTTATGTCCACTGCCAGATCACCGTAGACATTCTGCAAGCGCCTATGAATATCTGAGATGACCTGGTTTTCCGCCAAAAGAAACTCGATCACTGCCCATTGTTTGCAACGCACATCCGTTACAGACGCCATTTTAACAGCTCCGTACAGCGCTGCCACCTGTCGGAAGTCAATGAAACTATACGAGACGAAGCGGGAATGTTTGAAAATATTTCACAAGAAATTTCCGGTTTTTTCAACCAAAATTGGCCTAGAAAAAAAATGTGTTGCATTACTGATTGAACTGCCCTCGTATATATCGGGGTATGGCGAGATAAGCTGCTTCTCATACATGAAGATCTCTACACCATTAGACTGATTAGCAGCTTATTACAAAATTGTGGGTCATGGTCAAGATTAACAGACAACTGTCAAGCTGCAAACTAGTCCAGGAAGGCATCCTACAAGGATCCGTCTTGAAGCTGACACTCTTTGTTGTTTATGTAAACGATTTGCCAGTGCTGCTCCAAGTCGTCCTCTCCCAGTTTGCTGTCGACACCACCCTACTGACGAGCAGCAGACAACTCATCACTGCCATAGGGTATTACAACGTCATCTTACTTTAACGGAAAAATGAGCAGCACTGAATAACAGTAGACTCAACGCTGAAAAAATGAGAGCGGTCATGTTCACTTGCTGGCGTCCCGATCTGAGTAACAGACTTATTCTCTGCAATAAAGAAATCGCCTAGACCAATCAAGTTAAATATCTTGGGTAGCTTTAGGTAGCAAATTACTTTTCAAACTTCACATCCAGTCTAAGAGGGTGCAATTATTACATCTCCTGCACCAGCTGTACTCACTACTGGCTAGCATGCAAATGAACGTAAAGACAAAGTTCAGACTATACACGACGGTCCTACTGACATTACTCTATGGCTGCTCAGCATGGGGGATCACTGTCACCATGAATCTCAATCCACAACAGATTATCCAGAACGGATGTTTAAGACTCATCCTTGGCCCCCAAAGATGGGTCTCAACAACGACTTATACTAAGAACTCCAGTTGCCACTGACCTCCGACCAAATCAGGATCAAAACTCAAACTCTACTGGACAAAATCGACGTACTACAGCCGAACACGAGACATCTGGGACGCACAGACTTAGTCGCCGCAGAACAATGGCACTTGCTAAGTGTCTCGTACAACTGCGGAGGAGCCCCAATAAAACTAAAAACTAACTGTAGAAACTACACTCCTGGAAATTGAAATAAGAACACCGTGAATTCATTGTCCCAGGAAGGGGAAACTTTATTGACACATTCCTGGGGTCAGATACATCACATGATCACACTGACAGAACCACAGGCACATAGACACAGGCAACAGAGCATGCACAATGTCGGCACTAGTACAGTGTATATCCACCTTTCGCAGCAATGCAGGCTGCTATTCTCCCATGGAGACGATCGTAGAGATGCTGGATGTAGTCCTGTGGAACGGCTTGCCATGCCATTTCCACCTGGCGCCTCAGTTGGACCAGCGTTCGTGCTGGACGTGCAGACCGCGTGAGACGACGCTTCATCCAGTCCCAAACATGCTCAATGGGGGACAGATCCGGAGATCTTGCTGGCCAGGGTAGTTGACTTACACCTTCTAGAGCACGTTGGGTGGCACGGGATACATGCGGACGTGCATTGTCCTGTTGGAACAGCAAGTTCCCTTGCCGGTCTAGGAATGGTAGAACGATAGGTTCGATGACGGTTTGGATGTACCGTGCACTATTCAGTGTCCCCTCGACGATCACCAGTGGTGTACGACCAGTGTAGGAGATCGCTCCCCACACTATGATGCCGGGTGTTGGCCCTGTGTGCCTCGGTCGTATGCAGTCCTGATTGTGGCGCTCACCTGCACGGCGCCAAACACGCATACGACCATCATTGGCACCAAGGCAGAAGCGACTCTCATCGCTGAAGACGACACGTCTCCATTCGTCCCTCCATTCACGCCTGTCGCGACACCACTGGAGGCGGGCTGCACGATGTTGGGGCGTGAGCGGAAGACGGCCTAACGGTGTGCGGGACCGTAGCCCAGCTTCATGGAGGTTGCGAATGGTCCTCGCCGATACCCCAGGAGCAACAGTGTCCCTAATTTGCTGGGAAGTGGCGGTGCGGTCCCCTACGGCACTGCGTAGGATCCTACGGTCTTGGCGTGCATCCGTGCGTCGCTGCGGTCCGGTCCCAGGTCGACGGGCACGTGCACCTTCCGCCGACCACTGGCGACAACATCGATGTACTGTGGAGACCTCACGCCCCACGTGTTGAGCAATTCGGCGGTACGTCCACCCGGCCTCCCGCATGCCCACTATACGCCCTCGCTCAAAGTCCGTCAACTGCACATACGGTTCACGTCCACGCTGTCGCGGCATGCTACCAGTGTTAAAGACTGCGATGGAGCTCCGTATGCCACGGCAAACTGGCTGACACTGACGGCGGCGGTGCACAAATGCTGCGCAGCTAGCGGCATTCGACGGTCAACACCGCGGTTCCTGGTGTGTCCGCTGTGCCGTGCGTGTGATCATTGCTTGTACAGCCCTCTCGCAGTGTCCGCAGCAAGTATGGTGGGTCTGACACCCCGGTGTCAATGTGTTCTTTGTTCCATTTCCAGGAGTGTATTACTGTAGTAAGGCCTACCGACCATGAGACCAAGCCCTTGTTCATGCTGCAGTAACTTTTGCAGCTGTCGTCCTCTCATTTTTCGTCGCAATTCGCTTCAGTGACGGTCTGTCACGATCACTCAACACTCACTTTGGTCCACGTTGTAATCTGTTGGATGATGTTTTTCCACATTCTCTGTATGCGGTATAAATCTTTGGTACAGTACCTCTTGAAATACCAAAGACTTCGGCTACCTTGGTTACAGAAGCACCCACCAGACGAAGCCAATGTTCATACGTACGAATGCACTACACTGAGCGCTGTTCTGACCATGACTGACAACTGCGAAGGTTTGAAGGCATTACGAAAGTACCCTTCGTGGTCAACTACGACAGCGCAAACTGCAGGCATTTATGTTCGACCATGCTGCTGCGCCGTGAATAAGTACAGGCGTGGATTTGAGGAATTTTTGTAAATCTCGCGCAGCTACGGCAGGAAAGCAGAAGTTAAGGGACTGATTGGCACATCGGATGGCAGGCGCGGGCGATATCGATATTTTGCAAACGATTCTGCGAGGCATGTTTATATTACCGCTTGCAAGCTAGACGGCACGGCCCGGCGGGCACTGTATACAAATGTGAAGTAGTCAGGGCAGCACAGGGCACCGGCTTGCTGTGAAGAGCCCATACGTTGCAGTTACAACATCTCCTAGTGACTTGTGTCTGTAGCGGCCGAAGCGGGTTGAGGAATGCTGACGTTGTAATTATTAAAGTGCAGTCCATTTGTCAAATGGCTCTGAGCACTATGGGACTTAACATCTATGGTCATCACTCCCCTAGAACTTAGAACTACTTAAACCTAACTAACCTAAGGACATCACATAATACCCAGTCATCACGAGGCAGACAAAGGTCCATTTGTCCCCTCCAGAGAAACTGCATCAGAGGCGTAGGGAAAAGACGTATAAATAAGGCCGGTATTACACTATCAAATCTCTTTGTCAAAGATTTGATCAAAGATGTGATCCAATATTCCGTCCAATATATTTGACAAAGATCTTTGACGTAGCGCTAGAAGGGGTATTACACTGTCATCAAATTTTTCGTCAAAGTTCAAGATGGCTGACAACAACTTGTTATTAACCGCAGCAGTTCTACGTACTCCAATTGATTGTGTGCACATGCGGAAAAGAAGTGGGGGAAAAAATGGAACCATACATACGAGATTGACAGTCTTAAAAGTCCTGGGATTACAACTTGATAATAAATTCAGTTGGGAGGAGCACACCACAGAACTGCAGAAAGGCCTTAACAAATCTGTATTTGCAATTCGAGTGTTAGCAGACGTAGGCAACATAAAAATGAAAAAGCTTGCGTACTTTCATTCCATAATGTCATATGGGATAATATTTTGGGGTAAATCTTGAAGTCAAACAAAAGTTTTCAAGGTCCAAAAGCGTGTAATACGTATTATTTGTGGAGTAAATTCACGGACCTCCTGCAGAAACCTCTTCAAAGAACTGGGTATACTAACTACTGCCTCTCAGTATATTTACTTCTTAATGAAATTTGTCGTAAATAATATATTTCTTTTTCCAACAAACAACTCAGTTCATACATACAATACCAGGAACAAAAATGATCTGCACAAGGACTTAAAAGCACTTACTTTAGTTCAAAAATGGGTCCACTACTCAGGAACACTCATCTTCAATCATTTGCCAGGAAACATAAAAAAATTAGTTAGAAATAAAGATCAGTTTAAAAGGAGCCTGAAAGACTTACTACTGGCCAACTCCTTCTACTCCATTGGCGAAATTTTTAATAGAAACAAATGATGTATTTATTCATACTATTAGTATTGTTATTTCAGCTTAAAAAAATCGACATGTTCCACATCCACGAGGATCTCCTCAGCATGGATCTATGGAACGAAAAACTAATCTAATCTGGGTGAAGCCGTGGGTTTTACGACGACACGATAAAAGCATTCAACAAAACTTGTTACTTGAGCTTACATTGGAAGACGTCAAGTCGTACATCAATTACTTAAGAATGGATGAGCATACATTTCTGTATGTGCTCAATGAAGTGTATCCTCATATCACAAAGCGCAATATTCACTTAAGAACTGCTACATCTTCAGAAGACAGGCTCATTATAACACTCCGATTCCTTGCTACAGGAGAGGGTTATGTTAGGTTAGGTTAGGTTAGGTTAGGTTAGGTCTCCAATCTTCTTAATCTATTTTTGTATTCAGGGTGCCTCACGTTGTAAAGCGCCTCATCAGCTTCAGACATCTCTATTAATTTTGTAGTTGTCGGCACACACCAATTGTATTTACCGGCAATGGTTATAAAAACACTACAGACGACAGAACGCTGCAGCGATGCTAGCGCTCCATGTGGTAACATGTCACATTGCAGTGAACAGAAGACAAGCGACTTCTTTGATCAAATATTGGACGACATTTGACAAAGTCCCTATTACACTATCAAAGATATTGGACAAAGATTTTGGACAAAGAAATTTGATAGTGTAATACCGGCCTAAGCGAGCCCAGTGGCTCAAAGAAGGCTGTAGTGTCGCCATTCTGTCTGCGTCTAGAACCGTAGAGAACGACTATTGTTTAAGTTGCGGTCAGCCAGCCCACTGAAGCTACCTCAGACCTCCGTTGTACGGATGCGTCATAGGTGTGGCACGGCGCGATTAGTGAGAGGGCTACTAGCCTTCGGTCTCTGGGTGTCATCGTCTGGCGGAACGCAAGCTTTCGTCGACAGGGGTGGAGCTGGGGCGCGAACTCTCGGCCTCCCAGCTGCTCAGCTGTCTGCAGGCACTGAACGAGCTGCCCTAGGTGGACGGTCGGAGCTCCTAAGGCTCAATACAACGACGACGGTCGGCTGCATGGGGTCCACGAGTCGCGCTTGAGAGAGCAGTGGACCGTGTTCCGGGACACGGACACAGTTAACGCAATCAACGGTCACTTAGCCGTGGCGCGAGTATTGTTATTACAATTAAAAGAAAACAGCCCTCGGTCACTAATTTTTAACGAATTAACCGGGTTTCGACACTTCTAGCAGTGTCTTCCTCAGAATTTACACCAAAGCATGGTCTATAACATGGTCACAGAATTATGACTAAAAACGTATGATACAAATTACATGTACGGAACTGTCGTGAAAGACTGGCAGTACTTATATGTCATTTATAAAATAATAAATATGCCGAAAGGGCATTAGTCTCAAAGCTATTTAAGATAAAAAAACTGATGGCGAGCCACTAAGGGCTGCTCGTCACCTGCGTGGTGCAGGTTGCAAAACGGACTGAGGTGCAAGCGTTAACAAATGCGGCCAGGTGAACATGGCACTGCAACGAGCGTGCCATCTAGTAGCCGTAGATACAATTAGGCTACTTCAAAAAATGGCTCTGAGCACTATGGGACTTAACGTCTTAGGTCATCAGTCCCCTAGAACTTAGAACTACTTAAACCTAACTAACCTACGGACATGACACACATCCAAGCCCAAGGCAGGATTCGAACCTGCGACCGTAGTGGTCGCCCGGTTCCAGACTGTAGCGCCTAGAACAGCTCGGCCGCTCCGGCCGGCAATTAGGCTACTTCACATTGAAATATAGGTAGAAATGATCATAAATAAACAGTATTTAGTACTTAATGGAAAACAATGTTTGTTTGATAGTAGCGTACAACATAACATTTTGTCTACATCAAAGCTTATAACAGTAAAATAAAACATGAAAGTATCATTATGAAAATGTAGATAGGGCTGAATGGCAACTTTTAGAAAGCAATATTGACATGAAATACAGCCAAGAAGCATTTGATAATTAGAAAACATAGGGCTATCTTAGAAGGAAAAGAACATTTCGGCAACCTGCACAAGGAGACCCGAAGTCAGATATCGAGTAACGGCTTTATACCGTTAAAAATTTTTTTTTGTTACGTAGCTGTAGCTGTTCGTTAAGGAATAGGCTATCGTTTCGAGCTAGATGCTAGAAAATCTCTAATTCTTCTAGAATGTCTAGTCTACGCCGTTTCTTTTCGGTGTGCAAAATGTTGCTATCGCAGATGGCTTTAGGTGAATGACCTGTAATTATAAGATGGTCGGCAAAAGATTAATTTTGAGGGCTAGTGCCGTTTTTTCTTACCGAGTGTCCTTTATATCTGGTAGTGAAGGCACGTCCAGTTTGTCCTATATAGTAAGAGGTGCAAGTATCGCAGACAATTTTGTAGACACCAGATTTTTCGAAAGGGGAACGAATAGATTGTAAATTATGAATGAAGTTTTTTTCAAATTGTTATTAGTAGAAAAAGCAACGTTGCAATCGTATTTCTCGAAGAATGCGTTGGATCCGATAAGAGATAGGCCCCACGCAAGGAAAAGATAAATATTTTTTTAAATTAGACTCGATGACAGAAGTGCCTAGCGTAGTAATTCTTTTAGCAGCGGTCTTTTTAAGAACGTCATCTACTATGTTTGGTTTATAGTCATTGTTAACTGCTATTGTTTTAAGGAAATTGATTTCGTCGTTGAACTTTTCTTTAGAAAGTGGGATGGAAATGGCTCGGTCAACAGCAGAATGATAGAAGGATTTTTTATGCGATTCTGGATGATATATGTTATTTTACGAAATATGTTGAAAGAAATTTTATTTGTTTCTATGGTAAGCGTCGAGTCAAGGAAGTTTGATTGACGGGTCTCATTTTCAAATCCGATAATGAAAGAAATTTTCTCATGAAGATCATTGAAAAGGTTAATTATCAATTGCTTCTTGGCTGTATTTCACGTCAATATTGCTTTCTAAAAGTTGCCATTCAGCCCTATCTACATTTTCATAATGATACTTTCATGTTTTACCTTACTGTTATAAGCTTTGATGTAGACAAAATGTTACGTTGTACGCTACTATTAAACAAAGATTGCTTTCCATTATGTACTAAATACTGTTTGTTTATAATCATTTCTGCCTATATTTCAATGTGAAGTAGCCTAATTGTGTCTACGGCTACTAGATGGCGCGTTCGTTGCAGTGCCATGTTCACCTGGCCGCATTTGTTAAGGCGGGCACCTCAGTCCGTTTATAACCTGCACCACTCAAGTAACGAGGAGGCTTTAGTGGCTCGCCATCAGTTTTTTTTAATCTGAAATAGCTTTGTGACTAATGCCCTTTCGGCATATTTATTATTTTATAAGTGACATATAAGTACTGCCAGTCTTTCACGATAATTCCGTACATGTAATTTGTATAATACGTTTTTAGTCATAATTCTGTGACCATGTTATAGACCATTCTTTGGTGTAAATTCTCAGGAAGACACTCTTAGCAGTGTCGAAACCCGGTTAATTCGTTAAAAACTAGTGACCGAGGGCTGTTTTCTTTTAATTGTAACTATTCGCGGTCTCTGAACGTGCAGCCATGTACAAAATTTTTATTACTGTTACGTTGGCAAGGCTGGGCAACCAGACGCCGACGCTGCGGATCCCGGCATTCGCGTTGGCGCTGACTCAGGCACGCTGCGAGGCGCCATCGCCGAGTTCAGTGCAAGGCCGGCCGTGTAACTTCGATGTAATAAAGTCAGTGACACGCTTGCCTGTGTTTCTCTGCACGCTCTGGCGTGAGTCATCCCTCTCTTCCAAATCGTGCCTCTGGATCTTTCTGTGATATTACAACCCCTGATGTCGGAGGTTGAACCATAGAGTAAATATCTCTGGAGTGAGCATTGCGTTCCGCGCATGTTGTCAACATTAAACCAGGATTGTCACGTGTTTTCGGGACTTCGCTGTGCGTGTGTGCTTTCCGCAGAGTTTGAAGTTTATAATATCAAGAGTTTTTGTTGTGTTTCACCGTTTGTTGATAGTGTAATATCGATGGTGAATTACTGGTGTTGCTACGGATGCAAAGAAAAATATGTGAAAGGAGGGATAGTAACTTTTCATGGGTACATACCATGTAGCTCTAATTATAGTTATCTTATTAGTAAGAGACGCTGTACATGTTTAAAAATTTCGAGACGCATTATAACTAAGGCTTGATTCTGTTGACCTATTTTTCTACGATTTTATGATTATATAATAGATATTACGGCTCGTATAAAAGTTTACAAACAATCGCTTCCTCTCGTAAATTTGCTAGTGGAACAGGGAAGGGAATGGTTAGTTGTTTCAGCAAATACTATCCTCCATGCATTTATCAGTGACTTGTCGATTATGTATATAGATTACTCAGTCTACTCTTTCTTTAATAAACTGGGAGCAAGTACATAAAATGCGATAAATAAATACTTCAAAGTGTCAGCAGTATGAAAAATTGTCCTTTAGGTCGCATAAACGACAAAATAAATACGCAGAAATAGCAGAAAAAAGGACGAATTAGCAGGGATATAATCGCTAATGTGTGACAAATTCGGTGTTTTTCGGACACTTGCAAAAGTACTAGCGTACTGTCAAGTCGTTTTGCAAGACTATCACTGCAAAAATGTACGTCAGGCTCTGTAATACTATAAAGTGCCGTATCATACCGAAAATTACCAAAAATCGAGTGCATCTGAACTGTGATACCTATCGCAAAGAAGCAGGATGTAATATCACTTGCCCTTAAAAGTTACGTAGCTGGTTTATTCCCGGTATCGAATGGATGCTGTTAAAATGTGTGCGCAACATTTATAAATAATCCACGACACGTACGAAAAGAATCCGTCTGTACTAGGGATGTAGTGACATTCTAAATCAGGGGCGAGCAAACGTTGCACGCGGCTCGTGAGCGCACAGCGCTGCACGTGTGCTGCTCTCGTGCAGGCGTCGACCGGGGCAGTGGCGACAGCCTGCAGGTTGCCGCAGTGTAGTTCCAGACTAAGCTGCGGACGTTGAAGCGAAGCGACCACTACATAGTGAACGTTGTATTTCAATAACCGGAAAATGCAGAGTGAATCAAGGAAACGGAGAATTGGAGATTTGCTATCTTTTAAAAAGGAGTGGGAGAATCAGTTTTTCTCTGTGCGAAAACGTGAAAATTGGAAATGTATAATATGTGACAGTATTCTCGCTGGTCGGCGGAAGTTTAATACTGAACGCCATTATAATAAATTTCAGTATTTTGCCGTTCTTAGTGCAATAAAAGAGGAATTTCTCAAGCGATTTGGGGATATATCTTACTTACCCCAAGGTTTTGAATAGTTCTCGAGACAATCTGCTGTTTCTGTAGATGATATTCATCCCAGTTTGCAAATGTAATTAATAGGTCTACAGCGTAATTCTCGTCTGAGAGACAGGTCCCTTTTGGCAAGACGTGTGATAGATGTTTATCACGACTTTCCACAGCAAGTTTCCTCGTCTCCATCGTGAAGCCGCGAAGATAATGTCAGTGTTTGGCTCGACATACGTTTGTGAGAGATTTTTTTCTGTTATGAAAATTAATAAGTCTCGGTTAAGAGCAAACATCAGGAATGAAAATTTACGTAACTGTTTGCGTTTGTCTGTATGTAGAAATTTTGTTCCAGACATTAAACGTATTGTAAACTCCACCTGTGATAATTAAATAAAACGTATCGTAGGTAATAGGTACTCTTTCAAACCATGATTACTTTCAAGCACTCCTACTAACATTATTCCTTCATTCAATAAAGTTGGCCAGGAAACAAAACGCATTACAGAGGAAGAAGCGGAGAGACGGTATGGTGGGGAGGGGAGAGAAGCGGGTGGCCAGCTTGCCCCTGTGTGCACGCAGAACACCTGTTAACTGCACACGTGCATGTGCACCGCACACGTGCAGAATTCCTGCCCGCCCCTGTTCTACTGTTCGTAAATATACAGGGCGCTATACGGACAAACACACGACGTCCCGAGATCACGTGACCAAGCCGGCAATGTATGTTGACAACACGAAATCTGTTCTGCGCATGTGAATGCTCACTCCAGAGATATTTACTCTATGGGTTGTACCAATGCTTTTCTCACGTTGTTTCCATATTTTCGTCCAATCCCTGTAGATGCAGATAACGGCCAGGTCGAGAATCACTGGTTTAGACCGCGGCGCGTCCTCAGATGTAAGTACAGTTACCTGCCGCGGCGAGGCGTTGCTCCCAGGAGGCGAGCGCGGGCTCGTCGACTGCGTCGAGTGCGAGCACCAGCTTCTTGGCGTACGGCGTGTCGAGCAGCGCGTACAGGCAGCCGGGGAAGGCGGCGGGCACGACGGCGCATCCGGACGCAATCGAGCCCTTCTTGCCTCCGCCGGCGGGCGGCCGCGAGTCGACGGCGGCTGCCGGCACGTCGGGCAGGCGCGCCGCGCTCAGGAAGCAGCAGGGGCGCAGCAGCAGCCGCAGCCCGCGCAGCCGGCCCGCCAGCCACTCCACGTCCAAGCACGAGTCGCGCTCGTCCTGCACCGCCTGCCACAGGGGCGCCACGCTAGTGCCGACCGGCCGGAAAACACCGACCAAATAACGAAATTCTCCAGTCCGCCTGATAATGCGTGCGTCGCGAGCCATTCACCTCCAGACAAAGCCTCCCCCTCCAACTCTACACTGGCGTACAGCCTTCGTTTGTTTATCACCACTCGAGTCGGCACCTCTGAGCACTATGGGACTTAACTTCTGAGGTCATCAGTCCCCTAGAACTTAGAACTACTTAAATCTAACTAACCTAAAGACATCACACACATCCATGCCCGAGGCAGGATTCGAACCTGCGACCGCAGCGGTCGCGCGGTAACATACTGTAGCGCCTAGAACCGCTTGGCCACTCCGGCCGGCAGTCGGCTGCGTCACTTCGGGGAGGCTCTGTGTTTTCTTAGCCCGTCTGCTCTCGACATTTTGTTCCGACTTGCCCCTTAACAATGCGCTCCCATTCAGTGTGTCATTTAGGTAGAATACGTGATTAACTCTGTAGGTGATTTTAGTTCCGAGGCTCTTGTATGTTTCGAAAGCGACGGCAACGGCATTTTTTACTGCCTTGCAAGGCCTAACATAATCGATTAGTTTCTTTCGGGGGTTTAATTCCTCAGCCTTTGCCGTTTGAAGATGCTCAAGCCCAGATGACAGACCCATTGAGGAAACTGAGTCCCTCCCAGCTAAAACACAACCGTCTGCGTTTCATCTTAAGCACAATTAGACATGTTGCAAACTTTGCCTCGTGTAGCAAGGAATACATTTAGTAAATACACTACAGGCCATTAAAATTGCTACACCAAGAAGAAATGCAGATGTCAAACGGGTATTCATTGGACAAATATATTATACCACAACTGACATGTGATTACATTTTCACACAGTTTGGGTGCATAGATCCTGAGAAATCAGTACCCAGAAGAACCACCTCTGGCAGTAATAATGGCCTTGATACCCCTGGACATTGAGTCAAACAGAGCTTGGATGGCGTGTACAGGTACAGCTGCCCATGCAGCTTCAACACCATACCACAGTTCATCAACAGTAGTGACTGGCGTATTGTGACAAGCCAGTTGCTCGGCCACCATTGACCAGACGTTTTCAATTGGTGAGAGATCTGGAGAATGTGCTGGCCAGGACAGCACTCGAACATTTTCTTTATCCAGAAAGGCCCGTATAGGACCTGCAACATGCGGTCGTGCATTATCCTGATGAAATGTAGGGTTTCGCAGTGATCGAATGAAGGGTAGAGCCACGGGTCGTAACACATCTGAAACGTAACGTCCACTGTTCAAAGTGCCGTCAATGCGAACAAGAGGCGACCGAGACGTGTAACCAATGGCACCCCATACCATCACGCCGGGTGATACGCCAGTATGGCGATGACGAGTAAACATTTCCAATGTGCGTTCACCGCGATGTCGCCAAACACAGATGCGACCATCACGAGGCTGTAAACAGAACCTGGATTCATCCGAAAAAATGACGTTTTGTCCATTCGTACACCCAGGTTTGTCGTTGAGTACACCATCGCTGGCGCTCCTGTCTGTGATGCAGCGTCAAGGGTAACCGCAGCCATGGTCTCCGAGCTGGTAGTCCGTGCTGCTGCAAACGTCGTCGAACTGTTCGTGCAGATGGTTATTGTCTTGCAAACGTCCTCATCTGTTGACTCAGGGATCGAGACGTGGCTGCACGATCCGTTACAGCCATGCGGATAAGATGCCTGTCATCTCGACTGCTAGTGATACGAGACAGTTGGGATCTAGAAAGGCGTTCCGTATTACCCTCCTGAACCCATATTCTGCTAACAGTCATTGGATCTCGACCAACGCGAGCAGCAATGTCGCGATGCGATAAACCGCAATCGCGATAGGCTACAATCCGACCTTCATCAAAGTCGGAAACGTGATGGTACGCAATTCTCCTCCTTACACGAGGCATCACAACAACGTTTCACCAGGCAGCGCCGGTCAACTTCTGTTTGTGTATGAGAAATCGGTTGGAAACTTTCCTCATGTCACCACGTTGTAGGTGTCGCCACCGGAGCCAACCTTGTATGAATGCTCTGAAAAGCTAATCATTTACATATCACAGCATCTTCTTCCTGTCGGTGAAATTTCGCGTCTGTAGCACGTCATCTTCGTGGTGTAGCAATTTTAATGGCCAGTTGTGTACGACCCACCAAAAATATCTCGGAGTCACTCTGGATCTTACTCTCAACTACAAGCAGCAGTCCAAGAATACAAGAATGAAGATGGAAGCCATAAATATATCCTTCGCAACAACACTCGTAATACGCGAGGCTCTCGACCATACACCCTGAGAACGACGGCTCCATCAACATGCTTCAGCGCTACGGAGTGTGTGTACCCAGTCTGGTACAAGTCCACTTGTACAAACGTACTGGATAAAGCGTTAAATGAAACGTGTAGGCTTATTACAGGTTGCCGTAAATCTACGCCACTTGGCAAACCTACCACCTTGCTGGCATAGCGACCACCAGGTATTCGTCGTAAAGTACGTGGCAACAAATCAGCCCCATCAGGAAAATCATCCATTGCGTGTGCAGTTCTGGCAGTCCCAAGGTTGAGGTCCAGAAGTAATTTTCTCAACAATGCTTTAGTCTTGCAAACAACAGCATCTAGAGCAAGAAAACAACTGTGGATCTCTCGACTTGAGAATAACTCTGCTTGGCCTCTCATCGAAAAACCTTCCACCTTGGCGAGAACGGAATTAGAGCGTACGGAAATGTCTCAACCCTTTTCGTTCTTGAGTTGCAAGATCCAGCAGTAACCTCCTGAAATGGCACGAATTGTGACTGCGGAGAACCGTAAACCATGGGCCATCTACTGGATGTCAACTATGCCCCCATCCTACTCAGAAGAAGAAATGGTTCAAATGGCTCTGAGCACTATGGGACTCAACTGATCTGGTCATCAGTCCCCTAGAACTCAGAACTACTTAAAGCTAACTAACCTAAGGACATCACACACACCCATGCCCGAGGCAGGATTCGAACCTGCGACCGTAGGAGCAGCGCGGCTCCGGACTGGAGCGCCTAGAACCGCACGGCCACAGCGGCCGGCTCAGAAGATCTTCTACATGAGACATCATGACAACTGTCTCACAATTCTTATCAAGAGTAGCGTAGCTTGGTAGTTGTTTCAGTTATTTCTTTGTAATGGTAATTATAACGTTCTGTACTTCTTTTATAACTTGTGTGAATAAATAGCCCCTTCCTAATCTTCAAGGCAGCATATTTTTGATAAATTTGTCATTTCCTCCAATCAGGCATTGTCAGTTCATGGGGAAGAGCTTCATCGCCCGCAGCAGGTGGTTCTCCCTTAGTTGGTCAGGTTTGGCACAGGCCAACCAACAGTCAGACAGTCACAAGTAGTACTGTCTACTGTCACATACCGTAGTAGGAATGCTAGTGGCGTGATGGGTGAAACATAAGAGGAAGTTCATACCAAACTCAATGTGTGTAAATGCCTGTTCCCGGAATACAACCTCTACGTCAGCGATACCAAGAGAGTGGTGACAGCAATCAACAGAGATCGACATCCCACAAGTGTGAAACTACGAAACCATCAGCTACAGTGGGTAGGCAGTTTTGCGTACCTCAGAAGTACAATCTCCAAATATTATTTGATTAGACAGGGTATTATTAAAGAGTGCGAAGAGGTTCTAATTTCTTTCAACAAGTAAACATCCTTTTACGGGAGAAATAACTCCAAGAAAGGTAAAATCGCTGATACTCATCAGCTAAACAAACAAACTCCGTCCGAACAGCCCTTGAAGGGCCAATGGTACCGACCGGCCGCCGTACCATCCTCAGCCATTAGGCATCACCAGATGCGGGTACGGAGTGGCATGTGCTCAGCTCACTGCTCTCCCAGCCGTTGTCAGTTTTCGTGACTGATGCTGCTACTTCTCAACCAAGTAACTCCTCAACTGGCCTCACAAGGGCCGAGTGCAGCCCGCTTACCAACAGCACTCGCCAGACCCGAACAGTGACCCATCCAAGTGCTAGGCGAACCTGACGGTGCTTAACTTCGGTGAGCTGACGGGAACCAGTGTTACCACTGCGTCAAGGCCGTACTCAGCAGCTACTCCATACGAATATTCACCTATGGCACTGTATCGCACAGCCTCAAAAATAGAAAGTCATCGAGATTCCTTGCGTCAGAAATGGAATGCCTTACATCCATCAGCCTGAAGACCAAGAGGGATAATTTTACATCCTCGCAAGTTGGGACATTACCATGAGCCGTTAGTGTCGGGGGAAATGTAACTATGTGAGCCGACAGTGTCTCGACAAAAAAGCAAATGGTCTGAACCCCGGAAGCCGGCCGTGTTGGCCGAGCGGTTCTAGGCGCTACAGTCTGGAACCGCGCGACCGCTACCGTCGCAGGTTCGAATCCTGCCATGGATATGTGTGATGTCCTTAGGTTAGTTATATTTAAGTAGTTCTAGTGGACTGATGACCACAGAAGTTAAGTCCCATAGTGTTCAGAGCCATTTGAACCATTTTTTTGAACCCCGGAAGAGGAAGCAAAACTCGACTTGCGGAATGCGAGACAACATACAGAAAAATAGTGGGTGACACGTGTAGATATCTGACAGACCACTAAATTCCACATGGTGGCCAGCTTTCACTTCTTAAAAGTACTTCAGTTTTCTCTCTCTCTCTCTCTCTCTCTCTCACACACACACACACACACACACACACACACACACACACACACACAGCCCCCCCTCCCCCCCCCCCCCACACACACATACACATACACATGCACATGCACAAGACATAGTGTTACACCGCATAAGGAAGTAACTAAAAATTCGTTCTATGAATGAGATAAAAATGAAATATAGGAACAAATGTTGCCAGAAAAGTTTAAAAAAATGTTTGTGTCATAAGCTATCCTAAGCAACTGCTGCTTATCACATTCTGTTTGCTTAATATTTACATAACTGCAGACATGGCTGTCAGGGGGTTACAGTTACTCAAACGCTATGACACTCGGGACTTAGTACACCAAGAATTGTTATTTACCATGCTACTATCCAGAATTTTCAGTTCTCAAATCTATGTAGTTAAATTGTTTGCAGAACGAGTGATTTTTCCAAATTTTCATTTGACTTTGCATATTTTCTCAGTTTCTTACCTTGTAACTGTAGGGAGCCTCTTAAGAGATTTTTGCAGCAAAGTGGTGTAGAACCTCACGCTGAAATATCGACAAAAAAAGTCTGCACGTTGATTCCTTGAGGTTACGGATCTGAATACTGTTAAATAGGAAATATTCTTCTACGTGAGTAAAGCTTCATCTGCACTATCCCACAAGATAATACCCTAGGATACCATTGAGCGGGAAATGCAAAATACGATGACACTTTTGATTGCGGATCAGCGGTATCTGTGAGATATGCAATTGGAAATCATGCCGAACTGACTTCAATGGCCACCTTATTTGTGGGGTGACGTCACTTCAGCTTTGTATCCATTCAGCAACCAACAACTTTTATAGGGTCTCGTTTTCTCCGTGACCACTTGTGCACATTTTTGATCCCATTAAGTGATTGTGTATTCTTATAAATAGCGTAACATTTCCTTCTGCTAGATTAAACGTCAATCTGTTTGTTGTGAACCAGTTTTACCCTCCGCGGAGCACATGGGGCCTTTTGAGACCCTATACTCCTTATTACTTACTGATCCTGCAATTCTTATGGCCCCTGGCGTCAATTTCCTAGTTATGATTTAAAGGACCACTATGTAAAAATACCATTAATTAATTATTTCTTTAATTGATGATAACTTAGTTTTAGAATGAACGAAAACGGGCACTTGGGGTCTTCAAAGACCACAGATGGTTTAACCGATTCGTTGTTGCCAGGAAATGGCTGAACTTGGCAAAACTTTTAAACAACGAAGGTTACTCATTTGCTGAGCTTCAGACGATATTGTTCACGTAAGTGAAGCAAATGATGTCTGCCTTTATTAGATAAGCTCAGTATTTGTTTTCAAATCTTACAATTTTTTATATACATATGAAATAATTCATAAAATGAAAGAAATGTCAGTTCATTATAACGGAAATAAGTTATAAATTTTGGGAATTGTGGGAAAAATTACTACCTCATAACTTAGTTTACAATTTAAATAAAGTATCAATTTTTTTGTTTAGATCCGATGGAAGACTTGTTCGTGGTGAAGAGGCCTATAAGATTCTTCTTCAGATGGAGGATGATGCTGATGTCGATAATGAATGATGAGTACTTGTTCTGACGTAGTGGAAGAGGAAGTTAATGAAGATGACGCCATTCATGGCGATGATTATGTAACTGTAAGTAATGACAATTCTATGAAAATTTATTTTACTCAAAAAATCACTCCAACTTAGTGCCATACTGCATCTTATAATATAATTCGGGATAAACCTGGCCCTAAAGGGGCACCCACTAGTTCAACAGAAGATGCTCTAAAGCACCTAATTACCTCAGAAAGAATTTCTGTTGTGGTAAGGGAAACTAACAGAGAGGGTAGGCGAGTTTACACCAAGTGGAATGAAGTTATCCAAGCATAGGGTAACCAAACGACCTGGGAAACCGGAATTGTTCTGGTTTTTTATCATAAGAAACGGTGTCCCGAAAAATTGTTTCGGGGCGTTCAAAAGTTCCGGAACTCAGCTTTTAAATACATTTTACGAAATTCTATATGTTTTTAGAGATTTCGCTCGAGTAAACCGAATACGACACGGTAGATTAGTATATTTTAACTCATTTCTCTGATTTTAAGAGCAGCACTGCGACTGGAGAGTAGTTGCATTGTTGTAAGTTTCAGGCGTTGAAGCTTGGGGAGTAATGAAAGCTGCCAGATTGTCGCAGCACTTACCACTGTGATTGTCATAGTAGTGTAACTGTTGATAACGGAAAAGTTGTACCGGTGGTTCTCGTATTAGTCGTATTGTTGCCAGTGAGTTGCAAACCACGATGCCGTACCGTGTCTGAAAATATGTTGACAGTTATTGTAAGGAGTGGAATTTTGTCTAGAAAGATCGATCTGATAATGAAGCAGTGTGTTCGGTGTTTAACTGTTTTACTAGTATCAGTCATTATGGGCGTTCTAACATTGTTGATCACATCAAGTCAAATAAACACTTTAACAAACGGAGTGTACCAAGCTGTAATAAAACTCTGCAAAATTATTTTGTGAAACAATAGTCAAGTGAAGTCACGAAAGTTCCAGCAGCCAAGCTTACAAGTGCCTACGACACGGTAAAACATCAGCAAACCTTTAGA
This sequence comes from Schistocerca americana, assembly GCF_021461395.2. Taxonomy (NCBI): domain Eukaryota; kingdom Metazoa; phylum Arthropoda; class Insecta; order Orthoptera; family Acrididae; genus Schistocerca; species Schistocerca americana. Next base: position 786,450,275 of record NC_060122.1, on the reverse strand, counting down.
TCTAGTGGTTGTAGTAATTAGCTCAATAGCGTTATGTTTAATGATTCTTCCAATGCAAAAAAGTTTAGTTCGACAAGAACTAAGTATCGGTCATATTGAATGAACTTATATCGCTCCCCAGAGTTTAAAGGAATGCTCTTAGAACATCAGGAAGTCTTCTTTTTACGGGATATCCGCTGATGTTAGCAACCGTGAAGCTGCTAAAACATTTCAGTTTGTTTTCAACATTTCGATATTAATGATATTAATTTTTGGAGGTAAGTTTCCCACCTAGTGAAACATCGGAGGGAATTTATATGAATACTATTGAAGTGTTTGATCTCGAAAATGTAAATGCCTGACATTTTGTGGAGACAACACGAACAACAACTTTGGCACTTTAAAAAGACAAAGCTAATGTAACGAATCCCCCAAATCAATGATAACATTGCATAAAAACATTGAAGTGATAGTCTGCCATACACATGTTTTACACAACTTCATGCAGACACCTGCTGGTGGTTTGAGCTGTAATGTTGAAACTGTTACTGAGGAAGTATTATCGTAATTTTCTATGTTCACAATTAGAATAGAGAGGCTTAAGGAGTTTTAATATTATATACCGATAGAATACATGAATTGATGTGTAATTCGAAAACCCACTGGTTACCATTATTTATAAAGTTTAACAGGTCATTAATCTGTTTGAAACCTTAAAAGATTTTTTCTAAATGAAGATAAAGATCCCAAAATATTGCTTCAGTTTTTCAGAAATCCTATGAGTGAAACTTACTAATGGTTCATTCATAGCTAGCTTAGCACTTTGCAGCACGGAATAATAGAAACTGAGGGGATCACGAAAAGTGAAATAGAAGTAAATGATGCCCTGAAAAATGCTCTTGAAACTGTTTCTGAGAAAAAAGAACAGCGGTTTATTTCGTTTCATGGTAAATCTATTCTTAAAACAGTGCAAGCAACGTATTCAACAGAAAGGGGCTTTTAAGAAGTTGACAAGTTTTGTGACATTTGTATAGAACAGCTGAGTAAGTGGAGCACCTGGGATTCATCATTGCTGTCGGTGTTTGACTGAATGTTATTGAAGAGAGTGCCAAAACGAAAAAGTGTTGAAGAGAGAGTTTCTTATCTGAGGGCGGAAAACTTGAAGTCGATGACTTTACTCGATTTGATTAAATCGGATAACTGACAAATTTCGCTGGTGAAAATATTCGCAAGTGGAATGATGGAAACGAAGCCCATTGAAGTGTCATGAGAAGTGGATGAGTTTTTTCTTAAAGCTAAGAGTATCTTCAGCAGTAATAATTGCCAGGCATTTGTTTGCAAAATTAGCTCATAATGCCAATCTAGAAAGAATTTTTTCGTCCGTGAATATCCAGTAGATTGATGAAAGGAACAGAACTGAGATGGACTCTCGTGCAGCAGTCTTACAAATCCTGAACCATTACAAAATCGCCAGTGAAGAATTTCACCACAACGTCCTAAAAACGAAGACGCGATCAAGAAGCCTGGAAGCAATGAAAAATACCTCATCTCCAATTGCAACCTCACCTACAAGTGCTAAGTAATGTTTAAAGCTTCTGTTTATTTTATTTTATTAATAATTCCATAGCTGTAGTATTTTAAAAATCATAGTAAATTTATTTTTTGTTATGTTTGTATCATATAATTACTTCGAAATCTGGAGACTCGAACCCAGTGTGAGTAAAAGAGAAGTGTATTGCTTCCATTTAAATAATCGGTTGGCGAACGTAAAACTGGAAGTAAGTTTCAGAGGCAGAATTCTTCGTCATAATTGGAACCCAAAGTATCTGGTGTCATCCGGGACCGTACACTATGCTTCGAACAACACCTTCTTAACTTAGCTCAAATGTTGAGGACTCGAAACAACATCCTCCATAAGCTATGCGGAACTACCCGGGGATCTTCAGCAAACACCCTGCCATCTTCACCTCTGGGCTTGGTGTACTCAAGTGCTGAGTATTGTGCATCTGTTTGGATGAACTGTCATCTTACAAGGCTTGTTGACACCCAGATGAATACGACAAAGCGCATATCATCTGACACAATCAGATCTACTCCAGTTTATTGGCTTCCACTGTTAACCGGTATAATGCCTCATGATCTACGCAGATGTACTGCCCTTATGAGGGAATTCTACAAGATCTCCAGGAATTCTAACCTACCCGTGCATAGCGACCCGCCACTTTTAAATCGTAAGAGACTGAAATCACGCCATCCAACTCTGTGCGATGCTGCTGACATGGTTGCTGAGGATTTCAAACCCCTTGAAGAATGGAAAGGTCCGTGGGAAGCAGTGACAGATGTGAGCCTGCATAACATCTTCTCAGGTGCTAAACTTCCAAGTGGATTCGACCTACCACGCAAGACCTGGACTACTGTAAACAAAATCCGTACCGGCCATGGCCGATGCAAGGATGCTCTCTTTAAGTGGAAGAAGCTGCCTATTCCAGCCTGTGACTGCGGGGCTCCATACCAGACCGTTCAGCTCATTGTCAGTGAATGCAGGATTCGAGCCTATCACGGTGCTGAAGAGAACTTCCTGCTAGCAAATCCAGATGCAGTGCGCTGGATTGAAAGACTGGATATTCACTTGTAAAGACAAACTTAAGTTTCTTGTGTATAAATATGCACATATGTGTATATAATGTAATTTTATGATATGTCTGTATTAGCCATACGTTAAAATAAAATAATCATTAATGAAACAAATATTTCAGAAATAAGTCAAAGAAAATTACGTTATACCAAAAATTTAAAAACATTGGCACATTTGGGGGGAGGAGGGGTTGTTTGTGGCCCGGTTTTCTCCGAAAATGATTTAATCACACTATCCTAACAGTATGCCTAAGATATGGCTACAGGACAAATGTAAGGATGTAGAGGCCTATCTCACTAGGGGTAAGATAGATACTGCCTACAGGAAAATTAAAGAGACCTTTGGAGATAAGAGAACGACTTGTATGAATATCAAGAGCTCAGATGGAAACCCAGTTCTAAGCAAAGAAGGGAAAGCAGAAAGTTGGAAGGAGTATATAGAGGGTCTATACAAGGGCGATGTACTTGAGGACAATATTATGGAAATGGAAGAGGATGTAGATGAAGATGAAATGGGAGATATGATACTGCGTGAAGAGTTTGACAGAGCACTGAAAGACCTGAGTCGAAACAAGGCCCCGGAAGTAGACAACATTCCATTGGAACAACTGACGGCCTTGGGAGAGCCAGTCATGACAAAACTCTACCATCTGGTGAGAAAGATGTATGAGACAGGCGAAATACCCACAGACTTCAAGAAGAATATAATAATTCCAATCCCAAAGAAAGCAGGTGTTGACAGATGTGAAAATTACAGAACTATCAGTTTAATAAGTCACAGCTGCAAAATACTAACGCGAATTCTTTACAGACGAATGGAAAAACTGGTAGAAGCGGACCTCGGGGAGGATCAGTTTGGATTCCGTAGAAATGTTGGAACACGTGAGGCAATACTAACCTTACGACTTATCTTAGAAGAAAGATTAAGAAAAGGCAAACCTACGTTTCTAGCATTTGTAGACTTAGAGAAAGCTTTTGACAACGTTAACTGGAATACTCTCTTTCAAATTCTGAAGGTGGCAGGGGTAAAATACAGGGAGCGAAAGGCTATTTACAATTTGTACAGAAACCAGATGGCAGTTATAAGAGTCGAGGGACATGAAAGGGAAGCAGTGGTTGGGAAGGGAGTAAGACAGGCTTGTAGCCTCTCCCCGATGTTGTTCAATCTGTATATTGAGCAAGCAGTAAAGGAAACAAAAGAAAAATTCGGAGTAGGTATTAAAATTCATGGAGAAGAAATAAAAACTTTGAAGTTCGCCGATGACATTGTAATTCTGTCAGAGACAGCAAAGGACTTGGAAGAGCAGTTGAATGGAATGGACAGTGTCTTGAAAGGAGGATATAAGATGAACATCAACAAAAGCAAAACAAGGATAATGGGATGTAGTCTAATTAAGTCGGGTGATGCTGAGGGAATTACATTAGGAAATGAGGCACTTAAAGTAGTAAAGGAGTTTTGCTATTTGGGGAGCAAAATAACTGATGATGGTCGAAGTAGAGAGGATATAAAATGTAGGCTGGCAATGGCAAGGAAAGCGTTTCTGAAGAAGAGAAATTTGTTAACATCCAGTATTGATTTAAGTGTCAGGAAGTCATTTCTGAAAGTATTCGTATGGAGTGTAGCCATGTATGGAAGTGAAACATGGACGATAAATAGTTTGGACAAGAAGAGAATAGAAGCTTTCGAAATGTGGTGCTACAGAAGAATGCTGAAGATTAGATGGGTAGATTACATAACTAATGAGGAAGTATTGAATAGGATTGGGGATAAGAGAAGTTTGTGGCACAACTTGACCAGAAGAAGGGATCGGTTGGTAGGAGATGTTCTGAGGCATCAAGGGATCACCAATTTAGTATTGGAGGGCAGCGTGGAGGGTAAAAATCGTAGAGGGAGACCAAGAGATGAATACACTAAGCAGATTCAGAAGGATGTAGGTTGCAGTAGGTACTAGGAGATGAAAATGCTTGCACAGGATAGAGTAGCATGGAGAGCTGCATCAAACCAGTCTCAGGACTGAAGACCACAACAACAACAACATGGAAGAAACTAGATGCAGAAGAATTAGAGAGCTGCCATTGGTTTGTTCATATCTTCTGGAGCCTACAGATCTGGTCGCGGGACTTGAGAGAACAGGGGAACGAGGAAAATGGTAGGTCTAGTTTTGGCATCACCGCCAGATTCCTGTATGCAGTACGAGGAGACGTTCGCATTAGACTGGCGACGTGATCCGCGACTCTACCCTAAGTGGCGACAGTATCACGTGCAGTGGAGAGTGCCTCTGCAGTTTTAGCCTTCCTGGTGCGACTCTGCGGACTCAGAAGACAGTCGTTCACTAGCTCTGTCCCGGATTCTTGTCCACACGGTGTTTACTTGCATTCATTTGCGAATTATTCACATTGTCGCGCTCTCTTCGGTCCGTGTTTGTTCCTGGCCGTGTTTTCGGAATCTGTTCGCTCATCTGACTTGGCAGAAAATCCTAAGAAATTCTGGTCTTATGTCAAAGCGGTAGGTGGATCAAAACAAATGTCCAGACACTCTGTGACCAAAATGGTACTGAAACAGAATATGACAGACTAAACGCCGAAATACTAAATGTCTTTTTCCAAAGCTGTTTCACAGAGGAAGACTGCACGGTAGTTCCTTCTCTAGATTGTCGCACAGATGACAAAATGGTAGATATCGAAATAGATGACAGAGGGATAGAAAAACAATTAAAATCGCTCAAAAGGGGAAAGGCCGCTGGACCTGATGGGATACCAGTTCGATTTTACGCAGAGTACGCGAAGGCACTTTCCCTCCTTCTTGTAGCGGTGTACCGTAGGTCTCTAGAAGAGCTTAGCGTTCCAAAGGATTGGAAAAGGGCACAGGTCATCCCCGTTTTCAAGAAGGGACGTCAAACAGATGTGCAGAACTATAGACGTGTATCTCTAACATCGATCAGTTGTACAATTTTGGAACACTTATTATGTTCGAGTATAATGATTTTTCTGGAGACTAGAAATCTACTCTGTAGGAATCAGCATGGGTTTCCAAAAAGACGATCGTGTGAAACCCAGCTCGCGCTATTCGTCCACGAGATTCAGAGGGCCATAGACACGGGTTCACAGGTAGATGCCGCGTTTCTTGACTTCCGCAAAGCGTTCAATACGGTCTCCCACAGTCGTTTAATGAACAAAGTAAGAGCTTATGGACTATCAGACAAATTGTGTGATTCGATTGAAGAGTTCCTAGATAACAGAACGCGGCATGTCATTCTCAATGGAGACAAGTCTTCCGAAGTAAGAGTGATTTCAGGTGTGCCGCAGGAGAGTGTCATAGGACCGTTGCTAATCACAATATACGTAAATGACTTTGTGCATAACATCGGAAGTTCACTGAGGCTTTTTGCGGATGATGCTGTAGTATATCGAGAGGTTGTAACAATGGAAAATTGTGCTGAAATGCAGAAGGATCTGCAACGAATTGACGCATGGTGCAGGGAATGGCAACTGAATCTCAATGTAGACAAGTGTAATGTGCTGCGAATACATAGAAAGAAAGATCCTTTATCATTTAGCTACAATATAGCAGGTCAGCAAGTGGAAGCAGTTAATTCCATAAATTATCTGGGAGTAGGCATTAGGAGTGATTTAAAATGGAATGATCATATAAAGTTGATCGTTGGTAAAGCAGATGCCAGACTGAGATTCATTGGAAGAATCCTAAGGAAATGTAATCCGGAAACAAAGGAAGTTGGTTACAGTACACCTGTTCGCCCATTGCTTGAATACCCTTCACCGGTTTTGGATATGTACCAGATAGGGTCGATAGAAGAGATAAAGAAGGTCCAACGGAGAGCAGCGCGCTTCATTACGGGATCATTTAGTAATCGCGAAAGCGTTACGGAGATGATAGATAAACTCCAGTGGAAGACTCTGCAGGAGAGACGCTCAGTAGCTCGGTACGGGCTTTTGTCAAAGTTTCGAGAACATACCTTCACGGAGGAGTCAAGCAGTATATTGCTCCCTCCTACGTATATCTCGCGAAGAGACCATGAGGATAAAATCAGAGAGATTAGAGCCCCCACAGAGGCATACCGAAAATCTTTCTTTCCACGAACAATACGAGAATGGAATAGAAGGGAGAACCGATAGAGGTACTCAAAGTCCCTCCGCCACATACCGTCAGGTGGCTTGCGCAGTATGGATGTAGATGTAGATGTAGATTAGGTTGACACTTGGTATTTGTTCAAGGCCGCCGCACTTCGTGGTACTGTGCGCTCATTCCGCGCATTTTCACGAACGCTGTCAACGAAACGTGTGATATAACGGTACTCATATTGTGAAATTTAAAATTTTCCCGGCGAACTGAATATTCAAAAAGATTTCGGGCTTGCAGCCGGACGTTCCGTTGTTAACCTCATGGACAAGAATTTGGACGATGCGACGCTGTCGGTTTTAAGTATGGGTTTGAATTTTGCATCTACACCTAGAGCACAGCTTTTGATAAGTTTTGTGAGTGGTGTTGAAGAAGCCGTACGACGCCTTCCTATGGAAACTGCAGAGGAAGTAAGGAGGGAAACTTGCCGTGCTCTTCTGAAGGCTCCTCCTCAACACAGTAACATTACCTCCGCAGAAAGGGCTGCACTGCGAAATCTCCGAGAAGATCCGGACGTTGTGGTACTGAAGGCTGATAAAGGCAATTTAACTGTGCTGTTACCTCGCAGTTTGTATGTGGATAAGATGTATGGTCTCCTAAATGATTCTGCCTGCAGGAAGATTGATAACGACCCTACAGGACGTGTGCAACGGAAGACATCTACACTCCTGAATTCTTCCTCGTTGCCTCCAGAGACGATCAAGCGCTTAAGACCTCATGGCAGCGTACCTCCAAGACTGTACGGCCTTCCGAACGTACATAAAGACGGACTACCCTTACGGCCAATAGTGAGTAATATTGGAGCCCCCACTTACGATTTAGCCAAACATCTTGCATCCTTGCTGAGGCCATTTGTGGGCAAATGTCCACATCACATACGTAACTCGGCCGATTTTATCAACAGACTGGGGGCTCTCCGCCTAAGTACTTGTGAACTTTTAGTTAGTTTTGACGTGGTGTCTCTTTTTACAAAGGTACCTCTTGCAAACACCTCGGCACTAAGTTTCAGGTGGGAATCACTGCTTTGTTTCACCACGCTCTCTCCTCAACATATCTTATGTTCAACCGAGAATATTTTGAACAGATTGACGGCGTCGCCATGGGTAGCCCCTTGTCTCCCTTGGTGGCCAACCTTTTTATGGAGGATTTTGAGGAGAGAGCACTTGAATCAGCAGCCCTCAAACCAACTGTTTTTTGGAGGTACGTGGATGACACTTTCGTAGTGTGGCCTCATGGAGAAGAAAAATGAATGGAGTTTTTAGATCACCTCAACTCCATTCATGAGAACATTCGGTTTACTATGGAATTAGAGAAAAATGGTTGCCTCCCTTTCTTGGATGTGCTAGTTAGACGAGAGTGATGTCTCTCTGGGGTATTCGGTTTATCGAAAGCCCACACATACTGATTTGTATTTAAATTCGTTCAGCTGCCATCACCCATCGCAAACAATGAGTGTACTTAAAACACTTGTACACAGAGCTCATGTAGTGTCAGATGCAGACAGTTTGCCTGAAGAGCTTGCCCATCTGAAGAGGGTTTTCAAAGAGAATGGATATTCTACCCGGCAAAGTAGCAAAGCACTTGCAATTAAGCCAAAGAAACAGGGAGTGGAGAAAGAAGAGAGCACGTCTACTAAATCTTCAGCTTTTCTTCCCTTTGTTGGCAACATTTCCTTCAAAAGTGCAAGAATCCTCCACGGTTTCGAAGTGAAAGTAATTTTCCGTCCACCATCGAAGATTTCCAACCTGCTGGGATCAGTGAAAGACGATCTGGTATTGCGGAAGGCGGGAATTTATAAAATACCTTGTCAGTGTGGCATGTCGTATATAGGACAAACATTGCGAACAGTAGAATAACGTTGCACTGAACATCAGCGCTGTACTCGGCTTTTGCCACCTAGCAAGTCTAATTGCTGAGCACTGCATTTCCACTGGACACTCAATGGAGTATGACAAGACAACAATTTTGGCCACAGCAATATCCTTTTGGGACTCAGCTAGATAATGCGTGGAACCCCGTCATCTCTAAGATCTGCTCCGGACGAAGACGTCAGAGTACTCCGATGGCCGCGGCAATTGACAACGCCGAAGACATCTGAGTTCTGCAGTTCCACCAGCGAGGGCGCTGCTGGCAGGTGGTGTGGTTCGTCTCCATATGATTTTGACGCATGCGCGGAATACTCGCTGGACGCTATATATTACGGAACGGAGGGCGTCTTCGTCTGTCCTCATCAAGTCTCCCTCTCCGTCCTTCCATACTGATCTCCTCCGGCGCCTTCCCCGCATCACCTTTGGGCCCCACGCATCCCTCACCCCATTCCTTACATCCTCCTCTCCTCATCAACCCCAACCGCCTCGTCATCCGCCGACCCTCACTGCCGTCATCACAAAACTCAGCCCTGTAGTCACGGAGGCTGAGGTGTTGGCGGAACTGAATGCCCACCCCTCCCTGGAAGTCTGCTCTGCCCGCCGTATTTACAACTCCTCTGGCCCTACTTTCCTCATGCGTATCTTTACAGAGTCCACCTCCTCCATCGACCACCTCCTCACGCAGGGAGCCCTGATTTTCAACCGCCGCCACCCTGTTGACCCATCTCGTTCCCCTCCTCAATCCTACCGCTGCCAGCGTTGTCTTCTGTACAATGACCACCTCACCCAAAACTGCAAGAACCCACCCACCTGCCCCCATTGTAAAGCCTCCCACTTCCTCAAACAGTGTCCCAACCTCGCCTCCCCCCCATCCTGCAACACCTGCAATGAACCTCACCCCACCTATTCCTCCAAATACAAAGCCAAGCCCCCTCCCACCAACCCTGAACTCACTGTCCCCGTTCGCCCCATTGACCCACCTATCCACCCTAACAATTCCCTCCGCCCTCCCCCTACAGCAGAAGACATCATCCGGTTCCTCACCGTCGTCCTGCAGAACATCCACCCCTTCCAGCGCCCCCACACACTCCAGCAGATTTCCCTCGCTGCCCACTCTGTTTTCCACTTAAACACCTACGCCACATACTCCCACAACCAGGCCCACTTTACCTTCACCCGCCTAGACACCCTCGTTTAAGCCCCTCTCTCCCCTTCCCACACCCTTCCCACACCCAACCCCATGGCTCGTCAACAGTATCGTCTCCTCTACCTCAACATTTGCTCCCTCCCTGCAAACAAATACCTCTTCATGCATACCCTCTCCCAGCACCAGGTTGACTCCTTCATCCTTAATGAAACCTTCCTCCAACCCCACCATGTGGTCCGCATCTCCCCTTATCTCCTTCACCGCACTGACAATCCCCTTCCCCTAGCTCGAGGCGGGGTCACTATCGGCCACCTCAGGCATCTCCCTGTCCGGCCACAACCCCTCCTCAATGACCCAACTGAACACCTTCTCCTCAGCCTCTTTTTTCCCTCCCTCACCGTCACCTGTGCCACTATCTATATTCGCCCCGCCACTCCTCTCCCCTTTGACTTCATTTCCCATGTTGACCGTACCTTCTCCACCTATGTGATCGCCGCTGACCTCAACATCCACAGCCGTGACCCTGTCACCCTTCGGCGGTGGCATCAGTTCCTTGCCACCCTCCACGGTGACCTTGTTCCTCTCCCACAGCACACCCGTCCTGAAAGTAACTCCACCCCCAATGTTATCCTCGCTTCCCCCAACCTCCTTGGTCGCATTGCCGTTGATGTCCTCGATCCCGTCGGTAGTGACCATCTCCCTGTCCTTCTCACCATCTCCTCTACCCGTCCTGCCACTGCAGCCACCCGCCCACCTGCCCCTCCAAAATCTGTCCATGACTACCACCGTGCCAATTGGGATGCCTACTGGGAATCCATTGCCTTACAGGTCGAAAGCCACCCCCTCACTTTCCACCACCCTGATGACATCACCCATGCCTCTTCCTTCCTTCAGAAGACCATCACTGACGCTGTGGAGGCTCATGTCCCTACCAAACTCATCCACCCTCACCGCCCTACGCTTCCTCCACAGGCCGTCCTCCTTCTGCGTGAATCCCGCAGGCTCTACCGCTCCTTCCTCCGCACTCGTGACCGGGATACTCTCACCCGCCACCGGCAATTACAGCGACATATCCGGAACCTCCTTACAGCAAAGAAACGCTGGGACTGGCGTCAGACATGCACACACCTCAACTCCACCCTCCCTGTCAACTCCTCCAAGTACTGATCAGCCTTCCACCGCCTTACTGGTAGCCATCCCACCCCGCATTACCCCATCCTCCATGACGATCGACCCTTTCCTGACAACCTCAGTAAGGCTAACCATTTTGCTTCCCACCTGTCCGAGGTCTTCTCCATTCCTGACGATCCCCATTTTGATTACTCCCTCTTCCCCACTGTCCTTGACCGCACTGACACCTCTGTCCCCCTGCTCGCACCTAGCTTCCAGTACTTGGATCGGCTACCCCCCTCCGACATCAACACTCCGATCACCATGCAAGACATCACACTTGTCCTCCGCTCCAAACGCAACACCGCCCTTGGTCATGATGGCGTCACCTACCATCACCTCAAGGAATCCCCTCCATCCTTCCTGTCTGTCCTTGCTACCCTGTACAATGTCCTCCTCTCCACTGGATTTTACCCTGACCTGTGGAAGACTACCCGTGTCCTGCTGTTCCCTAAGCCTAACAAACCCCCCTCTGCTACCTCTTCCTATCGTCCCATCTGCCTCACCTCCATGTTCAGTAAGGTCTTTGAGGCCATCCTCTCTCGCCGTATCCACCGCCACCTTAACCAGCACCGCCTCCTTCCTCTTACCCAATGTGGCTTCCGGCCTTCCTTCTCTGCTGACGACCAGTTCCTTAACCTTACCCATCTTCTTTCCCTCCAACTTAACTCCCGTCGCTCTGCTATCTTTGTTTCCCTTGATCTCCAGAACGCCTATGACTGTGTCTGGCATCCCGGGCTCCTTTTCAAACTCCAGACCTATGCTCTCCCCATCAACTTCGTCCGTCTCGTTGCTTCCTTCCTCTCCCATCGTCCCTCCTATGTGACTATCCACAATTCCAACTCCCGTACTTTCTACCCCTCTGCCGGCGTGCCCCAAGGTTCTGTCCTTTCCCCTCTCCTCTATCTCCTGTACACTGCTGATATGCCCAAACCTCCCCCTCCTGTTCATCTTCTCCAGTTCGCTGATGACACCGCCTTCCTAGCCCTTTATCCTACCCTTCAACGGTCCCAACGTACCCTCCAAACCCACCTTGACCAATTCACCACTTGGTGCAACTAGTGGTTCCTCCGTGTTAATCCCTCCAAGACCCAGGCGATCATCCTAGGCCGCACCACCCGCTCCTTCCACCTCCATGATTTCTACCTCACCATTTACGGCCGTCCTATCCACCTCACTCCTACCCTCAAATACCTTGGCCTCACACTCGACCGCCACCTCACCTGGACTCCCCATCTCCTTACCATCCAAAACAAAGCTCACAACCGCCTCCGCCTCCTGAAACTCGTGTCCGGCCGGACGTGGGGTCTGCATCCTTCCACCATCCTTCACACCTACAAATCCATGATCCCCCCCCCCATCCTTTGTTATGCCAGCATCGCTTGGATTTCCGCCCCTCCCCGGTTCTATAAAGCCCTCCAAATCCTTGAACGCCATGCACTCCGCCTCGCCTTCCGCATCCGCCTTCCGTCCCCCACGCGCATCCTCTATGACCTCATCCCCTTCCCCCACCTTCTCCTTTTCCTTGAACACATCCGCACGCTATATATTGTCCGCCGCCTTGATCCCCCTCACACCCTGGTGTCTCCCTTCCTCTCCACTCCCAACCAGTTGCCGTGCCTTTACTGTTGTGTCCCTCCCTCTCTCCATCTCCACACCCTCCATCTCCTTTCCCAACACAACTTCCACCGTCTACCACTCCCGGATGATGAGCTTCGATCTGACATCTACCCTTCCTACCAACTCTAACCCCCTCTTCCTGCCTCTTCCTCAGGGCTCCCTCTCCTCCCCCTCCCTCCTTCTGAGCGGATTTCCCCTCCTACTCCCCGTCCATCTCTTGTGCCTTCTTTCAGTGTCTCTGCGCTCCCTCCTGCCCTGTCTTCCCTTTTCCTCTCCCGCCCAATGTCTCTCCTGCCTCTTCGTGAACCCACGTTTGCCCCTCCTCTCTTCATCCCGCCGCTTCCCCAGCTGCCCCATGCTCTCCCCTCCTTTTCCATCCTCTCTGACCTTTCCCTCGGCAGGTCCCGCCTGGTAGTTTCATTCTTCGTTGTGTGTGCTCCAAGTGGGTTTTAAGTGGGTTTTTTCGGAGTGTTTTTAATACTGTGGCCAACTTTTAACCTGTGCATACGCATCCAGTGTCTTCTCTGTGTTTTAAGAATCGCCAACTGTGTTTTTTAACTTTCTGGTGACTTTTTTAACTGTCCCCAATGAACTTCTACATGTCAGTGTATTTTTACCTCCATTTTCTCCCCTTACTCTGTTTTATGTTCCCCTTTTTTACCTCCTTATGTATGTATTATTTTATTCTTATTTTAGTTGTCATGTCACTCGGCTGAAGAGCGGCGGATTGTGCTGCTGACAGCCCTCCCCTGCCCGTATGGGGCAGGGGCATGAAATCACAATAAAGAAAAGAAAAAAAAAAGCGTCTTCGTCAGTCTTCGATGGCTCACCTGAGGACGGCTGGCAGTTGTCCAGTCGAAATATCGTGAATGGAAGCTAACGACGACCGGCTGCAAGCCCGAAATCTTTTTGAATAATGGTTACTCATACTACTAGCTATCTATAACAATTTAAAAAACTGTAAAACAGCCGTGTCTCTGTTTGACCTTGCTAATCTCCAAACCTACAAGAAGCATTTTCATGGTGTTTTCACAGGTAACTTGAGCATAGCTTCGGGCGACATATAGAATTTATTAAATCAAAGTAGGATCACGGAAAAAAAGATATCGTAATTTAAAGCTTTATCTGAAACCATCGTGTCTTTGTATTTGAGAATGTAAATCTCCAACACTACTGCAAGAATTGTCTTGGGGTTATTCGGAGGTAACATGAGCGTAGCCTGGGCCAATGTGTATGCTTTATTTTATCAGAATCGGAACACGGAATAGAAAGATACCGTAACTTAAAGTTTTTGCTAAGATCATCTGCTCAGTCTACTAGTTACGATATAGTACACCAAAAAACCAATAGATGGCGGTGTTAGTCTCGTAGTGCACCAAAAAGGATATAGTTAGTTTGTTTTAACTCAGTGAAGGATGTGTTTCCGGAAGTTTACTTCAGTGACAGAATTAATCGCCACAGCCTAACAGCGAATTTACATGGTTAGTACGTATGGATCTACTGATTTCGCTTTGTTTGTGAAAAACTTAGCGAGATTGCTTCGCTCTTTTTTTTCTTCTTCTTCTTCTTTATTGAGTTTCGATTCCCCCCAGGAAGGGGGTGGGCTGGCAGCAGCTTAGTAAGCCGCTCTTCAGCCTACAGAATTTGTTTTAAAAAGATGAAGATAATAAACAATAAAAGCAGGTGATAAAATCGGTGACTTAAATGGTAAAATGGCGGAAAATCGTGGAACAAAATGGCTCTGAGCACTATGGGACTTAACAGCTATGGTCATCAGTCCCCTAGAACTTAGAACTACTTAAACCTAACTAACCTTAGGACATCACACAACACCCAGTCATCACGAATGGAACTTAAAACATAAAACAAAGAGTAGTTGATGCTAATATTATACATTTGACAGGTAAAATAATAGACAATTAAAAAAAACACGGCGACAGTCTGGTTTCTGTTCGCAACACTTTGGAAAGATGAACAACACTGAACATTCACTTGAACACTGCACTAAAAAATTGGCACAAATATGACATACCACATCCGAGGGCAGATGGGGGGGGGGGGGGACCCGGACAGAAGATGGGAAAGGAAAGGGGGGCGGGGAAGGAGAGGAAAAACCGACGTGGGGGGGAGGGGAGAAAGGAGCCGATGGAGGACGAGGACACATAAGGGGGGGAGGGGGGGCGGGTGCTGGGCAGACGCGACATGGAGTGGGGAAAGGCAGAGGAGGGGTATACAAAAGGTCTCGGGGGAGGGGGGGAGAGGGGGGGAAGGCTTTGCTCCTTTCGATAGGTTTTATTTATACTCTTTGCTTTATGATTTGGGTGCGGTCTCATTACATTTCGATTTTGTTTTGTTTACCAATAAAAATTCCTATAAAATGGTCGAGTCTTTCTGAATACATCAGACTCGCTAAAAGACTGAGGACTGCGCAGTCCCACGAATCCAATGGAAACCGTGAGGTGGGATTTGCTGCTGCTCGAGAAGATCCTGTTTCAACTGGAAACTTCTGCCGAAACCGAGGCGTGACGTAACTCTTATCTAGACCATCGTGCATAATCTTGCTCCTCAGTAGTCTTCACTCAGAGAGGCTTAAAATTAATTCTCTCCAACGCAACGACATAAAAGCAGAAATCTTGATGGGAAGTGGCGCAGGCGAGGGTGTTTTTGCACCCCGAATCCCGATTATTCCTAAAAACTTACGATTTCGCTTTAAACGAGCACAGTTCCCGGTGAGCTTATGTGATGCCACAACGCAAATAAAGCAAAAGGCCAGACGCTGCGTGCTGGGCGCACGGACGCCACTGTCAGTTCCTTTTCACACGGTCAGCATTACGTGGCTCTTCTCGTGTTAGTGAAGCAAACAAGCTCTTCGTCTATGGCTCCAATCATACTATGTCGAACACTGCAGTAAAGAATTTTTTTCTATTTGCCGCTCAAAATATATCCTTAATGGTTAAGCCTCTAATTACCAACATTCCTTAAAGCCAAATTTGGACACATTTTTGGTTACGCTGTGGTTATATACACCTCCCCTTCTTTATGGTATTAGTATGACTGATATACTAGGCTTCTAATTAAGCACTTTAACGAAACTTTATTTACATATGATGTTTTCCTCTAAATGTACTCGATATTTCACAGTAGCCTAATGGTTCATTACTCTAACTGTCCGCCCCCGGTAGCTGAGAAGTCAGCGCGACAGAATGTCAGTCCCTAGGGCCCGGGTTCGATTCCCGGCTGGGTCAGAGATTTTCTCCGCTCAGGTACTGGGTGTTGTGTTGTCTCAATCATCATCATTTCACCCCCCTCGACACGTAAGTCACCGAAGTGGCGTCAAATCGGAATTCTTGCATCCGGCGAATGGTCTGCCCGACAGGAGGCCCCAGTCACACATTTACATTTTTAGTATAACTTAAATACATAAGAATGCCGTCTGACATTTCAACCTCTTTCTGAACACTGTAGTTTAGCTTGTTTTTATGTTATGGAAACTATTTTCGTACATTTATGGTATAACTGACTTTTGTTTATATTCATTTCATATAGTACATGTATTGATTATGCTACTGTTTAACATTACGATTTTATAAATATTTCTACCTTATATTGTAAGATCCATGTTATCCTATGTTCGGGGAGAGCAACTTCGTTTTTTTGTTTGTACGTGAAACTATACCAAAGATGTTCGGTAAAGATAGTACAGTCCCCTGCATTTAGCAAGAAATTTATCGATGAGATATTTTTGTATCATATGACGAAAATACCTTATAAACACCTTTAACAAACTCCTCAATATTTTGAAAAATTGTAATTCAATACTACTCTGTTTACGTATGTCAGTAGTATGGTTGCCTTCCAAAATCCTGTATGTCATACTGGGATCCATGGCCTGCCTACATATGAGATGTGGCCATTATTTATGTAATGACAGATGTGATGTTGTGGCTTAAACAGTTTTAAAGCCGTAAGTATTCTCGCATATTTTGCACTTCCTTGGGAAAAAATCTGTAACAATTCCTGTATATTAGATGTATTTTTTGTATCTTTGGATAGAAACCGTGAAGATGGTCTGTGACTGAAACCTGTCGATATTTGGGTTTTAAATAAAAAAGAAGAAGCTGATGGTCATACATGCATTTTATACCTATGTAAAGAAGTTTTATAAGCCAGAAATAAATTCCACGTGTACAAAGTCTTTGGCACAGCGATAAGTAAAAACCTGGGCAATGACAGATCTCTCAGCCCGTATACAATAATTTGTAAAGTTATTAATAAATATTTGTTCTATTTTTTTAAAAACTATATACACTACTGGCCATTAAATTTGCTACACCACGAAGATGACGTGCTACAAACGCGAAATTTAACCGACAGGAAGAAGATGCTGTGATATGCAAATGTTTAGCTTTTCAGAGTATTCACACAAGGTTGGCGCCGGTAGCGACACCTACAACGTACTGACATTAGGAAAGTTTCCAACCGATTTCTCATACACAAACAGCAGTTGACCGGCGTTGCCTGGTGAAACGTTGTTGTGATGCCTCGTGTAAGGAGGATAAATGCGTACCACGACGCTTCCGACTTTGATAAAGGTCGGATTGTAGCCTATCGCGATTGCGGTTTATCGCAACGCGACATTGCTGCTCGCGATGGTCGAGATCCAATGACTGTTAGCAGAATATGGAATCGGTGGGTTCAGGAGGGTAATACGGAACGCGTGCTGGATCCCAACGGCCTCGTATCACTAGCAGTCGAGATGACGGGCATCTTATGCTCATGGCTGTAACGGATCGTGCAGCCACGTCTCGAGCCCTGAGTCAAGAGATGGGGACGTTTGCAAGACAACAGCCATCTGCACCAACAGTTCGACGAAGTTTGCAGCAGCATGGACTATCACTTCGGAGACCATGGCTGCGGTTACCCTTAACGCTTCATCACAGACAAGAGCGCCTGCGATGGTGTACTCAACGACGAACCTGGGCGCACGAATGGCAAAACGTCATTTTTTCGGATGAATCCAGGTTCTGTTTACAGCATCATGACGGTCGCATCCGTGTTTGGCGACATCGCGGTCAAAGCACATTGGAAGCGTGTATTCGTCATCGCCATACTGGCGTATCACCCGGCGTGATGGTATGGGGTTCCATTGGTTACACGTCTCGGTCACCTCTTGTTCCCACTGACGGCACTTTCAGCAGTGGACGTTACATTTCAGATGTGTTACGACCCGAGGCGCTACCCTGCATTCGATCCCTGCGAAACCCTACATTTCAGCAGGATAATGCACGACCGCATGTTGCAGGTCCTATACGGGCCTTTCTGGATACAGGAAATGTTCGAGTGCTGTCCTGGCCAGGTCATTCTCCAGATCTCTCACCAACTGAAAAGGTCTGGTCAATGGTGGCCGAGCAACTGGCTCGTCACAATACGCCAGTCACTACTCTTGATGAACTGTGGTATCGAGTTGAAGCTGCATGGGCAGCTGTACCTGTACACTTCATCCAAGCCCTGTTTGACTCAATTCCCAGGCGTGTCAAGGCCGTTATTACGGCCAGAGGTGGTTTTACTGGGTACTGATTTCTCAGGATCTATGCACCCAAATTGCGTGAAAATGTAGTGAAATGGCAGTTCTAGTATAATACATTTGTCCAATGAATACCCGTTTATCATCTGCATTGGTTCTTGGTGTAGCAATTTTAATGGCCAGTAGTGTAGACTGTCGTACCCAGTGGCTCACGCTTTCGCAGTGTTCGCAGCAGCTGTACAGCTGAGTGACAGGGATGTGACAACGCCACCCACCTGCTTGCCTTTCTTAGGGGAGATGGAGGTGCTGCGGGTGGTGGCGGACTTAGCGGCGTCGCCCCCGCCGCCCTCCGCGGCGGCCGCGTCTCCCATGTCGGGCAGCGGCGGCGCCTGCAGCCGGCCCAGCGGGCAGAAGACGCTGAGCGTGCGGTAGAGCGCCGGCCCGCGCTCCTGGATCAGCCCGTGGCGCAGCGCCCACGCCTTCCAGCGGTAGCGCTTCCAGGGCGGCGTGGGCGGCCGGTCCCGGTAGCGGATGGCGTTCCACAGCACGCCCGCCCCGTGCACCACCACAGCGCCCGGAGCGTCCTCCGCCTGCACCACCAGCGCCGTCGTGCCCATGTTCTCAGAGACCGCGTCCGTGGGCGACACCTTCTCCTGGGGCTGCCCACCGAACGGATCCTCTGCAGCAACTGCGGGCAGTGCGTCCTGGCTCAGAAGTTGCATCTGGGCCGTAATTGGCGCAGTGGAACTTCGTCTGTCCGGACTATGTCCGGCCATACGTCATCCAGATTATCGAAAACACAGATAATCTCGGATTTCAGAAGAAAACTAATCTGGAGTCAACTTGTCAAAATCTGTGACATTTGAATAAAATCTTCTCGGTTTTTAAATCGCGTCGGCCGGCCGAAGTGGCCGTGCGGTTAAAGGCGCTGCAGTCTGGAACCGCAAGACCGCTACGGTCGCAGGTTCGAATCCTGCCTCGGGCATGGATGTTTGTGATGTCCTTAGGTTAGTTAGGTTCAACTGGTTCTAAGTTGTAGGGGACTAATGACCTCAGCAGTTGAGTCCCATAGTGCTCAGAGCCATTTGAACCATTTTTTAAATCGCGTCAATTCGAATAAAATTCTCGAGCTTTCAATGGCCACCTCCGCTACCGTCATCAAGAGTACAAACACTGACTGCCGGTGCTGGCTTTTTTTTCCTTTATTGTGATTTCATTCCCTTGCCCCATATGGGCAAGGGATAGCTAGCAGCGGCACAATCCGTCGCTCTTCAGCGATGAAAAGGGGGACAAAATGGCTCTGAGCACTGTGGGACTTAACATCTACATCTATACTCCGATAGCCACCAAGCGGTGGCGGAGGGCACAATTCGCGCCAAAGTCATATTTCCCCCTCCCCACCCCCTTCTATGCCACTCGCGGATCACGCGGGGGAAAAACGACTGTCTGATCGCCTTAGTACGAGCTCTTATTTCCCTTATCTTTCGATGATGACCATTACGCGATTTGAAATTTGGTGGTAATAATATATGCTCTGCATCCTCGGTGAAGATCGGATTTGTCCCACTTCAAAGTTTCTATCAGATTTGTAACGCTCTAGCGATGGCTAAATGTACTAGTCACGAATCTTGCCGCTCTTCTTTGGACCTTGTCAATCTCTTGAACCAGACCCAACAGGTAAAGGTCCCATACAGACGAACAATACTCCAAAACTGGACGAACTAACGTATTGTAAGCTATTTCCTTTGTTGAAGGACTGCATCGCTTCAGGATTCTACCAATAAACTGCATCTAGAGTTTGCCTTGCTCGTTACTTGTGTAATCTGATCATTCCATTTGAGATCATTTCGAACAGTCACACCCAGATACTTGACTGATGTTACCGCTTCCAAAGACTTATCATTTATTTTGTACTCATACATTAATGGGGATTTTCGCCTTGTTATACGCCGTAGGTTACACTTACTATTATTGAGAGATAACACCACGCATTTATTTTCTGCAAATCGACACTGATTTGTTCACAACTTTCGTGTGATACTACCTTCGTGTAGACTACGGCATCACCGGCAAACAGTCTAAGGGCGCTGTCAATACCATCAACCAGATCGTTTATGTAAACCGTAAAAAGCAGAGGACCTATTACGCTGCCCTGGGACACACCTGAAGTTACTCTTGTTTCTGTTGAAAACTTTCTATCCAACATCATATGTCATTGGATAGACCGTAGGCGCGCACTTTTTGTAGCAAGCGACAGTGCGAAACTGAGTCGAACACCTTTTGAAAGTCGAGAAATATGGCATCAACCTGGGAGCCGGTATCTAGAGCCTGTTGTACATCACGCTCAAAGAGGACCAGCTGTGTCTCGCATGACCGCTGTTTCCTAAAACCGTGCTGGTTTCCGCAGATGAGCTTCTCAAGAGTCTAGAAAGGTCATTACGTCTGAACACAAAATATGTTCCATGATTCTACAACAAATCGATGTGAGTGAAATTGGCCGGTAATTATGTGCATCCGATTTTCTACCCTTTCTACAGGTTAGAACTACGTAAACCTAACTAAACTAAGGACACCAAACACATCCATGCCCAAGGTAGGATTCGAACCTGCGGCCGTAGCAGTCGCGCGGTTCCGGACTGAAGCGCCTAGAACCGCTCGGCCACCACGGCCGGCGAAAAGGGGACATAACAACATAATAAGAGCAGACGGTGGGAGTTAAAACATACACTTACACGGAGACGTTAATTATGGGACAGTTAAAAAAGTCGACATAAAGATAAAAAAAACAGTTGGCGATTCGTGAAGCAGGTAAAATACACTGAAGTCACACTCACAACTTAAAAGTTGGCCATAGTACTCGTATTAAGACACTCAAGAACGAAGACAATTTAAAACCACTGCACGAGATGGAGAACACACGACAAAGAATAAAAACTGCCAGGAGGAACCTGCCGAAGGAGGAGAGGCGTGAGAGCAGGGAAAAAGTGGGGTGAGGAGGGGCAGCGGGGGACCGGAGGTGGCACGATCTTCCCCTTGTACAGCCACGATTGGGGCCTCTCACGCCACCAGAGAGGGCCGAAGCCACGCATGCGCGGAAGCTGATTTGGCAGCTGATAGCAGCTCCGGCCCGCCACGGGACCGAGTGACCTCAGGGCGCACGAGGGGTCGGCGCCACGTTGGAAACTGCCGCTCCCGCCCCGCCACAAGCGTCAAGCATTCGTCGTTGCTTCCTTTCGACATCCACAGTAACACTTTCCAATTCCCTTTTGAAATTTTCACAAATACTGTATCCTCTAAAAGGCTTTCACGAGTCATTACCAGCTGCACGTCCGCCCCCAGTAGCTAAATGGTCAGCGTGACGAATTGTCAGTCCTCTGGGCCCGGGTTCGATTCCCGGCTGGGTCGGGGAATTTTCTCCGCCCAGGGACTGGGTGTTGTGCTGTCCTTATCATCATCCTATCGTCCTCATCGACTGCAGGTCGCCGAAGTGGCGTCAGGTTGAAAGACCGGCACCCGGCAAACGGTCTGCCCGACGGGGGGCCCTAGCCATACGAGTAAATAAAATAAGCCAGCTGAACCATTCAATGTCGACGGTACTCCGTTAGTAACCAACCCTGTCCGGCCGTGAAGTTAACCTCACCATTAGAAAACTTCTAGTTTAAATTATCACTTTTTCCTGCGATGTTGGATGTGAAATCGGAACGCCAATTTCCCTTTTAGCGACGAACCACATGGAAAGTGAATAATACTGCAGTTCATTCTTTCCTTCTTTTGTTGTCATCTTTCTTGTTGACCTTTACCACCATTATGAGACAAATTTTTTCCATTTTTTCCGGTTATTCAAGTGGTTCAAGTGGCTCTGAGCACTATGGGACTCAACTGCGTAGGTCATTAGTCCCCTAGAACTTAGAACTAGTTAAACCTAACTAACCTAAGGACATGATACACATCCATGCCCAAGCCAGGATTCGAACTGGCGACCGTAGCGGTCTCGCGGTTCCGGACTGCAGCGCCCAGAACCGCACGGCCACTTCGGCCGGCTCCGGTTATTCTTCCAATCTGTCACCATTGATGTTCCAACAACAAAAGCAAGAGCAATTTTTTTAATAATCCTCTTTCATCTGTCGAATGCAGTGCTTGTAACTTCTTACGCATGGTCATAGCCACCTTCTTTCTGCGTGATGTTATTTTACACTCGCAGCAAGTGCGGACAGGTAGTACTGTTACATTCAGTGACACTGTGCCAGGATTCGCGTACGGTGATTGGCTCAATTTATAGTTAATGGTCATCTTCGTCTATTGTTGCTGCTATTCATTCCAGAATATGAACCACACTATAATTGCTAAACAGAAAAAGAACGATCCAGGTGAACTGGAAACTGGGATTCATGAGAGCCAGATAAAAGAAGTTCCACAGCACGTATATTTTGAAGAAGGAAGGGGTACTGTGGTGTCACCGCCAGACACCACACTTGCTAGGTGGTAGCCTTTAAATCGGCCGCGGTCCGTTAGTAAACGTCGGACCTGCGTGTCGCCACTATCAGTGATTGCAGACCGAGCGCCGCCACACGGCAGGTCTAGAGAGACTTCCTAGCACTCGCCCCAGTGGTACAACCGACTTTACTAGCGATGGTTCACTGACAAATTACGCTCTCATTTGTCGAGACGATAGTTAGCATAGCCTTCAGCTACGTCATTTGCTACGACCTAGCAAGGCATTACCAGTTACTATTGATACTGTAAAACATGTACCGTCAAGAGCGACGTTCACCATTTATGGATTAAAGTTAAGTATTCCACCAGCTACGTCAGTTTTTTCTACAGTCTAATTTCCTTGTCCTTTCCAGACCTCACGCCAGCCTGCGTGAGCTAAAACGCGCGCCTTTCGGCTTCCTCTCATACCGGTGTTGGCTCTCCTGCCAACCCACAACAGATACAACAGCTTACTGTCTCGTATACACCTAACGGATTCCCTCTTAAGGGTTTTAACGACCTGCTGAAACACGTCATGAAGACGACTGATATAAATATAGAAACATTGGAGAATTAGCTGTGGATCGTTTACTGTAGAAGAACATCACATCCACGGCTGTCAACTTGTTTGGAGGAGAACGCTGCACACATGAAGATATCAAGCAACAAATAACAAAGCTCCTTCAATTACAGCTCCATCCTCCTCCAACCATTCAGTGCTATTTGTATGGGCGCATGTATTATGCCAGGATTGGCTTGTTCAGTCATCGGAAAAACATCCGTAAGCCGAGTTGAAATGTTCACGTATTGCTGGAAAAAGCTAATCATGCTCGGCATATAGTAGCAGCCGATAACGACAACGACACGACGAAAGTTACTGATGAAGCACCAGCTCTGTAAGACAAGTTGTAGGGTAGGGATCGATTCGGATGAAGAGTCTCCCACAGGTAAGAAATTTACTGTCTACTAAGACATGAAGAAAAGATATAAAAGTACAATTATCAGTCTGAATCATTCAAGTTACATAATTCTTTTCGTTTCCGGGAATATGTCTTCAGTCATGGATCAGTTTTCATCAACTTG
This sequence comes from Schistocerca americana, assembly GCF_021461395.2. Lineage (NCBI taxonomy): Eukaryota > Metazoa > Arthropoda > Insecta > Orthoptera > Acrididae > Schistocerca > Schistocerca americana. The sequence goes on along the minus strand of NC_060122.1, from coordinate 786,426,639 downwards.
CGCATCATGTTGGCCGTGACAAAAGTCGCCGGCTGCTGGGTTCGGCGAGCACTCATACCCGTTCCAAAACTCCATCGAATCTAGGTAACAGTGGAAATGTTGCAGCTGTGTCAGTCCGAAAGGGATGAACGCTTTAGCTGCCCAGTCAGCATGGACGGGTGCTGAACTTGTCACTATGACACCGACGCAAAGCAAAATGATTACAGAAACTGTGGTGTCACCGCCAGACACCACACTTGCTAGGTGGTAGCTTTAAATCGGCCGCGGTCCATTAGTACATGTCGGACCCGCGTGTCGCCACTGTCAGGGATCGCAGACCGAGCGCCACCACAAGGCAGGTCTCGAGATACGGACTAGCCCTCGCCCCAGTTGTACGGACGACGTAGCTAGCGATGCACACTGACGAAGCCTCGCTCATTTGCAGAGCAGGTAGTTAGAATAGCCTTCAGCTAAGTCAATGGCTACGACCTAGCAAGGCGCCATTAGTAACATTGCACATATCTAAAGAGTCTCACTTGTTTCGCCACAATCTCCAGATGTACCAAAAGGATGGATTAAAGTTAAGTATTCCAGAAGCTACGTACTTTTCTTTATAGCATTCATTACGTATCCTCTTTCAGACCTCACGCCATCCTGCTTTAGCTTAGCGCGTGCCTTTCGGCTTCCTCTCATTGTGTCTAGGCTGTCTTGTCTAGACACAACAGAAACCATTGGAAATATATGGAACCACCTGTGCCAAAATAGCCGAAGAAGCAACCAAAAAAAAAAAAAAAAAAAAACAAGAACGTTATAGGAATATATTACCAAAATCTCCCAACAAGGTCACACAATGCTGTCAATCAAGACGAAGCTTTCTAGAAGTCGTTTTTGTTCCAAGACAACACTCCCGCTTATGCCGTACGGAATATATCCACACATCCCTCATGTTTTGGCTATCATATTTCGCCTCCCCCGCCCCTCCAGAAATCTCCTGGAATGGTATCCAGTGACTACTTTCTCTCTCCAAGGTTGAAGGAACCATTGTGTGGCAGGAATGTACATGAAGACCACCAGGTTATTCTCGAGGTGGAACATGAACAGCGAAAATGCAGAAGTTTACAGTAAGAGTTTCCACCAAGTCATCCAGACCTTTAGGGAAATGTGAGGACTTACGCCGTCACCCAATTTCACGCTAGAAGCTTGATTTTTCAAGGGGTTATTTAAAACATTACGAATACCTCTCGTAGGTACTAAGCGCGCTTGATGGCAACCAGAGATCACGAATGTAAAATAAGAGAGATTAGAGCGCGCGCGGAGGCTTTCAGACAGACGTTCTTCCCGCGAACCATACGCGACTGGAACAGGAAAGGGAGGTAATGACAGTGGCACGTAAAGTGCCCTCCGCCACACACCGTTGGGTGGCTTGCGGAGTATAAATGTAGATGTAGATGTAGATGAATCAGCAGCCGACAGAGCTGTCGCAGAGAATGGGCAGAGAACCACCGCAATGAGGCAGGTATGTCCAGCAGGAAGTCACTGCCTCAACTACGAGTTTAAGGACTTCACTGTGTGTATAATATTTTGGAACTTACATCACCATAAAAGTGTAGAAAATTGATAATTATATTAAATTTAATAACTGCTATACAAAAATAGGTAAAAGATATGACAGGGTGCCGTTGGGTAGTTCATGTCATTAGTTGCCACAATACAGGGTGATTCAAAAAGAATGCCACAACTTTAGGAATTTAAAACTCTGCAACGACAAAAGGCAGAGCTAAGCACTATCTGTCGGCGAATTAAGGGAGCTATAAAGTTTCATTTAGTTGTACATTTGTTTGCTTGAGGCGCTGATGACTAGGCGTCAGTGTAAGTTGATGCTAAGATGGCGACCGCTCAACAGAAAGCTTTTTGTGTTATTGAGTACGGCAGAAGTGAGTCGACGACAGTTGTTCAGCGTGCATTTCGAACGAAGTATGGTGTCAAACCTCCTGATAGGTGGTGTATTAAACGTTGGTATAAACAGTTTACAGAGAATGGGTGTTTGTGCAAAGGGAAAAGTTCTGGACGGCCGAGAACGAGTGATGAAAATGTAGCACGCATCCAGCAAGCATTTGTTCGCAGCCCAGGAAAATCGACTCGCAGAGCTAGCAGAGAGCTGCAAATTCCACAATCAACTGTATGGAGAGTCCTACGAAAAAGGTTAGTTATGAAACCGGAACGTCAACTACCCGAGGCGATGGATCGGCCGCCAGGCAGCCCGTGACAGAGCACTTCATCACTGGCCTCCAAGAAGCCCTGATCTTACCCCCTGCGATTTTTTCTTATGGGGGTATGTTAAGGATATGGTGTTTCGGTCACCTCTCCCAGCCACCATTGATGATTTGAAACGAGAAATAACAGCAGCTATCCAAACTGTTACGCCTGATATGCTACAGAGAGTGTGGAACGAGTTGGAGTATCGGGTTGATATTGCTCGTGTGTCTGGAGGGGGCCATATTGAACATCTCTGAACTTGTTTTTGAGTGAAAAAAAACCTTTTTAAATACTCTTTGTAATGATGTATAACAGAAGGTTATATTATGTTTCTTTCATTAAATACACATTTTTAAAGTGGTGGTATTCTTTTGGAATCACCCTGTATATCACGATCAATACTGAAAACATATTTATTTAGCCGGCAGACGTTAAGTAGTGCTCATAAACAGACTCACTTAATCAATCGTAAGAAACAGTTACAAAGAAGCATACAACTGTATGCCGTAGGCTAAACAGAATGATTTAAGCACTAGGTTTACATTTAGACACTTCATTATATAAGATCCATGTAAATAACCAAATGAAATTAGGACTTTAATACCCTTAATAATGCGCAAACTGAGTAGAATAGTATCGTTTTGAGAACATCAGTGGCAACACCAGGAAACATCTTGCAAGATACGTAGCATACTTCCGGCTAATCACTGGGACTAGGGAATTTTCTGTGTATTGTTTACGAACATCGAAAAGTGCAACTTGATCACTACGCCATATCTCCAGCAATATCAGTCACAGAAATAAGCTCAAACCGCGATGGTAAAGGACGCAGAATGACAAGCATTTCATGTATGAATCAGGAACGTGGCTCAATAACTTTAGTAGCGTCCCAGAAGTGTGGAAGGGGCGCCCCATGTAAACTCAGAGTGCAAGAGCGGGCCACAAAATGCCATTTTCACCTGTGATTGTCTGTTTAGTGTCCCTGCATAATCGTTTGCAAACCCAGTTTATGGGTAGCAAATTATGCATTTTCGAGTTGATGTAAGTTTAGGACGTTTTCTCTGTATATTATAGAGAGGATCTGGAAATATTCTGTGAATATTTGAAAGATAGAACTTCACTTATACTAAAACTGAAAGTTGGAACTTATAATGGGACCACGAGCTAATCTTCTAAATTATTTGGAAGTGTAACAGCTTGCTACATCTCATTACCTGGCCGTGCATTTGTGCCCTTTCTTTGTCTCTTGTCCCTGCAGGGCCGTAGGCTCTCTTCATCCTTGAGCTGAAAGGCCAGTCTTCCTGTAACCCTCCTAAGTGGGTTTTGTATGGTACCTGCATGGCTAGGTTACACTGAAAGTTTTCCCCATGACAGCTGGTGTCAGCAGCACCCGTTGCAGAAAAAGTTCTTAAAGTACTCCCAGGAAACAACACCTTACACAACCGTTGTTAACAGGAGCAGAAAATGGTATATTAGAGTACCTTCATTCTGCTCTTAGCTCGATTGACTAAAGGTTAGATAATTTCGTGGAGCGGTCTGTCGTTAGCGACATGGAGAAGTCAGCTAGGCCTCGTGGCATTGATGTGGCAAGCCATGGGGGGACGGGGGGGGGGGGGGGGGGAGGGCGGTGTTACTGTTTTAAACTGTTAGGATTTCATAAGTCTGGAGTTAGCTATCTTTCCTGATCAGCGAGGTTACTTTTCCGGTACAGGAAACTTACAATGTTTTATTTCATTTTTTATGAGTGTTTCGAATTAATAAGGGTGGAGTTGTACGGTAAAAAGACGCCTCAGAGAAGAGCATGGAACCATTAGCTAGCTGGAGGTGATGTTGGATAAAAATGACGGACTTGACTAGGGTTAATTGATACTGAAAGTTTCATTTGTTTCCGTGCAAATTTGAGCGTGGTGTTTTTGAGTGGTTTCTTCTTTATTCACTCTACGCTGTTTAACAGCATTGTAGTTGTGGTGATTATCGGCGTTGCTTGCTAGTAACCAATTAGACGCGGTGCACTGTTTTTGGTGAACATACTCCAGTCGAGTGATCGGATCTCTGAAGGTTTAACTATATGGTTGCAGTGCCTATAGTTATTGACTCTGGAGTTTAATCCAGTCTCGCCGCCCTAAGCGACACTGGTGAGCCTTATTTTTACATGTGAAGCAGTGGAGAGGATTATTAATCCGATGACCATTTCCGACTAAATCTGTGGAGCAGGAAGCTCCAGGTACGGACGAAAGAAATTTTCAGACTATGAGGAAAGCCTATTTAATTTTGATGACCGTATGCGAATTTTAAGCTATGGTGAACGGACGCAAGTGAACGCTCACTTATTTTTGCGCGCTTCTTCGGCAGTTTTTGTAGCAGCCTCACAAAGGATATGTGAAAGTGATAAACATTGGCTTAAAGTCGTCATGTGTCGACATCTATAATGTAAAATACGGCCCTAGAGCCATATATTAGTAAAAGCCGGCCGAAGTGGCCGTGCGGTTAAAGGCGCTGCAGTCTGGAACCGCAAGACCGCTACGGTCGCAGGTTCGAATCCTGCCTCGGGCATGGATGTTTGTGATGTCCTTAGGTTAGTTAGGTTTAACTAGTTCTAAGTTCTAGGGGACTAATGACCTCAGCAGTTGAGTCCCATAGTGCTCAGAGCCATTTGAACCATTTTATTAGTAAGCATTTCAGGTAGCAGCAGGACATCACAGAGGAGTGTGATCCCTCCTCGCTTGGACAGCGAGCCAAAATTGACCACATGTTGTTCCACCATCCCCAGAACAGGTAGAACTGTAAGTACCATGATAGCGTCGCACCGGTCTGACGGAGCAGAAACCTGGATTAAAAACAACGTACACCAGATAGCATCCATCGGTTAGTGTGGGGAAGCATGTGCTGCTAAGATATACGCCTTGAGAGAGACATGTTCTTGCTGGAGACTGCGAGTGAATGTTGCTCGGGTGGACCGTTAACTACCGCGGATTACAATGTTCACGGAATTATTGCTATTTAACTTGAAACGCGTACGCTTCATATGTATTCATTACCAGAGATGGCGAGGCATGACAGAATCTCTGACCAGAGAGTTATTTATCGTGTCTAGTCTGCGCTTGATCGCGCGAGTGTTCAGTTGCGAGTTGCACTCTGTCTGCAGTAGTAGTCAGTCGGCAGTTGTGTGTGGCGAGTGGGCAGAGAGAGTAGTCAGTTGGAGAGTAGTAGCAGTCTGGAGCAGTTGCATGTAGGGAGTGGACGGTTGTATTGAGCGGGCGTCGGCATGCGTCGACGGCGTGCTGTTCTTCCGAATCTGGTCAGGATTGTGGTGGACGATGTGTATTATTGTTGAAGGTAATGAAGCAGCATTGCGCTCAGCTAATAACGTATGTTAATTGTAATTAATTTGTTCAAAAAAATGATGCCCCAATAATAACCTTTTGTAAAGTAACTCATTTAAAGAAAAAGATTCATTTCAATTTAAAGAATATTTCCTATGCATTCCCTCCAAGAATCAAAATTAAATATAGGCCAGCATTGCACGGAGCTGTGCTGAAAAATAAGAGCAGATATAGATGCAGTTTTACTGAGGTAAGAATTCATCAGGTTTAATTATTTCACAGGGCCGAAGGTCAGCGCTGCTGCCCTTATAAAACTTATCAGGTTTAATTATTTCTGTTGAGATGTTACATTCAGTTCATGGTTCATTATTTAGTTAATATTATTGTGGGTTTATGATCAATTACTTTTCTTTAATTTTGCAAGGAGGTTATGCGTGGCTCATTTTATTATTCAGTTAATATTGACTAACTTTATTGAGGGGAGGTTACAAATTTCACCTGTCAAGAAGGCCTTTGACTACTATGGAATAATTTGGCATTAACTTGGATTCCCAAATGAGAGAGCTTTCGAGATTTTTGTCTGACGCGAGGAGCGTCAGACAAACTGAGTGTCAAAAAAACTGAACCAACGGACGATATTCACATAGTTTTGGAGTAGTCGTTCGGTCTATGCCAAGCAATCTATTTAGTCAGTGTATGCCAGGCAGTGTGTCCGTTCTAATCTCCGTGAATCTCTCGTTATAAAAGTTATAAATGACACCTCGGATAGCTATATTTTGGTAAATGTTGCATTTCGGAATGGATGCTTTAAAGAAGTTTCCGGAACCCACTGTTTCGAATCACATTTTATAACTAGACTGAAAGTGACTTGCAGACTAACGCATTTCAAATTTCGTATTAAGCTTTTGATGACCACTTGCATAAGACACCATTGGCAAGTGGAGTACCAGAACTTTTCACTTTTAGGGCGAGCATATTTACTTTTGTCCTAACCGGCCAATAATTATTTCAGTGGAGCAATAATAACTGACTTTCAACTCACAAACGTGCCAGATACTGCTTGACTGTGTTGTAGAAGGGTTAGCTTAAGAAATGACCTCCAAAAACTTCAGTATGCTTCTATTCTAACAAACCGAACTTTACCTGTATGCACTGTTTTTTAGTAGATGGAACTGAGTGTCAACAAGGAGGCTTAACATTACACGTAATGCTTTTAGACTATTATCAGATTACCTTCTAGAATAATCTGCAGATCCTTGTTGCTAGGATGGAAAAGAAATTTGGCAAATAAGAAATTTAGGTACTGGACAGTGAGCACTGAGTCGAACTAACTGCGTAAAGAAAACTTGCCGTGGTTAGGTTCTGTATTTCTCAACTGTATTTGACTTTCCATTTGCCGAACTGAAAAAACCGAATAACCCGTTACGAACACGAACATACTCATCACCTCATCCTATGTATGACCAGGTCCAAGCCACCACTAACTTGAGGGTCGAAGCAGCATGGTTTCCACGAGAATCTTCGAGGGAAGCTGTACCATAGGTATTTACAAGATAATTCGGTTCAGACATCTGGGAAATGGCTGGTTCAAATGGCTCTGAGAACTATGCGACCAACTGCTGAGGTCATTAGTCCCCTAGAACTTAGAACTAGTTAAACCTAACTAACCTAAGGACATCACAAACATCCAAGCCCGAGGCAGGATTCGAGCCTGGGACCGTAGCGGTCCTGCGGTTCCAGACTGCAGCGCCTTTAACCGCACGGCCATTCGGCCGGCCATCTGGGGAAAATTTGTACCACCCCACAACAGTTACTATTAGGAAGGATGGAGAAAATCAGTAAAAAAAACAGGTGCACGACGAACATCTCGAAAACTCTATGAAAGTCAATACTAGTGGCTAAAATGCGATATAACTGTGCCTAGTCATAGAGACAGTAAATAAAATGTTGCCTGTCAGATCGTGAGAGGGGAAAACGGAACAATTAAAACACTCATGTTCAGAAAGAAAACAGAACACCTTGAACGACTAGAGATAGGACATTGATATTCACAGGTCATGCACATTAGTATGTTCAGCAGAAATGATTAGCATTTCAGTCACCTCGGTTCAGTACATGTCCTGTTGCCTAGTAGGCACAGGGTCCGCCATGGGCCCTGAAAACTTGTTCCATGCGTGATGGCATCGACGCGTATAAGGTGCGAATGGCGTCCTGTCTTACAGCCATCCATGCTCCATTCACCTGGTTCCAAAGATCAAAAAAGTGTTCCAATGTGTGTGAAATCTTATGGGACTTAACTGCTAAGGTCATCAGTCCCTAAGCTTACACACTACTTAACCTAAATTATACTAGGGACAAACACACACACACCCGTGCCCGAGGGAGGACTCGAACCTCCGCCGGGACCAGCCGCACAGTCCATGACTGCAGCGCCTCAGACCGCGCTCCAAAGTTCAGTTGTGGTGGTCGGCATAGGGCCACAGCGCTGCACCCTTCGTTTCACCACATTTTCGACTGGCAACATGCCTGGTGTTCTGGTGGGCCAGCGGAAAAGGTTGACATCCTGTGACACCGAGAAGGCAGATGTTCGTGCAGCAACGTGTTGTCGTGCGTCGTCTTGCTGAAAAATGGCGTTTGGCGTGGAGTGCTGACAAGGTGTGGCTACTGGTCACAGGATATCATTCGCGTAGATCACACTGGTCAAAGTGCCCTGGATACGCACCAGCTATGGTTTGTGATTGTACATCCACGCCATAAGGCCTCGAGTTGGCGGTGTATATCTTGTGCGAATGCAGTCACTGTGATGCTGCTCCCCCTGTCTGCAGCGAACCAAATGCGATCATCATTTTCAAACTAGCAGAACTTTGATTCGCCCAAAAACAGTGCCGGCCGCGGTGGTCTTGCGGTTGTAGGCGCGCAGTCCGGAACCGCGCGACTGCTACGGTCGCAGGTTCGAATCCTGCCTCTGGCATGGATGTGTGTGCTGTCCTTAGGTTAGTTAGGTTTAAGTAGTTCTACGTTCTAGGGGACTGATGACCACAGATGTTAAGTCCCATAGTGCTCAGAACCATTTGAACCATTTTGAACCAAAAATAGTGTCTGATGTCATTCCTGTCCCCAGTGACGTCGTTCCGTACACCATTGCCGTCTAGCATGTTTCTGCACATTCGTCAATGGTAGGCGGAGAAGTGGACGACGCGGACGTTTCTCGTGCCGTAATAAAAAGCGACGGACCCTCACCCTTGATAGTGTACGATGTGTTACACTTTTCCACTGTTGAGCCAGAGCCGAGGAGGACGCAGGTCTGTCCTGTAATGCCATTCGGATGAGGGGTCGATCTTCTCGTCGTGTTCGACGGCCTTCCGTGAACCATTCTGCACACACCCCTTGCACTGCCGAAATACTTTGTCCCACACTAGCAGCAATTCCCAGATGGATGAATCACTTTCTCTCATGCCAATGATACGCCCTCTTTCAAACTCACTGATTTGACGGTACGGTTCGCGCATACTTCAAGGCATTCTGCATGTGTACTCAAGTAACGCTGATCCATTACCTTCGGTTATAGCGACAACGAGAACGGCAGGCACATTTTACCGGTAGGTGGTATTGTACCGCGATATCGATGTTGATCTTGAACCCGTGGGCCAACGTGGTTCAGATCCTAATCATTTCTGCAGAACATACTAATCTACATGAGAACAATTAAAAATTTCGATTCAGAGTAGTGGATGACATGCTTCGTTTCGTGTAGCTTACTAGCCGATTACACAGCATTCCGGGGTGTGTATTTATTTCGGTTTCTATTAATCAAAATGGTTCAAATGGCTCTGAGCACTATGGGACTTAACTTCTGAGGTCATCAGTCCCCTAGAACTTAGAATAATTTAAACCCAACTAACCTAAGGACATCACACACACCCATGCCCGAGGCAGGATTCGAACCTGCGACCGTAGCGGTCGCGCGGTTCCAGATTGTAACGCCTTGAACCGCTCGGCCACACCGGCCGACTTCTATTAATCCATCTCGTCCTTACAGTTCTCTCTGTCCATCTTCTCCTCTTTCCTTTCTCTGTCAGTCTCCTGCTCTTCTCTTTCTCTGTCCTTCTCCTCCCCCTTCTCTGTCCAGTTCCTTCTCCCCTCTCTTTGTCCATCTCCCCCTCCTCTTCTCACACCGCCCTGTTACCTACCTCAATACGAGGTTGCTGCTTTTCAACCCCGCAGCATTTCTTTCCACATATCAAGTAATGTGTGTACCAAAGTTCAGTTGAAATCCATCAAGGGGCTTGCGAGAAGATTTTTACCCGTGGCTTTGCCCACACACGCCTGTCACATATACCGCTAATTTGCTAGGCGAAATCCAACTACAGCGTTGGACTCGTTTGATGTAAGTCATGACAGCATTCTGTTGGATTTTTGTTTTCGCGTTTTTTTTGTGGCTCTTGTATGTTTTAGCCATTTCCACCGCTTTCAACCTGGTTCAATCAAAACATATTATAAACACAATTTTCATAAGACCAGAACAGACAATTTGTGTTCCCACTGTAAATTGGACGCGCTGAACTATTTGTATTATTATCCCTGAATGTAACTTAAATTTAGACGATAATTAATTTGAGTTGTACGACACATCGTAATTTTGAAGTGAGGATTGTGATAGGGAAGGTGAATGGCCGACTTTGGTTTACTGGGAGAATTTTGGGAAAGTGTGATTTGTCTGTAAAGGAGACGGCATACAGGTCGCTGGTACGACCTATTCTAGAGGAGTGCTCGAGTCTTTGGGATCGGCACCAGGTCAGATTAATGGAAGACATCGTAACGGTCCAGAGGCGGGCTGCTAGATTTTTACCTGAAGGTTCGAATAAGACGCAAATATTGCGGAGATGCTTCGGAACCTCGAATGGGAGTCCCTAGAGGAAAGGCGACGTTCTTTTCGAGGAACGTTGCTGAGAAAATTTAGAGACCGGAATTTGAAACTGATTGCAGAATAATTCTACTGACGCAACAAAAATCTCGTCTATGGACCATGAAGGTAATATACGATATATTAAGGCTCGTACAGAGACATATGGACAGCCGTTTTTTGCGAGCGCAACAGGAAAGGAAAGGACTAATAGTGTTACAGGGTACCCTCCGCCACCGTACGGTAGCTTCCGGAATATGTATCTAGATGTAGATATATATTAGGTCTTGTCTGACGCCGTGGGAGTGACGTCAGCAGCGTCTAGAGTAAAAGCAGCAGCCTCTTTGGCAGTAGTGCTTCTGTCACCATTTGTTATGGTGAGGATCTTGGCACATACTTTAGCAGACGACAGACGTGCGTGTGTTTCCAAGATGATGCTGAAGTATTATTGACTAGGGTGAGGGTGGCAACACTGACTCTCTGAGGCAGCAAGAGATGTCAGTCGTCCAGTGTATCGATCTCATGTTTTTCGTGAACAGAAGAATAGTAAACTAAGATCATTCGAAGTGTTTGCTTGTTCTTTACGGCGCTTGAAGATCACACCGAACATAAATATGAATCTGTGGATCTGCACCCTTAGACGACAAACGACTGCAAGGTAAGTACACGTGTTGGAAAAAATAGAAACAGCAAAACCACAATACTTACTATGGCTAATACGGCGTAGGAAATCTGTTGGCATACAAAGCAGCTTGCACTTGCCTCGGCATGGATAAATATATGTCCTGTCTGGTCTTCAATGGAATTTTGTTCCATTCTGACTGTGAAATAGTGGTACGTTCAGGTACCGATGATGCAGGTGGATAGCGATGACGCACCCTTCTCTCCAGAGCAGACTTCAAAGGACGAATAATATTGAGATCTGGTGGCTGTAGTGGCCAGGGGAGATGCGACAATTCATCCACGTGCTCACAAAACCAGGCCAGGACGATGAGAGCTGTGTCAACTGGGGCCCTGTCTCGGAAGACAGCATCACCATTTGGGAACCAACATTGTACCATGGAATGGAACTGATCAGTCAAAATATTCAAATAATCCTTGATAGTAATGCAGAGAAATTATGGGGCCCATGGTATATCACGACATGGATGTCCAAATTAACACTGAACCCCCTCCATGTTTCACTCTTGGGAGGTAAACTGGGCCAGACACTGGAAACACTGTGAAACTAGATTCGTCCTACCAAATGACTTTCTCCCATCGATGCATAGTCCAGGTTTTATGGCTTCAGCACCACGTTTCTCTGTTACGGGTATTTCCATCAGTGATGGTTGGTTTTGGAACGAGCACCAACAATTCATCCACGTAGCCTCGACATAACGCACTCACAACTACACGGTTTACTATTCTGACCATGACTGACAAATGTAACGTGTTCATAACATTGCGTAGGTGTCATAAGTATCAAATACAAAAGCGAAACCTGCAGGTTTGACTAGCATGTACATTTATGTTCAAGTATGCATTCCTCGCGGTTTTTGTCCGTTCCCTCTTGGGGATTTGAGTATCTACATAATTAGTGCGGGCTCGGAAAAACTTAGAATTAACTCTTCCTAGTCGTACTGAGGCTAGAGGTCGTGTTACAAGGTCGTGGGCTGATGTCTACCGTGCTTTTGACAATTTTTGTTAGGCGTAAGTACGATAGCACTCTTAACGCATACATTCGCGACAGTTATTGCTGTAAAAGCTGTTACCGCCTGACCGCTGGAACGACAGAAGCGCCCCTAGCGCTAAGAAAGCCTGCCGTAAGATTAATGTTTGTTTTTAAATGTTTTTCTACTTAATTGATGTAATAGTTATTATACTCGTATTTCTGCGTTCCTAGCACTAGTAAATTATCAAGAGACATGAATGATGGTGAAGTAAATGAAAAATCAGCCTACTCTCTTTGATTCAGTGATGTAAGCCACAATTTATTCATGAAGGAATGCTTTTGAATATGCGTATAACTGCGACTTACTCCGCTGAAAGCAGGAGAATATAAATACATTTTTCATACATGCGAAGCATAGGCCTATATTTCTGTTGTTGTCCATTGTTTATACGATAGATCCTTTCCTTGACATGTAACAAGTTTTTATAGAGCCCAATGATTCGCTTATTCTTACACTTCACTCGAGTTTCTAATACACTGATACTGTTGTAAATGTAATTGGTTTTGCTTGAAACGCGAAGGAATTGAAGGCTCTTGCCATGTGTGGCTCAGATGTAGCAACAATTGTGAAGCTGCTTTCTTCTGTGTTCGGAAACCGCTTTGTTGCTTTTCACATTTTATTGTCACATCTGTGTGGTTTTCCGTTCAGCTACAGTTCTGGTGGCTTATTTGATATATGTCCCATAAAGTTTCCTTCGTTCCACATTCAATGATTTGAGTGGAAGTGCAGTGAAGAAAACTTGACATTGTTGAGCAGATATACGACGTCTTTCTGCAAAATGTCTAATCTCGTGCTGATTGCTAGTCATTTATTTGTTTTTGAAAGAAAACGACATTCTTTATTAAATATCTGTATGTTAGAAGACAATCGTAACATACTGCCCTGTAATATACCGTTTCATAACTGCCATGGTCCTTCAGGAAACAAAAGGAAGACAAATGTGGTGCCATCTTTCAGTTATTGCCGATTTTTATGCCACTACATACGATCTCCGTTGTAAAAATCATGTTACAAATCACGGTAAATGATACAATTGGCATTTATCCGATATCATATTTAGAAGTGTAGTTTTCTGGTCGCTTGAAGCGCTTCTGTCACAGTGTATAACAAAAATGGGCAGGAGTGTTGTGACTGTATACGTTAGGTCAGCGGTGGGGAACTGCCAGCCCACGAGCCGGGTCCGGCGAGCTGTTGGTTTCAATCCGGCCCGCAGAAGAAATTCATGGGAAAGAGAGCGAGGCACTCGCATTGAACTCCGCCAGTGACGAATTTTGGGATATTCGACACTCCTTTGTTCACATTTTTTAAGGTGGGCTTTCGTATATAAATACTAAGTTCAAGCGATTTAGATTTTTAATTTTTTTAAAAACGAACTAGGAAATCATGGGTTAATTTATTGTCAAAAAAATGGTTCAAATGGCTCTGAGCGCTATTAGACTTAACATCTGAGGTCATCAGTCCCCTAGAACTTAGAACTACTTAAACCTAACTAACCTAAGGACATCACACACGTCCATGCCCGAGGCAAAGAATTTTTGGACAAATATTTCAAAAACGCTTGCTAATAATATTTGTGGATATTAACACATTAAATTTCAAAAACTCCAATCACATGCCTGTTGACACAAATCACAAAGTTGCTCCGAATTCGTCGTCGGATAGGAATGCCAATCTCGTTGCCATATTTTATCTATTTTCCCTCGTATTAACATCCATACATATTATAAAAATGGATGTGTGTGTGTGTGTGTGTGTGTGTGTGTATGTGTGTGTGTGTGTGTGTGTGTGTGTGTGTGTGGTGTGTTCCACATCTCCGCCTAAACTGCTGACCCGCTTTCAACAAAACTTGGTACACATATACCTTCCTGTCAGGTAACAATCGCTGTGGGGGTAACAGCCACCTACCTGTCAAAAGCGTGGGGCTGAAAAAGCAGCGTAGCCCGCGACGCCTCATTCCCAGACTTTATTTACCCAATATTTGAGAGAAAGAGCACTTAGTGACTTGCAACAAACTTAACACGTAAGTTCAAACTTAACGAAATTTTTTCTCGCTGAGAATCCCTGCAAAATGACGAAAGGAAAAATGTATATTACTTAATACTTTTCCGCTGCTCGTGCAGTAAAAGTACCGCATGAGGCATGGTATTATAATTTATTACTTCTTTACTATTCACTTTAAGCCGGCCGGAGTGGCCGTGTGGTTCTAGGCGCTACAGTCTGGAGCCGGGCGACCGCTACGGTCGCAGGTTCGAATCCTGACTCGGGCATGGATGTGTGTGATGTGCTTAGGTTGGTTAGGTTTAATTAATTAGTTCTAAGTTCTAAGCGACTGATGACCTCAGAAGTTAAGTCGCATAGTGCTCAGAGCTATTTGAACCATTTTTTTTTCACTGTATTCGCGGAACATTTTGCAGTCAGTATGCACATACATCACTAAATGTAAATGGAAAGCCGGCCGGGGTGGCCGAGCGGTTCTAGGCGCTTCAATATGGAACCGTGCGACCGTTACGGTCGTAGGTTCGAATCCTGCCTTGGGCATGAATGTTTGTGATGTCCTTAGGTTAGTTAGGTTTAAGTAGTCCTAAGTTCTAGGGGACTGATGACCTCAGATGTTGAGTCCCATAGTGCTCAGAGCCATCTGAACAATTTTTTTTTGTTTTTGTAAATGGAAAATTTTGTCATTGTACGACACTTAGTTCAGGGGATATGACGTCAGAAACAATGCGATGCGTGAAAAACTGTCGCATCATGCTTGACGTTTAAATTTATTACTTCTTTGCTACTAGGTCTATTCGCGACAAATTTCCCACATAGTATCCTCATATGTCGCTGAATGTATCTACTGAATTATATCAATGTGCGACCAATTCAGGAGATATGACGTCATAAACATTAAGCACGAGGCCAGCGCTGCATCGTAGGGCGTGGACGCACACCTATACGTATTAGAGACTTGAGTCACAGTAATATATTTTCCTTCACTACTTACAAAAGTCTGCCAACGGTAAGGTAACTTTTCGATTCCGTGACTGTAGAAATCGTGGTTTTGAGGCGAAGAACTCATCGAGCAACGATTAAAGCGCATTTTCATTCGGAAAGTAAGTTCTTTGAAGGTTGTTCGATGGAGTGCGGAAAAGGTGCAAATCTGCAGGCGCAAGACCAGGTGAATAAGATGGGTGAGGACTGACTTCCCAACCGAAT
Organism: Schistocerca americana; assembly: GCF_021461395.2. Lineage (NCBI taxonomy): Eukaryota > Metazoa > Arthropoda > Insecta > Orthoptera > Acrididae > Schistocerca > Schistocerca americana. The sequence continues at coordinate 786,411,262 of NC_060122.1, read as the reverse complement.
TCCCGTATAGTGTTTTTCGTCAGTCCAGCAAAATGTGGACGGGCATTATCGCAGAGTAGCATCAGTTCACGCAATGTTCCTAGTCGTTCTTGGATTGCGTCTGCAACACGTCTCTATTGTGGACAATAAACTTCAGCAATGGTGGTTACACCCCGGGGAAGCAATTCATAGTACACAACACCATCACCGTTCCACCAGATGTACAACATTATATTTTGTGGATGCGGGCAGGTTCTTGTATAGGGACTAACTGCTTTGTTTGGGATCAGCCATTCCCTTTTTGCCTTACGTTAGCATAAAGACACCATCTCTCGTCATCAGTAATGATACAGAATAGGAATGGTCAGCGTTGTTCATGGGCCAATTGGTGACGAGTAAGCAGAAATGCACATGTGGGCACCCACTGAGTTTTGTGATTTTGACTTAGAGCCTGGAGTACCCATACACCCGATTTTCGAACCTTCCCCATTACATGCACATGTCGCATGATGGTGGAATTCGACAGTCCTCGAGTACACTGACGTGGATCATTGTGGATTAATGTGTTTAAATGATCTTCATCAAACCCCCAACGTCTTACTGATCGTGGGAAGTTACTAACATCAAAACGATCCTCCTTAAAAACGAGAGACCCATTTTCTTCCCGTCCTCTGTCCAGTGGCATTATCCTCACACACGGCGCAAATGTTTCTGACTGCTTCCGCTGCTATCACCCCTCTACTGAACTCACCAGAAGAATATGCCGGAAATGTTCCTATTTCCCCACTTGGCATTCCATTTTGTAGCGTCCACAGGTCCACTCACTATCTACAAATGACAAAACTATAGTATGTAAGCTCAAACAGTGACAGTGAACTACTAACCGAAAACGGCTATCGCCAAATAAACCCACAGCAACCGCAATAGCAACATGCAAAAAAAAAACCCTACGAACCTATGCACCAATCTAGTAGATACCTGGGCTGGATTTCTTTGCTGATTAGTAAGACTGCAACTGTTGGCATTAAAAATAATTTATAATGAATTACCTACAACTACATTTTATAGGTGTTTATCTTTCCATGATTACGTTTCAAGATGTTTGACACCCCATCTTAAGATACTTACACTTATTTACATGTCATCAAATTTGTTTCTTCACTACCGGTATTGCAGAATTTTGCAATATAAGTTTCTAAGACCGCTATTGTGAAACATGTGGAACACTGTAAGTAAAGAAACACTGTTCACATCACGTAGATAAATGTAAACATCTGAAGATGGGGTGAACATCAATGTATTCCCAAAAATTGCAAGTTTTGAAGTATGATTTTTTGGTGTTGCGAAAGAGGTGTCATTTATATCGGTGGGTTACATGGTGAACATTAATGTCATGGATGCTATAGTTTTGACTTCATGGGGTAGGAGAGCAGCTGTTGCATCACATGACAAGCTCATCCACGAGCTTAAATCGGTATGTGACTCGGACCGACGGGTTACCAAAGACTGCCCACGCCTGTATTAGTGTAAGAACATAACAAAAGCCGATAGTGTGGGTGCTGACTCACTGTGCTGTCCAGCACTGCTATGCATGCCTAAGGGTCCAGAGAATGCTGATTAGCATGCTAGTCAAGTGTAGCAGTGCCACTACGGGTACAACGTCATGTGTACTCTGCCAGCTTTCTAGTCTTCCTCACACTATTTTACAGAAACTATTCATCAAAAAATTTTATTTTTACGTTACTTCTAGTTTTCTATGTCAGCTTCATGGTGCAGCGCCCTTCATCTTGTTAATTGTCATACATATTCTGGTACTGTCATTTAAGTAAGCCGTTGCGTGAAAGTCCAAAAAGTTTGCTATGACAAGTATGCGTCATTAGGATTTAGCGTTTGGTGCATATGGCAACATATGTTGCTGCAAATGAAATTAAGCTAAGATATTAAATTTTTATTTATGCATGGGAGAAAGTCTCTGTCTGTCTCCAATCTCGAGAAAATTATGTAGCGCATTCACTTCCGATACTCGCATGGACGAGAGTGAAATATTCATAGCATACCTCGTATCCCTTAAACCGTTCCAAGATATTGATACAAGATTTTGGCAAGTGATAGTACCCAAAGAGGAGATATTTTGCCATATGGTTAACATACATAAATTTTTTATCTACGGTGATATAGCAGGATCTACAGTTTTATTTTATTTTTTCAATTCAACATTGTATTTTTTAACAGTCTTCGACAGCTATAGGAAAGAGAATTTCAAAAAATGTGGCCGGTCGGAGTGGCCGTGCGGTTCTGGGCGCTACAGTCTGGAGCCGAGCGACCGCTATGGTCGCAGGTTCGAATCCTGCCTCGGGCATGGATGTGTGTGAAGTCCTTAGGTTATTTAGGTTTAATTAGTTCTAAGTTCTAGGCGGCTGATGACCTCAGAAGTTAAGTCGCATAGTGCTGAGAGCCATTTGAAACTTTCAAAAAATGTTCAAATGAGTGTGAAATCTCACGGGACTTAACTGCTAAGGTCATCAGCCCCTAAGCTTACACACTAACTAACCTGCGTTATCCTACGGACAGACACACAAACCCATGCCCGGGGGAGGACCCGAACCTCCGCCGGGACCAGCGGCACTGTCCATGGCTATATTAAAAAAAACCGCCAATTATGTTGCAATTTTCGCAGAATCATGTAACACTCTGTATTTCTAAACATGAACGACTGGAATGTAAACTTACCGAAAGATTTTCTCCCTGTTTTCCATCTGAGAGACACAAAAATAAAACTACGAGGGTCGCTCCAAAAGAAATGCACACTATTTTTTAAATCCATCTTTTATTCTACATGTTTGAAAGTCTTACAGTGTGTAGATACATCGTTTAGGAAGAATATTTTCATTTCTCCACATAATTTCCATCCCTCTCAACTGTCTTACGCCATCTTGGAACCAGCGCCTGTATAACCGCACGGTAAAATTCTGGACCGACCTGTTGGAGCTACTGTTCGGCAACGTGCACAGGGGAATCATTATCTTCAAACCTTGTTCCACGAAGAGACACTTTCAGTTGCCCAAAGAGATGATAGTCACATGGAGCCAGGTCAGGACTGTAAGGCGGGTGTTTTAGTGTTGTCCATCCGAGTTTTATGATCGCTTGCTTTTTTGACTGACATATGGCCGTCCATTGTCGTGCAACAGCAAAACATCCTGCTTTTGCCGATGTGGTCGAACGCGACTCAGTCGAGCTTGAAGTTTCTTCACTGTCGTCACATCTGCATCAGAATTTACGGTGGTTCCACTTGGCATGGTGTTCACAAGCAAGATTCCTTCGGAATCGAAAAACACCGTAGCCATAACTTTTCCAGCAGAAGGTGTGGTTTTGAATTTTTTTTTCTTGAGTGAATTTGCATGATGCCACTCCGTTGATTGCCTCATCGTCTCTGGTGCAAAATGATGGAGCCATGTTTCATCACCTGTCACAGTTCTTCCAAGAAAGTCATCTCCAACCTCTCGTATTGTTCCAAAAGTTCGCTGCATACCGTTTTTCTTGTTTCTTTGTGAGCCACTGTCAACATCCTGGGAACCCACCTGGCACAAACCTTTTTTGACGCCAACACTTTCAGTGTTCTGCAAACGCTTCCTTCCCCTATCCCAACGTAGCGTGACAATTCGTTCACTGTGACGCATCTGTGAGCAGTCACCAATTCGTTAACTCTCTGCACATTGTCTGGAGTGAGGGCAGCACGAGGCCTGCCGTTGCGAGAACAATCCTCAATACTGTCGTACCCGCTTTCATCACGTAACCTGCTTGCCCACCGACTAATTGTACCGCGATCGACAGCAGCATCTCGAAACACCTTTTTCTACCTCTTGTGGATGATTCCCACTGTCTCGTTTTCACAGCACAGGAATTTTATGACAGCACGTTCTTCTGACGAACGTCAAGTGTAGCAGCCACCTTGAAGACATGCTGTGACGGCGCCACTCACGGTAAGAGGTTGAACTAAGTTCGAAAACAAGCAGGAAGGATGTATCTACACACAGTAAAACTATCACACATGCAGAATGAAAACTGTATTTCTACAAAAATAGTGTGCATGTGGAGTGACCCTCGTATATTACTGTTCCGGTTGTAATGGTACTTGAATTACGTAACCATTACGGCACCTCACCTCAACCTCTCGATACCAGCAATATACTACTGTGTTTCTGTAAAATAGTTAACATATTTCTATGACAACATTCAGATTTGATTTCATTAATGTAGAGGTACTTTGATACATCGATATGTTTATGTTGCAATCATATTATTCTTATTTGTATTCTTTCTTTTGTCACTATGATCTTTGGCGTACTTGTAACTCTGATTTTTGGGCGCGTAAGCGGTTATTAGAGAGTCAAGTCTTGGTCGTCATGTTAAAAAGACGCAAATTGTAGTCAGTTTATGAAATGTGAACTTTAACAGTGAGGAAGATATTTTCAAGTATGTTTTATATTGTGAAGTGATGTTTTGGGTCGAGTTACGTGATATTGCAACAAAAGTAATAAAAAAGAAGTGTAACTTAAATTCGGAGTGCTGATTACTTTTTTACATCACCACTCTCCTAACTTGCAGAATTTTAGTCTTCAAGAATGGTTTATGAAACACATCATAAAACTTTTGAATGTCGCAGAATAACACCTAGGCCTCTTTGCATCCGAGCTTGGAATCATCACTACCTAGATTTTCGACGATTGAGCCATGAGTTCACAACAAGACCAGCGTGGGGAACACGGAAAGATGAGTGCCTAGTTTATCCATTATTTCAAGAAATGACATTATTAACTGTGCTCTAATGATACCTGCCACATAATATAACTTTGTTGTTGCCCGAAAATGCAATATTTAGCAGCGTGAGCAACACTACAATCATAATTAATTTTTTTACCTTTGTTGTGGTACGGTTTTTGACGATCCTGTTTCTGTAAAATCGTTTGAGAAAGATTGTAGGACATGCGCCTCGATTCTGTCAGCACAGCTCGTTGGCAGGCTCGGGCTGCGCCTGTTGCCGCCACCACCCGGCTACCATTGTGTGCTGCCTCATTAGATAACGAAGGAATGCTTTCCGCGCTGTGTCAAGTCGCCTCCTGCAGAGTTCTCCCGCGCAGCTACAGGGTGTTTCAAAAATGACTAGTATATTTGAAACGGCAATAAAAACTAAACGAGCAGCGATAGAAATACACCGTTTTTTGCAATATGCTTGGGACAACAGTACATTTTCAGGCGGACAAACTTTCGAAATTACAGTAGTTACAATTTTCAACAACAGATGGCGCTGCAAGTGATGTGAAAGATATAGAAGACAACGCAGTCTGTGGGTGCGCCATTCTGTACGTCGTCTTTCTGCTGTAAGCGTGTGCTGTTCACAGCGTGCAAGTGTGCTGTAGACAACATGGTTTATTCCTTAGAAAAGAGGATTTTTCTGGTGTTGGAATTCCACAGCCTAGAACACAGTGTTGTTGCAACAAGACGAAGTTTTCAACGGAGGTTTAATGTAACCAAAGGACCGAAAAGCGATACAATAAAGGATCTGTTTGAAAAATTTCAACGGACTGGGAAAGTGACGGATGAAGGTGCTGGAAAGGTAGGGCGACCGCGTACGGCAACCACAGAGGGCAACGCGCAGCTAGTTCAGCAGGTGATCCAACAGCGGCCTCGGGTTTCCGTTCGCCGTGTTGCAGCTGCGGTCCAAATGACGCCAACGTCCACGTATCGTCTCATGCGCCAGAGTTTACAACTCTATCCGTACAAAATTCAAACGCGGCAACCCCTCAGCGCCGCTACCATTGCTGCACGAGAGACATTCGCTAACGATATAGTGCACAGGATTGATGACGGCGATATGCATTTGTGCAGCATTTGGTTTACTGACGAAGCTTATTTTTACCTGGACGGCTTCGTCAATAAACAGAACTGGCGCATATGGGGAACCAAAAAGCCCCATGTTGCAGTCCCATCGTCCCTGCATCCTCAAAAAGTACTGGGCTGGGCCGCCATTTCTTCTAAAGGAATCATTGGCCCATTTTTCAGATCCGAAACGATTACTGCATCACGCTATCTGGACATTATTCGTGAATTTGTGGCGGTACAAACTGCCTTAGACGACACTGCGAACACCTCGTGGTTTATGCAAGATGGTGCCCGGCCACATCGCACGGCCGACGTCTTTAATTTCCTGAATGAATATTTCGATGATCGTGTCATTGCTTTGGGCTATCCGAAACATACAGGAGGCGGCGTGGATTGGCCTCCCTATTCGCCAGACATGAACCCCTGTGACTTCTTTCTGTGGGGACACTTGAAAGACCAGGTGTACCGCCAGAATCCAGAAACAATTGAACAGCTGAAGCAGTACATCTCATCTGCATGTGAAGCCATTCCGCCAGACACGTTGTCAAAGGTTTCGGGTAATTTCATTCAGAGACTACGCCATATTATTGCTACGCATGGTGGATATGTGGAAAATATCGTACTATAGAGTTTCCCAGACTGCAGCGCCATCTGTTGTTGAAAATTGTAACTACTGTAATTCGAAAGTTTGTCTGCCTGAAAATGTACTGTTGTCCCAAGCATATTGCAACAAACGGTGTATTTCTATCGCTGCTCGTTTAGTTTTTATTGCCGTTTCAAATATACCGGTCATTTTTGAAACACCCTGTAGCTCCCTCTCTTTCTGTGCACACGCTTCGACTCTGGTACGCTTTTGCAGAGTGTGATGTACCTTCCCGGAAGGAGCGGAGGTCGTCGGCCATGAGGTCGGTGCCCTCCGGCGCGAGCGCGGCGACGCAGAGGCGCCACACGGTGGGCAGCTGCAGCTGCTGGCAGTCCACGGGCAGCGGCAGCGACAGCCAGCCCGTCAGGCAGCACACCGGGTCCCAGCCGCGCAGCTCGTCCTCCGCGCTCCACGACAGTGCGCCCACCGCCAGCAGCGCCTTCGTCAGCAGCGGCGCCCACAGTGCCCCTGCGCAACGCCGGCTGTTCCCTCCAACAGCAGTGAACTACGGTACAGCTCAAAATTAACGTACGAGGGTGTTGTAATTCCGCTTTCTGATATTAGTCCGAATCAGGTGTCTTTTTTCCGTGGTTGTGTTCATAAATATGTCCAAGAAGAATCCATACAGTGTTAGCTATACCATATATTTAATATGCTGTCAACTGTCAAATACACTACTGGCCATTAAAATTGCTACACGAAGAAAAAATGCAGATGATAAACGGGTATCCATTGGACAAATATATTATATTGCAACTGACATGTGATTACATTTTCACGTAATTTGGGTGCATAGATACTGAGAAATCAGTACCCAGAACAACCACCTCTGGCCGTACTAACGACCTAGATACGCCTGGGCTTGGATGGCTTGTACAGGTAGAGCTGCCTATGCAGCTTCAACACGATACCACAGTTCATCAAGAGTAGTGCTGGGCAGGGCAGCAGTCGAACATTTTCTGTATCCAGAAAGGCCCGTACAGGACCTGCAACATGCCGTCGTGCATTATCCTGCTGAAATGTAGGGTTTCGCAGGGATCGAATGAAGGGTAGAGCTACGGGTCGTAACACATCAGTGCGAGCAAGAGGTGACCGACACGTGTAATCAATGGCACCCCATTCCATCACGCCGGGTGATAAGCCAGTATGGCGATGACCAATACACTCCTGCTCTTGCAACAGCAGGGTAAGGATGTGATTTTCTGCTGGGTTCCAGGGCACATAGGGATTCCTGGAAATGAACTTGCAGATGCGGCTGCCAAGGAGGCTTGCTCCATCCCACCTCCTGCTCGCTGTTCCGTCCCCCTGCAGGCCATTACGTCTTTCGTGACTCGGAAGGTCATGCGTTGGTGGGAGGCTCAGTGGCTGGACGTGAGGGATAATAAGTTGCGAGCGGTGAAGGATTCTGTCCGACCGTGGCTCACCTCCTTCCGACAACGACGCGCTGAGGAAGTAGCCCTTACACGGCTTAGAATAGGACATTGTCCTTTGACACATGGTTTTCTGTTACGTCGTGAGGAGCCACCAACGTGTCAGACATGTGGGATACAGTTGTCGATACGGCATATTTTAACTGAGTGTGTTTTATATGCGGGTTCGAGAGGGAAGATTTCAATTTCCCACCAGACCTACCCTCTCTTTTAACTAATAATGAGGCGAGTGTCGCTAGAGTTTTACGTTTTTGTGTGATGTCTAGCCTTCTTCCCAAAATATTGGGATTGAAGTCTTAATGTGCTGTCCAGTGGTTTGGTCACCCATTATTTGTAAGTGGTCACTTAGCCACCGTTACTTATTTTTCCCTGTTTGTACTGCTATTTTATTTTTAGTTTTATCTCCCTGTTTTGATGTGCTGTGTCCATTCTTGCAATTTGAACAATACCAATTCTCTCACGATTCGGCTCTGAATTGAACTTTTGGGAACGGGCGCTGATAACCTCGCTGTTGTGCGCCCTAAACCACTAATCATCACCAATACACACTTCCAATCTGCGTTCACCGCGATGACGCCAAACACGGATGCGACCATCATGAAGCTGTAACCACAACCTGGATTCATCCGAAAAAATGACGTTTTGCCATTCGTGCACCCACCTTCGTCGTAGAGTACACCATCGCAGGCGCTCCTGTCTGTGGTGTAGCGTCAAGGGTAACCACAGCCATGGTCTCCGAGCTGATAGTCCGTACTGCTGCAAATGTCGTCGAACTGTTCGTGCAGATGGTTGTTGTCTTGCAAACGTTCCCATCTGTTGACTCGGGGATCGAGACGTGGCTGCACGATCCGTTACAGCCATGCGGATAAGATGCCTGTCATCTCGACTGCTAGTGAAACGAGGCCGCCGGGATCCAGCACGGCGTTCCGTATTACCCTCCTGAACCCACCGATTCCATATTCTGCTAACAGTCATTAGATCTCGACCAACGCGAGCAGCAGTGTCGCGATACGATAAACCGCGATCGCGATAGGCTACAATCCGACCTTTATCAAAGTCGGAAACGTGATGGTACGCATTTCTCCCCCTTACACGAGGCATCACAACAACGTTTCACCAGGCAACGCCGGTCAACTGCTGTTTGTGTATGAGAAATCGATGGGAAACCTTCCTCATGTCATTACGTTGTAGGTGTCGCCACCGGCGCCAACCTTGTGTGAATGCTCTGAAAAGCTAATCGTTTGCATATCACAGCATCTTCTTCCTGTCGGTTAAATTTCCCGCCTGTAGCACGTCATCTTCGTGGTACAGCAATTTTAATGGCCAGTAGTGCAGAACGCTGGTGCCCGCTGACGGAGCCACAGCCTTGCACTTCCTTGTGCGATTGAAAATTACGTTCACACATGTCTTTCTTCAGGTCGACATTCACATTGTGAACAATCCTGGCTGTATAGGGGATCTTGCAGTGTTTCCCAACCAAATCGCTGAAGTGCAGCCTTCGTCCAATTGTCAGGAACACTCATTTACAATAACTTGCTAACATCCATAAAAAGTTCAAGTACTAATAGAGCTCTGTTTAGGAGAAGCCTAAAGAATGTGTTGGTGGCCAACTTCTTCTACTCCACTGATGAATTTCTTAGTAGAAACAACTGATGCATGTGTGCATTAATAATAACATAAAATAATGTGAACATTACCGCTGTAATGCAACCATTATAAATAAATGTTGTAAAATGATACGTCTATACAGTGTTTATTAGCCCATAAATGAAAATAGGTCCAAAACATTTTGACTCCTTGTACATACATGACGATCATTCCATTTAAGATCAGTGGAAGATACATTAGCAGTGTTCTCATTGTATATATTTATTGAATACTCTTGTTTTCTGGCATGTTCTACGTCCCGGAGAATCTCCTCACTAGGGATCAATTGGAACGAAAAGTACATCTAATCTAATCCAATCCAGCAGTGGAAACATCCCATTTCCCCGCTGAAGAAATTCAAAGCTCTTCACACAAGCTCTAGTAAGGTCAAGAAAGCTGCATTTTTTTTAAAGTCGTCAGTGTTCTGGTTGATTTGATATGGTCTGCCACGAATTCCTCTTCTGCAAACCCTTCTCATTCGAGAGTAGTGCTTGCACCCTACACCCTCCATTATTTGCTAGATGCAGTCCAATCTCTGTCTTGCCCTACATTTGTACCCTCTACAGCTCCCTCTAGTACCATGGACGTTATTCCTTGGTGTCTTAACACACGTCATATCGTCCGGTTGCTTCTTCTTATCACTGTTTTCCGTATGTTCCTTTCTTCACTGATTCTGCGAAAAATCTCCTCATTCCTGACCTTATCACTCCACCTTATTTTCAACATTCTTATGTAACACCACGTCTCAAACGCTTTGATTCTCTTCTGTTCCGGTTTCTCCATCGTCCATGACGCTACCTTACACTGTTGTGCTCCAACGGCAAGTTCTCTGCAATTTCTTCGTCAAATTAGGGCCTATGTTTAATACCAGTAGACTTCTCTTGGCCTGGGATGTCTTCATTGCATACAGCTGTGATTAAACATTTGCTTCATGATTTGTTATGTAGTTCAACCATTTATAACAATTTGTAAAATTAAACATAAAAAAGGCAAACCTCCTAAAACACTTAGACTATACTTCTTCCATCACATCACATGACTTACTCGCAGTTCCTGATCTTAACCACTGGGTCATCTAAGGTTAAGGAAGTTATATTCACCAGGAAGACCTTTTGTGCAATTCTACGTCTATGACCTGTTCTACCATTAGGAGAAAGTGCAGAAAAGTAGCCACTTTAACGGCAACTGCATTTGCACCATACCATTATAGTTGATAGAAGTTTGCTGCTTATACATTCTGAATCTACATATTGTAAGGTATCTCATTAAATGTTTTTAAGCAAAAAAATAATGTGTAAGAACTATATGCATTTATCTGGAGGCGTACATAATGATCAATTTTCCCTGTCTAAGGGGGTAATGTGGCCAATACCATCTAAACAGAATCCCATGTTTGTTGTTGTTGTTCTGCTTTCTGGACATATTTTCTAGACATCTTAAGCCCTGCTATCTGAAACAATGCCAAGCAGCTGTAGCAGACCACTGTAATCGGATTTTTGCATTAGGACAAATAGAACAGATGCGGTTTTAAGTAATTCAGATTAATTAATCTGTAGCAGCACAGGAATGAGTGGGAGTGCCTGAGGATGCACAGCTCTTCAGAGTCATGAGACCCTTCAAAACCCTTGTCTCTTTCCCCAGTCCGGGAATCCTTGCGATAGAGCTTATTGCCCCGTAGTACAGGAGTGTACACGCTTTGAAATGCAAACATAAGCCCTGGGGGCGTTCCTGTGCTAGGAGTTTCAGTTCCTCCTAATGTATCCTGAACCCATTAATGTTCCACTGTAGTGTGGGAGCCATCTGTCACGGGGGTAGCACTTTCACTCTGACTTCCTGCCAGAAATTGGGGTCTGCAATCGATGGAAGCTCCTTCTTGGGACAAGGTGAGAGCCGCAGTCTGACGTCAAGGTCCATCGGCTCTGTAGAAGATTCGAGAAAGACCTCGAAATCATTGGACTGTTTCCTTTCCGTCACCATCATCAGTGGTTGAATCTCTGTCTTCGACTTTGATTTTTTTGTGCCTGGGGAGGGTTTGGAGCCACAACCGTGGAAGCGGAACGCAGTGCTGGACGTTGGACGAGAGAGTACCTGAGGGACAGAAAGCTCCTCAACGTCGGCAGTTGCTGCCTTTTCTGATTTTCTGGGTGGAGGTTTGGGTTTTGAAATAACTGCAGCAGCACAAGTGCCTCCAAAAATACAGGTACTAATATTGACACTAGCACCTCCGTTTGTATAGCAGCATCGGCTTTCTGAACAGGCTTTTTAAGAGCTGAGGCAAAGGAGGGAGCAAACTTCAGTGGCAGCATTGATTTATACAACTTTTCGGCCTCACCATATGGGATACACATCGTAGTTTTAAGCTCTTGTATCTTCCTTTCTTGGAGATATGTTCCACAGTCCTTAGTCCAGTCAGGGTGAGCCCCAGCGCAATTCACACATTTCAGAGGAGATGAACAAGCGAATATTTCATGGGTGGCCTTATCACATTGACCACAAGTAGCTTCTCCTTTAGACCCAAGAGTGGTATGCCCAAAGCGCTGACATTTGAAACAGCACATTAGGGTGGGGACATAAGGCCGCACTCTTAAGCGAATGAAACCTGTCTTGATATGCTCTGGAAGTTTTGTGCTTCTGAACATCAGAATAAAGCGGTCGTATTTTACAAGATCCCCATTCACCCTCTTCGTAATATTTTACACGTTGACTATGCCTTCTTGAGCCTATTCATCTTTCTTTTCCACATTGGAAATGTCCACCAGATCCCTGCATGTCACAACATCTTAGGTATAATTCAATGTCCAGCAGATCCCTGCATGTCACAACATCTTAGCTGTAATTCAAAGTGCTGTGGAGCTCAGTTTCAGTGGCTTTCTGCAGGTCTGTCGCTTGTTGGGAACTAGAGGTTTCGACCAACAATGTCCCACTGTGCAACCGTTTCACAGATTTTAATGTACCTGCAATGCCCTCTAAACCTTTCTGAATATAGAAAGGCGCAACTTTCTCAAAAGTGCTCTCTTTTCTTTTAACAATAAAAAACACATTCTGACCAGCAGCATGAGTTCCGTACACTGAAGAATTCTTTGTAATCCTTGAGCCTGGAGACTGGCTGCAAGAGCCCTCTTGTTTGATGGTATATTTGTATCTACCAGAGGCCCACGCTTTCCAGTGAGAGGGGAGAGAATTTAGAGGGTTCCATTCCGGTCCCACGAGCAGCTGGGGAAATAAAAGTTCACCTAGATAGAGCCCTGCGTATCTAGATAAGCCTTATACAACTTAGGTGCGGCACGCTCTCCAGGAGTTGCCTGCTAACAACTGTTCCAACTCAACCGCCAAGCTTCTCATCAGCGCATTGCACACCTGGAGACTGGCGTTTTTTAAAGAGATATTTACCAACTTCGCGATCTGGGTGGTCAAGCCAAGATCCCCGTTCCGTGTGACACACATCGTTCTACCGCCGCCCCACACAGTGGTCGCTAAAACATGCATAGAGTCTGTGGCGACAGGGGACTGGCGGCACTTACCAACCCCCAGCGCAGGAAACCCGTGATCGCCAAGCCTGTAACCAGCCTGCAACCAGTATTCACCTCAGCACACTTCCTAAATGATGCCAAAGTGGTAACCACTCCATGTGGACCACGATCAGAAACTACGAGGTAACCTGAGAACGACTTATGACTAATAACAAAGACCAATTAGGACAAAAAATAGCTCTGAGCACTATGGGACTTAACTTCTGAGGTCATCAGTCCCCTAGAAAGTAGAACTACTTAAAGCTAACTAACCTAAGGATATCACACACATCCATGCCCGAGGCAGGATTCGAACCTGCGACCGTAGCAGTCGCGCGGTTCCAGACTGTAGCGCCTAGAACCGCTCGGCCACCTCGGCCGGCAACGAACATCTACTGCTGCAAAGAAGTTACCTACCACAAGGTGAAGGTATAAACCTCAAGAAGAAAACCTACAATTATAGAAGTTGTTCTTCTTCAGAAAGATATCAAAACACGACACTCGTGGAAGTGAACAGTGATGGAAAACATGTGGCATGCCAATGAAATAAAATAAGATGAGTCATTCTCCAGCAGTGGATGGAACGAAGTCCTGTTAACCAATCGCCAGCCGTGTGGCCGAGCGGTTCTGGGCGCTTCAGTCTAGAACCGCGCGACCGCTACGTCGCAGGTTCGAATCCTGCCTCGGGCACGGATGTGTGATTTCCTTAGGTTAGTTAGGTTTAAGTAGTTCTAAGTTCTAGGGGACTGATGACCACAGATGTTAAGTCCCATAGTGCTCAGAGCCATCTTTTTGTTGACCAATCCAGCTGCTCATTCCCCATGAGACAGGCCAGGCCAGGAGAATGTCGCGGAATAAGAGACTCTTATACCATCTGTTGGCGTCTTATATAAAACTGTAAACTGTGCTGTCCTCTGCAATACGTGTGTCATGTAATGATAACTGTAAATGGATGCACATGAAATTTATTCGCAGTTGCGAATATGAACAACCATCAGCTGTATAACAGAATGACGACGGTGAAAATTTGTTCTGGACCGAGACTCGAACCCGGCTTTTCCACTTATTGCGAGTGGTCGCCTGACTATCAGGCTATCCAAGCACCTCTCATGTTCAGACCCAAATTTCCATGTGTCTCAACCATGTGCCTACAAACTGTACCCGTACATTTGTTATGTACATTCCCGTACAGCGGAGTTTGAATCCGAGTCCAGCACAAATTTTCATTGTCGTCAATCCGTTATGCAGCTGATGGTTGTTCATATTCACAAATGCGAATACATTTTGTGTACTTCATACCGGCTGTAGTTGCCGCAGTGCCTGTTCTTTGGACATGTATTCATGTCCAAAGGAAAACTGAATCATCATCTGGCATAACATAGGCACTGCAATATTGTAAATGGATGTTGTGCATAAACGTGTGTACTGAGGTTTACTGTGTCGAAGTCCTTTAATAGTTGTAAGTAGCAACATTACATGTCACTACTTCTGATCATCCTCTGCCAACGGCCTTGCCGCAGTGGTAGCACCGGTTCCAGTTGCATTGCAGAAGTTAAGTGCTGTCAGGCTTGGCTAGCACTTTGAAGGGTGACTGTCCAGTCCGTCGAGCGCTGTTGGCAAACTGTGTCCATTGGGCCCTTAAGAGGCAAACTGAGGAGCTACTTGTCCGAAAAGTAGCGGCTCCGGCCACGAAACTTGACAATGGCCGGGAGAGCGATCTGCTGACCACACGCTCCTCCATATCCGTATCCAGTGAAGCCTATCGGCTGAGGATGAATATCATTGGGTTTTCTGAGACGTGTCCGAACAGAGTTTAGTTTTAGTTTAGTTCTGATCATCATTTGCACATGTGTTAATTCTGGAATCGGTGAATCCTTGGTGGCATTCACTGGAATCGCAGTATTCACTTCTGTGCAGGCGCCTAGCTAGTCTCAGTTACTGGAAATAAATTCATTAATATTTTACAGATAATTTCAATTTTCTCTCTCATTGAAAGCTGCAACCCACCACCAGTGCGAGTTTCCCACAGTATGTGTGTGACTGTAGAACTATGGTTTGCGGAGACTCCTTCATTTCGTGTGCTCCAATGAAGCAACCAGTCATATGTGTTTCTAGGTGTCCAATAAGAGCCGGCCGCGGTGGTCTCGCGGTTCTAGGCGCGCAGTCCGGAACCGCGCGACTGCTACGGTCGCAGGTTCGAATCCTGCCTCGGGCATGGATGTGTGTGATGTCCTTCGGTTAGTTAGGTTTAAGTAGTTCTAAGTTCTAGGGGACTGATGACCACAGCTGTTAAGTCCCATAGTGCTCAGAGCCATTTGAACCATTTGTCCAATAAGAGGTGTGAAAAAGGATTCACTTGTTAGAAGCTGGCCACGTCTCAGAGGACAGAACACAGCCTAGTTTCCCTCTTGGTTTCCAGCTATCCAACAGATCACATTGCTTTAGGCTCTCTCCCTCTGTCTCTGTTATTCAAGACTAACCACCCGCTAAATCGAACGTGAATCACTTTTTCTCACGCTTCCTATTACCTTTATTTTATTCGATCACCTAGACTGGCGATTGGTGCATACCCCCATCTCAGGTCAATCCATCTGTAACCCAAAGTTTCAGAATTCACCCAAGAGACATTTCACTTATCTCGTTTGTTTTAAAAACCTCCCTTCTGATGCCCATCCCATCCAGGTCACTTCTCATCTGTGCTTTTCAGCATCATCACGTACAACAGAGTTTCGTCTTACAGTGTGCTTTGGCACCATTAAACTTTAAGTTTGTTAATTTGATCGTGGCTGCAAGTGTACTCCATCGTTCACCTGAAAGTAAAGCTTATCTTGCAGACTTGACTTGGAATTCATTTCTCGTCTGCTGTTAACAAGTCCGTTTGACAAGTGCTTGTAGTTTAATTGCGACAAGATTTGTTGATGTTTTCAGTACGAAACTGGAGTGTGATGGACATCGATGGAGTGTTAACAAGATGTCATCTGAGTCCATACCGTGGTCACAGTTAATTCACTACAGTTGCTATCTCATTACACTTTTTCTTCTTGTCCAGTTGTTGATCAATTACCAGAGAGTGGCATCAGTTTCTTATTTAGGAAAGATGATGGTCAGAGACGATAACCACCTTCTAGAATTTCTGGGTCGTGAGATTCTCTTCTTCGACGCTCAATTCTCACGCCTGTGTTGCTCTGTAGCGTTAGACTGAAGAGTAAATAAGATGGTGGGCGGAAGATGATTCTCAGTATTAGAGGCAGTGGACTTAATTAATACACCATCCAATGTACAGAAACCAGATGGCAGTTATAAGAGTCGAGGGCCGTGAAACGGAAGCAGTGGTTGGGAAAGGAGTGAGACAGGGTTGTAGCCTCTCCCTGATGTTACTCAATCTGTATATTGAGCAAGCAGAAAAGGAAACAAAAGAAAAATTCGGAGTAGGTATTAAAATTCATGGAGAAGAAGTAAAAACTTTGAGGTTCGCCGATGAGATTGTAATTCTGTCAGAGACAGCAAAGGACTTGGAAGAGCAGTTGAACGGAAAGGACAGTGTCTTGAAAGGAGGATATAAGATGAACATCAACAAAAGCAAAACGAGGATAATGGAATGTAGTCAAATTAAATCGGGTGATGCTGAGGGGATTAGATTAGGAAATGAGACACATAAAGTAGTAAAGGAGTTTTGCTATTTAGGGAGTAAAATAACTGATGATGGTCGAAGTAGAGAGGATATAAAATGTAGACTGGCAATGGCAAGGAAAGCGTTTCTGAAGAAGAGAAATTTGTTAACATCGAGTATAGATTTAAGTGTCAGGAAGTCGTTTCTGAAAGTATTTGTATGGAGTGTAGCCAAGTATGGAAGTGAAACATGGACGACAACCAGTTTGGACAAGAAGAGAATAGAAGCTTTCGAAATGTGGTGCTACGGAAGAATGCTGAAGATAAGGTGGATAGATCACGTAACTAATGAGGAGGTATTGAATAGGATTGGGGAGAAGAGAAGTTTGTGGCACAACTTGACTAGAAGAAGGGATCGGTTGGTAGGACATGTTCTGAGGCATCAAGGGATCACAAATTTAGCACTGGAGGGCAGCGTGGAGGGTAAAAATCGTAGAGGGAGACGAAGAGATCAATACACTAAGCAGATTCAGAAGGATGTAGGTTGCAGTAGGTACTGGGAGATGAAGAAGCTTGCGCAGGATAGAGTAGCATGGAGAGCTGCATCAAACCAGTCTCAGGACTGAAGACCACAACAACACCATCCAATGGCGTAGTTCTGCTGCATTTATCAGTTACGTACGGATGGTGTTGTGTCTTGAACACTTAGCGTTATTTTTTGTGTTAGAGCAAGTAAGGCGTGCGTTTCTTGCCGCTTTAATTTTCATTATGAATGACATAAAGCGAATACAGGAAATATTACACGAACAAGGGGAGTTATAGCATTCCAAATACACTGCTGTACATTAAGGCTGCAACACTGGGAACGACAGTAAATAGCAAAATACGAGTACTAGTTATTGTGCAAAGTACGGTAGAAAGAATGCGAGTAAATTTGCAGGTTATTTTGGGTACACAGGGTATGAAATTTAGTGCACACACAGCTGCGTCGCCGGCCAGTGTGGCCGAGCGGTTCTAGGCGCTACAGTCTGGAACCGCGCGACCGCTACGGTCGCAGGTTCGAATCCTGCCTCGGGCATGGATGTGTGTGCTGTCCTTAGGTTAGTTAGGTTTAAGAAGTTCTAAGTTCTAGGGGACTGGTGACCTCAGAAGTTAAGTCCCATAGTGCTCAGAGCCATTTGAACTTTTTTTTTTTTTTTTTGCGGTCTGTATTACACTGGTACTAGTACAAGGTGCAGAGAGTGCAGCAACTGAACCCTCATGATACGCAGCAATGTTCTGAATTTGCTCTTCGGTTTCTGGCACGGATCAAAGTTGATGACATGTGCCCGGCATTCTAAGGAGTGACCAGGCACATTTTATAGTACAGGGTTCAGTGAAAACACACAACTCCGAATTTGGAGAACTGTTAAGCCGCGTGTTGTGCACGAAGAGCCATTACACTCGCCATGTGAGAGTGCGTGGTGTGGATACATGAGAACTCTTATTCTCGGTCCGTTCTTCTTTGAAGAGAATACGCCCATAGGGTCTGTCAGGCATACCGAGACATCTGCCCGTTATCGAGACCTCCTCGTACAGTATGTGATTCCCGATTTAGAAGAGGGATACGGTGTGGAAACCACTGTTTTCATACAAGACGGGCACCACCTCACGTCGTTCGCCCAGTGAAACATCTGTTTAATGCAATCTTCCATGAACGTGTTATCTCCAGGGATTTTCCAAATGCATGGCCTGCAATGTCACCTGACCTGCATCTATGTGGCTTTGGCTCTGGGGATATCTAAAAGAACGCGTTTACCAGGGACTCGTTCAGTCTCTATCTAACCTGAACGCCATTATACAGGAATATGTTGCTCAACTGTTGACTACGTCACTTTATGGCAGCATCTCTCGACATCTCCGGTGCTTAAACAGAACAAATTGTGTAAGCGTTAGTTAATAATAAAATCATCATTATGCCTTTAATACATTTTTCACTTTTTCTGCCCAAATTCCGCTCCTAATTGATTACATATGGAAACATTTCGATACGTCGTTCTTGCGATCACAGCGCCAGATTTGCACCTGGTAGCCAAAATTGGAACTATTGCTTTCCAGCGCAAATTGGTTCTGCATTAACACTTATCTACCAAGTTCCGCTGTCATATGATAATTACAGGTCACGCTGGACCTGCACTTTAATTTTAGCCACCCGGGATCTTCATTAAAAAAGTAGTCAACGTATGAAACGATGAAGAACACCCGCCGTTACAGTGACTCAGATTGAAGTTTTCTTCCTGGTAGATGACGATGTTAAACCGCTTTCTACCTCAAATATATCTAGAAGATGTTTTATTTACCTTGGCATATAATCTTTTAAAATTTTTAAAGCAAAGCTATTATTAATACTTCTACCACAAGTCTATCCGCAACCTTCACACTCGGAGCGAAACAAATGCTGTTGCATATCAAAATGTAAAGACGTGGCTTACCAGTGACGTCCCCCGGCAGCAGGGTTTGTCCATCCTCATCGACAGGAAGACGGTCGTCAACTGCTATACTGCGCCACGTGCCCATATACCACAGGCGGACCACATATTTCCCTGCAGGATTCACCACGGGCTTATGGGCAGCACCTTTCCCTGCCTACAAAAGATGACCAGAAATTAGTAATTTTATCCTGTTGCGGCTATTCCAAAAATATGATATCAGATACATCATTTTAGTTGACGATTTTGAGACGGATTAAAACAAAGTCCACATTAGGAATCTAACAGGAAACGCTTCTTCCTGCTCAATGTGCAGAACAGTGCCTTCAGCTTAATGTGCATTGCATCAGACACTATAGGCTCTCCAAATGGAGTAAAGTAAAACGTCACTATCTCCTTGTTCCTCTCCAATCACAGTTATTTCCTGTTCTGAAGGAGCAAGTCTCAAATCTGCGAATGATTTCCCTGACGTTCATTTCCTCCTGTGGTCTGTCGGAGTCGACGTTTGGATACATCCTTGGCAACCTCCCACATAGTCCATGGCCGATGGTGCTTTGTACCTCAGCTGTTTCCTCCCCTGTTCCACTTGCAAATGAAGCAATGGAAAAATAATTTTCTGTGTGCCTATTTATGAGCCCTTATTTCTTGGTTTCTTCTTGCAATCGCTTAGTGAGATGTATATTGTATTGCATCGTATGGAGCTGGGGACCCAAAAACGACGGAGAGGCTTCGTGCCGCCGTAACCCACAGTGGTACACAACCCCACACCGGTTCGGCCCCCAGAACGGGTCGCACTAGTGTTCTTTATGCCGTCTCCTTTATGGATGAGCTACACTTTCCCCAAAGTCTCCCAGTAAAAGCATTCGTCTTCCCTACTACCAACCTGACGTGCTCATTCCATGTCATATCGCTTGGCAACATTACGCCTAGGTATTTAATCGAAGTGACTGTGTCAAGGTGCACCCTTCTAATGCTGTATTCCAACATTACAAAATTGTTTTTCCTGTGCATCTGCACTGTCTTTCATTTTTCTATATTTAAAACAAGCTCCCATTCATCACACCTACTAGAAATTTTGTCGAAGTTATCTTGTATATTCCTACAGTCACTCAACGACCACATCTTACTGTACATCACAGCGTCGTCAGCAAACAGCCGTAAATTTCTCATCACCCTAGCCGTCAGGTCATTTATGTATGCAGAATAAAAGCGGCCCTACCATACTTCTCTGGGGCACTCCTAATGATACTCTTGTCTCCGATGAACACTCGCCGTCGAGAACCATGTGCTTCGGTTCTATTGCTTAAAAAGGCTTCGAGCCTCTCACAATCTGCCTTTCTCAACAGTCTGCAATGACGCACAGTGTCAAACACTTTCTGGAAATCTAGGAATACATCTGAGTTGAAAACTTTGGGAAAAATAAAACGAACAATACTGTTTATACCTAATTTTAAAAGGATGTAGTAAATGGATAAGAGTACGCACAATCAATCCAAACCAAGGTTAAATTAATTCTGAATCAAATGAAAATAATACGTCTGTTCAAGGAACGCTAGTCAGGTAATACAATCCGCAGAATGATGGAGTCGACAACCCCAGATAGCAAGGCATACTACAATTTAAAAAACGCCCAGAAAACTGATGGGGTCTAAAATTCAAAGTTTGAAAATGTAGAATTAAAACGAAGGTAATTAATAAAACAGGAATATAATTAAAACCACCTCTGGGAGGGCAACATAATGCAGAAAAGATTCGCGTGGCAGCAGCATACGGTAGTATGCAGGCAGAAAAACGCATCAGATAAAAACCACACTAAAATAGGAAACCTAAGATAAAAATAACGCATTCAAAGCCATTAAAGACAGCTTCGAAGGAAAATAGATATAGGTAAACAAACTAACCAAAAGACGCTGTAAATGGAAAAAGGGTGATATTAAGGAACTTAACCAGAATATGGAAATCAGTAGTCACGTAGGCGGAACAAATACAGGCGAGAGCCGGTGGAACACTGAACGCGCGGGGGCAAGAAACTGACGGCAAAGAACAGCGAACGCAGGCTAGGTAATAAACGACACCACAGCAGCGTGTCAGAAACAATAAATGCTACGAATGAACGGGACAGAGAAACTTGGGTGGGAACCATACATTGCTTATTAATACAAAGGTAGCAGAGCATAACCAAACCTGGAACACGATATAATCGTGATAGGAAAAAAAGACATTAAATACAGATAACACTCATCGGATTATAATTCTGATGAAAACTTTTAGTTGAAGAAGGTGGGAGAAAAAGTATTCAAATGTGTATGAATTCCTAAGGGACCAAAGTGCTGAGGTCATTGGTCCCTACACTTACACACTACTTAAACTAACTCAACCTAACTTACGCTAAGAACAACACACACACCCATGCCTCAGGGAGGTCTCGAACCTCCGGCGGGAGGGGCCGCGCAATCCGTGACATGACACCTCAAACCGAGCGGCCACTCCTCGCTGCCAGGTGGGAGATGTAAAGGGGATCTCAAGAAGAGGCAGGGGAGGGGTAGAGGTGAAGAAAAGTAAAAGGAAAGACTGGATAACAGGGAAAGAGAGGTGAACTAAATGAAGGTGGGCGGAAAACAGAAAGACAAAAGAAATGGGATGAAAATAAGTAATATAAAAGCATAGTATTGTAATAGCAAAAATATGAACAAAACTAACCCTATTTAGGCATTCGTAATTTCCAAGAGGATTCACTTTGACCAGTTAATGTGTGTTGTGGAAGACGATTCCCACAACACGTTAATTATGAGGGGCATTCAATAAATAATGCAAACCCGCCAGGTTAACCGAGAGCGCTAACGCGCTGCTTCCTGGACTCGGGTAGGCGTGCTGGCCCCCGATCGAATCCGCCCGGCGGATTAACGACGAGGGCCGGTGTGCCGGCCAGCCTGGATGTGGTTCTTAGACGGTTTTCCACATCCCCCTAGGTGAATACCGGGCTCGTCCCCATGTTCCGCCTCAGTTACATGGCTCGCAGACATCTGAACACTTTCACACTATTCCATAGATTACACTAGTCACAGACGGTTGGAGTACACTAATTCCTTCCCGGGGGGGGGGGGGGGGGGGGGGGGGTATGGGGTGGTGACAGGATGGGCATCTGGCCACCCCTTAACTAACATTGCCACATCCACTTAACCATGCCGACCCTTCATCTCCATGGGAAAACATGCACAAGGAAAAGAAAGAAAGAAAAGAATTCAATAAATAATGCAACACATTTTTTTCTGACAGCAGGTTGATTTTATCCAGGATTCCAATAACCATAGAATTCCCCTCTCTTTAGGCTACAAAAAGCCCTATGTTTCAATATAATCTCCGTTCAGTGCGACTGCCTTATGCCCCAGTGCGTACGGTTTTGAACTTTTTCTTCGGAGGAGAGAAGAAGTGGCGCCACTCCATGGATTGACGGTTTGTTACCAGTTAGAAGTGATCAACCCATGTTTCATAGACACACCTTTGAGTATCCAGCTGGTGGACAGTGTGTCAGCACTACCAGTAGACGTCCAGTTGAGCAGTGAGGTGTTTGCTTGTGTTCCGTCCATCACCTCGAGTGAGACTGTCTGCACTCTCCAACATCGTAAGAGTCACAGCTGTTTGCAACCGGCCGGCACGCGGGACGCCAGACAGGTTTGACCTACGTTGTTGCTATGATGACAGACGTCTCGCCCAATGATTCACCGTGCTTTCGTTCACTGCCAGGTCTCCTTAGACATTCTGCAGGCGCCTATGAATATGCCTCATCATCACCTGACTTATTTCAATTACATTCCACTATCCTAGTTTTGCATTAGTTATGTTCAAATTATATCCCCATTTCAAGACACTGTCCATTCTGTTCAGCTGCTCTTCTAAGTCCTTTGCTCTCTCTGACAGCTAATCTCAAAGTTTTTATTTCTTCTCACTGGATTTTAATTTCTACTCCAAAATTTTCTTTTGTTTCCTTTTTCAATACTTCACTGTATACATAGTTCATTTTTTGTTTTCGTTTCTAACACAAGATAAATAAAATTAATACCCAGGCAATGCTGGGTTTGTCAGCTACTGCTGTATAATTAGTTAGAATGAGTTAATTGTCATGCACTTACCTGTTATAGTGAATGCACAGTAAATGATTAAAGTTTCATTTTCAGAAATGTAATTATGTAATTTTTTTAGAGTTTGAGCTTTGGACAGTTCTGTTATTTTAGTGTCAGAAGTTTGCTTGCATATTCATGTTTACAAACTTGTTGCGGGACTCTCTTAATGGAACTGGTCAGGCTCCTGTTTCTATCATGTATTGAAGAGTATGATACACTACACTGATGACACAATCACACTGAATCAAAATTGTAATACTGTATTTATTGTAAATTGGAAGACATAGCCTTATATTCTTTAAACAGAAATAAAACATTAAATTAACATGGGATTTATCTTTTGAAAACATCATTATTTTTCATAATTGCAATTTAATTTGATATTTTGTTCACATCTGAAATGATTAATGTCATTCTATAATTTATTCTGAATAACAATTTGATAATATTTGTAAAATAACTATAAGTGTATTGATGTCTTTTAATATAAAGAATCAATCTTTTGTAAGACCACTGAGCTGCAACTGTTGGAATTATCTTTGTTCTTCTTTGTGGTAGTAGTTGTTATTATGAACTTGGCATGAGAAATAATTACAGAGAAATTGGTATGAAGTTGTTCTGTTCAAATGAATGGAATGTACAAGAATGCAGACAGAATTTGTAATATTATACTGAAAAATGACACAGTGAAAATAAAAGGAATGATGAAGTAA
This sequence comes from Schistocerca americana, assembly GCF_021461395.2. NCBI lineage: Eukaryota > Metazoa > Arthropoda > Insecta > Orthoptera > Acrididae > Schistocerca > Schistocerca americana. The sequence goes on along the minus strand of NC_060122.1, from coordinate 786,387,263 downwards.
TTTAATCATAAAGTGTCCAAATTGTTAAACATAAATGAACCTAGCCATCTCACCTAGATAAAAGTATTGTTTTCAGTGATCCATGTTTTCAACAAGCTATAACATATATAAAAAACGGCTATAAGAACAAGATATGTACATTTTATTTTAATTATTAGTTTGATCCTCCTCCTCATCCAAAAAGTCTGCACAGACTTTGTGTTATGACAGATAAAAAAGTGTACATTAACAATAATTAGTTTTTAGAAGTAACTGGAGGCAGTTTCATAGTAATGGGACTGTTCCCACAATTTGAGATCTCGTAACAGCCTCTGTTGCTGGCTAAGCCACAGTGTCCATGGTAAAGCACAGCTGGTGAGGCATGCTGGCAAGTGTTGCCTATAGCTAGCCAGCAGTAGGAAATGTGGAGGATGCTACATGTGTCTCCAGAGCTTGCAGGCACAGCATGGTTCCCAGGCTACTGTTTCTCTTGCTGTCTTCAGCCTCCAATGAGACAACATGCATCTTTTTGTGATTTGGCTAGAATGACTGCTCCACTTTGCTGGTAGTCTGAACAGCTTCTCTAGGCATGTCTTATGTCCCCCATATCATGAATTACACATGTTTTCCATTTAGCAAATCATCCTGTTCTTTCTTACAAATACCCTTTGGATACCCACTCCTAAATCCTTCCCTTGCCAACCTGAACATACGCTTTCAAACTTCGTCTATTAAATTTTTCTACTTATTGGTAGTCTTCATCTGGGTTACAAGCAAACAGGACAGTGTCATCCATAAAATATAGATGATTCAGATATGTTCCATTAACACATCTTTCATTTTTTTATTTTCCCACTTTAAGGGTCTGAAAACTTTCTCTATAATCCCTGATTACTCTTTCAATCCTGAATTTCTCACTGTCCATTTAAATGGGTTACTGAAAACCAGTAACTTTTCTGTCTATGTCGGTGTTCCAACCCACTTATCAGTCAACTAGGCACAGCACATTTCCTAAAAGACTGAAATGTGTCATGGTATTACGCATTTATAAAAGCACAAATATGCAAGTAACATTAAATTATGTGCCCATTTCTCTCCTATCCATCCTCATAAAATACTGAGATTGTAGCTTCTAACAGAATACTGAACCTCTTTCATAAACAATGTGACTTAATTTCTGTAAAAAATTCTATTTCTGTAAAGAATTGTCAACAGAGAAAACAACACATAATCTCACAAATTCAGTTCTGCCATAGCTAAATGAGAAAAGTTACCCCAGTAGCACTTCAATGGCTATGTCAAAGCCTTCAGTTGTTTAAATCATACAATTCTACTAGGGAAACTAAAATCTTTAGGCATTGAAGATACGCTGCTTGTAAGCAAGGCATTATATCTTAGCAACAGAAAAAAGAGAGTCTCAATATCAAATGATAACGCAGGAATAAACCTCATTTTGGGGTGGGGAAATATGAAATGTAGTGTTCCACAGGGTTTGATATTTGCCCCACTCCTATTCTTCACCTACACAAATGATTTACTGAAAATGTTGAAGGAGTCATCAAAAACTGTGATGTTAACATCACAAGGACACTGATAAAGACCACAAGCCCCCCCCCCCCCCCTAGGAGCGTTTCTGCTTTCATCTGGGATGTCTGAACTCATGCGAAAGAGGGCCCTTTCAGAAGTTAAGGGGATAAGTACTTCCTCATGGAGCACCCGATTCACAGGAAAAAATGTTTCAGATGGAGCAAAACATAAGCACTCACCCAATCCTAGGTGTGACATGATCCATGCTGAGTTGCACACACATGATATGATATGTCATGAACAGTGCCTCAGGGACACCACACAACCTCCCTGAGTAATTGGCCTGGATTTTTTTTTTTGTAATCCACACATTCCTTGGCAGATTTACAGTCCTGCTGGCAGTTATCTGTAAACAGTTACCTTACAGGGACTAAATCTGGTCTGAATCATCTGCCAGAGTGCACTGTGGGAAGTAATTATTGAGGAATACTTTCAGCATCACATGTGCTTACCTAGTATACTCACCATCCTCCCTACTTAGTGTGCCTCCTGGATTTTTGTGTGTAGTCTAGTGAATCTTCACTAAATTTTGCAAAGTCTCACTCTGGCAGCTATACCTTCCATCTCTTCATAGAATACCTTCGAGTCCAGTTGTTTTGCTTCTTAACAGCAAAATGTATTCAACAAGGGTCTCTCAAAAATTTGGCCACCATCCTTTCCATCCTGCTTTCTTTGCAATTCCAGATTGTTGTCCCACCAAGCTAAATTCCTATTGTGCACTTCCTGATGACTGAACAGTTTTCTAAGTATGAGACTGTGATGGCACGCATTACTTCATCTACCATTTCTTTCAAGTCTGCTGGATTTCTCATGGAAGTTTTAACTTCAGATAAACATATGTCTAGCTCTTTCCTATATGAATTTCAGTCTGTCCTTCTAGGATTTCTGTAGGCCATGGTCTGTTTGGCGTACACTTCCACCTTAAACTTAATATACATATATCAGAGAAGGATGGTTTCATTGCCACATCCATTGCCTGATGTAACTACCCATTAAGATGGTCTCAAAAGTTACGTCAGTTACTTCTTCCCTTTATGAAGATGGGTTCCTTATCCCTGTTCAAGTTCTCTAGCTTGCTCTGTAATAGATATTTCAGTTGGTACACGCCTAAATTGTTAATGTCACCATTTCCCCACGCCAAGTTGTAGGGACTGGCATCACAACCAATCAGAAATTGTTCATCCAGCTAAAAGCAGTTGTCTATCAGTCTCCTCACTTTCTGGGATGGAGGAACACTGTCATCATAAGAAAGATGTGCTGAGGCCAACACCACTTCTCTTGTGCTCCCTTACACTTTTTCATTCTAATGGTTACAAAGGCCCAGTGACAGAATGTTGTCATTGGTATGAATAAAATACCATTTTTAACATAAATGCATGTTTGGGAGGCAGCACTAGCTTCCTCCTGTAAATGAACTTACATCCAGTTCCTCCAAGGTCTGATATGACTTTTACTGAGTGGAGTTCTTGGATCATGGCCACAACCATCTATTTTATTCCCAGAAGGTGACTCAAGGCAGCAAGTTGTCCCTTTACTGTGTTGCAGATTAACTTACAATACTGTTAGCAACCACTATGGCATCGTTGTCACGTTTTATGTCTTTACTGACTCTGACAGTCACCTGCAAGAACCCTAAATACGATTTTAGATATTGCCTTCAGGGATTTCCCTCCAACTTCCACCACAAGGATTTGGCTGTCAACTCTGACCTTTTCGTTAATGATCCTCAAGCCTTCTCTAACAGGGTCTCTAGGGAACATCCTTAAATAGTTTTGGTACCCAGTTTGATATTTTTGTAATCTTAAATTGTTCTGTTGCCATCTTGACCAAAAGATTCACTTGATTCCATGCAAACATCTTGGGTAAAATCTTCCTCAGCCAGTCCACTGTCCATATCCCCTCACAATGATCAGGGCACACTTACTCAGAAATACGCTCTGGAATTTGAACCTTGATTTGTGCCATCTCCAATTTTTCAAAAGATTGCCATCTGCACCTGCTCCTTCTTCTGTGATGTGATGTTAACAGGTGGATGGCCTTGTTGGAAATTGCCATTCTAAAAATTCAGACTGCAGTACTATAGGTGTGATTCTCTGTTTCCTGTCTTGGCTTTTTTCTGGATATGTTTCTCCTATAAACTGGGAATAACAGATCCCTCTCATTCTCTTGCTGCCTGTCTTAGAAATAGAATGGGTAGTATATTTATCCTCTTCACTTTCAGCCAGCCTTTTCTTTGGGTCTTAAGTTCAAGAACATGTTCCCTCCATTTGTTCTTATAAGGACATACCTTTTCTTCTTTTTCTCTAGTTTTTGAATAAGTGTCCTCCTCTCCAGTGCTTCTCCAGCATCTCAGTAACTTTTTCCCCTCCCAGTGCAGTTGTGCAAACAGTTTCCATTGAATCTGGACCTGTGCCTGGATGTTTGAGGAATCTTGAATATCAAGTCCCTCTGTTTTTTGTGTTTGTACTGTGTTACCTATTTTGGTCCAATGAGTGTAGGGGATATATTGATCCACATCAGCAGGGAATTGATCATACCAAGACTAAGGACATGAAATCAATCTGTCTGTCCTCCTTTCTTCTAAAGACCTTAGAAAAACTGGTGACCATGCACATTTGAGAAAGAGGGTTAACTGATGGCCTCTAGATGAAACCCAACATGCATATGAAGCTGGCGAATTATGTGGAAAAGCAGACACAGAAGAAATCAGTTCCACAATTATTGCTACATCCGAGTCACGAACAGCAAGAATCTTGAACACATTCTCTTTTGTGCTACATCCGAGTCACGAACAGCAAGAATCTTCAACACATTCTCTTTTGAAGCAAAAGTAATTACATTTATAAAACTGTTCCTGTATTATAAAGTGGAATGAATTGTAAGAATGTATGAGCATTAAACTCCACACAAAATTGTTATGTGGCAAGTAAAATGCCTATCATAATAAGAACAGATAACAGCAGAAGTATCTGCTTCTCGAGCACAAAATACTTGTTTATATTCTCTTGCTTTCAGGAGAGTAAGCTATAGTTATATGCAAATTTGAAAGTGAATAACCTGTAGCTTGTGTTATTGAATGAGTGATACTCAGCTGTTTTACATTTATTTCAGATCACTGATGTCTCTTGATCATTAACTAGCACACGTAATGTAAAAAATAATAACAATGTTGGTAATTAAGCAGGAAAATAATTAAAAATAAGCATTAATCTTAGGGATATCTTTCTCATGACTAGGGGCACTAGTGTTGTTCCTACTGTCACACAGTAACAATTTTCATACTAGTGAGTGTCGCAATGGTCAATGCAAGTACCTTCTATTGTCCTGGAAATTAAAACATCAGTATGCTCCAGTTCTTAAAAACGGTAGCAGGTGCTTATCTTGCTGAACCCAAAGGGGCCTGGGTATCAAACATTCATCAGATTATCAACACCAAGTGTTTCTTTAGACATCAGAACTTCAGAAACACACTTCTGATGTGAAAGTAAAGAGAATGGTAGGTTGCAAGAAAGACGCAAGGAGGCAGTGATGTGTGTCTGATGTGGGACAACACATAGGGTGTTTCAGAAAGAGCTTTACAACTTTACAAATTCAAAAAAAAATACTAAAAGAAGATATAGAGCTGGGTTTAGTGTTATTTTGTAGGGAAACACATCATGGCTTGTTTTTTTTTTTTTTTTTTTTTTTTTTTATTTTTTTTTTTTTTTTTATTTATTTACCTTGAACTAATGATCTTGTTGGCTTTCATTGGTTACCTTATCCTGCACGCATCCCAGCAGAAGTCACTTTCTTCCCAAACTCACTGTAGCATTACAGGTGTAACTTACTCAGTGGTGGTGTAAATTCTTGCTCTAAGTTCGGATAGAGAAGCTGGCACAGGAAGTACAAACACAATATCCTTGATGAAACCCCATTAAAAAAATTGAGTGGTGTAAGGTCTGGGGAACATTGGGGCCATGCGATTAGCACATCATAGCCAATCCGTTGAACTGTAAAGCTGTCACTGAGAAAATTCTGAACATCAGCCAAGTAGTGGGTGGTGCACCATCTTGCATGAAATAAACATTTTGTTCTTGCTCATCCTCCTTGATCTGTGGTGTCAAAAATTGTTGTAACATATCCAGATACACTATCCTGTTGATGGTTCTCTCACAGAGAAAAAGGGCTATACAGTTTTTCTTGCTCAATGCACAAAAAATGTTCAGTTTAGGGCTATCATAAACCTGTTCAGTGTTGATATGGATTTTCACTGCCCCACATCCTACAGTTATGTGTGTTACTCTTGTCACTTAAGTGAAAAGTTGACTCGTCAGAAAAGATGATTTTGTCCAAGAAATGTTCATCCTCATGTAATCGATTTAACATATCCACACAGAAGTTCTTGTAAGCAATTTTATCAGTGTCTTTTATTGCTTGTACGATTGTCAATCTGTGCAGTTTCAAATGCAAACAGGTTCTCAACACATGCCAAACAGGTGAATGTGGGATTTGCAGTTCCTGAGATGCATGCCTGGTCAATTTCATAACGCTGTTGACAAAATGTTGTCTCACTTACTCAACGGTTGTCAGATGTGCTTGGATGACCTGATGATTTCCCCTGTCTTACCGAGAACCCTGTTTCTACAAAACACTTACATCACTCATAAATTGTAGGCCTACTAGGAGGATCTTTAGCATACTTGGTACAGAAATTCCTCTGAACTGTTGTTGCTGACTTCGATTCTTCACACTAAACCACACAGCTAGCATGCTCAAGTCCTGTGAAGGCAACCATCTTTAACACAACTGCCGCTGGTGCTCCTTATGGTGCAATTCGGCAATAGTAAACTATGCGAGACAGAACTTGATATATTTCCTTACAAATTGACACTACAATCACCTCTGTGGGTACTATGAATTAATTTATATGAATTTCAAAGTTGTAAAGTCCTTTTTAAAGCACCCTGTATTTACTGTTTTCCTCTGTGGCACTTAAAGGGAAAAAAATTACAGATTAAGTGATATTTGCCATGATCCCCATTTGGGGACTGATTAAAGTATATTGTTTCTTTCCTAAAATTCCTCTGGTCTCTTCAGTCTAAATACTGGTTTCATGCTGCGCTTTATGCTAGTCTATCCTAAGCAAGTCTCTTCATCTCTGCAAAACTATTGCAACCATAATCTATTTGAACCTGCTTATTTTAGTCAAGTCTTGGTCTCCCTCTACATTTTGTATACACCATTTTTTCCTCCATTAACAAAGTAAAAATAGTTTTTAGTAATTCTGCCATAAATTTCTTTTCTTCCCAGTTCTTTGTTAGCTTTACTATCTACCCACCTGATCTTTACCATTCTCCTGCAACACCACATTTCTGAGAGTCTGTTTGCTTTTGTGTGAAATGTGTATCATTCACACATCATTTCCATGTGAGGCTACACTCCACACAAATATCTTTCAAAATGACTTCCTAACACTTAAATTTATGTTCATCTTTAATGAGTTTCTCTTTGTCAAAAGTGTTTTTCTTGTTATTGTAAGTCTGCGTTTTATATTCTCCCTACTTCAGCTGTTGCCACTCATTTTGCTGCACAAATAGTTAAACTCATCTACTACCTTTAGTGTCTCATTTCCAGACTTAATTTCCATAGTACCACGTGATTTAATTCAACTACACTCCACTACTTTGGTTGGTGTTCATCTGATTTTCAAGACACTATCAATTGCTCTTCCAAGACGTTTGTGTCTCTGGCAGAATTACAATATCATTGGCAAAACTCAAAGTTTTAATTTCTTCTCCCTGAACTTGAACTCTTTTCCCAAATTTCTCTTTGTTCTCCTATACTGCTTATTCAAAGAACAACAGATCGAACAACACTGGGGATAGGCTACAACCCTGTCTCACTCCCTTCTCAATCACTGCCTCACTTTCACGTCCTCTATCTCTTATAACTGAAGTCTGACTTATGTACAAGTTGTAAATGAAGTTTCACTCCTCGTATTTTATCCCTGCTACCTTGAGGATTTCGAAGTTTGTATTCCAGTTGGTTTGGTTGTGGTCTTCAGTTCAGAGACCGGTTTGATGCAGCTCTGGTCCCTCGGGAAAAATTGTGGCTGTAGTTTCCCCTTGCTTTCAGCTGTTCGCAGTACCAGCACAGCAAGGCCGTTTTGGTTAGTGTTACAAGGCCAGATCAGTCAATCATCCCGACTGTTGCCCCTGCAACTACTGAAAAGGCTGTTGCCCCTCTTCAGGAACCATACGTTTGTCTGGCCTCTCAACAGATACCCCTCTGTTGTGGTTGCACCTAAGGTATGGCTATCTGTATCGCTGAGGCACGCAAGCCTCCCCACCAACAGCAAGGTCCATGGCTCATGGGGAGGGTATTCTGGTTAACACTGTCAAAAACTTCCTCTAAACCTACAAATGCTAAAGTGTAAGTTTCCTTTCTTTGAACTGTCTTGTAAGATAAGTGGAGGATCACTATTGCCTCCCATGTTTCTTTTTTTCAAAGAAGTAGAATTTGAAAACCCATCAATGAAGTTATCAGTGATTGAGCCCAAGTTCATATCACCCACCAATAGAGAAGATAATTGGTGATGACCTTAAAAAAAAAGTGACCGGGCACTGATGACCACACAGTTGAGTGCCCCACAAACCAAACACCATCAGCATCATCAAAAAGTGAGTCCCATGTGTTAACCACTTCAATAGCTATTTCACAAGTGGACCACACCTGCTTGTCATCACTGATTTAATTCAAAATTATCCTATATTCAGGACCTGGTGAGAAATGAAAGTGTCAGAATTGGGAGCTCCAGATGGTCAAGTGTTTAGGGAAAAAATAGCATTTTTGGAGGAGGTAAAGTGGGGTATGTTTTATTTATGTTACGGTAGTTTCCAGGCAGCAGTGGGTGCAGCGGAAAGTGTACAGTATGGTAATGAGAGGATCGTGAGTTCCAGTCCCTATGCTAAAAGATTTTTTCCCACTTTTTACTGCATATGAACCAAAATAATGTCCAATACATTGTGCTTATTATTTTCATGAAAGGCATGGAAAGGAAAATTTATGATTGCAAATAAATTACTGGAAAGTTATTATAAGACACACATGACAATTTCATTCATCATGCACACATCATAAATGCCACATTCTATTTTCTCTAAAAGCCATCTGGACCTCCCTCTTGTGCCTTTTTCCATTTCTGCCCAAGCTCTGTATATACCATAAATTTGGACAAAATTGGTGACAACAAGCAGGCACAGCCCCCTTGTCAGTAAAAAACACATTGTCAAAGATACATTCTTGTCTTGTAATACTGATAAATATATTATTTACCTCACATCTTGGTCCATTACAAATGATTGATACTGAAACTTTAGGAATCCTTCATTTTAGGTGGACTAATCATCCAAAACCAAAAATGGTTAAGTGTGTCTACTCTCCAATACACCCCCTGAACCAGTTGGAATGTTTTCAGTTGAAAATGTACGCTTTTAGGTGTCATATTAAAAGCTAGGGAAAACACAGTTTATTCACATAGAATTCTGGATGCCAGAGTAAGCATCAAACGACTTGGGTGTGCCCCAGAATTTGCCACACAACAAGTGTTCCGTTGACACTTATTTCATCAACTTGTATTTGTATCTTGCCTTGTGATTGAGGCTTTTCTTACGGATTTCTACCATAATATTCTATTGAACACCTCACAGTCACAACCACATAACAAAATTTCACTTTACAGCAACTTCAGTGAGAGCTAAATTTTTGATGATATAGCCTCTAGAAAGCAGAAGCTGTATGTATTCAGTTAATTGAAGTGAATAACCTTTATTGAGTTGATTGACACATCCAACAAAAATTCATAAACAATTTTTCAGATTGTTGCAGAGCCTGAATCAAATTTATGAGTCAAATCACATGAAGTTGCTTCTTAGACATGACACATGGTTATCAATAAATAACACATGATTTAAGATAACTTATGCATGAGGGGCATTCAGTAAATAATGCAACATTTTGTTTCCTCTCAAAACAGAATGGATTTATTCAAGATTCCAGTACACCATATTATTCTCCACTCTTTTGGTCACAATATCCTATTTTTCAACATTAGCTCTGTTCAATGTAATGGCCATATGCCTCTTCATTGGGAGAGCCTGTATGCCTGCATAGTACTTCTCTACTGGCCAACTGCAGAACCAACATCTTTCTGCATCTTCCCATCATCCGAGTACCGCTTCCCATGGAGTGCATCCTTCATTTGTCCAAACAGATGGAAGTCAGAAGGTATGTGATCTGGGCTGCAGAGGAAGAAAAGTCCAAAGTGTAATGGAGAAGAGGATGTTTATTTGCATTTTTGTGGCAACGAACAGTCAAGTCATTTTTTCAGTTCCTTGGAAGTAGCACAACACACTTCAGAGCAGATCATTACACCATGAGAGAGGACATCAAACAGAATAACCTTTTCAGAGTCACAGAAGACCATTGCTATGAATTTACTGGCTGAGGGTGCAGCTTTGAACTTTTTCTTCAGAGGAGAGGTGATGTGGCACCACCCCATGGATGACCTTTTTGTTTCTGATCTGAATCCATGTTTCATCACCTTTGCTGACACTTAACAAAAAGTTGTCAAGATCAGCCTTATAACTCACAAGCAATTCTACACAGATGATCCTTTCTTGCTCTTTATGGTCTTCTGTTAAGTGGCGAGGAAACCAGTGGGAAGACACATTTGAGCACCCCAACTGGTGGACGAGTGTGCCAGCACCACCACCGGAGACATCCAGTTTTGCAGCAATATATATGACTGTGATCTGCCAATCACCTCAAATGAGAGTCCACGTGTTCCACCACTGCAGAAGTCTCAGCTGTGTGCGGCCGGGCGACACCCAGGATATCGGACTGCTTTGTGCGTGCTTGTTGCAATGATGACAGACACCTCGCCCAATGACTCACGGTGCTTTTGTTCACTGCCAGGTCTCTGTAAGCATTCTGCAAGCACCTATGTATATCTGTGATGCTCTGTTTTTCTACCAAAAGAAATTCAATGACAGTTCTCTGCTCAGAACATACCTCTATCACAGATGCCACTTTGAATGCTATGTATACTCATAGTACCACCACCTATTGAAACTTCACAAAACTATAAGGGATGAATTTGGAATATTCCATGATTTTCACAACAGATTCCACATTTTTTTCAACCAAAATTTGCTAAGAAAAAAATGTATTGCATTACTAATTGAGTGCCCCTCATAGTACCAACTTCCTATCATGCAATATGGTGCACACAATTGTTGAATGTTATCTCATTACTGTTGTTCATGGAGACAAAAAATCTTAACTAACAATTTTTTTGCTGAAATAAGGCAAGGAAACCCCTTACATTCACAACACTTCACATTTTTAAGGTGTCTTGCATTATGATCTTTTTTTCCTTTTTTTCATTATTTGATTTTAGCATATAGAAAGCCCATTTGCATCTTTTGATCAGTTGTCACAGTGGCTGAATTAATTTTCTCTTCATCACTTTCCTCTCCTCAGCTGTTTGTTTCTTATCAGCTTTTTCACAATCTCTATCTCAAACACAAACATTGCTTCCCTCAGCATTTCTCTTCAACTGTAGGGTTCTTATACTGAATATGAATGGGAGTGTGTGTACCACTGTTTCTAACTGACGTGAAAGAAAAGGAAAGTGTCAAATGACACACATCTATAGCATGGGGCTATAGTACCTGAATTCCACTGACATCAGTGTCATCAATGTAGGAACAAAAGCACAACATGGTCTCAGGGGCAAGAAAATCTGGGAGAATTCCTGGACCATATCAGCAACATCCAGGACAAAATCAAAATCACAGTGAAGATAGAGATGTTTCTGAAGTCCTTATCTGCTGAAAACCAAATGGGCATCAGCCACAATGTTCACATAAACCTGCACCAATTGGTATCTGCATACTACCAACTATCGCTACACTGTGCAGAAACATACTGCTCTAAGGCCCTTCGTGCACTGAGCAGAAACTGTTTCAGGTGCTGAAAACCTTCCAAAAGAATTGAGCCACTAAAGAAAGTATTTAAGAAAGACTGCTACAACCACACTTCACAAGCCAAAGACACGTAAGCAGAAGGCGCTCAGGAGGATATGAAGATAGCTTGCATTTTTTTGCTTCTGTGGCTCAGTAACAAGAAAAAATAGCCAACCCCTAAAGAGGCATAAAGTCAATTAAGTCTTCAGGCATTTAGTGAAAATTTGACAACACTTGAGGCCTCTGAAAGATGATGTAGAGCTCAGAAAACAGGGGATATACAAAATATCATGTAGTGACGATAGTTTTATGTCTAACAGGCTCTGTATACTACTGAAAAGCATGGTATAGAACATGAGGGATGTTTCTGCCTATAGCACCTTCAGAAATGAGAAGTAACAGAACATGCTCTTGAGAACAGACACCAAATTACGTTTGACAAGAGGTCTATTACTAAATAGTTAGTTGTCTTCTAGGACAGCATTAACCCTTTTGGTCACGAATTATTTTTTTCCTGGAAAAAAAAAATTCATGGCATTTCCATCCAGTCCTTCAAATTAAACTATGATTTTTCAGATGTATAAAATATTTCGATGTGTCCACCAAGGGGGGATACAATGAATCTCCAAATGAGAGCATTGTGCTCAAGTGGTTACAGTATAAGTCGAAAACTCAATGTATTTTATTTCATTAAAATACATAAATTACACAAAGCTTTCTTAATGATTATATACATAAACTATGGTTTTACCCTTGTGAAGAATGATAATCAGAGAAACAATTTTTTTCTAGCCAGACATAAGTGAATGTTACATTTTACACAATAAAATTTTGTTTGGCCTTTGTAACCTGGTTTCTCGCACCTGTCAAATGATTTTTTGTCACTGACCATTGGAAGATGCTCAATGTTGTCCAAACGAACATCAGCTTTGGGACAAACTTACACAGTGACTCGTTTTGAAGTACTTGGAGACTCTCACTAGTCGGACGCCCCCTCTTCCTGGCAGCTGGCTAATCTATTTTTGCCAGTACTTTGACCACACTTGCCCTAAAGTGAAGCTAATCAAGTGGCCAATTTTTAGGAACACCTAATTCTGATGTGTTTTTCTTGCACTCAGTCCTTGCATATACACATGCAATATCAATTGCATGAACAAACATGGCTGTCGAAAATCGTGTTCGGTTTCAAAATCAGATAACTGCATGTTGTCTTCGGGTGCAGAACCTGCTAAATGCCCAATAGTCGTGGCTGTCGCCATGCCACGTCCGGACGCAAAGCACGTGAACAGGCATCAGATGTACCAATCTGGACATTCAAAGCTACCTTTCAGGCTGTTATGATTAGAATGGGTATTTTTCTTATTCAGATTTAGGTTGGCTGCACTGTAACAAATCCATATGCAACAATAACATTCTCACGGCCAATGCATTGTCATTTGGATGGGAAGAGTGTTTCATGATTATCTCAGTGTCACTTATCGTGCAGTTAGCGGGCTTTGCGTCTGGGCTACTCAGCTTACAGTATACCGTATTGCATAAAACGTCTACCATTACTTCCAGCATTGTCCTCTTGTTCAAAATTATTGCCAGGATCATCAGATAGATCATCAGTTTCAGATGAATTAAGGAGCTCTGTAACTGTTTCTTATGTAAGTGGCTTTCGTCCATCTTAGACGTGGGGCATTGTGAAATCACCGTAAGATGACTAAAAAGACAGCAAAATAATGTCCTAAATTTCTATTCTATTACAACCTTTCAATCACAATATCCTCATTTGGAGACACCTATAAAGTTATAAATATGTCACTTACCTTTTGTTCTAAAAGGCACCTTTCTATGCACAAATAAACTTTTTTAACTCAACTCAGAAGATATTAGCCGGCTCATGGAAGGTACAAAGGTAACTAGGAAGCATCCGTGTGACTGTGTGCATTTAGTTTTGTTTTGTGGTATCACAGACTGACAGAAGATGTTGACACCATTCTCAGATAAACTCTCTGCATGTGACAATATGAGGACAACAGTCACAAATGGTAAAATTTAAAGAATTTTAATATACTAAGCATTTATTTAGTATGTCCTTATATGAGGATGCCATAACCGAAAGGGTTAAATAAGAAGCAGTCGAGATAGATATTTGTGATGACATCCTCAGTAAGTTATGTGCAACTTGAGGTGTGGCCATCAGAAGACTGAAGAGAACATGGCCTGTGCACAATGAAAACATTACCTTAAATGGTGCTGAAGTGGTCACCAAGAATGAGGGCAGCTTAGTTATTTAAAGATTGATGCAGCAATACATGATTGGCACCACTTCACTATAGCCGAGGAGCATTCAGCCAAATGTTTGTATTAAACCACTTGATGTGACTGGAAGCTCAAGAAAATTTTATCGCTATATAGTTCTGTGAAACCACAGATTCCTACATTTTACTAAAAGCGTTCATATTTTTGACCATCCCAAAAAACTTTTCGTGGAGAAGCAAAATATAAATTATGGAGCACATGTTTTTTTCGTTGCCAGGGGGACATTAATCAGAATGATTACCTGTCTTGTAACTTTTTCATGAGATATGAACAGCAGTATAACTTTTTTAAAATAGAACACCATTTTTTTTTTCAGTGAACCACTTCCTCTCCTCAAGACCCATTCAGAAACCATTCACAAAACATGATATTATTAAAACATTAACATAAAACATTAACATAAAACCAACTCCTAAATGTGGTCCCACGGAACAATAAATAAATAAATAAATAAATAAATAAACTTTGAGTCTCCTGCAATAGCACACAGTGCAGGTACCTTGAGTAACATGACTTATCCACTTACTGGAGTTGCCAATAAACAAATGGAAATACTAAGAAAATCCACATCAGTCCTTCAGAACATGACGTACAAGCAAGGCATTATGTACTGGATATCCACCATGTTTGTACCATATCAGCTTTCCAGTTCTTAGTGGCACTTCATCTGGAAGACAAGTAATTCATGTGAGAAAGTTGGCATGTGCCCCACTTTTTAGGTTACCAGTGATGAAATAAGGTCCAATAATTGTAGTACTAAGCACCCCAAACAAGATATTAACTCTTCATTGACACTGATGTTCCACCTGTGTAATCCATTATGGGTTCTCACTGGACCAGCAATGCACATTCTTCAGCTTACCTGTATTTTGTTTGCATAGGAACATTCATCAGTAAAAAGAACGTTGGAGAAGTAGTCATTGTTCACGCAGACACAATGCCATGACCACTGATAGAATTATGTGCAATATTGGAAATCATTCCCATGCGGTTGTTGTTGTTGTAAGTGTAGATGATAAGGATGGAACTCATGACATGTTAGAATGTGATGTACACTGGTTTTATGAATGGCAGTCTCCTGTTCAAGCAGTCCTGTGCTCACATGTCGAATGTGTTGTGAACACAGTAACTGAACATTACTCTAATTTGGCCCGAACATACATGGTAGCAGGAAAATGTTGCCCTGCTGCAGTTCCTTTACAATAGCTGTTGCACACCAAGGTTATTACGTAAACAAATACTGTGAAGGGGACACTATAACAAAGATGTTGCAACACAATAAAAAATAACATTTCTTAAGAGTATGTTACAAAATGGTAACTAACTATGGCACAGTTTGATCCATGGGACTTGATGTCCTAAACCTAATACAATGATAGTTAATTATCTGTGCTGTCTCTTGGAGGTCTATATACTGTACCACTGATAGTACAGACACTCTGTTACTGGTCGTAATTCTCCTTGAATATCGATTGCTATATCAGAAACTGTCTGAGCTAACTGCAGGCACTGAAGTTAATTGTCTAATTCCTGGTGTGGAAATGACTCAGTGTCTGTGATAAATCAAGTTTTGAGCCTGTCAGTGTGAGAATATATATATGCCTGCCTATACAAGGCAGAAACAAAGTAGTCTGCAGTTGACAGCATTCCCTATCAGCTGTCCACACTATCGGCAGACATACATGACATGCTGGAAGAAGTGGCATGGTAGTAGGAAGAGGCCCTTTTTGTAAGCGCCTGCTGGAGGCTGCTGTACAGAGCTAAGAGATACCAGGTGAGTGGTTGTGCCCTTGTGGTGGTAGCCACTCATGGTATTTGTTGCTTATCTCTTTCTTGACATACACCATCCCTCCCCTGGGGCGGTGCGTATGGGAGGGAGAGGAGTGGGGGGGGGGGAAGGAGGGAAGCTGATGATACAGGCAGTCTTCAGTAGCATACTGCTTCCTTGGTTGCCACCATGAATATCTTGTGGGTGCTCAGTCCCCATGGCATTTTCCTGTGGCACTGCAGGACAGTCACGCAAAACCATGGTGAGGGTGTGGCCAGTCAAGTGTTCACCATTTCAATGTGCGCAGGCTAGTCTGAGGTGGGAGGCATGACATCCACTTCCATTGGTTCGTTGAAGGTTGCACTCACTGCTGGAGGCATTGGAAGGGGCAGCTGCTGGTGGCTGAAGTACCCTCAGATGGCTGACTTCATACAGGTCTTCCGATTCTGTAAAAGAAAATAGCCTAAGACTTCTGCCTACATCCACGTGAGTGAGTGAGGTGCAGCCTGATTTGACTTTTATGGAATGTTGCTGCATGAACATTTAATCTTAAACATACCAATGCAGAGCTGCTCTACAACTGTACCTGTTACCCATATCCTTTTCCCATACTTGTACAGTGAAATGAGCACCAGATCATTAAGTTTAAAAAATGTCTGTTTTTGATTGTTTCAAGGATCAGCATGTAGATACATGAGCGACTTTAAAGTTGTCATTAAAGTCTAATTAATTATTCCAAGGAGTTTCTCAGCTGGAGATTGTGTATCATGTGGAGTGTCTCTGTAATGAGACAGGAAGATTAATAAAGCATTGTCTTTCTTGTGCTTATAAACCAGCTTTGTCACATGTGAGTTGAAAGTTTGTATGAGTCTTTCAGCAAGTCCATTGGTCTCAGGATGAAATGGTGCAGTCTGGAGGTGTGAAATGCGATTGGTTTCACAAAATAGTTTAAATTCCTAAGGAAAAAACTATAAGCCATTGTCCATGCCAGATTTTGGCAATACAACAATAGAGGGGACCTTTGACAAAACATGAATAGTCTTTATTGAATATATTAATGACATCTGTGTCAGAAATGGAAATTTGGAGAAAGCATTGATAAAAATGAGCCAGTAGCTTTTGAGAAATGGTCCTGCAAAATCAGTAGGCAGATGACCAGGGTTGTGCTGCCTGTGGCCCAAGAAATATTGTCTAGGTAGAACTGACAGGTATTTTTGAAATGAGGCATTTAGCCAACATCATTTTTTCTGGCAGTGTGTTTGGTACAAACTATGCCCCAATGGCATTGATGGGGCATCTGCAGTACCTTAGGTTTAAGCAAGTAAGAAATAACCATTCATGTCTTGCCTGATTCTCAATGTGCCAGAATGACTCCTTTGTACATTGTAATAGCATGCCTCATATTCCAATAAGATTTAATCTCTGGTTGATTAATAACTTTATCTTTAACTAACAGGAAGTTTAGCACAAGTCTATTAATTATGAGGGTAGTTTGAAAAGTTCTTGGAATGGAATAGAAAAAAAAAGTAGCTACATGACTGGAACTTTTCTTATTTTTCAATGTAGTCTCCTTGCAGATTAGTGCACTTGATCCAACAATGTTCCAGTGCCTTGATCCCATCTCGAAAATAAGTTTCCTCCAGACCTGCAAAATAGTTGTCAATTCCGGCTATCAATTCTTCGTTTGAAGTGAATCTTCGTCCACCAAGAAAATTTTTCAGTTTTGGGAAGAGGTGGAAGTCTGACGGAGACATATCAGATGAATAAGGCAGGTGTGGCAACAGTTCATACCTTGGTTCATGTAATTTTGCCATGTCCATTCTCATGTGTTTTTGATCCAGTGTCAAGAGTCGCGGAACCCAGCTTGCAGACAATTTTTTCATTTCAAATTCTTCAGTTAAAATGTGATATACACTTTCAGATGACATTTGGCAAGCATGAGCTATTTCACACACTTTCAATCGGTGATCCTCCATGACCATTTTGTGCACTTTTGCAACAATTTGTAGAGTAGTGACACATCTTGGCCAACCACTGTGCAGATCATCATCTATGCTCTCCCAACCAAATTTAAATTCATTTGTCCACTTGGCAACAGTTGAATAAGAAGGAGCAGTGTCCCCCAAAGTATTCTGGAAATCGGCATGAATGCCCTTTGCTTCATACCTTTCCTTACAAAGTACTTAATCACTACTCGAATCTCAATTTTTTCCATCTTCTCAAATCACTACACAGGAACAACAACAGAGGCATATCACCAACACAGCTCTCTTCCAAGAGCACTGACATGGACATATTTACAGGCAACAGTCCAATGAATATCACGTGAACAACTCATTGCGCTAGTTCTGATTTCTCATGATAATTCTGAGAACTTTTCAAACCACCCTCATAAATCTGAGTTTGCTGAAATTTTCCAGTGTCTTGATTACTGATATATGCTGCAAAACAAACATCAGCTAATGAGTCAAACTTTTTATCTTGTCTTATTGGCAGATGGGAAAGAAAATCTGTGTTTGTGTGTTGTGCCATGGAGCTGAATATAATTTTGTAGTCATAATTCAACAGAAACAGCACTCAGCCTGGCAAACATTGACCTATCTGTGTAGGAACAGTATTGTTTGGTCCAGATATAGCCATTAAAGGTTTGTGGTTTATGAGAAGGATGAATTTATGTCTGTAAAGGTAATCATTGGCTGCAAATATAACTGAGAAAGCCTCCATCTTGATCTGTCTGTAGTTTCTTTGTGCCACTGTCAGATCTTTGAAGCCAACACAAATGGTCATTTAAAATCATGATATCAATGCAAAAAAGTTGTGGCTATGCCATAATCTGAAGCATCCATGCCAGATGTGGATATTTTGCTATGATCATACGTCATAAGACATATGGCACCAAGTAGACATTATTTTAATTTGTTAAATGCACTTTGGCATTCGCTCTTGCAGTTCCATTTAGGCAACAACTCATGCAGTAGTTTACTGATGGAAGCTGCATGAGGGAGAAACTTCAGATAGCAATTTATATGTCCCAATGCAGAACATAATTGCTTGATGTCTTTAGAATCTGGAAAGTTACTCATGGCATCGGTGTGTTGTGGCATCAGCTTGCTGCCATATGCAGATAATATGTGACCTAAGCATCACACTTTGCACTGAAAGAACATGCGCCTAACATTGTCATATATCAAATCTGCACTTCAGAAGTCTAAAACAGATTCCAGATTCCGTAAGAGTTCGGTGGATATGTGTCTGAGACAATTATGTCATCAAGGTAGTTCACAGCTTTCAGAGCTTTCCAAATTAATTGTTCTAAACACTACAGGAATAAACTTGATGCACTGGCTATTCTGAAAGATACCTTTTTATAATGGTAGAGACAAAATGGAGCCTTTATCATTATAGATATATGTGTGTCTCCTCCAAAGAGATCTGCAAATATGCTTTTTTTAAGATCCAGCCTGGCAAAATATACACCACCAACTAATTTTGACATCATGTCTTCCAGTTTCGGAAAGGGGTATGAATCTATAATAGATTGAACACACTGCAGATGCAAACTGAGATGTTAGGTTTCTGTACAACTACAATCCATGCTGCCCACTGGCTTCTGGTTATGATTTCAACAGGCTCATTCTGTTCAAGACAGTCAAGTTCCTGCTTTATCTTTCGGTACAAAAGGAATGATCTGTGCTTTGCAAAATTTGGGCGCTGCATTTGACTTCAGCATAATGTGTAATCTTCAATACTGCTTGTTGCTTCATAAGACATATTATCATTTTTGTACAATGCTTTACTTCAGAATGTCAGTTTGAAATTGACCAATAAGAGCTCCAGTCTACATAAATTTGTTGCTTTATTTGAATTTACAGTTACAAATGTAGTCTCCTTCATAAATTATTCATAGGGCACATTTGTTGAAAACTGTCCTTCCACTTGAATCTCTTGGTTGCTGCAACTGAACTGTGAACTTTTGGAAGTCTGTTAACTTTAGCATTCCTAATTTTCAGTACACCTTCAGGTTAACAATTGAAACTGATGACCTAGTGTCAGTTTCAAAATTGATCAGCACTTTGTTAAATTGAAGAGTTACAGTTAATGACTTGTATTTCCAGCAAAGATGAGATTCTCACAATGTTCTCACAATGTTTTGTCCATTAAAGTTTTTGAACTTGTACATGTTTGTTGTGAACAGCTCTCGTTTTTGATGCTGGAGTTGGCAGTTGTGTGCATGACCTGTGCTTGCTTGTGTCTTGTGTGTGTGAACGGTGTGTGTCTCACTTTTACTGCTGAAGGCTATGACCGAAAGCTTTATGTAGCATCTTTTAATTGTGCCTGTCAGCAAGTTGATGTGTCTTCTTTACGATCAGAAGCAAATCTGTTTTTTCCTAATAATAATACTTTATTCAACATTGAAGGATTCATTGCGTATGTATAAAAACAGGTTACAATTCTTGATACATAGCACAATAATACATTCTTCTGAATACATCATTGATTAACAAAATGGTTAAATTACAAATAAGATGGTGCTTAACACTATTTACATATTTTTTTCGAAGTACTTCTTATCTTATTCTGCATGTGAGTATGGTATTCTTCTAATGTGTAAAATGGCATGTGAGTATGGTATTCTTCTAATGTGTAAAATGGATTTTGTAACAGGAATTTCTTTAGCTAAAATTTAAGCTACATTGTGGGTAGGGTCATAACGTTACTGGGCAGTACACTGGCTGACTTTAAACCTGCGTATTGTGGATCCTTTTCATAGAGCAGGGCTTCCCAACGTGTGGTCCGCAGACCCCTTAGGGGTCCGCCAGCTCTTTCTAGGGGGTCCGCGGCCACCCTTCACCAAATCGTGTAAAATAATGAATAAAATTATTGAATAAAAATGCGAAAATCAAATTCATCACTATTTTTTTTCATATGAAAAACATGTGTACCTTTACTTAGGTCGTATTCCCAAGCAGCCTTTGCGGTTCCTAAGTGAGAACGCATACACAGTTTAGTGCAGGAGAATGCGGCTTATCTGATCGACTGTTTTGCAACAATACGGGGGTCATTTGTGCGCCGGCTCATGGTGGTAGATGCGCTGAAACCTTTTACGCATGCGCGGAGCGAGCTTTGTCGACCAATCACAGCACTCGCTGGCATGTACGCGGGACAAGGCATCATTAAATGTTAAACTTGCACTTGCTTTGTCAGTGCACTACCTATTTCATAAGTCGATTTTTGACCTTCAAGTTGTTTTCATTCATCTCTAAACCAAACACTATTGATACTTGGGGCGGGGGGGGGGGGGGGGGGGGGCATTGGAAACAGACTAGGGGTCCGCCATGGATTTTCAACTGAAGAAGGGGTCCACCAGCTGAAAAGGTTGGGAAGCCCTGTCATAGAGTGTTGCTCTGTGGCTGCTGATGTAAATTTTTTCTTTATTTCTGGTACTGTACTGAAACAAACCAGAACAAATGTTGGGCTGCAGTCTTTTAATAAGTATTAATATGGCTTTTGTAATGTACATGTTTACTACAAGTTAGAAGACCTGTTTTTGGAAACAAGATTCCTTATATTTTGCTCCACAGATGATTCTTATAGCCCTTTTTTGAAGTAGCAGTAGCTTATTTAGATTTGCTTTGGTTGTTGCTCCCCAAATTTCTATTCCATAATTCAGGTGAGAGGAAAATAGAGCATGGTATGCAATCTTTAGGACAACAGTCTCTTTGTAGAATTTGCTAATCATATTATTTGCAAATATATTCTTAGACAACTTACATACTACAGTGTCAACATGTGCATCCCATTTTACATTGCTTTGTATTGTTAAACTGAGGAATTTTATACTAAACTCTGTTTTTACTAATTCATTGCCTATGTACAGATTAATTCCATCATTAAAACTACTGTTGTTAAACTCCATGACACGTTTTACTGCTGCTAACATTTAAGTGGCTCTCAATAAGGTACTGAACAATATCCTTTGTCATGTTATTATGGTTGGTCCCTAGTTCGTTAAATGATTCCTTTTTACACACAATGGATGTATCATCTGCATGAAGAACTATTATGAAACTCTGAGAGCAATATCTTATGTCATTTGCATAAATCAGAAACAGAAGAGGACCCAATACTGAGCCCTGGGACACTCCCTATTTTATATTAGTGATTTTGGATTTTAAACTGTTTTTGGTTGCTCATGTAACATTTTATTAGGTCATGAGCAGTCCCTCTGATGCCAGTGCTCCATAGCTTTTCTAATAGGACTGTGGCTCAAAAGCTTTCTCATGGTCAAGGTATATACCAGCAACATGTTGCTTGTTCTCGATACCACTTATTATCTCTTCAATTAACTGAGTAGCTGCTATGCTTGTTGATTTACATTTTAGGAAACCATTTTGATTTTCAAACATTAGATTGTGCATCTAGAGAAAGTTTATAATTCTGCTGTATATGACTTTTTCAACTAGTTTGCAAAAGAGAAGAAGTATTGAGAGTGGTCTGTGTTTTGAATTTTGAGTTTGTTTCGTCTTTTAAAGACTTGTGTTACCTGAGCTATTTATAGTCTGTCTGGGAAGGTGCCTGATTCTTTTATATTACTTACTGCTACAGACAGAGGTGCAGAGACATTCTGCCTGCATGCTTTTAGTAAATTAATACTGAGGCTATTTGTAACTATTTGTATCTGCTGTTTATGCCACTTGTGCTTCATTTTGCGCACTTCAGCCCTTTGTCCAGTCTTTTTACAGTAATTACAACACAAGTTGTGATAGCAATAATTGTCTCTTTTGTACTTTATGCCATAGTGTGAACAAGATTCTAACTTAGAATTTGTAAACTTGTTTTTGACTATTTCAGTTGAGTAGCATGTGCAGCCTGTAATTTCCAGGTTCTGCTCTGGTGTATGCTGTTATACACTTCACATATCTGAAATGTAAGACAAGCAATAACTTCTCGGCCATTAAAAGCCTGCAGCCTCGGTACAGTGTCTACTTTGTGTCTGTTTTTGGTTGCTCATGTAACATTTTATTAGGTCATGAGCAGTCCCTCTGATGCCAGTGCTCCATAGCTTTTCTAATAGGACTGTGGCTCAAAAGCTTTCTCATGGTCAAGGTATATACCAGCAACATGTTGCTTGTTCTCGATACCACTTATTATCTCTTCAATTAACTGAGTAGCTGCTATGCTTGTTGATTTACATTTTAGGAAACCATTTTGATTTTCAAACATTAGATTGTGCATCTAGAGAAAGTTTATAATTCTGCTGTATATGACTTTTTCAACTAGTTTGCAAAAGAGAAGAAGTATTGAGAGTGGTCTGTGTTTTGAATTTTGAGTTTGTTTCGTCTTTTAAAGACTTGTGTCACCTGAGCTATTTATAGTCTGTCTGGTAAGGTGCCTGATTCTTTTATATTACTTACTGCTACAGACAGAGGTGCAGAGACATTCTGCCTGCATGCTTTTAGTAAATTAATACTGAGGCTATTTGTAACTATTTGTATCTGCTGTTTATGCCATTTGTGCTTCATTTTGCGTACTTCAGCCCTTTGTCCAGTCTTTTTACAGTAATTACAACACAAGTTGTGATAGCAATAATTGTCTCTTTTGTACTTTATGCCATAGTGTGAACAAGATTCTAACTTAGAATTTGTAAACTTGTTTTTGACTATTTCAGTTGAGTAGCATGTGCAGCCTGTAATTTCCAGGTTCTGCTCTGGTGTATGCTGTTATACACTTCACATATCTGAAATGTAAGACAAGCAATAACTTCTCGGCCACTAAAAGCCTGCAGCCTCGGTACAGTGTCTACTTTGTGTCTGTTTTTGGTTGCTCATGTAACATTTTATTAGGTCATGAGCAGTCCCTCTGATGCCAGTGCTCCATAGCTTTTCTAATAGGACTGTGGCTCAAAAGCTTTCTCATGGTCAAGGTATATACCAGCAACATGTTGCTTGTTCTCGATACCACTTATTATCTCTTCAATTAACTGAGTAGCTGCTATGCTTGTTGATTTACATTTTAGGAAACCATTTTGATTTTCAAACATTAGATTGTGCATCTAGAGAAAGTTTATAATTCTGCTGTATATGACTTTTTCAACTAGTTTGCAAAAGAGAAGAAGTATTGAGAGTGGTCTGTGTTTTGAATTTTGAGTTTGTTTCGTCTTTTAAAGACTTGTGTTACCTGAGCTATTTATAGTCTGTCTGGGAAGGTGCCTGATTCTTTTATATTACTTACTGCTACAGACAGAGGTGCAGAGACATTCTGCCTGCATGCTTTTAGTAAATTAATACTGAGGCTATTTGTAACTATTTGTATCTGCTGTTTATGCCACTTGTGCTTCATTTTGCGCACTTCAGCCCTTTGTCCAGTCTTTTTACAGTAATTACAACACAAGTTGTGATAGCAATAATTGTCTCTTTTGTACTTTATGCCATAGTGTGAACAAGATTCTAACTTAGAATTTGTAAACTTGTTTTTGACTATTTCAGTTGAGTAGCATGTGCAGCCTGTAATTTCCAGGTTCTGCTCTGGTGTATGCTGTTATACACTTCACATATCTGAAATGTAAGACAAGCAATAACTTCTCGGCCACTAAAAGCCTGCAGCCTCGGTACAGTGTCTACTTTGTGTCTGTTTTTGGTTGCTCATGTAACATTTTATTAGGTCATGAGCAGTCCCTCTGATGCCAGTGCTCCATAGCTTTTCTAATAGGACTGTGGCTCAAAAGCTTTCTCATGGTCAAGGTATATACCAGCAACATGTTGCTTGTTCTCGATACCACTTATTATCTCTTCAATTAACTGAGTAGCTGCTATGCTTGTTGATTTACATTTTAGGAAACCATTTTGATTTTCAAACATTAGATTGTGCATCTAGAGAAAGTTTATAATTCTGCTGTATATGACTTTTTCAACTAGTCTGCAAAAGAGAAGAAGTATTGAGAGTGGTCTGTGTTTTGAATTTTGAGTTTGTTTCGTCTTTTAAAGACTTGTGTTACCTGAGCTATTTATAGTCTGTCTGGGAAGGTGCCTGATTCTTTTATATTACTTACTGCTACAGACAGAGGTGCAGAGACAATCTGCCTGCATGCTTTTAGTAAATTAATACTGAGGCTATTTGTAACTATTTGTATCTGCTGTTTATGCCATTTGTGCTTCATTTTGCGCACTTCAGCCCTTTGTCCAGTCTTTTTACAGTAATTACAACACAAGTTGTGATAGCAATAATTGTCTCTTTTGTACTTTATGCCATAGTGTGAACAAGATTCTAACTTAGAATTTGTAAACTTGTTTTTGACTATTTCAGTTGAGTAGCATGTGCAGCCTGTAATTTCCAGGTTCTGCTCTGGTGTATGCTGTTATACACTTCACATATCTGAAATGTAAGACAAGCAATAAATTCTCAGCCATTAAAAGCCTGCAGCCTCGGTACAGTGTCTACTTTAGGTCCATATACTACAGCCATAATAACCTAATCATTACCATGACCACTATCATCTGCATTAGTAAGCATGAAATTCAATACACATCCACAAAACACTGATGATCTATGCAAAATTTATAGCTTTATATACCGTAAGGTTCAAACGCCTTCTCCTCCTAAAATAATGCAGCATAACCAGTCTGTGTCGATGCTGCTCCACGTGCGGCTGCTCGACAACTGATGCCGTATTATCAGAAATGTCACTTGTATAGCTGCCAGTTATTGCTAACCCACACCATCTGGTTGTGCAATCACCTAACTGCAATTTAGTACACCGTGACGCTTGTAAAACTAGAGTGTCATGTACAAGGTACCAAGAGTGGGCAAGGCAACGTACCTAGAACGCCACGCGTAGTACACTAGCATATCAAAGATATACATATCAAAGTAACTGGCAGCAAACTTACTTTATATATAAAAATTAATGACTTTGTTCCCCCCTCCTAAAATAACAAGGCATAACTAGCTTGTGTTGCATTAGAAATTCACCCCATCCAGGTGCTATTGAGATTTTACATCCCAGAAATTCTTCTTTAGCTATATTCAGTGGTAGGTGTAGGGCAGAATGGGCAGTTCATCCTCCATCCATAATTGTCACTGCAATACCAGATGATGCCAGTGCAAGCGTGATGTGTTGTTTAGCATGTATTTCCACCAGCAATAGATTTATTAGAAATATTTTCCTGGTGCTGCCTGGTGCATCCAAGTAAATAATTCTTGTCGTCGATCTGGTCCATGATAACATTGTTAATTTCCTTTTGATTGTCATTGAGGAGCGGCTTATTGTGAGCAATGTATTGAAGTAGTTTGTTGATGTAGCTTTTTCCCTTTGTAATTTTGAAGTTTAGCATACTGGTAGCATCTTTTTGTGGTGCTTGCATCCCAAGTTGTACTAAAGGTCTGGTTGTTTATTGCTAAACATTTGTCTTCTAGGTGAATGAGTGTTCCATTGAAGATGACATCACTGAATTCGATGGTCAGTTCAGGAAGAGCTTGTCAGATTTGGTACACTATGTCATCACTCATACTCCCTTTGAAGTAGTCCTATAGATGTTTTGGCTTTGAGGGATAATATGTTCTCAGAATTATGGTGAATAAGTCTCTCATTTGTTCAGTTGAGGCTTTGGTGTTTGGCACAGACGATAAAAAGCTGTTAATGTTGTGTTCTGAGAGGGTTCACAAGAAGTTTCTTTGATGGTGTCATTTGCAAAAGCAACTCTCTGTCCATTCTCCAAATGTACTGCCAAATGTTGCACCATTGATTCACATTAGTGTATGGGAAAACCGAAAATCTGCCACGCTGCTTCATTACTATTAATATATCTTCCCATTTAGTGGTGGTGGTTGTTGGGATGTTTAAGGGGGACTAAACAGCTAAGGTCATCAGTCCCCCATTCCAAAAACAAGTGAGACAAAGTCGCAGAGCAGATAAAACCCCAAGGGGAAGGAGACTGCCCCCCCCGCCCAGGTGCTAAAGAACACAAATTAGGCAACGAACACTACAGAAAAGAAGAGTACAGACGAACACCAGACAGAAAGAAATAGAAGAAAAGAAGATGGCCAGAGACTGGTTGACTGACCACGACAACAAAAAAGGGAAAGAGTCAACCATCCGATGAGACACCAAAACAGCAACAAATATGGAGAGACGCGAGGACAAAAGACACAGAAACGGAAAAGTGCAGGACCCCCCTAAATGGATCCATAAAAAGGACTAGCACGGATAAAATGTAAAACATTGTCAGCCATGGAGGCATCGTTGCATAAAATCAAAGGCAAGGTGCCCGGGAAATTAAAAGACTGCCGAAGGGTGCGCAGTCGGGGACACTCCAATGAAATGTGGGTGACCGTCAGCCGGGACCCACACCGACACAGGGGGGGATCCTCCTGACGCAAAAGATGGCCGTGCGTCAGGTATGTATGGCCGATGCGGAGCTGACACAGGATAACAGAGTCCCTGCGAGAAGACCGCAGGGAGGAGCGCCACACATCGGTCGTCTCCTTGACAGCCCGCAGTTTATTAGGCATTGTCAAGCCTCGCCACTCAGCAGACCACATCCCAAGCACCTTACGGCGCAACACCAGCTGCTGATCGGGAGCCGTGAGGCCGATCTCCAAAGCTGGGGCATCGAGCGCCCCTTTGGCCAGCCTGTCAACACGTTCGTTCCCCGGGATGCCAACATGACCTGGCGTCCAAACCAAGACCACCAAACGTCCAGAACGGGCAATGGCGGAAACAGACTCCTGAATAGAGGACACCAGAGGAGAAGAGGGATAGCAGCAGTCGATGGCCTGAAGGCTGCTCAGGGAGTCACTGCAGATGACGATGGACCTACCTGAGCAGAAACGCATATGCTCAAGAGCGCGCAGGATGGCCACCAGCTCTGCAGTAAAAATACTGCAGCCAGCCGGCAAGGAGCGTTGCTCAACATGGGCAGCGTGAGCAAAAGCGTAGGCAGTGCGACCATCAACCAGGGAACCATCAGTGTAGACAGGCTCACAGCCCGGAAATGATTCGAGGAGCGCAAGAAAACGGCGACGGAGGGCCACAGGCGGAACCGAGTCCTTAGGTCCCTGTGCCAAATCCAGACAGACGGACGGACGGGACAAACACCAGGGAGGCGTAGGTGTACGGACCCGGAAGGGAGGCAGAAGAGGGAATGACCCCAGTTCTGACAGCAGGGACTGGACACGGACAGCTACGGAAAGCCCAGACCTAGGTCGCCGTTCGGGCAGATGGAGGACCATGGCAGGGAAAAGCAGGCGACAATTGGGATGGTCTGGCGAGCAATGCACGTGGACAGCATAGTCGGCGAGCAGTCGATGGCGGCGAATCCGCAGCGGGGGAACCCCGGCCTCCACCAGTAGACTATCTACGGGGCTGGTACGAAAAGCGCCAGTTGCAAGCCGAACCCCGCAGTGGTGTATGGGGTCTAACAACTTCAACACTGAGGGTGATGCAGACCCATAGGCCAGGCACCCATAATCAAGCCGGGACTGCACAAGGGCTCTGTACAATCGCAGCAGCGTGCAGCGATCTGCACCCCAAGACGTGTGGCTAAGGCAGCGGAGGACGTTGAGGTGCTGCCAGCATTTTTGATTCAGCTGAGTAACATGAGGAACCCATGTGAGCCGGGCATCAAACACGAGTCCCAAGAAGCGGCAAGTGTCCACCACTTCAAGCAGGTGGCCATCGAGGTAAAGTTCAGGATGAGGGTGGACCGTCCGACGCCTGCAGAAGTGCATAACTCGAGTCTTGGCTGCAGAGAACTGAAAACCATGAGTCAGAGCCCATGATGCTGCCTTGCGAACGGCGACTTGCAGCCTGCGGTCGGCGACTCCCGTAGTCGTGGAGCTAAATGAGATGCAGAAGTCGTCGGCATACAAAGAAGGAGACACCGACGACCCCACTGCTGCAGCCAGACCATTAATGGCCACTAGAAATAAGGAGACGCTCAACACTGAGCCCTGCGGGACCCCATTTTCCTGTATATAAGATGAACTAGAGGTGGCACCGACTTGCACCCGGAAAGAGCGGCGCAATAAAAAGGTTTGAAGAAAAGCCGGGAGCCGACCACGAAGACCCCACTCATACAACGTGGCGAGGATGTGATGCCGCCATGTGGTGTCATACGCCTTCCGCAGATCGAAAAATACAGCAACGAGATGCTGACGTCGGGCAAAGGCCGTACGGACTGCAGATTCCAGCCGCACCAAATTGTCCGTGGCAGACCGGCCCCGACGGAAGCCACCCTGGGATGGAGCGAGGAGACCGCGCGACTCAAGGACCCAACACAAACGCCGCCCCACCATACGTTCGAGCAATTTGCACAAAACGTTGGTGAGGGTAATGGGACGATAGCTGTCCACCGCCAGTGGGTCCGCACCGGGCTTCAAGATGGGGGCAATAACACCCTCTCGCCATTGCGACGGAAACACGCCTTCGCTCCAAATGCGATTAAATATCGCGAGAATGTGTCTCTGGCAGTCCCTGGAGAGATGCTTCAGCATCTGCGTGTGGATGCAGTCTGGGCCTGGTGCTGTATCAGGGCAATTGGCGAGGGCAGCGAGGAATTCCCTCTCGCTGAAAGGAGCATTGTATGTTTCAGAACAACGCGTGTGGAATGAGAACGGCGTCCGCTCGGCTCGCTCCTTTAGAGAGCAAAAGGCGGGGGGATAGGATGCAGTCGCAGAGCTCTGAGCAAAGTGCGCGGCAAGCCGTTCAGCAATGGCGGCAGCGTCCGTGCAGACAGCGCCGTCCAAGGAGAGCCCAGGGACACCCATAGGGGTCTGGTATCCGTAAATTCGCCGGAAACGGGACCACACGAGCGAGTGGGAGACATGGGAGCCCAAGGATGAGACATACCTCTCCCAGCACTCCTGCTTACGCCGTGCAATAAGACGACGGGCGAAGGCACGGAGCCTCTTAAAGGTGATGAGGGTCTCAAGAGACGGGTGCCGCCTATGACGCTGGAGAGCCCGCCGACGGTCGCGAATAGCCTCAGCAACCTCCGGCGACCACCAGGGTACAGCCCTCCTCCGAGGGTGGCCAGAAGAACGGGGGATGGCAGCCTCAGCCGCTGAAATGATGGACAGGATGCACTCTCCAGTGGGGGGATGGGACAAGTCCAGGGCTGCAAATAGAGAGATCGATGGCCGAGAACGAGCCATGGGCCACACTGAAATGCGTGGGAGCACCGGTGTTCAAGAGGCTAAGGTCGAGCTGAGCCAACACATGCTCCACGGCCCGACCGCGGTCATCGGAGACAGTCCCACCCCATAGAGGGTAGTGAGCATTGAAATCGCCCAGCAGCAAATAAGGTGGCGGCAGTTGAGCTATCAGAGCAGCCAGGACATGCTGCGCGACAGCACCATCAGGTGGAAGGTAAATACTGCAGACGGTAATAGCCTGTGGCGTCCACACCCGAACAGCGACAGCCTCTAAAGCTGTTTGTAGAGGTACAAACTCGCTGTGAAGAGAGTTAAGGACATATATGCAGACGCCACCAGACACCCTTTCATAAGCTGCCCGGTTCTTAAAATAACCCCGATAGCCACGGAGGGCGGGGGTTCGCATTGCTGGAAACCAAGTTTCCTGCAGAGCAATGCAAAGGAAAGGATGACGGCTGATAAGTTGGCGGAGCTCAGCTAGATGGTGGAAGAAACCGCTGCAGTTCCACTGGAGGATGGTATCAGCCATGGATGGGAAAGGCGTGAAGGGATTGGGGAGGCAGATTACGCCTCCGGGGCTCCTGCTGCTACTGAGTCACCACCTGGACAACAGCTATCTATTGCATCCGAGGGACTGGCGAGATCCATGTCCTCAGTGGACGCCAGAATCTCCACCTCATCCTCAGACGCAGAGCTTGTAGGAAGCGGTGGAATGGGTGCCACCGCAATGTCGGTAGCCTTGGGGAGTTTCTTCTTCTTCTGCTTCTCGCACTGCGCCTTGGGTGGTTCAGGCTGGGAGGGCATTACTGGGTCAGTCTCAGGGACAGACGATGAGCGTGTGTCCCGACGACCAGGGACTGGCGGTTGTTTGAGCCACTTGTGGCTGTCGGCTTTGGAACCGGTCGGAACGTGCGAAGGGAGGTCCCCAAGGGACCCCTTCCTTACGAGAGTAGCCAAAGAAGTCTTACGCGTCTCCGGCTGGGAAGGGGGGACTGATGTCCCCGATGGTTGGGGGGGTGTTGCTCCTGAAGTAGATGGAGCAGGAGCAACAGGAGGTTTAGTGCCCCCCACCATCAAGGGGGCAGCGTGAAGACATGTGGCCGAACTTCCAACACTTGAAGCACCGCATTGGGGGAGGGATATACGGCTTGACATCACAACGGTACACCATCACCTTGACCTTCTCAGGTAACGTGTCACCCTCGAAGGCCAAGATGAAGGCACCGGTGGCAACTTGACGATCCCTCAGACCCCGGTGGACGCGCTGGACGAAATGGACACCTCGGCGCTCCAAGTTGGCGCGCAGCTCGTCATCGGACTGTAAAAGGAGATCGCGGTGAAAAATAATTCCCTGGACCATATTTAAGCTGTTATGTGGGGTGATAGTAATAGACACATCCCCCAACTTCGTACAAGCCAGCAAGGCTCGTGACTGGGCAGAGGATGCCGTTTTTATCAACACCGATCCAGACCGCATCTTGGACAAGCCCTCCACCTCCCCGAACTTGTCCTCTAAATGTTCGACAAAGAACTGAGGCTTCACAGACACAAACGAGTCCCCGTCAGCTCTGGTACAGACGAGATACCGGGGCGAGTATCTTTTGCTCTCGTTCACAGCCTTTCGTTCCTCCCATGGTGTGGCCAGGGAGGGGAACGATTTGGGGTCATACACATTAGCCTTAAAGTGAGCTTTGGAACGCTTAGAGACTGCTGACGGCTGGCCGCCAGCGAGAGATGATGTACCACGCTTCATTGCGGGTCATCCGCCCTGATACCACCTACTCCGACCAAGAGCCCTCCCCACGGGCGCCACCCAGCCACAGCAAAGGCCACCTGGCAGGATGGCCATTGCCGGGAGTCCCGATGCCCCAGGGCGATGGGCATCTACTCCTTGGCATACGTGGGGAGTTAACGGTGCAGGCATCAGTAGAGCGATCCCTGTGTTGTCAGGGGGCTACAACCAAGAGGGTACATGGCGGCCCCACCACAACGGACTGGCTACCGTGCTGGATCTTAGGTGCAAAAATGGCCAAGGTCGTCGTCGCAGTTAAAAGAAACACTGCAGAGTGCAGCGTGGTAATCGCCCAAGAGATCGAAAACGAGCGGGACACCATTGCAACGACGAGAAAGACGGCTAAAGGTCTAATTGCACGACGGATACAATGCACCATGTAAGGCGCCCTTCCCCAAGTGGCTCGCTCTTCGGAATAATTTAGGAAGATAGAGGTCAAACCCGAGAGGGGACCATCACATGAGGCCGAAACATGTGAGACTCCTTTTAGTCGCCTCTTACGACAGGCAGGAATACCGCGGGCCTATTCTAACCCCCGAACCCGCAGGGGGCTCCCATTTGGTACATGAGGATCTTGTCATTTCTGTTTTGTTGTTCACTGTCTGGGGCTATTTGAAATACTGCCATATCACTTCTTTTGTTCACATACTTACAAGACAGAATTGATGGATTTCATTGAATTGCAGTATTCCGCATTTATGTGTACTTGGAACATTTTCAAAAGTAGTGTGTTTTGTGGTACTACCTGCTGACTATATTTCCAGTACATCACTGCCTCATATCCACATTCTTGTGTGAAGCCACTATTTTTGGGTGATCCTCTTACGTATATGGGATAGCCATAACTCTGGATTGTGTGTCATCCGTGTTTAGTTTTGGGTATTCTTTTGTACATTTTCCGTCACTCATACATGCCGAATTGGGATTTAATTATTATGTGGTCTGTGAATCATGTTTTTCACTACTATGTGTACAGTTCCAGATCATCTTGGGCATTGGGAAATTCAGTTTGGATCATTTTGTTGATATCCATGGGAAAAATTCCGTCATGTAGGCACATGAGGTTGTGCGAGTCAAGCAGTCCATGTTTTTGCCATTCGATTGTGTATGCAGCATCTAATGATTCCAAAGATTTGGTATTTTGTGATTACTTTAATAAATCTCATTTGTTTTTGTTGGAAAACTCGGGTCGATGCATGGAGGCTTGTCCATAGCTCAGTTGTTCTTTTATTTATGGGCACAAGCTGTGTGTGAATGTTATGAAGAAGTCATGTTGTCCATATTTTCTTATGTAGGTCATGGCATCTTGAATGTATTCAAGCATGTGTCTCAGACTTCCTAAGTATGATGAAGGTAAGATTACCATTATTCCAAAGTTGTC
The DNA here is from genome assembly GCF_021461395.2 of Schistocerca americana. Classification (NCBI taxonomy): domain Eukaryota; kingdom Metazoa; phylum Arthropoda; class Insecta; order Orthoptera; family Acrididae; genus Schistocerca; species Schistocerca americana. The sequence goes on along the minus strand of NC_060122.1, from coordinate 786,354,291 downwards.
AATGTTTGCATCATTTATATTTGTGTCTCAGAGGTGGATGTATTCTTCCATGAGTAGTTTCCTCTGATTCAGACTTATGGAAAGTATCTGTCCCAATTCTATTTTGGCATATACATCTGCAAGGAACTGTTGGAATAAAAAGTAAATGATGAGAATATGATTGTATGTTTCATTGTCTCGATCATTGAGCTGGAAAGTGACTTTTTTGTTTATTTGTGTGCCTGTTTAAGGTTGAATTTGTTTCACATTAAAATGATATCCATTCTCTCTGTGCAGAAATATTAATGGATATTTGAGGGTGTCATATAAATGGTGTGTCTCTGCAATTCGTTGTATTCCTTCTCTCTTCATTGTACAATTATGTCACAGCTTGTGTTTTCATTGCCCACAGTCATGATCGTGACTTACATTACAGTCATAAGAAATCATTCAGTCTAGTGCTGTTTTGAATATGCAAATCAGCTGATTGTATTTGTGTGAGATGCTCTGTACATCTCAGAATTTCTCATATCAATCCACTGACATTTTTGCATATTTCATCAATATCTGTTTCTTCACTTTCAATGAAATATACTTGCAGAAGTTTATGGTCTTTCTTGGGTACTGCCAGTAAGGATCCCATGTTGTGATAGATTTGTCCTTGGATGGAAAAAAACATAATCGATTTCATATCCATTAGTGTTGATCGAAATGACATGAAAAGGAATCATCTGGGAGCAGGCATTGTACGCTTTTATATTTCGAAAAAAGTATTTTGATTATGGAGTTTTCTCAGTCATGTAATGTAAAAATCCATGTGGAGATGCTTCCAGGGGTGGTAATCAAATTTTTCCATTCATGCAACAGAATCCTTGCATTTCTCTATTTAATTTTTTCATTTTGCAAAATTGGAAGATGTTATCAATTTTTCCAGTTATGGTGCATTTGTATTTGTTATATTCTTTCATCGTGTCATAGTGGAATGCTTCATTTGTTGGACTGTACTGTTAACTTGTCCTCATCTGTGCTTCTCATGGGGTGACATTTTCATGGCTGACTTGAGTCCACAGTCTTTTATTATGAGATTGTGTCACAATTCCTGATTCTTCAGTCCATTCATTTCATCATTCTTTGGTTTCCCTGCCTCTTACAGTACTCATTCTCTTTCATTGGGAACTTAAACATGCTTCATACTCTTTCTAAGCTTTGTTTTTTTCATTATTCTTTTTGTTTCTGCTGTTTTGCTTAAGAACTGGTAAGGTCTCCTCCTCTTATGTTTGGGCATTGTCTAAAATATAAATCAAATTGACTTCTTATTAACAAATATACTAAGCACACTTTACACACTTTATTGTCAGTTTATATTCACTCACTGTATTACTTTGACTACTCACACTTTACTGTTTGTTTTTATTCACTCACTGGACTACTTTTTTTATTCCTCCATTCATCACTGATAAAAAACCGATGTTCGAACCCACGATGGGTCTTGCTTCTTATACCATTACCAGTGGGTAGCCCACTAGTGGAAAATTCCTGAACATACCAAAAAGACTTCAAATGGTCCACAATGTTCCAGAACATTCCGCAGCATTCAAAAGTGTTCTGTAGTACTCCACAATGGTCTTGGATGTTCTGGGATGTTCCAAAATATTCTGGAATCTTCCTGAATGATCCAGACTATTCTTGAACATTCCAGAACACCCTGGATCATTATGGAACATTGTAGAATGTTGTGGAATGCTCTCAAATACTCTTGAATGTGTGGAATCTTTGGCACAGAGTGCCCTGTCTTTTGCACCTTCCTTCTTTGAACTAATTGTTCTTGTGTGAACTTTCGGCACACAGAAGTGTAACAGTCATTCTCTGCTATATGGACAAGTGACCAATAAATATGTATTCTATATTAAGTGTGTTGTTACCTCTCAACTCATCTTCAGTGATAACCACAGTGGTGACCTCGACACTGTCGACATCTCATCCGGCGTTACCTGTGCTTGTTTTCGTCAATCACTCACATCGTGTGCCGGACTGCATTGTTTGCGCCACAATGGATCTACCCATGACTTTTGGTGCAAGTGTAATGGGCCTCATCAACTCTGCCACTTGCAACCATGAGTGGATAAGTGTATGTCCTTTGAACTTGATTAAAAGTGAACAGCTATTTATGCCCAGCCATACCGGTGGCCACCTAACCTTACCTGGCGAAACATGGCAGCTGCCTAGATTGGCAGCACAAAGACAGCCACAACATGGACAGTGCCTGCCATTTCACCATAACTTCTTGGAGGACCCTCCAGTTCAAGACATTGTGGTTTACCCTTCATGTACATCTTTACCTTTGGGATCGCTTGACGTGCAAGCAAATTTCCAGGACTATGAATCGGACATTTCTATGCATGGGGTAGCGCATTCTCAATTACATTTACATAGTGTTGTAGCACCCCCCCCCCCCCCACCCCTCACCCCCCACTCACCGTTTTGCCATCTTTGGTTGCCTCGGCTGCACCAGTTCCCACGATCACAGCACCACGGTTGCACCACAACCGCCTTCCGCACAATTTCATAACGGTCCCAGCCATCCTGCCCGTGCCGGTTACCAAGTCCACCTCCACATGCCTTGTGCCTCCACCATGGCCGTCCCCCGCCTGCTGTTGCAATGGCACTGGCCATTACACTCAAGCCGAGTTCTTCGTCAGGTTTGCCAATTGGATACACCTTGCCAGCTTATATGCACACTGCCTCCTCCACAATCTCTTTATCGTGTGCTGCATTTGGCCACCGCTTCACCCAGACCTTGGGGACGCACCATTCGCTGTTACCACACTTCCGGTGTTGGAGACACCAATCTCCGTCTGCCTGTGCTGACTCAACATGTGTTACCAGTCAGGTTCCCTAAGCTACTTCCATTGCAGAAAGACAACCCAAAAACTTGGTTCGCCTTAGTGGACCACCTTCCACGGTATTTCCGATGATGGTGCCCATTTTGTCTGCCTGATGAGCCATCTCCAATCACATAAGACCTCAACAGCAACTTGCTCCTCTCACCACCTGCCCCACACAACAATTCGACAGCCAAGTCACTGCTTACCAAGTGTCTTTCCCACCCTCCAGTGGGGGCTATCCATCACATTATCCACGAGAAGTATCTTGATGACCACACCCCTTTGCAACTTTAGCAGTGTCTACGTGCTTTAAGCTTTAATCGATGACCACGCATTGCCAGATGCCTCCCTTTGGACATTGTGGATGATCAAATTGCTTTCAGATCTGCAACTTCATCTACTGTCTCATGTCGCTGACCCACTTGAGGTTCAATTACGCATGGCGGATCAGGCTTACGCCATCATTCATCACCGACACCACCTGTCACGAATGACACCCACCATCCTACTCAGTTGGCACACCTGCACCTCTGGTTCTGCACCCAGTCGGCAGAGGCCAGTGCACTCACCTCAGTGCCCCAGCTCCCTGTCCGGAGTTGCCACCTAGTGGCCTACAGAATGTACTGCCAACGGGCTCCTGACAGCCACCAACCTCGCTGGAGCAGTGGCCTGATCGGCTACCGGCCCCACCACTGTCAGCCCCAACCCCCGCCCACACCGCGCTGGCCCGCCATCCAGCCTACCCTCTGTGCTGGTTCCACGCTACTTACAGAGATGCTGCCCACAATTGTCATGTGCCCTGCACCTACCCAAACAAGACTGGCAGGCACGTTTAGGCACCACTTACCTTCACGGCACCTACCTTCCGATGCTGCACCGTCCACTTCAGTGATGCGACGCCTCTATGCCACAGATATCTCGACCTGCATCCGCTTTCTCATCAACACTGGCACTGACGTTAGCATCATACCGGTCAAGCACACTGTCAATGTGCTATCCCCCTCTACCCTCGCTCTGATCACCACCAACCATTCTCCCACTGTGGTCCACAGCTCCAAGATGTCACTTCACCTCTCATCAGTTCACACCCTCCCCTGGATCTTCCACGCTACCGACATGGATTAACCTGTGTTCGGGTTGGAATTTCAACACCATTATGAGCTTTCAACAGACCTGCAGGTTGCCGCACTTCACCATGCATCTGGCTCTACAGTCCAATGCACACCTGAGTTCAGCACCACTTCACTCTCCACCGCCTTGGCTAAGCTTTCCACGTGTGTTTCCCTGGTTCGAGCACATAACCACACAGCTCATTGCTCTCTGATCCATTGTACGTGTGCTCCCAGATCGACAAACTCCGCACCCAGATGCACAGTATACCATACATCGCCTATCTGCAGCCCCGCAGTGACGTGGCCTGGCATACGTCTTTACAGAGTCTTCTCGCCAACCTGCTCCAGTGTCGAGCACTACCCCGCCAACTGTTTTCTTCGCATCAAATGGTTCAAATGGCTCTAAGTCCTATGGCACTTAACATCTGAGGTCATCAGTCCCCTAGAACTTAGAATTACTCAAACCTAACTAACCTAAGGACATCACACACATCCATGCCTGAGGCAGGATTCAAACCGTAGCAGCAGCACAGTTCTGGGCTGAAGTGCCTAGAACCGCTCGGCCACAGCAGCCAGCACTTTCTTTGCATCGCCGCGGACAAATTACCAAGACACACCTGCATGCACCTCTTCTGATTCTTCACGCTGCTTCACTCCTGCATCGCACCTTCCATTGCCGACTGCAACCCTTCTTGACCCCTCATCCTGACTTCCCTATGCAATTATGAGCCATTAGTAATGGCACTTGTCATAAGATTTGCACCACCAATGGGCCACCTGTTCGTTATAAGGCTAGGTGCCTTAACACTTCCAAACTTTGGGCGTCCACCACCCCCTCTGATAGCAACTGGTCTGCATCTACTCACCTTGTTCCCAAGAAGGACGGCACCTTACACACATGCAGGGACTATAGGTTCCTTAATGATCGCACCATTATCGATAACTACCCAATTCCACATATCCAAGATTTCATGCAGTTGCTTCATTGTTCTCCATATTAGATTGTTCCAGATCATATCACCAGATTCTTATGCATCCACCGGATATTCCGAAGATGACCATCATCAAATTCTTCACCTATTTGAATACAGTTACATGCCTTATGGATTGAAAAATGCTGCACAGACATGGTAGCGGTTCATTGATTCCATTTTGCTCCCTCTGCCTTTTGCCTGTGCTTACCTAGATGATATCCTTATCTTTTCTTCCTCCGCTGAGGAGCATCAAGTTCACCTCGATGCAGTCTGTTTGGTCCTCATTGCCAACAGCGTGGTGATCAATCATCATTATAAATCTCAATTGTGTTCCACATCCGTTACCCTCCTCGGCTATTCTGTCTCTGTCGATGGCCTCCAACCGATGAGTTCTCATGTCACAATCATACTCATACTTCCTCTCCCCACAGATTATGCTCAGCTCCATAGTTTTCTGGGTATGGCAAACTTTTACCACCACCATACTCCTCAACCTGCCTCCATCCAAATAGCCTTCACCGACCCAGCTGATGCTCGACTCTTTTGGTAACCTTAAAACTGCCCTCACCAAAGCCGTCACACTCGCCCACCATGACGCTGAGACCTTTGTCTCAATCACAACTGATGCCAGTGACTCATCTGTGGACGCCATTTTACAGCAGTACTCCACCACACCCCTCCGCTTCTTTTCCAAGAAACTGACTAAGAGCCAGTGCAAGTGGTCGGCATTTGACCGTAAGCTACTCGCTGTGTATGAGGCGACTAAACATTTTTGTAGTGACCTCAAGGCGCGATCCTTCACGATCAATACTGATCACAAGCCATTCATGGACACTATTCGTAATCCATTTAAGGATCTTCCACCAAGGCATTTCCGCCATGTGGACTACATCTGTCAGCACTCTTCCGATACACGCTATATCCGCAGCGTGAAGAACATTGTGGCAGACTACCTTTCCCGCATCTGCGTGCTAACTGCATTGCTGAATCTGGAGGAACTTACCTGACTACAAGCCAACAACAATGATATACAGCGAATAAAATCAGAAAATGGCTCATCGCTCTCTGTCTAGTCTCATATACTACCTAGTTTGGTAATCCCTGTCCTTTGTGACACCTCTATGGGCACACTTCACCCCCTGGTCCCCGCTGCCCTTTGCCATAGGGTCTTCACCACCTTGCATGGCTTAGCTCACCCTGATATGCAAGCCACGATGCTGCTGGTTACAGAGCACTTCTTCTGGCCTGGCATGAAGCACGACTGTCACACACTGAGTCGCACATGCATTCCGTGCCAGCGCAACAAGGTTGGCAGGCATGCTCAATCTCCTCCGGGTAAGTTTGACAGCCCGAAGGGGCATTTCCAGCACGTCCATATCGGCATCATTGGTCCCCTTCCCCCATCCGAAGGCTACAGATATATCTTATCAACCATCGACCATGTAACCTGCTGGGTCAAAGCAGTTCCACTTACTGACGTCACAGCCAAGACTGTCACCCTTCCCTTCACCTCAGCATAGCTTTCTTGCTTCAGCTGTCCCCTATCTCTCACCACCAACCAGGGACGTCAATTTGAGTCCACACTCTTCGCACAACTCCAAACTCTGTGGCGTCGCCAAGTTTCATACAACAGTATACCACCTGCAGTCGAATGGCCTCATTGAGTCATGGCACAACACACTCAAGGCCGCAACAGAGGCCTCTGGTCGCAGGCTCTCCCTTGGGTCCTGCTGGGTATTTGCTCAGCTCATAAAGATCTTAATACATCGCTTGCCGAGGTTCTGAGAGATGACCTTTCCTTCTCCCCAGTGAATTCGTCAAGGATTCACCTCCTACCGCATCTGAGGATCTCCCCACCCTTATTGAGCATGTCCGCACACACATCGCGCACCTCTGCACCCTCCCAGACCCCCTCCCCCTCCCGTGTTTGTCCACAAGGACCTAGCTACGACGATTTTGTTATGCTGCAGGATGACACTGTGCGGGCAGCCCTTCAGCTGCCCTATTCTGGCCCTCACCATGTGCTATGTCACGGTACCAACACATTCATCATCCACCTCCACGGACAGCCACAGACAGTCTCACTTAATAGACTTAAACCGGTGTGGTCCCTCAACGATGACCTTCCTCCCGACACATCTGTCCTGCCTTCAGCCGATTTGTCTCCACCCGCTGTCATCTCTCACTCACGTGCAGCAGCTGGAACCACTGGGCTGCAGCACTGCTGACACAGCCATCCACACTTCCTGCACCAGTTGCTGCCTACAACCACCACGTTGGCACCAAGATTACGACTTCATCTCGTGAGGCTCCCCTCCGCCGCGCTCCGCACTACCGGGGAGAAGCGAGGGCCAGGGCCTCTGTGGTGTCTCTGGTGCAGAGTGCCCTATTTTGGCACCTTCCTTCTTTGAACTAGTTGTTCTTGTGTGAACTTTTGGCACGCAGATGTGTAACAGCCCTTTTTGTTACGTGTATGCGTGACCAATAAATGTGTATTCAATATTAAGTGTGTTATCTCTCAACTAATCTTCATTGCTAACCACAAATGTTCTGGAATGTTCTAGTAATTTCTGGAGGGAGAATCTTCCCAGCCCTTAAATCTTCAAAACCACACCCTTCAGGCAAAAGCAGGAATCTTCTTCATGGATGGGAGATAGAGGGCTACCACACCATGTAACTCCCTTGATCATACTGTCACTCATTTCTGAACATTAGCGGCATGCATGTTGCACACTTACTTTTATAATATATATTGATTATAGAAGCTGAGAAAAGTGATCGGCCCTATTTTGATAACAACACTACAGTTCCCAACCAACAACAAACATATGAAATATGAATCAGTACACCATTTCAGAGATAATGTCCTACTACACAATACACATGTATTAGTAATGTGCAAGACTTGCCCACACCTGGTGAATACAGTAGTTCCTCGCTGTCATCCTTGGCATCTGTTGTTTTGCAGAGTGGTACCAGTACTTTACATAGTGTGATAGCAATGAAGTACAATGCTCTACTTGTTTTAAAAGATTATAAATGGGTGGAGGCACAAGAAACTTTTCACATCATATAAGGAGACTGGCAATGGCAAGGAAAGCATTTCTGAAGAAGAGAAATTTGTTAACATCGAGTATAGATTTAAGTGTCAGGAAGTCATTTATGAAAGTATTTGTATGGAGTGTAGCCATGTATGGAAGTGAAACATGGACAATAAATAGTTTGGACAAGAAGAGAATAGAAGCTTTCCAAATGTGGTGCTACAGAAGAATGCTGAAGATTGTATGGGTAGATCACGTAACTAATGAGGAGGTATTGTATAGAATTGGGGAGAGGAGGAGTTTGTGGCACAACTTGACTAAAAGATGGGATCGGTTGGTAGGACATGTTCTGAGGCATCAAGGGATCACAAATTTAGAATTGGAGGGCACCGTGGAGTGTAAAAATCGTAGAGGGAGACCAAGAGATGAATACACTAAGCAGATTCAGAAGGATGTAGGTTGCAGTAGGTACTGGGAGATGAAGGAGCTTGCACAGGATAGATTAGCATGGAGAGCTGCATCAAACCAGTCTCAGGACTAAGACCACAACAACAACAACATAAGGAGACAATATCCACAATATACCTTTAATGTTATTGATCTCTATCTATATCTACATAGATACTCTGCAAGCCACCACAAGGTGTGTGACAGAGGGGACCCTGTACCACTACTTGTCATTTCCTTTCCTGATCCACTCACAAATAGAACAAGGGAAAAACGACTGTCTATATACTACTGTAAGAGTCCTAATTCCTTGTATTTTATCTTTGTGGTCCTTACGTGCAATGCATGTTGGTGGCAGCAGAATTGTTTGGCAGTCAGCTTCAAATGCCGGTTCTCTAAATTTTCTCAATAGCATTTCTCTAAAAGTACATCACCTTCTATCCCGGGCTTCCCAATTGAGTTCCCAAAGCATCTCCATAGCACTAACATGTTGTTCGAACCTACCGGTAACAAATCTAGCAGCCTGCCTCTGAATTGCTTTGATATCTTCCTCCAATCCAACCCACCGAGTGAGGTGGTGCAGTGGTTAGCACACTGGACTAGCGTTCGGAAGGACTATGGTTCAAACCTGCGTCCAGCCAACCTGATTTAGGTTTTCCATGATTTCTCTAAATTGCTTCAGGCGAATGCTAGGATGGTTCCTTTGAAAGGGCATGGCCAATTTCCCTCCCCATCCTTCCCTAATCCAAGCTTGCACTCCATCTCTAATGACCTCGTTGTCGATGGGACGTTAAACACTAATCTCCTCCTTCTCCCTCTCCAATCCAACCTGATATGGATTCCAAATGCTGGAGCAGTATTCAAGAATAGATTGCACCAACAATCTATATGTGGTTTTCTTTACAGGTGGACCACTCTTTCCCAAAATTCTCCCAATAACCCAAACTTGACCATTTGCCTTCCCTAACACAGTTCTTACGTGCTCATTCCATCTCATATCGCTTTGCAACGTTATGCCCAGATATTTAAACAGCTTGTTTGCATCAAGCAGGACACTCCTAATACTGTATCTGAACATTACCAGTTTGGTCTTCCTACCCATCCATGTTAACCTACATTTTTCCACATTTCATTTAGGGCTAGCTATCATTCATCACACCAACTGGAAATTTTGTCTAAGTCATCTTGTATCCCCCTACAGTCACTCAACTTCAACACCTCACCATACACCATGGTATCATCAGCAAACAACCACAGATTGCTGCTCACCCTGTCTGCCAAATCATTTATGTGAATAAGGAACAACAGCACTCCTATCACAGTTCCCTGGGGCACTTCTGCTGATACCCTTGTCTCTGGAGGACACTCGCCATCAAGGACTACATACTGGGTTCTATCACTTAAGAAGTCTTCAGGCCACTGACATAGCTGGGTACTGATTCCATATGTTCATACCTTCGTTAACAGCCTCCAATCGAGCACCATGTCAAACACTTTCAGGAAATATAGAAATGTGTAATCTGCCTTTTGCCCTTCATCCATAGTTCGCAGTATATCTTGTGAGAAAAGGGCAAGCTGATGTGCTATAAACTAGGGATGCTAACTGTGCTTGCTTCTGGTTGAAAAATTGATACTATCCAAAGTGACAATACAAGTCATCAACTTGTGACATCTCACTGTCACCATGCCTGTCTCTTTCATCTTCACAATTTTTGCTGGACACAATGAGACCAATTTCTGCTGCTGCCTCAACTCAATAATGAATGTGATGTTCTATTACTCCAGTCCCATTAAAATTGTTCAGACTCAGTTTGAAGTCTATATTTATTACTGGAAGCAATAGCAACAAAAAAAGGTTTTAACAGTCAGGTTAAACTGGAGCTGAGAAGAACTGGGGTAACTGAAAACCAGTTGTTTCAGTGATAATGGCCATCCCTAGATCACACACCCTATTAAAAACCACATCCCATATTTTGTAATGCCCAGTGGACCCTCATGAATCATGATGACTTCAGTGTAGTTATTATCTTTTAATAAAAGTCTCATGTCCATTTGTCTGCATATTTCTTTCAGTTATGTTTTGTGCTATACTGTACTAGTTCTTTTTGTCCGTGGTCCAAGTTCCCTCAAGTTATGTTACTTGGCGGCGATACATCATGCAAAAGTTACTTTTGTCCATAAAATTTGCAAAAAAATTTATAGAATAACATTAAATAAAGTGCAAAAAGTTTGTTTAGATGAGTACTGATTACATTTATTAATAATTTTTTCAATATGAATGTCCACATTGTTAAACACTAATTGAATAAAAGATTGAGAGTTTTACTTCTTTTTACACACTGGATGCTTCAAACTATCTGATATCATTACAGAATTAATTCAAAAGATGACAGCACATATACAAGATCTCTTGATCCAACTTTTCTATATGCCATTTTTTCCAACACCGGTACCTACTTGTGTATTAGAAACATAGGAACTCTGTCATACAGCTGAAATAACAGAACGTGAAAGGCAGTTGATTGTCATCTTTCGATTTCAATCCTCAGCTTTCTTTTCTGGACAAATCATCATTCTAAGAAGCAATTTTGATGATCCCGGATGCAACTGACAACTTTATGCAAGACAATTTCTGAAGGGAAATACATTTCCACTTCATAAACTTGTGATCTAATGGCCTCCAGGATTACAGCAGCAGTTTCAATAATTCAGGTGTGTTTCTCTTGTTGGTATCTGCTTCTGGTCTGATACCACATTTAATGTATGATGGAATAGCTGTGTTTTAAAAGGTTATTGTGGTTTTCTTGTGCTGGTTTATTTTTCCAATGAGTAACAAATCTTACAGAATTTCTACAACAGCAGTCTTTGTATCATCTCAGTTTCTGAGAAGTATGCATTATAATTCTTCTGAATGTCTCAGAGTGCAAAATGTCATTCATCATCATTTCCTCCAAATGCTCACCAATGATATTTATTTTTACAGATGCCTCATTATCTTTTGGTCATTCATCACTACTGTGAATTGCAACATCATATTTGAAAACCTGTTTGCTCAGTTACCATGGTATCTACCGTCAACAACAAAAATATCTTTGATGTGTCCTACTCAAACTTTTACTTTGGTGCCCAAGTCATTATTCCATTTTGTCACCATTTCCGTTATTCATTCTGAAAATGTCTTTGTTATGTCACTATCAACTTGTCTTGTTTTTTTTCCCCCCAGTTGGTTTCTTCACTTTGTTCTTGATATACTCCTGTGATGAGTCTTCCCCACAAAATAAACAGTTTCTTTTAAGTAAGATTTGGACTGATGATCAATAAATGTAGGACTCATTTTCCTTTGTACCTGTTCTGCATAATGATGCTTCCAATAATATTTCCTACAATTTTCACGAACAACAGAAGCGATGCAGTTCATCAAATCAGCTTGTTTACCATCCTTTCTCATATTACTCCTGATAAATGTTTATACACCTTTTTCCTTCACAGTGTGAAATCTACCTTGTCTGTGACACTTTCACCACAAATAAAACATTCAGATGTCACGCTGACTTCCACTCACAAATATAACTGTTGAGTTCAATAGGGGGGTGACAGTGGTGGAGGCAGTAAGAAACATTTGTGCCATGTATAGTGATAATACCACTGGACACAGCAAGGCAAGAAAATGGTTTTCTCATTTTAAGAAGCATCATTTTGACATTATTTCTTCACTTTCAGGAAGGTCTACAAGTAATGAAGTGTGATCATTCCACCATTGTGCAACATTTGCATGCAATTGGGAAGGTTCAGAAGTCAGGTGTATGGTTACTGCATGCTCCAACACAAAATCACAAAATTAGCAGGTGATCACATGTGCATCTCTGCTTGATTGTCGCCAATTGGCCCATGAGCAACACTGACCATTCCTATCCTGTATCATTACTGGTGATGAGAAATGGTGTCTTTATGCTAACATAAGGAAAAGAAAGGAATGGTTGAGGCCAAACAATGCAGCAACTCCATGTACAAAACCTTAGGTGCACCCAGAAAAATTAGTGTTACGCATCTGGTGGAACAGTGATGGTGTGGTGTACTATGAATTGTTTCTCTGAGGTGTAACCATCACTGCTGAAATTTATTGTCAACAACTGAGATGTCTTGCAGACACAATCCATGAACAAAGTCCAGGAAGACAGCATGAAGTACGCTACTCCATGATAATGCCCAGCTGCATTCTGCTAAACTGACAAAAAAAACAGTGTACAAGATTTGAGCTGGAAAGTCATTCCACGCCCCTTTATTCACCTAACCTTGGGCCCTCAGAGTTTCACCTTTTCCACTTGTGACAAAGCAAGCTGGGATCTTTTTACTTCCTCTCTTGTTTTGCAATCTACCTCCTGAAATTCATTTTATTTTCATTTTTGCCTTATTACCTTTAACATGCATGAGTATAATCTGCATTTCCATAAAAGAGGAAGTTTGGCCCTCATCTTAAAGAAATATAGCACTAGGTTGTGCTTAGTTTTGTGAATGTAATTAATTTCCTAATTTATTTTGACCATTCCTAATAAATACCTTTGTTAGAGGACGAAATCAGTAATTATTTCCTGACTTTGACTCTCTAATAATTATTCTCTAATAATTATAAACATTTGGATGAAGAACTGCTAGGATTCTTAAAATATTTATTTGGCTCTATTCGAAAACATATTAGCAAATATCTAAAATAATTACCAGATTTGTCAAAAGCATTGTTTGTGTAACTATATCTGTTAATTTCATTATTTAAACAAATAATTCAGCCTAGCCTTTGTGATAGAAGAAACTGTTAAAAAGAAGGAATTTTTTGATGTATTCAGTCAATTGAATAAGTTATGTTTTAATTGTAACTTCTGTAATTTAAACATCGAACAATGTTTAGTTTCAGTGCCTATTATTGTGAGGCCCAATTTTTGGTTCTGAGACAGTCAGTCTATGGCCGATATTAAGAGGGAAATTATATAATGTTTCAAGTAACAACAATGCATCAGCTTAACAGTGGAATTAGTGTCACACAAACAGGCTGTGGGTTAAAACAACGACAGTGTCTGTTCAATTTATTTGAGAAATACTGTCACACGTACCTTATTATTCTGCAAGCTCTGTGAATCGTGTGGTTAGGTATTTACTGCTCATAGATGTTCAACGGCAAACTATTGTAGCAGTACGTTGATGTTTCCCTGCAACCTATTACTGAGGCTCAACATTTACCAATAGTGAACAGGCCATATAACTGTGTAATACTGAGGGGTTGTGAACAGTGAAAGTAAAGAACTGTGAAACGCAACAGTGCAACTGTCGGCATCATTTACAGTAGTCAGTGTTGAAAGGCGAACGTCACACACTCTCTATCGAACAAAATTCAAGGAACTTCCTTTCCAGATGAAAATGTGCTCTGAATGTGGCTCAATGAGTTCTTTGCCTCAAAACCGCATGATATCTCCTGTTGCAGAATAAAAAAATTATGCCAGTGTTGGCAGACTGTTGTAAATAGTGAAAGAGAATATATTCTGGATAACTAAAGTCTCTGTTATGTGTATATGTTGTGTTCATTAAACTTATGAAAAAAATGCTATGAACTTAATGCACCAACCCAATATTTCCATATTTCAAAATGTTGACAGGCAAATATTGTTTTCATGCCAAATATGTTGTGACTGTAGTAACGGAATGCTACTCTTAATTCAGACCAAACATCCACAGTAGAAGGAAAATGTTTCCCTGCAACATTTCATTTGTGGCTGCCTCCTGTTTCCTGAAGCATCACAACAACAAACGAAAACATATTAACACTGTGGATTCTTGTCAGGATATTTCTCTCTATAAAGTTCCTCTGTCTGTGCAGCATTACACCTACCTTCAACCACAATAAAGGAAAAGTAATGATTGTGCAGTTTTTAACTGAAGACTGCATTTGTTTTAGAGAACTTACCATTTAATAGTACTTCATTTCTGATTCTTGAAATTTTCCTGGCTTAAAGAGTATTCCATAAAGTTTTGTGATTTAAGCTGCATGATGTCAGTGTTGTGTTAACATTTGTTTATTGGCATCTCCAGCAAGTGGACAACTTATCTTACCCCACTTACCCCACTTACCTGCACAGTGTGCTATACAGGAGAGTCAAAGTCACTTCCATGTTACATTTTTAATAACTTCATGCTTATGTGAATGGTACACTGTACATGGTTTCAATAGGTCTTGAGGAGAGAAAACAGATTACTCAATAAAAAACATAGGATGCTATTTAAAAAAAGACGTACTGCTGTTCATATCTTCATGACAAACACAGTTACAAGAAAGGCAACCATGCTGGTTAATCCACCCCCCTTCTGGTATCAAACCCCAAGTTTCTTAAATAATTTCTGGGAAAAAAACAATTGCTCACTTGATGTCGCACACATGCAAGTGTTTGTGAGCTGAGCAGAAATGAATTATCAAGCAAGGGAACTTAAGTACAGCAGAGCCCATACTATTGGGGCAAACTGTCACGAAAAAAGAAGAGTGTATGTAATTTCTTTTGTAAGCATTTTTTCATCATAGCCTGACAGGATTTGATTGTGTTTGAACAAGAGTGGTAAGAACTGAATATCCATGCTCTGTGATGTTTACTGGTTGCTCTTGATGAGGAAGTATTGTTCTGTTTTGTATACTGTTTCATGGAACAGAATACAATTTTGGAAAAGCCAGTTAATCATTTAGTTATGAATTAACTTTAATATTGTGATACGAAGTACTACTGATAACTGACAATCACTTCAGTGAGAGGTTTCATGATTATTTTGAGCCATTTCTTGAGTTTTCTTGTCGTGAAAATCACAAGATTTAATATAAATAATAGACTTTTTAGAAGCAAGCCTATTATAACCACCAGAATACATAATGATAACTTGTTTTCCTTAGAAACTCATACTATGAGTAAAGTGGTATGTGATGAGTGCACCTAACTCACATGAAATATATAAGACACCTCCCAATTTTATCTATACTTCTGAATGTCTAACAAATATTGCAGCTGTTCTTCATGAATGTCTTCATTTTTCATTAATAACATGTGCCTGTTTGCTGTTTTTCTCTAAATCTTAAATTACCAATAAACTTTCATAGAACTCAAGCAAACAGTCCAAAAAGTTAAATCTCTTAAAAAAAAAAAAAAAAAAAAAAATGAAATTGCCCATTTTCATTCCAGCTTCTTTCTTAGATGCCCCCTATTTAGTGTGGAAAATGATCCAGCTGGTTTGTCAATCCTATGGCCCTCACTCTCAATGCATCTCAAGTGACTCACATATATACTCATACTGCCAATAACATATAAAAGAACATTGTTCAGATTAATAGGGTTGTTTAGATTAGCCTCATTCCTTAGGAAGTTGTATATGCAATTCACAAAGACTTAAAAGAGGTGTCAGGCAAATTATTTAAATGCAACCATTACAGATCATAGACTGTTTCTTCCCTGAGCATACAAACCAATACATACATAGGCCTACTATGCATTCTGATGTTGTAACATGTGTCATGTCTGACTGAATATGTTAAGAATAAAAGATTTTTCATATGTTTGTACAAACCTTGTTCAATGAATATACATGATGCCATGGCCTCCAAGGAGGTCCAGCAGTGGGAAGAAATAAATTACTCGTGCCTTCAATGACTGGGAATGGAGGCTCCGCTTGAAGCCTGGCAACACCAGTGATAGCAGAAAAAATTGCTTTTAATGCAGGTGAATAGTTCACTAATTCCTGGCCCCTTTCATCCAACTGGGGAAGTACCCATTCTTGAGGAGGTAATATCTGATTACCTTTCACTACTGGCCTCACATAATCCACCACCAAATCTGACAAACTTGGTGGAAGCCAAAATGAACCAAGAGGATGAATGAAGGGAGGTTTTGCCTCTACACTTGCCTGCAAGGAGAACAAAATGCTAAGTGAAACATCAGACAAATGGCTGTGCCTTAGCTTAAATTATCTTATGAAAGAATAAAAGTTTATGTTTGAAGTTAACTGATGCTATTTTTCTACAAATATGATGAAAATGAGTAGTAGTCCAAAGCAGGGAGATGTAAGAGAGAAACTGATTGTACAATCTGCAGTTCCTAAGAATATGCTTTATACATTCTATACTACAAAACTGTAGCCTTGTTGAAGAGTCAACCTGCCAGTCATTACTTATGGTGGTTCATCAGAGGAGAAGAAAGTAATATTGGTACACAGTTAGTTTGTAGAATTTGCAAATGCATGTTTGTCGCTAGACACAGTGACTGACATATGCCGTCAATACATATCAGCACTGAGCCCTTATTCATTCATTGCATTATGTAGATACTCCCACCCCTCCTAAAGTGGTGTTCCATAACATCCTAGGCCATCCATCTCTATGCCACTCACAAGCTCAACCCCTTAACACAAAGATCTTGTCCCTGTGGAAGAGCCAGTTGCAAGACCTTCGCAACCCACCCATCCGGCACTTCCTATTCCAGTTCTATCACAGGCTTATCCCACCCCATCAGAGGCCAGGTCACCAGTGAAAGCAGCCATGTCATATACCAGCCCTCTGGCAATCATTGTGCTCCTTTTATACTGGTATGACTACCAACCAGCTGTCCACCAGGACGAACAACCACGGCCAAACTATGGCCAAGAGAATAGGCACAACATGCAGCTAACCATACCATGCTTCATTTCAATGGCTGCTTCACTACCCGAGTCATCTGCATCCTCCCCTCCACCTCTAGCTATTGTGAACTGTGCAGGTGAGAGCTATCCTTTCAGCACACTTTTCGCACCCAAAATTAACTCAGCCTCGACCTATGGTAACATACTATCCCCACACTGTCGACCCAACAGTTTCCACACCCTCTGTTCTATCACCTTCTCACTATTTTCATCTCCCACCTTCTTGGTGTGCCAACCTCTGCCAATACACCTGCCCTTCTTTCCCCATTCCTCTCCTTTTCACTCAGTTTTCTCCCTCCCCACCTCCCTGCCCCATAGCCCCCTAATACTGTGCCTGTTGGCAATCTACTCCCTGCACACTCTGGCACATAGTGCTCCTCTCTCCCCAACCGTGCACTGTTATCCCTTCCCCATTCCTGCCCCCTCCAGATTGCTGCTCCCATTCCACATGACACCTGCATTCTATTCCGAGCTGCCAGAGATGACAGTCATATGTGCGTGAAGTGTGCATGCTTTGTGAATGAATGTGTGTGTATGTGTCTCTTTCTTTTTCTGATGTAGGTTGTGGCCAAAATCTAATGTGTAAGTGTCTTTTAATTGTCTGCATCTTAACATGTCATTTTTATAGTAAGTAGCAATCTATCTTTTTCTTTAATCAGAAAATTATGTTTTGTAATCCACAGGTATTATAATAATGTACTGCATGTGTGTATGTACATATGTTCCACATCTCATCATAAAGCACTGGACTGATTTCAAACTTCAGACACACATCACGTACTGTGTGGAATGAATTGCTGTGGGGGTAAGAACAACCAGAAACAAATTTTTTTCATCCAGAATCTGAGAATAAGATAACTTAATGACTTGCATCGAATTTTATACATAATTTCAAATCTTTACAAAACTTTTTTTCACTGACATCCCTCACAAAATGATGAAAGAGTGAAACTTTATCACTTATTACATTTTCACTGTTCATGCTGTAAAACTGCTGCACAAAGCATGATGTTTAATTTACTGCTGCTTTACTACCAATTCTATTCGCAACACATTTTTCAGACAGTATTTATATACACCACTGAAAGTAACTGCAAAGTTATATCATTGTAAAACATGTAGTTCAGGAGATATGATGTCATAAAAACTGAGATGTGTGAAAAACTGTATATCATGCATGGTATTTAAATTTATTGCTTCTTTGCTACTAACTCAGTTCATGACACATTTTTCAGACAGTTTTCGCATATGCCACAGAATGTATCTACAAAATTATATCATTTTATGACACATAGTTTAGGGGATGTGACACCATAAACATTGAGCTGCGTGAAAACAAAACTGCAAGGCCTAATTTGCTGGACATACAGGTGAAATATGTCTACAAAAATGTATGAAATACATTAAACATATGTGAAATACATGTAACAGGTGTGTGTGCAGGCAAATCCATGGGTAAAAACTTAAAAACTTCTTCTAAACCCCTGGATCAATTAAACCAAATTTGGTACACATATACTTACTGTGAGTGAATTCTGTAATTTTACTTGTATTGAAATGTTGGGACCATGGCGTAATACCAAACCTTGCCACAGTGACACATTTTATTAAGACTGCCACTGCATGGAGCAGGCTAGTCAAAGAGAGGATGTGCTATTTGAGATAATGTTTAGACGCCAGTTCAGAAGAATTGTTCCATCTACATCTAAAAGTTGCAACACATCTCCCACCTGTACCATGGGATTGGGCTGATGGAATGACTTCAGCCAAGTTTGGCTGGATCCATAGGAATGCAAGTTCTCAGAAGATGTCAAAATTTGATTCTCTGTTGCCACAGCAGTCGCCGCCAAGGCAGATGTTGCATGACATTTCACTGTCAACTTCACGGAGAAATGTTTGGATGCTGTGATGCTGTCTGCATTAGGGAAATGACTCAGTTTTGTATCTACACCTTAGCACCACCTATAATAAGTTTTGTGAGTGGTGTTTAAGAAGCTGTATGATTCCTTCCATCTGTGTTCTTTTGAAAGCTCCTCCTCAATGGAGTGACTTATCTCCACAAGAATGGCTGCTCTATAAAATTTGAGAGGATCCTGATACAGAGGTACTGAAGGCTGATACAGGTAATTCATCACTATTGTTACCTCATAGTGGGTATGTAGATAATATGTATGTCTATTAAGTGATTCTGCATATAGGAATATTGATCATGATCCTACAGGATGTGCACAATAGATGACTTCTGTGCTCCTGAATTCTTCCTCATTACCTCGAGAGATCATCAAGTGACTAAGACCACAAAGTTGTGTACCACCAAGACTGCATGGTCTTCCTAAAGTTCATACCAAATATCTACCTTTGTCCACAACTTTAAGTGATACTGGTGACCCCCTTGTATGATTTAACCCAACACCTCACTTTCTTGATGTGGCTGCTCATGGACAAAAGCTCATATCATGTATGAAAGTTGGATGATTTCATCAACAGACAGGTACACTCTGCCTAAGTAGTTCAAAGTGTTTAGTGAGCTTTGATATACACTCCTGGAAATGGAAAAAAGAACACATTGACACCGGTGTGTCAGACCCACCACACTTGCTCCGGACACTGCGAGAGGGCTGTACAAGCAATGATCACACGCACGGCACAGCGGACACACCAGGAACTGCGGTGTTGGCCGTCGAATGGCGCTAGCTGCACAGCATTTGTGCACCGCCGCCGTCAGTGTCAGCCAGTTTGCCGTGGCATACGGAGCTCCATCGCAGTCTTTAACACTGGTAGCATGCCGCGACAGTGTGGACGTGAACCGTATGTGCAGTTGACGGACTTTGAGCGAGGGCGTATAGTGGGCATGCGGGAGGCCGGGTGGACGTACCGCCGAATTGCTCAACACGTGGGGCGTGAGGTCTCCACAGTACATCGATGTTGTCGCCAGTGGTCGGCGGAAGGTGCACGTGCCCGTCGACCTGGGACCGGACCGCAGCGATGCACGGATGCACGCCAAGACCGTAGGATCCTACGCAGTGCCGTAGGGGACCGCACCGCCACTTCCCAGCAAATTAGGGACACTGTTGCTCCTGGGGTATCGGCGAGGACCATTCGCAACCGTCTCCATGAAGCTGGGCTACGGTCCCGCACACCGTTAGGCCGTCTTCGGCTCACGCCCCAACATCGTGCAGCCCGCCTCCAGTGGTGTCGCGACAGGCGTGAATGGAGGGACGAATGGAGACGTGTCGTCTTCAGCGATGAGAGTCGCTTCTGCCTTGGTGCCAATGATGGTCGTATGCGTGTTTGGTGCCGTGCTGGTGAGCGCCACAATCAGGACTGCATACGACCGAGGCACACAGGGCCAACACCCGGCATCATGGTGTGGGGAGCGATCTCCTACACTGGCCGTACACCACTGGTGATCGTCGAGGGGACACTGAATAGTGCACGGTACATCCAAACCGTCATCGAACCCATCGTTCTACCATTCCTAGACCGGCAAGGGAACTTGCTGTTCCAACAGGACAATGCACGTCCGCATGTATCCCGTGCCACCCAACGTGCTCTAGAAGGTGTAAGTCAACTACCCTGGCCAGCAAGATCTCCGGATCTGTCCCCCATTGAGCATGTTTGGGACTGGATGAAGCGTCATCTCACGCGGTCTACACGTCCAGCACGAACGCTGGTCCAACTGAGGCGCCAGGTGGAAATGGCATGGCAAGCCGTTCCACAGGACTACATCCAGCATCTCTACGATCGTCTCCATGGGAGAATAGCAGCCTGCATTGCTGCGAAAGGTGGATATGCACTGTACTAGTGCCGACATTGTGCATGCTCTGTTGCCTGTGTCTATGTGCCTGTGGTTCTGTCAGTGTGATCATGTGATGTATCTGACCCCAGGAATGTGTCAATAAAGTTTCCCCTTCCTGGGACAATGAATTCACGGTGTTCTTATTTCAATTTCCAGGAGTGTAGTCTCTCTTTTTACAAAGGTCCCTCCCTCAGATTCTTTGGCACTAATTGTTAATAAGTTGCAGGTGGACATCTGTTTTGTTTTGGCATGCTCCTTCCCAACCTATTTTATGTTCAACCATAAATATTTTGAGAAGACTGGCAGTGTTGCCATGGGTAGCTCTCTGTCTCCCCTAGTGAAATGAAATGAAATGATCATTTGGCATTTTTGGCCAGGAGGCCCCATCTGGGGACGTTCAGCCACCAAAATGCAAGTCTTATTTCAATCAATACCACATTGGGTGACTTGCGTGCTGGTGATGAGGATGAAATGATGATGAGGACACACAACACCCAGTTCACAAGCAGATAAAATCTTCAATCCGGCCGCAAATCGAATTTGGGCCCGTTGCATGGACGGCAAGCATGTCACCACTCAGCTGAGCAGGCAGCAGTGGCCAACCCTATATGAAGAACTTTGAGAGGAGAGATCACTTGACTCATTCACTGTGGAATTAAAGAAAGGTAGTTGTCTTCCTTTCCTGGACATCCTAGTTAGATGGAAGAATGATGGGTCTCTGAGGCATTTAGTTTATCATAAGCACACATATACCAACTTGTATTTACAATCATGAAGTTGTAGTCATCCATTGCAGATTGTTAGTGTGCTTAAAATACTTGTACATAGAGCTCACATGGCCTCAGATGCAGATAGTTTGCCTAAAAAGCTCAACCACAAAAGACAGTGTTCAGGGAAAATCGATATTCTACTCGTAAAATTAATGAGGCCTTATCAGTTAAAAGCAAGAAACAATAAGTGGATGAAGAGGAAGGCATGCTGGCAAAATCTCTAGTTTTTCTTCCCTTTGTTGGAAATTTTCATTTAGAATCCTCCATAATTTTCAGGTGAAAGTGGTTTTTATTTATTTATTTATTTATTTTTTCCTTGCCCACCATCTAAGGTGAAAGAAGGTTGTATACATGGAAGAACCCTGGAGATACTAAAAGGTTTCAGATAGATTATATAATGGTAAGACAGAGATTTAGGAACCAGGTTTTAAATTGTAAGACATTTCCAGGGGCATATGTGGACTCTGACCACAATCTATTGGTTATGAACTGCAGATTAAAACTGAAGAAACTGCAAAAAGGTGGGAATTTAAGGAGATGGGACCTGGATAAACTGAAAGAACCAGAGGTTTTACAGAGTTTCAGGGAGAGCATAAGGGAACAATTGACAAGAATGGGGGAAAGAAATACAGTAGAAGAAGAGGGATGAAGTAGTGAAGGTAGCAGAGGATCAAGTAGGTAAAAAGACGAGGGCTAGTAGAAATCCCTGGGTGACAGAAGAAATATTGAATTTAATTGATGAAAGGAGAAAATATAAAAATGCAGTAAATGAAGCAGGCAAAAAGGAGTACAAACGTCTCAAAAATGAGATGGACAGGAAGTGCAAAATGGCTAAACAGGCATGGCTAGAGGACAAATGTAACGATGTAGAGGCTTTTCTCAGGAGGGGTAAGATAGATACTGCCTGCAGGAAAATTAAAGAGACCTTTGGAGAAAGGAGAACCACTTGTATGAATATCAAGAGCTCAGATGGAAACCCAGTTCTAAGCAATGAAGGGAAAGCAGAAAGGTGGAAGGAGTATATAGAGGGTCTATACAAGGGCGATGTACTTGAGGGCAATGTTATAGAAATGGAAGAGGATGTAGATGAAGATGAAATGGGAGATATCATACCGCACGAAGAGTTTGATAGAGCACTGAAAGACCTAAGTCGAAACAAGGCCCCGGGAGTAGACAACATTCCATTAGAACTACTGACAGCCTTAAGAGAGCCAGTCCTGACAAAACTCTACCACCTGGTGAGCAAAATGTATGAGACAGGCGAAATACCCTCAGACTTCAAGAAGAATATAATAATTCCAATTCCAAAGAAAGCAGATGTTGACAGATGTGAAAATTACCGACCTATCAGTTTAATAAGTCACGGCTGCAAAATACTAACGCAAATTCTTTACAGACAGATGGAAAATCTGGTAGAAGCCGACCTCGGAGAAGATCAGTTTGGATTCCATAGAAATGTTGAAATACGTGAGGCAATACTGACCCTACGACTTATTTTAGAAGCTAGATTAAGAAAAGGCAAACCTACATTTCTAGCATTTGTAGACTTGGAGAAAGCTTTTGACAATGTTGACTGGAATACTCTCTTTCAAATTCTGAAGGTGGCAGGTGTAAAATACAGGGACTGAAAGGCTATTTACAATTTGTACAGAAACCAGATGGCAGTTATAAGAGTTGAGGGACGTGAAAGGGAAGCACTGGTTGGGAAAGGAGTGAGACAGGGTTGTAGCCTCTCCCCGATGTTGTTCAATCCGTATATTGAGCAAGCAGTAAAGGAAACAAAAGAAAAATTCGGAGTAGGTATTAAAATCCATGGAGAAGAAATAAAAACTTTGAGGTTCACCGATGACATTGTAATTCTGTCAGAGACAGCAAAGGACTTGGAAGAGCAGTTGAACGGAATGGACAGTGTCTTGAAAGGAGGATATAAGATGAACATCAACAAAAGCAAAACAAGGATAATGGAATGTAGTCAAATTAAGTCGGGTGATGCTGACGTAATTAGATTAGGAAATGAGACACTTAAAGTAGTAAAGGAGTTTTGCTATTTGGAGGGCAAAACAACTGATGATGGTCGAAGTAGAGAGCATATAAAATGTAGACTGGCAATGGCAAGGAAAGCATTTCTGAAGAAGAGAAATTTGTTAACATCGAGTATAGATTTAAGTGTCAGGGACTCGTTTCTGAAAGTATTTGTATGGAGTGTAGCCATGTATGGAAGTGAAACATGGATGATAAGTAGTTTGGACAAGAAATGAGGAGGTATTGAATAGAATTGGGGTGGAGGTTGTGGCACAACTTGACAAGGAGAAGGGACCGGTTGGTAGGACATGTTCTGAGGCATCAGGGGATCACAAATTTAGCATTGGAGGGCAGTGTGGAGGGTAAAAATTGTAGAGGGAGACCAAGAGATGAATACACTAAGCAGATTCAGAAGGCTGTAGGCTGCAGTAGGTACTGGGAGATGAAGAAGCTTGCACAGGATAGAGTAGCATGGAGAGCTGCATCAAACCAGTCTCAGGACTGAAGACCACAACAACAATAACAATTGACTTACCCTCATACTATGCACATATTTATTCAGTATTTGGTGAACTATTCTTCTAAACTTGAGCACAACAGAATACATTACAATAAATTTTCTCATTAAATAGAAATCAAGCAGATGTATCATTCACCATGGTTTGCTTGTATGCCAGAAGACTGCTTACTGTGTGGTACTTTCACAAGGCTGCAAGAGTGAAATTACAATGGACTACAACATACATAAATTTGGACTACCAATAGTGATAGGAGACCTCTTTACTCCAAAGTTAGTGGGTCTTAATTTGCTCTTAATATTTTTGTCTGTAGTAGTAGTTTTATTCATGAATCTCTTTTATAATGATAGTGGACACACTGAGTAAGGACAGTGCAGGTAGTTGGCCATGGTCTTATAGCAGGAACCATCCCAGCATTTGCTTGAAGTAATTTACAGAAACTACAGGAAACCTAAATAAGTATGACTGGATGGGAATTAGATCCTACCTCTTCCTGAATACAAATTCAGTCTGTTAAAAACAGTGCAACCTCATCTGAGTTATATGTAGTGTATATCGTCATCTAGTTTATACATTCTTGCAAAGAAGTTATTTCACAATACAAAATTCTATTGCTAAAACGGTCATTCATTTCTCAACATCAATCACTGTAACCAATACACATGCTAAACATGCATCGTTCTATAATGTAACAAGATAATGTTGTGTTCTTCATTCATTTCTCAACATCAATCACAGAGCACCCTAGAGGTGACATCAGAGCCATGATAAGAATATTTGGCTTCCATTCTGTGTACCACAACCTCCCATTTGCTTACCTCAAAAATAATATTTGTCTGCTGTGAACTGTAAAGGATTTACTAGCTCCTGGTGTAACAAAATGGAGGAATCAGTGGGCAAAAGTCTTTCAAGAGGTGAATACAGTAAAGAACCAGGTCTAGGTAGATGAGCTCGGTGCCATAAGTGGGCCATTTGTGGCAATACACACAGACACTGTTGTAGTAAAGCAAGCTGAGACCCATTCACATTTTGTTTTCTTATTTGCCTTCTTAAATACTTTTTTTTCTTAGTTATCATTAGTGATAGTGAGAGATGTGCCTTAAAAAACCATGTAATTCTGTAATTCAGAATATAAGACCAGGCCCAACATTGCTAAATTACATTAGTCAGAATAAATTCCTAATTAATTTGAACCATTTCAAGTAACTGATGCTCGTTTTGGCTAACTAACAGTAATCATATCCTATTGTAGTCACACTGTTGCGATGTAAACAGGTGTAATTCCTATGTTACTGATAAAGTTAGGAAAATAGTTCTTAGAAATTCTTAAAGTATTCACGTAGGTAATTTCCAAAACATGGTGGGAACATCATCACTTAATTAGTTTCAGGCTAATTAACATTTTTATATATTGTATTGTTTATTTAGCTATTTTTGCAGTTTCATCGTCGAGAAGTCTTATTTTTGGCAAAACTCTTATTGTAACATAAAGTTCAGACAAAAATAGTTTTTATGGTCTATTCAATTAATTTGAGATGTAAAATTCTAATTGTAAATTATTGAAACAAAGTATTTAATAACGTGAAAAACCTTAGCAGCCATTTTTGCAAAGCTATATAAGCACTGGGCCTAAAGCCATTTCCAGGTCAGTCTGTTCCGAGATTTTGAGTGTGGAATCCAGTCAGTCAGAACTACAATAATGTAATGATGCAATGCTGTGTTGTCATGAATAAGAAGATGAACACTGAAGTAGGACAATTAACAATGATTATTGATTAACTTTAATGTAAAAGTGCCACATGTGTTGCTCATTTGAGTGAAACTGGTTGTTGGTTGGTTAGGTTATACTGCACAGTGACTATTATTGTATAATTAGAAGGTGCAGTATGTACATACCTGGTAAATGAGACTTAATTAGATAATTAAGACATTCAGTGAGGGGTTCCGACATTTATGGAAGTAAATCCTTTGAAACCAAATGTGTGTGTGTCGGATATATTACTGGATGAGGATATTTACATATTTACAGCCAGTTTGTCACTGTGATTGCTACCACCAAGGAACTACAAGCTGATTTATGACCAGGTAAGTTGTAACATCGCAGCTATTTGCAAAGCTGCAGAGTTTTGCAGTACGCTTTATTCCATTAGGTCAAGCTGTATTGGAGGCTGGCAATGAAGTCTCCAGCCCTGGTTGTTATGTAGTCAGCTGCTGGTGTCATAATGCCATCTGTCGCAGTGTGAAGACCATGAGAACTGCTCTGTGTGAAGCGTACTAAGATCACTTATTCATCTCACCTAAGAAACTAAATAACTAAGATCAGTATGGTCTGTTTGTTTTAAAATTTGGTATAGAAACTTTTATAATTTAGAAGAACAGTGTGTAAAATTTTCATGCTGACAACTTTAATAGTTTTGAAAATATAAAAAACCTATTAAAAAGTACTGAACCAACACTTAGTAAGATAAATTCAGATACAAATCATGATAGTTTAAGTTTCTTTGTTATTTGAAAACAATAACAGCACTCTCAGTGTGTACAAGTTATTTTTAAGGAATTTTGATTCTAAACTTGTAATAATTTTGCATTTGTAATGGAAATAATAGTTTAAAAGTTTATATTTATATTTTGTGTTAGGGTCGGAGTAGATGAGAGTGAATATGAGTGTGTAAGTGGGGACATACATCAAATTTAAATTTTATAATGTATTACACCATCTGTAACTAACAAGTGTTACATAACCAGGATGTCCTGAAAACGGTGAATCCCCCTAACTGGTGGATGATGTATGTCTAGGACCATTTGCTTTTGTAATAAGGCAGCCAGAAAGACAGCAAAAGGATACTCAGTTCTAAAGTATATTTCAAGCATAGTTTTCTTTTAATTTTCATTTTGTTTGGTTTTGCGGAACATTTTGTGAATTTTTGCAATATGAAATGACGTAGATGCATCTGTGAATGCTGACTGGAGTAAAGCGGTTTGCACGTGAAATTGATCATGAAAGGTTAATCTGATTGGATGATCATTTTGATCAACCAATATGAGAGAAGTCTTTCCCACATAATTGAATGAGTTATATGCCCTGTGAGCGATGGCATTGGGTCAGTCATGGAGTCACTGTTGGACGAGAAGGTCATGTTAAATTTGTCCAAAAAAATTATCTGTAAGATGAAGAAATGGCGGTTAAATCATGCTCGGTTTATATCGCCATGCTAGCAGATGCAATTACGGACATTTCGGTGCAGTTTTGAGAGGTTTCGGAATATTGGTTGCAGAATAAACCGCGTGTGAAACTATTGGCCTTTGTGAATATTCTGCGTGGTCTTCCATATGCATGTACAGAACATTTTGGCGAGCATCTTCTCTCGAAGAATCCATTGAAAAGGACTGTATGTGAACTCATTTTGTAACAGTGTGTTGCCTGTGTGAATCTCGTAATATTTCAGGTTGGACTTAGCACATTTCTGGCTGTCTTACGTGTGATATAAGCTGCATGAACTAGTAGTTATGTACTACCAACATAAATGTGGGCTTGGTGACACAATAACTCAAAAGGACTGCAATAAAACATCAGTATCTACAAACAAACATTTTCAATAAAGGGAGGAAGCACCCACTTTGCCTGCTATTAATAGAGATTTACAGGTTTATCTTGTTACTGGAGTTACACGGACTTTGTAATCGTACGTATGGACAGTGGTTTTCTTCAACTCTGATTTTCTCATCACCTACATAGTACCTACAAATGCAGGGCAACAGGTGGTGAATGGACACCATACTGAAGTAGGTGAACGTCAATAATTAAATTGCAACAAAGCACAACAACCCCGCCCCACCACAAAGTCACACAGTGTTGCATCTTGGCGTCACCGTCTGCTTGCTGGCACTACAGTTTTTTTGGTAAAAATGACTTTAACAGCTAAAAAACTACAATAGGTCCACTCTAGCATGTATACATACTGGCCAACCAGCCACACTGGTCACTCATCAAATTGGTGATCATCATGCCATCGACCATCATTGTGCCAGCATCTGCCATATACACCATGAGGTCACTACTGCTCTGTCATCACCCTGACAGGACCACCTGCCAAGTGGCCCAGCCATTGCCTGATTGAGCTGAGGCTCAAACTGAGACCCTCTCAGCCAACGAGCCATGGGGGCGCCCACTAGGGCCAGACAGCTGTTGGTCCAGTGTTCACTTCCTGGACATCTTCGTCTGTCACTTGTTGCAACCAGCACTCAGCAGTTACAGCAGTCACAGAAGCACCTGATGTATCTTGGTCACAGCTGGAACCACTGACTACACGAGGTCGTGCTGTGACGAAGCAAGCTGGGATATTTTTACGTCCCCTCTTGTTTTGCCATTTGCCTCCTTAAAATTCATTTTTTTAACTAATTACCATTAACATACATGAGTATAATCTGCAATTTCATAAAAGAGAAAGGTTGGCCTTCACTATTAAAGAATATACCACCAGATATAATTTTGTGCTTAGTTTTATGTATGCAATTGATTTTCTAATTTATTTCAACTATTACTGGTTAGTATCTTTCATTATGGGATGAAATAAGTAATTGTTTAGTAACTTAAATTCTACTGTTGACTTATAAAGCAAATGAAAAGTCTATAATAATTATAAACATTTGGAGGAACAACTAATAGTATTCTTAAAGGATCTATTTGACTCTATTCGAAAACACGTTAGCAAAGCCAGCTATTAATGAATTCCAAAGTAATTACCAGTTTCATCAAAAGTATTGTCTGCATAACTAATATGTTAATTTCATCATTTAAACAAATAATTCGGCCTAAGTCTTGTAGTAGAAGAAACTGTTAAAAAGGCAGAATTTTTCGATATATTCAGTTAATTTAATGAGTTAAGTTTTAATTGTGAGTTCTGTAAATTACGCTTCAAACAGTGTGTAGTTTCAGTGCCTATTATTGTGATGATATATAAGGGCCCGATTTATGGTCCCGAGACAGTCAGTCCATGGCCGAGTTTCAGACGAAGAACCCTTATTGGTTAGATCTACAACACTGCATCCACTTAACTGTGAAATAAGTGTAATAGCCTGTGTGCTAAAACAATGACAGTGTCTGGTCAACATGTACTGTATTATGTGGCAAGAACTGTGTGGTTAGGTTTTTACTGCTTACAGATGTTCAACAGTAAACTATTGTAGCAGTGTGCTGATGTTTTGTTTGCAACCTATTAATGAGACTTATCGAAAGTTAAACAAAAGTGCACTGGCCATGTAGCTGTGTATTATTGAGGGTTTGTGAACAGTGAAAGTAAAGAACTGTGAAACGCATCTCTGCAACTGTCGGCTACATCATTTATGTAGTCAGTGTCGAACTTCCACAACCCTATTTTTCAGCCTGTGTAGCAACGTAGTATGTCGACATCGAGAACAATTAATGAAGAAATAAAGCAGGTGAACGTCACAGTGCCACATCTGGGCCATGCTGAGACTAACAGTTGCCAGTTTTCTATGGCACTGCTTTATTGCCATCAGTTCATGGGTCGAGGTCCATCTTCTCACTGCTGTGATAGGAGGTGTTGGATTTGTAATTAGTTGATAACAGGGGTCCAGTATTTATGAGCGGCTTCCAACTCACCCGACTCACCATCGTCCACCGGAGCATACTCACATCCACTAAATGTTCTGTTCCAAATACACCCTCAAGAAGAACCTTCAGGAATGTGAAATGAGGGAAGGTATACATTACCATGAGACAAAGATACCCCAGAAACTTTATCTGTTTCTTTATTAACACTAAACTATCGTCATACTACATAGTGCCATTCATACTCATGCCATCTAAATTTAAATGAGAAAATTAGTAACCAAGTGCCTACTCTGAAAAAAACTGGTCTCATCAGTTTTATTAAGCACTTACTATTTATCTGCTATTAGCAGCTTCATACATACTTGATTACAATACTATTTTTCCAAGAAAATATTTTTATATCTATAAGCACTCAGCCCTATTTCTAAAGCTATTACTTATCACACAGCTTTGTACCAAAGACTGCTCTTGCAACATTGTTGTTCTTGTTGTGGTCTTCATTCCAGAGACTGGTTTGATGCAGCTCTCCATGCTACTCTGTCCCGTGCAATCTTCTTCATCTCCCAGTACCTACTGCAACCTATATCCTTCTGAATCTGTTTGGTGTATTCATCTCTTGGTCTCTGTCTAAGATTTTTACCCTCCACCCTGCCCTCCAATACTAAATTGGTGATCCCTTGATGCCTCAGAATATGCCCCACCAATTGATCCCTTCTTCTAGTCAAGTTGTGCCACAAATTTCTCTTCTCTCTAATTCTATTCAGTACCTCCTCATTAGTTATGTGATCTACCCATCTAATCAGCTTCTATTATCTTCTTGTCTAAACTATTTATCGTCCACATTTCACTTCCATACATGGCTACACTGCATACAAATACTTTCAGAAACGACTTCCTGACACTTAAATCTATATTCGATGTTAACAAATTTCTCTTCTTCAGAAACGTTTTCCTTGCCATTGCCAGTCTACATTTTATATCCCCTCTACTTTGACCAACATCAGTTATTTTCCTCCTCAAATAGCAAATCTCATTTACTACTTCAAGTGTCTCATTTCCTAATCTAATTCCCGCAACATCACCCAATTTAATTCAACAACTTTCCATTACACTCATTTTGCTTTTGTTGATGTCCTCCTTTCAAGACACTGACCATTCCGTTCAGCTGCTTTTCCAGGACCTTTGCTGTCTCTGACAGAATTACAGTGTCATCGGCGAACCTCAGAGTTTTTATTTCTGCCACATGGAACCCAGTTCTGACCAAAGAAGGGAAAGCAGAAAGATGGAAGGAGTATATAGAGGGTCTATACAAGGGCGATGTACTTGAGGACAATATTATAGAAATGGAAGAGAATGTAGATGAAGATGAAATGGGAGATACGATACTGCGTGAAGAGTTTGACAGAGCAGTGAAAGACCTGAGCCGAAACAAGGCCCCGGGAGTAGACAACATTCCATTAGAACTACTGACGGCCTTGGGAGAGCCGGTCCTGACAAAACTCTACCATCTGGTGAGGAAGATGTATGAGACAGGCGAAGTACCCTCAGACTTCAAGAAGAATATAATAATTCCAATCCCAAAGAAAGCAGGTGTTGACAGATGTGGAAATTACCAAACTATCAATTTAATAAGTCACAGCTGCAAAATACTAACACGAATTCTTTACAGACGAATGGAAAAACTGGTAGAAGCCGACATCGGGGAAGATCAGTTTGGATTCCGTAGAAATATTGGAACACGTGAGGCAATACTGACCTTACGACTTATCTTAGAAGAAATATTAAGGAAAGGCAAATGTACGATTCCAGCATTTGTAGACTTAGAGAAAGCATTTGACAATGTTGACTGGAATACTCTCTTTCAAATTCTAAAGGTGGCAGGATGTAAAATACAGGGACCGAAAGGCTATTTACAATTTGTAGAGAAACCAGATGGCAGTTATAAGAGTCGAGGGACATGAAAGGAAGGCAGTGGTTGGGAAGGGAGTGAGACAGGGTTGTAGCCTCTCCCCAATGTTATTCAATCTGTATATTGAGCAAGCAGTGAAGGAAACAAAAGAAAAATTTGGAGTAGGTATTAAAATCCGTGGAGAAAAAATTGAAACTTTGTGGTTCACCGGCGTCATTGTAATTCTGTCAGAGACAGCAAAAGACTTGGAAGAGCAGTTGAACGGAATGGACAGTGTCTTGAAAGGAGTATATAAGATGAACATCAACAAAAGCAAAACAAGGATAATGGAATTTAGTCGAATTAAGTCGGGTGATGCTGAGGGAATTAGATTAGGAAATGAGACACTTAAAGTAGTAAAGGAGTTTTGCCATTTGGGAAGCAAAATAACTGATGATGGTCGAAGTAGAGAAGATATAAAATGTAGACTGGCAATGGCAAGGAAAGCGTTTCTGAAGAAGAGAAATTTGTTAACATCGAGTATTGATTTAAGTGTCAGGAACTCGTTTCTGAAAGTATTCGTATGGAGTGTAGCCATTTATGGAAGTGAAACATGGACGATAAACAGTTTGGACAGGAAGAGAATAGAAGTTTTCAAAATGTGGTGCTACAGAAGAATGCTGAAGATTAGATGGGTAGATCACATAACTAATGAGGAGGTATTGAATAGAATTGGGGAGAAGAGGAGTTTGTGGCACAACTTGACAAGAAGAAGGGACCAGTTGGTAGGACATGTTCTGAGGCACCAAGGGATCACAAATTTAGCATTGGACGGCAGTGTGGAGGGTAAAAATAGTAGAGGGAGACCAAGAGATGAATACACTAAGCAGATTCAGAAGGATGTAGGTTGCAGTAGGTACTGGGAGATGAAGAAACTTGCACAGGATAGGATAGCATGGAGAGCTGCATCAAACCAGTCTCAGGACTGAAGACCACAACAACAACAACATGGATTTTAATTCCCACTCCAATTTTTTCTTTTGTTTCCTTTACTGCTTGCTCAATATACAGATTGAATACCATTGGGGATAGGCTACAACCCTGTTTCACTCCCTTCCCAACCACTGCTTCCCTTTCATGACCCTCGACTCATAACTGCCATCTGGTTTCTGTACAAATTGTAAATAGTCTTTTGTTCCCTGTATTTTACTCCTGTCACCTTCAGAATTTGAAAGGAACTATTCCAGTCAACATTGTCAATAGCGTTCTCTAAGTCTACAAATCTAGAAACGTAGGTTTGTCTTTCCTTAACCTATTTTCCAAGGGTCAGTATAGCCTCACATGTTCCAACATCTCTACGGGATCAAACTGAACTTCCCAGAGGTCAGCTACTACCATTTTTCCATTCACCTGTAAAGAATTCGTGTAAGTATTTTGCAGCCATGGCTTATTAAACTGATAGTTTGGTAATTTCCACATCTGTCAACACCTGCTTTCGTTGGGATTGGAATTATTGTATTCTTCTTGAAGTCTGAGGGTAATTCGCCTGTCTCATACATCTTGCTCACCAGTTGGTAGAGGTTTGTAAGGCCTGACTCTCCCAAGGCTGTCAGTAGTTCATTGCTCTGTCAAACTCTTCACGCAGTATCATATCTCCTATTTCATTTTCATCTACATTCTCTTCCATTTCTATAATATGGTCCTCAAGAATATTGCCCTTGTATAGACCCTCTATTTACTCCTTCCACCTTTCTGCTTTCCCTTCTTTGCTTAGAACTGGATTTCCATCTGAGCTCTTGATATTCATGCAAGTGGCTCTCTTTTCTCCAAAGGTCTCTTTAATTTTCCTGTAGGCAGTATCTGTCTTACCCCTAGTGATATGCGCCTCTACATCCTTACATTTGTCCTCTAGCCATCCCTGCTTAGCCATTTTGCACTTTCTGTCTATCTCATTTATGAGATGTTTGTATTCCTTCTTGCCTGCTTCATTTACTAAATTTTTTTATCTTCTTCTTTCATCCATTAAATTCAGTATCCCTTCTGTTACCCAAGGATTTCTATTAGCCCTTATCTTTTTACCTTCCTGATCCTCTGCTACCTTCACTATTTCATCTCTCAAAGCTACCCATTCTTCTTCTACTGTATTTGTTTCCCCCATTCTTGTCAATCATTCCCTAATGCTCTCCCTGAAAAGCTCTCTACAAGCTCTGGTTCTTTCAGTTTATCCAGGTCCCATCTCCTCAAATTGTCACAGTCCACATCTGCTCCTGGAAATGTCTTACAACTTAAAACCTGGTTCCTAAATCTCTGTCTTACCATTATATAATCTATCTGAGATCTTTCAGTATCTCCAGGCTTCTTCCATGTATACAACCTTCTTTTACGATTCTTGAACCAAGTGATTAAGTTATGCTCTCTGCAAAATTCTACCAGGTAACTTCCTCTTTCATTCCTTACTCCCATTCCATATTCA
Organism: Schistocerca americana; assembly: GCF_021461395.2. Taxonomy (NCBI): domain Eukaryota; kingdom Metazoa; phylum Arthropoda; class Insecta; order Orthoptera; family Acrididae; genus Schistocerca; species Schistocerca americana. The sequence goes on along the minus strand of NC_060122.1, from coordinate 786,320,111 downwards.
CCTATTACGTTTCCTTCTCTTCCTTTTCCTACTATTGAGTTCCAGTCACACATGACTATTAAATTTTCGTCTCCCTTCACTATCTGAATAATTTCTCATCATACATTCCATCAATCTCTTCATCATCTGTGTAGCTAGTTGGCATATAAATTTGTACTACTGTAGTAGGCATGGGCTTCGTGTCTATCTTGGCCACAATAATGTGTTCACTATGCTGTTTATAGGAGCTTACCCGCACTGCTATTTTTTTATTCATTATTAAACATACTCCTGCATTACCCCTATTTGATTTTGTATTTATAACCCTGTATTCACCTGACCAGAAGTCTTGTTCCTCCTGCCACCGAACTTCACTAATTCCCATGATATCCAACTTTAACTTTTCCATTTCCCTTTCTAAATTTTCTAACCTACCTGGCTGATTAAAGGATCTGACATTTCACAGTCCGATTCGTAGAATGCCAGTTTTCTTTCTCCTGATAACAACGTCCTCCTGAGTAGTCCCCACCTGGAGATCCAAATAAGGGACTATTTTACCTCCGGAATATTTGACCCAAGAGGACCCCATCATCATTTAACCGTACAGTAAAGCTGCATGCCCTCGGGAAAAATTACGGCTGTACTTTCCCCTTGCTTTCAGCCGTTCGCAGTACCAGCACAGCAAGGCCGTTTTGGTTAGTGTTACAGGGCCAGATCAGTCAATCATCCAGACTGTTGCCCCTGCAACTACTGAAAAGGCTGCTGCCCCTCTTCAGGAACCACACGTTTGTCTGGCCTCTCAACAGATACCCCTCCATTGTGGTTGCATCTACAGTACGGCTATCTGTATCGCTGAGGCACGCAAGCCTCCCCTCCAACGGCAAGGTCCATGGTTCTTGGGGGGTCTTGCGACATAGCTAACAGAAAGTTTCAATCCCTGAGTCTAGATATTCAAATAAAATTGTAGGACGAGTGGCTAATGTAGCATGTTTTAATTTTCTTTCAAACTGATAGTGATACAAAGTTTCTTTTATCACACAGGAGCTTGTTGAATACCTTACTACCAGAGTACATAATTTCATTCTGAATGCTGGACTGCAAGGCAAAGTCTTCACGAAAATTATATTTTTGTCTGAGATTGGAACTGTGTATCGAGTTCACCAGAAACTGATTTTTACCAATTAAGCAGTAAATATAATGGGAAGTGTGTGTAAGAATTTCATGATCCTAAAATAGGCTTCTGCAAGATGTACAGTTATCTACTTTACACAATATTCTTACTGCTTGTTGCTGCTGAACAAATACTTTATTTACTTTAGGTCAGTTGTGGCCACATGTGGCCTACTAATGGTTTTTGTGTGGCCCACAAAGATGGACAGAAAAATCTGCCTTGGACTAAGATCTCCTTCCCATGCACAGCTGAAGATTTTTCCTAGGACTGCCATGTCAATACGCATGCGCAGTGTAGATACTGCTACGAGCACTCCCATCGGTGACCCACTGAGCACTGAGTTTAAACTTTGTCTGCACGAATAGTACAATGCTATGCTTTTCTGGTTAATGAAGACTTGACAAACACAGTATTTCTTTGTTGATATAGGGGGTAAAGCAGTGTGTTTATTGGGTCATGAAATGGTAGCTATTTTTAAGGGGTAAAATCTGAAATGACATAACAAAACAAAACACAGCAATTTTGGCTGCAAACCTTCCAAGGAAAAACAGAAAATAAAAGATTTGGAGTATGTGAAAAAGCTGAAGAAGTAACAAACATTATTTACAAAGTAATTAACACTTCGAGATAGTTGTACAGAAGCAAGTTTCAATATAGCCTCTAATGGTGCTAAATGCAACAAGCCTTTTTCAGATGATGATTTTATTAAACAGTGTATGATAGAATGTGCAAGCATATTGTGTCCTGATGATAAACCCATATTTGAAAGCATTTCTTTGTCAAGATGGGCTACAGTGCAGCACATTGACTTAATTAGTGGCAAACTTACAGAACAGTGGAAGAATGTGGGCAGCAGTTCTTTTTTTGGGGGGGAGAGGGGGGGCGGGGGGGGGGGGGGGGGGGTTCTGCGGCAATGGATGAGAGCACAGATAATGAAAAAACTGCACAACTACTTGTCTGTATCCTTGGAATTAATGAAACTTTCATCATCACAGAGAAATTACTTGGCCTAGACTCAAAGACAGAACCACTGGTCAGAACTTGATTGAGTGTGCTGAGAACTATGTTGAGAAAAGTAGCTTGTCTTGGAACAAAATGATAAGCACTACAACAGATGGAGCCAGAGCTTTCAGTGGAAAAAAATGTAGGTGTAGTAAAGCTTTTAAAAAACAAGTTACAAGCACAAAACAGATTGTGATATCATGTATTTTAATTGCATTTTGCATCAGGAGGGGCTTTGTAAAGCAACAATGGACTTATAGCATATGGTAGATCCTGTTGTTGGTGTTGTGAATACGATCAGAACAAGGGCACACCCCATCAACAGTTCAAATTCTTGAGGATGTGCAAGCAGAATATGACAACATAATTTAGCACAACACTGTGAGATGGCTGAGCTTACACAAAGTGTTGAAAAGAGTCTGGGCATTGCAGAATGAAATTACCTCATTTCTGGACACAAAGGAGATATCTCGTGATTTTGTTACAAAAACAGGATGTGAGGAGTGGAGATATGAGATGATGTTTGCGGCTGAAATGTCTGAGAAATTGAATGACATTGCAGGGAAAGCAGTTGTCTGCAGGTAAAATGTGGAAATATGTAAAATAATTCAAAGCAGATGAAAGCAGTTTCTGTCATTTCCTTTTATTAGGAAAACAGAAAGTATCTGAAGGTGTTAGCACTAAGATTAGAGATCATCTGCAGAGTCTATAGAATGAGTTCACAAGAAGATATCAGGACTTTAAGAAAATTAAGCCTCAATTCAATTTGATATCTTATCCCATCAGTGCTGATATTGACTCATCACCTGAGGACCTGCAGCTCAAACTTATTGACATGCATTCAGATCAAATTGTGAAAGGTATGTTTAATACTGTGAACTGAAAAATTTCTATGTATGAAGCAGTTTGGCGGGAAAATGTTCTCCATATTTGGGTCTACATATGAGGTGTGTGACAAAAGTAGTGAGACTGATAACACTGCGAGCAATCTTACAAAGCTGTGTTGTTTTACTTGCATGGACTAGTGTGTTCATCCCTTACAGGTGCTCAGTCTGAGTTTCAGTTCCCTACAGCCATCATGTGATTTTTGCTAGCATCATCAGTGAAGTTGTGTTTATTGTTGTGCATTATGAATGTGGAAAAACGGAATTTAGAGCAATTTTATGCCATCAACTTTTGTGTTAAACTTAGGAAATCTGTAAGTATGACCTTTGAGAAGTTGAAACAGGTCTATGGGGAACCTTCTTTATCAAGAGCACAAGTTTTTTGCTGGCACAAATTACTGATGGGAGGTCGAGAACTTGTTGAAGATGAACCTCACTCAAGACGACCTCAACTGGGAAAACAAACAAAAATGTGCATGCTTTGTAAAACCAGACTGACATTTAACAATGAGGATGATGGACTGACATTTAACAATAATGATGATGGGTGTCCTGCTAAACTTAACACTTTCACTGTACATCAAATTTTGAATGAAAGTTTGGACATGTGAGAGGTTTGTGCCAAAATGATGGCAAAAAATCTCACAACTGAGCAGAAGGATAATTGAAGATACATGTGCATTTATCATCTTGTGAAGAATGTCAATGACCATGAACGGCTCAGTTATGTGATCACAGGTGGTGAATCCCAGATTCCTAGCATGATTGTGAGACAAAGTGATTAAGTCTGGAGTGATACCCACTGAGACATCTCCCCAAATGACACAAGCTATAATTAGCAAATCAAATATCAAAACAATGCTGATTTGCTGTTTTTGACTGTAGTGGTATTGTACATAAAGAATTTCTTACTCCAGGACAAACTGCCAACCAATTGTTTTACAAAGATATCCTGAAAGGCTTAGGAAAATGGAGAACTGAGTGAGACCAGACATTGCAGACAAGTGGATACTGCATTATGACCAGGTCCCATGTCACACAACCACCTCCATAATGGAGTTTTTGACCTCAAAAGGCACCCCTGTTGTTCCAGAGCACACCTATCCATCTGATCGAGTCCTAGTGACTTTTCTTTCCTAAAAATTGAAAAATATTTTAAAAGGATGTAATTTTGGAACTCAGAAGGACATTCAAAAGAATGTGACCTACATGTTAGAGGCCCTACTAGTTGAAGCCTTTCAGTAGTGCTACAAAATCCGGAAACAATGACTTCACTGGTGTGTAACTGTCAAAGGTAACTACTTTGAAGGGAACAATTTTGCTGCCTGGAAAAAAAAAGCTTTGGTAGGTAAAGAATTATTCTCTCAGTACTCTTCTCACACACCTCAAATATTTGTGAGCCAAGTTTTTTTTGCTTGAAGATCAACAACAGTATATATCAATGGCCTTTGAGGGACATTAACTTGCAGGCTGTGATGAGAATCTCAACACGCAATATCACTCCTGATTTTAAAAAAATTGTACAAAAATGTGATAGGATACATTTGCCTCACTAAACTGGTTCCAAAATTAAATGTGCTTGCAGATGGAGAAGATGTGAAACTAGCAAAAAAAGAAAAAGAAATTGACTAAAACAATAACTATTTTATTTATAGTTATTGATTTTTGTGACAATTTATGCCTTTTCTGAAATGCAAAGTTAACTAGTGAATACAGTCATTTTAAAAGATTTGGCCCTCTGCTAAACTCCGCTTCCACAAGGTGGCCCTGTGCCAAAACAATTGCCCTCCCCTGCTTTAGGTAACTTGTCACAGAAAATGATTCTATAAGTCAGTAGGGAGTGAAAATAAATTAAATAAGCCAACAGATTTATCTTATCAGCGATCACTTATTCATACACCATTCATTCATTCATTCATTCATTCATATCTTCTAAATCCAATCATAAAGGAAAATCTTTGAGAACTTGGAACATTGCACTTTAACAGGCACAAGCAACCACAGCAGGCTACTTCTACAAAGCTATATAGCTGTAAAGTACACATCTGGGCATTATAGTGACAACCAATTATGAGTAGTGGAAATCAAATTAACTTGCTCAGATAGCTAAGTGTGCTAGTTTCTCTTTTCTAGGATTTGGTGAGACAAGCCTTCCCTGGATCAAATTTTACCTCATGGATTAATGACAGGGGCTTATGAACGGACCAGTGGGGATGTGGTTTTTAGGTGTTTTTCCACATCCATCTTGGTAAACACTGTGCTAGATCCCACGTCCTCCATTAGATACATGCTATGCAAACATTTAGAAAAAGTTCTCCCATATGAATATGGGATTTACTCTAAATGCAGACAGATGGGGTACACAGACTCTGTCCTCGGCTGAGTGGTGGCATCAAGAAGGGCACCCAGCTATCAACTTACAATAATGTTTCAAAAACCCTTATAATAACGCTGAACCCATAGAGAAAAGGGAAAACATACAGAAAGAGAAGAAGAATGAAATCAAATTTAATTGTTAAATATGCAAATTACTTTTAGAGCAGTTTTAATTTACATTAGGAGAAGGCAGATGCTTTGAAAAAAAAGCCACTTCCCTCCTCTTATACTGTTTTTATTTCCTACTATGTCATAAAAAATTATGTATTTTTACTGATTTTAGAGAAATCAGCTAGCTATTTATATTTTGCATTGTGGAAGTGACGAAACAGCACATCCACGGAACCTTAGAACATCCTCCTGGAGATAATTATAAGCGCATCTATCTAGAAGATCTACACTGCTAGCAATGAGGTGGAGTTTCTTACATCTTTTCCCTGTATGGTGTTTTGACAACTCTTTATCACATGAAACCACCCTGACTGTAGTTTTGTGTTTGTTGTTGTCCTGTATCTGCCAATGATGATGAATTCATTTCAAATCTTTCAAATGAAGTTGGCGCATTCTGGAGACATTCCTAGCATTCTAGTATCACAGCAATTGCACCATAAACAATTGTTCCTCAGAAACTATTTCCCAGTATCATAACATATCTCTCTAATAATGAAACTTAATATTCGATGGCAGCAGCAGACGGGTACCTGAGAGGACTGAGCTGGCCAAATGGGTGGAGGGTCCCAGAGCTCCTGGTTCAGTTCGGCATCACTCCACTCAGGCCAAGGTGGCAATAAACGCTGTCTTAATGCATCAGAAGTCATCATCACTCCACGTGTTTGGCTTTTCCTGCCATTCATTAGAAGACAAATCCTACAGCAGAATTTTTCCAGTTATTGAACAATATCACACATCATATCAAAGTGTAGATTGCTACTAGAATGTCCAGAAATGACACTTAATCATATTTTGACACTATTAGACTTCAACTCAAAATAACAGTACCATGGAAATAACATATAATGTGAAATGCCATTATATGAATATTGAAAATGATTGTTTTTAGGGTATCATAAATCATTCCCAGTAAAAGTGTAACAGAGTTGCAATAGTAGGCATATCTAGTAGCAAATACCAAATCACTGATTTTAAATTATTTTAAATCACTTGTAATTCATGAAAAATATTATAAAAACTGACATAACTTCCATGGAATTACTTCTCTGAAACAATTTAGCATTTGGATTGTTTCACAGAATCAAACAAAGCCAGGAATAGAACTTTTCAGGATGGGCCTACCACTACTGACAATCAGTGTGACCTAATTCCAAATGATTTTAGCTTTCATTCTGCCTAAAGTTTCCACACTGATTACACACCTCTTTCAAATTTGGATTCAAATCTTTTGGTTACAGAAAGTTATTATTTTTATTCATGAGCATATGCACAAATTATTTATTCAGAAGTGGGTAACACCCTAAAATTACCATTTATCTGTATAAATGAGTTGCTCAGTTTCAAGACGTGTCGTGGGGTAAGGACTACATTTTAAAGATTTCACACAAACTTATTATATTTCAGAGAATTGATGGTTATCCACTCACTTTTAGATGTGTATGAGAATTCTATAACGAATAAAAACTCTGTACTCCAACTTCCAAGAGAAGGCAAGTGCTCCATCTTGTGCCCCCCACCCCTCCCCCCCTTTGTGGGTGCCTATGTTTTTACTGTATGTTCTCACTGAGTTCCTTCAGAAACAGAAGTTAGAGGAGTGAATGCAGTCCACTGCACAGCCCCAAATTCACTGACAAGCCTATGCATGTGGGCAAAGACTGTTACAGCTATGTACCTAGACCTAAGCAACTTAGAGGGCTCTCAGTTATATTCTACAGTGAGAGCAATATCAACAAAACCTGAAATATAAGAGGTTTTGTGGACAACATGAAAATGGAGGAACATACATGTTTTGGACAAAGATCGATATAGAGCATCAATCAATGATACAAGCTAATGACACAACTTTGATAAATCACATAACGACGTGAATATTTTTGAACAAACCTGCTGTACCCTGCTACTAGTGCATGTGAGTGTGGGTGCACCGAGTGTGGTATTGACATCCATGCGTACTTAAATCACCCGCCAACTATATCAGCACAGGCCAGCCACTAGAGGCCACATGTACGGAGCATGCGCACTGCATGGTCTCCGCTGCGCCGTCCATCGGCAACTCATGCCTATATACGTATGGAGCAGAGCTGACTCGCTCTATGTTCCTTCAGTTTGTCCCACCCACATCAGTTGTTCTGTGTATCACTTACGTTGCACCTTCTGTGCGATTCTTTTGTCTTGCTATGTGTGGAGTCATACAAGACTGATTTCCGTTATTGTTCAGAGGTTTATCCATAAAGCTGTATTTGTGTTACCTGGATCAGTTTCAAGTATTACTTGGTTACTAAATATTGGTTACAAGTTTGGAATGGCTTCTGCATCTGCAGTCTTTAAGTGCAGTTTCATTAGGCTTAGTCATTATGGATGCAGTGCTACTGGCCCTGATGGAACAGCTTACTTTGGCAGTGACCTCTTTGTTGGCTTCCATTACCAGACGGGGGTACTGTTCCATCAGTCCATCCACCTACTTTTCATCTATATGATGATTTAGCTGAGGACTGGGAAGTTTGTGAAAAATGGCCCTGACAGCATTTTTTGGCTTTCAGTGTGACAGGCTTGAATTTGTGCAAAGCCTTATTCCTCTCAGGGATTCCATCAAAGGTGTATCAATTACTGTGTAAGCTTGCTCCTTTACAAGAACAGGCAGCCTCTTACTTTTGATGCAGCTTATTGTCCAACTATCATCGTAAACAAATGCTGTCACAGAAGCACAAATTGAATTCTACTGATGCCGCAAAAAACCAAACCACTCATACAGGGCATAGGCAGCCAAACTTCATGGCCTTAGCCATATGTGTTAGTTCATTACTGATGCCTCTAATGACTCTTTTACTGACTCTATGGTGTGCAACATAATTATCTGTTTCACTCTGGACAAAGAAGTGCACCACAAGGCTTTACTCTGTGAAAAACCTATACTGGCAGAAGTTTCCCAAATAGCGCAATCTTTTGAAGTTTCTCTGGCATCAGGTGATCAAACTGAAGTGTGGGGTGATGTGGCATTAGTGTCACAAGATGTGCCTACTAGGACAACAGTTAGCTCATGAAAGGAAGTGGCAGTGGTGGATGTAAACATGCGGGCCCAGCACGGGGAGGACCTAAGTTGGCCCAAGCATCCACAACTGCCACATTGCCAGTGTCAGCATTCTCTGTTTCCATCTTGTCCTTTCTGTTTTGACCAGCATGAATTTTTGGCATTCCCCAACCCTTGGGTTGACTGTAATACTTCCCAGAAGAAATGTGGCATTGCCTCCGTGTGTCTTTCACCAAAGGTTGCTCATGATATGGACATGGATGTAAACTGTGTGACTCCAATGCTTGTGACTTCCCCCAAGCCGTTTATCGAGTTAAGTGTTTTTCACCAAGTACTACAGGTCAACACAGACACTGCAGTGACAATATCAAATTCTCAAGCCTATGTGAGTTTAGGTTCACCACTGTTGATGCCGGTCACACTGAATCAGGTCAGTTATAACAAACAGAATGTTGCGTTGTTGGGACAATTTATGGCGTCTGCCTCTTACAGGTCAGTGGTGGTTGCTGATGTCAGTGTTGGGAACTTGTTCAGGATGGACGCATTTTAGGGATATGGATTATCTGCCAATGGCACAGTTCTCCTTGTGTTCAATCAGGTACCATACTCTCAATGGGGAACACTGTGTGAGGAGTTTTTGGACTTGTTTTTGGAAGATATAGGGGTGTGCTATGAATTTTTCTTAAAATCCATGGCTTGGCCTCATTTTTGTTGTGTGCATCCTAATCCTGTTGCCCTGAAAGATCAAGTGAAAGCAGAATTGGACAGACTTCAGTCTCTAGGGGCGGTACAACCTTCGATGGCTAGCGAATGGTCACCTCCGGTGGTTATGGTTTGGAAGCTGTCGGGGAAACTTTGCCTCTGTGGAGACTTCAGTACTGCTGCCAACACACAGTCAATTGTGTATATGTATCGTCTCCCACACCAAGAGAACTGTTGGCAAAAATACTGGGTGGCCAGCACTATTCTAAAATTGATTTGTCTGAAGCATAACTGCAGGTTCCTGTGGATGAAGAGTCTCAGCGAGTTCTGGTTTTGAATACTCCATTTGGTCTCTATCAGTATGTGCACCTTCCTTTTGGTGTGGCTAGCACCCCTGCAATTTTCCAGCAATTTTTAGAGCAACTGACTATGCCTGTCCCAGGTTGCATCGATTATCTGGATGATACTGTAATCACAGGATCCTCACAGCCGATCATTTGAACAATTTGTACACTTTGTTTACTGTCATATATTCCACAGGCTTATGGTATAACCTCGCAAACTCTTGTTTATTTGGGGTTTGAGGTCTTACGGGATGGGGTTCACCCTCTGCCAGACCATATCTCCACTATCACATCTATGCCCCACCCCTTATCCATAAAGGAGCTTCAGGCCATCCTAGGGAAAATATCCTTCTACCATAAATTCCTGCCACATTGTCCCACCCATTGAATGCCTTCTTACACAAGAATGTATCCTTTTGCTGGAGCCTCGATTGCGAATGTGCTTTCAAATGTTGAAGTCCAAACTAGTCTTAGCCCCTTGTTTAGTTGCGTTCTCTCTTGACCAGCACATAATTTTGGTGACTGGCCCCCCAACATCTCACAGTATCACCTCAGCACAGCCCTGTTGCTTTTGTCTCTAAATATCTCACTCCGGCCCAGCAGCATTACTTTCAGGCGGCAAAAGAGGCTTTTCTAGTAGTCTATGTTCTCCAGAAATTTCATAATTTTTTGTTTGGCTCCAAGTTTCAGCAAATAACTCATCATAAACCCGAAGTTTCCTTCTTTAATCCTCACATGTCCTTGCCTGATAAGACAGCAGACCGCCTACAATGCTGGGTACTGTTCTTGTCACACTACAATCACAAAATCTATTTCTGGCATATGTCTCGACATGCCAGTGCAGACACCTTGATTCACCTTCCTGTGGGTTCTGATCCCAACTTCGATCATGCAAAATTACTTTGCTTCCATCTTGAAATTGAAATGCAGGCGGCAGTGAAGGGTTTTCCAGTTAGGAGCTCATGCATAACAGCTGCCACTGCCATCGACCAGTTCTCCGCCAAATGGTTTGGTTTAATCAATAGTGCTGACCAGATAAGCCTCCAGGTCAGGCTTTGGATCCCCTACGCAACTATTTTTCCTTATGGTATTGCCTCTCTGTTTTTTACAGTTTCTTGTTCTTGTCCATTGAAGATCTCTCTCCCAGTGTAGTCTTTCCCACCATGTTTGCAGCATTAGATTCTATGCCTTCCCAGGGCCATTGGGGAGTTTTGTGCACTAAATTGTTAATTAGAAGACTTGTTTTTTGGCCAGGGATTGATGGCAAAATTGTCCATTTTGTCACAGCTTGTGAGCAATGTGCCCAACAACAGGCAGCCCCCAGGGTGTCTCGGTCTCCCAAGCTTGTTCTACACCAGCCATGGAAACCGATTCATGTAGACTTTGTGGATCACTTCTTGAACTCCTATTGGCTCTTGGTCCTTGAAGCATTTCCTGGTTTTCTTACATTCTCTAGTATGCATTGACAACAACTGAGGTCACAATTTGTATACTTTTGAGCGTTTTTTCTATTAAGGGGTTGCCTTGTACCTTAGTTCCAATTATGGGCCCCAGTTCATTTCTCACACCTTTGAATTGTTTTGTACCCATCACCGCATACTACATATTATGGCTCTGCCATTCCACTCTCAAGCAAATGGTGAGGTAGAACAACTAGTTCAAGTCCCAAATGGAAAAGTCTGTTGTGAATTCTTCTTTGGATGACGCCCTTCTCCATTTCCTGAGCACTTCTCACTTCACACCTAAGGGGGGGGGGGGGGGGGGGGGGGGGGGTAGGGGGGGGGGGGGGCAGCAGAGCCCAGTTGAGCTGCTTCATGGCCAGCAGCCTGCACCACACCTGCCACCATCAGGTCATCTGGTTGCTTCACACTTTGATTGCTGGTGTGGGCACAAATGTTTGGTTACTGGCCCAAGTGAATACTGGCCACTGTTGTCCACTGCTGGGGTGCCGTTTTTATCATTTCTGTACAGCCAATGGGCAGGTGGTGCACCACTTTCTCAGTTGCGGCCCCTCTCACCGCTGGACGCCACCAGTTCACAGGAGCAGCCCCTGGTGGTGCTGCCTGCCCCACTGCCCTCTGCCTCAAGTCCGTCATTACCTACTGTGAAGGCATCCCTGTCCCATTGGCTGCCTCCTGCACATGCTACACCCTAAGGTTTCAGCTCCTGGGTGTCGGGTGCTGGTCCATCTACAGCCTCAGGTTCATTACCACAGCCTGCTGTTCCAGTCAGACTGCCTCCACCAGCCTCCTCACCATCATTGCCTAAGCCATAGTCGCCGGTGGGTGCAGCCCCATCTCCTCTGTACTAAGATGTCTGCAGCTCATGGTCTAGTGGCTTGCATTGCTGCCTCTGGATCACGGGGTCCTGGGTTTGATTCCTGGCCGGGTTGAGGATTTTTTATGCCCCGGGACTGGGTGCTTGTGTTGTCCTCCTCATTTTCATCATCATCATCATCATCATCATCATCATCATCATTCGTGACAATCACTCAATTGGACGGTGTAGAAAACTGGACTGTGAATAAAATTGGGACTTTGTACAGGCACTGATGACCATGCAGTTGAGCACCCCACAAACTAATCATCATCATCATCATCTGTATTAGGATGCAGCTTAACACCATGATAGTAAGGCAACTTAATGATTCCCGGAAAACAGGTTGACATTAAACAGCAATAAAACTGAATACATTTTCTTTTTGCCTAAAATGTTGATCATAGACAAATTTATCTCAAATCTGTAAAATTGTTACACATTTATTACAGTACATTATGTTAGAATACCCACACAGAGAAGCTCTATAGTAAGTTAGCAAGAAAACAAAAACTTTGTGACTTACAAGCTCTCATTTATGACATATTATGTCTTTTATCATACACAAATACACTAGGGATTACTGCTTCTGGGCAACCCTTTTGGAGAAAAGGATGTTTCCTCTGGCAGCTCACTTTACAACATTTCTCTCTGGAGACACATCACTGTAAGGTCCCTGACTGCTGCAAGAAGGAGGTGCAGGATAAAGTTGAAGTTCTTTGCGTAAGAACTTTTAAAACATTGGCACAGTGATACTTCCACAGGATTCATAATTACAACATTGTTTCTCTGCCTGTTTGCTACATGAATGGGACCATCCATTTATCCCAACAGGGAATGGTGCACAATAGGGTGCATTGTTTTTATATTTTATGAGTGCTCTATTAGGAGTTGAAGAACAGAGGAATGGAAAAGTGCTTGAATGAACTTACCTAAGTTCCAAGGGTACTTTGTGGATAAATATTTATTCAGAATTGTAACTAAGTAACACTGAATGGAGGATATATATATATATATATATATATATATATATATATATATATATATATATATATATATATATATATATATATATATATATATATATATATATATATATACCAAATGAAAGTGCTGGCAGGTCGACAGACACACAAACATACACACAAAATTCAAGCTTTCGCAACAAACTGTTGCCTCATCAGGAAAGAGGGAAGGAGAGGGAAAGACGAAAGGATGTGGGTTTTTGTCATTCCAATTCCGGGAGCGGAAAGACTTACCTTAGGGGGGAAAAAAGGAAAAAAGGACGGGTATTACTCGCACACACACATATATCCATCCACATATATACAGACACAAGCAGACGTATTTAAAGACAAAGAGTTTGGGCAGAGATGTCAGTCGAGGCAGAAGTGCAGAGGCAAAGATGTTGTTGAATGTCAGGTGAGGTACGAGTGGCGGCAACTTGAAATTAGCAGAGATTGAAGCCTGATGGATAACGGGAAGAGAGGATATATTGAAGAGCAAGTTCCCATCTCCGGAGTTCGGATAGGTTGGTGTTAGTGGGAAGATGGTGTAACACTGTGCCAAGATGTGCTGGCCGTGCACCAAGGCATGTTTAGCCACAGGGTGATCCTCATTACCAACAAACACTGTCTGCCTGTGTCCATTCATGTGAATGGACAGTTTGTTGCTGGTCATTCCCACATAGAATGCGTCACAGTGTAGGCAGGTCAGTTGGTAGATCACATGGGTGCTTTCACACGTGGCTCTGCCTTTGATCATGTACACCTTCAGGGTTACAGGACTGCAGTAGGTGGTGGTGGGAGGGTGCATGGGACAGGTTTTACACCGAGGGCGGTTACAAGGGTACGAGCCAGAGGGTAGGGAAGGTGGTTTGGGGACTTCATAGGGATGAACTAAGAGGTTACGAAGGTTCGGTGGACGGCGGACAGACACTCTTGGTGGAGTGGGGAGGATTTCATGAAGGATGGATCTCATTTCAGGGCAGGATTTGAGGAAGTCGTATCCCTGTTGGAGAGCCACATTCAGAATCTGATCCAGTCCCGGAAAGTACCCTGTCACAAGTGGGGCACTTTTGTGGTTCTTCTGTGGGAGGTTCTGGGTTTGAGAGGATGAGGAAGTGGCTCTGGTTATTTGCTTCTGTACCAGGTCGGGAGGGTAGTTGCGGGATGTGAAAGCTGTTGTCAGGTTGTTGGTGTAATGCTTCAGGGATTCCGGACTGGAGCAGATTCATTTGCCACGAAGACCTAGGCTGTAGGGAAGGGACCGTTTGATGTGGAATGGGTGGCAGCTGTCATAATGGAGGTACTGTTGCTTGTTGGTGGGTTTGATGTGGACGGACGTGTGAAGTTGGCCATTGGACAGGTGGAGGTCAACATCAAGGAAAGTGGCATGGGATTTGGAGTAGGACCAGGTGAATCTGATGGAACCAAAGGAGTTAAGGTTGGAGAGGAAATTCTGGAGTTCTTCTTCACTGTGAGTCCAGATCATGAAGATGTCATCAATAAATCTGTACCAAACTTTGGGTTGGCAGGCCTGGGTAACCAAGAAGGCTTCCTCTAAGCGACCCATGAATAGGTTGGCGTACGAAGGGGCCATCCTGGTACCCATGGCTGTTCCCTTTAATTGTTGGTATGTCTGGCCTTCAAAAGTGAAGAAGTTGTGGGTCAGGATGAAGCTGGCTAAGGTAATGAGGAAAGAGGTTTTAGGTAGGGTGGCAGGTGATCGGCGTGAAAGGAAGTGCTCCATCGCAGCGAGGCCCTGGACGTGTGGGATATTTGTGTATAAGGAAGTGGCATCAATGGTTACAAGGATGGTTTCTGGGGGTAACGAATTGGGTAAGGATTCCAGGCGTTCGAGAAAGTGGTTGGTGTCTTTGATGAAGGATGGGAGACTGCACGTAATGGGTTGAAGGTGTTGATCTACGTAGGCGGATATACGTTCTGTGGGGGCTTGGTAACCAACTACAATGGGGCAGCCGGGATGATTGGGTTTGTGAATTTTAGGAAGAAGGTAGAAGGTAGGGGTGCGGGGTGTCAGTGGGGTCAGGAGGTAGATGGAGTCAGGTGAAAGGTTTTGTGGGGGCCTAAGGTTCTGAGGATTCCTTGAAGCTCCGCCTAGACATCAGGAATGGGATT
Organism: Schistocerca americana; assembly: GCF_021461395.2. NCBI lineage: Eukaryota > Metazoa > Arthropoda > Insecta > Orthoptera > Acrididae > Schistocerca > Schistocerca americana. The sequence continues at coordinate 786,304,998 of NC_060122.1, read as the reverse complement.
ACCTTGGCAAACCTTGTATGTGGTGTTGTCTGAAAGCTGACGCAGTCCCTCAGCCACATACTCCCGACGATCAAGTACCACGGTCGTGGAACCCTTGTCCGCCGGAAGAATGACGATGGACCGGTCAGCCTTCAGATCACGGATAGCCTGGACTTCAGCAGTGGTGATGTTGGGAGTAGGATTAAGGTTTTTTAAGAAGGATTGAGAGGCAAGGCTGGAAGACAGAAATTTCTGGAAGGTTTGGAGAGGGTGATTTTGAGGAAGAGGAGGTGGGTCCCACTGTGACGAACCCACATCCTTTCGTCTTTCGTCTTTTTTGCCATCTCCTTCCCTCTTTCCTGATGAGGCAACAGTTTGTTGCGAAAGCTTGAATTTTGTGTGTATGTTTGTGTTTGTTTGTGTGTCTGTCGACCTGCCAGCACTTTCATTTGGTAAGTCACATCATTACCGAACGAAAGCGCTGGTAGGTCGATAGACACACAAACAAACACAAACATACACACAAAATTCTAGCTTTCACAACCAACGGTTGCCTCATCAGGAAAGAGGGAAGGAGAGGGAAAGACGAAAGGATGTGGGTTTTAAGGGAGAGGGTAAGGAGTCATTTCAATCCCGGGAGCGGAAAGACTTACCTTGGTGGGAAAAAAGGACAGGTATACACTCGCACACACACACACATATCCATCCACACACACACACACATATATATATATATATATATATATATATATATATATATATATATATATATATATATATATATATATATATATATATAATGGAAGGAAACATTCCACGTGGGAAAAATTATATATAAAAACAAAGATGAGGTGACTTACCGAACAAAAACGCTGGCAGGTCGATAGACACACAAACAAACACAAACATACACACAAAATTCAAGCTTTCGCAACAAATTGTTGCCTCATCAGGAAAGAGGGAAGGAGAGGGGAAGACGAAAGGAAGTGGGTTTTAAAGGAGAGGGTAAGGAGTCATTCCAATCCCGGGAGCGGAAAGACTTACCTTAGGGGGAAAAAAGGACAGGTATACACTCGCACACACGCACATATCCATCCACACATACAGACACAAGCAGACATTTTTTTTTTTTTTTTTTTTTTTTTTTTTTTTTTTTTTTTTTTTTTGTGAAGTGCACAGTTTTATATTTCTGCTGTACATTTAAAGCAAGTTGCCAACCTTTGCATCATTCTGAAATCTTATCGAGATCTGACTGAATACTTATGCAGCATCATTCAGATAGCACTTCATTACACATAACTGCATCATCTGGAAAAAGTCTGAAGTTACTATTAAAATTGTATGCAAGACCATTAACATACAACATGAACAGCTAGGGATTCCCTGGGGCACACCAGAAATGGCTTCTACATTTACATCTTCACTTAGTCTCTCTTTGTCATTCATGTAGGCAGCTTTTACTTTGCCATGCACCAAGCTGCATTGCCACCACACCAATGCAGGCAAATTTTAAAGAATGGAGCACATCTTTATTACCTTTTGCTCACCATAGTATTGATGATATTCACTGAATGGTAAATATTTACTAGGGTCGATGGGTATGCCTGTTATTTTTTAACACTGTTGCACATTGGGATGTGGCTTCAGGCCGCAAAACTGATTGTGTTTTATTAAATGACGATTTTACTATCTGTTTGCAGAGTTCTTCCTAGAATCATGCCTTTCAACAGCTGCAGATGCTGAGAAATAAAATAGTTTGTGACTTCTACATGTGATGATGACTCTCCATCTAAGATAACTTGCTGCATCCTCCCTACCAAAAAACCCTCAATACAGTCAAAAATTTTACTTGATACCCCATGTGATTGTACTTTTGACAATAAGCATATATGTGATACTGAGTCAAATGCTGTTAGGAAATCAAAAAATATTGCATCTGCCTGACTGCCTTGATCCAAAGCTTTCATTATGTCATGTGAGAAAAGTGCAAGTTGGGTTTCACATGATCCTTCCTTCCAAGCTTATTATGTCAGTGTAGACTAGATATGGCTCAAATTCAAAGATACAGTAATGACAGCAATAGAGAGATTCATACCGCATAATTTAAAAAGAGACAGGACTGATCCACCATGGTACACAAAGGATGTCAGAACACTGTTGCAGAAGCAACGAAAAAAGCATACCAAATTCAGAAGAACACAAAATTCCCAAGACTGGCTAAGTTTCACGGAAGCTCAAAATTTAGTGTGGACATCAATGCAAGATGCTTTTAGTAGTTTCTACAATGAAACATTGTCTCGAAATTTAGTAGAAAATCCAAAGAGATTCTGGTCTTATGTAAAGTACACCAGTGGCAAAAAACAGTCAATACCATCACTGTGTGACAGCGATGGAAATGTTGCCGATGATGGTGCCACTAAAGCAGAGTTACTAAATACAGTTTTCTGTAATTCCTTCACGAAAGAAGATGAAGTAAATATTCCAGAATTCAAAACCAGAACAGCTGTTAGTATGAGTGACATAAAAGTATATATCTTAGGTGTTGCAAAACAACTCAAATCACTTAAGAAAGGCAAGTCTTCCGGTCCAGATGGTATACCAATCAGGTTCCTTTCAGAGTATGCAAACACAATAGTGCCTTTCTTAGCAATTATATACATCCGCTCACTTGACAAAAGGTCTGTTCCTAAAGACTGAAAAGTAGCATAGGTCACACCAATATTCAAGAAAGGAAATGGGAGTAACCCATATCACTGACCTCAATTTGCAGTAGGATTTTGGAGCATATAGTGTACTTAAACATTATGAATCACCTTGGAGAAAATGACTTATTGATACATAACCAACACAGATTCAGAAAATATCGTTCTAGTGCAACACAGCTAGCTCTTTATTCCCATGAAGTAATGAGTGCTGTTGACAAGGGATCTCAGATCAATTCCATATTCCTAGATTTCCAGAAGGCTTTTGATACAGTTCCTCACAAGCGGCTATTAATCAAATTGCATGCATATGGAATATTGTCTCAGTTGTATGACTGGATTCGTGATTTCCTCTCAGAGAGGTCACAGTTCGTAGTGATAGACAGTAAATCATCGAGTAGCACAGAAGTGATATCTGGCATTCTGCAAGATAGTGTCATAGGCCTTCTGCTGTTCCTGATTTACATAAACGATCTAGGTGATCATCTGAGCAGCCCCCTTAAATTGTTTGCAGATGATGCTGTAATTTACCATCTAGTAAAATCATCAGACGATCAATTCCTGTTACAAAATGATCTAGAGAGAATTTCTGTATGGTGCAGAAAGTGGCAATTGGCACTAAACAAAGAAAAGTGCGAGGTCATCCACATGGGTACTAAAAGAAATTCGATAAATTTTGGGTATACGATAAATCGCACAAGTCTAAGGGTTGTCGATTCAACTAAATACCTAGGAATTACAATTACAAGCAATTTAAACTGGAAAGACCACATAGTTCATATTGTGGGGAAGGAGAAACAAAGACTGCGCTTTGTTGGCAGAACATTTTGAAGATGCGACAAACCCACAAAAGAGACAGCCTATATTACACTTGTCTGTAATCTGCTGGAATATTGCTGCACAGTGTGGGATCCTTACCAGGTAGGATTGACGGAGGACATTGAAAAGGTGCAAAGAAGGACAGCTCATTTTGTGTTATCGCGCAATAGGGGTGAGAGTGTCACTGATATGATATGCGAGTTGGGGTGGCAGTCACTGAAACAAAGGCGGTTTTCTTTGCAGCGAGATCTGTTTACGAAATTTCAGTCACCAACTTTCTCTTCCGAATGTGATAATATTTTGTTGACACCCACCTATGTAGGAAGAAATGATCATCATAATAAAATAAGAGAAATCAGCGCTCGAACAGAAAGATTTAGGTGTTCCTTTTTCCCCATGTACCATTCGAGAGTGGAATGGAAGAGAAGTAGTATGAAAATGTTTTGATGAACCCTCTGCCAGGCATTTAAGTGTGAAAGGCAGATGTAGATGTAGATGATCAATGTTTTCAGGATCCTTGGTGTTTGGCTTTGAGGCAGTGATTCTGTTCCAGATACATCATTATGTTTGAGCTCAGAATATGTTCTAAGATTCTACAACAAATCAGTGTCAAGGATATTGAACCACAGTTTTGTGGATCACTTCTGCTACCCTTCTTGTAGATGAGTGTGACCTGTGCTTTCGTCCAAGAACAGGGCGCAGTTTTTTGATCAAGGGATCAGCAATAGACTGTAGTTGGAAGAGGGGTTAACTCAACTGCAAATTCAGTATAGAATCTGACAGGGATACCATTGGGCCCTGAAGCTTTGTTCAGTTTTAATAATTTTAGCTGTTTCTCAACTGATTTCACTCATCTTTTCAGTGGTACAAGAATTAACCTGGGGCAATTCTCTTGGGTTTTCCTTTGTAAAGGAACATTTGAAAATGGAGTTAAGCATTTCAGATATTGTTTTGCTGCTCTTAATTTCAGTTCTTGTCTCGTTTGCTAGGAACTGGGCACTAACTTTGGTGCCACTAACAGCCTTTACATATGACCATAATTCCTTTCGGTTTTGTGAAAGATCATTTGACAGTACTCTGCTACAGTAGTCATTGAAGGCATCACACATTGCTCTCTTGAAAATGAAATGTGCTTCATTCAACATCTCTCTATCTATAGACCTATGCTTTGTTGTGTCTATTATGCAAGAATTTCTGTTTAAGGAAGTTTCTTTACAGTGACTGTATACCACAGAAGTTCCCTCCCACTATGAACTGTTCTACTGGGTACATATTTATCCAGTGCAAGGTCAACTATTCCTTTAAACTTGAGCCATAGTTCCTCTACATTCTCCTGCCTGTTGTTGAAAGTTTCAAGTTCCTCACTGAGATAAGACACAATTGGTTTTTTATCCAGTTTACTGAACATATATGTCTTTCTCCTACAATATTTATTGTTTTACAAATCAGTTTTTAGCTGTTACATCATTATCAGGTACAAAAATAAATGTGTGTGGCTGTGAAATTCTTTTGAAATCAAATATTTTAAAATAGCGCAACTAAAGAGTATCTCAGTTGGGGTTCCAAAGATGACAATCGTTAATCTTTGCTTTAGGACTAAAATGATTTGGATTATTTCAGAAAATACCAGATGTAAAAATGAACAAAAATATTTAGGTTAGATGAAGTATGTGACACATTAAATAATAATCTATACGACAAATTTTATTAATTGCTCTGAGAGGAAAAATAAGTTGCACAACATATTGGTGGCATGTACCAAGGGGACAAACTGAACAGTATATTGTTGTGCTTAACTACAAATGCGAATAATAATACAAGAAGTGAGACTAAACAGGTAACTGAAACAACTGTAATTACATAGGCATATAGCAAATTTTCAACAGGGGAAGTGAAACTGAAACAACTGAAATAAACAAATAAATAGGTCATGCGAGTAGGTGGTGTAATTTACCAAATGACCCAGATGAGATTATTAGCAGTATATGCAGTTAGAAATGAGAATTGTGTCTGATCATACAGTACTAAGCTTGGACAAATGGACATATGTTTATTAATTTTCATTATTTTTCAAGGTAGTTCACCTTCCTTTCTTTGTGAATTTTATGTAAGACTTCATGTTACACCAAGTAACAGTGGCCTTCTTTAAGCAGGTGGTCTGCAAAAGTAGAGTCTCCTTTTCTAAGTCTTCGAACTTTTATGGTGTTCTTTCATGTGTTTGGATACTGCCCTTCCAAACTGGACTATGTAGCATTTGCCACAATTACAAGTGGTTTTGAGTATTCCACTCTTTTCCAAAGTGTATATGCTGCATTTACCACTGGGCAAAAATTGCCCAATAATGTTGTGCACATAAATTGATGTTTTAAATTTCCTGTAGTACAGAATGCAGGGTACTTTCAGACAGACTTTTCCTAAATGTGGAATTGCGCTCCACTTATTAAGGTGTTGAAGTGGTGCGTCAAGCACAGAGTAAGGAAGAGAGGAGATCTGTTGTTTTGTTTTTGTGCTTTATGAAGTCCACCAAGGCAGGGGTGTAGACACTGCTTGATGCTATTTGTTTTATTGTATTGAATTCAGTTTGGAAGTGGACATCACGGATTAGAATGGATTTTAGGCAATGTGTCACTGAATGAAAGGTAGTATGTTTGTAGATCACTGAGTAATGAGAAGTGCCAGGTATTACAGTATGAGTAGTGATAGGTTTCCAGCAAATCTTGAATGTGTGGAGGAGTGATTTTGCAGTTCTTATAGGTGGTTCCAATGATGTATACCATAATGAAACAGCTGCAGCAACAACAGCTCTGAAGACTACACTGGGCATGTTAACAAATACAAATGTTATATTATTTAAAATAGCTCATTGTTACAATTTAACTGAAACATCATGTGTAAACAGAGAAATAACCAAAGCTAACAAATATTTTGAAACAATTTGTAGACAGTTTAAAAATGTAATGCTTTTAGATATTAAGGAATGTATCACTTGTAACCATGAACCCTCTGACAATTGTAACTGCTCAAGAACTTGTCATACAAGACATGGTCAAGGCCTAAGTGGCATAGGAAAGACACTGCTAGCCCAAAAAATACTTAGTATGATAAATAACAAATTATCTTGTATCAGCAATTTGGAACATATGTCTCAAAACTCAGAACCAGATCAGGGAAACGTATAAGGCTGACCAAGCCTGAAATGTGTCCAGACTTGGTCAAAACCTGAAGGGGACACTAAGATGAGGAGCTGGAAGAAATTTTAAACTGTAAACTTGCTGTGTATCAGTGAGCACTGGATTTGGGACACTCAGATTTTTGCAGCAAATATACCAGACTTTGATTTAATAAGTAGCTTTCACAGGGAAACATAAATGTGGAGGTGTATGCATCTATGTTAGAAGTAATGTTAAATCTAAGCAGGTAAAACTTAGCAAAGTGAAGTGTGCTGAAAAAGATTTTGAATGTTGTATCTGCGAACTTACAGACTGTCAAACTATCACTGCTTGCATCTATAGATCCCCATCACTTGACTTTACCCAGTTCTTATATTATATAGATGATCTTTTAAATAAATTGAGAGGCAGGTCAAAATACACAATAGTTCTTACATCTACATCTACATACATACTCCTCAATCCACCATACGGTGCATGGCAGAGGGTACCTTGTAGCACAACTAGAATCTTCTCTCCCTGTTCCACTCCCAAACAGAACGAGGGAAAAATGGCTGCCTATATGCTTCTGTACGAGCACTAATCTCTCTTATCTTTGTGGTCTTTCCGCGAAATGTAAGTTGGCAGCAGTAAATTTGTACTGCAGTCAGCCTCAAATGCTCGTTCTCTAAATTTCCTCAGCAGCGATTCACGAAAAGAATGTCTCCTTTCCTCTAGAGACTCCCACCCGAGTTCCTGAAGCATTTCTGCAACACTTGCGTGATGATCAAACCTACCAGTAACAAATCTAGCAGCCCACCTCTGAATTGCTTCTATGTCCTCCCTCAATCCGACCTGATAGGGATCCCAAACACTCAAGCAGTACTCAAGAATAGGTCATATTAGTGTTTTAGAAGCAGTCTCCTTTACAGGTGAACCACATCTTCCCAAAATTCTACCAATGAACTGAAGACGAGTATCTGCCTTCCCCACATCTGCCATTACATGCTTGTCCCACCTCATATTGCTCTGCAATGTTACACCCAAATATTTAATTGACGTGACTGTGTCAAGTGCTACACTACTAATGGAGTATTCAAACATTACAGGATTCTTTTTCTTATTCATCTGCATTAATTTACATTTATCTATATTTAGAGTTAGCTGTCATTCTTTACACCAATCACAAATCCTGTCCAAGTCATCTTGTATCCTCCTACAGTCACTCAATGACAACACCTTCCCGTACACCACAGCATCATCAGCAAACAGTTGCACATTGCTATCCACCCTATCCAAAAGATCATTTATGTAGATATAAAACAACAGCAGACCTACCACACTTCCCTGGGGCACTCCAGATGATACCCTCACCTCCGATGAACACTCACCATTGAGGACAACGTACTGGGTTCTATTACTTAAGAATTCTTCGGGCCACTCACATACTTGGGAACCAATCTCATACGCTCGTACCTTAGTTAGGAGTCTGCAGTGGTGCACTGAGTCAAACGCTTTCCGGAAGTCAAGGAAGATGGCATCCGTCTGATACCCTTCATCCATGGTTCGCAAGATATCATTTGAAAAAAGGGCGAGTTGCGTTTCGCCGGAGCGATGCTTTCTAAAGCCTTGCTGATGCATGGACAGCAACTTCTCTGTCTCAAGGAAATTCATTGTATTCAAACTGAGAATATGTTCAAGAATCCTGCAACAAACTGATGTTAAGGATATTGGTCGGTAATTTTGAGGATCCGTCCTTCTACCCTTCTTATATAAGGTGTCACCTACGCTTTTTTCCAGTCGCTCGGGACTTTACCCTGGGCAAGAGATTCGCGATAAATGCAAGCTAAGTAAGGAGCCAATGCAGTAGAGTACTCTCTGTAAAACCGAATTAGAATCCCATCAGGACCTGGTGATTTATTTATTTTCAACCCATTCAGCTGCTTCACAACCCCAGGGATGTCTATCACTATGTCCTTCATATGGGAATCTGTACAAGACTCTAACAGCGGTATGCTTGTAAGACCTCCTGCGTGAAAGATTTCTCAAATGCTAAATTTAAAATTTCAGCTTTCGTCTTCCATTGCCAGGCCAGACTGATCAGTGAGTGACTGGATGGAAGCCTTCGACTCGCTTACTGATTTTACGTAAGACCAGAATTTCCTTGGGTGTTCAGCAAGATCTTTTGCTAAGGTATGACGGTGGTAGTGGTTGAATGCTTTGAGCATCACTCTTTTTGCAGCAGCATGAATCTCTACTAACTTTTGCCTGTCCTCATTCTCCCAATCTTTCTTGTACCACGAGTGCAACTGCCTTTGCTTCCTGAGCATTCTCCGAATTGTGCTGTTGGTGACTTTAACATTAATTTTAACAAAAGTAATAAGAACAAGGTACAATTATTAAATCTGTTTAACACATACAACATGCAACGTACAGTGCAGGAAATTACCAGATATTTACCAACAAACAAAGCTGTGAGTACAATGTTGAAGTAACAGACACAGGCTTTTCTGACCAAATGGCTTTAAAAATGATGATAAGGAATGAGAACAATAAGAAATAGACAGCCACTGAAAAATATGTACAAAGAAGACTTATTAATGCAAACAACATAAGGATATTTAATAGTATGTTAAAAAGGGTGCAGTGGGGCATAAAACAAACTGATTATGCAGACAAAAAGTATGACAGTTTTCTCACTGATTATAAATATTGCTACGATGTAGCATTCCCATTAAAAAGAATTAAAGTCAGTGAGAAGACAAACACATGGGTAACACAAGGGATTAAAAAATTAGCAACCACCCTTAGAAACCTAAGCAAACATGCTAAAATAAATACAACAATAAAACCATACTACAGGAAATATAGAAGGATCTATAGGAAAGTTTTACAGGCAGCAAAAAGGCTAAGCAATGATTCATACTTTAATAATGGAAGCAATAAATCAAAATCGATTTGGAAGATTATAAACAACAGTATAGGAAAATGTAAAACCAAGACCCGTAACTTCAAAATTGAAAGTGAGGGTAAAGTGGTAGAAGATGCTCAACAGGTAGCCAATATATTCAATGAACATTATGTGAACATAGCACCGAACCTAATTAAAAGTCTGTGTAATTCAAACAACAAAAATATAAAAGTACCAACTTGTGAAAAGACAATGTTTCTGTTCCCAGTAACAGAATGTGAAGTTACAAATGCTATTAATTTACTAAAATATTAAATGTCTTCTGGAATTGACAGAATTCCAGACACAGTAATCAAACATAGTTCTACCACTATAGATACTCACCTAACTGACATTATTAATACTTCTTTCAGGGCAGGGGTTTTCCCATCAAAACTAAAACTCTCCATAATAAAGCCACTTCACAAAAAGGATAGTACAGCTGACATAAATAATTATAGGTCAGTGTCATTATTGTCAGGTTTCTCTAAAGTAACTGAAAGAGAACTCTCCAAAATAAAGCCACTTCACGAAAAGGATAGTACAGTTGACATAAATAATTATAGGCCAGTGTCATTATTGTTAGGTTTCTCTAAAGTAATTGAAAAGGTAATGTATGAAAGGCTAGCTGACTTCCTGAATAAAACTAAAATACTGACTAATGCTCAAAATGGGTTTAGAAAGAACAGATCCACAGAAACGGCAGTCTTCCAATTTACGAAAATGGTTCTAAGTGCCTTGGACAAGAACGAATTAAGCTGTGGAATATTCTTAGATTTATCTAAAGCGTTTGATTTAATCAGCCATGACTTATTGCTTATGAAACTAGAATGTTATGGGGTCGGGGAATGTGCCTTCAAATGGTTCAAGTCTTATCTCTTTGATAGACAACAGAAAGTACAAATATGTCATGAGGGCAAAGAGTATCTTTCAGATTTCAAAAAAACTAGCTATGGAGTGCCCAAGGGTTCCATGTTAGGCACTCTGTTGTTCTTGGTGTACATAAATGATTTGCCAAATCATCTGACAGTTGCAGAAACAGCGATGTTCACTGATGACACTAGCATTTTTATAAAAGGATACACTGAGGATAATCTACAGCAGAGTGTGTCTAGGACAATAAATGAGACAGGAAAATTGTTTAGAAATAATGCTTTGATCATAAATAAGGATAAATCGGTATTGATGAATTTCAGTAATATTAAAAGTAAAGCTAAGAGAAGAGTAAAAGCTGAGTTAGGGGACTATGTAATTGCACAAGCTCCATACACAAAATTCCTCGGTATATGGGTGGATGGGCATTTGAGATGGGAAAATCATCTAGAAATTTTGAGTAAAAAATTAAGTAAATGCTGCTATGTGCTAAGAATGCTTCAGAAATGTTGCAACACTGAATCATTACTGTGTGCCTATGATGCTTAAATGAACAGTTTGCTTAGATATGGTGTGACCTTCTGGGGAAATACAGGTATGGCAAAACAAGCATTCAAAATTCAAAAAAGGGCTATTAGAATAATGAAAGTGGTTCCTGCAGAGTGTCATGCAGGGAAATATTCAAAGAATTTAAAATAATGACTCTTCCTAGCTTATACATCTAATGAATGTGTATGCTTTCTGAAAACTCACCAGGAATTTTCAGCATTAAATAGTCAGGTTCATAACCACGAAACAAAAACAGGGATGATTTTCACAGACACACCCACAAAGGAGCACTCTATCGAAAAAGTGTAAACTACTGGCCCAAAATACACTACTGGCCATTAAAATTGCTACACCAAGAAGAAATGCGGATGATAAACTGGTACTCATTGGACAAACATATTATACTGGAAGTGACATGTGATTACATTTTCACACAATTTGGGTGCATAGATCCTGAGAAATCAGTACCCAGAACAACCACCTCTGGCCGTAATAACGGCCTTGATATGCCAGGGCATTGAGTCAAACAGAGCTTGGACGGGGTGTACAGGCACAGCTGCCCATGCAGCTTCAACATGATACCACAGTTCATCAAGAGTAGTGACGCATATTGTGACGAGCCAGTTGCTCGGCCACCATTGACCAGACGTTTTCAGTTGGTGAGAGACCTGGAGAATGTGGTCGGCAGGGCAGCAGTCGAACATTTTCTGTATCCAGAAAGGCCTGTACAGGACCTGCAACATGCAGTCAGGTATTATCCTACCGAAATGTGGGGTTTTGCAGGGATTGAATGAAGGGTAGAGCCACAGGTCATAACACATCTGAAATGTAACGTCAACTGTTCAAAGCGTCATCAATGCGAACAAGAGGTGACTGAGACGTGTAACCAATGGCACCCCATACCATCACGCCGGATGATATGCCAGTATGGCGATGACAAATACACGCTTCCAATGTGCGTTCACTGTGATGTCGCCAAACACGCATGCGACCATCATGATGCTGTAAACGGAACCCGGATTCATCCAAAAAAATTACTTTTGCCATTCGTGCACCTAGGTTCGTCATTGAGTACACCATCACAGGCGCTCCTGTCGCAGCCATGGTCTTCGAGCTGATAGTCCATGCTGCGGCAAACATCATCGAACTGTTCGTGCAGATGGTTGTTGTCTTGCAAACGTCACCATCTGTTGACTCAGGGATCGAGACGTGGCTGCACAATCCATTACAGCCACGCAGATAAGATACCTGTCATCTCGACTGCTAGTGATACAAGGCCATTGGGATTCAGCACGGTGTTCCGTATTACCCTCCTGAACCCACGGATTCCATATTCTGCTAAGTCATTGGATCTCAACCAACACGTGCAACATTGTCACAATACGATAAACCGTAATCACGATAGGCTACAATCTGACCCCTATGTAAGTCGGAAACGTGATGGTATGCATTTCTCCTCCTTACACGAGGCATCACAACAACGTTTCACCAGGCAACGCCGGTCAACTGCTGTTTGTGTATGAGAAATCTGTTGGCAACTTTCCTCATGTCAGCATGTTGTAGGTGTCACCACCGGCGCCAACCTCGTGTGAACGCTCTGAAACGCTAATCATTTGCATATCACAGCATCTTCTTCCAATCAGTTAAATTTCGTGTCTGTAGCACTTCATCTTCGTGGTGTAGCAATTTTAATGGCCAGTAGTGTACTTTTCAGTGCCTTCTACAATAAAGAAATTTAAAGAATTTCATTAACTCTAGGTAGATCTTAAACAATTTTTACTAACACATAGTTTTTATAGCATTGAAGAATATCCGAATACGGAAAAGTAATATTATTTATATATACTGATATAAACATTTGTATTTATTATCCAAGTTTTTGAAACAAATTAAAGATAAGAAACTATATTGTGATTGACTACATCTGTACAATGTATATTGTTAATAGATGAATAAAGAGATTGATTGATTGATATTCATGGTTAGGCCTAAATAATTAATGGTATTGACCATCAAATGCCTTTGTGACTTTGTGCTCAGAATTTGTCTGTGGAGGATTCTTTGAAGTTGTCTGACAAAACCTATCCACAAGCACAATACATCATCAACTTATCAAAACCAGTATCCAGCACTGAAAGACAGTGAGTCTGCTTTCCAAGAAAGGCTTTTCAAATCTGTCCATGAAGATTTCTGTGAGGACTGGAGTGAGAGTGGATCCCATAATTAGACAATGGTGTAACAGCTGAATAGCAGTTTGTAAAAATAATAAATAGCCTACTGTAGAATATCACAGAAGTGTCACATGTTTTTTTCATAATGTATAAAATATTCTACCAAGAACCACCGGAATGGTCAATTAACCAGGTTGCTCATGTCCTGCATTGGGACTCCCCAGCTCTAGATCAGCTGCAGGTGGTAGAAGTCAATCAAATTTGGAGTGTCTCCTGTCCAGCCGCTGCCAACATTGGTAATTTAATAACACAGTACATGCATGCACCAGAGCCATTACAAAGTGACTGTCCTGCTGTACTGTGCCAAACCGTCAAATCAGTAAGCAACTCTACAGGACAACTAAGAATCAATTTCCCATCTAGCAATGCAGTACAATGTGCTGCAATTTTCATAGTTTCTGTTTGTTCACGTTATATTAGTTGCTATTTTCTGTATTCCATATTTTGTTGAAGCATTTAATGGAAATAAACTCTCCCTGGGTGTGCCTGTGCACTGTGTCACCACTGATTCAAAGGGCACACAGCAGATGGGTTGGCATAATCTTGTGAAACAGCCATTAGGTGGCCATTGTGACGTAGCTCGGTAGACAAAGTGTGGACTAGCTTGCATGTTCTTCAGTTTACACACTCTCTCTCTGACAGGCCTTTAACAGGAACTGCCCTTCTTCCATAGTATCTGTGCAGAGTACAAGTATGAGTGCTATTCTTCATGTGTCTTCTACTAGAATGCCAGAACCGCATGAAGAAAGTGAAGGTTGTTCCCACCTCCCCTTCCCCCCACTACTCTCCCCTTCATGTGCTGTCCTTGTGCTGACCTTGACTGGACTTTGGTAGGCTCAGCTCTCGCGAGCTTGCTTACCTGTCCCTCCCCTGCCCCACCCCTCAACTTCATTCTCAAACTTGGTCAGGACATCGTGAAAGAAATATATATCCAAGTAATCTCATACAGCACTTTGTTCTAATATATCTGATTCAGGCATTTACTTGCTGTTTTTCTGATTAAAAAACTGTTGTGATAAAATATAGGATCTTATAATAGTTTCATACCTCATCATGCAAAATCTTATACTACCACAAAACTTTTCAAACAGTTACTTGAAGGAAAGTTGTGTTCACATGGATAATTTTTTTCCTGTGCCCCTAATTTTTGTGCTTTCCCTCTAAGTAACTGCTTCTGGATTTATGGACAGCAAAATGAATCAATCAATATATCTGATCTGAAGTGCATTCTTTTCCAAACTAAACATGTCACTACATTCTACTGCATATGCTGAGAAAACTGATAATGACATTTACTAATATAGAGAAAAGATAAGACTGCTAATCACAGTAAAGATGACACATTAAGTTGCAGACATGCATGACAAAAGGGAACTTCCGCATTAGCTTTCATCCAAAGCCTTCACCAGAAAAGGGAACGTATACACATTCATTCACAAAAGCAAGCACAGACTACTGCTATCTCTGGCAGCTCAAACTAAAATGACAGGTGTCATTTTTACAGTGAGTGTCAATCTCTCTCTTCCTTAGCCTATATTGTTAATATTCTAAATTGGAGTTTCCATTGTTTGGTGATGATATTCCTTTGACACAAATGACTGTGTAATAACATTAAAACCCACTTGCTGCATCTCACATGTAATACACAATAAAAAAAACTGCAATCACATTTGATTTGAAGACTAGAACTGGAAAACATTCTAAGCGCCAAATATTACACTTGTGAGGAAAATCAAACAACAATGTATCTTTTTGCGCTTATTTGTATCTGAATAAACTTAGAAGATATTCTGATATCACAGAACTTCGCTGCCAATCTCATCACTTTAAAAATATTGAGATAAAGTAGAAAATAAAGAATTTGTTAAGAATGTTCTAAGTGTCATTACAGGAAACTGTCTACAGTAGTTCCAAATACCAATAAGAAAGCTTTTGTTCCAAGTGCTATTACTACAGAGGCACTATATTTGTACCTGCAATAATGCAAGTACAGAAATACTGCAGAAATATTTTATCCAATAGGACTGTAGCCGTAAAAAATTAGAATTCATTTCATATTTTTATAAGAGAATAAGAAAATTAAATTCATGAAAGAACCCTTTCAGTATTGGCTTCTGTTTGTTATACAAATCAACTCTTGGGATCAGATGCTGCAAAGTTTACAATAAAACACCCAGTGTTGTTGAGGAAGAAATGGGAACATCGTCAACAGGTCTTCCTGTTCTCTAACTGATAAACAGGGCTGATCTTTCAAATTAAGAACAGCATTTGTCACATTCTTTCCTCTTTTGAATATACTGACATTTTACCATTCCACTGTTACAGAGAAAGAAGCTTTAATAGCTGTTTGAGGTGAATGAGACACTTTGATCACACTGCATTTGGAGATTGTTGGAATTGTAATACATTTATATCGGATATCGAGTATGTTCGAGAAATATCGATTGTGGTGACAGATGTTTGTGTATATATGTGTGTGTGTTGAGGCGCATTAGTCAGTCTTCGTGCGCCTATTTTAATAAAGTCAACATGTGTATATTTTAAATAAAGTGTTTTAAAAGTAAAAGTGAGAACTTGATTTGAAACATGGTAGCAGAGCGTGGTTCTTGAAAAGAAAAGTAGAAGTTAAATATTATATTGTGGCCGTCGCGTGTTATTCAGAAAGTTTGACATGGCTGATATAACTATTCCTGTATTTGATGGCGAAGACTATGGGAACTGGAAGCAGCGGATAATCATGTACCTAAAAATGAAGAAATGCTATACAGTGACTACGAGGGCAAAAGTGAGTTCAGACAACGAAACGTGGGATGAAGAGGACTTGAAGGCTATCAACTATATTTATGGTGCAATCACAAATAAGCAACTAGAATTCGTGAGTGACAGAGAAAGTGCTTTCGAGATCATGAAGAAATTTGATGAATTATATTCGAAAGAGTCTACAGCCCTTCAAATATTATGCAGAAACAAGTTGGACAAATTGAGGTTAAGTGATTACAGTGATACGGGGACATTTTTCAGTGCATTTGAAAAAACTGTAAATGAGCTGAAATCTGCAGGCGCCAAAGTAACGGAAAAGGAGAAGTTAAATTATATGCTGCGAACGTTACCAGAGTCAATGAGCTATATTGGGGACTTAGTGGACGTCTTGAAGGAAGAGGACCAGACAGTTGAATACGTTAAAAGTAAGATTCAATTATTGAATGCAAAAACTGGAAATGAAGAGGTAAAATCAAATGCATTTCACACAGAAAGAAAATTGAATTCAAGAAATCAGGAGCAAGTATGTTATCGATGCAGCAAAGCAGGTCACTTCAAACGTGATTGTACCCAGGGAAGAACAAGTAACAGAGGCACATGGCATCGTGGAGTACATTTTCAAAGCAGCGACAGAGGTAATGGAAATATGCAGCGTGGAGGCTATAGCAATGTACAGCGTGGATATTACGGCAACATGCAGCGTGGAGGTTATGGCAGCAGGCAACGTGGTCGAGGAGAGCAGCATGGTTTTAGCAGCGGTCGGCATCACAGCAAGCAAGGTTACCATCAGAGTGATCATGGTATGAGTAGTTTTATAACAGAGGTTAATTCTATGATAGGTCAAAATAGAACAGTAGAGTCAAGTAATAACAATCAAATTCAAATCAATTGGTTATTAGACAGTGGCTGTACTGATCATGTTATTAATAATGAGGAATATTTTTCTAAGAGTATAACTTTAAAACAACCTATAAATGTAAAAATTGCTGATGGAAAAATTTTGCAAGCTACTAAAGTTGGTAATGTAATTAGTAATTTTCCTGTCTATGATCAAATGGTTCCAATTAATATGCGAAATGTTTTCTTTGTAAAAGACATAGACAAAAACTTGATCAGTTATGCTAAAATTACAGATAATCACAAAATTGTATCGGTAGGGAATAATGCAAAAATTTTTGATAAAGCTAATGGATTGATTGCGATTGCATGGAAAGAGGGTCGGTTGTATAAAATGAGTAGTACTATTAATAAAGGAGAAGTTAATGTTAATGTTATGAGTAAAGACAATAATATGACAGCAAAGGAAAAATGGCACCGCATTTTGGGACATGTTAATTTCAATTATCTAAATACTTTATGTAAACATCAATTGTTAGATGGGGTTCCTTCAGAACTAGAATCAGAATTTATGAAATGTAAAATCTGTATCGAAAACAAAATGCATAATGTTCCTTTTAAAAATAATAGAACCAAAGCAAAAGAAATCTTAGAAATTGTTCACACAGATCTAAATGGGCCTCACTCAACTACTGGAATGCATGGGGAAAGATATTTCCTTTCTTTCAATTGATGATTACAGTAAGGCAGCTCGTGTTTACACCATAAAATCTAAAGATCAAGTATACAAATGTTTTGTAGAGTATATTAATGAAGTTGAGAATCTCACTGGGAAAACTGTTAAAAAGATAAGATGTGACAATGGGAAGGAATATTTAAATGAAAATGTCTATGAATTTGTGAGACAAAAAGGAATTGTATTGAATGCTTGTCCACCTTATGTGCATGAGCTTAATGGTACTGCTGAAAGGTATAACAGATCCATCATGGACATGTCACGGTGTCTGCTAGCCGAAGCGCGAGTAGACAAGAGATTTTGGCCTGAAGTGGTTTGTGCAGCAGCATACCTCAAAAACAGAACTTTAGCTAACACCATTGAAAAGAAAACTCCTTATGAGATATTACTGGGAAAAAAACCTAATGTTAATCATTTGAAGTTGTATGGGAGTAGAGTTTTTGTAAGAGTACCTGAGCAACTGAGAAAGTCGAAATGGGATAGGAAAGCCGATTTGGGGGTTTTAATGGGTTATTGTGAAGTAGGCTACAGAGTGCTAATAAATAATAAGATAGTTGTTGCTAGACATGTGGACATTGTTGAAAGTGGTGTTAAATGTATTGGGTTTAAAGATTATGATTCAGTAAGTGAATATTCTAGTGATTCTGAACACGAAAGTATAGAAAATGAAACTGAACTAATAGAAAAACAGAAGGAAATTGAGAAAAATGAAAAGCTTTCTGATAATCATGAATCAGAGAAAGTACTTGAGTTGAGGAGATCATCTAGAGAAAGAAAACCAAAAATATTAAATGATTATGTTTACAGCAATTTTATTTATGTAAACTTTTGCAGTGCAAATAGTCCGGAAAGCTTTGAGGAGGCGATTAACAGTGCCGAATCAAATTATTGGGAAAAAGCGATGAATAAGGAAATTGATTGTTTGAACAAAAACAAAACATGGGAATTAGTAGATAAACCAGTTGATAAAGAAGCCATTGATGTAAAGTGGGTTTTCACAAAGAAATCAGAGGGTGTTTACAAAGCAAGATTAGTTGTCAGGGGGTTTCAACAAAAAGAAATCGTTGAGGATATTTATTCTCCAGTAACCAATATGCAAACATTAAAGATTTTGTTGTCATACTGTTGTCAAGAAGGTTTGGTTATAGAACAAATGGACGTAGAGACTGCGTTTCTAAATTGTAAAGTTTTATCTGAAGTTTATGTAAAGCAGCCAAGAGGATATGATGATGGTACGGGTAGAGTCTGTAAATTGTATAAAGCATTGTATGGTTTGCGAGAAAGCTCACGAGCTTGGTACAATTGTCTTGACGAGTTTTTAAGAAGTTTAGGTTTTAAAAGGAGTAAATATGATTATTGTCTTTATGTATTGAGAGATGGAGATGTCTTGATTTATTTGATTATTTTTGTCGACGATTTGCTCATTTGCTGTGTGAGAAAAGAAAAAATTGTTAAGATTAAGAACTTATTGTCAAAGCGATTTAATATGAAAGATTTAGGTGAGGTAAAAAGATATCTTGGCATCGATATTAATTATGATTATGAAACAAGAGTTATGAGTTTGAGTCAAGAAAAATACATTGATTCGTTAGCTGCGAAATATAAAATTGAAGATTCGATCTTGTACAAAACTCCAATGGAAGTAAATTTAAAGTTAGAACCAGCGTATGAAGATTGTAATGACGTTAGATATAGAAACTTGATAGGTGCACTCTTGTACATAAGTTCGGGTACTAGACCAGATATTAGCTATAGTGTGAATTACTTGAGCAGATTCCAAAGTTGTTACAGTAGTACTCATTTTAAATATGCTTTGAGAATTTTGAAATATTTATATTTAACTAAAGATTTGAAATTAAACTATTGTAGGAATGAAGGTGCTGAGATATTAGATTGTTTTGTGGATTCAGATTGGGCAGGTGATAGTGTGGATAGAAAGTCAACTTCTGGTTATGTAATTAGATTATTTAGTAATGTTGTATTTTGGAAGTCAAGAAAACAAGCGAGTGTCACAAAGGCTTCAACTTTTGCAGAATATGTAGCATTGTCTGAAGCTGTTAGCGAGGTGAAACTTGTACATGATATTTTAGACATTTTTAATGTTAAATTTGAAAAACCTATTGTCATATATGAAGATAATTCAGGAGCATTAAATATAGCGAAGTTTGGTAATTTCACAAAGAATTCAAAATATATAGAAGTACATTACCATTTTGTGCATGAGTATTATTTACAGGGACTCATTGATATTGTTAAAGTAGATTCGAATGAAAATGTTGCAGATATATTCACAAAGTCGTTATGTAAAGAAAAATTCATTAAAATTAGGAATATGTTAAACATCGCGATATAAATGTAAGGAGGCGTGTTGGAATTGTAATACATTTATATCGGATATCGAGTATGTTCGAGAAATATCGATTGTGGTGACAGATGTTTGTGTATATATGTGTGTGTGTTGAGGCGCATTAGTCAGTCTTCGTGCGCCTATTTTAATAAAGTCAACATGTGTATATTTTAAATAAAGTGTTTTAAAAGTAAAAGTGAGAACTTGATTTGAAACAGAGATGTTATGCACCACAGTATTTCTGTAGCATCTTTAAAATCAAGAAAGTCAGTTACGTGCATTGGAATGATATTTGGAACGCCTGCTTGACAAACAGACCATGCACTTTCTAGTAATTGATGTTTGAAACATTTGGAACACATGTAGGGGCATGCAACACAGTATTGAGAAGACAGTACCACTGACAACGGGGTTTTGAAGGAACCAATTACGTTTAGAACGTGTTCCAATTTCAACCTTCATTTGTTGTTGTGGAAATATGATTTTTCAACGTACTATACAGGGTGTTACAAACAATCCTCACACACAAATAAAGAAAAGATATTATGTGGACATGTGTCCAGTAACGCTTAATTTCCATGTTAGAGTTCATTTTAGTTTCGTCAGTATGTACTGTACTTCCTCGATTCACCGCCAGTTGGCCAATTCAAGGAAGGTAATGTTGACTTCGGTGCTTGTGTTGACATGCGACTCATTGCTCTACAGTACTAGCATCAAGCACATCAGTACGTAGCATCAACAAGTTAGTGTTCATCACGAACGTGGTTTTTCAGTCAATGCAATGTTTACAAATGCGGAATTGGCAGATGCCCATTTGATGTATGGATTAGTACGGGGAATAGACGTGGCGCGGTACGTTTGTATCGAGACAAATTTCCAGGAAGAAGGTGTCCCGATAGGAAGACGTTCGAAGCAACTGATCGGCGTCTTAGGGAGCACGGAACATTCCAGCCTATGACTCGCGCCTGGGGAAGACCTAGAACGACGAGGACACCTGCAATGGACGAGGCAATTCTTCGAGCAGTTGACGATAACCCTAATGTCAGCGTCAGAGAAGTTGCTGCTGTACAAGGTAACGTTGACCACGTCACTGTATGGAGAGTGCTCGGGAGAACCAGTTGTTTCCGTACCATGTACAGCGTGTGCAGGCACTATCAGCAGCTGATTGGCCTCCACGGGTACACTTCTGCGAATGGTTCATCCAACAATGTGTCAATCCTCATGTCAGTGCAGATGTTCTCTTTACGGATGAGGCTTCATTCCAACGTGATCAGATTGTAAATTTTCACAATCAATATGTGTGGGCCGACGAGAATCCGCACGCAATTGTGCAATCACGTCATCAGCACAGATTTTCTGTGAACGTTTGGGCAGGCATTGTTGGTGATGTCTTGATTGGGCCCCATGTTCTTCCACCTACGCCCAATGGAGCACGTTATTATGATTTCATACGGGATACGTGAGGCAATACTGACCTTACGACTTATCTTAGAAGAAAGATTAAGGAAAGGTAAACCTACGTTTCTAGCATTTGTAGACTTAGAGAAAGCTTTTGACAATGTTGGCTGGAATACTCTCTTTCAAATTCTAAAGGTGGCAGGGGTAAAATACAGGGAGCGAAAGGCTATTTACAATTTGTACAGAAACCAGATGGCAGTTATAAGAGTCGAGGGACATGAAAGGGAAGCAGTGGTTGGGAAGGGAGTAAGACAGGGTTGTAGCCTCTCCCCGATGTTGTTCAATCTGTATATTGAGCAAGCAGTAAAGGAAACAAAAGAAAAATTCGGAGTAGGTATTAAAATTCATGGAGAAGAAATAAAAACTTTGAGGTTCGCCGATGACATTGTAATTCTGTCAGAGACAGCAAAGGACTTGGAAGAGCAGTTGAATGGAATGGACAGTGTCTTGAAAGGAGGATATAAGATGAACATCAACAAAAGCAAAACAAGGATAATGGAATGTAGTCTATTTAAGTCGGGTGATGCTGAGGGAATTAGATTAGGAAATGAGACACTTAAAGTAGTAAAGGAGTTTTGCTATTTGGGGAGCAAAATAACTGATGATGGTCGAAGTAAAGAGGATATAAAATGTAGGCTGGCAATGGCAAGGAAAGCGTTTCTGAAGAAGAGAAATTTGTTAACATCCAGTATTGATTTAAGTGTCAGGAAGTCTTTTCTGAAAGTATTCGTATGGAGTGTAGCCATGTATGGAAGTGAAACATGGACGATAAATAGTTTGGACAAGAAGAGAATAGAAGCTTTCGAAATGTGGTGCTACAGAAGAATGCTGAAGATTAGATGGGTAGATAACATAACTAATGAGGAAGTATTGAATAGGATTGGGGAGAAGAGAAGTTTGTGGCACAACTTGACCAGAAGAAGGGATCGGTTGGTAGGACATGTTCTGAGGCATCAAGGGATCACCAAT
Source organism: Schistocerca americana (assembly GCF_021461395.2). Classification (NCBI taxonomy): domain Eukaryota; kingdom Metazoa; phylum Arthropoda; class Insecta; order Orthoptera; family Acrididae; genus Schistocerca; species Schistocerca americana. The sequence continues at coordinate 786,282,639 of NC_060122.1, read as the reverse complement.
TTAGTATTGGAGGGCAGCGTGGAGGGTAAAAATCGTAGAGGGAGACCAAGAGATGAATACACTAAGCAGATTCAGAAGGATGTAGGTTGCAGTAGCTACTGGGAGATGAAAAAGCTTGCACAGGATAGAGTAGCATGGAGAGCTGCATCAAACCAGTCTCAGGACTGAAGACCACAACAACAACAACTCTACCTGTGCTGCTAGAACATGTGCCTTTACAAGTACGACACAACATGTGGTTCATGCACGATGGAGCTCCTGCACATTTCAGTCGAAGTGTTCGTACGCTTCTCAACAACAGATTCGGTGACCGATGGATTGGTAGAGGCGGACCAATTCCATGGCCTCCACGCTCTCCTGATCTCAACCCTCTTGACTTTCATTTATGGGGGCATTTGAAAGCTCTTGTCTACGCAACCCCGGTACCAAATGTAGAGACTCTTCGTGCTCGTATTGTGGACGGCTGTGATAGAATACGCCATTCTCCAGGGCTGCACCAGCGCATCAGGGATTCCATGTGACGGAGGGTGGATGCATGTATCCTCGCTAACGGAGGACATTTTGAACATTTCCTGTAACAAAGTGTTTGAAGTCACGCTGGTACGTTCTGTTGCTGTGTGTTTCCATTCCATGATTAATGTGATTTGAAGAGAAGTAATAAAATGAGCTCTAACATGGAAAGTAAGCGTTTCCGGACACATGTCCACATAACATATTTTCTTTCTTTGTGTGTGAGGAACGTTTCCTGAAAGTTTGGCCGTACCTTTTTGTAACACCCTGTATACGTTCATATCAAACATGCTGCACTTTACATGACCGTTGCTCAGTCTGTTTCTTATTTTCATTTACTATAATTTTTCGTCATTTGGCAAATTTTCATTTTTGGCCACATAAATGATTTGCTCTTAATGTACATGAGTAGCATTGCACTGTGTATGTGCATAAACGGCCCCATACAGGATCCGGCAAGCTTGTCAATTAGGCCTGAAGAGATCGCCGGAAGACCGGCGTCCTCAATGTGCACGAGTCGTGCTGTTTTGTACAGTCCAAACGGCCGGAGAACGATCGAAAACTAATTCCTCCATCCGCCCGAACTATGGACTGCGCGGGCGCGCCGGGGAGTGTAGGTGGTGATTCCGGCTGATGATTATCGGTACTTATTATCGAGTCGGTGCGGTTCCTGATAGCAGCGTTCTCACGGGAGAAAGAAATGATTGGGAGAGTTTATCAGCATAGATCAGAGCGAGGGCTGCATACGGAAAGCGAGGTCTGTTGAGTACAACGATTGGGTGAGGCGGGACGCTGCATTTGCCCGACTCGTGAAAAAATTGAACCTGGTTGCACGAAATAAACAGTCGTAAGAAAGTCAATAACCTATGGAACAACTACTGGAAGCAGTTAAAAATGGTTAAGGAGTTCATGAAAATAGATGCATCCGCAAATGAGGTTTACACACCAAAACTTTCGTATTACACGCGGCTTGAGTTTGCAAATGGCCAGGAAATCCCCAAGTTCACGATGCAGCGAACCCAATAACAGGCCAGTGCACAGGCTGAGGTAACCATAATATAAAGCAACAATGAAAGTACGATAAGGTCGTCAGTTAAAAGGGCCCATCAGTAACAACAATTGCACGTATGCACTTTCTTCTACTCTAGCTTGTGGCACTCTGTTGCTACGAGTCAGATTAGTTATCTGATTTCAATCATTTATAATTTTCCTTCCTTACAACGTTTGCAATCATTCTAATAAAAAATTAGTAAATATTAACTAAACAGAATTCATGCTTCCGTTTGTTCTGGATGCATTCAACTCGCTGTATTTGTAAACCTTACAACAAACATTTTTTTTCGTTACAGAATTAATTCTCATTCAGCATGGATAACCATTAGTTCCTTGGGAAACAATACGTTTTCTGTGTCACCTGCAAAAATTAGTTCTTGTGGCTTGAGAAGCCTCGAAACTGACGAATTTATTTATTAAAAATAACAGTTTTTAGAGGATTTCCCTCCCCCCATTCCCTAATGCAGAACCTGCAAATCATAGCTGACTGTTATAAATTTTGGTTTTGTATCCAACTTAACGAAAATTATGAATGAAATTTTCTTTCAGTTACGGTACCCATAATTAATTATTCACTGACTGCATGAGATCTGTTTCCGCCTCCTCTCAACATGAGCGGAAGACCTTTTACAACTCAAACTGTTTATTATCGGTACCTCATACCCGTTATTTTGCCACATTGTAGCACACTCTAACTGTGTCTCAGGTATTAACGGCTGTACCTATGAACAATATGTTTAATGCATATTCATGCGCACTCTGGTGTACTTATGATTTGGGAAATCAGGAACATCACACATAAGTATTGCTTTCTACTAAAGAGCAGTAAATGCATCGTAATACTTAAGTTCTACTTTGGTGGAACTTACGACTAATTGTTTATAATACTTACACAGAACTATATCAGCTAAGATCCTTATTCTTCACACTCCGTGAGGTAGGAGCCACCAGTTCCTTTAAAACGTCTCTGGAACTTGATTAAGGAAACCGCCAAAGATTCTATGACTGTAAACAAAAAATCCGCTCTTGCGATTTTCGAATTGTCCTCTTCTATTAATTACTTTCGTTTAGTGGTTAACAATAACAACTGAAATTTTTGCACTACTGTTGTTTCCTTTTAAAGTTGTATCATTATTTCATGGTAGGTTTTCGAATTAACCAATACGTAGATGTAGGCAATCTACACAAGCTACTTGACAACGTGGCGTTAATGTTTCCTGATTAAGGCTTCTCAACAGACCACATAAAACTACGAGTCGTGTATTATTCATGTTCTCTGTCTTGTATAGATGTTGAAAGGAATTCATGGTATGATAAGTGTGGCAAACAAATTCGGACTCTTCTCAAATTCGTTTAAGGGTAGCTAGAGCGCATCCATCGAGGGAAGGCAGTTGCGTTCCCCTCTCCTTACCCAAAAAAGTAAATGTTTACAAACCAAACTTACATCCTGCCCTGCCAAACACTTAGATTTATCAGTTAGAAGAAATTCCGATTCTGAGTAGTAGCAAAGTGCATCCAAAGCCTTTTGTGATGAAATCTCAAAACCGTTTCGTCATTCAAGGCGACTATCGCAAGTTGCCCTCACCGCAGCTCAGGACCCCGGGTACGCTCTTGAGGCAAGGTCTATAGAGGAAAACTGACACCTTATTTGACCGCTGAATGTAAAATCGACGAGGTGATGTGGTATAATTGTTGTGGGATATTTACTACGGTAATATATTACATTACTTTTAAATATCTGGTCCGTTGGTATGCGAAATGCATGCCTTCAAGCTGTATCGAGAGACTGCGAGGAACGAATTTAGCTATCTGCCGATCCTGAGCAGAGAAAAATATTACCGCCCATCGTTTGTATCACGTAGTAAGTTACATTTGTACGTAACAGAATACTACGACCGCCCCTGCTAATAAGTAATAGTAAACACAACAATATTCAACTAACCGCACTCAAGTTAGTAAAAGTTGTTTTACGATTTTTTTAAGCAAATTCTTCGATCACACATTCATAGTACTCGTATAGTTTAATGTGGTATGTCAGAATTCATGGAGAGGACAGAGCAACGCTGTTGACTCTATCCTGGGAGATGGATGACCGAAAAAAATTCTTGAGTCTATTGAGTCTGTCCTCGGCCGAACAGCTGTTGCAGGGGCTGCCAAAAATATTCGTAGTGCAATCTCCAAATTAGGAAACAGTTACCGAAACTGATTTTCATGCAACACACTATACATAGTACTTAGTGAGGAGGATTTTATTTCGTTGCCCCTCACGTATGCTTTACAATGAATAACCTCATCACTTAAAAATTCTTCCAAGTCGTCTATTTAAAGCTATTGCCATTTACTAGCGCATTTCAGTAGTTCAGTGTTGTCTCGGCAACTCAAAACTGCTATAAAACACTTCCTATGATTTTTTTTCTTTTCTCCAATTCAGATACCAATCTGGTTATAATAAACAGAAAAATGTTCACCCGAAAATCTTCCTTTTCTTCAAAAACAATACCACTCTCGGCTGTTTCGTTTATCTTACTCTTTTCGACGATAGCCTTCTCCTACATGTCGTACATAAAATGATTGTGCTCAACGTACTCAAATAAAGAATCGAACTTTATTACAGTCGCAAATATCCGTATCAACACTTTGCAACAATTTATTTGTGGCATTAATCTCTTCAATACTGCTGACCAAAAAGTTATTTGTATCACAGTTTCCAGACCCTGCAGATCGTTCATCATTCCAGTCGCCACATATCTTACTGAAGCCTTTCGAGTTTCATCATGCTGACTGATTTGTAAAGCTGATATTTCTACCCAGTTAACACTGAAACTATAGCAGGCACGGTCTAGACCAGCATGTCTTTGTAGGTCGCTTTTTTTTTTTTTTTTTTTTGGTCATCAGTCTACTGACTGGTTTGATGCGGCCCGCCACGAATTCCTTTCCTGTGCTAAACTCTTCGTCTCAGAGTAGCACTTCCAACCTATGTCCTCAATTATTTGCTTGACGTATTCCAATCTCTGTCTTCCTCTACAGTTTTTGCCCTCTAAGCTCCCTCTAGTACCATGGAAGTCATTCCCTCATGTCTTAGCAGATGTCCTATCATCCTGTCCCTTCTCCTTATCAGTGTTTTCCACATATTCCTTTCCTCTCCGATTCTGCGTAGAACCTCCTCATTCCTTACCTTATCAGTCAACCTAATTTTCAACATTCGTCTATAGCACCACATCTCAAATGCTTCGATTCTCTTCTGTTCCGGTTTTCCCACAGTCCATGTTTCACTACCATATAATGCTGTACTCCAGACGTACATCCTCAGAAATTTCTTCCTCAAATTAAGGCCGGTATTTGATATTAGTAGACTTCTCTTGGCCAGAAATGCCTTTTTTGCCATAGCGAGTCTGCTTTTGATGTCCTCCTTGCTCCGTCCGTCATTGGTTATTTTACTGTCTAGGTAGCGGAATTCCTTAACTTCATTGACTTTGTGACCATCAATCCTGATGTTAAGTTTCCCGCTGTTCTCATTTCTACTACTTCTCATTACCTTCGTCTTTCTCCGATTTACTCTCAAACCATACTGTGTACTCATTAGACTGTTCATTCCGTTCAGCAGATCATTTAATTCTTCTTCACTTTCACTCAGGATAGCAATGTCATCAGCGAATCGTATCATTGATATCCTTTCACCTTGTATTTTAATTCCACTCCTGAACCTTTCTTTTATTTCCATCATTGCTTCCTCGATGTACAGATTGAAGAGTAGGGGCGAAAGGCTACAGCCTTGTCTTACACCCTTCTTAATACGAGCTCTTCGTTCATGATCGTCCACTCTTATGATTCTCTCTTGGTTGTTGTACATATTGTATATGACCCGTCTCTCTCTATAGCTTACCCCTACTTTTTTTCAGAATCTCGAACAGCTTGCACCATTTTATATTGTCAAACGCTTTTTCCAGGTCGACAAATCCTATGAAAGTGTCCTGATTTTTCTTTAGCCTTTCTTCCATTATTAGCCGTAACGTCAGAATTGCCTCTCTCGTCCCTTTACTTTTCCTAAAGCCGAACTGATCGTCACCTAGCGCATTCTCAATTTTCTTTTCCATTCTTCTGTATATTATTCTTGTAAGCAGCTTCGATGCATGAGCTGTTAAGCTGATTGTGCGATAATTCTCGCACTTGTCAGCTCTTGCCGTCTTCGGAATTGTGTGGATGATGCTTTTCCGAAAGTCAGATGGTATGTCGCCAGACTCACATATTCTACACACCAACGTGAATAGTCGTTTCGTTGGCACTTACCCCAATGATTTTAGAAATTTTATGGAGACTGAACTATTTAATTTTGACTGCAGAATATTCCAACGGTTCGTCGAAGCAGAGAAGAAAGCGTAAATGTTTGCTACAAACGGATAGATAAAGCTCCTTAATGGAAATAGTCTACCGCTAAGGCAGAGAGCTACAAACAGAATATACACACCAAGAGAATTGATTTGGTTAAGTGTAGCTTGGAAACCAGGGTAAGTACCAGAAATATTGCTTGCATTGTCATATAACTGCACAATTCACGCACAAATTTACCTTTGAGTTACGGATCAATTTCTTAGGCATAAATCACATTAGCAGCAGCTCGGGTTAATACTGGCTTGAGCAACCATGGATGTAATATCAAAAAGGATAAAGAAAGTGGTTTCTTATTCTAAATTCACATCATAATGTAGAGAAATCCATTTCAGCTCGAAATGGGAAACATTCAGTTTTCAGTGTTGTAAAGTTTAAAGTGTATCTTTGTTCTTTACAGTCAAAATACACTGGAGAGGCAAAGAAACTGGCACTCCTGCCTAATATAGTGTGGGGCCCCGGCGGTCACGCAGAAGTGCCGCAATACGACGTGGCACGGACTCGACTTATGTCTGAAGTAGTGCTGGAGGCAACTGACACCGTGAATCCTGCAGGGCCGTCCATAAATCGGTAAGACCACGAGGGGGTTGAGATCTCTTCTGAACAGCACGCTGTAAGGCATCCCAGATATGCTCAATACTGTTTATGTCTGTGGAGTTTGGTGCCCAGAGGAAGTATTTAAACTCAGATGAGTGTTCCTGGAGCCACTCTGTAGAAATTCTGGACATTTGGCGTGTCGAGTTGTCCTGCTGGAATTGCTGACATGAATGGATGCATGTGTCACCTGTCAGAGTCGTATCTAGACGTATCAGGGCTCCCACATCACTCCAATTGCACACGCCCCACACCGTTACAGAGCCTCCACCAGCTTGAACAGTCCCCCGCCGACATGCAGGATCCATGGATTCATGTGGTTGTCTCCATACCCGTTCACATCTATCCGCTCGATACAACTTGAGACTCGTCCGACCAGGCAACATGTTTTATTAGATTTTACTAAGTTAAAATACTGGCTTTGGTGAACATTATTACGCTTCGGGTCACTGATTTACAGAGGTATTTATCTTTCTCGGTCTCAACGTTTAATCGAACGTCCGATGCAGTGTATAGCGAATATAAAATGTGCCGGAGAGGGAGTAAATAATTTCAAGACTGTTAGCAACAAGCCCAGCAGGGAAAGATTCGTAACTGTCTTGGTGTGTATGGAGAAGTCTTTGTAATACATCTCTGTGAACAACGATCGGAGACTTCTTGTTCTCTGCGTATATTTAAAGGTTTGTGGCTCTCATTTCATGAGAACAGCCAACTCAGAGCTGTCCATGCGAAAAATATGGTGTTCCCAGATGAATAGCTGCCACTTTTAACGTTTGTGTTTCAGAGGGATTAGCAAGCGTTTGAAAAAGAAAGGCAAGTTTGGTGGGATGATAGGAACTCATGGTATCAATAATTTCATTTACCAAAACAGTTAAAAACTATTCTCTACGCTTAACTTAAAGGGTTCACCGCTTTATCGTGAAGGAGTAACAAACATACCAACTCGACGAAGAGAGAGAATAAGCAGTTTCTAGCTCACTGTATCTCAAATTTTATAATATTTGTACGTGCAGCAACGCCGTCTGTCCTCGAGTGTGTACATGTTACCAACGGATACGCTCGCATGTCATAATCAAATCCAGCCTCACTGAAAGCTTTCCATGCTCTACATGTAAAGGCACGACGTCTCTCTGTAATAGAGCATTTAAAAGACACTATCGTGAGTCTTCAAGCTTCTTAGAAGCTATGACACACGCCTGACTCTCAGCGGCAAAAATGCGATGGATCTGTGTGAAAGTATGGATTAAATTATTTTGTATTAGCATTGTATTCCTTACGTTGAATCGTATTATGTAGGACATGTTAAACAACAAAAGCATTTTCACAAGTACGATACAATTCACAGGTCAAAAGGTAAACAGCTTGTTCTAAGAGCACTTACTGATCCACGTTTCTTGTTATATTCTTCAAATTAATACATGTCTTGTACCATGGATATTCCAGAAAGTAACATGTTTTGAAATAAAAAAAAATTAACAATATGGAAAACCAAATGTCATTATATACATTTTGAAGGTCCGGTCTCAAACTATTTTTCTACGTAATCGTAATTCAAACTGAGGCACTTTTCATAGTCTGGCACAAGTTTTTCAGTGCCGTCTCTGTAGAAACCTACCGCCTGCGACTGCAACCACTGGTTTACACCGGCATGCAGTTTGGCGTCAGTATCAAAGCGTTGTCTAGCAAGCCATGTCCCCACTGCGTGGAAGATGTGGTAGTCACTCGGCGCCAAATCCGGGCTGTATGGTGGATAATCAAACACTTCCCATCCAAAACCCGTAGGAGCTCTCGGGTACGACTGGCCGTGTGTGGAAGTGCGTTGCTATGAAAACAAAACTTTTGCGCCAAGTTTTCCCAGACGTTTGTTTTGTATCGTTCGCCTTAAATTCGTCAGTGTTTGACAATACCTCTCTGAGTTACTTGTTGTGCCACGTTTAAGGTAATCACCGAGAATTATTCCTTTAAAGCCCCAAAACACAGTAGTCATGGTCTCTCTTGCTGACAGCGTTTACAAATGGGATTTTGGGTACCCATCTAGCACAAAATTTCTGGTAACCAAGCTTCTCCGCCACTATTTCACGCACCAAACTCCGTGACATTTTGGGGAAAATGTTACGAAAGCTCCGTAATAGTGAAAAGACGATTTTCACGAATTTTGTCGTCAATTTTCATCACCAGTTCGTCAGTCACAAGGCTAGGCCTACGACTGCAGTTCTCATCGTGAACGTTGGTGTGGTCATTTTTAAAATCAGTGCACCATTGTGTCCGCAGCTCGTGGTATAGTGGCTAGCGCTGCTGCCTCTGGATCAGGGAGTCCCGGGTTCGGTTTTCTCTGCTTGGGGATTGGGTGTTTGTGTTGTCCTCATCATATCATCATCACCATTCGTGGCAGTGGGTAGACTGGACTATGTAAGGAATTGGACTACGAAGACGTTGGGACTTTGTACGGGCGCTGGCGAGCGCGCAGTTGAGCGCCCCACAAACCAAACATCATCGAACAATGCACCATCGCCTCTCTCAGCTGTCACTCATTGTTCCTTTTCTGTACACATCACAAAAGTCGTGATAAATTTCAATTGGTTTACAGTGTTTTGCCAATAAAACCTAATCACCAAATGCACCCCACTATTGGCGGGATTTTCTATTGCAGCACACGTTTTGCCACTTCACAGAAAGCAAAGTAACAAAGGCCCAGACCGCGTGCTACCACAACTGAATTCAAACTGAGTGTAGAACAGTGTTGCCAACTCTAAAAAACCCGAGTCGCTAGATTCAATATCAAAAGTCGCTAGAAAGTCGCTAAAACTGATTTTACTAGGGGTGTACTGAAAATTTCGTGCTGTGAATGGTGCAATAAGCCAGTGGAGGAGAGGGGGGGGGGGAAATATTAATAAAAGCTCTCATACGTAATTGCTATATTGTCTTAATTAAATGACGCATCGCTTGCAACAACATATATATAAAATACGCTAACGTTTAATTAAACTTGTTATCATAATTAATGCAACACATAAATTGTTGTTTCAATCACAGTAGTCAAATATACTAGAAATGTACAACTATATTTGTAACAAAAGAAAGCAAGAAAACAAATTAAGTTACAAAATATATACATACCGGTATGTGAGCTATTCATCGTCGTCACTCAGAAGATCGAATAACTCTTCTGTTTCATGCTCTGACAGAACTGTAGTTGATGTAGAGGGTTGAACGTCGCTCAACAGATGATGCAGTTCGACTGGTTTTGTCGCAAAAGGGTAACATTTGTTCGTTCCAACAAGCTCCAACACGTCTGACGGTATGTCAAAAGATGCACAATCTTTATTTTGTTTCTTCAGCTGGTCTCTCAATATGATCAAAGCATTAATTGTCTTTAACGATAATCTGTTACGTTGTTTAGTTTTTATAATGTTCATAGAACTGAATATTCTTTCCATTTCTGCATTTTAAGGCGGTAGGCATAGAACACTCATTGCTAGCTGTGAAATCAAAGAAAAAGGATTCTCCCCTGCGGTATTTTCATACAGCAAAACCTCACACCAAAATAAAGCAGTGTTAGTAGTGTTATTCCACCTAATGAAGTTGATATTATGCCATTCTTGCAACATACAGTCTATGAAATCGCTACTAAAACCCAGTTCCTTGGCTACATCCGCTACAGCATTATTTTTATTCACTTTTAGTGTTTCTTCAACATTCAGCATTGACTTTTTTTCAGGATCGTAACCTTACTTGGCAGTCTTTGTTGAATTTCTTTTATGAGTTTCAGGCTAAACTGAATGCATCTCTTCTTCAAATAAACTTTATTTTGTTCAGACAAACTTGACTCAGACAATTTCTATAGTCAAAATCTTAGTTTTGTTAATGAAAATACTGGCCGAAAATAGTTTTGAGTCGTCAGTACTCCAAAAGTCGCCAGATAAGTCGCTAAATAATTTTTGTCGCTAAAAAGTTTTTTTTGTCGCTAAGACGAAGGCAAAAGTCGCCATTTCTAGCGACAAAGTCGCTAAATTGGCAACGCTGGTGTAGAAACGTTATGGCACAAATATGGCGGCTGTAGCCTCGCCCACCACCGCGACAGCCCCAAACGTCTGTTACTATCTAGATAGCCCTCGTACTAAACAATTCCGAAAGTAGCCTGTGTGTTAATTTAGGGTATAAGCTGATTCCATTTCAAATTCGTCGAACCGTTTCAGCATGAAAGAGCAACAAACACACTCACACACAAACTTTCGCATTTATAATAGGTTTTTATAATTATATGGGATTAGTCTGCATCCACAATTCATATCAATGAAGCTTTTCGTAATATCTTTAAAATTTAGTTTTCATTTTAAGACGCCCTTCAATATTCTACTGAATGAAACCAAAAAGTATAGTAGAGCGACTTCGATAATAGATAAACAATGCTGGTTTGGATGAAATGAGTTACGGAAGACATCAGCTTCCAGTGAAATCGAACGCATACCAAATCGCCAAAATTCCGTTAACCATTCTTTAAAAAGTCTTAACTGTTTTGCCAACTGAAGTCCCATCAGTTTGACCGCACTGGGAACTTAACATGAGGGAGTGAATGTTGATTTAATTCTTATCAGCTGTTATGGTGTTTCCTAACACTGTTGCACCACAAATCCATATTCTGTGTGTTCCATCAACAAAAAATATGAATTATGCCAGCAGCAGTTTATTCTAGGAGACTGATCGCATGGTTCACTTGTGCCGACACTGGGTTCCATGTAGCAGGCAATAAGTCAAAACACTTCTTCATATCATTACATTTATTACTAAACGCAGTTGGCAAACAGGGTAACAACATAAACAGCTATCTGCCACGTTTTTCCAGTGATGTCAATCTAGCTTTTATAGACAGTCACAAAAGTACAGATAATGTCGGCAGCACAAACTACCTCAGTGTTAACTCACACTGAGTGTCTGTTGGTGTCTCTCAAAAATCTGTTTATAGCTTGTCTCTCCCCACCAGTTTAAGGGAAGTGAGGTCATAAAACCCAAGTATAAATATGTACTTTATAGTAGAATTGAGGTGTTTGGTGGCCAGCCTGTTTTATTTATATTAGTTTTTACATAAAAATTTACATTTAAAGTTTCGCTACTTGAGCCATTGTAGACGGAAAATTATTTACTGTGTGTGTTAGTGTCATGACTTACCAAATACGCTGCCGACGTAGGGTCGAAACACAAGCATCAGTGTGTACTAGAGTTGCAGACAGTCAGCATGGGTTTGGACAAGGTAAGAAGGGCTTTACTTGTAAAGCTGTTTTTCGAACCAACAGCAATATTGCGAGTTGTTGTTGTTGTGATCTTCAGTCCTGAGACTGGTTTGATGCAGCTCTCCATGCTACTCTATCCTCTGCAAGCTTCTTCATCTCCCAGAACCTACTGCAACCTACATACTTCTGAATCTGTTTAGTGTATTCATCTCTTGGTCTCCCTCTACGATTTTTACCCTCCACGCTGCCCTCCAATGCTAAATTTGTGATCCCTTGATGCCTCAGAACATGTCCTACCAACCGATCCCTTCTTCTTGTCAAGTTGTGCCACGAACTCCTCCCCAATTCTGTTCAATACCTCCTCATTAGTTATGTGATCTATCCATCTAATCTTCAGCATTCTTCTGTAGCACCACATTTCGAAAGCTTCTATTCTCTTCTTGTCCGAACTATTTATCGTCCATGTTTCACTTCCATACATGGCTACACTCCATACAAATACTTTCAGAAACGACATCCTGACACTTAAATCTATACTCGATGTTAACAAATTTCTCTTCTTCAGAAACGCTTTCTTTGCCATTGCCAGTCTACATTTTATATCCTCTCTACTTCGACCATCATCAGTTATTTTGCTCCCCAAATAGCAAAACTCCTTTACTACTTTAAGTGCTTCATTTCCTAATCTAATTCCCTCAGCATGACCCGACCCAATTCGACTACATTCCATTATCCTCGTTTTGCTTTTGTTGATGTTCATCTTATATCCTCCTTTCAAGGCACTGTCCATTCCGTTCAACTGCTCTTCCAAGTCCTTTGCTGCCTCTGACAGAATTACAATGTCATCGGTGAACCTCAATGTTTTTATTTCTTCTCCATGGATTTTAATTCCTACTCCGAATTTTTCTTTTGTTTCCTTTACTGCTTGCTCAATACACAGATTGAGTAACATTGGGGAGAGGGTACAACCCTGTCTCACTCCCTTCCCAACGACTGCTTCCTTTTCATGCCCCTTGACTCTTATAATTGCCATCTGGCTTCTGTACAAATTGTAAAAAGCCTTTCGCTCCCTGTATTTTCCCCTGCCACCTTTAGAATTTGAAAGAGAGTATTCCAGTCAACATTGTCAAAAGCTTTCTCTAAGTCTACAAATGCTAGAAACGTAGGTTTGCCTTTCCTTAATCTATTTTCTAAGATATTTCGAGTATTGACGCATGAAATGAATACAGAGTCCTCTTTTCGGCGCCTTGCCACGGTTCGCCCGCCGCTGTGGCCGAGTGGTTCTAGGCGCTTCAGTCCGGAATCACGCTCTCCCCGTGGGAGGTTCGAGTCCTCCTTCGGGCATGGGTGTGTGTGTGTTGTCGTTAGTGTAAGTTAGTTTAAGTTAGATTAAGTAGTGTGTAAGCCTAGGGACCGACGACCTCAGCAGTTTGGCCCCATGGAGACTTACCATAATTTTTTTTCCTCTTTCCGTACCGGAGTTGAAGCACATGTTTCGGAAGTTCAAATTAACTGGCAATTTGAAATTGCACCTGAGTGAGGCCAGCTGCCAATTGCACCACAAATTATTTGAGAATTTATTGTTCCCACGGCTGAGAATGCCGGATGCAGTATGCGATCTTTAAGTGGTGCGTGAGATGTGTCACGACAGCTGAACATTTCATCGTCCACCGTTCAAAATGTACTGCGAACTTGTGAAATGGCATCTCTAATGCGGTTCCTAGCTGTCGGTGATACAGATGGTCGTCACATTAAGCAACTTTTGTAACCTGCGATGTAAACATGATACGCAATTAACAGATGTTACCCTCTCGTGTGGAAATTGAAATGTGTTTCTTTCAATAGTTTATTCGTTACTTCTTTTCCGCATTTCCTTACAAATGTTTCCACAAACTTTCATTTTCCCACGATTGCTCGTTTTTCATGGGGACTTTCTCTAGTAGCGGAAGTTTAACTATTACCACCCTAGACAATTAATGTGGTAACAACAATATTTGAGTCATCGATTCCTTCCACAAATCGTTCTGCCTTCTTAGCAAAACAAAATAAAAGTAATTTTTACGAAATTCAAAACAACTGTAAAACTATGTTCAAAATGTCTCATCTTAAAGGAAATTTTGTGCTGATTTCAAAACTGGGCTTAGATTCTGTAACATTACGGAAGTTATGGAGGCTTTAAAACTATGATTAATACTTTATTAACATTAATTCACCTAGAGTGAAATTTTCACTCTACAGTGGAGTGTGCGCTGATATGAAACTTCCTGGCAGATTAAAACTGTGTGCCGGACCGAGACTCGAACCCGGGACCTTTGCCTTTCGCCGGCAAGTGCTCTACCAACTGAGCTACCCAAGCGCGACTCACGCCCCGTCCTCACAGCTTTACTTCTGCCAGTACCTCGTCTCCTACCTTTCAAACTTTACAGAAGCTCTCCTGCGAACCTTGCAGAACTAGCACTCCTGCAAGAAAGGATATTGCGGAAACATGGCTTAGCCACAGCCTTTCTTTCAGGAGTGATAGTTCTGCAAGGTTCGCAGAAGAGCTTCTGTAATGTTTGGATTGTAGGAGACGAGGTACTGGCAGAAGTAAAGCTGTGAGGACGGGGCGTGAGTCATGCTGGGGTAGCTCAGTTGGTAGAGCACTTGTCCGCGAAAGGCAAAGGTCCCGAGTTCGAGTCTCAGTCCGGCACACAGTTTTAATCTGCCAGGAAGTTTCATATCAGCGCACACTCCGCTGTAGAGTGAAAATTTCATTCTAGAAACATCCCCCAGGCTGTGGCTAAGCCATGTCTCCGCAATATCCTTTCTTTCAGGAGTGCTAGTTCTGCAAGGTTCGCAGGAGAGCTTCTGTAAAGTTTGGAAGGTAGGAGACGAGGTATTGGCAGAAGTAAAGCTGTGAGGACGGGGCGTGAGTCGTGCTTGGGTAGCTCAGTTGGTAGAGCACTTGCCCGTGAAAGGCAAAGGTCCCGAGTTCGAGTCTCGGTCCACACAGTTTTAATCTGCCAGGAAGTTTCATTAATTCACCTGATCAGCTGAGTTGCAGTTGTATGCGGAAAACATAATCTTTTGTTCTCTGACACTGGTAATGCTTTCGTTGACACATACACAGTTTGGGAATTAGCCAAGGGCATAGGTGTCCCATAAAGCCTATTATTGTATTATGATCAGTAATTGCAGTAGATCCCCAGTCCATGGTAGCAAAATACGGGGTAATGAATTAAACTGATTTCAACATTAGGGTTAAAGATTCAGTTGTGATTAGTCATGATCGACTTTACAATAAGCGACAGTCGTTAGTAGAATTACATCACACTGTCAACTGAAAAATTCAGCTGAATAAGTCCAGGTAAAACATCACGTCTTTTGCGATCAGGTGATAAGGCCTATAAAGTGGCGCGTGCCACAATTTAAAAAAAAAAAAAGACATTTTTGGTTAAAGCTATCGTGAGCAAGCCCTCTTGGTGCTGCAGCCTAATAGCCTGCACTACGAATGGGCGATTAATCTTAGTTAATCGATTAGTCATAATTATTCTGGTAATCAGTATACCAATATTTCTTCCATGTCAATTGATTTAAGGGGCTCCGGAACGCCCTATACTTGCAATGTTAAAATAACGCTTATAAATTACATCTTTCCTCACAAAGCATTTGAGGTAGGAAGTTGAACTTTTTACAGATTATTTATTGGAATATGGGCTACAACGTAACACAGGGATTTCACAAAATTTTAGTTCAGTTATTAAAGATGATTTTTTTTCAATTGTAATGAAAATTCACAACATTTTTTTGCAATTTTTTATTTATATATTCAAAAATATACAGTTTTTTGGAAAAAGGCTGTGTTAAATTATGCAGAAGGTACTGTGTAACATTTACTGAAAGTTTGAAACAAATATGTTTGGAAGATCCTTAGAAAACATGTAATTAGTATGAGAAAATAAAAGTTTTGGGATTCGAGCGACAAAGATTGGATTAACTTTTTAGTGCATTCCAGGTCCATAGGATGGATTATCTTCATCCTCTGCAAACTTCTCCTCCAGCTTCCTCTTGTTCCTCCTCCTGTTTACTCTTGCTTGTATTTCTAGACTCTTTACAGCCCTGTCTGCAGCCCGAAGGCGTTCCTTGTCTAAAGCAAGCATCGCTCGTTGTTGTGTTCGTAGATTTTGCTACCATTTTCTTCAGTTGCAGTTACTGCAACACTGTTCCAAAAGGTGGTCATGTATGAACACTTATCATATTTCAGTTGTATTTCACTAGCAAGTCCTACGTGCTTTATTATGGAGAGTTCCAGACCATCTTCGCTACAATGAATACATCTTACACAGTTTGAAAAAATTCCTTTGAGAACCGCCATATCAAATATTTCATTCACATCCGATTCGCCCATAAAACATTCATAGTTTTCACTCATTGAACCAAGCTTCTTCTGTGAAGTATTTTCTTTCCCACTTTGACTGCTATGGGCAGGTGTACTTGAGAGGTTAGGTTCACTCACTTGGTTATCGTCTTTATTGTTTACAGTAACAACACATACCTTTGGCTTTCCAACATTTCTCCTTTTCTTAAAAGCCTTCAGAGGATTTTTAATAACTTTACTTTTACTCATTATTATACTTCAACAAAACAGAGACTCAAGAAACAGAATTAATTACTAATATTTTCGAGATAACGGCAGAGTAAATAAAAATGAAACAATCGACAATCACACCAGCGATATATATTGAACCATCACAGGTTAGCCACAACACATACTTTATCTCACATCACTAAAATGTACCTGATGAACACGGACGTTAATAATAACACCATTTGACAGCAGTTTAACAGCGCCACAGTGGGTCACGCCCATGTAGAACACATTTCAAAAAAAATTTAAAAATAGTTGTGGTCTTTGGAATTGAATAAATTATATATCTATTAAAAGGTAATAGTCTGCAGATTCAGAAAACGCAAAAAAGTAAAAATTGAACTTTTCATGATTTTGAGCCTTTCCGGAGCCCCTCAACGTAATCAGTTATCCTTATGACTAATTATTACAGTTTTTTCTTTTTTGTTTTAAAGCCGATTGACTGTAGTGCCAGCATCAGTGATCTATTATTGGTAGTGGCTCCTGAAGCCGGTCCACACGCAACGACCTTTCGGCGCAGATATCTGTACATGCAATAAATTCAGCTTTCAACTGCGTAGAACAAACCAATTATAAATCGACATAAATGCAAATAAAATAGCAAAACAATTACAATATACACTCCTGGAAATTGAAATAAGAACACCGTGAATTCATTGTCCCAGGAAGGGGAAACTTTATTGACACATTCCTGGGGTCAGATACATCACATGATCACACTGACAGAACCACAGGCACATAGACACAGGCAACAGAGCATGCACAATGTCGGCACTAGTACAGTGTATATCCACCTTTCGCAGCAATGCAGGCTGCTATTCTCCCATGGAGACGATCGTAGAGATGCTGGATGTAGTCCTGTGGAACGGCTTGCCATGCCATTTCCACCTGGCGCCTCAGTTGGACCAGCGTTCGTGCTGGACGTGCAGACTGCGTGAGACGACGCTTAGTCCAGTCCCAAACATGCTCAGTGGGGGACAGATCCGGAGATCTTGCTGGCCAGGGTAGTTGACGTACACCTTCTAGAGCACGTTGGGTGGCACGGGATACATGCGGACGTGCATTGTCCTGTTGGAACAGCAAGTTCCCTTGCCGGTCTAGGAATGGTAGAACGATGGGTTCGATGACGGTTTGGATGTACCGTGCACTATTCAGTGTCCCCTCGACGATCACCAGTGGTGTACGGCCAGTGTAGGAGATCGCTCCCCACACCATGATACCGGGTGTTGGCCCTGTGTGCCTCGGTCGTATGCAGTCCTGATTGTGGCGCTCACCTGCACGGCGCCAAACACGCATACGACCATCATTGGCACCAAGGCAGAAGCGACTCTCATCGCTGAAGACGACACGTCTCCATTCATCCCTCCATTCACGCCTGTCGCGACACCACTGGAGGCGGGCTGCACGATGTTGGGGCGTGAGCGGAAGACGGCCTAACGGTGTGCGGGACCGTAGCCCAGCTTCATGGAGACGGTTGCGAATGGTCCTCGCCGATACCCCAGGAGCAACAGTGTCCCTAATTTGCTGGGAAGTGGCGGTGCGGTCCCCTACGGCACTGCGTAGGATCCTACGGTCTTGGCGTGCATCCGTGCGTCGCTGCGGTCCGGTCCCAGGTCGACGGGCACGTGCACCTTCCGCCGACCACTGGCGATAACATCGATGTACTGTGGAGACCTCACGCCCCACGTGTTGAGCAATTCGGCGGTACGTCCACCCGGCCTCCCGCATGCCCACTATACGCCCTCGCTCAAAGTCCGTCAACTGCACATGCGGTTCACGTCCACGCTGTCGAGGCATGCTACCAGTGTTAAAGACTGCGATGGAGCTCCGTATGCCACGGCAAACTGGCTGACACTGACGGCGGCGGTGCACAAATGCTGCGCAGCTAGCGCCATTCGACGGCCAACACCGCGGTTCCTGGTGTGTCCGCTGTGCCGTGCGTGTGATCATTGCTTGTACAGCCCTCTCGCAGTGTCCGGAGCAAGTATGGTGGGTCTGACACACCGGTTTCAATGTGTTCTTTTTTCCATTTCCAGGAGTGTATAAACACACAGAAATGTCATATCGTCAGGTAACAAAATAAGGAAAAACGTTATAGTACAATAGATGGAAATAGGAGGATATGCATTTCCGGCGTTACATGTGCCCCTCATTGTCTGAGGATGTTCATGTAACCTAAACAGACTCAGAAAATGTCCCAAAAAGGGGAAAAAAACAGCGGAAATGCATAAGCTCAAAACATCAAGAAAATTTAGCATTAGGCTAATTAACCATAAACCAATTTTTAGACCATAATAATTGAGTGGAGACACTCCTAACCTTATTCCACTCTGTCATCTTACACAAAGGAAACAGGTTGACAACATATTAAAATTCATAGAAAACATAGAAAATGGCTTAGCTATTCTAAAATCAGCAAAATTCCTAACAGTATCAAGAAATGGCATACTATTTACAAAATTAATCAGAGTACATGGTCATAAAAACAGGTAGATCAAAATATGCAAATTAATAATTAATTACATATAATATATATTTTTATATAACCTTTTCATTATTAATATTCTCGCCATGAGAGTCCATTTAACGCTAAACAAGAAAATAATATTCAGCAGATCGAAAAAACATAAATATTGACAGAGGAATTCTTTCACATCAGCTGTCCGGGAAGAAAAACAACTCCGCCTTCTGTACTCGCAAGTACATGGAATGCCGACAGCGGCACAAGAGCCGACAGCGGCTCCGCCTCGCCAGTATTGTTGCGCCCGCCTGTGCGGCACGCTTGATCTCACTCGCCTGTGTAACGGCATTTCCAGAACGTCCGTTTCACTGAATTCTTTCGGAAAAACCCACTCCTGAGTAATCTCAAGGAGTCCATTAACACTATCACAGTGGATAACTCAACACTGTCCATCATCACACATGTACAAGCCTGAAACTTAAAACAGCGTCTAAGTACATCGGCAATGACTAGTAAATCACATATTCATGAAATCTTACAGCTAGTTACAAAATCATATTTACATTCCTGAATCTACTGTGACTCAGCTGAAAACTTCAACTAGCAGCTTGGATTTTTCAAGTGTCATGACGATGTGTGCGGGCATCGGCTCTTAGCTTCATTATTTCTCACAAATGATCTTTTTTCACATCAATACTAATCTTAATCCGTGGAGGGAATTTGATTATCTCTTCCACTAAACTTTTACTTCTGTCATCTAAGAGGATTTTCTCACGTTACAGTAGTTCAGATTCATGCCTACGTCAATGACATCCAGCCAGTTAACAATGTGTATAGGCTGGTATTGCCTATGCACACCGTCTCCTGCCTCGGCAAAACTAACTACTATTGTTTTATCTTGTGACTTACATGTCAAAGTTTTGCTTTCGCAATTAATCACTGCACGGTACTTTAATAGCCAAACTAACCCGATAATTACTTCCGTAGTTAAGTCTGGCACGACGACAAACTCTTGTTCAAATCGTGCCCCACATATCTCGAAGTTGACAAAAATCTGTTTTGTGACCGGTTTACTGGCCTTCCCAGTAGCACCGATAATTTTCACTCCTGTTGCTGGCATAACTACGATACCAGGTCTGTGTTTCGGTAACTCAAATATTTTCCCAGATACAGCACTCAATTCTGCACCGGTGTCAATCAACACGTTTAGTTGTAGGTCGCGCATATTAACAGACACTACTATCTGTCTACACTTGTCCTCAACTGTTTCTTTATTTTCCCACAACAAATCCTCGTCTGTATCCAGGTCATTCCAGAATAAACCATCCGGCTTTGATCCTAAATCCGGCTTATCTGGCGGCTTTTTCAGCCTCCGTTCACATACAGTTTTAATTTCAACACGTTTGTCCTGAGGCTTAGTCTGTAGCTTCGCCTCCAATACCGAAACCTTTTTCTGTAACTCGTCAACTAGTAAGTGTTGCTTTGCTATCACTTCACTAATTGTCACCTTCGTTGATTCCTCTTGGGCCAGATTGATCTCATCTGCCAATCTACCTTGAGGAATGTGCCCAGTAGTATCTGCAATTACTTCCTCTCGATCTGCACAACCCACACTGCTACCGTCCGACCGTATAACGTCAGCTCTAACCTCATACACGCTGTAATCTACGTGCTTCTCTAGCAATCGTGTCCAGCTATCACTAAAATTCTCGTAATCTTTCTCCTTAATACTTTCGCAATGTTTAAACTGGAGTTTTGCGTCGGATGGGTCGGCCACTTCTACCACTATAACTTTCGGTAAAGTCTGCCGGTCAGGGCCAAAATTTTCTATCACTTCACAAACACTATCTTCCTGTGGGACGAGACGCGGCAAATCCTGTCCTCGCTCCCCATAAACACTTCTCCCATACAGGCCCCTATAATCTCTTAGTTCGTCGTATAAGCGACCGAACTGCCTTAACCAGACCTCATCCCTCTCTGCATCTCCTCGCTCGATGACGGACGTTTTATCCGACATCTGATCTTCTCTCAACACTTGCCAATCATTCTTAAACTCAATCTCCAGTTCCGCTGTGGGTGCTACAGCTGCCACTTTATAATCGATTTCCGGAACACTACTTAAATTGTTCTCACTGACAGTGAATGTATTTTCTACTGCCGTGTCTACAGCTGATCTACTTGTGGGCACACTCCTTTCTCCTAACACTGGCACACTCTCCCGCTGTTGATTATTCCATACGGAATTTTCATAACGACGACACCTGGGTTTTCTCCTGTTATTGGGCCGCCAAAATTTCTCCACGCCCGGTCGGCCCCTCACCGCCGCGGCTAATGGTTTCCCTGTCTCGTCCCAGCAGATACGCTCCCCGGATACTGCTGAGGCGGCTGGTCACACCCTCTGGCGTTATTACTATTCTGCGCAGCCCGTATCACGCTAATATGATACTGGTTTCCGTCATTCCTGTTATTATTTGCATTGTACCGATTGTTATTTCGGTCCGAACCATTATTGTTATTGCTGCCATGGTTGCGGTATGCATTATTCCCATGGTCATCGTTGTTGTGGTTGTGGTACCCATTGTTCTTACCACAGCCTCTACCATTGTTACGATTATTGCGCCAATTGTCCTCGTCCTCAACTCCTTCCAGGAAATCATTGATTGTCCTGTAATTGCTTCCTACGTAGCGTTTTGTATCATCTGGTAGCTTCTTGTAGAGTTCCCAGACTATTTCGGATTCCGTGCGGCGATCACGCAAATATTCCAACTTGCGGATCTAGCCCTCACAAAACTCCTTCATCGAGCCGCGCGAATACGCATCGAAAGGCCTCGATATGACAAGTTCGCGCCAGACACTTTGTTGTTTTGGCTCTGACCAGTATTCAGCCAGAAACAAATTTTTAAACTCGTCGAAAGTCGGGTTTGTGATGTTGAGGTTTAAGCCCTAACGCTTGGCACCACCAGCCAACACGTCAATGTTGTTGTTGTAGTCTTCAGTCCTGAGACTGGTTTGATGCAGCTCTCCATGCTACTCTATCCTGTGCAAGCTTCTTCATCTCCCAGTACCTACTGCAACCTACATCCTTCTGAATCTGCTTAGTGTATTCATCTCTTGGTCTCCCTCTACGATTTTTACCCTCCACGCTGCCCTCCAATACTAAATTGGTGACCCCTTGATGCCTCAGAACATGTCCTACCAACCGATCCCTTCTTCTGGTCAAGTTGTGCCACAAACTTCTCTTCTCCCCAATCCTATTCAATACTTCTTCATTAGTTATGTGATCTACCCACCTAATCTTCAGCATTCTTCTGTAGCACCACATTTCGAAAGCTTCTATTCTCTTCTTGTCCAAACTATTTATCGTCCATGTTTCACTTCCATAGATGGCTTCACTCCATACAAATACTTTCAGAAACGACCTCCTGACACTTAAATCTATACTCGATGTTAACAAATTTCTGTTCTTCAGAAACGCTTTCCTTGCCATTGCCAGTCTACATTTTATATCCTCTCTACTTTGACCATCATCAGTTATTTTGCTCCACAAATAGCAAAACTCCTTTACTACTTTAAGTGTCTCATTTCCTAATCTAATTCCCTCAGCATCACCCGACTTAATTCGACTACATTCCATTATCCTCGTTTTGCTTTTGTTGATGTTCATCTTATATCCTCCTTTCAAGACACTGTCCATTCCATTCAACTGCTCTTCCAAGTCCTTTTCTGTCTCTGACAGAATTACAATATCATCGGCGAACCTCAAAGTTTTTATTTCTTCTCCATGGATTTTAATACCTACTCCGAATTTTTCTTTTGTTTCCTTTACTGCTTGCTCAATATACAGATTGAACAACATCGGAGGGAGGCTACAACCCTGTCTTACTCCCTTCCCAACCACTGCTTCCCTTTCATGTCCCTCGACTCTTATAACTGCCATCTGGTTTCTGTACAAATTGTAAATAGCCTTCCGCTCCCTGTATTTTACCCCTGCCACCTTTAGAATTTGAAAGAGAGTATTCCAGTCAACATTGTCAGAAGCGTTCTCTAAGTCTACGAATGCTAGAAACGTAGGTTTGCCTTTCCTTAATCTTTCTTCTAAGATAAGTCGTCAGGTCAGTATTGCCTCATGTGTTACAGCGTTTCTACGGAATCCAAACTGATCTTCCCCGAGATTGGTTTCTACTAGTTTTTCCATTCGTCTGTAAAGAATTCGTGTTAGTATTTTGCAGCTGTGACTTATTAAACTGATAGTTCGGTAATTTTCACATCTGTCAACACCTGCTTTCTTTGGGATTGGAATTATTATATTCTTCTTGAAGTCTGAGGGTATTTCGCCTGTTTCATACATTTTGCTCACCAGATGGTAGAGTTTTGTCAGGTCTGGCTCTCCCAGGGCCGTCAGTAGTTCCAATGGAATGTTGTCTACTCCGGGGGCCTTGTTTCGCCTCAGGTCTTTCAGTGCTCTGTCAAACTCTTCACGCAGTATCGTATCTCCCATTTCATCTTCATCCACATCCTCTTCCATTTCCATAATATTTTCCTCAAGTACATCGCCCTTGTATAGACCCTCTATATACTCCTTCCACCTTTCTGCTTTCCCTTCTTTGCTTAGAACTGGGTTTCCATCTGAGCTCTTGATATTCATACAAGTCGTTCTCTTATCTCCAAAGGTCTCTTTAATTTTCCTGTAGGCAGTATCTATCTTACCCCTAGTGAGATAAGCCTCTACATCCTTACATTTGTCCTCTAGCCACCCCTGCTTAGCCATTTTGCACTTCCTGTCGATCTCATTTTTGAGACGTTTGTATTCCTTTTTGCCTGCTTCATTTACTGCATTTTTATATTTTCTCCTTTCATCAATTAAATTCAATATTTCTTCTGTTACCCAAGGATTTCCACAAGCCCTCGTCTTTTTACCTACTTGATCCTCTGGTGCCTTCACTACTTCATCCCTCAAAGCTACCCATTCTTCTTCTACTGTATTTCTTTCCCTCATTCCTGTCAATTGTTCCCTTATGCTCTCCCTGAAACTCTGTACAACCTCTGGTTCTTTCAGTTTATCCAGCTCCCATCTCCTTAAATTCCCACCTTTTTGCAGTTTCTTCAGTTTTAATCTACGGGTCATAACCAATAGATTGTGGTCAGAGTCCACATCTGCCCCTGGAAATGTCTTACAATTTAAAACCTGGTTCCTAAATCTCTGTCTTACCATTATATAATCTATCTGATACCTTTTAGTATCTCCAGGGTTCTTCCATGTATACAACCTTCTATCATGATTCTTAAACCAAGTGTTAGCTATGATTATGTTGTGCTCTGTGCAAAATTCTACCAGGCGGCTTCCTCTTTCATTTCTTAGCCCCAATCCATATTCACCTACTACGTTTCCTTCTCTCCCTTTTCCTACACTCGAATTCCAGTCACCCATGACTATTAAATTTTCGTCTTCCTTCACTATCTGAATAATTTCTTTTATTTCATCATACATTTCTTCAATTTCTTCGTCATCTGCAGAGCTAGTTGGCATATAAACTTGTACTACTGTAGTAGGTGTGGGCTTCGTATCTATCTTGGCCACAATAATGCGTTCACTATGCTGTTTGTAGTAGCTTACCCGCATTCCTATTTTCCTATTCATTATAAAACCTACTCCTGCATTACCCCTATTTGACTTTGTGTTTATAAACCTGTAGCCACCTGACCAGAAGTCTTGCTCCTCCTGCCACCGAACTTCACTAATTCCCACTATATCTAACTTTAACCTATCCATTTCCCTTTTTAAATTTTCTAACCTACCTGCCCGATTAAGGGATCTGACATTCCACGCTCCGATGCGTAGAACGCCAGTTTTCTTTCTCCTGATAACGACATCCTCTTGAGTAGTCCCCGCCCGGATATCCGAATGGGGGACTATTTTACCTCCGGAATATTTTACCCACGAGGACGCCATCATCATTTAATCATACAGTAAAGCTGCATGCCCTTGGGAAAAATTACGACTGTAGTTTCCCCTTGCTTTCAGCCGTTCGCAGTACCAGCACAGCAAGGCTGTTTTGGTCACGTCAATAACCGCATTAATTTTTCTCTCATTAGTCCATGATCTGGGTAAAATTCTTTCATAATTTTTAATGAAATCGGTCGCGTGTATACCGCGTCTTTTCAAGGGGTCGAACCGCTCCTCTTTCGTCAACAATTCCGAACTATGTGCACAGATTGGCACATAGCTCTGTTTTTCGTCAAGTTTCTTTTCTTATTCCGACACTCTCGTAATTACTTGGCATGTGGTTGTCGCAAGCGTTTCCACTTCCATCTTTTTCTCTTCGCAGGTATTAGCCTGCTTCCTCACTTCAGTATCTACCTCGGATACCAAAGCCTTTAAAGTTTCCACCTTCTGTTGATCCTCTTTTTTCACTAATTGAATTTGTTCCGTCACCTTATTCTCGATGATCGGAGCAACTGCTTCTCCTACACTTTTCTCGATTCTGCTAATTTCGGAGTCAAAATGGCTATTTATGCTCGCAATTTCCGCCTGAACTCCTATCATTTCCTGTTTAAGATTACCGATTTCGGTATTAATCACAACAATATCTTCTCTGATTTTATCAACTTTTTCGTCAACAACTCCCACATTGTTGTTAACAACATTAATAGCTTTGTTCTGATTGTCTAGCTTCCTGTAAATTTTTTCAGACTGAGCTTTAATTTCTGCCGATTGAATTTCTATCTTGCTAGACTGAGCCTTGATTTCGTTAATCAAACATTCAATGAATCAGTTAAATTCCCGGAAACTACCGGTTTTACTTCCGTAGAGGGTTCCTCCATAAATGTCCCCCCGTATTCGTCATCAAGGTGTTCATATTTAATTTTCACTTCCGATTCCAATACATTTTCTATAGCTTGGAATTCCACTTCTGCTCCTTATTGCGTTTCGGCGGTCGCGTCTTTCATGCTTGCCGCCTGCCCCTGAACAATGGGTTCAGCGGTGCGCGTTTCCCACTGTTCGACCGATTGTTTCGTACCCATGTCTACCAAATTCTGGTAATTGTTGCCTTCACTCATTTTACCAATTTTCAATATAAATGCCAAATCTCATCTAATTAGGATTCTCGCTGACGTAACGACCTGTTCGCAACCAGTATTTTGTTACGAGATTTGCACAATGAAAAATTCGTGTCCAGAATAACCTCAAATCCGAAGATCGTCCTGTCACCAGGTCGCCGCGCGTAACCTCCCCCTCACTTACCGACCTTAATGGCAGTGAAAAATTAAACCGCGTGTACCGAATGGAAATTTGGGAAAAGCAATCGTCACCGAAGTTAATCTGTCGGTAAAGAGGGAGGAAGGGTTACATCTAAATGAAAGGAAAAATGCAAGTGAAATTGGTGGAAATTAATTTTGAAAAAGGGTAAAGTTAATAAAGAAAGTAAACGTGCGGTCGTTACGTTAACAATTAACTGGCGTTAATTAGATATTTGAGATTTGGGGAAAATTACGGTTTGTCAGTCCTATGGACAACTACTATAAGCGAGCAGGAATGTCGCGATACGATAAACCGCAATCGTGATAGGCTACAATCCGATCTTGGTAAAACTGTTTGAGTTGCTCTTTCATTTGACATATCATAACTGTAAGTTTAATATAATAAATATTATAAAGCTTTAAAACCCTGATAATCATTTATAAACACCTTGTATAATTGTACACTATTGGTTTGAAGAACATTCTGCACAGTTGGATCGAATGGGATGGTCGACATGAATCCCATCTAGTATTTATGGGCATAGTCGAGAGACCAGTTCGTGCACTGACAACACTTTCGTAATTACTGACGCCTATAGAGGCAGCATACTGTGCGGCACATTCATTGCATTATTCTACTGGTAGATGCCACCTTGCGGAGGACAAACAAATAGCACGTAGGGGTAGACATTATCCCCAAGGGTAGATGCGTACTTGTGTTAATTCACTGTGCCTTGCAGAATGACCAGATCACCCAGGGAATGCCATGAAAAAATTCCCCAGACCATAACGCTTCCCTCTGCGATCAGGACCCTTCCGACGAGAAAAGGCCACCTGTCAACACTCAATGGACGCCCAGTTGCGTTATTGGCATACAAATTCCAGCCTTCGCTGCCGATGAGCAGCAACCAGCACGGATGCGTGAACCAGGCGCCTCCTGCGGGACCGAGCGAGGTGGCGCAGTGGTTAGACACTGGACTCGCATTCGGGAGGACGACGGTTCAATCCCGCGTCCGGCCATCCTGATTTAGGTTTTCCGTGATTTCCCTAAATCGCTCCAGGCAAATGCCGGGATGGTTCCTTTCAAAGGGCACGGCCGACTTCCTTCCCTGTCCTCCCATAATCCGATGTGACCGATGACCTCGCTGTCTGGTCTCCTTCCCCGAAACAACCAACCAACCAACCAACCTCCTGCGGAGGCCCATACCCAGCAACGTTCGCTGAGGGGTCGTTCAGAAGACACTGTTGGTGGCCCCCTGGTTAATCTGGGCGGTCAGTTGCTCAACAGTTGCACGGAGACTCGCAGGTACACAACTTCTCAGCAGTCGCTCACCTCTCTCATCCATGGCTGTGGTGCACCACAGCTCCCTCGGCGGCGGGTGTGGATGGCGCCATTATGCCAAGCACGGCACACTTTCACCACAGCGGCATGCGGACAGTTAACAGACCTAGCCATTTCGGAAATGCTTCCACTCTTGCTCCGAAGCCAATGATCGTGCACTTTTGGACATCTCAGTTTCCGCATTATGACAACTGCTCTGTTTCCTGCGTCCTCTAGACACGCTTTTTACATCCTCCATGCTAGTGCTGCCGTCTGCCGCCCTTGGTGCTTATTGTACGTTGACTTCGAAGATAGACGGTGGTCACATTAACGTGACTGGATCGAGTAGTTTTGTGGTGGTGGCGGTGGTGGTGGTGTGTTGGGGCTTATGGGCGCTCAACATCGAGGTCATCAGCGCCCTGACACACATTAAAAGGAACGAATGTGGACAGACCTAAGACAACTAAAGCACACACTCAAAGAAAGCGGGAAATGAAGGAAAATGCTACATAAGAAAGTAAAACCTAAGGAAAGGGGCAACATAGCAACAAGAATGTCACAGGAAATTGTTATTGGCTGGCCACTTACATAAAATATGGGTGAGCTTGTCACACAGTGAGTAAATTAAAATCCTCTCCCTAAAATCTTTGTAAAAACATTTGACAGGGCACAGAACTTTAACACTTTAACCACATTCGTCCGAGTGTTGCCTAAAAGAGATGGCAGGTCCGCTGGCAAGTCAGCCGCGACCCGCTGGTCAGAAAATAAAACGCAATCCAATAAAACGTGGCGCACAGTGACCTGGACGCCGCAAGCACCACACATTGGAGGGTCCTCTCGCCGGAGCAGGAAGCCGTGCGTCATAGGGCTGCGGCCTATTCGAAGCCGAGTGACGAGAACCTCGTCCCGTCGATGGGGCTGAAAGGAAGTACACCACACACGCGTTGTGGGCTTGACTATACGGAGCTTATTGTCAGTCACTTCCAGCCACTCATCCCCCCACCGACGCATGACCCGTGAGCTCAACAGCGAGGTGAGTGCGTGCAGGGGGATAGCACACTGAGATACTTGTGGGGCGAGACACGCCTCCTTGGCTGCGAGATCTGCCCTTTCATTCCCAGCAATGCCAACATGCCCCGGAAAGCTACATGCCCCGGAAAGCTACATGCCCCGGAAAGCTACAACCTTCCCCAGTCGCTGTAGTCGGAGGAGGGCATCCTGGATGGTCTGGACAATTTTGTCTGCCGGATACAAACGTTGCAATGAGTGAAGGGCACTGAGTGAATCGGAACAGACAAGAAATTTAGGAGAGAAAGAATGTCTCATGTGCTCCAGTGCCCGCAAGATCGCAAACAATTCTGCATCAAAGACAGTAAAAGTCTGAGGCAGTCGGACCTTGAGGACACGATATGGAAAAATAACTGAGCAACCAACAGAATCCCCTTGTTTCGACCCATCCGCAAAAACAGCTACATAGTCGTGGTGCTCAGATAAAATGGCAGAAAATGCTGCATTAAAAACGGTGGCAGGAGTGCAATCTCTCTTGTACTGCAATAAATCTAAAATCACTCCAGGCCTCTTCAGTAACCAGGGTGGCAGGCGGTTAAAACCTTGGATTTGGGGTTGTACAGACTCCACACCGAGGGACTCTAGTACACGTTGCACACGGATCCCAAACGGCAACGTAGCCCGGGGACGGCGGGAGAAAAGGCGGTCCAGAGGTGGATGGGCAACAAGACGTTGAGCAGGCGAGCTGGGAGCTGCAAGAAACTTACAAGCCTGGCGCACCAGCAGGAGCTGCCGCCGGATGGTAAGTGGCGGTTCGCCAGCCTCGCCACAACTGAATATTCAACTTCGCCACTGAAACTTGTGTGTGCCGGCCTGAAGACTTGTGCAGCGTAAAAACTGGTCGCTGTAATTAAAAAGTGAACTTTGAACGGAATCAAATGTGTGTGTTAATTTCATCAAAAATACTGAGTTGTGTACATCTTTCAGCAAACATCATCGTGCTCTCATTTAAACTTTCAGCTTCAAGGCGATCAAGATTCGTGCTACCGAGGACAGGTCAGTTAAATCAGAACTTGCAAAACAAAGTCAGTTTCTTCTCTGTTGTTGACATGCGCCAAAGATAAATTTTCCGTTCTCTAACAGACATTAATTCCATACGAAATGGTTCAGTATTTGCAACGTCAGCACTGAAACTTTCCTCAGACATTCTTCTGCATTGCGCTGATTAGGCATCTGAACAGCCATTCACTACTATCCTTGAAACCTGTTTGGCTCAATTTATCTGCAAATCTTTCCGCTGGAGCCTGCAATTCGACTCCTCGTGTAGGAACTCCATCAGAGCTTTGTTGTTTGTGAATGTGTACAGAGCTTCAACAGTATTTGTCCAATTATCCGTTTTCATTTCCTGGCTAATTCGTCTTGTTTTAGCCCGTCGTCCGAATTTTATTGCGGTTTCTCTTAATGTTGTAAACAGTCCACCTAGCAACGCCAAATTCTGTCGAAACAGTCTGGGCTGAAGCATCGGCTTGGGTTTTATCAAGCACTCTCATTTTATCTTCAAACTCAATTATGTATATTTATTCCTAACACCCATTCTGGTTACTTTATTGTACCATGCTACACTTTGATACACTTTTAAGCGATCACAGAGATGTCATTTAACACAATACATGTGAGTTTAAACAAGCAAACTGTGAAGACTTTGACTTCGCTGTCCGCCTGTGACCCACAATGATACAAACGTCACTCATTACCGGCCTCCAGTCAAGCTAATGGGAATGGAGGAGACACGTTCAACGTTTTACATTAAATGAGCTTGGCGAGATATATTTCCGGTACAGTCACAGGATGCTTCACTTCGCAATAAAAAAACTCACTCCGGATTATCACGAATTTCGACTTATGTTGCGTTCGCAGTGGCACCGGATCAGTACCCAGACGCTGTATGCTGAGATTGCCCCATAACATCGGTCGGCAGCTTGGTCACAGCGCGCCCGATCCCATTTGTTAGCTTTTGCTGGGGTCAATGATTTTAACTTAGGTTGGAATCTATACTAGTATGAAGCAGGTTAGAGTTTAACCTCCTTGACTGGTCGGGGATACCACGACGCCTCTGCGCTTGGAGACGAGTGCAGCATTGCGACCTTTGCTATTAAAAAGAATGAGCTATATCAGTCTCGAAAAGATCGTAGCGACTACTGTACACTCTGTCCTCAGTTTCCGAATTATCAGACAAGTTCTACGAATATACGAGAGGGAGGGAGAAACATTCTGTTACATACTCAAGATGATTCGTGGTGACCTTGAAAAGCAATCTTACATACACTCTGTTTTCCTGTATTTATCTGAAGTTATGCAGACGAACGTCAATAACCTTCAGTGACTATCATTCAGCATACGTGTGAAAGACAAGCATAAAGTTTAGAATAATATTCTCTGAACACCTAAAGCATTGAAACGTCGAAACACGAGCAGCACATTTGCAAACCACTTCATATAACAGAATCGTCGCTTTACTGGTACGCCAGTAAGCAGTAATATGAGGTGCATTCAAGTTCTAAGGACTCCGATTTTTTTTTCTAATTAACTACTCACCCGAAATCGATGAAACTGGCGTTACTTCTCGACGTAATCGCCCTCCAGACGTACACATTTTTCACAACGCTGACGCCATGATTCCATGGCAGCGGCGAAGGCTTCTTTAGGAGTCTGTCTTGACCACTGGAAAATCGCTGAGGCAATAGCAGCACGGCTGGTGAATGTGCGGCCACGGAGAGTGTCTTTCATTGTTGGAAAAAGCCAAAAGTCACTAGGAGCCAGGTCAGGTGAGTAGGGAGCATGAGGAATCATTTCAAGGTTGTTATCACGAAGAAACTGTTGCGTAACGTTAGCTCGATGTGCGGGTGCGTTGTCTTGGTGAAACAGCACACGCGCAGCCCTTCCCAGACGTTTTTGTTGCAGTGCAGGAAGGAATTTGTTCTTCAAAACATTTTTGTAGGATGCACCTGTTACCGTAGTGCCCTTTGGAATGCAATGGGTAAGGATTACGCCCTCGCTGTCCCAGAACATGGACACCATCATTTTTTCAGCACTGGCGGTTACCCCAATTTTTTTTGGTGGCGGTGAATCTGTGTGCTTCCATTGAGCTGACTGGCGCTTTGTTTCTGGATTGAAAATTGGCATCCACGTCTCATACATTGTCACAACTGACGAGAAGAAAGTCCAATTCATGCTGTCGTTGCGCGTCAACATTGCTTGGCAACATGCCACACGGGCAGCCATGTGGTCGTCCGTCAGCATTCGTGGCACCCACCTGGTTGACACTTTTCGCATTTTCAGGTCGTCATGCAGTATTGTGTGCACAGAACCCACAGAAATGACAACTCTGGAGGCGATCTGTTTAGCAGTCATTCAGCGATCCCCCAAAACAATTCTCTCCACTTTCTCGATCATGTCGTCAGACCGGCTTGTGCGAGCCCGAGGTTGTTTCGGTTTGTTGTCACACGATGTTCTGCCTTCATTAAACTGTCACACCCACAAACGCACTTTTGACACATCCATAACTCCATCACCACACGTCTCCTTCAACTGTCAATGAATTTCAAATGGTTTCACATTATGCAAATTCAGAAAACGAATGATTGCACGCTGTTCAAGTATGGAAAACATCGCCATTTTAAGTATTTAAAACAGTTCTCATTCTCGCCGCTGGCGGTAAAATTCCATCTGCCTTACGGTGCTGCCATCTCTGGGACGTATTGACAATGAACGCGCCCTCATTTTAAAACAATGCGCATGTTTCTATCTCTTTCAAGTCCGGAGAAAAAAAATCGGAGGTCTTAGAACTTGAATGCACCTCGTAACAATTTGTAGACAACCAAAAAAATCCATTAAGGTAACTGTAAGTATAAGATACGCCACCCTTCTCACATGAACAAATTATTGTTTGAGATTATGATTTAAACCTAAAATTTACGATAAAGATTTTGCCCAATGGGCGCCCATATCCTAGAGTAAGTGGAGAGGGGGGGGGGGGGGAGTGTCGCCACCACCTCCCTCCGCCCCCCTCCCAGCTCTTAAGTAAAACCGAAAATATAGCGTAGTCAGGAGTTTTTCTCTCACGAAAATGATTTAAAAGTCGGTATTAGGCAACTTTTTAACAAGATCGGACCTGGAACTTTTTTAAGGCTACTTGCAAGTCGCCTTTCGTCATCCAAAACATTAAAAAAAACATACCCTCAGGTCTAGCCGCCCCCTCCTCCCCCCCCCCCCCCCCGGCAAACTGACTGTCGTATGAACGCACTTGATTTTCTCTACTTGTCTACTTGTGGTTCCCAATAAACCTGGGATTTCAGTCCATAGATGACGATCTATATCCCGACTATGGTATCTTTCATCCTCAAGATGCCACAAACTTACTCTTTCTTGAATAAAACTTATCAGTTGCTCACAGTCCCTATTTCGTGTGTCGTCTGTTGATTTTGACTGAAGAAAGCAAATTGATTTGAATTTCAGTATGACCGCGCACGTGGTGACTTAACTGATCTGAGAAGTTCGGTCGTCTTCGGCAGAAGTTAGTCGTCGGCTGAATCCACCGACATCCGCGCCAGATATGATCGCAGCCTTAGTGAAAATGGACTGTGCTACCGTTGCAATGTTCCTGCGTTCTCTTATTCCAGTTGTTCGCCAGCAAAGAGTATATATATCTAGGAACAGAGCATAGTCTACTGCGCATGCTCTCAACATCAAACCGAGCTAGTCACGTGATTTTGGGACGATGCTGCTTGTCTACAATTTGCAGTAATAGCGAAACTTGAAGATCGCACATATTCGCCTTGTTTTATATCCGTTTCTGCGTGTTTGAGTTTTAGTAACATCGGTGGTGCAGTCTTGTCGTTGATACCGGCGTAAAGAGAAGTATGTGAGAGGAGGACCAGTTGCTTTTCGTAGGTGTGTACAGCAAACGTATTGTTGTAAATGTCATATTGATATGAGATGTTGAAAATTATCGAGACACGGTATTATAAAGTCTTGTATTATACACATAATTTTTGCGATTTTAGTGCCAGGTGTTTGCGAGACAAGTGCTGGATAAATTTGGAAGTGTATCTGAGTAAACCACCTGTCAGTGTATACATATTGGTGCTATGTTCATCAGCAGATAAAATTTAGACATGACAGTGATACATTCCCTCCAGTTTTTGCAGGTTTTCAAACCCTTGTGTGTATCTGAGTAGTTCTGTATGAGACTACTTCCTGTCATTCTAGCATACCTAATTAATTAGAACAGATTCGACAACATGAATCAGTGCAACAGAAAACATTTAAAAAAGTTGTTGGCTGTCACTTCTTTTATTACTCCAAAACACGAGCACTGATCTTGCGTTTTGTTCATTCTTTGTGCATAGTTTATGGTTTTACGTTTTGATGAGATGGCGAAAAAATGTTATAGATATTGCGCTTGCATCAAAAAGAAAAACTGAATA
Organism: Schistocerca americana; assembly: GCF_021461395.2. Lineage (NCBI taxonomy): Eukaryota > Metazoa > Arthropoda > Insecta > Orthoptera > Acrididae > Schistocerca > Schistocerca americana. Next base: position 786,248,726 of record NC_060122.1, on the reverse strand, counting down.
TAATAATGGACAAACAGGAGGTGCAAGTTGCTTACCGTATTTACTGTAACAATTTCATAGTTCCAATTGCGTTGTCTTTTTATGACACTTCGTCACTGTTTACTGTACTGTAACGTAGTTAATTAGAACAGAGATTGGACAATATGAATAAGTGCAACAGAACACATAATAAAATATTGTTGGCTGTCATGGCTTATCCCGTTATCGAAAAACGTATCGCGAGTGGAATCTGAACTATGGTACTGGGCGAAAAATCACTGTGCCAATGCTGTCCACATGTTTAAGCTGACTACATTTACTGTTATAAAATCGTTTGTACAAAGTTTCATTGTAGCTGCTTCTGAAGGTGACCTATCTGTAGCAGCGAAGTAATAACACTCAAAATACGCTAAGCGCTAAAGTGCGTCGTCCTAAAATCACGTGGCTTGAGCCGTAGGAGCTGCTGGGTACAGAATCCTCGTTCTGCGCATCCGAAAACTCACTCCATAGATATTTACATTCCGTGTTCGTCGTCAAAGATATTACACGAGCTTGGCGCAGGTGGAAATCTCTGCCTTGCGGCAAAGTAGTTCGCCGTGCGCTGCCTAGAGTGCAGCACAAGTGAAGCAGACGCCGGAGCGGCGTGCGCGCCGCGCAGCAGCGATCAATACGACGTAGGAGTTGTCGGGCTTTAAGCAGCTAGCGTACGCGGGCGCGGCTATACGACTTTTGCAGCCGTGGGCGGGAGACGGTCATCCGGTACGGACAGTGGAGGCATGGTCTGCGTCGCGCTGCACAGCTGACTGCGAGGACGGCACCATGGCACCTGTCAGAGAAGGTGGGTGTGCCGCTGCCGCTGCCGCCGGCGCGCGCTCCGCCCGAGTACTCGCGCTACCATTCATAACTCCCCGCCCATTGATTTTTTACCCGGGATCTTGTAGTACAACTGACAGCGCTCCCCGTAACTTTTAGGCACGTGCTGGAGAATACGGCGAGGCGTCATCTACGTTGTCTTCGCCTCTCCTGCAGAACGCGGCTCGTCTTCACGCGAGTAAACATTGTTATTTCGTACCTCGTATAACACAAAGAAACAGTGCTAAACTTTCTGCCTCAGAGTGAAAAGATTAAAAATAACTTTTTCTGTTATCAATACAATATTCTTCTTCAAAAAGGTAATGAGTCTGCGGACGTTTACCTCCGGAATAACTTTTCCGTAACATGTCAAGCAGCCTTTCCTTTGATCAAGTTTATTATTAATTTTTTGCCGATACAAGTATCACTAATAATTCCCAAGTGTAAAAAAAAGTTATTCTGAATACATTCTAAACCAAAGAACTCAATACATAAAATTTTATCAAATGCAAATTACTAAAAATAGTGGAAAATAACGAAGACGTCAGATAGAAATTTTCTGGTAGAGTTAAGGATCGCTGTAATTTGCCATGCGCAAAATAAACGTTACCTGAATAAGCTTCTGAACTGAAAGAGACATCTGCCCGAGTCAGTGCAACAGGTATCTCCGAACCCGAAGTAATATCGGACGATTTACTTCGATGCCTGTTCCTTCCCCCTTTCTCTCGCGCACGCTGGGAGAAAACAAACGATGATAGCATTGTAGCGAACGGATATTGCCTGCGGGTGAATGATAACTAAGTGATGAACCTTTTTACTTAACTGCAGTTACGAATATCTCATTGAGCGGAAGGACAGGATTACTCTTAGCACAACGTTCTTGAAGGCTTTTCATCATTTTCTGTCAAATTTGTTGACGAACTGGTCGCTTCCAATATCATACTCATGAGACGGTAAAGCAATAATTATCTACCCTTATATCAAATGTTTGCTGTTGCAGGAGTTATAGATGAATTTTACAAGATTTGCTGCTTCCATTTTTCCGATACACCCTTCGTAATTTAGCAAGAGGCAGCTACGTGGAAGAGGAAGTGTGTGTCTGTGTGTGTTTGCTTTGTTGCAGACGATGTATAAGCATTACCGTATCCGTGTTCATACTTTTTCTTTTACAAAACACATACTCATAGCATCTAGTTCACCGAGAACTATATTCCCACTCATTAAAATCACTACTCACTTTTAAACTGTGAAAAATGTGCTACATGTTGTTTCTCGCTGTTTCTCTTCTATGCTCGCAACGCAATGAAACTAATGATTGAATAGCGCAGTAATTTAATCATTTATGCTGACAATATAAATTATTTTTCAATAAAAGTTGTTTTAACAAACGCAGTTACGCAATCAAATATGGTGAAGAGATAATCCGTTCCTCGGAAGGCGTTGCGCGGAATGTCAAAGAGATAAGTCATCAACGGCCATTGATTGTTACTTTTTCTCTTTCATCGTCTTTGATAGTATTATAGTTTTATTGCCAAAAAAATTCATCTGTTGATGGGCATAATTTTATATCGTACTATTGTAGATAAAAAATGATTGTACCGAGCGACAAAGAGTCTGCGGTTTGCTAACCAAACTACGCTGTCACTAGCAAAACCGATACAAACGATGTCTATACGAAGAGCATTCGAGAGGAGTGTTTGTAACATTAAATCCCGTTTTCGACGTTTGTTGTACGTGGTAATCTCATCCAGACGAAGAATCTGTTATTATTAAAAATAAAATAAATTTAACTTTAATGAATATTACATGAGACTCCGTGTCTTGATTTAATAAAATTATTTATGCGTACATCCAGCAGTCAGTTTAACTTACTTTTGTTTTCGACAATGAGAGGTGCATCTCTCTCTGACTTTGCGTAGTGGTTTTCGTGTACGTAATGCAACAGCGTTACGTAAAAAATTGTGTTCACAGTTACAGTAATCTTTGTAGAAAATAATATTTTGTTCGACTGAAATGATTTCACAAGTTTCCTCTTGTGAATGGAGCAAGAATCTACAGCAACACTGTGATAAATTTCCTAACGTATGTTGTAATTAGAAGGATATTTACTAAGTGCTCTGAAACGCAAAAAGTATTATACATTTCCATACGAAATTTACATCGTCCTTCACGCAGTAATCACGTGGAAGTCAGTTAATTGCTGACACTCCTCGATACACTGCTCTACATTCGTCAACGCAAACCTGCGTCATCTAATGATGCGTTTCGTCACCCGAAATCGACAACGAAAACAGATAAATGTAATTTAGCATAAATCGTTGCTATCTCTCCTCATTAACGATTTAAAAACCAGAACAGAATGTCATCAGCATGTTATGCCCTTGGAATGCTATCATCAGTGTGTAACATGCAGTGTCTTTTATTTATATATTATTCATATGTACACTCAATTCTTAGTTATGGCATTCTTTTTTGGGGAGCAAATGAACAAAATATGAACACAATTTTCAAACTCCAGAAAAGAGCCATAAGAATCATAACCAAAAATGGTAGTCGAGCTCATTGTAAAGATCTATTCAGAAACTGCTCCTTGTGAATATATTTACCAGTCAGTTGTACACATCAAAAATAACATTGGTAATTACTGCACAAACAGCTCTGTCCATGACCATGATACAAGAGATAGGCTCAACTTACATTTACCAATAAAAAAATAAACATAAAACTCAAAACAGCATTTTCTACCAAGGGATAAAACTGTACAATAAATTACCAAAAGAGATTAAAGAAATTGCAAAAATACAGTTATTTAAAAAGGCAGCTAAAAAGTACCTGTCATGCAATACATTTTATGCATTGAAGGATTACTTAGCTAAAACAGAGTAAGGCTTTGATAAAAATGTTATACAAATAAATAATAATAATAATGATTATAAAACATCCAACATTCCACATAACACCTTCACTTTATGTTTTTTGCTTCTGTTTTTTTCCTTTCTAGACACACGTACCCCCAAGCTATGCATGGCACAATACTAACACCTCTTCCTCTTTCTGAGCTCATCATGTCACTCATTATGGAGGGATGCTGAGTTAGTTTTTCAGGATAGCAAATGGGAAGTTGTGGTACAGAAAATGGCTGAGAGATCACCAATGTGTGTGTGTGTCTGTGTGTGTGTGGTGTGTGTGTGTGTGTGTGTGTGTGTGTGTGTGTGTGTGTGCGTGTGTGTGTGTAGTGAGTGAAGTGTTATGAAACAATGTGTGTATAGTGTGTGCAGTGACTGATAGTGAGATATGAGAGGACAATGTGGCATTACATTATTTAATAAGTTATTTGTAAAAAAGTATTGTATACCAAGAGTAAATCTAGTGATTGTCTCTAACTAGAAGTCTGTAAATATATGTGTATACGAATTAGATTATTTTAAATTGATCTAAATTTGTACATACGTTGACATATCCTATATCCTTGTAAAAAGAGATGTACGGATGAATAAAGCTACTGCTACTGCTGCTACTAAACATTCAACAATTCGTTAACAGCTAGTACCATGCCGAACTAAACGGCCACTTTTATTAATGGAATGAGTCTGATGTGGAAACAACTATATAAGCAGAATTTTTATTTTGTTATCAACCAAACGTGTCTCACACAATTTTTTATGAATCTCCACTGATCTACAAAGAGATAAGAGAAATGATTGTTTTCTTAACTATAAAAATGTTGTTTCAAGATACTTAGTATTTCGTAGCAGCACTTTCAGCTATAGCCCTCGCCCGCCTTAACTTCATAGCGCTCAGAGGATATCCTTTACTTCGAAATTCCACGGAGAACAAATTCTTCTATGCAGTGTTACGTTTCAGTAGCATGTTGTAAGGTACCTGAAAATCCGTGGGTTAAATATTGACTCTCTGAAATCCAATTAAAAGGCTTCTTTTGTTTCTGGAGAAGTCTGTTCTGCGAGTTTGACTTTTCGCAGTGGTGTGCTGTCGACCATGCTCTGCATAGACCTCGAGATTCGGCCACTTGGCATGTGGCCCGGAACGGTTGGTCAGTCTAAAGACGACAGATAATGACGCGGCCATCATCCAATAGAGCGTCCTAACAAGGAACATACAGTTCTCGTCCACGTGGAAAGGAAAAGCGGAAAACAAGTAAAGCCTGAAGCAAAATCGTGGCCATGATAACTGAAGTTGGTAAACCCATAATGTTTTATGTGTCGTCTTTCTTTCGTGGATGTGGCGTTCTGCGCCTACAATCATACCCTATGAGTGAACATCCAGTGCATAAATGCAAGGAAATAAGATAATTACAGATGGAGCACCTGTACTAATTTCCTGTCTGTACTCATATTATGTAAAATGTGTGTAGCGAGGAGAGGAGGGAGGCATCAATATGTACTTAAAATCTTGCGGCAACACAGGATTTCAGAATCTAATGAGTAACCCTTCATGTGATGTACGGCAGCTAGATTATTTCTCCCACTTTTGTTTGTAGGATATTTTTTTAATATTCCTGAGGAAGTACTGGAACTACCTATCATTATTTCGGTTTTCAAACGTGTTCTATTACCCTTCACCGGCTTATGTTGTATCCACACCGATATAGGTAGTTCGCACGTTTAGATTTTTGCGCTTAATAAAATATAGAGGGACTGATAAAGCGAGGATAAAGATAAGCTATCAGGGCTCGTATTTACTTTTGTGTGACGTGCAACTAAATGTTACTACAGCAACTATTGCTACATGTGAACGCAAAGGGGTACATTTACCGCCATCTACATGTGTGCATATCGCTATCCCTCGACTTTTGTCACCTCTCATGACAAAGACATGGGACAGCGGTATGTACGCATGCAGTTGGCGGTAGTATAGCGTACGCAAGGTATAAAACGGCATTGCATTGGCGGAACTATCATTTGTACTGAGATGAGTCATGCGGATGCGTTTCCGACGTAATTATAGCCGCACGACAGGAGTTACACTACTGGCCATTAAAATTGCTACACCACGAAGATGACGTGCTGCAGACGCGAAATTTAACCGACAGGAACAAGATGCTGTGATATGCAAACGATTAGTTTTTCAGAGCATTCATACAAGGTTGGCGCCGGTGGCGACACCTACAACGTGCTGACATGAGGAAAGTTTCCAACCGATTTCTCATACACAAACAGCAGTTGACCGGCGGTGCCTGGTGAAACGTTGTTGTTATGCCTCATGTAAGGGGGAGAAATGCGTACCATCACGTTTTCGACTTTGATAAAGGTCGGATTGTATCCTATCGCGATTGCGGTTTATCGTATCGTGACATTGCTGCTCGCGTTGGTCGAGATCCAATGACTGTTAGCACAATATGGAATCGGTGGGTTCAGGAGAGTAATACGGAACGCCGTGCTGGATCCCAACGGCCTCGTATCACTGGCAGTCGAGATGGCAGGCATCTTATCTGCATGGCTGTAACGGACCGTGCAGCCAAGTCTCGATCCCTGAGTCGACAGATGGGGACGTTTGCAAGACAACAACCATCTGCACGAACAGTTCGACGACGTTTGCAGCAGCATGGACTATCAGCTCGGAGACCATGGCTGCGGTTACCCTTGACGCTGCATCTCAGACAGGAGCGTCTGCGATGGTGTACTCAACGACGAATCTGGGTGCACGAATGGCAAAACGACATTTTTTCAGATGAATCCAGGTTATGTTTACAGCATCATGATGGTCGCATCCGTGTTTGGCGACATCGCGGTGAACGCACATTGGAAGCGTGTATTCGTCATCGCCATACTGACGTATCACCCGGTGTGATGGTATGGGGTGTTATTGGTTACACGTCTCGGTCACCTCTTGTTCGTATTGACGGCACTTTGAACAGTGGACGTTACATTTCAGATGTGTTAGGACACGTGGCTCTACCCTTCATTCGATCCCTACGAAACCCTACATTTAAGCAGGATAATGCACGACCGCATGTTACAAGTCCTGTACGAGCCTTTCTGGATACAGAAAATGTACGACTGCTGCCCTGGCCAGCACATTCTCCAGATCTCTCACTAATTAAAAACGTCTGGTCAATGGCGGCTGAGGAACTGGCTCGTCACAATACACCAGTAACTACTCTTGATGAACTGTGGTATCGTGTTGAAGCTGCATGGGCAGCTGTACCTGTACACGCCATCCAAGCTCTGTTTGACTCAATGCCCAGGCGTATCAAGACCGTTATTACGGCCAGAGATGGTTGTTCTGGGTACTGATTTCTCAGGATCTATGCACCCAAATTGCGTAAAAATGTAATCACATGTCAGTTCTAGTACAGTATATTTGTCCAATGAATACCCGTTTATCATCTGCATTTCTTCTTGGTGTAGCAATTTTAATGGCCAGTAGTGTAACAGATTTTGAACGCGAAATGGTGGTTGGAGATAGACGCACGGGACATTCCATTTCGAAAATGGTTAGAGTATTCGATATTCCGACATCCACAATGTCAAGAGTGTGCGGAGAACACCATATTTCTGGCATTAACTCTCACCACGGACAACACAGTGGCCGACGGTCTTCACGTAACGACCGAGAGCAGCAGCGTTTGCGTAGAGTTGTCAGCGCTAACAGACAAACAACACTGCGTGAAGTGACCACCAAAAACAATGTGGAACGCACGACGAACTAATGCGTTAGGACAGCGCGACGAAATCTGGCGTTAATGGGCTGCGGTAGCAGACGACCGACGCGAGTGCCTCTGCGAACAGCACGACACCGTCTGCAGCACTTCTCCTTGGCTCGTAACCATATCGGTTGTACCCTAGAGGACAGAAAAACCTTGGCCTTGTCAGATGAGTTGAGATTTCAGTTGGTACGAGCTGACTGTAAGGTTCGAGTGTGGCGCACACCCCACGAAATGGACTCAAAGTTGTCAACAAGGCACTGTACCAGCTGGTAATGGCTCCATAATAGCATAGGCTGTGTTTACATGGAACTGACTGGGTCTTCCTGTCCAACTGAACCACCTGATACCATTTGCAGCCCTTCACGGGGGTCACGTTCCCAAACTTTTATGGATGACAATGCGCCATGTCATCGGCTGACAGTTGAGAACATTATGGACCATTCGAGCGAGTGATTTGGCCATCCATATCGCCCGACATGAATCGAACATTAATAGGACATAATCGCGAGATCATTTCGTGCACAAAATCCTGTACCGGTAACACATCCCAAGTATGGACGGCTGTAGAGGCAGCGTGGCTCAATGTTTGTGCCAAGTACAGGGTGTTTCAAAAATGACCGGTATATTTGAAACGGCAATAAAAACTAAACGAGCAGCGATAGAAATACACCGTTTGTTGCAATATGCTTGGGACAACAGTACATTTTCAGGCAGACAAACTTTCGAAATTACAGTAGTTACAATTTTGAACAACAGATGGCGCTGCGATCTGGGAAACTCTATAGTACGATATTTTCCACATATCCACCATGCGTAGCAATAATATGGCGTAGTCTCTGAATGAAATTACCCGAAACCTTTGACAACGTGTCTGGCGGAATGGCTTCACATGCAGATGAGATGTACTGCTTCAGCTGTTCAATTGTTTCTGGATTCTGGCGGTACACCTGGTCTTTCGACTGTCCCCACAGAAAGAAGTCACAGGGGTTCATGTCTGGCGAATAGGGAGGCCAATCCACGCCGCCTCCTGTATGTTTCGGATAGCCCAAAGCAATCACACGATCATCGAAATATTCATTCAGGAAATTAAAGACGTCGGCCGTGCGCTGTGGCCGGGCACCATCTTGCATAAACCACGAGGTGTTCGCAGTGTCGTCTAAGGCAGTTTGTACCGCCACAAATTCACGAAGAATGTCCAGATAGCGTGATGCGGACCTGAAAAATGGGCCAATGATTCCTTTGGAGGAAATGGCGGCCCAGACCAGTACTTTTTGAGGATGCAGGGACGATGCGACTGCAACATGGGGCGTTTCGGTTCCCCATATGCGCCAGTTCTGTTTATTGACGAAGCCGTCCAGGTAAAAATAAGCTTCGTCAGTAAACCAAATGCTGCCCACATGCATATCGCCGTCATCAATCCTGTGCACTATATCGTTAGCGAATGTCTCTCGTGCAGCAATGGTAGCGGCGCTGAGGGGTTGCCACATTTAAATTTTGTATGGATAGAGGTGTAAACTCTGGCGCATGAGACGATACGTGGACGTTGGCGTCATTTGGACCGCAGCTCCAACACGGCGAACGGAAACCCGAGGCCGCTGTTGGATCACCTGCTGCACTAGCTGCGTGTTGCCCTCTGTGGTTGCCATACGCGGTCGCCCTACCTTTCCAGCACGTTCATCCGTCACGTTCCCAGTCCGTTGAAATTTTTCAAACAGATCCTTTATTGTACCGCTTTTCGGTCCTTTGGTTACATTAAACCTCCGTTGAAAACTTCGTCTTGTTGCAACAACACTGTGTTCTAGGCGGTGGAATTCCAACACCAGAAACAGAGGTGTTCTAAGGAATAAACCATGTTGTCTACAGCACACTTGCACGTTGTGAACAGCACACGCTTACAGCAGAAAGACGACGTACAGAATGGCGCACCCACAGACTGCGTTGTCTTCTATATCTTTCACATCACTTGCAGCGCCATCTGTTGTTGAAAATTGCAACTACTGTAATTTCGAAAGTTTGTCTGCCTGAAAATGTACTGTTGTCCCAAGCATATTGCAACAAACGGTGTATTTCTATCGCTGCTCGTTTAGTTTTTATTGCCGTTTCAAATATACCGGTCATTTTTGAAACACCCTGTACTTGCAACGGTTTGTTGAGTCCATGCAACGTTGAGTAGCTGCATTACGCTGGGTGTAAGGAGATCCGACACGATGTTATATCTCTTAAAAGAAATATAATGTATATGCTATTTATTTATTTAGAGGAAACACTCTCCTAGTAAATTTGTTTGAAAATACAAAAGAGATATAATAAGCAAAATAATGAATTTCGTAGGTTGCCAATTACGTATTATATCTGGTTTTATCGAGCGCCAGGCTCCCTACAAATTACTGTAAATGCAATAGCGTAGTAGTACTCAGATCTGAAATTATTACTATCACAGAAAATAGACAAGTTTTAATAAAATTATTTCACTGGATTACTTCAATTAATCTCACTGAACATTTTTACATAATTTCTTCCGCTCCGGCTATCAGACATTGTGCTGTGAAAAAATATTTTTAAGTGTACCGCGTAATGGCGGCTAATTGTTAACAGTCAGAGATTACAGTTACTCGCTCCGCAGCAGCTGGAAACATGCTAAATAATTTTCATTAAATATTCTTTTCATAAGATAAATGTGGCGTAGGTTCTTGAAATAACATACGGAGATCACTTTATACTAATATATTCTTACTAGGACACAGTTTACACCATTAAATATTTGCAATTACGTTACGACAGAAACAAAATGCTAGAGCCGCACAATAGCTTGCGTACCTTATTCCAGCTAACACCAGAACGAACAGAACAAAACAGACTAGAGAGAAGAATGAGCATTGCATTGTATTTTACACTCTTACAAAGATAATCACATTATAATTTCATACAATAAAAGTAATGTCTTTTCTGCATTTATCGATATATATATATTGTATATTTTTACAGTTAAATAAATGATAAATCAATGTTTGCAATTCATTTTGAGTCACATACTGTCAGTTTTATTTATGTTTCACCTTCATAAGGGTGAACATTGCAAAAGGGACACTACACATCCCATGACTTTTGTCACATTATGGCAAGAAAGGAAGAATGAATTGATTGTTGGTGTTAATAACTATCGTTGTCCTTTACCTCCTCTGCATTACTGCAGATGACGTGTCACTGAGCACATTTGTTCTGTGCATGCAGTATACGCGAGGCACCTAGTTGTTTCCACTGCACTGTGTGGAATACGAAGGTTCTGTTATAGTCCACTAACCTGCTGTCTTCATGTTGATGTCCCCAGCGCAGAAAACAGCACGCAGGACGTGGGTTCTGTATCTTGAGGCTGAAACTGACTTTTAGCGAGGTTCTGTTCTGAAATAATGTATCACTTCTTTGGGATGCCACTCGCGTATTTTAATATACGAGAAGACTACATGATCTTAATACAACACCTTCTGATACAACAAAGACAATGATCAAACACAATGTTTACGAAAATGTATCTTTGCACTATTTGTGGCACGTGTCTGTGCCTCATGACTACCGGGGTGAATCTTTTAATACTGAATACTGGCAAACCTGCCACAGACAACATGACTGTACATCTCGACTGCCTAATCCAGGGTGACGAACAGGAACTAAAATAGAAATTGGAAATACACCCTACGACAGACAACAGTTACGTTCTTCTCGACTGCCTAATCCAGAGGGACGAACAGCCCGAAACACTTCGCGCGCCTTACCAGAAAAGGCGTGACCCGAACGCTTCCGAAGTGCTTCGCCTGCAATTTCGTTAGTCTTTTGTTTTTGATTTAAATTGTTTTTAATATTTCTAAAATGACTGATTGATAGCCAGCTGTTGAGAGATATTTATATTAAAAAGTAAAGCCATTCCAATGAGTAGTTTAGCTAATAATAATAACTATACTTTAACGTTTTGGCGCCCTTCCTCCGAACACGGCAGCCAATCACAGAGCACTAGCATTATGCAGGCGATCTTTCTCACGGGACTGGTACCGAATCTAACATATGTCACAGGTACCTCAAACACATTTCGTCATCTATATACTTCTTGCATCTCCACTGCTCTGTGGAACAGCTTCTTGGAGCCTAATATGATGGCTGACTAAGCCAGAAATATTACATCAGTGTATATGTTTATGTTTACATTTATGTAACAATTGTTATATAAATGTATACTGTATGTAGGCTAAGCTTGTCCAGACGTTTATTAGAGTATCGTATAAAAGTTTGGTGTAAATCAGTCAAAAACTTTTTGGTAACAACGTTAAACAATATCTTGTTTTTATATATTAGTATGAACAGAGTAGCATATATCTATAATTTCCGTATTATTTGCCAGACTGCCCTGGACGCGACGTTAGTTCCACATGCAACAGATAATCATTAAAGGCTTGTCAAATACGTGAGCAGGAACTGTCCGTTGAGAATCAGGAGGTAACACAGTCATTGATCTCCTTTTTCGTCGTATTGTGGTACCATTTGCCCAGGTTTTCTCAACTGTCGTAACAATGGAGAGCGTCCTATACGAATACTTGGCCTTATTCAACGTCTGAGCTTCTTGCAGTTTCCACTAGCGAGTTCGTAGACGAAAATTACGTCCGTTAATTACATAACCGGCTACGGCGCAATTTCGCTAGACGTAGTTGACTGTATATACGCTTCAACTCGTAAACGCAGACTGCAGTCTTGCATGCAGACCTTTACGCTACAGATGGCCATGCTAGTGAACCCATCATACCGTCTGCATTTAGTTGACCGAGTTAATTGTTCTCGACTCTCACGATATACACATGCAAGTTGCTCCGATATGCTTACCCTACAATATTAAGAACTACATACAGGATAAACCTGCGTACCACATCGCACCAGCGATGATTCGAAGGTTCTCGTATTCTACTGGCCCAGATATTCCACAACGCATTTGGCTTCTTAGGTTTCGTTTTACTCGTTTTCAGATTAGGGTTCCTCATCACAAAATGATACATTTACCTTTTTGTATCACACCAGAAAGTTTTTATTATGATGGAAACGTCCACTGTTCAAGGTCCACAAGTTCCGGTGCTGCATGCATGTCACTATGAGATAACTCATCACAATGCAATTAACGTCATAGTGGGTCAATGGTAAATGAAGTGTGATACGTCATCGTAGTAAGCAATAACGGATCTGACGATGGTTATGACGTATCGAAATCAATATAAGTCACTGGTGGATCGTTGTATATTACCTGTGCGTTTAAGGATGAAAATGGATGTGTCAAATATATAAAATATACTATCTCATGAAAAGTATATGGACATCTCTACGTAACGTGGAACTGACCACTAGATGTCACTAGAGGCAGACCTGCTAGTATAAAAGGTGGCGGACAGTTCTGTCAGTACAGAAGCAACGACTGCAGTCAAGTTGCTTTTGCAGAGACACGCCACAAGCGACGAAACAAAACACCTGACTTTCTGAAGAACGCCCAGTGCAGAGCGCAGCAGCAGCTCCTTCTCAACTCATTTATGCCAGCCCTCACCCCGACAAGTGTAAGTCATAAAACTGCTGTTTTAATTAAGTCCCCCCGGTTACCTACTGCGAAGATTGAGCACACAACACACGTATCTTACCGAAGGAGGGCGAAATGTTTTCACATATAAGCGTCAGCAATAATTCAGCTACGTCATCGTTTCGTACTTGAGCTGTGGGAGAGCTTCACAAAAATATAGTATAAAAAATTTTCGATGTGCAACATAAGTTGTAGTTTAAAGATTTCAACATCTACATCTGCATCTACATGGATACTCTGCAAATCACATTTAAGTGCCTGGCAGAGGGTTCATCGAACCACCTTCACAATTCTTTACTATTCCAATCTCGTATAGCGCGCGGGAAGACTGAACACCTACATCTTTCCGTACGAACTCTGATTTCCCATATTTTATCTTTGTAATCGTTCCTCCCTATGTAAGTCGGTGACAACAAAATATTTTCGCATTCGGAGGAGAAAGTTGGTGATTGAAATTTCGTGAGAAGATTCCGTCGCAACGAAAAACGCCTTTCTTTTAATGGTGTCCAGCCCAAATCCTGTATCATTTATGTGACACACTCTCCCATATTTCGCGATAATACAAAACATGCTGTCTTTCTTTGAACTTTTTCGATGTACTCAGTCAGTCCTATCTGGTAAGGATCCCACACCGCGCAGCAGTATTCTAAAAGAGGACGGACAAGCGTAGTGTAGGCAGTCTCCTTAGCAGGTCTGTTACATTTTCTAAGCGTCCTGCCAATAAAACGCAGTCCTTGGTTAGCCTTCCCCGCAACATTTTCTATGTGTTCCTTCCAATTTAAATTGTTCGTAATTGTAATTCGTACGTATTTAGTTGAATTCACGGCTTTTTGATTAGACTGATTTATCGTGTAAGCGAAGTTTAATGAGTTCCTTTTTAGCACTCATGTGGATGACCTTACACTTTTCGTTATTTAAGGTCAACTGCCGCTTTACGCACCATTTTGATATTTCTTCTAAATCGTTTTGCAGTTTGTTTTGATCTTATGATAAGTTTATTAGTCGATAAACGACAGCGTCATCTGCAAACAACCGAAGACGGCTGGTCAGATTGTCTCCCAAAGATAAGGAACAGCAAAGGGCCTATAACACTCACTTGGGGAACGCGAGAAATCACTTCTGTTTTACTCGATGACTTTCCGTCAATTACTAAGTCAACTACTCTCTGACAGGAAGTCACAAATCCAGTCAAATAACTGAAACGATATTCCGTAAGCACGCAACTTCAGTACAAGCCGCTTGTGTGGTTCAGTGTCAAAAGCCTTTCGGAAATCCAGAAATAAGGAATCAATCTGAAATGCCTTTCGACCTTCGACCAGCTTCACCATTTTCGAGATACTCATTCTCAGGCCCTGCGTAATAATAATCTGCCCTTTGACAAAGTCGCTTATCCCAATAGATTTCCGCATTTGCAACCAATATCTTTGGTATGGTGACCCCCGTGCGTGTCTGTTCAGCTTGAATTCTTTTGTTACCGCGTCAAGTGCCCGCAACACCGCCAGGCTTTATCCAATGTCGCGGCGGGCACTGGCCATAATGTTTTGGCGTATCAATGTATATAATTACGCAACGTCTGTCAATGACCCTGTAACGCCGGAAATGCATATCCTCCTATTTTCATCTATTGTACTATTATTTTTTTTTCCTTGTTTTGTTACCTCAAGATATGACATTTCTGTCTCTTTATATATTGTAATTGTTTTACTGTTTGTATATATATATTTATGCACTTATGTCGATGTATAATTGGTTTGTTTCGTAAATATTATTTGTATTTTTACGCTGGGTCTTGCCTAGGGAAAACTGCTATCGAACGATTACATCGATGAGTCGTGTGAAGAATCAAAGTGTGTAGGATCTTTGGTAGTGTTAACTCTGCCGCGTGGAGCGCGGGCAGAGAGAGTCTGGCTGGAGTAGCGAGTGGAGCGGGTGTGTTGTGTGACGCTCCCGCGAGTTGCCGCGCTTTCGGGGTTTGGCAGGATGTAATTGCGCTCGACTCGCGATGATAGTTTCTGACATGGTGTCGCGGACGGGAAGCATTAGCTGGCGCACATCAAGAGCCCGTTTCGCCTGGTGACCGTGTCGAGAAGAAGGCGCGCCAACATCCAGCTTCTGCAACAGCGACGGTCGACAATGAGTGACTGTCGCCACCTCCTCGATCGACGGCTTCAAACCTTCAATCAACCAACAAGGAAGACTAAAAGCACGTAAAGTTTCAGAACTGTATGGCAGACCTCAGCTTTTCAAATTGTTCCATTTGCCTCGCAAAATTACAGCAACTTAGCATGAACCTTTGTTGCTCATTGTCCCAATTGCATTGCCAAGCAGGGTCCCTTCCTTTTCCGAAATGAGCCCGAGGGTCGTTGAAATTCAAACGCCAGCATCATTCGATTTCACTGCTTTAATTTCAAAGTTCAGCTGGCTACAATATTTAGATTGCACAAGCACAAATTAAGAGTGCGAGTTTTGTTACCGTATTTTAGTTACCTGTGACTGCAGCTCAGCTTGGTACGTACTAAATTTTACTATTGTTTATTGTTCAGAATCATTTAATTCAAGTTCAAAGTTAATTCTCTTATTTCTAAATTGCGTAGATTCAAGTAGCTTTTGAAATGATTGTTGAGGTAGCCCAAGACTAACCTTATTTTACTGAATGTCGATGTGCTTCAGAAAGAAAGCTCACTATTAACTTCAGTCACTAAATTAACTTTCGATTTTCCAGTTTTATTAATTCTTTTGCTAAATTAAGTCAGAGTGTAGCGAAATTTATTACTTCTGACAAACTTTCAGTTTTCACACTACATGTGTCAACCTTCAGTTGCCACGCTTCTAGTGCTAATTATGTGTGTAATTACCTTTCTTTTTCAGTTACTATAGTAATTGTCCTTAGGACTGGCGACCGTAATTTCCCCCAAATCTCAAATATCTAATTACCGCTAGTTAATTGTTAACGTAACGGCCGCACATTTACTTTCTTCATTAACTTTACCCCTTTTCAAAATTAATTCCACCAGTTTCATTTGCATTTTTCCTTTCATTTAGATGTAACCCTTTCCTCCCTCTTTACCGACAGATTAACTTCGGTGACGATTGCTTTTCCCAAATTTCCATTAGGTACACGCGGTTTAATTTTTCACTGTCATTAAGGTCGATAAGTGAGGGGGGAGGTTACACGTGGCGACCTGGTGACAGGACAATCTTCAAATTTGAGGTTGTTCTGGACACGAATTTTGCATTGTGCAAATCTCGTAACAAAGTACTGGTTACGAAATGGTCGATACGTCAGCGAGAATATTCATGTGAGGAATCCTAATTAGAGTTGAGATTTTGCATTTATATTGAAAATTATTAAAATGAGTGAAGGCAACAATTACCAAAATTTGGTAGACTTGGATACGGAACAATCGGTCGAACAGTGGGAAACGCGCACAGCGGTACCCATTGTTCCGGGGCAGGCGGCTAGCATGAAAGATGCGACCGCCGAAACGCAACAAAGAGCAGAAATGGAATTCCAGACTTTAGAAAATGTTTCGGAATCGGAAGTGAAAATCAAATCTGAATCCCTTGATGACGAATACGGGGGGACAATGAAAGAGGAAGCCGCTACGGAAGTAAAACCGGTGGTTTCCGGGAATTTAACTGATTTATTGAATGTTTTGATTAACGAAATCAAGAGTCAATCGGCAGAAATTAAAGCTCAGGCTGCCAAGCAAGAAGCTCAGGCTGCCGAGCAAGCAGCTCAGGCTGCCAAGCAAGTAGCTCAGTCTGAAAAAATTGAACGAATGCTAGACAATCAGAACAAAGCTATTAATGTTGTTAACAACAATGTTGAAGTTGTTAACACAAAAATTGATAAAATCAAAGACGATATTGTCGTGATTAATACCGAAATCGGTAACCTTAAACAGGAAATGATAGGCGTTCAGGCGGAAATTGCGAGCATAAATACTCGTTTTGATTCCGAAATTAGCAGAATCGAGAAAAGTGTAGGAGACGCAGTTGCTCCGATCATCGAGAATAAGGTGACGGAACAAATTCAAATAGTGAGAAAAGAGGATCAACAGAAGGTGGAAACTTTAAAGGCTTTAGTATCCGAAGTAGATACCAAAGTGACGAAGCAGGCTAACACCTGCGAAGAGAAAAAGAGGGAAGTGGAAACGCTTGCGACAACCACTTGCCAAGTGATTACGAGGGTGTCGGAATTAGAAAGGAAACTTGACGAAAAACAGAGCTATGTGCCAATCTGTGCACATAGTTCGGAGTTGTTGACGAAAGAGGAGCGGTTCGACCCCTTGAAAAAAGGCGGTATACACCCGACGGATTTCATTAAAAATTGTGAAAGAGTTTTACCCAGATCATGGACTAATGAGAAAAAAATTAATGCGGTTATTGATGTGTTGGCTGGTGATGCCAAGCGTTGGGGCCTAAACCTCAACATTACGAACCTGACTTTTGACGAATTTAAAAATTTGTTTCTGGCTGAATACTGGTCAGAGCAAAAACAGCAAAGTGTCTGGCGCGAATTTGTCGTATCGAGGCCTTTCGATGCGAATTCGCGCGGTTCGATGAAGGAGTTTTGTGAGGGCTGGATCCGCAAGTTGGAATATTTGCGTGACCGCCGCTCGGAATCCGAAATAGTCTGGGAACTCTACAAGAAGCTTCCAGATGATGCTAAACGCTATGTAGGAAGCAATCACAGGACAATCAATGATTTCCTGGGAAGAGTTGAGGACGAGGACTATTGGCGCAATAATCGCGACAGGGGTAGAGGCCGTGGTAACAACAACGGGTACCACAGCAACCACAACAACGATAACCACGGGAATAATGCATACCGCAACCATGGCAGCAATAACAATAATGGTTCGGACCGTAATAACAATCGGTACAATGCAAATAATAGCAGGAATGACGGAAACCAGTATCATACTAACGTGATACGGGCTTCACAGAATAGTAATAACGCCAGAGGGTGTGATCAGCCGCCTCAGCAGCATCCGGGGAGCGTATCTGCTGGGACGAGACAGGGAAACCATTAGCCGCGCCGGTGAGGGGCCGACCGGGCGTGGAGAAATTTTGGCGGCCCAATAACAGGAGAAAACCCAGGTGTCGTCGTTATGAAAATTCCGTATGGAATAATCAACGGCGGGAGAGTGTGCCAGTGTTAGGAGAAAGGAGTGCGCCCACAAGTAGTAGATCAGCTGTAGACACGGCAGTAGGAAGTACATTCACTGTCAGTGAGAACAATTTAAGTAGTGTTCCGGAAATCGATTATAAAGTGGCAGCTGTAATACCCGCAGCGGAACTGGAGATTGAGTTTAAGAATGGTTCGCAATTGTTGAGAGAAGATCAGATGTCGGATAACACGTCCGTCATCGAGCGAGGGGATGCAGAGAGGGATGAGGTCTGGTTAAGGCAGTTCGGTCGCTTACACGACGAACTAAGAGATTATAGGGGTCTGTATGGGAGAAGCGTTTATGGGGAGCGCGTGAAGGATTTTCCGCGTCTCGTCCCGCAGGAAGATAGTGATTGTGAAGTGATGGAAAGTTCTGGCCCTGACCGGCAGACTTTACTAGAAATAGTTGATGTTAAGGGGGAGCACGAGCAAGATGCGTCGTGTTTCGTCCCGCAGGAGTTGAATGTTGAAGTAGTAACGGAAAGTTCTGGCCCTAACCGGCAGACTTTACCGAAAGTTGTAGTGGTAGAAGTAGCCGACCCATCCGACGCGAACATCCAGTTTAAACATTGCGAGAGTATTAAGGAGAAAGATTACGAAAATTTTAGTGATAGCCGGACACGATTGGTAGAAAAGCACGTAGATTACAGCGTGTATGAGGTTAGAGCTGACATTATACGGTCAGAAGATAACAGTGTGGGTTGCGCAGACCTAGAGGAAGTAATTGCAGATACTACTGGGCACATGTCTCCAGGTAGATTGGCAGATGAGATCAATCTGATTAAAGAGGAATCAACGAAGGTGACAATTAGTGAATTGACAGCAAAGCAACACTCACTAGTTGACGAGTTACAGGAAAAGGTTTCGGTATTGGAGGCGACGCTACAGACTAAGCCTCAGGACAAACGTGTTGAAATTAAAACTGTATGTGAACAGAGGCAGAAAAAGCCGCCAGATAAACCGGATTTAGGATCAAAGCCGGATGGTTTTTTCTGGAATGACCTGGATATAGACGAGGATTTACTGTGGGAAAATAAAGAAACAGTCGAGGACAAGTGTAGACAGATAGTAGTGATTGTTAATATGCACGACCTACAACTAAACGTGTTGATTGACACCGGTGCAGAATTGAGTGCTGTATCTGGGAAAATATTTGAGTTACTGAAAGACAGACCTGGCATCGTAGTTATGCCAGTAACAGGAGTGAAAATTATCAGTGCTACTGGGAAGGCCAGTAAACCGGTCACAAAACAGATTTTTGTCAACTTCGAGATATGTGGGGCACGATTTGAACAAGAGTTTGTCGTCGTGCAAGACTTAACTACGGAAGTAATTATCGGGTTAGATTGGCTATTAAAGTACCGTGCAGTGATTAACTGCGAAAGCAAAACTTTGACATGTACGTCCCAAGATAAAACAATAGTAGTTACTTTTGACGAGGCAGGAGACGGTGTGCATAGGCAATACCAGCCTATACACACTGTTAACTGGCCGAATGGTATTGACGTAGGTATGAATTTGAACTACTGTAATGTGAGGAATCTCGGCATTGATAATAGTGTAGAAAGTGAATTGGAAAGTATTGTAGACGGTGTGTCAAACGTAACACACGAACAAAGACGAGGCCTGTATGAAGTAATAATGAGGAATAAGAGTGTGTTTTCAGACAAACCGGGTCTTGTGGAAGGATATAAATGCAAGTTGCATGTAATTCCGCACGAACCATTCTTCGTGAGACCGTATGCTATACCGCTGTCCAAAAAGGAAGCAGTGCAACGGGAGATAGATAAGATGATCGAATGGGGAGTGATTGAAAGAAGTACAAGCCCATACAATAACGGTTTGGTCATTGTAACAAAACGGGATGGTAGTGTGCGTATTGTGATTGACGCACGCACGTTGAATAGGGTCGTTCAACGTGAAACAGACAGACCAGAGAGTATGGAGGAGATTTTGCAACGTTTTCATGACGTTAAGTTCATGACTAGCCTCGATCTGACAGCTAGTTACTGGCAAATAGAACTCGAAGAAGAATCTAGGCCATACACCGCCTTCTTGTTTGCGGGCAGGTGTTATCAGTATAGAGTACTGCCGTTTGGACTTAATATATCTGTGTCCGTATTCATCAGGGCCCTAGATAAAGTGCTAGGACCGGCTTTGAGTTCAAGATTAACTGTATATGTTGACGACCTATTGTTGGCCAATGCCACTTGGCATGACCATTGTGACCTGTTAGATGAAGTTTTTAGAGCATTGCGCCGTGGCGGAATGACTCTAAAGTTAAAGAAATGCGAATTTGTGAAGCAGGAACTGAAATTTTTAGGGCATGTAATTACCACTGCTGGTATTACGAAAGACCCAGAGAAACTAGAAGCAATAAGGAATTGTCCTCCACCCAAGTCTAGGAAACAGTTAAAAAGTTTTCTAGGGCTCACAGGATTTTACCGTAAATTTGTAAAAGGACAAGTGTTTAATGATGAAAATTTGAATAATCTCTTACGCAAAAATGTTCCGTTTGTGTGGACTGACGGGTGTCAGACCGCTTTCGAGAGATTAAAAGACGAGTTGTTGAGATCTAACATACTATTTCATCCTGATTTATCGCTACCCTTCCATCTGGGAACGGATTCGTCGAATTACGGGGTGGGGGTAGAACTGTTCCAAGAAGTTGGTAAAGGAGAGGATAAGGAACACCGGACGATAGCGTTCGCGAGTCGAACTTTATCAAAAAGTGACCGAAACTACACGATTTCTGAGAAAGAGTGTCTCGCTATCGTGTGGGGATTCAAGAAGTTCAAGGGTTACCTATGGGACCGTAAGGTGATTATTCATACGGACCATAAGGCGCTCACTTATCTGAAGGATTGTAAACTACTTCACGAAAGACTGACTAGGTGGTCGCTGTATTTACAGCAATTTAACTATGACATCTGTTACGTAAAAGGGACCGACAATTGCGTAGCGGATGCGCTGTCGCGGTTGCCCGAGTCTAATCAAGGTCTATTGAAAGATGAGGCAGATGGAGTGGTCAAATTGTACTATTTTAAAGAAGTTGAGGGACGTAAATTAATAATGAACATTTGTAAGAATCTACGTCGTCATCAGAACGAGGATGGTTGTTTAAATATGGTGAAAACCCGATATGATGAAAAGAGTCCAGAAGGAGAGAAATTAAGGAAGTATTACAAGATATACGATCATATCTTGTACATACGTAAGGGTGAAGATAGTAATATTTGGCGGGTATGCTGGCCCAGCAAATACGTCACGGAAATAATAGACTACTACCATTTGGCGTATGGTCACTGTGGACCAAAGAAATGTACGGAAAAGCTGAGTGAAGTAGTGCATTTCAACAACATGTTAAAACGAGTTACTGACAGAGTGAAAACTTGCGATTTATGTCAGAAGGTGAAGGTTACCAACTGTACGAGTCGTGGTCCTATGCAAAGTATAAGGCCTAACGACACCTTTGAGTTACTGTGCGTGGACTTGTACGGACCTTTGCCCAAGTCATCAGGAAACTTTGCTTACATTTTAGTAGTGCTAGAAGCTTTTTCCAAGTTCATCAAACTATACCCGATTAGGAAAGCTACAGCCAAAGCAGTCTATAGCAAGCTTGTGAACGATTATTTTGTTCATATTGGTAAGCCCAAGGCGATTCTATCAGACAATGGGGCACAATTTACTTCTAAGTTGTGGAATGAAGGCTTGGAAAGTAATGGGGTCGAGGTGATCCATATTTCAGCTTATTGTCCGGCTGGGAATCCCGCTGAGAGGTATATGCGCGAGCTTGGCCGACTGTGCCGTACCTATTGCCATCACAACCATAGGGCATGGGGCAAATATGTAGCAGTATTTGAGAGAATTATGAACACCTTGAGACATGAATCGACGGGATTTTCTCCAGAGGAAATCCTGTTGGATGACAGAAGTAAAAGTTTAGTGGAAGAGATAATCAAATTCCCTCCACGGATTGACATTAGTATTGGTGTGAAAAAAGATCGTTTGCGAGAAGTAATGAAGCTTAAAGCCGATGCTCGCATACGTCGTCATGACGCTAAAGCGCGTTTTGCTAAGTTTGCGATCGGAGACTTAGTACTTGTAAAAGCTCATGAGAAATCGAGCGAGATAGACAATGAAATCTCTAAATTTAAGTTTGTTTATAATGGACCATATAAAGTCATTGGTATACCTCACACAAATGCTTATTGCTTAGAGTATCCAAGCTCTGGAAAGCTATTAGGTATACGAAATATAGTAGATTTGAAATTGTACCAACCTAGGATCGATTAATACCACACAATGGGTAATTTGTACAATATGTAAATATAGAGTGTAAGATTTAACGATTTGCTAGATTGCCATGCTTTTGACTGACCAAGGTCATTAAAGAAGTTGTAATTAATAAGTAATTAATTTTGATTAATCAATTTAATTTTAATCAATTTAATCATGATCTAATCAACTGAAAAATCCAAGCTGCTAGTTTAAGTTTTCAGCTGAGTCACAGTAGATTAAGGAATGTAAATATGGTTTTGTAAATAGCTGTAAGATTTCATAAATATGTGATTTACTAGTCATTGCCGATGTACTTAGACGCTGTTTTAAGTTTCAGGCTAGTACATGCGTGTGATGATGGACAGTGTTGAGTTATCCACTGTGATAGTGTTTATGGACTCCTTGAGATTACTCGGGAGTGAGTTTTTCCGAAAGAATGCAGTGAAACGGACGTTCTGGAAACGCCGTCACAAGGGCGAGTGAGATCAAGCGTGCCGCACACGCGGGCGCAACAATACTGGCGAGGCGAGCCGCTGTCGGCTCTTGTGCCGCTGTTGGCTCTTGGGCCGCTGTCGGCATTCTTTGTACTTGCGAGTACGGAAGGCGGAATTGTTTTTCTTCCTGGACAGCTGAAAGAATTCTACTGTCAATATTTATGTTTTTTTCGATCTGATGTGTGTTATTTTCTTGTTTAGCGTTTAATGGACTCCCATGACGAGAATATTAATTATGAAAGGGTTATGTAAAAATGTGTATTCTATGTAATTAATTATTAATTTGCGTATTTTGATCTACCTGTTTTTATGACCATGTACTCTGATTAATTTTGTAAATAGTATTCCATTTCTTGATACTGTTGGGAATTCTGACAATTTTAGAATAGCTAAACCATTTTCTATGTTTTCTATGAATTTTAATATGTTGTCAACCTGTTTTATTTTGTGCAAGGTGACAGAGTGGAATAAGATTAGGAGTGTCTCCACTCAATTATTATGGTCTAAAAATTGATTTATGGTTAATTAGACGAATGCTAACTTTTGTTGACGTTTTGAGCATATGCATTGCCGCTGTTTCTTTTTTGGGACATTTTCTGAGTCTGTTTACGTTACACGAACATCCTCAGACAATGTGGGGCACGTGTAACGCCGGAAATGCATATCCTCCTATTTTCATCTATTGTACTATTTTTTTTTTTTCCTTGTTTTGTTACCTCAAGATATGACATTTCTGTCTCTTTATATATTGTAATTGTTTTACTGTTTGTATATATATATTTATGCACTTATGTCGATGTATAATTGGTTTGTTTCGTAAATATTATTTGTATTTTTACGCTGGGTCTTGCCTAGGGAAAACTGCTATCGAACGATTACATCGATGAGTCGTGTGAAGAATCAAAGTGTGTAGGATCTTTGGTAGTGTTAACTCTGCCGCGTGGAGCGCGGGCAGAGAGAGTCTGGCTGGAGTAGCGAGTGGAGCGGGTGTGTTGTGTGACGCTCCCGCGAGTTGCCGCGCTTTCGGGGTTTGGCAGGATGTAATTGCGCTCGACTCGCGATGATAGTTTCTGACATGGTGTCGCGGACGGGAAGCATTAGCTGGCGCACATCAAGAGCCCGTTTCGCCTGGTGACCGTGTCGAGAAGAAGGCGCGCCAACATCCAGCTTCTGCAACAGCGACGGTCGACAATGAGTGACTGTCGCCACCTCCTCGATCGACGGCTTCAAACCTTCAATCAACCAACAAGGAAGACTAAAAGCACGTAAAGTTTCAGAACTGTATGGCAGACCTCAGCTTTTCAAATTGTTCCATTTGCCTCGCAAAATTACAGCAACTTAGCATGAACCTTTGTTGCTCATTGTCCCAATTGCATTGCCAAGCAGGGTCCCTTCCTTTTCCGAAATGAGCCCGAGGGTCGTTGAAATTCAAACGCCAGCATCATTCGATTTCACTGCTTTAATTTCAAAGTTCAGCTGGCTACAATATTTAGATTGCACAAGCACAAATTAAGAGTGCGAGTTTTGTTACCGTATTTTAGTTACCTGTGACTGCAGCTCAGCTTGGTACGTACTAAATTTTACTATTGTTTATTGTTCAGAATCATTTAATTCAAGTTCAAAGTTAATTCTCTTATTTCTAAATTGCGTAGATTCAAGTAGCTTTTGAAATGATTGTTGAGGTAGCCCAAGACTAACCTTATTTTACTGAATGTCGATGTGCTTCAGAAAGAAAGCTCACTATTAACTTCAGTCACTAAATTAACTTTCGATTTTCCAGTTTTATTAATTCTTTTGCTAAATTAAGTCAGAGTGTAGCGAAATTTATTACTTCTGACAAACTTTCAGTTTTCACACTACATGTGTCAACCTTCAGTTGCCACGCTTCTAGTGCTAATTATGTGTGTAATTACCTTTCTTTTTCAGTTACTATAGTAATTGTCCTTAGGACTGGCGACCGTAATTTCCCCCAAATCTCAAATATCTAATTACCGCTAGTTAATTGTTAACGTAACGGCCGCACATTTACTTTCTTCATTAACTTTACCCCTTTTCAAAATTAATTCCACCAGTTTCATTTGCATTTTTCCTTTCATTTAGATGTAACCCTTTCCTCCCTCTTTACCGACAGATTAACTTCGGTGACGATTGCTTTTCCCAAATTTCCATTAGGTACACGCGGTTTAATTTTTCACTGTCATTAAGGTCGATAAGTGAGGGGGGAGGTTACAACCCCTTCACTCCTGATGCACACAGAGCTGGAACTCATACGGGAATGGTCGAGATGACCAGAGGCACTATGTCAGTAGCGTATGGAATAAGTTGAAAATATGTGTCTGACGGGAAACGTGCTAGGGTAGTCCGCGTTCTTGTAATGACCACTGTGTCCGGAGGGCGTAATGGTCAGCGCATCTGCCTAGTGAGCAGGGGACACTGATTCGAATACCAGTCCAGCACAAATTGTCAGCTCGCCGCTTTGATATAAATAAATGCTCATTGGTGGCTAATGCTGTTCATTCCTTTGTATCTTTATTACATATTGGATTTACGACGCCGTAACTGAAACTGGTGAGCATCTGTCTGGGTAAATCTTGTGACTGTGTTCAGACCCGCGCATTCTTGTGATGACTTATTTCCTCCATGCTACTTCGGTTAGTCAGTGAAATGGTGTATATACACTCCTGGAAATTGAAATAAGAACACCGTGAATTCCTTGTCCCAGGAAGGGGAAACTTTATTGACACATTCCTGGGGTCAGATACATCACATGATCACACTGACAGAACCACAGGCACATAGACACAGGCAACAGAGCATGCACAATGTCGGCACTAGTACAGTGTATATCCACCTTTCGCAGCAATGCAGGCTGCTATTCTCCCATGGAGACGATCGTAGAGATGCTGGATGTAGTCCTGTGGAACGGCTTGCCATGCCATTTCCACCTGGCGCCTCAGTTGGACCAGCGTTCGTGCTGGACGTGCAGACCGCGTGAGACGACGCTTCATCCAGTCCCAAACATGCTCAATGGGGGACAGATCCGGAGATCTTGCTGGCCAGGGTAGTTGACTTACACCTTCTAGAGCACGTTGGGTGGCACGGGATACATGCGGACGTGCATTGTCCTGTTGGAACAGCAAGTTCCCTTGCCGGTCTAGGAATGGTAGAACGATGGGTTCGATGACGGTTTGGATGTACCGTGCACTATTCAGTGTCCCCTCGACGATCGCCAGTGGTGTACGGCCAGTGTAGGAGATCGCTCCCCACACCATGATGCCGGGTGTTGGCCCTGTGTGCCTCGGTCGTATGCAGTCCTGATTGTGGCGCTCACCTGCACGGCGCCAAACACGCATACGACCATCATTGGCACCAAGGCAGAAGCGACTCTCATCGCTGAAGACGACACGTCTCCATTCGTCCCTCCATTCACGCCTGTCGCGACACCACTGGAGGCGGGCTGCACGATGTTGGGGCGTGAGCGGAAGACGGCCTAACGGTGTGCGGGACCGTAGCCCAGCTTCATGGAGACGGTTGCGAATGGTCCTCGCCGATACCCCAGGAGCAACAGTGTCCCTAATTTGCTGGGAAGTGGCGGTGCGGTCCCCTACGGCACTGCGTAGGATCCTACGGTCTTGGCGTGCATCCGTGCGTCGCTGCGGTCCGGTCCCAGGTCGACGGGCACGTGCACCTTCCGCCGACCACTGGCGACAACATCGATGTACTGTGGAGACCTCACGCCCCATGTGTTGAGCAATTCGGCGGTACGTCCACCCGGCCTCCCGCATGCCCACTATACTCCCTCGCACAAAGTCCGTCAACTGCACATACGGTTCACGTCCACGCTGTCGCGGCATGCTACCAGTGTTAAAGACTGCGATGGAGCTCCGTATGCCACGGCAAACTGGCTGACACTGACGGCGGCGGTGCACAAATGCTGCGCAGCTAGCGCCATTCGACGGCCAACACCGCGGTTCCTGGTGTGTCCGCTGTGCCGTGCGTGTGATCATTGCTTGTACAGCCCTCTCGCAGTGTCCGGAGCAAGTATGGTGGGTCTGACACACCGGTGTCAATGTGTTCTTTTTTCCATTTCCAGGAGTGTATTTGAAGGGTGGCAAGCACTTAGTTGTTACCTTAATTTCACCGTTTTATGGCAGTATCTCCAGCATTAAGTTTCTCAATTCGCGTTCTGCTTCAGCTACCTTTTAATGCCAAAGGTACAGAACACTGGTAAAATTTTCCTGTCGTTTTACTTTCGCAAAATGGTTCAAATGGCTCTGAGCACTATGCGACTTAGCATCTGAGGTCATCAGTCCCCTAGAACTTAGAACTACTTAACCCTAACTAACTTAAGGATATCACACACATCAATGCCCGAGGCAGGATTCGAATCAGCGACCGTAGCAGTCGCGCGGTTCCGGAATGAAGCGCCTAGAACCGCTCGGCCACCGTGGCCGGCTTACTTTCACAATTCTGAGGTATCTGTTGTGGGCTGTGTCTGCCGTTCTGGTAACATGGTTTCTCCTTATGTTCTAGTACGTGGTGCGACGCGTGATACTTTGTCTGTAATCAGCTGGCTCCCACGACCATGTAAGCTGCGAGCAGCACGGTGGCATTTCGCTTCTTCGTACGGAAGCCAGTTCGTTCATCAATGTGGTTCATGTATTTCTTGTTATTAAATTTTCTCACTGTGTAACAGACGAATCTCCTGTTAAGAATATCATAAGCTTGAGTAAAAATTTTTAAAATCAATTATATGCTTTCGGAGTCTTATACTTTATCTGTTTAATTAAGTTTTATGTGGATTCATACTGAATACTGAAAGATTCACTTTTGCCCATTTGCGTTAAAACACGATGAATTTTCTTAATTACATTTTTGGTTGTAGCTGAAACCTTTATTTCAAATTAAGATAACAGCAGTACAACTGAGCTCAGCACGTTGGTCTGTTGATTTAATTATCTTTAACGAAGAGTTGATTTTATGTAAAGGTTACTCTTGTACCAAATTTCCTTAAAAAAGAGAAAGAAGGAACGAAGCGACTCTCAGCAATAAATGCGCTACGTTATAAAAAAAGTGATTCTTTTGTGGGTAATCATCCCTTGCCACTCCCATGTCCATGCATTTGCTATCCAGGACCATTTCAAGTTTTTCATATCGTGCCAATACTGCCACTATACGCACAGCAAAATGCCGAAGAATCAAGGTGCATGAAACAATGCAGCATGGTGGAAATGTATCCTTGCGTGTAACTTTCGCGTGGGTAACTTTATTTTCGTTGGTTTGTTGCCTATAAACAATACCAATAAAAGCGACTA
This sequence comes from Schistocerca americana, assembly GCF_021461395.2. NCBI lineage: Eukaryota > Metazoa > Arthropoda > Insecta > Orthoptera > Acrididae > Schistocerca > Schistocerca americana. The sequence goes on along the minus strand of NC_060122.1, from coordinate 786,220,360 downwards.
AAAATCTGTATGAATGGGAACTTTTAAAAGCAAGAAGACAGTAGGTGCCAACACTAAAAATGATACCAATAAAAAAGCTGACATTATGGAATCACCGGAAAATGTAAATCATTATAGTAGGTTGAGAGTTCAAATCATAACCTTCACAACAGTGTTGACTTCGATTTTCATTGCGCATTTTCTGATGTCAAATTTTGTAGTTTTTTATAGTGTGCTTTTCTTCCTTTCGTAGTGTGGTTAATTTCTTTTTTTTCCTCTGTAGTTGTTAAACCCCCTTTACTGTAAGAAGCGATGATGACTATGATGATGACTGTCATGGCCCCTCTAGTCACGGAGACTGATCTCAGTTCGTATCTCGGCAATGCCTCTGGAGTCGCTCAGTAGTTTCACTCATTCGGGTGTCGGGTTTCGCTCCAAGACTCCACATAAGAGGTGGAATCCAAAATTTTCGAGACTGGTGCTGCCATCTGGAAAGCAGGAGTAGTAGATCTTTGCACCGCTAGGTGGCGAGAGCTGCATATCTGATGAGTCAGTGTGCGGAGTGGCATTCAGCTGGGAGGACGCGTTGCGTGTCCACAGTGATTTCCATAATACTCTGTGCTTGGTATGTGGCGATTTTACGATGGATCCGCGAACACAACAGCGCGTGTGCATCAAATTCTGTGCGAATCTCGGGAAAAGTGTTACGGAGACTCTTGCAATGATTCAGCAAGTGTTTGGGGGACAGAGCATGATACGTACGCGTGTGTTTGAGTGGCACGCTCGGTTCAGGGCTGGCCGCACAAACGTCGAAGATGATGCTCACACTGGAAGGCCCATTAGCAGCACAACGCCAGACATTGTTGTCAAACTTCAACAGTTGGTTCGTGCAGATCGACGTCGAACCATTCAAGATCTTGCAGATGAAGTGGGTATTGGTTATGGGACATGTCAATGAATGTTGACTGATGAATTGGGTTCAAATGGCTCTGAGCACTATGGGACTTAACATCTATGGTCATCAGTCCCCTAGAACTTAGAACTACTTAAACCTAACTAACCTAAGGACGTCACACACATCCATGCCCAAGGCAGGATTCGAACCTGCGACCGTAGCGTTCGCGCGGTTCCAGGCTGCAGCGCCTAGAACAGCTCGGCCACAGCGGCCGGCGAAAATTTTGGATAGCACCTTGTATGTCAGTCATTCTCCTTCTGTTCCCATATCATTGGCACATATGTTGAGTTTCTTACCAAGGTACAGAGACTTGTCAGCGAGGAAGTGCAGTGGTCTAATCACGGTGCTCATTTTATATCTATTAAATGCCTGTCGCCTCTCACTGTGGACAAGAGAATAAAACATAAAATTTTCGGGACTCATTGCATATGGTACCCACATGCCTATGAAATAATGAAGGCTATGACGCCAATACTTCACATCTCGGAGACTACAGTGAAAGTTATGATATCTTTGAACCCTGGGACTGGCTTCAGGACTACATGATTGTTCTTTAGCTCTTTAAACCTATTGTTAGTACGAAACAGAGGAAAAAAAGAAAAATCCGCAAATATTTGTAAAATGTTTAATCTAAAAGTAAAAAATGAAATAGATTAGGGAAAAATTTGATGAGTCTTTGAATGATATTCGTAACCATGTACAACATATGAGGCAGTGCGGCTATTTAATCCACTGGGAAAATATGCTGTAGTCCTCTTTAACATTCCAAGATTCTAAGTTAAACACTGAACTTTAAATTCCCCAGCGGCACCTTATCTGCCGTACATGATTTCGATTATCATTCAAAGGTATGTCAAATACTTCTCTAATCTATTTCATTTTTTACTTTTAGATAAATCATTTCATAAAACACCTGCCCATTTTATTTAAATTCGTGTTTTTATTGACAGGGAAATGTCACACTGAAATAACATTTTATGCGCAAATTAACTAGACTTTGAAGTGATGAAATTTTCGGCACATCATTTACATAGATAGAAGCAGCTGTTTGTGAACTATTTCTATTTTCCTTCATATCTCTAATGAAGTTTTCCTTGATTGCGCTAATTACTTTCTAGCAATCAAATATTTATATGCAAAACTGGTGAATTTGATATGACAACTGTGCATTTCCCACTCTTCGTCTGGCTAAGAAAATTCGGTCAAAAATCCATTGTGCAATTTCTAGGGAGTTTTGTGTTCACTACAGCCTTTTATTAAACGTCATGTGTGGATAGAACTCTCCGTCCGTGAGAAGAAACATCAGATAAGATGAGCTAAGAGAATGTGTACTACGTATATTTTTGCAGTTCGTCTTTATTTGAGTTATAGTTTACTATAGGCTTTCAGACAGAATAAAATTTCGCTGCAACAGTTTCCCATCTACGATTCCGGGATATGGCGCGCCAGACTGTCAGCCACAATTCCCGCTAATTTCCGGCCGCGGAAACATACGAATTACTTCCAGTTCCCGATAACGCACCCTCCTTCACTCTGCCCTTCAGAAGCGCTAGCACCCGTCGTGGAGAATTTCTACCAGTAAGAGCCTCCTTCCCAGTCCTCTGAGTTCCATGTTTCTCTTCCGTTGCGCATTCGCCTACATATCTACTCGTACACCCAAAAGGCCGCAAGCCACCTTAAGGTGTGTCGTGGAGAGTAACGCGAGGAACACTATATACACAAGCGTTAGATTCACCTACGCTCAAAATGGACACTTAAGAAACAGCTTTATTTAGCCACGTGAAAAGGGGTCATTATACGCAGAGAGAGAGAGAGAGAGAGAAATAAAAATAAATAAAATAAAACACCTTTCCTTTAGGCGGCTGACCAGTTTCTGAACGTCTCGCAGCCGAAAATGCCGTACTAGTCTTGCTTCCTTTTACGACCAATCAAAACATTTAATCGGATCTGGTGAGTCTGCTTTATTTCTTATATCTGCGGCAGCTTATATTCGCATTTACGCAGAGAATACCAGAAAAACGCACAATCCAAATAGCCACTTCCAACGGTGGAGCGATGTGAAGTTCGAGCAAGGCTTTGCGTGTCCATATTCAGTGTTATTACAAATGATTGAAGCGATTTCACAGCTCTACAACAACTTTATTATTTGAGATGTTTTCACAATGCTTTGCACACACAAACAAAAACTCAAAAAGTTTTTTTAGGCATTCACAAATGTTCGCTATGTGCCCCTTTAGTGATACGGCAGACATCAAGCCGATAATCAAGTTCCTCCCACACTCGGCGCAGCATGTCCCCATCAATGAGTTCGAAAGCATCGTTGATTCGAGTTTGCAGTTCTGGCACGTTTCTTGGTAGAGGAGGTTTAAACACTGAATCGTTCACATAACCCCACAGAAAGAAATCGCATGGGGTTAAGTTGGGAGAGCGTGGAGGCCATGACATGAATTGTTGATCATGATCTCCACCACGACCGATCAATTGGTTTTCCAATCTCCTGTTTAAGAAATGCTTCTGCTTTAGCCTTTTCCGTAAGATTTTCCAAACCGTCGGCTGTGGTACGTTTAGCTCCCTGCTTGCTTTATTCGTCGACTTCCGCAGGCTACGCATGAAACTTGCCCGCACGCGTTCAACCGTTTCTTCGCTCACTGCAGGCCGACCCGTTGATTTCCCCTTACAGAGGCATCCAGAAGCTTTAAACTGCGCATACCATCGCCGAATGGAGTTAGCAGTTGGTGGATCTTTGTTGAACTTCGTCCTGAAGTGTCGTTGCACTGTTATGATTGACTGATGTGAGTGCATTTCAAGCACGACATACGCTTTCTCGGCTCCTGTCGCCATTTTGTCTCACTGCGCTCTCGAGCGCTCTGGCGGCAGAAACCTGAAGAGCGGCTTCAGCCGAACAAAACTTTATGAGTTTTTCTATGTATCTGTGGTGTGTCGTGACCATATGCCAATGAATGGAGCTACAGTGAATTTATGAAATCGCTTCAATCATTTCTAATAGCCCTGTATGTGGTGCTACAGAAGAATGCTGAAGATTAGATGGGTAGATCACATAACTAATGAGGAAGTATTAACTAGGATTGGGGAGAAGAGAAGTTTGTGCAAATGGTTCTAATGGCTCTGAGCACTATGCGACTTAACTTCTGAGGTCATCAGTCGCCTAGAACTTAGAACTAATTAAACCTAACTAACCTAAGGACATCACACACATCCATGCCCGAGGCAGGATTCGAACCTGCGACCGTAGCAGTCCCGCGGTTCCGGACTGAGCGCCTAGAACCGCTAGACCACCGCGGCCGGCAGAGAAGTTTGTGGCACAACTTGACCAGAAGACGGGATCGGTTGGTAGGACATGTTCTGAGGCATCAAGGGATCACCAATTTAGTATTGGAGGGCAGCGTGGAGGGTAAAAATCGTAGAGGGAGACCAAGAGATGAATACACTAAACAGATTCAGAAGGATGTAGATTGCAGTAGGTACTGGGAGATGAAGAAGCTTGCACAGGATAGAGTAGCATGGAGAGCTGCATCAAACCAGTCTCAGGACTGAAGACCACAACAACAACATAGTGGTCCTAAGTTCAGGAAGTAAGGAAAGGTAACTATTATGCTCGATGTACATTTCCTAGGTGGCCACTACCATGCAGTGGTACAGAAAGGAGATTACATCCTCCAAGATGCTGTTGCCGTCTTCAGTCTAAAGACTAGTTTGATGCAGCTCTCCATGCTGGTCTATACTGTGTAAGTCTCCTCACCTCAGCGGAATTGCTGCAACCTACACCCACTTGTATAAATTGTGTCCAAGCCGTGGTCACACTTTTTCCCTCTATAGTTCTCGCCTCCCACACTCCCTAACGTTATCAAACTGACGGATCCTTGATGTCCCAGGATGTTTCGTATAAATCGATTCCTTCTTTTGCGAAGGGCATTCAGTAGGTAATGAGACACTTCCTTTTCTCGGTCAATTTCGGCAGAAAAAATGCAGAATTTGCTGTGGGACATTGTGGAATATTCCCGTTTCAGTCCCTATAGCTTCATGAGGTTTCGATAAGTGGCGTTGCGAGCTACTACGGACGAGAAATATCACTTTGCGAGCTTCGCTGGGTCGAGAAAACCTTTTGCGACGTGCTGCGGTTTCTCTCTATGCGCGAGATCGCGAGAAACGCGCTGGTTGCACTGGGTGATCGCAGTAATTTTAGTTCAAAGTCAGTTATCTAGTAAAACTAGATGAGCTCTCACGTGATTCTGCAAGAAAAAAAAAATTATCACCTAAACATCTTCATAGCATACACGCGCTTGGGGTTCCGTACAATGTGGTTGGACTTATTAACTAAATTGGCTGCGTTAGGTCTGAGGGGTGCCAACCACATCCGCTGCACTATCCCCAGTAATTTTAAATTAATGTCAAGTTTATAAAAACAAATGTTAGCAGGCAGGAATAATTTTTAGTGAACACAACACAGTTTTAACTAATTGCAGTTTATTTTAACTTGTTCAGGACAGATATGACTGAAATACTATTAAGTGTTCTTGATTTGACCTCAGATATTTACCGAGTCAGTTTAACAGCGCACCTCAAATATTAATCACAATCATTCTGCAATTATTCACTTAATGTTTCCTTCCCAAGATGAACAAAGTCCCGAGCGGAGAATACTTCTCGAAAAATAATAATAAACCAAACACAATGCGAAGACCAACCGCAAGCTGAAATCACTATGTCCCACAGCGGTTGTTCAGAGTTAAAGTTCGACACGACTTCGCAGTACGAAAATATTGTAAGTCCAATTCGTGTGCGGACTTTTGCCACTCACACGTGCTACTCCTTTCAACTCAACTGAATGACTGCCCCCTACCACCGAAAATGGCCGCCCTTAAAAGCCCTCGGTTTGAACACTCTGAAGTCAAATCAAGTTTGTTTAGAACCTTTCATTATTAAAAATGCTTTGAATGCGTAAATATGTGATATAGTTGTATTACTTATTTCCTTATGTCTCCTTTCCCGTACTTCCACTATCTTTATAGTTCCAATTTTTTTATTTATCAAAACTCTGCATTTTTAATCACGAAAACAGCATTCCGCTTCCTCATTTGAATTTTTAAAACATGTAAAAAAAGTTACATGGGTATCTTAATACTACTCATTCAGACCTTTCATTTGACACCTCGTTCGTAAAATTTTGTGAAAGCGTCTCCAAGATGTCCTATTTACAATCTTACTTAGTTGTTAAAATATTCAATTTATTATAATTCAAAACCTACCAGGGTGACCGAAGGCGCGTTTATAAGAGCACAACCGGCTAATTTTCTGCTTTAAAATGAGCATACAAACTCCTTTGTGCCACATTGGAATCAGTTTTCATTTATTTCTACATCATACATTCTCTTTAGCTCTATGCTAAAAGCGGCCCGGAGAAAGCCCGCCATGAGCCAGCGTGCCTTTCGTTGAGTTTCCCCGTCACGTGACTGGACGCCAAACTGATCGCACTCATTTTAAAGTACCGCCATCTGTCGGTCAATGCCGAAACTAGGACGATTCTGCTGCTGTCAAAACGGCTGACACACACCCATCTTACAAGGGAACATCCCCATCGCACCCCCCTCAGATTTAGTTATAAGTTGGCACAGTGGATAGGCCTTGAAAAACTGAACACAGATCGATCGAGAAAATAGGAAGAAGTTGTGTGGAACTATGAAAAAATAAGCAAAATATACAAACTGGGTCGTCCATGTGTAATATAGGGAATATTAAGGGGAGTAATGGTCTAAGAGCGCCGGGGTCACGTGGTTAGTGTGAACAGCTGCAGAACGAGAGGTCTTCAGTTCGAATCTTCCCTCGACCGAAAATTTTAACTTTTTATTTTCAGTTTATGTGAAAAAGTCTTATGTTTTCATCACTTTTTTTGGAGTGATTATTACATCCACAAGAAAACCTAAATCGGGCAAGGTAGAAGAATCTTTTCACCCATTCGCCAAGTGTACTAGTTAGGTGGGTCGACAACATATTCCTGTCATGTGACGCACATGCTGTCACCAGTGTCGTATACAAAATATCAGACGTGTTTTCCTGTGGAGGAATCGGTTGACCTATCAAATGTTTTCGGTTCCCATTGGAGAGGCACGTCCTTTCGTCAACTAATCACGCGGTTTTGCGGTGCGGTCGCAAAACACAGACACTAAACTTATTACAGTGAACAGAGACGTCAATGAACGAACGGACAGATCATAACTTTGCGAAAATAAAGAAAGCAAAATTTACAGTCGGGGCAGATATGAACCAAGGACCTTTCGTTCCGCAGCTGTTCACGCTAACCACGCGACCACGGCGCTCCTCGCCTCACATTTCCCTTAATATTGCCTATCTTACGCATGAACGACCCAGTTTGTATATTTTGCTTATTTTTTCATAGTTCCACACAACTTCTTCCTGTTTTCTCGATCGATCTGTGTTCAGTTTTTCAAGGCCTATCCACTGTGCCAACTTATAACTAAATCTGAGGAGGGTGCGATGGGGATGTTCCCTTGTTAGATGCAAACACGGCAGATTCTCGACTGCCACTTTGCCGCGATTTTTACTACAGAAACTGCGGTCTTCACATGCGCCCCCCAGAGCCTGTCACCTCACAACGTGGCCTTAAAAATGGCGCCTGTAACGGAGGTACGTTCCAAGCAGAGAGCTGTTTCTGAGTTTCTTTTGGCGGAAAAACAGAGCATCGCAGATACTCATCGGCGCTTGCAGAAAGTGTGCGGAGACCCGGCACTGAACGAAAGCACGGTGACTCGTTGGGCGAGATGTCTGTCATTGCAACAAGATGGCGTAAACCTGTCCGGTCTCCCTCCTGCCGGTCGGCCGCACACAGCTGTGACTCCTGCATTGTTGGAACGTGCGGACACTCTCATTCGAGGTGATCGATGGATCAGTCAGACACCTCGCTACACAACTACACGCCTCTGTTGGTAGTGCTGACTCACTGTTGGGCTACTCAAAGGTGTGTGCACACTGGTTTCCTCGCCGCCTAACCGACGAGCACGAAAAGCAACGAAGGACCATGTGTGCGGAATTGCTTGCCTGACAGTGACAGTTTGCTGTCGAATATCGTCACAGGCTATGAAACATGGGTTCATACTTCTAACTGGAAACAAAACGACAATCCGTGGAGTGAAACTTCCTGGCAGATTAAAACTGTGTGCCCGACCGAGACTCGAACTCGGGACCTTTGCCTTTCGGGGCAAGTGCTCTACCAACTGAGCTACCGAAGCACGACTCACGCCCGGTACTCACCGCTATACTTCTGCCAGTACCTCGTCTCCTACCTTCAAAACTTTACAGAAGCTCTCCTGCGAACCAAGTGGCTCTAAACCACCTCTCCTCCGAAGAAAAAGTTCAAAGTCGCACCCTCAACTGCTAAAATGAAGGAGACGGTCTTCTGGGACTCTGAAGGGGTTATTCTGTATGATGACCTCCCTCATGGTGCAATGATTAACTCTGAAGTGTATTGTGCTACCATCAGGAAATTGAAGGGACGCCTTCAGCGTGTTCGTCGCCGCAAAAATGCAAAGGAACGTCGCCTTCTCCATGGCAACGCAAGGTCTCACACACAAGTCTGCGCGCCTGAGAGGAGCTCACAAAACTTCGCTGGACTGTTCTTCCTCACCTACACTACAGACCGGATCTCGTACCTTCCGGCCTTCATCTGTTTGACCCAATGATTGATTCACTCCGCGGGAAGCAGCAAGCCATTGGCTCCAGCGTCGACTAGTAGAGTGGTGCCATGCGGGCGTACAATTCCTCCCCGTAAGGTGGCGTAAAGCCGTCACATTATGTTGAAAATGGGATTTTGTAGCCAGAAGAATGGCGAATAATATCGTGTATTGGAATCCTGAATAAAACCACCCTGTTTTCAGAGAAAAAATGTGTTGCATTACTTACTGAACGGCCCTCTAAGTCAAGTTATTCGATCTACCCATCCAGTCGTGACATTCTTCTATTGCGCCATATTTCAAAAGCTTCTATTCCCTGATTGTCTGAACTGCTTATCGTCCACTTTTTATTTCGATACAGCGCTACACTCCAGAAAAAAAATCATAGAAAAGGCTTCTTAATACTTAAATTTATATTAGATATTAACAAATCTCTCTCTTCCAATATGATAAAACACATTTTCATACGGTTTGAAGTCTCGTATATTTGAACTGTGATCTTGAGACTGAAATAACACGTCTTTTGTTAAAAAAAAAAATGGTTCAAATGGCTCTGAGCACTATGGGACTCAACTGCTGACGTCATTAGTCCCCTAGAACTTAGAACTAGTTAAACCTAACTAACCTAAGGACATCACAAACATCTATGCCCGAGGCAGGATTCGAACCTGCGACCGTAGCGGTCTTGCGGTTCCAGACTGCAGCGCCTTTAACCGCACGGCCACTTCGGGCGGCCGTCTTTTGTGACCTCTACAATAGTCAGATTTGAATATTATCATACGAGTGTCGTTTATATTAGAAACAACTTTGAGCCCGTTCCTTACCTCGAAGAAAACTGTCTATTGACACACAGTCAACATGGGTTTAGAAAACATCGTTCCTGTGAAACACAACTAGCTCTTTATTCACATGAAGTGTTGAGTGTTATTGAAAAGGGATTTCGGATCAATTCCGTATTTCTGGATCTCCGGAAGGCTTTTGACGCTGTACCACGCAAGCGGCTCGTAGTGAAATTGCGTGCTTACGGAATATCGTCTCAGTTACGTGACCGGTTTTGTGATTTCCTGTCAGAGAAGTCACAGTTCGTAGTAACTGACGGAAAATCATCGAGTAAAACAGAATTGATTTCTGGCGTTCCCCAAGGTAGTGTTATAGGCTGTTCCTTATCTATATCAACGATTTTGGAGACAATCTGAGCAGTCGTCTTCGGTTGTTTGCAGATGACGCTATCGTTTATCGACTAATAAAGTCATCAGAAGATCAAAACAAACTGCAAAACGATTTAGAAAAGATATCTGAATGGTGCGAAAATTGGCAATTGACCCTAAATAACGAAAAGTGTGCGGTCATCCATGAGTGCTGAAAGGAACTCGTTAAACTTCGGATACACGATAAACCAGTCTAATCTAAAAGCCGTAAGCTCATCTAAATACCTAGGTATTACTATTACGAACAACTTCAGTTGGAACGAACACACAGAAAATTTTGTGGGGAAGACTAACCAGAGACTACGTTTTATTGGCAGGACACTTAGAAAATGTAACAGTCCTACTAAGGAGACTGCCTACACTACGCTTGCCCGTCCTCTTTTAGAATACTGCTGCGCGGTGTGGGATCCTTACCAGACAGGACTGATGGAGTACATCGAGAAAGTTCGAAGAAGGGCAGCACGTTTTGTATTATCGCGAAATATGGGAGAGTGTGTCACAGGAATGATACAGGATTTCGGCTGGACATCATTAAAAGAAAGGCGTTTTTCGTTGCAACGGAATCTTCTCACGAAATTACAATCACCAACTTTCTCCTCCGAATGCGAAAATATTTTGTTGCCACCAACCTACATTGGGAGGAACGATCACCACGATAAAATAAGGCAAATCAGAGCTCATACGGAAAGATATAGGTGTTCATTCTTTCCGCGCGCTGTAAGAGATTGGAATAATACAGATTTGTGAAGGTAGTTCGATGAATCCTCTACCAGGCACTTAAAAGTGATTTGCAGAGAATCCATGTAGATGTAGATGTAGATGTAGATGTGATGCTACAGAAGAATACTGAAACTCAGGTGGAGTGATAAGATATGATAGGACATGTGTTACAGAATCACGTCTAGAGGGAACTGTAGAGGGTAAAAACTGTAGCGGAAGACAGAGATTGGAATATATCAAGCAAATAACTGAGGATATAGGCTGCAAGTGCTACTCTGTGGTGAAGAGATCGGCACAAGAGAGGAATACGTGGCTGGCCGCATCAGGCCAGTCAGGAGAGTGGTCACCCAAAAAAATATATGCGTTAAGCACAAAAACCTTTGCCTGGCACACTCTGGCAGCTGCGGTTTCTCATCAAGCTTGGGCAAGGTTCACAGGATAAAGGTCCAGTGGCTTCTGGTCGTTCAGACATACATTGATGTGCAAAACTTACAGGCGAAAGTAACTTCCCTATGATGTGTCACTGACACGTAAAATAGCTCGATGAAACTTGGACCTCATATACGAAGAATTGCTACGGTACAAAAGCTAAGTGAAAGAGATATGCAATAAGACGAACACAAACAACACTTTTATTCAAAGGCAATAATTACACTGAAGTCATCGCGATTTATGATAGTCCCTGGAGATTACAAGAGGCATAACATGGTACCTGATAACCACAGACAGCAATGAATGTACTTCAACGCTGGCAACAGGGTTGGTGAAGACATCTTGTGGTAGGCCGTTCCATTCTTCCAACATGGCGGTTGACACTTGCTGGATGGTTGTTGGTCCACCATGGTCGTGCTGCAATACGTGTGCCCAACGGATTCCATACGTGCTTTATAGGATGTAAGTCGGAGGCACGCGAAGGCCAGTCCATTCGCCAAAAATCACCTCGTTCCAAGAGATCCTCCACTTGCGCTGTTCTATGCAGTCGCGCATTGTCATCGATTAAAATGTCCGCCCCGATAGCTGAGTGGTCAGCGTGACGGATTGCCGTCCTACGGGCCCGGGTTCGATTCCCGGCTGGGTCGGAGATTTTCTCCTCTCAGGGACTGGGTGTTGTGTTGTCTTCATCATCATTTCACCCCATCCGACGTGCAGGTCACCCAATGTGGCGTCGAATGTAATAAGACCTGTACCAAGACGGTCGAACCTGAACCGCAAGGGGCCTCCCGGCCGATGACGCCAAACGCTCATTAATTTCCATCGAAAAAAATCAAGTCAGGGCCAAATGTACCCTTGGAAGGAGTACAGTGTCACAGTAACTTAGACTGGTGAGGGTACCGTGTTCAAAGATTTGGAGGACAGTTGTTGTTGCTGTTGTTGTTGTGGTCTTCAGTCCAGAGACTGGTTTGATGCAGCTCTCCATGCTACTCTGTCCTGTGCAAGGTTCTTCATCTCCCAATACCTACTGCAACCTACATCCTTCTGCATCTGTTCAGTGTATTCCTCTCTTGGTCTCCCTCTACGATTTTTACAGTACACGCTGCCCTCCAGTACTAAATTGGTGATCCCTTGATGCCTCAGAATGTGCCCTACCAACCGATTCCTTCTTCTAGGCAAGTTGTGCCGCAAACTCCTCTTCTCCCCAATTCTATTCAATACCTCCTCATTAGTTATGTGATCTACCCATCTAATCTTCAGCATTCTTCTGTAGCACCACATTTCGAATGCTTCTATTCTCTTCTTGTCTAAGCTATTTGTCGTCCACGTTTCACTTCCATACATGGCTAAACTCCATACAAATACTTTCAGAAATAACTTCCTGGCACTTAAATCTATACTCGAAGTTAACAAATTTCTATTCTTCAGAAACGCTTTCCTTGCCATTGCCAGTCTACATTTTATATCCTCTCTACTTCGACCATCATCAGTTATTTTGCTCCCCAAATAGCAAAGCTCGTCTACTGCTTTAAGTGTCTCATTTCCTAATCTAACCGAGGGAGGTGGCGCAGTGGTTAGACACTGGACTCGCATTCGGGAGGACGATGGTTCAATCCCGCGTCCGGCCATCCTGATTTAGGTTTTCCGTGATTTCCCTAAATCGCTCCAGGCAAATGCCAGGATGGTTCCTTTCAAAGGGCACGGCCGACTTCCTTCCCAGTCCTTCCCTAATCCGATGAGACCGATGACCTCGCTGTCTGGTCTCCTTCCCCAAAACCAACCAACCAACCAACCTAATCTAATTCCCGCAGCATCGCCCGATTTAACCCGACTACATTCCACTATTCTCGTTTTGCTTTTGTTGATGTTCATGTTATATTCTCCTTTCAAGACACGGTCCATTCCGTTCAGCTGCTCTTCCAGGTCGTTTGCTGTCTCTGACAGAATTACAATGTCATCGGCGAACCTCAAAAGTTTTTATTTCTTCTCCATGGATTTTAATTCCAAGGACAGTAGCGCTTATGTAACATTATGCCTCTCCACTCCACAACACCTGGACCACCAAAAGGATCGCATTCGACAATGTTCGTGGATGTGTTAAGTGTTCACACCTCTCACCATATGAGGGTACATCCATCATTGTCGAACGTCATCGTTTCTGGTGGTTATTGTGACACTGAACTGCTCTTCAGTGTGCGTCTTTTCAAGGGTGTTTTCGGCCCTGACTTCATGGATGACAGTGCGCGATCGCATCGAAGAGCGCAGATGAGCTGCTCATCGAACGACAGGATAGTCAGCGAGTAGTGTCTTGCCCAGTCCTCCGACTTGAATGCCATCGAGCATATGTGGAACGTATTACGGAGACCTACTGCAGCGCAGTAAGGGGTAAGTGAAACAGGATCCTTTCATGGTAGTGCTTCGTCCTCGTTGCTAAACTGACCTGCTGGTTGCGGCAGCTGTCGTTGCGTGGAAGGAAGCTACGTCGTAGTCACTCATCGACAACTCCGACAGCGCTTTGCTGCCCAGAGTACCATTCCCATGTTGCTGTTCTTCTGGCGATGTCCATGCGTAGGTGGCTCTTCTGTCGCGTGACTCTCAGATAACGAAGCGCACGTCGGCGGGTCGTTAAAATAAAATCAAGGAGGCCCGCCACGATCCCCATCCAGTCACAGTTGAGTTCACCACTTAACGGCAGTCAGCCAAACAACCTGTTATGATCGCGCCGCACAGGTGAGCAAGCGCAGTGGACGCGGAACACTTGTTGGCTGTCGGCTGTCTAGTGCCCGGAGCCTCGTTTACATCAGAGAGAACAGAGCCAACACGACCGAGTGACCATTCACAGGACTAACTGCCAGTCTTCACTTCTATCTGTGAATAAGGGAATACACTAGATGAAACGGAACAGAAAGCGACGTAAAAATGGTTCAAATGGCTCTGAGCACTATGGGACTCAACTGCTGAGGTCATTAGTCCCCTAGAACTTAGAACTAGTTAAACCTAACTAACCTAAGGACATCACAAACATCCATGCCCGAGGCAGGATTCGAACCTGCGACCGTAGCGGTCTTGCGGTTCCAGACTGCAGCGCCTTTAACCGCACGGCCACTTCGGCCGGCAGAAAGCGACGTAACGAGTAGCGAGACATACGAGTCCTACAAATATTCTGTTGTTTTATTTATGTTTTACGCTTAATTCATATTCACATAGGTTTCATTGAAAGCTCGTAAAATGAGAGCTACACATGTCTGATATAACTGCAACTACCTTCAGCGTAAGCCACGATTATGATAACGTTTTTTGAAAATAATCTAGATAAGACACGTAAATTCTCATCTGTTTAGTTGCAACTAATTTTTTGCGCTTTCCTTCTTAATACAAACAAATACAAAAGTTTGTGCCCTCTTTCCTCTGTCCCCACGAAACGAAGATAGTACTAAATTTAACTTCAATTTCTCTCCCCAGGCTGGAATTTTGAGTGGTTCAGCAACGCTCTGTCAAGCTTTCTTCGTGTATCTCTTGAAAATCACAAGCACTTCTACATTCTTCTACACTGCCGGAAAACGATGCAACACCCTAAACGGCTGTGTGACCTAGTAGATAGTGTCGGAAGTTCCATGCGGCTTTTCGCGGATGATGCTGTAGTATACAGAGAAGTTGCAGCATTAGAAAATTGTACCGAAATGCAGGAAGATCTGCAGAGGATAGGCACTTGGTGCAGGGAGTGGCAACTGACCCTTAACATAGACAAATGTAATGTATTGCGAATACATAGAAAGAAGGATCCTTTATTGTATGATTATATGATAGCGGAACAAACACTGGTAGCAGTTACTTCTGTAAAATATCTGGGAGTATGCGTGCGGAAGGATTTGAAGTGGAATGATCATATAAAATTAACTGTTGGTAAGGCGGGTACCAGGTTGAGATTCATTGGGAGAGTCCTTAGAAAATGTAGTCCATCAACAAAGGAGGTGGCTTACAAAACACTCGCTCGACCTATACTTGAGTATTGCTCATCAGTGTGGGATCCGTACCAGATCGGTTTGACGGAGGAGATAGAGAAGATCCAAAGAAGTGGCAGACTCTGCAAGAGAGGCGCTCTGCATCGCGGTGTAGCTTGCTCGCCAGGTTTGGAGAGGGTGCGTTTCTGGATGAGGTATCGAATATATTGCTTCCCCCTACTTATACCTCCCGAGGAGATCACGAATGTAAAATTAGAGAGATTAGAGCGCGCACGGAGGCTTTCAGACAGTCGTTCTTCCCGCGAACCATACGCGACTGGAACAGGAAAGGGAGGTAATCACAGTGGCACGTAAAGTGCCCTCCGCCACACACCGTTGGGTGGCTTGCGGAGTATAAATGTAGATGTAGATGTAGACCAGAGTGTAATACGTACATACCGGGGCTGCTGCAGTGTATGTGATTCACTTGTCACGGTCATCAGCTATCAGATGGTGCTGAGAAGGCCCGTCTGTGTATCCGTCAGTTTCGACTCTGCACGCAATAACTGTGCTGAATTTAGAGGTGAACAGTGTTTGCAACATTGACTCTACAGGACAACCATTCTCCGAGGACGACTATGTACTCCCGTTGAACGGAATCACAATGGGGCCTGCGGGAAACTGGTTGGACATATCGATGGATTCAGAAAGAGATTTTCACTCTACAGTGGAGTGTGCGCTGATATGAAACTTCCTGACAGATTAAAACTGTGTGCCGGACCGAGACTCGAACTCGGGACCTTTGGTAGAGCGCTTTCCCGCGGAAGGCAAAGGTCCCGAGTTCGAGTCTCGGTCCGGCACACAGTTTTAATCTGCCAGGAAGTTTCATATCGATGGATTGTTGCACTTGATGGTTTTCTGAGCACGACGATGAACTATTGCATTCTCCTGTCCACCACAGTCCCCACATCTCAGTATTATTGGAATTTGTGGTCTAATTTGGAAGAACGGTGCGTGATCGCTATCCAGATCCATTATCATTACCTGAACTTGCAATTATTTTGCAGGAAGAATAACAGGTTCGCTTGTAAAAATGGTTCAAATGGCTCTGAGCACTATGGGACTTAACAACTATGGTCATCTGTCCCCTAGAACTTAGAACTACTTAAACCTAACTAACCTAAGAACATCACACAACACCCAGTCATCACGAGGCAGAGAAAATCCCTGACCCCGCCGGGAATCGAACCCGGGAACCCGGGCGTGGGAAGCGAGAACGCTACCGCACGACCACGAGCTGCGGACCACTTGTGAAATATACGCGACTTGTATTTATCGGTTCCAAGACGACAGGAAGCTGTTTTGAATGCCAAAGGGCTTCGTACATCGAATTAGGTACTGTAATGTCTTGTGTTTTTTGAGTTTTCATATTCTCGTCCACGACAACGGCCTTGCCGCTGAGGTAATCCTGGTTCCCGTCAGATCACCGACGTTAAGCGCTGTTGGGCTTGGCTAGCACATGGACGGGTGACCGTCCAATCTGCCGAGCGATGCTGACAAGCGGGGTGCTCTCAGCCCTTGAGGCAAATTGAGGAGTTGCTTGATTGGGAAGTCGCGGCTCCGGTCACGTAAGTTGTGAACGGCCGGGACGGGGGTGTACTGACCATGTGGCCCTTCATATGCGCGTCCAGCGACGCCGATTGGCTGACGACGACACGGCAGTCGGTCAGTACCGTCGTGTATTCCGAGGCCTGTTCGGGTGGAGTTTAGTTTAGTTTAGTTTATATTTTTGTCCACCCCCTGCAGACTTCAGAGACGGGTAGAGGCACTTGACCCAAACCAGTGTCCTCCCACGCAGTTCCTCTATGTACAGACTCCATGTCAGGCAACTGTCCAACGTCTACATCTACGTCTACAGCTACGTGATTATTCTACTATTCACAATTAAGTGGACCGAGCGAGGTGGCGCAGTGTTTAGACACTGGACTCGCATTCGGGAGGGCGTCGGTTCAATCCAGCGTCCGGCCATCCTGATTTAGGTTTTCCGTGATTTCCCTAAATCACTCCAGGCAAATGCCGGGATGGTTCCTCTGAAAGGGCACGGCCGACTTCCTTCCCCATCCTTCTCTAATCCGATGAGACTGATGACCTCGCTGTCTGGTCTCCTTCCCCAAACAACCCAACCCAACACTTACGTGCCTGGCAGAGGGTTCAATGAACCACCTTCAAGCTGTCTCTCTAACGTTCCACTCTCGAACGGCGCGCGGGAAAAGCGAGCACTTAAATTTTTGGTGCGAGCCCTCGTTCATCTTATTTTATCATGATGATTATTTCTCCATATGTAGGTGGGTCTAGGGGTAGCGTCTTTGATTCATAATCAAAACGTCTTCGGCCCCGGGTTTGATCCCCGCCACTGCCTAAATTTTGATAAATAATCAGCATTGGCGGCCGAAGACTTCCGGCATAAGAAGTCAGCCTCATTCTGCCAACGGCCTTGTCGAAGAGGGCGGAGGAGCGGATAGAGGTTCAGGGCACTCTCTTGTCCTAGGGGTGGGAAATTGCCCTAAAGGCGGAAGAATCAGCAATGATCAACGACATGAGGATGCAGAAGGCAATGGAAACCACTGTATTAAAGACACGTAACGTGTATCCACAGGACATGTGGCCTGTATTTGAAGAAGTGTCATGATGATCTCTCCATTGGCAAAAGATTCCGGAATAGTCCCCCATTCGGATCTCCGGGAGGGGACTGCCAAGGGGGAGGTTTCCATGAGAAAAAGATTGAATAATCAACGAAAGGATGACGTTATACGAGTCGGGGCGTGGAATGTCAGAAGCTTGAACGTGGAAGGGAAACTAGAAAATCTGAAAAGGGAACTGCAAAGGCTCAATCTAGATATAGTAGGGGTCAGTGAAGTGAAGTGGAAGGAAGACAAGGATTTCTGGTCAGATGAGTATCGGGTAATATCAACAGCAGCAGAAAATGGTATAACAGGTGTAGGATTCGTTATGAATAGGAAGGTAGGGCAGAGGGTGTGTTACTGTGAACAGTTCAGTGACCGGGTTGTTCTAATCAGAATCGACAGCAGACCAACACCGACAACGATAGTTCAGGTATACATGCCGACGTCGCAAGCTGAAGATGAACAGATAGAGAAAGTGTATGAGGATATTGAAAGGGTAATGCAGTATGTAAAGGGGGACGAAAATCTAATAGTCATGGGCGACTGGAATGCAGTTGTAGGGGAAGGGGTAGAAGAAAAGGTTACAGGAGAATATGGCCTTGGGACAAGGAATGAAAGAGGAGAAAGACTAATTGAGATCTGTAACAAGTTTCAGCTAGTAATAGCGAATATCTTGTTCAAGAATCACAAGAGGAGGAGGAATACTTGGAAAAGGTCGGGAGATACGGGAAGATTTCAATTAGATTACATCATGGTCAGACAGAGATTCCGAAATCAGATACTGGATTGTAAGGCGTACCCAGGAGCAGATATAGACTCAGATCACAATTTAATAGTGATAAAGAGTAGGCTGAAGTTCAAGACATTAGTCAGGAAGAATCAATACGCAAACAAGTGGGATACGGAAGTACTAAGGAATGACGAGATACGTTTGAAGTTCTCTAACGCTATAGATACAGCAATAAGGAATAGCGCAGTAGGCTGTACAGTTAAAGAGGAATGGACATCTCTAAAAAGGGCCATCAAAGAAGTTGGGAAGGAAAATATAGGTACAAAGAAGGTAGCTGCGAAGAAACCATGGGTAACAGAAGAAATATTTCAGTTGATTGATGAAAGGAGGAAGTACAAACATGTTCCGGAAAAATCAGGAATACAGAAATACAAGTCGCTGAGGAATGAAATAAATAGGAAGTGCAGGGAAGCTAAGACGAAATGGCTGCAGGAAAAATGTGAAGACATCGAAAAAGATATGATTGTCGGAAGAACAGACTCAGCATACAGGAAAGTCAAAAAACCTTTGGTAACATTAAAAGCAACGGTGGTAACATTAAGAGTGCAACGGGAATTCCACTGTTAAATGCAGAGGAGACAGCAGATAGGTAGAAAGAATACATTGAAAGCCTCTATGAGGGTGAAGATTTGTCTGATGTGATAGAAGAAGAAACAGGAGTCGATTTAGAAGAGATAGGGGAGCCAGTATTAGAATCGGAATTTAAAAGAGCTTTGGAGGGCTTACGGTCAAATAAGGCAGAAGGGATAGATAACATTCCATCAGAATTTCTAAAATCATTGGGGGAAGTGGCAACAAAACGACTATTCACATTGGTGTGTAGAATATATGAGTCTGGCGACATACCATCTGACTTCCGGAAAAGCATCATCCACACAATTCCGAAGACGGCAAGAGCTGACAAGTGCGAGAATTATCGCACACTCAGCTTAACAGCTCATGCATCGAAGCTGCTTACAAGAATAAAATACCGAAGAATGGAAAAGAAAATTGAGAATGCGCTAGGTGACGATCATTTTGGCTTTAGGAAAAGTAAAGGGACGAGAGAGGCAATTCTGACGTTACGGCTAATAATGGAAGCAAGGCTAAAGAAAAATCAAGACACTTTCATAGGATTTGTCGACCTGGAAAAAGCGTTCGACAATATAAAATGGTGAAGGCTGTTCGAGATTCAGAAAAAAGTAGGGGTAAGCTATAGGGAGAGACGGGTCAAATACAATATGTACAACAACCAAGAGGGAATAATAAGAGTGGACGATCAAGAACAAAGTGCTCGTATTAAGAAGGGTGTAAGACAAGGCTGTAGCCTTTCGCCCCTACTCTTCAATCTGTACATTGAGGATGCAATGTTGGAAATAAAAGAAAGGCTCAGAAGTGGAATTAAAATACAAGGTGAAAGGATATCAATGATACGATTCGCTGATGACATTGCTATCCTGAGTGAAAGTGAAGAAGAATTAAATGATCTGCTGAACGGAATGAACAGTCTAATGAGTACACAGTATGGTTTGAGAGTAAATCGGAGAAAGACGAAGGTAATGAGAAGTAGTAGAAATGAGAATAGCGAGAAACTTAACATCAGGATTGATGGTCACAAAGTCAATGAAGTTAAGGAATTCTGCTACCTAGGCAGTAAAATAACCAATGACGGACGGAGCAAGGAGGACATCAAAAGCAGACTCGCTATGGCAAAAAAGGCATTTCTGGCCAAGAGAAGTCTACTAATATCAAATACCGGCCTTAATTTGAGGAAGAAATTTCTGAAGATGTACGTCTGGAGTACAGCATTGTATGGTAGTGAAACATGGACTGTGGGAAAACCGGAACAGAAGAGAATCGAAGCATTTGGGATGTGGTGCTACAGACGCATGTTGAAAATTAGGTGGACTGATGAGGTAAGGAATGAGGAGGTTCTACGCAGAATCGGAAAGGAAAGGAATATGTGGAAAACACTGATAAGGAGAAGGGACAGGATGATAGGACATCTGCTAAGACATGAGGGAATGACTTCCATGGTAATAGAGGGAGCTGTAGAGGGCAAAAACTGTAGAGGAAGACAGAGATTGGAATATGTCAAGCAAATAATTGAGGACTTAGGTTGCAAGTGCTACTCTGAGATGAAGAGGTTAGCACAGGAAAGGAATTCGTGGCGGGCCGCATCAAACCAGTCAGTAGACTGATGACCAAAAAAAAAAAAGAAAATGTAGGTGGGTGCCAACAGAACGTTTTCGCATTCGGAGGAGAAAACTGTTGACTGAAATTTCATGAGAAGATCCCGTCGCAACGAAAAACGCCTTTGTTTTAATGATAGCGACTCCAATTCACGTATCATGTCTGTGGTACTATCTCCCCTATTTCGCGATAATACAAAACGAGCCGCCCTTCTTTGAACTTTTTCAGTATCATCCGTCAGTCCCACCTGATACGGATCCCACACCGCACAGCAATACTCCAGAATAGGGCTGATAAGTGTGGTGTAAGCAGTCTCTTTAGTGGATCTGTTGCACCTTCTAAGTTTTCGCAGTCTTTGGTTTGCTCTAGCCTCAACATTATCCAAGCGATGGTTCCAATTTAGGTTATTTGTAATCCCTAAGTATTTAGTGCAATTTACAGCCTTCATATTTGTGTGACTTATCGGGTAATCGAAATTTAGCGGATTTCTTCTAGTAATCATGTGAATAATTTCACATTTTTCTTTATTCAGGGTCAATTGCCACTTTTCGCACCTCACAGATATCTTATATAAATCTTTTGCAATTCGTTTTGGTCATCTGATGACTTTACAAGACCGTAAATGACAGCATCATCTGCAAATAATCTAAGAGGGCTACTCAGATTGTCTCCTATGTCGTTAATATAGATCAAGAACAATAGAGGGCCTATAACACTTCCTTGGGGAACGCCGGATATTACTTCTGTTTTACTCGATGACTTTCCGTCTATTGCTACGAACTGTGACCTTTCTGACAGGAAATCATGAATCCAGTCGCACAACTGAGGCGATATTCCATAGGCACACAGTTTGGATAGAAGACGCTTGTGAGGAACGATGTCGAAGCCTTCTGAAAATCTAAAAATATGGTGTCAATATGACATCCCCTGTCGATAGCACTCATTACTTCATGAGTATAAAGACCTAGTTGTGTTGCGCAAGAACGATATTTTCTGAATCCGTGCTATGTGTCATTAAATCGTTTTCTTCGAGTTACTTCATAATGTTCGAATACAGTACACGTTCCAAAACCCTACTGCCAATCGACGTTAGTGAGGCCGAGGCAGAGCGTATTGCTCCTGCCCAGTTGTACTGCACCGTTACACACGTGGAATGGCCCTAGGTGGACGCTACTGCTTGTACAGAATTTTCTTACTGACTGAAAGCATGGCTAGATAAAAGAAACCTCTTACACTGCTTACAATGCCTTACTTGAAAAACTGATACAGTATTTTGGATATTGCAGGTCATCTTTCCCTCAGTAAGTATTTCTTAAGATAAGTTCACCAGACAAAGTACGCAGATGAATCATCGAGCCTTTGCAGATAGCGGAGCGATCGCGTCCGTGCTCAACTACGCGTGCATTGCCTCTACGTGAGCATAAGGCAGTAGCGAACTGTGAGACATTTATGTTTCAAGAGGACATTGTGCGAAACATGGGCAAATGCAAGGGTGCAACAGAATAGCAAAAAGGGGCAATCGTGTTTGGCCGTGCTCATGGCCCTAAGGTGTATCATGTTGGTATTTTTGTTGGTATTTCACGGCAAACTGTTCAAAATGTTTACAAGCTGTCTCCCACGCTCTCTCCATCTCCACACCCTCCGCCTCCTTTCCCAACACAACTTCCACTGTCTACCCCTCCCGGATGATGAGCTTCGCCCTGACATCTACCCTTCCTACCAACTCTAACCCCATCTTCCTGCCTCCTCCTCCAGGCTCCCTCTCCTCCCCCTCCCTTCTCCTGAGCGGCTTCCCCCTCCTACTCCCCACCCCTCTCTCTGTGCTCCTTTTCAGTGTCTCTGCGCTCCCTCCTGCTCTGCCTTCCCTCTTCATCTCCTGCCCCACGTGTCTCCTGTCTCTTCGTGTACCTGCTGACGCCCCTACTCTCTTCATCCCGCCGCCTCCCCTACTGCCCCTTGCTCTCCCCTCCTTCTCCATCCTCTCCGGCCTCTCCCTCGGCAGGTCCCACCTGGCAGTTTTATACTTCACAGTGTATGCTCAAGTGGGTTTTAAGTGTGTTGTTCTGGAGTGTTTTTAATACTGTGGCCGACTTTTAAACTGTGCATGTGCATTCAGTGTCTCCTTTGTGTTTTAAGAATCGCCAACTGTGTTTTTTAACTTTATGGTGACTTTTTTAAAAGCCCCCCCCCCATGAAGGTCTCCCTGTCAGTGTATTTTTACCTCCATTATCTCTCCTTACTCTGTTTTATGTTCCCATTTTTTATCGCCTTCTATATGTAGCATTTTATTCTTGTTTTAGTTGTCATGTCACTCGGCTGAAGAGCGGCGGATTGTGCCGCTGACAGCCCTCCCCTGCCCATATGGGGCAGGAGAATGAAATCACAATAAAGAAAAAAAGTGTTTACATGTAGTGGTTAACACACGTGGCCGCGAAACACATCAGAATTGCAGTCACAAAAACAGCCTGAGCGAGACATACCGAAGAGGCGTTTCACTGCTTGTGAATCAAAATCTCTTTCAAACGCGACAGGAATTGCTGCATGTAGTTAAACAAGGCCCATCCACACCTTTTAGCGAGAGAACATTCTGACGAGAACTGCATGCAATGAACATTTGGAGTCGGTCATCTCGCAAGAGACCATTGCTTGCACACGCATTTAAAGATATCAGCAAAGTTCATCAGGTTGGAAGAGTATGTGATTGGTATTCTGAACACTCTAGCACCCCATTAGATCTCTATTGGTCTGCATAATTACCTAACTTGAACCCTATAGATAAGTGGTGAGACATTTTTGAACAGAGGCTAAAATGCTGTTATCAGGATCTCTGCAATTTGCTGGAACTGCACATTCAAATCATCAGATCGGATTAACCTTGATACGACGTACCTACACAATCTTGTGGGATCACGTGCTAACCCAATCCAGGTGGTTGTCAAGCCCAGGGGCGGAATCGCACAGCATTAAGTGGTGCTTGTAAATGATATCTCTTGGGGTGACTAATTTTTGTCCGGTGAGCTTAAGTTTTCTCACTCTGCCTAATAACAGAAATTTTAAATTCTATTTGTCGCATATGATGTAAGTAGTCTAGTTGGAAGACGTAATAAGACGTCAATATAGCGGCAGCAACCCATTATTCGAGATGAAACAATCCGACAAGCTCCTGCACATTAAACAGAGGTGCAAATGGTTCAAATGGCTCTGAGCACTATGGGACTTAACTTCTGAGGTCACCAGTCCCCTAGAACTTAAAACTACTTAAACTTAACTAATCTAAGGACATCAGACACATCCATGCCCGAGGCAGGATTCGAACCTGCGACCATAGCGGTCGCGTGGTTCCAGACTGTAGCGCCTAGAACCGCCCGGCCACCCCAGCCGGCTTCAACAGAGGATTGTGCAACACATTCGAGTGGAGTTATTTCGTGTTGATGGTTCTGACAGAATTCTAAACATTTCGGTGGCTTAACGAATTCATGTAAACTCAGTAACGAAGAAGTTTCCAATAGGTCACAATTTGGTAATGCCCAGCGGATGTATTTACGTAAATTTATCGTTGTTGTGGTGGTGTTCAGTCGACTGGTTTGAAGCAGTTCTCCATGCTAGCCTATCCTGTTCAAGCCTCTTCATCTCTGTATAACCATTGCAACATACGTCCATTCGAACCTGCTTATTGTTTTCGAGGCTTGGTCTCCACCCCCTCCCTCAACCGCGACTTCAGACGGGAAAGAACTATAGGGAAACTGGACGGAGGACGAAATGTGACGAATGTAGCTGAGGAGTTTGGTATTGCTCGCAGCATTGTTCCACGTGCATGGGAAGCGTTCCGAAAGACAGGCACTGCTGCCCAAAGGGGACGAAGTGATCAACCACAGTCACCTACAGCAGCAGATGATCCATACAGTGTGCAACAGAGAAGAAGAGACCACGTCAAACAGCGGCTGCAATGCCACCACATTTAACAGGACTGCGAGGCACGCAATCTAGCGACGAATGTGTGGGAGTGTCTCTTTGCTCTATCACGAGTATCTTGCGTTCCGTTAATAGCGACGGTGCCAAGAGAGTATGAGCTGGACCAGCGAGGAGTGAGGTCGCGTGCTGTTCTCGAAAGAGAGCGGGTTCACTCTGAGTAGTGAATCTGGACGTATCATCCTACGGCGAGAAGTGGGAACACGTAATTCGCCAATGACCATTGTCGAAGATGATCGTTATGGTGGTCCACGTGTGGGGAGGCGTAATGTTGTAAGGACGTACTCACCTTCAGTCTTTGAACACAGTATGCTCACTCAGATCCTACATCGACCTGCACCCAACTCCATCGCCAAAGAATCACAGTGCAAGGCGAAGTCCTGCAGAACATAGAACGCTTTCAGTACCTTGGCAGCCATCCTTCAACAAATGCAAGTATTGATGTTGAAATACAACATCGCCTCAAATGTGCCCGTGCGGCTTTTGGTCGTGTTCGGGTAAGGCTCTTTGCTAACTATAACACGACAGGTAAAATGGTTCAAATGGCTCTGAGCACTACGGGACTTAACTTCGGAGGTCATCAGTCCCCTAGAACTTAGAACTAGTTAAACGTAACTAACCTAAAGACATCACACACATCCATGCCCGACGCAGGATTCGAACCTGCGGCCGCAGCGGTCGCGAGGTTCCAGACTGTAGCGCCTAGAACGGCTCGGCCACTCCGGCCAGCAATCAGCGGTAAAGCCAAGCTCTATGCATACTAGGCTATTGTTATCCCGTCTCTCACATATCGGTGCGAAGCATGGACTACTTACAGAAGTCACATACGATATCTATTAAAGTACCATAAGCGCTGCCTGAGAAGGATCATAAATGTGTGATGGCAAGATCGGCGCACTAACATCAACGTTATGGTAGCAAACTCTACGAGCACTGAAGCTATTTTCATTAAGCATCAACTACGTTGGAGGGACCACATTGTTCGTGTGCCTGAATCCCGTCTACATAAACAAATTATGTATTCTCAGCTAATGGATGGTCAGAGTAAAACTAGAAAAACCACAGAAACGATACAAAGATTTACTAAAGGACAAGAAGAAAACGTATCAAATTGAAGCTGATAAGTGGAAAGCCACTGCACTCGACCGTCCAGTATGGCGTCTTAGTCCTTGGGCAGGTATTCAGCGCTTCGAGTAACTGAGGCGGAAAACAGAAACTGCCAAGCGCAATGCTAGGAAACAACGGCAACTCCTGAAGATAAGCGACTCTACGCAGCCAGTCCGCACCAGAACAAACGTGTCAGTAGTGTGAAAAAATTTGCAACTCCGGGACTGGCCTCTACAGTTACTTAAGACCACATAGAAACTGAGTTTCGTAGAAGACAATCATACACGTCAACGAATGATAGTCCGTCATCTTCTCTCCTTCCAGATGCGCGTATTTTCATGAATGCATTCAGTCCTGAATTCATACACAGATGGAGCAAGTCTCCAGTCCGTTCCCCCGACATAAATTCCCATCGAGCACGTGTGGGATACGGTAGTGACACGTATTGTCGACATATACCAACGACAGAAAATCCAGCGTTTGGCAATCGCGCTAGTGGAGGAAATGAACGCCTTGCCATCAAAACTCCGTATCAGCCCTGTAGCCAGCATAGGAGCTCGTTGCAGAGCACATGTTGCCGCACGTGGTGACAACACACCATGTTAAGACCGACGTCACGCATTTGTAGTGGCCAAGGGACCGACTCGCATCACGATGAGGCGAGAGTAATTCTTGTCGTGAAACAAAGGTGTCGTCTCATTGCGTATTTCTTTCAGTTTGTAAGGTGGTCATGTTATTTTAGTTTTTGTATGTTACCGATGTGCACGTCAGAGAGACAGCAAGTTACATTACTGTTAAACAATCTTTGGTCTTGAATGAGATTTTTACTCTGCAGCGGACTGTGCGCTGATATGAAACTTCTTGGCAGATTGAAACTGTGCATCGGACCGAGACTCGAACTCGGGACTTTTGCCTTTCGCGGGCAAGTGCTCTACCATCTGAGCTACCCAACCACGACTCACGCCCCGTCCTCTCAGCTTTGGTCTCGTCGTGGCAAAGTATTCGCCTCTGCGCAGTCTGATTCATTCTTAGTTGAAGTGTGGTTGGTGATGGCAGACGGATACATTCTGAGTTGAAATGTGGTAGGTGATGGCCGTATTTAGTAGTGTTGTGTGGACTTCTGACTGCATCTGTTAGATGAGGAGTGATTGATTGTAAAAGTCAGCAAGGATGAATATGGTGTATATATTGGAAGGCGAAAAAGATATAAATTTTGAATAACGTTATTATTTTCGAAGAGAAGTAGTTTGAGGTAAGGCCACAGCACTGCGCACATAGGACCGATTATTGTCAGCTACACTGAAGATACAAAGAAACTGATACACCTGCCTAATATCATGTAGGGCCCACGCGCACTGCAGCACGACGTGCCATGGACTCGACTAATGTCTGAAATAGTGCTGGAGGGAATCAACACGATGAATCTTGCAGGGCTTTCCATAAATCAGTAAGAGTACGAGGGGGTGGAAAGCTCTTCTGAACAGCACATTGCAAAGTATCCCAGATATGCTCAATAATGTTCATGTCTGGGGAGTTTGGTGGCCAGCGCAAGTGTTTAAATGCAGAAGAGTGTTTCTGGAGCCACTCTGTAGGAATTCTAGACGTTTGGAGTGTCGTATTGTCCTGCTGCAATTGAGCAAGTCCATTGGAATGCACAACGGACATGAATAGATGCAGGTGATCAGACAGGATACTTACTGTTGTGTACATAGTTCCGCATAGTCAGCGCGTACACAACTTTCCCACTAGGGCGCGCCCCGCTAAGCACAACAGCGCAGGCGCAGCGCTCGTCCATCTCCCCACTACGAGATGGCGCTGCCTTAGAGATGGACCAAATTCTGCTTCCGCCGATCCGCGTATTAATATGTAACGCAGCCAATGAGATTGCTGCTAACGTAGAACCTTTTCTCCTCGCAGATCACACTCGCGCAGTGATACATGAACATGCGAGGTATTATAACGAGTGTACAGACCTCCGATCAGTCAGTCTGCATCTGTCTGCACCAGTCTGTACCAGTCTACATTTGTCTGTACCAGTCTATAGTCAAGTTTCAGTCTGCGTCTAATAAGATTACGATATTCCTGTACATAGCCATGAAGATTAATGAATAGACACTTTGTCAAGTATCAGAGATATGTGAGAGTAAGATTAACGTACCAAGCCCAAAGGAACTTCAGATTATCAATTGTAAACAGTATCCAGAATCAAGTTACATAATGTCTATGCTTTTTATTATTTTAATAAATGTGTGTGAAAATTAATCATGTTCTGTTTAAAGTTGGTCACCGTCAATCTGCTACTCTAAGCGTGCAAGTGGCATTTCTATCGTCTGACCTAACGGCAGAAGATTAACACGCCACAATAAGACCACGAGACATATATCTGACACTCGCATACTTCATTAGAGCGACAAGTCAAATAATCTGATGGTGTGCGTACCGAAGGTCTTACAGTACACAGACCACACTTATATACATGTCATCTACCAGAGTCGTATCTAGACGTATCAGGGGTTCCATATTACTCGAACTGCACACGCCCCACACCATTATAGAGCCTCCACCAGCTGGAAAAGTCCCCTGCTGACATGCAGGGTCCGTGGATTCATGAGGTTGTCTCCATACCCGTACACATCTAACCGCTCGATACAATTTGAAACGAGATTCTTCCGACCAGGCATCAACAGTCAAATGTCGGTGTTGACGGGCCCACACAAGGCGTAAAGCTTTGTGTCGTGCAGTCATCAAGGCTACATGAGTGAGCCTTCGGCTCCGAAAACCCATATCGATGATGTTTCGTTGAATGGTTCGCACGCTGAACCTTGTTGATGGCCCTGTATTGAAATCTGCAGCAATTTGCGAAAGGGTTGCACCTCTGTCACGTTGAACGATTGTCTTCATTCGTCGTTGGTCCCGTTCTTGCAGGATCTTTTTCTGACCGCAGCGATGTCGGAGATTTGATATTTTACCGGATTCCTGATATTCACGGTACACTAGTGAAATGGTCGTACGGGAAAATCCCCACTTTATCGCTCGTGCGCCGACTACAACACCACGTTCAAACTCACTTAAATCTTGATAAACTGCCGTTGTAGCAGCAGTTGTTAAACTGCGCCAGTCTACTGTTTATAGTTATCCATTATCACATTTCACAGTTTGAAAATAGTTTGGAAATTTTATTTAGAAATAGAAATCTAGGTTAGCCGCTGCCTGCTTGCTGTTAGGCTTTGGAGAAATCTGCAACAGTGTTGTCGAGACGCGAGGTAAGTGGAGATGTTGATTAGAGTCAGATTATTGTTTTACGTCAGCTGCGTATTTAATATAAACACAAGTTGGATTCTGATCAGTTACGGTTCATGTCAGAATTAGGTTTTGTTTAGTTAAATGTTAACACACAAGTTTAAGTTGGACAACAATTTATGGGGACATAGTTTTGTTAATAATTAGACTTTAGAGTAGGAGGTAAAGTTGGACTAAATTTCATACAGAAACAAATATAGTGGGGAGAGTACAAGTTGGCTTCTGTACTACTCCGTAGCAGCTGTTTCTGCGTGTGGTCCAAGTTACTTCCCGCTACACTACTGGCCATTAAAACTGCTACACCACGAAGATGACTGGCTACATACGGGAAATTTAACCGACAGGAAGAAGATGCTGTAATATGCAAATGATTAGCTTTTCAGAGCGTTCACACAAGGTTGGCGCCGGTGGCGACACCTACAACGTGCTGACATGAGGAAAATTTCCAACCGATCTCTCATACACAAACAGCAGTTGACCGGCGTTGCCTGGTGAAATGTTGTTGTGATGCCTCGTGTAAGGAGGAGAAATGCGTACCATCACGTTTCCGACTTTGATAAAGGTCGGATTGTACCCTATCGCGATTACGGTTTATCGTATCGCGACATTGCTGCTCGCGATGGTCGAGATCCAGTGACTGTTTGCAGAATATAGAATCGGTGGGTTCAGGAGGATAATATGGATCGTCGTGCTGGATCCCAACGGCCTCGTATCACTAGCAGTCGAGATGACAGGCATCTTATGCGCATGGCTGTAACGGATCGTGCAGCCACGTCTCCATCCCTGAGCCAACAGTTGGGGTCGTTTGCAAGACAATAACCATCTGCACGAACAGTTCGACGACGCTTGCAGCAGCATGGACTATCAGCTCGGAGACCGTGGCCCTTGACGCTGCATCACAGACAGGAGCGCCTGCGACGGTGTACTCGACGACGAACCTGGGTGCACGAATGGCAAAACGTCATTTTTTCGGATGAATCCAGGTTCTGTTTACAGCATCATGAAAGGTCGCATCCGTGTTTGGCGACATCGCGGTGAACGCACATTGGAAGCGTGTATTCGTCATCGCCATACTGGCGTATCACCCGGCGTGATGGTATGGGGTGCCATTGGTTACGTCTCGCGGTCACCTCTTGTTCGTATTGACGGCACTTTGAACAGTGGACGTTACATTTCAGATGTGTTACGACCCGTGGCTCTACCCCTCATTCGATCCCTGTGTAACCCTACATTTCAGCAGGATAATGCACGACCGCATGTTGCAGGTCCTGTACAGGCCTTTGTGGATACAGAAAATGTTCCACTGCTGCCCTGGCCAGCTCATTCTCCAGATCTCTCACCAACTGAAAGCGTCTGGTCAATGGTGGCCGAGCAACTGGCTCGTCACAATACGCCAGTCACTCTCTTGATGAACTGTGGTTTCGTGTTGAAGCTGCATGGGCAGCTGTACCTGTACAGGCCATCCAAGCTCTGTTTGACTCAATGCCCAGGCGAATCAAGGCCGTTATTACGACCAGAGGTGGTTGTTCTGCGTACTGATTTCTCAGGATCTATGCACCCAAATTGCGTGAAAATGTAATCACATGTCAGTTCTAGTATAATATATTTGTCCAATGAATACCCGTTTATCATCTGCATTTCTTCTTGGTGTAGCAATTTTAATGGCCAGTAGTGTATTTTACTTGGCAGTGACACATCGAGCGGAAGTTACTTTCGTCCTTGAGTATTGCACGTGCGTGAACACGAGTACGGTAAGTGTGAGAAGAGCAGAAGTAGGCGCTCACTGGCGTTATGCCAAGACACGGCGCCACCGGAGACGCGTGTGTCGAACACGGAAGCCATCAGCGCCCCTCCCTATTGGCTGGGCTCGGGTCGGCCCGTCACGAGCCGGTGACAGGCGAGTCCCCCTGGTCCGGGGTGGCTGGGACCACCCCACACCGCCCCACCCCACATCACGCTACACCACGGCACACGCCTGGCGCAGCCCGGACCCGCTATCGATCGCTCTCGCCGTCGCTCCCTGCTGCAGACTAGCCTCACACTTCGCTCAGCCAATCACCTCGCACACGCACACACACACACACACACACACAACGCACACACACACACACACACTGTTAATGTGTAGCTATGAAACCTAAAGGGTATCTTGTCGTGGTTCATCATGGATATTAGCTGTGGGGTTTATGCCTATGTGTGTGTTGCTGCGGTGTGTGCGCATGTGTGTGTGTGTGTGTGTGTGTGTGTGTGTGTGTGTGTTCGTCGTCGTCGTGCCATACTGCAAAGCTGATGTGGTTCAAATGGCTCTGAGCACTATGGGACTTAACATCTTAGGTCATCAGTCCCCTAGAACTTAGAACTACTTAAGGGGCTCCGGAACGCCCTATACTTGCAATGTTAAAATAACGTTTATAAATTACATCTTTCCTCACAAAGTATTTGAGGTAGGAAGTTGAACTTTTTACAGATTATTTATTGGAATATGGGCTACAACGTAACACAGGGATTTTACAAAATTTTAGTTCAGTTATTAAACATGATTTTTTTTTCAATTGTAATGAAAATTCACAACATTTTTTTGCAATTTTTTATTTATATATTCAAAAATATACAGTTTTTTGGAAAAAGGCTGTGTTAAATTATGCAGAAGGTACTGTGTAACATTTACTGAAAGTTTGAAACAAATATGTTTGGAAGATCCTTAGAAAACATGTAATTAATATGAGAAAATAAAAGTTTTGGGAATCGAGCGACAAAGATTGGATTAACTTTTTAGTGCATTCCAGGTCCATAGGATGGATTATCTTCATCCTCTGCAAACTCCTACTCCAGCTTCCTCTTGTTCCTCCTCCTGTTTACTCTTGCTTGTATTTCTAGACTCTTTACAGCCCTGTCTGCAGCCCAAAGGCGTTCCTTGTCTAAAGTAAGCATCGCTCGTTGTTGTGTTCGTAGATTTTGCTACCATTTTCTTCAGTTGCAGTTACTGCAACACTGTTCCAAAAGGTGGTCATGTATGAACACTTATCACATTTCACTTGTATTTCACTAGCAAGTCCTACGTGCTTTATTATGGAGAGTTCCAGACCAACTTCACTACAATGAATACATCTTACACAGTTTGAAAAAATTCCTTTGAGAACCGACATATCAAATATTTTATTCACATCCGATTCGCCCATAAAACATTCATAGTTTTCACTCATTGAACCAAGCTTCTTCTGTGAAGTATTTTCTTTCCCACTTTGACTGCTATGGGCAGGTGTACTTGAGAGGTTAGGTTCACTCACTTGGTTATCGTCTTTATTGTTTACAGTAATAACACATACCTTTGGCTTTCCAACATTTCTCCTTTTCTTAAAAGCCTTCAGAGGATTTCTAATAACTTTACTTTTACTCATTATTATACTTCAACAAAACAGAGACTCAAGAAACAGAATTAATTACGAATATTTTCGAGATAACGACAGAGTAAATAAACATGAAACAATCGACAATCACACCAGCGATATATATTGAACCATCACAGGTTAGCCACAACACATACTTTATCTCACATCACTAAAATGTACCTGATGAACACGGGCGTTAATAATAACACCATTTGACAGCAGTTTAACAGCGCCACAGTGGGTCACGCCCATGTAGAACACATTTTTAAAAAATTTAAAAATAGTTGTAGTCTTCGGAATTGAATAAATTATATATTTATCAAAAGGTAATAGTCTGCAGATTCAGAAAACGCAAAAAAGTAAAAATTGAACTTTTCATGATTTTGAGCCTTTCCGGAGCCCCTTAAACCCAACTAACCTAAGGACATCACATACATCCATGCCCGAGGCAGGATTCGAATCTGCGACCGTAACGGTCGGGCTTTTCCAGACAGAAGCGCCTAGAACCGCTCAGCCACAGCGGCTGGCCAATTAAATTTCCAAACAGCTTCTTTATACGGTGTGCTACTCGCTTGTTATTGGTAGAACACGAGAAACTGCACGACTACATTCCACTTTAGAGTCGCAAATAATTTCTATTCTTCAACAAATTAATGAATTGCCTATTTCTGCAATTACAGTCACACTGTTCTCAGCTGCACGTTCATATAAGCATACTTGCTAATAAATTCTTAACCTGATAACGACTGCGGCAGACAACATGTCTGTACTCCGAGGCTGCCGAACCAGCTCTGATCTTACAGCCGAACCACTTCGCCCGCCATCCAAGTTGGGCGCGATCCGCAGATCTCCGAAGTGCTTCGTCTGCCTTTTCGTTTGGCAGTTGTTTATTATTGTGCTGGTTATTAATACTTGTGAAATGATGGAATTATAACACGCTGTTGAGAGATGCTCCAGTTTGAAATGCAAGCAAATACGCTGTTTAGCTTGTCTAATATTAATAACAGAAGATTATCATTTTGACGCGCAACTACCGAACGCAGCAGCCAATCGCGGATAAGGACCACAATTTAAACGGTCTTTCTCACAATACCGTCCCGAACAAACCATCTGTCATCGTCACCTCACATCACATTACGTCATCTTGCATTTCTGCCTTCTGAACTGCTCTAAGAAGAGCTTATTGTACCTAAATATGATCGCGGAAGTAACACTTCAGGCTGTCATTTAGCACTAAGTGGTCACTTAAAGCCAACCATTGATTTTAAGTGCACTCGTTGAGCACTGGATGACGACCGACTGTGAGGCATACGGTAGAACAGAGATATATGGCCATGATATTTTTCACATCCCAGTATCAAACCTTAGCAGACAAAAAGCACTGGAAAACGGACATATATTGCTTTACATTTTCATATAGAACAAAATAAGACGTCGTTCACGAAATCAGACCAAATTTCAAACTACGATTTCCAGAATGAAATTTTCAGTCTGCAGAGGAGTGTGCGCTGATATGAAACTACCTGGCAGATTAAAACTGTGTTTCGGACGGAGACCTGAACTCGGGATCTTTGCCTTCCGCGGGCAAGTGCTCTACTGACCGAGCTACTCAAGCACGAGTCACGACGGTCCTCACAGCTTCAATTCTGCCAGTACCTCGTCTCCTACCTTCCAAACTTAACAGAAGATATCCTGCGAAACTTGCGGAACTAGCACTCCTGGAAGAAAGGATATTGCGGAGACATGGCTTTGCCACAGCGTGGGGGATGTTTCCAGAATGAGATTTTCACTCTGCAGCGGAGTGTGCGCTGATATGGAACTTTCTCGCAGATTAAAACTGTGTGCCGGACCGGCACTCGAACTCGGGACCTTCGCCTTTCCGGGGGAAGTGCTCTACCAACTGGCGGAAGTGAAGCTGTGAGGACCGGTCGTGAGTGGTACTTGGGTAGCTCGGTTTGTGCTGGCACGGTAGCTTAGCGTGTTCGGTCAGAAGGTCAGCTGCCCTCTGTGATAAAGAAAAACTGAGTGAATGTATCGACGATGTACTTGAACGGGTGTTATTGGACGTCCGTCCCGAACCAATCCAACGAACAATATCGAACAAATTAAGATTTTAAAAAAAGTTGGTAGAGCACTTGCCGCGAAAGGTAAAGGTCCGGAGTTCGAGTCCTGGTCCGGCACACTGTTTTAATCTGCCAGGAAGTAACTACGACTTCTTTTAATTGTGTGATACTTGGCCATCTCAGTGTTGGCCAGACACGCAAGGGATAGGGGGAGAGCTGGCAAAACACTTTAAAAACAAAGAGGAAATCTTATTGAAAGAGTATCCAGTAATCTTAACATGTTTTTGTTGAACTTCTTGTTACAGAGATATTTTTTTGATAAAAAATAATAAATCACACAAGCCGGTCCTCATTGGTTAAATTGAAACAGAAAACTTGTGTCCATATTAGTTTTTGAATAACAACCAGTGTTTGCTCTACGGTTTTCCTTGTTATATTAAACTGCATAGAACCTTTTCTTACTGTGTAACTACCAATTTTTTACTTTATTAATATCAATTTCAACTCTTGTCTCTGTCAGTCTTTAGTAGAACCAGTCTCAAGAACGTACTTAATTGGCACCTGTAAAAAATGATTTTGTCAAAACCAAAAAATACATAAAGTTTTGCGAGGTCGCTAACTATCCGAAAGATGGTATGGCCATCTCTCCCAGTAGGTTGGGAGAGAAACAATGTGTCGGTATGAAGCTAGACTTATACAGTCCTGAAATATGAGTTTCCGTAATTATTCAGTCTAACTTACGAGAAAATGGAAAAGTATTGACATACTATATGATGTTAAGATATATTAAAAACTAAAATCATGAAAAATACTGACTTTTTGTTGAAATAAAGAGTCGAGGGAAGCATCAACATGTCACTCGCGACGAAGACTCGCTGTCAACCGACGGGCAGCCCTGTAAAGGCGGTAATTGAACCACAGCCGTTGGCCATATCCCCCGTATGGCTATCTGTCCCTGTTTTATCCTAATTCTGTTCAACATTTCGTAAATCCGAGCTCGATTGCGCAGACTCTATCTGTTCCTAATCTGTTGCTTCAAAAGAAAACTTCTTTGTAATAAAATTTATTCTAAAGTTACACAACAGGCACTTTGCACTGTTACATAACATTGCTTCAGATTCTAGGTCTATATTCCTGCTAGTCATTTTATTTATTTTTTAAAAAAAGCTCTCCTTCTTCTTTTTCTTCTTCTTCTCTGGCACTACAGACCTTGATGGGCTTTAGCCTGGTCTGATATCTGCCGCCATACATCTCTGTTCTCTGCTTTTCTCTTCCATCCTCGGATCTCCTTGTTGGAAAGGACAGCCAACGCATGGTCCAGCCACTTAGGTCTTGGTCGGCCCTTCCTTCTGGTCGAACATAATTGCCTTTCATTGTTCGATTGGTCACCCTGTCATCTACCATCCCACCCCATCTGTCCTAATCAGCACATTCTTTGAGATTTAATAAGTCCTACTGCATCTTTCGCTTGTATAAACTCGTGTATTTCATTTTTGTACCGTACTCACCAACCATCTGTGTCAATCACAGGTCCATAAATTTTTCAGGATTTTTCTCTCAAATGCTCTTAGGTTCTTCATACCTGCTTCTGTCACCGTCCATGTTTCTGACCTACACGTAACAACTGGTCGTACTGGTCGTACTGTTAACTTGCTTTTTCTTACAATTAGAGCATTCTTAAATACCTACAAGTTCGCATAATAGGCTCTGTTTCCTGCTTGTATCCTTTCTCTAATATACAGGTTGTTAGGGGTATAAGTGCAGATACTTTTATTGGTGACTGAGAACAGTGTACTGAACAACATTACATCAGTATATATTCATTTATAGACTAATGATTGTAGCTATTAGGAATAGTACGTTTTTAGATTGGTTAGTACCTCCAAGTACCTTAATGGTTATTTTCCCATGGGCAGCACGTTAGGTGTTCAAGTGTGGATGTGTGGACGCAAAACTGTTAGTCTATGCTGGTAAGCGTAGTCCAATTTATGGTACAGTTACGACCATGCAGAAAACATCAGGCAGTAAATTACTTGGCGCGTTTGCGGGCAGACTGTTAGACGCAGAGAAAAAACAACTAACACACTGAAGCGAGTACACATTAACTTACCAATACACTTATGCTCCGAAAAATCCTTATAGTCTCATGTTATAATCGCTGGTTAAACGGACACCCAGGTAATGAAAGCAGGTAGCAGTCTCAAAACAATCATTAGAAGCCTTCGCGTTATGTAGTGTTCTTATAGCCTTTGAATTGCAGTTCACTTATATCGTATATTTCTCTACCGCTGTTTGCGTGTCGTACCACAATTGCGGTATCATCAGCATATGCGCAATTATTGCGTTTGATTAGAGGATTCTGAAACTGACATTCAGGTTTAGCTAGGTAAAGTATTACGAGAATTATCGGTGATGTACGAGGGCTATGCCGAAAGTTTTTAACAGAATGTGTGGGAAAAAATTTATTTGCAAAAAAACGTTTACAACTTTTCAAAATACTCTCCATTAGCATGCATACATTTTTCCATTCTCCGAAACCACTTAGAAAATGTGTCAGTCCAAGCTTCTTTTGGGATGTTCACTCTAGTACCCTGCAATGGCCTCTTCTTCTGATGAAAACCACTGCCCTCGAATTTTTTCCTTAGTCTTAGGGAACAGAAAGAAGTCACAGGGGGCCAGGTCAGGTGAATAGGGGGGATGGGGTAACACTCGCACTTTTTCCTTCTACAGAAAGTCCATCGTTCTGGCAGCTCTGTGCGCAGATGCATTGTCGAGATGCAGCAGAAGGTGCCCACTCTTGGAGTTTGGATGCTGTGACTTCTATGTGGCGATGACTTTTGGAAGACAATCGTTCACGTACCATTCAGCATTGACTGTACGACGTGTGTCCAAGGTCACAGAGGTGAGATGTCCGATCTTTGTGAAAAAGGTTGCCACCATCTTTTTTCCAGAGCTCCGACTTCGTCGAACTTTTGTGGATGGTTGCTCCCCTGGAAAACACCACACAGAAGACTTGTCTCTTCGTTTCAGGGTCATAATGGTAGACCCACGTTTCACCACCTATGACGATATTGTAGGTGTCTTGGGATTTCCCTCCATTGAATTTTTCGTGCATGAAACGACACCAGTCCACTCTCGCCTCCTTTTGGCTTTCTGTCAGGGAATGTGGCACCCAACGGGCACATCTCTTAGTAAGGCCTAAGTGACTATGAACGATGGTCTGTGCTGCTGTTGATCCAATATTTAGGGTCCCTTCAATGTTGCAAAATGTAAGATGTGAATCTTCTTTTATCATTTTCCTCACAGCATCAATGTTTTCAGGAGTCACAGCTGTTGCTGGCCGACCGGGACTCCTCGAAAACTCGCGAAACCAATTGGTTGCTTAGGCTGCCTTTAACAACACAACACAAACGGCTGCAATTGGAATGGTGCCGTGACGGGGGAGCATGGATTGTCGTGAATGGCGTCGCATTGTGTTCAGCGATGAATCGCGGTTCTGCACCGCCCTGGATGACCATCGTCGCCAAGTATGGTAGCGACCTGGGGAGAGGTCACCTTCTTCCAATGTTTCAGAGAGGCGCAAAATGGTGATACTCCTGGCGTCGTGGTGAGTAGAGCCATCGGTGGCTGACGGAACTCTGATGGCACAGTGGTACCTCACGGGCGTCCTGCATTTTCTTGCTGCCTCTCGTGTGACAGTGTGGTATTGCCATTTTTCAACAGGACAATGCTCGTTCACACATGACGTAGCGCCTCTATGAACTGAATGTACGATGTTGAGGTACTGCCGGGGCTAGCGAGATTCCCAGATTTGTCCCTGACAGAAAATGTGTGGCACCAGCTAGGCTGGCTGGCTCTGAGCACTATGGGACTTAACATCTATGGTCATCAGTCCCCTAGAACTTAGAACTACTTAAACCTAACTAACCTAAGGACATCACACAACACCCAGCCATCACGAGGCAGAGAAAATCCCTGACCCCGCCGGGAATCGAACCCGGGAACCCGGGCGTGGGAAGCGAGAACGCTACCGCACGACCACGAGACACCAGCTAGGAAGTCAACTCAGTACCAGTGTCATTATCCAGGATGTAAAGGACGAGTTACATCAGTTGTGGGCCATCTTGCCTCAGGAGAAGATTTCGAGTAAGATTTAGACCGTAAATTCATGGTTTTGTCGAATGGAGTAGATTGGTTCCTATCTGTTGTTGGTAATGATTGCTAGATCATCTGAAAAAATGAATCCAGATGAGTTTTAGTCTCATATAACGTAGCAGTACTTATTTCACTACGTCTACACAGATTTGAATTACCTTCTCCAACACAGACGTTTGTTTAGGGAAGTGTTAGTATTTTGTTTACGAATTTTTGGCTCGGTTTATTAATTTCTACTTATTCTGGATTGGATCTTTGAATTAAAACTTTACTTCACTTTCACATGTGATGATCGGAGTCAGTTATTTTATTTTTGCTTTTGATCTGTTATTTCTTTTTCATTATCCTTGGAAGTTGTCTGTGATCTATTTGTAATTCTCCTAAATAACTGTTTAGATACCTAAAAACTCGTTTCGTTTACGAAAGTGCCAAAACAACTGTTAGACAATTGTTAATTGAAAGTTAATCTCCATCACCTCAACTATTTGTTTGTTAATGTGATCTAAGAATATTGCAACATGGCTTTTGAATGTCTTTTCATCTCCTAACTACACATTGAAGTCTCCCCGAAAATATTTGTATGATGATGTAGAAATTTGGCGAAGAATTCTTGTGATAATCCTCAAAAGTACTCTACGTTTTTAAGATCTTTTGATTGTAGCGTATTGGACTTCAATTAGTGACTTGGCTATATTGTCTGATTTCTTTGGTAAAAATGCTGACAGTCTTTCGCAAAGCTTTCTGAAGTTCAGTACTAAATTGCTGTGGTAGCAAACACTGTGTCAAAGTACAGTGGTTTCTAGCCAGTTTAAGTTTTAAGATTATGTAGTTTTATCAGAATATCTTGTTTTTGATTTGCTGGAGTCTGGATGTTGTAAGATGTCATGGTCTCCTGACCTACATTGCTTACGCATTCCACCCTCACAATCATATTCCGCACATCAAGATGCTTCATTCGAACTCAAACTCGATAAGATAAAGTCAATGTTGTATGAATTCATGTAAATGATATGCAAATAACAAGTAAATCGCAAATGCGCAACGTGGTTGAAATACTGGAGGCTGGCGTACACACACACATTCAAGACACGACGGTCAAAAAAGCTTTTAGTTCAGGGGAGGCACACTGCACGCCAGGAGGCCGGTCCCTTCAGAGGACGAGTCAACCCATCTACATCAGCCGGCGACCGCCCGTAGAGCAGACAGCGTTTGCTCAAGTGAAAGGGAGAACAGCCCCGTGTTCGGCTTAAAAGCAAATTCCGCTACATTGTGTGGGAGCGCCCAGCCTACGCATACTTTACAAACATAGCATGTTGTTTCAGAGGTTTCCACTGGGAGACAACAAACGTCAAACGCCCGTGCTACAGATTTCCGGATTGGTCGCCTTAAACAAAACGTCATTCTCCCATTTTAGAAGAGCAATGCTGATTGGCAGACGATATTCCTGACACCTTTAGCTGAAGGAGTAATGGAAGACACCAAAAGATATACCCCTTCACGTCTGGCGTGGAGAGGGGCCGTTCCATTGTCGCTCTTGGAGCGAGAACACGTAACGAGAGCATGTGCGCTCGTACGTGTACTCAAAGAGCGAGGAACAAGTCTCTCCTCAGTACTTCACTGGGAGAGCACCTCTGTCGAGAGTGAATCGGAGTGCGACTCTATATTGAGTCCTTGCGATTAAGCGTTGTTCACTGTGTTGGCCGCCACACGTATTGTGCGTTGTGAACGGACAGAGTTATAGTTAAACGCCTACGGGCGAATTTTTGAGTGGCATTGCGGTGGACTGGACTGGTTATCTGACCGGTGTACCACGCCAATAGTTAGACTAGGGGCGAACAGGAGTCCTTGACTTCATCAAGGCATAGGGAGAGTTTGATTGGTGAAGGTCAATCCAGATTGAACGAGAGTTATCTTGTCTGTCTGCAGCGAGTGGTGCAGACAGCAGTCATCACAGCTTACGGTATTGTGAGCTACAGCTCTTGTGAGCCCCATATTTCCTCCACAACAGTACACTTCACTGCATTTTGCACACGACAACCTTGACCATACCTAGGAACATTCTAACAGATAATTATTCAAGTTGAGTAGGCATGGTTCTCAGCCATTCTGCCAAGTCAATAATAATCTTAAACTTTGTATAGAAATTTCATTAGCGAATCCTATCCTTAAGAGGTAACTTCACATTCCGGAAAGAACCTGGAAATAACTTGTTCAGTGGATAACTAAAAGTGCCATTGTGATTTCTCAGAATTTTTGCAAAAAAAATAGTAATTTTCGTTAGTTTCATGTTTTTCTTACACTAACTAGCACTGCTCCAGTACCCAAGTATCCCACTACTTACGTAAGAAATTTTGTGAATTTTTGTGTCATTTCCTTACAGCGGATGACTCCAGAAGATATTCATTGCTTAAAGTTTTTCAGGCATTTCTCTTTAGAACGTTAGGAGCGTCTGTCTGACTTCTGTAGTAGTGTGGGGGTGGAAATTCCATCTTGCAGGAGCCACAGGGTAAAGGGTAAATCTCAGATTAATCCATTACGCAGAATGACAGAATAGCACCCACACGTCGCTCACAATGTCAAACATGACTTTTTACAATTTTGCGAGAGTGATTGTGTTTAAGGAACCAACGAATGTTTGCAAGTCGACTGGTGAGATTGGAAAAGCTCTGATATTTCGCCGTGTGAAGCTCTTGATCCCCAACAACTAATAACCGAGGCACACTAGTTCATCATTCATGGGTTGAGGCAACCGCTTTATTGTCAGACGTATCTGTCCCACTAGTAAACTGCAAGTGGTGGGGAAATCGATTATAGTCGATCCGATTCTCACACCTGAAGAATAAACTGCATCACGTTGTTGTCGAGCTTTTGTTTTACGCCTTCTCTATAAGCCGGCTCCCCCACTGAGTCCTCACTTGGAACCGGCAACCAAAAACAATTAGGTTTTCCCATTCAGGCAGTAGCTACTGCAGGTATAATGCATTGATGTAAGTTGGAGCTTGTAATAAATCCATGGTCAAAAGTAAATCACGTCACATCAAAGTTCCTTTTGACGTGTCTTGCCAGACAGGTTGGAGTTGTGGCATTTCACTTTTAATCTTCAATTTCTCCACATTTAATAAAGATGACTATTTCACACGCCATGCTCGATAATTCCTTTGTAAGCCAGGCTATGGGACAGCTGACAATTCTTGTACTGTTGCATGTACTGTTCTCACTGTAATACCTACCGTACAATTGCATATCACGTGCAAGTGATGCAAGTTTTACTAATGATACTGGCCATTTTCCTTCTTTATTAACGTCATCTTACGAGATTATGCTGTGGGGAAGGCTAACCAAAGACTGCGTTTTATTGGTAGGACACTTAGAAAATGTGACAGACCTACTAAGGAGACTGCCTACACTACGCTTGTCCGTCCTCTTTTAGAATACTACTGCGCGGTGTGGGATCCTTACCAGACAGGACTGACGGAGTACATCGACAAAGTTCAGAGAAAGGCAGCACGTTTTGCATTATCGCGAAATACGGGGGAGAGTGTCACAGAAATGATACAGGATCTGGGCTGGACATCATTAAAAGAAAGGCGTTTTTCTTTGCGACGGAATCTTCTCACGAAATTCCAATCACCAACTTTCTCCTCCGAATTCGAAAATATTTTGTTGACACCGACCTTCATAGGGAGGAATGATCACCACGATAAAACAAGGGAAATCAGAGCTGTTACGGAAAGATATAGGTGTTCGTTCTTTCCGCGCGCTATACGAGATTGGAATAATAGAGAATTGTGAAGGTGATTCGATGATCCATCTGCCAGGCACTTGTGATTTGGTTCAAATGGCTCTGAGCACTATGGGACTTAACATCTGAGGCCATCAGTCCCCTAGAACGTAGAACTACTTAAACCTAACTAACCTAAGGACATCACACCCATCCATGCCCGAGGCAGGATTCGAACCTGCGACCGTAGCGGTCGCGCGGCCTCATACTGAAGCGCCTAGAACCGCTCGGCCACAAAGGCCGGTTAAATGTAATTTGCAGAGTATCCATGTAGATGTAGATGTAGATTATGGTTTACAACCTGGCTCGCTGAAGATGAAGTTTTTAACTGCATACTGTCATAGCCTTCTTGGTCCGCGGTACGAATGTCCATGATTACACTTAACGATGCTGTTTTCAATGCTTGTTCACCGCTTGTTTACGATTTGAACGATCTTAAGATCATAGTAGAAAACCGAAACTAGTTATTGTGGTGTAATTGTGTACTGAAAATTGCTTTCAATGCATAAAAAGTTTTTTACAATAATAAGTTAGTAAATTAAATGTTGATTCGATATGAAATCATGTGACCCTTATTTACACTGTTCTTGGTTTTCTTGAATCTTTTTGCACGAAAAGCGGTTGCCGAAATCTTTTCCAGTCGCTGTACTTACGAGGATCTCTGTCGGCTAACAATTTTGCTGCCTACCGTACTAAGGAGAATCAACGAAGCACACCGAAAGTGTTGGGAGAGCGTGCGAGGCCCTGCGCGACGTGCGTTTGCTGTTCCACTCGTCAGATTGT
The DNA here is from genome assembly GCF_021461395.2 of Schistocerca americana. Lineage (NCBI taxonomy): Eukaryota > Metazoa > Arthropoda > Insecta > Orthoptera > Acrididae > Schistocerca > Schistocerca americana. The sequence goes on along the minus strand of NC_060122.1, from coordinate 786,177,226 downwards.
GTACACGGAGGGAGTACTTACGCAACGAGGTGGCGACGATTCTGCACTTAGCTAGGAACGCTATCCTTGTCTGCCTGCCACAAAAAAACTAACTCGCCAGCTCAGACACGGTCTGCACTTCACGTTCCGGTCAATTAGTTGGTTTCATCTGCCATGGATCATTTGCACGTTTAATCGTAATGATACGAAACGAGTCATTTTGCATTCAGATCAAACATCCATAACGATGTGTTTTTATATACAGATGTGACTTATCAATTCCTACACATAAATTTCTACATACTACATAAATAACAGTTCTTCCTCGGAATAGGAGTTGTCACGGTGAAACTATTCAGTGTGTTTCCTCCAGTCTAACTTTGCCATCTGCAAGTCATTTAATATCATTGGGTAAGAGGTCAATAATTTTGGTGGCAAAATTGCGCAGAGCTCTTTAAAGAGCTAAAGACGAGCTTAATGTAGAATAGTGAGTGTTTTTTTCTTCTGGTATAGTACTGAACTGTATTATGTTATTTACAGCGAACCTCATGAGAGAATAAATATACTGTGAAACAGTAGTGAAAATGTCTGACTCCTTACACAAATATGTACAAGATAATTGCGGGTGAGCACCACATATGGTTGTTGAAGCTCAGTTTTGGGCAATAAGATTTCTTTTTTGAAGGTGAGTTACTCCAGTACATTATTCCATACGACATTACTGAACGAAAATTCGCAGAATATTTTCACTTACTAATTTCTCTCCCGTGAAGATTCTGAGTGATTCGAAGTGCACCTGCGCCTGAACTGAACTGTTTTAAGAGTTCAGAAATGTGTTTCTTCCAGTTTAAATCATCAGTTTTTGAATTTTCGTCCTGGTTATTATTTCTTCACCATGGGCTACATCTGTCATTGGTGCAATACCTCTAGTTGTGTTTTTTGAAACTGAAAGTAAGACCAATTGCGGAAAACCACTTAATAATTATTTTAAGAATATTTTTTACCATTTGTACTGTTGCTGTCTGTTTGTTTATGTCAATAACAACATCAGTCATCTGCAAAAGTAGCTACTTCTGGTGGACAAACATTTTGCCTGTAGATGAGCTACTCCTCCAGTTGTGCGAAAATCTTCGAATAAAACTGAAGAAAGTCTACAGCTTACACCAAGCTATCGAACGGTCTCATATCATGGATATTTTAAATGGGCCGACGAAACTCGTCCGTTTCCAAAGGTTCTTGTACCTGAGTGCATTCTAGAGGAACTTGATTAGGAACGACTACCACGGAGTGTTAACATCCCGTTTTGCCTGATGACGGTAGCGACGTGTCTTTGGCACAGACTCTACAAGACAACAAAGCTTAACGATGGCACATAACCAACACGGCGATGTTAAAAGCGCTCACGTACCCCTCGATGGTGTCGCACATATTGTCATGGCTTACGACAACAGCCACCCCTGTTGACTTGGGAGAAATCGAGAGGCGAAACTAGAAGAGCCAGCGGATAAGGCTACGGAAATAGCGAAAGCGCAGACGTTCTCACACCTAGAATTCGATGGTCTGATCGATGGACGGTCGCCGCCGAAGGCAGCTGCCACCTCTGAGGTTTCCGCTGACGCTGCTACATAAACAAAGAGAGCTTCATCACAGATTAAAGAGAAGTCAAAACCTTGCCGACATACAAAACCTGAACGAAACGAAAACGGGCGTGCGGAAAGAAACGTTCAGAGATTGAAAGTAAAATTTTGTCAACCTATCTGAATAAAAACACCAAGAGATTCTGGCGCTACGTAGAATCAGTAAGCGGTTCGAACTCCTCTGATCATTTACTCAAAAAAATGGCTCTGAGTACTATGGGACTTATCTTCTGAGGTCATCAGTCCCCTAGAACTTAGACCTACTTAAACCTAATTAACCTAAGCACATCACACACATCCATGCCCGAGGCAGGATTCGAACCTGCGACCGTAGCGTCATCTACTCAGCTACCATACTGGTACCGAAAAGTATGACAACAGAGAGAAGGCCGAAATACTGAATTCGGCCTCCCGATATTATTTCACCGTGGAAGATCGCAATACTATCCCTCCTATCAGTCATGGTAAGAACGTCGAAATGGCAGATATTGAAATAAACGATAGCGAAATAGAAAAGCAACTACAACCACTCAGTGTTGAAAGGCATCAGGACCAGATGAAACACCTGTAAGGTTCTAGAAATATTATGCGAAAGAACTTGCTCCTCTTCTAGCAGAAGCTTATCGTAGACCGCTGGAGCGACAGAGGGTACCTAAAAGACTTAACATGAAGGCCCAACGGTACCAACCGGCCGCTGTGTCATCCTCAGGGCACAGGCGTCAGTGGATGTGGATATGGAGGGACATGTGGTCAGCACATCGTACTCCAGGCCGTACGTCAGTTTACAAGACCAACGAAGGGTACCTAGCTGCTGGAAAAAAGAGCTGGTCATTCCCGTTTTCAAGAAGGGTCGTAAGATAGATGAGCATAATTATAGGCGTATATCTTCATCTACATACATACTCCGCAATACACCATACGGTGGCGTCAGTCTGTTGTGGAGCTATAGAACATGTTTTATGCTCAAGAATTATGAAATACCGGCCGGAGTGGCCGTGCGGTTCTAGGCGCTGCAGTCTGGAGCCGCGCGACCGCTACGGTCGCAGGTTCGTATCCTGCCTCGGGCATGGATGTATGTGGTGTCCTTAGGTTAGTTAGGTTTAATTAGTTCTAAGTTCTAGGCGACTGATGACCTCAGAAGTTAAGTCGCATAGTGCTCAGAGTCATTTGAACCAATTATGAAATTTTTGTAAAAGGAAAATCTCCTCTATAAGATTCAACATTAATTCTGCTAACAGGGATCTTGTGAAGTTCAGCTCGATCTGTTCCTCCGTGAGACTCATAGCGCTGTAGGCTTCAGGACAGCCTCCCGCACGATCGTTTAGTGAAAAAATTTACGAGCTTACCGAGTATGGGACCAGAATTGCGGCTAGACTCAAGACTTCCTTGCAAATAGTACGCAATATGTCACTCTTAACGGAGCGAGATCGACAAATGTAAAGGTAATTTCAGGAGTACCCCAAGGCCGTCTGATAGAAACGTTACTGTTTACAATTTACAAAAATGATCTAGTAGAAAGCGTCGGAAGCTCTATAAGTCTGTTCGCAGATGATGAGGATGTCTATAACGAAATAGCAACGCCATAAAACTGTATCGATTTGCAGAATGACCTATAGAGGATTGATGAATGATGCAGGCTGTGCAAGTTGACCCTGAACGTAAATAAGTGTAACATACTGCTCATACATAAGAAAAGTAACAAACTACTTTACGACTGCACTATCGATGACAAATTGCTGGTAACAGTATCTACCGTCAAATATCAAGGAGTAACCATCCAGAATATCCTTTTGTGGAATGGCCACATAAAACAGAGTAGGAATAGCAGAGGCCAGTTTGGAATTCATAGCAACAATCTTGAGGGAATGTAACTCATCCTCGAAGTAAGTGGCTTACAAGGCGCTTCTTCTGCCGATTCTTGAGTATTGTTCATCAGTTTGGGATTCTTACCATGTGGGACTGATAGAAGTAATAGAGAAGAACCAACGAAGAGCGGCGTATTTCGTCACTATTTCGGTTTGTGTGTGTGTGTGTGTGTGTGTGTGTGCGTGTGTGTGTTTGTGTGTGTTTGGAGCTTACGCCTGGTTCATTTCGTCGGCGCGAGAGCGTTATAGAGGTGCTCAACAAACTCCAGTGGCAGACGTTACAAAAGAGGCGTTGTGCATCACGGAGAGGTTTACTGTTGGAATTTCGAGTGAGCTCTTTCCAGAAAATTCGGACAATATATTGCTTCTTCCTATATACACGGCAGGAAATGACCTCAAGGAGAAAATTAAATTAGAACTCAGACAGAACTTTACCGACAGTCGTTCTTCCCACACGGCACTCGTGAGTGGAACAGGAAACGAAGGATCAGTTAGTACACTACTGGCCATTAAAATTGCTACACCACGAAGATGAGGTGCTACAGACGCGAAATTTATCCGACAGGAAGAAGATGCTGTGATATGCAAATGATTAGCTTTTCACAGCATTCACACAATTTTGGCGCCGGTGGCGACACCTACAACGCGCTGACATGAGGAAAGTTTCCAACCGATTTCTCGTACACAAACACCAGTTAACCGGCGTTGCCTGGTGAAACGTTGTTGTGATGCCTCGTGTAAGGAGGAGAAATGCGTACCATCACGTTTCCGACTTTGATAAAGGTCGGACTGTAGCCTATCGCGTTTGCGGTTTATTTATCGCAGCATTGCTGCTCGCGTTGGTCGAGATCCAATGACAGTTAGCAGAATATGGAATCCATGGGTTCAGGAGGGTAATACGGAAAGACGTGCTGGATCTCGACGGCCTCGTATCGCTAGCAGACGAGATGACAGGCATCTTATCCGCATGGCTGTAACGGATCGTGCAGCGACGTCTCGATCCCTGAGTCAACAGATGGTGACGTTTAAAACTCAACAACCATCTGCACGAACAGTTCGACGACGCTTCCAAAAGCATGGACTATCAACTCGGAGACCGTGGCTGCTGTTGCCCTTGACGCTGCATCACAGACAGGAGCGCCTACGATGGTGTACACGACTACGAATGTGGGTGCACGAATGGCAAAACGTCATTTTTTCGGATCAGTCCAGGTTTGTTTACAGCATCCTGATGGTCGCATCCGTGTTTGGCGTCATCGCGGTGAACGCACATTGGAAGCGTGTATTCGTCATCGCCATACTGGCGTATCACCCGGCGTGATGGTATGGGGTGCCATTGGTTACACGACTCGGTCACCTCTTGTTCGCATTGACGGCACTTTGAACAGTGGACGCTACATTTCAGATGTGTTACGACCCGTGGCTCTACCCCTCATTCGAGCCCTGCGAAACCCTACATTTCAGCAGGATAATGCACGACCGCATGTTGCAGGTCCTGTACGGGCCTTTCTGGATGCAGAAAATGTTCGACTGCTGCCCTGGCCAGCCCATTCTCCAGATCTCTCAGCAATTGAAAACGTCTGGTCAATGGTGGCCGAGCAACTGGCTCGTCACAATACGCCAGTCACTATTCTTGATGAACTGTGGTATGGTGTTGAAGCTGCATGGGCAGCTGTACCTGTACAGGCCATCCAAGCTCTGTTTGACTCAATGCCCATGCTTATCAACGCCGTTATTACGGCCAGAGGTGGTTGTTCTGGGTACTGGTTTCGTAGGATCTATGCACCCAAATTGTGTGAAAATGTAATCACATGTCAGTTCTAGTATAATATATTTGTCCAATGAATACCGGTTTATCATCTGCATTTTTTCTTGGTGTAGCAATTTTAATGGTCAGTAGTGTAGTACGAAAAGTGCCCTCCGCCACACACTGCTAGCTGGTTTGCGGAGTATGATGTGGATGTAGATGTAGGCCTACCGTACGCACGTGGTTGCTAATTTCTGTTGGTGCGAATTCATAGCAGCGCAGCGTTATAGGCTTGGAAACGTTGACAAAAGGCATACAAGCTGGAAACCTAATGTGCGCCGTACAGGTGACAGCTGTTAATATTATTTACAGTGGAGACGGACAAGGGACCAGCGAAGGTGACAAGTGCGCTTCGTGCAGTTCTGTGTTGCATTCGGAACGCCGTGAAACTGGATTGCTGGCCTCACCCCGCCGCTGGGGAAGGTGGAAAATCGTTACCCTAGCCCACAAAACGTCACGTGATTTCGAGCAGTGTGTATGTTTCCGGCGCAAGGGTAGATGTGCGGAATCAACGGTCGTTTCCCCACCAGCCTTATATAGAACTTTGCACTTCGCGTTTCGTGTCTTCTCAGTCAGCAATGGTAGCACTAAACTTCCGTGGGGCTTGAAATTAGCGCAGCCTCTCTACACCGCCTACACACTTTTCGTTTAGCTGTTTGAATCAGTGATAGTAAATAGATACTTACTGAGCTTTAGTGTTAGTTCCGTAGCATTTATTTACAAAAAATTCCTCAATACAGATGAGTCTCCATAGGACACATTATCACCTCCACATTCAGCGTTAACTTCTAACAATGTCCTTAGTAGGCCTGAGATTAGTCCACATAAGCACCCACGTGTATGTCGAGTGTTATTCAAACCGTTGCGATAGAATTAAGAAAGAATGAATCTGGTTGAACTTGCAAGCCGGCTGCGACGTTCCGTAAACGAAGGATTGAACAATAGGTCCCTGAGTCATTGGTCAGTGTTGTGTACATATTTCCGCGTAGTCAGCGCGTTCACAACTTTCCCAATAGAGCGCGCCCCGCTAAGCACAACAGCGCAGGCGCAGCATTCGTCCGTCTCCGCACTACGAGATGGCGCTGTCTTAGAGACGGACCAAATTCTGCTTCCGCCGATCCGCGTATTAATATGTAACGCAGCCAATGAGATTGCTGCTAACGTAGGACCTTTTCGCCTCGCGGATCACACTCGCGCAGTGATACCTGAACGCTCGAGGTATTATAACGAGTGTATAGACCTCCGATTAGTGAGTCTGCATTTGTCTACACCAGTCTGCATTAGTCGGTAGGCAAGTTTCAGTCTGCGCCCAGTAAGATTATCATATTCCTGTACATAGCCATGAAGAGAAATGTATAGACACTTTGTCAAGTATCAGAGATATGTGAGAATAAGATTAACGTACCAAGACCAAAGGAACTTCAGATTGTCAATTGTAAATAGCATCCAGAATCAAGTTAAGTAAGGTTTATGATTATTATTATTTTAATAAATGTGTGTGAAAATTAATCAAGTTCTGTTTAAAGTTGGTCACCGTCAATCTGCTACTCTAAGCGTGCAAGTGGCATTTCTATCGTCTGACCTAACGGCAGAAGATAAACACGCCACGATAAGACCACGAGACATATTGCTGACACTCGCCTACTTCGTTAGAGCGACAAGTCAAATAATCGGATGGTGTGTGTACCGAAGGTCTTACACTACGCACACCAAAGTCAGTGAGAAACAATGACAGACGCATCAGGAGCCCCTCGCATCCCATGTCAAAACACACTACACGAGAAAACCTTGACCAACATCCGTAATAATACCCTGCTGGGAAGTTGGATTCATCGGATCACGTGGTTTGTGACGTACAGTACCCTGTAATTCGTGGACACCAACGCGGCCCACCGTTCGTCAGTCCAGGCGATCTTTTTCATTCATCGAGCATACAGTGCCTGTTTTCCTGTGGCTGCATTAATCTCTGAGAGGTGGCGGCCTTTATACCCATAGTGAAGAAATGGTATGGAATGATACGACTCCCAAGTGCTTTTTGTTGTCCAGGATTGCAGCCCAGGCCACGAAGACCAAAAAAAGGTCGAATAGGGGAAAATTCGTTTAGCCGCAAATTTTTGCTCTGGGGTAGTAGGGCCGTTCCATGAACAAGGGTGGTAGTGGGGTTGCGTTTAGAGGTCACTTTTTATATTTCTCTTGAATAGTTCGAAAATCGCGGTTTCTAGTGAAACTATTTCCCAGCTCAAAATTACACTATATTACATTTTCTATAAATAAGATCCTATTCGTTTTTTCCCTCTGGGGTTTATAATTTCCGTGTAACAGGGGGCGGCAAAACCGTATCTGGTTAAAAATAGTGTTTTAATGGCACAAAATTAATGTTTACTTTGAAATAAGGTAGGTTAAGAATAAATCTTAAATGACTGTACCACATCAAAGTGCTGTAGAGTCGAATCCAGTTGTAAATTATGTTCTGGTGTGTAATAGGGCAGCACAGGAGGGGAGGGAGTGGATGTTAGAGGTGTCAAAGTAAGCACTTATCATAATAACAGACAACATCATAAATACACACATCAAAAAAAGTTTTGCATCCCCCCGGTTCCCAGAACTCATGAAAATAGACGTTGACCGTGGATATTGCATCACAGGCATAGTCCCTTTGCCTGTTCAGAGATACCACTAAACCCTCCCAAAGATCTAAACAACCATGCATGAGAAGTGCGTATTAGACGGAGGGGTCCGACAGCCGATCAGCTCCAGGAAGGAGGTACACGGCTCATGTTGTCTATACTTCAACCATGCCTAGACGGCCAATACCGCGGTTCGATCGCGTCCGCATTGTTCAAATGGTTCAAATGGCTCTGAGCACTATGGGACTTAACTTCTGAGGTCATCAGTCCCCTGGAACTTAGAACTACTTAAACCTAACTAACCTAAAGACATCACACACATCCATGCCCGAGGCAGGATTCGAACCTGCGACCGTAGCGATCACACGGTTCCAGACTAGCGCTAGAGCCGCTCGGCCACCCCGGCCAGCCGTCCGTATAGTTACTTTGTGCCAGGATGGGCTCTCCCCCAAGGGAAGTGAACCAAAGCGATGTTGTTTGGACATGGAGGAGATACAGAGAGACAGGAACTGTCGGTGGCATGCCTCGCTCAGGCCGCCCAAGAGCTACTACAGCAGTGGATCACGGCTACCAACGGATTATGACTCGGAGGAACCCTGAAAGCAACGCCACCGTGTTGAATAATGCTGTTCGTGTAGCCACAGGACGTCGTGTTACGACTCCAACTGTGCGCATTAGGCTGCATGATGCGCAACTTCACTCCCAACGTCCATGGCGAGGTCCATCTTTGCAACCACGACACCATGCAACGCGGTACAGATGGGCCCAACAACATGCCGAATGGACTGCTCAGGATTGGCATCACGTTCTCTTCACTGATCAGTGTCGCATATGCTTTCAACCACACAATCGTCAGAGACCTGTTTGGAGGCAATCCTGTCAGGCTGAACGCCTTAGACACACTGTCCAGGTAATGCTGATGTTTTTGGGTGGCATTATGTGGGGTCGATGTACACCACTGACGGTCATGGAAGGCGCCGTAACGGCTGTACGATACTTGAATGCAATCCTCCGACCGAGAGTCCAACCATATCACCAGTATATTGGCGAAGCATTCGTCTTCATGGACGATAATTCGCGCCCCCATCGTTCACATCTTGTGAATGACTTGCTTCAGGGCAACGACATAGCTCGATTAGAGTGGGCAGCCTGTTCTCCAGACATGAATCCTATGGAACATGCCTGGGATAGACTGAAAAGGGCTATTTATGGACGACGTGACCCACCAACCACTTTGAGGGATCTACGCCCAATCGCCGTTGAGGAGTGGGACAATCTGGACCAACAGTGCCTTGACGAACTTGTGGATAGTATTCCACGACGAATACAAGCATGCATCAGTGCAAGACGACGTTCTGCTGGGTATTAGAGGTACCGGTGTGTCCAGCAGTCTGGACCACCACTTCTGAAGGTCTCGCTGTATAGTGGTACAACATGCAATGTGTGGATTTCATGAGCAATAAAAAGAGCGGAAAAGATGTTTATGTTGATCTCTATTCCAATTTTCTTTTCAGGTTAAGGAACTCTCGGAACCGAGGTGATGCAAAACTTTTTTTAATGTTTGTATATGGTTCTCAGACGTGAAATATGTGTTCATAATCTCTAGCTATCAACGAGGTAAGCTGCAACTACACACATATAAGAAAGCATTTTTCATGAATTAGATGTAGCTTACGTCATTGAATCAGTGAAATTCGATTTCTTTTTACATTTATCTCACTATCGTTCATGGCTCTTGATAATTTCTAATGCTTGGAAACCAAAAATACATTAATTATTTCATTAATTAAGTATAAGCATAATTAAGCACAAACATTAATCTTAAAGCTGCATTTCTCTACGCTAGGGGCGCTGGTGTCGTTCCAAATATCAGGCGGTAACCATATTCACAGCATTGAGTGACGCGACTGTAGCATATGGTCAGTCCACATGTTCTTGTGTAGAAGTATTTGGACCTGGGGAATAACACAATGTCTGGTCTACAAGTGCCGACAGAAGTCCACAAATTGTTCTGTTAATAGCTATCGCCAACAATGCCACGCGTTCATTTCATCTTGCTGGCCGCGGTGGCCGTGCGGTTCTAGGCGCTTCAGTCCGGAACCGCAGGACTGCTACGGTCGCAGGTTCAAATCCCGCCTCGGGCATGGATGTGTGTGATATCCTTATGTTAGCTAGATTTAAGTAGTTCTAAGTTCTAGGGGACTGATGACCTAAGATGTTAAGTCCCATTGTGCTCAGAGCCATTTGAATCATTCATTTCATCTTCCATAGTTCTGACGATTTTTGTTTCAGCAGGAGGCGGGACTTAAGGAGAAAATTGCATTTAATATCACCGCCTAGAACCCAAAAAGTATATGCTGCCAAGAATGTAAATATCGGCTATAAAAAAGTAAATTTTAATCTGGTTACGTCAGCAAGGGACGAAATGTAAATATCTTAAGGGTGTAACCGGTAGCGACACTGATAAGGAATGTTTGTATTACAGCACTGAGAAAGCCCAACAGTGAACGTGAAATAACTGGCTACCTCCACATAGCATATCTGTGGCTAATGTTCCGAGAGTATAGATTTACAGCTTAAATAACTCCTAAATGGATTTTGACTCAGGCGCTAAGGCGCAATAACACGCGGAAAAAACAGCATTTCGGAACGTTATTCAACTACCATCACTTGACAAAGTGAAAGCGATGCGGAATGTCCTCATTTCTTCTGCAGTCACTTCTGTCATGCTGGAACGGTCTCTTCCGCGACAGAGAATCACTTCTCACGCAAAAACTAAATGAAACTGAGCTTTTAAAGGACACAGAAATTATAAAAATGAGCTATAATACCTGTCATTAAGATCACTGCATAAGCGACTGGCCCAGTTTCTGAGCACTTTGCCTCTTTATGTTGAGGGGTAGAAGAAATGGCTGAACAATGTTTCACAATCAATCCAGCTCCTACGTCTGTCGGCAGAAAACCGGGCACAGCAAACAATTGTTGCATCTACATACACACACATCGGCAGAAGTATTGATACAGAGGAATCCTTTGTATCTTGTTTACTGCACCTCGATGCACAATGATAGTATGTTCTCAATAAACTTACAACATAACAATTCCAATTCTTTATTATCTGACAAGATGAACTGAGTCCCAACTGGAGTGACAGCATTGTATGGCTTACGCATTATAAAGAGGAAGGCAGGAACAGGAAACAGGTACGCTCCGGTATTATAAGAACTGAAATGTTGCCAACTGCTACTCTAGTAATGACGTGACTGCCAGATTGTTATCAAAATACAAATGGGCGTTTTTTTCTTTTCTTTCTCTGCTAACCACGATGTTTCGCTAACAATGACCGTGCGACTGTTTTCTGTAGCGACGAGTAGCCGTCCCACGCCCGATAATTTAAACAAGCGAACACCCATATATTAAAGTACCTTTAGAGTGTAGTCTAAGTAATTGGCGCTCCTCTTGAAGGAAAGTTACTTTTTCACGTTTCTCAATGTTTATGACGGAATATCACCTGAACCGTGTGTCGTACAGTGATACAATCTCTCATGTACATTCACTGGTGTACAATGGATGCTGTCTGAAAAATGTGATACGAGTAGAACTTGAAGCAAAGCAGTAATAAATTAAAACGTCGTGCCTAATTATGACGATTTACTGCATAAACAGCGAAAACATACAAGTGCATGCTGACAAGTAATGCCTCCAGGTTTTTTTATGTGAAACTTCTTAAACTTTTTTTTTAATGAAACAAATTTAAACATTCTACAGCTTTATTCTTCTTGCCTACATGTTTGGAGCCTTCTGCCGCTAGAGGGTTCCAAATTGTTGCGTTTAACATGGCGGTGTGTAACCTAACTACGTACACTAGTGGCCATTAAAATTGCTACACCAAGAAGAAATGCAGATGATAAACGGGTATTCATTGGACAAATATATTATACTAGAACTGACATGTCATTACATCTTCACGCAATTTGGGTGCATAGATCCTGAGAAATCAGTACCCAGAACAACCAACTCTGCCCGTAATAACGGTCTTGATACGCCTGGGTATCGAGTCAAAAAGAGCTTGGATGGCGAGCACAGGTACAGCTGCCCATGCAGCTTCAACACGATACCACAGTTCATCAAGAGTAGTGACTGGTGTATTGTGACGAGCCAGTTGCTCGGCCACCATCGACCAGACGTTTTCATTTGGTGAGAGATCTGGAGAATGTGCTGCACAGGGCAGAAGTCGAACATTTTCTGTATCCAGAAAGGCCCGTGCAGGACCTGCAACATGCGTTCGTGCATTATCCTGCTCAAATGAAGGGTTTCGCAGGGATCGAATGAAGGGTAGAGCCACGGGTCGTAACACATCTGAAATGTAACGTCCACTGTTCAAAGTGCCGTAAAGGCGAACAAGTGGTGACCGAGACGTGTAACCAATGGCACCCCATACCATCACGCCGGGTGATACGCCAGTATGGCGATGACTAATACACGATACCAATGTGCGTTCACCGCGATGTCGCCAAACACGTATGCGACCATCATGATGCTGTAAACAGAACCTGCATTCATCCGAAAAAATGACGTTTTGCCATTCGTGCACCGAGGTTCGTCGTTGAGTACACCATCGCAGGCGCTCCTGTCTGTGATGCATCGTCAAGGGTAACCGCAGCCATGGTCTCCGAGCTCATAGTCCATGCTGCTGCAAACGTCGTCGAACTGTTCGTGCAGATGGTTGTTGTCTTGCAAACGTCCCGATCTGCTAACTCCATTCGGCGATGGTATGCGCAGTTTAAAGATCCTGTAAGGGGAAATCAACGGGTCGGCCTGCAGTGAGCGAAGAAACGGTTGAACGCGTGCGGGCAAGTTTCACGCGTAGCCCGCGGAAGTCGACGAATAAAGCAAGCAGGGAGCTAAACGTGCCACAGCCGACGGTTTGGAAAATCTTACGGAAAAGGCTAAAACAGAAGCCTTACCGTTTACAATTGCTACAAGCCCTGACACCCGATGACAAAGTCAAACACTTTGATTTTTCGGCGCGGTTGCAACAGCTCATGGAAGGGGATGCGTTCAGTGCGAAACTTGTTTTCAGTGATGAAGCAACATTTTTTCTTAATGGTGAAGTGAACAGACACAGTGTGCGAATCTGGGCGGTAGAGAATCCTCACGCATTCGTGCAGCAAATTCGCAATTCACCAAAAGTTAACGTGTTTTGTGACATCACACACATCCATGCCCGAGGCAGGATTCTAACCTGCGACCGTAGAGGTCGCGCGGTTCCAGACTGAAGCGCCTAGAACCTCTCGGTAACAAGGGCCGGCCTTTGGAGGATCCTTCCCATAATGCCTCAAACGTTCTCAATTGGGGAGGCTGGCAAGCACGAAGACAAGCTTAGAAACTCTCGCCGTGTGCGAGCGGGCATTATCTTGCTGAAATAGGAGCCCAGAATTTCCTTTAATGAACGGCAACAAAATGGGACGTAGAATATCGTCGACGTGCCGCTGTGCTGTAAGGGTGCCGCGGATCACAACCAAACGGGGTCCTGCTATGAAGAGAAATGGCACACCAGATGTCACTCCTGGTTGCCGGGCCTTATGGCAGGAGACAATCAGGTTGGTATCCCATCACTGTCCGGGGCTTCTCCAGACAGGTCTTCGGCATGGTATCTCCCTGACTGAAATAGAATTGTCTTCAGTAATGAGTGCCGCTTAGAAATGAGCTCCTGTGACCACTCACGTTTTACGCTCCTGTTCTTAAAGTAAGTACCGGCAATCTCTTGCATTAACAAGCGAGGTATGGACAACTGATGATGGCCTTCGTACATCCATATTTAAACTGGATGAAAGTGGGACACAGCTGGTATAATTTTTATTAAAAATGAAATTCTTCCAGCCGTACTTACAAGGGAACCTCCCCATCGCACCCCCCTCAGATTTAGTTATAAGTTGGCACAGTGGATAGGCCTTGAAAAACTGAACACAGATCAATCGAGAAAACAGGAAGAAGTTGTGTGATACTATGAAAAAAATTAATAAAATATACAAACGGAGTAGTCCATGCGAAGATATGCAACATCAAGGACAATAGGAGTCAAGGAACGCCGTGGTCTCCTGGTTAGTGAGACCAGCTACGGAACGAGAGGTCCTAGGTTCAGATCTTCCCTCGCGTGAAAATTTTAATTTTTTATTTTCAGTTTATGTGACAAACTCTTATGTTTTCATCACTTTTTTGGGAGTGATTATCACATCCACAAGAAAACCTAAATCGGGCAAGGTAGAAGAATCTTTTTACCCATTCGCCAAGTGTACAAGTTAGGTGGGTCAACAATATATTCCTGTCATGTGACACACATGCCGTCACCAGTGTCGTATAGAATATATCAGACGTGTTTTCCTGTGGAGGAATCGGTTGACCTATGACCTTGTGATCAAATGTTTTCGGTTCCCATTGGAGAGGCACGTCCTTTCGTCTACTAATCGCACGGTTTTGCGGTGCGGTCGCAAAACACAGACACTAAACTTATTACAGCGAACAGAGACGTCAATGAACGAACGGACAGATCATAACTTTGCGAAAAGAAAGAAAGTAAAATTTTCAATCGAGGGGAGAATTGAACCAAGGACGTCTCGCTCCGCAGCTACTCACGCTAACCACGGGACCACGGCGCTCCTAAGTTCATATTCTCCTTGATGTTGCATATCTAGCGCATGGACTACTCAGTTTGTATATTTTACTAATTTTTTTCATAGTTCCACACAACTTCTTCCTGTTTTCTCGATTTATGTGTGTTCAGTTTTTCAAGCCCTATCCACTGTGCCAACTTATAACTAAATCTGAGGGGGGTGCAATGGGGAGGTTCCCTTGTTAGATGTTTTATTTACTTCGCTTCTAGTTTCGACGTTGCGTCAACGCCATATTCAGGCCCGTACACTTAGATGAAATCAGTTGTGTGTGGCTCAGTGTAGAAGTCCGCGGTGAGATTAACACGTGTTCCACATGGATGGCGGACTTCTAGACTGAGCCACACACAACTGATTTCATCTAAGTGTACGGGCCTGAAGATGGCGTTGACGCAACGTCGAAACTAGTAGCGAAGTAAATAAAACATCTTAAGTACAGTTGGAGGAATTTCATTTTTCATAAAGAAGAAAAAACTGATGATGGTGGTGTAGCAACGGAGATACGTCATGGATCAAGTAAAAAGATTCTGCCGTAACCGCTAGGGGTGGCGATAGGGGCATTTACGCCAAACCCCCTCCCGCCATCCCCCTTGAATCTGGCGTACAGAGGTTTTTCTTTGGCATATTGAAGGAATAACCAACAATTCCCTGGGACTTGATAAATTTTTAGTGTCACCTTTAAAATTTAGGTCTTAGATACATCTACATCTACATGGATACTCTGCAAATCACATTTAAGTGCCTGGTAGAGGGTTCATCGAACCACCTTCACAATTCTCTATTATTCCAATCTCGTACAGAGCGCGGAAAGAAGGAACACCTATATCCGTACGAGCTCTGGTTTCCCTTATTTTGTAGTGGTGATCGTTTCTCCGTACGTAGGTCGGTGTCAACAAAATATTTTTGCATTCGGAGGAGAAAGTTGGTGACTGGAATTTCGTGAGAAGGTTCCGTCGCAACGAAAAACGCCTTTCTTTTAATGATGTCCATCCCAAATTCTGTATCATTTCTGTGACACTCTCTCCCATATTTCGCGGCAATACAAAACGTGCTGCCTTTCTTTGTACTGCGTCAGTCCTATCTGCTAAGGATCCCACACCGCGCGGCAGTATTCTAAAAGAGGACGGACAAGCGTAGTGTAGGCAGTCTTCTTAGTAGATCTGTTACATTTTCTAAGTGTCCTGCCAATAAAACGCAGCCTTTGGTTAGCCTTCCCCACAACATTTTCTGTGTGTTCCTACCAATTTAAGTTGTTCGTAATTGTAATACCTAGGTATTTAGTTGAATTTACGGCCTTTGGATTTGACTGATTTACCGTGTTACCGAAGTTTAACGAATTCCTTTTGCCACTCATGTGAATGACCTCATACTTTTCGTTGTTTAGAGTCAACTGCCACTTTTCGCACAATTCAGATATCTTTTCTACATCGTTTTGCACTTTGTTTTGATCTTCTGATCACTTTATTAGTTGATAAACGGCAGCGTCATCTGCAAACATCCGAAGACGGCTGCTCAGATTGTCTCCAAAATCGTTCATAAGGAACAGCAAAGGGCCTATAACAATACCTTGGGGAACGCCACAAATCACTTCTGTTTTACTCGATGATTTTCCGTCAATTACTACGAACTGTGACCTCTCTGACAGGAAATCAGAAATCCAGTCATACAACTGAGACGATATTCCATAAGCAGGCAATTTCACTACGAGCCGCTTGTGTGGTACAGTGTCAAAAGCCTTCCGGAAATCCAGAAATACGGAATCGATCTGAAATCCCTTGTAAATACCACTCAGCTCTTCATGTGAATAAAGAGCTAGTTGTGTTTCACAAAAACGATGTTTTCCAAACCCATGTTGACTGTGTCTCAATAGACCGTTTTTGGTTCAAATGTCTCTGAGAACTATGGGACTTAACTTCTGAGGTCATCAGTCCCCTAGATCTTAGAATTACTTAAACCTAACTAACCTAAGGACATCACACACCTCCATGCCCGAGGCAGGATTCGAACCTGCGACCGTAGCGGTTGCGCGGTTTCACCGTAGCGCCTAGAACTGCTCGGCCACCCCGGCCGGCAATAGACCGTTTTCTTCAAGGTAATTCATTAAGTTCGAACACAATATATGTTCTAAAATTCTGCTGCATATCGACGTTAACGATATGGGCCTGTAATTTAATGGATTACTCCTACTATCTTTCTTGAATATTGGTGTGACCCGTGCAACTTTCCAGTCTTTGGCTACGGATCTTTCGTCGAGCGAACGGTTGTATATGATTGTTAAGTATGGAGCTAATGCATCAGCATACTCCGAAATGAACCTAATTGGTATACAGTCTGGACCAGAAGATTGCTTTTATTAAGTGAGTTCAATTGCTTCAATACACCGAGGATATTTACTTCTACGTTACTCATGTTGGCAGCTGTTCTCGATTCGAATTCTGGAATATTTACTTCGTCTTCTTTTGTGAAGGGATTTCGGAAGGCTGTGTTTAGTAACCCTGTTTTGGCAGCAGTGTTTCGATAGTATCTCCATTGCTATCGTGCATGAAATACCTATAAACTGGCTGACACATTTATAGCAAAACTGTCGCCTTGTCCCCTCCTCAATCGCCCCCTCTCCACCACCTCCCCACGCCTCCTGGAAAAATTTATGCGGACGCTCATGCTTGCGACTGATGCATATACTGTTGTAACTTCCTGTCTAGTGCTGTGAACGGATCATTTGTTAGCAATCACCATTCGTTCTCCCCCCCCCCCCCCCCCAATTAAGCACAACAGGACTGAATCGAATAGTAAAATACAGAGACTGATGCACCATCAGTGTCTCGGTTTGCAGTGATTGTTTCACTCGTAGCGCTCAATTCGCGGCGTTTTGTTTCCCGCAGGCAGAGAACAATTCCGCTATAAATGACCGACGCCGCCGCAGGGCGCGCTGTTTGTAGGGGAGATAAGCAGGGCCCTCCACGAGGGCGGCGGAGTCAAGCCGAGATCGATAGGGCCTGGAAGGGCGGAGGGAGCCGCCGGAAGCACTCGCCAGCCCATTCTTGGGCTCGTTGGCCGCCCTTCGGCCAGCAGGTGGCGGCCGCTTACCGTGAAATCCCTCCCTGCCCCGGCTGCGCCCTGTATGGCAAGTCGGGGCAGCCCAATGGGCCGTGCGGGAGTGTGGAGCGATTTGGCTGCGACGAGAGTGTCGCGCTTTACTGTGTGCTGGCTATCACAAACGCTGGAGGGTCGAAATTATCCAGAAGACAGGGGATGGCAAACTTTGTACGTTGAGGTTAGGGACCAGTGGTCGAAAATTAACATTTCAGGTAATATGAGGTCGAGAATGAGCAACGCTTGTGAGATAAGAGTTAGTACAAACATCTGCAAGCCGAACCAACCAAACTTTTAGAAAATATAATATACAAGATGCTTCCTAACCATTAGAGTACAAACAGCATACTGTCAAAGTCTGGATATCCACAGGGCTCAGATATAGAGAATGTTATTTACACATACAGCAAGAATGTACTGACTTCATTACACAATAAATTACAAGTTACAAATATATTCTGTGAGCAGCTGAACGGAATGGACAGTGTCTTGCCGGCCGGAGTCGCCGAGCGGTTCTAGGCGCTTCAGTCTGGAACCGCGCGACCGCTACGGTCGCAGGTTCGAATGCTGCCTCGAGCATGGAGGTGTGTGATGTCCTTAGGTTAGTTAAGTTTAAGTAGTTCTAAGTTCTAGGGGACTGATGACCTCAGACGTTAAGTCCCATTGTGCTCAGAGCCATTTGAACCATTTTTTTGACAGTGTCTTGAAAGGAGGATATAAGATGAACATCAACAAAATCAAAACGAGGACAATGGAATGTAGACGAATTAAATCGTGTGATTCTTAGGGTACTAGATTAGGAAACGAGACACTTAAAGTAGTAAAGGAGTTTTGCTATTTGGGGAGCAAAATAACTGATGATGGTCGAAGTAGAGAGGATATAAAATGTAGACTGGCAATGGCAAGGAAGGCGTTTCTGAAGAACAGAAATTTGTTAACATCGTGTCTAGATTTAGGTGTCAGGAAGTCATTTCTTAATGTATTTGTATGGAGTGTAGCAATGTATGGAAGTGAAACGTGGACAATAAATAGTTTAGACAAAAAGAGAATAGAAGCTTTCGAAATGTGGTGCTACAGAAGAATGCTGAAGATTAGGTGGGTAGATCACATAACTAATGAGGAGGTATTGAATAGAATTGGAGAGAAGAGAAATTTATGGCACAACTTGACTAGAAGAAGGAACCGGTTGGTAGGACATGTTCTGAGGCATCAAGGGATCACCAATTTCGTATTGGAGGGCAGTGCGGAGGGTAAAAATCGTAAAGGGAGACCAAGAGCTGAATACAGTAAACGGATTCAGAAGGATGTAGGTTGCAGTAGGTACCGGGAGATGAAGAAGCTTGCACAGGATAGAGTAGCGTGGAGAGCTGTATCAAACCAGTCTCTGGACTGAAGATCACAACAACAACAATATATTCTGTGATCTCTCAAAGTCTGTGTGAATCACTGTATCTTTTTAAGTAAGCTACAATACTACGGTGTAACAGGAAATGCTGCAGAACGGTTCAGATCGCATCCGTCTGGCAGGAAACATAGGTTGTCAACGGGAAAGGGTCTTTTATTAAGCGGCCAGCCGCTACTAAACTGAGAGCCAGTTGCGTATGGTGTCCCACAAGGTTCCATTCTAATGCCGTTCGTTTATTAACGTTTATTAGCGACCATTCATCAGTAACGTTGCTTGAAGTCAAGTTCTTTTGTTTGCTGATTGTAGAAACATTGCAACAAATAGCGAATCAACTGCAGTTTAAAAAGAGTTCAGTGATATTTTTTAATTTTTTGTCACTAAAAAATGGTTCAAATGGCTCTGAGCACTATGGGACTTAACATCTGAGGTCATAAGTCCCCTAGAACTTAGAACTACTTAAACCTAACTAACCCAAGGACATCACACATATCCATGCCCGAGGCAGGATTCTAACCTGCGACCGTAGCGGACGCGCGGTTCCAGGCTGACGCGCCTAGAACCGCTCGGCCACACTGGCCGGCTTTTGTCACTAAACAAGACGCTGTACATGTGGTTCACAATTTGTAAGAGGTTTCTCCGCAGTATGTGTCTAATATCTTACAACCAGATAGAAGAGACTGACTAGGATAATTTCATGGGATTATAACTTGACGTCTTTTCTGAAAGTATTCTCCGGAGTGTAGCCATGTATGGAAGTGAAACATGGATAACAAACAGTTTATACAAAAAAGAATAGAAGTTTTCGAAATTTGGTGCTACAGAAGAATGTCGAAGAATGTTGAATATTAGATTGATAGACCCCACGTAAGTAATGAGGAGGTACTGAATAGAATTGGGTAGAAAAGAAATTTATGACAAAACTTGATCAAAATAAGGGACCGGTTGATAGCACACATTCTGAACATACACACGCGCACACACACACACACACACTCACGCAAACGCAACTTGCTCAAACACGTCTGAGACTGCAGACGTGCGTGCAATTTGCGTTTGCGTGTGTGTGTGTGTGTGTGTGTGTGTGTGTGTGTGTGTGTGCGTGTGTGTGCGCGTGTGTGTCTATTGCTGACAGAGGCCTTTATGGTCAGAAGCTATAATTGTGTGAATCATTTTGTTGTGCCTATCGCGACTCAGCATCTCCACTATACGGTTATTAGCAACTTTCCTTCTCTAATATTGTTAATCATGAAAGAGGCTGTATAACGATTAACAAATACTGAGATTTGTTTGTTTTGTTGTCCATGAGATTCTAGTGATATCAGTTTATTAGGATACGTCATATACAGGGTGAGTCACCTAACATTACCGCTGGATGTATATTCGTAAACCACATCAAATACTGATGAATCGGTTCTACAGACCGAACGTGAGGAGAGGGGCTAGAGTAATTGGTTAATACAAACCATAAAAAATGCACGGAAGTATGTTTTTTAACACAAACCTACGTTTTTTCAAATGGAACCCCGTTAGTTTTGTTAGCACATTTGAACATATAAATAAATACGTAATCAGTGCCGTTTGTTGCATTGTAAAATGTTAATTACATCCGGAGATATTGTAACCTAAAGTTGACGCTTGAGTACCACTCCTCCACTGTTCGATCGTGTGTACCGGAGAGCACTGAATTACGCAGGGATCCAAAGGGAACGGTGATGGACCTTAGGTACAGAAGAGACTGGAACAGCACATTACGTCCACATGCTAACACGTTTTTATTGCTCTTTTTCACTGACGCACATGTACATTACCATGAGGGGTGAGGTACGCGTACACACGTGGTTTCCGTTTTCAATTACGGAGTGGAATAGAGTGTGTCCCGACATGTCAGGCCAATAGATGTTCAATGTGGTGGCCATCATTTGCTGCACACAATTGCATTCTGTGGCGTAATGAATGTCGTACACGCCGCAGTACGTCTGGTGTAATGTCGCCGCAGGCTGTCACAATACGTTGTTTCATATCCTATGGGGTTGTAGGCACATCACAGTACACATTCTCCTTTAACGTACCCCACAGAAAGAAGTCCAGAGGTGTAATATCAGGAGAACGGGCTGGCCAATTTATGCGTCCTCCACGTCCTATGAAACGCCCGTCGAACATCCTGTCACGGATCAGCCTAGTGTTAATTGCGGAATGTGCAGGTGCACCATCATGCTGATACCACATACGTCGACGATTTTCCAGTAGGACATTTTCGAGCAACGTTGGCAGATCATTCTGTAGAAACGCGATGTATGTTGCAGCTGTTTGGGCCCCTGCAATGAAGTGAGGACCAATGAGGTGGTCGCCAATGATTCCGCACCATACATTTACAGTCCACGGTCGCTGTCGCTCTACCTGTCTGAGCCACCGAGGATTGTCCACGACCCAGTAATGCATGTTCCGTAGATTCACTGCCCCGTGGTTTGTGAAACCCGCTTCATCGGTAAACAGGTAGAACTGCAACGCATTCTCTGTTAATGCCCATTGACAGAATTGCACTCGATGATTAAAGTCATCACCATGTAATTGCTGATGTAGCGATACATGAAACGGTTGAAAGCGGTGACGATGCAGTATGCGCATGACTCTACTTTGACTCAGTCCACCGGCTCTCGCAATGTCCCGTGTACTCATGTGTGGGTTCATGGCAACAGCAGCTAACACACCAACTGCACCCGCTTCTCCAGTAACGGGCCTGTTACGGACCCGTTTGCGTGCTACGACCATACCTGTTGCATACAGTTGGCGGTAGATGTTTTGGAATGTGCGGCACGTTGGATGCTCTCTGTCCGGGTACCGTTCTGCATACACCCTGCAGGCTTCAGCTGCATTTCGTCGACACTCGCCATAGATGAGTGTCATCTCCGTCTTTTCAGAGTTAGAATACACCGTGGTCACAGTTCCTACAACACTACACTATCACAGACGTCTGGTAACACGGTGTACTACAGTTGGTCTGCGTGCGGAGACGAATGCAGAATAACAATAGCAGCAAGCGCTACATGCGGACACTGCGACAGCTAGACCAAACCACAACAGTGCACTAGAGCCACACTCGTAAACACGGTCGTCATCGTAAACATGTCCCTGCAGATGCTGCTCGCCGACCGTGGCCCGTGTTTGCTACAACACGCAACTGAACGTCGGAGATTTCAAGCGTCAACTTTAGGTTACAATATCTCCGGATGTAATTAACATTTTCCAATGCAACAAGCGGCACTGATTACGTATTTGTTTACATGTTCAGATGTGCTAACAAAACCAACGTGGTTCCATTTCAAAAAAGGTAGGTTTGTGTTAAAAAACATACTTCCGTGCATTTTTTTATGGTTTGTATTAAACAATTACACTAGCCCCTCTCCTCACGTTCGGTCTGTGGAATCGGTTCGTCAGTATTTGATGTGGTTTACGAAATATATCCAGCGGTAACGTTAGGTGACTCACCGTGTATATATTTCTTACAGAATATTTGTGTATGTGTTCTACTCTTGAAGGGACAATAAATTTATAATTATCTATCCTAATAACATTTTATAGCGGAATATCAAAGAGTATTACTTAATGTATTATAATGTGAAGATAAACATAATTTGTCTAAACTGGCCACTAGTTATCTTGTTAACAATGACTGAGCATTACCTTAAGCTTTACTTTGTTTTCACTCAGTACTAAGACTTTTTATGTTCGAAGAATATATTCGCATTACTCTAACGCACACCGAAAATAGATCTAACACAGAATATGCTCACTTTTCCACAAATAGCCGAACGAAAAGCTTAGCGACGCCTGAAACGGTTACACAAGGCCTAAGGCGAGCAATGAGATTACGTGTCCTTTGCTACAATGCCTCACACACGGCGCTCCAACACGGTTCGGAACTTCTGACGTAACTGTCTACGCTAGGCCACACTGAAACGCGAAATGGACATGCACATGATCTTGAGCACTGGTGCAAGTTATACAGCAACTCCGGACAGACAGTAGTACACGCTGAATTTCATTGGGACTTACTGTAGCTTATACAGATGTTGTATGGCATTTCATGTCTTGTAGAGTCATGCGTGATTCCTTGTAGTCCTATTGTTTTAATTTTTGCCACAGAAAATATACGGAGGTGTTAAATCTGGTGATCGTGCCTGCCATTTTGTGATTCCCTAATGAACAATCCAATGATCGCGAAATGTCATGGCGGTATAATAGTTATCAATTGTTGTAGCTGTGACGGGAATGAACCATAGGTACTTTTACTACTGTCTTATACATTGTGAAAGTCGGAATGGGTTCATTAGGAAGCTGTGTTGTCGGTATTACTGCAGAGCAAGGAGTCGTGGGCCGCATGAACACAGGTAAACAAATCAACAGTTCCTGTCTTACGTGTCAGCTTAGGTTCAGTAGAGTAGGGCTGAAATGTTTGGTCCTCTTCTGCTGATGATGGGACTGTGGTTTGCGCATTACTTCGTTGCTTCCTGATCGATTCCCACACATGTTATGCTGTTCAAGTACTCTTTCAGAGCCCTGTACAACACCACAAAGACGTACTATTTACAGTATAAAAAACGATGCTGTAATTCAGCAGCTGTAAACGTTAAGAATTACTTGTATACGTCAAAGTGTTTGTCGTGTCATCCGCTATAACTGAACGACAATCGCAACCCTACATGTTTACTCATTCTGGATAAACAGGGAGCTTCAAATTTTGTGATAAACGTCTAGGGGATCATGTATCAAGTGTCATGGAGAAAATTTGTTGTTAGAGGCAAGACGTTCGCTGTCGTTTCTCGGACACTCTAGGTGACGGTTTGTTTCTTTTTTAAAAAAAAAAAATTTCGCCAGCCCTCGCACGAGATTTCACCGAACTAGCAGGATCTTATAACCTAGCGTGTGCATACTACCCATCCCAATATATTACTAGAGTGATTCTCAGCAAGAAAACCTTATGAATGAGTGTCTCTAAGCGCAGAAACATATTTCAGAAGCTCGGCCTACCCCCTTTATCACGAAGTACGATGACCTGTAGATGACTCAATTACAGGAAACACACATCGCATACCAACTTCGCAGATCTTGGCGCTTCTCAGGGGCATAATCAATTATAGCAAACGACTAATATCGCCTGGAAACCTCAGAGAAAATGTATTCTATCGTCCCTAGACATTTGTCGCAAGGACTCTGAAACAACCTGTATTTGATGCAGCCTATCTCACCTGTTCTACCCTATATAACGTGTACTAGTAATAGATTTTGCAGATCTCAGCTTTAACATGAGGGCAGGTAAAAACAGACGAAGAAACATCAGAGTGTAGGTAATCGACGATTAGAGAAAAATACAACTGGGCAAAAATTGGTGGAGAATTTACTTATCTAATGTATTTTTCCTTTCACACTGCTGTCCTTACTGCAATAACCATAGCGCCATCTGCCTTACATTTGATCAATAAGTCACAATAATTGGACATGGTTTTGAAACATAGTTCTTTGGAATACGAGTACAGTGCATTGAACGTAGTAATGACAGAAACAGAAAAATAGGAATAAAAAAAGGAAAGCTTATCCAGAGAACATACTGACAGAAGCTAAAGCATGTGATGTGTCTGTATGATGGGGTCAAAGGACCAGCGTGAGACAGGAAAGAAAGTGACTTGCCTGACAATGGTTTCCATACGAGCCTCCAGAACAGCTAGAATAGTGGCAGGTAGGACCCATACCGGCATCTATCGCTCGTTTGATCTATAGGATGGGGTAGATAATGCTTAATGGACGAACCTGGGGACAATATTTACAGCCATACAGAACAAGGACTATACAGATATCAATAAACTAAGCGTTACTAAGGAATTGAATAACTTAAACCTAACATTCTTGGTATGTATGACAGAGCGAGAGGTATTAATAATCAGTTAAATGTGTTAACAAGTAACTCAGTTGACGAAGTGGAGAATGCAAGCTGACCAGTCAAATGTGTCGAAAGACCCAACATGATTTTTGCAGAAAATTAGGGGAGAGAATATGAGGTGTGTTCCAAAAATAACAGAAATTCTAGTTTTTTTAAAGAAACTTATTTATTCGTCGACATTAATGTTATACTCTTCAAAGCACTTCCAATTAGACATTATACACTTATGCCAGCGCTTTTTCAAACTACCGAAACACTTCCGCAACTGGTCACTGGGTATCTTTTAGCTCTGTCAGACATACGTTTTTAATCTCACCCATGCTAGTAAAAGGAAGGCCTCTCAAGGTTTTCTGTGTTTTTGAGAACATAAGAAGTCACATAAGGCCGTTTCTGACGAATTTAAAGGCTGGAGAATCGTTATAGTACTATTTTGGTCCAAAATTTATAGACAATCAACGAAGTGTGAGCAGGTGCATTATCGTGGTGCAAAAGTCATGTTTCGCCACAAATCAGGATTGCTTCAAGTAAACGGTGTTGATCTTGTAATTCTGCTAATTGATCGTTCGACCTTCCGGCAAGAACTCTAGTGCATCATTCAGTTAAAATGGAAGAACTCGATGATTAAGAAAAAAGAAAGAAAAAATAATGATTCTGCGTAGACTCGCCCCATGACCCTCGGATTATCTGTGTGTACTCGTTCCACTGCGCCAACCATTGCCTAGAAATTACACTGATAAGCCAAAACATTATGAATACTGCCCACCGCGGCGCTGAAGGCCGCTTGATGGCGATGCGGACACGCGACTCGGTAACAAAGTATGTAAGCGGATCATACACGGATGGAGGATCACCCTAGCGAAGATATGGGCTGCAAATGGGGAAATCTAGCGAGATAAGGGACTTTGTCAAAGGATAGATTATTAGTACGCAGGACCTGTGAACGAGTATCTCCAAAACGGCGTAGCTGGTCGAATGTTCACGTGCTACTGTCGTGAGGATGTACGGAAAGGGCGAGGACAATGAAACTACCACTAGGCGCTTATTGATTGGACGTCCACGGTTCTTCACAGAACGTGGAGTCCGAAGGCTTGTCTCCTCTGTGAAGGAGGACAGATGGTGATCTGTAACTCTCTGCCACGAGACGACAGTGCTGGTGCACGTACAAGTGTTTCGGAACACCCCGTTCGTCGTACATTGTCGAACATGCAGCTCCGCAGCAGACCACCTCTACGCGTTCTCATGGTGACCCAACGATATCGTCAGTTACGATTGCAGTGGGCACAGGAGCATCAAAATTCGACGGTCGATCAATGGAAACGTGTCGGCTCATCGGGTGACTCACACTTTTGCTTCACTGGGTCGATGGTCGTCTCTACAAAAGCAGTCATCGAGGTGAACGGCGACTCGAAACGTGCAGCGCGCCACGGACGCGGGCTGGTGGGAGCAGTATTATGCTACGGCAGACACTCTCCTGCGCTTGCGTGGGACCTGTGATAGTAACCGGAGGCACGCTGACAGCTGCGAACCACTGTATCGCTTCGCGCTTGATTCCCCGCCAGCGATTTCACCTTTCAGCACTATAACTGTCCGTGTCTCGGAGCCAGAACCGTGCTACAGTGGTTTGAGGAGCATTATAGTGAACTCACATTGATGTCTCGGCGACCACATTCGCCTGATGTAAATTCTAGGGAACCTATCTGGGTCGTTGTTGTTGTTGTTGTTGTGGTCTTCAGTCCTGAGACTGGTTTGATGCAGCTCTCCATGCTACTCTATCCTGTGCAAGCTTCTTCATCTCCCAGTACCTACTGCAACCTACATCCTTCTGAATCTGCTTAGTGTATTCATCTCTTGGTCTCCCTCTACGATTTTTACCCTCCACGCTGCCCTCCAATGCTAAATTTGTGATACCTTGATGCCTCAAAGCATGTCCTACCAACCGATCCCTTCTTCTAGTCAAGTTGTGCCACAAACTTCTCTTCTCCCCAATTCTATTCAATACCTCCTCATTAGTTACGTGATCTACCCACCTTATCTTTAGCATTCTTCTGTAGCACCACATTTCGAAAGCTTCTATTCTCTTCTTGTCTAAACTATTTATCGTCCACGTTTCACTTCCATACATGGCTACACTCCATACAAATACTTTCAGAAACGACTTCCTGACATTTAAATCTATACTCGATGTTAACAAATTTTTCTTCTTCAGAAACGCTTTCCTTGCCATTGCCAGTGTACATTTTATATCCGCTCTACTTCGACCATCATCAGTTATTTTGCTCCCCAACTAGCAAAACTCATTTACTACTATAAGTATATCATTTCCTAATCTAATTCCCTCAGCATCACCCGACATAATTCGACTACATTCCATTATCCTCCTTTCAAGACACTGTCCATTTCGTTCAACTGCCATTCCAAGTCCTTTCCTGTCTCTGACAGAATTACAATGTCATCGGCGAACCTCAAAGTTTTTACTTCTTCTCCATGAATTTTAATACCTACTCCGAATTTTTCTTTTGTTTCCTTTACTCCTTGCTCAATATACAGATTGAATAACGTCGGGGAGAGGCTACAACCCTGTCTCACTCCTTTCCCAACCACTGCTTCCTTTTCATGCCCCTCGACTCTTTATAACTGCCATCTGGTTTCTGTACAAATTGTAAATAGCCTTTCGCTCCCTGTATTTTACCCCTGCCACCTTCAGAATTTGAAAGAGAGTATTCCAGTTAACGTTGTCAAAAGCTTTCTCTAAGTCTACAAATGCTAGAAACGTAGGTTTGCTTTTCCTTAATCTTTCTTCTAAGATAAGTCGTAAGGTTAGTATTGCCTCACGTGTTCCAACATTTCTACGGAATCCAAACTGATCTTCCCCGAGGTCCGCTTCTACCAGTTTTTCCATTCGTCTGTACAGAATTTGCGTTAGTATTTTGCAGCTGTGACTTATTAAACTGATAGTTCGGTAATTTTCACATCTGTCAACGCCTGCTTTCTTTGGGATTGGAATTATTATATTCTTCTTGAAGTCTGTGGGTATTTTGCCTGTCTCATACATCTTGCTCACCAGATGGTCGTTATCGGGTGCAAAACAGCGGCCCGTTATTTACGCGAATTACGTAGACGTCTAATGCCACATACCTCCACAAACTGCCAGAAAAATTTCGGATCTCTGAAGCGTAGAATCAGTGATGACGGACAAACAAGCTATTAAGCTTGTGATCATAATGTTTTGGCTCATCAGCGTGTAACATAAATGTCCCATGCTTCGCCCTACCAGAGAGAAAAATCCTATGTTTTTCTGAATGCTTGGCCATCTGCAACTTTCATTCCTGTCACTTTCATTTCTGCCCAAGCCCTACATACACTATAAATTTGGACGAAATCTGTAATGACAAGTAGGCATGGTCCCGTTGTTAGTCCAGACTGACAAGGGGAGGCCGCCAATTGTGAAATTCAGATTCCATTCATACTGCGCATAATAAAAGCTCATGGCCAGAGGTGTAATGTGACAAAGCACCAAGATGCACTTCTCAGCCGTTGTCGAGAAAATCGACAGTTAAAAGAAACCGTTGCGGTGAAATACTCTCTACGATTAATAATTTTCTACAGCGTCGTGGCGCAGCGGTAAGCGCTCGGGTTCGTAATCCGAAGGTCGCCGGCTCGAATCTCGTGCCATGCAACCCTTTTTTTTGTATTTGTTTTTAGTAATTCATATATATATATATATATATATATATATATATATATATATATATATATAATTCCCGGCAATCAGTTGCAACAATTAGGCATATAATAAGTTGTTGAAAGTCGTTTGTCGTGCAAAAACTGGCGACTTCGAACATCATTATGTTTTCCGCAAACAAAGTTGTATTTCACAAATGTTATTGTCTTCATAATGTTAACCACGTATAGTTAACGGAAGACGTAGAAACGGTATTCCGAAACGAATACGTGTAGCGTAAGTCAAACGTTCGAATTAGAATAGAGACCCCACGAACACAAATTTGCTGCGGCATGTATGAAATATAAACTCCGTTACTCGCTCGTTACACTTGAAGGACAGATGTTGAATGGGCCGAAATGAGCCGCCGCATAACAGCGTAGTTGCCTGCTAACTTCGAAAGAAGGTAGATGCGGTCCCTAGCGCAACTTATAACATCGTCGAAAATCAGTGCGGACGGAGAGCTTTGGTACACCCTGTTAAAAAAACGGAAAAATGGAGGCGGTACAATTGGAGAGCGATCCGCCTTCACCGGTATGCATAATCAATTCATTAATAGTATATATATATATATATATATATATATATATATATATATATATATATATATATATTTGAATTACAAAAAACTAATAATAAAAAAAAAATACATAGCGCGAGATTCGATCCGGCGACCTTCGGATTACGAACCCGAGCGCTTACCGCTGCGCCACGACGCTGTAGAAAATTGTTAATCGTAGAGAGTATTTCACCGCAACGGTTTCTTTTAACTGTCGATTTTCTCTACAACGGCTGAGAAGTGCATCTTGGTGCTTTGCCACATTACACCTCTGGCCATGAGCTTTTCTTATGCGCAGTATGAATCGAATCTGAATTTCACAATTGGCGGCCTCCCCTTGTGAGATAAATTTTGTGGCAATAAAGCAATTATGTTATACTTTATTTACTTGCCTGCACCTGGGGCACCTAACCCTATAATTTGATATTGATCGAATATATCACACTCAAGTGCAATTCTTTAATTAAGAACTGTAATTGGCGTATTTTAGGGACTTGGGTTCTCGGGAGTGGGTAGGCGTGGGCAGTTCGTCGTGTACACATTGGAGGTAGTTGATTCATTTTTAGAGATCCGTGCCTCAATTTGTAAAAACTAAACCTTCTGTCTTCTGTCTTCTGTCCGACTGTTAAGAACCCTTTTTCTCTCGAACAGTTTGGCGCATCACAGTCCAAACTTATGTCACATACTAAGGTCTATGGTCCCTTGTTGGTGTAAAAACATTTAAGCTTCTAAGTCAATGCAAACAAAACGGCCAATGTTTGTTATTTTTATACTCGAAAACACAGTTGTCAGAACCTATGTGATTCAAAATTGTTCAAATGGCTCTGAGCACTATGGGACTTAACTGCTGAGGTCATCAGTCCCCTAGAACTTAGAACTACTTAAACCTAACTAACCTAAGGGCATCACACAAATCCATGCCCGAGGCAGGATTCGAACCTGCTACCGCAGCGGTCGCGCGGTTCCAGACTGTAGGCGCCTAGAACAGATCGGCCACTCCGGCCGGCAACCTATGTGGTACTTCCCGTTGATCTAGAATCATGAAATTTGGCAGTAAGGAAGGTTTCACAGTACAAGTAAGGGGAAAAATTCGAAATCTTTGGTTTGTAATTGTACCACACGAAAAAAATATTTCTTTCGTCTTTTGTTATCCGGCTTCAGACGTGAAATTAAAATATTGTCGAAAGTCTTCGAATCCCTGGGACCAATGTCTTGCCAGTATCAATTGCGATAATAGGTAAAAATCTCACCAACTGCGACATGGTCGCCTATACAAACAGTGATCCAATACTGTCAATTTTTTTTATTCCGGTCTTTGATCACAATATGAATTCTTTAGACGATGACCGGTTTCAGTCCGTAATGACTGTCCTTAGATCTATAATATACACCTAGTGAGCAGGATGTCTTTCAACATAATGCAGCAATACGTATCACAATATACTATCATACAACCAAGGAGATGTACAGAAAATACGGTAAAACGTACCTTTCTTACACCATGTCCTAAAGTGATAAGGCCATAATGGCATCGTCAAAACATATAAATATTATCAGCATAGCATCATCAAATAGATCTAAAATAAGGTGTAGAATAGACCGCATCGTCCACGCAGTCATTATTGCAACTGGCTTCTGAAGTACAGTAGCTACCAGAAATCTGTTTGCCTACGTCATCCCTAGATGTCGCTACTTTCGGCTTAGTTGTAGTCACCATTTACGCAAAAAACATAATCTGATAAAAACACATTACGTAAAATACTTGTAGCAAACTTTTAAAATTGATAACTATCATAGAAACTAAATTGTGACACATTAAAAGACGAATAGTCACCCATATAAAATTATTAAAAGGACATACATGAATAGAATAGGATATATCAGAACGTGATATATCTCCCACAGGAAATTTTAAACAACATATTAACAGTCAATAGATAAAATTATATAGTCTGGTTACACATTCAATGAATAGGCACTTACTTGATGATTTATTTCGAGAACCGTAGGCATTTGCCTTCATTCCATACATTAATCGCACTAGTCCTGTAACTGATTATGTCCTACCTATTCACTGAATGCATAACCAGACTATACAATTTATTTATTAACTGTCAATGTGTTGTTTAAAAGTTTCCTGTGAGAGATGTATCAAGTTGTATGTAAAGCCCTCTAGTAGTTAAGCTCTTAAGATCGGTGCACGCCTAAATAACATCCTGGCGGCCAACCCAACAGAGGGCGCTGATCATTGAACTGTCCTCTTTTCAGCTGTCATATAGACATTTTATCTTTCATAGGCAATTTATAGGTTGCTACAGGCAATGTAATACGTATATTAATTGTTGGCCGTAAATTCACCTTAAAAAGGATCGGTCCTATTCTATTCATATATTTCCTTTTAATATATTTATATGGGTAACCATTATGTATTTTACATAATGTGTTTTTATCAGATTATGTTTTTTGCATAAATGATGACTACATCCAAGCCGACAGTAGCGACATCTAGGGATGACGTAGGCAAACAGATTTCTGGTAGCTACTGCACTTCAGTAGCCAGTTCCAATAATGACTGTGTGGACGATGCGGACTATTCTACACCTTATTTTAGATCTATATGATGATGCTATGCTGATTATATTTATATGTTTTGACGATGCCATTATGGCCTTACCACTTTAGGACATGGTGTAAAAAAGGTACGTTTTACCGTATTTTCTGTACATCTCCTTGGTTGTATGATAGTATATTGTGATACGTATTGCTGTATTATGTTGAAAGACACACTGCTCACTAGCTGTATATATTTGTATATAATAGATTTGAGGATGGTCATTACGGACTGAAACGGGTCATTGTCTAAAGAATTCATATTGCGATCAAAGACTGGTATAAAAAACATAGGTAATAATCGTCAATATCTTTGATTTTTGGAATGGATGAACTGTCTACATACATAATTAATTTTGTACAGAACCCAGAGTGCGCGATCCTACACACGCCTGTCCATTTTTTTAAATTTATTTACAGTAGTTTACTGCAGAAGTCATGTGTCCACGTTTGACAGGTGGATATGGATGTCGAACACACCCCTTGCAGGGTAGGTATTCTACGCCGCTGAGGAAGCTGCGTCAGATGCTGATGCTGCAGTGAGGCACCGCTATGCTTTTAGCGAGTGGGGCGGGACCTGCCCCACAGACTGCCGTGTTTGAAAACCCAGCCGTTGTGTCTGGAGGCGTCTGGTGCCAGTAGAAGCCCACTGGCTAGTCGACTGGAACCTCAACCCAACAGAGCTGAGGTTGGACCCCGAAGCAGAAAGTCCCATAGGATGGCGGACGGAGATAGCTGCTCCAGTGTGGCAGCCCACGCAGACGCTGATTCAATGTCACTTGCTGGCTCGGTGATCGGTATTTATACACTCATTGATGAACAGATAGCCCAGGTGTCTCATACTCCACTTGCTGCCGTGTCCTTGAAGCATCCCAGGTTTCGTTAATACCGTTGGTCACTGCACTAGCTAATTATAGCAAGTACCATGATTATGGCCACGAGTGCTGGCACAGTCTGTGCCGCTACAATATATTACTTTCTTTAGATTGATGATAAAATAAATTCATCGCCAAATAAATTAACTGCTAGCCGAGGCCAATAAAATTGCTCCAAATATACAGGGTTATTACAAATGATTGAAGCGATTTCACAGCTCTACAATAACTTTATTATTTGAGATATTTTCACAATGCTTTGCACACACATACAAAAACTCAAAAAGTTTTTTAGGCATTCACAAATGTTCGATATGTGCCCCTTTAGTGATTCGGCAGACATCAAGCCGATAATCAAGTACCTCCCACACTCGGCGCAGCATGTCCCCATGAACGAAAGCATCGTTGATGCGAGCTCGCAGTTCTGGCACGTTTCTTGGTAGAGGAGGATTAAACACTGAATCTTTCACATAACCCCACAGAAAAAAATCGCATGAGGTTAAGTCGGGAGAGCGTGGAGGCCATGACATGAATTGCTGATCA
Organism: Schistocerca americana; assembly: GCF_021461395.2. Classification (NCBI taxonomy): domain Eukaryota; kingdom Metazoa; phylum Arthropoda; class Insecta; order Orthoptera; family Acrididae; genus Schistocerca; species Schistocerca americana. The sequence continues at coordinate 786,143,899 of NC_060122.1, read as the reverse complement.
TGATCTCCACCACGACCGATCCATCGGTTTTCCAATCTCCTGTTTAAGAAATGCAGAACATCATGATGGAAGTGCGGTGGAGCACCATCCTGTTGAAAGATGAAGTCGGTGCTGTCGGTCTCCAGTTGTGGCACGAGCCAATTTTCCAGCATGTCCAGATACACGTGTTCAACCGTTTCTTCGCTCACTGCAGGCCGACCCGTTGATTTCCGCTTACAGAGGCATCCAGAAGCTTTAAACTGCGCATACAATCGCCGAATGGAGTTAGCAGTTGGTGGGTCTTTGTTGAACTTTGTCCTGAAGTGTCGTTGCACTGTTATGACTGACTGATGTGAGTGCATTTCAAGCACGACATACGCTTTCTCGGCTCCTGTCGCCATTTTGTCTCACTGCGCTCTCGAGCGCTCTGGCGGCAGAAACCTGAAGTGCGGCTTCAGCCTAACAAAACTTTATGAGTTTTTCTACGTATCTGTAGTGTGTCGTGACCATACGTCAATGAATGGAGCTACAGTGAATTTATGAAATCGCTTCAATCATTTGTAATAGCCCTGTAGTTTTGTCAACGTGGGACTGTAACAAGTGCCCACCGCAAGCAGTGAAATGGCAGTGGTTAAGATATGCTACGTTAGATGGAGGAAACTTATTAGTGTGTGTGTAGCGCTGTGAGAAAAATGTGGAAAGAAAAGGCAAAGAAAAAGGTGGCAGATATGTGGAAGGCAAGGCAAATAATGTGACGAATGAGATGAGAATATGTTCATCTTCAACGGTCATCGACAACATGGAACAGAAATAAATCGATTACATTTCGTCTCGTCGAGCTGTATAAATGAATGAAACGTTAGAAAGCTACTGGACGCTCATTGGCTGTCGGCGAATGCATATACTCACGTCCAGCTGCGGCAGTTGGGTAGGCGTAGCCATATTCTTGTGGCGTAGCTGGATTCCTACCAATCTTATACTGCAGATGAGGCACTCTGAAGTAATGGAGGCCAGTACATGTTAAGTTAAGATGGCGGCAACTTGCACACTAATTCTTTGTAACGATTTAACGACACCGTCGTGAACCAGCTTCAGAATAGGCTCCGCAGGTAAGCTGTATCCGAATAAACTCATTGAAAAAGCCGCGTCCGAATGGGCTCGGAGAGCTGGTGACCATGGTTTTACCGTCTCGGAAGAATCGTGGTGAAGGATCTGTTCGGGGAAGAAAAATAGCTGCTGTAATCAAACTTACAAGGGACACAGCGCTGACCAATTCTGAAGGATTTTAACCGGAGAGGCGGGGGAAAGACAGCTTAACGCTTAAGCTGGTCAGTCTGCAATGGTGCCAGGTGAGCCTATCAGCGGAAAAAAGAACTCCTTCTCTGGTAACATGTCTTCTTGTCCAATTTGAACGCAATCGATCCATTATTTGATGAGTTACACCAAGAAAAAAATGATATTTTAATATAAATTTACATATAAAGTTTTCCAGCTTGTTAAATGTTAAGGAAGTTTGACCGTGATTGTGGTTATTGGGTATGTAATGCTGCCTCTTTTATGAATTCGTGGTTGGAAATGGACTCCAACACAAAAAAAAGGAGCGCCACGAAGGAATTATCCAAACAGGACGGAAATTGACAGATGTGATGTACATGTACAGGCAAACAAATTATTATAATTTCAGAAAAAATTAATGATTTTTTTCGAGAGAAAGAAATTCACAAATTAAGCAAGTCAGTAACGCGTCGGTCTACCTCTGGCCCTTGTGCAAGCTGTTATTCGGCTTGGCATTGACTGAGGGAGTTATTGGAAGGGATGTTGTTGTTGTTGTAGTCTTCGGTCCTGAGACTGGTTTGATGCAGCTCTCCATGTTACTCTATCCTGTGCAAGCTTCTTCATCTCCCAGTACCTACTGCAACCTACATCATTCTGAATCTGCTTAGTGTATTGATCTCTTGGTCTCCCTCTACGATTTTTACCCTCCACGCTACCCTTCAGTACTAAATTGGTAATCCCTTGATGTCTCAGAACATGTCCTGGCAACCGATCCCCTCTTCTAGTCAATTTGTGCCACAAACTTCTCTTCTCCCCAGTCCTATTCAATACATCCTCATTAGTTATATGATCTACCCATCTAATCTTCAGCATTCTTCTGTAGCACCACATTTCGAAAGCTTCTATTCTCTTCCTGTCCAAACTAGTTATCGTCCATGTTTCACTTCCATACATGGCTACACTCCATACAAATACTTTCAGAAACGACCTCCTGACACTTAAATCTATACTCGATGTTAACAAATTTCTCTTCTTCAGAAACGCTTTCCTTGCCATTGCCAGTCTACATTTTGTGTCCTCTCTACTTCGACCATCATCAGTTATTTTGCTCCCCAAATAGCAAAACTCTCTTACTACTTTATGTGTCTTATTTCCTAATCTAATTCCCTCAGCATCACCAGACTTAATTCGACTACATTCCGTTATCCTCGTTTTGCTTTTGTTGATGTTCATCTTATATCCTCCTTTCAAGCCACTGTCCATTCCGTTCAGCAGCTCTTCCAGGTCCTTTGCTGTCTCTGACAGAATTACAATGCCATCGGAAAACCTCAAGATTTTAATTTTTTCCATGAATTTTAATTCCTACTCCAAATTTTCCTCTTGTTTCCATTACTGCTTGCTCAGATTGGAAGGGATATCGTGCCAAATTCTGTCCAATTGGCTCGGTAAAACGTCAAAATCCCGAGCGCACTGGAGCTCGCTGCCCATAGCCTCCAAACATTGTCAACTGGGAAGAGATCTGGCGACCTCGCTGACCAAGGTATTTGGCAAGCACGAAGACGAGCAGCAGAAATTGTCGCCTTATGTGGGCGGCCAGTATCTCGGTGAAATGTAAGCCAAGAATAGCTTGCCACGAAGGGCAACAAACCGAGGCTCAGAATATCGCCGACGAACCGCTGTGCTGTAAGGGTGCCACAGATGACAAGCAAAGGGGTCCTGCTATGAAATGAACCAGCACACCACCATTACTCCCAGTTGTGGGGCCATATGGCGTGTCACAGTCAAGTTGGTATCCAGGTACGTCTTCGCTGGTCATCGGGGTTAATTTCGAAGCAGGACTCGTGACTGAAGAGAATTCTACTCCAGTCAATGAGAGTCCAGGATGAAGACATGTCTAGAGACAGCCCAGAAAGCGGTGGGGTATCAACCTGACTGTCGCCATCCATATGGCCTGACAACCAGGACTGATGGTCTGGGCTGCCAATTCTTTTCATAGCAGGACCTCTTTGGTTGTCATCTGCGGCACTCTTACAGCGCAGCGGTACAACGACGATATTCTGTTCCCCGTTTTGTTGCCATTCATGACGAGCCATTCTGGGCTTTCATTTGAGCAAGATAATGCCCACCCGCATACAGCGAGAAATTCTGCTGATTGTCTATGTGCTTGCCAAACCCCACTGTGGCCAACGAGATCGCCAGATTCCTCCCCAAATGAGATTTGGAGCATTATTGGCAGCGCCCTCCAACCAGCTCGAGATTTTGACTATCTAACGCGCCAACTGAAGAGAATGGGGCACGATATCCCTGAGGAGGACACCCAACAATACTATCAGTAAACGCCATGCCGAATAACTGGTGTCATAAGGGCGAGACAGCGTGACAGAGCACTGAAAGACCTAAGTCGAAACAAGGCCCCGGGAGTACACAACATTCCATTAGAACTACTGACAGCCTTGGGAGAGCCAGTCCTGACAAAACTCTACCATCTGGTGAGCAAAATGTATGACAGGCGAAATATCCTCAGACTTCAAGAAGAATGTAATAATTCCAATCCCAAAGAAAGCAGGTGTTGACAGATGTGAAAATTACCGAACTATCGGTTTAATAAGTCACAGCTGCAAAATACTAACGCGAATTCTTTACAGACGAATGGAAAAACTGGTAGAAGCCGACCTCGAGGAGGATCAGTTTGGATTCCGTAGAAATATTGGAACACGTGAGGCAATAGTGATCCTACGGGTTATCTTAGAAGCTAGGTTAAGAAAAGGCAAACCTACGTTTCTAGCATTTGTAGACTTAGAAAAAGCTTTTGACGATATTGACTGGAATACACTCTTTCAAATTCTGAAGGTGGCAGGGGAAAAATACAGCGAGCGAAAGGCTATTTACAATTTGTACAGAAACCAGATGGCAGTTATAAGAGTCGAGGGGCATGAAAGGGAAGCAGTGGTGGGGAAGGGAGTTAGACAGGGCTGTAGCCTCTCCCCGATGTTATTCAATCTGTATATTCAGCAAGCAGTAAAGGAAACAAAAGAAAAATTCGGAGTAGGAATTAAAATCCATGGAGAAGACATAAAAACTTTGAGGTTCGCCGATGACATTGTAATTCTGTCAGTGACAGCAAAGGACTTGGAAGAGCAATTGAACAGAATGGACAGTGTCTTGAAAGGAGGATAATGGAATGTAGTCGAGTTAACTCAGGTGATGCTGAGAGAATTAGATTAAGGAATGAGACACTTAAAGTAGTAAAGGAGTTTTGCTATTTGGGAAGCAAAATAACTGATGATGGTCGAAGTAGAGAGGATATCAAATGTAGACTGGCAATGGCAAAGAAAGCGTTTCTGAAGAAGTGAAATTTGTTTACGTCGAGTATAGATTTAAGTGTCAGGCTGTCGGTTCTGAAAGTATTTGTATGGAGTGTAGCCATGTATGGAAGTGAAACATGGACGATAAGTAGTTTGGACAAGAAGAGAATAGAAGCTTTCGAAATGTGGTGCTACAGAAGAATGCTGAAGATTAGATGGGTAGAACACATAACTAATGAAGAGGTATTGAATAGAATTGGGGAGAAGAAGAGTTTGTGGCACAACTTGGCAAGAAGAAGGGGCCGGTTGGTAGTACATGTTCTGAGGCACCAAGGGATCACAAATTTAACATTGGAGGGCAGCGTGGAGGGTAAAAATCGTAGAGGGAGACAAAGAGATGAATACACTAAGCAGGGTCAGAAGTATGTAGGTTTTAGTAAGTACTGGGAGGTGAAGAAGCTCGCACAGGATAGAGTAGCATGGAGAGCTGCATCAAACCAGTCTCAGGACTGAAGAACACAACAACAAGAGCGAGATATGGACCTGCTCAGAGTGTGAAGCGCTTTCTCTTGAATAAATCATCCGATTTGTCAGAAATTGTAATCATTCGTTTGTCTGTATATGTACATCACATCTACTGATATCCGTCCCATTCGGATGATTCTTTCGGACTCCGTCTTTTTTTTCCTTAGAATGTATTCGGACAGTAGGCCCTTGATTGTGTGGTTACTGAACTTCTAATTCTGCCTCTTGCACGAATCAGTGTTTGGAAATATTATTAAATGGATACTTACCTCGTCTTTGTAACGGCCAGAAAACACAGGCGTCTCCACATTAAGTGACTGCGAAGGTTACAACCTCAGACTGGACAAGAATGAGAGAGGAAATCCATAATGTCCTCGTCGAAAGATTAATTCCAGGACTGACGGAGTACATCGAAAAAGTTCAAAGAAAGGTAGCACATCTTGTATTATCGCGAAATATGGGAGAGAGGGAGAGACTGTCTCAGAAATGATACAGGATGTGGGCTGGAAATCATTAAAAGAAAGGCGTTTTTCGTTGCGACGGAGTCTTCTCACGAAATTCCAATCACCAACTTTCTCCTCCGAATGCGAAAATATTTTGTTGACACCGATCTATATAGGGGGGAACGATCACCACGATAAAATAAGGGAAATCAGAGCTGGTACGGAAAGATAGAGGTGTTCATTCTTTCAACGCGCTATACGAGATTGGAATAATAGAGAATTATGAAGGTGTTTAGATGAACCCTCTCCAGGCACTTGAATGTGATTTGCAGAGTATCCGCTTAGATGTAGATGTTCGTGCCAAGTGATGTGGGAAAACCACAGGAACCTACGGCTGGACGTTACTTCGGACCCAGCTGCTTCCAAGTACTTCTTCCACAACTGGTTCCAAAGCCGCCACATCCAGCAGCAACGTGAGCAGAGGCCGCGATGTTATATGCAGATTGTCGGCAGCGAAGAGGCCGTCTGCTGACTGCTCGGCGCAGCAGGAGGGCAGAGCAGAACTGGACTGCTCCCCGGCACTGAGCCCCAGCGCGCGCCCGTAATCACGTTCCAGCGGACCGGCGGCGCCGGCTGCCGGGCTTTAAGGACTCCCCCGCCGGCTGCTAATGAGAGGGGCGGACCGGCTCTCTCCTAGTCCTAAGCTGCGCCCCGTGGCCGAAACACGGCGGCCTTCCTGTCGGAGATTGCGGAGTGCGCGGTGCCTACGGCAAGGGCGCTGCTTCTTCAACCCGACAGTGGGAGAGTAAATAAATGAGGCAACAGAACAGGCAAGTTCCAGGGCACTGTTCATCGACGGGGAACACACAAACTAGACCTCTTAAAATACGAGGGCCGTTCAGAAAGTAACCTCCGGTTGATTTAAAAAAATACACCAAGTTAAATAAAAATATTTTAATATATACATCTTACAACTACATCTTTGCACTATTTTTCTACATAGTCTCCATAGCGATTGAGGCACTTATCGTATCTCTTCACAAGCTTTGAAATTCCTTCTGCATAAAAATCACCCGCTTGTGCCTGGAGCCAGCCTGTGACCGCATCTTTGAGCTCTTCGTTGTCATCAAACCGCTGTGACCCGAGCCATTTCTTCAAATGCATGAAGAGGTGATAATCACTTGGCGTCAGGTCTGGGCTGTAAGGTGGATGGTTGATAACGTCCCACTTGAAGGACTCAAGAAGGGCCGTTGTTCTGCGAGCAGAGTGAGGACGGGCGTTATCGTGCAAAAAAACGATACCGGAAGTCAGCATACCACGGCGTTTGTTCTGTATAGCCCGTCGTAACTTTTTTATTGTTTCACAGTCACGTCTTGATTAATGGTCGTACCACGTTCCATGAATTCAACCAACAACACCCCTTTGGCATCCCAAAACACCGTTGCCATCAGTTTTCTGGCAGAAAAATCTTGCGAGGCTTTTCTTGGTTTGGTAGGCGAATTTCAATGTGCCCACATCTTTGATTGTTCTTTTGTCTCAGGGTTCACGTACTTAATCCAGGTTTCGTCACCGGTCACGATTCTGTTTAACAATGGTTCTCCTGCGTCCTCATAACGTGACAGAAAGTCTAATGCAGAGGCCATTCTTTGAGTTTTGTGGTGGTCGGTAAGAATTTTGGGCACCCATCGTGCACAGAACTTACGGTAACCCAATCTTGCTGTCACTACCTCGTACAAGAGAGTCTTAGAAATCTGTGGAAAACCAGTAGACAACTCCGACATTGAGAAACGTCGATTTTCACGAACTTTTGCATCAACTGTCTGAACGAGTTCGTCAGTCACCAATGATGGTCTACCACTCCTCTCTTCATCATGAACGTTTTCTCGTCCACTTTTAAATAAACGTACCCATTCACGGACAACTCCTTCACTCATAACTCTTGGTCCGTACACGGCACAAAGCTCACGATGAATAGCTGCTGCAGAACATCCTTTGGCTGTAAAAAACCTTATGACAGCACGCACTTCACATTTGGCGGGGTTTTCTATTGCAGCACACATTTCAAACTGCCACAAAAACTAAACTAGCGCAGGTACGACGTTCACTCGACCACGGCTTGATGCCGACTGACCTGCTGAGTGCGTGAACGCACAGATGGCGTCGCTACTCCCCCCACAACCCGCACTGTGACCAATCGGAGGTTACTTTCTGAACCACCCTCGTACTACTACATCTACATCTACATCCAAACTCCGCAAGCCACCTGACGGTGTGTGGCGGAGGGTACCGTGAGTACCACTATCGGTTCTCTCTTCTATTCCAGTCTCGTATTGTTAGTGGAAAGAAGGATTGTCGGTTTGCCTCTGTGTGGGCTCTAATCTCTCTGATTTTATCCTCATGGTCTCTTCGCGAGATATACGTAGGAGGGGGCATTATACTGCTTGAATCCTCGGTGAAGGTGTGTTCTCGAAACTTTAACAAAAGCTCGTACCGAGCTACTGAGCGTCTCTCCTGCAGAGTCTTCCACTGGAGTGTATCTACCACCTCCGTAACGCTTTCGCGATTGCTAAATGATCTTGTAACGAAGCGCGCTGCTCTCCGTTGGATCTTCTCTATCTCTTCTATAAACCCTATCTGGTACGGATCCCACACTGTTGAACAGTATTCAAGCAGTGGGCGAACAAGCGTACTGTAACCTACTACCTTTGTTTTCGGATTGCATTTCCTTAGGATTCTTCCAATGAATCTCACTCTGGCATCCGCTTAACCGACGATCAACTTTATATGATCATTCCACTTTAAATCACTCCTAACGCATACTCCCAGATAATTTATGGAATTAACTGCTTCCAGTTGCTGACCTGCTATATTGTAGCTAAATGATATGCGATCTTCCTTTCTATGTATTCGCAGCACATTACACTTGTCTACATTGAGATTCAATTGCCATTCCCTGCACCATGCGTCAATTCGCTGCACATCCTCCTGCATTTCAGTACAATTTTCCATTGTTACAACCTCTCAATATACAGCAGCATCATCCGCAAAAAGCCTCAGTGAACTTACGATGTCATCCACAAGGACGTTTATGTATATTGTGGATAGCAACGGTCCTACGACACTCCCCTGCGACACACCTGAAATCACTCTTACTTCGGAAGACTTCTCTGCATTGAGAATGACATGCTGCGTTCTGTTATCTAGGAACTCTTCACTCCAATCACACAATTGGTCTGATAGTCCGTATGGCCTTACTTTGTTCATTACATAGAATTGGCAGAACTCAGACGCAATAATCACCCTACGACTTACACTGTCTGACCAAAAAAATTAAGCACTGAGAAGAGGGAGACGAAGCAAAATGAAACCTCCAGGATTGAGAGGGAATGTACTTTCGTTTCAGTGTCAATGGTTTGTACGTGTATAGGCTGAAAACTAACAAAACCGACAAACTGCAGAGACGGATGCCTGACTAGAAATAAAGGAGAAAAATCCTATGAAAATGACTCCGAAAATATGATGCTGTGATATGCAAACGATTAGCTTTTCAGAGCATTGACACAAGGTTGGCGCCGGTGGCGACACCTACACCGTGCTGACATGAGGAGTTTCCAACCGATTTCTCATACACAAACAGCAGTTGACCGGCGTTGCCTGGTGAAACGTTGTTGTGATGCCTCGTGTAAGGAGGAGAAATGCGTACCATCACGTTTCCGACTTTGATAAAGGTCGGATTGTAGCCTATCGCGATTGCGGTTTATCGTACCGCGACATTGCTGCTCGCGTTGGTCGAGATCCAATGACTGTCAGCAGAATATGGAATCGGTGGGTTGAGGAGGGTAATACGGAACGCCGTGCTGGATCCCAACGGCCTCTTATGACTAGAAGTCGAGATGACAGGCATCTTATCCGCATGGCTGTAACGAAAGTGCAGCCACGTCTCGATCCCTGAGTCAACAGATGGGGACGTTCGCAGGACAACTACCATCTGCACGAACAGTTCGACGACGTTTGCAGCAGCATGGACTGTCAGCTCGGAGACCATGTCTGCGGTTACCCTCGACGCAGCATCACAGACAGGAGCGCCAGCGATGGTGTACTCAACGACGAACCTGGGTGCACGAATGGCAAAAGTCATTTTTTCGGATGAATCCAGGTTCTGTTTGCAGCATCATGATGGTCGCATCCGTGTTTGGCGACTTCGCGGTGAATGCACATTGGAAGCGTGTATTCGTCATCGCCATATTGGCGTATCACCCGGCGTGATGGTATGGGGCGCCATCGGTTACACGTCTCGGTCACCTCTTGTTCGCATTGACGGCACTTTGAATGGTGGACGTTACATTTCAGATGTGTTACGACCCGTGGCTCTACCCTGCGAAACCCTACATTTCAGCAGGATAATGCACGACCGCATGTTGCAGGTCCCGTATGGGCCTTTCTGGATACAGAAAATATTCGACTGCTGCCCTGGTCAGCACATTCTCCAGATCTCTCACCAACTGAAAACGTCTGGTCAATGGTGGCCGAGCAACTGGCTCGTCACAATACACCAGTCACTACTCTTGATAAACTGTGGAATCGTGTTGAAGCTGCTTGGGCAGCTGTACCTGTACACGCCATCCAAGCTCTGTTTGACTCAATGCCCAAGCGAATCAAGGCCGTTATTACGATCAGAGGTGGTTGTTCTGGGTACTGATTTCTCAGGCCCTATGCACCCAAAGTGCTTGAAAATGTGATCACATGTCAGTTCTAGTATAATATATTTGTCCAATCAATACCCGTTTATCATCTGCATTTCTTCTTGGTGTAGCAATTTTAATGGCCAGTAGTGTAGTTATCATTGTGAATGGGTTATGATGTGCTAGGTGCATAATACAGAGATCGTCCTTTGTGGCGGCACACGTTGACCATAAACTTGACGAGTATGCGTGCCGCCTGTTCCCTAGCAACCCAACATTAGGCCACTGTCACAGCCGAGAGCCCCATAAATTTTGATACTACACAATTGGGCCAACTGGTCAGATGATGAATCTCAGTGAGGTCCCTTTCAAACTGTCAGTTGCTCATAACGTTGTCTCGCGCAAGTACGTGCCGTCTCCGTGACCGTCAGCGATCGCTCATCTGACGCTGATCACGCCCCTTATAAACCCTACCAGGCATTGTAGTAACACCAAACACGAACGACGGTTATGCACTCTGGCAACCTGTCTCACAGAAAGGCAGTTCTAATCATTTATGGTTCAAATGGTTCATATGGCTCTGAGCACTGTGGGACTTAACATCTGAGGTCATCAGTCCCCTAGAACTTAGAACTACTTAAACCTAACTAACCTAAGGACATCACACACATCCATCCCCGAGGCAGGATTCGAACCTGCGACCGTAGCGGTCTCGCGGTTCCAGACTGCAGCGCCAGAACCGCGCGGCCACTTCGGCCGGCTAATCATTTATGTATGTCAATGGTTTGTACGTGTATAGGCTGAAAACTAACAAAACCGACAAACTGCAGAGACGGATGCCTGACTAGAAATAAAGGAGAAAAATCCTATGAAAATGACTCCGAAAATATGTCTTCGGCGCTAACGAATGACAGTTCCTCTGAGCACGTTTGGTGTTTTCCTTTTGTGGTGCAGGCCTTGCGACTGATGCAACGTACTGTAAACGCAGAATGGTCAGGTATTCATGTCGGGAAGAAGACGATACGGCGGTCTTGGTCGGCCAAGCAGATGGAAACGGTCGGGAGGCAGCACGGCCATACCAAAACAAGTACACTCACGGACACCAACCGTATCACACGACATTTCGATCCCGTTGTGGGCGTTTGTGTGATCATAGGTCCTTTCAGACAGGCCAACGTGCAGGGAGGCGGCGGACTGTGCGTACACCTGATTCTACAGGATATTGAGACCAACCCTAGTAGAATCTCCAGGTAAGTGGTCCACGCCAACAAGGTGTAAGCCAAAGTGAACCGTGAATTTACTTTCAAAACCTTTTCTTAAGAATGTACTTTATTTACTAGCGATTCATCAAGAACATTAACACATTTAATCACACTATGTGAGCGTGGAAGTAGTTGCCAGTGGTTAACTGATGAAAACAAGTCAAATTTCTTTCAACAAATGGAAATTTTATTCCTATAGGCCCTTTTTTAAAGAAAAAAAAGATTTAAAATTATAATCAGAAAGCACCCTCTAAATATCAAGTTACAATTTATTCAGAGGCAGAAAGAACAAATTTTTGACAGTGTGAGCTTTCGGGCTGAGAACTTTGCCGCTCCCTTTTGACACGGCCATAGTCACGACCGCTCACAACCTCTGAAAGACTACACTGGTGCAAATCTGCAACACACCATATTACTTTAAACTAAAAATTTTAACAACTCACACAAGCACATAAACTATGCACCCCGTAGGGGGGATGGAAATGGTACAAAACACTAACATTAGAAGATTAACTTGCCACCGAAGATGCAACTTGATTTTAAAAATAAAAGTCTTACGGTGGAAGGGTGGCAACTTTATATACTAAAATGACCATTTAAATAAAATCCATGAAATGCAATTTACATAAAATATACAAGGTTGATCAAACATGCTGTACATTACACTTATACCGCCTCTCAAGATGATAGGCAAGATAGAAACATATTTCAGGAATTCGACCGTTACACTTCAAGCAATAAATTCGTTAACACCGAATCCGACAAACATGACAGAGGCAGCTATTAACGTACGGCAGACCGACAGGCAGACAGACAGACACTAACTGCCTAACAAATGCCGTCGAGAGACAGATGAGCAAGCTGGGGACGAGAGACTTACCGAGAAAACAAGTAGAATTTAACAAGTAAATGAAACAACTATCACGAATCACTTAACTTCTAATAAACTGCAATGTCTGGCGAAGACCTGGCGCAGCACCCTCAAAACGCTCCCACGAACCGTCCGCTGCCAGCCGCTTCAACGGACGCAGGAAGGCGCGCCGATCTCCCGTCTCACGGCGTCGCAGCTCGCCCCGGCCAGACCGATGTCAAGGGTTGACTCCTGTTGCTCTCGTGTCGACCGCGAAGCCACTACACCTCGCTATACGGCGCGGCCCACTGGACTCATGTGGCGACCTCACATGTGCCGACGTTCCAGGCGGAGAAATCATCTTGTGTCCCAGTGCGCGACCGACCAACCGATCGATCCAACCGCCAATAACCGTTGCCTAAACAAACTCGAGCAGACTGGCGGCCTAACACATACTAGCACTCCGGACGACAGACAGACACTAACTGCCCCACACTGACCCGGCTGACCAACTGACGACTGGCGAGCTCATAGCGCCCCTTAAATGCACGTGAACAGGCAACCTTTCCTCTTTCCCACCAGAGGGAGACACCAAAGCTGCGATTGCCACAGCGGCGCCACCGCCAGAAATGGTGGGCGACTGCTTCACACTACACGCTGCGGCGCGCTCTTCAAAACAGCAATTTTTACCACGGCTCACAAAGTATGGTTATGTATATCCTGCATGACAACTGCTTCTCTCCCTATCACCTGCATTCCCATGGTGGCCACTTTGAACATCGGTTGTCACGTGGATGCGATGCTGCTATGTACTGTGTTCCGGGACGACTCGTTGTCGCTGCACGCACACCTTTAATTTCCAGACGCTTGTTCGTAGAAGTTGTTCCTCCATTTCCACTCAGGAATCAGTACCTGCAGTTTGTCGGTTTTTTTAATGTTCACCCTGTATAATACTACACTGATATTGCACCACGTCTTCTGGGAGCTTTATTTTCTTTGTAAAGGAAGCGTATCTTAGAACATCCTCGGTTTGGTAGTTCTGATGTTTGTTTGCCTCAGTGGCATTATCGTGACAGCATAACACACCAAAGAACCAATAGATGGCGGTGCCACTTTCTTTTACCTCAGTGATAGGAGTCTTTTCGGAAGTTTACGTCAGTGACGGAATTAAGCACTGCAATCCTACCTTTTCGAACACAAACTGACGTTGAAATTACTTGGCTAGCATGCACAGATTTTCTGATTTCGCTGTTTGTATTAAAAACATAACGACATTTGTTTCTTAAACTTCTTGGCGGATCAAAACTGTGTGCCAGACCGGGACTCGAACTCCGCACCTTTACCTTTCGCGGGCAAGTGCTCTAATTTGTTCGATATTCTTCGTTGGATTGGTTCGGGGCGGACGTCCCAGGACACCTGTTCAACTTCATCGTCGATAGATTCACTCAGTTTTTTTTATACTACTGGCCATTAAAATTGCTGCTCCATGAAGATGACGAGCTACAGACACGAAAATTAATCGACAGGAAGAATATGCTGTAATATGCAAATGATTAGCTTTTCAGAGCATTCACACAAGGTTGGCACCGGTGACGACACCTACAACGTGCTGATATGAGGAAAGTTTCCAACCGATTTCTCACACACAAACAGCGTTTGACCGGCGTTGCCTGGTGAAACGTTGTTGTGATGCCTCGTGTAAAGAGGAGCAATGCGTACCATCACGTTTCCGACTTTGATGAAGGTCGGATTGTAGCCTATCGCGATTGCGGTTTATCGTATCGCGACATTGCTGCTCGCGTTGGTCGAGATCCAATGACTGTTCGCAGAATATGGAATCGGTGGGTTCAGGAGGGTAATACGGAACGCCGTGCTGGGTCCCAATGGCCTCGTATCGCTAACAGTCGAGATGACAGGCATCTTATCCGCATGGCTGTAACGGATCGTGCAGCCATGTCTCGATCCCTGAGTCAATAGATGGGGACGTTTGCAAGACAACAACCATCTGCACGAACAGTTCGACGACGTTTGCAGCAGCATGGACTATCAGCTCGGAGACCATAGGTGCGGTTACCCTTGACGCTGCATCACAGACAGGAGCGCCTGCGACGGTGTACTCAACGACGAACCTGGGTGCGCGAATGGATTTCGCATGAATCCAGGTTCTGTTTACAGCATCATGATGGTCGCATCCGTGTTTGGCAACATCGCGGTGAACGCACATTGGAAGCGTGTATTCGTCACCCGGCGTGATGGTATGGGGTGCCATTGGTTACACGTCTGGGTCACCTCTTGTTCGCATTGACGGCACTTGAACAGTGGACGTTAGATTTAACATGTGATACGACCCATGGCTCTACCCGTCATTCGATCCCTGCGAAACCCTACATTTCAGCAGGATAATGCACGACCGCATGTTGCAGGTCCTGTACGGGCCTTTCTGGATACAGAAAATGTTCGACTGCTGCCCTGGCCAGTACATTCTCCAGGTCTCTCACCAACTGAAAACGTCTGGTCAATGGTGGCCGAGCAACTGGCTCGTCACAATACGCTATCCAATACTCTTGATGAACTGTGGTATCGTGTTGAAGCTGCATGGGCATCTGTACCTGTACACGCCATCCGAGCTCTGTTTGACTCAATGCCCAGGCGCATCAAGGCCGTTATTACGGCCAGAGGCGTTTGTTCTGGGTACTGATTTCTCAGGATCTATGCACCGAAATTGCGTGAAAATGTGATCACACGTCAGTTCCAGTATAATATATTTGTCCAATGAATACCCGTTTTTTATCATCTGCATTTCTTCTTGGTGTAGCAATTTTAATGGCCAGTGTGTAATAACGAAATTCTGGTAGAAAAAGAGAGATCAGTATAGCCATTTTACAAGCGCAGAGGAATCCTGCGCTCCATGCGAGTGAAAAATAGTAGTTGTTTACACAGTAGGCTACGTTTGACGACAGAGAGGGAGCTGTGCCTTAGCAGGTCAGGCCTCTCTACAGCTGCAGTTTAACGCCTCGCATCGACGCCCGCTGACTTGGGACGAGGCCGGTATATGGGCCTGTTTTATGGGGCCGCCGTGGCAAAACGGCGGCCATTCCCGGCGTCTTTTCAGCGCGGCTGCCGGCTGCCCGCTCCTCCTACCGTTTACGAGGGTGAGCGGCGGCGCGCCGCGGTCGATGCCGCCTCTGCCGTCTCCATCCACCTGCCCTGCCGTTCCCTCGGCAGCGTGGACGCACCGCTCTGGGCAAACACAGCTCTGCGCACGTGAACAGCAGGCGCAGAGCAACAAGTACTACCTGACCATTGCAGTATCCCTCCTGTCGCCTTACCGGAAACGCGATGTGACGTCACAGAAAACATGTACAGTGGTGACTAAGGCGGGTATCTACATCTACATCTACATCTACAGGGTGTCACAAAAAGGTACGGCCAAACTTTCAAGAAACATTCCTCACACACAAATAAAGAAAAGATGTTATGTGGACATGTGTCCGGAAACGCTTAATTTCCATGTTATAGCTCATTTTAGTTTCGTCAGTATGTACTGTACTTCCTCGATTCACCGCCAGTTGGCCCGATTGAAGGAAGGTAATGACTTCGGTGCTTGTGTTGACATGCGACTCATTGCTCTACAGTACTAGCATCAACCACATCAGCACATAGCATCAACAGGTTAGTATTCATCACGAACGTCGTTTTGCAGTCAGTGCAATGTTTACAAATGCGGAGTTGGAGATGCCCATTTGATGTATGGATTAGCCCGGGCCAATAGCCGTGGCGCGGTACGTTTGTATCGAGACAGATTTCCAGAACGAAGGTGTCCCGACAGGAAGACGTTCGAAGCAATTGATCGGCGTCTTTGGGAGCACGGAACATTCCAGCCTATGACTCGCGACTGGGGAAGACCTAGAACGACGAGGACACCTGCAATGGACGAGGCAATTCTTCGTGCAGTTGACGATAACCCTAATGTCAGCGTCAGAGAAATTGCTGCTGTGCAAGGTAACGTTGACCACGTCACTGTATGAGGAGTGCTACGGGAGAACCAGTTGTTTCCGTACCATGTACGGCGTGTGCAGGCACTATCAGCAGCTGATTGGCCTCCACGGGTACACTTCTGCGAATGGTTCATCCAACAATGTGTCAATCCTTATTTCAGTGCAAATGTTCTCTTCACGGATGAGGCTTCATTCCAACGTGATCAAATTGTAAATTTTCACAATCGACATGTGTGGGCTGACGAGAATCCGCACGCAATTGTGGAATCACGTCATCAACACAGATTTTCTGTGAACGTTTGGGCAGGCATTGTTGGTGATGTCTTGATTAGGCCCCATGTTCTTCCACCTACGCTCAATGGAGCACGTTATCATGATTTCATACGGGATACTCTACCTGTGCTGCTAGAACATGTGCCTTTACAAGTACGACACAACATGTGGTTCATGCACGATGGAGCTCCTGCACATTTCAGTCGAA
This sequence comes from Schistocerca americana, assembly GCF_021461395.2. Lineage (NCBI taxonomy): Eukaryota > Metazoa > Arthropoda > Insecta > Orthoptera > Acrididae > Schistocerca > Schistocerca americana. The sequence continues at coordinate 786,127,099 of NC_060122.1, read as the reverse complement.
GTGTTCGTACGCTTCTCAACAACAGATTCGATGACCGATGGATTGGTAGAGGCGGACCAATTCCATGGCCTCCACGCTCTCCTGACCTCAACCCTCTTGACTTTCATTTATGGGGGCATTTGAAAGCTCTTGTCTGCGCAACCCCGGTACCAAATGTAGAGACTCTTCGTGCTCGTACTGTGGACGGTTGTGATACAATACGCCATTCTCCAGGGCTGCATCAGCGCATCAGGGATTCCGTGCGGCCGGCCATGGTGGCCGAGCGGTTCTAGCCGCTCCAGTCCGGAACCGCGCTGCTGCTACGGTCGCAGGTTCGAATCCTGTCTCTGGCATGGATGTGTGTGATGTCCTTAGGTTTAAGTAGTTCTAAGTCTAGGGGACTGATGACCTCAGAAGTTGAGAGTGCTGAACCATGTTTTTGATTCCGTGCGACGGAGGGTGGATGCATGTATCCTCGCTAAAGCAGGACATTTTGAACATTTTCTGTACCAAAGTGTTTGAAGTCACGCTGGTACGTTCTGTTGCTGTGTGTTACCATTCCATGATTAATGTGATTTGAAGAGAAGTAATAAAATGAGCTCTAACGTGGAAAGTGAGCGTTTCCGGACACATGTCCACATAACATATTTTCTTTCTTTGTGTGTGAGGAATGTTTCCTGAAAGTTTGGCCATACCTTTTTGTAACACCCTGTATACTCCGCAGTCCACCATACGGTGCACAGCGGAGGGTACCTCGTACCACAACTAGCATCTTCTCTCCCTGTTCCACTCCCAAACAGAACGAGGGAAATTGTCTGCCTATATGCCTCTGTACAAGCCCTAATCTCTCTTTCTTATCTTTGTGGTCTTTCTGCGAAATGTAAGTTGGCGGCACTAAAATTGTACTGCAGTCAGCCTCAAATGTTGGTTCTCTAAATTTCCTCAGTAGCGATTCACGAAAAGAACGCCTCCTTTCCTCTAGAGACTCCCACCCGAGTTCCTGAAGCATTCCCGTAACACTCGCGAGATGATCAAACCTATCAGTAACAAATCTAGCAGCCCGCCTCTGAATTGCTTCTATGTCCTCCCTAAATCCGACCTGATAGGGATCCCAAACGCTCGAGCAGTACTCAAGAATGGGTCGTATTAGTGTTTTATAAGCGCTCTCCTTTACAGATGAGCCATATCTTCCCAAAATTCTACCAATGAACCGAAGACGACTATCCGCCTTCCCCACAACTGCCATTACATGCCTGTCCCACTTCATATCGCTCTGCAATGTTACGCCCAATCGTCGTGACTGTGGCAAGCGCTACACTACTAATGGAGTATTCAAACATTACAGGATTCTTTTTCCTATTCATCTGCATTAATTTACATTTATCTATATTTAGAGTTAGCTCCCATTCTTTACACCAATCACAAATCCTGTCTAAGTCATCTTGTATCCTTCTACAGTCACTCAACGACGACACCTTCCCGTACACCACAGCATCATCAGCAAACAGCCGCACATTGCTTTCCACCCTATCCAAAAGATCATTTATGTAGATAGAAAATAACAGCGGACCTACCACACTTCCCTGATGCACTCCAGATGATACCATCTCCGATGAACACTCACCATTGAGGACAACGTGCTGGGTTCTATTACTTAAGTATCAATACACTATCATACAGACGGGTCCAAAAAATGTCTCTACTGTTTAAAGTCCACAACTGGCAAACTAATTGACGGGGCTATCTCATCTTTGGTAGTGTAATAGTTTGTAGTTCCGGCAATCGCCACACAAGCGTTGTGTTAAAAATGTACACAAACAACGATCTGGACGACCTGTAACTGTAACAAGTCCAGCTAACTCCCGTCGTGTGTTACAACAATTCACTCGCTCACCAGAGAAGTCTGTGAGACAGTGTGCCCGTGAAACTGGAGTGAGTCGCTCACGTGTTCGGCGAATTTTGAAGACAGCATATTGGAAGTGCTACATCCCACGATTGCTACACGCAATGAACGAGGACGACCCAGATCGTAGAATGGAGTACTGCAAGTGGTTTACTAACATGGTGCGCAACGATGAAGAGTTTGCAGAGGTGATTGTGTGGTCTGATGCTACGGTCGCAGGTTCGAATCCTGCCTCGGGCATGGATGTGTGTGATGTCCTTAGGTTAGTTAAGTTTAAGTAGTTCTAAGTTCTAGGGGACTGATGACCGCAGATGTTAAGTCCCATAGAGCTCAGAGCCATTTTTTTGTGTGGTCGGATGAGGCATGGTTCAAAGTCAATGGTACAGTAAATCGCCACAATTGCATCTACTGGGCAGCCGAAAATCCGAACGTCCATGTAGACAAAGCTGTGAATTTGCCAGGAGTAAATGTGTGCTGTGGGTTGTCTTACCGGGGCTTGATTGGGCCATTCTTCTTTGACGGCACAGTTACCGGTAATGTGTACCTTCAGAAGCTTCAGACATCCATTTTACCTGCCATCCGAGACTTGTATGGAAACGGAAGAGTTCACTTTCAACAAGTGCCCCAGCCCACTACCAAAATCGTGTTAGCGCTTATCTCGACGAAAATCTACCCGGAAGATGGATAGGCCGTAGAGGTGCTGTGAAGTATCCACCACATTCCCAGACCTAACTTCTCTGGACTTTTACCTGTGGGGAACACTAAAGGAGGTCGTTTATCGACAAAAGCCACGCACATTGGATGAACTTCGAGAATCCATAGTACATTCATGTGCAAATATCCAACTGAACACGTTGCAGTCAGTAGTTCGTGCTGCAGTTCGGCGGCATCGTTTGTGTGTGGAAGTTAATGGTGACCATTTCGTACACCTACAGTGATATCCTTAAGTTGGACTTTAAGCTACACTTTCTCCAAAAATGAGACAACTCCGTCAATTAGTTTGCAAGTTACGGACTTTTAAACAGTGGATACATTTTTTTGGACACCTCTGTATTTCTTTGATAAAGAAATATGATCAAATATTCGTCAGATTTGTTTGACAAAAATCTCTGACGTGGCGCTGAAAAGATGTGTTACACTGTCATATTTCTCACCAAAGTTCAAGATGGCGGATAACAACGTGTTATTATGCGTTGCAGTTGCTTGTACCACAATTGCGTTGTGTGTGCATTTGGAAGAGAAGCGGCGGAAAAGGCAGGAAATGTACTTGGGTGAAGCCGTGGATTTCACGTCAAGGTAATAAAAGCATCCAGCAGAACTGGTTGCGAGAGCGGCAATTGGAGGACGCCAAGTGTTATATAAATTACTTACAAATGGATCAGGCAGGACAGTAAAGTAAAGCCACAGATTGCAAAGCAGAATACTCACTTGAGAAATGCTATGTGTACAAAAAAAATAACACTGAGGTTTCTTACTAGAGGAGAGAGCTACTCGAGCTTACGATACAGCACTCGAATAGCACAGTGCATCGTAACCAAAATAGTTCTGGAAACGTGTGAAGAAGCGATTACAAAGCACAGGAGGAGGAATATCTGAAGGAAAATAAATGTTCAATACACTATATGGGCATTTATTTTTGAATAATTTAATTAATAGAATTGGTGTTCCAACAAATACAAAATCAATAAAAACTACGAAACAGGTGGAGCAATTTTCAACCTGTGACGTCCAAAGTTCAAAAATAGACAAAGTAGAATAGAGAGCTATTTTTTTTTATTTTATTTTTTTTTTTTTATTTTAGAGTATGTCCTCCCCCTCTGTTCTGGCCTGCTGGAAAGCTGCCTGGATGTTTGCTGATGTAGAGATGGATGGCTGTAGATGTAGTTGTAGATTTGAAGTCGCCTGCGCCTGTCCATCAGCACGCGATTAGTAAGCCGGCCGATGTGGCCGAGCGGTTCTAGGTGCTTCAATCCGGAACCGCGCTGCTGCTACGGTCGCAGGTTCGAATCCTGCCTCGGACATGGATGTGTGTGATGTCCTTAGGTTAGTTAGGTTCACGTAGTTCTAAGTCTAGGGGCCTGATGGCCTCAGATGTTAAGTCCCATAGTGCTTAGAGCCATTTGAACCATTTTTTTGCGATTAGTAACATGCATTGTCGTTGCTCATCCCCCCACCCCCCATCCCCACCGCCATCTCCACCCAAGTCGAAGCAATGTTGTTAAAAAGAGTCGAAGGAATACACCAACTAAACTTTGCAATCATGTTTACAACACGCACTACAGACGTCAAGTAGCTATAGCGACGCCAGCACTCGAAGAGGTTATATTTCGCATTGCAGTGAATGGAAGACTAACAATTTTTTTTGATCGCAAATCTATGATGAGGCCCTATATTTGATCATACTTCCTTGACGAAAGGCGAGATTTGACCGAGTTCCCTATTATACTGTCAAATTTCTTTGGCATTAATATTTGACATATCAACTTTGACAAAAAAATATGATAGTGTAATACCTGCCTAAGGTCTATACTTTCGGGTTGCTTGTGTACATAAGCTCACTGGATAAACAATTAGTCACTCCACTCCGAATGTACTGATGAACTGTAAGGCTAGGGGTACTTGTGAATTATAGAAAAAATCGAATTGTTTTATTATCCTTTTAAATGCTGTATGCTATGCTGATTACTGTACTTCACCGGAGTTAGAATGGAAAATGACTTCTACGTACTAAATTTTTCAGTCATGGTAGTTTACGTTACCACATTCCCATTGTTTAAATTACGTAAAACTACTAGTATATTGAAAAAGAACTGGAAAATTCTTGTTTCCAGCGATCCTGTTGGTGTTTTATTCTGTATGTTAATAACGCTGCTGGTTTCCAGCGTCTGTAAATTATTATGTCCATATGCTCGTCGTCAAATATGTGGAGTCTAGGAATCCTGCGCATTCGGTTCGCTGGATAAACAATTCTAACAAATCGTATTAATGAATTTTATTATAAAATGAGGAGAGACAATACTTAACTTTGACAACTACAGAGATATGTCACAAGCAAAGGACAACATACAAAATAAGCAATCTCTTCCGTATGACAATTCCCAAGTCTTTGTTACATAGAGTGCTCAAGCGAAGTATCGAGCGTTGACGCTTCTATCCAAGTCGCTAGTCTTGAAGCTACTATCCAACTGGGGCGTCGCCAGTCGGTCGCGGCGCTCATGTCCTCTTGACATAGGGGCCGCTGCTGCCGCGTTGTCGCCCTGGAGAGGGGTCGGCCAGCGTGCGATTGGCTGATCTCTTCTCACAGCCTTCTCTTCTCTATCGTTCCCGACTGGAGTGCCGGCGCTTGACTTTACGCCGTAACATAAATGATCATCTTTCCTGTTTATTTTCGCTCTGTTGGACTGTTTTGTTTACGTCTTACTGAAAGTTTATTGCCTAAGTGCTACCTACTGAAAGTTTATTGCCTAAGTGCTACAGATATTTGTGATTCTACATGTTCATTAGTATTCAGTAAATACTAACAAAGCCACACATCAAGAAAGAAAATTTGGGGCAACTAGTTTACAAACAAAGCTGTCCAGACTTCTGAGAAAACCTATTATGAGCTCTTCATGGGTGTTTCAGATCTTCGAGTAAACAGTAATACTGTTTTTAGTGAATCCGAAACCCTTCCTACTATTTTGTTGTTCAGTTACTTTCAAGCACTCTATGCCAACACGTTGTTTACATTTCGCCACACTCTTTATCAAAGAAGATGCTTCGATAATCAATAAATGATTATGAAATTACAACACAATACCCACCAGAACTTTAACGATAACATTAAATGTAAAATTCTATTGATAGGTACATATAATCTCTTTTAAGCTATTATATATTCATTTATATAAAATGCATTTATGTCCACAGTAATCTTATGCAACCAAATTAATTTCATAGTTATTTTTGCTGAAGTATGAGGACACAAATATAATTAGTATACACTCACCAGTGGAGCAATAAGTACTAAAAAGAAAGCCAAGAGAAAGCTCGAGGATGAAGAAATGCAGCAGGATGAAGACTATGCTTCAGAGGCACATTTTAATGACTCAAATCTTAATTTGCAATTTCCCACAAGCTGTACTTGTCAGAATTTAGGTTCACATATCTCCTTAAGTTTATAAAGTTCTGAATTATTTTTTCAATAACTTGTTAATTGTTTTGTAACTCTAAATTCATAAAAATATCTATGTTCTAGACCTAAACTTTGTTGCAGGTTCAACTAAATTGAAGCAATAAAATTTTCAATTAGGAAAACTAATCTAAAAATTTACATATAAGGTTCAATAATTTTTCCGTTAATATACTTAATGTGCGGAATTAAATAGGTCTAGTACCTTAGCCAACATGGCATACATATCTTGTAAAAATTTTGTATCCTTCACATGTGTATTATTAGGTTAAATGATTCCTGAATTTGAAGAAGCATTTTAGATGATCACTTTTTAACTATTGTTTTTTATAAACATCAATAGGTGCTAAATTGTTCAAAGTACTTGCAAATTGTTTAGAAAGTATTCTGCATTAACTGTGAAAAACAACAAAACTATAAAACACAGCAAAGAAATACTGCATGAAACAAGTAGGTGCTGATTTTCACAAAGTATGAAGCCGACAAATTACCCTGTGTCCTTATAAGCCTTTAGAGATGGCGCAGAGATCGAGTCACGTACTAACCACGCGTGCACTCTCCTCACGTGAGCATAAGGCAGTAGGCATCAGCGACATGGGTAAATGTAAGGGCGTGACAGAGTGGCGTAAAGGGGCAATCTTGTTTGACCGTGCCCGTGGCCCTACAATGCGTGAAGTAGCTGATTTGTTGGTGTTTAGCGACGCACTTGTTCAGCGTGTCTACAAGCAAAGGTGTAACACGTGGCCACAAAACACGGCGTCAGAATTGTGGTCGGGAAAAGATTCCGACTGAGAGGGACCGGAGAGGCGTTTCACGGATTGTGGATCAGAATCGCTTCCAAACCCGACAGGAACTGCTGCAAGTGGTGAATCGATGTCAATCCACACCTGTTAGCGAGAGGACATTAAAACGACAACTGCATCCAATGAACGTTTGGGCATTGTTCACACAAGCACACAAAATTGCTCGCCTTCAGTGGGCTAGAAATAATCGAACGTGGCCGTTAGCTGATTGGCGGAACGTAATGTGGGCTGACGAATGAAGTTTTTTTGTCCGTATTCAGATTACGCACGTCGTCGAGTGAACCGAAAGCCAAATGAAACATTTCATCCTGAATATTTAGAGGATCAGGTTCAATCAGGAGGTCGGTCTGTGATGATTTGGTGGTGGTTTTCTTATCATGAACTGGGCCCTCCCACTGAAGTGACCACTTAAATGAACCAGGATGTTTAAATATACGTACATCCTGACTAGGTGTTGTATTTCAGTCAAGATATGCGTGATGAGTATGTTATGGTAGCCCAATTTTTCAAGACAGAACAACAACAGAGTTCATCAGGCTGGGAGAATATGTGACTGGTTTTCTGAACACTCCCTCGCTCTATCACATCTCTACTGGACTGCAAACTCCCCTGACTTGAACCTCACAGAAAATGGGCATGTTGGAACGGGGGATAACATTATCATGCCCCTAATTTGGTGGAATTACGCGATCAAATCCCGAGCTTGTGGCTTAACCTCGATGCTTCGCACCTGCGCTACATCGTGGACCCATTTCCTCATTTCGTAACCCAACCCAGGCTATTATTAAGTCCAGGGACGGCATTACAGTGCGTTAAATTATGCTTGCAATGACTTCTATCAGTGTGACTATTTTTTTTGTCTACATCTACATCTATATATATACTCCGCAAGCCACCCAACGGTGTGTGGCGGAGGGCACTTTACGTGCCACTGTCATTACCTCCCTTTCCTGTTCCAGTCGCGTATGGTTCGCGGGAAGAACGACTGTCTGAAAGCCTCCTTGCGCGCTCTAATCTCTCTAATTTTACATTCTTGATCTCCTCGGGAGGTATAAGTAGGGGGAAGCAATATATTCGATACCTCATCCAGAAACGCACCCTCTCGAAACCTGGCGAGCAAGCTACACCGCGATGCAGAGCGCCTCTCTTGCAGAGTCTGCCACTTGAGTTTGTTAAACATCTCCGTAACGCTATCACGGTTACGAAATAACCCTGTGACGAAACGCGCCGCTCTTCTTTGGATCTTCTCTATCTCCTCCGTCAACCCGATCTGGTACGGATCCAACACTGATGAGCAATACTCAAGTATAGGTCGAACGAGTGTTTTGTAAGTCACTTCATTTGTTGATAGACTACATTTTCTAAGGACTCTCCCAATGAATCTCAACCTGGTACCCGCCTTACCAACAGTTAATTTTATATGATCATTCCACTTCAAATCGTTCCGCACGCATACTCCCAGATATTTTACAGAAGTAACTGCTACCAGTGTTTGTTCCGCTATCATATAATCATACAATAAAGGATCCTCCTTTCTATGTATTCGAAATAAATTACATTTGTCTATGTTAAGGGTCAGTTGCCACTCCCTGCACCAAATGCCTATCCGCTGCAGATCTTCCTGCATTTCGCTACAATTTTCTAATGCTGCAACTTCTCTGTATACTACAGCATCATCCGTGAAAAGCCGCATGGAACTTCCGACACTATCTACTAGGTCATTTATATACACTCCTGGAAATTGAAATAAGAACACCGTGAATTCATTGCCCCAGGAAGGGGAAACTTTATTGACACATTCCTGGGGTCAGATACATCACATGATCACACTGACAGAACCACAGGCACATAGACACAGGCAACAGAGCATGCACAATGTCGGCACTAGTACAGTGTATATCCACCTTTCGCAGCAATGCAGGCTGCTATTCTCCCATGGAGACGATCGTAGAGATGCTGGATGGAGTCCTGTGGAACGGCTTGCCATGCCATTTCCACCCGGCGCCTCAGTTGGACCAGCGTTCGTGCTGGACGTGCAGACCGCGTGAGACGACGCTTCATCCAGTCCCAAACATGCTCAATGGGGGACAGATCCGGAGATCTTGCTGGCCAGGGTAGTTGACTTACACCTTCTAGAGCACGTTGGGTGGCACGAGATACATGCGGACGTGCATTGTCCTGTTGGAACAGCAAGTTCCCTTGCCGGTGTAGGAATGGTAGAACGATGGGTTCGATGACGGTTTGGATGTACCGTGCACTATTCAGTGTCCCCTCGACGATCACCAGTGGTGTACGGCCAGTGTAGGAGATCGCTCCCCACACCATGATGCCGGGTGTTGGCCCTGTGTGCCTCGGTCGTATGCAGTCCTGATTGTGGCGCTCACCTGCACGGCGCCAAACACGCATACGACCATCATTGGCACCAAGGCAGAAGCGACTCTCATCGCTGAAGACGACACGTCTCCATTCGTCCCTCCATTCACGCCTATCGCGACACCACTGGAGGCGGGCTGCACGATGTTGGGGCGTGAGCAGAAGACGGCCTAACGGTGTGCGGGACCGTAGCCCAGCTTCATGGAGACGGTTGCGAATGGTCCTCGCCGATACCCCAGGAGCAACAGTGTCCCTAATTTGCTGGGAAGTGGCGGTGCGGTCCCCTACGGCACTGCGTAGGATCCTACGGTCTTGGCGTGCATCCGTGCGTCGCTACGGTCCGGTCCCAGGTCGAAGGGCACGTGCACCTTCCGCCGACCACTGGCGACAACATCGATGTACTGTGGAGACCTCACGCCCCACGTGTTGAGCAATTCGGCGGTACGTCCACCCGGCGTCCCGCATGCCCACTATACGCCCTCGCTCAAAGTCCGTCAACTGCACATACGGTTCAAGTCCACGCTGTCGCGGCATGCTACCAGTGTTAGAGACTGCGATGGAGCTCCGTATGCCACGGCAAACTGTCTGACACTGACGGCGGCGGTGCACAAATGCTGCGCAGCTAGCGCCATTCGACGGCCAACACCGCGGTTCCTGGTGTGTCCGCTGTGCCGTGCGTGTGATCATTGCTTGTACAGCCCTCTCGCAGTGTCCGGAGCAAGTATGGTGGGTCTGACACACCGGTGTCAATGTGTTCTTTTTTCCATTTCCAGGAGTGTATATTGTGAAAAGCAATGGTCCCATAACACTCCCCTGTGGCACGCCAGAGGTTACTTTAACGTCTGTAGACGTCTCTCCATTGAGAACAACATGCTGTGTTCTGTTTGCTAAAAACTCTTCAATCCAGCCACACAGCTGGTCTGATATTCCGTAGACTCATACTTTGTTTATCAGGCGACAGTGCGGAACTGTATCGAACGCCTTCCGGAAGTCAAGAAAAATAGCATCTACCTGGGAGCCTGTATCTAATATTTTCTGGGTCTCATGAACAAATAAAGCGAGTTAGGTCTCACACGATCGCTGTTTCCGGAATCCATGTTGATTCCTACATAGTAGATTCTGGGTTTCCAAAAACGACATGATACTCGAGCAAAAAACATGTTCTAAAATTCTACAACAGATCGACGTCAGAGATATAGGTCTATAGTTTTGCGCATCTGCTCGACGACCCTTCTTGAAGACTGGGACTACCTGTGCTCTTTTCCAATCATTTGGAACCTTCCGTTCCTCTAGAGACTTGCGGTACACGGCTGTTAGAAGGGGGGCAAGTTCTTTCGCATACTCTGTGTAGAATCGAATTGGTATCCCGTCAGGTCCAGTGGACTTTCCTCTGTAGAGTGATTCCAGTTGCTTTTCTATTCCTTGGACACTTATTTCGATGTCAGCCATTTTTTCATTTGTGCGAGGATTTAGAGAAGGAACTGCAGTGCGATCTTCCTCTGTGAAACAGCTTTGGAAAAAGGTATTTAGTATTTCAGCTTTACGCGTGTCATCCTCTGTTTCAATGCCATCATCATCCCGGAGTGTCTGGATATGCTGTTTCGAGCCACTTACTGATTTAACGTAAGACCAGAACTTCCTAGGATTTTCTGTCAAGTCGGTACATAGAATTTTACTTTCGAATTCACTGAACGCTTCACGCATAGCCCTCCTTACGCTAACTTTGACATCGTTTAGCTTCTGTTTGTCTGAGAGGTTTTGGCTGCGTTTAAACTTGGAGTGAAGCTCTCTTTGCTTTCGCAGTAGTTTCCTAACTTTGTTGTTGTACCACGGTGCGTTTTTCCCGTCCCTCACAGTTTTACTCGGCACGTAGCTGTCTAAAACGCATTTTACGATTGCCTTGAACTTTTTCCATAAACACTCAACATTGTCAGCGTCGGAACAGAAATTTTCGTTTTGATCTGTTAGGTAGTCTGAAATCTGCCTTCTATTACTCTTGCTAAACAGATAAACCTTCGTCCCTTTTTTTATATTCCTATTAACTTCCATATTCAGGGATGCTGCAACGGCCTTATGATCACTGATTCCCTGTTCTGCACATACAGAGTCGCAAAGTTCGAGTCTGTTTGTTATCAGTAGGTCCAAGATGTTATCTCCACGAGTCGGTTCTCTGTTTAATTGCTCGAGGTAATTTTCGGATAGTGCACTCAGTATAATGTCACTCGATGCTCTGTCCCTACCACCCGTCCTAAACATCTGAGTGTCCCAGTCTATATCTGGTAAAATGAAATCTCCACCTAAGACTATAACATGCTGAGAAAATTTATGTGAAATGTATTCCAAATTTTCTCTCAGTTGTTCTGCCACTAATTCTGCTGAGTCGGGAGGTCGTTAAAAGGAGCCAATTATTAACCTAGCTCGGTTGTTGAGTGTAACATCCACCCATAATAATTCACAGGAACTATCCACTTCTACTTCACTACAGGATAAACTACTACTAACAGCGACGAACACTCCACCACCGGTTGCATGCAATCTATCCTTTCTAAACACCGTCTGTACCTTTGTAAAAATTTCGGCAGAATTTATCTCTGGCTTAAGCCAGCTTTCTGTACCTATAACGATTTCAGCTTCGGTGCTTTCTATCAGCGCTTGAAGTTCCGGTACTTTACCAACGCAGCTTCGACAGTTTACAATTACAATACCGATTGCTGCTTGGTCCCCGCATGTCCTGACTTTGCCCCGCACCCGTTGAGGCTGTTGCCCTTTCTGTACTTGCCCAAGGCCATCTAACCTAAAAACCGCCCAGCCCACGTACACAACCCCTGCTACCCGTGTAGCCGCTTGTTGCGTGTAGTGGACTCCTGACCTATCCAGCGGAACCCGGTGAACTTACAATCAAGTAGGTCAGTGTGCCCTCGTGAAACATCGTCAGTAGTATAGTGCGGTGTTATCCACAATCATGAATACCCCAGAGAGTGGGAAACAGAGGGCGATGTCCCGAAAGTGGACACAGTCAGGTCAAATAGAGTTTACATTCAAAGTTATACGGTTTTTCCAGGGAGAAAATAAGCAGAATCAGGTAATGACACCTCTACAGAAAGCAATCTCGTGGCCGCCAAAATGATGCGGAAGCAGGAAAAAACACAATTCTTATTGAAAGTCTTTAAAAAAGCGGAAGAAACAAAGACGTTCTACAAAAGTAGTTTCTCTGGATAACATCGATAAAGCACTTATTCGAAGAAAATTTTTGGTGTATTATGAGCAGAAGGATATCCCAACGTTTCCCAACGTTGAGAAAGTCGTTTATAGTTTCAGTAACTGAGATAAATTTTCAGGGGGGGGGGGGGGGGGAGGGGGAGGGAAACACTTCGGAAAATTTTGAAGGAGATGGGATTTCGTTCCAAAAAATGTAAAAATGAGAGAACCATCCCAACAGAACGTTCCGACATTGGAGTAAAGTGTGCGGAATACCTGAGAGCAATCAGAAATAATGAAAAGAGGCCAAATAAAGCAGTGCTATTCACGGACGAAATGTGGGTTGACACGCATCATTTAAAAAGTGCTGTGACCAAATAGCAGTGCAGGCCAAACAGTTGCTATCCATGCTGAAGGAGCAATAGGTTTCATAGACGAAGCAGAGATAATTTATGATTCGGAATCTAAATTTCAAGACCATCACAATGATATATCCGTAGCATTTATGAAATCTGCCTGTGTGATTCGGGCCATTGTTAAGTCATGCTTATGTTGTATAGCACACTATGTCATCGTTATGTCTGGTATGCTATTGTGTCTTCTATGAGAAACATGTATTTTCATCCAGCAAATATATAGTTTTTCTTCCAGGGAGGTAGTTGAAGAATAAATTTAAACACATACAGCTGATGACGAAAAAATGATTTCATATTAAATCCTAACATCCCTGTTCTTGAAAACACCCAAAATGGTCACATTAACGTTGGCGGTGATGCGACCTTGCACAGTAACAATGGTGCCCATGGAATATCACGATATGACGGCTCAAATCATCATAGATCCTCCGCCATGTTTCACTCATGGAACGTAAACTCTGCCTCATGTTCGAAACAATGTGAAACATGACTCACCTGACAAAATCAAGAGCGCCCGTACGATACTTTGTGAGGGAGCTGGCGGCTAACCTGAGGGTATGATGTATTTTTAATATTTTTCGAAGGCGAATGGCGACTCGTAAGTAGCCATAAAAATGTTTCAGCTCCGATCCTGTCAAAACCTTTGTAATACAGGCTTTTAAATCATTTTCTTGAAAGAAAAACATCTGAATACATTATTTTTTCCTTTCTCTGAGAGGTGGAATGGTCCTCTCCCTCTTCACTCCCGCGTACGGGTGCCCATGGATCAAATGACAGTCTTCTATCGCTCTGTGGGCCAGGTTTTAGGGCACTGGCACCGCGTTTTCCTGTTACAGTCTTTTGCATCACTGATGTGTGGTTTTGGAATTCCAGCTCGCAATGCTTTTGCTGTTTTGCCTCTGACAGGGTTCACCAGCGTGACATTCAGATCTGCAGTCACTTTTGCGTCTGTTGTCCTCTTATTTTTCGTCACAATGCTCCACGATGACCGTCTGTCATTATCACTCAACACAATTTTCGTCCGCGTTGTGACTTAGCGGATGTTGTTTTTCTGCTTTCCTTGTACGCGGTGTAAATCATCGATACGTTGCCTCGTGAACCAACAAACACCTCGGCTACGTTGGTTATTGAAGTACGCACCAGACGAACATTAACAATTTGCCCCCTTTCGAATCAACCTAGCTCTGGCATACACTGAGGTCGCAAAAGTCAGGCGACACCTCCTAATACCTTGTCGGACCTCCTTTTGCCCGGCTTAGAGCAGCGTCTTGACGTGGCATGGACTCAATCGTCGTTGGAAATACTGAGCCATGCTGGTCTCCCTCTACGATTTTCATCCTCCAAGCTGTCCTCCAATACTAAATTGGTGATCCCTTGATGCCTCAGAACATGTCCTACCAACCGATCCCATCTTCTAGTCAAGTTATGCCACAAATTTTTCTTTTCCCCGATTCTATTCAATACCTTCTCATTAGTTATGTGATCTACCCATCTAATTTTCAGCATTCTTCTGTAGCACCACATTTCCAAAGTTTCTATTCTCTTCTTATCCAAACTATTTATCGTCCACGTTTCACTGCCGTACATGGCTACACTCCATACAAATACTTGCAGAAACGACTTCCTGAGACTTAAATCAATACTCGATGTTAACAAATTTCTCTTCTTCAGAAACACTTTCCTTGCCATAGCGAGTCTACATTTTACATTCTCTCTACTTCGACCATCATCGGTTATTTTGCTCCCCAAATAGCAAAACTCATCTACTACTTTAAGTGTTTCATTTTCTAATCGAATTCCCTCAGCATCACCGTACGTAATTCTACTACATTCCATTATCCTCGTTCTGCTTTTCTTTGTGTTCATCTTACATCCTCATTTCAAGACACTGTCCATTCCGTTCAACTGTTCTACCAGGTTCTTTGCTGTCTCTGATACAATTACAATGACATCGGCAAACCTCAAAGTTTTTATTTCTTGCCGGCCGGAGTGGCCGAGCGGTTCTAGGCGCTACAGTCTGGAACCGCGCGACCGCTGCGGTCGCAGGTTCGAATCCTGCCACGGGCATGGATGTGTGTGTTGTCCTTAGGTTAGTTAGGTTTAAGTAGTTCTAAGTTCTAGGGGACTGATGACCTCAGCAGTTAACTCCCATAGTGCTCAGAGCCATTTGAACCATTTTTTTTTTATTTCCTCTCCATGGATTTTAATACCTACTCCGAATTTTTCTTTTGTTTCCTTTACTGCTTGCTCAATATACAGATTGAATAACATCAGGGAGAGGCTACAACCCTGTCTCACTTCCTTCCCAACCACTGCTTCCCTTTCATGTCCCTCGACTCTTATAACTGCCATCTGGTTTCTGTACAAATTGTAAATAGCCTTTCGCTCCTTGTGTTTTACCGCTGCCACCTTTAGAATTTGAAAGAGAGTATTCCAGTCAACATTGTCAAAAGCTTTCTCTAAGTCTACAAATGCTACAAACGTAGGTTTGCCTTTCCTTAATCTATCTTTTAAGATAAGTCGTAGGGTCAGTATTGCCTCACGTGTTCCAACATTTCTACGGAATCCAAATTGATCTTCCGCGAGGTCGGCTTCTACCAGTTTTTCCATTCGTCTGTAAAGAATTCGCGTTAGTATTTTGCAGCTGTGACTTATTAAATTGATAGTTCGGTAATTTTCACGTCTGTCAACACCTGCTTTGCTTGAGATTGGAATTATTATATTCTTCTTGAAGTCTGAGGGTATTTGGCCTGTCTCATATATCTTGCTCACCAGGTGGTAGAGTTCTGTCTCCCAAAGCTGTCAGTAGCTCTAATGGAATGTTGTCTACTCCTGGGGCCTTTTTTCGGCTTATGTCTTTCAGTGCTCTGTCAAACTCTTCACGCAGTATGATATCTCGCATTTCATCTTCATCTACATCCTCCTCCATGTCCTCAAGTACATCGCCCTTGCATAGACCCTGTATATACTCCTTTCACCTTTCTGCTTTCCCTTCATTGCTTAGAACTGGGTTTCCATCTGAGATCTTGATATTCATACAAGTGGTTGTGTTTTCTCTAAAGGTCTCTTTAATTTTCCTGTAGGCAGTATCAATCTTACCCCTAGTGAGATATGCCTCTACATCCTTACATTTGTCCTCTAGCCATCCCTGCTTAGCCATTTTGCACTTTCTGTCGATCTCATTTTTGAGACGTTTGCATTCCTTTTTGCCTGCTTCATTTACTGCATTTTTTATATTTTCTCCTTTTATCAATTAAATTCAATATATCTTCTGTTACCCAAGGACTTCTGCTAGCCTTCACTATTTCATCCCTCAAAGCTACCCGTTCTTCTTCTACTGTTTTTTTTTCCCCAATTCCTGTCAATCGTTCCCTAATGCTCTCCCTGAAACTCTCTACAGCTTCTGGTTCTGTCAGTTTATCCAGGTCCCATCGCCTTAAATTCCCACCTTTTTGCAGATTATTCAGTTTTAATGTACAGTTCATAACCAATAGATTGTGGTCAGAGTCCACCTCTGCCCCAGGAAATGTCTTACAATTTAAAACCTGGTTCCTAAATCTCTGTCTTACCATTATATAATCTATCTGACACCTCCCAGTATCTCCAGGCCTCTTCTATGTTTACAACCCTTGGATACACTAAGCAGATTCAGTAGGATGTGGGTTGCAGTAGGTACTGGGAGATGAAGAAGCTTGCACAGGATAGAGTAGCATGGAGAGCTGCATCAAACCAGTCTCTGGACTGAAGAGCACAACAACAGCACAACAACAACAACGGCTACTCTTATAGTCGTCCATAATTGCGAAAGTGTTGCCAGTGCAGGATTTTGGGCACGAACTAAACTCTCCATTATCTCACACCAAACTTAGATGGGACTCATGTCAAGCGATCTGGGTGTCCAGATCATTCGCTCTAATTGTCCATGACGTTCGTCAAACCAGTTGCGAACAGTTATGGCCCGGTGACATAGCGCAGAGCCGTCCATAAAAATTCCATCGTCGTTTGGAAGGATGAAGTCCACGAATGGCTGAAAGTAGCCGAATATAACCGTTTCCAGTCAAAGATCGGTTCAGCTGGACCAGAGGAGCCATTTCATGTAATCACGGCACACACCATCATGAAGCCACACCCAGCTTGCACTCTGCGTTGTTCATAAATTGGGTCCATGGCTTCGTATGGTCTGTGCCACACTCTATCCCTGTCCAACTGAAATCGGGATTCATCTGCCCAGACCACGCTCTTAGAGTCGTCTAGATCCAACCGACATGGTCAAGAGCCAAGGAGACGCGCTGCAGGCGATGCCGTGCAGTTTGCAAAGGTAATCGCTTCGGTTGTCTAGCTGTCGTAGCCAAATAACGCCAAACTTTCGCCGTACTGTGCTAGTGGATACGTTCGTCGTACGACCCACATTGATTTCTGCGGTTATTTCACGCAGTGTTGCTTGTCTGTTAGCACTTACGCAAACGCCTTTCCACTCGATCGTTAAGTGAAAGTCATCGGCCACTGCGTTGTCCGTAGTAGGAGAGAATACCCGAAATTTGCCATTCTCACCACACTCTTAACACTGTGGACCTCGGAATATTGAATTCGCTAACGATTTACGAAATGGAATGCTCCATGAGTCTAGGTCCAACTACCATTCCGCATTGGAAGTCAGGTAATTCCAATCGTGCGGCCTTAATCATATCGGAAGCATTTTCACGTGAATCACGTGAGTACAAACGACACCTCTGCCAACACGATACTACCACCGTCTGTAGTCCACGACTTTTGTTACCTCAGTGTAATACACTCACAACTACAGGGCTATTACAAATGATTCAAGCGATTTCATAAATTCACTGTAGCTCCATTCATTGACATATGGTCACGACACACTACAGATACGTAGAAAAACTCATAAAGTTTTGTTCGGCTGAAGCCGCACTTCAGGTTTCTGCCGCCAGAGCGCTCGAGAGCGCAGTGAGACAAAATGGCGACAGGAGCCGAGAAAGCGTGTGTCGTGCTTGAAATGCAGTCAGTCATAACAGCGCAACGACACTTCAGGACGAAGTTCAACAAAGATCCACCAACTGCTAACTCCATTCGGCGATGGCATGCGCAGTTTAAAGCTTCTGGATGCCTCTGTAAGGGGAAATCAGCGGGTCGGCCTGCAGTGAGCGAAGAAACGGCTGAACGCGTGCGGACAAGTTTCACGCGTAGCCGCGGAAGTCGACGAATAAAGCAAGCAGGGAGCTAAACGTACCACAGCCGACGGTCTGAAAAATCTTACGGGAAAGGCTAAAGCAGAAGCATTTCTTAAACAGGAGATTGGAAAACCGATGAATCGGTCGTGGTGGAGATCATGATAAACAATTCATGTCATGGCCTCCACGCTCTCCCGACTTAACCCCATGCGATTTCTTTCTGTGGGGTTACGTGAAAGATTCAGTGTTTAAACCTCCTCTACCAAGAAACGTGCCAGAACTGCGATCTCGCATCAACGATGCTTTCGAACTCATTGATGGGGACATGCTGCGCCGAGTGTGGGAGGAACTTGATTATCGGCTTGATGTCTGCCGAATCACTAAAGGGGCACATATCGAACATTTGTGAATGCCTAAAAAAACTTTTTGAGTTTTTGTATGTGTGTGCAAAGCATTGTGAAAATATCTCAAATAATAAAGTTATTATAGAGCTGTGAAATCGCTCAATCATTTGTAATAACCCTGTACATACGAGGGCTGTTCAATAAAGAATGAGCATAAATTTTTAATGGTCATAATTTCTCACGATAAAATTTAATCTTATTCTGTTTGCTTAATGTGCAACAAACACGCTGTAGTAGTTTCATTGTTGGGACTCCTGGTTCCCGCCTGTGAGAAGCAGGCAGGGTCAGACATGTTCAGTATCGCCTACCGCTGCAATGGAGGTAACACACGAGGAACAATATGCGGCTTTTAAATTCCGCATTCGTCTCAACAAATCTTCAGCTGAGGCCTATACAATGTTACAGGAGGCCTACGGAGAGTCTGTTCTTCCCTACAGCACAGCTCAAAGCTGGTTTAAAATGTTTAAAGAGGGTAGACAATTAATTTCAAAAGAAGGTGGACCTGGTGCTCCAGTTACGGCTCTTACGGACGAAAACATCAACACTGTTGCTGTCATTGTGAGAGAGGATCGACGAAATGCAGGAAGATCTGCAGCGGATAGGCACTTGGTGCAGGGAGTGGCAACTGACCCTTAACATAGACAAATGTAATGTATTGCGAATACATAGAAAGAAGGATCCTTTATTGTATGATTATATGATAGCGGAACAAACACTGGTAGCAGTTACTTCTGTAAAATATCTGGGAGTATGCGTGCGGAACGATTTCAAGTGGAATGATCATATAAAATTAATTGTTGGTAAGGCGGGTACCAGGTTGAGATTCATTGGGAGAGTGCTTAGAAAATGTAGTCCATCAACAAAGGAGGTGGCTTACAAAACACTCGTTCGACCTATACTTGAGTATTGCTCATCAGTGTGGGATCCGTACCCGTACCAGATCGGGTTGACGGAGGAGATAGAGAAGATCCAAAGAAGAGCGGCGCGTTTCGTCACAGGGTTATTTGGTAACCGTGATAGCGTTACGGAGATGTTTAATAAACTCAAGTGGCAGACTCTGCAAGAGAGGCGCTCGGTATCGCGGTGTAGCTTGCTGTCCAGGTTTCGAGAGGGTGCGTTTCTGGATGAGGTATCGAATATATTGCTTCCCCCTACTTATACCTCCCGAGGAGATCACGAATGTAAAATCAGAGAGATTAGAGCGCACACGGAGGCTTTCAGACAGTCGTTCTTCCCGCGAACCATACGCGACTGGAACAGGAAAGGGAGGTAATGACAGTGGCACGTAAAGTGCCCTCCGCCACACACCGTTGGGTGGCTTGCCGAGTATAAATGTAGATGTGAATGTAGATGTAGAATTACCTTAAGATCATTTTGTGAAATACTGAACATTTCATTGGGTGCCACCCACGCGTTGGTGACAGAAAAACTACACATGACACGTGTTTGTGCGCGATGGGTTCCAAGACTGATAACCGAACTGAAGGACATTCGCGAGCAAGTCTGCATGCAGTTAAAAGTTGATGTTAGAGGAAGATCCGGACTAATGACTTGGCTACATCATTTTGAACCTGAGAGCAAACACCAAAGCTCAGTGTGGAAATCTCCTTCATCACCAACCTCCAAAAAAGCAAAAGTGGTTGCTTCTGCTGGGAAAGTTATGGTCATCTCATTCTTTGATATTCATGGAATTGTTTAACAGCATGTTGTACCTGCACACACATCAGTAACTGGACAATATTACAGGTTTGTCCTGAAAACAAGTCCATATCAGGCGCAAAAGACGACATTTTCGTGAAGCAGGCTGGATGCTGCACCACGATAATGTGCGCCAGCATATTGCCAATGTTGTTGCTGAATATCTTGCAAAAATCAACATCAAGTGCATCCCTCACCCTCCCTATAGTCCGGATTTAGCCCCATGTGAGATTTTTCTATTCCCTAACATGAAGATACGCCTTCGTGGGAGGCATTATCAATCATCAGAAGCAGTGGTGGGGGCTGCGGAGGCGATTTTGAAGGACGTCTCAAAAAATGGTTTCCAGCGTGTATTTGAAGACTGGCAGAAACGCTACGACAGGTGCATCGCGTTTAGGGGAGACTACTTTGAGAAGGACCATCAAAATTATGAGGATGTGTAAAGATATGTTGTCAAAAAGAATTATGTTCCTTGTTTAATGAAGAGCCCTCGTAGAATACTGTGTTGACCACGTGCAACGTAATGAGGGCACTGCACATTTGCCGTTCGTGGTGAAACCAAACAACGCAACCTGCAGGCTTGGCTAGTCTCTGTCTTTATGTTCAAGCAAGCATTTCTCGCTGTGCTGCCAAATTTTTGTCCGACTTTGGTTTTCCCTCTCTTTCGGTCGTTCACAGTACCAAAATAGCAAGGCCATGTTAGCTAATGTTATAAGGACAGATGAGTCAATTATCCACACTGTGCTCTTACAACTGAAAATGCTGCTGTCCCATTTCAGAAACCATGTGTTTGGTCTGGCATCTTCACAGATACCCATCCGTTGTGGCTGCACGCACTGTACTGCTGTCTACATCGATGAGGCACACAAACTACCACCCCACTGTGGAAAGCACCATGACGGGGAGGACAGGGCATGTCTAGCGTCGGACCCATTTATGAAGCGACCAACGACATTTTAACAGATTAAAATTGAAAAAGCGGAATTGCACTAATAGTATGCAAAGAGGCAAATGCGAGTAAGTAGAAGTCTCCAGGAGACAATGGGACTTGCCTCGGCCTATAGTTGCGAGTGCGACTTTAAAGCTGTTCCTCTGGTCCCGACCGCGGCTCTCACGGCCGCTACGCGTCATATGAAGCCGCTCTGGCTGCGTGCCCGGCCCTCGGTTCACTGGCCCAGTTATGCAGACCCCCACACGTTGTAGTGTAACGACGTGTATGACTCAATGATTTTTGTTTGAAATATGACCATGTGCGGACTTCGTCACCTACGTCGTTTACAAAACACTTCAAAAAAATTATTTAAATTCTTTTAAAGTTCTCTATAAAAGGTTCTTGAACGAAACTGTAATTAAAACACCTTCAGTTGAGTCGTTTGTGCAAAATTACGTTACTCAGTCCAACTGGTTTGCGCAAAGTTTTGAAATTTAGATGTCGTTTGTTTCTTCTTGGAAATTATATTCTTGCGCGTTATCTTATTTTTCCCATATTAAAATCAGACTGTAAAACCTTTTAAGACTCAAAAATCGAAATCAAACTCTTCTGAAAATTAATATCTTGGAAAAATTCAATAATAATTCTTCCTCAATATAACTCTTCATAAATAATTCTCGAACACATATTTAAGCTTTAGAGCATACACTATTTTATTGTCTTCGTATATGCTACATACAGATGTGAACATCAGACTCGACAAAACAGAACTGAACAAAATACAACATGAACTAAACATTCTGTGACGTCACTACAATGGAAAATTAAAAATTTTTATTTATTTGAATGTTGGAGGTTCGACGCAACAGCCCGGTCACAGGATCTTCTGCTGCTCTTTGGCCGTTGACCCGCGACGTCTAGTGGCCAGCAATTTTCTTTCTGGTTCCGGCAGTGAAGATGCTGTTTCCGCGAGTTGCGCTGCTCTCTCCAAACATGAAACATACAAAACAGAAATACAAAACTTTAAATATTTTACAAACATAACAAACTATTACAAATACATAAACAAAACACTAAATTAATCTTATATTTACCTGCAAACAGAGCTGATCCTTGTGGATGGGTGACGCTTTAATTTCGCGTCTCATTACAGCGTCCGCCCGAATTACACGCAGCCTTGCTCTAATACAGGGACACACACACACACACACACACACACACACACACACACATTGATAAATCGCTCGTGCAGAGTACAGTCCCATGTAACTGGAAAAGAGCACAAATCACTCCGATTTCACAAGAAGGCTACAGAACAGATGCACTGAGATGTATCCTACATTTAACTCAGACCGAAAATAGAATCACACGGTCTTAAAAAGTATATCTTGGACTCGAAGAACTTTTCACTGATAGAACCTACACTCATGATCGTAAATTAAGGTTAATTGCAGAATGTGGTGCCACACAACGTGGCACTACACAAAACAGGCGGTAATAACATAGGCACATAGGGAGCACACACTGTACAGATTTATAAGTCCACGGTATTGGTGATAAGTTGAGAAAACCGTCCCGAAACACGTGTGCTACAAAACGTCACTGTTTCCTGCGCATGTACCCCGACATCAATATGGGATATGATCACCATGCACGCGTACACAGGCCGCACAACTGGTTGGCATACTCTGGATCAGGTGGTCGAGCAGCTGCTGGGGTATAGCGTCGCATTCTTGCACCAGTGCCTGTTGGAGCTCCTGAAGTGTTGTAGGGGTTTGAAGACGTGCAGCAGTACGTCGACCGAGAGCATCCGAGACGTTCTCGATGAGGTTTAGGTCTGGAGAACAGGCAGGCCACTCCATGCGCCTGACATCTTCTGTTTCAGAGTACTTCTCCACGATGGCAGCTCGGGGGGGGGGGGGGGGGGGGGGGCTGTGCGCTTTCACCCATCAGGAGGAAGGTGGGACCCACTGCACCCCTGAAAAGGCGTACATACTGGTGCAAAATGACGTCCCGACACACTTGACCTGTTTCAGTTTCTCCGTCAAAGACGTGCAGGTGTGTACGTGCACCAATCATAATCCCACCCCACACCATCAAACCACGACCTCCATACAAGTCCCTTTCAAGGACAAATTAAGGGGTTGGTATCTGGATCCTGGTTCACGCCAGATGAATACCTGGCGAGAATCACTGTTCAGACTATACCTGGTCTCGTCCGTGAACATGACCTGGGACCGCTGTTCCAATGGCCATGTACTGTGTTCTTGACACCAGGCTTTACGGGCTCTCCTGTGATCAGGGGCAGTGGAATGCACCTTGCAGGTCTCTGGGCGAATAAACCATGTCTGTTCAGTCGTCTGTAGACTGTGTGTCTGGAGACAACTGTTCCAGTGGCTGCGGTAAGGTCCCGAGCAAGGCTACCTGCAGTACTCCGTGGCCGTCTGCATTCACTGATGGTGAGATATCGGTCTTTTGTGGTGTTGTACACTGTGGACCTCCCGTACTGTAGCGCCCGAACAAGTTTCCTGTCTGTTGGAATCGTTGCAAATAATCTTGAGATCACACTTTGTGGCACATGGAGGGCCCGTGCGACGACCTGCTGTGTTTGACCAGCCTCCAGTCGCCCTAGTTTTCTATCCCTTATAACGTCATCAATATGTGCTTTTTGAGCCATTTTCAGCACACAGTCACCATTAGCACGTCTGAAAACGTCTGCACACTTACTCGCTGCACCGTGCTCTGACATGTACCAACACACCTCTGCGTATGTGGACTGCTGCCAGCACCACCGCATGGTCAAACGGCGAGGTGATTTAAACCCGCAAACCGCCCACCAGAGCGTTGTTTCACCATGTATCAGCATTATCCTTCATTTATGAGCATGAGTGAAGTACGATATGCTGTACGGAGAATGCTCAGCAGAAAAGAGAGTAACATCAACAGTGCCTCCAAAAAAAAGCGTAATAGGTCCTTCAAAGTTATCAGTATACAGCGTAACTTTTCGAGTTGTATGAACTATGAAACGACGTACAGATAATACTGAAAGGAACCGAGACGTTTTTTTCGCTCAGATCAATATTCATGGAATTATTATTACTTTTCTGTAGCTCACCAACGACAAATCGGAAGAACATAAAATTAAAATCAACAGACATCAAGATTTCACAGCGTTGCTTCATCTGAACGAAACATGTTGATCGTAAAATCCACAAGTTGCAGTAGCCACCCATACTTCCTCCAGGCTTGTCTACTTCTCGAATGTCGTCAGGCAAATATGGCACACTTTCCCTCGCAAGTACCCACCGAGTTTTGTCAACAAGAACCAGGAAGTTTTCCACGCTGCTGCTGGTACTTCTGTTCTCGAATTCGGAAATTTTTGGAAATTTGTGGTAAGGTCTTATGGGACCAAACGGTCCCTAGGCTTACGCTCTAATTAATCTAACAAGGGGGGGCCGCCAATTGTGAAATTCAGATTCGATTCATATTGCGCATAATAAAAGCTCATGGCCAGAGGTGTAATGTGGCAAAGCACCAAGATGCACTTCTCAGCCGTTGTCGAGAAAATCGACAGTTAAAAGAAACCGTTGCGGTGAAATATTCTCTACGATTAATAATTTTCTACAGCGTTGTGGCGCAGCGGTAAGCGCTCGGGTTCGTAATCCGAAGGTCGCCGGATCGAATCTCGCGCCATGCAATTTTTTTATTAGTTTTTTGTAATTCTAATATATATATATATATATATATATATATATATATATATATATATATATACACTCCTGGAAATTGAAATAAGAACACCGTGAATTCATTGTCCCAGGAAGGGGAAACTTTATTGACACATTCCTGGGGTCAGATACATCACATGATCACACTGACAGAACCACAGGCACATAGACACAGGTAACAGAGCATGCACAATGTCGGCACTAGTACAGTGTATATCCACCTTTCGCAGCAATGCAGGCTGCTATTCTCCCATGGAGACGATCGTAGAGATGCTGGATGTAGTCCTGTTGTAGGGAAGCAGCCTACTCACGCTGTAGTAAATTCACATCAGTTTCCATTGTGTGCCAGCCAGTCTGCTGTAACTAGCTCTGACGTCATAAATGTTGCGCAATACTGTAAAAATCAAGCAAAGAACCTAAAACTTTTCTAGCACGTCAGAAATAATACTAAATTAATGTGTGTTAAATATCAGTTCGATAACTTCAGCCATTTTCGAAATTTGGACGTTTTTCTGAAAAAATTATTGGCGCAACAGAAAAGAGCTAGAGACTTCAAAATTTATATTTAGATTCATCTTTCATAATGATTTAATAAAAATAGTACTTTGGATTTCACATATTAAGATTTTAGTGGAAATTCATGATTTTGTGGTTTTCGTCTCAAAACCGAAGGAAGCAAGATAGATTAAGTAGGCTAGTAAATAAGGCTAGGATGTTTAGATTTAAATAGGTTGGAGGTCCGCTATGATTATGAAGATGTGTAAAGTTTCTTTTGAATACCTATAAAATTATAGCGATAGTGGATCTCAAAAGGGCCAGTTCAGAGCTCATCTACTGCGTGCAGTGTAATTTAATTAATTCTCTCGCCCAAAATATTTAACTTAGCCACGTCAAAATTTTATTATCAATACTTACCTGCGTGCTGAATGCACGTTTAAATTAAGAGCTTCATCGGCCATCAGCAAAAGAAGCTATAAATTATTATGTAACTTGAAGTGGTGCGTTACTAGCCCAGCGGCTAGTCGAGAGAGCCGAAAAGATCAGGCGTTCCCTTCGCCGTCCGCACCGCGGCTTTATATATAAGGACGCTGCGCGAGGAAGAAAGGCCCCAGTTCTCTCCAGACGCTGAATGACACGCCATCTGTGTCGGGAGTCGCGTCGCATTAGTGTATCTGCTACAAACAGCCTCGGGTGCCGTATTAAGTTACTAGAGATACGCGGAACCATGAAAACATTTTATGTGAAGTGTTAATTCTGGAATGATTTTCATTATCTAGCTTCAGTTTGCGTATTGTCGTATTTTCACGTGCCGTCGCGAGACAGACATTCTACCAAATATTTAGCGTGGCGTTTGATGAAATATTTTCATCAAATTATGGCGAGCATTCTTTTTAATATTTAATTCGGACATTTATAGTTGCATCAGCGCATTAGACTCTGAACTGCTCTGTTAGTTAGGTTGTAGGGATACTTGTGTTTTTTATCAGTGAATTTCAGAATATACTCAACTATTTTGGAAAACCGTTTTTGATTAGAAATCCCGGACAATCTCCTAATTCCTCAGAGCTATAAGCTGCAGCTATAATGGTATCTCAATTGAAGTGGGCACTAGGATCTCTAAATACTGGCTCCATGTTTTATTAAATCACTTTCTGGGTGTCAAGAAGTAATTAGAGAGAGCCAGTGTTGAGAACGGCGAAAGACAGCATTAACAACATTCTAAAAGCCAGAAACTGATTCAACTTGCAAGCGTTTGTTACAGCAAATTTATTTTTACAAAACTCATCCGCCGCCCCACATATGGTGCATCGGCCGGGAAATGTTACAACATTCAAACAAGGATACAACAGTAGATTAGATATTTTTACAAACTCACTCGCCGCCCCACACTGTGGAACGGCTTGCCATGCCATTTCCACCTGGCGCCTCAGTTGGACCAGCGTTCGTGCTGGGCGTGCAGACCGCGTGAGACGACGCTTCATCCAGTCCCAAACATGCTCAATGGGGGACAGATCCGGAGATCTTGCTGGCCAGGGTAGTTGACTTACACCTTCTAGAGCACGTTGGGTGGCACGGGATACATGCGGACGTGCATTGTCCTGTTGGAACAGCAAGTTCCCTTGCCGGTCTAGGAATGGTAGAACGATGGGTTCGATGACGGTTTGGATGTACCGTGCACTATTCAGTGTCCCCTCGACAATCACCAGTGGTGTACGGCCAGTGTAGGAGATCGCTCCCCACACCATGATGCCGGGTGTTGGCCCTGTGTGCCTCGGTCGTATGCAGTCCTGATTGACCGAGCGAGGTGGCGCAGTGGTTAGACACTGGACTCGCATTCGGGAGGACGACGGTTCAATCCCGCGTCCGGCCATCCTGATTTAGGTTTTCCGTGATTTCCCTAAATCACTCCAGGCAAATGCCGGGATGGTTCCTCTGAAAGGGCACGGCCGACTTCCTTCCCCATCCTTCCCTAATCCGATGAGACCGATGACCACGCTGTCTGGTCTCCTTCCCCAAAACCAACCAACCAGTCCTGATTGTGGCGCTCACCTGCACGGCGCCAAACACGCATACGACCATCATTGGCACCAAGGCAGAAGCGACTCTCATCGCTGAAGACGACACGTCTCCATTCGTCCCTCCATTCACGCCTGTCGCGACACTACTGGAGGCGGGCTGCACGATGTTGGGGCGTGAGCGGAAGACGGCCTAACGGTGTGCGGGACCGTAGCGCAGCTTCATGGAGACGGTTGCGAACGGTCCTCGCCGATACCCAGGAGCAACAGTGTCCCTAATTTGCTGGGAAGTGGCGGTGCGGTCCCCTACGGCACTGCGTAGGATCCTACGGTCTTGGCGTGCATCCGTGCGTCGCTGCGGTCCGGTCCCAGGTCGACGGGCACGTGCACCTTCCGCCGACCACTGGTGACAACATCGATGTACTGTGGAGACCTCACGCCCCACGTGTTGAGCAATTCGGCGGTACGTCCACCCGGCCTCCCGCATGCCCACTATACGCCCTCGCTCAAAGTCCGTCAACTGCACATACGGTTCACGTCCACGGTGTCGCGGCATGCTACCAGTGTTAAAGACTGCGATGGAGCTCCGTGTGCCACGGCAAACTGGCTGACAGTGACGGCGGCGGTGCACAAATGCTGCGCAGCTAGCGCCATTCGACGGCCAACACCGCGGTTCCTGGTGTGTCCGCTGTGCCGTGCGTGTGATCATTGCTTGTACAGCCCTCTCGCAGTGTCCGGAGCAAGTATGGTGGGTCTGACACACCGGTGTCAATGTGTTCTTTTTTCCATTTCCAGGAGTATATATATATATATATATATATATATATATATATATATATATAAAAATTGCTTATGCATGTTGGTGAAGGCGGATCGCTCTCCAATTGTACCGCCTCCATTTTTCCGTTTGTTTAACAGGGTGTACCAAAGTTCTCACGTCCGCACTGATTTTCGACGATGTTATAAGTTGCGCTAGGGACCGCACCTACCTTCTTGCGAAGTTAGCAGGCAACTACGCTGTTATGCGGCGGCTCGTTTCGGCCCATTCGACATCTGTCCTTCAAGTGTAACGAGCGAGTAACGGAGTTTATATTTCATACCTGCCACAGCAAATTTGTGTTCGCGGGGTCTCTATTCTAATTCGAACGTTTGACTTACACTACACGTATTCGTTTCGGAATATCGTTTCTACGTCTTCCGTTAACTATACGTGGTTAACATTATGAAGACAATTAATAACATTTGTGAAATACAACTTTGTTTGGGGAAAACATAATGATGTTCGAAGTCGGCAGTTTTTGCACGACAAACGACTTTCAACAACTTATTATATGCATAATTGCTGCAACTGATTGCCGGGAATTATATATATATATATATATATATATATATATATATATATATATATATATATATGTGTGTGTGTGTGTGTGTGTGTGTGTGTGTGTGTATACACATTTGAATTACAAAAAACAAATACTAAAAAAAAAAAGTTGCATGGCGCGAGATTCGATCCGGCGAACTTCGGATTACGAACCCGAGCGCTTACCGCTGCACCACGACGCCGTAGAAAATTTTTAATCATAGAGAGTACTTCACCGCAACGGTTTCTTTTAGCTGTCGATTTTCTCGACAACGGCTGAGAAGTGCATCTTGGTGCTTTGCCACATTACACCTCTGGCCATGAGCTTTTATTATGCGCAGTATGAATCGAATCTGAATTTCACAATTGGCGGCCTCCCCTTGTAAGTTAAACTAACGTATGCTAAGGACAACACACACACGACCATGCCCGAGGGAGGGCTCGAACCTCTGACGGGGGTAGTCGCACGGCCAGTGGCAATGCGCCATTGACCACGCGACTACCCCTCGCGGATTTTCGAATTTAAACTGTATGTATACCGGTAACCTGGTTTCATACATTTAATCAGAGCTCATCAACCGGCTGCTCTCCTTCACACAAAAGAATACATCACCTTTGAAACAAATTACAAAATTTTTAAATATATGTAACCTTATCCTGTAAAATCTGAATATGACTGTACGGCCTTTTGGCTGGTTTTCGCAGCAGCAGACAGTTTTTCCAAAGCTAAAAGACTTGAGAATACCATGGTAACCATTTCGAGATCATATGCGTCTTCCCCAAATTACTCTAACTGCTCCCGTAACCTTCCGTAACAGACTGCAGTGAAGATTTATTCATTAGTTGAAGTTGTAACAGATCTTTCGATATTCAACGTTGTACGGTTTACGATAATAAACACGTTTCTCTCCGATTCGCCGCGACGAATTAAGCGATGATTTTCCATCTCTTCTTTTGATACGTTTTCCAACCTCTGATTAACGTAGTTCGTGTTAGCACTATCTCTAGCTTCTCTTCAGATACGGCTTTAAGACCATCGTTTCTCTGCCTACATCGAGCGATCATCTTTGCCACAGTTGGAAATCATCAGAAGGAGCTATCTGCCATATGTTTGCCATCTCCTTTACTCAACCTCTGATGCTTCTATGCTCAGGCGTTTCTAAAATAGTGCCGTTAACAGAATCCACTTGTTGATTACTGCTGCTCCCAGGTCTATAAATCTCTTCAGCTCACATTTTCTTCTTGCCTCATATAACCTATAGCCGCTTCTTCGAACTTCTCAAGCACTTCTCATACGTACTTCATCCTAATTTTGTATGTAGTTTCATCAATAATTAATAATTCTGTGTGAGCTGAATAATAATTATTACCTGTTCGTTGGGTATGAAAATATAAACATTGTAATTGTTATTGGAACAGATTTAGTGTCCCGTCACTAGTGTAATCTTCAGGCACTTATAGCAAGAGAGACTCTGACAAATACTAAAATTGTGGTATCAATATTCCACGATCACACTGCTGAAAAATATACTGCACACTTCAATAGTGCCTTACATATTGATCCGAAACATGAAATGAATATAAGCATTACAGACTTTCAACATTCTATGAATGTCGGTCTAAAAAGTACTCTGATGAATATGCAGATGGGTGTGAAACTGGAAAATAATCACAATGACCAACAGTTATTTACATAAAAATAATTTTTTATATAACACGCTTAATCACCCTGCTATGCCACTGTGGAAAAATCTGTGAAAAGATCCTGGAGAAGAGAATACGAAGCAGTATTGAAAGTAGACTGCAAGAGGAGCAGTATGGTTTCAGACCGGGAAGATCAACAACGGACCTCATATTTGCGGTAAGGCAACTGCAGGAAAGGCACTATGGGTACGGGAAGGACTTAATCATGGCCTTTTTAGATATTGAGAAGGCGTATGACAGTATCTGTAGGGACAAGCTCTGGGATGTGCTGAACGCAAAAGGGATAGATGAAGAGATAACACGAAAAGTCAGAAAAATGTATGAGGGAAGTGAGAGTTGTGTGAAAGTGGGGAGGGAACGTACTGCATGGTTCAAGCTGGAAAATGGGCTGCGACAGGGAAGTGCACTTTCGCCTTTATTGTTTGTTATTGTTATGGATGAAATCCTACAGCAAGTATCAGATGCAATTGGAGATCATAAAATGAAAGCAGTGCTTTTTGCCGATGACCTGATGTTATGGGGAAATTGCGAGAAGGAGGTGCAAGAGCAGTTAGATGTATGGGAGGCAACGGCAGCACAATATGGAATGCATTTCTCTGCAAAGAAAAGTGAAATAATTGTCACAACAAGGAAGAAGAATAGGCCAAATGTGGATATAACTTGTGGAGGGGAAAAACTACAAGTGGTAGAGAACTTCAAGTACCTGGGAAGCATGATTGAAAGTAAGGGGGGAAACGCAATGGAAATAAATGAAAGGTGCAGAAAAGCAGGGCAGTTCTACAAATGCATTACGGGGCTTATTTGGAGCAAGGAGGTGCCACAGAAATCCAAGGGAATTATATACCGAACCTACTTTGTCCCCATATTGGCATACGGAAGTGAGACATGGGTAATGCACAAAAGCGACAAAAGTAGAATACAGGCTAGTGAAATGACGTTCCAGAGGAGCAGGTTGAGTGTAACAAGACGAGACAGATTGCGAAATGTGTATGTGAGGGAAAGACTAAAGGAGGAACCAGTACAGGACAGGATAGAAAAATCAAGACTGCAGTGGTATGGACACATGAAGAGAATGGATGAGGGAAGAATTCCAAAGAGGATGTTTGATCTGCAACTGGAGGGGAAGAGGCCCAGAGGAAGACCAAGAGATAGATGGGTGAAGGGAATGAAGGAATGTGTGACGAGAAGAGGAGAGAACTGGACGAAGGTGGAAGAGGGGGAATGGTGGAAAGACAGAACACGATGGAGAGGCTTGTGTTCCCGACAGACCCAGCCAGTGGCTGGAAACTGTCCAAGATGATGATGATGATAACACGCTTTTAAATCGAACTGAAAAGTATGAAATAATTTCTCCTAGCCCCATACGATTCCTAACCCCAGACAGATAGTTCTGAAAATTTGTGATTGTGTATTTTTAATACGAGGGATGGAACTTTCTTTTAAATAGTGGCAACTATTTATTCACAACCGATACAAAAGAGTTACATATTGCACCTGTTACTGTCCTTCAAAGTAGTCACCAGCGTTGTGTAGAGCCCGTTGCTAGCGATGTGGAAGGCGTAGTATACCGTTAGCAGAGCCTGTTCTGTTGGTGGTGCGAATGGAGCGGTCTACTGCCTGTCGAATCTCTGGAACAGTCCTGAAGCGAATGCCACGAAGTGGTTCCTTCATTTTCGGAATCAAATCAAAGTCACAAGGACTTAAGCCCGGAGAGTATGGTGGATGGTACAGTACTTTCCAGTCCCATCGACCGAACAGAGCAGCCGCACCTTGCGCTGTATGCGCCCGCGCATTGTCGTGCAAAATGATGGGTGGGTTGCGCAGAAAGTGTTGCCGCTTCTTTAGCAAAGCTGGTTGCAGGTGATTCTCCAAAAACGAACAATAATACTGTGCATTGACGGTCTGCCGTGGAGGAACGTAATACGTTAGGATAACACCATCACAGTCGTACACGAGAACCACCATAACTTTAGACCGCTCCATTCGCACCAGTAACAGAACAGGCTCTGCTAACGGTATACTACGCCTTCCACATCGCTGGGAACGGGTTCTACACAACGCTGGTGACTACTCTGAAGGACAGTAACAAGTGCAAACATGTAACTCTTTTGTGTCGGTTGTGAATAAATAGTTCCCAGTGTTTAAGTTCCAACCCTCATACCTATGAAAATATTTGTAAGATTTATAATGAAAAATATGGGGCACACATAATATATAACTGATGCTTGAAGAATTCACCTCCCCACCATTACATTTTGCATACTCCGCACGTTTTCCGTTTTAATCTTACAGGTATTTTCATAGCTATTAAAAATTCACAATCACAAATTTTCGGAACTATCTGTATGGGGTTAGGGATGTGTATCAGGCCAGGAGAAATTATTTTATACTTATTAGTCCGATTTGAAAACGTGTTATATTAAAAATGTTATATTTAAATAAAAGAGCGTAGGCAACAGGAGTGGGCTGGAGTAAAGATGGACGGTAACTTCAGTTGTCTCGCATATGCAGATGACATAGTACTACTAAGTGAATCAAAGCACGAGCTGAAAGAAATGTACCAGAAAACGGACAATTATGCACAGAAGGTAGGGCTCAAAGTGAATCGAGACAAAACAAATTGGGAAGAAAGGAGCAAGAAGAATTTCTTGAGATAGATGGCAAGAGGTTCAAGAGAGTACACCAGTTAAAATACTTGGGATCTTGGTGTACCACGGACAACAACATAGAAACGAAAATCAAGGAAAGAATAACAGTGGGAATGAAATGCATGCATTCCCTCAGAGAGGCGCTCGGCTCTAAATCGATCTCAGTGAACACTGAGATGAAAATCTACAACACAGTGATTTGCCCAGCAGTAATGTACGGATCAGAAACATGGAGCATGACTAAGCGAGAAAGGGAAAAACTATTAATATTTGAAAGAAGAGTAATGAGGCAGATATGGGGATCAGTTTTAGATAACGGTGAATGGAGGAGGAGGAAAGGCGAGGAAATCTACCTTCTGATGCGACAACCAACTATCCTACAGAAGATAAAGAGCAAAAGAATACAATGGGTGGGCCATGTAGCCCGTATGCCAGATGGAAGACAGGCGAAGATGGCACTAGCGGGGAAACCAAACGCGAAACGCCCCATTGGACGACCAAGGCTGCGCTGGATGGACGACCTGGCGAAGGACCTAGCAGCCCTGGGAATTGAAGACACCTGGAGGAACCGGGCACAAAACAGGAAGGAAGCAGCGCGTGGTCTGCAGGGCCTGTGTTCGGTGAATACCTATCTATCTATCTATATTTAAATACCGGGTGGTCAAAAAGTCAGTATAAATTTGAAAACTGAATAAATCACGGAATAATGTAGATAGAGAGGTACAAATTGACACACATGCTTGGAATGACATGGGGTTTTATTAGAACCAAAAAAATACAGAAATTCAAAAAATGTCCAACAAATGGCGCTTCATCTGATCAGAATAGCAATAATTAGCATAACAAAGTAAGACAAAGCAAAGATGATGTTCTTTACAGGAAATGTTCAATATGTCCACTAACATTCCTCAACAATAGCTGTAGTCGAGGAATAATGTTGTGAACAGCACTGTAAAGCATGTCCGGAGTTATGGTGAGGCATTGGCGTCGGATGTTGTCTGTCAGCATCCCTAGAAGTGTCGGTCGATCACGATACACTTGCGACTTCAGATAACCCTAAAGCCAATAATCGCACGGACTGAGGTCTGGGGACCTGGGAGGCCAAGCATGACGAAAGTGGGGGCTGAACACACAATCATCACCAAACGACGCGCGCAAGAGGTCTTTCACGCGTCTAGCAATATGGGGTGGTTCTAATAAAACCCCATGTCATTCCAAGCATGTGTGTCAATTTTTACCTCTCTATCCACATTATTCCGTGGTTTATTAAGTTTTCAAATTTATACTGACTTTTTGATCACCCGGTATTTACAACGTTACTTAAAATCCGTCTTGATTGCAAATTTTTTTATTCATATGACCGGTTTCGGTTGATTCAGAACCATCTTCAGATCTGATATTTCAGTTACAGGAGTAACCCGTCCAAATCCAGCAACTTTCACATGCTGCGTCACACAATAAAAAAATTTGCAATCAAGACGGATTTTAAGTAACATTATAAAATCACTGATTGCTGTTATCCCATAAGACATTATGTCTGTTTTTGCAAACACCCGGTATTTATTTTCGGCTTTTCAGTCTTGTGTGTGCGAAATTTCTCTATGGATTTTTAACTTGTTGATGAGATTATCAGAGAAACATGTGTTAAGTTTCTCGTTTATTTCAGTGTCTTTCCAGCAGACCATATATGAAACAGAATAATGTTATACCTACCTACTAATAATACATCAATTTGTTTAATCGTTATTTTCCTAAAAGATGAAATAGATGAGCAGCCAACATTAATTTGTATGATTTTATTAGATTTTTATTTTTATTGTTGCGAACTATTGTACCTGCACTCTGACAAGGCGCGGGAACGATTCAAAGAACCAGCGGAGACTGGCCGACTAACCGGCGCCGAGTGTGAAGAGGAAAATGGGTATTGGAGCAGTGTAATCCAAAAGCGAAAAACTAAGATGTAGTGAAATCTGAGACCTACCAAGGGAGTGTGAAGATAACGATACAGGAGCACGGCGAATACGCAACTGAAGGCACAGCTTCCCAGCTTCCTAGTGTGGCCTCGAGCACTAATTGGCTGGTAAGATGATTGTGGCCTTGGGGCGTTGCGAGGCGAGCACTGCAGAGGCGATACTGGAGATCACAGGTGTAGCAGTGTTATCTAGCGGCTGTGCCAGAGTTCCACGGATACTGCCCGGAACATTCCGTGGCACCATCTATACACCTGCAATCAAGATGCCATTCTTTACCAAAGCTTTTCTCCCCCACACCAACCTCTACGGCAGCTACGTGGATTAGACAGAGAAGAAAGTGAGTTAAAATTCAATGTCACTCATTTATGACCTGTGTCTAAAATTTCAAGTCTCTGGCTCATCGGAAAGATAGTTTAAAATCGAGTGCGAAATTTGAACCGAACTGACAGTCAGACGACAAAGCGAACTAATAAAAACGCGTTAAAAAGTCACCACAACGAGACATCACGGTAGTACAGCGTAGCACCGGCTCTAGCATTGATAATGGGCTCATTTCGCGAGGAAGAGAGAGCACAATTTTCTGTATAGCTACCAAATTGTGGGCATGCTGATTGCAACACTTTGCCTGGTATTCTAAACAGGTCCAGGATTACGATCGCCTATTTAACAGTCCATGCGATGAGGCACCATAGAGTACGTTTCCAGATCTGTGAACATGCGTGTTGTCATCTTGAAAGATGTGAGCGTCCACAGCACGCTCATCACGAAGATGCAGAAGAAGTGTCATCACCTGGTCGCTGACAATGTTGAAATAATCACTCTGGTTCATGTTCTTGGTCACCTGAATGAGTGGGCCTACCTCATGGTACCGAAAACACCCCCAAAACACGACAGGGCCACATCGCGCCTGAACTGCACCCTGCACATACTACGGTTAATCGCCTCATTGGGCCATTGGTGTACCACTCGTTGCATCCATTAAAAAGAAGTAAAATCGCGATTCGTCAGACCAGACTACACGTCTACACTCAGCTACTGTTCAGTTTGTGTTGTTTGACCCATCAAAGAAGTCCAGTTTTGTGTGCCTATGAGACCATTGGCCTTTTGCGAGGCACCCGACTCCAAATGTCCATTGAACACAATTCCCTTCACAATGTTCGCACGGCATCTGCTTGACACGGACCTGCATTCCTGATAGCAGCAAATGCTGACGGTTTTGAAACTGGTTGTCATTGACAAGGCACGACACTCGTCTATTATCCCTATCAGTTACGACGCCAAAGTTTGAACTTCTCAGTGGTTACTACCCCATTTTCCTGTCAAAGAATAAAACATGTTTTCATCAGCAACCCCGATTGTATATGGCTGGGTGCAACTCTCGGCTGGCTCCTTTCTCTCAGCCGCTCCCGACCTGTAGCGATGTGGAAGCTCTCTTTGGATTGCGGAAGGCAAGGAAAGGACACAAGAGGAAGCAAGGAGGAATGCAAGCCATTAGTCCAATTAATAACAGACGTCTCATAGAATGCAAGACATTAGTCCGTTTAGCCGGCCGGAGTGGTCGAGCGGTTCTAGGCGCTACAGTCTAGAACCGCGCGACCGCTTCGGTCGCAGGTTCGAATCCTGCCTCGGGCATGGATGTGTGTGATGTCCTTAGGTCAGTTAGGTTTAAGTAGTTCTAAGTTATAGGGGACTGATGACCTCAGCAGTTGAGTCCCATAGTGCTCAGAGCCATTAGTCCGTTTAACAATAGGCGTCTCATCGAATGCAATTGGATGAGACGTCTATTGGCTTCTGGGATAGCGTGATAAACGAGGCCATAGAGATTAGAATTTCTGACAACATCTTCTATAGAGACGGTGGATTGCAGCTGAGTACAGCGTGGGATCCAGTGTTGAGGGAGTTGAAGCGGGTCCGGCGGTCGCGCGGCCAAAACATTACCATATATGGTGCGGGACCGAGCACCAGTGACGTCACGAGCGACGGCACGGCTATATAAGCGCTTCAATGACAACCACACGACAGTCATCCACTTGACAATGGCAGAGGAGCTCTCTGCCGAAAGCCCGTGGGCAGTAAACCACTTGACGGGGCCTGAAACCCGAGAATGTTTTATTATTTGCATTTTATGTTTCCACACACAGTCATGCGGATGGCATATTGCTTCCAAGAACGCCACTATTGCTTCGTCAGAGTCTGCTGTAAATGCCTGAATAGTAGAGCAGTGACAGGACACTGAAACTGATCTAATAACAGCTACAATGTTTACATTTTCACATCCAGTAAACACGCAATAATTATACACTGAGCCGGCCAGTGTGGCCACGTGGTTAAAGGCGCTTCAGTCTGGAACCGCGCGACCGCTACGGTCACAGGTTCGAATCCTGCCTCGGGCATGGATGTGTGTGATGTCCTTAGGTTAGTTAGGTTTAAGTAGTTCTAAGTTCTAGGGGACTGATGACCTCAAATGTTAAGTCCCATAGTGCTCAGAGCCATTTGAACCAATTATACACTGAAGCGCCAAAGAAACTGGTATAGGCATCCGTATTCAAATACAGAGATATGTAAACAGGCGGAATACGGCGATGCGGTCGGCAACGCTTATATAAGACAACATGTGTCTTGCTCAATTGCTAGCTCGGTTACTGCTGTCACAATGGCAAGTTATCAACACTTCAGTGAGTTTGAACGTGGTGTTATAGTCGGCGCACGAGCGATGGGACACAGCATCTCCGAGGTAACGATGAAGTGGGGATTTTCCCGCACAACCATTTCACGAGTGTACCGTGAATATCAGGAATCCGGTAAAACATCAAGTCTCCGATGTCGCTGTAGCCGGAAAAAGATTCTGCAAAAACGAGGCTAACGACGACTGAAGAGAATCGTTCAACGTGACAGAACTGCAAACCTTCTGCAAATTGCTCCAGATTTCAATGCTGGACCATCAAAAAGAGTCAGCGTGCGAACCATTCAACGAAACATCGTCGATATGGGCTTTCCGAGCCGAAGGTCCACCCCTGCACCTTTGATGACTGCACAACACAAAGATTTACGCCTGGCCTTGGTCCGTCAACACCGACACTGGGCTGTTAATGACTGGAAATATGTTACCTGGGCCGGCCGCTGTGGCCGAGCGGTTCTAGGCACTTCAGTCTGGAACCGCGCTGCTGCTACGGTCGCAGGTTCGAGTCCTGCCTCAGGCATGGATGTGTGTGATGTCCTTAGGTTAGTTAGGTTTAAGTAGTTCTATGTCTAGGGGACTGATGATCTCAGATGTTAAGTCCCATGGTGCTTAGAGCCATTTGAACCATGTTGCCTGGTGAGAAATCGTGGATTCTGCAAGTCAGCAGGGGACTGTTCAAGGTGGTGGAGGCTCTGTAATGGTGTGGGGCGTGTGCAGTTTAAACACTTCCCATGGGCACCAAACTCTCCAGACACGAACTTTATTTAGCATAACTGGGATGCCTTGCAAAGTGTTGTTCAGAAGAGATCTCCACCCCCTCCTACTCTTACCGATTTACTGACAGCCCTGCAGGATTCATGGTGTCAGTTCGCCCCAGCACTACTTCAGACATTAGTCGAATCCATGCCACGTCGTGTTGTGGCACTTCTACGTCATCGCGGGGGACCTACAGTATAGTAGTTAGGTTTACCAGTTTCTTTGGCCCTTCAGTGTATATTCCACTGACATAGAATGAAGAAACTAATGGAATTAATAATTATTTATAGAACTACTTACAAAATTAGAATGTAGTACATAGGAGAAGTGCTTCAGAAGTTCGAAAAGAGGCTCCAATGGCTCTGAGCACTATGGGACTTAACATCTGAGGTCATCAGTCCCCTACAACTTAAAACTACTCAAACCCAACTAACCTAAGGACATCACACACATCCATGCGCGAGGCAGGATTCGAACCTGCGACCGTAGCGGTCGGTCGGTTCCAGACTGAAGCGCCTAGAACCGCTCGGCCACACCGGCCGGCTAAAAAGCGGCGATGGTCGTATGAGGCAACAAGAAAATGTCAGTCTAAAAGTTAAAATGTATTACAGGCAGGCTGGGAACAGAAGTGTCAACTCGAGCGCGCACAGTAAACAGCGCACCTGACAATTTGAGGCCAGCACTTAGCTAACTGGGCCCTACATGAGCACCGCTGCCGGTGTTTGTCGGGCAGGAGCCTCACAAAGTGGGTCGCCGTAATTTGTCGCACCTCCAGGACCGCCATTTGACGATGCACGCTGCCTGCAGGCTTGTTCTCGGCGCACTGTTATCCCACCGAGAGAAATAACGCCCTCGGCGCTGCAGTCTTTGCCGCCAGCGACCTGGTTGCTCGGAGAGCGTGCGAAATGACTCTTCCCAGGCTGCCCGCCGGTGCCACAAGTGCGCACGTACTCTCACTAAACTGTAGCTTGCAAATACACTCCAGCGCGCCATAAACACACAGAATACCAAATCACGAGAGTCACTCACAAAAGAAATGCAATCTATTTTTGTAAAAATACAGTTTTCATTCTGCATGTGTGAAAGTTTTACAGTGTGTAGATACATCCTTCTCGATTGTTTTCGAACTTAGTTCAACCTTTTCCCGTGAGTGGCGCCATCACAGCATGTCTTCAAGATGGCTGCTACACTTGACGTTCGTCGGAAGCAACGTGCTGTCATAGAATTCCTCTGCTGTGAAAAGGAGACAGTGGGAAACATCCACAAGAGGTTGGAAAAGGTGTATGGAGATGCTGCTGTCGATCGCAGTACAGTTAGTCGGTGGACAAGCAGGTTACGTGATGAAAGCGGGCACGGCAATATTGAGGATTGTCCTCGCAGCGGCAGGCCTCGGTACTGCCCACACTCCAGACAATGTGCAGAGAGTTAACGAATTGGTGACTGCTGACAGACACATCGCAGTGAACGAATTGTCACGCTACGTTGGGATAGGGGAAGGAAGTGTTTGCAGAATACTGAAAGTGTTGGCGTTAAAAAAGGTTTGTGCCAGGTGGGTTCCCAGGAAGTTGACAGTGGCTCACAAAGAAACAAGAAAAACGGTATGCAGCGAACTTTTGGAACAGTACAAGAATGGTGGGGATGAATTTCTTGGAAGAATTGTGACAGGTGATGAAACATGGCTCCATCATTTTTCACCAGAGACGAAGAGGCAATCAACGGAGTGGCATCATGCAAATTCACCCAAGAAAAAAAAATCAAAACCACTCCTTCTACTGGAAAAGTTATGGCTAAGTTGTTTTTCGAATCCGAAGGACTCTTGTTTGTGGACATCACGCCAAGTGGAACTACCATAAATTCTGATGTAAATGTGACGACACTGAAGAAACTTCAAGCTCGACTGAGTCGTGTTCGACCACATCGGCAAAAGCTGGATGTTTTGCTGTTGCACGACAATGCACGGGCACATGTCAGTCAAAAAACCATGGAAGCGATCACAAAACTCGGATGTACAACACCGAAACACCCGCCTTAGAGTCCTGAACTGGCTCCATGTGACTATCATATCTTTGGGAAACTGAAAGACTCTCTTCATGGAACAAGGTTTGAAGATGATGACTCCCTTGTGCACGCTGCCAAACAGTGGCTCCAACAGGTTGGTCCAGAATTTTACCGTGCGGGTATACAGGCGCTGGTTCCAAGACGGCGTAAGGCAGTTGAGAGGGATGGAAATTATGTGGAGAAATGAAAATATTGTTCTTAAAGGATGTATCTACACACTGTAAAACTTTCAAACATGTAGAATAAAAGATGGATTTTAAAAAAATAGTGTGCATTTCTTTTGGAGTGACCCTCATAGCAGCTTTACTTTATTTAATAGGAATTGAAAATATTGCTTCAGTTGTAAGCTTTTCTACTATTTTTCATTGCTTAGACCACCACCGGGCTGGTGGCGTACCTCCATCACAACACTCGAGGACACAGCTCAAAGTTTTCACACCCGATGATGGGCATGTAATAACCCGAAACCAGTCGTGGTCTAAGAATTGAAAAATAAAAGATAACCTTACGGCCGAAGCGGTATTTTCAATCTCTACTATAACGCTCAATTGCGGATGTTCCTCCGACAGAATTCTTTTTTTACTTTAATGATTTACTCAGCACACTACATTGAAAGCATCCTTTGAAAACGTGTAGTACGGTGAATAAATAGATACACAATGGTTGATGTTAGACCATTGCTTTCATCATTGTTCAATAACAGGAGAATGCTAGGTAAGTCGTCTAGACTGACGTGCCAAAGATTGCAAAAGAAGTTTTCATTATGAACTTCGTCTGACCACAAAGGTACTGTGAGAGTGGGAGAACTGAGGGAGTTTTAATAACAAATTGAGAGCGGTCTTCTACATCTACATCCATACTCCGCAAGCCACCTGACGGTGTGTGGCGGAGGGTACCTTGAGTACCTCTATCGGTTCTCCCTTCTATTCCAGTCTCGTATTGTTCGTGGAAAGAAGGATTGTCGGTATGCCTCTGTGTGGGCTCTAATCTCTCTGATTTTATCCTCATGGTCTCTTCGCGAGATATACGTAGGAGGGAGCAATATACTGCTTGACTCTTCGG
Organism: Schistocerca americana; assembly: GCF_021461395.2. NCBI lineage: Eukaryota > Metazoa > Arthropoda > Insecta > Orthoptera > Acrididae > Schistocerca > Schistocerca americana. The sequence goes on along the minus strand of NC_060122.1, from coordinate 786,085,549 downwards.
TGAAGGAATGTTCTCGAAACTTTGACAAAAGCCCGTACCGAGCTACTGAGCGTCTCTCCTGCAGAGTCTTCCACTGGAGTTTATCTATCATCTCCGTAACGCTTTCGCGATTACTAAATGATCCTGTAACGAAGCGCGCTGCTCTCCGTTGGATCTTCTCTATATCTTCTATCAACCCTATCTGGTACGGATCCCACACTGCTGAGGAGTATTCAAGCAGTGGGAGAACAAGCGTACTGTAACCTACTTCCTTTGTTTTCGGATTGCATTTCCTTAGGGTTCTTCCAATGAATCTCAGTCTGGCATCTGCTTTACCAACGATCAACATTATATGATCATTCCATTTTAAATCACTCCTAATGCGTACTCCCAGATAATTTATGGTATTAACTGCTTCCAGTTGCTGACCTGCTATTTTGTAGCTAAATGATAAAGGATCCATCTTTCTGTGTATTCGCAGCACATTACACTTGTCTACATTGAGATTCAATTGCCATTCCCTGCACCATGCGTCAATTCGCTGCAGATCCTCCTGCATTTCAGTACAATTTTCCATTGTTACAACCTCTCGATACACCACAGCATCATCCGCAAAAAGCCTCAGTGAACTTTCGATGTCATCCAGAAGGTCATTTATGTATAATAGAAAGGAAAAACGTTTATCGCATACTACATGTTTGCTATTCATCCAGCAAAACCTTAACATCAGGCTCGACGTTGTAATTTATTACCTCATTACTGCTGACCCTATTAGCAACACAATGTGCAGGCATTACGCACATATACCACTGACGGACCTGCAAAATTATATCATTGTACGAAACATACTTCAGAAGATATGACGTCATAAATACTGAGTAGCTTTTGCTTAAAATGGAGTGTTTCATAACGAGAGCACAAAACAATCTGCAATAAACTTCAAGTTTAATTTCAAACCTTTTCCAAACATTTTGTCTCATACACGCTTAACGTCGAATATTTAACACATTAAACGATTGGCAAAGGAATCACGCTTAAAGCTCTTTTATACAAGGTATTTCTATTTCATAAAAATTAGGGGGTTTACTGGCTCACTAGATTCGGGAACTTTTGACATTCCACTACTACCACAGCAAGTGCAATTTGTAGCTGGAAATCGTTTTGAATACAACCAGGAGGATACGGCAGGCATAGATGATCATTGTGCAAAAACACAAGAATCACACTTCTAATGTGGAATCTGCTTACTAGAGAGAATTGGACAGATGTACCTTAAACTGGGCTACGTCGAAAAATATTTGACCTACAATCAGTATGCCGACCAGCTGTCGACTTCAATATGTGCAAAAGACATATACGGATAGCCGTTAACCTGAAGTAGTTGTCGATAACTATGTCGGCCGGTATTCACTCACGTGTTATAAATGCAAACAAGTACAGACAGTACTGGAGGTAATACCCTGTGGCACGCAGTGTTTGATGGGCTTCTGGAAAAGTATGTATTGAAAATAATGACGTTTATAGTGAGTCCGTTTAGTGAAACTGTGTAAGAAATTAAACAAGGAGGACAATACTGGGCACCTTTGTGTAAGACTGTGAGCTATTCCTACCTGTGAAACAACTTTGAGAATTGAGTTACGAACAATTACAGGATCCCTGCTTCGGACGCTAAGAAAAACTTCTGCACTAACTCGAAACATGGAATTCCGCCTAATGTGAAAGTGTACATGAAGAAGTTTTTAACCATGTGATACTTGGGTGCTAACGGCGTAAGCCATGGACGTCCCACTGCACTTGAAGAGCATGGGATAGAGTGGACCAAAGAGCGTGAAAACGCTCCTGGCAAAGTCGGACAACGAAATTTTCCAATTAATGACATACTTCCGTGCAGCTTTGGAACTGGGCCTTTGTAACGTTATCTATGTTTGTTACTGAATGTCTGTATATTTCATATATAGTCTTGTATGGAAGTGAAACGTAAACATAAAACAGTTTAGATAAGAAGAGAACAGAAGCTTTTGAATTGTGGTGTTACAAGAAAATGCTGAAGATTAGTTGGGTAGAATGTGTAACTGATGAGTAAGGTTTAAATCGAACTAGGCAGAAAAATAAGTTACTGCATAAATAACTAAAAGAGGGAATCCTGTGCCACCAAGGAAACATAACTGCGGTAATGGATGTTTGGAGGCGCGAGATTGATTGGTTGATTAATTTGGGGGAGAAGACCAAACAGCGAGGTCATCGAACCAAAATGGGTGGGAGAGGTGGGTAAAAACAGAAGAGGGAGAGCAAGGGTTGAATGCAATAACCACGTTCATGTTGGTGTATGTTGCAATAATTATGCAGAAATGAAGATGCTGCACAGAACAGACGAGTTGAAGAACTGAATCTAACCAGTCTTCGGACTGAATACCACAAAACATAAGTTATCATGCTCGTAGGAACATCATGAACGCAGCAATGTGTAAATAATACGTCATAAACTCGCCATATGAATTTGTAGATAGCGATGTGCGTGAATTGAAGGTGTTCAAAAAAAATGGTTCAAATGGCTCTGAGCACTATGGGACTTAACTTCAGAGGTCATCAATCCCCTAGAACTTAGAACTACATATACCTAACTAACCTAAGGACATCACACACATCCATGCCCGAGGCAGGATTCGAACCTGCGACCGTAGCAGTCGCCCGGCTCCAGACTGCAGCGCCTAGAACCGCACGGCCACTCTGGCCGGCAATTGAAGGTGTGATACCGTGAATGTGTAAGTAAACAATTCCAATAAATTAATTACAGAAACTGTATCTTCTTTATAGTTACGAGCAGCTAGTTCCAGATTCCAAATATTCCTGCAGAGTATTGATCTTGCTTATAATTGTGTAAGTCTAATTATTGTTATGTAATCATTTGTGAAAATCAGTTTTCACTGGTTCTCGTTCGGTGGTCGTCAAACAACAGCCCGAACAATGTATTGATGCTATCCGCAGCTCTTAGCCGTGTTTTTTCCATAATAACATGCATCTAGCAGCTAATAGCCGAATCCATAAACTCATCTAACTTTAATAGCTTCTTAAGAGCGTAGTTCTCCTTCTCACTATCAAACAAAAATACTTACAGAGGCAGTAATATTTTAAGCGGTGTGTAATTTCAATTGATAGCGGTTAATTCGGCAGTGAGGAAAGTAAAGCTGGTCCCTTATCTCAGCGCAGGGGCAGAGGTATAAGTAGGGATTCCACTGCGGGGTCAGAGGATGTGGGAGGGGGGAATGTTTTTTTGTTTGTCTTCCAGTACTGACAACTCAGGGGCGTGTGCAAGACGTACCGATCAGCTGCTACGGTATAAACTTTGACACAGAAGTAACATGGATTCGTCAACGGGCGTCACAGATAGCGCAAGCCGTCGCTTGCTTTAATCATAAATATATGTCTGAGTGATGCAAAATGTTATGATTTTTACATAAAAAAGTAGTATCTTCTCAGTAGCCTTCAAATCGTGAGCTACACTGTTAATTTTTATATATGAATTAGTGAATTTACTCATGGTACTTTGTTGCCTACGCCTATGGCCACTTTCAGAAATCAGATTAATAATCAAATTTATTAATTTATAAGACTGAACCTTAAATTGCTGTTGCACCAATGTAACACCACAATACAATAAAAACAGAGGATGACTGAGAGAGAATGAATAAGAAAAGTGGCGTATTTAAGTTTACAAAATAATGACAAGTTTCAAAAAGAAAACAAATCCTGCCTCGGGCATGGTTGTGTGTGATGTCCTTAGGTTAGTTAGGTTTAAGTAGTTCTAAGTTCTAGGGGATTGATGACCTCAGAAGTTAAGTCCCATAGTGCTCAGAGCCATTTGAACCATTTGACAATGTTGTTAAAGTGAGACAGCAGCGCGCCACCTCTCAATAGAGTTCCCATAATTCTCTTCCTCAAAACTGGAAAAAAACGCATTTTAGCTATTAAATATAGAACGCTGTCGATGAAATAAATAATACAAAAATATTTGGAATCACAACGAAATTGACACCATTAGCTGCTTACAGGCGTTGACATACGTCAATGGGGACAGATGAAAATGTGTGCCCCGACCGGGACTCGAACCCGGCATCTCCTGCTTACATGGCAGACGCTCTATCCTTCTTTTTTTTTTTTTTTTTGAAGACGTTTTGATTTTTTTTAAGAAAACAAAGACTCCAATTATACTGGTTTCTCCTTCAGTAAACAAAAATGAGTCTCCTTCGTCTTGTTGGCGAAGAAGCAATCTTTTGGAACAAATATTTTTTTTTAAAGAAAACAAAGACTCCAATTATACTGGTTTCTCCTTCCAGTAAACAAAAATGAGTCTCCTTCGTCTTTTTGGCGAAGAAGCAATCTTTTGGAACAAATAATTTTTTTTTTTAAATTTAAAGTTGTCGTGCGACTTTTAGTTAAAGACCAGTTCTTACAGGAGCTCCTGAAGTGTCTCCGCCTACAGCATGCCAGCTCGTCCAAACGTGTCTTCTCATGGCGTAGGGGTGGGTTCTGGGTAGCAGATCTATTCAGTTCGGTTCGGTTTATACAGTTTTCAGCTTCTCAGGGCTTGGACGTTCCAGCTACTAGGTGGGTCATCGAAAGTGCTCCATAAGAAATTGGAAAAATATTGCTTATAGCGTGGGTTTCGTATCAGGACGCAGTGTCGTTCGTTAAGTCCAATATCCTAGCGTAGACTTGTCGCCAGAAGTAAAAAGATAGCGGATCGTGTGGCCACAGATCCAATTCACAGAGTGAGTTTTGGCGGAGGGGTAGAAAGTCTTATCGGGGTACAAAAGCATGTGGACGTCGATCTGAGCCGGTGTCTGGCGAGTAAGAAACGCCAAAATTCGCCGCGCAAGTGTCCAGACGTCGAACGCTGTGCCACAGTGGAACCGGTGGACATCCGTGTCATCCACTCCACAGTGGGTGCAGAGGGATGAATCGGCGAGATGGATGCGGTGCAGACGATCTCGGTTAACTTGTTTGCCATTCACGGTGATGTACCACGCTGATTGAACGTCTGATTCAAGAAAACGCGCATGGATCGCCTTCCATATGTGTCGCCACACGTACTGTGGATACTTACGTTCGATGGGGTTGGACGGGCGGCACTGTTGTAACAATTCGGAGACTGTTTTCGTGAGGTACAAACGCGTAAGTGGTAAGGACCGGTAGATATAACTGAACTCCAGGAAAAATCATTGGATGTAATAAAGGGGGGTTGGAATGGTCGATACCAGTACTGGGGCGGACAAGGAGGCCGGTGCAAAGTTGTGAAGCAGGAGGCTAGTAAGGCTCTGCGGGCAACGATACCAAAGTTTTAATTGGGAGCTGACGTATAGTGCCTTGACACGAGTCGGCACGTGGATGAGTCCCACCCCGCCACGATCTCGTGGCAGTGCAAGGGATTCATACTGCACCTTGAATAACATCCCCGAGCTGACGAAGGAGCCGAAAGCCATCAACAGTCGTCGCGCCAGGAGATTTGGGACTGTTAGTACTTGAGCCACGTGTGGTGTACGGGAAGCAAGATACATGTTCACGTATTGCGCGCGTTGGATAACGTCGAGAGCTCGTAGCCGGTGATCTGCGAGATTTGCTCTGATTGTCTGTAGCAAGCGTCTACCATTGATAGTCGCTGAGCGGCGCAGGTCTGCTGTGAAATCAAGTCCAAGACACCGTATGGTGGCGGCGACACTAAGGGGGGCAGCGCATCTCTCCGGCAAGCCCTCACCAATGAGCAGGACCTTGGATTTGGACACGTTGAGGCAGCTCCCCGACGCTTCGCCGTAAGTCGCCACCCAAGTCAGTGCTGCTCGTACTTCATCTTCACTGCGCAGATATAGTACTATGTCGTCTGCATAGGCTGTACAACAAAAACGGTGGCCGTGCACAGTCATTCCTTCCAAAAGTTGGCGCATGCCCTGGAGCAGGGGTTCCAAGGCGAAAGCATACAAAATCGTGGAAAGAGGGCAGCCTTGCCGCACAGATCGTGCGATGACCAGGGGCGGTGTTAGGCGACCATTGTACATGATTTTAGAGGTTGCACTACTCAACAGGCGCATAACCATTGTGACAATACCGCCAGGAAAACCCATATGCTGAAGAACTGTCCGTAAATAGAAGTGGTCAACACGGTCGAAAGCCTGGCTAAAGTCCAGTGAAGCCAAGGCGCCAGGGAGACGCTGATAATGCGCCAATGCTATTAAGTCTCCGTGACGGCAAAGGGCCGTACGGATGTTGTTGTCGCCTCCTAGGGAAGTCTGGTCGCAGGATGTGACGTAACGTGCGACCTTCTTGAGTCGCGATGCCAGTAGCCGTGTGAATATTTTCATGTCGCTGTTGAGCAAAGTAATTGGTCGATAGTCCTGGACCCTCGATAACCCGCGCGGTTTATGTACGGGGATAATAATGCCTTCTAGAGAGGCGCTCGGGACCACTGTCATCGGTGACATCAGCTCTTGTGCGATTGCCGTCCACGTGGAAGCCAACAAATAGTGAAAACTTTTATAAAATTCGATGGATATACCGTCAGGTCCAGGAGATCTGTTATCGGAACCCGCCTTGATAGCATCTACCACTTCATCTGTGGTTACGTCGTCTTGGAGGTCATGCACTGCATCCTCCGGAAGAGTGTTCGTAGTAAGCTGAGCGATTTCTGTGATCAGTGCTGCAGAATGCGGTACGGCTGTGTATAGCCCCGCAAAATGAGCATGGAGAGTACGACCGATGCTTTGTTGGGTGTCGTGCCGGCGCCCTTCCACATCAGTGAGGACTTGGATCAGAGCTCGTCGTCGTCGTTGTCTTTCCTGAAGGAGGTGGTACATCGACGGACGTTCTTGAGGGATTCGATTAGAAGCTCGAGAACGGACTACAGTGCCTTCCAAGTGACGCCGCATGATCAAGGAGATCTGCGCCTTCGTGCGATGGACCATCGACTGCCGGGCTGGCAAGAAAGGCATCGTCGTACAGTCATGTAGTATGGTGTAGTAGACGTGCAGGGTATTAGTTTGCCACGTCTTTAATTCCTTCCCATAACTCATCAGTCTTCCGGAGGGTCGGCTTTGCACAGGAGAGCCACCATGATAAGGTGGAGTCATAGGCTTCTCGACGATGGTGGCAGCGTGCCCACGCTTCTTCGACCATACGGCGGCAGTCTGAGGAGGTCAGGTGAGCGCCATTGAGTTTCCATAGACCACGACTATGCCACACTTGCTGTCGGGCGAGAGTGACGTCACAGAGGTACGCATCATGGTCTGAAAAGGCCAAGGGCCAGACTTCCGCATGACGTGTGCCATCAGCAAGGGAGCGGGTAACGTAGATGCGATCTATGCGGCTTGACGAGTGAGAGGTGTAGAATGTATAGCCCGGCTGAATTCCGTGGAGCTTCTTCCATGTGTCAACAAGTCGTAGACGGTCGATGACCACTGAGAGAGATGCACAAGGGGAATGTCGCGGGAGTTGGTCCGCGGGCTCTTGTGTCGAGTTAAAATCCCCCCCCCGAGTACCAAATCGTCCAGCGGACCGGTGAAGAGGGGTGTGACGCTTTCGGCAAAAAAAGTTTGTCGGTCATGACGGCGGCCAGTGCCGGACGGAGCGTAGACATTAATAATACGCACGCCGAACAGTGTGAGGGCCATACCTCGCGCAGTGGGGAGGTAGATGACGTCCTCTGCAGGGAGTCCGTCGCGTAGCAGGATGGCGACGCCGCTACCGGTGTCGGATGCGGGGGAAACATGGGCGTTGTATCCGGTGGGAACTAGAAAGTCAGCCACAAACACCTCTTGTAAGAGTGCTATATCCACATTCGCAGAGTAAATAGTGTCTCTGAACATGGCCAGTTTATGGGGGGCACGAATGGTGGCAAGATTCATCGTGGCGATACGATATTGCTGTGTACGGCCATCCTCAGTATTTGCAGAACGTGCGGTAGAAGTAGCCGGCAGGCGGAGACCCGCCGGTGGTCCCGCAGTGGTGATAATTACTGGCGGGGCGCCAGCCCCAGTGTCGCCGAGGTGGACTCCTGTGCAGACACGCTGGCAGTCTGTTCCACTTCTTCTTCAACGTCATCGGCCCAGGAAGCTGACGACGTGGACATGTTACGGTCACGTACTTCCGGAACGGGGTGTTGTGGATTCCGCAACATGAGTGGCAGGGGGACCGCCGTCATCATTCGTTGACAACGGCGAGGACACGTCCCTGGCTGGGAGAGTAGGCGTCACAGGAGGGGCGCCTGTTGCTGCTGCATCGCGTGACTGGACGCAATGTGGGAGATCACCGTCAGACATCAGGTCGACATCTCGTGGGGCCGTCTGAGAAAGGGCGTCATCGGAAGGCGTTCGTCGTCGTTTCCTGTGTTTGCGAGGCGACCGCTGTTTTCTGATGTGGCCTTCGGAATCAGAATGTGGTCGCCCGTCGTCTGACGCCGAACCCGTCTGGACAAAGGCAGACGTCGGCACGACACCGAGGTCGACGTCCATGGTTGCAACAGGAACATCGGTTTCGGTCAGCAACCCGGACGATCCTAAAGCGAGCACTGGAGGCGACGCCGTGCTTGTGTCGTCGGCGCGTTGTGCGGCGGCGGGTGGCGTTGACGATGCTGCTGGCGCAATCGAGATTGGTAATACGGGGTCCTGTGCAACCTTGGCGTAGGTGATGGGTAAGGACGTGACCGTCGACGCCTGGGTCTCTTCACGTAACGGCGTCTGTAAGCATTCGGAAAGTACATGTCCCTCCTGGCCACATCCTGCGCACGTTCGTGGCTGTCGATCGTACATGACGCCACACACCGCCAACCAGCAGGTACGTTGGGACATGTTTCGTCGGCTCAATTTTTATTTGCCGGACGCCATTTAATACGGGGTAGGTCGTAAATGTTTGCCACTTCTCTGCGACGTGACCCAAGACGGTGCCATATGGTTGGAAAGCGGCAATGACCACATCCTGAGGCACCTCGAACGGGAGCTCAAACACTCGCAATGTCCGGAGACCGAATCCAGCATGGGCGACTGTCACAGCACCCATATGTCCATCAGAGTGTTTAAATTTGAATCCGGTGGCTGGACGGTGAATTATGTCATTGCAAATTTCCTCCGTCGACATCTTGATGTAGACAACACTTCCAGTGATGAAAAAATGTATGCCGATTACGTCCTGGGGGTTCAAATGTAGATCCTCACGTAGGAACTGTTCGGCTTCGAAAGCTCTGGGTCGTGGATGTTCGGCCTGAAACGTTACTTTGATCGTTGCACGGCGGTACGAGTGCGCCATGGTGTACGTTAGTACTGGACTCCATAGACACAAACACCGAGACGCGGAAGTAAACACCACCGAGCGCGGAGCGTCGGACGGCGCGCGGAGCAGCTCCGCACGCTAGCACGGCTGCGAGCCGACTTTCCTTCTGAGCCACCGAGGACACAGACGATAGTGCGACTGCAGGGATTTATCTCTGGCACGCCTCCCGCGAAACCCACACTCTCAACGTATTGTCCCGCACTGTGTTCGTAGTGGCCCCGCTCATTATACTCATTACTCGCGGCGCGTTGCCGATTCCCGTAAGAGTTCGGGCACAGTTTGTGCATTCGCACAAAAGAAGAAGATGGTCAAGTGGCCGGTGAGCCTTAACTATACATATACTAAGATGGTATCTCTTCTTTCGGACATGTCCGAAAGAACAGATACTATGGATAGAGCGTCTGCCATGTAAGCAGGAGATCCCGGGTTCGAGTCCCGGTCGGGGCACACATTTTCATCTGTCCCCGTTGACGTATGTCAACGCCTGTAAGCAGCTAAGGGTGTTAATTTCATTGTAATTTCATTCTAACGAGCTGCATGGTCACTGATGGTATCTGTTCTTTCGGACATGTCCGGAAGAACAGATACCATCTTAGTATATAAATATATTTGGCATATTTTTAATGAGAAATGCTTTACAATATACACACATCAAAAGAAGTTTTGCATCACCTCGGTTCCGAGAAAAAAATGGCTCTGAGCACTATGGGACTTAACATCTATGGTCATCAGTCCCCTAGAACTTAGAACTACTTAAACCTAACTAACCTAAGGACAGTACACAACACCCAGCCATCACGAGGCAGAGAAAATCCCTGACCCCGCCGGGAATCGAACCCGGGAACCCGGGCGTGGGAAGCCAGAACGCTACCGCACGACCACGAGCTGCGGGCTCGGTTCCGAGAGTTCCGGAATCTATACAGAAAATTGGGATAGAGATTAAAAAAAAACATCATTTACGACCTTTTTATTGCTCATGAAAACCACACATTGCATGTTGTACCACCATACAGCGAGACCTTCAGACTTGGTGATACAGACTGCTATACACACCGATACCTCTAATACCCAGCAGCATGTCCTCTTGCATTGATGCATGCCTGTATTCGTCGTGGCATACTATCCACAAGTTCATCAAGGCACTGTTGGACCACATTGTCCCATTCCCCAACGGCGATTAGGCGTAGATCCCTCAGAGTGGTTGGTGGGTCACGTCGTCCATAAACAGCCCTTTTCAATCCGTTCCAGGCATGTTCTATAGGGTTCATGTTCGATATGGTTACACTATCGGTCGGAGGATGGCATTCACGTATCGTACAGCCGTTACGGCGCCTTCCATGACCACCAGTGGCGTGCGTAGGCTTCACAGGATGGCACCCCAAAACAGCAGGGAACCCCCTCCTTGCTGCACTCGCTGGACGGTGTGTCTAAGGCGTTCGGACTGACCGGGTTGCCTCCAAACACAACGATTGTATTCGACACTCATCGGTGAAGAGAACGTGATGCCAATCCTGAGAGGTCCACTCGGCATGTTGTTGGCCCATCTGTACTGCGCTGCATGGTGTTGTGAAGATCGAGTCGGGAGTGAAGATGCGCATCATGCAGGCTATTGCGCACAGTTCGAGACGTAACACGACGTTCTGTGACTACACGAAAAGCTTTATTCAACATGGTGGCGTTGCTGTCAGGGTTCCTCAGAGCCATAATCCGTAGGTAGCGGTCATCCACTGTAGTAGTCGCCCTTGGGCGGCCTGAGCGAGGCATCTCATCGACAGTTCCTGTCTCTCTGTATCTCCTCCATGTCCGAACAACATCGCTTTAGTTCACTCCGAGATGCCTGGACACTTGCCTTGCTGAGAGCCCTTGCTGGCACAAAGTAACAATGCGGGCGCGATCGAACCGCGGTATTGATCGTCTAGGCATGGTTGAACTGCAAACAACACGAGCCGTATACCCCCTTCCTGGTGGACTGACTGGAACTGATCAGCTGTCGGACCCTCTGCGGCTAACAGGCGCTGCTCATGCATGGTTGCTTACATCCTTGGGCGGGTTTAGCGACATCTCTGAACACTCAAAGTGACTGTGCCTGTGATGCAATATCCAATCAACGTCTATGTTCAGGAGTTCTGGGAACCGGGGTGATGCAAAACTTTTTGTGATGTGTTTAGTATAATTTATGTTTTATTATGTCAATTGTACTTTTGTAATGACTAAGTAGAGTTAAGATATTTCAGATTTTTGTCTCTGGAGATTAACCCTCCGATAGTCACGCCGTTTTGCCCCTCCCCCCCCCCCCCCCCCCCCCATTCATAGGACCCTGCATCTGTTCGCTGCTTTATCTAGTTTGTGAGGGTACAGTGTCCTCACATGGCAATGTATTTGCCGTATATCTCGATGAAGTTCTCCATTGAGGGTGTTGTAGCCGTGGCTAGCAGTATAAGTTAATCTTTGCTTGTTGACAATACACTGGAGGCCATATGTTGTTGTGGTGCGAGTTGTTGGCAGTTGGGCTCTCGGCCAGGCCGAGCTTGGACAGTGTATTCGTCAGCATTGCTCGGTAACCGTCTTAATGCTTTTATAGCGCCTCAGTGCCGCGATTGGTTGTTGCTTAAGTTTCACTGTGGAAGCGATCGCTAGCAAATTGCGGCACGTAGATTGAAATGCTGAATTCTATCAAACGTGTTATTGTTTACTGAGTGTTTGAACAAATTATAATTCGTGACCCCTCAAGAGTCGATGTTCTCACTTGAAACAATCATTGTACTATCGCTAGTGGTGGCGGAATTATTTAAAAAGATTAGCAGCACGGAAAGTTTTTTCGTAAAAGGAGAGATTGCGACCTAATGTAGCGGGCCTGGAGTAATACCGAGAGGTTCGTTATAAGTTTTACCGGTAAAAAAATCCCAAGCCTCTGTGCGCTTTGTGAAGCCATAGATAAAGTAGGAAACAACACATTTCACATAAATAACTAACTTTATTATATTTTATAGTGAACAAATGGGCAAGTGATACGGACCTCGAGAATACTTATTTCTGGCTTCTACAGCACCTATGAGGTGTGCGGGACTAACGGAAAGTTAATGTGTAGAATTCAGAACAACTGACATTTACCATAATATATTCGATGCCATTAATTCCCTAATTGACGCCAGATTTAATTTATCTCCGTCTCCAGATTAATGAGCATTAGCTTTGTGGCCGGAAGAGAGAAGAAATAATTTGTCAGTTGCTTACAGAACGACGCAGAACTGGCGGCATTCCTGTGCTTCACTGCACCTACGTGATCTTTGATGTCACTTTTCACCCAAGTGCAACAGAAAAATAACAACTGGAAAAAAAATTTAAAGTACTAAATGCGACTTCGGGCAAACTAAAACGTACTTCGTATTTCACAATTTGCTCTATTTCTTTCTTTTAAAAATTAAAATAAGAAGAAACTTACTTGCAGAATTTATATTCCGTTTCAGGTTCGCTTAGACCTCGTTTCACTGAAGGAAATTCTCTGGTGTACATGTGTTTAAACGCTATTTTCCGCTTTGTAGCCCTGTCTTGTTATCGTAGTACAGTTGAAACGGAAGCGGTAGTGCTCGAAGTACGTAGAAAAAGGCGATAATTCAATAGTTTTTCTTATTTCTTACATAACTTAAAACGTTATAGAAAAATTTTTTTAGTTACATCTACTCAAATTGGTAGAGTTCGAAGAGATCGAGAGGTCGCTGAAATTACATTTCATTAATAAAAATGGTTCAAATGGCTCTGAGCACTATGGACTTAACTTCTGTGGTCATCAGTCCCCTAGAACTTAGAACTACTTAAACCTAACTAACCTAAGGACATCACACACATCCATGCCCGAGGCAGGATTCGAACCTGCGACCGTAGCAGTCGCGCGGTTCCGGACTGAGCGCCTTAACCGCGAGACCACCATTTCATTAATATCTGCGTAAAGAGATTACTTGTTAAAAATCTGGTACTTACACTCAGCTTGACGGGACGTTATTTACACCACTCAGATACGGCAAAACCCTAAATATAGATACCGTCCTCTTCAAAAGCAGTACATACTTGCTGCAAGGAATATGATATTATATTAAGGCTGTTGTAATACAATGCAGTAAGCAGGGAAAAATGATGTTGAAAAAATTGTGATCGTCTGTCATACTGCACGTTTAATTTACATGTAAGTACAAAAAAATGGTTCAAATGGCTCTGAGCACTATGGGACTTTACTACTGAGGTCATCAGTCCCCTAGAACTTAGAACTACTTACACCTAACTAAGCTAAGGACATCACACACATCCATGCCCGAGGCAGGATTCAAACCTGCGACCGTAGCGGTCGCGCGGTTCCAGACTGTAGCGCCTAGAACCGCTCGGCCACTCCGGCTGGCTGTAAGTACAGTTGCTGTTATTAATCAGATGCTCATTCTCTCTCACATATAGAACACAACAAAACTTCGAAAGGCAATTACTGTGTCACAACGTTTGTGTTGGTGTGTGTGGCAGCATCTGAAACAGAGAACAATCCACACGAAGTGTTCCGAATCTACAGCTACATCTAGATGGATACTCTGCAAATTACATTTAAGTGCCTGGCAGAGGGTTCATCGAACCACCTTCACAATTCTCTATTATTCCAATCCCGTATAGTGCGCGGATAGAACGAACACGTATATCTTTCCGTACGAGCTCTGATTTCCCTTATTTTATCATGGTAATCGTTTCTTCCTATGTAGGTCGGTGTCAACAAAATATTTTCGTATTCGGAGGAGAAAGTTGGTGATTGGAATCTCGTCAGAAGATTCAGTCGCAACGAAAAACGCCTTTGTTTTACTGATGTTCATCCCAAATCCTGTATCATGTCCGTGACATTCTCTCCTCTATCTCGCGATAATAAAAAACGTGATGCCCTTCTTTGAACTTTTTCCATGTACTCCGTCAATCCTATTTGATTAGGATCCCACAACGCGCAGCAGTATTCCAAAAGAGAACTGACAAGCGTAGTGTAGGCAGTCTCTTTAGTACATCTGTTACATTTTCTAAGTGTTCTGCCAATAAAACGTAGTTTTGGTTAGCCTTCTGCACTACAGTTTCTATATGTTTCTTCTAATTTAAGTTGTTCGTAATTGTAATTCCTAGGTATTTAGTTGAATTTACAACCTTTAGATTTGACTGATTTATTGATTAACCGAAGTTTAAGGTATTCCTTTTTAGCACTCATGTGGATGACTTCACACTTTTCGTTATTCAGGATCAATTGCATATACTCGCATCATACGGATATCTTTTCTAAATCGTTTTGCAATTTGTTTTTGTCTTCTGATGACGTTACTACTCGATAAACGACAGCGTCATCTGCAAACAACCGAGACGGCTGCTCAGATTGTCTCCCAAATCGTTCATATAGGTTAGGAGCAGCAAAGGGCCTATAACACTACCTTGGGGAACGCCAGAAATCACTTCTGTTTTACTCGATGGCTTTCCGTCAGTTACTACGAACTGTGACCTCTCTGACAGTAAGTCACAAATCCAGTCACATAACTGAGACGATATTCCATAAACACGCAATTCCACTACAAGCCGCTTGTGTGGTACAGTGTCAAAAGCCTTCCGGAAATCCATAAATACGGAATCATTCTGAAATCCCTTGTCAATAGTACTCAACACTTCATGCGGGTAAACCGCGGGACTGCTACGGTCGCAGGTTCGAATCCTGCCTCGGGCATGGGTGTGTGTGATGTCCTTAGGTTAGTTAGGTTTAAGTAGTTCTAAGTTCTAGGGGACTTATGACCTAAGATGTTGAGTCCCATAGTGCTCAGAGCCATTTCATGCGGGTAAAGACCTAGTTGTATTTCACAGGAACGATATTTTCTAAATCCATGTTGACTGTGCCGACTTTTAACGATCAGTATTTGTCGGTCGGAGACCAACTTTCAGTCCCTTACAATAGCTTGCCTACTGGAGGCTCATAACATACTAATTTATGTACACGCTACCAACTAATGATGGTACATGTGTAGTCCGAGGTGTCGTTCCAAAATGCCAGTACTTGCTCGTGACTGAAAAGAATCTTACGGCCACTGTTGTAGAAGATTTTTCACGGTACTCACTCCAGTACGTCGCGTGTGGATCTTGATTAACATAGAAGAATGTTCGGTGCTTTCCAAAGTCCTCATTAAGACCAAAAGAGGAGCCATGTGTGTCAGCAGACGTCGAGTTACAGTGTGTCCTGGTTAGAAGGTTGCTTGGGTACGCCTGCATGTCTCCGTGGCGTGGTAGAAGAACGCACGCCACGCATTCTCGTTGGTGCGCTGCCCCCAGGCAACGCACAACCCCCCCTTCCCCTCCCTCTTTCCCCCCTCCATTACATCTGCAGCTTTCGTGATGGAGAACTCACGCACATGCAAACGTAAACACTCGTTGCCCGCCGGCCGCTGTTTATGAGCTCGCGTGTTTATTTCCTCTGCTGTCCGTGCAAGAGCAATAGCTGTGCGTTACCTCTCTACGGCGACTTGTCCGTGGTACGCTCGTCTCTGGCCATTACAGGACGTTCTCCTATACCACTTACCTTTTCGAAAAAAGTCATCAATTCATTAGGGATTACAACTATAAGGAAAACTCAACAAGGAATCAGTTGAGAGGATGCTTATTGAGGGATCAAGAAAATGTCAATTTCGAAATGGAGGGAACCGTTGGGAGCTAAAACTGTAGAGGAAGGCGAAGGATTGTTACACTAATCCTTTGCATGATTGTTCCTGTGTTAGCACCTCTATCGTGATATGAATGCTATTTTATTAGAATCGTAACTCGTGTAATTAAAAGAGACGAATGCCCTAAAAAGAGAAGCATCAACTGAAATGGCAAAGAGACAGGGTTTGATCAGTATGTACATTAACGAAGCAGTAAAGGAATTCAGGGAAAAATCTAGAGAAGGTGTTAATGACGTAGAAGAAATACAAAGTTTGCGGTTTGCCGATGACACTGTAACTCTGTCAGAGATAGCAAATGACTTGGAATACCAGCTAAGCGGAATGGGTACTGTCTTGAAAAGAGCTTCTAAGATGAGAATCAACAAAACTAAAACAATGCTGATGGAATGTAGTCGAGTCACATCGGGTGATGCCTAGGGAATTAGAATAGGAAATGAGACAATAAAAGTAGTAAGAATTTTCTGTTTAGGCATCAGAATAACTGATGATGGATGTTGTAGAGAGAATGTAAAATGCAGAGTGGCAGTATGTAATCCATACATATTACATAAATGAATGTGTGTTTGTGTTCTACATCTCCTCCTAAACCACTGGACGGATTTCAACTGAACTAGGTATACACATCCGTTACTGTCTGGCAACAATCGCTGTTGGGTTAAGAACCGCTTACCTGATGTAGTTTAAGAGATATGTCATCATAAACAAAGAGATACAAGGAAATAGCAGCAAAATGTATGACGTTTAAATTTTTAATTCTGTGCTACTAACTCTGTTCGAAATAAATTGCAGTCATAAACACCGATTTGCATGAAAAAATGCTACATCATGCATGAAATTTTAATACGTTTATTCTGTACTACTAACAAGGGAACCTCCCCATCGCACCCCCCTCAGATTTAGTTATAAGTTGGCACAGTGGATAGGCCTTGAAAAACTGAACACAGATCAATCGAGAAAACAGGAAGAAGTTGTGTGGAACTATGAAAAAAATAAGTAAAATATGCAAACTGACTAGTCCATGCCAAAGATATGCAACATCAAGGAGACTGTGAGCTCAGTAGCGCTGTGGTCTGGTGGTTAGCGTGAGCAGCTGTGGAACGAGAGGTAATTGGTTCAAGTCTTCCCTCGAGTGAAAATTTCAATTCTTTATTTTCGCAAAGTTATGATCTGTCTGTTCGTTCATTGACGTCTCTGTTCACTGTAATAAGTTTAGTGTCTATGTTTTGCGACCGCACCGCAAAACCGTGCGATTAGTAGACGAAAGGACGTGCCTCTCCAATGGGAACCGAAAACATTTGATCGCAAGGTCATAGGTCAACCGATTCCTCCACAGGAAAACACGTCTGATATATTCTATACGACACATGACAGGAATATGTTGTCGACCCCCCTAACTTGTAAACTTGGCGAATGGGTAAAAAGATTCTTCTACCTTGCCCGATTTAGGTTTTCTTGTGGATGTGATAATCACTCCCAAAAAAGTGATGTAATCACAAGAGTTTGTCTCATAAACTGCAACAAATAAATGCAACAGTTTCACACTCGCACAGTTTTCCCTGTGCTCTGTCAAAACATATGTTTTTAACGTTTTCAAATTTTTCCATGTGTACACCGTCAAATCCTGCATATGTCCAAGCAAATCTGAACATGTCCTGGAACTTTGGAGAGCGAAGTTGATTGTGTGTGTGTGTGTGTGCCTGAACTTTGATAATTGTCTGAAAATAAAAAATTAAAATTTTCACTCGAGGGAAGACTTGAACCAACGACCTCTCGTTCCAAAGCTGCTCACGCTAACCACAGGACCACAGCATTACCGTACTGACATTGTCCTTACTGTTGCATATCTTGCGCATGGACTACTCAGTTTGTATATTTTGCTTTTTTTTTCATTGTTCCACACAACTTCTTCCTGTTTTTTCGATTGATCTGTGTTCAGTTTCTCAAGGCCTATCCACTGTGCCAACTTATAACTAAATCTGAGGGGGGTGCGATGAGGAGGTTCCCTTGTAAGATGTTCCTATAGTTGAGTCATCTGAAGGAAATCCTTTCCGAGCGACTGCTACGGTCGCCGGTTCGAATCCTGCCTCGGGCATGGATGTGTGTGATGTCCTTAGGTTAGTTAGGTTTAAGTTGTTCTAAGTTCTAGAGGACTGATGACCTCAGATGGTAAGTCCCATAGTGCTCAGAGCCATTTGAACCATTTTTTTGTGACCTCGCTGCCGCCACGTCAAGAGAACCGCAACAACAGTTAATGACCGGACCTTCTCGCATTGTATGTGCGGATACTTACCTTGCTGAAAACAATCTCTCATGGTATGTGATGTGGGTGCACGATCCTGCACAGCAAGCGAACAACCTGTATGTCGTCTTAGTCAATAGTCGCGTGAGGCGGCTGAGATGTTGCATGGCGTTGAGTATGGCCAATTTGAACGCAGCGATCGTAATTTCGCGTATCAGTCACGGGATCGACACCAACGTGAGCAGCCATGGAGGTTAATGAAAGCAGGGAGGTGGCACTACTTTATGTTGTTTTGAAGCCAGAGTGGGCGCCATTTTGGGTAGACCGAAACATTAGCAGACTACTGTTAACGAGTGCTTCTTGTCGTGTGATTGCCATAAATCTTTTAAATAGTAAACATTACAGATCTTACATGAATAGCACAGTGTCGGGAAGGCAATTTCGAACTTTTCTGTTCTTGAATGCGTATTTGCTCTAATAATACGACACAGAGTGACGTCACGGGGAAGTGTCGCCGCGGTGAACTACGGGGATATCAATGTGGTGAACCTAGTGTTTTGGGCGAGTTAAGATATCGGACATCGGCTTAAAGTTTGTGACACAATGCCACCTCCCCTCTTTTTCTACCTCCATGGTCTAGCCGCTATTACATTGTATGACATACTGTTAGACGTTATGACTTCTTAGACGAGGCATAACGTGGTACACTTTTTGCACTGCACGTGGATCATCTTGATGGAAAATCCGCATCTGCAGTATTGGTTCTGAAGAAAATGACAGCACCAGTTGCTCTTTTATTTGTATTTTAAAAACTACAATCGGTTTAATGTAATACATAAATGTACAAAACAGCTCGTCCGCACGCTACGTAAAAGTTACAGATTAAAAAATAATGAAATCTGGTTTCGCAGCACAGAGCAGATCAGGTTATGGTTGTGGAAAGGGGCAAAGATCAGTTACTGTTAGTTGCACAAAACACACAAACTTTATTTTCCTAAAAACACTTAATCACACATGGCCTTAAAACGATTCAAAAACAATACGGCTGAAAGCCCGAACACAAGTTATTAAAATTGCTTTAAGGAATACACGTGGCTGAAGGCCTTACTTAGAAAAAAAAAATACGTAAATACTCGGCTGAAGGCCACACACTAGACATAGAAGAAATGAGGCTTAATGCCAGGATAACAAGAATTTCCAATTGATAAAAAAATTTAAAAAGGTTTTAAGGAAGTGAATTTTCAAATTCTAATTTAAGACGGCTGAAGGCCTTATCTTAAAACCATTCGACGTAAAAGCTCGGCTGAAGGCCTCATACTGAACATAGAACAACTCAAGGCTTAAGGCCTGGATAACAAGTATTTGCAATAGACCAAAGTTGCCCTTTTTTCTTTTTAAAAGAAAATTGGTTCAACAAGAATCTTCAAGGTTATAACTTAAGACGGCTGAAGGCCTTATTTTAAAATTAAAACAACCTAAATTAACAGGCAGCTGAAGACCTTGCACATTACTTGAGACTCACAACCTAAAAACAACAGAACAATGGTGCTCAGAAGTGTTTCAAAGGTCTGCCTGAAGAGGTAACTCTAACGTAAGGTTAGGTGAGATAGGCAGCCAAGAATAAGAGTAAGTATTCAGATGGCAACCCTACCCAGGGAAGGCTCAAGGACCGACCAAGAACCTAATCAATTCCCTTCCGCCGACCAACGGCACGACAACGGAAAATATCAGCCGAGGACGAAGATACCAGCAGCACTACGTTTCAAAATAGGCGTCTAAAAACAGCCAAGCCACAATAACCACTCAAAAATATGAACAACTCAAAAGGCTGTCGAACTACACGCGGTACTGGATAGCATCTACACGGCGAGGAAAAACACACTGCGGAACACTACGCTAATGACCTCGCCGTGGCTTCCGCGCTGCTCTGTCCCAACCGACCGACTGCCTACTCGAGTACGCAGACAGCATTAACATAACTGCTCAGTCGAAATTACATATGCTAGACACAGTTCCACGAAAACACTTCCACAAGAGCTCTAACAATCTTAAAAGCAGTCACTGTGGAACAACAAGGACGAATGACAGCTGGCCGGGGTGGCCGAGCGGTTCTAGGCGCTACAGTCTGGAACCGCTCGACCGCTACGGTCGCAGGTTCGAATCCTGCCTCGGGCATGGATGTGTGTGATGTCCTTAGGCTAGTTAGGTTTAAGTAGTTCTAAGTCTAGGGGACTGATGACCTCAGAAGTTAAGTCCCATAGAGCTCAGAGCCATTTGAACCATTTGACGACTGACAAGTCGACGCACACAGAGAACCCGAAGTGGTCGTAGACCAAATGTGAGTTGTCCGTTGAGACGACCGACCGAACGACCAACCAAGGTCGTCCCCTCTCAAGTCATGTGTGTCAGCAATGGTCGGGCGAGTCTTGGCTGTCCGGACCTCGCTGCAGCTCCATCCTGACTCAACTCCATGTCCCTTCGGAACTCGAAGACACGGCGACCCGGGCACAATGGCTCGGACCCAAATATGCAGAGGTAAATGGTTCAAATGGCTCTGAGCACTATGGGACTCAACATCTGAGGTCATCAGTCCCCTAGAACTTAGAACTACTTAAACCTAACTAACCTAAGGACATCACACACATCCATTTCCGAGGCGGGATTCGAACCTGCGACCTTAGCGGTCACGCGGTTCCAGACTGAAGCGCCTAGAACCGCACGGCCACACCGGCCGGCCCTGCAGAGGTAACACTTGCCCATTGGCCACCCGATATCTCTGCACAAGGAAGGAACCGGACCACGTCCGGCAAGATGACCAACTGACGAGACCCAGAAACTGTCAAAAGACCAAATACACGTCGCCCGATGAGACGATAGACCGAACGACCAACCAACGGTCGATCCCGCTCCAGTCTCCTTCAGTCGGACAGTTCATGTGTGTCGCCAGCGGTGGGCGAGCACTGGCTGTCCGCACTTCGCTGGCGCAACGTCCCGACTGAACTCCCGAACACGACGAGCCGGAAGTACTAGCGGTCACTTCAAAAGATAATACGACAGTGCTCTTATCGATACGCGCTGCTGCTGCCACTCACGGGCAGTCAAGTAACCCCAGTAAATCGAATAAGAAACGAGGCGACAGTTCCGTAAAGACAATCTGTCAAACAAGAAACAGCATGAACACGAGCCGCGCAATGCTCAAATAATATAGTGTGAACTCGTCTAATATCAAAGAACAGCAAGTGGTTATACACACCTTGAACGAATAGAGATAGGACGTTCATATTCACAGGACATGTGCATTAGTATGTTCTGCAGAAATGATCAGCATTGGAACGATGTCGGCCCGCGGGTTCAACGTCAAGATCGATATCGAGGCTTACCACCACTTACCGGTAAAGTGTGCATGCGGCTAAATGGGTCAAATGACTCTGAGCACTATGGGACTTAACATCTGAGGTCATCAGTCCCCTAGAACTTAGAACTACTTAAACCTAACTAACCTAAGGACAACACACACATCCATGCCCGAGGCAGGATTCGAACCTGCGACCGTATCGGTCGCGCGGTTCCAGACTGAAGCGCCTAGAACCGCGCGGCCACTACGGTCGACGTGCATGCGGCTCTTGTCGCTATAAATCGAAGGTGATGGGTCGGCATGACTTGATCAGACGTGCAGGATCCCTTGCAGACGTATGCGCGAACCGTATCATCAAATCAGTGAGTCTGAGAGAGGGTGCATTATTGCCATGAGAGAATGTGATACATCAACCCGGCAAATTGCTCCGGCAGTGGAACGGTTGTGCGCAGAACTGTTCTCGGAAGGCCGTAGAACACGACGAGATGGGACCGGTCGCACCACCCAAACCACCGCCGAGGATATCGACACCCCATCAGAATGGCATTGCAGGACAGATCTGCGTCCTGCTCGGCTCTGGCGCAACAGTATAACAGTGTAATACATTGTACAAAACTCAGGGGTGATAGTCCGTCTCCGTTTATTACGGCATGGGATACGTGCGTTTCTCCTCCTACCTTTGACGAATGCGCAGAAACATGCTAGACGGCAGCGGTCTAAGGCGCTGCAGTCAGGGGCTGTGCGGCTGGCCCCGGCGGAGGTTCTAGTCCTCCCTCGGGCATGGGTGTGTGTGTTTGTCCTTAGGATGATTTAGGTTAAGTAGTGTGTAAGCTTAGGGACTGATGACCTTAGCAGTTAAGTCACATAAGATTTCACACACATTGAAACATTTTGCTAGACGGCAGTGGTGTACGGAACGACATGACTGGGGAGAGGAAAGGCATTAGGTAGTGTTTTCGGACGAATCCCGATTCTGTTTATTTGAAAATGACGGCCACATTTTGGTTCGCCACAGGCAGGAGGAGTGGCATTACAGTGTCTGCATTCGCACAATACATACAGTGCCAACTCAAGGCCCTATGGTGTAGACTGCTAGGGGGTACAACCACAAATCACGGTTGGTGCGTATCCAGGGCACTGTGATCAGTGTGACCTATATGAAATGGCTCTGAGCACTATGGGACTTAACATCTATGGTCATCAGTCCCCTAGAACTTAGAACTACTTAAACCTAACTAACCTAAGGACAGCACACAACACCCAGCCATCACGAGGCAGAGAAAATCCCTGACCCCGCCGGGAATCGAACCCGGGAACCCGGGCGTGGGAAGCGAGAACGCTACCGCACGACCACGAGATGCGGGCTGACCTATATGAATGACATCCTGCGACCTGTAGCCATACCCTTTCTGCACAACACCCTAGGTGCCGTTCTTCAGCAAGGCAATGCACGACCACATGATACAGCATAAAAAATGTCGTGTGACTAGGGCCTCCCGTCGGGGAGACCGTTCGCCGGGTGCAAGTCTTTCGATTTGACGCCACTTTGGCGACTTGCGCGTCGATGGGGATGAAATGATGATGATTACAACACAACACCCAGTCCCTGAGCGGAGAAAATCTCCGACCCAGCCGGGAATCGAACCTGGGTCCTTGGGATTGACAGTCTGTCGCGCTGACCACTCAGCTACCGGGGGCGGACATGATACTGCACGAACACGTGCCTTCTTGGTGTCACAGGAGGTCAGCCTTTTGCCCTGGTCCGCCAGATCATCAGACTTGTCGCCACTCGAAAATGTGTGGGTTGTGGTGAAACTATGGATGCAGTATTGTGACCCACTGCTAACCACCAGCTACCGGGGGGCGGACATGATACTGCACGAACACGTGCCTTCTTGGTGTCACAGGAGGTCAGCCTTTTGCCCTGGCCCGGCAGATCATCAGACTTGTCGCCACTCGAAAATGTGTGGGTTGTGGTGAAACGATGGGTCCAGTATTGTGACCCAGTGTTAACCACCACAGACGAAATCTGGAACTAGTTGAATGCAGCATGGTTGGCGCGTTCTACGCGTCGATGCCGTCAGGCACCGAATGAGTTGTCAAGGTTGGTTGGTTGGTTTGGGGAAGGAGACCAGACAGCGTGGTCATCGGTCTCATCGGATTAGGGAAGGATTGGGAAGGAAGTCGGCCGTGCCCTTTCAGAGGAACCATCCCGGCATTTACCTGGAGCGATTTAGGGAAATCACGGAAAACCTAAATCAGGATGGCCGGACGCGGGATTGAACCGTCGTCCTCCCGAATGCGAGTCCAGTGTCTAACCACTGCGCCACCCCGCTCGGTGAGTTGTCAAGGGCCGTGGCGGATCCTGTCCCTACTAGACAACAGGTCACGTGCTGATCCGAACTGACTGAAATGCTAATCATTTTTGCAGATAAACATTATAGGTACCTCCATATACGGTTTACGTCAGTATGATAATCGTTGAATGGCGCCCCCACGCTGTTGCAGTATTAATGCCTAGCAGTGTAGTGAGGCGTTTCATTTAGCAAAATCCCGTTCCGCCCTCCCCTACGGCAGTGCAGTAATGGTGTACTGGCGGCGTGGCGGGCAGGTAGCCACTTTACTCGGCCGGCGTGGAGAGTCAACAAACGGCAGCTCACTCTCAGCGCGCACAGGCAGCGGTAAACAGCGGCGGCGCCGAGTGGCGTGGCTCGGCTTACGGCCGCCTGTTTACACGCCGCGTGGTGGAGTGGAGTGGGGCAGCGGACCGGCGCACCGCCGCAAACACACGAGTCCGCTGCTCGCACGTATGTGACCCGCCAGCGGGCCGCTGAGGGACCCGGGCTGTGCCAACAGGGTGCAGCTCACCGGAAAACTGTCAAGGCGCGATCAGGCACCCGTTTGTTTTAACCAAACTGCTGTACTAACAAGGGAACCTCCCCATCGCACCCTCCTCAGATTTAGTTATAAGTTGGCACAGTGGATAGGCCTTGAAAAACTGAACACAGATCAATCGAGAAAACAGGAAGAAGTTGTGTGGAACTATGAAAAAGATAAGCAAAATATACAAACTGAGTAGTCCATGCGAAGATAGGCAACATCAAGGACAGTGTGAGCTTAGGAGCGCCGTGGTCCCGTGGTTAGCGTGAGCAGCTGCGGAACGATAGGTCCTTGATTCAAGTCTTCCCTCGGGTGAATAGTTCAATATTTTATTTTCAGACAATTATTATCTGTCCGTCCGTCCGTCCGATGCGAGGTTTCTGCGCCGTAGTATGGGGACGCTACACTTAAACAAACACCGAAACATATTCCTGTCATGTGGCGCACATGCCGACACCAGTGTCCTATAGAATATATCAGACGTGTTTTCCTGTGGAGGAATCGGTTGACCTATGACCTTGCGATCAAATGTTTTAGGTTCTCATTGGAGAGGCACGTCCTTCCATCTACTAATCGCACGGTTTTGCGGTGCGGTCGCAAAACACAGACACTAAACTTATTACAGTAAACAGAGACGTCAATGAACGAACGGACGGATCATAACTTTGCGAAAATAAAGAAAGTAAACTTTTCACTCGAGAGAATACTTGAACCAAGGACCTCTCGTTCCACAGCTGCTCACGCTACCCACGGGATCACGGCGCTCCTGAGCTCCTACTATCCTTGAGGTTGCCTATCTTGCGCGTGGACTTCTCAGTTTGTATATTTTGCCTATTTTTTTCATATTTCCATTTGCCTATTTCTTTCATATTACCACACAACTTCCACACAACTACTTGCGCTGTATACAGTAGACCAAGTGTTCCCAAACTAAATGGTTTAATTTTGTTTCAGTCACGAAACTAAACTATTTTCGAAAGATCATTACTATGTCACACTTTTATAAGACTCTAATACCGATTACATAAGTCATTAATAATTACTTTTTCTCAGTGTTATCGTTAACGCTCTGGAGGTTACAGGTTCCTCACATAATCCACCCACTACACACATTATGCTGTGCTTTGTTCGTACATCGCTGATGATTCAAAAATGATTCAAATCGGTCTGAGCACTATGGGACGTAACCTCTGAGGTCTTCAGTCCCCTAGAACTTAGAACTACTTAAACCTAACTAACCTAAGGACATCACATACATCCATGCCCGAGGCAAGATTCTTACCTGCGACCGTAGAGGTCACGCGGTTCCAGACTGAAGAGCCTAGAACCGCTCGGCCACAGCGGCCAGCTTCGCTGATGATAAAAGTGACACATACACGTCACAAATGCTAAATATCTCAAGAGAATTTCTTCTCCAGGTTATAGACAGTACCTGCAGTTGTCCAGAAATTGCTTCATAACTCGCTTCAAAACAGACAAATGAATCAAATGATAACATGACATAGAACTACATAAGGGCTACTATAGTGCCGTACAGTTGTATTCTTATTATTAGACTGGTTAGACACAAAGCATTAACAGCCTGAAGTCGTCCAATTTCTGCCAGTTCAGAAGTAATGGGTTATTTACGAGCAGTAAGTATAGTACACACATCTGAACTTGTTTGATTTTAAATGGGGCTGCAGTGTGCAGGTAAAGCAAGTGCCGCAATGGAGAGGAGCAATGTAGGGCAAACATATTTTGTACAAGTGTCTACCCTCAATGTAAATAGTCAGCTTTCTTTTCTGAGGAGGAGTTGTGGGTAGCACTTGCGATGCACCACGAATTCCTTCGTCATTCGTTCTCACACAGACACAGACACGCACACACACAAACTAAATATCATTCACCTTTCATCATTTTAAAAATGGGTGTTCCAAGAAAAGTCTTTCATTCTACAGTTTAGTTAGATGCCA
This sequence comes from Schistocerca americana, assembly GCF_021461395.2. Taxonomy (NCBI): domain Eukaryota; kingdom Metazoa; phylum Arthropoda; class Insecta; order Orthoptera; family Acrididae; genus Schistocerca; species Schistocerca americana. The sequence goes on along the minus strand of NC_060122.1, from coordinate 786,059,119 downwards.
AATTTCGTGATAATGTAGGGGAGGAGGTTGGGACAATAAATGACGGAAGGGGGGGGGGGGAGGAGGGGATACTATTTAGTGCCTGATTCCACTCAGGTGTAATGGTCTAAGAAAGGTTGGGAACCACGGCAGTAGACGGTTGTTCTGCGATTGTCGCTCTCTCTCCCGCCCAAACCCTCTCCCCGGCCAAACCTTCTCCCCGCCCACCTTTCCTGTTACATTCGCGAATGCGAAGAACGAATCTGAACTCTAATTACTGCCGCGTTCTCACCATGACCATTTCGTGGCATGTACACTGTCTGATAAAAAAATCCGGACATGTCTATCTCATACGGAATTCACCACTAGATATCACGAGAGGCGGACCCACAAATATAAGAGGAACCAAGAAGTATTCTGTTGTCAGCAGAGAAACAGTTAACAGCAGAATTGGATTGATAGAATGTCACCTGAGCAACAGTTCCATCAGGGCCATTTCAACCCATCTGAAGCTGACCACGTCGACTGTTGGTTATTTGAACGTGAAGTACAAAGGTGAAGGAACGACCGCAGCTGGATAACCCCCAAGTAGATTTCATGTACTGATGGATAGGAACCGTAGAGCATTGCGAACGGTGGTTGTAGAAAATCACTCGAGAGTTCCAAAGTGCTGCCACCAGTCCAATTAGCCCAACGACTGTGCGTACGGAGCTAAAAAGAATCAAGCAGCTCCTTATAAGGCGCACATTTCTGTTGTCAGTACTAAGCAGTGATGGACGCGGTGAAAAGATACACGCCACTGGACAATGGATGACTGGAAACGAACGATTTAAAGCGATGAATCTTGCTAAACACTGTGGCAATCCGATGCAATGGTTTGGATTTAACGAATCTTTGCCATCATGTGTAGCGCTAACAGTGAATTACACAGGAGGTGGTTTTTCTTATTGCGCTTAATAAAACGCAGAATACGAAACGATATGAGCACATATTACAACATTGTGTACTGTGTACAGCAGAGCAATATTTCTGAGATGACGGTTGTATCAGTGTGATAATGGATCCTGTGACAAAACAGCATATATGAGGCAATGGTCTATAGACAGTAACATTCCTGAAATGGACTGATCTTTTGGGGCGGCGGGTGGAAAATATTTAAGATTCAAAAAATGGTTCAAATGACTCTGAGCACTATGGGACTTAACTTCTCAGGTCATCAGTCCCCTAGAACTTAGAACTACTTAAACCTAACTAACCTAAGGACGTCACACACATCCATGCCCGAGGCAGGATTCGAACCTGCGACCGTAGCGGTCGCGCGGTTCCAAACTGTAGCGCCTAGAACCGCTCGGCCACTCCGACCGGCTAAAATATTTAAGAATTTTATATTATTGTATATTGCCATTCTCAACACAGGCTCTCTAACTACAATGCTGGCAACCAGAAAGTGCTTAGCAAAAACGTGATGCCTGTAATTAGAGTTCACTGTGCCCACTCTGATGGAGAATAAAAGCTGTTGATTACTGAAGTTCATTACTCTGAGGATTTAGGACGATGTCTGGGATTCATAGAAAATACAGTTTACTATAACAATTTTCACTATATTCCGAAAACGATAAAGCGTAAAATTCCAGACAAATGATTACCCATATCAGCTATTGTACTATCAGAGCTGTTCAGAGTCTGTTACGCGGATCCTATCATCCCTAGATAACGAAACTGTTCAATAATCGTTATAGATGTAAATGCTCAAAGTGAATGCTCGCCAAAATTTGATGTTAATGCTCATCAAACGCCATGCTAGTAATGGTAGAAAGTCTGTCCTGCGGCGACACGTGAAAATACGGCATACGCAAACTGAGAATAAATCACTGAAGCCGTTTTGTTATTAACTCTTTACCCCAATGCGAACTCATTGTTAAGTGCATATCGAGTTACGTAACACGGCATCCAAGGCTGTTCCTTGCAACTGCCCAAACGCGACGCGGCTTCCGACACGGAGTGTGCGCTGATACGAATCTAGAAGAGAACTGGGGCCTTACTCTAGCTCGCACGCTCGTATTTATATAGCCACAGTGCGGACCGCCGAAGGTGCAGCCGACAACATTTGCCTTACTGACTAGCCGCTGGGCTAGCAAAATACCACTTCAGGTTACTAAATAATTAATTGCTTCATTCGCTGAAGGCCAATGAAGCTCGCAATTTAATTGTGCTATCAGCACACAGGTAAGTATCTATAATAAAATTCTAATGTGGCTAGGTTAAATACTTTTGGCGGGAGAATTATTTTAGTTGTACTGCACGCAATAGATGAGCTCTGAACTTGCCCTTTGGAAAGACGCTACAGCTATAGTTTTATAGCTACCGTTTTGAAACTTCTCACATTTTTGTTGTTATAGCGTATCTCCATTCTACCTAAATCTAAACATCCTAGCTTTATCTGATCACTTACTTAATCTATCTTGCTTCCGTACTTTTAGGACACAAAAACAGAAAATCATTAATTTCAATCAAAATATTACTTTGTGAGAATCAGCATGTTGTTTCCATTAAATTACAATGAAAACTGAATCCGAATATAAATTTTGAAGTTTCTAGATCCATCCTGTTACGCCGAAGATTTTTATATAAAACATCCAAATTTCGAAAAACTGTTTAAGTTACAAAACTTATTATTTTAGCATCACTCCTGACATACTATCAACTTTTCAGATTATTTACTTTATTTTCAAGGTATTGCGCAACATTCGTGACGTCATAGCTAGTGACAGCGGATTAGGCTAGCACACAATGGAAAGCATATGAATTCTATATGGCGTGAGTAGGCTGCTTCCCTACAATCTGTCCAGAGTCCCGACCTAAAGTCGATGGAATACCTTAGGGATGAGTCAGAACGTCGACTTCACTCTAAACCAGAGCGTTCGACATCACTGCCTTCTCTGGTTTCGGGTCCTCAGGAAGAATGGGCTGCCAACCCTCCGCAGACAGTCGGACACTTTATTGAAATTGTGTCCAGCAGAGTTCAAACCGTCATAAAGATAAAGGGTGGACATAGCCCACTTTAATGTTCGCTAATAGGTGTGCGGATACTTTTGATCAAATAATGTGCCTGCGAGGAAGTAACAGGAAATTAAAACGTCGTATGCCGTTGTTGGCTGCGATATCCCACGGATGGGCCCTACTGCCTAGATGAAAGGGTGTTCTTCCTTGCACACACTGCCCCCTTTCCTTGTGGGATGTGTGAGAGGCGTATCGTATGTGTACTTACGGAGTATAGGTGAGCGTAATGGCTGTGTTTAGAATGCACTGTTATGTTTGTTGTGTTTGATGATAATGATGATGGTGTTGTAAGACGTGTATATTTCTATTGTTTATTGTCAAATCACAATTTATTAAAGATGCTTATATTTTATTAATAGGATTAAGTAGCAATAATTAATATTTGTCATGTCGGAAATAATTGTGGTAGCAGGGAATGTCTGCACCAAAGTATTGTTGACAAGAGAGACCGCAAATTGATATAATTTTAAAAAGGGCGGGAGAGACCGCGTATGGATACATTTTAAGAAAAGAGCGGGAAAGACCGCGCATTGATACATTTTGTAATGGTAGCAGGGATTGTCTGCACCAGAAAGCATTGTTGGCAGGAGAGACCGCACTTTAGCGTTCGTAGGAAGTCAGAAGTAAGCGAGAAGTGAAGCGAGTCGGTAGCAGGTCTGAAGCGAGAGGTTGAGAGGAGCGGTGTGCCTGCCAGCCACCAGCTTTGATTTACAAGAGATTATAAACGGATATACAGAGACATCAGCTAACTATTATCATAAGAGGAACTAATATTATTGTATTATTTTTTTGAGAAACTCAAGACTACTGAAGGTATGTTTGCGCATTGCTAGTTGTAAGATTATTGTAAAAAGTAAGTCCCATTTGAACGTTTGTAAAATCATTTCATTCAGAATGTAATTAACTTTTGCCAGCAATATTGCATTTCTAATTATAATCCATCCCAAAAACCATCAACGTAAAACTTTGCAAAATTTTATTGTTGTCAAGAAAACGTTTAACTATGAATTACGTAACTTCAGTCAAATTAATTAAAGAATAATGTCAGCTTTGCTATTAAAGAATAACGTCAGCTTTGGTAATAAATTCAGCCACTTATTATGAAAGCCCACCAGCAGCTAATAGATTATAGTAAAACAGAGTAAGAATATTCATGTCGCAGTTCGATGTAGCAGTCAGATGGCGATCCAGTAACAGTAAAAGAAAGATAAGGAACAGTTTTGGGTTATTGCAGATAACGACTGAGGGCCACGACGACGACACATTCTATGTTTCGTCGAAATAATCAGAAAATCACTTTTAATAAGCAACAATTAAATTTGTATGCGAAGATAGAGAAAGAGAATAAATTTCAAAGGGAAGATTTCATTTGTTATTATTAAGCAAGAGATAGAAATCCTAAGAAAAGGTTACATAGTTTGTTGTAAAAGGGAAGGTTATCAATATAACACAAGAGACATAGAGGAGACGGGAAGGTTTCAGTGAAAGAAGAGACAGGGTGAAACTCAGCGCCGGTACATAGCTTACTGCTGTCAACTTGCACCAAGGGGGCCGCCGACCTTAACGTCAGCATCCGACGTACTGATCGGAATCAACAGCGTCACACGCCCTCACTCCATGAGAGACTGAGGAGACGTTTGGAATTTAATCCAGGGCATTGGCGCAAAGACTGGCGATCAGTAATTTACGCCACCACCTCTCCGGGCAATCAAAATTCATCCACCACTAGCACTCGAATCGGCTACGTTAGAGTTTTTTTCTCTCCAGGAAATAGAGTGGTTAGCTTCGAGCCGGTGGAGACAGGGTGGGCAGGGGTCCAAACCCGAGGCCTGGCCACGATGCCTCCCACTTCCCGTCAGTGAACTGCTCCCCTCTACTTTATTTTAACCAAGAAACTGGTTAAGTTAAGAAAACATCTTTATTTGTACAGGCATAAATACAAAAGAAAGGACGTGATTCCGGTGGAACCAGGATAAGACATTACAATCGAAGAACAAGGCATTCAAAAGTCTTTATTGACAAGGTGTGGAGAAAAAAATAGTACACTACTGGCCATTAAAATTGCTACACCACGAAGATGACGTGCTACAGACGCGAAATGTAACCGACAGGAAGAAGATGCTGTGATACGCAAATGAGTAGCTTTTCAGAGCATTCACACAAGCTTGGCGCCGGTGGCGACACCTACAACGTGCTGACATGAGGTAAGTTTCCAACCGATTTCTCATACACAAACAGCAGTTGACCGGCGTTGCCTGGTGAAACGTTGTTTTGATGCCCCGTGTAAGGAGGAGAAATGCGTACCATCACGTTTCCGACGTTGATAAAGGTCGGATTGTAGTCTATCGCGATTGCGGTTTATCGTATCGCGTCACTGCTGCTCGCGATGGTCGAGATCCAATGACTGTTCGCAGAATATGGAATCGGTGGGTTCAGGAGGGTAATACGGAACGCCGTGCTGGGTCCCAATGGCCTCGTATCGCTAACAGTCGAGATGACAGGCATCTTATCCGCATGGCTGTAACGGATCGTGCAGCCACGTCTCGATCCCTGAGTCAATAGATGGGGACGTTTGCAAGACAACAACCATCTGCACGAACAGTTCGACGACGTTTGCAGCAGCATGGACTATCAGCTCGGAGACCATGGGTGCGGTTACCCTTGACGCTGCATCACAGACAGGAGCGCCTGCGACGGTGTACTCAACGACGAACCTGGGTGCGCGAATGGCAAACCGTCATTTTTTCGGATGAATCCAGGTTCTGTTTACAACATCATGATGGTCACATCCGTGTTTGGCAACATCGCGGTGAACGCACATTGGAAGCGTGTATTCGTCATCGCCATACTGGCGTATCACCCGGCGTGATGGTATGTGGTGCCATTGGTTACACGTGTCGGTCACCTCTTGTTCGCATTGACCACACTTTGAACAGTGGACATTACATTTCAGATGTGTTACGACCCGTGGTTCTACCCTTCATTCGATCCCTGCGAAATCCTACGTTTCAGCAGGATAATGCACGACCGCTTGTTGCAGGTCCTGTACGAGCCTTTCTGGATACAGAAAATGTTCGACTGCTGCCCTGGCCAGCACATTCTCCAGATCTCTCACCAACTGAAAACGTCTGGTCAATGGTGGCCGAGCAACTGGCTCGTCACAATACACCAGTCACTAATCTTGATGAACTGTGGTATCGCGTTGAAGCTGCATGGGCAGTTGTACCTGTACACGCCATCCAAGCTGTGTTTGACTCAATGACCAGGCGTATCAAGGCCGTTATTACGGCCAGAGGTGGTTTTTCTGGGTACTGATTTCTCAGGAGCTATGCACCCAAATTGCGTGAAAATGTAATCACATGTCAGTTCTAGTATAATATATTTGTCCAATGAATACCCGTTTATGATCTGCATTTCTTCTTGGTGTAGCAACTTCAATGGCCAGCGGTGTAAGAATAACACTGTAAGTAAGCTAAGAGGTGTGAAGCCGTACACAAAGAGGGAAGAATGGATGGGGGTATGGTAAGATTTGCAGGCATCCCCCTGATCGGCAGATGGGACATGACGGCAGAATGGACAGGGGTCAACATGCAAGGCCTGGCCTCAGTGTCTCCGGCACCACTACGGGGAAGAAGCATCCGAAAGGGGAGCAGATGCCAAGGAGGAGGGGACAGTAGAGTTGGGGGAATGACCAGCGTGCTCTGGTATAGTGCATAAAAGAATGGGGCGCGTGTCCATGAGCCTACACTGCTGTGGGGTAGGATATGGAAGTTTAGCACAGGAAGTCTCAGATCACAGATGTCAGCAGGAGGGGCGGGAGTGTCGTCCGCGTGTGGCACCATCAAGGTGAGCGTGAAGACATAAAGATCGCGCGAAGATAACAGGTGAAGAAGGAACGATAGTGCGGTCGGTGCTCGACTTCCTTGTGGGCAGTTTGTAAGTACTGCCAGAGCTTAAGGCGTGATATATCGCCATCAGTATACAGGTAAGTGATCGTCCATCCCTTGACCAATACAACTGCATGATTTTTGGTGGCGGGGAAATAAGCATCCTCAGGGTGTGAAAAGTCCGTGGGTCAATAGAGTCAGGCGGAACGCGGAGGTAGCAGGCAACAAACTGTAGACCCAGCTTCCAGACGTCACTGGTGGCAGCACAAGTATGGTAGTGGGCATCGTCATCCAGGAGGATGCAAACTGACCGAACAAGCTTGCGTTAGCGACCTCTGCTACGCAGACGGGTCCCCAAGAAGTAATATGATGCCTGCCACTTCTTGCAGCATAAGCATTTTTAACGACAGACTTCTCCCGGATGCTGAACGCCTCTACTTCTCCTGATAATGCTACGTCAGAAGCGTGCCAGGTTGATGAGCAGGACTGAAGTACTCGTCGAACGAGGGTTTGTAAGCTATTTCCTTCGCTAGTGCGACTCTTCTAGGCTCGCTGAAAGGTTAGACTTCCCCAGAACGTCACGAATTTGAAGGAACGTAAAAAATGTTGTGAGAGGTAGGAGCAGGAGACAGCATTTTCTGAAGAATATATATATAAGGGAGAGGACAGTCAGTGAGAATGTCTACATTCAGCTCTCGAGTCTGGCTGGAAGGACGGAATGTGCAACCAACTTCTGGAGGTATAGTGAGCTCTAGGCCGCTGGAAGCAGTCCCATCTGCGAAAGCCAGCATGTATGTCCTAAAAGGCGATGGCCAGGCTTAGAAATTCTGCAGATTTCTTACTTGGGAAAATGCTGATCCAGAGTAACCTACAGAGTTATTTCGGCAATATGGAAAGCTTACCGTCACTTGTAAGTGCGTTCCCGTGTTCGAGCGTGGAATTCTAATGGTTTTCTTATGTTTACTGGCAGTACCGAATAAATCATAATTATATTATCTCTAATGAGTCAGTTCAGACCAACAGTCCCTCATACAAAATTATTCAAAGAATATCTGTGAACAACGTGTGTACGACTTGGACAACGTGGCCCGCATCTCGTGGTCGTGCGGTAGCGTTCTCGCTTCCCACGCCCGGGTTCCCGGGTTCGATTCCCGGCGGGGTCAGGGATTTTCTCTGCCTCGTGATGGCTGGGTGTTGTGTACTGTCCTTAGGTTAGTTAGGTTTAAGTAGTTCTAAGTTCTAGGGGACTGATGACCATAGGTGTTAAGTCCCATAGTGCTCAGAGCCATTTGAACCATTTTTTTTTTTTTTTTTGGACAACGTGGTAGATAAAAGAATTGTTATTTTGCACACGGCAGTTACAGCGTCAGCAAAAAACATAATATTGACGAAGATAAATCTGTATTGTGACAGTCGAAGATGAGTAAACATTCGAAACGTGTTCTCGCATTGTATGTTGACTGTCTTCTTTTTAAGTATTCGCAGTACATGAAAATATGTATCCTGAAACATGTCCTGAATTAATGCCCTCTTCTACAGAAAGTTTTATACCCAAGAAATTATTTACAACGCTGTTGTTGTTGTTGTGGTCTTCAGTCCTGAGACTGATCTGATGCAGCTCTCCATGCTACTCTATCTTGTGCAAGCTTCTTCATCTCCCAGTACCTACTGCAGCCTACATCCTTCTCAGTCTGCTCAGTGTATTCATCTCTTGGTCTCCCTCTACGATTTTCACCCTCCACGCTGCCCTCCAATACTAAATTGGTGATCCCTCGATGTCTCAGAACATGTCCTACCAACCGATCCCTTCTTCTAGTCAAGTTGTGCCACAAACTCCTCTTCTCCCCAATTCTGTTCAGTACCTCCTCATTAGTTGTGTGATCTACCCATCTAATCTTCAGCATTCTTCTGTAGCACCACATTTCGAAAGCTTCTATTCTCTTCCTGTCCAAACTATTTATCGTCCATGTTTCACTTCCATACATGGCTACACTCCATACAAATACTTTCAGAAACGACTTCCTGACACTTAAATCTATACTCGATGATAACAAATTTTTCTTCTTCAGAAACACTTTCCTTGCCATTGCCAGTCTACATTTTATATCCTCTCTACGCTGTCTGACCGTAATTTTAAAAGCAAAGGATCGTGTTGGAGGGCTGTTACAACTTACTTTGGGCAACGAAAGAACAGTGGGCATATCTGAACATCTGAATAATTTCTATGAACGTATTTACTAGTAATAAGTTCATAACTTGATTTCAGGAACGTGTAGGTAACCCACCTTGTAGGCAAGTTGCGTGCAGTGAGTGTGTGTGGTTCAATCTGTTAACAAATCTTTACTGTATAGAAATCTGCAATCTAAAGACACAGTATTCAAGTTGAACAGAAGGTGATGTACCATCAGCTCTGCCGGCCGCTGTGGCCCAGCGGTTCTAGGCGCTTCAGTCCGGAACCGTGCTGCTACTACGGCCGCAGGTTCGAATCCTGCCTCGAGCATGGATGTGTGTGATGTCCTTAGGTTAATTGGGTTTAAGTAGTTCTAAGTTCTAGGGGACTGATGACCTCAGATGTTAAGTCTCATAGTGCTGAGAGCCATTTGAACCATCAGCTCTCTCTGAATCTCCAAATGACGACTTATCTTCCGACCTAAATAGCACGCGAAGAAATGGCAGCAGCGTTAGACTGATTGCAGTTTCGAGACACATATGTACTGATTATAGTAGTGGCTCACTACGACTGGTAATCCTACTGGAGACAGACAGTCTGTGAAGTTATATATGCAGGTTGCAAAGTGCAGACAATACAGTCAAAATGACAGAACCGTTAAAGCCGGCCGAAGTGACCGTGCGGTTAAAGGCGCTGCAGTCTGGAACCGCAAGACCGCTACGGTCGCAGTTTCGAATCCTGCCTCGGGCATGGGTGTGTGTGATGTCCTTAGGTTACTTAGGTTTAAGTAGTTCTAAGTTCTAGAGGACTGATGACCACAGCAGTTGAGTCCCATAGTGCTCAGAGCCAGCCACGGAACCGTTAAACATGAATTTAACCGTTGTACGGGTTTATGAGTAAACCTCATAAACTTTGACTTGAGTGATAATTATTTCATCCAAAACATAGTACTCGCTCACTAAAGCATGCAACCGTCTGTGCGTGATACAAGTGGTGTATTGGATCACCACAAAACAAAAACTTTGAAGAAACAAGAAAATACTGGGAACCTGCTAATAGACGAGAGTGTGATGAACTCAACAGCCCTAGCATGCAGATGGAATAATAGAAACAAGATTCTGTACAAGGTGCCTCGCTAACTCACCACCTCAGCAAACAGTGAACGCTGAGTTCGAACATCGATAGGTGCACAGTAAAGGTATGGAAATATCGCAGATAATGTTGCATAAGACAAGCTGCGTGATGTCAACTAGAATCTCGCCATACATACGTAACATGTCATCTGAGAATGACCAACAGAAACAGACTTCAAAGCAACTTGATACACTATTCATCCGTGGCAGCGCTGATGTACCCAGAAAGCGCCGACGGGAAGACCCAGACTAGACTCACTAGATGGCCTTTGTGCCGTTTAAACGGCCCATTCACAGCGAAACACGCGATCGCGCTCGCTTCCCATTGGCTATCCCAACAGCTCGGTAAAATGTTTCGTTTGAGATACTCGAAGTTCGTCAAAGGCTGTGATGCTTTCAGTGATCGATTGCAGCATGGCTGCAATTTAGAATACGTGGAATGGAGAACAGTTCTGAAAGTACTCATCGTGACAGGCTACTTCTACCATAATTAAAGTGAAAAAAAATGTGGCAGGCTGCTGTATTTCTCCAAGTAACATTATGTATGCAAGTACGTGGTCATTCAGCAACTAGTGCCTCAAATTTATTTTCATGACGATTACCAACAGACAGAGAAAGCCCATAAATACATTTACATGTAGCCTGATTTCAGCACCATGCTGTCATTTTTCCACTTGGTCACCACCATTCGTTATGCATTGTTGCCAACAATGAGCAGGAGCCCCATGCCACGCCCGTAAAAGCCTTATGTAACGATGTTAGCTACTGTTTATTAGAGTTGGGCAACACGATTCTTTTTCCGATTCGATTCCTACGATTCAATCTCACATTGCGAATCGATTCCTACGATTCGTTCACGATTCATTCTAGTCTGTGATGGCACGATTCTTACGGAATGCATCTTACTCACAGATGGCAGGACATGTCCGAAATTGTCAATGGGGTTAGAATCGAACTGTGTCATGATAAGATAGGCCAGAAATAGTTTATTTATGCGTTAACATGCATATGACGTTACAAGTGTGATTCGCGATTTATACGTGTAATACCTTAATTGATGAAAGGTCATGTTTGATTTGATTGCATCTATTGTTTTATTTCAGTATGCCAGGAAAGAGGAAGTCGATTTGTGCGAAAGGTGGTGCAAAATAACGTGGTATGCCAGTTTGGTTGTGTGGCTTGAACGTATCAAACTACAGACGTCTGTTTTATAGAAACAAAATCTAGCAGTGAGGCAGACATGGTTTGGCTCATAGCTTGGTTTTCACGAGTAATATTACGGCCCACGAACTTCGTTTGTTCGTTCCGAGCTTCCTTTGTTCACACGCATCCTCCACTTGACTGCCATCTGGCGGTCGTAATCATTCGGCACGACTCAGCATGATTCGGAAGTTGCCTTCGAAGCAAAGTGTACTAAGAATCGATGAATCGTTGGAACTTGGAATCGTCACGACTCGGAAACACGCAATCGTTCTTATGATTCTTTTGAACGACGATTCGTCCGTATCACGATTCGATTCTTACGATTCTTTATTTAGAGTCGTTCAAATGAACGACTCATTCACGAATCGCCACAACTCTACTGTTTATAGCATCGACGATAGCATCTGAATCTGTAAAACGTTGGCAACGCAGTCACTCTTTGATCGGTCCAAGAAGACGGAAGTCTGAATATACTAAATGGTTAATGTGGTAGAGCGGACCAACCAAAATTCACAGAGTTCCATGGTCTCAAAAGTGTTGTGGGGCTAGGCGCTGTCGTATCGCAAGCGGAAATTTGTATTCTTCTCTGACTTTACTCTGGAAATTCGGTCTTCAGCTTAGTCAGCGACATATTGTAGCGATATGAATTGATAGTTGGTTTAGGATCTTAGACATCCAAATGAATCGCACACCGCCTGTCTCAGAGATTTTGCGCGTCACCTGTCTGCAGATGGCCATGTCTTGAACTGATTGTTTGGTGGAGATTTCATACTGAAGTTATTCCTCTCTCAGCATTCTGTGAGGTAGTGAAAGTTTACAGAGAGGTGATGTAATGGAATTAATTTAATTAAATGACATATATGTAAAGATGCAGGCCGGCCGCGGTGGTCTCGCGGTTCTAGGCGCACAGTCCGGAACCGTGCGACTGCTGCGGTCGCAGGTTCGTATCCTGCCTCGGGCATGGATGTGTGTGATGTCCTTAGGTTAGTTAGGTTTAAGTAGTTCTAAGTTCTAGGGGACTGATGACCACAGCAGTTGAGTCCCATAGCGCTCAGAGCCATTTGAACCATTTTGTAAAGATGCAGACAACAATCGCCACGGTAGGACAACACTTCGTTTGGCGGTGGTGAGTGATTCTGTTATCGTACAGGCTTCGTGCTTATACATACGTTCAGTACAGAGTACTGTACGCGAATACTAACCTTTTTCCTACGACTATCTATTAAAAACAGTACAGCGGGACCTGTGTCTGCTATCTAAGGTCGACAACGTCATTAATTGGAGACCAATAACTGACTCATTCTCAGCCTAGTTTGCAAAAAAAAAGTACTGCAAGACGATTTAAATGACTGGTGACGTACTGAGGGCCACTTTTTTTTTGTTCAAAGACAAATTAATGACTGAACGCGATAAGTTCAAAAATGGCTCTGAGCACTATGGGACTTCACTTCTGAGGTCATAAGTCCCCTAGAACTTAGAACTACTTAAACCTAACTAATCTAAGGACATCACACACATCCATGCCCGAGGCAGGATTCGAACCTGCGACCGTAGCGGTCTCCCGGTTCCAGACTGTAGCGCCTAGAACCGCTTGGACACTCCGGCCGGCGAACACGATAAATGTTCGAAAATTCATTTTCGACCTCGCTGTTCCAGACGTTGAATGTTCTGAAAATAGTGAATGAATACATATGCATATCAAAATTCCCGAGGGAAGGAAAGTGTTCTGTACATATAACAGAAACTATGTCATACTCAAGTTTAATCTTATTTAAGGCCAGGGGAAAAAATACGTACACAAGCAGACACAGGATAATTCAGCTCTGCAAAACAGAAGACGGAAGACAAAACAAAAGAATTATCATTACATGTTCTTGTAATACGAATACCGTATATCTCTGAGTATCTGGAAATTTTTTTTTTTTACATACAGATCGGTAGTGTCTTTCAAAAAACTGGAAATCTGTGGTAAGGTCTTATGGGAACAAACTGGTGAGGTCATCGGTCCATAAGCTTACAGACTACTTAATCTAACTTAAAGTAACTTACGTTAAGGACAACACACACACCCATGCCCGCGGGAGGACTCGAATCTCCGACGTGGGTTGTCTTTCACAGAATATCTGCGTTTTAGAGCTTCGATTTAAATGAAATTTGTGCGTATTTAATAGAAGAAGGAAAGATGCACATATAAACTACAGCTGAACTCTCTCCTTAGTATCAGTAAGGAAAACGTGTGTATTTTATAAACAAAGATCTCAACAAGTCGCCACTCCATGGGCAGTCTTCTGGATTCTAGCTCGTGGTGTTGACACTACGTCTCACATCCAACGTTGATGGTTGTTAACAGTTCGCCTCTGAAGACTTTTAGTACGTAATTTTAATCCTCGTGCAAACCACTAAGATTGAATAATGTACTGAAGATTATTCTTGAGCGTCCAGGTGGAGGCACAAGTAGAGGATCTGTCTCGTACTAATGTGTGTGTAGAAATATGTTCTAGATAGAGATCTTGTATCGACGCTACACAGTATCCAGGAAGGCTGGGGGCGTTGAAAAGTGCCTTCTAAGGAGGGAGACAGCAGGATGACAATGGAGTGTCGCCACGTCAGTGCTGTCGAACAAGAAATATGAACTCAAATTACGCGCCACCAGTCGTTGCAGTGTGTTCCTGATCGACTGACATGATTTATTTACATTGCACCAGGTCGAGATTCTTTATTGCAACTAATACTGAATTCAAGATACATAGGGAAAAATACGGCGCATTGTGTGTAATGTTTTCGGGAATTACATTACAATATTTAACGTCTTTGACATTCGTAGGTTGAACTTAGTTGTCTGATAGTAAGGAACTGTGATCACAGATTTAAGAATAATTTACAATGCAACGTTTTTCTTTAATGTGGAAAAATAATTACGAGAAGAGAAAGCTATTTATTCTTAGGAAGTTAGAAATATTCGGAGGGAACTGAAACTTTTAGATTTTGTGCAGGGAAGTGATTACTTACTCGAAGTTTAGTCATAGTCTAACATAAACTACAGCGACAACATGGCGCGGCACTCACTGCTGTGGAAGTTCTTATCGTCTGACGGTTGCAAAGACACTAGCGCTTCTAGCGGTGAGAACCCAGCCGTAAGATTAATGTTTCTTCTTAATTATATTTCTGCTTAACGAAAGAAATAGATATTATTTTTTGCGTCCCAAGTATCAGTAAATTATCAAGAGACACGAATGATGGTGAAGTAAATGTAACAAAAAGAATAATCTCAACATTTCAGTGACAGACAACAATTTATTCATGAAAAAATGCTTTCGAATGTCTATATAGTCGCTGAAAGGAAGTGAATGCAAACATAGTATTTCATGCACGAGAAGCATCCATTTCTGTTGTTATCGCTTCCTATTGGGATAGGCACTTTTCTTACGCATAACAATTTTTCCATAGTTTAATGATGCACATTTTTACTCTTCACTCGACTTTCTAATACACGAATATTTTTGTAAATGTAGTTACTTTTTCTCGAAAAAAAAAGAAAAAAAGAAAAGATTATGGTGTAGATTCTTACCATTTGTGGCTCAGAGCAAGCAACAATTGCAGTATTGGTTCCTTCTGTGTTAGAAAGCAGTATTATTATCATATACATATATGGTTTTCTCTTCAGCTACAGCTGTAGCAGCTTATTTGGTACATTAATAATGTAGTACGAGTTTACTAGGTTCCATATTCATTTATTTGGCACTAAGTGTAGCGAACAAATCTTCGCATTGGTAGGTAGACATTTCCGCAAGAGCTCAGGTCTACTGCTGCATACTAGCCATGTTTTATTTTTAAGGCAAGTAACATTCTTCAGTAAATATCTATACATTATATGAGACTCATAAATAAAGTGTCCTCTAATGTACTGTTTCATACCTCCCACGGTAAAGTAAAGAAAGACAAATGTGGTGTTTTTTTTTTTTTTTTTTTTGCTACTGACAATTTTTTATTGCATTATAGCTCTCTTTTGTAAAAATTATGTTACAAATAAAAATTAACGATTCTATTCGCACTATTCCGAAATCGCGTTCAATAGTGTAGCATAACGTCCGCTTGGAGCGCTTCTGTCGTAGTGTATAAGGAAATCGTGCCGTGACTGAATGTGTTAGAGATTGGTTTAGTATTGAATCGTTTTATTTCAGTGTAGGAAAAATGATTATTACGGACGGAAAGAAAATATTTGTCCTTTGTAAATGGTAGAACCTCTGAGAAAGACTGTGTTTTAGATTTTGCGAGAAGGGAAGAACTTAAATTAAAACATAGTCAGATCATTAAATATTTAGGGCCATCAATCCAATAAACGGTTGCGCGCGGGTCTGGGGATTTAATCTTTGTCTCCTGTTGACGGTAATCTCACTTCTGCTGGAAACAGATACTCTTTGAGCGTCCAGGGTCGCGAGTGTATGTGCAAACGAAAAGTTGTAGCCGGCCGCGGTGACCGAACGGTTCTAGGCGCTTCGGTCCGGATCACGCCGCTGCTACGGTCGCAGGTTCGAATCCTCGGGCATGGATGTGTGTGATGTCCTTAGGTTAGTTAGGTTTACGTAGTTCTAAGTTCTAGGGGACTGATGACCTCAGATGTCAAGTCCCATAGTGCTCAGAGCCATTTCTAAAGTATCACAAATAACTGTGACCATTAAGGAAATGATGGTTACATCGTAATGAATCTGGCATATAAAGCTACAAGTAAGAAAGAATTAATTTTTTACCGAAAATTTTCTGCAAAATTGTTGTCTACCCACACATCATCGAAACTGTTTGCTACGGTTCCAACAGCATAGGGACTGGGAAAGCGTGGGGTGAGGTCGCGCGCTGTTCTCGGATGAGAGCAGTTCCAGTCTGAGTAGCTGTTCTGGACATACTCTCATATGCCGAGAGGTGGGAACACGTAATGAGCCCACAAACATAGTCGAACATGGTAATTTTGGTAGTCCAAATATTATGGTATGGGAGGCATAATGTTGCATGGGCGCACTGACCTCCAAATCTTTGAACACGGCACACTCACCGATCGAAGTTATTGCGACGCTGTACTCCTTCCCCACATGAGTCTTCAGGAGTGGGGACAGTGTGCGACTGCGCCGAACAGCGTGGGTGGAGCACTTGGAACGAGAGGACACTCGGCGAATGGATTGTCCCCCCTGCTTCCGCGGCTTACATCCCATCGAACCCAGGTGGGATGGATTTGGGCGACGTAATGCATCACATCCTCAAGGGCCAACGACCATCCACCAGGTGTGAACAGCGCTGGCGGAGGATTGGAAAGCCCTACCAAAATAACTCGTTACCAAACTTGTGACCAGCGTGGGAGCACGTTGCAGTGTGCATTGCTGCCTGTGGTGGTCATACTCTTCATGCTATCTATTAAGAACCGTGCCCGCCTTTTGTAATGTCTAGGTGGGCATTATAAATCGCGGTGATTCCAGTGCAATTATTGTCTTTGAACAAAATTGTCATTTCTTTTCGTCTCATAACGTACGAGGGCAGTTCAATAAGTAATGCAACACATTTTTTTCTGAAACAGGGGTTGTTTTATTCAGCATTGAAATACACCAGGTTATTCCCCAATCTTTTAGCTACACAACACTATTTTTCAACGTAATCTCCATTCAATGCTACGGCCTTACGCCACCTTGAAATGAGGGCCTGTATGCCTGCACGGTACCATTCCACTGGTCCATGTCGGAGCCAACGTCGTATGCATCAATAACTTCTGCATCATCCGCGTAGTGCCGCCGACGGATTGCGTCCTTCATTGGGCCAAACATATGGAAATCCGACGGTGCGAGATCGGGGCTGTAGGGTGCATGAGGAAGAACAGTCCACTGAAGTTTTGTGAGCTCCTCTCGGGTGCAAAGACTTGTGTGAGGTCTTGCGTTGTCATGAAGAAGGAGAAGTTCGTTCAGATTTTTGTGCCTACGAACACGCTGAAGTCGTTTCTTCAGTTTCTGAAGAGTAGCACAATACACTTCAGAGTTGATCGTTTGACCATGGTGAAGGACATCGAACAGAATAACCCCTTCAGCGTCCCAGAAGACTGTAACCAT
Organism: Schistocerca americana; assembly: GCF_021461395.2. NCBI lineage: Eukaryota > Metazoa > Arthropoda > Insecta > Orthoptera > Acrididae > Schistocerca > Schistocerca americana. The sequence goes on along the minus strand of NC_060122.1, from coordinate 786,041,601 downwards.
GACTTTACCGGCTGAGGGTATGGCTTTAAACTTTTTCTTGGTAGGGGAGTGGGTGTGGCGCCACTCCATTGATTGCCGTTTTGTTTCAGGTTCGAAGTGATGAACCCATGTTTCATCGCCTGTAACAATCTTTGACAGGAAATTGTCACCCTCTGCCACATGACGAGCAAGCAATTCCGCACAGATGGTTCTCCTTTGCTCTTTATAGTGTTCGGTTAGACAACGAGGGACCCAGCAGGAACAAACCTTTGAATATCCCAACTGGTGAACAATTGTGACAGCACTACCAACAGAGATGTCAAGTTGAGCACTGAGTTGTTTGATGGTGATCCGTCGATCATCTCGAACGAGTGTGTTCGCACGCTCCGCCATTGCAGGAGTCACAGCTGTGCACGGCCGGCCCGCACGCGGGAGATCAGAAAGTCTTGCTTGACCTTGCGGCGATGATGACACACGCTTTGTCCAACGACTCACCGTGCTTTTGTCCACTGCCAGATCACCGTAAACATTCTGCAAGCGCCTATGAATATCTGAGATGCCCTGGTTTTCCGCCAAAAGAAACTCGATCACTGCCCGTTGTTTGCAACGCACATCCGTTACAGACGCCATTTTAACAGCTCCGTACAGCGCTGCCACCTGTCGGAAGTCAATGAAACTATACGAGACGAAGCGGGAATGTTTGAAAATATTCCACAAGAAATTTCCGGTTTTTTCAACCAAAATTGGCCGAGAAAAAAAATGTGTTGCATTACTTATTGAACTGCCCTCGTATTTCTTTCCGTCACCTTCTGTACTACACTGTATCAGTTCTCTCTATGTGTGGTCTAAGCTGCATCGGACTGTGTTAGTTGGCAGTGACGCGAAAGTTAAAAGCTACTTTCCTTACGTTTTGTACACATGTGTATAAGCGCTTCACACGGAACCGCACTAAAATCCCGCTCAGTGACACCGCCGCCAGCAGTTGGGTGTGCCTCAGGTAACTCATCAAAGCGCTTGTGGAACACCAGGTAATACACTTAGTTATTCTTTGTTTAGATGATTAAGGAGACAATACCCGTTTCATTGTCACAATATATTCATGTCCTATTGTAATATGTTGTCCTATTGCTGACCGCGTCATCCACTGAGCACCGCTTATTGCAAAGCGGATACAGTAGCAACTGCCCGAAATCAGCTGAAAGAACTATGTTTCGGCAAAAACCATAGATCGTGTTCATGTCACGCACCAAGCTGAAACTGAAAATGCTCCTGCCCAGGCTGTAGCACCTAAAGGCTAACTCACGAAAACTTCTAACGAAACTCCAGATGAACACCAAGTAGATCATAATGAAGAACTAGAACCTTCACCAAATGCTGCCTCCATTAAGCCAAGATGGTGCCGAAGTAGCTCGGATTTTAAACCATAGCCTAAATACAAGGTCATTTGCGGAAAAACCATTAAGTCACAGTAGACGAAGTGCAAATGTTTTAATAAGCTCAGAGCCATTTGAACCGCTTGAGATGTCGTGTGGCTACAGCCTCCCGGCTGGTAGACCGGTCACCCAGTGCAAGTCTTTTTGAGTTGACGCCACTTCGGCTACTCTCATGTCGATGGTGATGATGAACACCACACCAGTCCCTGAGCAGAGAAAATCTCCGACCCAGTCGGGAATCGAACCCGGATACCTTTACACTGCATTCATCCGCGCTGACCACTTTTTTTTTTTTTTGCATCTTGTTCGTTACTGTTCGTTGTATTTGGTCGTAGCTGATGTCACATGACATCCGTTGAAGTTCGTTGTTGATCCTTTCACTCAGTTTTTTTTTTTTAGTACAGAGGCCAGCCAGTTCTTCGACAGAAATTGTACTGCCCACCACTCAACTATCGAGGCGGACATTAAAAACGATTAATCACTGATAGCACAACATACGCATGTGTTCTTTACTACACAACATAATCTGGCTCGCTCGTTCAGTCGACAGACAAGAAATACGTAGGATGCATTAGTTCCGGATTCACTCTCGTAGAAGAGTCGAAAATCAAACACGATTCTGCAACGAAGCACTTATCGATAGAGATGACAGCAATCGGTTTTCAGTCGCATAATTTTTTTTTTTCAACGCCAATTTAACTGGACGGTTAAATGGCTCTGAGCACTACGGGAGTTAGCATCTGAGGTCATCAGTCCCCTAGAACTTAGAACTAATTAAACCTAACTAACCTAAGAACATCACAAACATCCATGCCGGAGGCAGGATTCGAACCTGCGACCGTAGCGGTCGCGCGGTTCCAGACTGAAGCGCCTAGAACCGCATGGGGACTGTTAAAACCGCTCAAAATAACCGGTTTCTGAAATAACCGATTTTCGTTTTTTTTTATTCGTATTGTTTCCTGTAAACAACGTAGAACTCGAACAAAGATTCAAAAATTTTGACGTCCTCAATTTCGAGCCACACAGAATCGAAATATTAAATTAAATAGGCAAATAAAAGGATATTTAGTGTGTCCACCATTCACTGCTTTCCTCTAAAAGTGATAAGTGGTTGACTACTACAAAAAGAACCACCACCATTCTCCTACTGTTTCTAATTTTTTGAAAGTCTCCTCAAACATAACGTTGTAATTGAGGATCGCACCATTATTTGCACATTGCGAATAGTCAGTAGTAAAGGTTGAGACACTGAGGTTGAAGAACTATTTTACGTGTTAACATTTCTTTTTCCAAGGGCTACAAGCAGGTAAACGCATCTTATGTAAACACAGGCAGCAGATCACTTGTTTCCTTTTTTATTGTAAAATGTGAGTGATCTCTTAAATTTTAAAGGGGTCTGCACACGTTCAGTATATACTGACAATACTAATTTGTCAATCCTTCAGTATATTGAAGCGACCTCACACTATCAATAACAGTGACAGAAACTGTCAGTTGACAACGCGATTTTACAAGGTTAAGCTGTCGAACACTCAAAAGAAAGCGTGTGCTCCAATTATATCAGCTATAGCTAACAACCAACACAGAACAACGGAAAAGAGGAAATGGTTCCGAGTTTGGTTTAAAAAAGGAGCTATTGGACACATGTTCATTTACTGACTGAAATCAAAATCACGGATTCGAAAGATTTCATGAATTATTTTCCGACAAATTATTAGTGTTGATACGAGATTAACTACAGAAGCACAATATGTTAATTGCAGTCGACAAGAGTTTAGGAGCAATTTCGAAGTGTTTTGCGACAAAGAGTTATTCCAATACTGGAAGCTTAGTTCTGTAATATCAGCCAGCACAATTGGTAAAATTCTATGGAAACTTGTGAAGAAATTATATCTGCCTAGCAAGCAGCTGTTCAGGTAATTGTAAAATACTGTTTTACACTTTATGATTATTTGGAGAAACTGACATGCATTTCGCAGACCTCTTACTAGCCGTTGCGGATATCTGACGTATTTTTCGAAATGGGTGCAGTTTTGAAAAACTATCCGGCAGATGACGTCACATGATAAAAGGTGCATTATTGTCTCAGCAGTGATGTACCAATTTTTATGGCTTGTCCTTGTTGCTCGTTTCTCTGGGCATTGTTATTAAAATAACAATGATAGTTTTTCCCAATTTTAGGACGCGTGCCTCAGCCTGCAAAACCGAAATCCTCGAGGGAAAGCTTAATTGTCAGTCTGTCCATCTCTCTGTCTGTCAGACTGTTAAGAATTCTTTTTCTCTGGAACCGGTTGGCTTATCAAGATATACAAAAATTTTAAGCTTCTAAGTCAGTGAAATCAAAAGATACGGCCATTTATGTCATTACTGATACTCGCAACTCACTCACCGAACCTGTAGCGTACTTTCCATTCACATCTACACCTACATGGATACTATACAAATCACACTTGAAGTGCCTGGCAGAGGGTTCATCCAACCACCTTCACAATAATTTTCCATTATTCCACTCTCGAACAGCGCGTCGAAAAAACGAACACCTATAACTTTCCGTGCGAGCGCTGATTTCCTTTATTTTATTGTGATGATCGTTTCTTCCTACGTAGGTTGCCCGCGTCAACAAAATATTTTCGCATTCGGAGAAGAAAGTTAGTGATTGAAATTTCGTGAGAAGATCCCGCCGTAACGAGAAACGCCTTCGTTTTAATGGTGTCCACCTCGAATCCTGTATCATATCCGTGTCGCTCTCTGCCCTATTTCTCGATAATACAAAACATGTTGCACTTGTTTGGACTTTCTCGACGTTCTCCGTTAATCCTATCTGTATAGGATCCTACACCGCACAGCTCTACTCCAGAAGAGGACGGACAAGCGTAGTGTATGTAGTCCTTTAGTACATCTGCTGAATCTGGTAAGTGTTCTGCTAATAAATCGCAGTCTTAGGTTCGTTGACCTGGAATCATGAAATCTGTGAAGAACCAAGGTTTCGCAGAACAAGTAACGGCCGGCCGTGGTGGACGAGCGGTTCTGGGCGCTTCAGTCCGGAACCGCGCGACTGCTACAGTCGCAGGTTCGAATCCTGCCTCGGGCATGGGTGTGTGTGATGTCCTTAGGTTAGTTAGGTTTAAGTAGTTCTAAGTTCTAGGGGACTGATGACCTCACATGCTAAGTCCTATAGTGCTCAGAGCCAACAAGTAACTTAACCGAGTGAGGTGGCGCAGTGGTTAGCACACTGGACTCGCATTCGGGAGGGCAAGTAAAGAATCTGGAACTTGGTAAATTGTAGTTAAATAACATAAAAAATATTTTATTTGGCATTTGAGCATACATTGCAGTCACTATCCATCAAAACCAGACATGGAAATATAAAATGTAAGTTATCATATTTTAGTAAGTAAATAAATGTTCGAATAAATCTTTCCTCTCTACATATAGAAAGAGAACTCACCTGCTCGCATCTTTTTGTATGCCAAGACAAGTCTGAGGAACTACTGTAGAGATTTTAATATGGTCTTTGAACTCTCGGGACCAATATCTTGCCAGGATCGATATCGATAATATGGAAAAACCGTTGAGATTCTCAATTCTTAGGATGGCTTATCCATATATACGAGGGTAATCCCAAAAGTAAGGTCTCCTATTTTTTTATAAGTACATAGACCTGTTTATTTCTACAATGGTTTACATCAGTTTACAGCTTGAACATTTAGCTATTTTTCGATATAATCACCATTTCTGTCGATGCATTTTTGTAGACGCTGTGGCAGTTTTTGTATACCCATGTCATACCAGTTCGCCGCCACGCTTTTCAGAAAGTTACGAACCTCTTCTTTTACCTCGTCGTCGGAGATGAATCGCTTTCCGGCCAAATGTTCTCGTCACCCGTGACAGTTGAGTCCGGAAAGTTGTCCTGTTCAGCTGCAATGCGGTGAAGAAATGCGCGGGAAGCATCAACTCGTTGTCGCATGTGGTCTTTAGTCAGCATGCGTGGCAACCATGTTGCCCACACCTTCCGGTAGTTCAATGTTTCCGCTAAAATTCTGTGAGCGGTGCTTCGGGAAACCCCAGGAACCAACGTGCAGAGATCATCCGGTGTGATCCGCCGATCTTCACGCATGCTTTACCCAACCTTCAACACTGTCTCCTCAGAAACTGCCGGTCTGCCGGTCCTTTGTTAGTCGTGAATTTCGGTCCGACCAGCTGCACACTCTCTACACCACTTACGAACATGTTTGACTCCATGCACGTCTCACTATACACTTCCGTCAGTTGGCGATGGATTTCAATGGGCGCAGTGCCCTTTGCGTTCAGAAACCGAATAACTGCGCGCAATGCGCACTTGGCGGTAACATCCAACGGGAGCTCCATTTTCAACGGCTGCCAACCTAAGACTGAGCGCCTCAGCGTGGCGTGCGCATGTTTGCACACAGCGCGTGAAGCACTCTTCATAACAGTGTGACCAACTGTCACACAGAGTTCTGTACTTACAAAAAAAAAAAATAGGAAACCTTACTTTTGGGATTACCTTCGTATATATATAATTTTTTTCAGGGTCTTTGTACGCCGTTATTAGTCAAAAAGAAGAATACCTGTTATAACCGAGACCAAACAAATACCGAAAAGTACCAGTCATTCAGAAGTAAAACACAAGTATCGGTTTCAGTCGGTCGGCTTTTCCCATCCCTACTTGTCGAGTGTGCACCTATCGCAGATACCGGAAGGAAATACTTGTAAACAAAGGAGACAAAACCATGGCTTCCGAGTTGCCGCTGCTGAGGACATTCCGCGAACCGGCTGCTGACAAGGGAACCTCCCCATCGCACCCCCCTCAGATTTAGTTATAAGTTGGCACAGTGGATAGGCCTTGAAGAACTGAACACAGATCAATCGAGAAAACAGGAAGAAGTTGTGTGGAAGTATGAAAAAAATAAGCAAAATATACAACCTGAATAGTCTATGCATATGATATGCAACATCAAGGACAGCATAAGCCCACGAGCGCCGTGATCCCATGGTTAGCGTGAGCAGCTGCAGTACGAGAGGCCCCTGGTTCAAATCTACCCTCAAGCGAAAATTTTAATTTTTTATTTTCAGATAATTATTATCTGTCCGTCCGATGCGATCACTTTTTTGGGAGTGATTATCACATCCACAAGAAAACCTAAATCGGGCAAGGTAGAAGAATCTTTTTACCCATTCGCCAAGTGTACAAGTTAGGTGGGTCGACAACATACTCCTGTCATGTGACGCACATGCCGTCACCAGTGTCGTATAGAATATATCAGACGTGTTTTCCTGTGGAGGAATCGGTTGACGTGTGACCTTGCGATCAAACTTTTTCGGTTCCCATTGGATAGGCACGTCCTTTCGTCTACTAATCACACGGTTTAGGGGTGCGGTCGCAAAACACAGACACTAACTTGTTACAGTGAACAGAGACGTCAATGAACGAACGGACAGATAATAGTTGTCTGAAAATAAAAAATTAAAATTTTCACTCGAGGGAAGACTCGATCCAAGGACCTCTCCTACTGCAGTTGCTCACGCCAACCACGGGACCACGGCGCTCTTGAGCGCATATTCTCCGAGATGTTGCCTATCTTGGCATGGACTACTCAGTTTGTATATTTTGCTTATTTTTTTTCATACTTCCACATAACTTCTTCCTGTTTTCTCAATTGATCTGTGTTCAGTTTTTCAAGGCCTATCCACTGTGCCAACTTATAACTAAATCTGAGGGCGGTGCGATGGGGAGGTTCCCTTGTCAGACGTAAACGGAGCGGCCGGCCTTCCGGTTCCTCTGTTACCACCCCTCCCCCTCCCCCTCCCCTACAAACTGGCCACTGTATCGAACGGCGGGCCGTCCGAATGATTCATCGTCAGAGCCAGCCGCGACAACCCTCCTAATCGGAGGAAGCAAATTTAGTCTGGCTGATTGGGCGCCGTGCAATCAAATCTCGGCGTCCCCCTTTTTTCCGTTCCCAGCACAAATACAGGACGGTAACTGGATTCCAGTGTCCGCTCCAGCTACTGGACTGTCTGCTTTCTCCCTTTTTGAAAAAAAATTAATTTCCCCTGTGTTTGCGTAGCCAGTTCGCCCATTCTGCGGTTTTATCGACTACCTGTCACCGCACATGGAGGCTTCCAGAACAGAGCGTCCCTCTCTCTACTCTGAACTCTGTTTTATTACATGTTCGTCTCATTCTACAATATATTCCCTCAACGCTTCCCCACTGCTCCTAACTTGTCCCAAACTCCGCCCGTCTAAGTATCTGCCACACGCTACGACCTCATCAATCTTTTCTGCATATAGGTAACTGGTATTTCTCCGTAGGTTTTTATTCGCCTTTTTCTCCCTATATTGTCGAATGTTCAAATACATTATGTCGAAAACGTTTTAGAGACAGCACCTGGATAGGATAACATTTTTCATGCTGTGGTTACCACGTCATTACGGCCTCAAGTCATTGAAAGGCTTCCTCCCTGGATGGTCCGTTTTCAACATAGTCGTTGTTGCTAGTTTCTTCCGTCTTGTCACAAGGATCTTGGTCGTCGACGACGCTGGCAATTACATCATCGTCTGTCAATACAGTCAGTAAAGTACCAGTAAACCCCCATTCCCGTTACTTTATCGCACGTATAAAACAACTCTGTTTTAAGAAAAGCTAGTATTTCACCCATCTCGATGTTTATGACGTCATATGTTCTGAACTAAGTGTCGTATATTGATATAATTTTGCAGATCCATTCAGTGGTATAGGTGTATACGGCCTGCGACATGTGTTGTGAATAGAATTAGTAGCAGAGAAGTAATAAAATAATATCTCATGCCTGATGCTGAAGATTTAGTGGATGAAATGCAAGAATTACTAAGCGATATTATTTTTCTCCTTTATTTTATGGAGGATATCAGCGTAAAAAAAGTTTTGTAAAGGTTTGAAATTATATATAGAGTTTGTTCTAAGTGTAAGTGTTCTCAATCTAAAATACTGAATGAATACAATATGGGTAATTCATAGGTCGTGACTTATGGTGTCTCATGACACATACGCTGTTCCTAAAATAATAATTCTCTTACTGTGTTAAAACTTCAAAATGCGATTTTATTTTTTAATGAGTAGTTAATGGCAGCATTTAAAATTTTTGAATTCGTTCAGTAATTATTTGAAATACTGAAAAACTTAAAGATCCTTTAGCCCTTTGAGTCCCAAAAATATGAAAAAATATAATTTTAAAATTTTTCACAAAATTAACCTTTATTGTCCTAGCAAGCAACGAATACAAGAAGAAACTGGGAAAAAGTAAACAATCAATTGGTTTACACCGCCAACCTACAACGGTTAAAACTTACCGCTTCTCGGTACTGCGGTAGGGACCCAACGGCAATATCGGGTCTGAATCACGTCACAGTGCCGTGCACCAAATACACGGCCGCTAAAGCTGTCCTCTACAGGTAACTGATTGCCAGGGGCTACCCTCCCCACAGTTATAACTCTTTTACTTCATCGGTTTGATGTATATAAATACAACTTTCTCGTGGACTGTTTAAAAGACGCCGGTATCCAGCTTCAAATTATACGTTGCTGTGGGTCTCGTTTTCACAGCCCGACTCGAAAACTGGGTGGTAATTTTTTTTTTTATTTTGCATTAAGAAGTTATCTTTGTACTTCAAACTTTCATCTTTGTTCTATTATGAAATTTTCAACTCTGTTAACTTGGCACGACAGTGACTACTGCTGGCCGTAGCGTGGTCGTCATTTTGTGGTTAATGTTACATCAACAAATGAAGCGCGCGATTATGTTGAAATGGCACTGATGTAACTACTGCCATCTGTGTGGTCATCGATGCCCAAAACCAAAATAAAAAAAATACATTTAAGCAAGAGGCTGTGCGATTGCCTCGGAAGCACTCGTTGCTCCAGCCTCCTGAGCGTACAGTAATTCTGCTTGTACCTCCTTTAATTACGCGACTGCTAGTGGGTCACGGCTGGAGTCGTAGGCGTGACCGCGGTTTCATTACAGCAGGTGCGGAGACAACCGCGCTGCGAGATTGTCTAATTGTTACACCACTGCGTGCCGCGTTGCAAGTTCTTCGTCACTACCGTCCCACTTTCTACACCCTTCTTCGCTCTGAGACTTATACAGGGTTATTACAAGTGATTGAAGCGATTTCATAAATTCACTGTAGCTCCATTCATTGACATATGGTCACGACACACTACAGATACGTAGAAAAACTCATAAAGTTTTGTTCGGCTGAAGTCGCACTTCAGGTTTCTGCCGCCACAGCGCTCGAGAGCGCAGTGAGACAAAATGGCGACAGAAGCCGAGAAAGCGTGTGTCGTGCTTGAAATGCCCTCATATCAGTCAGTCATAACAGTGCAACGACACTTCAGGACGAAGTTCAACAAAGATCCAGCAACTGCTAACTCCATTCGGCGATGGTATGTGCAGTTTAAAGCTTCTGGATGCCTCTGTAAGGGGAAATCAACGGGTCGGCCTGCAGTGAGCGAAGAAACGGTTGAACGCGAGCGGACAAGTTTCACGCGTAGCCCGCGGAAGTCGACGAATAAAGCAAGCAGGGAGCTAAACGTACCACAGCCGACGGTTTGGAAAATCTTACAGAAAAGGCTAAAGCAGAAGCCTTATCGTTTACAATTGCTACAAGCCCTGACACCCGATGACAAAGTCAAACGCTTTGAATTTTCGGCGCGGTTGCAACAGCTCATGGAAGAGGATGCGTTCAGTGCGAAACTTGTTTTCAGTGATGAAGCAACATTTTTTCTTAATGGTGAAGTGAACAGACACAATGTGCGAATCTGGTTGGTAAAGAATCCTCACGCATTCGTGCAGAAAATTCGCAATTCACCAAAAGTTAACGTGTTTTGTGCAATCTCACGGTTTAAAGTTTACGGCCCCTTTTTCTTCTGCGAAAAAAACGTTACAGGACACGTGTATCTGGACATGCTGGAAAATTGGCTCATGCCACAACTGGAGACCGACATCGCCGACTTCATCTTTCAACAGGATGGTGCTCCACCGCACTTCCATCATGATGTTCGGCATTTCTTCAACAGGAGATTGGAAAACCGATGGATCGGTCGTGGTGGAGATCATGATCAGCAATTCATGCCATGGCCTCCACGCTCTCCTGATTTGACCCCATACGATTTCTTTCTGTGGGGTTATGTGAAAGATTCAGTGTTTAAACCTCCTCTAACTAGAAACGTGCCAGAACTGCGAGCTCGTATCAACGATGCTTTCGAACTCATTGATGGGGACATGCTGCGCCGAGTGTGGGAGGAACTTGATTATCGGCTTGATGTCTGCCGAATCACTAAAGGGGCACATATCGAACATTTGTGAATGCCTAAAAAAACTTTTTGAGTTTTTGTATGTGTGTGCAAAGCATTGTGAAAATATCTCAAATAATGAAGTTATTGTAGAGCTGTGAAATCGCTTCAATCATTTGTAATAACCCTGTATATCTTCCCAGTAAAGTAGTCTGAAAGTAGTTCTGGTCGCAGCAGAAGACAGTTTCATTTTCATGAAGTACTGTTTTTCGCAGTTTATCTTTGAAGAGTCTGTGAAGGGTTGCACCTCAGGGTGACAGGTGTGGGGGTCGCGAGGCTTTGCGCTGGTCTTAGGCGTTACAGTCGGGTCCACGGTCCACTACAAGCAGCCACGAAACTCTACAGGGCACGGAAGATGCAACCATTTGGCAGCTGAAGCAATGGTAGCGCTCCAAGCAGCTAGCATGTAGGAACAGAGAGAATTTTAGCAAAGTGTGGTTCATCTGTAAAGGAGACCGCATATAGAACGTTAGTACAATCTATTCTTGAGTACTGCTCGAGTGTTTGAGATCCTTACCAGATCGAATTAAAGGAAGATGATACAATTCAGAGGCGGGCTGCTAGATTTGTTACTAGTAGGTTCAGACAACACGCATGTGTTACGCAGATAATTCGGGAATTCAAATGGGAATCCTTGACGGGAAGGCGACATTCCTTTCGAAGAACACTACTGAGAAAATTTAGAGAACCTGCATTTGAAGCTGACTGCAGAACGATTCGAAATTAGAACTATGTATTAATACCTTCAGCTGCTGCCGGGCGGTGATATATATCAACGGGGACAGGTGAAAATGTGTGCCCCGACCGGGGCCCGAACCCGGGATCTCCTGCTTACATGGCAGACGCTCTATCCATCTCAGCCACCGAGTACTGCAAGGACTATTTGCCGAACACCTCCCGCGAGACCCACATTCTCACCTTATGTCCGAAAGAACAGACACCATATCCATATACGTATGCAGAACGATTCTGTTGTCGCCTACATACATTGCGCATAACAACCACGAAGATAAGGTACGAGGAAGTAGGGCTCATACGAAGGCATACAGACAGTCGTTTTTCCTTCTTTCTATTTGCGAGTGGAACAGGAAAGGAAATAAATAGTAATAGTACGGAGTACCCTCCGCCACGCGTGGATCGCGGAGTATCGATGTAGATATAGGTAGATGTAGACTTTCTTTGAGCACATCGTTCGCGACTGGAACAGAAAACGGGGGAACTAATAGTGCTACAGAAACTACCTCCCACACCGTAAGGCGGCCTGCGCACTATATACGAGGGTTGGAACTTAAATAGTGGCAACTATTTATTCACAACCGATACAAAAGAATTTCATGTTTGCACCTGTTACTGGCCTTCACAGTAGTCACCAGCGTTGTGTAGAACCCGTTGCCAGCGATGTGGAAGACGTAGTATACCGTTAGCAGAGCCTGTTCTGTTGATGGTGCGAATGGAGCGGTCTACTGCCTGTCGAATCTCTGGAACAGTTCTGAAGCGAATGCTACGAAGTGGTTCCTTCATCTTCGGAATCAAATCAAAGTCACAATCACTTAAGTCCGGGGAGTATGGTGGATGATGCAGTACTTCCCAGTCCCATCGACCGAATAGAGCAGCCACAGCTTGCGCTGTATGCGCCTGCGAATTGTGCAAAATGATGGGTGGGTTGCGCAGAAAGTGTTGCCGCTTCTTTAGCAAAGCTGGTCGCAGGTGATTCTCCAGAAACAAACAGTAACACTGTGCATTGACGGTCTGCCGTGGAGGAACGTAATACGAGGGCAGTTCAATAAGTAATGCAACACTTTTTTTTTCTCGGCCAATTTTGGTTGAAAAAACCGGAAATTTCTTGTGGAATATTTTCAAACATTCCCGCTTCGTCTCGTATAGTTTCATTGACTTCCGACAGGTGGCAGCGCTGTACGGAGCTGTTAAAATGGCGTCTGTAACGGATGTGCTTTGCAAACAACGGGCAGTGATCGAGTTTCTTTTGGCGGAAAACCAGGGCATCTCAGATATTCATAGGCGCTTGCAGAATGTCTACGGTGATCTGGCAGTGGACAAAAGCACGGTGAGTCGTTGGGCAAAGCGTGTGTCATCATCGCCGCAAGGTCAAGCAAGACTGTCTGATCTCCCGCGTGCGGGCCGGCCGTGCACAGCTGTGACTCCTGCAGTGGCGGAGCGTGCGAACACACTCGTTCGAGATGATCGACGGAACACCATCAAACAACTCAGTGCTCAACTTGACATCTCTGTTGGTAGTGCTGTCACAATTGTTCACCAGTTGGGATATTCAAAGGTTTGTTCCCGCTGGGTCCCTCGTTGTCTAAACGAACACCATAAAGAGCAAAGGAGAACCATCTGTGCGGAATTGCTTGCTCGTCATGTGGCTGAGGGTGACAATTTCTTGTCAAAGATTGTTACAGGCGATGAAATATGGGTTCATCACTTCGAACCTGAAACAAAACGGCAATCAATGGAGTGGCGCCACACCCACTCCCCTACCAAGAGAAAGTTTAAAGGCATACCCTCAGCCGGTAAAGTCATGGTTACAGTCTTCTGGGACGCTGAAGGGGTTATTCTGTTCGATGTCCTTCCCCATGGTCAAACGATCAACTCTGAAGTGTATTGTGCTACTCTTCTGAAATTGAAGAAACGACTTCAGCGTGTTCGTAGGCACAAAAATCTGAACGAACTTCTCCTTCTTCATGACAACGCAAGACCTCACACAAGTCTTCGCACCCGAGAGGAGCTCACAAAACTTCAGTGGACTGTTCTTCCTCATGCACCCTACAGCCCTGATCTCGCACCGTCGGATTTCCATATGTTTGGCCCAATGAAGGACGCAATCCGTGGGAGGCACTACGCGGATGATGAAGAAGTTATTGATGCAGTACGACGTTGGCTCCGACATCGACCAGTGGAATGGTACCGTGCAGGCATACAGGCCCTCATTTCAAGGTGGCGTAAGGCCGTAGCATTGAATGGAGATTACGTTGAAAAATAGTGTTGTGTAGCTAAAAGATTGGGTAATAACCTGGTGTATTTCAATGCTGAATAAAACAACCCCTGTTTCAGAAAAAAAATGTGTTGCATTACTTATTGAACTGCCCTCGTATGTTAGGATAACGCCATCACAGTCGTACACGAGAATCACCATAACTTTTACCATACTGGGGCCCTGACGCGCTTCCGACTTTCGCGGCGACCCATAATGACGCCATTCGTTGGATTGGCGTTATAGTTTTGGTTCGTACGACGTGGCCCATGTCTCATCCAGTGTTATGATACGGCGTAAGAAAGCCTCTCCTTCGCGCTCATAGCGCTCCAAGTGCGTCTGAGCAGCATCGAAACGCAACCATTTCTGCATTTCCGTCAAGTCATGCGGAACCCATCGTGATGCAATGTTTCGCATGCCTAGGCGTTTCTTCAGAATGCGAAGCACAGTCGTATGCGCTAATCCGGTTTTATGGGCGAGCTCACGAATCATATGGCGTCGATCACTGTCCAGTAACGCGGCAACAGCATGCTCGTCTTCTTCAGAGACGCTGGGACGACGTGCCCGATTCATGTCTGCCACAGTTTGCCGACCTTCGTTGAAGGCTCTACCCAACTTGCCACTGGGCAATGCCGATTCCCCGCACGCCTCTTCAAGACCTTGATGATACTATCGTGCTGTACGACCTCTGGCACATTAAATCTTGATCCAACTCAGTTGGCCGGCCGAAGTGGCCGTGCGGTTAAAGGCGCTGCAGTCTGGAACCGCAAGACCGCTACGGTCGCAGGTTCGAATCCTGCCTCGGGCATGGATGTTTGTGATGTCCTTAGATTAGTTAGGTTTGACTAGTTCTAAGTTCTAGGGGACTAATGACCTCAGCAGTTGAGTCCCATAGTGCTCAGAGCCATTTGAACCAACTCAGTTACTCCTGTTTAGAAAATATAGCGACACCGTTCTGTTAGACTGATCGCTGAGCCGGCCGGAGTGGCCGAGCGGTTCTAGGTGCTACAGTCTGGAACAGTCTGGAACCGCGCGACCGCTACGGTCGCAGGTTCGAATGCTACCTCGGGCATAGATGTGTGTGATGTAGGTTAGTTAGGTTTAAGTAGTTCTAAGTCTAGGGGACTGATGACCTCAGATGTTAAGTCCCATAGTGCTTAGAGCCATTTGAACCATTTTTTAACCAGCCTCTTAAGTCTTCAAGCTTATGTGTCAACGACATGTGTTATCAGCGACAATAGTAGATTCCATTGCATAGTTTCTCCACAGTAATGTTGCCAATATTTAAATTCCAACACTCGTATGTAGATGAAGAAGCGTGTGTTAGCAACCTCATCTACAGAAGCAGGTTTCCAAGAGATTACAACATAGTTTATTCGCCAATATACAGGGTGATTCAAAAAGAATACCACAACTTTAAAAATGTGTATTTAATGAAAGAAACATAATATAACCTTCTGTTATACATCATTACAAAGAGTATTTAAAAAGGTTTTTTTTCACTCAAAAACAAGTTCAGAGATGTTCAACATGGCCCCCTCCAGACACACGAGTAATATCAACCCGATACTCCAACTCGTTCCACACTCTCTGTAGCATATCAGGCGTAACAGTTTGGATAGCTGCTGTTATTTCTCGTTTCAAATCATCAATGGTGGCTGGGAGAGGTGGCCGAAACACCATATCCTTAACATACCCCCACAAGAAAAAATCGCAGGGGGTAAGATCAGGGCTTCTTGGAGGCCAGTGATGAAGTGCTCTGTCACGGGCTGCCTGGCGGCCGATCCATCGCCTCGGGTAGTTGACGTTCAGGTAGTTACGGACAGATAAGTGCCCATGTGGTGGCGCTCCATCCTGCTGAAATCTGAATTGTTGTGCTTCTTGTTCGAGCTGAGGGAACAGCCAATTCTCTAACATCTCCAGATACTGTAGTCCAGTTACAGTAGCACCTTCGAAGAAAAAGGGACCAAAAACGTCATTGGCTGAAATGGCGAACAAATGTACAACTAAATGAAACTTTATAGCTCCCTTAATTCGCCGACAGATAGTGCTTAGCTCTGCCTTTTGTCGTTGCAGAGTTTTAAATTCCTAAAGTTGTGGTATTCTTTTTGAATCACCCTGTATTGACTTGCTATGCGCAACACTTGTTGTGAGTATGACATAGGATACAATGTGAAAGCAAAACTAATAGTGTGTAACCACAAAGGTGCATAATTCACATGAAATGGCTTATCCGATCGATGCAAGACCGTTACTCTGAGACGGGTGCCGCCGGCTGGGGAACATAACGACGCCGGAGGAGTCTGCGGCAAAGCGAATCATCTGCGGCCGGTGTGAAAGCGGCGAAAGCTGGGCACGCTTCGCGCTTGACAGCCGCCGTCGCTTCCAAGCGTAGCGCTGCACAGCACAGCACGACACAACACGAAAGCCCTCGCGGAGAGACATTCTGGCTAATCAGCCGCCGTAGTATCCCTTCTCCACCGATTCTTGAGTCACGACGTGACCAGGTAGCTCAAGAACAACCTGTCATTTTCAGAGAAATATCTACATCATTATTCTACATTAGTACGTTCGTATTAATTTTGTTCATTTACCTAAAAGGCGTTATCAGGAGAAACAAAACTGACCTTCTACGGATCGGAGCGTGGAACGTCAGCTGTCTTAATCGGGCACGTCGGTTCGAAAATTCAAAAAGGGAGATAGATAGGTTAAAGTTAGATATAGTGGGAATTAGTGAAGTTCGGTGGCAGGAGGAACAAGGCCTTTGGTCAGGTGAATACAGGGTTATAAATACAAAATCAAATAGGGGTAATACAGGAGTAGGTTTAATAATGAATAAAAATAATAGGAGCGCGGGTAAGCTACTACGAACAGCATAGTGAACGCATTGCTGTGGTCAAGATAGACACGAAGCCCACGCCTACTACAGTAGTACAAGTTTATATGCTAACTAGCTCTGCAGATGATGAAGAAATTAAAGAAATGTATGATGAGATAAAAGAAATCATTCAGTTAGTGAGGGGAGACGAAAATTTCGATAGTAGGAAAAGGAAGATAAGGAACAGTAGTAGGTGAATACGGAGTGGGGTAAGGAATGAAAGAGGAAGCCGCCTGGTAGAATTTTGCACAGAGCATAACTTAATCATAACTAACACTTGGTTTAAGAATCATGAAAGACGGTTGTATACGTGGAAGAGCCCTGGAGACACTGGAAGGTTTCAGATAGATTATATAATGCTAAGACAGAGATTTAGGAACCAGGTTTTAAACTCTAAGACATTTCCAGGGGCAGATGTGGACTATGACCACAATCTGTTGGTTATGAGCTGTAGATTAAAACTGAAGAAACTGCAAAAAGGTGGGAATTTAAGGAGATGGGACCTGGATAAACTGAAAGAACCAGAGTTGTACAGAGTTTCAGAGAGAGCATTAAGGAACAATTGACAAATACGGGGGAAAGAAATACAGTAGAAGAAGAATGGGTTGCTTTGAGAGATGAAATAGTGAAGACAGAAGAGGATCAAGTAGGTAAAAAGAGGAGAGCTAGTAGAGATCCATGGGTAACAGAAG
Source organism: Schistocerca americana (assembly GCF_021461395.2). Classification (NCBI taxonomy): domain Eukaryota; kingdom Metazoa; phylum Arthropoda; class Insecta; order Orthoptera; family Acrididae; genus Schistocerca; species Schistocerca americana. Next base: position 786,024,274 of record NC_060122.1, on the reverse strand, counting down.
AGATATTGAATTTAATTGGTGAAAGGAGAAAATATAAAAATGCAGTAAATGAAGCAGACAAAAAGCAATACAAACGTCTCAAAAATGAGATCGGCAGAAAGTGCAAAATGACTAAGCAGGGATGGCTAGAGTACAAATGTAAGGATGTAGAGGCTTATCTCACTAGGGGTAAGATAGATACTGCCTACAGGAAAATTAAAGAGACCTTTGGAGAAAAGAGAACCATTTATTTGAATGTCAAGAGCTCGGATGGAAATTCAGTTCTGAGCAAAGAAGTGAAAGCAGAAAGGTGGAAGGAGTATATAGAGGGTTCTATACAAGGGCGATGTACTTGAGGACAATATTATGGAAATGGAAGAGGATGTAGATGAAGATGAAATGGGAGATACGATACTGCGTGAAGAGTTTGACAGAGCACTGAAAGACCTGAGTCGAAACGAGGCCCCGGGAGTAGACAACATTCCATTAGAAGTACTGACGGCCTTGGGAGAGCCAGCCGTGACAAAACTCTACCATCTGGTGAGCAAGATGTATGAGACAGGCAAAATACCCTCAGAATTCAAGAAGAATATAATAATGCTAATCCCAAAGAAAACAGGTGTTGACAGATGTGGAAATTACCGAACTATCAGTTTAATAAGTCACGGCTGCAAAATACTAACACGAACTCTTTACACATGAATGGAAAAAATGGTAGAGGCCGACCTCGGGGAAGATCAGTTTGGATTCTGTAGAAATGATGGAACACATGAAGCAATTCTGGCCCTACGACTTATCTTAGAAGATAGTTTAAGGAAAGGCAAACCTACATTTCTAGCATATGTAGACTTAGAGAAAGCTTTTGACGATGTTGACTGGAATAATATCTTTCGAATTCTGAAGGTGGCAGTGGCCAAATACAGGGAGCGAAAGGCTATTTACCATTTGTACAGAAACCAGATGTCAGTTATAAGAGTCGAGGGGCATGAAAGGGACGCAGTGGTTGAGAAGGGAGTGAGACAAGGTTGTAGCCTATCTCTGATGTTATTCAGTCTGCATATTGAGCAAGCAGTAAAGAAATGAAAGAAAAATTGGCAGTAGGATTTAAAATAAATGGAGAAGAAATAAAAACTGTGAGTTTTGCCTATAACGTTGTAATTCTGTCAGAGACAGCAAAGGGCCTGGACGAGCAGTTGAACGGAATGGACAGTGTCTTGAAAGGAGGATATAAGAAGAACATCAACAAGAGCAAGACGAGGATAATGGAATGTAGTCAAACTAAATCGGGTGATGCTGAGGGTATTAGATTATGAAATGAGACGCTTAAAGTAGTAAATGAATTTTGCTATTTCGGAAGCAAAATAACTGATGATGGTCGAAGTAGAGAGGATATAACATGTAGACTGGCAATGGCAAGGAAAGCGTTTCTGAAGAAGAGAAATTTGTTAACATCGAGTCTAGATTTAAGTCGCAGGGAGCTTTTTATGAAAGTTTTTGTATGGAGTGTAGCCATGCATGGAAGTGAAACATGGACTGTAAATACTTTAGACAAGAAGAGAATAGAGGCTTTCGAAATGTGTCGACCACTGTACCCACCCTTTTTACGTCTTTGTCACAATAACTGTGCTAGCTGGACTGCTGGTAGATTTGTGGAACCTCGAGAAATTCCTTTCGCTGATTTCGTGTCACTTTTCTGTTTAGCTGCGGTTGTTCCTTCTCTTACCACTTCAGTCACTTCACCAGCAGTGGACTTGGGCAGCTTTGGAAAGGTTGAAGAGTACCTAATGAATCTGGTGACAGCTAAGCACTAGTCTACATTCGACGTCACTCAGCCCTCCTGACAAAGCCATTCTGGAGTTACAGTTCCTCTACTGATAGAACAGTACTGCCTGCTTCCTTTTATACTGGCGGATCCATCTGTCGTGGCATCTGGCAGTCAATTCCCCGTTACGATTGGTCACATAGTGTACGCACAGTAAATACGAGGGGAGTTCAATGAGTAATGAAACACAATTTTATTCTGAAAGGAGGTTGGTTTTATTCGAGATTCCGATGCACAGTATTATTCCCCACTCTTTTGGCTACAAATCATATTTTTCAACATGATCTCCCTTCAACGGAACGGCCCTAAGCCACCTTGCGGGGTGGGCCTGTACCCCGCATGGGACCACTCTACTCGGAGCCAACGTCTTGCTATATCAATAACCTTCTCATAATCCACGTTCTGCTTTCCGCGGAGTGTATCCTTCGTTGGGCCAAACGGATACAAGTCAAAAGATGTGAGATCCAGGCCGTAGAGTAGATGAGGAAAAACAGTCCAATGATTTTCTTCCTATCCATCTGTGACATGAATCAGCAAACCAGTGTTTAATAGTATTAGTTGAAAACAGTCTTGGTTGCTTTTTATTTATCAACTACGCGTTTCACCTTATTTAGGCATCTTGAAGCTGATCTTAATTTGGTATCTCTTAGGAAGATCATTTAGAGAGTGCAGCTAAAGGCATCGTCGAGTACATCAGGCCAACATCGCCAGTATAAAGTATTTACTGAGGTTAACGAAGGCGATGTTGGCCTGATGTTGTACTCGACGATGCCTTTAGCTACACTGTCTAAAGGATCGTCCTAAGAGATACCAAATTAAGATCAGCCTGAGGATGCCTAAATAAGGTGAAACGCGTAGTTGATAAATAAAAAGACTAAAATTGCATCCAAGACTGTTTCCAGTCCAATGAAGTTTGACGGGCAGAATTGTGCGACGCCTTGTGTTGTCATCGACAAGGAGTAGTTTGTTTGCATTTTTGTGTTGTCGAACAAAGGTGCGGCTTTGAACCTATTGTTCGGAGGAGAGGCGCCGCTCCATGGACTGCGTGACCTTGCTGCGATGATGACACAGACGCCTCGCTCAACGACTCAACGTGCTTTTGTTCACTGCCAGGTCTCCGTAGACATTCTGCAAGCGCCTATGTGTATCTGCGATGCTCAAGTTTTCCTTCAAAAGAAACTGAGTGACAGATCTCTGTTTGGAACGCGCCTCCGTTATAGACGCCATTTTGAAGGCTACGTATAGCACCACCATCTGTCGGAACTTCATGAATCTATACAGGCTGAAACGGGAATATTCTACGATGTCCCAGAATGAATTACGTTTTTTTTTTTTTCAACTGAAACTGTCAGAGATAAAAAATGTATTGCATCACTTTTAGAACACCCTCGTAAAAATTCGTAATTTCCTGTGCTTCCTGGTTCAGGAATTTTAATGAAATGGAATATCGTGTTGCTAGGGCCTCCCGTGGAGTAAGCCGGTCGCCTGTTGCACGTCTGCCTAGCTGACGCCTCTTCGGTGACTTGCGTGTCGATGAGCGTGACATGATGATGAAGACATCACAACACCCAGTCCCCGAGCGGAGAAAATCTCCGTCCCGGCCGGGAATCGAACCCGGGCGCCTCGTATGGCATTCTGCCGCACTGACGAAGCAGCTATGGAGGTGGAATGGAATTTTAATGACCAGCAGCGTATTTCGAGATGGGCCTTGTCTGTGCAGGCACTGTTGCGCATGTTCTGCCCCTCCTGTGCATCCGTCGTCTACACACACACACATACACAAGTAAACACATTCTCTCCCAGGCAGACAGCCAGACGGGGGCGCCGCTGACGCAGTGCTCAGAATTCTGATGAGGGCGGCGGCAGACGTCTGGCTATATCCTGGAGGCGGGAGAGCGAACAGGTGTCTGGCTCGGCTCGCCCGAGGCTCTGCCGGAACCGGAGGCGGCTGCCTCCCCCGGCGTGTTTCCTCTGCTCTCCGCCTCGCAATCAATACGGCGGCGGCGGCGCTCCCCCGCCAAGGAGCGCCAGACGCGACGGCCACAAGACGCTGCGTGGCCCGCCGTGCCACAGCACGTCCTCACTGTGCGAGGCGCTCCGGCCACGCCCAGCGTCCTGCCTGTCGCTCAGCCGAGTTTCTGCTCCGGCCGTACTGATTACCCTACCGTCCCTCAACAGTCATCCATATAAAAACACTCGGAGACCATTTGTGTTCTCACATCCTCAAGAGACGACGACCAACCTTTAGAATTACACCGCTTATTACACATCAAAAAAGATTTTGCATCACCTCGGTTAAGTGAGTTCCGGAACCTGTACAGAAAATTGGAGTAGAGATCAACATAAAAGTCATTCCGCCCTATTTATTGCTCATGAAAACTACACATTCCATATTGTACAACCACACGGCGGTACCTTCAGAGGTGGTGGTTCAGATTGCTGTACACACCGGTACCTCTAATACCCAGTAGCACGTCCTCTTCCATTGATACATCCCTGTATTCGTCGTGGCATGCTACCCACAAGTTCGTCAAGACACTGTTGGTCCAGATTGTCCCACTCCTCAACGGCGATTCGGCTTAGATCCCTCAGAGTGGCTGGTGGGTCACGTAGTCCATAAACAGCCCTTTTCAATCTATCCCCGGCATTTTCGATACGGTTCATGTCTGGGTTGGGTGGGGGGTGAGTTGGGTTGTTTGGGGGAGGAGACCAGACAGCGAGGTCATCGGTCTCATCGAGTAAGGGAAGGACGGGGAGGGAAGTCGGCCGTGTCCTTTCAAAGGAACCCTCCCAGCATTTGCCTTGAGTGATTTAGGGGAATCACGGAAAACCTAAATCAGGATGGCCGGACGCGGGATTGAACCGTCGCCCTCCCGAATGCGAGTCCAGTGTGATAGCCATTGCGCCACCTCGCTCGTTCATGTCAGGAGAACAAGTTGGCCACTCTAGTCGAGCGATGTCGTTATCCTGAAGGAAGTCATTCACAAGATGTGCACGATAGCGGCGCGAATTGTCGCCATGAAGACGGATGCCTCGCCAATATGCTGCCGATGTGGTTGCAATACCGGTCGGACGAGGGTATTCACGTATCGTACAGCTGTTACGGCGCCTTCCATGACCACCAGCGGCGTACGTCGGCCCCGTATAATGTCACCCCAAAACAGCAGCGAAGCTCCACCTCGCTGCACTCGCTGGACAGTCTGTCTAAGGCGCTCAGCCTGACCGGGTTGCCTCCAAACACGTCTCCGACGATTGTCTGGTTGTAGGCATATGCGACACTCATTGGTGAAGACAACGTGATGTCAATCCTGAGCGGTCCATACGACATGTTGCTGGGCCCTTCTGTACCGCGCTGCATCGTGTCGTGGTTGCAAAGATGGACCTCGCCATGGACGTCGGGAGTGAAGTTGCGCATCATGCAGCCTATTGCGCACAGTCGTAACACAACGTCCTGTAACTGCACGAAAAGCATAATTCAACATAGTGGCGTTGCTGTCATGACTCCTGCGAGCCATAATCCGAAGGTAGCGGTCATCCACTGCAGTAGTAGCCCTTGGGCGGCCTGAGTGAAGCGTGTCATCGACAGTTCCTGTCTCTCTGTATCTCCGCCATATCCGAACAACATCGCTTTGCAGAATGATATTTTCACTCTGCAGCGTAGCGTCCGCTGATACGAAACTTCCTGGCAGACTAAAACTGTGTGCCGGACTGAGACTCGAACTCGGGTCTTTGCCTTTAGCGGGTAAGTGCTCTACCATCTGAGCTACCCAAACACGACTCACGCCCCGTCCTCACAGCTGTACTTCTGCCAGTACCTCGTCTCCTACCTTCCAAACTTTACAGAAGCTCTCCTGCGAACCTTGCAGAACCAGCACTCCTGAAAGAAAGGATATTGGGGAGACATGGCTTAGCCACAGTCTTGGGGATGTTTCCATAATGAGATTTTCACTCTGCAGCTTACTGTGTACTGATATGAAACTTCCTGGCAGATTAAAACTGTGTGCCGGACCGAGCCTCGAACTCGGGACATTTGCCTACCATCTTTGTTATTGTCTTTTCTTATGGCTGTGTCTACAAAGTTGAGTGAGTTTTGTTGTTCTTCTTCTGTTATGAACTTTGTCTCTGTGTACAGTAGTTATGTTTTTGTGTAGTTGCTGTATTCTATTTTTAGTTAATGTACCATGCATAACCACGCATGTTATATATCGATTCATATGTACCAGTAGATGATGTTGTAGCTTTTCTTCAAATATTAATTTTTCTATATGGTTCAAGAAAACATTGCCTAATGTTCCTGAAATAGGTAAACCCATGGGTGAACCTTCTTCTTGTATGTAGTATTCTTGATTGAAATCAAAGCAATTTTGTTGTGTTATTAACCGTAACCATTTTGTTGTTTTATTTGTGAGCTTATGAGGTAGCTGGTTGTATTTTCAGGTTTTCTTCAATTACTTTTATGGTTTCGTTTACAGCGATACAACTGCACAGTGTTGCTGTGCCAGGGATTTTAATGTCTTTGATATATTCTACTAGCTGAGATGTATTTCTTATTTATCGGACAGACAGGATAATTTTCTTTATGGACCTTTGGTTAACATCTCATGTTGGGGGCTTGAGGATTTCTTTTTTTTGCCCTAGTCTCTGTTTCTCTCTGTCTGTAAATGTATAGTCTACGTTTTTGAGTGTGATTTTAACATGTGTTTGGAATCTGTTAGTTGGGTTTGATTTTAACTTTTTTCATGAGGACAACACTATTATCTTTGTCAAATTTTGTAATAATGACGTATTCTGCTTGCAGTTTTTTCTTTAGATTTTGAAGTCTTGTTTCATCTCAATTATTTTTTAATTTATTGTTTTCCTTTTTAATATGTGTTGCTGTGTTTTTAATTTCTTCTCATTTTATTTATATAACTGCTGTCATTTTTCTCCCCTGTAATGAGAATATATTCAGAATCTGTAATGAGATCTTCTGTTTGTTGTTCATTTGCTTGAGAGTCAACGTTGTGTTTTAAACCTGTATCTATGAGATGTCTTACCACCGACCCACCTCGATTGCTTGCTTCGAAAGAGTGAGAGCTCCGTACTTTTATTGGGACGCTAAACTCAAAGAACCCCTTCCCTCCTTCCACCAATCCAGACAACGTACAATGCGTTTACATGTTTACACCCCTTTTCGCATATCTTAATATCATTGCCATTTTTATGATGGGTTTAAGTTCTGTTTTAGAATCAAAACCCACCATACCCGCCGGTATCTAAGTCATTTCAGACGGAAAGCAGTTCAAAGCGCAGACAGAGTGTATTATCAACGGTCTCGTTGTGATCTCATTTGCGGAACAGGTCAAGTGACATTTAAGTCAGGATGGTTGGAACGGCATCCAAACTGCTCCTCTCCAAACATTAATCCAGTTTGATAACGACACTCCTTTACAATTTCAGGGCCAAAATAAAGGCTTTGAAACCTCATGCTCTCAAGGCCTTTGGCTTCTACACAGTTGTTGCAGTACACAACCAGTAATCCCCCGTTTCCTTAGATAATCAAACTCCCATGTATAACACAGCTTAAAACGTTTGATTACTTTACAAATAAGTTAATGATTTAAATATTGGACGTCGCAAGCAAGTAAGAAAAAGTTTAGAAAAGGTTTTAAATTAAGCTTAAAATTTATTGGAAGTCGCCAAGCGTTCTCATTATGAAACACTGGATGAATATAGTTCGGGTAATTTGCTCTCCATTTTAAGCAAAAGCTACTTTTTCACTCATTTCAATGTTTATGACGTCATATCTCCTGAACAATGCGCTGTACTACGATATAATTTTGCTGATGCATTTAGTGATATATATAGACACTACCTACAAAGTGTGTTGCGAATAGAGTTAGAAGTAAATAATTACTAAACTAAAACGTCATGCTGAGCGTGAAGCTGTATTGTGCGCCATTTTAAGGGGAGGTAGTGATCGGGAAGCATGAAAAATGGGTGAATTTTATAATTTTTTCCTGCAGGGATTGCTTTTATTGCCAAGGGAGTTGTCACACTTTATTATACATTCATTCGTGCATGAAAACCCTCTCTTTCTTATAAAAAACTAAACATGGCGGCTGCAGCCTTCGTCGAAGTACGCACCTCGCGGTGCGTCCTGGTTCGCTCGAAGCGTCGTACAGACTCGTGACTATTCCTGAAACCCATCCAAATAGAAAATTCGCAAATTAGAATGAATTTGGGGGGGGCATCACGATGGGATATTGTGTCAATTTCGTGACATGTTTTTCTAAGTTCAAATGCAAAAAAAGGAGCTATCGCTAAGGCCCTCTAAATTTAATTGCTTTTCGCTTTAAAGAAAAAAAAAAACTAAATGAATCGGTTAATCTGTTGAGGCTCTAGAGCCCTTCCCGCTCTGAAAAATGGTGATTCGAGGAAAACTCGTTTGAAATTTGGAGTAACAAAAAAATACGTTGTTCTAAAACTTACGATTAACCTGCGAACTCAAGACTGTAGAAGCGTCCTTTCTCTACTTCAAACGTGCTTTTATTCTGTATTTGGTGCTATTTTTCCAATCCACACTCTTCCAACAAACTGAGACATTCCTTGCAAGCGTTCCCTGTCAGAAAACTCCGCGAAGTTTTTGCTGTTCACGGTCTTCAGAATAGATGAATGACCTTTGAATATATCTACAACTATATACGCTCCTGTTTCAACAGTTTCCACCCCACAATGAAGATGTTTCGTTACCATTTCCAAATGCACGCGTAGAACCTCTCGTTGTCGTGTTACGAGCCGACCGTTGTGGCGAAGCGGGTCTAGGTCGGAACCGCGTTGCTGCTACGGTCGCAGGTTCGAATCCTGCCTCGGTGCTGTCCTTAGGTTAGTTAGGTTTAAGTAGATCTAAGTCTAGGTGACTGATGACCTCAGATGTTAAATCCCGTAGTGCTCAGAGCCATTTGAACCATTTTTTGTCGTGTTACGTGTTGGCACCGGTGCATCTTTAAACCAAATCTTCATTGATCAGAAATTCATCTACTGATCGAATCTTTTCTTGGACCATTTCATCGAGTGCCCACAGGTGCCTATGTTTCGGCCGGCGCACGGTTCCATTCTACAAGCTGTAACTTCTAAAATACTTCCACATTGAAAAAAAGCCTTTTGCATGCGTAATCTGTATACTTCAAGGATGTAAATTATATACAAAAATCCATATTTTCATCGGTGTCGACCAGAACGCCCCTTAAGCAGAATTAGGTTTTCAAGCTTGTAAATACCCGTGACGGTGTATGTACTGAACTACGTCTCGTACAACGAAATAGTTTTGCAGGTACATTCAGTGGCATGTGTGGATAGTGCCTGCAAACTGTTACGGATAGAGTAGGTAGCGAAAAAGTATTAAATTAAAACTCTTTGTTTAATGCTGAAGTTTTACCGCGCGAACAGTGCAAATCCAGTAAGCGACAAACTTTTCCCCTTTCATCATTTGGTGAGTGCTGACAGTGACAAAAAGTTTCGTAAAGGTTTGAAACTGTGAGTAAACTTTGTTGGACGTCGCTAGGTGCTCTCATTCTGAAATAATGGACGTATAAAGTCCGGGTATTTGGGCGCCTTCAGTTACATTGCCTCAAGACGAACACACCGTTTGTAACTGTAATCCTTGTCTTACTGCGTAAAACGTTTAACATAAGATGGCTAAATGGTTCAAATGGCTCTGAGCACTATGGGACTTAACATCTATGGTCATCAGTCCCCTAGAACTTAGAACTACTTAAACCTAACTAACCTAAGGACATCACACAACACCCAGCCATCACGAGGCAGAGAAAATCCCTGACCCCGCCGGGAATCGAACCCGGGAACCCGGGCGTGGGAAGCGAGAACGCTACCGCACGACCACGAGCTGCGGGCTTTAACATAAGATTATACCTCCCAACGAGTGGATTATGATTGCATTTAACACTTTTGAATTCGGTCACTAAGCGTGCGAAATATTTAAAATCACATTTTTGTTGCTCCTGCAAGTCGTTAGGCAAGCAGCTATTTGTAATGGGTTGCGAGATAACCGCCTAGTAATGCAGATAATCTATGTTGCTCGTAAAGTGTACACGCGTGGTATTAACTTCGAGTAGTCTTTCACTTCAGATGGTTCCACTCCATTGCTAATATCAGGGGAATTTGTTATCTCGGAGGATTCTTTCCAGAGTACCAGCCATTCTTCATCCGGTTGTCAATATTTATGTTCTCAGTTGGTAATATATTACACCGCCTTGTTGCCCAAACACCTCTGCATTTCTCTCCGTGCTGGTCTGCAAAATACGATCCTAATATTCCTCAGAGTTTCTTTTATCACCTCAGAAATATCAGGTTTGTCTGTAACAGTGAACATTACAGTGAGACAGTAACATCCGTATGGGAAAAGAAAGCAAATCCTCTGCTTCATTTCGAGTCGTCCGCGTAAATCTTTCTCCGCGAGTTATTTCTGACGCCTGCCTCGGCACAAAATTGAAACCGAGTAGGTGACAAGCACCCACGGTATCCCTCCAGTCAAGTAATTTGAAACGTCCTCTTTGGAAAATTAATGAATTACTGTGCTGATAAACCTCTTACGTTATTAGATTTTCAAACAGATGAGCAGAACTGAACGTACTCAGACATTTCTTTCTTTGCTTATTCTGATCAACATTAAACTGACGCACAATATTTTTAGCGCAACGCAATTTGACTTTCAATAATCCCTACAAAAGAATGGCCCCGACTAACAATAACCTATACCTTTCATGAATCACTTACTTCACAAAAATCTTCGTTACTCGAACTACTGCAATACAGTGAGCGCCAATACTGCCAGCTTAATAAAAGATTCTAACTATTGAAGGAACTAACTACTGATAGGCATAGTTAGCAAATGAAAGACTTTGATAGAGAACAATGTATTTACCTTAGTAATGTTCAAAAGTCATATCAGTTCATGATATCCAGTATTACAAATTTACTTTTTCTGATGGACACACGTCCAGATCATCCGCTCTCAAAATTCTGCCATCTCTCTCCCCACATCCACCACTGCTGGCGGTTCAGCTCCAACTGCGCAACGCTACGTGCTGTTCACATCCAACTGCCCAACACTACAATAGCGAATATTCCAATGCCAACCAGCCACAGACTGCACACAGCACAGTCAGTCATTTTCATACAGAGCGCTACGTGAAGTTACCAACATAAAAACCTAAACAGCCTACTTACAAATTTTATAGGTCTAAGACCTTGATTCTACAGTAAACAAATTGTTGTTCTCGTGTCAGGAAGCTCTTCTTTATTGAACGTGATTGAGAGTGCTCTGGAAAACTGCTTGTTTGCTGGTGGATTTTAATTGATACGCCAGCTGCAGGAAAGTAGTTAAAGTGCAGCAATCTCCCGATTACCTGGGCTAATGCGCATCCAGAATGCACAGATAACCGAAAAACGCGGGTAATCCAAATTACACATGTTTACTGTTTTGCAAGACATGCTTAATGTCACATTTCACAGAGTCCGCTGCATAATTTGCAAGCTACTCGCCTGAAACAAGGTGAAGATGAAGTGGGACACGACGGAGAAATACAGGATTATTTGTACTTCCTGGGTTTCAAAACACCCACGCGCAAAAACTACGAGACATACAGGAAACACACACCTGTGAATAGAGCATCTTTCCAGCTTTTTAATTTCTACTATAGATGCTTAATATGGACAATGTTTGTGACGCGGTGAACATTAGTCAAACTCTTTCCGTACACATCCCAACACGTCATAGTCGAGATCAGCGACCGTATTGGCTACTCCTCCTTGCAACCCTTCCAAATTAAGTGGCAATGGAAGCAGGAACACACAAGCTTTAAATTAACCATATAGAAGGACTTAAGTCAAATTACTGTGGGATCCACTGAAGAATAGTCATATTGGAGTCCAAAGCTGGGGCAGTTCGGCTTTGTGTAATCACCAATATCTGAAAGAAAGTGTGATGGAGCACCGTCTTGTTGCAAAATGAAGTCTCTAATTTCTTGATTAAGTCGAAACAAGGCCCCGGAAGTAGACAACATTCCATTAGAACTACTGATAACCTCGGGAGAGCCAACCCTGACAAAATTCTACCATCTGGTGAGCAAGATGTGTAAGAGAGGCGAAATACCCTCAGACTTCAAGAAGAATATAATAATTCCAATCCCAAAGAAAGCAGGTGTTGACAGATGTGAAAATTACCGAACTATCAGTTTAATAAGTCACGGCTGCAAAATAATAACACGAACTCTGTACAGACGAATTGAAAAACTGGTAGAAGCCGACCTCTGGGAAGATCAGTTTGGATTCCGTAGAAATGCTGGAACATGTGAGGCAATACTGACCCTACGACTTATCTTAGAAGATAGACAAAGGAAATGCAAACCTACGTTTCTAGCTTTTGTAGACTTAGAGAAAGCTTTTGACAGTGTTGACTGGAACACTCTCTTTCAAATTCTGAAGCTGGCAGGGGTAAAATACAGTGACTTGACTAGAGGAAGGGATCGGTTGGTAGGACATATTCTGAGGCATCAAGGGATCACCAATTTAGTATTGTAGGGCAGCTTGGAGGGTAAAAATCATAGGGGGAGACCAAGAGATTCATACACTAAGCAGATTCAGAAGGATGTAGGTTGCAGTAGGTACTTGGAGATGAAGCAGCTTGCAAAGGTTAGAGTAGCATGGAGAGCTCCATCAAACCAGTACCTGGACTGAAGACCACAACAATAACATCAATGTCTTGCTGAAATTGTGGTAGCAGACGTTGCTGCAGCATATCAGAGTAAATGAACCCAGTCACAGTATTCTCTGCAAAGGAAAATGATCCATAAACACAGGAAGAGGAGGTCGCGCAAAAGTTAATTGTCGGCAAATCACGAATCTGTTTCACAACCTCATGTGGATATTCTGTGCCCCAAACACGCAAGTTATATAACATTTCAGCTTTACAGACACCTTCGTCACTGAAAATCAACTTCTGTGCAAAGTCGTCTTCCGCCAGTAGCTGCTGCGAGTCGGTCGGAAATCAGAACGGAGCTTCTTGTCCCCAGTAGTCAGCGCACGTCACAGCTGCAGCCGGTACAGTTTTACGCGCAGACATTAGCATAGAATGCGCCAGACAGTTGACTGTGAGGTATCTGCAGTTCTCTGCTAGCATGATTGTGTCACCAATTTCTTTGGGCTCCTTGCGAAGCCGCACACGCTCCTCCTTCCCTGATGACGATCCTGGCCGCCCTGTCTTCTCCTAGAAACGTAAACAGTGAGTCTCACGGAATGTGTAATACCACACACGGATTGTTCTGTCTGTCTGGAGCTTTTATCTGCGAATTCCCACAAAACCGTTGCTGAATCGACACAAGTGACTCACATTTAGCGAATACAAGGACTCAAAACGCACGCGTCACTTCGTTATATCACATGTTCTGACACACCTGTTAAGTCACCTAGTGGTGGGCTCTGCAACCACACCATGGAGCGTATGACAAATAGAAACTTGGAGAGAAGCTCTATCCAGTGATACAATCATTTTACTGTATGTCTTGTACAGTGGGACTGGGTACCAAATGATGTTCCGTCGGTAAAACTTGTGTCACGTGTATAGATGTGTATTCGAAACGATTTTTTTTTTTTCATTTTTAGGATTCCATACCTCAGTCAGTAGAAACGAAAACCTTAAAGAATCACTTTTTTGTAAGTAAGTCTGTCTTCCTGCCCGACTGTTACGACCTTTTGTTCTCAGGCATAGGTAAAGAGGAATTAAGTTGAAATTTGTCACATACTAAGGTCTACAGTCCCTTGGTGGTGTAACTAATTGAAGCTTCCAAGTCAATGCAATCAAAAGATACGGCCATTTCCGTCCCATACTTTGATACTTGTAAACCCACTCATCAGAACCTATTGATGAACTGTCTAAATAGGTGTCAGGCCTGGTAGTGTAGCAGTAAAGTGCGTGCCTCGAAACAGAGGTCGTGGGATTGAGTCTCCATCAGGCCGCGGATTTTTGAGTCTTCATTTTAAACCAGCCTTAACTCTCCACGACGTGAGAATTCGACAGGAACACTGTAGGTCCTATTTGCATAGTTGGACAAGTGGGGTTGGTTTAGGGACTTGCAAGTCGCCAAATTGACATTCAATTGAAAAACTTGCACCAGGTGTCATTGGGACACTCGAAGTTATCATCATCATCATCATCATCATCATCACCACCACCACCACCACCACCACCTATATACAAAAGTAGGTGTGTACGGAACCCTAAGAGTGTGTCAGTTCTACGCACACTTGTGTTGATTATAGGTGTCTAGTTGTATAGTTTGACTATTATAAAAAGTAAAATAAAAAAAGCACAAACAACAGATAATCTAAACCCAGAGAATCGGAAGACTGACGTACGTTGTAACTGCCTTTGTTTCTACAAAATTACTTTGTTCTGGACTAGAACTAAATTGATGGTAGTTATCATTGATGAAGTTCATGCGGAGACTTAGGTGTTGCGAAACAACTCAAATCACTTAAGAAAGGCAAGTCTTCCGGTCCAGATGGTATACAAATCAGGTTCCTTTCAGAGTATGCAGACACAATAGTGCCTTTCTTAGCAATCATATACAACCGCTCACTTGACGAAAGGTCTGTTCCTGAAGTCTATAAAGTAGCACAGGTCATACCAATGTTCAGGAAAGGAAATAGGAGTAACCCATTGAATTACAGACCCATATCACTGACCTCAATTTGCAGCAGGATTTTGGAGCATATACTGTACTCTAACATTAGGGATCACCTTGAAGAAAATGACTTATTGATACATAACCAATACGGATTCCGAAAATATCGCTCTTGTGCCACACAGCTAGCTCTTTGTTCCCATGAACTAATGAGTGCTGTCGACACAGATCGATTCCATATTCCTAGATTTCCAGAAGGCTTTTGATGCCGTTCCTCACAAGCGACTATTAATCAAATTGCGTGCATGTGGAGTGTCGTCTCAGTTGTGTGACTGGATTCGTGATTTCCTCTCAGAGAGGTCACAGTTCGTAGTGATGGACGGTAAATCATCGAGTAGAACAGAAGTGATATCTGGCGTTCCGCATGGTAGTGTCATAGGCCCTCTGCTGTTCCTGATTTACATAAATGATCTAGGTGATAATCTGAGCAGCCCCCTTAGATTGTTTGCAGATGACGCTGTAATTTACCGTCTAGTAAAATCATCAGACGATCAATTCCAAGTACAAAATGATCTAGAGAGGGTTTCTGTGTGGTGGGAAAAGTGGCAATTGGCGCTAAAAAAAAGTGCAAGGTCATCCACGTGCGTACTAAAAGAAATCCGATAAATTTTGGGTATACGATAAATCGCACAAATCTAAGGGCTGTCAATTCGGCTAAATGCCTAGGAATTACAATTACCAGCAACGTAAATTGGAAAGATCACATAGATAATATTGTGGGGAAGGCGAAACAAAGACTGCGCTTTGTTGGCAGAACACTTAGAAGATGCGACAAACCCACTAAAGAGACAGCCTACATAACACTTGTCCGTCCCCTGCTGGAATATTGCTGCGCCGTGTGGGATCCTTACCAGGTAGGATTGACGAAGATGCGAAAAAGTGCAAAGACAGGCAGCTCGTTTCGTGTTATCGCGCAATAGGGGTGAGAGTGTCACTGATATGATACGCGAGTTGGAGTGGCAGTCACTGAAACAAAGGCGGTTTTCTTTGCGGCGAGATCTATTTACGAAATTTCAATCACCAACTTTCTCTTCCGAATGCGAAAATATTTTGTTGACACCCACCTACGTAGGGAGAAATGATCATCATAATAAAATAAGAGAATTCAGAGCTCGAACGAAAAGATTTAGGTGTTCCTTACGCGCCATTCGAGAGTGGAATGGTACAGAAGTAGTATGAAAATGGTTCGATGAACCCTCTGCCAGGCACTTAAGTGTGAATTGCAGAGTAACCGTGTAGATGTAGATGTAGAATCAGCGGAAAGTGTATGAGTCTGACTGGGTCTCAAACCCAGGTTCTCCTGCTTACTAAACAGCACTGCGACACCTGGACACACTGTTCATCGTAAATGATCGGACTATCTCGACACACTCCCTGACCGACCCACATTGCCACCTAGCGCCACCTATCTGCAGTCCGTTCATGTCCTCCATGCTCGCTAATTTTATATTCACACTAAAGATCAAGCATAAAAATAATGTGAATCCGCAGTGAAGGTTGTGGATTCATTGCTCATCGAGGCAACTCAGTTATATGAAGGATTGGTGTCTGCCCTTTGGGATATGTCCGATAAAACATGTATTCACGTGACACTCCGAAGTGTTTGAACTAAAACAAATGTTTCTGTCCATTTCCGATATGAAAGCGTACATCATAAACAGAGTAAGTATCGTCATTAGCTGTGCATTGAATGTATACCATAAGTTTTAAAATGGCTCTGAGCACTATGGATCTTAAAATCGGAGGTCATCAGTCCCCTAGAGCTTAGAACTATTTAAACCTGACTAACCTAAGGACAGCACACACATCCATGGCAGAGGCAGGATTCTAACCTGCGACCGTAGCTGGTGCGCGTTCCAGAATGAAGCGCCTAGAACCGCTCGGCCACACTGGCGGGCTATACCGTAAGTGAGAACCAGACAGCCCAAAAATAAAACATGGTAGTAGCAGGCGCAGCAGTGTGACGAAAGACTGAACTCTTGATACACACAGCCCACGTGACATTCCGGTGGCGACTCCTCATACGGTCGGGTGCGGCTACTTTCCTACTAGAGACTTGTGGGACCTCTATGTCGCTGCTGCTATCGATACTCACTATCGGCAGAGATATTAAACAATTAACACCTTTCCATTCCACATTAGGATTAAAAGAAAAGAATAATTCCCCCATTATGTTAATTCATATCTCAGTGAATAGAAATGGGGAGGAGTTTGTGGCACAACTTGACTAGAAGAAGGGATTGGTTAGTAGGACATGTTCTGAGGCATCAACGGATCACCAATTTAGTATTGGAGGGCAGCGTGGAGGGTAAAAATCATAGGGGGAGACCAAGGGTTGAAACACTAAGCAGATTCAGAAGGATGTAGGTTGCAGTAGGTTCTAGAAGATGAAGAAGCTTGCACAGGATAGGGTAGCATGGAGAGCTGCATCAAACCAGTCTCAGGACTGAAGACCACAACAACGACGACAATCTTAGGGTCACCTTTCTGTACGTTACTTACTTCGAGTCAAACAGCACACTGACAGGTAGATCTTATTTGGGTACTGGAGTGCGTATCATTGACCTGGCGGCGCGTGGAAAATGTGTTGACGTCAATGTCTTATGCATTTCATGTTGCCCGTGAGATGACGGTCAGCAGCTATTGTGTGTCTCCCTACCACCCAGCATAACTAGTCCAAGCGTGCTCTATTAATGATACTACATGTCCGCCATCGCCCACTCCATTCGCGGACGACGGCATTATCTATAAGAAAGTCAGAAGTGTGTAGGAATATACAGGAAGACTTGCAGAGGATCACAAAACTAACTGTGAGAAAAGTAGATTCCATATTGAGATTCATTAGAAGAATCTTAAGGAAATGTTATTCGTCTAAGGAAGAAAAGGCTTACAAAACACTTATTCGAACTATTCTTGAGCATTCCTCATCAGTATATGGGACTATTACTGGGATGGTTTAATCGAAGAGGGAGAGAAGGTCCAATGAAGAGCGCCACGGAATCGTTGAGTTGGTGCGAGAGCGTTACGAAAATGCTCAACAAACCCCAGTGGTAGACGCTGTAAAAGAGTCGTTGTGTATAAGGGAGTGGTTTACGAATGAAATTCCTATAGAATGCTCCTGGAACATATTACTTACTCCCACATACATCTCGCGAAATAACCACAACGAGAAAATTCGAGAGGTAGAGCTCATACGGAGATTTACCACCAATGATCCTTCCTACGCATTATTCGAAAATTGATCAGAAAGGGGGAGAAAACTTAGTGGATCTAGAAACACCCTCAGACAGACACCCCAAGAATGAGATTTTCACTCTGCAGCGGAGTATGCGCTGATATGAAACTTCCAGGCAGATTAAAACTGTGTGCCCGACCGAGACTCGAACTCGGGACCTTTGCCTTTCGCGGGCAAGTGCTCTACCATCTGAGCTACCGAAGCACGACTCACGCCCGGTACTCACAGCTTTACTTCTGCCAGGCTGTGGCTAAGCCATGTCTCCGCAATATCCTTTCTTTCAGGAGTGCTAGTTCTGCATGGTTTGCAGGAGAGCTTCTGTAAAGTTTGGAAGGTAGGAGACAGGATACTGGCAGAAGTAAAGCTGTGAGTACCGGGCGTGAGTCGTGCTTCGGTAGCTCAGATGGTAGAGCACTCGCCCGCGAAAGGCAAAGGTCTCGAGTTCGAGTCTCGGTCGGGCACACAGTTTTAATCTGCCAGGAAGTTTCAGACACCCCAAGGTTCCAAACGGAGTACAGATATAGGTGTATAATTGCCTGACCCGTACGTATGACTCATTGTTTCTAAGAAATAATTGCGAAGTACACTTCGGTGACAAAGCTTATGGGGTACCACGTAATATCGTGTCGGACCTCTTTTTCCCCGGCGTAGTGCAGAAAACGTAGCATGGACTCAAAAAGATGTTCGAACCCTCCTGCAAAAATACTCAGTCGTGCTGCCACCTATAGCCGTACATAATTGCGAAAGTGTTGCCGGTGCAGGGTTTTGTGCATGAACTGACCTCTCGATTATGTCCCATAAATGTTCGATGGGATTCATGTCGGGCGATCTGGATGCCAAATCATTCGCTCGAATTTTCCAGAATGATCTTCAAGCCAATCGCGAAGAATTCTGGTCCGGTGACATGGCGCATTGTCATCCGTAAAAATTCCATCGTTGTTTGATGCAAATGGTCTCCAAATAGCTGAACATAACCATTTCCACTCAATGATCGATTCAACTGCACCAGAGAATCCAGTTCATTCCCTGTAAACACACTTGTTGACAATTTGGTCCTTGGCTTCGTGGGGTCTGCGCCGCTCTCGAACCGTTCCATCAACTCTTACCAATTGAAATAGGGACTCGTGTGACCAGGCCGCGGTTTTCCAGTTGTCTGGGACCCAACTGGTATGGTCACGAGCCGAGACGAGGCGCTGCAGTCAGTGTTGTTTGATAATTCGCAATTTTTCACATATACAACTTTTATTTATGTAAGTTTACAAGGTTGATGACTGAACAACAAAAGAAAGGTAACCATAACGAAGAAAGTAAGTCTCCTAACTGAGGCAGACAAAATTTCACTTTTAATTTTCCACAAAGCTTCGTGGTAACACACACACACACACACACACACACACACACACACACAGTAGTGAAAGTCCATTTCAGAGACGAAGAAGTAATTTTCAGCGGTCGAAGTCCATGAGGTTAGCGTCCAAAATGGTTCAAATGGCTCTGAGCACTATGGGACTTAACATATGAGGTAATCAGTCCGCTAGAACTAAGAACTACTTAAACCTAACTAACCTAAGGACATCACACACATCCATTCCCGAGACAGGATTCGAACCTGCGCCGTAGCGGTCGCGCGGTTCCAGACTGAAGCGCCTAGAACCGCTCGGCCACTACGGCCGGATCAGCATCCAGAGTGAACTGAACATCGGGGCTGGTTCTAGCCCCTAAATAGCTGTCTCCAGCCAATCAGGTTTTGGCATAGTGATACTTCCTGCAGGCCGTGGCTCGAGCTCCCGTTGCAGGAAGTAGTGTGCAGAATGTCTGTTTCCGTTATCCTTAATGTAAACAGCCGGTATTTACCATGGTGCTTTTGGTACGCCTTGTACATAGGCAACCCCGTCCTCTGTGGTGTAATATAGGTTGCCAGCCCTCAGGGGCTACCTTGGCTCCGGCATAACAATGTCGTGGTGTCAGCAGAGGCACTCGCGTCGGTCGTCTGCTGCCATTGTCCATTAACACCAAATTTCGCGCAGTGTCGTAATGGATAAGTTCGTCGTACGTCCCACATTGATTTCTGCGCTTATTTCACGGAGTGTTGCTTGTCTATTAGCACTGACAAATCTATGTAAACGCCACTGCCCTCGGTCGTCACGTGAAAGCCGTCTGCCATTGGGTTGTCCGTGATGAGAGGTAATGTCTGAAATTTGGTATTCTCGGCACGCTCTTGAGACTGTGGATCTCAGAATACTGAATTCCCTAACTATATCCGAAATGGAATGTCCCATGCGTCTAGCTGCAACTACCATTCCGCGTTCAGAGTCTGTTAATTCGCATCGTGCTACCATAATCATGTCGGAAACTTTTTCACATTGTAACGTCTATTAGCAAAGGACATATTTTGTAGTAAAGAGAGAACATTGTGCATCATATTCTGTTATTGTATGGAATTATGTATTTTTTTATTATTATTATTTATTTTAGATAATATCTGTGTCGGCGAGTACTGAAACCGCACAGACGATAAATATCATACAAAGATAAGAATATACCACTAGTATAAATAATACAGAACGAACATTAATTTCTCTGTCCTCTTCTTGGAGTTGTACGAGTAAGATAGCCTGTGACGTTGCAGTAAATGCTAACGTAGTCTTCTTTTGTCATAGTCGATAGATGTATGCCATTACGTACTCAATGTAAAAGGTGTGTATTAGTTAACATATTTGAATGTTTTGAATAGAGTTATTTAATGAAACCTTGCATTATTATTTGTAGTAGCTTGCTTGGAATATTATCCCATCCTTTTGAGATATTTTCAGTTATTTAAATATTATCCGTGGTGCAGAGCTGCTCTACGAACGAACGAGCCGCTGCCGCGGCGCTTTCAAACTGCATTAAAAGAAATCTAACATACCGCAAAGAATCGGGAAGGTAATAGTGAAATAAAATCATCTCTTTCAGCTTCCGGACTTGCAGAGCAGAGCAGCAGATTTTATTATGTGTTTTGCAGGTTGACGCGGGCTGCTGATAATATATTGCTAACAGTACAAAAAAGATAATTTACCTTCGTAACATAATAGGAATTTTGCTGTGCTTAGTTCTTGTCTGGTAAACTTTATAGTGAAAACGTATTTTTTCTCCGACAATAGTCTCATGTTCTTGTGCTAGTCGTGGTAGTTATTGGTGTTTTACTCTTAACAAAAATCCACTGCAAAATTATTTTGATGATGAACAATCTTTGCGAACTGTAACATAAATATTTCATAACAAAATAATTTTTCATTTTCAATAACTATAAAGTAGGGAAGATATGTTGACTTTTATAGTGAGTTACAGTAACGAAAAATGTTCCTTTAATAGAAAGCCAGATACAGAACAATAAGAACCCAACATATTCTGTTTTGTTGAAAATTAATGATTATAAAGAAATTCATGGCACAGCATTAATAAAAGGTATTTCGCGGCTCTTTTCGTATATGCGTTATTACGCGAGCAATGATAAAGCAAATAATAGAAAAGAGTTTTTGCGAAAAGTGAAACTGACGCGAAAACATGAAGCACTTGAGTACAAATGAGAGCTGCGCCAGTGCAATGTCCTTTTATACCTTGCGTACGCGATACTACCGCCATGTGTATATGTGCATATGGCTGTTCTCATGACTTTTGTCATCTCAGTGTACTGTTAAATTTGTTACTCTCTGGCGTTTCGCGTAAGTTCAGCGTAACTTAGGGTGTCCGTCCCTAACAGTCGTCAGGCGCATTTTCTCTAATCTTTCGTCATATATTCGGAATTTCGTTCTTGCATTCTGCAGGTGAAGTCAGATCAAACAAATACAGCTCATCACGAGAAGCGTCAACTGGTTTCCCCTTAGAAAGAAAATTATTTTAAAAGTGAACTTTTACATGCCCGTTCTATAGAACGACCCCAAATCAATCTAAGCACAGAGAATAACCGGTGCTCCAACAGTGACTATGCAGCCCTGCTATGTGGCGGTAGCAATCACCACGGGCCAGGTCCATGCTATCGCTGCTGAAGTACTGGCTATTCTTCCTCTTTATCTGTCCCTATTAACACATATCGACAAAATGAATATCGCACTAGGCTAATTTGGAACGGCTTATCGAATGGACAAGTAGAATTTCGCTTTAAAAATCGTTTTGTGTGTAACGGGAAACAAACTGACGCTCTCTGTTGAAAACGCATGAAAGACGTTATGGCCGGCCACTGTGGCCGAGCGGTTCTAGGCGCTTCAATCCGGAACCGCACT
This sequence comes from Schistocerca americana, assembly GCF_021461395.2. Classification (NCBI taxonomy): domain Eukaryota; kingdom Metazoa; phylum Arthropoda; class Insecta; order Orthoptera; family Acrididae; genus Schistocerca; species Schistocerca americana. The sequence continues at coordinate 786,002,233 of NC_060122.1, read as the reverse complement.
GCTGCTACGGTCGCCGATTCGAATACTACCTTGGGCACGGATGTGTGTGATATCCTTAGGTTAGTTAGGTTTAAGTAGTTCTAAGTCTAGAGAACTGTCGACCTCAGATGTTGAGTCTCGTGGTGCTCAGAGCCATTTGAACCATTTGAAAGACGTGATGAACAGTGTTTGTTGGGGCTGACTGCAACTACACACTGGAGAAGCATTGCAAATATCTGCCGAAACACCAGGGAAAATTCATCTGACGGCTCTTAGCATGGACATCCCGTACGTGAAGAACAGGTATGTCAAACATTCTAAGTGCCATTGTTCCAGAAAACACGTTTTCAGTGCTTTTGCATTGACGGTACGCTGCTGGATGACTCTAGACTCCCTAGACAAGTTCCCAGTGCCAAATCGTGGAAAAAATGTTTCAAACGTTCGTTATTAGATGCCGCATGGTCCTTGTGTAACGAGAACACGACAAGTGCCATAACCCGATTTCCCATAAACTTCGGTCAATGGAAGAGAGGTCGAAATAAGGGAACACGTGTATCGGCTTATGCCAACCTTTTCGTGATACTTCATATGCCTTTTGGCGAGTTAACAGTTCAACCGAAGCGGTGGCACAGTGGCTAGCGCCAGAGCTTCGCACTTTTGAGCACCCTGTTCGAAATCCGTTTACTATTTTTATTTTTTTCATTTACCTACCCATGTCCGTAGGAGATTACTATACGAACGTTTTCCGATGTATATTGAAATAATGTTGTCCTTATTCGTCTACTAATTGTATGTCTGGCGAATGAATTAAAAAAAAACAATAAATGAATGAGAATTGTCTACCTTTTGAAATGGTTTTCCGTGGAATTCCTGTATACATCTTGATTCATGCTGCATTGCAAGCTCCAGTTTTCGTGATCTGTTGTGCATGGTTCGAAGCGAAATTGTTTCGAAAGCGTGGAATCCTCAGCAATGTAAACGACGGTTCTTTCCCGAGTCAGATTCATATCGAGAAATGTCGTTGTGGTAAACCTGCCTTTGAGCGATGATCGTGGTGCTCAGAATTTCTGTTTAGAATGTTTCTGAAACCGTTATCATCCTAGGATATGCAACAAATATTTCCGAAGGATAAACTTAAAAACAAAACATAAGAATGAATATGAGAATAGATAACAGAATGAAATATAATCTTATGAGAATTTGAGAAGATTCTAACCTCTGAAAATACAATACACTCGTATGTTGTTTAACAAATGTGTGGCATTGTTTAACAAAGTCGTAATTTTACCATTTTTTTAACACCTTTGTATCCGCTAAGTGATAATCAATATTGATGTAGTAGCCTTCTATGGGTATGGGTAGAAAATGAATAAATAACATTAAGTAAAAACAGAAATAGGGCGCAAAATTGAAGGATCCGACCGCTAGTCACTGTGCCACCTTTGCGGCTGAGACTGTCGCATCCAAATTACGGCCAGAAACTTCGACAGTCGTTTACTCAGAAATGGTCGAGCGTCTACCGATAAGCTGAGACATGTGTTCGTTTATTTTGATTCCTCTTCCTCTGAGCGAAATTCCTGGGAAATCTGATGATGGCACTTACTGTGTCCTCCTCGTAAACAATGATTGCCTCTGGAGTTCCAACTGTCGTGCTTCGAGGTCCCCTTCATTTCGTTGATGTATAGTTTCCGGGATATGCAGAGTGCTTATAAGCTGTTGTTTGGATCAGTGGAAGACGTTTGTAACGGAAGAAGATAATTTGAGTTTCAAAAGTAGTAAAAAAGTTGGCTAAGAAGTGTAAGCAAGCTCTTTGTTCCGCAAGATTTAAACAAGACTGTTGATTCAGCTAAAGCTGTGAACCCATTCCATGTCATTTCAATGCATACAACTTACTTCTTTGATTTTAAAGATTCTGCTGAAACACTATTGTCATTGCAGGCGTATGGGATCTACAAATGCAGTAAGATCAAAGAATCTCATATTCATTCGTACATCTCAAATACCTATTAAAACTTCTTACTGTGAGACAGAAGAACGGAAAAAAGTCAACGTATTCGAAAGAGGAAAGGCCATGGCTGATGTGTGCCATGCCGTACTTCATCTGAAAGCCAAGTTTATCAGTAGCAAAACAAAAAGACCTGTTAACTATGTTGCCATTTCTTCCTCAGCTTCAGAGTTTTGCAGTAAACTTCGGAAAATCTGATCCGAAGAATAGGGTTGTATAAGAAACAGAAGTCAGTACAGAGAGGATTTTTTCTCGAAACTCAATTTGATATTCTCTTGTAAAAAATGTTTGTAAGATAGGAGAAATGATTTTTGTTGGCACGTTTTCTACGAGTTAAAACAGTACTGCCGTGTTTCTATACTTGTATCACCACAAATAAAACGTAGTGCCTTAATATTAATGAGACTTGAAACACAAACTTTCTTACTGGCACTTAGAAGCAGTCACTTTCGTAGAATGGTGCCCAGAAAGTTCTTAATAAATTAATTATTTTCTAATTTGTCTCATTACTTTTTGCAGTGATGAAGCGAGCGACATAATTCTGTGGCATCAGAATATATTCTCACTTTTTTTTTCTTTTTTAGTGCATGGAAGCTACGTTCAAGACAGAGTGACATTGCTTTTCGATTCTCCCGAAAAATGTAATATTTGGCACGTATAACATTTGATATTTTCGCTCTTCATATCACTAATCTCATTTTCCAAACTAGTTAAACAATCCAGCATTTCTATCAGATATTAAAATGATTTATTAAGATCCATATGCAGCTCAAAAAGAAATGGCTGCCCTTTCCAACACACACAGATGTCGATCCATTTACCGCAGCGTCTGCGTCGGATGAGGTTTAGTGTAAACAAGCGTTTACCGCAATCGTTCGGCAAGCGCCTCCCAATTTTGTAGAGTGGTTGGGAGCAGCAGCCATCTCTGGCGGGCCAGGCCCCGAACCACGTGTGTGGGCAATATCAGGCGGCCTCTTCACGCAGCGCCCGCGATATTGCCGAGGAGCGGCAGAAGCTGGTCTGGTCTCGTGGAACGCTGCAATGTCGAGCATACGCGCGTTCCGTGACCGGCAGCCCGATGCGCGCAAGACAAAGAGGGAGGAACGGGGGGAGGGAGGGGCGCCGGGCTCGCAAGGAGGGCGTGCCCCTTGCCGCTCCCCTGCCGCCATCACCGAGATGAGGGCGGTTTCCATTGCGAGGGGAGCGCACACATTGCTACAAATTGCGCAACGTATACGTTGCTGGGGTAAAACAATTGCAACACCACAAGCGACTCATATATCGAGGGAAAAAAATGCAACACGAACGAGAAACGTTTCGATTTAATCAAAACTGAAGTGGAACGCAACATACTACACTAGCACGTGTTTTTAACGTTCCGTGCCTCAGTCTGTACAAAACGGAACCCTTAGAACAACGCTTTGTTGTCTGTCTGTTGTAACGCGCCGACTGGCGGGACTCAATATCTAACTCGAAACAAGGGATCGTACTCTACCAACGTCGCGATGCCGCTGATGTAAGGCTTCCTGCCACAGAAAATTCCTTGAGCGAACCAATCGACCACTACAGCAAGAATTACGTAAGGTTTTTGTATTGGCGCCGGCCGCAGTGGTCTAGCGGTTCTAGGCGCTCAGTCCGGCGCCGCACGACCGCTACGGTCGCAGGTTCGAATCCTGCCTCGGGCATGGATGTGTGTGATGTCCTTAGGTTAGTTAGGTTTAAGTAGTTCTAAGTTCTAGGGGACTGATGACCGTAGATGTTAAGTTCCATAGTGCTCAGAGCCATTTTTTTTGTATTGGCAGTCGGTGTTATGACTGTGGATCGCTAACCGATCTCAGAAGATTTCAGTAGTAGCCGAGCGCCTGGCAACACTTGAAGCCTCGTTTGTACAGTAGTTGCACTCTTAGACAACAAATTGAGCGCAGATCAACCCTTTGGTGCTTAGCAACTGCAACTGCAACTGCAACAACACTGACGAAACAGCAGAGTCAAACAGCTCGACAATAACAAACATCATTTTCACTACACACAAAATTCGAGGTCGTGCAGCAATGCACACTGCTGGCCATTAAAATTGCTACACCAAGAAGAAATGCAGATGATAAACGTGTCTTCATTGGACAAATTACCTATACTAAAACTGACATGTGATTACATTTTCACGCAATTTGGGTGTATAGATCCTGAGAAATCAGTACCCAGAACAACCACCTCTGGCCGTAATAACGGCCTTGATACGCCTGGGCATTGAGTCAAACAGAGCTTGGATGGCGTGTACAGGTACAACTGCTCAAGCAGCTTCAACACGATACCACAGTTCATCAAGAGTAGTGACTGGCGTATTGTGACGAGCCAGTTGCTCGGCCACCATCGACCATACGTTTTCAGTTGCTGAGAGATCTAAAGAATGTGCTAGCCAGGGCAGCAGTCGAACATTTTCTGTATCCGGAAAGGCCCGTACAGGACCTGCAACATGCGGTCGTGCGTTATCCTGCTGAAATGTAGGGTTTCACAGGGATCGAATGAAGGGTAGAGCCACGGGTCGTAACATATCTGAAATGTAACGTCCACTGTTCAAAGTGCCGTCAATGCAAACAAGAGGTGACCGAGACGTGTAACCAATGGCACCCCATACCATCACGCCGGGTGATACGCCAGTATGGCGATGACGAATACACGCTGCCAATGTGCGTTCACCACGATGTCACCAAACACGGATGCCACCATCATGATGCTGTAAACAGAACCTGGATTCATCCGAAAAAATGACGTTTTGCCATTCGTGCACCCAGGTTCGTCGTTGAGTACACCATTGCAGGCGTTCCTGCCTGTGATGCAGTGTCAAGGGTAACCGCAGCCATGGTCTCCGAGCTGATAGTCCATGCTGCTGCAAACGTCGACGAACTGTACGTGCAGATGGTTGTTGTCTTGCAAACGTCCCCATCTGTTGACTCAGGGATCGAGACGTGGCTGCACGATCCGTTATAGCCATGCGGATAAGATGCCTGTCATCTCGACTGCTAGTGATACGAGGCCGTTGGGATCCAGCACGGCGTTCCGTATTACCCTCCTGAAGCCACCGATTCCATATTCTGCTAAGAGTCATTGGATCTCGACCAGCGCGAGCAGCAATGTCGCGATACGATAAACCGCAATCGCGATAGGCTACAATCCGACCTTTATCAAAGTCGGAAACGTGATGGTACGCATTTCTCCTCCTTACACGAGACATCCATCACAACAACGTTTCACCAGGCAACGCCGGTCAACTGCTGTTTGTGTATGACAAATCGGTTGGAAACTTTCCTCATGTCAGCACGTTGTAGGTGTCGCCACCGGCGCCAACCTTGTGTGAATACTCTGAAAAGCTAATCACTTGAATATCACAGCATCTTCTCCCTGTCGGTTAAATTTCGCGTCTGTAGCACGTCATCTTCGTGGTGTAGCAATTTTAATGGCCAGTAGTGTAGATAACCGAAATATCCAAATGACACTGACAATCGCTATCTACCAGCAATGACGAAACTAGCAAAATACGACAACATACGTTATCTCTCTATCGTCTAAAGCAAGGCAGCAAAATTATTTCAATTCGATACCTGTTTATATTATATCAAGCTAAATCGTAAACCAAGCTTGCAGTTGTTCTCACAAGCAACGACTTCCTTCCAACGCAGAACAATATCTCTGGAACAGCCACGTAATCTTTTAATAACTTTTAACATTCATCTCAAATACGAAGGGAGTGCAAAGACCGATTCATATTAAACTCGTTTATACCGGGATAAAGATAAATGATGCGATAATTGTATTTCTTTTTGTGTAGTCTACCGTTGCTACGTAAGTAATGATACGTAGTGTATTCCACAGATTAACCACTACATCTCTGTGTATATGATCGTTGCCTTTCGTAACATCTTCAGATAACTTCAGTTCTGATTTTCACTCACTTAGAACTTTCCTTACATAGATGTTAGCTTGTTAGCTTTATTAGTCTCTGACTCATGTGTAGTGATTTTCACTGAAACCAAAACTGCCTCATACCAACTCGAGATTATGTAACGCAAGAAGCCAGTAATATCTCTGAAACTTAAATTTTTGCTTTCGTCGCTTTGTAAGAGTTTCTACTGATTCACTTTTACGTAATAATTCTGTTTTCAGAGATTATTCATCACTCAATTTTAACCAAAATTGCACATTGAAATTAAATATGCTTCAAACACGTCATTTTTAGGGTGACACATAAACTTGCAATTACAGCACAATGAACTACACGTAACAGCTACTAAGTAACCACCCATAAAGGTTTCTTTTGACCCAAGAAAACTTGTCTTTATTTTGGCTAGGTATCTCAATAAAATTTCAAATCTCATAAGTGATCGAGTGCCACAATTGAAGAACAAGCAAAAATATAAACAAAAGACCTAAGCGGCACTGCCTCTTTTGCTTTAACCTTAATTAAGAATTCAAACCAAACTGAGCCTCTTCAGGCGTTAGCACAACACGGCCCGCTGAAGTTCCCTAAATTAAATCAGGCCACTCGTCACTTCTACTAACCAAGTTTTTTGTTTAGTTACGTGTTGTTTGTAAATGGTTCCTTTCTATACACGTCGCTTAGCGACTCAACCTACTGGTGCGATCTCTCATATCAAGGTGAAACAGTTCGAATATACACGAACCAATTCCAGATCCGCTGTATGATCGTGGCATCCAAACAACAACCAAAAATCTGTTCGAGGCTTTCCCTTCTCGATACACACCAGTTACTACCAAACCACTCCCCAAAACATCTAGCAACCCAATCACCTCTGGGTGAACCGCAACCACTAGTCATACAACACGGACAGGAAATCTGGTTCTACCGATTCCCTACAAATCATCAAATGCAAGTCTCTATCTCTAACGCGCCTCACGCTGTAGGTATCACAGTAAAATAACCACTCCTCCCTCCCGAACTGTCCACAGGACGACAACCAACCGATCGCTCAAAAACACAATTTCGCCAAACCTGTATCTAATCCGCGACTACTTCAAAATCCCGGAACCTGCATTTTTCCATAGCTCGGTCTTTGGAGGAAAACTACGTCTATCAACAGGGGCCTAAACGACAAAGTTTGCCACACTGTCTCCGTAAACTGCACAAAATACTACAATGGCTTCACCAGCCAAACTCCTTTACCTCTCCCAAGCCTTAAACACCAATTGCGCTGCCTCTATACAACACGCAGTGGTTCGGTACTATATCCGACCTAGACCTACCACGAGATTAAGTTTATCGGTAAGAGGTGTACTGGGGAACTGACTATTTTCTGATATCATACAATGGCAACCATTTACATGAACAAACACCCAATGCCACACCAACTTTTGACAGTTAAATTATTATTACTTTTGGCCGTCGGGTAATGTAGATAACGGCCGGCTGCGTTGCGTCGCTGACGCAGCATCTCTGGAATCAGCGATGGCTAGTTCTTACATCGCTGAAGTCACGAGAGTTCACCACCTGTTTTCTCTGCGGCGCGCTCGGATAATCTAGAACATGTTTGATCGCCCTTGAATACATCATACAGAAGTGATTATTGTATTCACCAGGTGTTATTGGCCATTTACCGTATCGGATGCTCAGCAATTGTAATGGCGAACGAAATCCGTGCTTTTGACACGGCACACCGTCCATCCGTCCGTCTGTCTGTCAGACTGTTAAGAACCCTTTTTCTCAGGAATGGGGCCACATAGAATGTTTATATTTGTGTCACATAAAAAGTCTGTGGTCCCTTAAAGGAATAAAATGTTGAAGCTTCTAAGTCACTTCAATCAAAAGATATTGCCATTTATCTCATACATTTTCATATCGGAAAACTCACTCTTCAAAATCTATGCGGTGCTTTCCGTTGGCCTAGAATCATGAAATGTGTCAAGAACGACAGTTTCACAGTACAAGTAAAGGAAAAAAATCCAAAAATTTTTAATTTCTAGTATATCACACGAAAAAATATATTTTCTATTCTTTTATCCGTCTGTCTGTCCATCAGTTAAGACACTTTTTCTCAGGAATGTGTAGACGTAAGAGTTGAAATTTATGTCACATTCTTAAGTCTACGACTCCGTGGCCGTGTAAAAATTTTATGATTATAAGTCAATATAATCAAAAGATCCGGTCATTTACGTCACGTATTTTTGTTATTCGCAAACTCACCCATCAAAACGGATAGGATACTTCGCGTTGACCTACAATAATGAAATTCGGCGACAAGCAAGATTTGACAGTACAAGTAAAAAAAAAAAACTGAAACTTATTAAACAGTAATTGTATCACATTGAAACTTCTGTTACCATTCAATTCACCATCCGCCAAAAGCATAATAGACGAACACTACTGCGTGCAAACATAAAACGTAAGTATAAAAAGGTTTTACTTAATCTTTTTTGTCCGGTCGCTTAATTTTGTACGTCCGGGGTAGTCTGAGAAACTATTGCAGTGATTTTGATATGGTTCAAATGGCTCTGAGCACTATGGGACTTAACATCTGAGGTCATCAGTACCCTAGAACTTAGAACTACTTGAACATAACTAACCTAAGGACATCTCACATATCCATGCCTGAGGCAGGATTCGAACCTGCGACCGTAGCAGCACCGTGGTTCCGGACTGACGCGCCTAGAACCGCTCGGCCACACCGACCGGCTTTTTGATATGGTCTTGGAATTCCCTGGACCAATTTCTTGCCAGTATCGATATCAATAACAGGCAACTGTCGTTGGTATTCTCGATTTGCAGGCTGGATGAACAATCTGAACACATGATTAAGTTCGTACGGAACCCTCAGTGCGCGAGTCCTACTCGCAGTTTGCCAATTTTTTTTTTTTAATCTACTGGTGCATTTACACAGAAAAGCGAGAAGTTTAACACCACTGCCCATCACGACAATGAATGTCACACGAACACGCGGTGCGGCAACGAAAGAACACGCGTGTACAAGCATGAAGGACAGAAGTAACTCTCACAAGGCGTGCCACTGCCAAGTAACATGGCTCCATGACGTTTGGACGATACATAGACAGAACTGCTACAGTGTGGGGCAGAAAGTAATGCAACGGGACGAACAGAAATGAAAAACGGAAGTGAGACTTTTATTCAAAGACACGCTGAACTCATCGCTATTTATGATGCTCACCTGAACATTAAAATGGCAGGACATGCTTTTTAATACCGTTTCACCACGGGCGGCAGTGTATGCTCTGCAACGTGCTACCATGCCGATGATGAGGTTGGTAAGGAGATCTTGTGCTATGGCGTTCAATTCCTCCACTACCGCAGGGTGGTCGTTAGTCCATGCGTACGGGCTGTAGCACGTCGTCCCAACGCATCCCATACCTGCTCTGTGGGACTGAAGTCGTGGGAACGGGCAGGCCAGTTCGCCCAATATCCTGTCCTTCCAGTAAGTCCTCCACCTGTGGCGCTCAATGCGGTCGCGGATTGTCGTGTATAAGATGAAGTCGCACTAACGGCTTCTGGGACACTTTAATAAAGGAAGCTATTGAAACACAAATTACCGCAAACGCCCTGAATAGAGACGGTGGCTTGCAGCTCAGCGCTGCGTGGGATCCAGCGATCGCACGGTTGAATGAGGCACATCGAACGCCGACTCAAAACATGCCCGTATATGGCAATGTCACGGGCACCAGTGACGTCACAGCCGGCAGCTAGCATATAAGGGCGCACCAACAGCCCATTAGCAGTCATACCACTTGACAATGGCCAAGGAGTACTTGGCCGAAAGCTCGTGCAGCTTTAAGCAATTGACGCGGTTAGAAACACGAGAAAATTTTGTTCAATATTGCAGAGGTTCCATTACTTGTTCTCGAATGGGAGGCGCAGATGTGAAGGGGTTTCGATGTGTTCAGTGGCCAATGTGTAGATGTTCCCTCGTGGTGGTCAGACGAGGTCCTCCGGAACCTCGACAGAGAGTGTGGATGCCCTCACATTCCCGTGCAGTCCAACACTGGGCCACTGTCACTTCTGAGTGTCCCACAAATCTGCATGTTGCACGATCCTACCAGCCAGTCAAATGGAAATCCACAACGAGGCCTCTTTCAGACTCTATCAGGTGCTGATAACGCTGTCTCACGTTCCTGCACAGTGATCACTCAGCATCTGACGCTCTTGACGCACCTTACTTGCCCTATCTGGCCTGATAACATCATTAAACACGAACAGCCTTTCACCTTGTCACAGAGAAATGCAACACTAATCATTTATATATCTGCTGATGGTGTGTTCACGTATGAAGCTACACTACTGGCCATTAAAATTGCTACACCACGAAGATGACGTGCTACAGACGCGAAATTAAACCGACAGGGAGAAGATTCTGTGATATTCAAGTGATTAGCTTTTCAGAGCATTCACACAAGGTTGGCGCCGGTGGCGACACCTACAACGTGCTGACATGAGGAAAGTTTCCAACCGATTTCTCATACACAAACAGCAGTTGACCGGCGTTGCCTGGAGAAACGTCGTTGTGATGCCTCGTGTAAGGAGGAGAAATGCGTACCATCACGTTTCCCACTTTGATAAAGGTCGGATTGTAGCCCATCGCGTTTGAGGTTTATCGTATCGCGATATTGCTGCTCGCGTTGGTCGAGATCCAATGACTGTTAGCAGAATATGGAATCGGTGGGTTCAGAAGGGTAATACGGAACGCCGTGCTCAATCCCAACGGCCTCGTATCACTAGCAGTCGAGATGACAGACATCTTATCCGCACGGCTGTAACGGATTATGCAGCCACGTCTCGATCCCTTAGTCAACAGATGGGGACGTTTGCAAGACAACAACCATTTGCACGAACAGTTCGACGACGTTTGCAGCAGCATGGATTATCAGCTCGGAGACCGTGGCTGTGGTTACCCTTGACGATGCATCACAGACAGGAGCGCCTGCGATGGTGTACTCAACGACGAACTTGGGTGCACGAATGGCAAAGTGTCATTTTTTTCGGATGAATCCAAGTTCTGTTTACAGCATCATGATGGTCGCGTCCGTGTTTGGAGACATCGCGATGAACGCACATTGGAAGCGTGTATTCGTCATCGCCGTACTGGCGTATCACCCGGCGTGATGGTATGGGGTTCCATTGGTTACACTTCTCGGTCACCTCTTGTTCGCATTGACGGCACTTTGAACAGTGGACGTTACATTTCAGATGTATTACGAGCCGTGGCACTATCCTTCATTCGATCCCTGCGAAACCCTTCATTTCAGCAGAATAATGCATGACCGCATGTTGCTGGTCCTGCACGGGCCTTTCTGGATACAGAAAATGTTCGACTGCTGCCCTGGACAGCACATTCTCCAGATCTCTCATCAATTGAAAACGTCTGGTCAGTGGTGGCCGAGCAACTGGCTCGTCACAATACGCCAGTCACTACTCTTGATGAACTGTGGTATCGTGTTGAAGCTGCATGGGCAGCTGTACCTGTACACACCATCCGAGCTCTGTTTGACTCAATGCCCAGGCGTATCGAGGCCGTTATTACGGCCAGAGGTGGTTGTTCTGGGTACTGATTTCTCAGGATCTATGCACCCAAATTGCGTGAATATGTAATGACATGTCAGTTCTAGTATAATATACTTGTCCAATGAAGACACGTTTATCATCTGCATTTCTTCTTGGTGTAGCAATTTTATTGGCCAGTAGTGTACATTAACATTCAAGCATGTCTTCTGGGTGCTTCACTTTTTTGTTAGACAGTCTAAAATTAAGATGTAGGTTTCGGTTTAATCTCTCGAAGGATATCAGTCTGTGTCTCCTCTGTTAGTCGAGGTCGAAACCTCTAAATTCCATACAATTTTTCTCTGCGTTGTTGGCAGTGTGGATTCAGAATCAAAGAGAAATCGCTGTGGAGAGTGTGAGAAAGAGAGTGTGGGGGGGGGGGGGGGGGGAGGCGGGTACCCATGGCATGCGGAAACTCTTGCCGCAGGTGGATAACAATGGCTTTGAAAACAGCGAGACTGCTCTCTGGCTGTTCGTGCTGCAGCGAGTGAGTCAGCAGAAGTTTGTGGAGGGCGCGCTCCCCCTCGACGGCCCTTCCTCCCCAGCAAGAAGGCGGCTGCCCCAGGGGATGGTACCGCGCCGTCTCAGGTCCAGATCCCGCTACAACTCACTCCTTGATCTTACAAAGTTGCCTCTGCGCTCTCTTATTTTTCCTAGAACGTTACAGATCGAAATACGACGAATGTAGTCTATTCATTACTTATTATGGAAAGACTATTTTACAGCTGCAGTTTTATGTAAATTCATACTGTACTACAGAATGATTTTTGTATTATTTTTTAAATAGTTCTTTATCCATTCTCCTCTTCTATGCCAGTCACCTTCACCAAAATTATTGCACTTAAGGGTATAAGTGCAGATATTTCTATGGATCACTGAGAACGCTGTATTGAAAAACATTGCATCTATATTTACTTCATTTGCAAACTATTAATTAGAGCTGTTACGAGTAGTATGCTTATAGGGTGGTTAGTACCTCTGTGGCCCAAAGAAGCAATCAATGTTTGTTTACTCCTGGGCAGAGGATCAGGTATTGGAGTGTAGACACATGGACGCAAAACGGGAAATCTATACTGACAGGCGTAAACCACTTCGCGGTCCAGTTACTACCGTGTAGAAAACATTAGGTGGTAAATTATGTGTTGTGTTTCTGGAATGACAGCTAGATACAGAGATAAAACAATGAACACACAGGAGGGGTACATTTTAAGGTACCAATTATCACACTATCTGTAACTACACTCCTAAAACCCTGTATACTTAGTTCTATAATACGAGGGCTATCCACAAAGTACAGTGCGTTTTGGAATTAAAAATAAATAAAGTATTGGAATTTTTGTTATTATATACAGATGAAAGCCACACTTAAATACTACTTTTCTACACAGTTGCCATTTAAATTAAGGCACTTATCGTAGCGATGGACGAGCTTGGAAATTCCTTCGTCGTAAAATTCGGCCGCCTGCGCCTTCAACCACGTGGTTAATCAGTAACCCGGTAGAAATACGATTTTTGTGGATTTCCTGGAAAGAGGCACTACAATAAACCCTCAAAGGTATTGCCAAACTCTGCACAACCTCAGAAGAGCAATACAAAACAAGCGCAGGGGAAAGTTGGGCTCAAACATCTTGCTGATTCAAGACAACGCCCGGGCCCACACGGCAAATGCCACTCGTGAAGTTCTCGAATCTTTTAAGTGGGAGTTGTTTCCTCATCCGCCGTACAGTCCCGACCTGGCACCGAGCGACTTCCGCTTATTCCCAGCAATGAAGAAGTGGTTGACTATGCAGCGTTTTGATGACGACGCACAGCTTCAAGAAGAGGTAACCACTTGGTTGAAGGCGCAGGCGGCCGAATTTTACGACGAAGGAATTTCCAAGCTCGTCCATCGCTACGATAAGTTCCTTAATTTAAATGGCAACTATGTAGAAAAGTAGTATTGACGTATGGCTTTCATCTGTATATAATTAAAAAAATTTCCAATACTTTATTTATTTTTAATTCCAAAACGTAATGTACTTTGTGGATAGCCCTCGTAATTTCTGTAATGGTATTGTCTCCAATTTGTGCAAAGACGACGTCTGAACAACTTCCAGAAGAGCCATGTAACCCTTGGTGCACTTAGACAATAACGAGTAGTATGCTCATAGTGTGGTTAGTACCTCCATGGCACAGACAAGACATCAATGTTTATTTACTCTTGGGCAGAGGATCAGGTATTGGAGTGTGGACACATGGTATCTGCTACAATGATCTTCTGTTGGTAATGGTAAGTGGTTTACACCAAAGCTTATATAGTACTATGGTACAAGAATAACCCTGCAGTGAACAATTTTTTAGCCTCACATTAGGAACCTATTTCTTGTGCTGTCCTTTAGTTAAGCTCACTTTGGACAAGTCACTTACTTCCTCTTGGATTTGTATCATTCTGCTCTTGGAGCTAATTTAAATTACTTTTAAGTGAGTCATGTTGCAGTCAGATAGAGTAATTAATGAACTGCAGCTAAGCGGGCATTTCAATTAGTAAAATTAGAATTAGGTACGCCAGCCATAGGAATGAAGCTAAAGAACATAGCTGTTGCTTTTATTTCTGCATCCTTCATTCATTAGATCTTTATCGACAACGACCTTCTGCCTGATTTGTTGTGGTTCACCACATCCTCTCTCGTACCAACCTCTTCATCTCAGAATATCACTTGCAGCTAAGGTCCTCAATTACTCGTTGGCTGTATTTGTCTCTGTCTTTCCCTACAGTTTCTGCCCTATACAGCTCCCCCTAGCGCCATAGAAATCATTACTAGATCTCTTAACACATGCCGAATCGTCGTATTTCTTCTAACTGACGTTTTCCAGATATTCCTTTCCTTACCGATCCTCTGGAGAACCTAGTCATTTCGTACCTCATCAGTCGACTTCTTTCTGTAACGGATCATCTCAAGGATTTCGATTATCTTCTGATACTACGCCTTTTCTATTAATAATAATCTGTGGCCCATTTCTTGAATGTTCGCTATTAATTACTTTGAGACACGCTGAACACTGGCCGGCCGAGTTTTACTGGTTGAACTAAGCGCATTTCGCATTCTTTTGGTGATGGATTTTAATGTTAATAAGAACCACCACAGTTGTATTTAGATACCTTTATTACGTCACTTAGGGTAGTTAACGCCACACAGTATATAAATTGGTGCTAACAAACTACTCGAACATTTTTATGCACTACAGAAGCAGGTGCAATGCTGCTGACAAATCACGCTGCAACGAAACAAGTGTAGCCATCTGCAGAAGGGCATACTGGCCAGAACCGGACATGGCAGTAAAATAAAGCTTTTTGAAGGTGTTTGTGGCTGGTTGCGTTCTTCCTCAGCAATCGATAACTAAATAACAGACATGCAGTTCAACAAGATCCATCATGGATAGAATAATAGAGGTTGGTTTATAAACAGGGCAACAGCGAATGTTCAGGTACCCTCGAACAAAGTTTAAATACCTGAAGTGTGTATGTGTGTGTGTGTGGGTGTGTGGGTGTGTGAGAGAGAGAGAGAAAGAGAGGGCCGGCCGTTGTGGCCGAGCGGTTCTAGGCGCGTCAGTCTGGAACCGCGCGACCGCTACGGTCGCAGGTTCGAATCCTGCCTCGGGCATGGATGTGTGTGATGTCCTTAGGTTAATTAGGTTAAAGTAGTTCTAAGTTCTAGGGGACTGATGACCTCAGCAGTTGAGTCCCATAGTGCTCAGAGCCATTTGAACCATTTTTAGAGAGAGAGAGAGAGAGTGAGAGAGAATGAAAGGGGGAAGGGGCCGGGGTAGAAGACGGGGTGAGAGCATGAGTGTCTGTGCGCGCACGTATTAGACTGCAAGTCGATCCAACGCCAAGCCGATGGCGATCCCATCGATCTTCGTTTCGTCGCTTCGGCAGCTGTACGTGTCCAGAAGGGCGTGAAGTGATGTATGACGTCGCTGCCAGCCAGAGATTCATTTGCATGACTTAGGTTCCTGAGTCTTCAGCCCATATCACGTACAATACAGGCCAGCAAAGCAGCGTACATAATCTCAAAAGTCTCAAAAACACCGTGTTGCACAAAAAAATTGGTCTACAATTACTGTATCGAAAATTATTAAATATTTACGACGGTAAACATACGACTAGTCTCCAATTTCCTAAGACGGCAGAAATGGCTACAAATTCCTTCTCCAGTATTGCCTAATTCACGAGCTGAAGCAGAAGTCGGTTGGTGGACTGAGTTCGTATGACTTGAAGCGTCGAGAAATCTATTTCAGAAGGAAAAAAATCAGTAAGACCACCACTGGTATGTAATATTCTTTGCAGGGTAGAAACAAGAAATAACTCCATTAAGACATGGCTAAGACTCTAAAATTCAGGTTATTTAAAAGAGATTCATCCGCTTTCATACACCACTAGCCATTGAAATTGCTACACCACGAAGATGACGTGCTACAGACGCGAAATTTAACCGACAGGAAGAATATGCTGTGATATGCAAATGATTAGCTTAGCCATTGAAATTGCTACACCACAAAGATGACGTGCTACAGACGCGAAATTTAACCGACAGGAAGAAGATGCTGTGATATGCAAATGATTAGCTTTTCAGAGCATTCACACAACGTTGGCGCCGGTGGCGACACCTACAACATGATGACATGAGGAAAGTTTCCAACCGATTTCTCATACACAAACAGCAGTTGACCGGCGTTGCCTGGTGAAACGTTGTTGTGATGCCTCGTGTAAGGAAGAGAAATGCGTACCATCACGTTTCCGACTTTGATAAAGGTCGGATTGTAGCCTATCGCGATTGCGGTTTATCGTATCGCGACATTGCTGCTCGCGCTGGTCGAGATCCAATGACTCTTAGCAGAATATGGAATCGGTGGGTTCAGGAGGGTAATACGGAACGCCGTGCTGGATCCCGACGGCCTCGTACCACTAGCAGTCGAGATGACAGGCATCTTATCCACATGGCTGTAACGGATCGTGCAGCCACGTCTCCATCCCTGAGCCAACAGTTGGGGTCGTTTGCAAGACAATAACCATCTGCACGAACAGTTCGACGACTTTTGCAGCAGCATGGACTATCAGCTCGGAGACCATGGCTGCGGTTACCCTTGACGATGCATCACAGACATGAGCGCCTGCGATGGTGAACTCAACGACGAACCTGAGTGCACGAACGGCAAAACGTCATTTTTTCGGATGAATCCAGGATCTGTTTACAGCATCATCATGGTCGCATCCGTGTTTGGCGATATGGCGGTGAACGCACATTGGAAGCGTGTATTCGTCATCGCCATACTGGCTTATCATCCGGCGTATTGGTATGGGGTGCCATTGGTTACACGTCTCGGTCGCCTCTTGTTCGCACTGACGGCACTTTGAACAGTGGACGTTACATTTCAGATGTGTTACGACCCGTGGCTCTACCGTCCATTCGATCCCTGCGAAACCCTACATTTCAGCAGGATACTGCACGACCGCTTGTTGTAGGTCCTGTACGGGCCTTTCTGGATACAGAAAATGTTCGACTGCTGCCCTGGCCAGCACATTCTGCAGATCTCTCACCAACTGAAAACATCTGGTCATTGGTCGTCACAATACCAGTCACTACTCTCGATGAACTGTGGTATCGTGTTGAAGCTGCATAGGCAGCTGTACCTGTACACGCCATCCAAGCTCTGTTTGACTCAATGACCATGCGTATCAAGGGCGTTATTAAGGCCAGAGGTGGTCGTTCTGGATACTGATTTCTCAGGATCTATGCAGCCAAATTGCGTGAAAATGTAATCACATGTCATTTCTAGTATAATATATTTGTCCAATGAATACCTGTTTATCATCTGTATTTCTTCTTGGTGTAGTAATTTTAATGGCCAGTAGTGTGTTTTTTCCCACAGAGTCAGAAAGAAGGTCGATGGTCTTGTCCATATATGTACGCCGTCGTCCAGTCCAATGGCTACTTTAAACATTGGTCGCGACACAGGCGCAAGCCAGTGAGGGCATTATTATGCTGTGGGTGACATCCACCTGGGCATCCGTTGGACCTATAGTAGTAATCGAAAACACCAACAACGAGCAGCTTTAGTGCGAGGTCGCAAGTTCAATCTTTAGTAAGGCTCATTAGAAAGTGTTGTGTACAATTATGACAGGAAAAACACTAGCATCTATTGATCGCCATGTGCATCGGGAGGCCGGCAGGAAATGAATGTCCGGGAGTGCAGAGATCAACATACTGTGAGATGTATGTAGCATACTTCACTTAATGGACATCGTCGACATTCAAGAAATGTTCAAAACAAACCATTAACTTGCACCATGAACACCGAATGAAAATGGCGCTTCAGAGTGACCACATAGGATCGCACCATCAAGATAGGAGACGAACTCCTTGGCAGTTACTAACTGTACAGGACACACAGATAGGTATCCAATCTTAAATAATGGATATATAATCACATCGGTGTAACGGTATGGTGAGAACTGATGGAATGTGATGGCGTTCAACCGAAAGCGAAACAGTCGGTCGTGGAACTTACAGTGAAACTGGCTATTCTTGAAGGAGTAGCTGCAGACGATGTGTTTCATAGGCGCAGGTTTTTGTCCGGTGATTCCATGTGGTGTAAACAGCAATGCCACATGCTTTTTAAGAGGGATAGTTTGCTCTAAGGGCGTATAATTTTCATACGCAGACCATGAATAAAAGAAAAACAAGTTATTTTGGCAACTATTGGCCAAAAGCAGTGCTCATACCATAGTTTTCTTACACCCATTTTCCCACTCTTACTTACCATAACGCAAGTATTCCCTGTTGCCTTTGCGAGATCATGCACACGAGAAAGAATTGTAGGAGGCAGAGCACCTCCAACTTCTCTCAGCACAATAAATAACTTCTCAGCCAATTTATCATCCAGATTAACAGTCGGCATAGCTATATAGGAATGTGTTAAGCCATTGATGTTAGTTGGTCTTGATACAACTCTCTTCGTGCCTCTAATTTCCAGGGTTCCTTTCATATGCGTTTCCTCTTCAAATCCCGATTTCTCGGAGTTGAACACAAATTCCTTACTGAACGATGGGATAAGTTAGTTTATCTGACGTACAAATTTAGCGCCGATTCCTCAGTTGGCTGTGAATCGTCAAACTGACGCTTTGTTTGAAATTTCGTTATATTATGCCTTGCAATTCTGTTTGAAGGAATGCAACCGTCCACTGGTTCCCTTAAAATCACTGTAATCTATGTAGCGCTCAATTTGATACGTATAGCATAGTAGGTCACACATCCCGTAAATTGTACCGAGCATCCTTGAAACACCCAAACACCAGTTTCTATAAAAAAAAAAAGTGCGCCTTGTCCTCCCTTGAATATCCATAGTTTTTCTTACGCACAGCACCGTCATATTGCTGCGGACTTACGCTGTACCTGTTCATAATTGCTTCTTTACTGTGCTGCGGATTATCTTCCATGTTTATACCCGTTCCTTGGGTAACGATTGTCCAAACTGCGTTTCACTGGAGACGAGATTTGTGGCTCGCTGTCCGACAAGTAGGATGAACTACAGGGCTCGACACCTGTTGCACGATGACTCCCGTCCCCACACTGCCAGTCGCACGACGTCTCCGCTTCAGCGATTTGGATGGGAAACCCTGCAACATACTCCGCACAGCCCGAATCTCCCACCGTGTGACTCTCATATCTTTGGCTGCCTGAAGAAAGGCATGCATGGACGTCGGTTTAAGTCGGATGAGAAAGTGCAAGAATGGCGCTTTTGTGGATCAGTCAGCGGCCGACCACAATCTACAAAACAGCAACTGATCGTCTCGTCGCCCACTGAGATAAAAGTCTTAACGTGTTTGATGATTATTTTTGAATGAAACCATTCCATGATCAGGTTGTGGCGGGTGTTCGGTTCTGATCTGACTGCCTGTCATGCAATATTAACGACCGCCAGAGGCGCTGGCCAACTCATACATATACCAGTTTGTAGGCATATGAAATGGAACGATGGCACAGGCTCACCAGTACGGAATTTAGGACGTAGACTTGACTTCATTGGTGTGATACTGGGAAAATACGATCTGCTCACAATGGAGACCGCTTACAAAACGCTCGTGGGGCCCATCCTAGACCATACATCAAGAGTGTGGCACACATACCATACTGCATTAACAGAGAGTACTGAATCTAGACAAAAAAAAGCAGCATGTATTGTCACAGGTTTTTCTGACGTACGGAACAGCGTCACAGGCAATCTGAAGAACCTCAACTGACACACGCTTAAAGATAAACATCAAATGTCTCGCAAAAAGCCGCGCGGAGTGGCCGAGCGGTTTGAGGCGCCATGTCACGGACTGCGCGGCCCCTCCCGCCCGAGCTTCGAGTCCTCCCCCGGGCATGGGTGTGTGTGTTGTTCTTAGCATAAGTTAGTTTAAGTAGTGTGTAAGACTAGGGACCGATGACGTCAGCAGTTTGGTCCCTTAGGAATTCACACACATCTGAACATCTTTCACGTAAAAGTTTCAAGAACCAGCTCCAGCTGAGCAGTCTAGGGATAAACAACAACCCCCTAATGTCGCTTCCGTAGACTAACACTATCTTGTCGAAAGTAGAGGTGAGAACCATGGCTTTAATAGAATTATAAGGTTTATAATTTGAAAGAGCAACCAGCCACAATCATTTTTTGATAAAGTTTGCGTAGATAAAATCATTACCTGTTTCGTATCTCTTAGTAATCGATCTTCATGTAAGTGTTAAAGACTTCCTTGATTTCCTGCTGCGGTCTTGTTTTATGGTCGTTATTGGCTTTCTGCACTAAGATAAACAAAGTTTTTCGTAATGTTTTATTAGCTGTAAGCCCATTTCCTGTATGTTTCTGCGAAGTACAAATAAGTTTCTCTCGTAAGCTTACCGAATTTTGAACAATAAACTTTTTGTTTGTGTTTGTGCAGAAAACCAACGACGACGAGAAAATGAGACCGCATCGGGAAAGTACGTGTATAACTATTATCTGAAGACTGGTTTGTAACAAATCCGAAACCAGTATGGTTTGATTAGAATAAACTTTTTAAACCAAACTTATGGCTGGTTGCTGTTTCAAGTTATGAACCCTACAATATGAGACTGACTACAGAGTGCACACAGCCGTTTGAACAGTAATGCTTCCTGCACTTCTTACGCGAATGGAATGAAAGAAAGCTCTGATAATTGGTACGGTGGTAAGTTCCTTCTGCCATGCAGTTCAGTGTTTTGCGAGGTATAGATGTAGATATGAGTAAAACCTGAGACCGTCTATTTAGAGATTATTTTATTTGAAGTATAATTAATGCAATGAAACATTTCCTAAAAGCAAATATAGTCGAATATCAATCAGACTGACTGTATACTGTCTGAACAAAAGTATCCAGACACCCCTACCTAATGCGGAATTGGCCACTGGATGCCACTGGAGGCGGACTCACACGGATAATAGGGGTTCAAATGGTTCAAATGGCTCTGAGCACTATGGGACTTAACATCTGTGGTCATCAGTCCCCTAGAACTTAGAACTACTTAAACCTAACTAACCTAAGGACATCACACACATCCACGCCCGAGGCAGGATTCGAACCTGCGACCGCAGCAGTCGCGCAGTTCCGGACTGAGCGCCTAGAACCGCGAGACACCGCGGCCGGCTAATAATAGGGGGAGGAGAGTATTTTATTGTAAGCAGAGAAGCAGCAACAGCAGAATGAGAGAGCTCAGTGACTTCGAACGTGGGCTACTGATTGGATGTCACCTGAGTAATAAATCCACCAGTGACTTTTAAACTCTTTTGGTGATGTGATTGTGAAGTTATAAACAATGTGTGCTTTGGAAGTCACATCTGGAAGCCGAAGAGACCTGGAGAGATTGAATAAGAGTCTCTGACCGTGTTGTGTCCCCAGCGCAGAAGACAGCTCTTCGGTGGTGGGGTCTTCTTCGGCGGAGGCTGCTATGCTGTCAGTTCGAAACTGTGCGATGCCGCTTGCCCAGGTTAGTCTCTATATCTTGCAATGGTCGCCTAGTCGTAGATATTGCTAATTGCTATAATCGCACTATTTCACTCCAATTTACGGAGCTTGTTAGCACTTGATGTTAGGTTGGCACCATTAAAATGCATTGTGGTAATCGCTGCTGCTTGCTGGATCGCTGCTGTGTCTTGATGCTGATGCTGGCTCTAAATCTGGTTGTCTAGGGTAAAAACACGAGGTCCCGTGTTTTTTTATGTGCTTTTGATGATAAAGAACGAGCGAAACCAACAAATATGTAAACATCAAATATTTATTACTCTGGTGGCCATCTTAATTCCACCGTCCACCAAAGACCATGACACAACACAAAGTAGTACTTCCTTTACATGTTCTTTGCATTGTTTATCCACCTCAAACAATAACACAGAAACACACTTTACCAAAGTGACATTCCGACTGCCTCTTCAACCCTTCTTGCTGCTCGTATTTATAACCTTGTCAAAGAACTACTAAAAAGAGATGTAGTTTATAAGTCACATGTACATCTGTTATCATAATTTGTGCAGAAAAGTTATTAATTTGCATCGAGTGACATAATTTAACATGTTATTAAAATGACAGACAGATTTGTTGACTTGATGGAATAATTCTTTGTTACAAAAAGGCCGTTTTTTAGAAGTTTGTCAATTGACTTCTCTAATTTGCATAAATAAGTAAGTAACATGAATTATTAAGAATTACATTGGTTTTCGTCTAAAATAGGATTGATTACGTGAATACTGAGTGAAAACGCTCCTAGTGAACAAATAGGTTTCACTGGGTGATTTTTATTTAAGGAGATCCAAAATACCTAAGTTGGCCACTATTTTTTGTACTTCATATTAATTATTTAAGATAAACTTAGTGTTTTTACATGATGACATTTGCTGTATCAGTGATCAAGTGATATTAACTTTTGTGTGGGTCAGTTATTCAGTATAATTTAATGGGTTGACTGTTTATGGAGACATGTTGTGCAATCATTGTTAACATACACAATAACTTTTCTATAATCATAAATACTCATTAAACTGGTTGAATTTGGAGGGTATCGCATACTTCATTAAAGTAAAGCCTTTAATATGTTCCGTTACAATCTACAGAGAGCAAGATCTGTAGTACTAACAATGATGGTAGGCGACACTTCTCAATAATGTATCCTGTTTGGTTATTATTTAAATGTCCACACATTTTATACTGTCTTTTGCAACACTCTGCGGAGCTTCCTTAATTGTATGGTAACTTTTCCATCCAACTTCCAAAATATCATACACATGTCCGCCTTCCGGTGCGCACTAGACAAAGTGAGTATTACATACTCACAACTAAGTTACGCCCGATATAGAGTACAAAATGTCCGGCTCTGAAGAACACCCGAAACAGAGTGACTATTTGTTATCCGCATCTAACTAACGCACGATATTGAGATATGCGTCCGACCCTTCAGAAAGCCCGAAACAGAGATACGTGTCCGCCTCTGAAGAACGCCCGGAAACTGTGACTAGCGCAGCCGAAGTACTTCTTCTCCCAGGCGCGCCAATGCGACCCGAAAGTGTCTTAAGCACTTCGGTTGCAATGTCGTTACTCTTACGTTTCTCCGAAGCTGTTGTTGTTGTTGTGGTCTTCAGTCCTGAGACTGGTTTGATGCAGCTCTCCATGCTACTCTATCCTGTGCAAGCTTTTTCATCTCCCAGTACCTACTGCAACCTACATCCTTCTGAATCTGCTTAGTGTATTCATCTCTTGGTCTCCCTCTATGATTTTTACCCTCCACGCTGCCCTCCAATACTAAATTGGTGATCCCTTGATGCCTCAGAACATGTCCTACCAACCGATCCCTTCTTCTGGTCAAGTTGTGCCACGAACTTCTCTTCTCCCCAATCCTATTCAATACTTCCTCATTAGTTATGTGATCTACCCATCTAATCTTCAGCATTCTTCTGTAGCACCACATTTCAAAAGCTTCTATTCTCTTCTTGTCCAAACTATTTATCGTCCATGTTTCACTTCCATACATGGCTACACTCCATACGAATACTTTCAGAAACGACTTCCTGACTCTTAAATCTACACTCGAAGTTAACAAATTTTTCTTCTTCAGAAACGCTTTCCTTGCCATTACCAGCCTACATTTTATATCCTCTCTACTTCGACCATCATCAGTTATTTTGCTCCCCAAATAGCAAAACTCCTTTACTACTTTAAGTGCCTCATTTCTTAATCTAATTCCCTCAGCATCACCCGACTTAATTAGACTACATTCCATTATCTTTGTTTTGCTTTTGTTGATGTTCATCTTATATCCTCCTTTCAAGACACTGTCCATTCCATTCAACTGCTCTTCCAAGTCCTTTGCTGTCTCTGACAGAATTACAATGTCATCGGCGAACCTCAAAGTTTTTATTTCTTCTCCATGAATTTTAATACCTACTCCGAATTTTTCTTTTGTTTCCTTTACTGCTTGCTCAATATACAGATTGAACAACATCGGGGAGAGGCTACAACCGTCTTACTCCCTTCCCAACCACTGCTTCCCTTTCATGTCCCTCGACTCTTATAACTGCCATCTGGTTTCTGTACAAATTGTAAATAGCCTTTCGCTCCAAAGCTAGTGAAATTTAATAAAAAAGAACGATAGACTCGTAGGGTAACCATGAGAGATTGTCATACTAAAAACTGGGTTAAATACAATGAAAAGTATATAAATAATTAACAAGAGAAGTTAGGCGTTTGGGCGCCTAGCACCCGAACGTGCCGACCAATCAGAAGCAAGTTCAGTACAACTGACGGACTTACCCACGGTAGTGATATACAGGGTGGCGCACGAAATGTGTTACGAATTGTTTCTTTCGCAATTTACGACGCACATTAGATATCCCGCTGGGATCTCTACAGCAGTACCAGCAGAGCTTGGAAAAACAAATGACTTACGAAATGACGTGTAATTCACGATACTGCCGCTAGGAGACTAGTAAGCAGCAGTGGCTGACAATGGAAGACTGGCAACACAGCAACGATCGGCAATTGTGTTACTTTTTCATGAAACGAAAAGCCTTGTTGTGACTCAGAGGCGTTTTCGACAACAGTTTAACACACGATGGGTCCCTTGCAAGAAGACCATCCACAGGTTGCACGATAAATTTGTACAGG
Organism: Schistocerca americana; assembly: GCF_021461395.2. Taxonomy (NCBI): domain Eukaryota; kingdom Metazoa; phylum Arthropoda; class Insecta; order Orthoptera; family Acrididae; genus Schistocerca; species Schistocerca americana. The sequence goes on along the minus strand of NC_060122.1, from coordinate 785,977,504 downwards.
AAGGAAGAGTATTGGAAGCGAAGCGACCTCGGCCTAAGCCTGTTTGCTCGCCAGAGAATATTGAAGCGGTACGAGTTGCTGTACAGAGAAGTCCTGGGAAATCGTATAGAAAGGCAGCAGTGCAACTGGGAATATCCAGACGCTCTGTTCAAAGCATTCTTAAAAGTGACCTCCATATGTACCCATACAAGATGACCTGTGCACAGAAGCTCACTGAAGAACACAAGCAGCAGAGACTACTGTTTGCTCAGTGGGCGGAGGATAGGGAAGAAACTCTCAACAACGTTTGGTTTTAGACGAGGCGCATTTTCATTTAGACGGTGTGGTTAACAAAAAAATGTAAGTTTCTGGGCCACTGAAAACTCACAAGTGTTTCATGAACGACAACATTATGCTCCGAAGATTACAGCGTCGGCAGCAATTTCCAGTCACGGACTTAATGGACCCTTTTTCTTTGAAGAAACTGTGAACAGCGAGCGTTATTTGAGCATGCTTCACAATAGCTTCATTCCACAGCTTCTTGCTACTGCCTTGCCCTTCAACACGCAGTGGTTCATGCAAGATGGAGCAAGGCCACATACTGCAAACACTGTGTTGGTGTTTTTACACGAGCATTTCGACATGCGGATCATTTCACTCAGGTTTCCAGGTCGCTTCAATGACGGACAAAATTGGCCCCCCAATAATCCAGACTTCAATCCATGTGACTGTTTTCTTTGGGGGTACCTAAAGGAAAAAATTTTCCCGAAACGTCCACGTGATTTAATGGAGCTCAGAAGACTTATTCTTCAAGCTTGCAGTGAAATTACGGAAGACATGTGCCGTAGGGTAATCACTAACTTTAGTGTTCGTTTGAAGGAAGTTAGGAAACGAAATGGTGGACATATTGAGCATGTGCTGAGTTAGAACAAATCTCCATGGACGGCTCTTCATTGTAGTATATGTTCCTTTCAGATTGTATTGACAATAAAGTTTATATTCAAAAACAAAATGGTAGCAAATTTCGTGCGCCACCCTATAGTGTACCATCTGTCGCTTGTACTTCACTCCATTTCTGTACCATATGCTACTTCACGTGTATCAAGCTGCATCAAGGAGAGCTTCTAGCAAAATACAATGCTGGCGGCCACAGCCAGGAATATCACGAAGCGGAAACGCGAAGGGGCAAACACAGGGCAGGCAGACCTCATGCACTGGCCGACAGGGACTATCAGGCTTCGCGGAGGATGGTTGTAAGAAATAGCATGAAATCAGCGGAAGGTATCACTCGCGATTTTCAAAGTGTTACGAGCAGTCCAGCTGGCACAACCACCGTGCGTAGGGAGTTAAAAGGAATAGGGTACAATGGACGAGCAACTCCTCGTAAGCCACACATTTCTGTTGTGAATGCTGAGCCACACTTCAGACTGCGTAAAAAGGGGTGCCACTGGACAATGTATGCCTGGAAATGACGATGATGATGTTTGGTTTGTGGGGTGCTCAACTGCGCCGTTATCAGCACCCGTAGAAATTCCCAACCTTAGCTCAGTCCAATCTCGCCACTTTCATGAATGATGATGAAATGGTGAGGACAACACAAACACCCAGTCATCTAGAGGTAGGTGAAAATCCCTGACCCCGCCGGGAATCGAAACCGGGGACCCAGTGCTCGTGAAGCGAGAACGTGACCGCGAGACCACTAGCTGTGGACTCTGGAAAAGAGTGATTTGGAGTGATGACTCACGCTATACCGTGTGGGAAGCCCACGGAAGGGTTCTCGATTGACGAACGTCTAAAACACGTCACCTGCCACCATGTGTACTGTCAACAGTTAAGTACGGAGGAGGTGATGGGGGTGTTTCTACGTGCTTAGTGTGTGTTCCCGTAACTGCGTTTAAGAAAACACTACGTGCAGAAGGGTATGAACATATCTTACGCCATTATATACTGCCTACAGTAGAGGTACAGTTCGGAGCTAATGATTGTTTGTATCAGCACGACGTTGGTCTTTGCCATAAAGTAGCATCCATGAGAGTGCCCCAGGGAAGTGTGGTAGGTCCGCTGTTGTTTTCTGTCTACATAAATGATCTTTTGGAAAGGGTGGATAGTAATGTGCGGCTGTTTGCTGATGATGCTGTGGTGTACGGGAAGGTGTCGTCGTTGAGTGACTGTAGGAGGATACAAGATGACTTGGACAGGATTTGTGATTGGTGTAAAGAATGGCAGCTAACTCTAAATATAGATAAATGTAAATTAATGCAGATGCATAGGAAAAAGAATCCCGTAGTGTTTGAACACTCCATTAGTAGTGTAGTGTAGCGCATGACACAGTCACGTCGATTAAATATTTGGGCCTAACATTGCAGAGCGATATGAAGTGGGACAAGCATGTAATGGCAGTTGTGGGGAAGGCGGATAGTCGTCTTCGGTTCATTGGTAGAATTTTGGGAACATGTGGTTCATCTGCAAAGGAGACCGCTTATAAAACACTAATACGACCTATTCTTGAGTACTGCTCTAGCGTGTGGGGTCCCTATCAGATCAGATTGAGGGAGGACATAGAAGCAATTCAGAGGCGGGCTGCTAGATTTGTTACTGGCAGGTTTTATCATCACGCGAGAGTTACGGAAATGCTTCAGGAACTCGGATGGTAGTCTCTGGAGGAAAGGAGGCGTTCTTTTCGTGAGTCGCTGCTGAGGAAATTTAGAGAACCAGCATTTGAGGCTGACTGCAGTACAATTTTACTGCCGCTAACTTATATTTCGCGGAAAGACCACAAAAATAAGATAAGAGAGATTAGGGCTCGTACAGAGGCATATAGGCAGTCATTTTTTCCTCGTTCTGTTTGGGAGTGGAACAGGGAGAGAAGATGCTAGTTGTGGTACAAGGTACCCTCTGCCACGCACTGTATGGTGGATTGCGGAGTATGTACGTAGATGTAGATGTAGATGTTGACAATAACGTATTTCAATAGACTGATTTGCACAAGAATCCCGACCAGAACCTAATGGAACACCTTTGGTGTAAACTGGAACGTCGGCTGCGTTCCACACGCCAGCATCCAAAATTACTATCTTCTCTGGTTTCAGCTCTTGTGGAAGAATGCGCTCCTCCACAGACATTCAGACACCGCGCTGAAGGAGTCCCCAGCAGAGTTCGAGCCGTCATAATGGTGGACGCATCCGATGTTAGTGTCCAGTAATATGTGTCTCCGGATACTTTTGATCGGATAGTGTTACGTGCTAATACACAGTTACCATGATATCATTAACACTGCCGGCCGAGGTGGCCGAGCGGTTCGGGGCGCTTCAGTCCGGAACCGCGCGACTGCTACGGTCGCAGGTTCGAATCCTGCCTCGGGCATGGATGTGTGTGATGTCCCTAGGTTAGTTAGGTTTAAGTAGTTCTAAGTTCTAGGGGACTGATGACCTCAGATGTTAAGTCCCATAGTGCTCAGCGCCATTTGAGCCATTTTTGTGAATCCTCAAGTGAACTGTGGTATAAGTGTGTTTTCTGTGGTGTAAAGTGGTCTCTCTGAGCAGTGTTGTGCTTCGTGGCTGTTGCAGGCGTGATCTTCTGCACGGACACGATGGCGTGCATGAACCTGCCCGGCTACACGTGCAAGGGCGGCCGCTGCGTGTGCGAGCCGCAGCGAGACACGGGCCTCTTCTCCTGCTTCGGCGGTAAGCTGCCTCTCCTGCCCTGCTCTAGCCTGTCACCTAACGACGCCATTACCGGCCTCTTCGTTAACACGCTAGCTCAGTCCGCCCGCTGCTCCTCATTACTCGAAGCTTGCCTGCCGCAGCACTCTGCACGTAGTCACCTGCCGTGTGTGCCTTAGAACTGTGCGGCTCACAACGTTTCTTTCCTACTGGCCACAACTGATATGAAGACTGTTCCAAATGTGTCGCTACGTCGCAGCGATGTAGCTGGATGCAGCTATTTGTACGTGACACAGACATTTCGTCTCATCCCAAAAGCACATTAAGGGATCAACACCGTGCATCAGGTCGAAAAAAATCGATTTTCGGTTTTCATCATATTTCGATAGATTAAGGTTTTATTTAAGTTCTATGAGAAGAATTTTGCTGAAAAAAATTTTTTTTCGAGCATTTAAAGAACATTTTTCTACCACGTGTGTTTATGTGCCACACCCACTTTTCTGTCACCCACTTTTCTGCATATATTTGAGATCTTTATATCCCCTACATTGCACGTTAGGGATTTTTTTTTTACTCCCGAGTGTGTTGGCTATCCTTGGAATGCAAAGGTCGGTATTCTTTTGTTTCTGCTGTTTGTAAACAACACACTTTCAAACGCGCGGTTAGTTTTGTTCAAGCGTGATTGCGAGTAGTTGTTATACTTAACGCTTGCAGTGCTTGTTTACGTGTATTTTGTTGTGTTTATTGAAGGCATTTTCAAGAAACGACAATTTAGAGAAAACAAGTTTAGAAAGCTTTCTGTACAAGAGGTTATGTCGCCTGGCAACAATGTTTCTAATTGTAATTCTTCAACAAGTGCATCATCAAAGAAGCTCCCACAATTTCAAGAGAGTTACAACGAATTTACTGTAAGTAACAAGAGGTGCAGTAACATTATTACAAATTTGAGAATATTATCAGATGTAATTTCTAAATTTGTACAACGTAGACAGTGTGGTGAGTCACAGAGTGTGAAAATTTGTGAGAGTGCCAGTGGGAGAAAAGGTCTAGCAATTGCTTAGGATTTCATTTGCACTAAATGCTCAGCTGTGATATCATTTATGAGTACTTCAAAACCAGATAGATGCAAGTGGTCCTTATGAAATCAATACTAGATTAGTTTATGCCTTACGGTCCATTGGCAACAGCATGGCTGCAGGGAGAATAAATTTGAAAAACTGACTGCAATATTAGGGAAAGCTGTATGTGAGGTCAGTGAGGAAAGCATGAAACTGTCTGCTAGGGAAGCAGTGGAAGAAAATGATTGATGTTCGGAGATTGCAGTTGCACTTGACAGAAGTTGGCAGAAAAGGAGACATACTTCTCTGAATGTGGTAGTAACTGCTATGAGTGTACACATCGGTAAAGTTTTAGATGTGGAGATAATGTCTAAATACTGTAAACTCAATGAACATAAAGAACACAAATGTGTGGCTAATTTTAGAGGAACAAGCGGTGGTATGGAAGTTCATGGAGTACAACAATTATTTCATCGCTCCGTAGACACAAGAGGCGTACGGTACACCAAATATTTGGGCGATGGTGACATTAAGGCATACAACAATGTGGTGAACTCTACGCCATATGGAGATGTCATTATTAGCAAAATAGAATGTGTATGTCATGTTCAGAAACGTTTGGGAAGAAGGCTGAGAAAACTAACTGTTGATATGAGAGGAAAAAAAAATTACAAGATGGAAAATTGTTGACCGGACAGGGTCTAAAACTCAAACAGAAAACATGCAGGTATACTATGGACAGGCAATTAGGAGAAATAAAGAAAATCTGGAGGCAAGGAAGAGAGATGTTTGGGCCATATTCTTCCATTAGTCCTCTACTGATGATAAGCCATGTCATGGATTGTGTCCTTCAGGAGAAAATTCGTGGTGCAAATACAATAGAGCTCAAGCAACTGGAGAATCTTATTCTCACCAGCATTCTCTTCCTGCTGCTGTTATTACAGCAATTGAACCTATTTGCTGAGACTTGGCTCATCTTGACCTTCTAAGGAAACGTCTGCGTGAGCAGACACAGAACCCAAATGAATGTTTCGACAGCATAATTCGGAACAGCCTTCCTAAAACTGTTATTGTAGGTATGCATACAATGAAACTAGGAGTTCACGATGCTGTTATTACATTCAATTGTGGTAATATTGGAAAGTGCTGGGTACTGAAAAAGCTGGGAATTAATCCTGGTGAAAATACGATCACTGGGCTGCAACATTGCGATATAATGAGGATAGCAGGTGCTGACAGGTCTACATCTAATGTGGCCAAGAAAGCAAGACAAACATCCAGGAAGGTAAAAAAGAAGCTGGACGACCTCCTAGAGGCCAAAGAAGGGCCATCATATGCAGCAGGACAGTTTTAATCAACTGTAAATAACAAATTTCAAAATTTTTACTTTAAAGTCAATTTCCCGCAAACTAAAATTTTCACTACATTTGCCCCATTATATCAGAAACTATCATAGATAAATGAATGAAATTTTCAGAGATTCTGAATAACATAAAAAGCCACCTCTGGTACTACATTCATTAATATTCCCCCATTAGGAAGTTCACAAAAAATATTTTCTGCAAGAAAAAACTTAATATTTTTTGTTAATAAATTTAAAAAGTATTCCTTAAAAACTATAAAATGGATAAAGTAGATTTTAATACAGTTGACTCTATTAGAAACATGTAACATACAGTAAAAATATTAAGGCCCTGCATCAAATAGTTTTTTTCAGAAGTGGGTCAAATACTTGCCCAAATTAACATGGGTTAGATAGGCAGGGTGTGGTCTCCTTAATACCAATTTTTTCTGTTCGGCACAAACGTATATTTATTTAATATTTTCTACAAGGTAGTCGTTGTCAGCTGCAGGACATTTTAGGAATTAGATTGTATGTTCAACAGCTACACTTTTTTTATTTATTATCAGCACCCTGTTTCGGCTGCATTCGATCGTCTTCTATCTGCATTACAAGCGAACTAACATTACGGAAAGTGGATACGCGTATACTAATATAAAAGCGCAAGAATACAAAGCTGTAGTAACACTTACATAAAACATGATCAGGTGAGCTTGATACAAAACTCAGCCTTACAATAAGACCACTATGTCGTACACAAAAGATGCCGAAAGTCAAGTAGAGTGGAAAGTTTTGTATACCATCTTATCGTACGAATAGTTTCAGATTTATATCTGTATTTCAGCACTGTACTGTTTAGCAAAAGAAATTAATATAAGAGAGGCAGAAGCCCCCCCCCCCCCCCCCCCATGAACCATGGACCTTGCCGTTGGTGGGGAGGCTTGCGTGCCTCAACGATACAGATAGCCGTAGCGTAGGTGCAACCACAACGGAGGGGTATCTGTTGAGAGGCCAGACAAACGTGTGGTCCCTGAAGAGGGACAGCAGCCTTTTCAGTAGTTGCAGGGGCAACAGTCTGAGTGATTGACTGATCTGGCCTTGTAACACTAACAAAAATGCCATTGCTGTTCTGGTACTGCGAGTGGCTGAAAGCAAGGGGAAACTACAGCCGTAACTTTTCCCGAGGGCATGCAGCTTTACTGTATGATTAAACGATGATGGCGTCCTCTTGGGTAAAATATTCTGGAGGTAAAATAGTCCCCCATTCGGATATCCGGGCGGGGACTACTCAAGAGGACGTCGTTATCAGGAGAAAGAATACTGGCGTTCTACTGATCGGAGCGTGGAATGTCAGATCCCTTAATCGGGCAGGTAGGTTAGAAAATTTAAAAATGGAAATGGATAGGTTAAAGTTAGATATAGTGGGAATTAGTGAAGTTCGGTGGCAGGAGGAACAAGACTTTTGGTCAGGTGAATACAGGGTTATAAATACAAAATGAAATAGGGGTAATGCAGGAGTAGGTTCAATAATGAATAAAAAAAATAGGAGTGCGGGTAAGCTACTACAAACAGCATAATGAACGCATTATTGTGGCCAAGATAGACACGAAGCCCATGTGTACTACAGTAGTACAAGTTTATATGTCAACTAGCTCTGCAGATGACGAAGAAATTGATGAAATGTATGAGGAAATAAAAGAAATTATTCAGGATGTGAAGGGAGACGAAAATTTAATAATCATGGGTGACTGGAATTCGAGAGTAGGAAAAGGGATAGAAGGAAACATAGTATGTGAATATGGATTGGGGCTAACAAATTCAAGAGGAAGCCGCCTGGTAGAATTTTGCGCAGAGCATAACTTAATCATAGATAACACTTGGTTCAAGAATCATGAAAGAAGGTTGTATACATGGAAGAACCCTGGAGGTACTAAAAGGTATCAGATAGTTTATATAATGGTAGGACACAGATTTAGGAATCAGGTTTTAAATTGTAAGACATTTCCAGGGGCAGATGTGGACTCTGACCACAATCTATTGGCTATGAACTGTAGATTAAAACTGAAGAAACTGCAGAAAGGTGGGAATTTAAGGAGATGAGACCTGGATAAACTGAAAGAACCAGCGGTTGTAGAGAGTTTCAGGGAGAGCATAAGGGAACACTTGACGGGAATGGGGGAAAGAAATACAGTAGAAGAAGAATGGGAAGCTTTGAGGGATGAAATAGTGAAGGCAGCAGAGGATCAAATAGGTACAAAGACGAGGGTTAGTAGAAACCATTGGGTAACAGAAGACATATTGAATATAACTGATGAAAGGAGAAAATATAAAAACGCAGTAAATGAAGCAGGCAAAAAGCAATATAAACGCCTCAAAAATGAAAGCGACAGGAAATGCAATATGGCTAAGCAGGGATGCCTAGAGGACAAATATAAGGATGTAGAGGCTTATCTCACTAGGGGTAAGATAGATACTGCCTACAGGAAAATTAAAGAGACCTTTGGAGAAAGGAGAACCACTTGCATGAATATCAAGTTCTTTGATGGAAACCCAGTTCTAAGCAAAGAAGGGAAAGCATAAAGGTGGAAGGAGTATATAGAGGGTCTATACAATGGCAATGTTCTTGAGGACAATATTATGGAAATGGAAGAGGATGTAGATGAAGATGAAATGGCAGATATGATACTGCGTGAAGAGTTTGACAGAGCACTGAAAGACCTGAGTCGAAACAAGGCCCCCGGAGTAGACAACATTCCATTAGAACTACTGACAGCCTTGGGAGAGCCAGTCCTGACAAAACTCTACCATCTGGTGAGCAAGATGTATGAGATAGGTGAAATACCCTCAGACTTCAACAAGAATATTATAATTCCAATCCCAAAGAAAGCAGGTGTTGACAGATGTGAAAATTACCGAACTATCAGTTTAAGGAAAATTATCGAACTATCAGTTTAATAAGTCACAGCTGCAAATTACTAACGCGAATTCTTTACAAACGAATGGAAAAACTGATAGAAGAAAAGTTTGGATTCCATAGATATGTTGGAACACGTGAGGCAATACTGACCCTACGACTTATCTTAGAAGAAAGATTAAGGAAAGACAAACCTACGTTTCTAGCATTTGTAGACTTAGAGAAAGCTTTTGACAATCTTTCAAATTCTGAAGGTGGCAGGGATAAACAACAGGGAGCGAAAGGCTATTTACAATTTGTACAGAAAGCAGATGGCAGTTATAAGAGTTTAGGGACATGAAAGGGAAGCAGTGGTTGGGAAGGGAGTGAGACAGGGTTGTAGTCTATCCCCGATGTTATTCAATCTGTATCTTGAGCAAGCAATAAAGGAAACAAAAGAAGAGTTCGGAGTGGGTATTAATATCCATGGGGAAGAAATAAAAACTTTGAGGTTCACCGATGACATTGTAACTCTGTCAGAGACACCAAAGGTCTTGGAAGAGCAGCTGAACGGAATGGACAGTGTCTTGAAAGGAGGATATAAGATGAACATCAACAAAAGCAAAACGAGGATAATGGAATGTAGTCAAATTAAGTCGGGTGATGCTGAGGGAATTAGATTAGGAAATGAGACACTTAAAGTAGTAAAGGAGTTTTGCTATTTGGGGAGCAAAATAACTAATGATGGTCGAAGTAGAGTGGATATAAAATATAGACTGGCAATGGGAAGGAAAGCGTTTCTGAAGAAGAAAAATTTGTTAACATCGAGTATAGATTTAAGTCACAGGAAGTCGTTTCTGAAAGTATTTGTATGGTGTGTAGCCATGTGTTGAAGTGAAACATGGACGATAAATAGTTTGGACAAGAAGAGAATAGAAGCTTTCGAAATGTGGTGCTACAGGAGAATGCTGAAGATTAGATGGGTAGATCACATAACTAATGAGGAGGTATTGAATAGAATTGGAGAGAAGAGAAATTTGTGGCACAACTTGGTTAGAAGAAGGGATCGGTTGGTAGGGCATATTCTGAGGCATCAAGGGATCACCAATTTAGTACTGGAGGGCAGCGTGGAAGGTAAAAATCGTAGAGGGAGAGCAAGAGATGAGTACACTAAGCAGATTCAGAAGGATGTAGGCTGCAGTAGGTACTGGGAGATGAAGAAGCTTGCACAGGAAAGAGTAGCATGGAGAGCTGCATCAAACCAGTCTCAGGACTGAAGACCACAACAACAACAACAAGGCAGAAGAGAAATTGAAACAAACAGAGAAAGATAGAAGAAGAGTAAGTACTTGTTAAGAGAGAAAGGACGAGTAAAAAAGGCTCTGTAGTAATAACCTTTGATCTTCCAGATGTATGCTCAACCGTAATCCAGAAGTCACATACTACTACAGAAGTGTAGTGTACCTCATTGCTACACAACACTATTTATTCTTCGTAGTTTTTTAATACACTGCATAACATTACGCTACACCACACTACACTTGTTGTCAGAAACAAAACTTGTGTTTGTCTTCTTTTCTTGAATGATAGCTTCTGGCGCGAAAAGTCATGATTAAAGATTCACAGGGGGTATGCCGTCAATCCACCCTAGGCGTAGAGATTGGAAGACGGCTGTGAGGATATCAGGGACTGCTCTCTGGCCCCCGCTGAGGTTCACCTCTTCACGTCTTCCGGAGATGTATGGCTTCTTCTAGTCTGTCTTTTGCTCAGATAGACCTGCAATCCATACGCTGATATTTTGGCCTGCAGGAAGTTCAGCTTACGCCGCAGTTCATTCCTTGTTATCGGTGTATTACTGAAGATACTTCTGTCCTAATCTGCGACATCTTGTCTAATAGCACAGTATCTCAGACGATGTGGTCCGGAGTGCCGATTTCTCCACATTCACGGGTGTCTCTGGTTCATTTGTCCATATACAACCTGTTTACTAAAAATTTGCCACGTCCCAACGGTTACTATTGCTACCATGGTCGGCGAGAAGTGCGACGTTCTAGGTAGCCCTTTTACTTTAGGAAGGAACGAGTGGGTTCTCCTCCCTTTTTCTGCACTGTCCCAAATTTCGTCTCCATCAATGCATGTCTTTATTTCCTCCTTCGATGTAGCTCTTATGCCCAATATTCCCATCCGTATTAACATGTTGGCCCTTTTCTTTTTGAGCCAGTACGTTGCACCTCTCTGTTCCTTACGGCTATGTCCAGCGGGAGGAGGCCCTAAGTATCACCATTAGAGCCCCAGTCGGTGTTAGTCTTCAATGTACTCGCCGAATAGCCTGTGCTTTCTTTACCTTTCTACTCCAATATCCCATACACACAAAAGCGATTAAGATAGTGTTGTGGCACGTTCTTATTGCAACTGAAATCTTCTTTGATCATTTGATGTTGCTTAGTGAATTATTTTAGTGCCTATCTGGCAAACGATTTCCGCATATGCATGAAAGTTCTGATTTTTGTTGATGCTTATACCAACTTATCAATATACTTCTTTTCTCCTCATTAGGCCGTTTATTATGACAGAGGGGTTTTCTGCTCTTAATAATGTTCCTTCGAATAACATATAAATGCCAGAATGAGATTTTCACTCTGCAGCGGAGTGCGCGCTGATATGAAACTTCCTGACAGATTAAAACTGTGTGCCCGACCGAGACTTGGTCGGGCACACAGTTTTAATCTGCCAGAAAATTTCAGCATATAAATGGTTTTGTGAGCTGTTGTCGTTAATTTTGTTCATGCATACTAGTCCCTTAGTTATCTGAGAACTTGTCTACAGTTTTCTTCTGATTTTGCCTTGGTGTTGAGATATACTATAACTATTAGCAGGTCATCTGCTTAGGGGATACAGTCTCCAGTTCTTGTCATATCGTGAAGCGTATTCAGTAGTCGTTCTCTCCTTGCCTGTTGCCAATTGGTACGTTCCAGTGTTCTTCCGACTGATAACAGTTGTTTGCACATTTGCTGAATCGTCCTTGTTGCTGGACACCGCCTGTCAGCATGCCTTTGCACGGACGTTTCAACTATTCTCTTCACATTTCTTCTGCATCCTTCGTTGATAAGTAGAATAAATAATTCCCTTGTATTGAGAGGGACAGTTTCTGCTCAGTTTGTCTTGGTAACATAGATATTTAAAGTGAAAGCTTGATCTCTCTTGTTCAGAAATAAAGTTTTGCAAAGTTTGATCAGGATAGATCTTTAGTCGCGATACGACAATTATGTTTGTAAGCGTAGTAGAGGAGCTGCGACTTCGCTTTGATCTTGCACAGAACTTTTAGCAGATACGAATCAATATTAGCAGTGAACGGTGAGTCACACCCACACAGTGTCGCTTAGTTATCAGGCAACATTAGCTGCATTTCTACTGTCAAATACTGTAGATTGAAGACATGCGTGGAAAAACGGGCTAACCCTCAAATGCGAAAACTTTAAAATAAGTGTTGCCATCTGTTCCTGGGTAGGGGAAATATCAAATTTGACATTGGTCTCACCCATAAATATCGCTAATGGGTGAGACCACTGTCGATTTTGATAGTTCCCGTACCCAGTAACAGATAGCAACACTTATTTCTAAGCTTTTGCATTTGAAGGTTAGCCCGTTTTTCGGCGCATGTCTTCGTTACACAGTTTAGCCGGACATATCATGATAGTTGTGACGTCATGCGTCACGGTTTGGCTACACGATGTTGTTATTGTTGTTGTGGTCTTCAGTCCTGAGACTGGTTTGATGCAGCTCTCCATGCTACTCCATCCTGTGCAAGCTTCTTCATCTCCCAGTACCTACTGCAGCCTACATCCTTCTGAATCTGGTTAGCGTGTTCATCTCTTGGTCTCCCTCTAAGATTTTTACCCTCCACGCTGGCCCCCAATACTAAATTGGTGATCCCTCGATGCCTCAGAAAATGTCCTACGAACCGATCCCTTCTTCTAGTCAAGTTGTGCCACAAACTCCTCTTTTCCCCAATTCTATTCAATACCTCCTCATTAGTTATGTGATCTACCCATCTAATCTTCAGCATTTTTCTGTAGCGCCACATTTCGAAAGCTTCTATTCTCTTCTTGTCTAAACTACTTATCGTCCACGTTTCACTTCCATACATGGCTACACTCCATACAAATACTTTCAGAAACGACTTCCTGACATTTAAATCTATACTCGATGTTAACAAATTTTTCTTCTTCAGATACGCTTTCCTTGCCATTTCCATTCTGCATTTTATATTCTCTCTACTTCGACCATCATTAGTTATTTTGCTACCCAAATAGCAAAACTCCTTTACTACTTTAAGTGTCTCATTTCCTAATCTAATTCCCTCAGCATCACGCGAATTAATTTGACTACATTCCATTATCCTCGTTTTGCTTTTGTTGATGTTCATCTTATATCCTCCTTTCAAGACACTGTCCATTCCCTTCAACTGCTCTTCCAAGACCTTTGCTGTCTCTGACAGAGTTACAATGTCATCGGTGAACCACAAAGTTTTTATTTCTTCCCCATGGATTTTAATACCTACTCCGAACTTTTCTTTTGTTTCCTTTATTGCTTGCTCAAGATACGGATTGAATAACATCAGGGATAGACTACAACCCTGTCTCACTCCCTTCCCAATTGCTGCTTCCCTTTCATACCCCTCGACTCTTATAACTGCCATCTGGTTTCTGTACAATATTTTAGTTTCTAGCTCTCTGGCTGCCAAAAGCAGAATACTAAGAACTAATCAAAGGCCTAATTCCGCCAATATACAATAGGGTAATTACGTCTTTCTATAAAGGTAATCATTAATCGTAAGAAAAGGAATCAAGACCTTTGGATTTTCTGCTGTGAAATGAAACAGGTGTTATTTAAAAGCAATGAAACATCCAAGCGCGGCAGTTGTCTTTGTTCCAGACAGACAGCCTGCGGTATTATTTTGTGTCCTGGGAGTCAGCCTGCCCTTTAACGCTGTGGTATCAAGGCAAGCGAGAAAGGCAGGGAATGTAATACAACGCTTGTCGACAGCTTATTTCTTCGTAATGAAATTTTCACTCCACTGAAGCAAGTTTATCCTTATTTGCAATCTGCATTTCTTTCATTTCGTCTGCATTATAAAACTACAGTAACAAAGTCAAGTTCGACGCAAATAATAAAGCAAATCGCAAGCACCACTCCGTGGCGCGTGTTTCTTCGGCAAATACGATATAACTGTGGTGTGCGTACGGTAAGACCTTCACTACAAACACCATCAGATTATTTGACTTGTCGCTCTAACGAAGTAGGCGAGTGTCAGCAATATGTCACGTGGTCTTATCGTGGCGTGTTTATCTTCTGCCGTTAGGTCAGACCATAGAAATGCCACTTGCACGCTTAGAGTAGCAGATTGATGGTACCCTACTTTAAACAGAACTTGATTAATTTTCACACACATTTATTAAAATAATAACTAGCATAAAAATTACTTAACTTTGAAACTTCCCCTTAGAAAAATTAATGAATTACTGTGCTGGTAAATCCCTTACGTTATTTGATTTTCAAACAGCTGAGCAGAACTGAACGTACTCAGACATTTCGCTCTTTTCTTCTTCTGATCAACACTAAACTGACACACAATATTTTTAGCGCAACGCAATCTGACTTTCAAAAATCCCTACAAAAGAATGGCCCTGACTAACAATAATCTATACTTTTCATCAATCACTTACCTCACAAAAATCTCCGTTACTCGAACTACTGCCAGCTAACTAAAAGGTTCTAACTACTGAAGTCACCATCTACTGATAGGCATAGTTAGCAAATGAAAGATTTTGATAAAGAACAAACAATGTATTTACCTTAATAGTGTTCAAAAGTCATAATATATATAGCAGTTCATGGCATCCAGTCTTACAAATTTACTGTCTCTGATGGACACACATCCAGATCATCCGCTCTCAAAACTCCGCCATTTCTCTCCCCACATCCACCACTGCTGGCGGCTCACCTCCAACTGCGCAACGCTACGCGCTGGTAACAGCCAACTGCCCACTACAATAGAGAATATTTTAACGATGCCGACCAGCCACAGACTGCACACAGCACATCCAGTGATTTTCATACAGAGCGCTACGTGGCGTTACCAACATAAAAACCTAAACAGCCTACTTACAACTTGGTTCTGGATGCTATTTACAATTGACAATCTGAAGTTCCTTTGGTATTGGTACATTAACCTTATTCTCACATATATCTCTGATACTTGACACAAGTCTATACACTTATCTTCATGGCTATGTACAGGAATATGGTAATCTTATTAGGCGCAGACTGAAACTTGAATATAGACTGGTACAGACAAATGTAGAACTCGTACAGACTGTTGCATACAAGCGCAGACTCACTAATCGGAGGTCTGTACACTCGTTATAATACCTCGCGCATTCATGTATCACTGCGCGAGTGTGATCCGCAAGGAGAAAAGGTTCTACGTTAGCAGCAATCTCATTGGCTACGTTACATATTAATACGTGGATCGGCGGAAGCAGAATTTGGTCCGTCTCTATGACAGCGCCATCTCGTAGTGCGGAGACGGACGAGCGCTGCGCCTGCGCTGTTGTGTTTAGCGGGGCGCGCTCTAGTGGGAAAATTGTGTACGCGCTGACTACGCGGAACTATGTACACAACAATAACTTTGACGTTACCTAGCACTAAAATGATACGAAGGTGTAGACAGGGCTAAGGGTCAACAGTCTCTTCAGCAACCGATGAAGAAGTTCGTCATGGGTTTCGTTTTGGTAGAAAGGAAGATAGAAATAACGCCCCGTCGGCGAGGAGGTCATTAGAGACAAACCACAATTTCGGGTTGTCCAGAGACGGAGCAGAAGATCAAATGGCTCAAATGGCTCTGAGCACTATGCGACTTAACTTCTGAGGTCATCAGTCGCCTAGAACTTAGAACTAATTAAACCTAACTAACCTGAGGACATCACACACATCCATGCCCGAGGCAGGATTCGAACCTGCGACCGCAGCGGTCACGCGGTTCCAGACTGAAGCGCCTTTAACCGCACGGCCGCACCGGCCGGCGCAGAAGATCAGATGTGTCCTTGATTCGTGTTAAGTGATTTAGGAAAATCATTGCATTCGTGTTAAGTGATTTAGGAGAATCATGGAAGACGACAATATAAATACGTTCTGGTGCACTGTCAAGCCTTGAGGTTAGATGAACCAGAAAAAGAAATCATCTGATGACAACAGTTGAGAGCTTGGGCCATTCACAGTGCTGGCCATTAAAAATGCTGCAGTGTGAATGCGGCAAGCTACAAGCACACAACTGACGCTAAGTGTAATACGCGCTTCGATACACATTCTGTGTGTAACGAAAGATCACGAAACTGATTTCTCATTCACATATCCGCATTTGAATTTTTTTGTTTGTGAGAAGATCGTGTTATGCTCATGTAAGAGGAGCAAGCAGGTGTGTCGGATTATATCCATAAAATGTGAATCTAAATCATTGTTAACTAATTTCCGGAGACATAAAGATTTTCGCGGATTTTGCGACTGCAAGAATCGAGAAAAATACACTCGTAGGTATCATATTCAGGGTGATTAGCACCCATAATACTTGAAAATAGCAGTACATTCCTGGAACGCGTTGTTATGCGCGAAAAGACGTAACTGATGCAGTATTTTTTGTTGTTTGAATCAGTATTAACGCAGTTGCAGAATTTCAATAGCGTGCCTAACTTACATTAATAAAATCAAACTATCACCAAGTCTTGTTCTTTATGCGCTGCACCAAGTCTGGCACAGGAAGAAAGCGGCTGGTTTGGTTGCCCAAGATTCTCCGTCATGGAATGCTTCTTTATGTCTCCGGGTTGGTGGGTATGTCGGTGGGTGGATGTAGAGCCACAAATTTGAACTACTTCACGAGGATCAAATCATGAAAAGTTGAACAGGAACACAATCCGAAAGATCTGTACGTTCACCTATAAATATCATGCACTACGTAGGGGAAAAAACCATTTTTTGGTTAAGTAGTGGAAGATGGTGATACAAAAACATGCCAGATTCTCAGTAAGATTCTGTAATCTAGAAAAAGGGTGCTTCCGCCTTATCGAAGAGGTTCACAGCTCGTTCATGTCTGACAGAAATGATGGTGATATAGCCTGCGTTTTTCAGATCGTTTTGTTGCTGGAAGTACAGGGGTGAGTCAAATGAAAACCTTAAATATTTTTTTTAAATATTATTTATTGTGCAGAAGTGGTACAAAGCTGTATCACTCTTCAACATAATCAGTAGCTCAAAATACAGGCCTGTGATTGTTGCAACTGCTGTACGGGCAGTGTGGGACCTTGCATTGTCATGTTGCAAAAGGAGCCTGCTGACAGCAATCCATGTGGCTTTGATTTGATTACAGGCCGCAGATGATTTTTTAGATCTGTGTATGATGCACTGGTGACAGTGGTCCTGTAGGCACGTAATGCTCCAAAATGACGCCTTTTTGTCCCAAAAGAGAGTCAGCATAACCTTCCCTGCTGATGGTTCTGCTCGAAACTTCTTTGGTTTTGGTGAAGAGGAGTGGCGCCATTCCTTGCTCCCTCTCTTCGTTTCCGATGGTGGAAGTGAACCCAGGTTTCGTCCACAGTAACGATTCTTGCAAGGAAGCCATCACCTTCTCGTTCAAAGCGCCGAAGAAGTTGTTCACGAGCTCTCATTTCAGGAGTCAGCTGCCGTGGCACCCATCTTGCAGACACTTTGTGAAACTGGAGCACATCATGCACAATGTGGTGCTCTGACCCATGACTAATCTGTAAACATGCTGCAATGTCATTCAGCGTCATTCGGCGGTTTTCCTTCACTATGGCTTCAACTGCTGCAATGTTCTGTGGAGTCACAACTCGTTGTGCCTGACCTGGACGAGGAGCATCTTCCACTGAAGTCACACCATTTGCGAACTTCCTACTCCATCCGTAGACTTCCTGCTTTGATAGACATGCATCACCGTACTGAACCTTCATTTGTCGATGAATTTCAATAAGTTTCACACCTTCACTACGCAAAAAATCGAATAACAGAACGCTGTTCTTCCCTGGTGCAAGTCGCAAGTCGGGCGGCCATCTTTATACTGATACTGCGACGGTATGTGTGCATCTGCACTATGCTGCCACCTACAGGTCATTCTGCAAGCTGTTTGTAGCACGCTTACCAACTTACAGGATAACGGCGCGAAATTTCGATTTGTTATTACAAATTTAAGGTTTTCGTGTGACTCACCCTCGTAGTAACAAAATGCGCTATGTAACGCGTTACTTTCGCCGAATGGCGTACATCTATTGAACAGATGGGGTAAGCGCGATAGACCGCTGTCGCAGGCACGAAGCACGAGGGTACCTAACTTACCGTACAACGTGTACAAAAGCTTGTCCAGGAGAAGACACCATGACAGCCCCTTCGGTAATCGCAGAAAAGTGCAGATGTGACTGCAGCACATTTTCACCTTTCGCTGCTGTCGAATAGCTTTTACCCGAAGAACCCCGTTGTCGATTTATGTGGGCAGTCCATGTCTACGTTGGGAGCAAATACTGAATTAATACATGAATAAGTAATGCATATAGTGTACCAGAAGCAATTCAGTGTATGAAAAGGAGGAGATGCGACAGTTGCAGGAATGGAAGGAAGATACAGAGGCTGGACAAATATATTGAACACCGCGAGAAACACATGCTTGAACATGAAATATTAATGCAGGTGGTAGCTAAGCCTGCAGGTGGCACTGTTGTACCTGATCACGAACGTTGCCTGTTCAGTGTTCTCAATACGTAGCAAGGGTCAGTTGTGGTCAGAGAAGTGTTCTGTGTAGCTGTGAGTGCTTTACGTCCGAGATGGGTGAATTCGGACGTAGGCAAATTGTGGGTGCTTGTCAGGCGGGTCTTTCCGTAACCAAGGTTGCCGAAGTGTTTGTTATTTCTGCATCTACATACACTACTGGCCATTAAAATTGCTACACCAAGAAGAAATGCAGATGACAAACGGGTAATTATTGGGCAAATATATTATACTAGAACTGACATGTGATTACATATTCACACAATTTGGGCGCATAGATCCTGAGAAAGAACAACCACCTCTGGCCGTAATAACGGCCTTGATACGCCTGGGTATTGAGTCAAACAGAGCTTGGATGGCGTGTACAGGTACAGCTGCCCATGCAGCTTCAACACCGTACCACAGTTCATCAAGAGTAGTGACCGATGTATTGTGACGAGCCAGTTGCTCGGCCACCATTTACCAGACGTTTTCAGTTGGTGAGAGATCTGGAGAATACGCTGGCCAGAGCAGCAGTCGAACATTTCCTCTATCCAGAAAGGCCCGTACAGGACCTACAACATGAGGTCGTGCATTATCCTGCTGAAATGTAGGGTTTCGCAGGGGTCGAATGAAGGGTAGAGCCACGGTCCGTAACACATCTGAAACGTTACGTCAACTATTCAAAGTGCCGTCAATGCGAACAAGAGGTGACCGAGACGTGTAACCAATGGCACCCCATACCATCACGCCGGGTGATACGTCAGTATGGCGATGACGAATACACGCTTCCAATGTGCGTTCACCGCGATCTCGCCAAACACTGATGCGACCATCATGATACTGTAAACAGAACCTGGATTCACCCGAAAAATGACGTTTTGCCATTCGTGCACCGAGGTTCGTCGTTGAGTACACCATCGCAGGCGCTGCTGTCTGTGATGCAGCGTCAAGGGTAACTGAAGCCATGGTCTCCGAGCTGACAGTCCATCCTGCTGCAAACGTCGTTCAACTGTTCGTGCAGATAGTTGTCTTGCAAACGTCCCCATCTGTTGACACAGGGATCGAGACGTGGCTGCACGACCCGTTACAGCCATGCGTATAAGATGCCTGTCATCTCGACTGCTAGTTATACGAGGCCGTTGGGATCCAGCACGGCGTTCCGTATTACCCTCCTGAACCCATCGATTCCATATTCTGGTAACAGTCAGTGGATCTCGACCAACGCGAGCAGCAACGTCGCGATACGATAAACCGAAATCGGGATAGGCTATAATCCGACCTTTATCAAAGTCGGAAACGTGATGGTACGCATTTCTCCTCCTTACACGAGGCATCACAACAACGTTTCACCAGGCATCGCCGGTCAACTGCTGTTTGTGTATGAGAAATCGGTTGGAAACTTTCCTCAAGTCACCACGTTGTAGGTGTCGCCAGCGACGCCAACCTTGTGTGAATGCTGTTAAAAAGCGAATGATTTGCATATCACAGCATCTTCTTCCTGTCGGTTAAATTTCGCGTCTGTAGTACGTCATCTTCGTGGTGTAGCAATTTTAATGGCCAGTAGTGTACATACTCCGCGATGATGCTGTTTCCAAGACGACAGGGCTGCTGTTCACACAGCTCGCATCGTGCTGGACTGGTTACGTGAGTACAGCGATGAATGTTCGCATCTCCTCTGACCACCAGAGTTACCAGCTCTCAATATTCAGGAAAAGCAGAAAAACATCATCCGCCAAGTCACAACGCGGAGGAAAGTCTTTGTTGAATTATCGTGACAGACTTTCATTGAAGAGGAGTGTGGCGAAAAATGAGACGATAGCTGCAAAAGTTACTCCAGAACTGCATGTCGCACTCGCGAACCCTGACAGCACCATAACATTACGAAGCAGCTGCGTAAACAGGGAATTGCAGGGAATGTTCGAATTACAAAACCACACGTCAGTGTTCATAACATGAAAATGCAGTGCCAAAGGCATAAGCCCCGGATTGTGGAGCACTGAAAGAAATTCATTTGGTCGGATGAGTCTTGTTTCGCACTGTTTCCAACTTGTGGCCGAGTTTACGTCTGGCGTGCGCCGCGTACTGCCTGCTCCCAAGAGAGAAACGTGGCGGAGGTTCGGTGATGATGCAGACGTATCGTGGTATTCGATGGCAGCCAAGGTTACTATCCAAGGTCGCAGTTGTGTCAGGGATTGTGTGACTATTTTGGCTGATCAGATTCATTGTATGGTACAGTGTTTGTTCACCAATGGTGAAGCCGTGTTCCAAGACGGCAGAGCTCCTGTTCACACAGCTCGCTTCGTCCAGGACTGGTTTTGTGTGAGCACGGGGATGAATTGTCGCACCTCCCCCAGTCATCACAGTCACCAGATCTCGGTATTTCTGAGCCTTTGTGGGCTGCTTCTGAGAGAATGGTGCGTGATCGCCATCCACGTCTACCATGGTTACCTGGAGTTCCCACTATTTTGCAGGAAGAATGCTGTAACATTCCCTTTGAAACCATACGTGACCTGTGTTAAACCATTCCGAGGCGATTGGAACCTGTTTTGTGTGGCAACTATTTCCCCACGCGATATTTTGCATGGTAATGTGTTGCGTTTTTGGTGTTCCGATGTTTTTTTTGTCCATCGTCTGCATCTTGTAACCAGTTGCATTTTCCACGAATAGTTGACTTTACGCAATAGCTAATTTTTAATGTGTTTATCCGTTCCAGAACACCACAAATACAGGGTGTTTCAAAAATTACCGGTATATTTGAAACGGCAATAAAAACTAAACGAGCAGCGATAGAAATACACCGTTTGTTGCAATATGCTTGGGACAACAGTACATTTTCAGGCAGACAAACTTTCGAAATTACAGTAGTTACAATTTTCAACAACAGATGGCGCTGCAAGTGATGTGAAAGATATAGAAGACAACGCAGTCTGTGGGTGCGCCATTCTGTACGTCGTCTTTCTGCTGTAAGCGTGTGCTGTTCACAACGTGCAAGTGTGCTGTAGACAACATGGTTTATTCCTTAGAACAGAGGATTTTTCTGGTGTTGGAATTCCACCGCCTAGAACACAGTGTTGTTGCAACAAGACGAAGTTTTCAACGGAGGTTTAATGTAACCAAAGGACCGAAAAGCGATACAATAAAGGATCTGTTTGAAAAATTTCAACTGACTGGGAACGTGACGGATGAACGTGCTGGAAACGTAGGGCGACCGCGTACGGCAACCACAGAGGGCAACGCGCAGCTAGTGCAGCAGGTCATCCGACAGCGGCCTCGGGTTTCCGTTCGCCGTGTTGCAGCTGCGGTCCAAATGACGCCAACGTCCACGTATCGTCTCATGCGCCAGAGTTTACACCTCTATCCATACAAAATTCAAACGCGGCAACCCCTCAGCGCCGCTACCGTTGCTGCACGTGAGACATTCGCTAACGATATAGTGCACAGGATTGATGACGGCGATATGCATGTGGGCAGCATTTGGTTTACTGACGAAGCTTATTTTTACCTGGACGGCTTCGTCAATAAACAGAACTGGCGCATATGGGGAACCGAAAAGCCCCATGTTGCAGTCCCATCGTCCCTGCATCCTCAAAAAGTACTGGTCTGGGCCGCCATTTCTTCCAAAGGAATCATTGGCCCATTTTTCAGATCCGAAACGATTACTGCATCACGCTATCTGGACATTCTTCGTGAATTTGTGGCGGTACAAACTGCCTTAGACGACACTGCGAACACCTCGTGGTTTATGCAAGATGGTGCCCGGCCACATCGCACGGCCGACGTCTTTAATTTCCTGAATGAATATTTCGATGATCGTGTGATTGCTTTGGGCTATCCGAAACATACAGGAGGCGGCGTGGATGGGCCTCCCTATTCGCCAGACATGAACCCCTGTGGCTTCTTTCTGTGGGGACACTTGAAAGACCAGGTGTACCGCCAGAATCCAGAAACAATTGAACAGCTGAAGCAGTACATCTCATCTGCATGTGAAGCCATTCCGCCAGACACGTTGTCAAAGGTTTCGGGTAATTTCATTCAGAGACTACGCCATATTATTGCTACGCATGGTGGATATGTGGAAAATATCGTACTATAGAGTTTCCCAGACCGCAGCGCCATCTGTTGTTGAAAATTGTAACTACTGTAATTTCGAAAGTTTGTCTGCCTGAAAATGTACTGTTGTCCCAAGCATATTGCAACAAACGGTGTATTTCTATCGCTGCTCGTTTAGTTTTTATTGCCGTTTCAAATATACCGGTCATTTTTGAAACACCCTGTATGTGGATATAGCTCTTACCTTTTCCAATAATTTGATACATTTCTCATTACTAAAAACATTGGTGACAGAGAGAATGAAAGCAGTATGTGATCATCATCATCGTCATCAGTGTTCTGCCAAAAGGCAGATTTTCACATGGTAGTTCTCCAGGCTGTCCGGTCTTCTGCCATCTTCTTCAGGTCTGCATAATTTCCTCTTCCCTTTATGTCGTCTATCATCTTGTATCTCCTTCTTCCTCTCAGTCTTCTCCCACCAACAGAATCCTTCCAAAGCGTCTGCTAGCAAGCTCTCCCTTCTCAATGAATGTCCCTACCAGTTCGGTTAGTGTTGGTGGTGGTGTCGTGCCGTACTTTACACACAGTGAAATAAAACTTTCCCATTTTTGGGAGATAGAGATGAAGGAATTTTTGTAAATCAAGATACATAACATATAATACACGTTATTTTATTCATTTCTGAGGCCGAATTAAAGTCACATACTTTTTTAAACTATTTGATAGTGTAATAATTTTAATTCGGCCTCAGATATGAATAAAATAACGTCTATTATATGTTGCGTATCTTGATTTACAAAAATTCCTTCATCTCTATCTCACACACGGCACCTCCATCACCGCTAACCCAGTCGACATGAAATTAGTCACATGAATCAAAAAATACGCAACCTGCAGCTGTTCATCTGCACATTAGCGTGAACCGAGATGAGCAGTCTAGTAACAGTGGATGCTAGGAGTAACATTGTGATGACCAACGGAGAGCTGAGGCTAGCGTTACAACCTGACAGTCACTCCCATAGTTTCTAGCTCATCTGTGTGCTGCAAACGGCATTTACTCTGGATAATAGTACGCCGATATAAAAATGTAATTGGCAGTATGTGTGTGTGTTCAGCAAACACAAGAGAGAAATTCACCACTTGTTGTGCCCAGTCAGTACTAATTTTTAACACTACTGAGAGTCTATGGTGAATTTTATAGATCAGAATCCAGTTTAGTGTTAACTGTTATTGAATTCTTAGAAAAAATTCACGTGTTGTAAGAATTCATTGAGTCGTGAATCGTTGCTGTTTCACGGGTCAGATATGATCCACACAGTATAAAAGTGTTATCGTTGAACTGTACTGATCATTCTGATAACCATCCAACTTACCCTACACTACATGATAATTCCAAACGGACTTCCATGTATTGTGCTGCTGTCTCCATTATATGCTGAATTCGTTGGCATGGCACAACAGGAAGTATGCGCAACGGTCACAGAGCGATATTAACTGTAGGGTTACACCTAGAGTATTTTCATTTGAAAATAATACTTTCTGCTTCTTTATTCATGCTAACACACTAATAAGGAGGATTTTCTCTTCGATCACCCGTGTACCATCTGTCCAGCGAACATTAAAAAGGATGCAACGGAGGGTTTCAATATCATATACCTGAGCAGTATGAAACGTCCCACTCAGTCTGATCTGCAGGTATATGATATTGAAACCCTCTGTTGCATCCTTTTTAATGTTCGCTGGACAACAGATTGGTAAAGTAACGAAAAAACAATCAAAGATACGGGGCTGGAAAGACGTTATATGAAACAAAGACAGTTAATAGGTAACGACATACGTGAAAAACAAACACACATTATTAATTCGTATTTTCAATCAATCCAAGATACAAAAATCATGCGTCTGTACATCACAGAGTGTTTGGCCTATGTGTAGATTAATTGTACATTAATTATTCCATTTGGGTCACTGAATACATCTGCTTGTGACAATATACACTGAAGCGCCAATGAAACTGGTATAGGCATGCGTATTCAAATACACAGATTTGTAAACAGACAGAACACGGCGCTGCGCTCGGCAACGCCTATATAAGACAACAAGTGTCTCGCGTAGTTGTTAGATCGGTTACTGCTGCTAAAATCGCGGGTTATCATGATTTAAGTGAGTTTGCCTGTGGTGTTATAGTCGGCGCACGAGCGACGGCACACAGCATCTCCGAGGTAGCGATGAAGTGGGGATTTTCCCGTAGTAATTTCACGAGTGTACCGTGATTATCAGAAACCCGGTAAAACATCAAATCTCCGACATCGCTGCGGCCGGAAAAAGATCCTGCACGAACGGGACCAACGACGACTGAAGCGAATCGTTCAACGTGACAGAATTGCAACCCTTCCGCAAATTGCTGCAGATTTTAATGCTGGAACATCAACAAGAGTCAGCGTACGAACCATTCAACGAAACATCGTCGATGTGGACTTTCGGAGCCGAAATCCCACTCGTTTACCCTTGATGATTGCACGACACAAAGCTTTCCGCCTCGTCTGGGCCCGTCGGCACCGAGATTGGACTGTTGACGACTGGAAACATGTTGCCTAGTCGGGCGAGTCTCGTTTGTAATTGTACTGAGCGGATGAACGTGTATGTGTATGGAGACAACCTCCTGAATCCATGGGACCTGCATGTCATCAGGGGACTGTTCAAGCTGGTAGAGGCTCTGTAATGGCATGGGTTTGGTTCAAATGGCTCTGAGCACTATGGGACTTAACTGCTGAGGTCATCAGTCCCCTAGAACTTAGAACTACTTAAACCTAACTAACTTAAGGACATCACACACATCCATGCCCGAGGCAGGATTCGAACCTGCGACCGTAGCGGTCGCGCGGTTCCAGACTGTAGCGCCTAGAACCACTCGGCCACTCCGACCGGCAATGGCATGTGGCTTGTGCAGTTGGAGTGCTATGGGACCCCTGACTACTCTGACAGATGACACGTACGTAAGCATCCTGTCTGATCACCTGCATCCATTCATCTCCATTGTGCACTTACGACGGACATGGGTAATTCCAGTAGGACAATGCGACACCCCTCACGTCGAGAATTGCTACAGAGTGGCTCCAGGAACACTCCCCTGAGTTTAAACACTTCCCCTGGCCACCAAACTCCCCAGACACAAACATTATTGAGCATATCTGGACGCCCTGCAACGTGCTGTTCAGAAGAGCTCTCCACCCACTCTTACTCTTACGGATTTATGGACAGCGCTGTGGGATTCATGGTGTCAGTTCCCTCCAGCACTGCTTCAGACGTTAGTCGAGTCCATGTCACGTCGTGTTGCGGCACGTCTGCGTGCTCGCGGGGGCCCTACACGATATTAGGCAGGTGTACCAGTTCCTTTCGCTCTTCAGTGTATATTTCAGTGTATATTTGAAGTATTTTTCTTCTTATTAAAAAACGGACTCTAGTCAAGGAAAATGCCTCTCGTTTATTTCAGTCTTTGTACTGTGGAAGGGGATTTTATAATCTCACCGTTCGGCAGTGGGCTAAGTGAAGCGACATTACGTCTAATGT
Source organism: Schistocerca americana (assembly GCF_021461395.2). Classification (NCBI taxonomy): domain Eukaryota; kingdom Metazoa; phylum Arthropoda; class Insecta; order Orthoptera; family Acrididae; genus Schistocerca; species Schistocerca americana. Next base: position 785,951,137 of record NC_060122.1, on the reverse strand, counting down.
GAAAACACACTGTCATTTGACGGTGAAGTCGGCTTCCCTTCCCTTCAGTTTCATTGCGTCCAGTGTGAACCGGTGTTAAGAGTGGAGGACGGAGCAACGTCCGTGGAGCGCTGAGATGCCAGGAAGCTGCGTCGCGCTGCGCCCGCCGGAACCTCCCAATAAACGCGCTGCTGTGGTGGGCTGGCGGGCCGCCGCTATTAAACGCGGCGTGGCATCGCAGCCACCTATTGTCTGGGCAGCGTAGCCAGTAATGAGCCACCACACTGCCGCCCCCATCAGCACAGCGGCCACCGCCTCACGCTGCCGGCACTCGTCACCTCAAACCTGCACCCCACTGGCCTCTGTTCGACGTCAACGTGCGATAGCCACTCACAGGTTCCAGGTGGCAGTAGTAGATGTGGAGGGTACATAAGGTTCAAAATGGTTCAAATGGCTCTGAGCACTATGGGACTCAACTGCTGAGGTCGTTAGTCCCCTAGAACTTAGAACTAGTTAAACCTAACTAACCTAAGGACATCACAAACATCCATGCCCGAGGCAGGATTCGAACCTGCGACCGTAGCGGTCTTGCGGTTCCAGACTGTAGCGCCTTTAACCGCACGGCCACTTCGGCCGGCGGTACATAAGGCGTGTCGGGGGAAAGGGGGGGGGGGTGACACGCAAAAGAGTGCAGTCATTGTCGTGATGTGGAAATGGAGCAATTTATCTGACGACCAAAAGGACATGAGCCGTGCTGCGGCTCGCGTTTGTAGGTTTCCGCCCTCTGTTGCAGGCAAAATGGAAATGGAAATGTCGTGTGGCTAGGGCCTCCCGTCGGGTAGACCGTTCGCCTGGTGCAGGTCTTTCGATTTGACGCCACTTCGGCGACCTGCGCGTCGATGGGGATGAAATGATGATGATTAGGACAACACAACACCCAGTCCCTGAGCGGAGAAAATCTCCGACCCAGCTGGGAATCGAACCCTCTGTTGCAGGCCAGACGTATCGTTTAGTTGGCACAGTTGCAGTTGTTGGTCTTCTTCTCGTGTTGCCCGTCCGCTAGTTGCAGCAGCGGCGGTTATCGATATGTAGTAACTGTTCCCCTATCTTTGGGGCGACGTCGTTGTTTTTCCGGGTCGTGTGAGTGCGCCAGTTTGGTTCGGAACTCACGTGGAGCCAGGCCCGCACAGTGCGAGGACACGCCGGGACCACTGGCGGCGGCCGGCCGGGGTGACCGAGCGGTTCTAGGCGCTACAGTCTGGAACCGCGCGACCGCTACGGTCGCAGGTTCGAATCTTGGCTCGGGCATGGATGTGTGTGATGTCCTTAGGGTAGTTAGGTTTAAGTAGTTCTAAGTTCTAGGGGACTGATGACCTCAGCAGTTAAGTCCCATAGTGCTCAGAGCCATTTGAACCATTTGAACCACAGGCGGCGCGCGTGGACTACCGGATGGAAGGGCTGCGGTCACGAGTGTGCACGACCTCATCTTAAACCAGATTCTGCAGGCTTTAAGATGAATGCATTTCATTTCAAGTAGAAAAACCTCCGCCATTGTGACATCTCGCGATTCTCCACTAACTTGGGTTCGTGTTGCTGCTCGTAGTGTCGCCGAGGCGAAGAGCAGCGAGTGGAGTGCTTGGGGAAAGCGGATCTGATTAGCTTTCCTCGACTTCTTATTACACTACTGGCCATTAAAATTGCTACACCACGAAGATTGAAAAGTCTGTGCAAAAATAAAAACTACTTACGTGTTTGAAGTAAACCTTTTTTATTTTGCGACATTGTCTCCTTTGAGACTTATACACTTCGTCCAACGCTGTTCTAATTTGATGATCTCTTCCGAATAATAGTAATTGTCCAAGTCTGCAAAATAGCTATTAGTTGCAGCTATCACCTCCTTGTTTGAATAAAATATTTGTCCCGCCAGCCATTTCTTGAAATTGGGGAACAAATAGTAGTTCGAGGGAGCCAAGTTTGGAGAATAGGGGGGATGTGTAACTTGGAATCCTATTTCCATTAATTTTGCGACCACAATAGCTGAGATATGTGCTGGTGCATTGTCGTGATGGAAAAGGGCTTTTTTGCGGTCCAATCGCCGGCGTTTTTCTTGCAGCTCGCTTTTCAAACGGTCCAATAACGATGAATAATATGCACGTGTAATAGTTTTACCCTTTGCAGATAGTCGATGAGGAATATCTCTTACGAATCCCAAAAGACAGTCGCCATAACCTTTCCGGCCAAAGGACTGGTCTTCGCCTTTTTTGGTGCAGATTCTCCCTTGGTAACCCATTGTTGTTTGGTCTCAGGAGTGTGGTAATGTATCCATGTTTCATCCACAGTGACGAAACGATGCTTAAAGTCCTGCGGATTCTTCCTGAACAACTGCAAACCATCCTTGCAACACTTCACACGTTTCCGTTTTTGGTCAACCCATCTTGCGGCTAGCTTTTTCATGTCTACATGTTTAGGCAAAATATTATGTACCCATTCATTCGAGATGCCCACAGCACTAGCAATTACACGCACCTTAACTGTTCTGTCATCCATCACCATATCATGGATTTTATCAATGATTTCTGGAGTCGTAACCTCCACAGGGCGTCCAGAACGCTCAGCATGACTTGTGCCCATATGGCCACTCGGAAAATTTTGAAACCACTTATAAACCGTTCTAATCGAAGGTTCAGAGCCACCGTAATGTTTATCAAGCATCTCTTTAATATCCTGAGGCATTTCGCCTTTCATAAAGTAATGTTTAATCACCACACGAAATTCTTTTTCGTCCATTTTTTGACAATCACTCAACTTCCTTGATTTACACGAATGCCAAACACTAAGAAGTGGACCAATATGGCTGAAACATGGTGCGCGTTCTTTCCAAAGATGCTACTAACTAAAAATGACCTCGATATGCGCCGGTGGTGCTATCTCTCGGACTTTGCGCGGACTTTTCAAACCCCTCTCGTATGGGCAGTAAAAGAAATGATCCTGTGGCATTGTTGGCTGGGAGGCCCCGTACGGGGAAGTTGGCCGCCGGGTTGCAAGTCCTATTTCAGGTGACCCCACATTGGGCAATTTGCGCGTCGGTTATGATGAGACGATGACGAGGACTATACAACACCCATTCCACGAGCGGAGAAAATCCCCAACCCGGTCTGGAAACGAACCCGGGCCTGTTTCATGATAGGAAAACAAGCTACCACCCAGCTAAGCAGGGGGGACATTATGGGTAGGGCGCTCCAACCATCTCGGGGTTTTGAGTATCCAACGCGCCAATTAGACAGAATTTGTCACGAATACCTCAGGAGGGTGTCCAAAAACTCTGCCAATCAACGCGAAGGCGAATAACTTCTTGCATAAGGGCCAAAGACAGTCCAACCGTTACTGACTTGCTCAATTTGTGAAGCTCATTCTCTTTAATAAATCATCAAGTTTTTTCCGAATTTGTAACTACACTCATGCGTATAAATTAAGGATAATTGCAGAATGTCTGCCACACAACGTGGCACCGCACAAAACTGGCGCTAATAGCATAGGCACATAGGGAACACACACGACACAGATCTGGAAGTCCACGACATTGGTGATAAGTTGAGAAAATCGTACCGAAACACATGTGCTACAAAACGCCACTGTTTCCTGCGCATGTACCCCGACATCAGTATGGGAGATGATCAACATGCACATGTACACAGGCCGCACAACGGGTTGGCATACTCTGGATCAGGTAGTGGAGCAGCTGCTGGGGTATAGCTCCCATTCTTGCATCAGTGCCTGTCGGAGCTCCTGAAGTGTCGTAGGGGTTTGAAGACGTGCAGCGATACGTCGACCGAGAGCATCCGAGACGTGCGCGATTGGGTTTAGGTCTGGAGAACAGGCAGGCCACTCCACTCACCTGATATCTTCTGTCTCAAGGTACTCATCCACGATGGCAGCTCGGGAGGGTGGGGGGGGGGGGGGGCTATGCGCTTTCATCCATCAGCAGGAAGGTGGGACCCACTGCACCCCTGAAAAGGCGTACATACTGGTGCAAAATGACGTCCTGATACACCTGACCTGTTACAGCCTCTGTCAAAGACATGCATGGGTGTACGTACATCAATCATAATCCCACCCCACACCATCAGACCACGACCTCCATACAGGTCCCTTGCAAGGACATTAAGGGGTTGGTATCTGGTTTCTGGTTCACGCCAGATGAAAACCCGGCGAGAATCACTGTTCAGACTATACCTGGACTCGTTCGTGAACATAACATAGGACCACTGTTCCAATGACCATGTATTGTGATCTTGACATCAGGTTTTACGGGCTCTGCTGTGACCAGGGACCAGTGGAATGCACCTTGCAGGTCTCTGGGCGAATAAACCGTGTCTGTTCAGCCGTCTGTAGACTGTGTGTCTGGAGACAACTGTTCCAGTGGCTGCGGTAAAGTCCCGAGCAAGGCTGCCTGCATAACTCCGTGGCCGTCTGCGGGCACTGATGGTGAGACAACGGTCTTCTTGTGGTGTTGTACACTGTGGACGTCCCGTACTGTAGCGCCTGGACACGTTGTTTGTCTGATGGAAGCGTTGCCATAATCTCGAGATCACACTTTGTGGCACGCGGAGAGCCCGTGCTACGACCTGCTGTGTTTGACCAGCCTCCAGTTGGCCTAGTATTCTACCCCTCATAACGTCATCAATATGTGTTCTTTGAGCCATTTTCAACACACAGTCACCATTAGCGTGTCTGAAAACGTCTGCACACTTACTCGCTGAACCGTACTCTGACATGCACCAGCACACTTCTGCTGCCAGCGCCACCGTGCGACGACCGCAGGTCAAATGTATTGCATGGTCATACCCTGATGTGTTTTAAAGCCGCAAACCACCCACCAGAGCGTTGCTTCACCATGTATCGGCACTATCCTTAATTTATGAGCATGAATCTATTTGTTTGCCTGTACAAGTGTATATCACATCTACCGATTTCCTCTCCAATCGAGTAATTCCTTCATAGGGCCGGAGATATACAGGGTGTTACAAAAAGGTACGGCCAGACTTTCAGGAAACATTCCTCACACACAAAGATAGAAAATATGTTATGTGGATATGTGTCCAGAAACGCTTACTTGCCATGTTAGACCTCATTTTATTACTTCTCTTCAAATCATATTAATCACGGAATGGAAACACACACCAACAGAACGTACCAGCGTGACTTCAAACACTTTGTTACAGGAAATGTTCAAAATGTCCTCCGTTAGCGAGGATACATGCATCCACCCTCCGTCGCATGGAATCCCTGATGCGCTGATGCAGCCCTGGAGAATGGCGTATTATATCGCAGCCGTCCACAATACGAGCACGAAGAGTCTCTACATTTGGTACCGGGGTTGCGTAGACAAGAGCTTTCAAATGCCCCCATAAATGAAAATCAAGAGGGTTGAGGTCAGGAGAGCGTGGAGGCCATGGAATTGGTCCGCCTCTACCAATCCATCAGTCACCGAATCTGTTGTTGAGAAGCGTACGAACACTTCGATTGAAATGTGCAGGAGCTCCATCGTGCATGAACCACATGTTGTGTCGTACTTGTAAAGGCACATGTTCTAGCAGCACGGGTAGAGTACCCGGCCGGCCGGTGTGGGCGAGCGGTTCCAGGCGCTTCAGTCTGGAACCACACGACCGCTACGGTCGCAGGTTCGAATCCTGCCTCGGGCATGGATGTGTGTGATGTCCTTAGGTTAGTTAGGTTTAAGTAGTTCTAAGTTCTAGGGGACTGATGACCTCAGAAGTTAAGTCCCATAGTGCTCAGAGCCATTTGAACCATTTGTAGAGTATCCCGTATGAAATGATGATAACGTGCTCCATTGAGCGTAGGTGGAAGAACATGGGCCCCAATCAAGACATCACCAACAATGCCTGCCCAAACGTTCACAGAAAATCTGTGCTGATGACGTGATTGCACAATTGCGTGCGAATTCTCGGCAGCCCACACATACTGATTGTGAAAACTTACAATTTGATCACGTTGCAATGAAGCCTCATCCGTAAAGAGAACATTTGCACTGCAATAAGGATTGCCGGCCGAAGTGGCCGTGCGGTTAAAGGCGCTGCAGTCTGGAACCGCAAGACCGCTACGGTCGCAGGTTCGAATCCTGCCTCGGGCATGGATGTTTGTGATGTCCTTAGGTTAGTTAGGTTTAACTAGTTCTAAGTTCTAGGGGACTAATGACCTCAGCAGTTGAGTCCCATAGTGCTCAGAGCCATTTGAACCATTTGCAATAAGGATTGACACATTGTTGGATGAACCATTCGCAGAAGTGTACCCGTGGAGGCCAATCAGCTGCTGATAGTGCCTGCACACGCTGTACATGGTACGGAAACAGCTGGTTCTCCCGAGCACTCTCCATACAGTGACATGGTCAACGTTACCTTGTACAGCAGCAACTTCTCTGACGCTGACATTAGGGTTATCGTCAACTGCACGAAGAATTGCCTCGTTCATTGCAGGTGTCCTCGCCGTTCTAGGTCTTCCCCAGTCGCGAGTCATAGGCTGGAATGTTCCGTGCTCCCCAAGACGCCGATCAATTGCTTCGAACGTCTTCCTGTCGGGACACCTTCGTTCTGGAAATCTGTCTCGATACAAACGTACCGTGCCACGGCTATTGCCCCGTGCTAACCATACATCAAATGGGCATCTGCCAACTCCGCATTTGTAAACATTGCACTGCCTGCAAAACCACGTTCGTGATGAACACTAACCTGTTGATGTTACGTACTGATTTGCTTGATGCTAGTACTGTAGAGCAATGAGTCGCATGTCAACACAAGCACCGAAGTCAACATTACCTTCCTTCAATTGGGCCAACTGGCGGTGAATCGAGGAATTACAGTACATACTGACGAAACTAAAATGAGCTCTAACATGGAAATTAAGCGTTTCCGGACACATGTCCACATAACATCTTTTCGTTATTTGTGTGTGAGGAATGTTTCCTGAAAGTTTGGCCGTATCTTTTTCTAACACCCTGTTGCATGCCTTGCCAAGATATTCAGAATACACCACTGCACACTATCTATGTAGTTTCCTCCATACCCACATTTGCAGTCCCTTTAACTTTCATTCTTTATCTTTCCACAATGTCCATGTTTCTGAACCGTATAGAACTATGCTCCGAATGTAGCATTTCGCCACTATTTTCATCGGGTTATTAATTCTAGATTAAACAAATTTCTGCTACAAGTGAATTGGTAGACGACACCTGCGTGCAGGGCAGGCGTCCCCTTTAAGCGAGCCGGCTTTTTCCCCGTCTGCTGCCGGCAGGTTGCCACTCGCCGCCGTGGCGGCGCTGCAGTCGCCACGCGCCTCCCCTCCACTCACGACACGCACCCCACGCGCGCAGCACGTACGCCACGCACAATGCACGCACACCCTTATCACTGGCGGCGGCCGCTCTCTGAAACACGCGCGATGAAAGAGCACGCACGCAGACACCTCCTGGGCGCTGCTAATTGGGGGGTGGTCGTGAGGGGGGGGGGGGGAGGAGAAGCAGGTTCCGAGTGCCTCTCTCAGCCGCACGGGGCCGGCTGCCGCCTGCTGCGGTTGCAGTGCGAGCCGCTACGCACACACCTCCCCCTCGTTTCGCCCACCTGCAGCTTTGAAGCAGAACTGCTGTCTTCTACGAATTAACCGCGAAAGAAAGTGTCTATTGAATAGCAGCATCCACCTGTTACAAACTTAAACACTTTCAGTAATTAAATGAAAGCATTCAGAAAGTTTTCCTAATGAAGATCTTCGTTAAAACACGAAGACGCCGAGAACGTATCACGCTAACGTACCAATTACAATTTACGTAAATTCTGCGTCATTAAAAAGGCATCTGCTGAATCTACATTTATGCTCCACAAGGTATCAAATGGTAAAGTATGGAGTGGTGGATGATACCTCGTCACGTTTAACATCCCTCTCCCCTTCCTCGTGCGTGATGATTTCGTGAATGAAGCACGGGAAGAGCAAATGTCGTTAAGTCACCGTACACTATATTGACAAAGGTATAAGGGCATCCGTATGTAATGCGGAAGTGACCACGGCAGGCGCACCTGCCAGTATAAAAGGAGGCGGAGAGTACTGTGTTGTCAGTAGAGCAGCAGTAACAGGGTCGGTCACGAGAGCTTAGTGGCGTAGAACGTCATTGGATATAAACTGAGTTACAAATACATCAGGAACACTTGAGGCCTTCTAAACCAGCTCGAGTCGACTGTTGGTGACGTGAGTGTGATGTGGAAACATGGAGGAACAGCCACAGCTAGGACAAGACCAGCCTCATGTACTGACAGACGTGGACCATCAAGCACTGTAGAGGGTAGCTTTAGGAAATTGTATGAAATTAGCGGAGGGATCATTCGGGAGCTCCAAAACTCTACCAGCAATCCAGACTGTGCGTTTGGAGTTCGAAAAAAGATACGCATTCCTGTAGCTAGTGCTTACCGACACTTAAGGTGGTGTGGAGAGCGAGGACACTGGACAGTGGAAAACAGGAAACGAGTAATTTTGAGTGATGAATCACGCTGTCCCCAATGGCAGTCCGGTGGAAGGGTTTGGGTTTGGTGAATGCCTGGAGAACCTTATATACCACTGTTTGTAGTGCCATCATCTAAATAAGGAGGAGATGGTGTTATGGTATGGGGATGATTTCCGTAGTTAGATTGTGGTCCCCATAAACCCGCCAGGGTAGCCGAGAGCGCTAACGCGCTGCTCCCTGGACTCGGGTAGGCGCGACGGCCCCGGATCGAATCCGCCCGGCGGATTAACGACGGGGGCCGGTATGCCGGCCAACCTGGATGTGGTTTTTAGGCGGTTTTCCACATCCCGCTAGGTGAATACCGGGCTGGTCCCCACGTTCTGCCTCAGTTACACGCGTCGCAGACATTCGAAATACGTCCGCACTATTTCACGATTTACACTAGATGCAGACAGTTGGGGTACACTGATTCTGTCCTGGGGGCTACGGGGTGGCGGCAGGAAGGTCATCCAGCCACCCCTAACACTAAGACTGCCATATCCGCTGTAACCACGCCGACCCTGCGATCGCTGCGGGATTACGGCGTAAGCGAAAGAAAGAAAGATAGCAATTGTGGTCCCCATAAAGCTAATTAGATTATTTGGGTCCCATACTCCGAGGAGCGTAGGGGACGATGCGGGAGACCCGCACCGCTGTACTAGGCAAGGTCTTAGCGGAGGTGGCTTGCCATTGCCTTCCTTCGACCGTAATGGGGATGAATGATGATGATGAAGGCGACACAACAACACTCAGTCATCTCGAGGCAGGAAAAACCCCTGACCCCGCCAGGAATCGAACCCGGGACCCTGTGCGCGGGAAGCGAGAACGCTACCGCAAGACCACGAGCTGCGGACCATAAAGGTAAAGGAAACGCTAAATGCGGGAGGATATGAACACCTTTTACAGTTGTCTGCTGGGTGCAGTAGACGAACAGCTCGGTGATGATGATTACCTGTATCAGCATGACAATGCACTCTGTCACAAAGCATCACCGGTGAAGCAGTTGCCTGGCCGGTAATATTCTGAAATCGACTGGTCTGTCCAGAGTCCCTACTTGAACCCAATGTAACACCTTTATGATGAGCTAGAAGGTCGACTGTCAACATCACTACCTTCTCTGGTTTCGGCTCTTAAGGAAGAACGGGCTGTCTTCCTCCCCAGACGTTCAGACACCACATTAAAAGTGTCCGCAGCGGAGTTCAAGCTGTCATAAAGGCGAAGGATGAATGCATGCCGTATTAATGTCTGCTAATAGGTATCCAGATACTTTTTATCAGATAGTGTACAAGCGTTCAAAGTGAGTGAGGAATGGACAGGTCATTCTCGTATGCAAGAAACGACGTTCGGAGAAGTTGGCATCACAACTACAGATCTATCTCGCTTACGTCTTTCTGTTGCATAGTTATGGAATCCTTTTCGTGCTAGGGATTTGAGCCTCTTTGCAGGCCTGAAATCTCATCTGCTGTTTTGTGCAACTCGTCTCGTTCTCTTCGTTCACGACATACAAAGCCAGTAGATAGCGGCGCCCAGAGTGATGGCGTGTTTCTTGACCTACGGGAGTCGTTCGTCATTCCTCTGCACAGTTTGCAGACAGCATGAAGGTGGTTCATTGAACCCTCTGCCAGGCACTTTATTGTGAATAGCAGAGTAATCGCGTAGGTGTAGATGTAGATAGTGATCCAGCTTTAAGGCTGAATCTAGGCCCTACTAGAAGATAGAACTGAACATGTTGTACTCATCAGGGCAAACTCGTTATATATAAAACAAAGATTAGAATCTAACGTCCCATCAATGACGAGGACATTGGAGACGGAGCATAAGCTGCATTCGAATAGTATCGGGAAGGAAATCGAACGTGTCTCTTCCAAAGGAACCATCTCGGCATTCACCTTAGGCGATTTTGACACCACGAGAAACCTAAATCCGGATAGCCAGACAGGGATTTGAGCTATAGTCGTCCTGAATGAGAGTTAAGTGTCATGATCACTGAACCATCCCGGTCAGTGAAATGTCAAAGCAACTTTGTGTGTAGCCGAAGAGAGGCAGGGCCAGTTACAGGCCATATATATACTAATCAACCAAAATATTATGACCACCGCTCACCGCAACGTTGGATGCCGCCTGTTGGCGTTGTCAGTACGTGACGCGGTAACAGAAGCATTTAAGAGGAGCAGACACGGACGGGGGATCACCCTAGCGAAGAAATGGGCTGAAAATAGCGACTTTCATTCAGATAAGCGTCATCGACAAATGACAGATTATTATTACGCAAAGCCTATAAACGAATATCTCGAAAACGGCGAAGCTGGTCGAATGTTCACGTACTACTGTCGACAGCATCTAGGGAAAGAGGTAAATCGACAGTGAAACTACCACTAGGCACTAAAATGATTGAACGTCCATAACTCTTCACAGAACGTCGAGTTCGCAGGCTTGTCTGCTCCGTAAAGTAAGACAGATGGTGCCCTGTGGCATCTCTGCCGAAAGAGCGTAATGTTGGTGCAAGCACAAGTGTTTCGGAGGAAACCGTTCATCGTATTTTGTTGAACATGGAGTTCCGCAACAGACTACCCCTACGTTTTCACATCTTGACCCAACGACATCATGAATTACGATTGCAGTGGGCACTGGACGATCGGGATTCGACCGTCGATCAAATGGAAAAGTGTCGGCTCTTCGCATAAAGGACGTTTTTGCTACACTAGGTCGGGGGTCGCCTCCACAAACCCCGTCAACGAGGTAAACGGCGGCTCGAAACGCGCAGCGCGCCACGGGCGCAGGCTGGTGGGAGCAACATTATGCTACATCTACATCTACATCTACATTTATACTCCGCAAGCCACCCGATGGTGTGTGGCGGAGGGCACTTTACGTGCCACTGTCATTACCTCCCTTTCCTGTTCCAGTCGCGTATGGTTCGCGGGAAGAACGACTGTCTGAAAGCCTCCGTGCGCGCTCTAATCTCTCTAATTTTACATTCGTGATCTCCTCGGGAGGTATAAGTAGGGGGAAGCAAAATACACTCCTGGAAATTGAAATAAGAACACCGTGAATTCATTGTCCCAGGAAGGGGAAACTTTGTTGACACATTCCTGGGGTCAGATACATCACATGATCACACTGACAGAACCACAGGCACATAGACACAGGCAACAGAGCATGCACAATGTCGGCACTAGTACAGTGTATATCCACCTTTCGCAGCAATGCAGGCTGCTATTCTCCCATGGAGACGATCGTAGAGATGCTGGATGTAGTCCTGTGGAACGGCTTGCCATGCCATTTCCACCTGGCGCCTCAGTTGGACCAGCGTTCGTGCTGGACGTGCAGACCGCGTGAGACGACGCTTCATCCAGTCCCAAACATGCTCAATGGGGGACAGATCCGGAGATCTTGCTGGTCAGGGTAGTTGACTTACACCTTCTAGAGCACGTTGGGTGGCACGGGATACATGCGGACGTGCATTGTCCTGTTGGAACAGCAAGTTCCCTTGCCGGTCTAGGAATGGTAGAACGATGGGTTCGATGACGGTTTGGATGTACCGTGCACTATTCAGTGTCCCCTCGACGATCACCAGTGGTGTACGGCCAGTGTAGGAGATCGCTCCCCACACCATGATGCCGGGTGTTGGCCCTGTGTGCCTCGGTCGTATGCAGTCCTGATTGTGGCGCTCACCTGCACGGCGCCAAACACGCATACGACCATCATTGGCACCAAGGCAGAAGCGACTCTCATCGCTGAAGACGACACGTCTCCATTCGTCCCTCCATTCACGCCTGTCGCGACACCACTGGAGGCGGGCTGCACGATGTTGGGGCGTGAGCGGAAGACGGCCTAACGGTGTGCGGGACCGTAGCCCAGCTTCATGGAGACGGTTGCGAATGGTCCTCGCCGATACCCCAGGAGCAACAGTGTCCCTAATTTGCTGGGAAGTGGCGGTGCGGTCCCCTACGGCACTGCGTAGGATCCTACGGTCTTGGCGTGCATCCGTGCGTCGCTGCGGTCCGGTCCCAGGTCGACGGGCACGTGCACCTTCCGCCGACCACTGGCGACAACATCGATGTACTGTGGAGACCTCACACCCCACGTGTTGAGCAATTCGGCGGTACGTCCACCCGGCCTCCCGCATGCCCGCTATACGCCCTCGCTCAAAGTCCGTCAACTGCACGTAGGGTTCACGTCCACGCTGTCGCGGCATGCTACCAGTGTTAAAGACTGCGGTGGAGCTCCGTATGCCACGGCAAACTGGCTGACACTGACGGCGGCGGTGCACAAATGCTGCGCAGCTAGCGCCATTCGACGGCCAACACCGCGGTTCCTGGTGTGTCCGCTGTGCCGTGCGTGTGATCATTGCTTGTACAGCCCTCTCGCAGTGTCCGGAGCAAGTATGGTGGGTCTGACACACCGGTGTCAATGTGTTCTTTTTTCCATTTCCAGGAGTGTATTCGATACCTCATCCAGAAACGCACCCTCTCGAAACCTGGCGAGCAATCTACACCGCGATGCAGAGCGCCTCTCTTGCAGAGTCTGCCACTTGAGTTTATTAAACATCTCCGTAACGCTATTACGGTTACCAAATAACCCTGTGACGAAACGCGCCGCTCTTCTTTGGATTTTCTCTATCTCCTCCGTCAAACCGATCTGGTACGGATCCCACACTGATGAGCAATACTCAAGTATAGGTCGAACGAGTGTTTTGTAAGCCACCTCCTTTGTTGATGGACTACATTTTCTAAGCACTCTCCCAATGAATCTCAATCTGGTACCCGCCTTACCAACAATTAATTTTATACGATCATTCCACTTCAAATCGTTCCGCACGCATACTCCCGGATATATTACAGAAGTAACTGCTACCAGTGTTTGTTCCGCTATCATATAATCATACAATAAAGGATCCTTCTTTCTATGTATTCGCAATACATTACATTTGTCTATGTTAAGGGACAGTTGCCACTCCCTGCACCAAGTGCCTATCCGCTGCAGATCTTCCTGTATTTCGCTACAATTTTCTAATGCTGCAACTTCTCTGTATACTACAGCATCATCCGCGAAAAGCCGCATGGAACTTCCGACACTATCTACTAGGTCATTTATATATATTGTGAAAAGCAATGGTCCCATAACACTCCCCTGTGGCACGCCAGAGGTTACTTTAACGTCTGTAGACGTTTCTCCATTGATAACAACATGCTGTGTTCTGTTTGCTAAAAACTCTTCAATCCAGCCACACAGCTGGTCTGATATTCCGTAGGCTCTTTGTTTATCAGGCGACAGTGCGGAACTGTATCGAACGCCTTCCGGAAGTCAAGAAAAATAGCATCTACCTGGGAGCCTGTATCTAATATTTTCTGGGTCTCATGAACAAATAAAGCGAGTTGGGTCTCACACGATCGCTGTTTCCGGAATCCATGTTGATTCCTACATAGTAGATTCTGGGTTTCCAAAAACGACATGATACTCGAGCAAAAAACATGTTCTAAGATTCTACAACAGATCGACGTCAGAGATATAGGTCTATAGTTTTGCGCATCTGCTCGACGACCCTTCTTGAAGACTGGGACTACCTGTGCTCTTTTCCAATCATTTGGAACCCTCCGTTCCTCTAGAGACTTGCGGTACACGGCTGTTAGAAGGGGGGCAAGTTCTTTCGCGTGCTCTGTGTAGAATCGAATTGGTATCCCGTTAGGTCCAGTGGACTTTCCTCTATTGAGTGATTCCAGTTGCTTTTCTATTCCTTGGACACTTATTTCGATGTCAGCCATTTTTTCGTTTGTGCGAGGATTTAGAGAAGGAACTGCAGTGCGGTCTTCCTCTGTGAAACAGCTTTGGAAAAAGGTGTTTAGTATTTCAGACATTCACCTGCGCTTGCGTGGGACCTGTGGTAGAAATCGAAGACACTAACAGCTGCGAACCACCTGCATCTCTTCCAGCTCGTCATATTCCCCTACGCTGATGTCATCTGTCAGCAGAATAGCTGTCGGTGTCTCGGAGCCAGAACGGTGCTACAGTGGATTGAGGAACATTATAGTCAACTCACGCTGACCGCACGGCGACCAAATTCTCCTGATGTAAATCCTACGGAATCCATTTGGGTCGTTATCGGTCGCCACCACCGCGTACGCACATCAGCGGCCCATTATTTACGCGAATTACAGACCTGTGCGTGGACATCTAGCGGCACATATCTCCACAAACCTACCAACAAACGCAGAATCAATTATGTATTTCTTTCCGAAGATGGACAAGGTGGTCGTAAATGTTTTGGCTCATCACTGGTATAAGTCTTGTGGATTACAACAGAAGCTCTGTGAGGCTGTTGACGAATGATGCTGATGTGTGTAGGAAAGGCACAAACACATTTGGCTGTAGCAAAATGGAGGAAGACTCACAGAGAACAAATCTCGCTTTAGCGACTGGCTGTTGGAACGAGCGATTACTCTTAGGTTACATGGTTGCGGTCAATACCTGTAAACAATAATAGTCATAAAATTTCTAGAATTACCCGTCCAATGCAAACTACAGTGGAACGACAGCGGAAAACTAGTTTTTAAATGACGACATTTTTGCCATAAACTGAAGTATTTATTACAATTTTCACAGTTGAAATTTCTACTTCTAGTTGCTTTTCACGTACTTGAGTTACTGAAAACAACTGTTGTCAAGACCGTACTGGCCGGAATCAGGCGGGACTGCCTACTCAAGACAACTACAGCTGTGTGAAATTAGCTGTATTAAAAGCGCGTGGCAGGTTAAAATTAGCTGCAAGTAAATGCGGAAACGCAGTTCACCCACGAAAGAGAAAGCTCACTAAATCTTCATTCGACCGACTCTATAATGTTACTGTTCAGTCTAGATACAGGAGCCGCAGATGATCAAAAGAAGGGTGGTGCGTCTCGTGACAGATTAGTTCAGTAAGTTCACGGACATGTTCATGCAGCTCCAGTTGTGCATCACGTAGGCGTTCGCAATTAAAATTCCGGAGGCGTACTTTATAAGAATAGTCAAGCACCTATATGCATCTCTCGTAATGGCCATCTCTTTGATATCACATAAATTCAAGTTCATGCGAAGTCTTTCTACCAGCCAAAACCATTCGCGAATGGAGCAAGAACTGCAGAAACATAGTGGTACCCGAAGTACCCTCCGCCACACACCGTAAGGTGGATGGTTAAGTGTAAATGCACATACATAAGCTCTGACCTTTACCGCCACGGTCACTTCGCCAGATACAGTGTGGGGAATGGAGAGCAGACAATTTATTTCTCGACTGGTGCGGGAATGTTAGGTCTCGAAGTATTTGCAGCAAGCAATTCCATGAGGCACAGTTTCTGTCTCGTAGTATCTTCTACCATCTTCGTTTTCCCCTCTACGTAACTATCTCTGACTTATCAAAGAACACGCCACAAAACCGTATATCTACTCTCAAATCTTCTTTAATCCTACCTATAAAGGTTTCTAAAGAGTATTACACAATAATCCCTAGAATTAGGACATGGTAAACTGCCTTCTTTCTACACTAATTACATTAAGCAAATGTAATGATCTTCCGAACAATCTCAGTCTTTAATAATAAATTTAATGTAGGCATCCCTCGTTAAATTGCTCGGAACTCATACTGCTAGGACCGCAAGACCGCTACGGCCGCAGGTTCGAATCCTGCCTTGGGCATGGATGTTTGTGATGTCCTTAGGTTAGTTAGGTTTAACTAGTTCTAAGTTCTAGGGGACTAATGACCTCAGCAGTTGAGTCCCATAGTGCTCAGAGCCATTCGAACCATTTCATACTGCTAGGTGTTTCACGGCCTTCACCGATTCCAGCGATTATCAGTTCTCTCACCGAACGATAATTTATTTGGAGCTAAGAGTGTTGTAATAAAATACCTGGAAAGCAAATGGCCATATTTTTTGCGTACATATTCTGACAGATCCAAAACATATGAGGGAGTTGATTGCTCATATTATTGCCCTTGGTTTCAGATAGCTAAAAAGGTTTTATTATCAACGTTAAGTAGCACCTATGCCACAGAGGTAACAGCAATTTAAGAAACAACATTGGAACTGAAATGGGAGCAAAATACACTACTGGCCATTAAAATTGCTACACCAAGAAGAAATGTAGACGATAAACGGGCATTCATTGGACAAATATATTATACTAGAACTGACATGTGATTACATTTTCACCCAATTTGGGTGCGTAGATCCTGAGAAATCAGTACCCAGAACAACCACCTCTGGCCGTAATAACGGCCTTGATACGCCTGGGCATTGAGTCAGAGCTTGGATGGTGTATAGAGGTACAGCTGCCCATGCAGCTTCAACACGATACAACAGTTCATCAAGAGTAGTGACTGGCGTATTGTGACGAGCCAGTTGCTCGGCCACCATTGAGTATACGTTTTCAATTTGTGATAGATCTGGAGAATGTGCTGGCCAGGGCAGCAGTCGAACATTTTCTGTACCCAGAAAGGCCCGTACAGGACCTGCAACTTGCGGTCGTGCATTATCCTGCTGAAATGTAGGGTTCTGCAGGGAAAGAATGAAGGGTAGAGCCACGGGTCGTAACACATCTGAAACGTAACGTCCACTGTTCAATGCGAACAAGAGGTGACCGAGACGTGTAACCAATGGCACCCCATACCATCTTTCAATTTATAATTTTATATATGATCAAAATACCTTTTTGTTTAAAATTTAATTGTATTCACGACATAAGCAATTATAATGGTTGTGTTGTTTGTGCAAAAAAACCAATTATACTAATTTAAAAAGACTGGTCCTTACGTCGAGGGCCACAGGCCATTCCTGCGCAAAGCGTTCTTCCTTTGTATGTCTTCCTGCACTTAGATTCACTTTCTCGGGTTGCACCTTCCTTATATTCTACATCTACAACGATACTCTGCAAGCCACCATACGGTGCAAGACGGAGGGTACCTTGTACCACTACTATTCATTTTCTTTCCTGTTCCACTCGGAAACAGAGTGCGGGAGAAACGACTATCTATGTGTCTCCATACGACTCCTAATTTCCCTTACATTGGCGGCAGCAGAATCGTTTCGGAACCAGTCGGTTCACTAAATTTTCTCAATAGTGTTTGACAAAAAAAGTTGAGTCTCCCCCCCCCCCCCCCCGAGGGGTTCCCATTTGAGTTTACGAAACATCTCCGTAATACTCCTGTGGTGATCGAAACTACTGGTAACAAATGTAGCAGCCTGGCTCTGAATTGTTTCAATGTTTTTCTTTAACTTGACCTGGAGGGAATTCCAAACATGTGAGCAGTACTCAAAAATGGATCGCACTGCTGTTCTATATATGGTTTCTTTCTAGACGAACTAAACTTCTTTATGCGGCTCCTTTATAGACGAACTAAACGTCGCCAGTATTCACCCAGTAAACCACAGTTGACCATTTGCCTATTCCACAACAGACTTTCGCCACATTACGCCCAGATATTTAATCCACGTGACTGTCAAGCAGTGCACAACTATTACTGTATTTGAACATTACAGGATTGTGTTTCCTGTTCATCTGCATAAGCTTAAATGTTTCTATATTCACTTTTTTTTCAAGAGGTGGAGCCCCTCCACGCCCACACTGGCATGATGGCCAACTCAGAAGTCCTACTGCCATCTCTGCATAAGGGTTAGAATTCACTAAAGTGATGTGTCGCCGGATGTGGGTACTGCAATGTTTGCGTACGTCTGGTTAAGGTTAACCATTAAAACGCGCTCATCTGGAGATAGATTTGGTCGAAAGTCGAACGAAGGGTAGCGGTTTGAAGGGCAGAGGAAAAAAAGTGCCAAGGCAAGAGACAAGGGAAAAAAATCCTCCGCGTTAGTTAGGTCGGGTGGTAAGAGCAGTAGCGGATGTCTTGCTGCCTGCGACAGGTCGTGCAAGGGTAGGTTTTTTTAGTAGTGGGTATCATGCACGTCGATACCTTTGACGTTGAGGGGTGCTGTTACTCGGCGGCTGCCGCTAGGTGCCGGTGTTGATCTCTTGGTCAGCGTCAGCAAACCTGTAACAGAATGAGATTTTCACTCTGCAGCGGAGTGTGCGCTGATATGAAACTTCCTGGCAGATTAGGTCCCGAGTTCGAGTCTCGGTCGGGCACACAGTTTTAATCTGCCAGGAAGTTTCATATCAGCGCACACTCCGCTGCAGAGAGAAAATCTCATTCTGGAAACATCCCCCAGGCTGTGGCTAAGCCGTGTCTCCGCAGTATCCTTTCTTTCAGGAGTGCTAGTTCTGCAAGGTTCGCAGGAGAGCTTCTGTAAAGTTTGGAAGGTAGGAGACGAGATACTGGCAGAAGCAAAGCTGTGAGGACGGGGCAGATGTTAAGTCCCATAGTGCTCAGAGCCATTTGAACCAGCCTATACTCGTACCTTCATTAACGGTCTACAATGGGACACCGTGTTAGACGCTTTCCAGAAATCTGGGAGTATGGAACCTGCCTATTGTCCTTCATCCACGGCTCGGAGGAAATCATGTGGGAAAAGGGAAAGGTGATTTTCGCACGAGTGATGCTTTCTAAACCCGTGATGATCTGTGGGCAGGAGCTGTCCCAAGGAATCTTGTTAAATTCGAAACTAGCAAAAGTTCAAGAATTCAAACTGATATTAAGACTATTGGTCTGTAATGTTGTGGGTCCCTTCGTTTACCGTTCTTATACGGGGTGGTCCATTGATAGTGACCGGGCCAAATATCTCACGAAATAAGCATCAAATGAAAAAAACTACAAAGAACGAAACTCGTCTAGCTTGAAGGGGGAAACCAGATGGCGCTATGGTTGGCCCGCTAGATGGCGCTGCCATAGGTCGAACGGATATCGACTGCGTTTTTTTTTTTAGTATGAACCCCCATTTTTATTACATATTCGTGTAGTACGTAAAGAAACATGAATGTTTTAGTTGGACCACTTTTTTCGCTTTGTGATCGCTGGCGCTGTAAGAGTCACAAACGTATAAGTACGTGGTATCACGGACGGTATTTGCTTCGTGATACATTAGCCGTGTTAAAATGGACCGTTTACCAACTGCGGAAAAGGTCGATATCGTGTTGATGTATGGCTGTTGTGATCAAAATGCCCAACGGGCGTGTGCTATGTATGCTGCTCGGTATCCTGGACATCATCCAAGTGTGCGGACCGTTCGCCGGATAGTTACCTTATTTAAGGAAACGGGAAGTGTTCAGCCACATGTGAAACGTCAACCACGACCTGCAACAAATGATGATGCCCAAGTAGGTGTTTTAGCTGCTGTCGCGGCTAATCCGCACATCAGTAGCACACAAATTGTGCGAGAATCGGGAACCTCAAAAACGTCGGTGTTGAGAATGCTACATCAACACCGATTGCACCCGTACCATATTTCTGTGCACCAGGACTTTGAACGTCGTGTACATTTCTGCCACTGGGCACAAGAGAAATTACGGGACGATGACAGATTTTTTGCATACGTTCTATTTAGCAACGAAGCGTCATTCACCAAAAGCGGTAACGTAAACCGGCATAATATGCACTATTGGGCAACGGAAGATCCACGATGGCTGCGACAAGTGGAACATCAGCGACTTTGGCGGGTTAATGTATGGTGCGGAATTATGGGAGGAAGGATAATTGGCCCCCATTTTATCGATGGCAATCTAAATGGTGCAATGTATGCTGATTTCCTACGTAATGTTCTACCGATGTTACTACAAGATGTTTCACTGCATGACAAAACGGCGATGTACTTCCAACATGATGGATGTCTGGCACATAGCTCGCGTGCGGTTGAAGCGGTATTGAATAGCATATTTCATGACAGGTGGATTGGTCGTCGAAGCACCATACCATGGCCCGCACGTTCACCGGATCTGACGTCCCCGGATTTCTTTCTGTGGGTAAAGTTGAAGGATATTTGCTATCGTGATCCACCGACAACGCCTGACAACATGCGTCAGCGCATTGTCAATGCACGTGCGAACATTACGGAAGGCTAACTACCCGCTGTTGAGAGGAATGTCGTTACACGCATTGCCAAATGAATTGAAGTTGAGGGACACCATTTGGAACATTTATTGCATTAATGTGGTATTTACAGGTAATTTACGCTGTAACAGCATGCGTTCACAGAAATGATAAGTTCACAAAGGTACATGTATCACATTGGAACAACCGAAATAAAATGTTCAAACGTACCTACGTTCTGTATTTTAATTTAAAAAAACCTACTTGTTACCAACTGTTTGTCTAAAATTGCGAGCCATATGTTTGTGACTATTACAGCGCCATCTATCACAAAGCGAAAAAAGTGGTCCAACTAAAACATTCATATTTCTTTACGTACTACACGAATATGCAATAAAAATGGGGGTTTCTATTTAAAAAAAAAAAAAAACGCAGTTGATATCCGATTGACCTATGGCAGCGCCATCTAGCGGGCCAACCATAGCGCCATCTGGTTTCCCCCTTCAAGCTAGACGAGATTCGTTCTTTGTAGTTTTTTCGTTTGATGCTTATTTCGTGAGATATTTGACCCGGTCACTATCAATGGACCACACTGTATACGGCAGCCACCTGCGACTTGGGACTTCGCCCTGGACGACAGATACGCAATAAAAACAAGTTAAATAGGAAGCCAACGCCGAAATTAACTCCCTGTAAAACCGAACTGGGAATCCATCCTGATCTGGCGCCTCATTTGTTTCCATTTTTTTCAGTTGTTCCTCAGCGTCATGGTCACCTATTTCTATGTCCTCCAAATGGGGGTGTGTGAAGCGTTCAAACGATGTTAATGTGCCTACGATCCTCCTGCGTTAATGATATTTCATTTTGCTGTCTTCTGTTGCCACACCAGATTGGTCGACGTGTGATTGAATAGAAGTTTTCGATCTGCTTAGCCAAGTTCTTGGCAAAATATTTCACTAACGTATGAGGGTTGAAGTTGTTGCATGCTTTATACTAACTATTGCCTGTAGAAATTTCTACATTCTTTTTCTAATCGAGAGGGCTACCATCGCTGTTTACTCAGTACTTTCCGAATTTTGTTATTAAAGCACAGTGGGCCTTTTCCGTGTTTAACACCATCACCGAGCACGTGCTGTCCATTCACTGTCTAAGTAGGATGCCAACAGCTGCTTCTCTCTTTTTTTCAGCATAAACACTCCACCAGCCTTCTCCTAACAGCCGCGCAGACAGAAAGTTTTAGTGAGCTGCCGATTTTATCCACCAGGTAAAGAGCCAACAGCACTGCCTGTGCGTGACCCCCAAGGTACCATCATATCGGATGTTACTTACGGAGATGCGGTACGATCATTAATACATACCGTACACATCCGGAGCGTATTATCTCGCCTGCTCATCTTCATTTAGGTTTTCCACGCTTTTCCCAGATAGAGTTAGACAGATTGTGGTATCATTCCTTTGAAGTGGACACAATATTGGTTTCCTTCCTACGACAGTACTGGGCACTAAGCACTGCAGTTTGTGTAGTTAGCTGGAGCCCCAAAGTGCTATGGCACGAAAATATAGATATTGGTTACACTCAACACTCAGCTTAATTGAGCGGCCAAGAGATGTTGCTCGTCTCAATGTTTGGCTGCGTTTTTCGTCGTATGGTGCCAGTTCACACATGTCGTAAACTCAATTTTCAAGCTGAAATAAAATAATAAAAAAACAATGCAGACAGGTATTGCGGTGAAATTTAAAAATGTTGAGTCACGTTGATTCATAATCTGAACAAGTAGTTTATTTCTATTTTTCCGCCAATAGTCTTCAGTGTATTGACTAAACACTTAAAATGCAGTCTGAGGGGCTTTTACGTAAAAGCGGCCATTAATAATTGATGCAACAACACTTCACCATAAAATCATATGTCGCGATCACTGCTCTCGACCGTCTGTTTGCAGTTCTCAAAATACACTGTTGTCTGCTGTCCTAAACCATTATATTGCGCTCAACGTGATCGTTTCCGAACGTGGCTACGAACCCCCCCACAGATGGGCAGCACGTCCGGCACTTGACGTCACTCAAACTCAAGTCCTCTCTCGTCAAAGATGGCCGCCCTATACACCCTCGAAACGACTGCCAACCTCAAAACAACGTTTGACAAAAAAATTATGAGTATTCTAAAACTAAACACAAAAACATGTGATACATTGAAAAATATGGATATTTTCCGGGCAATAACAATCTAAAATCCAATTTTTTGTATCTGTCACCGTTTTTTCACAAATAATGTTCTTGTGGCGTGATTTTGCTTTTCCCAGATTTTTCATATTAAACATCAATAAACAAATAAAAATACGTACATAATTACTCACATATCTCTTTAAACTTTAGAATGATGTCGCTAGCTTCGTCCCATTAAATTTATTTCTTACTAAAAACGCAGTTTCTCTCAGTCGAATCCCATATTACGACCTCTCATTAAAAAATGGTACAGATTCTGCTAAATCGGCTATGATTGCTCGATGCAGTTCTACTAGCCGCATCCGTAGACACTTTGTTTATATTAATTGGCCAAAGCATTGCCGAAATATTAGCTTTTGAACTTTCATAAATTTACAATTTTAAGACAACAATAACTTTCAAACTATTATATATTTTTGTGGCGCGTCTAGATAATTCAGCTTTACATATTTTTCTGTCCACGTGTGCCAACTCGCACCTCCGTGTCACTCCTACTTTCGTTTTTATCAATTTTTTTCTGGAATATGAATTCCTTCAAGCACGCAAGCACGGCCATACACTCCCCTGCCAAGCTCCTGCTCGGGTTTTTCCAAGGCCGCGTAATCGCTAGATGCTCGCCACAGCCCCGTAGCAACCGCCAGCCACGTGCTCTGCGGCGGGAAACTGCCGCTCTATCTCCCACCATAGCTTGTACGCTCACATTCCTCACACTCGTACAACAGGAGCTTTTACTTCATCTGTAAGGACCTAGTCATGGAAAGGTGTTTAACCTAAATCTTTCTTATTCGGACCGATTTAAGACGAGCTGGGTCTAACGGTTTGAAGAATGTTTGTAGATTCACTCTGCCAATGTGTTCTTCGAATTTTCTATTTATGTTTTCACGAAACACGATTTTCTTCGATTATCCAGCACTGAAGTTTTTCAGTACTTCTGCTTTGCGACTTCGTTGGGCTAAAGCACTTCGAGATCCTTCACGCTGCCCATCTTTGTTTATTTTAAACGCTGCTATTAGTCCTGCCTAATATGAATTACACATTTTGGACTTTCAGCTTAACTGTTAAAAGAATTTTCTAAGTGATGTCTTTCTCAGACAAGATGTAGTTTGCCAGTAATGTACCAGTAAATCGATACCTCTTCATTACATTAACTGTATATAAGGTTATGTCAACGTCCAAATTCACATCCTCCCTCATTGTTACCCCAAGTATTCATATGGCACGTACAACTTCAGTTATGAGTTGTTAACCCTTAACCCGAAACATCGGTGTCTCATACCCCTCGTTTATTTTAAACGTCGAGTGTGGCAGCACTGTAAAAAAGCGCGGCTTCATTTTCCCAGTACCTTTGCCGCAATACTTGCCGCGTGTAAAGCAGAAGTCAACAACCGTTTTTACTTCGTCAGTGAAGACATACATTGTTTAGAGGAGGGCGCGACGTTGTTTGGCTGAGATACCGCATGTTTCGTATTACGTACAAGAATTTCATAGGTCGAACAGACCGCATGTTTCCAATAACGATATCCTGCTTTCAGTGGCTGTTATTTTATAGCGTCTTCTTCTGTGCGTGAATTTATGTCATATTTCAGATGTAACACGGACCGACTTTCTAAGAAGAGTAATATATTTGCAGCTAATCCAGATTTGGAAGCTTGGATGCGAGCGCAGTTACGGGATATAGATGAAGAGGAAAATGGGTCGATGACGACACATTTGACGATGCTGTTGACGATCCAGATGTCGTAATAAGTGATAGTCACCATGAAACAGAGTCACACTAGTGAAGAAAATGTTTTATTGGAAGAAGAGCCTGGAGCGGTCTATACTACAGATAATACCTCACAGCAAACACAGTACTTTTATATTAAAAATAATTTCCAATGGGAAGGTTCTGAGCCTGTTAGAAAAAGAAGAACACCAGAGCACAACATTCTGAAAGGTGGAATTCTTGGCCTAACAGCCAAAAATCGAAGTTTGAGACAAAGTTCTACTAAATTTCAAATATGAGAGAATTTATTTGATGATGACATGATAGATGAAATAGTTTTACATAAAAACGTGAAACTGAATACAATAAGGGCAAAGTTGCAGGAAACAACTAATCTGTCCAATTACAGAGATACTGACAACGCTGAAATCAAAGCTTTCATAGGCCTTCTAATGATGACATCAATATTCAAATAGTCTCATGAAGATATGTTGTCTCTTTTCGAAAAGAATCTGACTGGTCGTCCTATATTTGTGGTGACAAAGTCGGCAAAGCGCTTTGAAATGCTTCTAAGCAGCCTGAGACTTGACGATACGACTACCAGAGACGAAAGAAAGAAGTCAGATCGCGCAGCTGCAATATCATACATTTTTGAGAAATTCGTTTTCAATTCTCAGCAATTATACTATGTAAAAGACAACGTTACAGTGGATGAAATGTTAGTACCATTCAGGGGAAAATGTCCTTTCCGCGTTTATCAGCCTAGCAAACCAGCCAAATAGGCGATAAAAATTACGTGCCTGGAAGACTCTGGAAGCACTTACCTCTTCAATGCCTACATATACTCAAGGAAAGATAGTGATGGATGTGGCCTGACAGAAGAAGAGAAAAAACTTGCCAAACCAACTCAGGTTGTTTTACGTCTGTGCAAACCGATAGAAGAAAGTAATAGAAACATTACCGCTGACAACTGGTTTACATCTATAGAACTCAATCGTGAGCTGAGAAAGAGAGGACTCACATACGTAGGAACGGTCAGAAAGAACAAGCGCGAAATTCCCCAAGAATTTTTGACTAATAAAAGTAGGCCCGTTGGGTCAGCATTATATGGATTCTCTGAGAATACAACACTGGTTTCATGTGTTCCTAAGAGAAACAAGGCAGTAATTCTTGTGTCTTCAATGCATCACTCCATTGTAAATGATACCATAAAAAATAAGCCAGAAATTATTTTTTACTACAAGCAACGAAATCTGGAGTAGATTTGCTCGACATGAAATGTGCCAATTATTCGTCAAACAGACGTACAAGGCGCTGGCCAACGGCAGTAAACATCAGTTGCTCGAACAGTTTTGTTCTGTATTTGTGCTACAGAGGAAACCCCATGTTAACTCTGTCTCAAATTCACCAGAAGTCTGGCCATGGTGCTGATAGAGCCACGGCTAAGAAGACATCTGGAAATTCAAAATTTACCTAGAAATATCAAGGAAATGATCCACAAAGTTCTGGGAGACACTCAACGATCAAGTGAAGGCATACCAAGTGATAGAATGGACCAAAGGAAGACGTGTATGACGTGTCCTGTGCCCAAGAAGAGGAAAACGGCGTATGAGTGCATCAAATGTGGTCACCCAGATTGCCTGGAATGCAGCAGAAAGATTTGTGTCGACTGTGCAAAAGAGATGTGATTTAATATTTCAGCTCAGTTGATAATTATCTTTTTTTTTACATTTTCTGCAATATTTTATTTTTATTTAGGAATATATTGTCTGGTATAACAGTGGTGGAAATCAAATGAAATCTGACACTGAATGACTGCACGTACTTGTGGTATTTCGTGTTTCTTTTAGATAATTTAAACAACAAAGTGTTTATATGGGCTGAAAAGTATTAAATTTACTTATAACATTAATTAACTGACTATTTACTTGATTTCTGTCAACTTTTGTGGAGTTCTGTGATATAAAATATTAGGTGGTCTGAGAGACTGCAAGTTTCTAGTTAAGCACATTTCAGAGATGTTTCGGGTTAAGGGTTAATATCGTAGTAGATGGCAACTGAGTTTATACGTCTCATGATGTGTGGAACTTAGCATTTGTCTCTTTCATGTCGTTACGTTACATTCATAGTTTGTCCTGACTGGATAATTCTTTCATGTAGATAATCTTGTTCACAAGAGCATATGGAGAAGTAAATGTATTACTTGAGTTAGCAGTAAACAAGCCTATTAGTAAGCCAACTCAATTGAAGTTAACATTACTGTACATTGCCGCTCCGATATGTCCCAACGAAATGTTACTTTTATCTCTGGAAAAATAATGAGATTTAATGTTCTTAGCAAAAACTACACTTTTCGAAGTTTCTTCTTCTTCTGCATCTACATCTACTTCCACAAGGATACTCCACAAATTGCATTTAAGTGCACGGCAGATGGTTCAGCGAACCACCTTCACAATATTCTTCTGTTATTCCAATCTCGAACAGCGTGCGGAAAAGAAAACACCTATATCTTGCCGTGCGAGATCTGATTTCCCTTATTTTATTTGATGGTCGTTTCTCCCTATGTAGGTCGGTGTCAACAAAATAGTTTCGCATTCGCAGGAGAAAGTTGGTGAATGAACTTTCGTGAGAAGGTCCCGCGGCCACGAGAAACCCGTTTGTTTCAACGACGTTCCAAATGCTGTATCGTGGCCGTGACACTCTCACCTATTTCTCGATATTAAAAAACGTGCTGCTCTCCTTTGAACTTTCTCGATGTAATCAGTTAATCCTATCTGGTAAGACCCCACAAGGCACAGCACTACACCAAAAAAGGATGGACAAGCATAATGTAGGCAGTCCCATTAGTAGATGTACTGCACCTTCTAAGTGTTCTGCCAATAGAACCCAGTCTTTGGTTCGCTTTCCTCACAATATTTTCTATGTGATCTTTCCAATTTAAGCTGTGCGCAGTTGTAATTCCAAGGTGTTTAGATGAATATTTAGATTGATTGATTTATCGTGCAACCGAAGTTTAACGGATTCCTTTTAGCCCTCATGTCGATGACCTCACTCTTTTCATTATTTACGGTCTACTGCCAATTTTTACAACATGCAGATATCTTTTCTAAATCTTTTTGCAATTTGTTTCGATCTTCTGATGGATTTCTAGACAATAAACGACAACATCTTCAAAAAACTTAAGATGGCTGTTCAGATTGTCTCCTAAATCGTTTATATAGATAAGGAGCAACAGGGCGCCTACAAGGCTACCTTGGGGAACGTCTGTTTCACTCAATGACTTTACGTCATTTACTACGAACTGTGACCTCTGACAGGAAATCACGAATCCAGTCACGTAACTGAGGAAATATTCCATAAGCACGCAATTTCAGTACCAGCCGCTTCTGTGGTACAGTGTCAAAAGCCATTTGGGAATCTAGAAATACGGAATCAGTTTCAAATCCCTTTCCGGTAGCACTCGCAACTTAGAGTTAGTTGTGTTTCACAAGAACGATGTTACGTAAATCCGTGTTGACTGTGTGTCAATAGACCGTTTTCTTCGAGGTAATTCATAATGTTCCAACAGAATACATGCTCCAAAGTCCTGCTGCATAGCGATGTTAATAATATGCGCCTGTAATTTAGTGGATTACTCCTACTACGTTTCTTGAATATTGGTGTGACCTGTGCCACTGTCCAGTCTTTGGGTACGGATTGTTCGTCGAGCGAGCGGTTGTATATTATCGTTAAATATGAGACTATTGCATCAGCATATTCTGAAAGGAACCTAACTGGTATACAGTTTGGACGGGAAGACTTGCTTTTATTAAGTGAGTTAAGCTGTTTCGCTATTCCGAGGATATCTATTTCTAAGTTATTCATGTTGGCAGCTGCTCTTGATTCGAATTCTGGAGCCTCCGGCCATCCTGATTTAGGTTTTCCGTCATTTCCCTAAATCCTTTCAGGTAAATGCCGGGATGGGTCCTTTGAAACGGCACGCCCGATTTCCTTCCCCGTCCTTCCCTAACCCGAGCTTGCGCTCCGTCTCCAATGACCTCGTTGTCTACGGGACGTTAAACACTAATCTCCTCCTCCTCCTCGAATTCTGGAATATTTACTTCGTCTTCTCTGGTGAACGAATTTCAGAAGGCTGTGTTTATTAAATCAGGTATGACAGCACTGTCGTCGATAGTAGGTCTATCGCTATTGCGCATAGAAAGCGTAGATTGTGTGTTGCTGCCAACATACTTTACATACAACCAGAATCTCTTTCGCTTTTAGGTCGGGTTTCGAGACAAAGTTTCGTTGTTGAAATTATTATAACCATCTCACACTGAAGTCCGGACTAAATTTCGACCTTCTGTGAAAGATCGCTAGCCTTGAATATCATCTACTTTTTCTTGTGCCTTTGTTCCACATCGACGCAGGGTCACCGTGGTTATTACCGGATTTGGCAAGGTCAGCATAAGGGGTGGCCGGGTGGCCTTCCTGCCGCCACCCCGCTACTCAACCTCTGCTCCCCCTCGCCCCTGTATAGAATACATTACTGGCCATTAAAATTGCTACACCACGAAGATGACGTGCTACAGACGCAAATTTTAACCGACAGGAAGAAGATGCTATGATATGCAAATGATAAGCTTTTGAGAGCATTCACACAAGGTTGGCGCCGGTGGCGACACCTAAAACGTGCTGAAATGAGGAAAGTTTCCAACCGATTTCTCATACACAAACAGCAGTTGACCGGTGTTACCCGGTGAAACGTTGCTGCCGGCCGAAGTGCCCGAGCGGTTCTAGGCGCTACAGTCTGGAACCGCGCGACCGCTACGGTCGCATGTTCGAATCCTGCCTTGGGCGTGGACGTGTGTGATGTCCTTCGGTTAGTTAGATTTAAGTAGTTCTAAGTTCTAGGGGACTGATGACCTCAGAAGTTAAGTCCCACAGTGCTCAGAGACTTTTTTTTTTTTTTTTTTTTTTTTTTTTTTTTTTTTGAAACGTTGCTGTGATGCCTCGTGTAAGGAGGAGAAATGCGTACCATCACGTTTCCGACTTTGATAAAGGTCGGATTGTAGCCTATCGAGATTGCGGTTTGTCGTATCGCGACATTGCTGCTCGCGGTGGTCGAGATCCAATGACTGTTAGCAGAATATGGAATCGGTAGATTCACGAGGGTAATACGGAACGCCGTGCTGGATCCCAACGTCCTCGTATCACTAGCAGTCGAGATGACAGGCATCTTATCCGCATGGCTGCAACGGATCGTGCAGCCTCGTCTCGATCCCTTAGTCAACAGATGGGGACGTTTGCAACACAACAACCATATGCACGAACAGTTCGACGACGATTGCAGCAGCATGGACAATCAGCTCGGAGACCATGGCTGCGATTACCCTTGACGCTGCATCATAGACAGGAGCGCCTGCGATGGTGTACTCGACGACGAACCTGGGTGTGCGAATGGCAAAACGTCATTTTTTCGGTTGAATCCAGGTTCTGTTTACAACATCATGATGGTCGCATCCGTGTTTGGCGACATCGCGGTGAACGCACATTGGAAGCGTGTATTCGTTATCGCCATACTGGCATATCACCCGGCGTGATGGTATGGGGTGCCACTGGTTACACGTCTCGGTCACCTCTTGTTCGCATTGACGGCACTTTGAACAGTGGACGTTACATTTCAGATGTGTTACGATCCGTGGCTCTACCCTTCATTCGATCCCTGCGTAACCCTAAATTTCAGCAGGACAATGCACGACCGAATGTTGTAGGTCCTGTACAGAAAATGTTCGCCTGCTGCCCTGGCCAGCACATTCTCCAGATCTCTCACCAATTGAAAACGTCTGGTCAATGGTGGCCGAGCAACTGGCTCGTCACAATACGCTAGTCACTACCTTGATGAACTGCGGTATCGTGTTGAAGCTACATGGGCAGCTGTACCTGTGCACGCCATCCAAGCTCTGTTTGACTCAATGCCCAGGCGTATCAAGGCCGTTATTACGGCCAGAGATGGTTGTTCTGGGTAGTGATTTCTCAGGGTCTTTAGCCGAGCGGTCCAAGGCGCTGCAGTCATGGACTGTGTGGCTGCTCCCAGCGGAGGTTCGAGTCCTCCCTCGGGCATGGGTGTGTGTGTGTGATTGTCCTTGGGGTAATTTAGGTTAAGTAGTGTGAAGCTTAGGGACTGATGACCTTAGCAGTTAAGTCCCATAAGATTTCACACATAGTTGAACATTTTTTTTCTCAGTATCTATGCACCCAAATTGCGTGAAAATGTAATCACATGTCAGTTCTAGTATAATCTACTTGTCCAATGAATACCCGTTTATCACCTGTAATTCTTCTTGGTGTAACAATTTTAATGGCCGGTAGTGTATCTGTACCCAAACAATCTGCGTGTAGTATTACTCAACTGAAGGTGACCCAGAGTTGTAGAAATGTTTGTGAATCGCGTAACTGAGGAAGGATTTGGATGCCAGTCCGGTATTCACGTAACGGGAAGCCGCCCGAAAACCACATCGATGCTGGCCAGCACGCCGACCCCCGTCTTTAATCCGTCGGGTGGATTCGATCCGGGTCCGGCGGACCTCTCTGTCACTGAAGCGCCGCTCTAACACAGACGGCTATCCAACGGGCACTTTTCGAAGTTTTCCATGAGAGAAATCAATCAACTTCCACTACTCTCCCTCTCGTTTGGGCATTGACAAGTGGGCCATTGTTCCTTTAGAAGCTTTGTGAAACGCCTGAGAGATTAATTGTCCTGTCCGAGGCTCTAATGACGCCGGAAAAATGGAGAACAGAGTTATCGGATTTAGTGTCCTTTGTGGCAGTACCTCAGTGAAGTGGAGATTTGGCAAGACGACCGTGGAAACCTAGCAGGGCGACAAACGATCTTTAGACCGTCCAAAGAGACGGAGAGAGGCGGTGTTATACACTCCTAGAAATTGAAATAAGAACACCGTGAATTCATTGTCCCAGGAAGGGGAAACTTTATTGACACATTCCTGGGGTCAGATACAACACATGATCACACTGACAGAACCACAGGCACATAGACACAGGCAACAGAGCATGCACAATGTCGGCACTAGTACAGTGTATATCCACCTTTCGCAGCAATGCAGGCTGCTATTCTCCCATGGAGACGATCGTAGAGATGCTGGATGTAGTCCTGTGGAATATCTTGCCATGCCATTTCCACCTGGCGCCTCAGTTGGACCAGCGTTCGTGCTGGATGTGCAGTCCGCGTGAGACGACACTTCATCCAGTCCCAAACATGCTCAATGGGGGACAGATCCGGAGATCTTGCTGGCCAGGGTAGTTGACTTACACCTTCTAGAGCACGTTGGGTGGCACGGGATACATGCGGACGTGCATTGTCCTGTTGGAACAGCAAGTTCCCTTGCCGGTCTAGGAATGGTAGAACGATGGGTTCGATGACGGTTTGGATGTACCGTGCACTATTCAGTGTCCCCTCGACGATCACCACTGGTGTACGGCCAGTGTAGGAGATCGCTCCCCACATCATGATGCCGGGTGTTGGCCCTGTGTGCCTCGGTCGTATGCAGTCCTGATTGTGGCGCTCACCTGCACGGCGCCAAACACGCATACGACCATCATTGGCACCAAGGCAGAAGTGACTCTCATCGCTGAAGACGACACGTCTCCATTCGTCCCTCCATTCACGCCTGTCGCGACACCACTGGAGGCGGGCTGCACGATGTTGGGGCGTGAGCGGAAGACGGCCTAACGGTGTGCGGGACCGTAGCCCAGCTTCATGGAGACGGTTGCGAATGGTCCTCGCCGATACCCCAGGAGCAACAGTGTCCCTAATTTGCTGGGAAGTGGCGGTGCGGTCCCCTACGGCACTGCGTAGGATCCTACGGTCTTGGCGTGCATCCGTGCGTCGCTGCGGTCCGGTCCCAGGTCGACGGGCACGTGCACCTTCCGCCGACCACTGGCGACAACATCGATGTACTGTGGAGACCTCACGCCCCACGTGTTGAGCAATTCGGCGGTACGTCCACCCGGCCTCCCGCATGCCCACTATACGCCCTCGCTCAAAGTCCGTCAACTGCACATACGGTTCACGTCCACGCTGTCGCGGCATGCTACCAGTGTTAAAGACTGCGATGGAGCTCCGTATGCCACGGCAAACTGGCTGACACTGACGGCGGCGGTGCACAAATGCTGCGCAGCTAGCGCCATTCGACGGCCAACACCGCGGTTCCTGGTGTGTCCGCTGTGCCGTGCGTGTGATCATTGCTTGTACAGCCCTCTCGCAGTGTCCGGAGCAAGTATGGTGGGTCTGACACACCGGTGTCAATGTGTTCTTTTTTCCATTTCCAGGAGTGTATGATAGATTTTATATTGTTTTGTTTTAGACATACCGATTACCTGCACCTTCCGCAAATTTCTCTTATTAGTTTCTGCGTGTCTGCAGGAATATGAAAACAGTGCTTACAAAGTCTAGGATGTTTCAAAAAATTGATCCGGCTTCACACCTTCTACACGAATCTTGATATAAACGGGGTAGATTTTAGCGTATGCATAGGAACTAAAAGTTTAACTTGGCGCCAGTAGTAAGATGCCGATTTATGTGGTTCCCAGTTAGGATATCTCCAGAGGAGCTAGCTCGCTCGTTCGTTCATTACCAAATGTGCACCGAGTCAACACTCGGTGCCGGCCGTTTTGGCCGAGCGGTTCTAGGCGCTTCAGTCCGGAACCGCCCTGCTACTACGGTTGCAGGTTCGAATCCTGCCTCGAACTGGATGTGTGTGACGTCCTTAGGTTAGCTAGGTTTAAGTAGTTCTACGTCTAGGGGACTGATGAGCTCAGATGTGTAGTCCCATAATGCTTAGAGCCATTTGAACCATCAACACTCCGTCTTTCATAGTTGAAAGTTGGTGACCCATCGTACAATCCTCTAAACAGTCTGTCTCCATTTTTCCCGGTCTTCTGCATATCGGATTAGCGGATCGCATATGTTGTCTGTCTATTCCTTTTTTACCGAGAGGCGTAGCGCAGTGATTTAGCACACTGCACTTTCATTCGGGAGGATGGTGGTTCAAACTCGCGTCCGGCCATCCTGATTTAGGCTTTCCGTGATTTCCCTAACCTGCTTAAGGTAAATGTAGGGATGGTTCCTTCGAAAGGGCACGGCCGCTGTCTTTCTCCATACTTCCGTAATTCGAGCTTGTGCTCCGTCTCCAGTGACCTCGAAGAGGACGGGAAGTTTAACACTCATCTCCTCCTCCTGCTCTCCATTATCTGGTCCGTCCATCATCTCGGTAGTCTTCCCTACAACCTTTTCTCTTCGACTTTGCCTTGGATGATCATCTTTTCCTAGTTATCCTCCTGTCGTCGAACTAAGCGACCAAAGAACTGCAGGATTCACTGTAAGCAAATACTGGACAACCTCTTCTCCAGCCCGACTTCTTGGAGTATTGATTTCTTGGTCCGTTTGTCCATCCATGATATTCTGAGCAATCTCCTATATGTCCACATCTCAAAATCATAAATTCTTATGTGGTCCCCTTCCGTTATTGTACACCTTTCAGCGCCATAAAGGAAAGCTGGTAACACCAGAGACTTCAGCACTCTCAATTTAGTATTTATGGTTACCGCTCGGTCTTTTCAGATCGTTATCAGGTTCGACACAGCATTCCTAACCAGAATAGTTCTAAGCCGTATTTCCTGTGCAGAGCCACTCTACTCTGAACAGCTGGAGGCAAACAGCGGCTGGTAGTGACTCACCTCTGTAAATTACCATGATCTTCGTTTTATTCTCATTAAGTGACAGTCAAAGTTCATCATTTTCTCTCTTCACTCTGTCCAGTAATTCCTACACTTCCACTTATGATTTTGCACATAATATGGCATCATCAGCAAATCTTAAATTATAGATTCTTTGTCCTCCAATTCGGATCCCACCAGTCCAGTCATCAAGTAGTTTTTTCATAATATATTCTCCACAGATGTTAAATAGAACCGGTGACACAATGCATCCGCGTCTAACTCCTTCACATGGTTCAAAGGAACTTGAAATAGTCTTATCTATTCTGATTACTGCCTTGCAATAAGAGTAAAGATTTCTGACCAGCGTAATATGATGACCACGAACGCCCATCTTCGCTAGAACCTCCACAGCTGTTTCCATCGAACGCAGTCTAAAGGCTTACGATACTGCAAGAAACACAGAACTAAAGGGATACTGAATTCTCCACATTTTTCAATTAGCCGTCTGATATTAAGAATCTGTTCTCGAGTTCTTTTATGACGCACAAGCCCACCTTGCTCTGATGGTATTTCTTCATCTAAGTACTCGTAGGTTCTCAGGCGTTCATGAATGACATTTAGAAGAATGTTGCTGCCATGTGAATTCAGTCAAACTGTTCTGTAGTTCTCATAACGCTGTGCATTTCCTTTCTCATGAAACGGAATCATCACCGACATGGTCCAGTCTTCCAACCGCGTTCCGTTATTCCATATATTGTTACATACACTGATCAGCCACAATATTTTGACCGCCTACCTATAAGCCGGTATGTTCCCCTTTGACACGGATAACAGCAGCGATGAGTCGTGTCGTGGACGAAATGAGGCTTTGTAGGTCGCTGGAGGGAGTTGTCAACACATCTGCACACACAAGTCATCTATTCCCGAAAATTCTGGGGAGGGTAGCGATGAGCTCTGGTTCCACGTTCAGTCACACCCCAGATGTATTTGACTGGGTTTAGATCTGGCGAGTTGGGGGGTCCAGCACATTAACTGGAACTCGACACTGTGTTCCTGGAACCACTTCATCACACTCTTAGCCTTAGGACATGACGTATTACCTTGTTGAAAAATGCCACTGCTGTCAGGAAACATGAACGTCATGAAGGGGTGCCAACCAGTGCACGATACTCCTTGGTCGTCATGCTGCCTTGCAGGAGCTCCACTGGACCAATGGATGGCCACGAGAATGTTCCCCAGAGCAACTTGTCTCCGTCCCACAAGCAGCTGTTCTCCTGGAAGACGACGGATTCACGCACTCCCATCGGCATCATGAAGAAGGTTTTAGGATTCTTCAGACGATGCAACGCTCTGTCACTACCCCAACGTCCAGTACCGAATGGTCACTTGCTCATTTCTGCCGTAGTTGCCGATGTTGTGTTGTTAACACTGGCACTTGCATGGGTCGTCAGTTGCGGAGGCGATCGTTAGGAATGTTCGGAGCACTGTGTGTTCAGACACACCTGAACTCTGCCCAGCATTAAAGTCTTATGTTAGTTCCGCCTCAGTTCACCACCTGTCCTGTTTTACCAGTCTTCCCAGCCTATTACGCCTGACATATGTAATGAGGGCTGGCTGCAGAACCCCACAATGTCACCTTGGTTTCGCCATGAGATGAAGATACTCGCCGTAGCACTCCTCGGACACCCAACAAGTCATGCAGTTTCCGAAATGCTCGTGCCCAGCCTCCGGCTCATTACAATCTACTCTCGGTCAAACTCCGATCGCGCGTCTTCCCCATTCTACTCATGGTCGACACGCTCACTGGTATCACATGCATGACGCATGTGTCTGACTAGCAGTCATTCCTCGACAGGTGAAGCTGCTGTGGCTTGGATGGGTTTATACCGATAGTAGGCCGGTGATCATAATGTTCTGGCTGGTCAGTGTATTTCATGCATGATTTCTAAACCCACATATTGGCTGTATCAAAGGACCGTATTTCGTTTTGCGTTCGCCGTTTCAACAGGTGACATTCAGCTGTACCTGGGAGGCGTGAATTTCATGTCCATTATAATTATCCGGGCTGTTATGCCGTGGTCGGTTGATGAATTCTGTGTCAATTCCCAACGTTTCGTCTCCGACTGCGGGAGACATCTTCAAGGGGGTCCGTAGCTCGATGGAAGGTCCAATACACTCACTGGCTCGCTACTGACATAACAGCCCGGATAATTATAATGGACATGATATTTCCGGAAGTGAAAGTCTACATTTTAGTATCAGACGTGAATTTGCTAACATTCGGCCTCCATAGCTCGGTGGTCAGAGTGTCAGACTGCTATGCGGAGGATCCGGGATATATTTCCGGTTACTAACAGGAATTTCTCCTCGGTGGGAGGACTCGAGGGGGTGCACTCGGCCTCTTCATGCCTACTGAGGAGCTACTTGAGTGGGAGGTAGCGGCTCCAAGGTATGGCAACCTGACTAGGGACAATGGGAGAGGTGTGCTGACTACATGCGCCTCCACAGCACATCCAGGTGACACCACTGGGGGACGGCACTGAAAGGCCCGACGGTCTCAGTAGACGGAGCTTTAGCTTCGGATTTTATTAATAACTTGCGAAACTGGCAATCCTTCTCTTGTGCCCCATTCCCTCTCTCAGTCCATATTCTCATCTCCCCCCCCCCCTCTCCCTCTCTCCTTCTCTCTCTCTTTCTCCGTGCATCTCCTCCTCCCTCCATTTCTCTGTGCATAACATCCTCCCCCCATCTCTCTGTGCATAACATGCTGGCCCCGCTCTCTGTCCATCTACTCCTTCCTTACCACCCCACCCCCCCTCGCTCCGTCCATTTCCATCAGAATGTTCAGTAAAGTACGAGATTTTTGGTACCAGCGTTTCCCCTTTATATATTATATATGTATTTATATATTATATTTAACTATCAAACATATTTTTTTTCTGTAATTAAAACCTGCGACAGGAGAAATGTCAAACTGAAAGCAAATTTTTTTTACTTTTCTTTTTCATACCAAAAATGCCATTACCATCCAGCCGTTCTCAAGTGATGCTCCTTCACAATTGAATTTAATGTCCGACTTTTCTGCAGGATTTTACTAAAATTTTCTTTCATACAAATCTTGTTCTGACAATTAGGAACACAACAAAGACGAAAATCAACCAAATTTGTCGAGTTGTTCTTAATTGATGATATTTCATACACGCGGTAGTTCATGTTAATTTCCAACTTTTCCGTTGAATTTTCCAAAAATTTTTTTGGTACGAACGTTTTCCTGACAGAAACAAATAAAACAACAAAAATACCAAATCTGTCGAACCGTTCTTAATTGATGATAATTCATATACGCGGCAACTGATTTTTATTTATGTAGATGGGAAAGGCTGTATGCGGTAGAAAGAATATTAGTCTAATGGTTTAAATGCCCTGTAAAAAAGGAAACGAAACCGCAGCTGTCAAGAAGCACGGTCTCCGGCACGAGCAGTGTTTAGCATTGCGCGTGTTGCTGTTACGTTCAACAGATGGCGCCCCAGTAGGAATACAAAAACACGCGCGTATTGGAATGCAATGTTGTGTCAAAATTCCAAAGCAATCGGTGAAAATTTAAGATTTTTGACAAGCCAAGGTTTAAATTTTTATTCCTGCAGATGGATGAAAGAGATTGTGTGTGCCCCCCCCCCCCCCCCCCCCCCCGCCTTCCTGCCTTCCAATAACTTGGATGACCTGCGACGCCGCACGGAGGGAGCATTATATGCAATAAATCTAGACACTCGCGAAGGCATGGGCGCAGTTGAACTATCGTCTGAATGTTTGTCGTGCATCTGATGGAGGGCACATCGATGATTTTTCAGAGGTAAATTAAAACTTTAGACCTACACGTTATTCTAAGAAATACACAAAGGCTGTATGTGCATGCATGTGAAAAGTGTACAGTTCTTTTGAAAAAAATATTAACAATCACACTATAAAACCGTTACATCCGTCTGTCTGAAAATGCTGATCCCCTAAACTACTAGACGAATTTTCACCAGATTTTCAAAGGTAACTTGAGCGTAACTTGAGACAACATGCAGGCTTTATTTCATCAAAATAGGAACACCGAAAAAAGGTATCGTAATTTAAAGTTCTGTATAAAATAATCTGCTCAGCTTATGAGATGGAATCCAAAATTTTCGAGACTGGTGCTGCCATCTGGAAAGTAGGAGTAGTAGATCTTTGCACCACGAGGTGGCGAGAGCTGCATATCTGATGAGTCAGTGTGCGGAGTGGCATTCATCTGGGAGGACGCGTTTGCGTGTCCACAGTGATTTCTGTAATACTCTGTGTTTGGTGTGTGGCGATTTTACTATGGAACCGCGAACAGAACAGCGCGTGTGCATCAAATTCTGCCCGAATTTCGGGGAAAGTGCTACGGAGACCCTTGCAATGATTCAACAAGTGTTTGGGGGACAGAGCATAAGCCATACGCATGTGTTTGTGTGGCATGCTTGGTTCAGGGCCAGCCATACAGACGTCGAAGATGATGCTCACACTGGAAGGCCCATTCGCCGCTCAACGCCAGACATTGATGCCAAATTTCAACAGTTGGTTCGTGCGGATCGACATCGAACCATTCAAGACCTTGCGGATGAGGTGGGTATTGGTTATGGGACATGTCAATGAAAGTTGACTGATGAACTGGGCATGCATCGTGTCGCTGCAAAATGTTTGCCAAGGATCTTGACTGCCGATCAGAAGGCACAGCATGTAGAAGTGTGCATGGACCTTCGTCAGACGGCATCTGATGATACAACCTTCTTGTCACGGGTTATCACCGGCAACGAGAGCTGGATTTACGGTTATAATCCAGAGACAAAGCAACAATCGTCCTTGTGGAAGAGCCTGGGCTCTCCAAGACCCAAAACAGCGAGACAGGTGAAGAACAAAGTGAAGAGCATGATCATGGTTTTCTTTGATACCAAGGGAATTGTGCACAAAGAATTCGTCCCAACCAAACAAACAGTGAATTCCGCGTACTGCTGTGACGTTTTGCGACGGCTCCGTGAAAATGTGTGGTGACGACGGCCCGAACTTTCCCATCAAGGGAACTGGCTGCTGCATCACGACAACGCACCCTGTCACATGTCCTTGCTCACCAGGACCTTTTTGGTAAAAATCAACATGGCGGTTGTACCCCACCCACCTTAATCGCCAGATTTGACACCTTGCGACTTTGCGCGATTCCCACAACTGAAACTCAAGTTGAAAGGCCGTCGGTTTGACACTCTAGAGAGGATTCAAGAAGCATCGCTGGCAGTGATTAACACCCTCAAGGAACAGGACTTCCAGAAAACGTTTGACCAGTGGCAGAAGTGCTGGGACCGGTGTGTACTTGCGGATGGGGAACTACTTCGAGGGTGATGGTGATCATTAGTCCAAAGGTAAGGTTTTCAACAGATGCAGCACCAGTCCCGAAAATTTTGGATAGCACCTCGTAGTCGTTCTGATGTTTAATCATCGTGGTGTAACACACCAAACAATCAACAAGTGGCTTTATTAGTTTTGTAGTACACCAAAGAATCAAAAAAACGGCTCTGTTATTTTTTTTATGTCAATAACTGGTGTATTTTCGGTAGTTTACGTCAGTGACAGAATTAAGAGCCGCAGCGTTATCTTTGTGAATTCACTTTGCTGAGCTATTTTATAAACTTAATGACAATACTTTGCTTCGTGTGATACGTTTTGTTTACATTTGACTTCTTTCTTATGAAAGTGTTTTTTTAACTCAGTCACAGAAGTATTCACAGAAGTTTACGTCCCCGCTCGAGTTAAGAACCGCAGTCATATCTGTACAAACTAACACTGAATTTGCATAACTAGGATATATAGAGTCACTGATTCCGCTTTTTATATTAAAAACTTAATGACATTGCTTTGCCCCTTTCGATAGACTTTATTTGTAACCTTTGCTAGGAAAAACAGATCTATGAAGTTTGCTTTGCGATTTGGGAGCCTACTCATTACATTTTCATTTAGTTTTATTTACTAATAAAAATGCATAGGAAACAGTCATGCCTTTGTGAATACACCAGAACGCCTAAAAGAGTGATGACTACGTTGTTACAAGAATCTAGTGAGGATCGTGAGGCGAGATTTGCTGTGGCTCAAGCACATCAGGCTTTAACTTCCTCTTTGGAATCTCCTTCCGGAAGCAGGTGTGACGCAACTCTGATCAAGAACGTCGTGTGTTACATCGCTCTTCAGCACCCCTCATTCACAGAGGCACAAACTTACTTCTCCCCAATGTAAAATCGTAGAAGTCGATATTTTGACAACAAGTGGCGCAGGCCAATTTTTATACCCGGAATCCTGTTTATTTATAACAATTTACCATTGCACTTTAAACGTGTGCAATTCCCAGTGAGCTTATGTTAAGCTATGACCATAAACTAAGTACAAGACCACAGGCTGCATGTTACGGACATGGACCTTAGTGTCCGTTGCTTTTCACAGAGTTAGCTCTACATGGCACTCTCCAGCATCAAATGTTGTGCACAAACAAGTCAAAAATAAATTCCACGCATATGAAGTCACTGGAACACCTTTAAGTAAACAGTCAGGAAACACAGGGTTTCTCAGATAGATTGAAATTTTTTTTAAAATGTACAGGGCTATTACAAATGATTGAAGCGATTTCATAAATTCACTGTAGCTCCATTCATTGACATATGGTCACGACACACTGCAGATACGTAGAAAAACTCATAAAGTTTTGTTCGGCTGAAGCCGCACTTCAGGTTTCTGTCACCAGAGCGCTCGAGAGCGCAGTGAGACAAAATGGCGACAGGAGCCGAGAAAGCGTGTGTCGTGCTTGAAATGCACTCACATCAGACAGTCATAACAGTGCAACGACACTTCAGGACGAAGTTCAACAAAGATCCACCAACTGCTAACTCCATTCGGCGATGGTATGTGCAGTTTAAAGCTTCTGGATGCCTCTGTAAGGGGAAATCAACGGGTCGGCCTGCAGTGAGCGAAGAAACGGTTGAACGCGTGCGGGCAAGTTTCACGCGCAGCCCGCGGAAGTCGACGAATAAAGCAAACAGGGAGCTAAACGTACCACAGCCGACGGCTTAGAAAATCTTACGGAAAAGGCTAAAGCAGAAGCCTTACCGTTTACAATTGCTACAAGCCCTGACACCCGATGACAAAGTCAAACGCTTTGAACTTTCGGCGCGGTTGCAACAGCTCATGGAAGAGGATGCGTTCAGTGCGAAACTTGTTTTCAGTGATGAAGCAACATTTTTTCATAATGGTGAAGTGAACAGACACAATGTGCGAATCTGGGCGGTAGAGAATCCTCACGCATTCGTGCAGCAAATTCGCAATTCACCAAAAGTTAACGTGTTTTGTGCAATCTCACGGTTTAAAGTTTACGGCCCCTTTTTCTTCTGCAAAAAAAAACGTTACAGGACACGTGTATCTGGACATGCTGGAAAATTGGCTCATGCCACAACTGGAGACCGACAGCGCCGACTTCATCTTTCAACAGGATGGTGCTCCACCGTACTTCCATCATGATGTTCGGCATTTCTTAAACAGGAGATTGGAAAACCGATGGATCGGTCGTGGTGGAGATCACGATCAGCAATTCATGTCATGGCCTCCACGCTCTCCCGACTTAACCCCATGCGATTTCTTTCTGTGGGGTTATGTGAATGATTCAGTGTTTAAACCTCCTCTACCAAGAAACGTGCCAGAACTGCGAGCTCGCATCAACGATGCTTTCGAACTCATTGATGGGGACATGCTGCGCCGAATGTGGGAGGAATCTGATTATCGGCTTGATGTCTGCCGAATCACTAAAGGGGCACATATCGAACATTTGTGAATGCCTAAAAAAACTTTTTGAGTTTTTGTATGTGTGTGCAAAGCATTGTGAAAATATCTCAAATAATAAAGTTATTGTAGAGCTGTGAAATCGCTTCAATCATTTGTAATAACCCAGTAGTGTTTTGCGTAAGTTAAAACGTACCTTAAGTTTCTGTAGAAGAAATGGTCTTCTGAAATCAGGTAAAACTTTTTAAAATGCCCTGTATTGAGAATGACATCCATGGGAAGCGCCGCACAGTTTAAGCCGTCTCGTCACGGTTCGCACGGCTCCCCCCCCCCCCCTCCCTCCCCCCAATTGGAGGTTTGAGTCCTCCCTCAGGCATGGGAGTGTGTGTTATCCTTAGTGTAAGTTAGTTTAAGTTAGAGTAAGTAGTGTTAAGACTATGGACCGATGACCTCAGCAGTTTGGTCCCACACAGAACTTAACACAAATTTCCAGTTTCCATAGGAAGCAATTCTCAGCGCGAATGGACACACGTTATATGCAATATTTTATTCCAATTAGTCTACACTACCACTTCATAAAATAATTACCATTTCTGCTGACACACCCTTTATATACATCGCACCATGAAAATAGTGATGCACTCGATGAGAACGCATTGCTTTCCTGCATTAGTATTCAGCAGACTCGACTCTTAGGCGCATTGGCGTAACCATGGAGTTAACAACAGCAGCATCGCTCACAGTTCAGACAAAGTAAAACATGCAGCAAAATGTGACAAGAAATTAAACCACTGCAACTTGGAGAGTCAGTGAGCTGACTGACAAATTACTGCAAGAAAATTTTACTACAGCAGTTTGGATTATTTCTCATAAATGGTAGAAGCTTCTATTTGAAATCCAAAATTATCTGCATCTGTTAAATCACTGCATTTAACAAATGTAAAAGGCAAATGAAATTCAGAATCTTAAATATTTTGGGTCAAATCAGTTCCTAGCTGATTCAAGAAATGGAAAGTTTAATTATTAAAAAACAACTGTATCAAATGGCTTCGTAAAAATATCCATGATTAAAATTAAAATAGTAAACAAGATACAACGGTAACAGAATGTTTAAGTAAACTGCTTACTTGGCCGTGGCTGCGTATGCAGCCGCAGTGGCGTTGCAGTCAGGTAGGATGGTGACGCCACTGCCCGGGAAACAACGGCTGGGTCTGCGCAGCAACGCAAATTAAGAAGAGGCGAGATCAAACAGAGCACTACCGAAATCTATAACAAACTAAAATGAAACGATAACTAAATCAAGACCCTACGCTGCCGACAGGCGTTGATATACATCAACGTGGACAGTTAAAAACGTGTGCCCCGACCGGGACTCGAACCCTGGATCTCCTGCTTACATGGCAGACGTTGTATCTATCTCTTAAAAAAAAATCTTATTTTGTTCGATTGTTCGTTGCCTTTGTTCGGAGCGGACGTCCCATGACACCCGTTCAAATTTAGTGTTGAGCCGTTCACTCACTTTTTTTTTTATTACAGAGGACATATAACCCTCTGACCGAACACGCTGAGCTACCTTACCGACCATCTGAGCCACTGAGGGCGCAGAGGAGGCCGAGGCTCCCCATGAGACCCACATTCCCAACTTAACTTCCACACACTACATTCGTAGTGCCCCCGCCCATTACACTCATTACTCGCGGCAGACCATCTTACCGAGTCCTGTAAGAGTTGGGGCAGTGCATGTGCATCCACACAGAAGAAGAAAGTCAATGGCCGATTAGCCTTAACTGTAT
This sequence comes from Schistocerca americana, assembly GCF_021461395.2. NCBI lineage: Eukaryota > Metazoa > Arthropoda > Insecta > Orthoptera > Acrididae > Schistocerca > Schistocerca americana. Next base: position 785,907,410 of record NC_060122.1, on the reverse strand, counting down.
GAAGATGGTATCTGTTCTTTCGGACATGTCTGAAAGGACAGATACTATCTTCATAAAAGAAACTAAAGCTAAAGTTAGATTACACAATTACAGGCCGATTAACGCACAAAGCAATACATCGTTAGAAGGATGCCCAGAGAGGGGCACGACAGTAAAATGGCCAGGCTCAAGTGACGAGGCCTAATCCTACAGGAGACCTTTTAAAATTTGTCAGTAGCCACAATAAAACCGACTTAAGCATTGACGCACAAAAAATTCAAGAGATCATTTCATAACGCCAGGCAGTGACGGGGCTTAAATAAGTGGCCTAAATATTTCGTCAGTTAGAACCAAAATTATAATTACAACTTCGCCGAATTTTCAGGGAACTGTTGCTACTAATAAGCAATTAGCATAATTCGGCCTGCAATTAATGGCCGTTAGGTAAGAGTAAACAGCCAATCTGTAGAACTGCAACCTAACACCGGGCTGATACTCTGATGTCATATGTGAGGAAACGGACGAGTTGTGGCGCCCTGAAAATATTCTAAGTTCGGAGTTGGCGTGGCTGCGATGGGGCCTTTCAGCGGACCGCGGCTGGTCGGCGGCTGCCGGCGTCCAGGCCTACCACGTGGCTGGGAATTCCATCTTGACACTGTGTCGATGAAGGAGACATTCCGGGAGTGCCGCAGTTGGCGGACTTTGTGAAATCTTCATGAGAGACATTTCACAGTTCGCATAGAAATTAATAGTAGCCACATGAATCATGATACCTCAAAAAGAAACATGGGCATTACCATTATTTGCATGACGATTCTAATCATTAGTTTAAAGTTTCGTATCTGACTGTAAATTATACAAGTAACACCCAGCAACGAATTTCCAAAATCTAAATTATTCATCCGATTTTGTCCATAGACATGTCTTTAGAAAGCTGTTAAGGTAAACCTAAATTGATATGAATTACAGGCATGTAACTTGAATAGTACATGTCTTATTGGAGGTCAAAGCGGCCAATTACTACCGATCGCGTCAGGCCGTAAGTACTCCATAGTTACATGAAAGAACGGTAGCAGCAAGCTTATAAATATATTTATTCATCTATGTCTTAGTTTATATCTGATATATACTATTCATGAAGAAATTAATCAGTTACACTACTGGCCATTAAAATTGCTACACCAAGAACAAATGCAGATGATGAATGGGTATTCATTGGATAAATATCTTATACTAGAACTGACGTGTGATTACATTTTCACGCAATTTGGGTGCATAGGTCCTGAGAAATCAGTACCCAGAACAACCATCTCTGGCCGTAATAACGGCCTTGATACGCCTGGGCATTGAGTCAAACAGAGATTGGATGGCGTGTACAGGTACAGCTGCCCATGCAGCTTCAACACGATACCACAGTTCATCAAGCGTTGTGACGAGCCAGTTGATCGGCTACCATTGACCAGACGTCTCCAGTTGGTCAGAGATCTCGAGAATGTGCTGACCAGGGCAGCGGTCGAACATTTTCTGTATCCAGAAAGGCCCGTACAGAACCTGCAACATGCGGTCGTACATTATTCTGCTGAAATGTAGGGTTTCGCAAGGATCGAATGAAGGGTAGAGCGACGGGTCGTAACGCATCTGAAATGTAACGTCCACTGTTCAAAGTGCCGTCACTGCGAACAAGAGGTGACCGAGACGTGTAACCAATGGCACTCCATACCATCATGCCGGGTGATACGCCAGTATGGCGATGACGAATACATGCTTCCAATGTGCGTTCACCGCGATGTCGCCAAACACGGATGCGAACATCATGATGCTGCAAACAGAACCTGGATTCATGCGAAAAAATGACGTTTTGCCATTCTTGCACCCAGGTTCATCGTTGAGTACACCATCACAGGCGCTCCTATCTGTGATACAGCGTCAAGGGAAACCGCAGCCGTGGTCTCCGAGCTGCTGCAAACGTCGTCGAACTGTTGGTGCAGATGGTTGTTGTCTTGAAAAGTCCCCATCTGTTGACTCAGGGATCGAGACGTGGCTGCACGATCCGTTACACAGCCATGCGGATAAGATGCCTGTCATCTCGACTGCTAGTGATACGAGGCCGTTGGTATCCAGCACGGCGTTCCGTATTACCCTCCTGAACCCACCGATTCCATATTCTGCTAACAGTCGTTGGACCTCGACCAACGCGAGCAGCAATGTCGCGATAGGATATACCGCAATCGCGATAGGCTCAATCCGACCTTTATCAAAGTCGGAAACGTGATGGTATGCATTTTTCCTGCTTACACGAGGCATCACAACAACGCTTCGCCAGGCAACGCCGGTCAACTGCAGTTTATGTAAGAGAAGTCGGTTGGAAACTTTCCTCATGTCAGCACGTTGTAGGTGTCGCCACCGGCGCCAACCTTGTGTGAATGCTCTGAAAAGCTAATCATTTACATATCACAGCATCTCTTTCCTGTCGGTTAAATTTCGCATCTGTAGCACGTCATCTTCGTGGTATAGCAATTTTAATGGCCAGTAGCGTATTTACTGTGTTTTAGAAAGCACAGACATTAGGCTACTGGCTTACTTGGGTTCTATTCCTTTCATATATGTTTAATTTGTTTATAGTCCAGACGTAAGAATATTTATTTTATTTCAAGTTATTTAAATGTAAATCCAGTATTTCGGACGTGTTTCATTATGTATGTCAGTATGCGCTGGGTTGGAGACAGGGCGCCAGCCGGTGTGGCCGAGCGGTTCTAGGCGCTTCAGTCTGGAACCGCGCGGCCACTGCGGTCGCAGGTTCGAATTCTGCCTCGGGCATGGATGTGTGTGATGTCCTTAGGTTAGTTAGGTTTAAGTCGTTCTAAGTTGTAGGGGACTGATGACCTCAGCTGTTAAGTCCCATAGTGCTCAGAGCCATTTGAACCATTTTTTTGGAGACAGGGCGGGAGCGGGCTAGCCAATCACAGCGATCGTTCCAGAGAGGACACGTGGAGAGACTGTATGGAAGTGAGGGAGGAGTATCGCTTCGAGAGAGGACAGAGGGGGGGGGGGGGGGGGGGTTCTGAACAGTGCGGCAGGAAGGACAGTCGCACAGGACACGGAAAGAGTGCTGGACAGTACGGCGCGACGGACAGACGGTCGTGGGAAAGACTTGGAGAGTGGAGCAGTTTGCGTGTGGTGGTGGGAGATAGAAATATTTCGTAGTGCCGACTTGTGCACTTGCGAGATTTCTGTGGCTTCTGCAGTGAAGACATAATATGCGTTTAGAAGTGAATATCTCGCGAGCTGTGTTGTTGCCCATAACTAATTACGTGAAGTAGGAATCTATTGTTTCCCCTTTATTCAACTTATATTTTATTTAATTGGTGCATCATGGACACCAATAAGTGTTTTACAGTAATAAAGGGCATCCTTAAAGGTACTTCTGCTATCGAACTTGCAGAATTTATTTAATTGCAATCTTTCATTTATAAATGTCTATGTTGCATTCATAACTCGCAATTGCTGAGTGATAGGAACCTTCGACCATTCGATTCATGTGGGTATTCATATTGTATACTGTAGACTCAGCAGTATTTGGCTTGCAATGCGGCAACTACGTATCCCAGCCCCTAGACAACGAAACCAGCCTAAAATTTTAATATTTCAACTCTTGAGTCTGAGGGTACATGGTTGTGGGCCACTCGCATCATATACCATTTAAAAGCCCGCACACAGTGTGCGACAACCATTAACTCACGGTAGAACAAGCGACCAGGAAGCTTGATCAATATCCTTACTTGTTTGTTGTTGTGGTCTTCAGTCCAGAGACTGGTTTGATGCAGCTCTCCATACTACTCTATCCTGTGCAAGGTTCTTCATCTCCCAGTACCTACTGCAACCTACATCCTTCTGAATCCGTTTAGTGTATTCGTCTCTAGATCTCTCTCCTTCTGCGATTTTTACCCTCCGTGCTGCCCTCCAATACTAAATTGGTGATACCTTGATGCCTCAGAATATGTCCTACCAACCGATCCCTTCTTCTAGTCAAGTTGTGCCACAAATTTCTCTTCCCTCCAATTCTATTCAATACCTCCTCATTAGTTATGTGATCTACCCATCTAATCTTCAGCATTCTTCTGTAGCACCACATTTCGAAAGCTTCTATTCTCTTCTTGTCTAAACTATTTATCGTCCATGTTTCACTTCCATACATGGCTACACTCCATATAAATACTTTCAGAAACGACTTCCTGACACTCAAATCTATACTCGATGTTAACAAATTTCTCTTCTTCAGAAATGCTTTCCTTGCCATTGCCAGTCTACATTTTACATCCTCTCTACTTCGATCATCACCAGTTATTTTGCTCCCCAAATAGCAAAACTCATTTACTACTTCAAGCGTCTCATTTCCTAATCTAATTCCCTCAGCATCACCCGATGTAATTCGATTACATTCCATTATTCTCGTTTTGCTTTTCTTGATGTTCACCTTATATCCTCCTTCAAGACTATGTCCATTCCGTTCAGCTGCTCGTCCAGGTCCTTTGCTGTCTCTGACAGAATTACAATCTCATCGGCGAACCTCAAAGTTTTTATTTCTTCTCCATAGATTTTAATTCCTACTTTGAATTTTTCTTTTGTTTCCTTTACTGCTTGCTCAATATACAGATTGAATAACATCGGGGAGAGGCTACAACCCTGTCTCACTCGCTTCCCAACCACTGCTTCCCTTTCATGTCCCTCAACTCTTGTAACTGCCATCTAGTTTCTGTACAACTTACTTAAAGCTACTTATACAGTTAACAAGGAAAGATTTTGAAATTTCAAGGTTCCTGAAAACAACGCCCAATAAGACGGCCCTTGCGGCCTGTACTGCAATGCCAATAAAACAAGTAGAGTAGTAATTTGAAATCGCGGTTTCTCTGGGGACGGGTAGTACAATTTAGAGCAGGCACATATTTTGACCCACTCCTATAGAACGTCTTGCAGCCCAAAACACAATAACCGCGCACAATTTAATGACCGCAAGATTCGTATAAAAGGTCGAAGAGGCAGCACCTCGACAACAAGGCACTAACAGACCATAACGTGTAACAGCCTGAAATTGCTCACAGGATCCGCGACCCCATCGAACTGTGCAGGCGGAGGACCTCTTGGAACGACGGGCTAGTCGTCGAATGGACCGGTCTGCCCGTTTCCCCGAGTTGGATCCCACAGAACACGCGGCGAATGCATTGCGTGGTCGTATTGCAGCGCGCCCACATGCACCAGCGAACATACAGCAGTTCTCATCAGCGCTAGTGGAGAAATGGAACGCCCTGCCACAATAACTCCTGACTTCTGCGTAAATTTTGTCTTTGAATAAAGGTATCATTTCTGTTCGTCTCGTCGCCTATTTCTTTCAGTTAGCTTCTACCGTATGCCTTAGCTGTTCTTTCCATGTATGATCCAAGTTTCATCGAGCTCTGTTAGTTGACGACATGCGCAGAGTGAAGCCAGAAGGTAGAAATATCGCGAGGAAATGGGCGTCGCAGCGGTGGACACCACGCCAGCCTCTAGCATGGCGCGACGCGCTGTGGTGTCCGTATGTCAACACGCCGCGGCGAGCTTACCGTGTGTGCCGTCGCTGGCTTTGTCGCAGACGCAGCGGGAAAACCGCTTCGTGTGCCGTGCCGCCCACGTCCACGTATCAACGGGTGATCTCTGGAAACTAACGGCGTATTAAGTACGCTGTGAGCTTCACAAACATCGTTACGGGACGATTAACATCCGGGACTCTCGGGGAGGAGAGCTGTCAACTCGCTACTCGAATATTAGCGCTCAGTCACGTCGAGGTTCTGTTCTCACATTAAGCGGTTTACCACTAGCCAGCACGTACATGTAGTCCTTAAACCACCACACGCGATACATTACGCAACAGCGATATTTTAATTTATTCCCATTCTGTTATAAGACTGTTAGATGTTTCTTGGCCCTGTTAAAAAGTCTGCTCTAGCAACTTCAACTAGATTTCTCTTTTAGAGATTATTGAGCACTTCTCTGACGCTCTTACTCTCATTAAACATGTAATGATATGTGAGCCTCACTGCCCGTTTCTTAACTAACTTGTGCCTAATTTTATTCTGAGGAGCTCAGTAAGTATGTAAATACCAAGTGAAGCGCAGTTGAACAGCAAGAAACTGTTTAGCGCGCAATCCCCACAACGATACTAGTTGTGAATCTTTGAGTATGGACTCTAAAAAAAAGCAATTGATTTATTAAAAAGAAAAAGAGGACTGTTAATTTGTATCTTGTGGGAAGACGGCGTGTTGCTAGGCCGGCGCTCAGAACGTATTGTTACATGTAATGAAAATTGCTATTTTAGTGATAAAACCGAGTAAAGTGTGTGTAAGAGTTGCCAAACACTTATGTATGCAAATTTTCTGGAAGTGAAGAATAGAAATATCTTGTTTTTGTAAAAGGATGGTTCAAATGGCCCTGAGCACTATGGGACTCAACTGCTGTGGTCATAAGTCCCCTAGAACTTAGAACTACTTAAACCTAACTAACCTAAGGACATCACACACATCCATGCCCGAGGCAGGATTCGAACCTGCGACCGTAGCGGTCGTGCGGTTCCTGACTGTAGCGCCTTTAACCGCTCGGCCACTCCGGCCGGCCTTTGGAAAAGGAGGTAAACTTCATTGTCTATCAATCGACAGAATTGTAAGCGTACAAAGTTCTCTAAAACACAGGAAAAGAAATGCATTCTCTGTAGTTTTCATTCAATACGTAACAACCTCTCATAATTTCTTAATTACAGTAATTGGATTATGTTCTTGTACAGTAGTATGGTGCTGAACTCCACTGACCAATTTTGATGTAGCAGGACGTGTAGTTCGAAGGACGTTCGTGTGCCAAGCAATCTCCTTTTATCAAGAAAAACAGATTGCTGTTTGATGTTCAGTTGTTCAAATGTGTGTCAAATCTTATGGGACTTCTGCTAAGGTCATCAGTCCCTAAACTTACACACTACTTAACCTAAATTATTCTAAGGACAAACACGCACACCCATGCCCGAGGGAGGACTCGAACCTCCGCCGGGACCAGCCGCACAGTCCATGACTGCAGTGCCCAGACCGCTCGGCTAATCCCACGCGGCTTGCTGTTTGATCTTTCTTACTTACAACAGTGGTCCCTTATGTATGATAAGCTACAAAAACTTGGGCTCAAAGCTATCCGCAATACGGCCAAGTAGCTAACAGAGTCGTACTTTAAATCTTAAAGAATAATAACTTCCTCCAAATTATAATACGTCACCAACTGGTGCAGAAGCTGATCCTTTAAGGAGGCAGCAACCAAAATTCAGGTACTAATTACGACATAAAGTAAAGTCACAATCAAAATCAATCTCTCTCTGCCGGCCGGGGTGGCCGTGCGGTTCTAGGCGCTACAGTCTGGAACCGTGCGACCGCTACGGTCGCAGGTTCTAATCCTGCCCCGGGCATGGATGTGAGTGATGTCCTTAGGATGGTTAGGTTTAAGTAGTTCTAAGTTCTAGGGGACTGATAACCTCAGAAGTTAAGTCCCATAGAGCTCAGAACCATTTGAACCAATCTCTCTCTCTCTCTCTCTCTCTTTCTCTCTCTCCAAACACATATATAAATATTCATATTATTAAGATAAAATTACTTTTATCTTATCAACTAATGTAATTAAAAAATTATGAGAGGTTGTTACGTATTGAATGAAAACTATAGAGAATGCATTTCTTTTCCTGTATTTTAGTTAACTTTGTACACTTAACAATTCTGTCGATTGATAGACGGCGACGACAATAAGTTCACCTCCTTTTCCAAAAACAAGATATTTCTATTCTTCATTTCCAGAAAATTTCTATACATAAATGTTTGGCAACTCTTACACATACTTTACTCGGTTTTATCACTAAAATAGCAATTTCCGTTAAATGTAACAATACGTTCTGAGCAACGGCCTAGCAACACGCCCTCTTTGCACAAGACACAGATTAACAGTCCTCTTTATTTTTAATAAATCAATTGCTTTTTTTAGAGTCCATACTCAAAGATTCATAACTACTATCGTTGCGTGGATTGCGCGCTAAACAGTTTCTTGCTGTCCAACTGCGCTTCACTTGGTATTTACGCACATTACTGAGCTTCTCAGAATAAAATTAGGCACAAATCAGTTAAGAAAAGGGCAGTGGGGTTCACTTATCATTACAAACAGTCTTTTCACGAATTGATCATTCCACTTTTTAGCCTTCGCTATGTCTTCCATTAACTGTATTTGGTAATAATCCCAGAATGATGAGAATCTGTGACAGATTAATGCCATTTATTTCAGATTCTCTCTAGTGAATTTCCGTCTCCCACCTGCCATCCCCCACAGTATGAGAGGAAGTCAAATTAAAACTGAACACCCGCAATAACGGGATCATGTAGTGGCTCCAATGAAAAGTAATCACCACACTGGATAAGACAATTATCCCACTGGGAGACGAAACGATGATTTCCTTTCTCGTAGAACGCGGTCGGCTGCTGATGGATCTACAACCACACCCACTCTTGCACTTACTCGTCCCACTCAAACCGACATCCACGCATGTCTTGCTTCAGGTAGCCAAACATGTGAAAATCACACGCTGTAGGGTACGGACTATACCGATCACGTTCCAGTCTTTCCCAACCAAATGGCTAAAGCGTAGCCTTCATGGCCCTTATAAATACCTGCGTATGTATGGCCCGGATATTTCAATCTTGTGACTGATTACAGAGATGGCTACATCACAGAGTCTGCCTGTTTCCACGCATCATGTTACAGATGGATAATTGACGATCAGCTGACAGTCTAGCGCCGATCGTTTACAGTCTCACCACATTCTTCAATAGTTTAATAGTGTGGCCTCACTACAAAACAATTTTGTCAACCACCAGCATTAGAAAGCTAACAATGGTGTATCTGCATAGTGAATAATAATGGTGCCGCCACAGTTCCTGACTGTGCACCTGGAGCTACTTTCGCTTGTGGCCTAGTATCCGAGACGAGTGCAACGTAACGAGCTCTTCTTTCGTAAGAAACCTTCAGTTTGTGTTAATCCAGAAAGGACTGGATGGTGCTGTTGCCGCGGTCTTCACTCATGAACAGGTTTGATGCAGCTCTCCGAGCCACTCTATAATATGTGAGTCTCTTCGTCTCCACAAACTATCTCTACACGTATAACCAGACTTTGAAAAGAAGTACATGGCACGTGGCAGAGGATGCTTCCCACTGTGTCGTTCATTACAGTATCTTCCCATTCCATGTGCGTATGGAGTGCTCACAAAGTGACTGCTTGAATGCTTCTGTGCGCGCTGCAGTTACGTTGATCTTTTTTTCGCTGTACTCTCGGGGGGAGCGAAAAGCAGAGCACCTGTAGTATGTTTTTATTGTGGATATGCTTTGGCCTCCTGTGGGGCGGCGGGTGGAATTTAATCAATTTTATGTTGTTTATATAAATGTTTGGTTTGTAGAATGTAAAACCAGTTCCTATTATTTATGCTGTTGTTTGCCGTTCTCAACACTGGCTCTCTAACTACAATATTGGCAACCAGAAAGTGATTTGCAAAACGTGAAGCCTGTAATTAGAATTCCTAGTGCCCACTTCATCTGAGAAACACACTTATAGCTGCAGCTTATAGCTCTGAATAATTAGGAGATTTTCTGGGATTCATAATCAAAAACGATTTCCAAAAATAGTTGAGTATATTCTGAAAGTCACAGAAAAAAAAAAATTCACACAATCTGACTAACAGAGCAGTTCAGAGTCTAATGCGCTGATGCAACTATAACTGTCCAAATTAAATATTTAAATGAATGCTCGCCATAATTTGATGATTAGGTTCATCAAACGCCACGCTAAATAATGGTAGAATGTCTGTCCCTCGACGGCACGCGAAAATACGAAATACGCAAACTGAAGATAGATAATTAAAATCATCCCAGAATTAACACTTCACTCGAAAATGATTTCATGGTTACGCGTATCCCGAGCAACTTAATACGGCATCCGAGGCTGTTTATAGCAATGATACCGACGCGACGCGACTCCCGACACAGGTGGTGTGCTATTCAGCGTCTGGAGAGAACTGGGGCCTTCCTCCCTCGCGCAGCTTTCTTATATATAAAGCCGCGGTGCGGACGGCTAAGGGAACGCCTGGACTAGTAATGCACCACATTAAGTTATTGAATAAATCATAGCTTCTTTTGCTGATGGCCGATGAAGCTTTCAATTTAAATGTGCAATCAGCACACACGTAAGTAATCATAATAAAAGGCTCATGTGTCTAAGTCAATTATTTTGGGCGAGAGAATAAATTTAATTACATTACACGCAGTAGACGAGCTCTGAACCTGCCCTTTGGAGATACGCTATCGCTATAGTTTTATAGTTATTCAAATGAAACTTCTCACATCTTTATGGTTATAGCGGATCTCCATTCTATTTAAATATAAACATCCTAGCCTTATTTATTAACCTACTTAATCTATCTTGCTTCCTTAATTTTTAAGACAAAAGTCAGAAAATATTGAATTTCCACTAAAATCTTAATTTGTGAGATCCAGAAGACTGTTTCTACTAAATAATTATGAAAAAGGAATCTAACTATAAATTTTTAAATCTCTAGCTCTTTTCTGTTGCGCCAATGATTTTTACAGAAATACGTCCAAATTTCGAAAATGGTTAAAGTTCTGATATTCAACACATATTAATTTAGTATTACTCCTGACATGCTAGAAACATTTTAGGTTATTTACATGATTTTTAAAGTATTGCGCAACATTGATGACGTCAAAGCTAGTTACAGCGGACTGGCTGGCACACAATGGAAAGACTGATGTGCATTTATTACGACGTGAGTAGGCTGCTTCCCTACGCTCCCTCTACAATTTTTAACGTGCCCCCTACTACTACATTCCTGTTAGTTACCAAATTAATTAATCCTTTTGCTGAGCACGTTTTTCCCATTCGATTTAGCACTTCGTCATTAGATGCGCTGTCTACCCTTGTGATCTTCGGCATTCTTCTGTAGCACAGTATTTCAAAGGCTTCTATTCTCTTCTTGTTCATCACGTACGGTTTACTTCCGTATAAGGCTACATATGAGGACATGCTGAAAAGTATTGCCTCCGAATTCCTTATGTCAAAATCCTTAAAGTTTTTTTAAATGTTCAATGTTTGCAAAGAAAAAGTATATTTCCATCTAAGACTTGAATAAATCTTTAGTCCTTCTCGATGATGCTGACTGCTTCAAGGATTGCAGCGAGCCATCACTAATGTTTGCGGTATCGATGTGCGTTGCCGACTTTGGTGTGGCGCCACGATCTTTCAATGATAAACACTATCGTACAGTACATCTCAATCATCATGCAGTGAATCTTCTGAATACGCACTATCTAGAAGCGCTTTATTTCGACTAGAGAGTCTACTCTGAGGTGCAGGGATAACAATGCAACAAATGACCACTTCATTGATGCAAATCAAATAGTCCATATGTAGACTGCAGCCATCTGCCTGTCAAATTTTGCGGACAATGGTACAAACTCAAACGTAACATTTTATCTATTCTGCATAGAGCATACAGGGTGAATCAGACCTCCACTGACAAACGTTCAGAGGTGGCAGTAGGGAGCAAAACAAGAAAAAAAGTGTCGTAAGCAGGGGTTGTAGAATACATACCCTAAGAGCTGTGAGCACTTAATCAGTAGAAGAGGTGTGTTTAGAGGAGCGAAGATCAGCAAGTACTCTTAGCTCTTAAGGTATGAACATTAGACCTCACGTTTACTCGACATTTTTTCTTGTTTTAGTACATACTATCTCCTTCCAAAATATAGAAAGCAAAGAGCTTTTAGTAGAAGATATATGTCTCACAGTTTGCGAAGACGAACAAGTGCTCACAACTCTTTAAGGGATGCGTTTTACAACTCATGTCTACTGATCTTTTTTCTTGTTTTGATTCATGCTGCTGCCTTTGAACGTATGTCGGTGGAGTTTCGGTTCACCATGAATTTAAAGACTACACTGTCCAGTCACATTATGTGATCACCTGTCAGGAGCCTGAATAACCACCTCTGGACCGCTGCCAGACGTGCAGGAAGGGAATCAATGAGGTTCTGGAAGGCGCCGACAGGGAGGAATGTGGGGCCATGCCGACTCGCGTGGTACTGCCAGCTGCGCTGGGTTTCTCGCACGGGGAATCCATCGCGCGAACAGCCCGACCGACGTGGTCCCACAAATTCTCGATTGGGTTTAAATCCGGGGAGTTAGGTGGCCAGGGAAGTACGGTAAACTCATCGCGATGCTCTTCGAAGAGTAAAGGACGAGACAGCTAACTCGCGGAACAGCCTCGTGCAACTGCTTCGCAAGACAAGTCTCGCATAGTGCAAATGCACCTTAGACGACGTCACCAATCTCAGTCCATGCATTAAACCTGCGCATAAAATTTTGCCGCCCCGCTCAGTCACAGTCGTCTGTTGTTCAGTTAGAGCCTATCAACCGGTTCCTCTTCACTTTATGCTGGGGATTCAACGCACGTAAGACAACAGAAAACGCAATAGACAAATGTTCATCATCCTCGCATCACAGATAATAGTAATAATAATGTCGTGTGACGAGGGCCTCCCGTCGGGTAGACCGTTCGCCTGGTGGAAGTCTTCCGATTTGACGCCACTTCGGCGACTTGCGCGTCGATGGGGATAAAACGATGATGTTTAGGACAACACAACACCCAGTCCCTGAGCGGAGAAAATCTCCGACCCAGCCGGGAATCGAACCCGGGCCCTTAGGATAGACATTCCGTCGCGCTGACCACTTTAAAAAAGGAAAAAAAAAAAAAATCTCATTTTGTTCGTTGAATCTGATCGGGGCGGATGTCGTAAGACACCCTTTTAAGTTCGTTGTTGATCTATTTTTTTATTACAGAGGGCAGCTAACCCTCTGACCGAACACGCTGAGCTACCGTGCCGGCTAAATGAGAGGGAGCCAAACCACTCAGCTACCGGGGGCGGACCGCATCACAGATAATTTTGTATATATTGACTGCAAGGGAAAAAAGAAGAGGAAGAAAGGACGCACCATGAAGGAATTATCAGAACTGGATGGAAATCAGTGATGCGCTGTACATGTACGGACAAACAAATTATAATTTCAGACAAATTAGATGATTTATTCAACATAAAGGGTTTCACAAACTGAACAAGACAATAACGTCTTGGTCTACCCCTGACCCTTATTCAAGCAGATATTGGGCTTGGCACTGATTGATAGAGATATTGGATGTCCTCCTGCAGGATATCGTGCCAAATTCTGTCCAGTTGGCACGTTAAATACCCAAGATCGTGAGCTGGTTGGAGGACCCTGACCGCAGTGCTACAAAACTTCGGAAACGGGGAGAGATCGGGCGGTTTGTTGGAAGGGTTTGGCATGCACGAAGACAAGTAGTAAAAACCTTCGCCGTATGCGGGCGGACATTATCTTGCTGAAATGAAAGTCGAGGATGGCTTGCCATGAAGGACAACAAAATGGGGCGTAGAAGGTCGTAGAAATACCTCTGCGCTGTAAGGCTGCCGCGGATGAGAAGTAAACTGGTCGTGCTATGAAATGAAAGGGCACACCAAACCATCACTCCCGTCCTCGCTGGTCATAAAAGCTTAGTTTGAAGCGGAACTCATCAATGAAAACGTATCTATTCCAGTCAATGAGATTCCAGGCGGAATGTGCGCGATACCACTGCAAACGGGCTTGTTGGTGTACACGGTACAGAGGTCAATGGTAGCTTACGCAGTAGACACCGCGAGCTCAGCCCCCTTCCCCTGCACTGCTTGTTGGTGGTCCTTGTGGTCACTGAACCACCAGTTTCGCGTCTGATAAAGACGACTCTGGGACTCTGAGTGCCTCTCAGACTATTGCTCGTTACTCACGTTCCGTCTTCTCTCTATGTCCACAGCTTTATTTTTCACGCTTGTGTTCGGCCACGGTTCACCCATTCCTGCCAACATCGTTGAACAGTGGCATCGCTCCCATTCAGATGTCGAGCGGTTCGCACATTACTCCAACCGCCATCACTGGGCCCAGCTACACGTCTTCTTGCGAATGCTGATATCTGCGTACATTGTTCACGTGCCTGTTTGCGAGTATAGTTAACTGTTCAACCGAGTACACAGCATGAAATTCGCAGAAACTTTATGCACTGGTATCTACATGTCCCCTGTTTACTAACCTTGCTAGCTGCTCGGTGAACTGTGCTGCAGCGTCATACTTTCATCCAAGGGCCGCCAAAGTTCACCATTTTTCATTTTCTGTTGACACCTCGGTGAATATCAGTTTGTGACTAACTCGCAGAAACCCAAGTCGAAATAAGGCACTTTGAATGGACGACATTCGCTAAGACTTATTAACAACCTTTGCAGAACCAACCATGGCAGTAGCGAAATACTCTTGGACTTGAGTAAGAATGTAACAGGTTCAATATCAAAGAATGCAGGAGCTGACAGAGGTATTACCAAACCATCAACTTACACTACTGGCCGTTAACATTGCTACACCAAGAAGAAATGCAGATGATAAACGAGTATTCATTGGACAAATATATTATACTAGAACTGACATGTGATTGCATTTTCACGCAATTTGGGTGCATACATCCTGAGAAATCAGTACCCAGAACATCCACCTCTGGCCGTAATAACGGCCTTGATACGCCAGGGCATTGACTCAAACAGAGCTTGGATGGCGTGTACAGGTACAGCTGCCCCTGCAGCTTCAACACGATACCACAGTTCATCAAGAGTAGTGACTGGCGTATTGTGACGAGCGAGTTGCTCGGCAACCATTGACCAGACGTTTTCAATTGGTGAGAGATCTGGACAATGTGCTGGCCAGGGTAGCAGTCTAACATTTTCTGTATCCAGAAAGGCCCGTACAGGACTTGCAACATGCGGTCGTGCATTATCCTGCTGAAATGTAGGGTTTCGCCGGGATCGAATGAAGGGCAAAATGGTTCAAATGGCTCTGAGCACTATGGGACTTAACATCTATGGTCATCAGTCCCCTAGAACTTAGAACTACTTAAACCTAACTAACCTAAGGACATCACACAACACCCAGTCATCACAAGGAAGAGAAAATCTCTGACCCCGCCGGGAATCGAACCCGGGAAACCGGGCGTGGGAAGCGAGAACGCTACCTTACGACCACGAGCTGCGGACAAATGAAGGGCGAGCCACGGGTCGTAACACATTTGAAATGTAACGTCCACTGTTCAAAGTGCCGTCCGTGCGAACAAGAGGTGACCGAGACGTGTAACCAACGGCACCCCATACCGTTACGCCCTGTGATACACCAGTATGGCGATAACGAATACACGCTTCCAATGTGCGTTCACCGCAATGTCGCCAAACACGGTTGCGACCATCATGATGCTGTAAACATTACCTGGATTCATCCGAAAAAATGACGTTTTTCCATTCGTGCACCCAGGTTCGTCGTTGAGTACACCATCGCAGGCGCTCCTGTCTGTGATGCAGCGTCAAGGGTAACCACAGCCATGGTCTCGAGCTGATAGCCCATGCTGCTGCAAACGTCGTCGAATTGTTCGTGTAGATGGTCGTTGTCTTGCAAACGTCCCCATCTCCTGACTCAGGGATCGAGACGTGGCTGCACGATCCGTTCCACAGCCATGCGGATAAGATGCCTGTCATCTCGACTGCTAGTGATACGAGGCCGTTGGGATCCAGCACGGCGTTCCGTATTACCCTCCTGAACCCACCGATTCCATATTCTGCTAACAGTCGTTGGACCTCGACCAACGCGAGCAGCAATGTCGCGATAGGATATACCGCAATCGCGATAGGCTCAATCCGACCTTTATCAAAGTCGGAAACGTGATGGTATGCATTTTTCCTGCTTACACGAGGCATAACAACAACGCTTCACCAGGCAACGCCGGTCAACTGCAGTTTATGTAAGAGAAGTCGGTTGGAAACTTTCCTCATGTCAGCACGTTGTAGGTGTCGCCACCGGCGCCAACCTTGTGTGAATGCTCTGAAAAGCTAATCATTTACATATCACAGCATCTCTTTCCTGTCGGTTAAAATTCGCATCTGTAGCACGTCATCTTCGTGGTGTAGCAATTTTAATGGCCAGTAGCGTATTTACTGTGTTTTAGAAAGCACAGACATTAGGCTACTGGCTTACTTGGGTTCTATTCCTTTCATATATGTTTAATTTGTTTATAGTCCAGACGTAAGAATATTTATTTCATTTCAAGTTATTTAAATGTAAATCCAGTATTTCGGATGTGTTTCATTATGTATGTCAGTATGCGTTGGGTTGGAGACAGGGCGCCAGCCGTTGTGGCCGAGCGATTCTAGGCGCTTCAGTCTGGAACCGCGCGGCCACTGCGGTCGCAGGTTCGAATTCTGCCTCGGGCATGGATGTGTGTGATGTCCTTAGGTTAGTTAGGTTTAAGTCGTTCTAAGTTGTAGGGGACTGATGACCTCAGCTGTTAAGTCCCATAGTGCTCAGAGCCATTTGAACCATTTTTTTGGAGACAGGGCGGGAGCGGGCTAGCCAATCACAGCGATCGTTCCAGAGAGGACACGTGGAGAGACTGTATGGAAGTGAGGGAGGAGTATCGCTTCGAGAGAGGACAGAGGGGGGGGGGGGGTTCTGAACAGTGCGGCAGGAAGGACAGTCGCACAGGACACGGAAAGAGTGCTGGACAGTACGGCGCGACGGACAGACGGTCGTGGGAAAGACCTGGAGAGTGGAGCAGTTTGCGTGTGGTGGTGGGAGATAGAAATATTTCGTAGTGCCGACTTGTGCACTTGCGAGATTTCTGTGGCTTCTGCAGTGAAGACATAATATGCGTTTAGAAGTGAATATCTCGCGAGCTGTGTTGTTGCCCATAACTAATTACGTGAAGTAGGAATCTATTGTTTCCCCTTTATTCAACTTATATTTTATTTAATTGGTGCATCATGGACACCAATAAGTGTTTTACAGTAATAAAGGGCATTCTTAAAGGTACTTCTGCTATCGAACTTGCAGAATTTATTTAATTGCAATCTTTCATTTATAAATGTCTATGTTGCATTCATAACTCGCAATTGCTGAGTGATAGGAACCTTCGACCATTCGATTCATGTGGGTATTCATATTGTATACTGTAGACTCAGCAGTATTTGGCTTGCAATGCGGCAACTACGTATCCCAGCCCCTAGACAACGAAACCAGCCTAAAATTTTAATATTTCAACTCTTGAGTCTGAGGGTACATGGTTGTGGGCCACTCGCATCATATACCATTTAAAAGCCCGCACACAGTGTGCGACAACCATTAACTCACGGTAGAACAAGCGACCAGGAAGCTTGATCAATATCCTTACTTGTTTGTTGTTGTGGTCTTCAGTCCAGAGACTGGTTTGATGCAGCTCTCCATACTACTCTATCCTGTGCAAGGTTCTTCATCTCCCAGTACCTACTGCAACCTACATCCTTCTGAATCCGTTTAGTGTATTCGTCTCTAGATCTCTCTCCCTCTGCGATTTTTACCCTCCGTGCTGCCCTCCAATACTAAATTGGTGATACCTTGATGCCTCAGAATATGTCCTACCAACCGATCCCTTCTTCTAGTCAAGTTGTGCCACAAATTTCTCTTCCCTCCAATTCTATTCAATACCTCCTCATTAGTTATGTGATCTACCCATCTAATCTTCAGCATTCTTCTGTAGCACCACATTTCGAAAGCTTCTATTCTCTTCTTGTCTAAACTATTTATCGTCCATGTTTCACTTCCATACATGGCTACACTCCATATAAATACTTTCAGAAACGACTTCCTGACACTCAAATCTATACTCGATGTTAACAAATTTCTCTTCTTCAGAAATGCTTTCCTTGCCATTGCCAGTCTACATTTTACATCCTCTCTACTTCGATCATCATCAGCTATTTTGCTCCCCAAATAGCAAAACTCATTTACTACTTCAAGCGTCTCATTTCCTAATCTAATTCCCGCAGCATCACCCGATGTAATTCGATTACATTCCATTATTCTCGTTTTGCTTTTCTTGATGTTCACCTTATATCCTCCTTTCAAGACTATGTCCATTCCGTTCAGCTGCTCGTCCAGGTCCTTTGCTGTCTCTGACAGAATTACAATCTCATCGGCGAACCTCAAAGTTTTTATTTGTTCTCCATAGATTTTAATTCCTACTTTGAATTTTTCTTTTGTTTCCTTTACTGCTTGCACAATATACAGATTGAATAACATCGGGGAGAGGCTACAACCCTGTCTCACTCGCTTCCCAACCACTGCTTCCCTTTCATGTCCCTCAACTCTTGTAACTGCCATCTAGTTTCTGTACAACTTATTTAAAGCTACTTATACAGTTAACAAGGAAAGATTTTGAAATGTCAAGGTTCCTGAAAACAACGTCCATTAAGACGGCCCTTGCGGCCTGTACTGCAATGCCAATAAAACAAGTAGAGTAGTAATTTAAAATCGCGGGTTCTCTGGGGAATACGGGTAGTACAATTTAGAGTACGCACAGACTTTGATCCATTCCTATAGAACGTCTTGCAGTCCAAAACACAATAACCGCGCACAATTTAATGACCGCAAGATTCGTATAAAAGGTCGAAGTTTTCATTCGTTGAGGCAGCACCTCGACAGCAAGGCACTAACAGACCATAACGTGTAACAGCCTGAAATTGCTCACAGTATCCGCGACCCCATCGAACTGTGCAGGCGGAGGCTCTCTTGAAAACGGGCTAGTCGGCGGATGGACCGGCCTGCCCTTTTCCCCGAGTTGGACCCCACAGAACACGCGGCGAATGCATTGCGTGGTCGTATTGCAGCGCGCCCACATGCACCAGCGAACATACAGCAGTTCTCATCAGCGCTAGTGGAGAAATGGAACGCCCTACCACAATAACTCCTGCGTAAATTTTGTCTTTGAATAAAGGTATCGTTTCTGTTCGTCTCGTCGCCTATTTCTTTCAGTTAGCTTCTATCGTACGCCTTAGCTGTTCTTTCCATGTATGATCCAAGTTTCATCGAGCTCTGTTGGTTGACGACATGCGCAGAGTGAAGCCAGAAGGTAGAAATATCGCGAGGACACCACGCCAGCCTCTAGCATGGCGCGACGCGCTGTGGTGTCCGTATGTCAACACGCCGCGGCGAGCTTACCGTGTGTGCCGTCGCTGGCTTTGTCGCACACGCAGCGGGAAAACCGCTTCGTGTGCCGTGCCGCCCACGTCCACGTATCAACGGGTGATCTCTGGAAGCTAACGGCGTATTAAGTACGCTGCGAGCTTCACAAACATCATTACGGGACGATTAACATTCGGGACTCTCGGGGAGGAGAGCTGTCAACTCGCTACTCGAATATTAGCGCTCAGTCTCGTCGAGGTTCTGTTCTCACATTAAGCGGTTTACCACTAGCCAGCACGTACATGTAGTCCTTAAACCACCACACGCGATACATTACGCAACAGCGTTATTTTAACTTATTCCCATTCTGTTAGAAGACTGTTAGATGTTTCTTGGCCCTGTTAAAAAGTCTGCTCTAGCAACTTCAACTAGATTTCTCTTTTAGAGATTATTGAGCACTTCTCTGACGCTCTTACTCTCATTAAACATGTAATGATATGTGAGCCTCACTGCCCGTTTCTTAACTAACTTGTGCCTAATTTTATTCTGAGGAGCTCAGTAAGTATGTAAATACCAAGTGAAGCGCAGTTGAACAGCAAGAAACTGTTTAGCGCGCAATCCCCACAACGATACTAGTTGTGAATCTTTGAGTATGGACTCTAAAAAAAAGCAATTGATTTATTAAAAAGAAAAAGAGGACTGTTAATTTGTATCTTGTGGGAAGACGGCGTGTTGCTAGGCCGGCGCTCAGAACGTATTGTTACATGTAATGAAAATTGCTATTTTAGTGATAAATCCGAGTAAAGTGTGTGTAAGAGTTGCCAAACACTTATGTATGCAAATTTTCTGAAAGTGAAGAATAGAAAAAATGGTTCAAATGGCTCTGAGCACTATGGGACTCAACTGCTGTGGTCATAAGTCCCCTAGAACTTAGAACTACTTAAACCTAACTAACCTTAGGACATCACACACATCCATGCCCGAGGCAGGATTCGAACCTGCGACCGTAGCGGTCGTGCGGTTCCTGACTGTAGCGCCTTTAACCGCTCGGCCACTCCGACCGGCCTTTGGAAATGGAGGTAAACTTCATTGTCTATCAATCGACAGAATTGTAAGTGTACAAAGTTCTCTAAAACACAGCAAAAGAAATGCATTCTCTATAGTTTTCATTCAATACGTAACAACCTCTCATAATTTCTTAATTACAGTAATTGGATTATGTTCTTGTACAGTAGTATGGTGCTGAACTCCACTGATCAATTTTGAGGTAGCAGGACGTGTAGTTCGAAGGACGTTCGTGTGCCAAGCAATCTCCTTTTATCAAGAAAAACAGATTGCTGTTTGATGTTCAGTTGTTCAAATGTGTGTCAAATCTTATGGGACTTCTGCTAAGGTCATCAGTCCGTAATCTTACACACTACTTAACCTAAATTATCCTAAGGACAAACACACATACACCCATGCCCGAGGGAGGACTCGAACCTCCGCCGGGACCAGCCGCACAGTCCATGACTGCAGCACCCCAGACCGCTCGGCTAATACCGCGCGGCTTGCTGTTTGATCTTTCTTACTTACAACAGTGGTCCCTTATGTATGATAAGCTACAAAAACTTGGGCTCAGAGCCATCCGCAATACGGCCAAGTAGCTAACAGAGTCGTACTTTAAATCTTAAAGAATAATAACTCCCTCCAAATTATAATACGTCACCAGCTGGTGCAGAAGCTGATCATTTAAGGAGGCAGCAACCAAAATTCAGGTACTAATTGCGACATAAAGTAAAGTCACAATCAAAATCAATCTGTCTCTGCCGGCCGGGGTAGCCGAGCGGTTCTAGGCGCTACAGTCTGGAACCGTGCGACCGCTACGGTCGCAGGTTCTAATCCTGCCCCGGGCATGGATGTGACTGATGTCCTTAGGATGGTTAGGTTTAAGTAGTTCTAAGTTCTATGGGACTGATAACCTCAGAAGTTAAGTCCCATAGTGCTCAGAGCCATTTGAACCAATCTCTCTCTCTCTCTCTCTCTCTCTCTCTCTCTCTCTCTCTCTCCAAACACATATATAAATAATCATATTATTAAGATAAAATTACTTTTATCTTATCAACTACTGTAATTAAAAAACTATGAGAGGTTGTTACGTATTGAATGAAAACTATAGAGAATGTATTTCTTTTCCTGTATTTTAGTTAACTTTGTACACTTACAATTCTGTCGATTGATAGACGGCGACGACAATAAGTTCACCTCCTTTTAAAAAAACAAGATATTTCTATTCTTCACTTTCAGAAAATTTCTATACATAAATGTTTGGCAACTCTTACACATACTTTAGTCGGTTTTATCACTAAAATAGCAATTTCCGTTAAATGTAACAATACGTTCTGAGCAACGGCCTAGCAACACGCCCTCTTTGCACAAGACACAGATTAACAGTCCTCTTTATTTTTAATAAATCAATTGCTTTTTACAGAGTCCATACTCAAAGATTCATAACTACTGTCGTTGCGTGGATTGCGCGCTAAAAAGTTTCTTGCGGTGCAACTGCGCTTCACTTGGTATTTACGCACATTACTGAGCTTCTCAGAATAAAATTAGGCACAAGTCAGTTAAGAAAAGGGCAGTGGGGTTCACTTATCATTACAAACAATCTTATCACGAATTGATCATTCCACTTTTTAGCCTTCGCTATGTCTTCCATTAACTGTATTTGGTAATAATCCTTGAATTATGAGACTCTGTGACAAATTAATTCCATTTATTTCAGATTCTCTCTAGTGAATTTCCGCCTCCCATCTGCCATCCCCCACAGTATGAGAGGAAGTCAAATTTAAACTGAACACCCGCAATAACGGGATCATGGAGTGGCTCCATTGAAAAGTAATCACCACACTCGATAAGACAATTATCCCACTGGGAGACGAAACGATGATTTCCTTTCTCGTAGAACGCGGTCGGCTGCTGATGGATCTACAACCACACCCACTCTTGCACTTACTCGTCCCACTCAAACCGACATCCACGCATGTCTTGCTTCAGGTAGCCAAACATGTGAAAATCACACGCTGTAGGGTACGGACTATACCGATCACGTTCCAGTCTTTCCCAACCAAATGGCTAAAGCGTAGCCTTCATGGCCCTTATAAATACCTGCGTATGTATGGCCCGGATATTTCAATCTTGTGACTGATTACAGAGATGGCTACATCACAGAGTCTGCCTGTTTCCACGCATCATGTTACAGATGGATAATTGACGATCAGCTGACAGTTTTACGCCGATCGTTTACAGTCTCACCACATTCTACAATAGTTTAATAGTGTGGCCTCACTACAAAACAATTTTGTCAACCACCAGCATTAGAAAGCTAACAATGGTGTATCTGCATAGTGAATAATAATGGTGCCGCCACAGTTCCTGACTGTGCACCTGGAGCTACTTTCGCTTGTGGCCTAGTATCCGAGACGAGTGCAACGTAACGAGCTCTTCTTTCGTAAGAAACCTTCAGTTTGTGTTAATCCAGAAAGGACTGGATGGTGCTGTTGTCGCGGTCTTCACTCATGAACAGGTTTGGTGCAGCTCTCCGAGCTACTCTATAATATGTGAGTCTCTTCGTCTCCACAAACTATCTCTACACGTATAACCAGACTTTGAAAACAAGTACATGGCACGAGGCAGAGGATACTTCCCACTGTGTCGTTCATTACAGTATCTTCCCATTCCATGTGCGTATGGAGTGCACACAAAGTGACTGCTTGAATGCTTCTGTGCGCGATGCAGTTACGTTGATCTTTTTTTCGCTGTACTCTCGGGGGGAGCGAAAAGCAGAGCACCTGTAGTATGTTTTTATTGTGGATATGCTTTGGCCTCCCTCTACAATTTTTAACGTGCCCCCTACTACCACATTCCTGTTAGTTAGCAAATTAACTATTCCTGTTACTGAGCACGTTTTTCCCATTCGATTTAACACTTCGTCATTAGATGCGCTGTCTACCCTTCTCATCTTCGGCATTCTTCTGTAGCACAGTATTTCAAAGGCTTCTATTCTCTTCTTGTTCATCACGTACAATTTACTTCCGTATAAGGCTACATATGAGGACATGCTGAAAAGTATTGCCTCCGAATTCCTTATGTCAAAATTCTTAAAGTTTTTTTAAATGTTCAATGTTTGCAAAGAAAAAGTCTATTTCCATCTAACAAGGGGAGGCCGCCAATTGTGAAATTCAGATTCGATTCATACAGCGCATCATAAAAGCTCATGGGCAGAGGTGTAATGTGGCAAAGCACCAAGATGCACTTCCCAGCCGTTGTCGAGAAAATCGACAGTTAAAATAAACCGTTGCGGTGAAATACTCTCTACCATTAATAACTTTCTACAGCGTCGTGGTGCAGCGGTAAGCGCTCGCGTTCGAAGGTCGCCGGATCGAATCTCGCGCCATGCGACCTTTTTTTTTTTTTAGTATTTGTTTTTTGTTAGGTTAGGTTAGTGTTTTTTAACGTCCCGTCGACAACGAGGTCATTAGAGACGGAGCGCAAGCTCGGGTTAGGAAAGGATGGAGAAGGAAATCAGCCGTGCCCTTTCAAAGGAACCATCCCGGCATTTGCCTGAAACGATTTAGGGAAATCACGGAAAACCTAAATCAGGATGGCTAGAGACGGGATTGAACCGTCGTCCTCCCGAATGCGAGTCCAGTGTCCTAACCACTGCGCCACCTCGCTCGGATTGTTTTTTGTAATTCTTCCCGGCAATCAGTTGCAACAATTATGCATATAATAGGTTGTTGAAAGTCGTTTGTGGTGGAAAAACTGGCGACTTCGAACATCATTATGTTTTCCGTAAACAAAGTTGTCTTTCACAAATGTTACTAATTGTCTTCATAATGTTAACCACGTACAGTTAACGGAAGGCGTGGAAACGATATTCCGAAACGAATACGTATAGCGTAAGTCAAACGTTAGAATAGAGACCCCACGAACACAAATTTGCTGTGGCAGGTATGAAATATAAACTCCGTTACTCGCTCGTTACACTTGAAGAACAGACGTTGAATGGGCCGAAACGAGCCGCCGCATAACTAGCGTAGTTGCCTGCTAACTTCGAAAGAAGATAGATGCGGTCCCTAGCGCAACTTACAACGTCGTCGAAAATCAGTGCGGACGGGAGAGCTTTGGTACACCCTGTTAAACAAACGGAAAAATGGAGGCGGTACAATTGGAGACCGATCCGCCTTCACCAAGATGCATAAGCAATTCATTAATAGTATATATATTTGAATTACAAAAAACTAATTATAAAAAAATTGCATGGCGCGAGATTCGATCCGGCGACCTTCGGATTACGAACCCGAGCGCTTACCGCTGCACCACGACGCTGTAGAAAGCTATTAATCGTAAAGAGTATTTCACCGCAACGGTTTCTTTTAACTGTCGATTTTCTCGACAACGGCTGAGAAGTGCATCTTGGTGCTTTGCCACATTACACCTCTGGCCATGAGCTTCTATTATGCGCAGTAAGAATCGAATCTGAATTTCACAATTGGCGGCCTCCCCTTGTAAGACTTGAATAAATCTTTAGTCCTTTTCGATGATGCTGACTGCTTCAAGGATTGCAGCGAGCCATCACTAATGTCTGCGGTATCGATGTGCGTTGCCGACTTTGGTGTGGCGCCACGATCTTTCAATGATAAACACTATCGTACAGTACATCTCAATCATCATGCAGTGAATCTTCTGAATACGCTCTATCTAGAAGCGCTTCATTTCGACTAGAGAGTCTACTCTGAGGTGCAGGGATAACAGTGCAACAAATGACCACTTCATTGATGCAAATCAAATAGTCCATATGTAGACTGCAGCCATCTGCCTGTCAAATTTTGCGGACAATGGTACAAACTCAAACGTAACATTTTATCTATTCTGTATAGAGCATACAGGGTGAATCAGATCTCCACTGACAAACGTTCAGAGGTGGCAGTAGGGAGCAAAACAAGAAGAAAAGTGTCGTAAACAGGGGTTGTAGAATACATACCCTAAGAGCTGTGAGCACTTAATCAGTAGAAGAGGTGTGTTTAGGGGAGCGAAGATCAGCAAGTACTCTTAGCTCTTAAGGTATGAACATTAGACCTCACGTTTACTCGACATTTTTTCTTGTTTTAGTACATACTATCTCCTTCCAAAATATAGAAAGCAAAGAGCTTTTAGTAGAAGATATATGTCTCACAGTTTGCGAAGACGAACAAGTGCTCACAACTCTTAAGGGATGCGTTTTACAACTCATGCTTACTGATCTTTTTTCTTGTTTTGATTCATGCTGCTGCCTTTGAACGTATGTCGGTGGAGTTTCGGTTCACCATGAATTTAACCCTTTGTTTCCTGACGTAAGAAAAAATTTACTTTTTAACATTTTCTTTGCAGAATTTATGCTATTGTGGCCTCAAATGACGGTAGAAATTTTTGTAAAATTTTATTTTATTTTTGACAACTTTTTTCTCTCCTGGTACTCAGAGGTACCGTCAGACTCCATGGACAGAATCACAACATGCGCAGAAAAATGCTCCAATTTTTATAACTTGTACTTTATTCCACATAAATATTAAATATTTTTACATTAGAAAATTAATTAAGAGAAATACGGCATTTCTGATTTTTTTTAAATTTCGCATAAATTTATTCTAGAGCAATTTCACAATACATAGTAACTTAGCTATACATTTTTGACAGTATACACATATCACGTATTTAGTGATACCTCATGAAATTGTAGGAAACAGTTCTTTTTCTCATTGCAGCACAAATACACTTTACATGTACTACATTGTGAATGTGGTCTCGACTGAATTTTATTTTTCGCACACATTTCGCATCGTCCTCTTTTACAACTGAACACTACAAAATGGTTTCCTCGGTTGCCGAGATGTACATCCTTCAGAACAGAAAAGTTATCCTTCCTTCTCTTTGGGAGAGTTATTTCATCTTTACCAGAGTTTCTCTTTTTGAGATTTGGCACTTGCTGTTCATTCATTAGCCCTAGTGCCACAGCACGCCTGAATTCCAGCAGTGGCAGTGCCCCATGTAGATCACTGAAAATGACGTAAGCATTGACAAAAGCAATTTCTATTGCTCCCCAGAAGAGACGGTGCCACCATTTCTTTGATTGCTTGTCAAGACCATAAGTTGAACGTAACCTGTCTGCATGATCCACACCACCCATGTTTTTATTGTAATCACATACAATAACTGGACATGGTGTAGTCATACTAGTTCCATCTTTCTGTTTTCTTGTCACTACTCTCTGTTCAGTGGCATGAAAGTTTGACGCAAAATACACTACTTTATTTCCTTCCATTGAAATACTGTTAGGTCTAAAGATGACTCTCTGTGATTTGATTTAGACATTTTTCTTTAGGTAAATTCCCTGGCAAACCTTTCCTGTTTGTTCTAATTGTTCCACAGGCAAATGTATTTACGGATTTCTGTGTGAGAAAAAGTGGACAGAACAACTAGTGAGAGGTAACGCATTCTTGCTACAATAGTGTTCGCACAACCTGACGGTACTAATAAGTCCGCTTTATATTTTCCACTTTATCTCATTCACTTGTAACGTAATGCTTCAAACTGTTATAAAAAAACAAAGAAGGTAAGTACGTACAATAGAAAACTCAACGGAAGTTTCAATAAACTGCGCACAAATTCAGACAATACCATAGAAACAAGGACATACAATCTTCTGTTTTCACAGCAGCGCGCGAAAAACAATTTCAAGCTCTGACCGCCAGTGAGATCTATGTATTGCACAATAACATCTATGAAACAGTAGAGCAGAGTTACTGTTACGTACCGACAGGCTCTCAGATTACGAAACTGCACCACAAGACAATAATGAGAGTCAAAACTTACTGGTACTTTTAAGTACCGTCAGGCAACAAAGGGTTAAAGACTACACTGTCCAGTCACATTATGTGATCACCTGTCAGGAGCCTGAATAACCACCTCTGGACCGCTGCCAGACGTGCAGGAAGGGAATCAATGAGGTTCTGGAAGGCGCCGACAGGGAGGAATGTGGGGCCATGCCGACTGTCGCGTGGTAGCCAGCTGCGCTAGGTTTCTCGCACGGGGAATCCATCGCGCGAACAGCCCGACCGACGTGGTCCCACAAATTCTCGATTGGGTTTAAATCCGGGGAGTTAGGTGGCCAGGGAAGTACGGTAAACTCATCGCGATGCTCTTCGAAGAGTAAAGGGCGAGACAGCTAACTCGCGGAACAGCCTCGTGCAACTGCTTCGCAAGGCAAGTCTCGCATAGCGTAAATGCACCTTAGACGACGTCACCAATCTCAGTCCATGCATTAAACCTGCGCATAAAATTTTGCCGCCCCCGCTCAGTCACAGTCGTCTGTTGTTCAGTTAGAACCTACCAACCGATTCCTCTTCACTTTATGCTGGGGATTCAACGCACGTATGACAACAGAAAATGCAATAGACAAATGTTCATCATCTTCGCATCACAGATAATAATAATAATAATAATAATGTCGTGTGACGAGGGCCTCCCGTCGGGTAGACCGTTCGCCTGGTGCAAGTCTTCCGATTTGACGCCACTTCGGCGACTTGCGCGTCGATGGGGATGAAATGATGATGATTAGGACAACACAACACCCAGTCCCTGAGCGGAGAAAATCTCCGACCCAGCCGGGAATCGAACCCGGGCCCTTAGGATTGACATTCCGTCGCGCTGACCACTGCTTTTTTTTTTAATCTTAATTTGGCCGTTTTTGTTCGTTGAATCTGATCGGGGCGGATGTCGTAAGACACCCTTTTAAGTTCTATGTTGATCTATTAACTCAGTTTTTTTTATTACAGAGGGCAGATAACTCTCTGACCGAACACGCTGAGCTACCGTGCCGGCTAAATGAGAGGGAGCCAAACCACTCAGCTACCGGGGGCGGACCGCATCACAGATAATTTTGTATATATTGACTCCAAGGGAAAAAAAGAAGAGAAAGAAAGGACGCACCATGAAGGAATTATCAGAACTGGATGGAAATCAGTGATGCTCTGTACATGTACGGATAAACAAATTATAATTTCAGACAAATTAGATGATTTATTCAACATAAAGGGTTTCACAAACTGAACAAGACAATTACGTCTTGGTCTACCCCTGACCCTTTTTCAAGCAGATATTGGGCTTGGCACTGATTGATAGAGATATTGGATGTCCTCCTGCAGGATATCGTGCCAAATTCTGTCCAGTTGGCACGTTAAATACCCAAGATCGTGAGCTGGTTGGAGGACTCTGACAGTAGTGCTACAAAACTTCGGAAACGGGGAGAGATCGGGCGGTTTGTTGGAAGGGTTTGGCATGCACGAAGACAAGTAGTAAAAACCCTCGCCGTATGCGGGCGGGCATTATCTTGCTGAAATGAAAGTCGAGGATGGCTTGCCATGAAGGACAACAAAATGGGGCGTAGAAGGTCGTAGAAATACCTCTGCGCTGTAAGGCTGCCGCGGATGAGAAGTAAACTGGTCGTGCTATGAAATGAAAGGGCGCACCAAACCATCACTCCCGTCCTCGCTGGTTCAAAAATGGTTCAAATGGCTCTGAGCACTATGGGACTTAACATCTGTGGTCATCAGTCCCCTAGAACTTAGAACTACTTAAACCTAACGAACCTAAGCACATCACACACATCCATGCCCGAAGTAGGATTCGAACCTGCGACCGTAGCGGTCGCGCGGTTCCGGACTGAGCGCCTAGAACCGCTAGACCATCCTCGCTGGTCATAGGAGCTTAGTTTGAAGCGGAACTCATCAATGAAAACGATTCTATTCTAGCCAATGAGATTCCAGGCGGAATGTGCGCGATACCACTTCAAATGGGCTTGTGGGTGTACACGGTACAGAGGTCAATGGTAGCTTACGCAACAGACACCGCGAGCTCAGCCCCCTTCCCCTGCACTGCTTGTTGATGGTCCTTGTGGTCACTGAACCACCAGTTTCGCGTCTGATCGATGATAAAGACGAATCTGGGGCTCTGACCGCCTCTCAGACTATTGCTCGGTCCCCACGTTCTGTCGTCTCTCTATGTCCACCGCTTTCTTTTCGACGCTCGTGTTCGGCCACGGTTCACCCATTCCTGCCAACATCGTTGAACAGTGGCACCGCTCCCATTTAGATGTCGAGCGATTCTCACATTACTCCAACCACCATCACTGGGCCCAGCTACACGTCTTCTTGCAAATGCTGATATCTGCGTACATTGTTCACGCGCCTGTCTGCGTGCATAGTTACTGTTCAACCGAGTACACTGAATGAAATTCGCAGAAACTTTATGCACTATCCTTGCTAGCTGCGGGGTGAACTGTGCTGCAGCGTCACACATTCATCCATCGGTCAACAAAGTTCACCATTTTGCATTTTCTGTTGACACCTCGGTGAATATCAGTTTGTGACCAATTCGCAGAAAGCCAATCGAAATAAGGCACTTTGAGTGGACGACATTCGCTAAGATTTATGAACATCCTTTGGAGAACCAACCATGGCAGTAGTGTTCCACCCTGCACGCGGGTAATATAAGAAGATCGAAATACTCTTGGACTTGAGTAAGAATGTAACAGTTTCAATACCAAAGAATGCAGGAGCTGACAGAGGTATTACCAAACCATCAACTTACACTACTGGCCATTAACATTGCTACACCAAGAATAAATGCAGATGATAAACGAGTATTCATTGGACAAATATATTATACTAGAACTGACATGTGATTGCATTTTCACGCAATTTGGGTGCATACATCCTGAGAAATCAGTACCCAGAACAACCACCTCTGGCCGTAATAACGGCCTTGATTCGCCAGGGCATTGACTCAAACAGAGCTTGGATGGCGTGTACAGGTACAGCTGCCCATGCAGCTTCAACACGATACCACAGTTCATCAAGAGTAGTGACTGGCGTATTGTGATGAGCCAGTTGCTCGGCAACCACTGACCAGACGTTTTCAATTGGTGAGAGATCTGGACAATGTGCTGGCCAGGGTAGCAGTCTAACATTTTCTGTATCCAGAAAGGCCCGTACAGGACCTGCAACATGCGGTCGTGCATTATCCTGCTGAAATGTAGGGTTTCGCAGGGAACGAATGAAGGGCAGAGCCACGGGTCGTAACACATATGAAATGTAACGTCCACTGTTCAAAGTGCCGTCCGTGCGAACAAGAGGTGACCGAGACGTGTAACCAATGGCACCCCATACCGTTACGCCGTGTGATACGCCAGTATGGCGATGACGAATACACGCTTCCAATGTGCGTTCACCACGATGTCGCCAAACACGGTTGCGACAATCATGATGCTGTAAACATAACCTGGATTCATCCGAAAAAATGACGTTTTTCCATTCGTGCACCCAGGTTCGTCGTTGACTACACCATAGCAGGCGCTCCTGTCTGCACCGTCAAGGGTAACCGCAGCCATGGTCTCGAGCTGATAGTCCATGCTGCTGCAAACGTCGTCGAACTGTTCGTGTAGATGGTCGTTGTCTTGCAAACGTCCCAATCTGTTGACTCAGGGATCGAGACGTGGCTGCACGATCTGTTACAGCCATGCGGGTAAGATGCCTGTCATCTCGACTGCTAGTGATACGAGGCCGGTGGGATCCAGCACGGCGTTCCGTATTACCCTCCTGAACTCACCGATTCCATATTCTGCTAACAGTCGTTGGACCTCGACCAACGCGAGCAGCAATGTCGCGATACGATAAACCGCAATCGCGATAGGCTACAATCCGACCTTTATCAAAGTCGGAAACGTGATGGTACTCATTTCTCTTCTTCACACGAGGCATCACAACAACGTTTCACCAGGCAACTTCGGTCAACCGCTGTTTGTGTATGTGAAATCGGTTGGTAACTTTCCTCATATCAGCACGTTGTAGGTGTCGCCACCGGCGCCAACCTTGTGTGAATGCTCTGAAGAGCTAATCATTTCCATATCACTGCATTTTCTTCCTATCGGTTAAATTTCGCGTCTGTAGCACGTCATCTTCGTGGTGTAGCAGTTTTAATGGCTAGTAGTTAATAAGTCAAAAATACTAACACGAATTATTTACGGAAGAATGGAAAAACTGGCCGGCCTAGGTGAAAATTATTCTGAGTTCGGGAGAAATCTAGGAATACATGTAGGCGACTTATTTTCGAAGATAAATTGAGAAAGAGGGTATCCCAGATTTAAAGCATTTTTAGACTTAGAAAAAACTTTTGACAATGTTGATTAGAACATACTCTTTGAAATTCTCAAGATAGCGGCGATAAAATACAGAGAGCGAAGGTTAACTGCAACTTGTACAGAAACCAGGTGGGAGTTATAAGAGTCGAAGGGCATGAAAAAGATGCATTCATAGAGGGGGGAGCGAGACAGCTGTAGCCTAGGCCTCAAGTTATTGAATTTGTGCCTCGAACAAGCAGTAACGGAAACCAAGGAAGAATATGGAGAAAAATTAATATAAATAAAAAACTTCCAAGTGTTTCGGCGACACTGATTCTCTGTTGGAGACAGCGAGAGCTTGGAAAATCATTTGAGTGGAATTGAAAGTGTCTTGGAAGAACACTGGAATGATCGAAGTACCGGGTGATCAAAAAGTCAGCATAAATTTGAAAACTAAAAAAATACGGAATAATGTAGATAGAGAAGTACAAATGACACACATGCTTGGAACGACATGGGGTTTTATTAGAACCAAAAACATACAAACGATTAAAAAATGTCCGACAGATATCGCATCATCTGATCAGAATAGCAATAATTAACATAACAAAGTAAGATAAAGCAAAGATGATGTTCTTTACAGGAAGTGCTCAATATGTCCACCATCATTCCTCAACAATAGCTGTAGTCGAGGAATAATGTTGTGAACAGCACTGTAAAGCATGTCCGGAGTTATGGTGAGGCATTGGCGTCGGATGTTGTCTTTCAGCATCCCTAGAGATGTCGGTCGATCACGATACATTTGCGACTTCAGGTAACCCCAAAGCCAATAATCGCACGGACTGAGGTCTGGGGACCTGGGAGGCCAAGCATGACGAAAGTGGCGGCTGAGCACACAATCATCACCAAACGACGCGCACAAGAGATCTTTCACGCGTCTAGCAATATGGTTTTTTTTTTTTTTTTTTATTATTCTAATAAAACCCCATGTCATTCCAAGCATGTGTGTCAATTTTTACCTGTCTATCTACATTATTCCGTGGTTTATTAAGTTTTCAAATTTATACTGACTTTTTGATCACCCGATATATCAGGTGATGCTGAGGGAATTACATTAGGAAATGAGACATTGTAAGTGGTATGGGACCTTTGCTATTTGGGCCGCACAGTAACTGACGGTGACCGAAGTAAGGAGAATATAAAATGCAGACTAGCAATAGCAAGAGGAAACTTTTCTGGCCAAGTGAAACTTGTTAATATCTAACAAATGTAAGTGTTAGAAAGTCTTTTCTGACTAATTGGCTGGAATAGACGATAGCGTATTAAATAGTAATGCCTTCGATTTTTTAAATTATTTTTTCAATGTAGGTTGAGTTATTAAATGTCATGTGTGTTACTAGGTCGACTTTCGCGCTTCGCTGACATCTTGCAGCCCTCTGACCCTAGAAGCCTGCGAATTGTAGCGCATAACATGACGCTGTCCAGCGTAGCTACGTATTACCGTGCGGAGAAATTGAAAGCACGAATTCGAAGAGTTTGTTCACACAAGGAGCAACCTCTCCTTCAGGCAGATCACGCCTGAGCGCTGCGACCTCCGCAGCAATACAACGCCACGAGTTCACTGTCGTCGATCAGCCTTCACACAGTCCCGACTTGGCCCCGTCTGATTTTCATCTGTTTCCAAAACTTAAAGAACAACTTCGTCAACTTCACTTTGATACTGATGAAGCGGTACAGGCAGAGTAGATTGTAGCTCCGTCAACAAAGTCAAATATTCTACAGTGACTGTATCAACAAAGTTTTCTCTCGTTGGAAGATGTGTGTTCGACGCCTGGGTGAGTACGTTGAAAAATGAACATGTAGACATGAAGAATAAAGACTTAGAACGTTTTATGAGGCGACCATCCCTGAGCTAGCGTACCGAGCGGGACTCGAGTGCGTAATCGGGCGTACAGGTGCATTAATCGGGATTGATTTCGTGTTTGATGAAGGAATATTTAGCCGGCCGCGGTGGCCGTGCGGTTCTAGGCACTTCAGTCCGGAACCGCATGACTGCTTCGGTCGCAGGTTCGAATCCTGCCTCGGGCATGGATGTGTGTGATGTCCTTAGGTTAGTTAGGTTTAAGTAGTTCTAAGTTCTATGGGACATGACCTCAGATGTTGAGTCCCATAGTGCTGATAGCTTTTTGAACCATCTGAAAGAATATTTACTACTGCGGCGACAGTATCTCTTTCTGAAAGCAATGGCTAACTCCAAAAAGGTATGAAATCGCAACTGTGGTGTGAACGGCGATTAGGTAATGTTGATACATTTTACTTAAAGATTGAGTTTTGACCTAAACTGTTTATAAATGGAAGAGATTGAAATAGAGTTATACATTTGGAAGACAAACCCGAATGACTCCCGTTTACACCGCTAGAGACCAGCACTGAATGATGGACGAATTCAATTAAGCTTGAAATATCGAATTAAGCTTGAAGTATCGAGCAATCGAAATGGGACCGGAGGTCGGAAGGAGACGCGACTGTCGAGGATGGAGAGCCACAGTGGGTGGCCAGACAATGTAATGAAAAACGACACAAACCCAAACTGTTTGTGATTTTGATGTGATACGTCATGTAAGTTACCAGCAGTATGTGATTTTTGCATATGTTTTTACCTGAGGGTTGAATTTGGAAATTATGTTTAAATTATAGACTTACTGAAATTTCGACTTACTGAAACTTCCTCGCAGCAGACTAAAACTGTCTGCCGTACCGAGACTCGAACTGCGATCCTCTGCCTTAATGGTCAAGTGCTCTACCAACTGAGTGACCTCACCATTGGAGAGTCACTTGACAGTTCATGCTTGGGTAGCTCAGTTGGTAGAGCACTTGCCCGTGAAAGGCAAAAGTCGTGAGTTTTAGTCTCGGTGCGGCACACAGTTTTAATCCCCCAAGAAGTTTCATATCAGCGCACACTCCTCTGCAAAGTGAAAAATCTCATTATTGAGACATGTGTTGTGACTGGAGTTGTAAAAATATCAAACGAAGTTATTTTCATTTGATTGTAGCAGCTTACTCAGTTTTGAATCTGTAATGGTTTTCAATATAATGTAGTTACATCAACTGTAACCAGTACTCAATTTGTATGGTTTTCATAGAGTGTGGTTTGATCAACTGTTAAGGCGTCTCATTCTAATCTGAAGTTTTCAGATAAATGGTTGTGAACTTTATGGCATATACTCACTTTTATCACGATGTACGTTAACAATTATGAACCTACTGTTCCTATTCAGCAATGACTGTAAGTGTGCAATTACATTTATTTATTTTTCATTTCCCAGTGATTTTCAACTGATCGTATTTACTTTGCTCCACTGATTTTCCTCCAGCGTGTGAATTTTAATTTTGTATGTTCAACTATCTTAGTGGCAAGAATAGCGTTACACCCTGTCTTGAAATTAAAAGGGGAATGTTCACCAAAAAATTCATTTTTATATGATTTGTTTACTGATAACTGCATAGAGAGAAATATTAATCCACTTTGAAGCGGCACAGCGTGGTGTTTGGTTTGGGTATCGTGCAGTTCGGCTGAGTGTTGCTTCTACCAAATGCCAAGTACAGTATCCGTTTACAAGACTTTTTCCATCAATTTATTACTTTGCTGGGGATTGAGATACAGAAATACTCGTAGTAGCAGTTTCTATAGTGCACATCCTAGTTGGTGCCCAGTTAGGAACTTCCATTTTTGCGATAAGTGTACCTTAGATGTAAGTCCGTCCTCCACTGCTGTCATTAAAATTCAAGTCCGAAGCCAATTAATTCCGACAGAAAACTAATAGGAACAAACCTTTTATAAACAGAGCTGGGGGATGTTTAAAAGTTCGGTAGTATCCTTCAAAAATAGCATAGTTTGGGAGTACGGTCATGGGCTCAAAAGGTGCCTTGCCTCCGCTCCTTTGTATAAAAGCCTCTCTTAAGCTGTGACACTTCTTTACCACGTCAAGTGAAGTAAAGGAGCCTGAAGTAAGTTCATACCTAGGCAAGAAATTTGAAACAGCACAAATAATAAACCTGACTCTGTTATGAATAACGTATAACTTTTGCTTCGGATGGTGTCGCTGAAACTACTCAGTATTTACACCTGTTCGTCACCTTCAGAAGATGATGCCGGCTATCAACATCATTGCCTAAAAATGAATACCACGGGAAAGCGTTAAACAGCGTACCCGAGAAAGCGTTAAATAGCGTATGGCATTTTTTGTTGCAGGTACCTGGCCCCCTGTTCTTTCAAAGCACTGGAATATTCATTTAGAATATCAGACATTCCAGCTGAGAGAATAACCAAAGAAACTTACCAAGGAATTTGGGATATTTTGCACGCTTAATACGTATCCCTCCGCAAAGAAGACGATGTCAAACCAAGAGCAGAAGGGTTTTGGGACAAATGGTAGTCTCCGAATTGTGTGTGGGTGCGTAGTTAGCGAGCGCTTTAGAACAAAGTATCGAGTAGCATGTTGGGAAATAATAAGCAGTTTTGTACTGTTGTCTCACAAGGTGTAGCTGGTCCATATCGTAAGTTTCTAGCTACACCCTTTGGGTCAGACGGCAAAGACGGCGTTTTTTCGCATTCGAGCATTTCTCACAAACTTGGCGACGGCGTGCTTGGTGTTCGACGTGGCTGCGCTCTTCCAAGATTTAACATTATTCTCTTGGCCGATGAAGGCTATCTGCCAAAGAATTAACTGATGAGACCATTCCCAGTGTCAAAACTTAGACCACTTTTGTCAAGCTTGCTTCTAAGGCTCGACCGGTGGTAGAATGTGCTTTTGGCATAAATGGAGATTGCTGAAAGGAAGTACTGAACTGTGAAGCCTGATAATGTTGACATCATTGTCAAATGTGCGCTCTAAGACAAAAAAGACATACAGAGAAGGAATTATCCAAATGGGACGGAAATCGGTATGTGTGATCTACATGTATAGACAAAGAAATGATTACAATTTCAGAAAAATACTGGATGATTTATTAGAGAGAAAGAGCTTCACAAACTGAGCAAGTCAATAAAGCGTTGGTCCACCTCTGACCCTTCCACAAACATTTATTGGGCTTGGTATTGATAAACAGAGGATGTCGTGGCAAGTTCTATCCAACTAGAGGCTTAGATCGTCAAAATCCCGAGACAGTTTGAGGGCCCTACCCATAATTCCCTAAACGTTCTCAACTGGGGAAAGATCCGGCGATCTTGCTGGCCAAGGTAGGATTTGCCAAGCACGAAGACGAGCAGCAGAAATTGTCGCCTTGCGCGGGTGGGCATTATCTTGCTGAAATGTAAGCTCAGGATCGCTAGCCTTGAAGGACAACAAAACGGAGTGTAGAATACGAGGGACGTTTGAAAAGTCCGTGAAAAAATAAAAACTACTTACGTGTTTGGGGTAAACCTTTTTTATTTTTCGACATAGTCTCCTTTTAGACTTATACACTTCGTCCAACGCTGTTCTAATTTGTTGATCCCTTCCAAATAATAGGAATTGTCCAAGTCTGCAAAGTAGCTATTAGTTGCTGCAATCACCTCCTCTTTTGAATAAAATCTTTGTCCCGCCAGCCATTTCTTCAAATGGGGAACAAATAGTAGTCCGAGGGAGCCAAGTCTGGAGAATAGGAGGGATGTGAAACGAGTTGGAATCCTATTTCCATTAATTTTGCGACTACAACTGCTGAGGTGTGTGATGGTGCATTGTCGTGATGGAAAATGACTTTTGCGGTCCAATCGCCGGCGTTTTTCTTGCAGCTCGGTTTTCAAACGGTCCAATAACTACGAATAATGTTCACCTGCAATATTTCTACCCTTTTCCAGATAGTCGATGAGGATTATCCCTTGCGCATCGCAAAAGACAGTCGGCATAACCTTTGCGGCCGAAGGAATGGTCTTCTCCTTTTTTGGTACAGATTCTCCCTTGGTAACTCATTGTTTAGATTGTTGTTTGTTCTTAGGAGTATAGTAATGTATCTATGTTTCATCCACAGTGACGAAACGACGCTTAAAGTCCTCCGGTTTCTTCCTGAACAGCTACAAACCATCCTTGCAACACTTCACACGATTTCGTTTTTTGGTCAAGCGCAAGCAATCGCATAACCCATCTTGCAGATAACTTTCACATGTCCAAATGTTTATGCAAAATATTATGTACCCTTTCATTCGAGATGCCCACACCACCAGCAATCTCATGCACCTTAACTCTTCTGTCATTCCTCACCATATAATGGATTTTATCAATGATTTCTGGAGTCGTAACCTCCACAGAGCGTCCAGAACGTTCAGCATCACTTGTGCCCATATGTCCACTCCGAAAATTTTGAAACCACTTATAAACTGTTCTAATCGAAGGTGCAGAGTCACCGTAATGTTAATCAAGCTTCTCTTTGGTCTCCTGAGGCGTTTTACCTTTCATAAAGTAATGTTTAATCACCACACAAAACTCTTCTTCGTCCATTTCTTGACAATCACTCGACTTCCTTGATTCACGCGAATGCCAAACACAAAGAAATTGACCAATATGTCTGAAACTTGGTGTGCGTTCTTTCCAAAGATGCTACTAACGAAACATGACCTCGATACGCGCCGGTAGTACCATCTCTTGGGCTTTGCATGGACTTTTCAAACGCCCATCGTATAGTCGACGCACCGCTGTGTTGTAAGGGTGCGCCGGCCAGAGTGGCCGAGCGGTTCTAGGCGCTTCAGTCAGGAACCGTGTGACCGCTACGGTCGCAGGTTAGAATCCTGCCTGGGGCATGGATGTGGGTGATGTCCTTAGGTTAGTTAGGTTTAAGTAGTTCTAAGTTCTAGGGGACTGATGACCTCAGATGTTAAGTCCCATAGTGTTCAGAGCCATTTTTGTAAGGGTGCCGCAGACGACGAACAAAGTGGTCCTGCTATGAAATGAAACGGCAGCCCAGACCATCACTCCTGGTTGTCGGGCCGTATGGCGGGAGACAGTCTGGCTGGTATCCCATCGTAGTATCTGGGGCGTCTGTAGACACGTCTTCGCTGGTCAGCGTGGCCTGGAATCTCACTGACTGGAGTAGAATTGCCTTCAGTGATGAGTCCCGCTTCGAACTGAGCTCCAATTACCAGCGAGAATGTGTCTGGAGAGGCGCCGGACAGTGGTTGGATACCGACCTGACCACCAAACGGCCCGGCAGCCAACTGTGATGGTCTGGGGTGCCATCTCATTTCACAGCCGAACTGCTTTGGTTGTCATCCGCGGCATCCTACAACACAGCGGTACGTCAACGATACTTTATGATACGCCCACTAAACCCGCTGGGCAGAACAGGTAATTAGGATTGTGGAAAGGGCCAAATAAGGTTGGGGTCAGTTTCACCTTCAAATTGTAATTTAGCAACACATTTACAACCAAAGTGGCACATGGCCGAACCTTTACACACGCAATTCTTTCACGGCTGTAGGCCTCTGCAAGAAATCTAAAAAATCAACAAGATAAAAATCCAATTAAAATAGCAAATGAAATAGTTAAAAAAAACATATCAAAGCTAGGTGGAAACCCTCAAAGCAAAGTAGATAGAACAAACATATGCAAGGTGCAATACCAATGACTGAAGGCCAAAACTAAGTTTCAAAATTTTAAAATATTTTACCATAATCTTTTAAAGGTGGAAGGCCGCAATGTTTAAGCTTGAAAGATAATTTTAAGAATAAAGTTGCAAGGCTGAAGGCCCACAATTAATTTTGCAAATTTTTTTAAAAAAAATATAATCATAAGCCTTAAATTTTAAGTAGCAGAAAACAGATAATTAAACACCGGTGGCAAAGACAATAAAGACAACGACACTCAGAAGCCCCCAGGGAGGTCGGTCTGTCCTCGTTCACTTAGGTGAGGCAGGTGGTGAACCCAACTACACTTGATCTGTCGGAAACCCAACCAAGGGACAGTCACGGACCGACCGACAAAACGACTTGCTTGCCACCAATCGGTACATGAGAACTCAAACACAAGATGTTACGAACGTAATTATCCACAATGAAATATGATTAAGCTGTCAAAACTACACACCATGTTGGACAGCGACAACAAGTGAGGAAAGGACGCTACCTGAAATTATGTTAGTAGCCAGGGTAGGTAACCGGAACACTAACGGCCACAAGGCAGAAAATTCCGCCGGTGAATTCGAATTGTAGTCAACCAATATAGTTAATTCCACCGCACGGTGGCTAAATTTCAGCAATACAAACACTCGGTGTTGCTCACAGGAAAGCCTCCCCAACAGCGAATCACCGAAGCGAACAACACAACATGAATGGACGTGGCTTAGATAGTTGAAACCACTACTCGACTTTGACGTCCTGGGCCGGTGAACCACGAAGCTCGTAGCCATCGGACAGCTCCACACACGCTCTGACACTGTGCAGGGACCGCCGACTGCATCGCGCGGAGATAACTTTCCTGGTCCGCAGCAACCGGCCGACTCGACTCAGAATGCCGACAACATCTAAAATAGCGTCAGTGGACATAACGCCAGCTACACACACAAGTTGACAAACATTTGCACGAAGACCTGAACGATACCCAACAGTAACTAAGCACGCACGAAGACAAACTGGGAGTCGATGCACACACACAACACACACACACACACACACACACACACACACACACACACAGCCGACTCATGAACGATCGGCGAGTCCAAAACGCGTTGTCCCGTAGGACGACCGACTGACGATGCACCAAGACCGTGGCCGGGCTGAAGTGATGCGTGGCGGCAATGGTAGGGCGAGCCATGTCGACGCAGACCTCACTGCTGCTCCAACCCGACTGCACTAGTGCAGCATTGCAACTCCCCGATTGCCAGGTCCGGACTGCGCTCCAGACACGTTCCAACTGACTGGCAGACGCGAAATCGCGACCGGCACTCCCAACCCGAACTCCCGACACGAACTGGTTTATGACCGACAACGACCGGGGAGTAATAGCAGTCCAGCAAAAATACTACGAGATGGGATATATCGATACGCGCTGCTAGCGCCGCTCGCGGTCAGGCGAAGCAGCAACTCAGTGACAGTAGTAATTTAAATTAACGTAGTGAGGTGGGAGTACGTTAAAAACAGGGTGTAAAATACATGGTGGCGGGAACACGAGCCACGCACAGCTCACTTTACACCCCGTTTTGTTGTCCTTCATGACAGGCCATACTGGACTCTACGTGGCACCCGAACACAGCAAGAGTTTTTAATGGTTGTCTGCGTGCGTGTCAAACCCTTCCTTGGCCAGCAAGGTCACCAGATCTCTCCCGAATTGAGAGCGTTAGGAGCCTTATGGGCTGGGTCCTCAAACCAACTCGGAATTTTGATGGTCTAAACGCCAGTTGGACAGAATGTGGCACGATATCCCTCAGGAAGACTTCCAGTAACTCTGTTTATCAATGGCAGGCTGAATACTTGCTGGCGTTAAGCCCAGAAGTGGACCAACGCGTCACTGACTTGCTCAGTTTGTAAATCTCATTCTATTGAATAATTCACCCAATTTTTCTGAAACTGTAATGATTTGTTTGTCTGTACATGTGCCTCACATCTACCGATTTCCATCCCGTTCGGATAACTTCTTTGTGGTGTATCTTTTTTGCCTCTTAGAGTGTATATGCTTGTTACAGAACTTGGTAATTAACAAGAATGTGGAAGAACTGGGAACTGGATTCCCTTGTCAGCTAACACAGTTGACGCATTGTCGGCGAGGACCGTCGGTCACAGCAGCTCATTCAATCCGAAACAGATCTACGATGTTCTTTTGCACAGTGGAAATGCTAGCAATGTGCTTCATATAATACTACACTCATGCTCATAAATTAAGGGTAATTGCAGAATGTGGTGCCACACAACGTGGCACTACACAAAACTGGAGCTAATAGCATAGGCACATAGGGAACACACACGACACAGATCTGGAAGTCCACGACACTGGTGATAAGTTGATAAAACCGTACCGAAACACATGTGCTACAAAACGCCATTATTTCCTGCGCGTATACCCCGACATCAATATGGGATATGATCACCATGCACACGTACACAGGCCGCACAACGGGTTGTCATACTCTGGATCAGGTGGTCGAGCAGCTGCTGGGGTATAGCGTCGCATTCTTGCACCAGTGCCTGTCGGAGCTCCTGAAGTGTCGTAGGGGTTTGAAGATGTGCAGCGATACGTCGACCGAGAGCATCCCAGATATGCTCGATGGGGTTTATGTCTGGAGAACAGGCAGACCACTCCATTCGCCTGATATCCTTCTGTTTCAAGGTACTCCTCCACGATGGCAGCTCGATGGGGCCGTGCGTTATCATCCATCAGGAGGAAGGTGGGACTCACTGCACCCCTGAAAAGGCGGACATACTGGTGCAAAGTGACGTCCCGATACACCTGACCTGTTACAGTTCTTCTGTCAAAGACATTCAGGGGTGTACGTTCACCAATCATAATGCCACCGCGCACCATCAAACCATGACCTCCATATAGGTCCCTTTCAAGGACATTAAGGGGTTGGTATCTGGTTTCTGGTTCACGTCAGATGAAAACCCGGCGAGAATCACTGTTCAGACTATACCTAGACTCGTCTGTAAACATAACCTGGGATCACTGTTCCAACGACCTCGTAATGTGTTCTTGACACCAGACTTTACGGGTTCTCCTGTGACCAGGCGTCAGTGGAATGCACCTTTCAGGTCTCCAGACGAATATACTATGTCTGTTCAGTCGTCTGTAGCCTGTGTGTTTGCAGACAACTGTTCCAGTACTGCTACTGCTACAGTAAGGTCCCGAGCAAGGCTACCTGCAGTACTCCGTGGTCGTCTGCGGGCACTGATGGTGAGACATCGGTCTTCTTGTGGTGTTGTACACTGTGCACGTCCCGTACTGTAGCGGCTGGACACGTTTCCTGTCTGCTGCAATCGTTGCCATAATCTTGTGATAACACTTCGTGGCACACAGAGAGCCCGTGCTACATTGTGTTTCATCAGCCTCCAGTCGCCCTAGTATGCCACCCCTCATAACGTCATCAATATGTGTTCTTTGAGCCATTTTCAACACACAGTCACCATTAGCACGTCTGAAAACGTGTGCACACTTACTCGCGGCACCGTACTCTGACATGCACCAACACACCTCTGCGTATGTGGACTGCTGCCAGCGCCACCGTGCGACGACCGCAGGTCAGATGCACCGCATGGTCATACCCCGAGGTGAGTTAAACCCGAAGACTGCCCACCAGAGCGTTGTTTCACTATGTATCAGCATTATCCTTAATTTATGAGCATGAGTGTAGTTAGATAGGATGGAAGTATTGTTGAAGGTATTCTTCTGAATTTTGCTTTTACACAGACTTACTAAAATTTTTGAACAGTCTTACTGAATGACAATGTACATCACATTTGTCTGTACTAGTTTTTAGCAAAAATGTGTAATGTGTTCAATGATTCTGCTTGCACCATATTTTGCTCTAAGTTATTAGGTTTTCTAGGGCCATAGTTGGTGACTAAGTACGAAACGCGCCCAGACATCAGCAGCAACAGGAGCCCGCTTGCACCTGCCACGCCCGACTACGCTCCACCACTGCCGTTTCCCTGGGAACCGCCCATTAGGCGGCCGTGTACTGCCGTATGCGGCCGACTCGGTCGTGCGCAGTGGTCGCGAACCAATGCCGCTACATGCCTTGCGATTAGTCGGCCGCGTGCGACCGTATACGGCCGTCCAACTAGTCGGGCGATCACGGTTCCAGAGGACGCTCGGCCTCGGAGTTATTCTGATGTGGGAACCAGCTCGTGAGGGAAATGGGTGTGGGACCCATCGAAGGTATCTTCAGGAATTTCGCCTTGCGTGACTGGAGAAGATGTTTTAAAAGAGGAAAAGCTCTTCACGTGAAATTCATGCACCACCGGCACCATAGATACCATTAGGAATGGATAAATCGTGAACGTTGAAAACTGACCGACCAACGACAT
This sequence comes from Schistocerca americana, assembly GCF_021461395.2. Lineage (NCBI taxonomy): Eukaryota > Metazoa > Arthropoda > Insecta > Orthoptera > Acrididae > Schistocerca > Schistocerca americana. Next base: position 785,864,063 of record NC_060122.1, on the reverse strand, counting down.
CGTCCCTGCATCTTCGCAATATTCCACAAGGCGCATGTGAAAGCACCAAGGACATTCGACACCATTTAGCAGATTACTTTGTTTTAAGTTATAGTATGCCATAGCATAACAGGTATTGATTAAAGGCAATACTTACTTCACTTACAACTGTGTCCGGGTTTGCATTCCGGTTGTCTTTGTTCTTTAAAAAGTCGCAGTATTATTCGTACGCGAAACACATTGACTCATGTACGTTATAACGACCTAAGACCAAGCTTGTTAGTTACGTGTTCCATTGACCAATAACACGGAAAATCAATAACACGGAAAAACCGTTATGATGTGGAACGTGTCAAATGGACAAGAAATGCGCACAGGAAACAAGTTTTTTTTACATTATAGTGTTATACCTGAATATTTCTATGATCTATCCCATTCTCTTGAGTGGCACGAAATGCATATACTAGATACCTCCAGATTTATTTACTCATATTCAAGAATTCATCTATAGTATAGAAGGAGTTGTCAAGGAGGTATGATTTCAATTTATTTATGAAACTATTACTGCTGTCTGTCAGACATTTTATTTCATCTGGTAATTTATCAAAAAGTTTTATAGCGACATATTTTACCCCTTTTGTGCCAAAGATAGGCTAAGTAAAGGAAAGTGTAGGTCTTTCTTTTTTCTGGTATTGTAATCATGAATGTCGCTATAGACTTTAAACTGGTCCATGTTGTTCAGAAGAAATTTCGTTGCTGAGAAAATGTACTGTGAAGCAGTTGTAAGAATTCCTAACCTTTTAAACAGATGCCTACAAGATGTGTGACTATGAACCCCACACATTATTCTAACTACTTTCTTTTGAGCAGTGAATACCTTTTGCCTAAGTGTTGAGTTGCCCCAGAATACAGGGTGATTCAAAAAGAATACCACAACTTTAGGAATTTAAAACTCTGCAACGACAAAAGGCAGAGCTAAGCACTATCTGTCGGCGAATTAAGGGAGCTATAAAGTTTCATTTAGTTGTACATTTGTTCGCTTGAGGCGCTGTTGACTAGGCGTCAGCGTCAGTTGATGCTAAGATGGCGACCGCTCAACAGAAAGCTTTTTGTGTTATTGAGTACGGCAGAAGTGAATCGACGACAGTTGTTCAGCGTGCATTTCGAACGAAGTATGGTGTTAAACCTCCTGATAGGTGGTGTATTAAACGTTGGTATAAACAGTTTACAGAGAATGGGTGTTTGTGCAAAGGGAAAAGTTCTGGACGGCCGAGAACGAGTGATGAAAATGTAGCACGCATCCAGCAAGCATTTGTTCGCAGCCCAGGAAAATCGACTCACAGAGCTAGCAGAGAGCTGCAAATTCCACAATCAACTGTATGGAGAGTCCTACGAAAAAGGTTAGTTATGAAACCTTATCGTCTGAAATTGGTTCAAGCACTGTCTGCAGCTGATAAGATTAAAGGAATCGATTTCTGTGATTTTATCCTTGCTCAAATGGAAACAGATGAATCTTTCGTTTCAAAGATTGTGTTTAGTGATGAAGCAACTTTCCACACTAACGGGAAAGTCAACCGTCACAATGTCTGTATATGGGGCACTGAGAATCCGCGGGAAACAACTCAGTATGAACGTGACTCGCCTAAGGTGAACGTTTTCTGTGCCATTTCAGCCAATAAAGTTTTTGGTCCCTTTTTCTTCGAAGGTGCTACTGTAACTGGACTACAGTATCTGGAGATGTTAGAGAATTGGCTGTTCCCTCAGCTCGAACAAGAAGCACAACAATTCATATTTCAGCAGGATGGAGCGCCACCACATTGGCACTTATCTGTCCGTAACTACCTGAACGTAAACTACCCGAGGCGATGGATCGGCCGCCAGGCAGCCCGTGACAGAGCACTTCATCACTGGCCTCCAAGAAGCCCTGATCTTACCCCCTGCGATTTTTTCTTATGGGGGAATGTTAAGGATATGGTGTTTCGGCAACCTCTCCCAGCCACCATTGATGATTTGAAACGAGAAATAACAGCAGCTATCCAAACTGTTACGCCTAATATGCTACAGAGAGTGTGGAACGAGTTGGAGTATCGGGTTGATATTGCTAGAGTGTCTGGAGGGGGCCATATTGAACATCTCTGAACTTGTTTTTGAGTGAAAAAAAACCTTTTTAAATACTCTTTGTAATGATGTATAACAGAAGGTTATATTATGTTTCTTTCATTAAATACACATTTTTAAAGTTGTAGTATTCTTTTTGAATCACCCTGTATTATTCTGTATGACATCTGAGAGTGGAAGTATGCAAAGTATGTTAGCTTACTAATTTCTACATCCTCAAAATTGGACATTATTCTGATTGCAAAAGTTGCTGAACCTAATCGCTTTAGGAGATCCAAAATATGAATTTTCCAATTAAGATTCTCATCTATATGTACACCCAAAAACTTAGTATGCTCTACCCTGGCTGCTGACTTCTTTTAATGTGTTACGTTTATTGAAGGAATTATACTTTTTGCAGCAGAAAATTGGATGTACTGTGTTTTCCAAAGTTCAGAGCAAGCCCATTCGCAGAAAACCAATTAATAACTTTTCCAAAGACCTTATTTGTATCATTTTCCATCGGACTTTCTTTTACTGGATTAATAACTATGCTTGTATCATCAGCAAATAGTGTCAGTTCAGCATCTTGTTTCACATAAGAAGTGAGGTCATTCACATATATCAAGAACAGGAGGAGACCCATGATCGAACCTTGTAGAACACCTAATGTAATTTCACCCCAGTTAGATGAAGTGGCAAACTCCTTTGAATCACTTAAAGCATATAAAGAGACTTTTTGCTTCCTGTTCTGGAGATATAACTTAAACCACTCATATGCTGTTCCATTTATACCATAGAATTGTAATTTCTCTAACATAATGTCATGGTTCGCACAATCAATACAACTACAGTAAAAACTATTAAATAAGTATTGTGTAAAATACTATAAAATAATAAATACAGTACATTATGTGCAGACTGAATCCAGTGGTCCTGTTTTCATTCCTTCTCTCCCTTTCACTCCTACGTGAGTCAAACAGAGTTGTCATTCTTGATATTATATTTGAGACTGGTTGCTGAAGCATCCTTCCTTTTTGCGCTTTGTAATGAGCTTTTTCTTTCGGTGGAACAAGTTCGAGCAACTTTTTTTAAACTCGATGAGGAGGATACTGTCCTCCTGGGTCGCTGTGTCACACGCATTAAGGAGCGACGTTCACACTACACGAACAAAGAGGAGGCGGTACACTGTCGCAACCAAAAACCGACAGGTGTCTAGCTCACCGCGAAACAGCCTGGCGCTACACGTTTCACGATGATGACCACGTTTAGACGACGGGCGTCTTGCCTTGCAACGCTACTGCACGAGGTTCTTTCTGGTAGCGTAAACGTAAGTTATGCAACAGTTGCCATAAACTCTTTCGTTGGAGCCATAAACTGTAAGTTTATGCCAGTAAAACACTAACTATTCATTTCAAACAATTGGTTTCTTAGCTCAAACTACTCAGTTTGGCATCTACTAATAAAGCGGTTCCCAACCTGAAAACACAGTGGCCCAATTGCGTTTGCCCTGCCACTAAATTATTTTTAAAAGTTCGTTACTATAATCAATATTTCGTAAGACTCTAATACTTATTGCATAGGTTAGCAATAACTATTTTTTTCCAAATACTGCCATTAATGTGTGACACAATGTGGTGGGGATTGAAACTTCTGAAACTAATGTATGAACACCTCCCTCTGTTGTATACTTTGACCATGAGCCGGCCTAGGTGGCCGAGCGGTTCTAGGCGCTACAGTCTAGAACCGCGCGACCGCTACGGTCGCAGGTTCGAATCCTGCCTCGGGCATGGATGTGTGTGATGTCCTTAGGTTAGTTAGGTTCAAGCAGCTCTAAGTTCTAGGGGACTGATGACCTCAGATGTTAAGTCCCATAGTGCTCTGAGCCATTTGAACCATTTTGAACTTTGACCATGCATATATGACATGTAAGTTAAGGGATGTACAGCGTGACAATTATAGAACTATACGAAAAAAACGTAAATTAGTTACAACTACGGCGTGCACACACTTTATTGAACACGTGAACATCACTTAAAAAATTCGGATTTAGGTTATGACACGTTCGATCCTTGGCGATGATGGGACGCAGACGATTAGCGAAATTCTGCGTGTCCCGCTAAAGTGTCGCAATATCGATGCTGTCGATGACCTCCTGAATGGCTGTTTTCAGCTTAGCAATGATTTTAGGATTATTGCTATACACCTTGTCTTTAATAAAACCCCACAAAAAGGAGTCACATGCGTTCAGATCCGGAGTATATGGCGGTCAGTCGAGGCCCATGCCAGTGGCCTTTGGTTACCCCAGAGCCAGAATGCAATCCCCAAAGTGTTTCTCCAGGATATCAAACACTGTCCTGCTTCGATCGGATGGAGCTCCGTCTTGCATGAACCTCATCTTATCAAAATCGGGGTCACTTTGGATCATGGGGATGAAATCATTCTCCAAAACCTTCACGTAACGCTCGGTAGTCGCCGTGCCATAAAGGAATATCGCATCGATTATTCCGCGACTTGACATTGCACTCCTCACAGTCACCAGCTGACGATGAAGAGACTTCTCGATGGCGAAATGCGGATTCTCAGTCAGCCAAATGCGCCACTTTTGCTTATTGACGAATCGATACAGCTGAAAGTGGGCTTCTCCGCTATACCAAACCATACTGCGCATACTAAGTCCCATGATGCACCGCGGTCGACCGTGTAGTTAAAACGTCCTAAAGAAAACCGTTCAGAACTTACGACGATTTTATTTCATATAGTTCAATAACTGTCACCCTGCATATCATATATACTTAAATATCTCATGAATATACCTTCTCAGAGTTGTAGATAGTTCCCGCAATAGACCAGAAATTGCTACACTTCAGAAGGGCTTACAGATTATTATTATTATTATTATTATTAGTGGCAGTATTCGGACACAGAGTATTGCAGCTTGAGGTCTTCCAATCGCTGCCAGTTCTGAAATTAAGGATTCCAACACTCGACTGATCTCCGGACAGTGTGTATAGTACACACGTTTGAACTTAATTAAATTAGGTGCGCACGTTATGGGCGAAGCAAGTGTCACTATCGAGAGGAGTAGTGCAGCGGAAGAATGTTTTGTAACAGTGTCTAAACTAAGGGTGGATAGTTAGCTTTCCTTTCTGAGAAGGGGTTTTAGGAATCGCGGTGCATCGAGAGCTGCTTAATCTCAAGATGTGAAAGGCTATGTCCCTACTTACTGACTCACTCACTCACTCACTCACCGACTCATCATCGCCCAGCGCGAACCACTAAGGACAGAAATTTAAAATTTGCAGAGGTGTGTAGGCGCCTACGGGGTTGAAATGCAGGATGAAAGATTTTTTGAACACATGTCAGCTAGACCTACGAAAATTGGTTTTGGTTTCTCGGTCAGGAATAAAGAAATACACGTTTCAGCGTTTTCTTTTTTTAAATTAAACCCCCTGGGGGTTAAATTGTGGGTGAAAGTGGTTTAGGAAAAAAATCATTATTTAAGATCTACTGAAGTATCTTTAAAGGTAAATCTATCAAAATTGGTATGTAACTTCCCGGACAGAAATAAAAAAAGCATGGTACGTAATTCAGTGTTTTTGCATACTCAACCACTAAGGGGGTGTTTTATGAAGTATTTTATTATGAAAGCATTTTTAAAGCTAATGTATGAAAATTTGAGTATTTCTTCTTGGTTAGAAACAAAAAATGTCTCACTGTTTTTGAAAACTGATGAAAGTGTTTATGGAAATATTTCATTATGCAAACATTTTTGAAGATATATCTATGAAAATTTGTATTAGGCTTCTCTGTTAGAAATAAAAAATACGCATCTCTGGATACTCAACCCCTAAGGGGGCGAAATTGGGGATGAAATGTTTTACGAAAACGCTTAGTTGTGAAAGCATTTTTGAAGCTCTATCTATGACAATTGTTATTTATGTTCACCAGTGGAAATGAAAAATTACGTATTTCATTGTTTTTGGAAAATTCAATCCCTAATGGGGTGGAATAGGACTAGATTCATTCACTGAGTCATCATCGCCCTTACCAAACCGCTAAGAATAGGAACTTGACATTTGGAGAGGATGCGAATCTTATATTGTAGGTATCGTTTAAGAAGCGACTGTCAAAACTTACACTCATAAGGGTGTGAAATATGGGATGAAAGGGTTTTTTAAAATACACTCCTGGAAATTGAAATAAGAACACCGTGAATTCATTGTCCCAGGAAGGGGAAACTTTATTGACACATTCCTGGGGTCAGATACATCACTTGATCACACTGACAGAACCACAGGCACATAGACACAGGCAACAGAGCATGCACAATGTCGGTACTAGTACAGTGTATATCCACCTTTCGCAGCAATGCAGGCTGATATTCTCCCATGGAGACGATCGTAGAGATGCTGGATGCAGTCCTGTGGAACGGCTTGCCATGCCATTTCCACCTGGCGCCTCAGTTGGACCAGCGTTCGTGCTGGACGTGCAGACCGCGTGAGACGACGCTTCATCCAGTCCCAAACATGCTCAATGGGGGACAGATCCGGAGATCTTGCTGGCCAGGGTAGTTGACTTACACCTTCTAGAGCACGTTGGGTGGCACGGGATACATGCGGACGTGCATTGTCCTGTTGGAACAGCAAGTTCCCTTGCCGGTCTAGGAATGGTAGAACGATGGGTTCGATGACGGTTTGGATGTACCGTGCACTATTCAGTGTCCCCTCGACGATCACCAGTGGTGTAGGAGATCGCTCCCCACACGTTGATGCCGGGTGTTGGCCCTGTGTGCCTCGGTCGTATGCAGTCCTGATTGTGGCGCTCACCTGCACGGCGCCAAACACGCATACGACCATCATTGGCACCAAGGCAGAAGCGACTCTCATCGCTGAAGACGACACGTCTCCATTCGTCCCTCCATTCACGCCTGTCGCGACACCACTGGAGGCAGGCTGCACGATGTTGGGGCGTGAGCGGAAGACGGCCTAACGGTGTACGGGACCGTAGCCCAGCTTCATGGAGACGGTTGCGAATGGTCCTCGCCGATACCCCAGGAGCAACAGTGTCCCTAATTTGCTGGGAAGTGGCGGTGCGGTCCCCTACGGCACTGCGTAGGATCCTACGGTCTTGGCGTGCATCCGTGCGTCGCTGCGGTCCGGTCCCAGGTCGACGGGCACGTGCACCTTCCGCCGACCACTGCCGACAACATCGATGTACTGTGGAGACCTCACGCCCCACGTGTTGAGCAATTCGGCGGTACGTCCACCCGGCCTCCCGCATGCCCACTATACGCCCTCGCTCAAAGTCCGTCAACTGCACATACGGTTCACGTCCACGCTGTCGCGGCATGCTACCAGTGTTAAAGACTGCGATGGAGCTCCGTATGCCACGGCAAACTGGCTGACACTGACGGCGGCGGTGCACAAATGCTGCGCAGCTAGCGCCATTCGACGGCCAACACCGCGGTTCCTGGTGTGTCCGCTGTGCCGTGCGTGTGATCATTGCTTGTACAGCCCTCTCGCAGTGTCCGGAGCAAGTATGGTGGGTCTGACACACCGGTGTCAATGTGTTCTTTTTTCCATTTCCAGGAGTGTATGTCGCTATTAAGGCAATTTTTAAGTTACAACTACGGAAACTGGTATCTGGTTTCTCATACAGAAGCAAAAAAGATATGTGTCAGCGTTTTTGGAAATTCAACCACTAAGGGGGTAAAATAGGAGACGAACATTTTTAAGAAAATATTCCGTTATATTAGAAAATTTTAAAAGTAAATGTATAATAATTGATATTTCACTTTTCTGTCATCTATAAAGAAATATGTGTAAGGAGATGAACGTTCCAATCGAAATACCACCACAAGAACGCAAAAGACGTGATTAATAAAAACCTTGGACTCCAGCTGCCAGAATCGCATTTTGGTCGGAAGTACATTCGACAAATATCATGCTTCTATGACATTATTTAGCCTGAAAAGTTTACAAGGTTTTGCAATTTGTGAACAACAGAAAAAATTAATTAAAGACAAACAAAACTTCTTTGCAGACCATACAGTCTACGTGAGCGAAGCAGCGGGTGTTAAGCTAGTGATTCCATAGAAAAAGGTTATCAGAAATAAGCAGTAGCGTTGTCTCATTTAGTTCGTGATTCAATAAAACACCTACTAAAAGTGAATGTCATTTTAAAAATAAAAGTAATCAAAGAAAATTCTTTTTTGTTCTAAAGTCTAATTAGGGGCTTCTTCTTCTTCTTCCGTGTCCGGATGCACCAGTTATATCTTCCCTTCCCAGTAATTAGCAACGTAGATTGTTTTGTCATTGACTTTCAAAATATCATCTTTAGTGCATGTTATAGACATATCAGGGCAGATCAGTAGGTGGTCCAAGTCCTGTATTGCTCCGCATTCGCACCTGTCGCCATCACTGTAACCCCATTTAAATAGGTTTGATTTGCACCCAGTTACTCCAGTGCGCAGCCGGTTTAATGACCTCCAAGTTGTAAAACGTAGTTGAAATCCTGCAAATCCCTCCTCAAGTAGTTCCATTGTGGAGTGTGGCACCATTTCTTCCCAGAGAGATAGCCGCCTTGCGACGGGCTTGGTGGCGAGCTCTTCAGTAGTTTCCATGAAACTCCTGCGGGATTTCAGCCGGACACGTTGTTTTCGGTGCATATACATCGGGTGTCGAGGATCATTCTTTTGTTTTGATCTTTCGATCTCGGCGGCTACTTGTCTGCGGATAGTGGGTGGTGCTATGCCTATGATGGGGTAAATGATGTCTGTGGGAGTTGGTTTGAGGCATCCTGTGGCAATACGTACAGTTTCGTTTACGGCGACGTCAACTTGCTTAGTGTGGGCAGAGTTCCTCCAAACTGGCGCCGCATATTCCGCTGCTGAGATACTCAGCACCAGACCCGTGGTGCGCAAAACATGTGATTGAGCTCCCCACGATGAACCTGTTAGCTTCCGCAGTATGTTGTTCCTAGCACAGACCTTTTTTTTTAGTGTTGTGGCAGTGCTACTTAAAAGTAAGTGCTCTGTCCATTGTTACTCCCAGGTATTTCGGACTGTTTGTATGTTTCAGCTCTTCCCCTTGCCACATGACTCGGAGTTTCCGTTTGGCTTGTTTGTTCCTAAGATGGAAGGCGGATACTTGAGATTTACTAGGGTTTGGTTTGAGATTATTGCCGTCGTAATAGGTAGCAAGTTCTGTTAAGGCTCCTGTGAGATTCTCCTCCACTTGTTCAAAGGTTTTATCCTGTGTGGCCACTGCTGCATCATCAGCATATATGAACATTCGTGTCTGGTGGCTGATGGGAAGATCATTGGTATAGATGTTAAATAATATTGGAGCCAAGACACTGCCCTGTGCAAGTCCATTTTTCTTTGTCCTCCATCGGCTGTTTTTAGATTGTAAGGTTACATAGTAGCGTCTGTTCTGTAGCATACATTGCACGAACATAGAAAGGGTGTAGTCCTTAGTGACATACACTTTCTGGGTAAGCAACTTATGGTTAACTGTGTCATATGCAGCACTGAGATCCAGGAATGCGACCCCAGTTACTTCTCCCCTCTGATAGCCGTCTTCGATGTACTGTGTGAGATTAAGGATTTGGCCACAGCATGATTTTCCTGGTCGGAATCCAGCTTGTTCGTTAATGAGGGCTTTGTCCACATAATCAGCTATGCGTTTGAGGATCATTCGCTCCAGCACTTTAAATAAATGACAAAGCAGTGAGACAGGCCGGGAATTTTTAGCATCAGCTGGGTCTTTCCCTGGTTTTAGTAACGCAATAACCCGAGCTTTCCTCCACAGTTTAGGAATTTTCATTGTTGTAATACAGTTATTCATTAGCTCTAGGATCCACGCTTGTACTCCCGGTCCAAAATTTGCTCAGATCTCAGATCGTCGAGGCCAGCGGCCTTATTGTTTTTCAAATCTTTGATGGCATCTTGTAGCTCCTGAATGAAGAACGGGTGAGCTAGGAAGCTAATCTCCTCGTTCAATTTTCTTTTAATTTTGCCATTCCTGATCTTCCTTTTAGTTTTTCCTTTCATGAGTAGTTGGTGAGCTATCTGATCAGGTGTAACTTCACTGCAATTTGGTTGTGGTTCTGTTGGGTCGTTGTTGAGACTTTTGACCAGTTTCCATGCCCTCCTACTGCTGTGCTTCTTGTCCGTCTCTTGTAGGAGGTTGCGCCACTTTTCCTTTCTCGCTTCGGAGATACCAGACATCAGTACCTCACCTGCCTGGATCGTTTCCTCTGAGAAGGGGCCCTTATTGTACAGTTCTTCATACTTTTTCAGAGCTTCCTTGCTGCTACCATTGAGTCCAGCGATATACTGGGTGCGGCACCCTCTAGGTATGCGCCGACGAGAGATTTTCTTGACAAGGTCTATAAAAGTTTCATATGATTGTATCTCTGGTTTAATTTCCAGGATCTCCTTATGAAGGTCCTCTGTGAAAAGTTCCCAATGAGCTTTTTTGAAATTGAAGCGTCTCTTTAACGGCATTACATCTGATTTGAAATTGGGTCCTCGATTTGCTTTACAGTTTGCAGGGATACCTTTTCGGAGACAAAGATGTTATCTGGATTATATCCTCGTTTCCATCTTCCGCTGTTAAATGATGCAGGCAACTTTGGGTCATGTATCAATTTCAGTTTAGTCTGGTCTGCCCAGGTCTCCAGCATTTCGCCATCGTCATTTGTCTCTTTATAACCCCTTGCGAGACGGTGACAATTAAAATCTCCTAGTACAACTTTCATGTTTTTTCAATGGAAATTTCCAGGCTCCGTAAATTTGAACCTCGCAGTGGGTGGTTTGTACACGGATGTTACAGTACATGAATGTAGCTCAATAGTTAAAATTTCTATATTTTCTTCGCAGGTCAGAGCGCAGGAGCATACGTCTAAGTTCGGTTTCACAAATATAGCACTTCCGTACCTTTCGTGTGGTCTCTCAAGAACTAATTTCATGCCCTGTATTTTTGGTCTATGGCTAGTTGGTGCTCTGTGTGTTTCTTGTAACACTAAAACATCACAGTTGTTTCGTTTGCACATGTCAGATAATAAAATTTCTTTATTTACAGATAAGCCTTCGATATTGCAGGAAGTTGTCACTAGTGATGGTCTTGATAAAGGCCTTTTTTGAGTCTCTTCGGAGATTTGTTTTGTCATCTTTGGTTTTGGTGCTCCGGTGTTTGCAGGATTGGCCGACTAGGTCGTTTCCAGGGGACGCCCGATTGCTTGTTGTTCGAGTGGTGAACGCAATCTTCGTGGAGGCTCCTGCAGTGTCCCCCATTAGGGGCTAATATTTACGATTAGTGGTGGTTGGGGCAGGGGAGGGGGGGGGTTACACTCCAATACCTGATTACACTTAGGAGTATCGGCCTCAGAAAGTTGGAGATCCACTGTTCTGATATCCATATAGCTCTGACTATAAATGTTTGGGACATACAAAAACTGTTAGTCAATGGTAGAATTTTGTTAGATTGTTGAGTAAATAATAAGCTACAAGAGAGTTTGATCGAAGGAAACGTACGGTTCACTAACGAGGAATTAAATCTGAGTGTTCAGAATGAAATTTTCTCTCTGCAGGGGAGAGTGCGCTGATATGGAACTTCCTGGCAGATTAAAACTGTGTGCCGGACCGAGACTCGAACTCGGGACCTTTGCGTTTCGCGTGCAAGCAGAGCACTTGCTCGCGAAAGGCAAAGGTCCCGAGTTCGAGTCTCAGTCTGGCACACAGTTTTAAACTGCGAGGAAGTTTCAGTCTGACTGTTCCCACGAAACTGTGTTACGTTCCGTGTGGCAGTTCTGATTCTCATGATTTTAAACGGTTATCCCGAGACTTTTGTTTCCGGACGATTCCGATCACGTTGCATGGAACCCATTTGGAGATTGGGCACAGACTGTCTGTGGTGTACAGTTTTCGATTCTGTGGGCAGTTCCTGCAGTCTACGTAAAAGCAGTCAGACTGTCAAGGGCGGCACACACCAGCGACGGCTCGCAGCAGACCGTCGCTCTGGGCCCGCGGTCTGTCCGCAGATCGCACGTGTGTCGGCAAATCACAGTTCGCAGCCATCGATCGCTGGTCGCTCGGAATTTCCATACAATATGATGAATAGCATGCGACGCGTTCGTCCAGCTACTAAGCGAGGTTGTGTAGTTCTCTTTCGTTTCGCTATAACCACATGAAGTAAGAATTTGACGTTACAATTTATTTTTATTCAGGGTGCACGGATTACTCTGAAACGTGAATTTCAAACAGCACTTGCCGCTTACATTATGAAGGAATACAAATATAAAAACACTAACACTCTCATATTTTGCAAAGATTAGCATTTTGAAGCGTGTGCTGCAGAACCAGGATTTCATGGGACGTTGATAGTAATAGTTACGGTATACTAGACTCCACCTAGTGGTTTTGCGTTATTTATAAAACAATCAGACCCTTTATTAAAGTTTTTAGCTTCCGTATAGAATGAGGTAATACTGAATGGACATTTTAATTTAAACCTTTAGAGCACCCCCATTCGACACCTACAGAAAAGTCCTTTCTCATTTCGCATAATCTAATTCTCCCACATACAGTTTAGGAGGGCGTGCTGAAAAGTAACTCCATAGAATTTTTTATCTGAAAATTCTTACAGCTTTTTAAATATAACAGACGTTATTAACATTTTACATCTTTATTCTTCATGTCTACATATTTATTTTTCAACATAATCACCCTAGCGACGAACAAATTTCTCCCAACGAGAGACCAGTTTATTGATACCGTCACTGTGACACCACAGGCGGCAACATTTTATGATGAAGGAATACATGAACTTACACCACGCTATGAGAAATGTCTGCAAAATTGCGAGGGTTATGTTGAAAAGTAGCGTAAGTGGTAACAGGTTTTTGTGAAATAGACTCCTTTCTACAAATTTTAACATACTGCAGCGCTTCAGCAATCGTGAATTGTTCAAAAATTAAGAAATTCAGCCTTCAATTGCAAGGTAAAATTTTATTAGTTTACCTAGGTTTCGATGTCAATAATGGTATCTTCTTCAGAACCTATAAATTGATCCATACTGACATATGTTACACATTGAAATACATCATCAATCTAATGATTTCATAATAAAGAAAATCGTGGTACTTACAAAAATTAAATTATTTCGAGGGCCAAACGTTGGCCATGTCACAGAATAAAATTAAAACAGAATAAAGACGCATAGTCATAAGATTATGTCTGCCTAAACAAAAAACATTAAGAGAAACGTAGACGGAGCTACGTCGCCAAGGAATAAGAGTCACACGTAAGCAACAAGGGAACTAGGTTCAAATGGCTCTGAGCGCTATGGGACTTAACATATGAGGTCATCAGTCCCCTAGAACTTAGAAGTACTTAAAGCTAACGAACCTAGGGACATCACACACATCCATGCCCGAGGCAGGATTCGAACCTGCGACCGTAGCGGTCCGCGGCGAGGCTCGGCCAGCGGCCAAAGCGCAAGCGCTGGAGACAAGCTGTCTCAAAATTATTTAGAGCAAACGTGAATTCTAAACAAATTGTGACGGGAATCAGTCCTACAAATGGACAAACCTACGGTACAGTATATTAAACAATTTACCTGGGAACTAGCAACAAAGTCAGGGCATGAAAATCTACATTCAAATATCATAATGACAGGACGAAGCCCAACTACAGTAACTAATAAATTACTATGGGACACATAAGCGCGTGAAGCATAAAATATCGTGAACATTAAACAGGCAAATTAAGAAACAGCAACTAGGGGTCATTACCAGTATAATACAAAATACATAGAGACACAATGTACAATCGCACTATAATAAAGGGACAAATCAGACAAGAAACAGCATCGGCCATTCGAAGCAGACTGTGGGTCAACTCCACTAGAGTAAAGGTTGAAAACCTTCGAAATAATTTCTATTGTTTAGTTGCAGCTGATCATTAAGTAAATTTTCTCTATCAATAATAAGATGTTTAAAAATTTGGAGTTCTTCAAGGGTGTCTAATTTACATCCTTTGACTTCAGTATGCGAAAGTTCTGCATCTTTTAGAGGCTTGGGAGCATGGCCCATTTCGACAAGATGTTCAGAAAATGTAGATCCTAGTGTTCCATCACCGCTTTTAGTCGGCAGATACTCTTTAAATCTAATAGACAGGGCCCTTCCTGTCTGGCCAATGTAATAACAGGGACATTTTACCTTGCAACTGAAGGTTGAATTTCTTAATTTCTGAGATTCCTTTCTTTATCTGTATTCGATTTTTTTTTAATTATCAAACGGAACTACCTTTCCAAACTACCTTTGTAATTACAGCTGAAATTTTCTGTAACAGAGTACATTCTTGTTGTTGATCGTCCTCCCACCGTACTGTGCACCGAGCACACCGTAACCTCCTCGCATCTGCGTCCGCCATATGTAGTGAAGTCCGTTCAACACTCTGTATTACAGCGAATCATTGGTCGTGGATTAACAGCAGGCAGACTAGGGAATCACCGTCCCGTATGTAAGCTGCCCGCAACACCACAGCACAAACGGCTGCTTTTGGAAAAGTGTCATGACCAGGTGGCTGGACTGCTGACGAATGGCGTCGAATTGTGAGCGGTTCGAGTATGACGTGACCTGGGCAGAGGTCCCGTTCTTTCAATGTTTTGGACAGGCACAGCTGTATCACACCTGGTGTCATGACATACTGAAAGCTTAGGATCAGGGCAATCAGTTCAATGCAGTATTTCTTGATTTGCGTAAAGCATTTGACTTCAGTACCACACCTACTATTATTGTCAGAAGTACGATCATATGGAGTGTCAAGTGAGTTTTGTGACTGGATTGATGACTTTTTGATAGGGAGGACACAGCATGTTATCTTGGGTGGACAGTCATCGTCAGATGAAGAAGTAACTTCGTGTGTGCCCCAGGGAAGGGTGATGAGACCCTTGCTGTTCATGTTGTGTGTTCATAATCTTCGAGACTATACTAATAGTAACATCAGGCTTTTTTGCATATGATGCAGTTATCTGTAATGAAGAACTACCTGAAACAACTTGCATAAATATTCAGTCAGATGTTGATAAGATTTCAAAGTGGTGCAGAGATTTTCAACGTGCTCTCAGTATCCGGAAATGTAAAATTGTAGCCGGCCGTTGTGGCCGAGCGGTTCTAGGCGCTTCAGTCCGGAACCACGCTGCTGCTACGGTCGCTGGTTCGAATCCTGCCTCGGGCATGGATGTGTGTGATGTCATTAGGTTAGTTAGGTTTCAGTAGTTCTAAGTCTAGGGGACAGATGACGTCAGATGTTAATCCCCATAGTGCTTAAAGCCATTTGAACCATTTTGTAAAATTGTAAACTTCACAAAACGAAAAGAACTTAGCCGCCTACGACTATAACGTCAATGAGTTTCTGTTGGAATCAGCCAACTCATACAAATACCTGGGTGTAACACTTTTTAGGAATACGAAAAAGAATGATCACGTAGGTCCAGCCATGGGTAAAGCAGGTGGTAAACCTCGGTTTATTGGTAGAATGTTTTGGAAGTGCAATCAGTTTACAAAGGAGATTGCTTACAAATCACTCATGCCATCCATCCTAGACTATTGCTCAAATGTGTGGAACCCGTGCCAAATAGCACAAACAGGGGATATTGAACGTATACAGAGAAAGGCAGCACGAATGCTCACAGATTTGTTTAATCCGTGGGACAGCGTTACAGAGATACTGAAGAATCTGAACTGTCACACTCTTGAAGACAGACGTAAACTATCCCGAGAAAGTCTATTAGCAGAGTTTCAACAACCGGCTTTAAATGATGACTCTAGAAATATAGTACAAACCCCTATATATCGCTTACGCAGGGATCGTAAGGATGAGATTAGAATAATTACTGTACGCACAGAAGCATTCAGATAATTATTCTTCCGGCGCTCCATACGTGAATGGAATCGGAAGGAACCCTAATAACTGGTACTATGGGATGTACCCCCACGCCATGATCAAAAATGGCTCTGAGCACTATGGGACTTAACATCTATGGTCGTCAGTCCCCTAGAACTTAGAACTACTTAAACCTAACTAACCTAAGGACAGCACACAACACCCAGCCATCACGAGGCAGAGAAAATCCCTGACCCCGCCGGGAATCGAACCCGGGAACCCGGGCGTGGGAAGCGAGAACGCTACCGCACGACCACGAGATGCGGGCCGGCCATGATCCTCACGGTGGTTAGCAGAGTATAGATGTAGATGTAAATGGTGTGGGGAGCCATCGGGTATGACTTCAGGTTGCGTCTGGTAGTAACTGACGCAGAACTGTAAGTCACGGACATCTTGCACCCTCATATGGGTTACCTCTTACGTGACAATATTGTAGTGCCACTTTTCAACTGAACAATGCTGCCCAGACATGATAAGTGTCTCTATGAACTGAGTGATGGTGAAGTATTTCCGTCGCCAGGAAGATTCCCAGATTTGTCCCCAATTGACTTGGGTGGGACCAGTTCGGGTGACCATACGGCCCCAGCGCCAATATCCAGTATATCAAGGACCAGTTACAGCAGTTCTGCGCCAGCTTATCTCAAGCGCATGCATCCAGGCCAAAAGGGCTGCAACTTCATACTGATTACTGAGCTCGTATTTCAGATACTTTGAAGACTTGTGTCGTTTCTGTAATCACTGCAATAACAACACATACCCACTCAATGCGTGAAGTTTCATTTTCCTTTTTTCTTTCAGCCGGTGTAATATTACAATATGTTATAGAAATCAGTAGATTAACTGCACATTTTTGTCTCTTAAGAAGATAAAAAAACGATGCGAACGTCCTTTTCAGCTAGCGAAACACATCTACATCCACACTCCGCAAGCCACCTGACGGTGTGTGGCGGAGGGTACCTTAAGTGCCTCTATCGATTCTCCCTTCTATTCCAGTCTCGTATTGTTCGTAGAAAGAAAGATTGGAGTTTATCTACCATCTCCGTAACGCTTTCGCGATTACTAAATGATCCTGTAACGCAGCGCGCTGCTCTCCGTTGGGTCTTCTCTATCTCTTGTATCAACCCTCGGTGAGCAGTATTCAAGCAGTGGGCGAACAAGTGTACTGTAACCTACTTCCTTTGTTTTCGGACTGCATTTCCTCAGGATTCTTCCAATGAATCTCAGTCTGGCATCTGCTTTAATGACGATTAATTTTATATGGTCATTCCATTTTAAATCACTCCTAATGCCTACTGTGACGTCGATGCCATTTGTTACGTTATATATAAAAAAATTACATACATATTTTATGTATTTTTATTTGTAATTTATTAGCATGAATTTTTCTTTTGTTAGAGCATGATTCTTTCTCTCAGGGATATTATCTTTTCTTATCACTTTTACTTACGTGCATAAGTAAATATGAAACGGGTTCTTGAAGGGCCGCTGTTATTCATGTACCAACTTTAGATTTTGAACGTGATGACTAAAATATAGTTGCCGTTAACTGAATTGAAACTTGTTAATTTCTATTTATAGATTGCAAAGCAAGGCTCGAGAGAATTTCGATTGTTGACGTGGAGCAGCCAAGATAAAACTTCCTGAACTCATGGAATCTGTATAATTCATAAACACGAACTTTAACGTAAAATAATTATCTGTTACAATTTAAAAAGGTTCTTAGAATGAAATATCTCGCATTTACAGTTACTGTTAACACTGAAAAATAAATTAATACTTCGGCGTGTAATGGCCGACAAGAGGCTGCATCGGAAGATGAGCTTCCCGCAGCGCAAATTACTGAAAAAAATGCTTATTAAAAATAATTAGCCACTGCGAGCATTTGAGGAGCAAAGAAATTCATTTTGTGAAAACGATAATTAGTTTATTTTAGTAAACTACCGAATAACTTACAAAAAATATGTATAGCCACTCAGTGGCTGCCTTCCGTATCGCGAAACAAAACAGTGGGTGTACCATAAAGTACGCCCTTCCTCCTCGGCCGTACAATCGCGTCTCTTTCGATCCTTTTTTACTTTCATAGACATTACATAAAGATGCTACTCTTAAATTATCGCTGCATGTCAGTTGTTTCAAGAACATTAACTGTATCTTTTATACTAATTATATTCATAAAATACGTTAACTACGGTTTATAACCGATAAAAATGTCAATATTTATGTGACGTACCGTCACACTACTCCCAGATAATTTATGGAATTACTGCTTCCAGTTGCTGACCTGCTATATTGTAGCTAGATTATAAAGGATCTTTCTTTGTATGTATTCGCAGCACATTACACTTGTCTACATTGAGATTCAATTGCCATTCCCTGCACCATGCGTCAATTCGTTGCAGATCCTCCTGCATTTCAGTACAATTTTCATTGTTACAACCTCTCGATATACTACAGCATCATTCGCAAAAAGCCACAGTGAACTTCGGATGTTATCCACAAGGTCATTTATGTATACTGTGAATAGCAACGGTCCTACGACACTCCCCTGCGGCACACCCGAAATGACTCTTACTCCGAAGACTTCTTCCCATTGAGAATGACATGCTGCGTTCTGTTATCTAGGAACTCTTCAATCCAATCACACAATTGGTCTGATAATCCATATGCTCTTACTTTGATCATTAAATGACTGTGAGGAACTGTATCAAACTCCTTGCGGAAGTCAAGAAACACGGCATCTCTCTGGGAATCCGTGAAAGCCATGCTGATTCCTACAGAGTAGATTTCTAGTCTCCATAAAAGTCATTATACTCGAACATAATACATGTAACGGTTCGGAAATTCTTTCCTGTTGTTGTGTCTTAGTTCACAGAGTGTGTAGCAATTTAAATTACCATATTGCAATCACAAACATCCGCACATCTTTTTACGAAGTATTTTACTGGTACATACCACAGTCGTGCTTAATCCATTCCTAGCTGGTTCGTAACGAATGAGTGGAAAGAAAGATCGGCCTGGGTTTAAATTCCTTTTGGTAATGGCGTCATCAGTGATGGAGCAGATATTCAGATAGAGGCCTGAAGGCCTGTACCCACTGGCAAGTAACTTCCGAAAGTAACTTCTGCAAGTACTTGCTGGGGTGTTTACATTAGAATAAAACCTCGCACTAGTTTTTTTTCTGAAAGCCGTTGTGTTGGGCAAGTTAATTTCAGGAACTTCCTGCAAGTACTTACGGAAATCACGTCGTGTGCTAAGCAAATGGAACTTTACTGTGTCGTGCGCAAAAACCAGATCAATCGCCACCGTTGGTGCATTATTATTATTGAAGAAAAATGTGAAAAAGAACAAAATTTTAAGAAAGAAAGAAGTGTTTCGGTGTAGAGGTGTACATGTTTGAGTGTTCAAAAGACATTATTTTATGAACTGAAATCAGAGGAATCTGCTCAGATAATAAACTTTCTGAGGATGTCGTACACAAGTTTTCAACAACTCTTGTCTACTGTACAATCAAGTATTCGAAAACAGGATACAAAAATGTGGCAAGAAATTTAATTAAGAGACCGCCTTTAATTAGGCTTCGATTTTTAGAAAGAGATAAGATCATAAACATATAAGTATCAAACACATGAAATATTATTTTTTTCAGTATCTAAATATACACTTACTTAATTTATTTATTAACAGGGAATTCGATCCACTTGCTCACTTCTCTCTTTCGCACCCCTTTGTGCACGGTTTCTCGCATCGTTTTCCATTGCTGTGACACTATATTTGATTGTTTAAAGAGAATATTTAAATGTTAGTATTTTGATATATCATAAGCTCTCTTAAATAATTAACTTGAGCAGAACATTTGCAAAACAATTACCTTGTGAATGACCCATCTCGACGGGATGAGATCGGATAATTACTTAGTTCGACGGTGCACACATTGTAGAAATAAAATTTCTGATGTAAGAAATCCAAGTATTAGCTTTACTGCAAGCAATTAAACTTTCATCCTCTGCAGGAACTTCCGAAGTTGCTTGCTGTATCATACGTTTTATTTGTTATTTTTTTACTTGCTGTTTGTGGCAATGCTCTGAGATCAGAAACAACGCAGTCACCAAACACCTGATATTCATCATTGGGCTTCTTCATCACATATAACGCATTTCAAAGGATAGCATCAGAATTTGCCTGTGTAACTTTCTTTCTTTTGCAAGGAGCCCTAGTACACTTTGCTTCCAAAACGATAGGCCGAGTTGTATCACATTTATTTTCCTTTTTTTCTATGTCTGATACCTGAAATAAATATTATAACATAGCTTGTATCCTATTATTCATGTGGCTAAATTTCAGATATAATTGTTGTTTTCTATATAAAGTACCTTCGTCAGAAGAAGAATGGTTACAAATTGTCAGTGGTTTTGGAAATAGATGGGATTTTCTAAACCGTATTGGTGCTGTGGATGGAAAACATTTAGTCACATGGGCTCCCAAGAAAGAAGCGAGTGTGTAAAATGGTTCAAATGGCTCTGAGCACTATGGGACTTAACATCTGCGGTCATCAGTCCCCTAGAACTTAGAACTACTTAAACCTAACTAATGTAAGGACGTCACACACATCCATGTCCGAGGCAGGATTCGAACCTGCGACCGTAGCGGTCACGCGGTTCCAGACTGAAGCGCCTAGAACCGCACGGCTACACCGGCCGGCACGAGTGTGTACATTATTACAAAGGCACACACATTATTATACTATTAGCATAGACTGGACCTGACTCTAGAGTTCTGTATTCCGATGTAGGCAATAATTGTAGGATATCTGATGGCGCAATTTGTACAGTGTTTTGCCGCTTTGATGTATGCAGAGTGGCGTAGCGAGATGTGACATCGCGTCCCACTACTAATATAAATCGATAAATTTTAGTCCTCGATATTTAACTGAGTGTAATAGGAACTGCGCACAAACTACGCATCCGACTAAAACATAAGTAAGCGGGTTACGTACCCCTATTACATCGTACACACTGTCAGTACTACACTCGTTCATAATGGTGCAATGTGTTGAAGTGGTGAAGGATCAACTCACTTTAGTATTGGTGCTTGTTACAGTAACTAGGATCTGATTAAATCTTGTGCACACTGCACGGTATCTGAAACATACATACACTCGTTCAGTGAGCCGTAACGTGGACTGCTGTTGACAACAACAGTTCAACAAGTCTTAGTACGTGGGTTGCTATTGACAACAACAGTTCAACAACTCCCATTAAAATGGTGTACGCTATAATTCGTAACTTGCGCCTATTATGGCGTTGTTATTACTAATTATTTAAATCATTTAAACCTCTTACTGAGGTCAAATTTGTAATCCGAAATAACTATAGTTATCGCTGGTCATTTAAGTTACTAACGCTAACGGTCGGTATAGTTTACTACTAGGCGAAGTTCTTTCAGTCACTATTATAAAACAATTCACTATTATAAAACAAAATCACCTAAAAACGCGTAATAAATATTTACCATGACCAATGTTTCACTTGCTTACGGTAAATCTCAATTTCGTACACCCTCGTTCAGTTGAATTTAATAAATCATTGCTTATTACGACAATTCCGAACGTAGCAACCGAAGCTATAATTTCACTGCAAACCAGCGATGTAGCGATAGCTGTCTCTGCGATATTATTAATTCTCTTACGATTTCTTGTTGTCCCTTTCCCTTATTTATTTCTCTTTGAATCCCTGAAATAACCGTTAAGTGAATAGAGAAGTTAACAGCCTCGCCTTTTCTTTAATGAAATCTAATTAAATCTTTGTTCTCTAATTACTGATTTTAAATCGTAATAAAATGTCAATAAGACATTGATTCTTTGAGTCCAGCTCTCTGAAATCTGGAATAACTGACTTATCTTCGGAAGACTGGCTTTTAACTACTTTGCGTCAGTGTAGCCCTTTATTATTTACGCTACTTGCGTATCTTTAGGTAGGAATTCAATCCTTTCTATTGCAAAATTATACTCTTAACTCAGAAATAAATTTGACTTTTCTTTATTTGAATCTAATTAGTAACTCACATACAACTTTCTTGTGACGAGTGGCATTCAAAAAGTCTAAGCCCCACACAAATCGGGACAGGAAAAACAAAACAAAAACCGAAACAAAAACCCTACATTTTGCACCAACTTTAACAGCAATTAGGCCCATCAGCTTCTAACAGTCCCTAAATTAAATTTGTCACTCTCCACCCTACCAAGCAACTGAACTGAATACCGTCGGATAATATTATTTGGTACCGCTAGGGCACGAAGCTTGTCTTCAAAAATTAGGATCACAGAATAAACAGGCAACAATAACTGTGTCCTCTTTTACGTAAGTCGTCCAGATCCTGGATCCTGGCTTTATAAAACACAACTTGAGTCTTAAACCCAATGGTTCACAAAATCACAATTCTTAAGCCACTAACCCTATAGCGCGAGCTCAAAATATATACCAACATAAACTGCTCAACACTCAACTACCTTAGGGTGGGCTTCCAGAATCACACATATACCACAACCGCTCAATTACCTTAGAGGGTGTGTGAAAACAACGTCCACCAATCCAAACCACAACGACTTCTACAGGGTGTGGATCTGAAATCCGGACAAATTTCAGTCTGAATTTCCCGACATATCGCTGTTCCGCTGGAAGTCGCGATTGGCGTTCTTGAAAGACATAGGCATCTAGTAAACAGACAGACAAAATGGCCGAGAAGTTACGGAAAAGTGCGAAGTACAACCGAAGAGTATCGATTATCGAAAGTCTTCGTGCTGAGCGTTCGCCCACTGAAATAATTGGATTCTTCGGGTATCCGAGAACAAATATTTACGATATTGTGGACAAGTATAATGTTCATCTGAGCCACCGAGGGCACAGACAATAGTGCGACTGCAAGGGATTTATCCCTTACACGCTCCCTGTGAGACCCACATTCCCATGTCTGAAAGAACAGATAACATCTTCATATAGTTAAGGCTAACGGCCATTGACCTTCTTCTTCCATGCGGGATGCACACGCATTGCCCGAACTCTTACGGGACTCGGTAAGATTGTCTGCCGCGAGTAATGAGTGTAACGGGCAGGGGCACTACAAATGTAGTGTGTGGACTTTAGGGATTAGCAGAGCGGTCTAAGGCGCTGCAGTCATGGACTGTGCGGCTGTTCCCGGCGGAGGTTCGAGTCCTCCCTCGGGCATGGGTGTGTGTGTTTGTTCTTTGGATAATTTAGGTTAAGTAGTGTGTAAGCTGAGGGACTGATGACCTTAGCAGTTAAGTCCCATAAGATTTCACACACATTTGAACATTTTGTGGACACTAAGTTGGGAATGTGGGTCTCAAGAGGAGCGCACAAGGGATAAATCCCTGAAGTCGCACTATCTTCTGTGCCCTCGGTGGCTCAGATGGGTAGAGCGTCTGCCATGTAAGTAGGAGATCCCGGGTTCGAGCTGCGGTCGCAGGTTCGAATCCTGCCTCGGGCATGGATGTGTGTGATGTCCTTAGGTTAGTTACGTTTAAGTACTTCTAAGTTCTAGGGGACTGTTGACCTCAGACGTTAAGTCCCATAGTGCTCAGAACCATTTGAACCGGGTTCGAGTCTCAGTCGGGCACACATTTTCAACTGTCCCCGTTGATGTCTATCAACGCCTGTCGACAGCTTAGTGTCTTGATTTAATTATCATTTCGTTCTAAGAGAGCTGCATGGTCACCGATGATATCTGTTCTTTCGGACATGTCCGAAAGAACAGATAACATCTTCATGTAGCTAAGTTAATATGTGAAGTGAATTAAAGTACGTGACAGTACCCAAAAACTTTTGTCCCGTCACAAATTTTTAGTAACTGTATACCGTCAGAATGTTTTAACCATAATACTTTGAATTTATACTTTTTGGAACGTTACAGACACTATAGCCGCGCTGTTAGAGGCGCCATGTCAATGACTGCGAGGCACCTCCCGCCGGAGGTTCGAGTCCTCCCTCGAGCATGGGTGTGTATGTTGTTCTTGGCATAGGTTAGTTTAAGTAGTGTGTAAGTCTAAGGACCGATGACCTCTGCAGTTTGGTCCCTTAAAAACTCACACAAATTTGTAATTTTTTGTAACAGACACCATACCTCATACACGGAAGGTATTCAAAGTTGCGAATATGGACAACCATCAACCGTGTAACGAAATGACGACAATGAAAATTTGTGCCGCACCGGGACTAGAACCCGGATTTCCCGTTTATCGCGAGCGGTTGACTTACCATTTTTTTAAATTTTTATTTATTTATTTTTTTACTTTGTTCCTTCTTGTTCATTGTATTTGGTCGTAGCGGTCGTCACGTGACATCTGTTGAAGTTCGTTGTTGATCCTTTCACTAAGTTATTTAATACAGAGGCCAGCCAGCTCTCTGACCGAACAAGCTGAGCCACAGTGCCGGCACTATTAGGCTATCCGAGCACAACTCACTACCAGATCAAACCTTCCATGCGTTGTCAACCATGTGTCTACATCCTGCACTCGTACACCCATTACGTATATTCTCGTACGGGGGAGACATTTTAATTGAAAGTCGCTTACCATGTCGGCGAACAAATGCGATACTACAGTGCCTGTGTCGCTCAGTAGAACGGTGCCAAGTTCCTTCCGATAAGCATGCGTGTCCGAAGGAACTTTTATCGGAACTAACGTCTCCCGACGCGCCACTTCCACCTGCCTTTCTAAAGGGGATGATCATTCCAATGCTTAACCTTCAGGTGGAACACGACTCACAGACTACCACCCATCAACACTACGTAACTGTGATTTTTAAGAATTTTACCAGACGATGACAGCACTACTTCCAACAATAATGCATGCGTGGTGTCACTTGACCAGAAATCCCTCAGCGGCGATTGCAACATCCAGACGTCACTCGGCAAATACCGCGTGTCGATTGCACTGGCGAAAGCATGTCGCCCACGCGGAATTGTGATATCCGTAAACTTCGATCGACCCTGTGACAGAGTCAGCCATACTTACAGTACCGAAGTGTTGACACAAATGAAGTTCCCACAGCCCAACATCGCCACGGTGATGTGGTTATTACACGGAGCAACCTCTAAAGCACTTGATAATGACCGATTGATAGGGCCCTTTACTACTATGAGATGAATCTGACAGGCATGTCCCTTATCCACGATCATACACTACTGGCCATTAAAATTGCTACACCAAGAAGGAATGCAGATGATTAACGGGTATTCATTGGACAAATATATTATAAAGTTTCATATCAGCGCACACTCCGCTGCAGAGTGAAAATCTCATTCTGGAAATATATTATACTAGAACTGACATGCGATTGCATTATCACGCAATTTGGGTGCATAGATCCTGAGAAATCAGTACCCAGAACAACCACCACTGGCCATAATAACGGCCTTGATGCGCCTGGGCATTGAGTCAAACAGAGCTTGGATGGCGTGTACAGGTACAGCTGCCCATGCAGCTTCAACACGATACCACAGTTCATCAAGAGTAGTGACTGGCGAATTGTGACGAGCCAGTTGCTCGGCCACCATTGACCAGACGTTTTCAGTTGGTGAGAGATCTGGAGAATGTGCTGGCCAGGGCAGCAGTCGATCATTTTAAGTATCCAGAAAGGCCCATACAGGACCTGCAACATGCGGTCGTGCGTTATCCTGCTGAAATGTGGGGTTTCGCAGGGATCGAATGAAGGTAGAGCCACATCTGAAATGTAACGTCCACTGATCAAAGTGCTGTCAATGCGAACAAGAGGTGACCGAGACGTGTAACCAATGGCACCCCATATCATCAGGCAAGGTGATGCGCCAGTATGGCGATCACTAATACACGCTTCCAATCTGCGTTCACCGCGATGTCGCCAAACACGAATGCGACCATCATGATTCTGTAAACAGAACTTGGATTCATCCGAAAAAATTAAGTTTTGCCATTCGTACACCATCGCAGGCGCGCCTATCTGTGATGCAGCGTCAAAGGTAACCGCCGCCACGGTCTCCGAGCTGATAGTCCGTGCTGCTGCAAACGTCGTCGAACTGTTCGTGCAGATGGTTGTTGTCTTGCAAACGTCCCCATCTGTTGACTCAGGGATCGAGACGTGGCTGCACGATCAGTTACAGCCATGCAGATAAGATGCCTGTCATCTCGACTGCTAGTGATACGAGGCCGTTGGTATCCAGCACCGCGTTCCGTATTACTCTCCTGAACTCACCGATTCCATATTCTACTAACAGTCATTGGATCTCGACCAACGCGAGCAGCACTATCGCGATACGATAAACCGCAATCGCGAAAAGCTACAATCCGATCTTTATCGAAGTCGGAAACGTGATGGTACGCATTTCTCCTCCTTACACGAGGCATCACAACAACGTTTCACCAGGCAACGCCGGTCAACTGCTGTTTGTGTATGAGAAATCGGTTGGAAACTTTCCTCATGTCAGGACGTTGTACGTGTCGCCACCGGGGCCAACCTTGTGTGATTTGCATATCACAGCATCTTCTTCCTGTCGGTTAACTTTCGCGTCTGTAGCACGTCATCTTCGTGGTGTATCAGCTTCAAAGGCCAGTAGTGTAATTTTTCCATTTGCGTCGTTCCCATTTGTCTGTCCCTTGTATACTTATCCAATGTTTTAGAATACATAGTGACTTCCAATAAACTTCACATATAATTTCAAACTTTTTCGAAACTTTTTCTCGCTGCCATCCTTCCACAGAATAACAAAAATAAACGTTTCTCTCTTGCTGTATTTTCGCTGTTCATTCCGAAAAATTTCAGCGTCAGGCATAACGTTTTAACCTGTTCCTTCTTTACTGTGAACTCTATTCGCGACTCATTTCTCATGCAGTATGCACGCACATATGTCATGGAATGTTCTTGCAAAATTATATTATTGTACGACACTTGATTCAGGAGGCATGAGGTCATAAACATCGAAATGCGTGCAAAAATTGTTTTTCTTAAAACTGAACACATATTACCCATGCTATACTGATCCGGTTTTTTAAACTTGGGAATTCGATGCTTTAAAGAATCGAGTGTGAGGGAGACGTTGCTCTTACTCATTACGTTTAGGTCCAGCGTAGCGTTAAGACACACACCAATTCTCTGTCTCGTCCTCCCATTCCCACGTATCTGTCCTCAGACACAACATATCTGCATCAACGGGAATAGCAAGACACTCGATCCTCACTTTCAAATGTGTATCAAACCATTCTCAATGACACGCGTTTACACTTAGCCTTTCTTTGCTGCAAGCGCTTGACTGTGAAATTACCAGCCGACGGCATGCGTTCTACACTCCTATATCTCCTCTACACATCTGATGTCTTAAAAACTGTTTCATCCCAACTAACTTCTTCAAATGCTGACGACACTGCTTTCTTCACTGCCTATCCCGCCCTACATTCGTCCTAACGACCGCATCAAATCCACCTAAACATGAACACCATTTGGTGTAACCAAGCAGTCCCGCCCCATCAACGCTGCAAAATACTCGAGCAACAATTACAGCAAAAACCACTCCAACTTATCCGTTTACGAGAGCTTTGCCTAACGACCATTGAATCGTCAAACTCTTCTTTCTATTTGGAAGTTTTGGAGATAAATTTCCTGTCTGGGTGTACAGAATGAGGAGTCCCGCGCTTTTCTTAAAGCACTTGAGGCAAACATCGGATTGATAACAGTGACAAGGACATTACCGCTTTCCTGTTGTGCCCTTGTTAAGGTGTACACATCTGTAAATCTATTGCCAGAGCTACTTCTGCAATTCTTTGACGTGGAAACACCCACTTCCGCAAGTTTCGTCAGCAGTGGCGGCCAGTGGTCACGTGCTATGTGTTACACCACACTGAAAGTATCACACTAAAATTATATCGTTTCTCTTCGAATGCAAGC
Organism: Schistocerca americana; assembly: GCF_021461395.2. NCBI lineage: Eukaryota > Metazoa > Arthropoda > Insecta > Orthoptera > Acrididae > Schistocerca > Schistocerca americana. The sequence continues at coordinate 785,836,103 of NC_060122.1, read as the reverse complement.
TGGAAATCGCCCTAAAATTGCGCCATTTCTCTCCAAATGTAAATGGAATTTCCACTAGAATTACGTGAGTTCTCTCCGAATGTGTGCTGGTATGCAAGTAAAATCGACGAAAACATGTTATGTAGCGCTCTCTCTGAGGTAACTAGAAACCAACGTCGAGTCCTGTAATGATGGTCTGTTGCACTACGATCAACTCGGAAAAGGGACACGGCTTCCAGTTTTCGACTGTGCATGCTCTGATGTGACGTCATCCCTGCCAACGCTGATGGTGCTATGTTGCTCAAGCACCAGGTCAGGATTTCTCTTTGAGCAACGTGTGTAAAGTACCGGGAAAGCGTAGAGTACGAGGGATTTTAAAGTAGTATTTGTCAGAATGGCGCCATGGTTTACTGTATAAACTGGTAATTTGTTTGCTCTAGTTCGAATGCTGCTCCTACCAACATTTTTTTCATTTTACAGGGTGATTCAAAAAGAATACCACAACTTTAAAAATGTGTATTTAATGAAAGAAACGTAATATAACCTTCTGTTATGCATCATTACAAAGAGTATTTAAAAAGGTTTTTTTCACTCAAAAACAAGTTCAGAGATGTTCAATATGGCCCCCTCCAGACACTCTAGCAATATCAACCCGATACTCCAACTCGTTCCACACTCTCTGTAGCATATTAGGCGTAACAGTTTGGATAGCTGCTGTTATTTCTCGTTTCAAATCATCAATGGTGGCTGGGAGAGGTGGCCGAAACACCATATCCTTAACATACCCCCATAAGAAAAAATCGCAGGGGGTAAGATGAGGGCTTCTTGGAGGCCAGTGATAAAGTGCTCTGTCACGGGCTGCCAGACGATAAGGTTTCATAACTAACCTTTTTCGTAGGACTCTCCATTCAGTTGATTGTGGAATTTGCAGCTCTCTGCTAGCTCTGCGAGTCGATTTTCCTGGGCTGCGAACAAATGCTTGCTGGATGCGTGCTACATTTTCATCACTCGTTCTCGGCCGTCCAGAACTTTTCCCTTTGCACAAACACCCATTCTCTGTAAACTGCTTATACCAACGTTTAATACACCACCTCAGGAGGTTTAACACCATACTTCGTTCGAAATGCACGCTGAACAACTGTCGTCGATTCACTTCTGCCGTACTCAATAACACAAAAAGCTTTCTGTTGAGCGGTCGCCATCTTAGCATCAACTGACGCTGACGCCTAGTCAACAGCGCCTCAAGCGAACAAATGTACAACTAAATGAAACTTTATAGCTCCCTTAATTCGCCGACAGATAGTGCTTAGCTCTGCCTTTTGTCGTTGCAGAGTTTTAAATTCCTAAAGTTGTGGTATTCTTTTTCAATCACCCTGTATTTCATTCTTATCAAAGTTAAACTGTTAAATATAAAATTTAACCCTCTGACTGCTACAGACGTGGTCTCTACATTCCTGGAAGAGATCGGCTTTGTTGTCACTGTGCTGTTCGCCAAATGCTGCCAGCTGTGCAGAGAGGCGGCGTCCAATCGCTATGAAATACTTATGATCCGATTTTAAGAAGCCTATTCAGTGAAAGATTTTGATTTTCGTAAACCTTACTGTCTCATATCTTCGCTCATTAAAGGACTGACTATATTTTCGTTATTCTTCATAGTTACTGTGCTGCATCAAATTAAGTAAAGCACTGTACAAAATTTTAAAGAGTTTACAGAGGTAAAAATGCATTGTATAAACTTTGCGTATGGTTGGCTTTAGCCCAAACATTGCTGTGTGTGAAATGTGGATAAGACATCGAAATTTTACTTAAAACTGTGAGCAGGGCGATATCTCATTTCGTTCTCGAGATATGCATTTTTACATCCATCGGAAAGTGTGCCAACGCACCTATTTCGTCCCTGTGCATCAGGAATCATGTGGTTAGAACAATCGGCATATTTCATAAACGGTTCAAGATATCGAAACTAGGTAATCTGCAAATTATATCACGCAAAGAGGCACGTATAAACACATCAAAAAAACTTTTCATCACTTCGGTTCCGAGAGTTCCGGAACCTATACAGACATTGGTATAGAGGTCAGCAAAACAAACATCATTTCCGACCATTTTATTGCTCATGAAAACCACACATTGCATGCTGTACCACCATACAGCGAGACCTTCAGAGATGGTAGTCCAGATTGCGGTACACACCGGTACCTCTAATACCCAGTTGCACGTCCTCTTGCACTGATGCATGCCTGTATTAATCGTGGCATCCTATACAAAAGTTCATCAAGGCACTGTTGGTCCAGATTGTCCCACTCCTCAACGGCGATTCGGCGTCAATCCCAATGGCATTATTTTTCTATGAAGGTACTGACCAACTTGTCTCGCAGTAGGATAAACATAGTAATAGTTTTGGCGATTACGTTTGAAATAATAAATAGTTTGCCTAATTTTTTGTCCATCTGTTTCGCATCCATTGGACTGCCCCTTACAGGTGGTAATTTGCGTGTCGTGAATCACTCTGGCTCAATACAAATACACAATTTCTAACCCAATACTTGACTTATTATTTTTGTCTTTAACGTAAGATCATATCCCTTAATGAATAGATACTGAGAAGTCAAACATGCTGTACGTAAGATCAAAAAAGGAAATGCTCCAGGTAGTGATGACCTGTCAGTCGATACTTCGAAGCTGACGGATGAGGAATCTATAAAGCATTTAACTAAAACCTTTTCAAGTTTTTGCACAATGGAGAATTACCGAGAGATTGAAACAAAGCTAAAATAATCCTAATACGTCAGAAAGGTAGTGGCTAAAAATATGAAGGACGATCGCGCTATTAGTCCTGTGTCTATACTGTACAATGTTTTTATTAGAAGTTTGACTACCAGATTGAGCATTACACCTGTCCTGACTCACCCATTAAGTAAGCTGGATTCCGCTCAGGATTTAGTACAATTGATTGTATCCTCGCTCTAGGCGCAAGAAATAGTAGAACAAATGAGCACCATCTATCCTTTTTCCTTGCCTTTATGGATTTTGAAAAGGCATTCGCTCGGATCAGATCAAATGGTTCAAATGGCTCTGAGCGCTATGGGACATAACATCGGAGGTCATCAGTCCCCTAGAACTTGGAACTACTTAAACCTAACTAACCTAAGGACATCACACACATCCATGTCCGAGGCAGGATTCAAACCTGCGACCGTAGCAGTCGCGCGGTTCCGGACTGAAGCGCCTAGAACCGCTCGGCCACCGCGGCCGCCCTCGGATCAGTCACCTAGCTGTATTTGAAGCTCAAACACCACAAGGAATAGAACAGGGCTATATTAAAGTCTTGTATAACATACACAAAACATCCACAGCGTTTTTCACTGTTCTGGAAGGGACCAATGAACTGCCCATCGAAAAAGGTCTAAAACAAAATGACTTTTATATCTCCAAAACTGTTTTCAGTAGTCCTAGAAAAATCAATGGCTAAATTGGTTTGGAAAACAAACGACTCCAAATTTTGGAAAAGAGATTAAATAACCCGAGGTTTGTCGATGATGTTGTTCTATTTGCAAATTGTACAGAGGAATAAATATTGGTTAGCGAATTGGATTAGTCCGTTCTGAAATTGGTCTAAAAATGAGTATGATAAAACCAAGATCACTATGAATAAATGGACACCGTAGGAAGTCGCACCTGCAAAGGGTCACAGACTATGTATGTTTGGATCAACCTGTAAATATGAAAGGAGACATAAAACAAGAGGTATTTCGACGTATTAAATAAGACTGGCAAGCTTACGGCAAATATTGTTCTGTTTTGAAGTCCCAGAAGTTGGCTGAGCTGAAGAAAACAGTTCAAATGTTCAAATATGTGTTAATTCCTAAGGGACCAAACTGCTGAGGTCATGGGTCCTTAGACTTACACACTACTTAAACTAAATTACGCTAAGAACAAGACACACACCCATGACCGTGGGTGGACTCGAGCCTCCGGCGGGAGGGGCCGCGCAGTCCGTGACATGGCGCCTCTGACCGCGCGGCTACTCCGCGCGGCAAGAGAGCAGTTTTTGACCAATGTATACCGCCAGTAAAAACTTACGGTTGGGAGACGTGGACATTAAATGAATTCATTGTCAGCAAACTAATACTAACCAAGGAGGAATGGAAAGGTCAATGCTGGGCTACACAAAGAAAGCCAGAAAGAAAGCATTTGATATCAGACGGACAACACAGGTCAGTGAGGTAATGGAAAGAGTGAACACCTTGAAATGGGAGACCTGAGTTTCTCCTGGCGTATACAACTTTCAAATAACTTCCGGGAATTCAGCCAGGTAACACTTTCAGCGACCGCCGATATTTCAGCGGGAGAACACCCCGCCATTTTCAAGGCAAACTGCAACGAACAGGCAGCGTACATGCAAATTTAATACCTCGGTTCTCCGACAGAAGCAGGAAAGATAACACACACACACTGAACACTAGTGCCACCAAAGATGACCAAAGTCAGAGCTATCGATAATGAGACTATGAATTCGCAGGTGAGGCAGCATTGACTCTGTTCCTCTGCTTTTTGACAAGGGAGAGAGCCGGATTCCAAACAGAGTTTAAACAGAAACCTCCATCCCTGTTAACGAGGTTGCTCCCTAATTTAATCTCAACTGCCTCCCTAATGACACTGTCCCAATAGCTGGACGTGCATGCCAATATCTCGGTGTTATTATATAACATGGGGTGACCAGTATCCAAGCAATGTTCGGCAATAGCAGATCTATTTGGCTGCTGTAATTGTGTGTGCCGTTTATGCTCAGTACATCTGTCCTCCACGGTCCTGATGGTTTGACCAATATATGCCATGCCGCAGCTACAAGGAATACGATATACACCCGCCTTACGCAGTCCAAGATCATCCTTAACGGAACTCAAAAGTGCTCTAATTTTAGATGGAGGTCGGAAAACACATTTCACATCGTATATCCGTAAAATACGACCGATCTTATTGGACGTGTTTCCTACGTAAGGCAAAAAGGCAGTAGACTTAGGTGTTGACTCAGAATTATCATCAATCACCCGATGTACAGTTGGTCGATAGCGCAACGCACGTTCAATCTGTCTATCACTATAACCATTTTGACGAAATGTAACTTCAAGATGGGACAGCTCAGCTGGCAAAGTCTCAGCGTCAGAAACGACATGTGCCCTGTGTACCAAGGTACGGAGTACCCCTTCAGGCTGAGCCGAATGGTGACAACTATTAGCTTGTAAGTACAAGTCGGTGTGAGTACGTTTTCTGTAGACTGCATGTCCCAATGATCCATCATCCTTCCTCCTAACCAACACGTGTTATATACAGAGGCTTGGCAACAGGAAGCTCAAGATAGGCAGAAATGGGAATAGCAGCAGGGAGCCTATGTTGCACATCAGCTGAATGAGGCCACGTCATCAAGTGATGGAACTGGCAGGCAGTGTTGATGATAGTGAGTAGATTATGAGGTAATTTTAAATTTTTAAATTAGGTCAATAATTATATAAAATACTCAAAATTCTATTTTTTAGTTCCTGTAATCCGTTTGATAGGGAACCTGCAACAGGTATCAGATGTCCGGATTAGCCTTTTAGTTAGCCGGATTAGTCCTCTATAGGAAAGACTGATAGGCGGCCAACAAGATACACGGGCCTTCAGCGAATTTGTGACGTCACGCTGGCCGACCGGCGTGGCCGAGCGGTTCTAGGCGCTTCAGTCTTGAACCGCGCGACCGCTACCGTCGCAGGTTCGAATCCTGCCTCGGGCATGGATGTGTGTGATGTCCTTAGGTTAGTTAGGTTTAAGTAGTTCTAAGTTCCAGGGGACTGATGACCTCAGAAGTAAAGTCCCATAGTGCTCAGAGTCATCTGAACCATTTGAACGTCACACTGATTTTCTTCTCCGCCACACTTCGGGAACGTTCGGCCCCGTGCTGGTCCCACGGGAAATCACCCTAGGACGCCCAAGCCATTTTTTCTAACTTGGATGCCTAAGGGGGGGGGGGGGGGGGCGGGGGTTCGGCGAACCCACAGGTATTAAATAAGTTTACTGACGAAAAATTACAACTTTCAAAATGGTTTATGTATTTTAACTAAGGCATCGGTTTATAAATGTTGTTAATTGTTATAAATATTGCATTGAGTGAATAAAAAATTGACGTATTACAATACAAAATGCAGATGTGTTCATATACAACAGACTACTCTGAGTCCTCAACTGCAAGGCAAGAGACACACTTCACAATTTTTTTCTGAATGTATGTTACACACATATTTATGACACTATCCACAATACTGTTTTGGTTTACTTAGATTGTTGTACTTCTGCTTCTTTGTTTTAGTTTCTCTTACACAAATATGGCACCGACCTTTCCCTACAGGAGGCTGACGTGCCTCTGTTGTCACTTCTTTGATTTTCTTTTGTAGAATAGTCTCCATTGATTGAACAATTTGGTTAGATAACCCTCTTGCATTGGCGCTTCTTTGTTTTACCTGCAATTTCACTAGTTCCGGTGCCCTCTAAACAAGCTGAGCATCTCATCAATGGTGAGGTGGACCCCTGGTTTATACAGTAGTGGAAACCTATCATTCACTTTGTTGAAAACATCACGGATTGCTGTGAACTTGTCTGCTTCCCTTCTTAGCTGGCGGATACTTTTGTCATCAAATCTTATGATTTCAATAAGTTCCTTGAAACGTTCTCTTGCCATAATACCCTTGTAACCTGGCTGACCCATTAGGTCTGACAAAAGATCGTGTATACTGACAGAATTGTCCTTATTTGCCCCCATAAGTATCAGGAATCCTATAAAGGCATACAATTCTTTCTCATTAGTCAAAGTAACATTTCGCCTAACTGCCTCTTCATTTGAATGTTTTGCTGTAACATCCATGATGTCAGGCGTAAGAAGTAACTTCAAGGCTTCTCCAGGTGAATGGCAAACACCAGCTGGAGTTTCTCCTGCCTGCTCTCTTACTATATTAACAACAGACCTCCGAGGAATTCTAGGCTTTGTGGTTACGTACCTTCTTCCAGACTTGGCCACAATAACATCCTGACGGTCACTGCCTGAAGCTGCGCTATCTTCATCTTCTCTAACATTCACATCATTTTCCCCATCTGAATTATACTCCATAACACTATCCTCATATTCACGTTCACTCCCCGAGTCAGAATCTTCATCTAAAATTTCACTCAGAACTCTTTCTAAAGACGAGTCACGTATTCTTTTAGTCATTTCTAAGTCAGAGTGTGAACAGTAGGGAACTGCACTAACTCACTGCAAGTTTACAAGATAAATAACAGCTGACTGACATCAACAATCACTTCATCTGATAGTAAACCGATTGTTGTGAATATCAAGAATACCAACCAACAAGAAACTAACTTGCATTGTTGTAGAGATGAGAAATATTAAATACTACTAAGGGAAATTTTCTATAGCATGGAAGCCTAAGGGAGGGGGGGTTGTTGTTGGACCCATAATAAGTTTATTTATTTTTTCTTACAAAGCAGGACTTTTCTATAAAATTTATTGACACTAATGTTTCATAAAATAGCCAACAAACAATAACTCAAAGGGAATATGTAGTATGAAAGTTACTTGGGCAAAAGCAGGGGACATAAAAAAAAATAAAAAAAATTGTGGCCGGCCGGAGTGGCCGAGCGGTTAAAGGTGCTACAGTCTGGAACCGCACGACCGCTGCGGTCGCAGGTTCGAATCCTGCCTCGGGCATGGATGTGTGTGATGTCCTTAGGTTCGTTAGGTTTAAGTAGTTCTAAGTTCTAGGGGACTTATGACCACAGCAGTTGAGTCCCATAGTGCTCAGAGCCATTTAAAAAAAATGTGGGTTCAACAAACGCCTCCCCCCCCCCCCTTAGGTGTCCTAGGGTTAATTGAAAAGGTACTCTCTAAAGGTATTTATATTCCCGTGTGCTGTCGAGAAATTGCGTGCAGCTAAGAATTAATAAACTTCTCTGTAATAGTTACTCGCTGACCGCCGGACACGGCTTGTTGGTACGCGTAAGACCTGCAGTGTTCCGACGCGCCGCGGCCTGTCTTTCTCGTGGGCCTCGGACTGCGCGGTGTGACGCAGCCGAAGCAAGAGGATGCACGCACCGGACGGAGCGCCGGCTTAACGGTGCGCCCGCAGTTGGCTTGTGCCGGGCGCAGCACGTGGTGACCCCGGGTGCCACTGTAGGCAGACGAGTACTGTACCTGCGACACACTGCGCCACTTTCTGGGCCGGCCCCGGCTGTTCATAGCAGCGGAACCGCCACTGCTTTCCTGTGCGAGTACTGTAACGCGCAACCTTTTCCTCTTTCGAGGACTGAGGCTTGACGAAAAATAGGTTGGAATGCTGGGTGCTCATAAACTTTTTAAATTCAGATAAATATCAGTCTGAAATTAATAGCATCTGCTATATAACAGTTATGACTATCAATATATTTATACAACTTTTCTGTCCATAATAATTATGATATTAATAATAGTAGCTTACATAACGTGTCTGAAAAAAGAAAGATTTGTTTCTGTGGATTTTTTTTTATTTTTATTTTTATAGATAATTGGGTACAGTTTATGGCAAGAACGAAACCGCTTTCAGTACTCTCCGTTTCGCATTTTTGTGTAAGTGGGAGTTTTTCCAGACAAATGTACAAGATCCCTAATAGACGTATTAGTTAACGAATTAACCTTCAGAGACGTATTAGTTAACGAATTAACCTTCAGGCTGAAAACCACACAAAGTGGGAGTTTTCGTTCTTTTTTTTTTCAGAAAAATGTACAAGATCCCTAATACACATATAGTTAACTAATTAACCTTCACGCTGAAAACCACACATTCTTATGTTGCACCACACAACAATATGCACTTATTATACAGTTCCTTGTTAAATGTGCGCTTCTAGTCACGCTTCCTTGATTTCTTCACTTTCTCAGACAATGTATCTGGGCTGGGAGATCCTAGTTTCTTTGCCGCTAACTTTTCCTGGTAATTTTCTTTTCTGTTAGCAGTTAAAACACAGATTCAACAGAGTTCTCGTTGACACTGCACAGGAAAGCCGATTCTTGCACAGTAGCCGGCCAGGGTGGCCGAGCGGTTCTAGGAGCTACAGTCTGGAACCGCGCGACAGCTACGGTCGCAGATTCGAATCCTGCCTCGGGCATGGATGTGTGTGATGTCCCTAGGTTAGTTAGGTTTAAGTAGTTCCAAGTTCTAGGGGACTAATGACCTCAGATGTTGAGTCCCATAGTGCTCAGAGCCATTTGAACCATCCTGCACAATAAATAACCAACTCCAAACACAACTGCCGTTTGCGGGAATTACGAAATTCAAGTAGTACTAGCTACTAAGAAGGTCACTTGAATACAAATGAGGTGCTGAGAGGCATAAGGCCCAAAAGCACACCGTCTTCGGCCCCACAATTAAGTGAATTTCACACAAACCAGTGAGACAGCTGTTCATATATACGTACAGTGTTGGCCTACAATATAGATAAACCTGACGCACCATAAGATCAACAGACGTCAGAAGTATGAATAAATACTACAACTCACAATCTACGGTGATGTGCTTTATGGTTCTCAGGACCTCAAATGGAGTACTGTATGATAAAGTCCTAAACTTAATAATTGTATCTCATATGGTTTCCTACAACATAGATTTTTCTATCGGTATAACTATAACAAGCACTGATGTCCGATCTAGTTTTACTATACAGTGGTTGAATTGGCGTATCTGAGGAATGTGTTACCGTGTAGTGGGATTCATGCCAAGCAAACAGGGGTAAAAGTGTGCTAAAGTGTGCTGGCGCCTGGTGGCATTGACGTAAACTTGTAGATGAGTAGGAGGGGCTGGCTGTGCACGCCGTGAACCGTGCTCATTGTTTATCAAATCCGTACATATTTCGCCCATAAGGCAGTTACGCCACAATAGTTGCGCATGCGCCAAAGCTCCTTAAAACGTGCACAACTGAAGGCGTGCTCGCGACCCTGATGCCAATTTTCAGCGAGTCTACAGCAGCAATGTAGGACAGAGCGGTAGATTTAGTGCCTGTATTTCAGATTACCGCTTCGACATTACGTTTAATACCATAACCAATTAAACCACAAGGTGTCAGAAGTTAGGGTGTTCACGTGCTCTTGTGCTCTTACACCACAGCCGCAACTATTCATACGTTGTTAATCGAGATGGCAGCGGAAGGCTTATTCACCGTTTTGTCGTCGTTTCCTGTTAACAACTTTGAGCGTTTCTTGAATGACAATCTGCCACAATGACTATGATTGTTTGTATTAGAATATACTTTTACTTTTTATTCCTCACTATTGCTCACTTTCTTCTGTGTAGCCATTCTGAATGGACACAAATAGAATCAAAGTTTGAGTTTGGGGGGAGGGGGAGCTTCATAGCTCCTTACTTTCTTCTCCCCTTCCCTTAGCCCAAAAAGTAATTTCGTTTCAGTCCCACTTTCAACGTACCATAGTTACCTAACTTTTAGTAATAATAAAGTAACAAACATAGAATGTCTTAATACACCTTCTGATCAGCAGTATCCAGACACCCCTTTGGAAAGCAAAATTCACCGCTAGATGTCACGAGAAGCGGACGCGCCGGTATGAAAAGGACACGGGGAGTATTGTGTTGTCGGGGAGTGTTGTGTTGTCAGTTCCCGAGCGTTTGACTCGGTGCGGCACGACGGTCTCGAGTTCAAACTTTTTGAACAAGGGATACCGACGTCCCGCATGACGCTACTGCGGTCGTACCTGTCTGAACGAACCTTCCACGTGAGGGCCGGCGACGGTACGTCCACAGACCGGCAGATACATGCAGGGGTGCCGCAGGGGTCGGTACTCGGCCCCTCGCTGTACTCCCTGTACACTGCCGACGCCCCGAAAGTGGCAGGAGTCGAACTGGCGCTGTACGCTGATAATACAGTCCTGTTCACTCGCAGCACGAACGCCCAAGTGCTGAGAAACCGCCTGGACAACAAAATGGCGGCTGAAATTCAACGCCACGAAGAGCCAGGCAGTTGTCATCATCCGAAGACTTCTGCCGCCAGGGGTTACACCAGTCGAAATCCTGGGAGAACCTATCCCGTGGAGTGGGACGGGGAAATACCTAGGCGTTACCTTAGACCGCAGGCTCACCTGGAAGTATCATATCCGCTGCTAAACCCGCAGTCGTCATTGCCACCGCAACACGGCATCACGCTATACCTAACATTGGTCCGCCCACTGTCAGAGTATGTCTGGGGGAAAGCCACAGATGCTCACATTGTGACTCTGCAGCGGATACAGAATCGCGCCCTGAAGACTGCCATGCATCTTCCGAGACGCTGCTGGACGAGGACACCGGGATCCCGCCTCTCCGAGACGGGATTCACGCCATCGCTGCGAAGTTCTACGAGAAAGCGGGACTCTCCCGCAACCGGCTCATCCGAGTACTGGACCAACAACCTCATCACAGGCCAACAACGCGTTGGCCTGACCTGCTGAGGGATTAAGTTTTACTAATCCCCCATCAGAGTGTGTCTTTCTCTTTTTCAGGCTCCACCAGCAAGGACAAATCAATAGAATGGTAAGATCTGTTCTCTCCCCCCTAGATGCCGCAGGAATGACAAATTTTTGTCCAAACTGCATCATCTCGAGCCAAAGACCGGCTCGTCTTTTCAGTATCAGCGTCATTGTGTTGGCAGTGGAGAAGCAGTAACAGCAGAATTTGTCTGTCGACAGAGCTGAGTGGCTTCGAATGTGGGCTAGTCGCTGGACGTCATGTGAGTAGCAAATCCATTGGGTGCATCTCAGCCTTTCTAAAGCTGCCCAAGTCGATTGTTGGAGAAATGACTGAAGTGGAAATGCGAAGGAACAACCGGAGCTAACCCCAAGACCAGGCCGAGCTCATATACTGACGGACAGGGAATGTCGAGAAGTGCAGAGGATGATTGTAAAAAAAATCGCCTGAAATCAGAGGAAGGAACCACTCGTGAGTTTCACACTATTATCAGCAGTCCAGCTAGAACAACGACTGTGCGTGGGGAGTTAAAAAGAATGGGATACACTGATCGGGCAGCTCTTCATGAGCCTCACATTTTTGTAGTCACTGAAGTGATGTAAAGAGCGACGCCACTGTCCAATGGATGACGAAAAACCAGAGATTTGGAGTGATGAGTCACGCTATACGCTGTGGTAATCCGATGGAAGGGTTTGGGTTCGACAAACACCTGGAGACCGTTACCTGCCATCATGTGTAGTGCCAACAGTGAAGTACGGAGGACGTGCAGTCACGGTACAAAATGGTTCAAATGGCTCTGAGCACTATGCGACTTAACTTCTGAGGTCATCAGTCGCCTAGGACTTAGAACTAATTAAACCTAACTAACCTAAGGACATCACACACATCCAAGCCCGAGGCAGGATTCGAACCTGCGACCGTAGCGGTCGCTCGGCTCCAGACTGTAGCGCCTAGAACCGCACGGCCACACCGGCCGGCAGTCACGGTACACGTGTGCTTCTCGGGGTCTGACCGATGTCTCGTTATTGCACTTAAGAAAAAGCTAAATTGGAATAATATGACTATATCTTACAGTACTGTGTAGTGCGTACAGTGCAGAAACACTAAAGAGCCGATGACAGTATCAGCAGGACAGTGCACCCTTTCATTAAGCAGCACCTGTGTGGTAGTGGTTTGTGGACAAAAACATTTCTGAAATGGACTGTCCTGCCCAGAGTTAAAGCAATGGAACATCTTTGGGCTGAGATAGAACGTCGACATCTCTTCAGATCTCAGATCCCAGCATCTATCATCACGATCTTCTTTGGTTTCGGGTCTTGAGAAAGAATGGGTTATTATTCCGCCACATACATTCGGACACTTCGTACAATGTGTTCGCCAGTGGAGTTCGTGTCGTCATGTAAGTGAAGGATGGTCTAACCCCATACTAATATCCGCTAATTGGTGTCCGGATAATTTTGATCGCACAGTCTACAATAATAACTTAATTACATTAATGCTTAGTACATCGTTTAAACACAACTTACAAGAGCCGGCCGGGGTGGCCGAGAGGTTCTAGGCGCTACAGTCTGGAACCGCGTGACCGCAGGTTCGAATCCTGCCTCGGGCATGGATGTGTGTGTGTCCTTAGGTTAGTTAGGTTTAAGTAGTTCTAAGTTCTACGGGACTGATGACCTCAGAAGTTAAGTCCCATAGTGCTCAGAGCCATTTGAACAACTTACAAGAATAATAATTTAGACGATATAAAATCGAAGTATACACTTACCCTCTATGACTGTGAACACAGGTTTGCAGACAATGCTATGCGAGCATCTAGACGTAAAGGCTGGTTTTTCCACTCGTTTCCGCCAACAGTCAGGAAAATCACTATTTCTGTTTTTTTTTCTCCATGGTGGAGGCCCCTCCTTTCCTGTCTTGCCTTGCTCAATTCCCTTTGGTTTGCTGGCTCTATCAGTGCATTCAAAACCCGCATCTGCTTTGTTGATGGTAACAGATACGGTAAACCCGTTAAACGGTGCCTTTACCCGGCTAGCGGCGGAATGCTCAGCTACGTGACGAGCATCGTGTGTTAAACATAACGTTCCTTGCAATTTTCAAGAATTTCTTTCATTTTTAGATTATTTTCATGCTATCTTATTTTCCAATGATTATCTAAGAAACTTGGAAATTGAATACGTAAAAATGTAAACTCTTTTACGAATGGGTTCTTGGTTAAGGGGGTAGGGGTCGAGATAATCCTATGGTATTGCTTACTTTCTCTTTTTTCTTTTGCTACATTACGTTTTTCGTGTGAATAATTTGTAACTTTTTTATTTTATCTGACTCATATAAATTAAATAGTTCTGTACTGTACTCCGAATTCCATAACAATAACATACTTAATTGGTTTTTTGTGAATATGATTCTCATAACAAATAGTTCTTTTGTATTAATGACAAACAGGAGACAGAGAATAACTTTTCAAATTATCTTAGTGTTTTTTTTTTTTTCCTTGGTTCATAAGATAATTCTGAGCGTGCACTTCCTTGGGCGTCCGTGGTTCATATACAATACAGTGACCACGAGATCATGAAGCCAACTTCAGCTTATTGCTCCACTTCATGCCAAATGATAACTGTGGAGCTTGGCGTGCATCAATAAGCTGAAGTTGACTTCATGTTCCGATGTTCACTACCCTGTATTTTAACCATAGATGACCAAAGTAAATTTAGTTTTTTTTTTACCCAAAACTATGTTTTTATACCAAACATTTGAGAAAGACTGCACAGCTGAACCTATGCATCTGTGAAATATACAAAATAAAGGGTATTTTAATGCAGGTAACGAAATCGTGATGCACAAATGGATTGTCAGTCTAGTAAAGAAGGGAATTTTCGTGTGTGTGTGTGTGTGTGTGTGTGTGTGTGTGTGAGTTGAGTGGTATGCTATGGTGTGATGAGGGGTGGGGAGGAATCTGGGGGTAAAAATTGTAAATGGAGAACTAGGTAACGAATTCAATAAGTAGCTTCAAATAGATACAGGTTGCAATAGTTATTCAGAGATGAAGAGGCAATCACTCTTCGCGCTGAAGACAACAACAACAATAACAACGATACTCATTGCGATGGATTGTTGTCATTCAGAATTGACCGGATCTGATACCCAGACAAAAATTTCGTGATGGTCATAGGTGCAGCAATGCCTCCGCAATGGCTGTAAATACTAATCTTAGTTGATGTTCATATGAGCGCTACGGAATTGTACGAGAGCTTGCTAAAAATAGTGCCTGGGAATTTTTGTGTGAAACTTTTAGCGGTTTTTAAGTAAAAACAAACGTTATTAACATTCTGCGTCATTCTACGTCTTACCTACATATTTATTTCTCAATAGAGCCACCCTGGCGACGAACTCATTTCCCCCTCCTGGAGATTAGTTTGTTGATACCGTCACTGTACAGTGTTTGACATTGTCGACGGAGTCTGTGCTTGCACAGCTTCATCATTCTCCAAGTGAAGTCCTTGGACGTGTTCTTTGACTTCTGGAAACAGATGAAATTTTTATGGGGCCAAGTCGGGACTTTATGGAGGTTTTTCGATTACTATGAATCCAAGACGTCGGTTTGTTGCGGATGTCGCAGCGCTGGTGTGTGGTCTGGAATCGTCACGCTGAAGGAGAGGGTGTTCCACGTGTGGTCGAACTCTTCGAATTCGGAAGTCGATTGCAGTACGCTGTTTATCACGCACCGGCATAGTTACGTCACACAACACCATATTGCACGATACAATTTGGAGCCCTCTAGCGGCAGAAGGCTGCAAATTTATAGACACGAAGAATGAAGATGTAGGATATCAATGACACTTCTTTTATTGGAAAACCTTTTCACACTAAAAATTCGGAGGTATTACTTTTCTGTACGCCCTCTTAGGTTCCTTCAGTTCACTATTTGTGCGTATTACTGATGTCGGTGATGGAGATATTAAGTGTTAATTTTACAAACGAGTGCTTACATCACAGCAGAACCACCATGCATTTCAGGTTCTCAACTTGAGGTTGCTAATCAATTTCTTTAATAGAGTGCGAAAACTAATGTACGTCTATTTCATATGGTAGTCTGCAGTTAATATCCTTTCTATCCAAAGCGTATCAGCTGAATTCCTACATTAGCTGCGTCAGAATTCATACGTCAGGAACACAATATCGGTGACATTTCAAAATAAAAATAATTATTCTTCCCAAAATATGTAAAATTGACAAAATAATATGCTCATGCACATTGCTCAATTACACTACGTTTTTAAAACATTGTTTCTAACGTTAAATTATCTGTGACGAATGATCTTCAAGTCATGAGTATTTCATTGTGGATATAGTAGTGATTCTGCTATTAATTGTAACACAATTTAGGAGCCAGGTTTTAAATTGTAAGACATTTCCAGAGGCAGATGTGGACTCTGACCACAATCTATTGGTTATGAACTGTAGATTAAAATCGAAGAAACTACAAAAAGTTGGGAATTTAAGGAGATGGGACCTGGATAAACTGACAAAACCAGAGGTTGTTATGAGTTTCAGGGAGAGCATAAGGGAACAATTGACAGGAATGGGAAAAAGAAATACAGTAGAAGAAGAGTGGGTAGCTCTGAGGGGTGAAGTAGTGAAGGCAGCAGAGGATCAAGTAGATAAAAAGACGAGGGCTAGTAGAAATCCTTGGGTAACAGAATAAATACTGAATTTAATTGATGAAAGGAGAATATATAAAAACGCAGTAAATCAAGCAGGCAAAAGGGAATACAAACGTCTCAAAAATGAGATCGACAGGAAGTGCAAAATGGCTAAGCAGGGATGGCTAGAGAATAAATGTAAGGATGTAGAGGCTTATCTCACTAGGGGTAAGATAGATACTGCCTACAGGAAAATTAAAGAGACCTTTGGAGAAAAGAGAGCCACTTGCATGAATATCAAGAGCTCAGATGGAAACCCAGTTCTAAGCAAAGAAGGGAAAGCAGAAAGGTGGAAGGAGTATTAGAGGGTCTATACAAGTGCGATGTACTTGAGGACAATATTATGGAAATGGAAGAGGATGTAGATGAAGATGAAATGGGAGATACGATACTGCGTGAAGAGTTTGACAGAGCACTGAAAGACCTGAGTCTAAACAAGGCCCCGGGAGTAGACAACATTCCATTAGAACTACTGACGGCCTTGGGAGAGCCAGTCCTGACAAAACTCTACCATCTGGTGAGCAAGATGTATGAGACAGGCGAAATACCCTCAGACTTGAAGAAGAATATAATAGTTCCAATCCCAAGGAAAGCAGGTGTTGACAGATGTGAAAATCACCGAGCAATCAGTTTAATAAGTCACAGCTGCAAAATACTAACGCGAATTCTTTACAGACGAATGGAAAAACTGGTAGAAGCCGACCTTGGGGAAGATCAGTTTGGATTCCGCAGAAATTCTGGAACACGTGTGGCAATACTGACCCTACGACTTATCTTAGAAAATAGATTAAGGAAAGACAAACCTACATTTCTAGCATTTGTAGACTTAGAGAAAGCTTTTGACAATGTTGACTGTAATACTCTCTTTCAAATTCTAAAGGTGGCAGGGGTAAAATACAGGGAGCGAAAGGCTATTTACAATTTGTACAGAAACAAGATGGCAGTTATAAGAGTCGAGGGGCATGAAAGGGAAGCAGTGGTTGGGAAGGGAATGAGACAGGGTTGTAGCCTGTCCCCGATGTTATTCAATCTGTATATTGAGCAAGCAATAAAGGTAACAAAAGAAAAGTTCGGAGTAGGCATTAAAATCCATGGAGGGTAATGGAATGTAGTCGAATTAAGTTGGGTGATGCTGAGGGAATTATATTAGGTAATGAGACACTTAAAGCGGTAAAGCAGTTTTCCTATTTGGGGAGCAAAATAACTGATGATGGTCGAAGTAGAGAGGATATAAAATGTAGACTGGCAATGGCACGGAAAGCGTTTCTGAATGAGAGAAATTTGTTACCATCAAGTATAGATTTAAGTGTCAGGAAGTCGTTTCTGAAAGTATTTGTATGGAGTGTAGCCAATGGAAGTGAAACATGGACGATAAATAGTTTGGACAAGAAGAGAATAGAAGCTTTCGAAATGTGGTGTTACAGAAGAATTTTGAAGATTAGATGGGTAGATCACATAACTAATGAGGAGGTATTGAATAGAATTGGGGAGGAGTTTGTGGCACAACTTGACAAGAAGAAGGGACCGGTTGGTAGGAGATGTTCTGAGGCATCAAGGGATCACAAATTTAGCATTGGAGGGCAGCGTGGAGGGTAAAAATCGTAGAGGGAGAGCAAGAGATGAATACACTAAGCAGATTCAGAAGGATGTAGGTTGCAGTAAGTACTGAGAGATGAAGCAGCTTGCACAGGATAGGGTAGCACGGAGAGCTGCATCAAACCACTCTCAGGACTGAAGACAACAACAAACAACAATCTTTTACTTGTATCCAAAAGCCTGTACCAAGATGTTTCTTCACTCTAGGTCCTGCCCAACACCTCAGTCACTCCAAAACGTGATATAATCAAAATTAAGTAATACCACATTTTCGAAAAACCGGTGTGATCAGTTTGTGTTCCTGTCATTCATTTAATGTTAGCGTAATTTGGCACGTTTACCACTGTTGCACTGGATTTATATAGTGCATTCACATGTAGTTATATGCGCGGGAAAACATATGTAATGTATCTTATATAAATATCTTATATAAACAGCTCAGAAAGTGAAACATCCCCTTAGAAAAATTAATGAATTACTGTGCTGGTAAACCTCTTCCGTTATTTGATTTTCAAACAGCTGAGCAGAGCCGAACGTACTCAGACATTTCTCTCTTTACTTATTCTGATCAACACTAAACTGACACACAATATTTTTAGCGCAACGCAATCTGACTTTCAATGATCCCTACAAAAGAATGGCCGTGACTAACAATTCATGAATCACTTACCTCACAAAAATCTTCGTTACTCGAACTACAGCAATACAGCGAGTGCCAATACTGCCTACTGATAGGCATGGTTAGCAAATGAAAGATTTTGATAGAGAACAAACAATATATATCAGTTCATGACATCCAGTCTTACAAATTTCGTTTTTTCTGACGGACACACGTCCAGATCGTCTGCTCTCAAAACTCCGCCATCTCTCTCCCCACATCCACCACTGCTGGCGGCTCACCTCCAACTGCGCAACTCTACGCATTGTTCACATCCAACTGCCCAACACTACAACAGCGAATATTCCAACAATGCCAACCAGCCACAGACTGCACACAGCACAGCCAGTGATTTTCATACAGAGCGCTACGTGGCGATACCAACATAAAAACCTAAACAGCCTACTTACAAAAGATACAAGTAGAACATGCGTTTGCCTGAATTGTGTGTTATGTACAATCGAAATTCAACTGATATACTACGTTAATTGAAGTTATGAGAAACAATTTGTAGAATTCTTAAGATTTATTCACGCAGCGGTAGACAGCCTCATGTGCATCATCTAAATTATGGAGCTATTTAAACCACCACAGGCTGTCAGTTTTATTCCTTTAACGCACCAAGCATAAAAATTACATTACACATTCTTAAATGTTTGTTTCGTGTTATGTGAGAATACACACACAGAACACGAAACATACATATTTAACTGCGACTCACACATCACCAATATCGTACACTTGATAAGGGCCTAAGGCCGAAGCCTGCCAGTAATGTAATGTATTTGCTTGGTGCGTTAAGGGAATAAAACTGACAGCCTACGGTGGTTAAAATGGTTCCCTAATTTAGACTGTGGAATTCTGTCAGTCGTCAACTTTATACGTGCACGCGACCTTTCATGGTGAAAGTCAGCATTAAAGTGAAACTACATAACGCAACTCAAGCAAATGCCTCAGACAGGTTACGTCATATACCTACTCTATCCTTGTCCATCTGAGCCAATACTTCGTCCGTTTCTAATAATATCATCGTCGACGGGACACTGGTCACAGATTTTTCATACTTCTTTGCATTACCTTTTAGGTGTGTAATTCGATCAAGACGATTAAGATGAGTGAAGAAAGGTTAGAGTTGAACGTTCTGTAGGCACTTGCATCATGAAAGTAGGAAAACTAATTCGACTGGAGAAAGGTAGGAAATACAATCACCGAGGCTTTGCTGAGGGAGATATCCCAGCATTCGACTGGAGTGATTTAAGGAAACAATAGAAGAACTTGCAGTACCTTCTCCAATATTGCAAACAGTTCTGTAGACGTTTTGGGGGCTGCGGCTCATATCAGATAATTTCAGTGTCGCCGTGTTGGTCATACATTTCACTCGCGCATTTTTCGTCGACTCGTTCTTATAACTCTTGATTTAAGAATTCATCGACCTGGATGAGGCACTGCTGCAGACGCGCGTGTCTTGCGGCAGCTGCTATAAAATCACCTTCCGATCCTCCAGATTTAGGTTTTATGGTGGTTCCCCTAAATTATTTTCTTAAATACTGGGATGACTCCTGAAATAGATCACAGCAGCTTGTGGCGAGCCAGTGCTGCAGACAAACGTATTCCGGGGCAGCTGCGATAAAATCACCTTCCGGTCCTCCGAATTTAAGTTCTCAGCAGTTTCTCTAAATACCTTTCACAAACACTAGGGTAGCTCAGCGGCTTGTCCAACCGAGATAGTGCTCCTGATCTGTTGATCTCGATATCAACAGGACAGTAAACTCTTAACTTTACTTTTTTACCTTTTTATGTGAAAAATGAAGACTCGGGTTGACAATTACGAAAGAAAACGTTGCAGTCATACATACAGTATTAGTTGACAGAAATCATTTTTGTCGATTTCGAAAGTAAAACACGCCTAGAAAAAAAACTGCGAAATATAAATTTACACTATAACACCTCCATGTAAACTGAGGTTTGCCGGCCGGTGTGGCCGTGCGGTTCTAGGCGCTTCAGTCTGGAACCACGTGACCGCTACGGTCGCAGGTTCGAATCCTGCCTCGGGCATGGATGTATGTGATGTCCTTAGGTTAGTTAGGTTTAAGTAGTTCTAAGTTCTAGGGGACTGATGACCTTAGATGTTAAGTCCCGTAGTGCTCAGAGCCATTTGAACCATAAATTGAGGTTTTCCTGGTGCGTTACATGCTTTATAAGTTCCCAGATGTCCCGCGTCATGAGGCATTGTTCTCTTGTACAGAGTGCCACTCTGGTGGGATGAAAATTAAAAACATACCTCATTAGCCACTCTTTCTGCACTCTGAATATCGAAACACGAGGACTGCAAAGTTCTGTTCGCTACTTGGCAAGTAATGGCGTTTATTGTAAAAGTTGAATGGCAAGCAATAATGCACTGTAGATACCACTCAGTATTTACAGATGTAAATAAATATTTTCTTTGAAAAATACCCGTGTAATCAAGTAAGTATTAAGCTAACAATAGCAGATAAAGAGCAGCTACCTGATATAAATAAGGAAGCAGCAACTTCTTACTCAGTTACACTTACCTTTCTAACTAACTTGATTAAATTTAGTTGGTATTGTCATGAATAGCATTCAGAAATATAGTGATTGCTTATTTTGAATACAGATTAAGTTTCGGTGATTTGTTTATCTTTTGCTGAAACATACATTGACTCATTTCATATCCATGAGGGTTCTTGTTCTTCATGAAACCTACAAAACACGATGAATGTATGAATGAAATATGTGAATGAATGAAAGAATGAAATCGTAATGTGTCATGTGCTGTTGCCACGTGATACTGTGCGGGTGCTGTTGCCACAACATCGTGCTGTTTCGAGGATCCACAGAGCTAAATTTCTCAATGTGAACGACGCACTCCGCTGTTTTGGAATGCACCGCTTCCGTACACGTGAATACGATTGACACTTGTGTAACATACAACATCCCATCCCTCCACCTGATCCCCTCCTCTTGTTCTAAGTCCATCCTGGCGCCGCGATTCGCATCGCTGTAAAAGGGGTGAGCATTCAGCACTGCCATTGCCGCTTGTGCGACAGCGTACTAATGTAAATCAACTGCGAACACATCTCGATGCACGTTTTGAATTACTAGCATCACTTGCAGAGAGCAACTGAGAGTTCAGAATAAATTTCTTTTATTTTCGTCAACGATCACAAAACGTTTGGTCCTTTAGACCACCTGTTTCGGTCAGCAGTGACCATCTTGAGATCTGTGAGCTGATTTTCTGCTTCAGTTTACAGAGTGAACACTTCTTGCATCAGTTTTAATGCTTGTGAAACTAGTGCCATGTCTGGCTTACGACAGAGTCAAAGGGCTCTGCAAACTGAAGCAGCAAATTAGCACCGAGATCTGAAGATGGTCGCTGCCGACCGAAACTAGTAGTCTAAGGGTCTTAAGTTCTGTGATCATAGACGGAAATAAAAGAAATTCATTCTACATTTTCTGGATCACAGTTTTAATCGGAAACTATGTCACAGGCTGTGAACTAAAGAGTTCGGTGGTGGTATGCGCTAACGAAATTTACCGCTTCCCCTACGACACACTTCGAATGCGTCGACGGTTCCACTGTCAATGTTTCTGTCTTCGATATTGGCACCACTTTATAAATCGTATTTGAATGTGGTAACTGAAATACAAACATTACACTGCGAATATGGTTTGACGTCAGCTGTACATTTTATTAGTGACACACGAAAATTTATGCCAGACGGGGACTCGAACTCAGATTTTCTGATTATTGTGAGCGGTCACCTGAATCACTTCGGCTATCCGTACACCCCTCCCGGACCGACCCAAACCTCCATTTGTTGCATATTGTCCATATCCCCTATGCTAGTACTTTGAGAAGCCCGCACAGGGAGTGACAAATTTTTATTATCGTCAGTTTAGCCCTTTGAAGCATATATACCAGTCTGAAGGATATTATAATGAAACATGCAGGTACTATGTAAACAGAGATGTGTGTAAATCATTGATTCATAAATGTTCCATAATTCTATAACTCCCATCATATATTACCTAATTACTCATTTGCTATCGTCGACATTACGAAAAAACTTTCAGATCTCAAACTCCAGCATACTGCTGCCAAAAAAGCCTTACCGACAATGACCACCTGACCCATAAACGAAAAAAAAACCTCACCTCTCCCCACTGCAAATCTAATCACTTACAAAACAATGTCCCAAACAGTAATCCACACTCATATGTACGTACCTGTAACCTATCACACGCGCCCTACGTCTACAGATGAAAGACAGAAACCACCACCAAACTGGCAACACCTGAAATGGCTGCCCCCGACCGCTCCATCGACACGTCACTATCAAAACAGTTTCCCACGTCTCGTCTCCACCACTCAAGATATAATACTTTTTCTCACTATTGTCCTCCAAAACATTTCCCCTTTGGACGACCCGTTATCGTTCGTCGAATCACACTGACTGATTCTGTACATTACCTGAATGTCACCGCCATATATTTATACAAATACTGTTACTATCTCGGATCTAAGTACCGTACCATTGTTTAAACCTCTCACACACCAACACGAGCAGCATCTCCAACCCTACTGCACCCAAAACTTGGTACAAGCACAGTCAGATCTACTTTCTTTATTCCAAGCCTAGCAATGTACACCTGATGAAATCGCAACGATAAGGAAATGTTCGAAAATTATTAAGTTTAGAAACGTATCTACGCTGAAGAGCCAAAGAAACTGGTAACCCGCCTAATATCGTATAGGGTCCACCCGAACACGCAGAAGTACCGCAACACGACGTGGCATGGACTCGACTAACGCCTGAAGTAGTGTTGGAGGGAACTGACACCATGAATCCCACAGGGCTGTCCATAAATCTGTAGGAGTATGAGAGGGTGGAGATCTCTTCTGAACAGCGAGTTGGAAAGCATCCCAGATATGCTCAATAATATTAATATCTGGGGAGTTTGGTGGCAAGTGGAAGTGTTTAAACTCATAAGAATGTTCCTGGAGCCACTCTGCAGCTATTCTTGACGTGTAGGGCATCACATTGTCCTGCTGGAATTCCCCAAGTCCGTCGGAATGCACAATGGACATGAATGGATGCAGGTGATCAGACAGGATGCTTACGTAAGTGTCACCTGTGAGAGTCGTATCTAGACGTATCAGGGGTCCCACATTACTCCAGCTGCACACGCCCCACGTCATTACAAAGCCTCCATCAGCTTGAACAGTCCCCTGCTGATATGCAGCGTCCATGAATTCGTGAGGTTATCTCCATAACCGTACACGTCCATCCGCTCGATACAATTTGAGACGAGACTCGTCCGACCAGGCAACATGTTTCCAGTCATCAACAGCTCAATGTCGGTGTTGACGGGCCCAGGCGAGGCGTAAAGCTTTGTGTCAAATGGTTCAAATGGCTCTGAGCACTATGGGACTTAACATCTGTGGTCATCAGTCCCATAGAACTGAGAACTACTTAAACCTAACTAACCTAAGGACATCACACACATCCATGCCCGAGGCAGGATTCGAACCTGCGACCGTAGCAGTCGCGCGGTTCCGGACTGAAGCGCCTAGAACCGCTCGGTCACCGCGGCCGGCAAATCTTTGTGTGGTGCAGTCATCAAGGGTACACGAGTGGGCCTTCGGCTTGGAAATCCCGTATCGATGATGTTTCGTTGAGTGGTTCGTTCTCTGACACTTGTTGATGACCCAGCACTGAAATTTGCGGAAGCGTTGCACTTCTGTCACGTTGAATGATTTTCTTCAATCTTCTTTTTTCCTGTTCTTGTAGGATCTTTTTCCTGCTGCAGCGATGTTGGAGATTTGATATTTTACTGGATTCCTGGTATTTACGGTACACTCGTGAAATGGTCGTACGGGGAAATCCCCATTTCATTACCACCCCAGAGATGCTGTGTCCCATCGCTCGGGCGCCGACTGTAATACTACGTTCAAACTCACTTAAAGCTTGATAACTTGCCATTGTAGCAGCAGTAACCCATCTGACAACTGCACCAGACACTTGTTGTCTTATAGAGGCGTTGCCGGCAGCAGTGCCGTATTCTGCCTGTTTACATATCGCTGTATTTGATTACGCATTCCTATACCACTTTCTTTAGCGCTTCAGTGTATATCATGAGACAATTATACCAAATATAAATTATCTTCGTCAACAAGTATCCGTCCCTTGCCCTTTTCCAACCGCTAGCACGTACTGTATAGAAAAACCAGAACCCCTGAGAGTGGAACGACGCGAACTGCGGCTGTTATCTGTGTTGACAAGCGGTAGGAAGCGGAGCAGGACAGTTGCAGGGCTGGCTGGCGAGATAGCGGAGGCGGCAGAAGCGTGACAGGTGCAGCAGCTCAGCAACAAACATTCACACTGGACGAGCGAGAGATACGTTTCACTTTCACAACCACGAAGTCTTTCTTCTGCATTAACGGTTCTGGTGTATTCATATAATTGTAGCCAAATAATTTTGTGACGCACACACACACACACACACACACACACACACACACACACACACTCACACGCACCTTTCCCCTCATCCGAATGGATTTACATTTGACTGCCTTGTTTGCAATAAACACAGAATTCATATCTCAATAATTACACTTTGTTTTCATTTGCAGTTGCCTGGTAAAGGTACTTCAAGGTTGAAAGCAAGACATGGATAGTTTTTATATGTGTGCCTACACACTCTTTTTCCATCTGCTAGACGGAAATAGAAAGAATTCTTGGCATCTAATTTCTCTTTAGTTTCCATCCTCCTTACTGTTACTTCGGTTTTTGTAATTGTAGTATTTCCTAACTGGGGGGAGGATTTTGTCATACATGTGGCAAAAAGTTTTTTAGTCAAGTCGATCTGCCCAAAGTAAGTGACATACTAAAGATAACCTGAAAGTCGTTTTCATTATCACACGATCCGGTAAACTCTTAATATTCTGTATTGAAACAGTAGACCCAGAAATTGTGTAATCTGTTTCATAAAATCTGCCGGTTATTCACCGTGATGTCCACTGCAAACAGTTCACTGTTAATCTTTGTTTTCTTTTTGACACTTAAAAATACTGTTTTCCAAGCTTCTGATTCATTGTTATTATCACCGAGCGAGGTGGCGCAGTGGTTAGCACACTGGACTCGCATTCGGGAGGACGACGGTTCAATCCCGTCTCCGGCCATCCTGATTTAGGTTTTCCGTGATTTCCCTAAAATCGCTTCAGGCAAATGCCGGGATGGTTCCTTTGAAAGGGCACGGCCGATTTCCTTCCCCATCCTTCCCTCACCCCGAGCTTGCGCTACGTCTCTAATGACCTCGTTGTCGACGGGACGTTAAACACTAATCTCCTCCTCCTCCATTGTTATTTTTTTTCTATGATTTATTAGGGTAGAAGCACTTTATGATCGAAGCAAAATCTCTTTCCGGATTTGTTCACTCAAATGCTATTCGTAGATGTGATTGTAGGTAGGTCGTGATCTAGTCATTTTTATAATATGTTTCATCATAGCGTTCTTCTTTGCGGACTAGATGGGATGATTTATGTGTAGATGCACCAATATCAACGTTGTTCCGTTGGAAGTTGCAAGATATTTAGTTTTTAATTCATTTTTGTGACTTCCAGACATTACCCACTCAATTTGCAGGAGCACACTAATGGAATGCAATTTACACAGGTGACCTAACTAGAGATCAGAGTTAGAGGATGGCTCGAGAATACAGTTTACGTATTAGAGGTCTTGCGTATCCATTTGGTTCCGAACCACCGTAGTCAACTGGTAGAGAACATCAACAAAGAGTTTGGCGTTTGAGTGAGTTTCGGATTACCATCATATTGCTATAAAAATTTCAGTAATGCTTACATATTCAGCCAACGGCCTTGTCTCAGTGGTAACACCTGTTCCCGTCAGATCACCGAAATCAAGCGCTGTCGAGCTTGGCTAGCACTTGGAAGGTCACTGTCTGGGTCTGTCAAGCACTGTTGGCAAGTGGGGTGCACTCAGACGTTGTGAGACCGATTGAGGAGCTACTTGAATGAGAAGTAGCGGCTTGGGTCACGACAACTGACAACAGCTAGGAGATCGGTGTACTGACCAAAGGTGGTCCATACCCGTATCCATCGACACCTATCGCCAGAGGATGACACGGCGGTCGGTCGTTACCACCGGGCCTTCTGAGGCGTATTCGGATGGAGTTTAGGGTTATTTTATACATTTTCAAGTGGCTGATGATAGCACTTAATTTAGCTTGGTATCATAAATGAGATTTGAGTTTTCACGTGAGTTATAAAATTCTTGCTGCTGCATACAGAAATTATAAATTCTTTCAAACTAGCGAGAACAGGGACAGGATGCTTATCGTAAACTCATTGAGAACCCATTTTCAAATACTCCGTTATGTAAAACATTATTGGAACATCTTAGTCGAGAGAACAACACAATGGAAATGTCGTATGGCATCGTTGGTTGGGTTCAGCACCTATCGGAGTAAGAGTTCTTCCATCGCGCACATTGGCCCCTTTTCTTGTCATGTACGTGTATTTGTGGAGTGTGGGTGCGTGTAATGGATGTGAGTATAGTGTAGCGTTAAGTTTGTGTTGTATATTGCAGATATGGAAAAGGAGAGAGTGATACATAATGCTGTCACATAGCCTACTCCTGTCGAACAACACCAAGGGGGCCGTCGAGCTTAACATTTCCATCCGATCAACGGATCACAATAAAAGAGTGTCACATGCCCTCACTCCAATGGACACTGCCGAGAGCTTTGGGATTTAATCCAGGACAGGCACGAAGACATGATCATGAACTTTGTCGCTACCTCTCCTCCTCTTGCCGTCCAAACACTGGCGACGAAAGTTTCATTCACTACCAGGATTGGAACCGAGTTACCTTCGAGTCTAGCGGCACCGCATGGGTATGCATTAGCGACCTCAGCTAAGGACGCGTGTATGATAGTCAGTAGCATTTACGTGAAATGACGGAGGAGTTGTCGGTACAGAGGTGGCCTACTGTTGTTCTCATGTCAGTATGAAGTAAGATGTCATTATTCCTGAGTTCCTGAACCGATGCTAGTCAGTAGGTAGTTGTACAGCATTTGTCCTAGTTGTTTTTGTTGTGCTCTGTAGTCCGAAGACTGGTTTGATGCAGCTCTCCATGCTGTTCTATCCTGTGGAAGCCTCTCCACCTCCGAATAACTACTGCAACCTAAATCCTTCTGAATCTGCTTACTGTATTCATTTCTTGGCCTCCGTCTACGGTTTTTACCTCCCACACTTCCCTCCAATACTAAATTGGTGATCCCTTGATGTCTCAGAATGTGTCCTATCAACCGATGCCTTGCTTTACTCAAGTTGTGCCACAAATTTCTTTCCTCCTCAACTCTATTCAATACGTCCTTATCAGTTAAGTGATCTACCCATCTAATCTTCAGCTTTCTTCGGTAGCAACACATTTAAAAAGCTTCTATTCTCTTCTTGTCTTAACCGTTTATCGTTCATTATTCACTTCCGTAGACGTTTACACTCCAGACAAATACTTAAGGAAAGACTTCCTAGCACTTAACTCTATACTTGATGTTAACAAATTTCTCTTATTGTTTTTATATCGTTATTAACCTGCCTCAGAAATGTGTAAACAAAAGCTAGAAACACAACTCCACACTGAAGCTGTAGATTTTGCAATGTCTTTAGCTGAACAAAGCGGACAAGACCCTTCGTTGTCATGTATGCTATGAAGCAGGCATGTTTTGTGCTCGCTCTGTGAACTGTTACATCATCGTAATTGGACATGAGAATTTATGTCAACTGTGAACGTAAAACCATATCGAAAACGGATATTGACTGATCTGTTAAAATGACATTATAGCCAAGATTGTTTGTTGAATGAGAAACGTGAAATAAAAATCTGCTGCCAGAGTCTATTTTTACAAGCTTGTTCAAGAAGAAGCAACCCAGGAGATTATCGTCAAGACTTCAACTTCATCAAGTTAAGTACAATTAACCCAGCTATTCCTGCTCCACGATGTTCATATTTGGATGGTTACGGATTTACGACAAGTTACGCTATTTTTTGTCCCATCCTAAAGTTTTATTACAACAAGTGAACGAACTGATGTTAGAACCTTAAGAACGGCAGCCCAGCTTACATCATCCAGACTTGGAGCGGATGATCTAATTGTAAGTTGAGTTGCTTATCTTTAGGCGCAAGAAATATTTACAGGAACGGTTTCATTTCGCCCACCCTGTATCTCCTGATCTCTCCCATTTTTACTCGACAGTTTCTGCCTCGACACAACAGTTATCTCAGTATGAATGTAACAACAAGTTTACTGTTAACAGCCACTGTATACTTATTCCCATGACGCGTTTGAAAAGTTTAAACCTCCATATTCAGGTGGATTTACATTTGTTAGTATGACATATGTATGTGTTGTGTTACAATTTTTGGAGCAACTTCTAGCACTGTCTCTAGTGGTCACAGGTTCCTTTCACTGTCGTAACACATCACATGTTTACAAAATATATATCACAGTTTTTCCAGACGCCATCTTTGTTTACGAAATATGACAGTATACATGTGATCTACATCTATACTCCGCAAGCCATTCAACGGTGTGTGGCGGAGGGCACTTTATGTGCCACTGTCATTACCTCCCTTTCCTGTTCCAGTCGCGTATGGTTCGCGGGAAGAACGACTGCCGGAAAGCCTCCGTGCGCGCTCGAATCTCTCTAATTTTACATTCGTGGTCTCCTCTGGAGGTATAAGTAGGGGGAAGTAATATATTCGATACCTCATACAGAAACGCACCCTCTCGAAACCTGGACAGCAAGCTACACCGCTATGCACAACGCCTCTCTTGTAGAGCCTGTCACTTGAGTTTGCTAAACATCTCCGTAACGCTATCACGCTTACCAAATAACCCTGTGACGAAACGCGCCGCTCTTCTTTGGATCTTCTCTATCTCCTCTGTCAACCCGACCTGGTACGGATCCCACACTGATGAGCAATACTCAAGTATAGGTCGAACGAGTGTTTTGTAAGCCACCACCTTTGTTGATGGACTACATTTTCTAAGGACTCTCCCAATGAATCTCAACCTGGTACCCGCCTTACCAACAATTCAAAAATGGTTCAAATGGCTCTGAGCACTATGGGACTCCACATCTGAGGTCATCAGTCCCCTAGAACTTAGAACTACTTAAACCTAACTAACCTAAGGTCAACACACATATCCATGCCCGAGGCAGGATTCGAACCTGCGACCATAGCAGTCACGCGGTTCCGGACTGAAGTGCCTAGAACCGCACGGCCACCGCGGCCGGCTTACCAACAATTAATTTTATATGATCATTCCATTTCAAATCGTTCCGTACGCATACTCCCAGATATTTTACAGAAGTAACTGCTACCAGTGTTTGTTCCGCTATCATATAATCATACAATAAAGGATCATTCTTTCTATGTATTCGCAATACATTACGTTTGTCTATGTTAAGGGTCAGTTGCCACTCCCTGCACCAAGTGCCTATCCGCTGCAGATCTTCCTGCATTTCGCTGCAATTTTCTAATGCTGCAACTTCTCTCTATACTACAGTATCATCCGCGAAAAGCCGCATGGAACTTCCGACACTATCTACTAAGTCATTTATATATATTGTGAAAAGCAATGGTCCCATAACTCTCCCCTGTCGCACGCCAGAGGTTACGTGTGTTGAGACAGTGAAAGGAAGCTTTGACCACTGGAGACAGTGCCACAAGGTCCCACTGAAAATAATTACACAACACACACATATGTCATAACAACAAGTGTAAAAAATGCTGTCGTAATCTGCTGATTAAGAGGTAAAAAACTTGCATTAACGGGTTGGCACAATACGTCCAACAGGAAAGTTAGAAACTTACGTATAACTCATAACGCACAAATTATCCGACATTTGAGAGTGAGAGCACGTAACGACTCCCAGCAAACTTCGCACGTAATTTCAAAGCAGATCTAAACTTTTTCTTGCTGACATTCCGCCACAAAATAATGAAAAGAAAGACGTTTGTCGCTCACCACATTTTTCTGTTCAAGCAGTAAAACTTCAGCATCAAGCGTGACGTTTTAATGTATTATTTCTTTACTGCTAACTGTACTTGCGGCACTTTTTGCAGACAGTATTCTTATATACCAATAGATTTCCTTGCAAAATTAAATCTTTGTACAACACATTCGTCAGGAGATATGACGCCATAAACATTGAGATACGTCAAAAACTAGCTTTTCTTAAACAGGAGTGTCTCACGCAAGATTTTGCACGCTTAACGTCATATATTTGGCATGTTAATTCACTTGTAAAGTAATCAGACGTCTAAAGCTGTTTTATGCTTGGTAGCTTGATTCTTTAAACAGTCGGCGTTGGAGGGGTTACTGATTAACACAGGTTGTAAACTTTCCGTTTCGGACATATTAAAAACTTAGATTTGAGTCATCTATGTATTTTACCAAAATCACAACACTTTATTTTCGCTCTTTTGTTTATTTCTTTCGCTGTCCACCTGATAATGCTCTTCAACTTCCCTAACTACAAAAACTCATTAACTGTTTCTCTGACTTCATTGTTAACTTGTAGTTAACACACTTTCCAGTGTGTTCCCAACACCTTGTTCCAGTCTTATTAAACTATTTTCAGGACAGCTTTCAAACTTGCACTGTTATATTCTTCAGTTAGTTTCCGAAGTTTATCTGCGCTAGATGGTAACGGACCCATGTAACCAGAAAAACAAATGTGACATAGGCACGTTTCATTATCATGCATTTCTTTTTCGTTTTTCCAATTTAATCTCCTCTATTCTACATCTAGGACTAGCGAGAACAGTTCTGATGCTATAGAATGCTCCGTCTGACTCCCCTTTTCATTCCAAATCACTCACTATCCTCAAGAAGTCTAATGGATCCATCGAAATGTACAGTACTATCTTCATTACACCAGCATAACTTGAATCTACGCGTCGTTTATCGAGGTATGGTGCTGTAGGTTTTGTGCAAACTGAGTCAAAAGCGTTCTCACAATGTAGAATCTCAGTTACAGTGATACCTTGCTTTAGTTTCCTACGATTTGCAAGTGGCCCACAGTATTATGTTCGCTTTTGTTTGAGGAGTACGTTCTTTTGCTTGATTAAAATCTATTTTTTGTACATGTCTGGTAATAATTTTAGTTGAATATCTTGCACATTAGAAGATGAGGCAGATTGGTCCTTAGTGTTAGCGGCGAGCAAAAATTTTCCATTTGAGAGTGTTGCTGCAGTATATATGCAACGTAACGCGACGCCGATGCGGGTATACGAGCAGCGACACGAAGGCAAGGGAGTAGTGTGGGATTCGTGTTCTTCCGGCGTGCGATCGGTGAAGGTGGAAACGTGAACTATGGCGACGTTATTACCAAATGCGTCCAAACAGGACCTACATGCTGTTATTTTTTCTTGGTTGCCGAAGGACAAACATCGGTAGACAACCATCGGAGAATGGAGAATGTGCACTTGTCAGCACGTCTATCGAAAACCACCGACAAGGGGTTCTGCTGCTTCGTGATAACACTCGTCCCCATACGGTCATGATCTCTCCCAAAGCGATTATCGCGCACTTGATCTTTTAGAAAGCACCCTGAACAGTCGACGATTCCTGTCGGACGAGGACGTCCAGCAGGCAGTTACGGACTTTTCAGGCAGCACGATACAGTATTTTAGCAAACGGCTATCTTCAACCTCGTGTCTTGGTGGAATGATTGCCTCAGTGATCACAGCGATTTTGCCTGGTTAGCATACCGATTCTGGACTATGGCCTTCGAACGGAAACTTTTCGATCGCCCCTTACATAAAAATTATAGGGAAGCTCCAGTTTTGGGGAATTATCTTACTCCGCATGTAACAAGTACATAATTTCGTAAGTTTCCCCGCATTACGTTTTCTTGAAGTTTAAGCAATTCTACAGCAAAACTACCATTTCAGACGCCTTATCTTCTACGTAACCTGAACAGCTTACTCAAACGTTACTTCCAGATTGTCACCATTCCTGTGTCGTCTTCTGAACAGTACAACCATTTAAAGCATTCTTGGATGCTGGTACAGTTTCTTAGCTACTGCTACTTACTTTACTGTCTACCTACTCAACGGATGAAATGTCGACTCCACCCAGCATAATTTTCTATTTTGTTTTCATCACATTCAATCTTTTCAATAATATGCCTTAGCAAATATAGGACACTGAAATATTGTGTGATCTAGCGTTACTGCCGGAGCATCATACACCATTGGCCATTAAAATTGCTACACCACGAAGATGCCAAGCTACGGACGCAAAATTTAACCGACAGAAAGAAGATGCTGTGATATGCAAATGATTAGCTTTCCAGAACATTCACACAAGGCTGGCGCCGGTGGCGACACCTACAACGTGCTGACATGATCAAAGTTTCCAACCGATTTTTCATACACAAACAGCAGTTGACCGGCGTTGCCTAGTGAAACGTTGTTGTGGTGCCTCGTGTAAGGAGGAGAAATGCGTACCATCACGTTTCCAACTTTGATAAAGGTCGGATTGTAGCCTATCGCGTTTGCGGTTTATCGTATCGCGACATTGCTGCTCGCGCTGGTCGAGATCCAATCAGTGTTAGCAGAATATGGAATCGGTGGGTTCAGAAGGGTAATACGGAACGCCGTGCTGGATCCCAACGGCCTCGTATCACTAGCAGTCGAGATGACAGGCATCTTATCCGCATGGCTGTAACGGATCGTGCAGCCACGTCTCGATCCCTGAGTCAACAGATGGGGACGTTTGTAAGACAACAATCATCTGCACGAACAGTTCGATGACGTTTGCAGCAGCATGGCTGTCAGCTCGGAGACCATGGCTGCAGTTATCCTTGCCGCTGCATCACAGACAGGAGCGCCTGCGATGGTGTACTAAACGACGAACCTGGGTGCACCAATGGCAAAACGCCATTTTTTCGGATGAATCCAGGTTCTGTTTACAGCATCATGATGGTCGCATCCGTGCTTGGCGACATCGCGGTGAACGCACACTGGAAGCGTGTATTCGTCATCGTCATACTGGCGTATCACCCGGCATGATGGTATGGAGTGCCATTCGTTACACGTGTCTGTCACCTCTTGTTCGCATTGACGGCACTCTGAACGGTGGACGTTACATTTCAGATGTGTTTCAACCCGTGGCTCTACCCTTCATTCGATCCTTGCGAAACCCTACATTTCAGCAGGATAATGCACGACCGCATGTTGCAGGTTCTGTACGGGCCTTTCTGGATACAGAAAATGTTCGACTGCTGCCCTGGCCAGCACATTCTCCAGATCTCTCACCAACTGAAAACGTCTGGTCAATGGTGGCCGAGCAACTGGCTCGTCACAATACGCCAGTCACTACTGTTGATGAACTGTGGTATGGTGTTGAAGCTCCATGGGCAGCTGTGCCTGTATACGCCATCCAAGCTCTGTTTGGCTCAATGCCCAGGCGTATCAAGGCCGTTATTACGGCCAGAGGTGGTTGTTTTGGGTACTGATTTCTCAGGATCTATGTACCCAAATTGCGTGAAAATGTTATCACATGTTAGTTCTAGTATAATATATTTATCCAACGAATACCCGTTTATCACATGCATTTCTTCTTGGTGTAGCAATTTTAATGGCCAGTAGTGTATTTGCAATTCAGTGTAAGCCTTTTTCCGGTGCCGCATTAAATGTGACGGATATGTGCGCGCACTATTGCACGTAGGCTCACGGAACTAAATGTCTGTCCGTCCCTGGAAGGAGCACACTGGCCGCTTTGGAACGCTGTAGATGGATTAGAATTGGTACCAAAGAGTCATGTGACGCTCCTTACTGGCGTAGGGCACGGCAGTGAAAATATGTAAGTGTAGCATTCGCATGTGCATAATCAGTGTAGTAAAATGAGATATTAGGAGATCTGTTAAGACGTCATGGAATAACTGCCATGGTACTAGAGGGATATGTAGAGGGAAAAAACTGTAGAAGAAGACAGAGACTGGGATACATCCAAACAAATTAAGGTTGCAAGTGGTACTCTAATATGAAAAGGTTGGGACAGGAGAGGAAATTCGTGGCAGGTCGCATCAAACCAGTGAAAAGACAGATGATTAAAAAAAAAAAGGTCGAGATGGAGACGCGACAGAATGGTAGAAAGGAGCTATTGTGTTTGGACGTGGCCACGATCATTGCGTGAATGAAGTCGCCCTATTTCTTTGTTTATGGCGGACTGTTCAACAATGTATCCAAGGAATATTTCAATGCTCGCAGCCATGTCACAAGGCGAAAGAATAGTGTCATAAAAAGATCCTAACTGGGCGAGTCTGGGGTAGGATATCTTATCAGTGGCAGTCGGCTTCAAACCCGATAGAGAACGCTGGTCTCAGTGAATGGCGTCATTCTCGACCAGTTTCCGAGTGGACATTCCGAAGGAAACTGTATAGAATGACTCCTGGATTCGGATACCTCGTAAAGGGACATTTATCACAGCGGCGCATGAAGCTGTGTATCTACAACCGGCCAAACATCACAGAAACTGGAAAGCAGCTGACTGTAGGAGCAGAGTGTGGTCCGAGGAGCGACAGTTCTGCCCATTTTGACATCATGCAAGGCCATTAGTGCACCGACTGCCCAGCGTGGCGTTTAGCGCGCAGTGGCTGGAGAGCAAAGTTAGGCCGCACGTCATTCTGTCGTGTTTTGGCGGTGTTTCTTGCAGCCTGGCTTGCGCTCACCCATCCGGGTTACCGTGTAGATGACCCACGACATTTACTTCAATAACGTATGTATCCAGATTATTCCCTCTTACCCCTACATCTTCATGATGAGCATGCTGTGGACGCTCCAGTCCTCCAAGATGACAACAGCCCTTTTTACGGGGCTGCACACGTACGTTCCTGGGTTGACGCACAATTAGACACCCTAAACAACATCGGCTGGCCTGGCGAACAACACCCTGTAGCATCTCCACTGGCCCCATTATTCACGCGATCTTAATCCAGCAGAAAATGAAACTTCCTGGCAGATTAAAACTGTGTGCCCGACCGAAACTCGAACTCGGGACCTTTGCCTCTCGCGGGCAAATGCTCTACCAACTGAGCTACCGAAGCACGACTCACGCCCCGTACTCACAGCTTTACTTCTGCCAGTACCTCGTCTCCTACCTTCCAAACTTTACAGAAGCTCTCCTGCGAACCTTGCAGAACTAGCACTCCTGAAAGAAAGGGTATTGCGGAGACATGGCTTAGCCACAGTTTTAATCTGCCAGGAAGTTTCATATCAGCGCACACTCCGCTGCAGAGTGAAAATCTCATTCTGGAAACATCCCTCAGGCTGTGGCTAAGCCATGTCTCCGCAATATCCTTTCTTTCAGGTGTGTTAGTTCTGCAAGTTTCGCAGGAGAGCTTCTGCAAAGTTTGGAAGGTAGGAGACGAGGTACTGGCAGAAGTAAAGCTGTGAGTACCGGCCGTGAGTCGTGCTTCGGTAGCTCAGTCGGTAGAGCACTTGCCCGCGAATGGCAAAGGTCACGAGTTCGAGTCTCTGTCGGGCACACAGTTTTAATCTGCCAGGAAGTTTCATATCAGCGCACACTCCGCTGCAGAGTGAAAATCTCATTCTGGCAGCAGAAAATGTATTGGACTGTTTCGAACACTTGATGAATTATAGCAAATAACGTCCTGGCAGTTTGGTGGTTCTGTGGAATCAAATCAACATTGCATGGCTTCAGCTGGCATGACACGTGAGGCGGAAGTTACTTTCGTCTGTAAGTTTTACACGTCACTGTACGGTACTTTATTATTTACTAAAAGCCATATGACTAAGTAGCCGCCTAATTCTGTCTAAAGCCCGTGTCTTCGACCCGCAGGCTCCCTCTTCTTGTATTCTCTCACCCTCCCTGGCCCCGTAAACCCCGCTGTTAGCGATCCCCACTTTTTTACTCTGGCGGCAGACCGGAACTGCGGCTGGCGGAGCCGACGCAGCTCGGGGTATAGCGCACGCCGTGTTTGCTTAGCGCCGGGCCGCCGGCCGCTGAGCAAGCTTTTAATCAACACTTACGGGCGGGCAGCCTGCTCGCTTGTTTGGACGACGGCAAATCTCGCCCAGATTTAATTACAGCCGGCGCCTAATGAGGCGGCAGGCAGGCGGGCAGCTCGCAAACAAACCGGGCCCCTCCCCCTCCCGCATTAGCCGGATTAAGCGGACGCTGCCTGCGTGCTCCAGCAGAGCGGACCACAACACTACAGGAGCGCCACCTGCCCTGCAGCGGCCGCTGCCGGCCTAATGACGACGCCGCACGCGCCAGAACACCCACACCGGCCGAGGAGTGGATGGCGGGACACGTCGCGCCGGGTCACGACACGTCTAGGGACACGGTACCGAGTGAAAAGTGTCGATACTACACTGAAGCGCCAAAGAAACTGGTGTAGGCGTGCGTATTCAAATACAGAGTGAATACGGCGCTGCAGTCGACAACGCCTATACGGGGTGTTACAAAAAGGTTCGGCCAAACTTTCAGGAAATGTTCCTCACACACAAAGAAAGAAAATATGTTATGTGGACATGTGTCCGGAAACGCTTACTTTCCATGTTAGAGCTCATTTTATTACTTCTCTTCAAATCACATTAATCATGGGATGGAAACACACAGCAACAGAACGTACCGGCGTGACTTCAAACACTTTGTTACAGGAAATGTTCAAAATGTCCTCCGTTAGCGAGGATACATGCATCCACCCGCCGGCCGCGGTGGTCTAGCGGTTCAGGCGCTCAGTCCGGAACCGCGCGACTACTACGCTCGCAGGTTCGAATCCTCCCTCGGGCATGGATGTGTGTGATGTCCTTAGGTTAGTTAGTTTTAAGTAGTTCTAAGTTCTAGGGGACTGATGACCACAGATGTTAAGTCCCATAGTGTTCTCAGCCATGCATCCACCCTCCGTCGCATGGAATCCCTGATGCGCTGATGCAGCCCTGGAGAATGGCGCATTGTATCACAGCCGTCCACAATACGAACACGAAGAGTCTCTACATTTGGTACCGGGGTTGCGAAGACAAGAGCTTTCAAATGCCCCCATAAATGAAAGTCAAGAGGGTTGAGGTCAGGAGAGAGTGGAGGCCATGGAATTGGTCCGCCTCTACCAATCCATCGGTCACCGAATCTGTTGTTGAGAAGCGTACGAACACTTCGACTGAAATGTGCAGGAGCTCCATCGTGCATGAACCACATGTTGTGTCGTACTTGTAAAGGCACATGTTCTAGCAGCACAGGTAGAGTATCCCGTATGAAATCATGATAACGTGCTCCATTGAGCGTAGGTGGAAGAACATACTGACGAAATTAAAATGAGCTCTAACATGGAAATTAAGCGTTTCCAGACACATGTCCACATAACATCTTTTCTTTATTTGTGTGTGGGGAATGTTTCCTGAAAGTTTGGCCGTACCTTTTTGTAACACCCTGTATAAAAGAACAAGTGTCTGGTGCAGTTGTTAGATCCGTTACTGCTGCTACAAAGGCGGGTTATCAAGATTTAGGTGAGTTTGGACATGCTGTTATAGTCGGCGCACGAGCGATGGGACTCAGCATCTCCGAGATAGTCATGAAGTGGAGATTTTCCCGTACGACCATTTCACGAGCGTACCATAGATATGAGCAATTCGGTAAGACATCAAATCAGCGACATCGCTGCGGGACCAAGGACGACTGAAGAGAATCGCTCAACGTGACAGAAGTGCAACCCTTCCGCAAATTACTATAGATTTCAGTGCTGGGCCATCAACAAGTGTCAGTATGCGAATCATTCAACGAAACAGCATCGATATGGACTTTCGGAGCCGAAGGCCCACTCGTCTACCCTTGGTGACTGCACGACACAAAGCCTTACCCCTCGCCTGCGCCCGTCAGCACCGACATGTTGTTTACTGGACACATGTTGCTTGGTCGGACGAGTCTCGTTTCAAATAGTACATTTACATTTGCATTTATACCACGCAAGCCACCCAACGGTGTGTGGTGAAGGGCACTTTACGTGCCACTGTCATTACCTCCCTTTTCTGTTCCAGTCGCGTATGGTACGCAGGAAGATCGACTGCCGGAAAGCCTCCGTCCGCGCTCGAATCTCTCTAATTTTACATTCGTGATCTCCTCGGGAGGTATAAGTAGGGGGAAGCAATATATTCGATACCTCATCCAGAAACGCACCCTCTCGAAACCTGGACAGCAAGCTACACCGCAATGCAGAGCGCCTCTCTTGCAGAGTCTGCCACTTGAGTTTGCTAAACATCTCCGTAACGCTTGCCAAATAACCCTGTGACGAAACGCGCCGCTCTTCTTTGGATCTTCTCTATCTCCTCCGTCAACCCGATCTGGTACGGATCCCACACTGATGAGCAATACTCAAGTATAGGTCGAACTAGTGTTTTGTAAGCCACCACCTTTGTTGATGGACTACATTTTCTAAGGACTCTCCCAATGAATCTCAACCTGGTACCCGCCTTACCAACAATTAATTTTATATGATCATTCCACTTCAAATCGTTCCGCACGCATACTCACAGATATTTTACAGAAATAACTGCTACCAGTGTTTGTTCTGCTATCATATAATCATACAATAAAGGATCCTTCTTTCTATGTATTCGCAATACGTTACATTTGTCTATGTTAAGGGTCAGTTGCCACTCCCTGCACCAAGTGCCTATCCGCTGCAGATCTTCCAGCATTTCGCTACAATTTTCTAATGCTGCAACTTCTCTGTATACTACAGCATCATCCGCGAAAAGCCGCACGGAACTTCCGACACTATCTACTAGGTCATTTATATATATTGTGAAAAGCAATGGTCCCATAACACTCCCCTGTGGCACGCCAGAGGTTACTTTAACGTCTGTAGATGTTTCTCCATCGAGAACAACATGCTGTGTTCTGTTCGCTAAAAACTCTTCAATCCAGCCACACAGCTGGTCTGATATTCCGTAGGCTCTTACTTTATCAGGTGACAGTGCGGAACTGTATCGAACGCCTTCCGGAAGTCAAGGAAAATAGCATCTACCTGGAATCTAATATTTTCTGGGTCTCATGAACAAATAAAGCGAGTTGGGTCTCACAACGATCGCTGTTTCCGAGTGGATGCACGTGTGCGGGTATAGAGACAACCCCATGAATCCATGGACCCTGTATGTCAGCAGACGACTGTTCAAGCTGGTGGAAGCTCTGTAATGGTGTGGGGCGTGTTCAGTTGGAGTCATATGGGACCTCTGATACGTGTAGATACGATTCTGACAGGTGACACTTACTTAAGCATCCTGTCTGATTACCTGCACCCATTCATGTCCATTGTGCATTCCGACGAACACGGTCAATTCCAGCAGGACAATGCGACTCCCCACAGGTACAGAATTGCTACAGACTGGCTTCAGGAAGACTCGTCTGAGCTTAAACACTTCCGCTGGCCAACATACTCCCCGAACATGAAGCTTATTGAGCATATTTGGCATGTCTTGCAATGTGCTGCTCAGAACAGATTTCCATCGCCTCTTACTCTTCTGCATTTATGCATAGCCCTGCAGGATTCGTGGTGTCAGTTCCCTCCATTACTACTTCAGACATCAGTCGAGTGCGTGCCACTTCGTGTTGCGGCACTTCAGCGTGCTCTTGGGGACCCTACACGATGTTAGGCAGGTATACCAGGTTCTTTGGCTCTTCATTGTCTATTCACGTGTAGTGTTTTTAAAAAAGTGCCTCGAAGTATAGACACAAAAGATTAGTAGACCAACTCGTTAGCCGAATGGATCGGAACGAAGGCCTCAAAGATTTGGCACTTTGTCTGCGACCGACGGTCCGGAACTGGCAAAAACGGAAACATGCCGTAACATCAGCTCTGACAGAAAAACTCCGATGGCGGTGGGCAACACCTCGCCTTCTCTTGCACACACATCCTCATTTTTGCTGATTATAGTTATTTTCACCCCTAAGTATCATTCATGAGAACACTCACGACTCAGCGGATCTATCGCTGCTTGGTGAGTCATCACGGCTGCGAAAGTCATGAAAATGAAACCTCCAACGAGAAACTGGCAGCATATGCATACGCCACTACCGACAGCGCCAGCGCGATCGAGGTGGCATATCCTCATCAAGTGTAAAATTGTCACACGCCGTGTTCATATGATTGATTCTTCCCTTTGCGTAACCTGTGGATTGTTGGACACAGAAAAACATGGCTTACAAGGGAAACTCCCCATCGCACTCCCCGTGGTGAGATGGACCAGTGGAAAACCCGTCAAAATCTGAACACACATCAAGTATGAAAACAGGAAGAAGGTGTAGTGAACTGTGAAAAAACAAGCAAAATAGAAACGGTGAACGGTCCAAGCTCACGATGTGCAAATGGAGCGGAAGGCAAACATCTCGGCGTCGTAGTTGCGTGGTCACGGTGTTGCACTGTGTTGAGATCTCTCCCGTGCCCTGCCTTTTTCTTCTTCTTCTTCCTCTTCTCCATAAAATTATGAACTTTCTGTCCGGTCATTGACGTGTCTTTTCTCCTCCTGTAGTTTTGTCAGTTGTCATACTATGCATTCACATTACCTTGTCATGTGCTAAGAATATTCTAACATTCTGCGTGGTGTCTGTTGTTCTATATCGTGTCTCCCTATCACTTTGGCGCAACGACGCTCTGAGCGTGTTTTTTAGGGAATTGACTAGTTTGAACCTGGGACCTGTTGCTGGTAAGGAGACGTCAGACCACACATGACATGTAGAGTCAGAAGAGTTCAGTGGGACTAGCGATGATATAACCAAATACTTAATGATTTCAGCGTCAACTCCACTGCACTCCCTGTAAAAGAATCTTAATACTAACTAAATTTAGTGGAAGGGGTTCAAGGCTTTCCTATTTTTAGTTAGCTGCTAGAATAACGTCGAAAAAGCAGTTAAGTTTACCATTGGAAATTTTATTCTACTCACAAAACATTGTTTATAAATTGCACTATTGATAAAAGGAAATGTTTTAATACAGGATGGTAAAAACCAACTGCGTTCAACAAAAATGTGAACGAATATTCCCTGAGTGGGTTTCCAAGTTCTACAATGGATCGAAGGAGGACCTATGCCATATCACATCTATAATCTCGGTTTAAATTAAGTTTCACAAAAGAGAAAACTATCAAAATGGTCTACAGTGACCCTCAATTATCTACTTATCTAACTTGTCGTAAATTACAGTGGCTGATGTGGCTTCTCAATAACTATATAACAGAAAAATCATCGCGTTTCAGATTTTTACTTCAAGTGGCAAATGTGAACACCATGAGCTTTAATTGACGATCGACACTAGTATTACGCAAAAAGGGGGTGTAACAGATGAGACTCCTGCAGTTCTGAGTGAAGCTTTATGCGCTGTTATGCGGCATCGCGTGCGTTCATTACCTTGTCGGTGTTCGTCAGGGGGCGGCGTGCAGCACAGCTCCGCTCACCTCGCCATCTCGGAAGCAACTCTTTCCTAACTTCTCCTTACTACAATTTACCGAAGTTGGTTTAAAAAAACTATCTGGCTGTGTTTTCATCTGACCAATCAGGGTCTCAGTGTTAACCTTAAGCTCCGCCTACAAAAATTCTGTCTATCCAATGAGAAACGTTATACTTTTCGTGGTGGGGCAATGTTTTTAAAGTTTGCAACGTAACAGAGACGCGAAAAAGTCTCACGCTAAAACTTGCGGGTGGTGTGGCCCTTTTTGTGTTATCGTAAGATCTATACTGTTCTTCTGGAGGGCTCTAGCTTTTAACATGGGCTGGGGGTGGTCCTAGCGGTTAGCTGGCGACGTGGGTGTCCGTCCCTTACCGTAGGGCCTTCCAGCTTATCACGGTTCTGCTCTCGGCTTCTGTTCTCGTTTCTCCCCTCGGAACTGCGTCTGTCTCACGGTGGGAAGGTATGACATGCATTTAGGCATTCTTGTGTTAGTCTGTGGTATTCCATTTGCTCACTCGTTACTCGTATTACTTTGGTTAATTTAATGTCACGATTTATTCGGAGCTATGTGACATACTACTGGATTTGCTTATCATGTCGGTGTTTTCATGGAAGGTGTTGGATTTGCCTGACACCTTACAGTACATTTACCGTCGCAGGTAAGTATGATGGAGAGTGAGAACAGGCGAGACGCCGCATAGACCTCTCATAGGAATGAAAACGACAAATAAGCGGATGTGAACTATGTTACAACAAAGAAATTCAAGATTCAGAACTTCCAAAACGGAACGCAAGAATCATAACGTGTGGCACTTGTGTAGAGCAAATAGGAGGTACGTACATTTGGAGGTCCCTTCTTTACATCTCGCTGTTGCAGACGGACGTTACACCGTGACACAGACACAAATGTGAATACAGCGAACAGACACGTCAATTGTTAAATTTGCCATATCGCACTGGACACCAAGCGTAGGGCAAATTTTTACGTGAATTGTTACAATATGAATAATTGGTATTACATAGTCATTACAATATAATCTTAAAGACAGTACAAATCATTGAGCTCTCGAGCAAACTGGTGCTCAGGTGCATAAATAGTCAATTTAAAGTCTGATCATGTCATAAACAAAATATTCTAAATTCATGTTGCTAGAAGATGCATAACTTTAGTGAAACTAAGAGTAAAGTATATCCGTAGTTGTTACGAAAATAATGGGAAAATTGTTCAGGAAAGGTTGGTGTTTGGCAGAAGCTTATACCCATGTAGACGTGGCTGCATTATAAAGTCCAATTCTTTGCGGTCTGACATCTGAGCATTAGCTGTAGTAGGTTGGTCCAGCATCCAAGAGCAGTTAAACAAGTCACCATAGTCTTGTAAATAATAGGTTTCAGCTATCAGTCGTCCTTCTTAAATTTTGTTGGTAGATCTAGATTTCAGCTAGAAACTAGCCATTCTCAATGCTCTATCCTTTTTTGATTAATGCATGTAACGCCTGTTGGTCGGGCTTCATCCACAGTTCATTGAATGTCTGCAGTTTCCATAGGATAACTGTGCGGGGTCGGTATATCGAAATGAGTGTGTTTGCTTGTATTAAATAAACGGTGAACTGAATATAAAATATTTTCTTTCCCTTGCATAGTCTGTTGCGAAAATAATTTGGAACTGTTTTTGGCATTGTCCTGAAGGCCTGTCTCGTTAGATAGAACTGACTGATCGTAGATAATAAAACCCTGTTCACATAAAATGGCATCTGCATATATACTGGTCTTCTGAATATGCTTCCTACGACGTTGCTTTCGTGACTTAGGCTTTTCTGTACTGGTGCTAAAAGTATTACTCTGAGCAGTTTCACAAATTTTAGCTGAAATATCACCAATGTTGCTTGACAGTGTAAGGTCAACTGTGCCAGAAGATAATTTCTTTATGAAAGCTGCTGCTAATTGTAGTTCTCTAACGTAATCAGAGTGAATATGCTGTTCGTTAGAATTAGAAGTGGGCTGTTGAAATAAATTCGAATGGTTGTGACCATCACTCTTATGGGCTGTGACATCAGATTGGGCTGGCTCATTGTCGATAATAAAACTCTGTTTGCTCAAAATAACATCTGCATTCGTGCTGAAATTCTGAATGTGACTACCACGAAGGTGATGTGCTTTATTTTCTGTAGTAATTGACATCGTCTTCTTGTAGCTGTTAATATTGGGTTCTGACTGTCATGATTACATGTAGCTGCTTTGAAAGGTATAAACTGAATGGTGATATATTGCGTGGTTTCGCAGGAATCCGTAGCAACACTAGATAGAACAGAAGTGTTAGAAAAATTTT
Organism: Schistocerca americana; assembly: GCF_021461395.2. NCBI lineage: Eukaryota > Metazoa > Arthropoda > Insecta > Orthoptera > Acrididae > Schistocerca > Schistocerca americana. The sequence goes on along the minus strand of NC_060122.1, from coordinate 785,791,801 downwards.
GCTTCTCAGAATGGGCTGGTAAGTACGTTAGTGGGTTGTGAGGGGTATACGTAGTTTGCTTTTGTGCAGTATTAGTTGCACAGTTCAAAGAGTCAGCTTAAGAGAAATCGTCGTGTCCTTCAAAAAATTTAGCGTTGTGGTCTAGTGACAATCTAGTATTTCTGGTATGCGTCACGGAAGGAAACAAACTCTGTTCTGTGTTGAGACTGAATGTGGTGTCTGATGTTTGACTGCTCGCATCATTAATCTGAGGGAAATAAAAGTTATTTGTTGAGGATTGATTCCACTGTATGAATCTGGTCTGCAAATCGATCACTGGGGAATAGCATTTATCAGCACAAAAGTTGACTTGAGCAGAAGTGTTTGCGCACGATGTAGCGGAAAGCTGTGGTGTTCAAATATGGTTCAAATGGCTCTGGGCACTATGGGACTTAACATCTGAGGTCATCAGTCCCCTAGAACTTAGAACTACTTAAACCTAACTAACCTAAGGAGATCACACACATCCATGCCCAAGCCAGGATTCGAACCTGCGACCGTAGCAGTCGCGCGGTTCCGGGATGAAGCGCCTAGAGCCGCTCGGCCACCGCGGCCGGTAGCTGTGGTATGAACGGAAAGTTTTCATGACAAAAGGCGGTGTAGTGTGTACCATTTTTGGGTTGACAGAAAACTTCTTTACTGTTAGTGTCATCATGTTTAATATGGGGCTTGATAACTTCACTATTAACTGTTTCAGATTGCGTGGGTGGCTCAACAGAGCGGGCATGTGCGTCACTCCAGGCCGTATTTTCGTCAGTATCAATGGAATGGAATGAAATACCTGACGTGGGAAACTTAGCTTTGTTATCAGATTTGATAGGCACAATTGGTTCATTAATGTTTTCTGAGATTATCAGACTTCTGTTGCTGACGGTAGCGTTGAAGGTAAAGCTGACAATTTCATGCTGTGTAATGGAGGTCATGGTTAATTTCTCAGTAAAATGTTTCTCTGTATTGTCGATGGGTTTTTTAACAGGATGTGAGATCTGCGACGTGGCAACGTCTGTAACGGAATTTATACTAGCGTCAACATGGGTTGTAAGCTATTGAGCAACTGCTGTTCGACTTCCTGTCTTTGTACTGCTAATGACTGTAAAAACTAACTGTTTCCCTCTGTGTGTTTACGGAGAAAGTCTTTGTGTCGCTTTTCTGAGGTCTCAGTGTGAACTTTAAGACGTTCATCTAATCGAATGTCTTGTTGATCTATTCTGTCATTAACTGATTGGATTTCATCCGTAAGCTTTTTATAGGTTTCACTAAATTGGTGTCTTCTAGCATTAATGTCATCTCTCAAAGGTTTGGTACTGTCTGCGCATTGCTGGCTATGGCTTCAATTTTATCGGAAAGACTTTTTCACAGGCCTTGATATCTGTATCTATCTGTTTAAAACGGTTATCAGTCGTACGTGTGTATGATGTAAGCTCGTCACACGTGCTGGAAAATTGTTCATTGAACTCAGTGGTAGTGTTAACTCGGTGGTGGTGTCACCCTGTATTTTTTGTACAGTGAAAAATTGTTCATTGAACTGAGTATTCAGGTTAACCATCATTTGCACGAGATTTCGAAGCGTCACTTCCGTATTCTTTTCAAGTGACGCGTCGGGTGTCAGCTTTGTTGTGATTTGTTGTGCGGAGACATCATTTATAACCATCGACGCCTCGTTTGTTGCATTATCTGCATAATTACCGCCAATGGAATCTGACGGATTTTTTAAAACGGGCTGAATATTTTGTGTTACTGTGTTCTCTGGCATACTATTGGCATTCAGACTGACTGTGCTATAATTGGGAAGTCCATTGACCTGATTCGGTAAAGAATCGTGTTCTGACAGCTGCGTCTGTATCTTCCTCAGCGTCGTCTACTATACCGGAATATGCAGGCCGGCTGTAGGTGTTTTATTTTGTCACAACTGTACGGAAAGTTCTGAGACGGCGTTTGCTGTACAAGCCCTGCCGATTACAACTTGTGCAGGCTCTCAACTCCAATGACAAAGAGAAGCGTCTCGTATTTTGTGGATATGTGCTAGCAAAGATGGAGGATGACGTATTTCTACAGCATGTAATTTTTAGCGATGAAGCGACGTTTCACCTTAGTGGAAAAGTCAACAGACACAATATTCGCGTATTTGGTTTGGAAAATCCACATTAACCACTGCAACACGAAAGAGACTCACCAAAAATCAATGTGTTCTGTACCGTCTCTGTACAAAGGTTTACGGACCATTTTTCTTTGCGGCAAGAGCTGGAACGGGACTCACGTACCTGGACATGTTGGAACAATGACTGTTCCCTCACGTTATGGAAGATTCCCAGGACTTCATTTTCCAACAGGATGGTGCTCTGTCCCACTGGCAGTGTGATGTACGAGCCTTAAATGACTCCCTTCCTCAGCGCTAGATCGACTGCAGGGGACTTAGGGACCTGGCTCTGCACTTCTGACCACCGAGGTCTCCTGATCTCACACCCTGCGACTATTTCTTATGGGGTTATATGAACGAAGCTATCAACCGCTCTGAAGGATCTGCAGAACCAATCATTGCTTCCGTGCACTTCGTAACAGCAGATACACTTTCACATATGTGGGACAAGTTCGACTACCATGTCGATGTTTGCCGTCCAGCCAACGATGGCCACATTGATCATTTATAACATTTGTCACATTTCTAATTATTAAATAATTATTAAAAACTAATTAATTACAAATTATTAAATTTATTAAATTGATATCAAAAATTATGGGAAAAAAAACTTTCGAATTTCCTCTTCTCATTAGTACGAGGTTGAGTCAAATGAAAACCTTAAATATTTTTTTAAATATTATTTATTGTGCAGAAGTGGTACAAAGCTTTATCACTTTCCAACATAAGCTCCCCCACGCTCGATGCAAGTCCTCCAGCGCTTACAAAGTGCATAAATTCCTTTAGAAAAAAATTCTTTTGGTAGTCCGTGCAACCACTCGTGTACTGTGTGGCGTGCCTCTTCATCAGAACAGAACTTCTTTCCTCCCATTGCGTCTTTGAGTGGTCCAAACATATGGAAATCACTTGGGGCAAGGTCTGGTGAGTATGGTGGATGGAGGAAGACACTCAAAATACAGGTCTGTGATTGTTGCAACTATTGTACGGGTAGTATGGGGCCTTGCAGTTGCAAAAGGACACCTGCTGACAGCAATCCCCGTCGCTTTGATTTGATTGCAGGCCGCAGATAATTTTTTAGGAGATCTGTGTATGATGCACTGGTGACAGTGGTCCCTCTAGGCATGTAATGCTCCAAAATGACGCCTTTTCTGTCCCAAAAGAGAGTGAGCATAACCTTCCTTGCTGATGATTCTGTTCGAAACTTCTTTGGTCTTGGTGATGAGGAGTGACCCGATTCCTTGCTCGCTCTCTTTGTTTCCGGTTGCTGGAAGTGAACCCAGGTTTCGTCCCCAGTAACGATACTTGCAAGGAGGCCATCACCTTCTAGTTCAAAGCGCTGAAGAAGTTCTTCACAAGCATCAACACGTCGTTCTCTCATTTGAGGAGTCAGCTGCCGTGGCACCCATTTTGGAGACACTTTGTGAAACTGGAGGACATCATGCCCAATGTGGTGTGACTAATCGGTAAACATGCTGCAGTGTCATTCAGTGTCACTCGGCGGTTTTCCTTCACTATGGCTTCAACTGCTGCAATGTTCTGTGGAGTCACAACTCGTTGTGCCTGACCTGGACGAGGAGCATCTTCCGCTGGAGTCACACCATTTGCGAACTTCCTACTCCATTCGTAGACGCTGCTGTGACAAACATGCGTCACCGTACTGAACCTTCATTCGTCGATGAATTTCAATAGAGTTCACACCTTCACTCCGCAAAAACCGAATAACAAATGGCTCTGAGCACTATGGGACTTAACTGCTGAGGTCATCAGTCCCCTAGAACTTAGAACTACTTAAACCTAACCAACCTAAGGACATCACACACATCCATGCCCGAGGCAGGATTCGAACCTGCGACCGTAGCGGTCGCGCGGCTCCAGACTGTAGCGCCTAGAACCGCTCGGCCACTCCGGCCGGCACCGAATAACAGAACGCTGTTCTATCCTGGTGCAAGTCGGAAGTGGGGCGGCCATCTTTATGCTGATACTGCGACGGTAATTGTACATCTGCACTATGCTGCCACCTACAGGCCATTCTGCATGCTGTTTGTAGCACGCTTACCAACTTACAGGATAAGGGCGCGAAATTTCGATTTGTTATTGCAAATTTAAGGTTTTCATTTGACTCACCCTCTTATGAAGCTTGTTCATTTTGGATTTGTACTTGAATAAATACGAAGTTTTGAAAATGGGTCCATCATTTAGAATAAGCCTGTATTTACAATGGGCAACCGATATTTTTATAAGCATGTACGTCGATATCTTTTGCGTCTATTTATCGATACTTCTCAATATATCGACGCCGGTTAATGATACCTTTAATATCTGTATATCGAATTCGCAATATTTTTAAAAATATCAACAGTCCTAGTACACACGTGTCCTTTGCCTTTGCCTGTTGCAGGCAGCCAGTACGGCGAGCGGTGCCGCTTCGACGAGGACTGCGGCTACCACGACGAGGTGCTGGTGTGCTCCCGCGCAGACTCCAGGACCTGCCGCTGCCCCAGGGGCCTCGTCTGGGACGACCACTCGCGGAAGTGCTACGCCGTCGGCGACACCTACGGTAACTCGCGCTGTCTAATGGTTCGAGTTCTTTCTGCATTAACCACACACTTCCTCTACGACTTTATTTCAACACCTGCCTTGAAAGAAAGAGAATTACTTTTAATTATGAGACACCCGCATCGTTTTAAGGAAGCGTTCTTACGCAGCTTTCAAGTATTTTTAAGAATCACGATTAAGCAAAACGCGTGCACGTCAATGTACAAAAACTAGCAGTTTCTGTCAAACGACAGATCATCTGTAGGTATAAAAAAACACGTTAGTTAGAGAACATGCCTTCACTCATAATAATTCTACATCGATGTCATACTCCGCAAGCTATCTAATGGTGTGCGGTGGAGGGCACTTTTCGTACCACTAACTGAGCCGTCCAAGCCTGTTTCAATCGCGAATAGCGCGCGGAAAGTATTATTGTAGATAATCTGATATGATCCATTGTAAATGGTTTTTGAAAGCCTGCGACTGTGAAAACAATAAGTTTGTTTATAAATAACTCTTCTGCTACCAGTTGTAACATGCCCGGGGGTACAAATGGGTGGGGGAACTTCTTATACTGGCTTGTCGTTTCTGTTTCCGTTTCTTGACCGTGAGCCCTGTTCACACCACGTACCTGATAATCCCGCGGCGGTCGTATTTTTCTGCTCCACGCTGCTCCCCGCTTACCTGAAATTACCTATTGAAATATGCAAGCGGGTATAGGGGAGCCACTCGACGTTAAAACACAATACTGTTCTACGTCTGGTATGAACAACTATATTCTGAGACGATAAAAGAAAGTCGCAGGTTGCACTGTTTACATTCTAATTCATAGGTATTTATCCCAATTAATGGATGATTACCAGTCCACAATACCAGTCACACGTGCGTACGCGTAACCGACACGACGCGGGTGATTGTTGATGATGCGAAAGCCGAATAATCGAACGGAAGTTCTTACACTCGCCACGCATACACAGATTTCTTTTGGCACCAGTCCTCCTCGACACTACTAATGATATAGCACTGTTTATAGAGTTAATTACTCAGTTCTCAGTTCTCACTTGTACGAGCGTGCGTGTAACCGACGCGACGCAGCTGATTGTTGATAATGCGGAAACGCGATGTTCGAACGCACGTCCTCACGCTCGCTACAAGACACTGGCACTTGTTTGCACTCTTTTGTGGTAACTAATTTTTGCTGATTCACATTAGTTCATTCTGAGAGACCGAACACGGCGCGATTGGTTGATACTGTACGGTACGACACGCAACGAGAGGATACACAAATACGTTATCGGCGGCACTGCTCACTTTTAATTACATCTTGACGCACTTTCCTCTGAATCATTTCCATATTTCATCACTTTACTGTAATAGCACGTATAGCAACACTTCAACTTCCATACTAACAATGCCTCTCACATGCAGAGCTTCCCACAACACAACAATTCCGTGTCCGATGCTCGACTCCGCAGACGCGGCTGCTCGCAAAGACACTCCGCAACCAAGCCAGCGATATGACAATACGCTTACACAGTCACGATTTTCTTTATTTACTTTTCACACAACGCGTTTCATGAAATGATTCCCATTTTCAAGTGCATTTTTTGTGTGTATTATGCCATTTCCATGTGATGTTGTCGGTGTGTGAGTGTCTGCCTCCTTTCGTTGACATCACTGCAATTAAGAAACACGGTTTTTTTAGTTGGTTATCAATCTTTATGTGAAGTTAGTGGCGAAATTTACAAGAATTTGTACTTATAGTTATCTTATGGGCCATTTGTACGGAGAGTCACAAACACTGAACATCACACGCAACTTGCTGTACACTTTAAACATCGAAAATCTCTTACATAAACAAAACAGTTACAAAAGATGTTCCTACAAGTAGTCCACAGAGATAACATTATGTGTCTTCCACAGAGTGCGATATGATTTTGTGGAGAGGTTGTTTATCTTAACTATACACAATACAGGACAACTATTTGGAAAAATAGAGCAAAATGTCAAAATACTCCACTGGCTAAATAAAGGACATAAAATGGATTTGCTAGAAGAACTGGAGATACATTCACATTACGGAAAATATAAAGATAAAATATTAAAAGAAAAACTTGAAAGTGAATCAGTGAATTTCCTCAGATGTTATAATATACTTAAATAAAAAAAATAGTAACACACAGAAATAAGCACAATTGTAAAATCGGTATAAGAAAATTATGATCCAAATTGTTAAAATAAATAATCTCTGCACAAAAACGTATCACAATCTGTGGAAGACCTATAATGTTACCTGTGTGGACTACTTGTAGGAACATATTTGTAACTGTTTTGTTTATGTAAGATATTTTCGATGTTTAAAGTGTACAGCAAGTTGTGTGTGATGTTTGTGTGAGACTCTGCACAAATGGATCATAAGAAACTGTAAGTACAAATTCTTCTAAATTTCGCCACTAACTTCACAAAAATATCGATAACAACTAAAAAATCACGTGTTTCTTACATATTGCAGTAAAGTCAACGAAACAAAGCAGACTCACACATCGACAACATCACATAGAAAAGACATAATACACAAAAAAAACACTTGAAAATGTGAATCATTTCCCGAAACGCGTCGTGTGAAATGTAAATAAAAAAATCGTGACTACTAGCACAAGAATTATTTATAAACAAACCTATTATAATCGGCAAGCCTCTGTATTGGCATAATTTCTCGTATTTTCTCCTCGTGGTCATTGCGCGAGACGTATATGAGTGAAGTAATATGTTGTCCGACTCCTCCCGAAAAGTGCTTTCTCCAAATAATTTGCACCTAGATCAACGCTGTACGCTCACTGCATCAAAATTACAGAATTCGACCAGACTGAAGTAGCTCGTTCTCTTCACTGAGTACATGCCACTACAGTCTGGCCTTGCGCTCCGCACTCCGAACACAGTAGCTGGTCAAAAGTATCCGGACACCTATTAGCGAACGTAATATGGAGGAAGTCCACCCTTCGCCTCTACGATAGCTTGAATTCTGATGAAGATAATTTCAGTGAGGCGTCTTGAATGTCTGTGGAAGAATAACAGCCTATTCCTACTAAAGAACCAAAAACAGAGAAGGTAGTGATGTTGGACGCTAGGAGTCTCCAGCGAAGTCATATAACGCGATTCGAGGATTTTGCCGTAGAAGGATAGTTTGGCGACGATGACTGATTGTATCAGCATGACGATGCATCCTGTCGCCTAGCTACATCTGTGAGGCAATGGGTTGTGGAGAATAACATTCCTGAAATAGACTAACCTACCCAGAGTTCCGACCTGAACCCAAATGGTTCAAATGGCTCTGAGCACTATGGGACTTAACATCTGAGGTCATCAGCCCCTAGAACGTAGAACTACTTAAACCTAACTAACCTAAGGACATCATACACATCCATGCCCGAGGCAGGATTCGAACATGCGACCGTAGCGATCGCGCGGTTCCAGAATGAAGCACCTAGAACCGCTCGGCCACATGGCCGGCATCTGAACCCAGTGGAACGCTTTTGGAATGAGTTGGGATGTCGACTTTGCTCGAGACTCCTGGCATCCAACATCACTACCGTCTCTGGTTTCGTCTCTTGAGCAGGAATAGGCTGCTGTTATATTAACTGCTACATACAGGGTGATTCAAAAAGAATACCACAACTTTAGGAATTTAAAACTCTGCAACGACAAAAGGCAGAGCTAAGCACTATCTGTCGGCGAATTAAGGGAGCTATAAAGTTTCATTTAGTTGTACATTTGTTCGCTTGAGGCGCTGTTGACAGGCGTCAGCGTCAGTTGATGCTAAGATGGCGACCGCTCAACAGAAAGCTTTTTGTGTTATTTAGTATGGCAGAAGTGAATCGGCTGTTCCCTCAGCTCGAACAAGAAGCACAACAATTCATATTTCAGCAGGATGGAGCGCCACCACATTGGCACTTATCTGTCCGTAACTACCTGAACGTCAACTACCCGAGGCGATGGATCGGCCGCTAGGCAGCCCGTGACAGAGCACTTCATCACTGGCCTCCAAGAAGCCCTGATCTTACCCCCTGCGATTTTTTCTTATGGGGGTATGTTAAGGATATGGTGTTTCGGTCACCTCTCCCAGCCACCATTGATGATTTGAAACGAGAAATAACAGCAACTATCCAAACTGTTACGCCTGATATGCTACAGAGAGTGTGGAACGAGTTGGAGTATCGGGTTGATTTTGCTCGAGTGTCTGGAGGGGGCCATATTCAACATCTCTGAACTTGTTTTTCAGTGAAAAAAAAACCTTTTTATATACTCTTTGTAATGATGTATAACAGAAGGTTATATTATGTTTCTTTCATTAAATACACATTTTTAAAGTTGTGGTATTCTTTTTGAATCACCCTGTATAATAACAATTCTGCCAAATCGAGATTTTTGGAAAACAGCATGAATAAAATAAGCTATCCGCTGTGGTGACGTGAACCGCTTGTGAGAAGCAATTGTAACGGTGTGTTGCGTCTATTTTTTGGGTAGACCGGTATCCATATGTACAAGACAAGCAACTGACGCTAGATCCAGATGTTGCATCACGCTTGTATTGTATCGCCTGAGAGACTGAATTTTTAAGTTAACCAGCAGTTGATATGCTGTTGCTGTTGTTATTTTAAGTACTGCAGTGGGGCGGGGTCTACCGTCTTCGTTCTCTCTCTGAATTTTCGTTAAGTCCACCTACCTCGATATTCCTTCCTTCTGACGTACCTTCACTCTGTAGTAGCAGATACGTGCTAGGCAGTGTAAAGCAGCTTTGATGAAACCGCTACCTAATGCCTACCACACAGAGGCCGCATAACTCGAGTTAAAAGTCAGTTCCTGGAAGTTCATATTAAAAAAATCGGGCGTTCGGAGGATGCAGTCTACTTGCAGAAAGCATTTAAAAATTATATTGAATCTGATTTTTATTCATATGGAAACACATGAAATTAATTTTTATATTTAATGTTTATATTAATTTTTAATATGGTGAACTTTATCCTTCGAAATTCACTGTACAACAAATTTTCACTAGAAAAGCAGCCAGAATTTTTGCAAGTCCGACCCGACTAATTTACACGATCTAACACATGGTTCAAATGGCTCTGAGCACTATGGGACTTAACGTCTGAGATCATCAGTCCCCTACACTTGAACTACTTAAACCTAACTAACCTAAGGACGTCACACACATCCATGCCTGAGGCAGGATTCGAACCTGCGACCGTAGCAGCAGCGCGGTTCTGGACTGAAGCGCCTAGACCACTCTGTCACAGCGGCCGGCCACGATCTATCAGTCACAGACCCACCACTCTTCACGAGTTAACATTCCGTCGTTTCAGTGCTCTTCTTAGCAAGAAGTGCTCGATAAAGTATTGCGTACAGAGCACGAAATATGCCACGCGGAATTGTTACTACGACCAGGAAGTTCACACGCTCATAAATCTCCAACTGTTAAATTTAGAAACACCAAACTTTCATTAAATTGTTCGAAACTCCAGTCCTTCACTCATGACACGTTCTAACCGAAATGAACTCTCTAGTTCTTCGTCTTACAGACTATTTTTACGATGTTATCCGTAGGCCGGTTAGCAAGCGACTATCTCGAGATCCTCTACTCTCTCAGCTCACTATATTCGCGCGGGAACAGCTTAATTCTGATTGGCTGTTGATCTAAATGACCAATCGGAATGTTCCTTCCAGATCATGCTGGCGGCAAAACTTGCCATATCCAATCACTAATCTGACAGTAATTAATGTCATTAAAACTTCAATTTCTAGTATATAGTATAATCAAAATAAGCGACGTTCAAAATATTCTCCAAATTGATAAATAAACTTACTCCGCCTCTAACTTTCATTCTGGCTGCTTTTATACAAAAGCAAGCTCACACCGACATACGTCATCTGAATCGTGGTTGCACCATAACTTTCCCACAGTTCGTTTGTCAAGGCCTTACATAAAATGACATTAAGTTTTAACGTATGTCCCACATACAATCTCTCAATCATTCTTATGCACTCACACAGCAAAACTATAAGCAAATAATAATTTTGAGCGATTTTTATATTACGTAATATAAAGTAACTAAAGTTTTGAAAAGAAAATTCTAATTAATTGATTTTATGCACTGATAAATTTGTAATGGCTTCAAATGATAATGAAAGTCAATTTGTTATTGTTCTTAACTGGTTTTAAAACATGAGCGTCGGTTTTAGAACTGTTAGGTAATTTTCATTGTCTCCGGAACTATAATAAATAAAAATCTGAAATTTTGACAGCATCATTCCATTAATAACAAAAGGCTGTGTACCAAATTTGAACAAAATCTAATAATAACTAATATGGGTTATTTAGATTCGTAGAGGGTATGAATTTTCGTACTGACTGAATGTTACTCTATGCAGTTCTTACGGCAGACAGCATCGACTGCGCTGTGAGCAAAAAGAAAAAAAAAAAAAAAAAAAAAAAAAACGTAGCCATCCTGCAGTAACCGTACCAAACGGCTGCGTGCATTACAGCAAGGAATGTCATCTCGTAATAACTTGCTACGTTACAGTACGAAGACTAGTCTGAAGTAGCTATCTGTGCTACGCTATGCTGTTCAAGTCTTTTCAGCCCCACATAGGTAAACCAACTTATATCCAGTTAAAACTATTTATTATAGTAAAGCCTTGGTCTCGCTCTATAATTTTGACCTGTCAAACTTCTCTCTATAACCACTTTTTGATGCCTCTAGATGTGTCCTATTAATCAAACCCTCTTTGCATTTACTTTGTGCCTTAAATTTTTCTGTCCAGCTCAATTCATACCTCTTCATTAGTTGACCGACCTCCCAATCTACAGATTTATCTCAAAGTGGGAAGGATTGGACTCTAAAGTCCCATCTATGTATTGATCATTAGAGGAGAAGCACTTGCACAGCTGGAAAAATATGAGATACAGAATCGTTCGCAGTTTTACTGGAGGAATCACCAGGGCTTTGCCTAAAACGATTTAGATAAAATACGGAAAAGAGGAGCCGAGTTTTCCCCAAATAATGTCAGATGTAATTCAGAGTCCTCCAACAGTTTGGTGGACCCCACTGCTCTGTGGATTTCCTTCCCTACCACACACTTCCCTTTTTGGCACCCTCCCCTCTCCCCCTAGTGAGAAACTTCCTCCGTGTCTCTCATATGTGTAGCTGTTAAAGCTTGAGCATCGGAATTAGACGCCGCACTGCAAGAACTTAATGCCCAGGGTGGATCGTTAGTAGATCGGTGTAGCGAGTGTTTGTACAGCTCTCCAGAATGCTGTTCGGACGTACTGTCGTCCATAGCTGATATTTCGGCGGTCAAACCTCGCACCATTCTCAAGGCAAACAACTGGTGAAACAGTTTGCTCCGGGAGGGCGGCGGGATTTGCCTGTAATATGGGTCTCTACTTGGTTGCATTTCCGAGCGCTGTGTAAACATTTCATACACCAGAAAGAGGTCAAACTGTGCCCTTCAGCGAGGATTTGCGAATGTCTGATAAATCACAAGATACAGTATTGTCACTAGGCGAACAAATTCTTTTCAGTGGCATTTTCCGAGTATCTGAACTTTCTTAATCACAGTGAAGCAAAGCACAACACAGCACAACGCAAGCATGCTGTAGAACCCATACACAGCACACGTTGTTTATGTTCACACAAGCAAAGCCGGCAACTCTGGAGCCTCGACGTCAGAACCGGCAGTGATTGGTTCGCGTCCCACGCCTAGCGCCTCGCGCTCCTCATTCTTTACTTATTAAACTGTTACACTGCCAACTTGAAACGCATACGTCAAGCGCAAAGTTTCAGCAGCCTCGGTATAGGCATGTAACTGAGGGCTCAGAACTGGCAAATTCGACGTGACGTGATCGATGTGCATACCAGAAATGGGCAGGCACACTGAGGGATAGTTATTCCATAGCTGCAGAAACGTGAAAGTCGGCGGCTGATGGTCTGTACATGTAATAAAGGAATGTCTTTCCACCATGAACAGGAAGTGCCTAACTGTTTCACATACCGCTAAAAGTTCTGCGTAAAATAATGGGCAGTAGCACTGCTTCTCTTTCATCTTCTCAGAGAAAGAAAACCAAAAGGTTGCCAGTACCTTTGTTACATTCTGCTGGATCACGCACCGACAGCACAGGATGACGTGTCCGAGAAAATCTCTAGTGAGGCGCTAGCGACTGGAGGGTGGCTTGCGTGAGGCATGTCATGCAGGCTTCAATGTTGCGTGCAGTTCGTCAGTCCAAGTGACAGGAGTGGAACCACGCACTCTGGGGCCAGAGAGGACGTCGTGAAGTGACGGTTGGGCCTCGGCAGCTCTGGGTAAAAGATGGTGTTAAATGTTCATCATTCCCAGGTGTCGACACACTTAGTGCACCTTTCTCGAAGCTGGATAAGTTGGAAGTGTGGCGATGCACTCAGTTAACTTATAAGAATGGGCCACAGAAATCGGTAATTCCAGGAATCCAGAATGAAATTTTCACTCTGCAGCGGAGTGCGCGCTGATATGAAACTTCCTGGTAGATTAAAACTGTGTGCCCGACTGAGACTCGAACTTGGGACCTTTGCCTTTTGCGGGCAAGTGCTCTACCAACTGAGCTACCCCAGCACGACACACACACACCCCAACCTCACAGATTTAATTCTGCCAGTCTCGGTACAGCACACAGTTTTAATCTGCCAGGAAGTTTCATATCAGCGCACACGCCACTGCAGAGTGAAAATTTCATTCTGGAAACATCCCCTTGGCTGTGCCTAAGCCATGTCTCCACAATATCCTTTCTTCCACGAGTGCTAGTTCTGAAAGGTATGCAGGAGAGCTTCTGCGAAGTTTGGAAGGTAGGAGACGAGGTACCGGCGGAATTAAAGCTGTGAGGACGGGGTGTGAGTCGTGCTTGGGTACCTCAGTTGGTAGAGCACTTGCCAGCAAAAGGCAAAGGTCCCAAGTTCGAGTCTCGATCCGGCACACAGTTTTAATCTGCCAGGAAGTTTCAATCCCAGGAATGTTACTTTGTTAGCACCTAGGACGCATTTAGCCACATCTATGAGGATTCCAGTTACAAGTCCCAAAGCAGACTATGCGTAGATGTCTTTCATGTTCTTCTGACGATGGCAGTGCCACCAAAATAGCATCAACATACGCAAAGCAGAATCCCAATCCCCGCAAAACTTAATCAACATAGTGCTGAAAAGTCTATGCAGCACTTGTTAGGTCATAAGACATGTGTTGGAATTCAAATAGTACAAAAGGTGTAGTATCTGCAGCTTCATGGATGTCCTCTGTTACATAGGTATTTGATTATAGGCTTTTACTAGGTCCAATGTTGAGAAAATGGTGTGCCACTATAGTGGACATACAGAATTTCCGATGTGCCGCACACGGTAACAGTCGGCAGTTGTCCAAGCGTTGAATCCTCCGTAGTTGCCACATGGGCGTCAGCTGTCTGTATTCTTTGGCACCAGATGAAGGGAAAAGTAGAATTGCTTTCTGATAGTCACGATGTGCCTGTTCGGATCACTGAGTCGAATTCTGCTTTTGCAGTTTTGCATTGCAGAATTTCTCGGGCGCCGACAGCTACAAGAAAACAGGGGAACTGGGTATGTTCGTTATGTGATGCACTGTCGAGAGGTGAAGCAATGTCAGTGACAGGAGCTCTTGTAGTAGACACATCAGTCGGCTGTGGCAGCGACACGGCGACAAACTAGTTGCAGGTTGCCTATGTACGAACTTCCAGGGGCAACAAAAGTTTGAATATCAAAATTTCGCATAATTATTGACCGACTTTAAAAATTTATACTGTTATCATTATCTTCTCGTCGAGAGGTACTCTTATATTAAAAGTTTAATACAGTGAGGCAAGTATTACAGTTAAAATCGCGTGTTTTTCTAAAGGCAGCGTAGCTGATGGCGCACAGATACCTACGCTTCATTCATCCAATATTTGAGAATGAAAGCACTTAGTGACTTCCAACAAACTTTACACATAATTTCAAACCTTTACCAAATTTATTCTCGTTGACACCATCCACAAAATGATGAAAGGAAAAAAAGTTTATCATTTACTACTTTTTCGCTGTTCATGCAGTAAAACTTGTGCCTCGGTCATGACATTTTAATTTGTTAGTCGTTTACTGCTAACTCTACTCGCAATATACACTGACAAGACAATACATTTTCACTACCTGCTTAATAGCTTGTTTGTCCGCCTACGGAACGAAATACATCACTGATTTTGCGTATCAGGTTCAAATGGCTCTAAGCACTATGGGACTTAACCTCTGAGGTCATCAGTCCCCTAGACTTAGAACTACTTAAACCTAACTACCTAAGGACAACACACACATCCATGCCCTAGGCAGGATTCGAACCTGCGACCGGAGCAGCAGCGTGGTTCCGGACTGAAGCGCCTAGAACCGCTGGGCCACAACGGCCGGCTGCGTATCAGGGATCCGACAGTTTTTTGGTAGGTAGTGGAGGCACGTGGCAGTAGATGTCTACGGACAGGTCACGTAATTGGCGTAAATAACGGGCCGCTGATTTGCGTGTGCGGCGACGGCCCCCAATAGCGACCCAGACGGGTTTCATAGGATTTACATCAGGCGAATTTGGTCGCCCAGACATCAACGTGAGTTCATTCCAATGCTCCTCAAACTACTGTAGCACAGTTCTGGCTCCGAGAGACAGATAGTTATACTACTGAAAGATGGTGTCGCCATCAGGGAAGACATCAAGCATGAAGGGATGCAGATGGTTCGCAGCTGTCAGCGTGTCTTCAATTACTACCAAAGGTCCAGTGGAAGTGCAAGAGAAAGTCTCCCATAGGATAACAGTGCTCCCACCACCAGCATGCCGCGCTGCACATTTCGAGCCGCCCTTCTCCTCGTTAACGGCGTGTGTTGAGACGACTATCGACATAGTGTAGCAAAAATGTGATTCATCCAAAGAGCTGAAACGCATCCAATGGCCAATGGTTCAATCCCGATCATCCTGTGCCCACTGCAACCATAATCGGTTATGTCGCTGTGTCAACATGTGAACACATTGAGGTGGTCTGCTGAGGAGCTGCAAGTTCAATAATGTACAATGAACGGTATGCTCCGTAACACTTGTGCGTGCACCAGCATTGTGCTCTTTCAGCACAGATGCCACAGATCACCATCTATCCTACTTTAAGGCAGACAAGCCTCCCTACCAGATGTTATGTGAGAACGTCCAACTGTTTGAGCACCCTACAACCTTGGCCCCTTACCTAGCTTGCATTTGTCGTGAATCTCTCACCCACCTCAAAGTCCCAAGCGACTGGAAAAAAGCGCAGGTGACTCCAGTATACAAGAAAGGTAAAAGAAAGGACCAGCAAAATTACAGAACAAAATCCCTAACTGCTGTTTCCTGCAGAATCTGTGAACATATTCTCAGTTAGAATGTAGTAAACTTTCTTGAGTGTAAGAAGCTTATGTCCACGAATCAGCGTGGTTTTAGAAAGCATTGCTCTTGCGCAACTCAGCTTGCCCTTTACTCACATGATATTCTGAGAACTATGGATGGAGGGCAACAGGCAGGTTCCGCATTTCTAGATTTCTAGAAAGCATTTGACGCAGTGACCCATTGCAAGCTGTTAACGAAGGTACGAGCGTACTGAATAAGTTCACAGATATGTGAGTAGCTCAGAGACTTCTTAAATACTAGAACCCAGTATGTTGTCCTCGACGGTGAGTGTTCATCAGTGACAAGGGTTTCGTTAGGAGTGCCCCAGGGAAGTGTGATAGGACCGCTGTTGTTCTCTGTATACATACTCATAAATGATTTGGCGGTCAGGATTGACAACAGTCTATGGTTTTTTGTCGATGATGCCGTGGTGTATGCTGAGGTGTCGAAGTTAAGTAACTGTAGCAAGATGCAAGGCGACTTAGAAAAAATTTCCAGTTGGGGTGATGAATGGCAGCTAGCCCTAAATGCAGAAAAATGTAATTTAATTTGGATGAGTGGGAAGAACAAACCTGTAATTTTCAGATACAGTATTACTAGTGTCCTGATTGACATAGTCGAGTCACTTAAATATCTGGGTGTAACATTGGAAAGTGATGTGAGGTGGAACGAGCAAGTGAAAACTGTGTTAGGGAAGGCAAATGGTCGACTTCAGTTTATTGGAAGAATTTTAGGAAAGAGTGGTCCACATGTAAAGGACACCGCCTATAGGACACTGATGAAACCTATTCTTGGGTACTGCTCGGGGGTTTGGGATCCGTACCAGGTCGGATTGAAAGAAGATAGCAAAGCAATTCAGAGGTGGGCTCCTAGCTTTTTTACCGCTAGGTTCGAACAACACGTAATTGTTAGAGACATGCTTCAGGAAGTCAAATGGGAATCGCTGGACGGAAGGCGACGTTCTTTTCGAGAAACACTACTGGGAAAATTTAGAGTACCGGCATTTGAAGCTGACTGCCAAACGATTCTACTGCCGCCAACATACATCGCACGTAAGGACTACGAAGGTAAGATATAAGAAATTAGGGGTCATATTGAGGTGAAAAGACAGTCTTTTTCCCTAGCTCTACTTGTGAGTGGAGCAGGAGGGGAAATGACAAGTAATGGTACAGGGTATGCTCTGCCACGCATCGTACAGTGGCTTGCGGAGTATCTATGTAGATGTAGATCTGTATTTAAAGCCTGGTGGTAGTTTCACTGTTCTTCTGTCTCTTTCCGTAGACGCCCACGACACTAGTATATGACAATTTGACAATTCGACCGTTTCCGTCGTTTTCGAGCTACTCGTCCACAGGCTCTGCGTAATAACAATCTGCCCTTTTGTAAAATTAGCCCAGCTCGATGGATTTCTGCATTTACAGCCCATATCTTCGATAGGGTGATCCCCCGTGCGTATCAGCTCAGCTTACATACTTCTGTTACAGTGTAACGTGCACAGAACGCCACCAGGCGACATCCAACATTGCGCGTTGCAGTGTTCATAATGATTTGGCTTATCAGTGTATTTTGCAGACAGTATTCACATGTATGACTGAATGCACCTGCAAAATTACATCATTGTTCAGGAGATATGAAGTCATAAACATTGAGATACGTGAAAAACTAGCTTTTGTTGAAAATGGAGCGCAAATTACAAGTGGCAGCCAGTTGTAATGTGCTAATACGCCATAACTGTCACATCCTGTCCACTCGCCTAACATAGCATGCCGAGGAAGCTGTTTTCTCGGATAGTTAGAGAACAATTAGAGCAAATCTTATTAATGGAGTTTATTACAGTAAGTTAAATTGACAATACTTAACTTTGCGTTTTCACAAAGAGGTGTCACAAGCAATTGGCGACATGCAAATAATCAATGTCCTTTGGTATATACAATTTCAATACAAGCAAAACACAACAGTTCATACCATTGGCTGACGTCGTCTCACAGCCCTCTCTGCTGTAACATTCCAGGCCGACGTGCCGGCACTTGATGTTACGCCGTAACAATAACACACTGCAAAGTACACTAAAATTATGCCATTTCTCTTCAAATGTAAGCCAGAAATGGAACTAAAATTACGCTATTTCTCTTCGAACGCAGGCTGGAATGCAAATAAAATGATCGAAAACATGTTTTACAGCACTCTCTCCACGATAACTACATGTTTGTTCAGGAATTTGTGGTTGGCCAGGACTTTTGCCTTTACAGAGGCACCCTTTATTCTCCAGACTGTTTATACCACCGTTGAATGTTCTTTGGTGATGGTGGTTTAGCACGAAATCGAATATGAAACGCCCGCTGAACTGCGATCACTGACTGAGTACGACTAAATTCAATAACACAATACGCCTTCTGTTGCGCGGAGGCCATATTGCGCGAGACTGGCTGGACTCTCCAGGTCAGCGCTCGTAGCGACATCTAGCGGATTTTTTCAGAAACTCTAGACCATGCCGATTACATCTAGCGCTGTTTCAGTTACCTAGTGACATTTGTCTCAATCTTATTACTAGATAAAATCGGGTCATTCTTTTTGGGACACCCTGTATTCCATTTTCCCTAAGAGTGACTGCAATTCTGCGACATTGCGAGGAACTGGCAAATCTCGTCTGGCTAACAAATGTGACTGAAGAGGATGTACATCTTGATTGTTTCTGACAAGATCGAGATATTGCAACTCAAGTTTAAAACAATTACAACTGTCCAGTCTACACACTCAGATAACACACTAAACAAAACACGCAAATTTGCAATGTGATCTTCAGGTGTACGACCTACTACAACAATATCGTCCAAATATTTTGAACAGTTTGGCACTTGAACAGTCAGCAGTTCCAAATACCGTTACAAAATGGCGGCTGCGGAAGCACTGCCAAAAGGCAAATGCAAATGTTTAAACAAGCCCAAATGAGTATTTACTATACACAGTTTTTGAGATTCTTCATTGAGCGGTATTTGAACATACGCGTCGCCCAAATCAATTTTTGAAAAGTAGCGACCAGCGCCTAATCTGTCCACGAGATACTCCGGGGGTGGCAATAGGTAAGTATCAATCACAGTTTGTGGGTTGACTGTAAAGTCAACACAGAGGTGAATGCGACCTGAAGGTTTGGGGAGCAAAACCAGTGGACTTGCCCATTGACTGGCTTGTATGGGCGCAATGGCTCCGCTATCTTGCAGTTCTTTAAGTTCAGCAGTGGCTTTGTCCTGTAATGCAATGGGAACAGTTCTGAACCCGCAAAATTTCGGCTGAGCTTTGTCTTTCAAAGTAATATGTGCAACAAAATTGTTAGCCTTGCCTAAACCTTCAGAAAAGAGTTCTGGCAATTCTTTTAGCAAGCTAGCTACACTGTCTTGTGCATGGAATGCAGACACTGACAACACATTGTCCTGAATGCCAGAGCCAAACAAATCATATGAATCAAGACCAAATATGTTGTCACAATCGCGTGATTGTAGCACCATAAAAGTCACTGTTAGCGTATGCAAGCGGTACATGGCAGGCAAAGTACATTTTCCAAGAACAGGAATGACTTGTCTGTTATAAGCTGTCAGTTGTGTGCTAGTTTTAGACAGGCTTGGGGAGCCTAACAGTTCATATTTGTGACGATTTAGCAATGTGACAGAGGCACCCGTGTCCAACTGAAATTTCACACATTTCCCTCAAAGAAGCAAATGAGCAAAAAGTTTATTGGACTGGCATATCACTGACGAAACTATTCGTGTGCCAGTTTTGCAAATGCCTGTTGCAGACTTTGAATATACTCCATTAATGATATGGACCTTGTGACTAGATTTTTGTGAGTGGGCCGAATTCTTATGTTTGTTCTGTTGCAAACATAGAGATTGTAAATGTCCTTCCTTGCGGCAGGCGTAACACTGAGCTTGACAGAAGGGGAAGCCTTTGCGTTTGTGCCATGAGTAACACCGAGAGCAAGACGTAACTCTGTTCGCCTGTGTAGCCACCTGTTGAGCGACCTCGGGCATGGATGTGTGTGTGGTGTCCTTAAGTTACTTAGGTTTAAGTAGTTCTAAGTTCTAGGGGACTGATGACTCAGAAGTTAAGTCCCATAGTGCTCAGAGCCATTTGAACCATCTGTTGAGCGAGCTGCTTACGCGGCATGGAGCACTGTTTACTCAGCATTGCGAGCGCAAGGTGCCGCTGCCGAATGGGCCAGTTGCAGACATGGGACTCAACCCGACAAGATGCTGGGTGCTCAAATTTATCTGCCTATAAGCCACCTGAGTCGTACTGATCTAGTATTTGCACTACCTGCTAAAATGATGGATGGGAGTGTTTCAAAATCTGTTCCCCGAGTTTGACATCAGGTACACTGTACACGATTGCCTCACACAACATGATGTCTGAATATAAAGCACCACAAGCACATTTGAATTTGCATTTCCTCATCATACTCTGAAAATCTGTTACTCACTCGTGATAAGTTTGTTCTGACCGTTTTTTACAATTAAATAACTGATACTAAGCTGCTACTACATTCACTTGTTGATCATAATACACCACTGGCCATTAAAATTGCTACGCCACGAAGATGACGTGCTACAGACGCGAAATTTAACCGACATCTACAACGTGCTGACATGACGAAGGTTTCCAACCGATTTCTAATACACAAACAGCAGTTGACCGGCGTTGCCTGGTGAAACGTTGTTGTGATGCCTCGTGTAGGGAGGAGAAACGCGTACCATCACGTTTCCGACTTTGATAAAGGTCGGATTGTAGCCTATCGTGATTGCGGTTTATCATATCACAACACTGCTGCTCGCGTTGGTCGAGATCCAATAACTGTTAGCCAAATATGGAATCGGTTGGTTCAGGAGGGTAATAAGGAACGCCGTGCTGGATCCCAACGGCCTCGTATCACCAGCAGTCGAGATGACAGGCATCTTATCCGCACGGCTGTAACGGATCGTGCAGCCACGTCTCGATCCCTGAGTCAACAGATGGCGACTTTTGCAAGACAACAACCATCTGCACGAACAGTTCGACGAAGTTTGCACCAGCATGGACTGTCAGCTCGGAAACCATGGCTGCGGTTACCCTTTACGCTGCATCACAGACAGGAGCGCCTGCGATGGTGTACTCAATGACGAACCTGGGTGCTCGAATGGCGAAACGTCATGTTTTCGGATGAATCCAGGTTCTGTTTACAGTATCATGATGATCACATCCGTGTTTGGCGACATCGCGGTGAACGCACATACGAAGCGTGTATTCATCATTGCCATACTGGAGTATCACCCGGCGTGATGGTATGGGGTGCCATTGGTTACTCATCTGGGTCACCTCTTGTTCGCATTGACGGCACTTTGAACATTGGACGTTACATTTCAGATGTGTTATGACCCGTGGCTCTGCCCTTCATTCTTTCCCTGCGGAACCCTACATTTCAGCAGGATAATGCATGACCGCATGTTGCAGGTCCTGTACGGCCCTTTCTGGATACAGAAAATGTTCGACTGCTGCCCTAGCCAGCACATTCTCCAGATCTCTCACCAATTCTGGTCAATGGTGGCTGAGCAACTGGCTTGTCACAATACGCCAGTCACTACTCTTGATGAACTGTGATATAATGTTGAAGCTGCATGGACAGCTGTAGCTGCACACGCCATCCAAGCTCTGTTTCACTCAATGCCCAGGCGGATCAAGGCCATTATTATGGCCAGAGGTGGTGTTTCTGGGTACTGATTTCTCAGGATCTACGCACCAAAATTGCGTGAAAATGTAATCACATGTCAGTTCTAATATAATATATTTATTCAATGAATACCCGTTTATCATCTGTGTTTCTTCTTGGTGTAGCAATTTTAATGGCCAGTAGTGTAGTTAGCGAATCTACAACCTGATCATATGAAAGTTCACTCAGAGTGGCTTTAGGATATAACTTCTGGATAAGTGTGAACACTACATTTCCTGCTGTGGACAAGAAATAGGATAGTTTCACAGTACCTGGTACATTGTGAGCCATTATGTGGCTTCAAACTGTTGCAACCACTTGAGCCATTCTTCTTCTTGTTCATGAAACTGCCAAGACGATGGCATAGCTGCTGTAGGTGTTGCTTGTTCCATTGGACATGCAGTGTTGGCCAGTAGCTGCTGCACTGTGTTGAGCACTGTAGATACGAGGGCATTTCGAAAAGTAAAGATACAGTGGCTCGCAGTCCTTAAATAGAACATTAATTAGGAAACGTCAGTTACATCTTATTAACTGCATTATTTGTTATTTTTCGACATAATAACCCCTGTTATCCATACATTTGTTAAGTCGGTGCCCAAGCTTTTGTATCCAACAATCATAGAAGGTTGCCGCCTGTTGTCGGAACCACATTTCAACTTCATCTTTGATCTCTTCATCGCCGTGGAATGATTTTCCACCAAGATGTGACTTCAGGTAACGGAAGACATGGAAGTCGGTGGGCGCAAGTTCCGGGCTGTATGGCGGATGGTCCAATACGTCCCATTTGAATTGTTTGAGTAGTGCTTTGGTTATGAGCGCTGTGTGAGGCCGAGTGTTGTCATGAAGCAAGTGGACTCCACTTGTCAGCATTCCCCGGCGTTTGTTTTGAATTGCCCTTCGAAGACGTTTTAAAGTCTGGCAATATGCAGCAGCATTAAGTGTCGTTCCAGGAGGCGTAAATTCCAACAGAAGAATGCCTTGTCTGTCCCAGAAAACAGAAGCCATGATTTTCTTCACTGAAATCGACGTTTTGCATTTCTTGGCTTTTGGTGAATTCGAATGGCGCCATTGCATTGATTGTTGCTTGGGTTCAGGTGTATGGTGATAAACCCACTTCTCGTCACCTGTCACAATGTGATCAAGGAACTCATCACCTGCTTCAGCATAGTGTGTGAAGAAGTCGAGTGCAAAGGCCATCCTTTTCTTTTTGTGTTCTTCCGCTAACAGTTTTGGAACCCAGCACACACACAATTTCCTGTACCCTAACTTGACAGTCACAACATCATAAAGAGTTGTGATTGACACGTCTGGTATGATCTGAAGCAATTCTTTCAGTGTGAGACGTCTATTCACACGAATTGCTTCCTCCGTTCTCCGATGAAGGGTTTCAGAGATCACAGATGGCCGACCTGTTCTTTGTTCGTCATGAACATTGGTCCTACCTTCAGAGAAATGACGACACCATTTCGTTACATTTTGTCGATTCATAATGCTCCCATAAACAGATACAATTTCTTTGTGAATATCCGATGGTCGCTGACCTTTTGCATAAAGAAAATGTATGACGGAGCGCACTTCGCATTTGGCGGGATTCTGAATCTGCGCAGCCATTTTAAACACGACCTACTCCAACCAGAAGCAACGTTCAACTGCCGGACGACCGCGAGGAAAAAGCTAACAGTTCAAGGTTAACACCAGTGTTGCCAACTTGCTCGCCAAAACTCTTCTGTTCCTCTGGCGTGCAGTGTATCTTTACTTTCCGAAATACCCTCGTATTTGCTGAGTGTGGAACTGAAACATCTGTATTAGCTGCGTTGCATCTAACGCTGGCAGGTGCGGCCCCTGAGCATGGTGTGCGATAGGTGGGGTGGCATGTTGGAGGAGACAAATGCAAGAAACAGAAAAGGCAAGCAAGAAAAATAAGTACAAAAGCGAAGAAAATTTGTGTAACTTCCACCTGAAAACCCTGCTTAGCAAAAACAAGGTAAGAGACTGTTAAAGCAAGTCAACACCGCTACAACAGAGAATTAAGACGCCAGCAAAACACAAAAGAAAATTCCCTGGCTGCCAGGCACTGCGTTCATCCCATCCTCATCGCCTAATGTCGTATCCTGCCCACTTGCCTAATATAGGGTGCCTAGGAAGCTGTCTTCTCGGATAGCTAGACAACAATTAGAGCAAATCTTATTAATAGAGTTTACTACAGTAAGTTAAATTTACAAAACTTAACTTTGCGTTTTCACAAAGAGATGACACAAGCAATTGGTGAAATGCAAATAATTAATAGTTCAAATGGCTCTGAGCACTGTGGGACTTAACACCTGAGGTCATCAGTCCCCTAGAACTTAGAAATAATTAAACCTAACTAACCTAAGGACATCACACACATCTATGCCCAAGGCAAGATTCGAACCTGCGACCGTAGCAGTCGCGCAGTTCCGGACTGAAGCGCCTAGAACCGCTCGGCCACAGCGACCGGCACAAATAATCAATGTCACTTGGTATATATAATTACAATGCAAGCAAAACACAAGAGTTCACAAGTCACGGCTAAAGCGTTTGGATGAGGGCTCGTCGTCTAGAGCAGCCGCGGCTAGGTGGAACAGCGTTTATATACTGTGCATGTAGGGGCCGCTACTGTCATCATGTCGTCCCAGTCAGCGTAATATTGCCTGACGTCGTCTCACAGCCCTCTCTGCTGTAACGTTCCATGCCAACGTGTCGGCGCTTGATGTTACGCCGTAACAATAACAGACTGCAAAGCGCACTAAAATTATGCCATTTCTCTTCAAATGGGAGCCAGATATGGAACTAAAATTACGCTATTTCTCTTCGAATGCAGACTGGAATGCAAATAAAATGATCGGAAACATGTTTCATAGCATTCTGTCCACGATAACTACATGAAGAGCCAAAGAAACTGGTACACCCGCCTAATATCGTGCAAGGCCTCCGCGAGGACGCAGAAGTGCCACAAAACAGCGTGGCAAGGATTCGACTGATGTCTTAAGTAGTGCAGGAGGGAATTGACACCATGAATCCTCATGGCTGCCCATAAATCTGTAAGAGTACAAGGGTGCGGAGATCTCTTCTGAACAACAAGTTGCAAGACATTCTAGATATGCTCAATAATGTCCATGTCTGGAGAGTTTGGTGGCCAGCAGAAGTGTTTAAACTCAGAAGACTGTTCCTGGAGCCACTGTGTAGCAATTCTGGGCGTGTGGGGTGTCGCATTGCCCTGCCCAAGACCGTCGGAATGCACATTGATTCAAAACATAAATAAATAAATAAATCAAATGGCTCTGAGTAATATGGGACTTAACATCTGAGGTTATTAGTCCCCTAGAACTTAGAACTACTTAAACCTAACTAACCTAAGGAGGACATCACACACACCCATGCCCGAGGCAGGATTCTAACCTGCGACCGCAGCAGTCGCGCGGTTCCGGACTGAAGCGCCTAGAACCGCTCGGCCACCGCGACCGGCGGAATGCACAGTGGACAT
Source organism: Schistocerca americana (assembly GCF_021461395.2). Classification (NCBI taxonomy): domain Eukaryota; kingdom Metazoa; phylum Arthropoda; class Insecta; order Orthoptera; family Acrididae; genus Schistocerca; species Schistocerca americana. The sequence goes on along the minus strand of NC_060122.1, from coordinate 785,766,385 downwards.
GAATGGTTGCAGGTGATTAGACAGGGTGCTTACGTAAGTGTCACTTGTCAGAGTCGTATCTAGACGTGTCAGGAGTGCCATATCACTCCAACTGCACATTCCCCACAAAAATACAGAGCCTCCACCAGCTTGAACAGTCCCATGGATTCATGAGGTCGTGTCCATACCCGTACACGTCCATCCGCTCGATACAATTTGAAACGAGACTCGTCCAACGAGGCTACATGTTTCCAGTCATCAACAGTCCAATGTCAGTGTTGACAGGCCCAGGCGAGGCATAAAGCTTTGCGTCGTGCAGTCATCAAGGGTACACGAGTGAGCTTTCGGCTCCGAAAGCCTATTTCGATTATATTTCGTTGAATGGTTCGCACGCTGACATTTGTTAATGGCCCAGCATTGAAATCTGCAGCAATTTGCGGAAGGGTTGCACTTCTGTCACACTGAACGATTCTCTTCAGTCGTCGTTAGTCCCAGTCATGCAGGATATTTTTCTGGCCGCAGCAATGTCGGAGGTTTGATGTTTTACCGGATGCCTGATATTCTCGGTACACTCGTAAAATGGCCGCATGGGAAAATCCCCACTTCATCACTACCTCAGAGATGCTGTGCCCCATCGCTCATGCACCGTCTATAACACCATGTCCAAACTCACCTAAATCTTGATAACCTGCCGTTTTAGCAGCAGTAACCGATCTAAGAACTGCGCTACACACTTGTCTTATGTAGGCATTACCGACGGCACTGCTGTATTCTGCCTGTGTACATACCTCTGCATTTGAATACGCATGCCCATACCAGTTTCAGTGTTGAAACCAGTGTCGAGTGCTGAAATGATAGGTAGCCACGCTACGGTCAACTCAGAGAAGGGACACAGCTGTATGTTTATGAATCTGCTTGCTCTGATGTGACATCATCCATCCCGGCACTAAGAGTGCTACGTTGCTTACAGCACTATGTCAGAATTTTTCTTTGAAAGTGCAAGCATAGAGCACGAGGAATTTTTGAAGAGCAGTCGGTGTAATGGTGTCCTGGCCCCCATTCGCCTCTGTAGCTCGGCGCTCATCGCTACAGATTGCTAAGCAAAGTGGCCTGAATTCAATTACCGGCCACGTCGGAGTTTTAGAAGCCCGGTGATTGGGTTTTGTGTCGTCCTTACGTTCGTGTCGTCATATTTGACTTTCCACTGTGGAGATGGCTTTTTGGGCATGTCTTGAAAGCCAATAATAATTAAAAAATAAATAAATAGCACAAACAATGAAAAATTGGTAAATATTTAAGGGGAAAAAAGTGGTCAGGTGCATCGAGCGTCAATTCATCGGCTTCGGTTCGATTCCCACTGCTGCCATATTTTGCTTTTATTCCTCACAATGTTAACCTATCTGCATAAATTCAGCTTGATTTCATTTAGATTACATCATGGTCAGGCAGTGATTCTGAATTCAGATACTGGATTGTAAGTTGTACCCAGGAGCAGATGTAGACTCAGATTACAAATTAGTTTTGATAAAGAGTAGGATGTAGACTAGCCAGGAAGAATCAGTGCGCAAAGAAATGGGATACCAAAGTACTAAGGAATAAAATGATGCGCTTGGAATTCTCTGAGGCTATAGCTATTGCGATAAGGATTTGCAAGGCGAAATGGCAGCACGAAAAATATGGAGAAATTGAAGAAGAAATTACTATCGGAAAGACTGACTCAGCCTACAGAAAAGTCAAAACAACCTTCGGTGAAAGTAAAAGGGAGGATGGTAGCTTTATGAGTGCCATGGAAAAAAATGGCTCTGAGCACTATGGCACTTAACATCTGAGGTCATTAGTCCCCTAGAACTTAGAACTACTTAAACCTAACTAACCTAACGACATCACACAACACCCAAGTGCCATGGAATTCCAGTGTTAAATGCAGAGGAGAGAGTGGACGGGGAAGGCTTGTCTGATGACATGATAGAAGAACAAACAGTAGTCGATGTAGAAGAGACAGGGAATCTAGTATTAGAGTCAGAATTTGAAGAGTGTTTGCATACTTAAGATCAAACATAGGTAGATAACATTCCATCAGAATTTCTAAAATCATCGGAGGAAATGGCAACAAAGCGACTATTCACGTTGGTGTCTGCGGTATAACATCTGACTTTCGGAAAAAAATCATTCACTCAATTCTGAAGATTGCAAGAGCCGATAAGTGCGAGATTTATCGCACAATCATCTTAATAGCTCAAGTTTCTGATAAGTGCACTATCTAGAAGAATGGAAAAGAAAGTTGAGGATGTGATAGATGACGATCAGTTTGGCTTTAGGAAAGGTAGAGGCACCAGAGAGGCAATTCTGACATTGTGATTGATAATGGAAGCAAGAGTAAAGAAAAATCAAGACACATTCATAGGATTTGTGGACCTGGAAAAAGCGTTTAACAATGTCAAATGGTGCAAGATCTCCGAAATTCCAACAAAAGTAGAGGTAAACTATTAGGAAAGATGTGTAATATACAATATGTACAAGAGCCAAGAGCGAACAACAAGTGTGGAAGACCAAGAACGAAGTGCTCAGATTAAAAAGGGTGTAAGACGGGGATGTAATATTTTGGCCCTACTATTGAATGTATACATCAGAGAAGCAATGACGGAAATGAAAGAAGAGCTCAAGAGTGGAATTAAAATTCAAGGTGAAAGGATATTAATGGTATCAACAGTCCAGTGAGTACAGAATATGGACTGAGAGTAAATCGAAGAAAGACTATAATAATGAGAAGTAGCAGAAATGAGAACAGTAAGAAACTTCACACCTGAATTTATGACCACAAAATAGACAAAGTTATGGAATTATGCTATCTAGGCATAAAAACAATATAGCACAAGGAGCAAGGAGAATATATAATGCAGACAGACTAGCACTGGGAAAAAGGGCAATCCTGGCCAAGAGAAGTCACTAATATCAAACATTGTCGTTAATTTGAGGAAGAAATTTCTGAGAATGTATATCTGGAGAATAGCATTGTATGGTAGTAAAATGTGGACTGTGGGAAAACCAGAAAAGAAGAGAATCGAAGCATTTGAGATGAGAGGTGGTGCTACAGAAGAATGCTGTAAATCATGTGGACTGATAAGGCAGGGTTCTCGGGAGAACAGGCAAGGAAAGGAATACATAAAAAAACACTCACAAGATAAAGGGACAGGGTGGTAGGACGTCTGTTAAGTCATTAGGGAATAAATTCCGTGGTACTAGAGCTAGCAGGAGAGGCTAAAAGCTGTAGAAGAGGACAGAGAGAGTAGTAGGGCAATGGAGGTTCTGGCACACTTTTTATATAAAATTGATATCAAACTAATTATATAAATTAATTAATTGATCAATTAATATCCTCTCCTCCTTGTGATGCCATGTGTTTCCCCAGCCAGCACATGTCCCCTTCCCCCACCATTCCTCTGGGAAATCCCCATTCCTTCCCAACCCTCTGCCCCTCCTGCCACTGAGAAAAAAAATGGCAGGGAAAATCGCTCAATCTGTGTTGGATTTTGGGACTGGGAGACTCTCACAACAGTAGGCTAATACATCATTAAACACATTGCATTAAACAACTTAAGGCATTGGGAGACTGTAAACAATTTTCAGGGTTAATATTTATTAAAACACTTTGCCGGAGCCAAGGCAGTGCGTAATATTGTTTATCTGACCAATTTCTAGGAATGGCTTATCACAAAAAAATAGTAAATCTACATTGGATGCTCCCTCCATCTGCAAGTCGAAAATGAAATGCTGTGTGGGCTTAATTTATATTTGCTGCTCAGGTGAGGGGTGTTAAAGCATTTACTTTTTGTTTTCCTCACTTTTCAAAGCACAGTTCTACAATGGGAAACACGCACTGGTATCTAAGCGTAGATGGGAAAATCAGAACAATTACATATCTGAAAGTTCATGAGATATTTCGAAACCCACAAGAGATCGTGAAAAAAAACACAGATACACGGCAGATGAGAAGTGCTTAAAAGACTCTCCTAGAATTTGAAGCACTGTCCTACAGACAAGAAAAATGGCTGTAATTTTTAATGTCCTACGACTGCCGGTCTGGAGATGCTCTAAAGCCACAATGGTGGGCTGGGGACAGCATCCCACATGTTCGAACCAGATGTGGCTGGTATGCCTGGACTTGTCTCTGAACACTCGAAAAAAAAAGACATCACATGACTTTCTTACATCATGGAATTTTCCGTAGATATGTTGTTCTGCCTTGTCTGCTTCAAACCAGTCTGTAGAGACTACTGTGACCCGCACAACGGATGTCTTGTGTCTCTTGACGTCATGCAACTTCCTGTGAATGAAACGTCTTCATTTATTATTACTAAATTTATCCACCAAAACGTTACTGCTGGTGTCGGAGCACTGTCCAATACTTTCTGCAGATGGACAAATTACGAGAATTTCAGCAGAAAACTATTTTTTTCCACAGATCAGAAAAAAACATACAGTAGTCATATTGCACTGACAGTTAAACCCTGCAAAAGCGGTCTACAGATCATGAAATACAGAAACTATTGCCAAAGACACTTAGTCAATTACACTTCTCTGCTGCTGTCAAAGAAAACTTGATTTTTTCGGCGTGATACCAGTCTCCAGCAATGCTATATCACCACAAATAATTGCACCACCATGCCGTATAGCTGAGTAGCTGTAGTAAACACATTTCCTATCCTGCACCAATAAAATCATCACTTTCACATCTTGCATATAGCTATCAACTGCCAGGCACTCCTATATATACTGCAGAGATATATTGATCTCAAAAACAGAAGCACACACTAGCACAATACGTGAACAGAGCGTCCTCTGAGGACAATGGCCACTGTCCGAACTGGTATCCAAAAAGGGTGGGCGGGTTTCTCCTACCCAAAGGCGTCTGCTAACAGTACTGTTTCCGGCCGGGTCTGCTTGCTGTCATGTTGTCTGCAACGAGTAGCGACCATCATTTCAAGGATATCTACTTTCTGAGCTCTGTCGAAGAAAAATGCTTTGACAGTCGCGAATTAATTTACCAATATCAGCTGCAATATCTGATTTCACAAGACAGCAGATGACGATATTATGCTGAAATCATCGAGTAGCATATGAAAATGTCCAGAATTTGATGTGTTTTCATGTGGTTTGCCAGAATATCATACCATTTACGTGACTGTTTAAGATGTCAACCACGTGGCAGTATGCACAGTATACTTCTGAAAGTAAAGAATGGAAATTATGTCTCTAGAGAACCAAAGCTTTAGCGAGGTCATTATGTGGGATGTGCTCCAAACCACTGAGTAACTAGAAACTTATCTCGTCTGCGAAGATTTTTACGTGAAACCTCGAAAATAGAGGTAACTAGTAGTTCCATTCATAATTTCTTTATGTATACCGGTGTCAGTGATACAAAAAAAATCCCAGATTGAGATCATCCTTGTATTTTACAAACCCGACTAAGGTTATGATACTGATAATCATAAGTGTTTCTCATGTCTAGAGAACCAGCAAATGTCTCTTCCGCCTGTGTTTTACCATCTAAACGCAAACAAAACATCCTAGTCGATTTTCTCTCAACCAAATAAAAATGGCGAAATGTGTAGAGTGGCAGTACAAGCAGTCAACTGCTCAATTTATGTAGGAGGGAATAATTTTCCAGTGCAAACACTCACCATACTGAATCATCCCAAATTTCCACATAAAAATCAGAGAATATTCACAACACACACAAACCCAATACATACTGAGTATTAGTTCGCCATTCACTCACACAGAGAGCAGCACGACTAGGTCAGCTGCATGCTTGCACCCCGCCTGCCCAGTTCGGGAGGTTTAGTGGCGGTTCGCAAGAAATATCCATTCGTTCCAGTCACTGGCAACCTTCACCATGTACTCGGGTGCCAGGCAGAGTCGTCCTAAGAAACCAGCAATTCATTTATCAGCATGATTACAATTAAATGTTACGACTGTAGCTCCAATCTGCTGATATTTGACAATGACCAAAACATCAGAAATACCTCCTCCTGACGACTGTGGCTCTAGAAAAATCAGTTTCCCATGTAAATCTACACTCCTGGAAATGGAAAATAGAACACATTGACACCGGTGTGTCAGACCCACCATACTTGCTCCGGACACTGCGAGAGGGCTGTACAAGCAATGATCACACGCACGGCACAGCGGACACACCAGGAACTGCGGTGTTGGCCGTCGAATGGCGCTAGCTGCGCAGCATTTGTGCACCGCCGCCGTCAGTGTCAGCCAGTTTGCCGTGGCATACGGAGCTCCATCGCAGTCTTTAACACTGCTAGCATGCCGCGACAGCGTGGACGTGAACTGTATGTACAGTTGACGGACTTTGAGCGAGGGCGTATAGTGGGCATGCGGGAGGCCGGGTGGACGTACCGCCGAATTGCTCAACACGTGGGGCGTGAGGTCTCCACAGTACATCGATGTTGTCGCCAGTGGTCGGCGGAAGGTGCACGTGCCCGTCGATCTGGGACCGGACCGCAGCGACGCACGGATGCACGCCAAGACCGTAGGATCCTACGCAGTGCCGTAGGGGACCGCACCACCACTTCCCAGCAAATTAGGGACACTGTTGCTCCTGGGGTATCGGCGAGGACCATTCGCAACCGTCTCCATGAAGCTGGGCTACGGTCCCGCACACCGTTAGGCCGTCTTCCGCTCACGCCCCAACATCGTGCAGCCCGCCTCCAGTGGTGTCGCGACAGGCGTGAATGGAGGGACGAATGGAGACGTGTCGTCTTCAGCGATGAGAGTCGCTTCTGCCTTGGTGCCAATGATGGTCGTATGCGTGTTTGGCGCCGTGCAGGTGAGCGCCACAATCAGGACTGCATACGACCGAGGCACACAGGGCCAACACCCGGCATCATGGTGTGGGGAGCGATCTCCTACACTGGCCATACATCACTGGTGATCGTCGAGGGGACACTGAATAGTGCACGGTACATCCAAACCGTCATCGAACCCATCGTTCTACCATTCCTAGACCGGCAAGGGAACTTGCTGTTCCAAGAGGACAATGCACGTCCGCATGTATCCCGTGCCACCCAACGTGCTCTAGAAGGTGTAAGTCAACTACCCTGGCCAGCAAGATCTCCGGATCTGTCCCCCATTGAGCATGTTTGGGACTGGATGAAGCGTCGTCTCACGTGGTCTGCATGTCCAGCACGAACGCTGGTCCAACTGAGGCGCCAGGTGGAAATGGCATGGCAAGCCGTTCCACAGGACTACATCCAGCATCTCTACGATCGTCTCCATGGGAGAATAGCAGCCTGCTTTGCTGCGAAAGGTGGATATACACTGTACTAGTGCCGACATTGTGCATGCTCTGTTGCCTGTGTCTATGTGCCTGTGGTTCTGTCAGTGTGATCATGTGATGTATCTGACCCCAGGAATGTGTCAATAAAGTTTCCCCTTCCTGGGACAATGAATTCACGGTGTTCTTATTTCAATTTCCAGGAGTGTATATCCTACATATGACTGATCGTAATTTGCCATGTAAAATCTTTCACCTCCTTAGGGGTATCGAAGTGCTGAGATCACAATTTACCAGGTTAAATCTATGCCTCTCTTAAGACCTAACATAGTCCCACCCCCATAATTTTCTTTGCACATGTGGGGAGGGGCAGAGATTTCCCAGAGGGGTGGTGGGGGAAGGGGACATGTGTCAGCCAAGGAAAACCCATATCATCAGGTGTAAGAAATAATCAATTCATCAATTAATTAGTTTACAGAATTAGTTTGATATCAATTTGATATAAAAAATGTGCCAGAACCCCCTTTACTCTTTCCTAGAGAGTGGAATACATCCAGCAAATAACTGAGGATGTAGGTTGCAAGTGCTACTCTGAGATGAAGAGGTTCACACAGGAAATGAATTCGTGGCAGGTCGCATTGGACCAGTCAGGAGACTGATGACTCAGAAACGTAAATAAATAAATAATATAAATGTTTGTTTGTTCAAAAGTGTCAATCTCCAAAAGTTCTTAACTGATTGCTTTGAAATTTTGACACAACATTGAATTTTAATATGAATGTGTTTTCAGATACCTAATTCCTTATTAATACATGATGTGTAATACATGCACACATAGCTCTTTCAGCTTTTTGTAAGAACATTTCCCTACTATTAAATTTATATAAATTTATGTATTGTATGTATTTAAAAAATAGATAAATAAAAACACACACACATGTACAAAATTTCAAAGTAATCACCAAAAAATTTAAGAGATTTGCTATTAGGAACATCTCCATTTTCTATGTAAGAAAAAAGTTAATGTTTGTTTCTTCAAAATCACATATCGCCAAAAGTTCTTCAGGATTGTTTTGAAATTTTACACACCATTGTATTCAAATACTCAAATGTTTTTATATACTGGTACCTACTGGAATGTCATCTGGTATATTTGTAATATACATGTAATAACAGTGGAAATGGTATAAAAATGTAAATTTTGGTTAGTCCTTAACTGGTTGCTTTGAAATTTTGATACAATGTTAAATTCCAATAGGGGCACGTTTTTAAGAACCTAATTTATTAATGCCTGTATGTTTCTACTACATACAATGCATACATAAATATGTGTAACATATAAAAGGAAAACATTGTTACCATAAATCTTGAAATGTACATTTCTGACTGACTTCAGGTTTTCATACATTACTGTAATAAACATTTACTACTGCAGAATATGAATTACATTAACAATAAACAAAGCATAAGATCAGAAAGAGAGGGGGGAAGAGGAGATGGACAGAGGGGTGGGAGCAGATGGATATAGAAGACAGGAAGGAGGAGATGGAGAGAGAAAGTGGGGAGGAAGTGATGGACTGAGAGAGGGGGAGACAGAGGGGCAGGAGGAGATGGAGAGGGTAGGGGGAGGAGAAGGTGGACAGAGAGAAGAGAAGGAGGTGACGGACAGAGAGTGGGGGAAGGAGGAAGAGGAGGAGGTGGTGGACAAAGAAAGAGGGAGGTGGAGATGGACAGAGACAGGGGAGAGAAGCAGGTTAGGCCATACATCAAATTAGCATACATATTAGAAACATGTGCTTTCTCTTTTCCATTTAACCACACTGAACCATGGCAAAGCATGGCTGGGTACAGCTAATTAATTATAAAATTTCAGTATATTTAAACAATACATAAAATTAATATATTCAAGCTAGTTATTAATACTGCCATTGTAAGTAAAAAAGGCTATGTCATCATGCTGTAGCACATTGGTTAAATTTTGCTTGACCTGCCACTGCAAATTAAATTACCGAGGCTATATCCATCTGGTGTTTCGTAAGCACAGCCCATGGCAACTTTGAACAAACTTCAAGCATAATTTCAAACTTTTTCTCGCTTGTGATTAACATAAAATGTTTTCATGCTAACTCATTTGTGAAGTTATCAGACTTTTAAAGTGGTTTTATAAATGGGAATTCTGTTCTTCAAAGAATCAGGGGTTTACTGATATGTAGCTTTGAGTGAACCATTCGCAGCTGCTAAGTCATAATTTGCAGCCAGCTGCAGTTCTCACAACAGACATCTGTGAAACACACACTCACATTGAGCTGGTATCCAGCAGAAACAGCATTCTAGTGGTCAATCTGTCACCCTTAAATGTTGCAGTAGTTTCCCAGGCTTGTGCTGCTGGTAGACCAGTGAGAGGCTGCCATTCAGTTTCATGTCCAGAAGCCCAGTGACCTGTACCTACTCAGTCAAAAACATGTTCTGGTCTGTCGAGGGTGTGTTCGCACACTGTCCCACCCACGTGATGATGTGCAGTCTCATCATTTGTATATGCTGATGACTGCAACTTGATGTGTCAGCTCGGCAAGATGTGAGGTGGTGTCCTTCAATCTGTATCTGCCAAGTATGTAGTAAACACGTGCAAAGTAGCGGCTGTGGACACCTGATCCACAATTTCTACCATCTTGCTCAGGTTTGCCTCTTGCATTACTGAGAGCAGGGTGTAAGGCATCTCCAGCAAGCTAGATATCCATGTGGATCCTAGGAGTGGGTCTGGTATGTCCGTTCCAGCCAAGTTACAGAGATGTCACGTGAATTGTGGCTGTTTCCCGTCACCAGTTTCCTCCCTGTGGAACAAGTGTCCTAAGCATTACATGTTAGAGAGGGAAAGCTACCAAATGAGCTCGCTTTTCAGTAATTTTCCCTTTACGGAGGCACATGTGTTTTTGATAAAGACGTCACTGCCAGAGCTGTACAGATATTAACTGACTTGGATAATAAAATAAGATATAACAACACAAACATATAACTCAGACAAGAAGGAGCAGATAAAAAAATGTGAGTATGTCACTAACAATCATCAGTCTCATTTCAACCATTACTCATTCCTTTACACAGTGATTTTTAAATTTTTTTTTTAAGTGGATGGAGTCATTATGTTCTGTGGTGAGAAATGAACTTACATAATTAACAGTACATCATTTATTGTTTTAATCTATAATGAGTAGCTGTTAAAATTTATGGATAACTTACATTCAACTGAAATTTTGTTTTGATTTTTCTAGGCAGCAAATTTGATGCTGTGAGGGATCTAATCATACCTGGTATTATTGTGATGACTATAGGAGCAATGGTGTATCTTGGTATCAAACTCTTCTGCAACTGGTAAGTTGTGTTATTATCAATACCATTTTGCTTTCTCCAGTTGATGTTTGTAGCTTTGTTCACTGAATGAGCTAAAGATGTGGGGCACTATATAAAATAAGGTACTAAAAATAAGGTAACCATTTTTTGCAATCATACGGTTTCCTTTTCCCATTAGTCACTACCATCATTATTTGCACCATTTATGAGTACAAAATATTTTATTTGGTCGTATTTAAATATTGTAATGCAAACAGTGAATTCTCTACAGTACGTATTTATCTTGTGAACTAGTTTTTGTCTTACAAGGCCATTATTGTACATTAATTGAGTGTTCTATAATTATTCATTCCTGAGACTGTGGTAACCAATGTCTTGTGATTGTCCTTTTCTTGTTAGTTTTCATATTCTTTGTTGATATTCATAATATCTATACATGTGACAGTCCCTAAATAGTTATGACTTTATGGGGTTTTCATAAATGTGACTTATTAACTCCTGTGTAGGTGACAAAGCTACATAGTGGTTTGAATAGGAGAATACCCAGATACATACCATTCCTGTGCTACAGGAAATACATTTAAAAAGTGTGTTCCATTCTCTACATCAGCTGGGTGAAAAAAAAGACAATTATTAAATGGTAATTATTAATTTATTACATTTCTATCCAAGTACCCAATGTAGTACCAGTGTCCAATACCAGTCACTGTTGTAGCACTGTAAACTGGTAAGGACCATTGGTAGGAGAGAGATTGAGTGTAAAATGTGACATCTGAATACTATGTACTTCATGTTGTCATTGGACTTAGTTACAATACTGGTTAGCCTGTTAGAAATGTAGAAGTTACCGCAGTCACATTAAATTACTGTTGCTGTTGCATCCAGGTGATGTAGAGTGGAACACGTTGTTTCATGTTTTCTCCCACATAGTGGAAACTGTTCAGCCCTTGATATGAGTTTCTATTCGCATATTTATCTGCCCATTACTGTCAACACATCATAGAAGTTAATAAACTCAACTCACATTTGGTAAACAGAAATTAAAGATTCACTAACTGAATTGACCATCTATGTTGCAAGTCACAGTCACAGTCAGAAATCATAAGCAAATAAAAAGGACAATTTTGTTTTCACCACATGTCAGAGATTTTAGCAGCTTTGTTAGCAGTATCATTACACTACTTGTCTTGTCTAATGAAAATCTTCATAAAACGTATTTCTATATTCTGTGTATATTTTTATTTCACCTGTTTATTTTCACTGCACTAACAAGTATGATGACAGTTTCGATATCACTGTGAGATGATTCCTCGATAAAATAATAAAATAAGTTTGTTACTGGCAGTTGATAACAGTTCTTAACTAGAGAATGTATCACAAACAAAATATTGTATAATGTATGGAAACATTCATTTCCCTCTATTGAATCCATCTACAGTTCCAAAATTAATTGCTTTGCCTGTGATTAACCTCATTTACTGTTGTTTTGGTGGTCTTCTGTCAAAGTCCAGTTTGATACAGCTCTCCATAATAGTCTATGATGCACAAGCCTCTTCATTTCTGCATAATCACTTCATTTGAATTTGCTTATTGGTCTCCCCCTACATTTTACCACTCCCCCCCCCCCCCCCAACGCACACACACACACACAAAATCTTCCATTACTAAAGCTGATAATTCTTTGATGACTTAGGATGTGTTCTACCAGCCAGTCCTCCCTATAAGTCAGGCTTTAGCATAAATGTGTTTCCTCCCCAGTTTGATTCATTGGATCCTCATTAGTTATCCAGTCTTCCAATCTAGCCTTCAGCATTTCCCTGTAGCACCACATTTCAAAAGCTTATATTTTCTTCTTGTCTGAGCTGTTTATCATACACATTTCAATTCTGTTCAAGGCTACACTTTAGACAAATACCTTCAGAAAATCTTTCTTAACACTTAAATTTGTATGCAACAATACTATGAAAAGGATAGATCACTACTCAGGTTGTAGATGAGACATTGAATCACAGGCAGGCATAATGAAAATACTGCCATTCATATGAGGTATTGGCCAAAAGACCTTCTTCCAAAGTAGAAAACTCACACACATCCATACAAGCACAACTCACACAGGTGACCATGAATAGTCCAAGTGGTTCAAAAATGGCTCTGAGCACTATGGGACTTAACATCTCAGGTCATCAGTCCCCTAGAACTTAGACCTACTTAAACCTAACTAACCTAAGGACATCACACACATCTATACCCAGGGCAGGATTCGAACCTGCGACCATAGCGGTCGCGCGGTTCCAGATTGAAGCGCCTAGAACCGCTCGGCCACCAGCAGCCGGCAGTCCAAGTGGTAATGTGTGTGTGAGTTCTACGTGTGTGGCTGTGAATGTGTTTTTTACTTTGGAAGGAGGCATTCTGGCTGAAAGCTTAAATGTATAGCAGTCTTTTCATTGTGTCTGCTTGTGATTCAGTGTCATGTCCGTAAGGTGAGTAGCGATCTATCCTTTTCATGATGTTATTTTTCCATCTGTGGTGGTGTTGTGCTTTGCAGAGTTTCACTCACCTGGTGGTGAATTTCTTCATACTCACACATGTCCTTGAAGTTACTGACCTGAAGTTCTCAGCCAGAAAAAGCTATAGAAAAAACAGCTGTACACATCATAACCTCAAAAATTATTTTATCAGAATAGTTAAATAAAAATATTTTGTGCATAATATTTCATTCTGTTATGATAAGCTTGCATACACCAGTTACTACCAAGCCTTACTCTAAGCTGTACAATGTCTGAAAAGTTCATGAGTAAGCAACATGCCTCACAGTGTTCAGATACTTTAAACATCAGCAAAAGTTCTGAATTTCACCCTGTACATTAACTCAAATTCTCTTCCACACTTTACAGCACTTCTCAAACATTTTTGGTACCAAAATATCACAATATTAACAATTTTCAATGGAGCACATATTAATAGGTTTGATCACTGTGAGATCAAAGCCCTAACTCTACTCTTCTCTCTACACAAAAGAAGCTTCTAGTTCCCTAAAAACATGTGAATATGCTAATTTCTCACTGGAAGAGAAACATCACAGACAGATGGAAAGCAGCATCAAGCCTGCTCAATCCCATACATATATACAGAACCAATCAAAATTTGTCACTGCATCAGAACAGTAAATTAACATAAATAAATTTTGAAAATCCACAGATATAAATTTAACTCCCTCTTAACAAAAGTACTTTACAGAAATTATAATCTGCTTTCCCCAGTACCATAAAGTGATGAAATAGTTTATAATAAATTCCCCAGTACAAATGACTAACACACATGTCATTCTTGAATATTCCTCACATGACCAGTTACTTCACTGTGTAGAATAAAAGCTTTACATAAAACAGTGTTTCACATTCACACCTTCTTTCACTCTCATAATCAAACACAATAATAGTAGTAGTAAATAAATAATTAGAAAATCAAACAAATAAAACTGGAAATAAAATTGACAGTATTTTGACAGCAGTTCAAACAATGTCTGTCAGCTAGTGAGCTCTACCATATCATATAGATACTACATACACCTGAGCCATCTGATACCACCTGTCTTGCATGTGACTCATACTGCATGTCTAATCACTGCTGTAATATCCCATCTGAATAGGCATGATGCAAGGTGCTGTGCCTCACAGCGTGGAATTTCCGTTGTTCAAATTTATATTTAATATTAATAAATCTCTCTCTTTCCACTGATTCCAACAGTGACCCATTAATCTGTGAGGACAAGATTAGATTAATTACAAATCACACAGTGGAATTTGAACAGTCATTCTTCCCACACTCCATACTTGAATGGAACAGGAAGAATCCTTAATACATGGCATAATGGGAAGTATCCCCTGTGATACGCTTCATAGTTGTTTGCAAAGTCGGGGTGTAGTTCAGATGCCTGACATGACTGAGTGATTAATATATCTGAGTCAAAAGCAAACAATGAAGTCTTTGAACTGTCCTAAGTTATGGGAAGTTCATTTACACAATTTAGATACTAAAATGGATGTAACACCAAGTCTTCTGGGACTCCATATTTTATGTTCCTAGATACTGAATTTAGTTTCACTCTTGGGATGCAGTTTGGGAAAGGTGGTCCTCTAGTTTGTGTTATGATAGTAAGACCTCAGCCATGAAAGAGTCATGGCAATTAAGTCCATGACATTTTAGTTTCCTTAAATTAAATTCTATGATCTGAACAATCAAAGACTTCAGAAAGTTCAGATAATAGACAGGTTGGCCTTTGTTGTCTAAATCTGTCAGGATTTCATTTCTGAAATCAAATATAGCTTTTGCTGCAGAAAAATGAAAATCTGTATGAGGAAGATATAATGTTAAAGGAGACACAATGGCTCAGCAATACCTCACTTCAAAATTCTAAGTGCCGCTGATACACATAGACAAGTACAAAAAGCTGTCCTAGCTTTCAGAAATGCTAGTTCCTTCCTCACAATTGGTAGAGGCGTAAGCTGGGGAAGCCCAGAAAAAGAGGGACATGTCACTTAGACCCAGGGTGAGAGTCATCCTTTAGTTGGATGGGTAAAAGATTGCGAAGATGAAGGGAAAAGTGCCACAGAGAGGGAGCAGTGGGCCAGCTTGGGTCCAGACAATTATTTAATAGAAATAATTTTATTCTAATTATTATCTAACTGTATAGTGCAGAACTGATTTATTCCATTATAGTTTACTTGTAACGTAAGTGGATTATGAAAGGACAGAGGCAGAAGTAAAAATGGATTAAGAGGAAAAGGAATGAATAGTGAAATTAAGAACTAGCAATAAAGTGAAATAGGAGATGCGGGAAAATCCAAAAAGAGGGAGCAAGAGAAACAAGGTTAAAAAAAGAAAGGGGGAAGGTTGAGTGTTAGTGTGGTTAATGTGGGATGAATCCAGGATGTGGCAGGATGTGAGGATAAACCAGTGGGCTGAATTTTTTAATACTGTTTCCACATTAGCCATGTTGTTGTTGCATCTGCATCTATACTCCAAAAGAGACCTTGCAGTGCGTGGCAGAGGGTACTTTGTTTACCAGTGTCACTTCCCCCCTTTCCTGTTCCAGTCACGAATAGTTCACAGGAAGAATGAATGCCGGTAAGCCTCCATGTGGGCTTGAATCTCTAATTTTATCCTCATGGTCTCTCTTTATTATACATTTTATTTATTTATTTAATTCTTGTTCCAATGATCCATGTTGTGACAATATCACAGGACATGGAACGTGTCAGAAATCTATAGTAGCACATAAAAACAAAACAAACTGATTTCATATTACAGTAAGCAGTATCTTAGGTTCTACTACAGAAATTCAACTTTGAGACATAAATAAATATTAAATAATAATATGTGTTACAGAAATTAAATATTGCAAATTATGTGTTTACAATAAATAATAGTCAGGATTACAAATGTAGATTTGAGCATATATTTGCAGTTAACAATACAAGAAACTCTAAACACTGTAGTTCAGGAACTCTTCTATCGTATGAAATGATCCTTGTAATAGGAACTGCCTTAGAGTTTTTTTAAACAAGAGTTCATCTTCTACCAAACACTTAATTTTTTAAGGGAGGGCATTAAAAATCTTACAGCCAGTGAAATGGACTCCTTTCTGTACCATACTTAGATTTGCCTGTTCATAGCAGATATCATGTTTTCTTTTTGTCTCACTGACTATGATGCTCACTACTCAGTTTAAAAATGGATTTCTTTCTTTATGAAGCACATCAAAGAGGATATATATTGCACAGTGGATGTAAGGATTCCAAGTGTCTTACAAAGATTCCTGCATGTGGCTCTAGGACAAACTTCACACATGATCTTTAAGGCTCTTTTTTGTGCACACAGTACTTTTTTAGCCAGTGACTGATTTCCCCAAAATACACACATCAAAAAAAGTTTTTCTTCACCCAAGTTCCCAAAAATCCTGAAGACTGACGTTGAGTGTGGATATTGTATCGCAGACACAGTCCCTTTGACTGTTCAGAGATGTCACTAAAACAGCCCAAAGATGTAAACAACCATGCATAAGCAATGCATATTAGACACAGGGGGTCAAACAGCCGATCAGTTCCAGTCATTCCACCAGGAAGGAGGTACACAGCTCATGTTGTCTGTAGTTCAACCATCCCTAGACGGTCAATACTGTGGTTCAATCATGTCCGCATTATTACTTTGTGCCAGGAAGGGCTCTCAACAAGGGAAGTGTCCAGGCATCTCGGAGTGAATCAAAGCGATGTTGTTTGGACATGGAGGACTTACAGAGAAACAGGAACTGTAAATGACATCCCTCACTCAGGCTACCCAAGGGCTACTACTGCAGTGGATGACTGCTACCTACGGATTATAGCTTGGAGGAACCCTGACACCAGCGCCACCATGTTGAATAATGCTTTATATGCAGCCACAGGACGTCGTGTTACAACTCAAACAGTGCGTAATAGGCTGCATGAAGCGCAACTTCACTCCCGACGTCCGTGACGAGGTCCATCTTTGCAGCCATGACACCTTGCAGCACAGTACAGATGGGTCCAACAACATGCCGAATGGACCGCTCAGGATTGGCATCATGTTCTCTTCAGCGATGAGTGTCGCATATGACTTCAACCAGACAATCATCAGAGACATGTTTGGAGGCAACCTGGTCAGACTGAATGCCTTAGACACACTGTCCAGCGAGTGCAGCAAGGTGGAGGTTCCCTGCTGTTTTGGGGTGGCATTATGTGGGGCCGACAAATGCCACTGGTGGTCACGGAAGGCGCTGTAATGGCTGTATGATACGTGATCGCCATCCTCCAACCAATAGTGCAACCATATCGGCAGCATATTGGGGAGGCATTTGTCTTCATGGACGTGCTCGACTAGAGTGGCCAGCATGCTCTCCAGACATTAACCCCTATCAAACATGCCTGAGATAGATTGAAAAGAACTCTTTTTTGATGACATGACCCACCAACCACTCTGAGGGATCTACACCGAATTGCTGTTGAGGAGTGGGACAGTCTGTAACAACAGTGCCTTGATGAACTTGTGGATAGTATGCCTCAAAGAATACAGGCATGCATCAGTGCAAGAGGACGTGTTACTGGGTATTAGAGGTAGTACTGTGTACGGCAATCTAGACCACCACCTCTGAAGGTCTCACTGTATGGTGGTACACCAGTAACAGTACAGAATAGGAACAGACAGTGTTGTTCATGAGCCAAATGATGACAAGCAAGCAGAGACGCACATATGGCCATCCACTGTTTTTGTGATTTTGACTTAGAGAATGTAGTACCCATACACCCGATTTTTTAGCCTTAGCCATTGCATGCAAATGTTACACAATGGTGGAACGATCACAGTTCATCACATTTGCCAATTCTCAAGTACACTGGTGTGGATAATTGTGGATTAATGCGTTAAAATGATCTTCATCAAACCAGAAAGGTATTCCTGAATGTGGAGAATCACTAATGTCAAAACAATACTCCTTAAAATGAGAAAACAATTTTTTTGCCATGCTCTGTCAAAAGGCTTTATCTCCATAGGCAGAAATATTTCTGGCTGCCTTTACTGTTGTTATCCCTCTGTTGAAATCAAATAGAAGAATACGTTAGAAACATTCAGATTTCTCCACTTGACAGTCTATCATCTAGCGTCCACAATTCCACTCCCTATGTGAACTCAAATAGCAAAAGTGAACTGCAAATAGAAAATAAAACTTGATAAATAAATCCATAGGAATTGGAATACCAACATGCAAAACAAAATGCAACAAATTTATGCACCAATCTAACAGTAAAGAATTGATGTTCCTTTTAATAGGTGTAATGCTAATAATTCTTCAATTCTTCTGTTGTGTTGAACTCAATATCTACACCATGAACAAAAATTACTAACTGAGCGGGGTCTAACAAACCAGTGCTCTTGTCCTAAACAATGGCAAATGCTTCAAATGTAACAGCATGAGCACACAAACTATTGTTAATGTCATCAGCCATCATACCAATTCGTCAAACAATTGTTATTTCCATAAAATTATTTCTTTGAACTTCTTTTTTATCAAGACGTAGTACATCTGGAATGTCCAAGAGGCATGTGTATATGAATTCGCCTTCAGCAAAAGGCTGTAATGCTCTGGGAATTAATCTACTCACTATAAAACTAGCTTCAATGAAAATGTCGCATGAGTCCGTGGCTGGACAAACATATGCCGCTGCTTATCCAAATTGGAAACTAATATTTTAATTTCTTTCCACAACCACCCTGTAAGCTGTTGCTGAGTAATCTGTTTTGTAAAAAAGTGTCTTTTCATATTAAATATAGTTCTTCACAACAAATAGTGATTCACTACCCAACAAGCAACCATATTTATCTTTGTACATCATAATTAAATAATCATCTGTCCATTTCTCCTGGAATTGGCAACACTCTGCATCAAATTTTCTTTTCTTAATGCCAGATTTGTTTGTGAATCAAGTCAATAAAGATGAAATTAACAATCAACTAGTACAGTACATTAAATGTGAACCAACAACAGATAAATAGTTTATCCACCAAGTTTTTGCCCATGCTGCTCCCCTTCAAATCGGCAAATTTTGCAACTATTCAATAATTTTTGTGTTGCTGTAGCCTACTATTAAAATTTGTGATCTATCAATGTGTGGCACAGGCAAAGGCAGTAAGCAGTAAATAATATATGTGTGCTGTTGGCACTGATCCAGAGGCAAGAATACTTCTCCCCACATCCCTTCAAGGTAGTGAGCTGTTTCCCTTCCTCTCCACATGCACATAACCAAATATGCTACACCGTAAATTTGTGCACTGACTGGAAATGTATTTCTCTTTGTTGTACAAATCCAAAGAGAGCAAAATGGTTTGTGCACTTGTGAAATGGCATGTGCAGATTAAGCAAATCTTTCAGCAGTCTGCCTCATGAGCTTCAAACCCAAGGCAAAGTGAGTGTTGATGGAAATACTGAAAAATGTGCCTTGGATGGAATACAATGTGAGCACCTTGCTCTCTCTCTCTCTCTCTCTCTCTCTCTGATTTCTTTCTTTCACAGGCTGGATTGAAACCAATCGCGGACCTGATCCGGCCCACAGGCAGCCAGTTGCCCACACACAATAGACACAATGAACACAAAAGGCCCAAGCACTAAGCCTTGTGGGAATTGTTGATCCACTTCAAATACACATGCAATTTATAAGCAATTAACATTTTATTTTGCATTAATTACACTTTGCACAACTAAAACACAGTCCATCACACACAAATGCCAAAAAAGCTTATTAGCAAAGACAAAAACCAGTTTCATAGTAGTGATGAACACTAATCAGCTTATTGATACCACCACATCAGCCCCCCCCCCCCCCTTTTCAAAGAGCTGTGGCTCAGAAGGTCTTGCAATGTAACAATAATTTTTCATGCAGTTCACTCCTTACTTGACACCCCGGGAGCTCTTCTGACTAGTAAGTACTTAAAAGTTACCTGACTGACAGACCACATTTACACTAACTGGTTTTTATAAGGAATTGGAATAGGCACTGTGTCTCATGCACTGTGCACTACATTTTGTGACTGAGATATAGGTTGAATTGGATTGTTCAATGCTGTAGACAGTGTTTTCTGTGTAAGCAGGCTTGGGACACTCAACCAATACAGTATCTCATTTCCCATTTCTCTAAATTATGAATGTTCTCTCCCTGCTGTCTATAACCTTAAAAGAGCCCATAAATTGTGAAGATAGAGGTGTTTTAATTGTGACATCTTAGCCACATAAAATTGCATCTGAATAAATCTTTGTAAAAGAAAATAGGTCTGCACCATGTTGAACTGGATTCTTTGGCAGGAGGTGATGAACATGTGCATGCAGTCTGTGCAAGAACGCATCTGACTCCCCAACTGGTGAGACGTTAGCTCGTGGTTCAAATATGTTTGCAACTGCACATTCTCAAAAGCTGTTTGAATAATTGCCACTTGATTTGCCTACACCTGTCCAGTGTAGTAATTTGTGGAATGCAAAATTTTGAGAACCAACAATTTAGGAGTGCCTTGGCAATCAAAACTGCAGAAATATCTGATACCACCATGGCTTCAGGCTACCTTGCCAATCTGTCTAGTACAGTCACCAAACAGCGAAACCCATCGTAGGAGGGGGAGAAGATCCATAAATTAACATGTAATTGCAAGAGTCCTCCCAAAGGTGAGTGAAAGAAGTCTATGGGGACAAAAACACATCTAAAAGTCTTGCAGTTTTGACACTTCCCACAACACTGTGTCCAGTACTGACTATCTTTTTGCATTGCTGGCCAAACCACTTTGTCTGCCACCAGTTCAGCAGAAGTTTTGATACCAGGGTGTGGTAAGTTATGAAATGCATTCAAAATGGTGCATTGCCACCTCGCAAAACTGAAGGGATGAATATTGTTATTTCTAGTGTCAATGCCGTGCATTGTCATAAGCTTGTCAATCCACAATTCTTAGGACACAGCAGCAGGAATGTATTCATCTCTTGCTCTGCTTCCACTGCCACCCAGTCAATAGCAGTGACAGCTGTCCAGTTTTGAGACAGTCAGCCACAATATTATCTTACATTAACGTTAGCTAACTTATGCACCATTTGGCTCATAGATGGCTCTGTCTGCAGTAGTTGCATTTGTGGCAAAGCAATGTGCAGGTCCAGGCTCCCTGCCACTACAAATGGCTGACTGCACAGTTGTGAACTGAGCAATAAGCTCAGTGCATCTACACTGTTGTGGTGAATTAAGTTCATCACATGTTGAAATATAGACATTAAAGGCTTGTGATCAGTAAAAATTGCAGAAATTTGTCCCTCTACCCAAGGCTGGAAATGCTTTACAGTTAAGTACATAGCAAGGAGCTCCCTTCAGATGTGCTCTATTGTTGCTGTTGAATAGAGAGGTTTTTGAAAAGAATTCCAGAGGCTACCACATTATGGAGATGTACTCTGCTCCAGTACAGTACTCACAGCTCTTGATTAACCATGACACCATAACTCTTCAGCTGCTTGAAAAGTGGACATAAATGCTTGAAGTGTTCATCTTTGGTTTTAGAATATACCAAGATGTCGTCCATGTGACAAAACACAAACAAAAGCCCATCATACATGTTGCCAAGTTTGGTCAGTATTTCGTAGCACAAAGGGCTTTGTATTATGTTTGAAGAGTCCAAAGGTTGTAGTAACTGCAGTTTTATGCTTATCATTTCTTCTTTTGCACAATCAGATACAAGCGTCTGCCACACTGTTGTTAAAGTCAGCAATGTTGGAAACTGATCATCAGCTATCCTTCTTCTTTACTACCTGCAAAGGTGATGCCCAAGCACTGTGAGATCTTGCCGTGGATCTGACAGAAATCTTCTTCTTGAACTCAGATCGTACAGCATGTAACTTGCCAGGACTGCTAGGGCTTGGTGGTCACTGGTTGCCTTGGTGTTGATTGAATATG
The DNA here is from genome assembly GCF_021461395.2 of Schistocerca americana. Lineage (NCBI taxonomy): Eukaryota > Metazoa > Arthropoda > Insecta > Orthoptera > Acrididae > Schistocerca > Schistocerca americana. The sequence goes on along the minus strand of NC_060122.1, from coordinate 785,744,281 downwards.
GTGTTGAGTCAAATGGCTTCTTTTCCTCTTCATCAGGACTGGGTCCATTAGCACTGGGAATCATTGCAACAGCTGTTGGGACAGGCCATCACCCATCCTTGCTGTGACCTTGATGGCAGGAGAGGGATAGCTGCCTGGTGCAAATCCTATGAAGCAGCAGTGTAGTATAAGGGACACAACAGTTCGAGTGTTTTGCTTAACTTGCGTTGTGTAGCCAGCCAATACTTTTCTCTTCAGCCCAGCATTGTCATCTTGTAACACTGAAAGGGCAAATTGCTCCTTGTTACACAATACATTGCCTTCACAGATCTTTGCTTTAAGTGCCTTGCACACCTCTCTTGACTCCTAAACTTCAGTTAATACTGGAAATGTGGAATGCAAGGTCTTCTCATGAACGCACATGTGTGCTCTTGGCATTTAGGTGGTTGCGGCATTGAGTGCTTTACAAACAGTGCAGAAGATGCAGATGTCCCAGGAACCTCCAAACAGTGTATGTCTAAATTGCCAAATTGTTAGCAGCCTTGAGAAGTGGAAATGTTGTAAATGAGCGATGTTCATTCAGCCTATCTGGATATGTGCTAATCTTGGAGCTTGTGTCAATCAAGTATAGGTCACCAGATTTTCTGTCCTTTGCAAATAGTTTAGTTGAGCCTGCAACTGCAGATGCCATTGCATTTCTGTTGCACTTGAGTGTTCTGGATGAGTGTATGCACCTCACCCACCGACACTCATTGTTTACATTTGTGTAGAGGCACAGCGTTGTGCACTGTCTTGCTCCCTCACCATAAAATTTTTGGTACCAACACCATTTTAAATTTTTGTTTAGCATGACAGCCTTGAAAACTGCTGTTGCCTTCCTATCTCTGAAGCCTTACGTTAATCTTAGCTAACTCATGCACCATTTGGCTCATAGATGGCTCTGATTGTGGTGGTTGCATTTGTGGCAAAGCAATATGCAGGTCCAAGCTCCATGCCACTGCAAATAGCTGACTGCGCAGTTTGGGGCCTCCTGCCATAACTGTTTACCTGCAGCACGTGAACTATTGTCCACATATGCAATGGCTATAGCATCTGCCCTGCATGCCAAATCATCAATAGGAAACTCTGTGAAGGTGGATAAAATAGCCCTAACGTTCTGTGGCAGTCTGTGTAGCCAAAAAATGTTCAGAGATTGCTCAGACAGCAGTTCAGTTCCTGCCAGTGCGTGTAGGAAGCTAAGTACTTGTTAAGGGGCAACCACTTTCAATAATTCTGTGAAGCTGTGACTCAGCTGGTAACATAGAATGTTGGAGCTCTTACTTCCTTACTTCTTAAGAACTGTATATGACTGCTGGTGAAAAACATCATCCAGTTGTTCTACAACATCAGATCCAGTTGTGCTATAACCACTGTAAATTGTTCTGAGTCCAACACCAGTCGACGTAAATGAAAGATGGCTTCCAACTGGGTTAGCCATAGCTGAGCCTTTGTGGGCCAAAAAGATGGAAGTAATGATGATATTGTACCTGTTGCCATTGCCTGTGTCATTGTTGTTGCTTGATGTAGCTGGTGAAGGTACGATGTTGTTAGCTACAAGCAAGCTCTGGGGCTCCTCTTTCACTGCTGTATTGTTGATAGGATTCACTGTTCCATGTGCAAGCACAGAATATCAGTTTTAACAGTTCAGTGCAGGGTCATCACTGTGAGCATTGTTGATCCACTTTATTTAGCACAATAAAAAAGGTGAACCATCACAAATATGTACTAAAGAACCAAGTACTAGAAAAGACAAAAACAATTTTCATATCACTACTACACTGGTGTCCAAAATTAAAGCAACAAATGGAAATTTTGCAAATTCTGACATCTGGTTAATGTGCTCAGTATGGGATATGACCACCTCTGGCAGCAATAGAGGTCTGACAATGATGGGGCATGCTGTGAATAATATCTTCAATCTTACGTTGAGGCAATAATGCCCATTCTTCCTGGAGAGCTGCTCGCAAGCCTTGGAGAGTGATTGGTGGATGCTGACATGATGCAACATGTCTCCCTAGTACATCCCAGACATGCTCTATGGGATTCAAATCAGGAGAGCGAACAGGCCATTCATCAATATGAGGTCTGTGCCCACACCACCTTCCAATAACAACACATGAGGTCCCAAGATACCTGACAGCAGTTAAACCTTGCCAGTTCACCCATACAATTTAATGAAGAGGTGTTCATATGATCAACATAATCCTCACCCACAACATTGCAGATCCTCCTTGATGTTGGTCTTTTTTCACATTGTTTGGGTCATAAAATTGTGCTCCACATTCCCTCCAGATGCAAATGCATTGAGGATCACTCTTCAGATCAAATCAGGACTCATCTGTGAAAGGAATACTGGCCCACTGTTCAACTGCCCAGGTGGCATGTTGACGACTCAACTCTAGATGTTCTCTTTTGTGAAGATGCATCAGAGGTACGATGCAGCAGGTCTCCAACAATAAATGCTACTCTGCTGAGGCCTTCTGTACACTGTTTGTCTTGATACAACACTTCCAGTGGATGCTGCGAGATCAGATACCAGTTGCTGTGCAGTACTAAGGCGGTATTGTCGTGCCTTTACATCCAAATAACGGTCCTCTTTCTGATATCACATGTGGTTGGCCCTGGCCTGGTCTTCGGGGTACTGTTTTGATCTCTATATTTCACATTAAGCCATTGGGCCTCATCAGTTTGCGACTGTCCTGCTTCCATTCTTCTTATGGCCCTTCACCGCAGATAGTCTGTTGCGTCTTCTTTACACCCTCAGTGACTGTATACACAGCAATTGTGGAAGTGGGACTAACCAGCGAACACCACCCCATTTGATAGGTGCCCTTGCTTCATCATTGACATGGTTGTCCATTGACTGGTATGCGATTTTCTGTACCGAACACAACTGTACGGACATCTGTTTGCTGTTTGTGTGAGTATACAGTGAATCACACACAAGGCAGGGAAATAGCAGTTTGTTGCTTTGATTTTGGACACCAGTTTATTACTGTATTAATGTCTGCATTTGACATCTGTCAATTCTGCTTGTTTATGGTGCCAAACTCTCTTTATTTTCATGGGTGTTCACTCTCAGTTCTTTGCGTTTATCAACTGTACCCTGTTGCTTAAGTATGACTGAAACAGTTGTAATAGTGTATCTACACCACCATAACGCTCTAGCTTTTTTATCATTATATCATGTGTGATAGTCAAATGTTTTGCTTAAATCTAACAGTGTTGCACAAGTGAGTGCTTTGTTCTCATATTCTTCATACATGTTATTGAGGAGACATTCTGCTGCTTTTGTTGTTGATAGCTGAGATCAACAATTGTAAATCTGCATATGTATACTGTTTTCTATGTCTTTTGATGCAATGGGAACTTTTGATGTTAGTCTGTAATTATTTGGCATTTTTCTGTCACCTTCCTTATAGACTGGGAGTGTAACATGATGGAACATCATTTTCAGACATTCAGGAAAGACAATTACGAGTGCAAATGTCTTTTATACCATTATAAGGTACTTTCAGTATGAAATAAATAGGTAATTATTTGCACATGTGTAATTTGTTCAGACTGGAGCATGTGTGTCATAGTGCATTGCTTTCCTGGTTTTGTGGGAATTGGTGTTCTGCAGCAGGAATCTTCAGTTTCCAAGAAAACATCAACCACTCTTTCTCTATGAGGTCAATCATTGTCATTCATCAATATGAGGTCTGTGCCCACACCACCTTCCAATAACAACACATGAGGTCCCAAGATACCTGACAGCAGTTAAACCTTGCCAGTTCACCCATACAATTTAATGAAGAGGTGTTCATATGATCAACATAATCCTCACCCACAACATTGCAGATCCTCCTTGATGTTGGTCTTTTTTCACATTTGTTCAGACTGGAGCATGTGTGTCATAGTGCATTGCTTTCCTGGTTTTGTGGGAATTGGTGTTCTGTAGCAGGAATCTCTAGCACTATTTGGCAAACAACAGGCAGCTGGTACCCATATATATTTTGCTGCTACGGCTTGTGGTTATGCATTAAGGTGCCTTATGTGCAATGTTTGCTGACTCCAAAGGAAGCACACTGAAATTTATAGATGATTGTAGGCAAAGAGAATTCATTTGGAAATCCATTTTTAAAGATTATTTGAACAAAAATGCGATGCCCAGATTGCTAGTATGGGCAAGGCTGGGCAGTAACAACAAGTAGATGTAAGTCTTGAAGAAGAAAAACAGAGAATTGACAGTCTAGAAATTTATGAAAAGTGCATGCGAAAATTGTGAACGAACATTCACGCCATGGTGACATAATAATGCAACAATTGAGGACCTTGACAATCTGAAAAGTGAAAAAAATGACACCATTAGAGCTATTCAACAAAGAAATAGAAAATCTGATGATAGCCTAAGAAGCTGAAAGCCGGTTCATAAAGGATGCCCTTGGCCACCTTCTGTGATGACCATTCCATCCCCATCTGTCTACTGGGCTGGTCCCGGCCTCTTCTTCTGACTTGTCCAGGTGCCTTCTGTTCCTTAGTGCTGGATAAGGACCGTCTTTTTTCCCTTCTCAGGGCTTCTTCTATTCTCCTGGTTTCTGATTCTGCTGCTGGCCTGTGTACAGGTTATTCAAGTAATGCAAAAGTGGTTCTCAAAGCCGTGCAGTCCTTTTACGTAATGTCGAGCTGGGCATGTTTGATATTCCAAAGAGAGGCGACCTATTGCTTATAACTGCACACTAATTTCACAACCACCACCGCATACCTGGCACCAGAAAAATGGTCCCATGTCACTTCCAGTGAGTGATCTAGATGTTCAGTGACATTTGAGACTGGAGAAGGTCCACACAGTCAGCTAACATGGAGATAGCTGACTGGAGGTTTCAATGAGTTGTGGAACTCCCTCAGGAAATAATCAAACAAATACAAGACTCGAATAACTACAATCTTTAATTGCTCATCCGAGCAATAATTGGATAATGACTTGAACGAAAATACACTGCTTCTGATTGCAAAACCCCTTGGAGGTAGGTACGCTGCTAAGTATGAGTGCGAGCAGATCCAAAGTGAATACTACAAGTCCAAGCCCCGTGCCTGACCTATACAGACATTCCTTCTGGAATACTGTCTGTACTGAACTCTCCCATGGGCTACATCACCCTGCCCTTTATCCGTGCGCAGGCTGCACTGCCCCTTCCACATTTGCACTTCCAGTCAGCATCGTGTGGGGCCTCATGTGACCATACATGGTCACCGCCAATGAACCGCCATGCCTCCTGGCTCTCCAATGAGCTCATCTGATACCTCATCAGTCTACATAGCATTTTCAGCCAATGCCCAAACCAACACCCTTCCTGTGGCATCTCCTTTGTACTTTTACTACTTTCTAGAAAACTTGTTCAGTCTGGCTGCTGTTCTATTGCCTTCTAGGCATTGCATTTTCTAAATATGCAACACCTCCACCCCTTAGGGAATAATTGGTAGATGCTGTTGTCAGTGGTTACAAATTTTTGCTACAAGGTTTTTCATACATTTTATTCCATTAATGGGGAAACATAAACATTTGCTTTATAATAATGTTCAAAAGACACACAAAATTGCTTTGCAACTGTCTACAACAGAAATACATACAAATAAATATTTCCCTGTAAGAGAAAAATTTACGTTTCTACATTTTACACTTAATATAATTGCTACATCTTCTAATACCTAGAATAAAAATAATTTTATTTTACAATATGAGACATTTCGTATTATCCTACCAATTCTCTCTTCTGGTAGTATGGGTATAGATACCAATTTACAATCAACTTTACAATGAATTACACTTGATACATTGATGCACACTTCATAATATAATTACAATTTACTTGAAAGTAGTTTTTCAAGCTTTCTACCAGTGTCATCATTCTTCAGTGTTTGTCTGTTTTTGTCTTAACAGTCTAATAAACACCTCTTCTAACTTCACTTCTAACGTGTCTAGCAGGCACTAGACATCTGTCAAAAATTGTCTCTTCATTGTCTTTAGATGTGCTTCTTGAAGGATGACTACATACCCCTCTGGTCACTGATTTATGATGGTGTTTTTAACATATATTTTTCTGCAACAATTGTAACCCATTGTTTTGCACACAGATTTAAAACAGTCTTGGCAACATTACAATATCTGTGTAGACAACAGAATATTACTATACCAGAGCCCATGAAACTCCAGAAAGAGAAATGACTTAATGAGAAGTTGCTGAAGGCATCTCTCTCCAGGTATTCAGTCTCACTTTGTAGCTCATCCAACTTACATCCCACAGCTGTTAGGTCAACTGACTGCTTAACTGCAAGTTGTATTGGCAGTTCCAGCTTAAGTTCACTTATATGCTTCCTCTCACTACTGGAGGCATTTGTTCATATTATATGTTCACACTGTATTATACCCATGACCTTTACTTAAAAATTTTATTTTCCTTGTGCCTCGGAGCATGATATCTGTGGGACTTCCATCGTGCCAGGTGACTGTAATGCCGTGATTTACAGGGCAACAAACAGCCATTCATTATTACTTAATGATGTCCACAGACTTTCGTTAAATACTAGTAGCTTCTGCATGCAATCCTTCAGAGTTTCTCGCACTGGTTTTAGCATCTTAGCCTCACACTTCTCATGATCATACATGAACGAAAGTACAAAAGTGCACTTGCATATTCTGGGGCTCTGATCTACTGTCTTACACTGTACTTACCCATTGCTTAACTACGCATGCTGTCATTTTGCGTCATCAATTAGCAACAGCTCTTCCTCAGGTCAATATACATAAATAAATGTCTTATTCTGTCCACTTCTGATGGGAATGGTAGTGTTTTGTAGAGGTTATCCATATCATTCTCTATTAGGAGGACAATTAACACATACATGAAGATGTTTCCATCAATGAAAACATCCAGATCAATGATTCTGATTCTGAGCATTGACAAGTGTTGATATTAACATATTGTCTTCCTGTTCTGTGTCATTGAAAATGCCCGTCAGTTGTATCAGCTGTTTGTTAATGGTGATCAGAATTATGGCTCTCTGTAACCTTTTGAAAGTACTGTTCGGAAATGCTACTATGTTCATTTTGTTATACGGGATTCGTGCCATGTCAATTACCCAATAAGACGCAGTGTCTTTTCTATTTTTCCTATGTGCCATTTTAATGCAAGTTCCACTTTTTTGCACTCGTATTCAATAATGCCAACCTGTATTTACAATCTCTGATTGCTTACCTAGTAGGAACCTCAGTATGCTCAAATTTATCGCTGAGTTCCATTAAATTAAAATAACTTACAATTTTCCACATTACACAGTAAATTTTCACTCAACCCACATTGTCATAATACAGTCCAGGTGACAACATGAACTTCATTAATTGTGTGCACGTTTCTTGTCTGGTATGCTCAACCCCCAATGAGCAGTAGGATAACCCTGAGAAACAGTATGATGCTGACATCTGGAATTAGAAAGATTCTTTCGGTATGTTTGCATGTACTGTGAGATATTTATTTCTTTTCAGACAGATTACAACATTAGGCTCCTTTGTTCATACCACCATGTACAGACCTTCCCATTGTGTATCCAACTTATGTGATCTGCCTTGTCCTACATTCTCATCAAACAACAGAACCTTATCACCACAATGGAATTCCTTTGGATTCTGGGTCTTATAATATTCATTTTTTTGTATCTTACACTGTGTATTCTGTATCCTTGCACATCAGTGCATTTCTTGCATGTGCTCCTTTAGCTCTACCACATTATCATCAAAATTATACTTCACTCCAGCCAGATCTTTCTGCACTATCCCTGCATTGTTACCTGTTCTTCTAAAGAAGGATTCATGTGGCGTATAACCTGGCGCACTATATGATGTTGTATTATACACAAAAACTGCAAATGCAACCCAACTGTCCCAATTTGACTGTGTTCTATTTACATAGCATCGGAATGTAGCCATTAATGTACTTCCCATGTTACTTAGCAATACAGATGGTATTACATACCTCAGTGTAATGTTCTCAACTAGCAACCTCGCTACTGTGTTGACATCTTACCTCTCAGTGAGAGGTAAACTTTGACAGCACATCATACCACGTCAATGTCACATCTTTCAAAAATGTGCTCAGGCATTTTCATTATCTCTAGAGGCATCATTACGTGCTTCCTGGTGGGCTTATTCTTTTAACAACTTTCTCATTTCTGGATATATTCTTTCATGTCTTTCTTCATATTACTCCATTCTTGGTACTTCTTTTTTCACTCGTAGGTTCTTCCTGTGCTTTGGTGTCCTCCAGTGGGAGAATCATGGAAATATTTTAATGCTGTGGCTTTTCTTCCATCTTTTCCGACCCAACTGTCTCTTGTTCTTGGCTATACTTTTCTATATCCTTGATGCAATTTTTGCATTCCTGAATAAAATCTTTTACCGTTCTCAGATCAGCTGTTTTGTGTCCTGCCTCCTTGTCTGCCGCTTCTTTCAGCTGCTCATGTGCACCAACAGCCCCATTGTTGTTGCCTGCCAGTGAGTCCCTGACCCATGCAAAGGCTTCAGTTTCTGCTATGTCTTGCTTGACCTAGGCTATTGCATCAGCCACCCTGACCTTCCTCACTCATGAGAGTGTGTTGGTGACTTGAATTCATTTGCCACTCCCGTACAGCATCTGATAGTCATATTCCTCCAGCTTTAACCTAAATTTCATCAACCTGGAAGAGGGATCTGATATACTACCTACCTATGTTTGGGGTTGATGGTCAGTACATATCAGGAACTTTCTTGCAAATACATACAGTCTAAAATATTTCACTGCCCAAAAAAAGGGCCAACATCTCCCTCTCAATCATACTGTACCCTCTTTCTGCCTTGTCCTACGAATTCAAAGTGTATGCAACACGTATATCACTTCCAATTTTTTCCTGACTTAGAACTACTTCATTACTAGACTGAATAGTGTCTATGGGAATTATAAAGTCCCTTACAAAGTCTGGGTGCTCTAGTATAGGTGGACTGATCAGCTTCTCTTTCGAATGCTGAAAAGCGTTTTCTTACTCAAGACGTAAGGCATATTTTTCTTTAACAATTCATGCAATGGCTTAATGATTTTGCTGAAGTTGCTTATAAAATACCAGTAGTATCCCACAACCCCTAAATAAACTTTTAATTGCTGCATTGTTTTGGGCTATGGATACTTCTTTATTACCTTGACCTTCTGTGGATCTGGCCTCATGTTCAGGGATGGCAACATATGACCCAAATAGTACTCTTCCTTTTGCAAAAACTTGCTCTTGTCCACTTGTAGCTTTAAATTTCAGAGTCTAAGCTTCTTAAAAAGCTCCATCAGCTGCACATTGTGTTCCTCTATGGATGCCCATAAGGCTTACTGAATGCTGTCTTTTCTCTATACTGTTTGCCTAATAAGACTTGATAATAGCCCTTTGCTAAGTTGAAGGTTGAGAAGTACTTTGCCTTTCCTAGACCATCAAGAATTCCACCTATTATTGGCAATGAATACACTGAATTTAGGGCGATCTCATTAAGTTGCTCACAGTCAATGACTAGTTGCCACTTTTGCTCTCCAATGGCATGCGTATTTTTTGGAATTAAAATCAAGCGAAAATTCCTTTACTTGATACTATAACATAAGCTTCTCAAATTTTTTCAATTTCCTGTTGGAGCACTTCCTTTTATGCTTGCAGTATTCTGTAGGGTCGAGAACATATTACCCTACCTTATGCTTCTGGTAGCAAATTAATTTCATGCCTGACACTACCCACGTAAGATAATATGTCTCCAAGCAAACGGAAAACTTCGCTGTACATGATGCATAATTATGGTTGCTGCCTTCTCTTCTGCATTTAAATGGCTTGTACACATGTTCTCCTTTAGTATACTTAGTCTTGATTTCAGCTACGGCTCATTTTATTGACATGGTACACACTGAATGATTCCTGCAAGAATGTCCACTCCAGAACTGCTTCTGCTACCACCTGTGGGCAGTCTACTGACACTCTCTCATCTGCAATGTTAGACACACTTGTTATGCATTCTTCTGATTCTATTTTTACTAATGCCTCAATTAAATACACACCCTTGGTGATTTCCTATTTCAGAATGATAGCTTCTCTCATTCCATTTTCCTTTATTTTTATTTGACTCACCTGTTCCTCCCAGGGTCCTATTGCTAATGCTGAAACAATTTGTTTGCACTCTTCTTGCTTCCCTCCAGCATTCCATGCTGCCTGCCTCTGTTACTTTCTACATCTACATCTACATTTATACTCTGCAAGCCACCCAACGGTGTGTGGCGGAGGGCACTTTACGTGCCACTGTCATTACCTCCCTTTTCTGTTCCAGTCGCGTACAGTTCACGGGAAGAACGACTGTCTGAAAGCCTCCGTGCGTGCTCGAATCTCTCTAATTTTACATTCGTGATCTCCTCGGGAGGTATAAGTAGGGGGAAGCAATATATTCGATACCTCACCCAGAAACGCACCCTCTCGAAACCTTGCGAGCAAGCTACACCGCGATGCAGAGTGCCTCTCTTGCAGAGTCTGCCACTTGAGTTTGCTAAACATCTCCGTAACGCTATCACGGTTACCAAGTAACCCTGTGACGAAACGCGCCGCTCTTCTTTGGATCTTCTCTATCTCCTCCGTCAACCCGATCTGGTACGGATCCCACACTGATGAGCAATACTCAAGTATAGGTCGAACGAGTGTTTTGTAAGCCACCTCCTTTGTTGATGGGCTACATTTTCTAAGGACTCTCCCAATGAATCTCAATCTGGTACCCGCCTTACCAACAATTAATTTTATATGATCATTCCACTTCAAATCGTTCCGCACGTATACTCGCAGATATTTTACAGTTAATGAGTTTCTGTCACTATTCACTCTCGTCTTTCCACATGTTTCTTGCTTTGTGCTTAAGAGTCTCTCACAAGAGTTTTCTATTTTCTTTGAATGTACTACTGGAGCTCACCCTGTGACTCTATCTTCCTTTCCTCACATGCCTTTTGCTCTGCCTCTGAGGTTTCTCTTGAAGAGCCTTCTCTTCCTTGTACTTGCACAACCGTATTAGCAAGTTTCCGACTTCTAATACCAATCTGCACCAGGCGGAGTATACACTCCTGCTCCGCCTTCATCCTGACCTGTTCCCCATGGACCCACAGGCTTCCACTGGCACAACTGATTATGACTCATTGTTCCTTGTGAAAGTCTCAGCCCACCAGCCCATCAAATGAAAGATCTGCATCTTCCCCAGTTATGGGGAAACGATGCCTCACTTGTATTCTGTTTTGCATTCATAAATCGGGAATTACAGTTCTCTCTGTCCTTGCAACTGTATTAGTGATTCCCCGAATCTTAATTTGATTTGATTTGATTTTTTATTGGTCCAGTTTTATCATATAGCACAAATTGTACAATTGATATTGGACAGGTGAAAGATAAGTTACAATAATACATAGTATTAGTAATTAAAATTAGGTACCTACTACAATTAATTTTGTTACTTATTCAGAAATTCTCTGACAGAATAGAAACAGTGCTTTATTAGAAATGCCTTTAGTTTAGCTTTAAATATTGGATGAGTAGTATTTGTTATTTCCTCTGGTACCTTATTGTGTAGTATTACACCAATGTTAATTATGCTCCTCTGATAGGTGGTTGTTCTGTGATATTTTTGATGTATATTTGATTCCTTTCTGGCACTATAGTTGTGTACACTTTTGCTGGACCATACTTTCTGCCGTTTCTCAAACTACTTCTCCTAACTAGGCTTATCTGTGCACCACAATCCACAAGAAATCTCAGGCATATAGTAATGCCATCATGACACTCTAATTGTATAAACTCATTTTTACTTTCACAGTTGACTGTTAATATCTTTCCAGGTAAGGCGTAAAGCGACTACTTTCTTACACCGTTACTTAGTTTTCCTGGCTTTTACTGCTCCTATATGCACCCTGTGCATGGCAAACACTTTCTGGGCAGTCTCTCATGTAATGACTATTTTGTTTCCATTTAAACTTGCTATAGACTGCAGATGCACACATGGGCCTTTATGACTTGGCGAACTACACTGTGAGCACCTGGCCCATCTCCCCGCCTTTTCTTGGTAGAACCTGGTCCCATCTTTCATATTATTTTATCTGCACAACACTCCCACGCCATATGGTCTGGCTTCCCATATGAGAAACACTTGGTAGCTTTCTTCTCAGTCTGCAGCACCACACCACCACCTTGGGCGATCATCATTTCTCGGGTCGAGGCTCTTGCACTGTCCTCTGTCAGAGCTAACTATATAGCCTCTGTTATCATTAGCTGATCATCTCGCACACGCACAGTTGTATTTATCCTGTCATCATACACCCCTTGGATAAACACTGTTAAGCTGTTCTAGCTCCAGTTCTCGCATGGGACCTCTGATTGCTTCCCTGAAATGGTCTACATGGTATCCGACCTCAAGCCCCATTGAGCTATACTTTCCCCATGTTCTTGCTGACTTGCAGACATCTGACATGCATAGAAGTCTAGTGACCTTTCACCAGCATAGTTTTCTAGTTATATGGCGTGCACATCTCGCCAAGTGGCACTTAGATCTCTGATTAATAGCGCTATAAATTTAAATAAAAGATCACAATTGTCGAGGAATTCATTCAGAGTGTTCTTACTGCCATCAGACAATTGCAGTAATAATGTTAGCACATCTGTCAAACTAACAAATTGCGTACTTTGTAACTCAGGCACATCAGAACCTGTGCCAGAAACATTGTCTCCATTTTATGACATGCCTGCAAGTCTTTTAACTCACCATCAGAATTCTCACAGCTGCAGCTGCTTTTGTGCATCATCTGCTGCGAAATGTTGCCCTTGCCCCACTGTCCATTGTTGCTGCTACCGATATGTTCCCTCTGCGACTGTGCACTGCTCCACCGTCTCCAGCACTGCCGCTGCCTGCACTTGCGCCGTGTGTGACCCACACTGCTGTCTGCCATTGTCAGTGCTGCTGCACCACCTCTGCATCGTCTGCGACCTCGCACTGCCTGCTGCAGCTGCTCCTGCTTTTGGCTGCCCTCACACTGTCAGCTGTAACCTCACGTCATTGTCCGCAACTGCCGGTGCCACTGCACCACCTCTGCACAGCGTCTGCGACCTCACGCCACCGTCGGCAGCCCCTGGTTGCTCTCTGGGGTGTCCCAACACCCTTGCCCAACTTCAGTGATGACCACTCCATGCCCAGGTGCCGCCTGTCTGCTGGGCTGGTCCTGGCCTCTTCTTCTGTCTTTTCCAGACACCGTCTGTTTCTTGGTGCAAGATAGGAACTATCTTCTTTTTCGCCTTTTTCTCGGGAGCTCTTTTACTCTCCTGGTTCCTGACTCTGCCACTGTCCTGTGTACAGTTTATCCAAATAATGCAAAAATGGTTCTCTAAGCCATCCTGTCCTTTTACTTGATGTCAGGCTGAGCATGTTTGATAATCCAAAGAGAAGTGATCTATTCCTTCAGCTACTGCACGCTGATTCCATGACTAACCCCACACACCTAGCACCAGAAAAATAGTCTGCATGTCACATCCAGTGAGCAGTTTATACATTCAGTGACAATGGAGAGGGTCCGTCCAGTCAACTAACGTGGACATGGCTTACTGGAAGTTTGAAAGAGTTATGGAACTTGTTCAGGAAATAATCAAATAAAGACAAGACTTGAATAACTACAATCTCTAATAAATTATCTGAACAAGAATTGGATAATGACTTGAACGAAAATACACAACTCCTGATTGCAAAATCCCATGGAGGGAGGTATGCTGCTAAGTCTGAGTACAAGCAAAGCCAGAGTGAATACTAGAAGTCCAGGCCCTGCGCCTGACCTATACAGACATCCCTCCTGGACCACTCTCTGAAGTGAACTCCCCCGCAGGCTACGCCGCCCCTCCTCTTATCTGTGTGGCACGCTGTGTCGTTCCTTCCACGTTGGCGCTTCCTGACACTGCCCTACAAGGCCTCATGTGACCATGTATGGTCACCGCCAAAGCACTGCCACGCCTCATGGCTCTCCACATGAGCTCATGTGATACCTCACGAGTCTACAAAACTTCGGCCAACACCCAAACCAACCCCATTCCTATGGCGTCTCCTTTATACTCTTGAGTATTTTCTTGGAAACTTACTCGTTCTGGTTGCTGTTCTGTGCCCTTTCAGGTGTAGCATTTTTTAAATGTGCGACATAGTGGAATGTGGGGTCTGTAACACCTGAATTTGTCTAGTCCATCGATGTTAATCTATAATCTTTTTGAGTGAAGCTGTGTAAACATTTTTTTATAAAATAAAAATGACGTAATGAAAGCTAACCAATTTTCACATAAGCACTAAGAACATCCCTTATGTATCTCCCAGTTTCAAGCATTTTCACTAACATATTTGTTTTGAAATGCTTAATACATAGCTCAAACTAGTATATGAGTCGCCGTTTGGCAATTAACAATGTTATTGCCACGATTACTGCCACAGAAAATGCATTACGTACAAAAGTATCTTGCCTAGAGCGAAAAGTTCTCAGTTTCACAAGCAGAGGATCGAAATCGTGTTCTGATTTCTCAGATTTGCTAGCAAAACTTAGCCATTCCGGTACTTTGTATTTTTCGCAAATAGTACTTCTGTTATTTAGATACTGTTTTAGTCATAGTCGCCTCCGCGTTTTCTTTTTCTTTTGAATTGCATTTCAAGAAACGCTGCTAAGAATGGGACGCGCTGCACACTGCTTGAAGCTTGAACAATAAGGCAATGAGTTGCGCATGCCTATAGTGCACTTAGTTTTACGCACGCGTCAAGTTTCCCATGCGTCTGCGCAGACGACTCCACGAGGCTGTGGTATGGGCGTAACTCCATGAGAAAGCGTGAGTTAAATGTATCAGTATTGATCGTATCAGCATGTAAAGACGACGGACAGTATCGTGCATTTTACTTTAGCCGTTTAGCTTTACCATGTGATTATTATTTGTTCAGTTGTGTGCATTTCTCTTTGGTAGGCATTTGGTTTATCTTTTTAACATCTTTGGCAAGTAGTGCGCAATCGCATCACTGCATCAGTGGTGTTTACGTGCGATGTAAACAGTCGGTTGTTGTGGTAGGAAATGTGTTGAAATTTGTTGTACAAAATGTCAAACATTTTTAAACGATTTGAGACATTGAGATGTATGGTTCGAGTATGTGATACAAGGTTTGCGTCATCAGATACTAAATCGGGCCACCCAAAAAGAGTTCCGTGGCAGAAAAAGGAAGGTGAATGGAGAAGTAAATTGACAGCATTTGCACCGGATGAGGGGAAGGCTATAGGCCCAGACATCATAAATTTCTTTCGTGGCCCTCTTTCATTCAAGCAGTGGTTCGCCAATGTTAAAGAAGGTCACGCAGATCACCTCCAGCGTTTTATCCCAGAGAGACACGATATACTAGGATGTGATTTAGCCACAGCACATTTCATCGTGCATAGAGGCGGTTCTGTAAAATTCTGTGACCATTCGGAGTGGATTAAGAAAGATGAAAACGACGAGTATGATTTGCCTAACAAGTATGTACCTAGTATGTATTTGGAAGCAGTTGACGCTTCCAACACGGAACTGAGATATGAAGGTCTCCGAAATTTTGTGAATCTTAAACGATTGAAGTGGCTTAATTTAAGTAATTGTGCACACATTGATGATTGGTGCCTCGACAAAATAAGTGGCGAATTAAGGACGCTGGAATATTTGGACATAAGTGACTGTAAACAAGTAACCTATCGTGGCTTATCTGCCTTTTACCGGTTTGAAAATTTGAAACGTTTGAAAGTTAATAATATTGCTTCGTCGAGAGAATTTGAGTTCATGTGCCTTATGTTGGAAGACATATTTCCTAATCTGGTTATCGACGGAGTCAAATACATTGATGTTAAGTCTCCATAAACTTTACAATGAGGAAATCGACGTGTAGTTAATTAATACTTAAGTTTGTAATTTATTCATATTTTTTAATTGTTGCTAACTACCCTTTCGGTATCGTGGAGTTTGCAGAAAGCAACTGATAGCGACATTCTGCAATCCTGGTGCGCCTAAGCAGCACGTACGCGAACTTCTAGGAAAGTACATGGGTATTGGAAGTTGTAGGACGTCGATATACAGTCATAGTGTTCGAGTAAAACGTAAGAGATTTAATCCACTGCTCATACGAGACAGTGAAAAAAATAAAGAAAATGGGACTGCACTCACATGAGGGAACCAGGTGCATACATATGTACATCAAAACATAAATGAATGTGTGTTAGACTTACACAATTGTAGATTGCACTGGTATGGTAGTACAATTGCAGTTGTAGACAGTGGTGAGCTTCCGTATTTTTGCAAGTGTTCTGTTTTTTTTCTGTGTTGTTAAAGCATTGCACAGAGGGGGAAAAAAAATCTTTGTTTCAGCGGTAAACTGTGGAGAAGACGAAGGAGACGGCCTGATTTATCCCATGAGCTGGATGATTCACATCAACAAGCCACTTGGGTAGCTTCTTACAGAGGTAATTACACCTTCAAGAATTTTGTGCCATGTTTTTGCATGGCTACATCTACGTATTTACTGTGCAAACCACCATTAGATGCATGCAGAGGCTGTGTTCCATTGTACCAGTTTTAGAGTTTCTTCCTGTTCCATTCACATATGAAGTGTGGGAAGAATGATTGTTTGAATGCCTCTGTGCATGCAGTAACTATCCTAATCCTATCCTCACAATCCCTGTGTGAGCAATACATAGGAGGTTGTAGTATAAGAGTAATCATTTAACCCTTTCAGACCTGATTTTTTATTTACTTGTAAAAAAAAATGTCTGACATCATTTTTACATTCCGGTGAGTCTCCGACAACATTTTTCGAAGAAAAAATTTCGTATGATCTCTACTTTTCTAGATATTTAATGTACACAAATGTGATTGTCAGGTCTCAAGCTTCATGTCATACATTAAGGAGGTTAACAGTACGGATCAATTATGCCACTCTTTATTTCACTTTAAAACAGAGGGAACAATAAAAATAATTCCATATTACATTCTTGTTTAAACAACAATTGTCAACACCTGATTTTAAGGTTTAGTATGAAACTGCAAAAAAACAATTTCTGTCCTTTTGGAGACATAAATGTACTTTACATTTTCTGCACTGAATTCTTGAATGCCCCGTACATTTTGGAAATTTGCAGCGACTTGGAGCCCCTACATCATGCAAAGGCAAATGGTCAATGGAATCAAACTGTATCTCTGTAGCTGGTCGTAATTTTCCTCGTTTTCTTGGTATGACTCATGTCTGAAGCCAGTCCTTCATCATACGGACGCCCCCTCTTCTTTCCAGTCACTTTCTTTTGGCACAGTATCAATCCATCTGCTACCCTGATACGAAAGGAAAGAAGGTCCATTTGCTTCTTCTTTGGGATAGACAGGTTGTCTGCATCTCATCTGTATTCCAACCAACTTTGCACGATGGTAAAGTCAACAGGGTGAAAAATCATACACAAAGGCCATTTTCGAGATCTGATGAAAACTCTGTAGTGGCTTATCAATTGATCAAATAGATCCACACCACCCATTGCATGATTATATCTTCTCACTATTTCAGGTCTTTCTACTTTCACACATTTATGGTGCTTTTTGTCCCAACGCTCGACTTCATCCACTGAGCCTTTACCAACAAAGTTTGAACACAATACAACTGGCCTATTGTCTAACCACTTACACATGGTAATGTCATCAGTACTAGTGATTTCTTCACCGTAACCTGTGGTTTGTTTCATTATTGTTCTATCATCTGAAAAAGGCAAGTTCTTTCCAAATCTGTTTTGACGGACAGTACCTGCTGCATTGATACCTTGAGATGTCAGAACTTGAAACAGATGATAAGATGAAAAGAAGTTGTCAAAGTATAATTTATGACCTTTACCTTTTAAGAATGGAACAGAAAATCCTAAAACAACAGCAGGACCTAATCCAGATTTTTTACAGCATGTGGTATTTAGTGTATTTAGTTCAGTTGTAGCACCTTGATACAAAAGGAAATCGTGCACTATTCCACTCTTGCCACACAACATGAAGACTTTGATTCCTCATGGACTTGGTTTCCCCTTGACATACTGCTTTGCAGAAAACTTCCCAGTGAAAGGAATAATTCCTTCGTCCACACAAACATTCTCTTCTATAGGAAGTTCACTGTAGCATTTTCGAATGGCTGTGTAAACTGGCCTGACTTTGTAAAATTTATCTTTATTTTCAGGTGGCTTCTCCAGATTGTTCACCAAGTGTAAATTTGTTCGTAATTCTAAAAATCTGTCTCGTGACATGTTTTCCCAAAACACATTTACCTTCAGGCTTGTATCCCAATACATTTGTAATCTGGGAAATTTCAAAGCACCAGTCAGTATATGCAAACCAAATAGCACCTCTAATTCTTGAGATGTCTGCTTGAATGAGCATTTGCCTTGTTGTAATGCATGAATATTAGTATGTGCTGTCATGCTAGTGAACAAATCATCTGGTATATATCTTTTGAAGTATTGTATTGGAGAACACAAGACAGATTCTTCAAAATTTGGAGCTTTGTATGTTTCTGCCATGGTACTTAGAGGCTTGCATTTCCATTTTATGGATTCTTTAGGTGTCACCATTATGTTGTCACACAGGTTATTCAATTCTGGGTTGTTTTCATTGCATAAAAAGTTCATTTCAGCATTCACCACGTCTCCGTCATCTTTATCTTCAGATATGGTGTTTCTACACACATCATTCACGCCCACTTTATCTGCTCCAACACTTTTCACTATTTGTGGAGCTTGCCTTTCAATAAGTGGTACACTGTCATCCTCATCTCCACTCAAACTAATGTCAGAAACGTCACCATTTTCAATTATGTCCATAATCAAATCCCAATCTTTCTCCACAGAAAGATATTCCTTATCCAAATTTGTAAGTCAAAAGCGATAAATATAAAATAAAATCATGTGTACTGGTCAGTTATTCTCCTCCTTGCTGCTGGTACTGAAATTACTGAAAAAAATACCACACATAACAACCATCGCCATGCAAATACATCTGAGGCTAATTTTAGGTTATGTTTCCTATTTTACACCATTAAGGACCTGTGTACATTAAATTTACCTGATACATAACACAAATATGGACTTGTCCACTGAAAGAAAGTCTAATGTTTCCAAAAGAAGGAAACCACACAAAATTCATTAACAAAACCCACAATGTGACTGTTACAGCAATAAAGTCGAGTAATGGCTTCCCACAGAGAGAGAACACCAGAGAGTATATTTTACTACGTAGTTCACTGACTGCTCACAAGAGAGCATGGCTAAAATAAACCTACACAAATGTGCACAGTGAGTTTTGATGCACCTGACATTTCTTGTCAGCGAAATATTAGTGAACAAACTTTATGTACACAATTGGGACCACCAGGTCTGAAAGGGTTAAAGCTGGTTCTTGAAAGTTTGTTATTAAATTTTTTAAGAATAGTTTACGTCTGTCTTCAAGAGTCTGCCAGTGCAGTTCCTTTTGTCTCTTTGTGACACTCTCCCACAGATTAAGCAAATCTGTGATCATTTTTGCTGCTGTTCTCTGTAGTAAGTTCAACATCACCTGTTAGTCCTATCTGGTATGGGTCCCACACTCTTGAGCAATGTTCTAGAACTAGCTGCACAAGTGATTTGTAAGCAATCTCTTTTGTGGACTGCTTGCACTTCCCCAGTGTTCTACCATGAAAGGTGGATGTAAGATGAACACCAACAAAAGCAAAACAAAGGTAATGAAATGTAGTTGAATCAAATCAGGTGATGCTGAAGGAACTAAATTAGCAGTTTAGACACTTGCTGTAGTAGATGAGTTTTGCTATTTGGAGAGCAAAATAACAGATGATGGTCCAAATAGAGAGGGTATAAAATGTACACTGGCTATGGCAAGAAAAGCGTTTCTGAAGAAGAGAAACTTGTTAATACAGAGTATAGATTTCAGTGTCAGGAAGTCCGTACTAAAAGTATTTGTATGGAGTGTAGCCATGTATGGAAGTGAAACATGGATGATAAACAGTTTAGACAAGAAGAGAATTGAAGCTTTTGAGATTAGATGGTTTGATCACATAACTGATGCGGAGGTACTGAATAGAATTGAGGATAAGAGAAATTTGTGGTGCAACCTGAATAGAAGAAGGGATCAGTTGCTAGGACACATTCTGAGGCATCAAGGGATCACCAATTTAGTACTGGAGGGAAGTGTTGGGGGTAAAAATTGTAGAGGGGGTAAGAGCTTTAATGGCCGAAAGCTTTAATTGTGTGAATGAATGTTTTTATTGTGCCTATAATGACTCAGCATCTCCACTATATGGTGAGTAGCAACTTTCCTTCTCTAGTATTATTACATTCCATCCTGGATTTTCCATTTGATTTTTTCCTGACAGCATTCGTAATGTGTTTCATAATACAAATTTATTATGAAATTCCTTGAATGCACCTGGTGCACAGAGATTTGACTTAATTAAAACTTATGTGATTGAATGTTGGGTAATTCATCTAGCTACATATTCTGTGGCGTAGAAAGGAGCTATCAGGGAGATGCAATCTTACATTATGTTAAAAACAATTGTGTTTTCAAAGGACCATTTCATTTCACAGTGTTATATAATTGTGTGCTCATCCCCATTTCAGTCTAAAATAGATCCAGTAAAAATACAGTTAAGATCATGTCATACATTTTCAAATGTATGTTTTCCTACTGGGCTGGAATTGTTGATAGTCAATTTCACCTGAGGGTAAAGTTATTGTGCAGATGTTCCAGATATTCAAAATTATTTCAACTCATAGCTACAAGATTAAAAGTTGAAAACAACATATAAATCAAGACGCCATTTTTTTTAAGTGCCCCCCCCCCCCCCCCCCCCCCACACACACACACACACACACACGCGCAGAATATTTAGAATCACCGGAAGTTGTTTAAATGGCATTGTACTTAATTTGATTCTTAGTATTAGCCATCAGTACTGTTGGAAAATAAAAACCTGCTAAGGTAAGCAGTGTAAAATTTTAAGTGTTCGGTAGATACCAGTGAATGAGATTCTCTTTGATCAGAATTGTTTTCTCACATTTGATGGAACTTGTGAATTGCTTCAAATTTAAGAAATGGATTGCACAGAGGCAACAAAGGACAAGGTTCCATTTAGAGGCATTAATTTGAATAAGTCATTCATGATGAAATTATTGAAAACGGGTTGTAGTCTTATCACAAAATGTCTTACACTTCTTGCTATTCTGAAACAAATAAATAAGAAAAATACACCGTTTGTGGCAGATAATAGTTTACATATGCCCCTTCTCAAGTACCGTCATTGCAAACATTGTTGTTAACAGATGATGAATTTTTAATTGCCTTATCCTCCAGCAGTTTGCTGACACTGTTACTCTTGTCATAAATTGCATGAATATTTAGTAATGGTGTGCCTGTTTTCCAATAGTTGGTATATTAGTTTTAAAGTTTGGAATTTATTCAAGCAGGCACAATTAGAGGACTGTTAGTTTAATCACGTTGGCTCTTTTCAGTGCTAATCTCATCTTTTGCTACTGAAATTAGCACAATATAGATGGTGCTGAGTTTGCTTTTGATTTGTCTGGTGACACGGTAGAAGAAAAAAATGAAGTCAGTATGGAAGACCTAGGAGATCCAATATTAGAATTCAGAAGAGCTCTAGAAGACTTGAGGTCCAATAGGGCATTCCATCAGGATTTGTAAAATCATTGGTGGACGTTGCAACCAAACAACTATTCAAGCTATTGAGTAGAATTTATGAGACTGGCGACACACCATCAGACTTTCAGAAAGATATCATCCCCACAATTTCGAAGATAGCAACAGCAAATAAGTACGAGAACTATTGCACAATCAGCTGTTCATGTATCCTACATGCTGACAGAAACAATGTACATAAGAATGGAAAAGAAAATTGAGGATCTGTTGGATCACCATCAGTTTGGCTTTAAGAAAGATAAAGACACCAGAGAGGCTGTTCTTGTATTGCACATGGTAATGGAAGCAAGGCTGAAGGAAAATAAAGATGTGCTCTTAGGATTTGTCTACCTAGAAAAAGTATTTGCCAGTGTAAAATAATGTAAAATTTTCAAGATTCTGAGTAAAATAAGAGGCTGATAATATGAGACCTGTACAAAAAATTATGGAATTTTGTCCACAAAATTTTTCTACACTTTTCTACACTGGTCTCCTTCGAAATACTCTCCTCCACAATTGATACACCACTCCCAAGGCTGTTTCCACTTCTGGAAGCAGTCTTGGTGTGCCTGGTGCTGTATCGTGCAAAGTGCCATCTGCGAATTTTCTTTTATCTCGTCTATTGTACCAAATCTTCAGCCTTTCAGTGGGATTTTCAACTTTGGAAATAAATAAGTCCACGGGGGCCAGGTCTGGAGAGTATAGAGGATGAGGCAGCACAGCAATTTCATTTTCTGTGCAATAGTCACACACCAACAGGGACGAATGTGTGGGTGCATTATCGCGATGCAAGAGCCATGAATTGTCTCGCCACATTTCACACTGTTTCCTTCTAACATTTTCTCACAACACATCCCAATAGCATCAGCGATTAACAGTTTCTTCCTATGGCATGAATTCATGGTGAATTAATCCTTCAAAGACAAAGAAAACTATCAGCAGGGCTTTGACGTTTGACCTGACCTGATGAGCCTTTTTTGGTCTTGGAGAACCTTTCCCTACCCATTGTGAAGATTGAACCTCGGCCTCAACATCATAACTGTAGAGCCACATCTCATCAGTTATGATTCTTTTAGGAACATCTCATTCTCTTTAGCGCGATTCAAAAGGTCTTCACAGATTGCGAGAAGCAAGTGTTCCTGGTCTCGGCTCACGAGCTGTGAGGTGAACGTGGCGGCAACATGATGCACTCCAAGAGGCTATGTCAGGATTTCATGACATGATCCAACTCAAATGTTACATTCTTCTGCAATCTCTTGGGCAGTCAGTCTTCAATTGGCATGCACAGTTTCGTTGACATTCCTGACAATAATGTCGTCATTAGTCACTGAAGTGCATCCTGAACGAGGGCCATCTTTAACTTCTGTCCAGCCATCTTAAATTGTGTGAACCATTTGTAACACCAAGTACAGCTTAAACACTCATCACTGCAGGCTTTCTGCATCATTTGGTGTGTCTCTGTAAAGGTTTTCTCGAGTTTCACCCAAAATTTAAAGCAGGCACGTTGCCCCTGTAACTCTGCCGTCTCGAAATTCGCAAACTGTGCGACAGAACGTTCTACTTAATACAGCAGTGAACGACAACTACCAAACACGCCAATGGCACAAAACTGTAAATATTGCGGAATTTTTTGGACAGACCATGTACGATACAAGAGGGAACAATAAGGTAGGAAGATGAAAAAAGTGCTCGAATTAAAAAGTGTTTAAGATAGGCATGCAGTCTACTGTTCAGTCTATACATCAAAGAGGCACTGACGGAAATAAGAAGGATGGTTCAAGAATGGGATTAAAATTTAGGGTGAAAGGATATTAGTGTTAAGATTTGCTGATGACATTGCTATCCTCAGTGAAAGTGAAGAAGAGTCACAGGACCTGTTGAATGGAATGAAGAATCTAATGAGTACAGAATAAGAATTGAAAGTAAACCAAAGAAAACAAGAAAAGCGCTCAGAAGTAGTAGAACTGAGAATAGCGAGAAACCCAACATCAAAATTGGTGACCACGAAGTTTAGGAATTCTGCTACCTCAGCAGCAAAACAGCCCATGACATACAAAGGAAGGAGGACAGAAAAGCAGACTAGCGTAGGCAAATTGGGCACTCTTGGTCAGTTGAAGTCTGTTGGTATGTAACATAGACCTCAATTTGAGAAAGAAATTTCTGAGAATGTACAGATATGTTTGGTGCACAGCATTGTATGGTAGGGAAATGTGGACTGTGGGAAAACTGGAACATTAGAGAATCAAAGCATTTGAGTTGTGGTGCTAATGAAGAGTGTGGAAAATTAGGAGGGCTATTAAGATAAGTAATGAAGAGGTTCCCCGCAGAATCGGGGAAGAAAGGAACATGGAAAATACTAACAAGAAGAAGGGACAATGTGATAGGACATGAATTAAGACATCAGGGTATAACCTCCATTGCACTAGTGGATGTTGTAGAGAGTAAAAACTGTAGGGGGAGACAGAGAATGAAATACATTAAACAAATAATTGAGGATATAAAGTGCAAGTGTTGAATTCGTGGTGGGCTGCGTCGAACCAGTCAGAAGGCTGAAAGACTTAGGACTCAAAATGAAAAGGAGGAAATTCATTATTTTTATGTGTTGGAGTGGATAGCAAAATTAAATTTAGTAATTGATAGTAACAATTTGTTAATTTTAAACATTAATTTATTATATTGAGTTTTTAAAAATTGGCATTCTGATTTTAAGTTTTCAGTCCATTAAGCAACGGTGAGTCGAGACCGTCACCAGTTCTCTCTCCGAGTTCCTCATTCCCACTGCACCCAGCGCCGTGCATGGGTCTCTTCTTGCCGGCAGGATCGCTGCCAGGACCAGGTGCTCCTGCAGCGCCAGCTGCTGGCAGCGCACCGTCACCACCGTCGTATGAAGAGTCTCTTAAGCACAAGGTGATACTCAGTAGCTATCCCCTGACTGTGGTGTTACCACCAGCAGGGACTCCAGGGTCTGTGGGAGCTGCCCTGGCTCCTATACCAGCAGTTCCGACACCTGCACCCAGCCCCGGCACTCCTGGTGACTGACATGTGACTCTGTACTGCGGTGGCTTTCTGCCTCTGTGTTTGTATAGTGCCTTTCAAAGCAGCACTCCAGGTGTCATAAAGCCAGTTCTCTGAGAAAGGCAGTGTGCCATTTGCTGTGGAGTCATGTTGTTGGAGTGCATCAGTACTTCAGTTTTGTGGGTATTATACTTCTTAAATTCCTATACAAATATGTATTTCGCAAGCAGCATTTTTTTCACAGCTGCAAGAAATCACAAAGCTTATGACATCAGCAGCTATTAGGACTGAGTAATGACAAGGCACTAATTATTTGAAATCGAGATTCATTACACTGTAAAAATATTATTCTGTCTTGTATAGGGGCATTTCCACATTCATTCTTACACAATATGATGTGAGGACTGAAACGTAACTGTAGTTATAAGAGCACTGAAATTACAGATTAAGATGTCAAAATGTACAGGCCACATGAGCTACAAAAGAAAAGACTGTATTGAAGCAGAAATTGTGAACAGGGTGTACAGCAACATAAAACTTTATAATAAAATAATTTGAAGATTTTGCATTTTTCTTGTGTGCTAATTATTGCCAATCACCTGCATTTTAATAAAAGCCATATGTTTGCAATGATGTGTTTGTTTACCATACAACAGTATCTTCTTTGTTTCAACATCAGCAGTTTTTAAGTCTATTTACAGTATTTTACTTTTTTACACAAGACTGGAAAATTCTGAGCAGAATACAAATAATGGAATGAGTACAGGTAATTACTTTCCATACACCTGAAGTGCCAATAGGCACTAAAAGATTGAAATTGTAGCAAAGTGTTTATGTGATGTCATCCCTCACGGCTAACTAGTGTGTCCGTGTGTGCTTGTTAAGAGACAAGTTTCAGTTCTGTTTATATTGCTATTGGAAAGTTAATGCCTCCCTTATACTATGAGTGCCTACCTTTACTCTTTCCATCATGAAGCTATGCATTATAACATTCACAAGGCTATTGTTCTCTTGCCTTTCATCTGCTGTATATCACACAGTTTCTTTGTTAGGATTTTTTCCCCTCCAGTAGATTATGAATGTAATCGACACACAAAAAACAGTTATCCATACAGAAATGCCACCATATTTGTTGGTAATTTGTAGATGAATTCACTTTCCTGCTTCTTTCTGTTGAGTGTAACAAACTGAGGTTCATGACAGAAGTATGTTGTAACACATATTTTGTTGTCTATGCAGTGCACAGAACAGCAGATATGTTGAGGAGTGGAGTCTTGAGGGAGGATTTATTTATTGCTTTTTTAATATAAAACTTTTTAATGTGGATGACAAGCCCTAAATAATTGCAAGCCTGCTACTGCGTAAATATGAATATGATGCCTCTGCTTAGAATTCCACAAGATGGACTGATGGAAGTTGCAAAATGGTAATCACATTTGTGAGAATTGTGGTTCATATCCTTTTCTGGCCATCCTGATTTAGGTGTTCCATCATTTCCAAAATAGCATATGACAAATGCCCCCTCACACGGTCCATTGTCTGTTAGGACATGCCCAATAGGCCCGAAGGTTTTGCATCGCACAACCAACCATCCTCCTCAAATTTGTCGAACCATTACATTCTGCTGCTGTAAACTGGTGGTGTCTCGCAAAGCTTTCCATTGAATTGTGCACACTCACTGCCAATTGGCATTGGGCAATTGCTTGACCACAGAATGCTTTCTCTGCCAGGTATGTTACCATTTTAAGCAACTATAGTCAGTGGCACCCATTGTCAGTTTTCAAAAGTAACATTTTATCACCCCCTTGAAAAAACGAGTTATCTTTCAGGTGCTGTATCATTTGTTAAGTTGTGTTTATTTATGTAACATTACTTGTGCGGGTGACGCGACCTGCTAATCTTCTTAACAGTCAGGGGTAGTAGGCTGCTTTCATAGTCGTTGCTTGCAATACAAACTCTGAGCCTTTCATGTCGAAGGTGGTGATAAGCAACATTTTCAATTCGCTCACAGTCCATCCAAACTTCATGTTCCCAAGGTACCTCATTCTGCAGAAGGTGAAATTGATACCTTTACAATGCACAGACTCTTCAAACTTTCTCATCTGCTAGGATTATTTATTGGCTCCATGTGAGGTCTATCATTTCCTCCCACGCAGGAAGCTTGGTGCCCTTATATGCAATGAGTCTTGCAAGTGATTCCAGCAGATGAGTCATCTGGCATAAATATGTTGCAGCTGTACAGCAAGAGTCTTATTTTATATTGTTAGAAGTGTATTAACCGAGAGCATACAAGATGTGATCAAAAAGTAATGCAATTGTCTGTTCGATAAAATTTATTTATCCAAATTGTACACTCTCTTAAAATCCTTCAAAGTAGTTGCCATGAGCAGTGATACACTTCTTCCAATTCTCCCGTACCTAGTACCTTCCTGGAATGCTGTGACTTCAATTTCCTGAGTGGCATCAAAACAGCATCCCTTTATCTCGGTTTTGATGCACAGAAACAGGAAGAAGTCTGACAGTGCTATATCGGGCCTGTACAGCAGCTGCAGCATTATTTCCAAATTGCATTTAGCTAGTAACTTCCTAATCAACATAGCGGTGTGGCACGATGCGTTTTCCTGATGCAGCGTCCACAATGAAGTGGACATGTGCCTTGTGCAGGTGACGCAATCTGCTAGTATTTTTAAGAATCTGAGTTAGTAGGCTGTATTCACAGTCGTTCCTTGCAGTACAAACTCTGAATGGATCAAGCCTTTTGTGGTGTTACCGCCAGACACCACACTTGCTAGGTGGTAGCTTTAAATCGGCCACGGTCCATTAGTACATGTCGGACCCGCGTGTCGCCACTTTCAGTGATAGCAGACGGAGCGCCGCCACACGGCAGGTCTAGAGAGACGTACTAGCACTCGCCCCAGTTGTACGGACGACGTAGCTAGCGATGCACACTGACGAAGCCTCGCTCATTTGCAGAGCAGATAGTTAGAATAGCCTTCAGCTAAGTCAATGGCTACGACCTAGCAAGGCGCCATTAGTAACATTGCATGTATCTACAGAGTCTCCCTTGTATCGTCAAGAACGATGTATACAAATGATGGATTAAAGTTAAGTATTCCAGAAGCTACGTACTTTTCTTTATAGCATTCATTATGTATCCTGTTACAGACCTATCTCTTGCCTGCGTGAGCTAAACGCGTGCCTTTTGGCTTCCTCTCATTGTGTCTAGGCTGTCTTGTCTAGACACAACACCTTTCATGTTGGAGAAGATGATGATGCATGGTTTTCGTTTTCAATGTGCTCATTCCTGCTTTCTTGGGTTGGGAGAGATGGGAGTGTGCCTCTCTAAGCTCTGGTGTTTCGTATCTGGGCCATTCCGTGTCTCATCGCCAGTGAGTACATCATCTAAAAAAAATGGGTCTCTTTCCACAAGTTCTGTCGCAATCTCCAAACAGTTGTGCTTCGGGTCATCACTCGGCACTTTTGGAACCAATTTGGCACACATTTCACCCATGTTCAAATCATCAGTAATGCTGTTAAACGTAGTCCCGTGTGACATGTTTAGAACATCTGCTTGTCACCAAAGACGCACATTTGTTGGCATTCAGAAACGCCCACACATGGATCTTATTATTGGTTGCTGAACTTGTTGACGGCCATCCAGAGGGGGCTTCATTAGTAACCTCTTCCCGGCCCTCGTTAAATTGTTTTGGCCACCTGGAAACTTGCGAGTAAGACATTGGTGACTTCCCACAGGCCTCTTGAATCTTTTTTTGAACAAAAGTTGAAAATAATGTTGCTCCAACGTTGGCTGCATCTTGCGCAAGGACACAAGCACTGAACAAGGACTTACACAAACAGTGATACCGATGCTTCCACAGCTCGGAGCAGACTATGGAAGACAGCGTTGGAAAGCTAATACCCCCCTCCACCATTCCCCGCCACTAGGGTAGTGCTTGGGCCAATAGGAGTGTCAGGAAACAACCAATTGTGTTACTTTTTGATCACATCTACTAAAATGTCAGGAATTTGATAGAATTATTTCCGTGTTAAGAATACTGCAGCTCTTAATACTCTAGACTCCTCATTCTAGATATCTTGGCGAGGGGTTGTATATTCTCTCCAACAATGTGGAGCCTGCTGTGAGCAATGAAGGAATTTTTGTTGGTGCATATCGTGCCCATCACTATCAGAAAATAGAGCAACATGCAAGAACTAATTTTGCTTAAATTATTTGAAAGCTACATCAGAATCATTTGAAATGATGCTGGGAGCATATGTTTAAAACAATTTGTTTTATGGATAACAGTGTTAAGAGTGATACAGATGGTTTTGTTGGGAATGGCAGTTATTGGATGGTGATATGAAGAGTGGACATCATTTCACAAAAATCACTGAATAGTATGTGTGTGTTTTGTTGTTCACACCAGTTTGTGCAACACCCTGTGGAACAAAATGATGCTCATTGTCCTTACTGCAATTTTTGGCCTTGCACGTACTATTAAAGAGAAGAATGGATATGAATGTTGTTTTTATTGTGGTCTTTAGTCCAAAGACTGGTATGATGCCGCTTTCTGTGCTAGTCTATCTTATGCAAGCCTCTTTATCTCAGAATAACTACTGCAACCTACATCCATATGAAACTTCTTATCGTAATCATTTCATGGTCTCCCTTTACAATTTTATGCCCAACGCTTCCCTCCAATACTAAACTGACAATCCCTTGATGCCTCAGAATGTATCCTACCAACTGATTCCTTCTTTCAGTCAAATTGTTCCACAAATTTATTTTCTTCCCAGTTCTATTCAGTACCTCTTCATTAGTTGTGTGATCATTAGGTGTATCTTAAACATTCATCTGGAGCACCACATTTCAAAAGCGTCTACTCTCTTTTTGTCTAAATTGTTTATTGCCTGTGTTTCACTTCCATACATGGTGACACTCCACACAGATACTTTCAGAAAAGACTTTGTAACATTTCAGTTTATATTTGATGTAAAATTTCTCTTATTCAGAAAAGCTTTTCCTGCCTTTGCCAGACTACATTTTATATTCTCTCTAGTGTTTTTTTTTTTTTAATCTCAATTTGTTCGTTTTCGTTTGTTGTACCTGCTCGGGTTGGACGTCACAAGACATCCGTTTCAGTTCGTCATTGATCCATTAACTCAGTTTTTTTATTACAGAGGGCACCTAACCCTCTGACCAAACACGCTGTGCTACCGTCCCGGTGCTCTACTTTGGCCATCAGCAGTTATTTTACTGTCCAGATGTCAAAACTTGTCTATTGCATTTTCTAGTCTAATTCGCTCTACACATGATTTTATTCATTTATGTTCCATTGCCCGTGTTTTGCTTTTGTTAATGTTTTTCCTGAAGGCTGAGGGTATTCCACCTGTCTTGTACATCTTACATCAGGTGGAAGAGTTTTGTCATGGCTGCCTGTCCCAACAATATCAGTAGTTCCGATGATAGGTTGCCTACCAGGGGCATGTTCTGACTTAGGGCTTTCAATGCTCTGTCAGACTCTTCTCGCACTATTATATCTCCCATCTCACCATCATCTACATCCTCTTTCCCCTCTATAATATTGCCTACAAGTTTGTTTCCCATATATAGCCCCTTTATGTACTTCCACCTCTCATCTTTCCCTCCTACACTGAATACTGGTTTTTCATCTGAGTTTTTGATATTCATATAGTTGCTTCTCATTCCTCTAAAAGCTTCTTTAATTTTGCTACATGCAGTATCTGTCTATCCCCTAGTCATATACACCTACGTAGCCTTGAATTCGTCCTCTAAGCATTCCTCCTCAGATATTTTGCACTTTCTGTCAATCTCATTTTTTGGAAGTCTGTACTTCCTTTTGCCTGCTTAATTTGCTGCATTTTTGCATCTTTTCCTTTCATCAGTTAAATTCAGTATCTCCATTTTCTCCTTTCATAAGTTAAATTCAGTATCTCCTGTGGTATCCAAGAATTTCTACTAGGTCTTATCCTTTTATCTACTCCTGCCTCACTATTTCATCTCACTAGGGTACCCATTTGTCTATCGTGAGCAGCCAAACAATGGAAAATCCAAGATGGAATGTAACAATATTATGAAAAGAAAAAGTTGCTACTAACCGTATAGAGGCGACACTGAGTCGCAGATCGGCACTACAAAAAGACTGTCACAAATAAGCTTTCAGCCAACAAGGCCTTTATCAAAAATTGACCACACACACACACACACACACACACACACACACACACACACACACTCAACTCTCACACACGACTGCAGTGTGGTCAGAGTCTACATCTGTTCCTGCACATCTGTAAAGTTTAAAACCTTGTCCTGAAAGCTCTGTCTTACTATTATATAATCTGCTTGAAACCTTCCAGTATCTTCAGGTCTCTTTGACGTATGTAGTTTTCTTTCATGATTCTTAAAGTGTTAGCAATGATTAAATTATGCTCCATGCAAAATTCTACCAAGCAGCTTCCTCTCTCATCCCTTCCCTCTGTTGGATAGTAGATTTTTTTTACCTACCCATACTATGAGCATATTACATTTTCAATCATGTATTTTGTAACATTTGTTGTCTGGTTTCATTCATTCTCACCAAAGAGAGTTGAGTAAGACACACATGCATTGAACCTTTACATAGACAGAAAGTGGAGGTTGCTTTTTGTCTCTGTTGTAAATCCTGTTGGCTGGAAGTCGGGTCAGGTATCCGGTTTGTGGGAAGCCATGTTTCCAGAGTGTCCTCGAAGTTTTGTGGAGTATGTAGATTTTTCAACTGACCTATTGTTCATGTTTAGTTAACACCTCTAGATAATTATCATTTTCACAACCACATATGAAGTCAGTAAGTGTTGAGGAGAACATTAGGTTGCTAGCACTTGTATTTTGTAGTATTTAACACATATACATGGCTTCACAGAGGCACACACAAGTGCAACAGAATAGATAGTAGCTCTTTGGTGAACTGGCAGTGGAAACTTGATGGATATCTATCACAGCTAATGGACATATTGAGCAGTGCTCCCCATTGTGCTAGTGTCTAGGGAGCTGTAAGGTATTACAACTGTACAAACACTGTGCCGAGGTTTCCAAGTTTATTCTGAGAACTGATAGTAATTAAATCTATATTTATTCATGTCAGCAATGCATTGCTTAGGCATTGAGGTTTTGTTTGGCAAGACAGTATAATTTTACCAGAGCAGACATTCAGAGTGACTACTAGTTAGCATTTCTACATCAAGACACTAAAACTAGATTGAGACGTGATTTCTACACTTGGCTTTGCATTAGTGAGTTTCCGATATTGTTTAGCTTTCAGACATGTTGATAGCTTGTTGGCTGATTAAGTTAAGTTTCTGATTGTAGGACTACTTCTTCCATGCTCTCTTGCCATTCAGAGACTGAACATGTCTGTAATCACGAAATTCTTATGCTGACGTATGTCCTTGTTGAAAAGAGTATGTGACCAACAGTAAGAAACCATCTTACTAATCTCAGCTTAATAATTTTCTTCCCTGGCCCAGTCTTTTGCAGTATTTTTTTAATGTTGATATGTTTATATGCAAGAGTTTAGCTACTCTCGGTTGCCAAATTAACAGTAAGTGTTACTATGGCACTGTTATGAAAATGATAGATTGCTACTCGCCATGTAGAGATGATATTGAGTCGCAGACAGGCACAACAAAAAGACTGCTATACATTTGAGCTTTTGGGCAAAAAGCTATCTTCTAAAGTAGCAAATACACACACATTCACTCAAGCACACATGACCACTGTCCCTGGCTAATATGGTCCCAGTGGCCAGAGACAGTGGTCATGTGTGCGAGTTGTGTTTGCATGAATGTGTTGTTGTTTTTTTTTTACTTTAGAAGACAACATTTTGTCTGAAAGCTCAAATGTATCACAGTCTTTTTATTGAGCCTTTCTGTGATTTAACATCTCCTCTGTATGGTGAAATATTGTCGTTATTCCATCCTGGATTTTCCATTTTTTTATTACATCAGAGTTAAATTATTGGTAGAGCCGTCAGTGCACTGGTGGGTCTGTTGGTATGCTGGCTTCACCAACAGTATAGATAGCAAGGCACCAATTTATCCAAATACTGGTCTCTGGCATGGACCAAACATGCTAGATCTGTCCCAGTCATGTTAGTAGTATTTAGGAATATTAGCATAATAACAGTAGAAGTTTTAAAAGCTCACAATGTTCCCAGTCGTTCAGTTTTGTGTTATACTTCCGCTCAAGGGGGTTGTCAAACTCGTCTCACAATGTTATCTACAGTGTAAGGTAGGTGAGCAGCCCATCCAGATTTGTTCTGCACAAAGCTATCCATTTGGGTGGTTATCTGAAGGACACCAACAACTATGTAGCATGAACAGCTGAATTGAGCAACGGCATCTGTTCTGTTCGATCCCTTAATCTTCATGATGGTGTGATTACTTTTTCCATATTTTTGAGCAACTGTTGTATGATGAATATTAAGATGAACTCTGGTCCAGTGTTCGGCCATTAATGTAAGTGACAGTTCAAATAAAATGCCAGCATGAACACACACTATCAAGGGAATGCTTAGCCCTCTTAACAATGATTCTCATAAAATGTAATGGGGTGGAGAGACAAGCTAGCAAAGTAACGTGTGAAGTGTGGTATAAATCATGGCAATTTCTAAAAGGAAGCTTCTGAAAACAAAGCAAGCAAGTAATGAAATTATGTATAACATCTAGAATTTCAGATGTCCTATACATTTATCAATCTGTGGTATATTGTAATAGTGGGTTTTAAGGAGACAGTGGTGGAAGGAACTTGATTGTCATAAAATTTATGTATTATCAGTGGTTGCCCCATGTGTTAATGTTTGCAAAATTGACTTACAACGCATTACACAGTTGGAGACATGTCTTGCTACACATGTTCTGATAACATTTGTGCATAGTAACATGTAGCTTGGTACTGTCCTGTAGGGATGGAAATTTGAGAACCTCGAGAAAAATATTCAAATTATTGAGTATCTCATAAATCATCTTGAGAAATGATGATCTGAACTGTGTATATCAATGTACAATTAGTGAACAAAATATTCCATGGGAGTGCAGCTATTGGGTTAAGGCTGAAGCCCTGTTCACAGAGTTTCAATTAAGTAGTCGTGGATCTTGAGGTCCCAAATGTGGTGTGATGCTACATACAACTCCCAAATGTGTATCCATATGTATTCTTACCAATGACTGATAGTTCGCAAACAGACAAGCTGCAAAACAAGTTGTCATTGAGGAGAGTACAAATACTGTCCAGATTTGTTGTTTTATTTGTGTGTGAGGAGCCACGCCAAGGGACGATGCCACTCCTGAAGATGTGACTGCAATTGCAGTAACTTTGAGAGAGAGGTAAGTACCTGCACAGATGCAAATATAAAAGCTCCTAGCACCTCCGGTATAATTTGGAGAAGTGTGAAGTCTTCAGAAAATAAAAATGTTTTCAGCAATACAGTAAACTCCACAGTAATGTAATAGCGTTGTTTGAAAACAAAAATTAATTTCAATATCATAATTAAAATCATTAACTAATGTTTATAATAAATTCTACCTTAATCATTATGGCCTATGTGAAAATTCGGTATTTACAATGGATACGTTATAATCCAGTTTTACATTACCATACACTAATTTGAAATGAAAACAGTCCAACTCTTGCTGTGTTCAAGCAGCATATTGTTTATTACACTCACGTTCTAATGTGAGATTATCGCTCACCCACAACCACTCCTTGGCTAATGGAAAATTTTCAGCAACAGAGAACAGGGAGAAAATGGTCACAGATATCTGCCCGCAGATGGTCATGAGTTTACTGAACTTACAATATTTATTCAGAGAAATGAAATGCCATTCAGATTCATTCATTGTTTTAGATATAATTCTACGTAAATATTTCATGTTGGACATTATGATTTGACAGGAATTCATCAGGTTCATGTTATAGACAATATACACATTAAAAATCATGAAATGTCTTCATGTATTCTTCAGTAAAAGTAAGAGTAGCAGTATTAAATTTCCTTACACTGACAACTGTGTGAGGAGGAGACGAAGTCTGCCATAGCGGCATACAAGGCCACAGTTGAGTTAGTAATTAGAAACAAAAATAAATTTTCATTAATTAACGTACAGCCAACACTATACAGGCACTACTACAGTTGCTACATGTGCAAAACAAAGTCATTCTTGGCAGTTTCCAGTATCCACTTCAGTCACTTTTTTGGTTGATCACCAGAACATTTCCTCTGAATTAATGTGAAAATAAGTTTATTTGCAAGAA
Organism: Schistocerca americana; assembly: GCF_021461395.2. Classification (NCBI taxonomy): domain Eukaryota; kingdom Metazoa; phylum Arthropoda; class Insecta; order Orthoptera; family Acrididae; genus Schistocerca; species Schistocerca americana. The sequence goes on along the minus strand of NC_060122.1, from coordinate 785,709,141 downwards.
GAAATGACATGAAAACTAAAACCAAGTTTTGGTGGTATTCAGAACCAAACACATTTTCATTTAATAAAATTCTATTTCCTCTTGTGCATAATTAATCTACAATTTGCCTTTGTTCTAAATTTTATGCTCAAAATCATAAATTCTGAATATTGACAGGGGAAAGGAAAATAAGCATGCAAAGGTGAACAGAACAATTGTCATATAATCAGTACAAAATAATACAAGAACACAGTTTATTCAGCTCATAATGAAATCAATAAAGAGTTTTGTCAGAGATTTTATGCAGTGATTTCCCCTTTATTTTTAACTTTACAACTAGGACATCCTGAGCTGTAGCTCTAACATACATAATTATTCCAATCATGAAGTATGGATGTGACTCGGCACGTTTTCATGGTTTTTCTTAAGTTGGGCTGCAATTGGAGACATGTATTTCATTGAATAAGTTATGCTCAGCATGGCATTAATATATTCTGAAGGCAAATGTGTGAAAGAGAAGAAATTGGGCTTGAACTGGAAACAGTTGTACATGAAGTGTCCCCTGCCACACACTGTATTAAAGATGCCAAGTATATTATATATATAAAAAAAAAAAAAAACAAAGATGAGGTGACTTACCGAACGAAAGTGCTGGCAGGTCGATAGACACACAAACAAACACAAACATACACACAAAATTCAAGCTTTCGCAACAAACTGTTGCCTCATCAGTAAAGAGGGAAGGAGAGGGGAAGACGAAAGGAAGTGGGTTTTAAGGGAGAGGGTAAGGAGTCATTCCAATCCCGGGAGCGGAAAGACTTACCTTAGGGGGAAAAAAGGACAGGTATACACACGCACATATCCATCCACACATACAGACACAATTTTTGAATTTTCAAACTATTGTATGTTAATAATGTTGCAGTCGGTCATACTCACAGAAAAATCAGCTTCATTGTCTATTCATGTCTGGCTTGTGTCTGTATGTGTGGATGGATATGTGCGAGTGTATACCTGTCCTTTTTCCCCCCTAAGGTAAGTCTTTCCGCTCCCGGGATTGGAATGACTCCTTACTCTCTCCCTTAAAACCCACTTCCTTTCGTCTTCCCCTCTCCTTCCCTCTTTCCTGATGAGGCAACAGTTTGTTGCGAAAGCTTGAATTTTGTGTGTATGTTTGTGTTTGTTTGTGTGTCTATCGACCTGCCAGCGCTTTCGTTCGGTAAGTCACCTCATCTTTGTTTTTTTATATATAATTTTTCCCACGTGTAATGTTTCCTTCTATTATATAGATGCCAAGTATAGATGTACATGAAAATAAATTTATCTTCTAACTGAACAGTAGTTTTAAGAATGCAAACACAAATTCTAAAATGTTAGTCCTGCACAAAACTCCAAAACAGCAGAAGAAAATCCATTTTTTTATATTCATGTATTGAAAATTTGTGGAATGTTTGAGAACCTTGCACTAAAAGCAATTATTTTGCAAATAAAAGCAATATGATGAAGCCACTTACAGAAACCTGGAGCAAAATACCAGTAATAGAGACATCAAAACTGATAGAAGCACTTACTGAATGTTGCTAAAGAACATTTGTCCAGAAGAAACAAGATATCTGTTTAGATGGAGGTCAGTGTGACAATATACACCGCTATGTTTTCATGTGGCTATTTTTTCTCCTCCTATAGAAGTTACAAATTTGAATTTTCAAACTATTGTATGTTAATAATGTTGCAGTCGGTCATACCCACAGAAAAATCAGATTCATTGTCTATTCATGTCTGAAAATTTTTCTTTAATTCCCGTATACATTCAGTTAGTCTTAGGAAAACTTTACTATTAAAAAAAAAATCCAACACAGTTTCATTTTCGTATGTAAAATAATTACTACAGCATCTAAAATCTGTGGACATTTTCTTATTAACACAGTGAACTGTCTCCTAAAAACATTCCAAAGCAGAAATATCTAGTTATATAAATATCAATATAATGGAAGGAAACATTCCACGTGGGAAAAATTATATATAAAAAACAAAGATGAGGTGACTTACCGAACAAAAGCGCTGGCAGGTCGATAGATACACAAACAAACACAAACATACACACAAAATTCAAGCTTTCGCAACAAACTGTTGCCTCATCAGGAAAGAGGGAAGGAGAGGGGAAGACGAAAGGAAGTGGGTTTTAAGGGAGAGGGTAAGGAGTCATTCCAATCCCGGGAGCGGAAAGACTTACCTTAGGGGGAAAAAAGGACAGGTATACACTAGCACACACGCACATATCCATTCACACATACAGACACAAGCAGACATATTTAAAGACAAAGAGTTTGGGCAGAGATGTCAGTCGAGGCAGAAGTGTAGAGGCAAAGAAGTTGTTGAAAGACAGGTGAGGTATGAGTGGCGGCAACTTGAAATTAGCGGAGATTGAGGCCTGGCGGATGACGAGAAGAGAGGATATACTGAAGGGCAAGTTCCCATCTCCGGAGTTCGGATAGGTTGGTGTTGGTGGGAAGTATCCAGATAACCCGGACGGTGTAACACTGTGCCAAGATGTGCTGGCTGTGCACCAAGGCATGTTTAGCCACAGGGTGATCCTCATTACCAACAAACACTGTCTGCCTGTGTCCATTCATGCGAATGGACAGTTTGTTGCTGGTCATTCCCACATAGAATGCATCACAGTGTAGGCAGGTCAGTTGGTAAATCACGTGGGTGCTTTCACACGTGGCTCTGCCTCTGATCGTGTACACCTTCCGGGTTACAGGACTGGAGTAGGTGGTGGTGGGAGGGTGCATGGGACAGGTTTTGCATCGGGGGCGGTTACAAGGATAGGAGCCAGAGGGTAGGGAAGGTGGTTTGGGGATTTCATAGGGATGAACTAACAGGTTACGAAGGTTAGGTGGACGGCGGAAAGACACTCTTGGTGGAGTGGGGAGGATTTCATGTAGGATGGATCTCATTTCAGGGCAGGATTTGAGGAAGTCGTATCCCTGCTGGAGAGCCACATTCAGAGTCTGGTCCAGTCCCGGAAAGTATCCTGTCACAAGTGGGGCACTTTTGTGGTTCTTCTGTGGGGGATTCTGGGTTTGAGGGGACGAGGAAGTGGCTCTGGTTATTTGCTTCTGTACCAGGTCGGGAGGGTAGTTGCGGGATGCGAAAGCTGTTTTCAGGTTGTTGGTGTAATGATTCAGGGATTCCGGACTGGAGCAGATTCGTTTGCCACGAAGACCTAGGCTGTAGGGAAGGGACCGTTTGATGTGGAATGGGTGGCAGCTGTCATAATGGAGGTACTGTTGCTTGTTGGTGGGTTTGATGTGGACGGACGTGTGAAGTTGGCCATTGGACAGGTGGAGGTCAACGTCAAGGAAAGTGGCATGGGATCTGGAGTAGGACCAGGTGAAACTGATGGAACCAAAGGAGTTGAGGTTGGAGAGGAAATTCTGGAGTTCTTCTTCACTGTGAGTCCAGATCATGAAGATGTCATCAATAAATCTGTACCAAACTTTGGGTTGGCAGACTTGGGTAACCAAGAAGGCTTCCTCTAAGCGACCCATGAATAGGTTGGCGTACGAGGGGGCCATCCTGGTGCCCATGGCTGTTCCCTTTAATTGTTGGTATGTCTGGCCCTCAAAAGTGAAGAAGTTGTGGGTCAGGATGAAGCTGGCTAAGGTGATGAGGAAAGAGGTTTTAGGTAGGGTGGCAGGTGATCGGCGTGAAAGGAAATGCTCCATCGCAGCGAGGCCCTGGACGTGCGGAATATTTGTGTATAAGGACGTGGCATCAATGGTTACAAGGATGGTTTCCGGGGGTAACAGATTGGGTAAGGATTCCAGGCGTTCAAGGAAGTGGTTGGTGTCCTTGATGAAGGATGGGAGACTGCATGTAATGGGTTGAAGGTGTTGATCTACGTAGGCAGAGATACGTTCTGTGGGGGCTTGGTAACCAGCTACAATGGGGCGGCCGGGATGATTGGGTTTGTGGATTTTAGGAAGAAGGTAGAAGGTAGGGGTGCGGGGTGTCGGTGGGGTCAGGAGGTTGATGGAGTCAGGTGAAAGGTTTTGCAGGGGGCCTAAGGTTCTGAGGATTCCTTGAAGCTCCGCCTGGACATCGGGAATGGGGTTACCTTGGCAAACTTTGTATGTGGTGTTGTCTGAAAGCTGACGCAGTCCCTCAGCCACATACTCCCGACGATCAAGTACCACGGTCGTGGAACCCTTGTCCGCCGGAAGAATGACGATGGATCGGTCAGCCTTCAGATCACGGATAGCCTGGGCTTCAGCAGTGGTGATGTTGGGTGTAGGATTAAGGTTTTTTAAGAAGGATTGAGATGCAAGGCTGGAAGTCAGAAATTCCTGGAAGGTTTGGAGAGGGTGATTTTGAGGAAGAGGAGGTGGGTCCCGCTGTGACGGAGGACGGAACTGTTCCAGGCAGGGTTCAATTTGGATGGTGTCTTGAGGAGTCGGATCATTAGGAGTAGGATTAGGATCATTTTTCTTCGTGGCAAAGTGATACTTCCAGCAGAGAGTACGAGTGTAGGACAGTAAATCTTTGACGAGGGCTGTTTGGTTGAATCTGGGAGTGGGGCTGAAGGTGAGGCCTTTGGATAGGACAGAGGTTTCGGATTGGGAGAGAGGTTTGGAGGAAAGGTTAACTACTGAATTAGGGTGTTGTGGTTCCAGATTGTGTTGATCGGAATTTTGAGGTTTTGGAGGGAGTGGAGCTGGAAGTGGGAGATTGAGTAGATGGGAGAGACTGGGTTTGTGTGCAATGAGAGGAGGTTGAGGTTTGCTGGAAAGGTTGTGAAGGGTGAGTGAGTTGCCTTTCCGGAGGTGGGAAACCAGGAGATTGGATAGTTTTTTGAGGTGGAGGGTGGCATGCTGTTCTAATTTATGGTTGGCCTGTAGGAGGATGCTCTGAACAGCCGGTGTGGATGTGGGAGAGGAAAGATTAAGGACTTTTATTAAGGATAGGAGTTGACGGGTGTGTTCATTGGCTGAGTTGATGTGTAGGTGAAGGATTAGGTGGGTGAGGGCAATGGATTGTTCAGTTTGGAACTGGTATAGGGACTGATGGAAGGAAGGGTTGCAGCCAGAGATGGGAACTTTGAGTGTGAGGCCTTTGGGGGTAATGCCAAATGTCAGACAAGCCTGAGAAAATAAAATATGCGAGCGTAATCTGGCTAGGGCGAAGGCATGTTTGCGGAGGGAATGTAAATAAAACTTAATGGGGTCATTGTGGGGGTGTTGTGAGGGTGACATGGTATTAGAAGGTGGAAAGTGTAACATGAGGTGAAATGAAAATGAAAATAAAAATATATGGGGAGAGATAAAGGTGAACCGGAAAGAAACTGGAGACCTGGAATGAAAAAAGGCGAAAAGGTGTTGGTTACAGATGGGCTATGTTGGACTTGGGTTGGTAGACAACGATGTGCATAAAGGTTAGGTGGTTGTGTTGCCGCCAAAACACGTTAAAGGACGGAGAAATTCGGGAAAATTTCGAAAAAACTGCGTGTAGTATATTAAAAGGAGTGGTATTGTGGTGGCAGATTATGAAAATGAGGCTAACAATTGTCTGACGAAGAAATAATGGCGTTAAAACCTGTGGGAAGCGGCTAAAAATGATCAGTGATGTGGGAAAAACAGAAATGGAAATAAAGCGAAAGTTATTGGAACTGGCCGAAATGGTTGTTTAAAAGGTGAAAGGAGCTGTTTGTGAACTAGAAACGGTGGATATTATAGCGGCGGTAGTGCTGAAAGCGGACAAATTTTTTTTTTTTTTTTTTTTTTTTTTTTTTTTTTTTTTTTTTATGGTTTGGAAGTGGGTTACGTATTATTGAGTATATATATATAGGCGGGATAAAATAGTATAGCAGATTACGGTAAAAAGGAGAAGGTGAATACAAAGTGAAACTACTGGCAAAAACAGAAAGAGGAAACTAAGACGACAGAAAAGAGTTCGAAATGCAACAGTGACAATAACAAACGTAATTGTTGGATTCAAATTAATGATATCAATATAATGGAAGGAAACATTCCACGTGGGAAAAATTATATATAAAAAACAAAGATGAGGTGACTTACCGAACAAAAGCGCTGGCAGGTCGATAGATACACAAACAAACACAAACATACACACAAAATTCAAGCTTTCGCAACAAACTGTTGCCTCATCAGGAAAGAGGGAAGGAGAGGGGAAGACGAAAGGAAGTGGGTTTTAAGGGAGAGGGTAAGGAGTCATTCCAATCCCGGGAGCGGAAAGACTTACCTTAGGGGGAAAAAAGGACAGGTATACACTAGCACACACGCACATATCCACTCACACATACAGACACAAGCAGACATATTTAAAGACAAAGAGTTTGGGCAGAGATGTCAGTCGAGGCAGAAGTGTAGAGGCAAAGAAGTTGTTGAAAGACAGGTGAGGTATGAGTGGCGGCAACTTGAAACTAGCGGAGATTGAGGCCTGGCGGATGACGAGAAGAGAGGATATACTGAAGGGCAAGTTCCCATCTCCGGAGTTCGGATAGGTTGGTGTTGGTGGGAAGTATCCAGATAACCCGGACGGTGTAACACTGTGCCAAGATGTGCTGGCTGTGCACCAAGGCATGTTTAGCCACAGGGTGATCCTCATTACCAACAAACACTGTCTGCCTGTGTCCATTCATGCGAATGGACAGTTTGTTGCTGGTCATTCCCACATAGAATGCATCACAGTGTAGGCAGGTCAGTTGGTAAAAAAAAAAAAATTTTTTGGCCGCTTTCAGCACTACCGCCGCTATAATATCCACCGTTTCTAGTTCACAAACAGCTCCTTTCACCTTTTAAACAACCATTTCGGCCAGTTCCAATAACTTTCGCTTTATTTCCATTTCCGTTTTTCCCACATCACTGATCATTTTTAGCCGCTTCCCACAGGTTTTAACGCCATTATTTCTTCGTCAGACAATTGTTAGCCTCATTTTCATAATCTGCCACCACAATACCACTCCTTTTAATATACTACACGCAGTTTTTTCGAAATTTTCCCGAATTTCTCCGTCCTTTAACGTGTTTTGGCGGCAACACAACCACCTAACCTTTATGCACATCGTTGTCTACCAACCCAAGTCCAACACAGCCCATCTGTAACCAACACCTTTTCGCCTTTTTTCATTCCAGATCTCCAGTTTCTTTCCGGTTCACCTTTATCTCTCCCCATATATTTTTATTTTCATTTTCATTTCACCTCATGTTACACTTTCCACCTTCTAATACCATGTCACCCTCACAACACCCCCACAATGACCCCATTAAGTTTTATTTACATTCCCTCCGCAAACATGCCTTCGCCCTAGCCAGATTACGCTCGCATATTTTATTTTCTCAGGCTTGTCTGACATTTGGCATTACCCCCAAAGGCCTCACACTCAAAGTTCCCATCTCTGGCTGCAACCCTTCCTTCCATCAGTCCCTATACCAGTTCCAAACTGAACAATCCATTGCCCTCACCCACCTAATCCTTCACCTACACATCAACTCAGCCAATGAACACACCCGTCAACTCCTATCCTTAATAAAAGTCCTTAATCTTTCCTCTCCCACATCCACACCGGCTGTTCAGAGCATCCTCCTACAGGCTAACCGTAAATTAGAACAGCATGCTACCCTCCACCTCAAAAAACTATCCAATCTCCTAGTTTCCCACCTCCGGAAAGGCAACTCACTCACCCTTCACAACCTTTCCAGCAAACCTCAACCTCCTCTCATTGCACACAAACCCAGTCTCTCCCATCTACTCAATCTCCCACTTCCAGCTCCACTCCCTCCAAAACCTCAAAATTCCGATCAACACAATCTGGAACCACAACACCCTAATTCAGTAGTTAACCTTTCCTCCAAACCTCTCTCCCAATCCGAAACCTCTGTCCTATCCAAAGGCCTCACCTGCAGCCCCACTCCCAGATTCAACCAAACAGCCCTCGTCAAAGATTTACTGTCCTACACTCGTACTCTCTGCTGGAAGTATCACTTTGCCACGAAGAAAAATGATCCTAATCCTACTCCTAATGATCCGACTCCTCAAGACACCATCCAAATTGAACCCTGCCTGGAACAGTTCCGTCCACCGTCACAGCGGGACCCACCTCCTCTTCCTCAAAATCACCCTCTCCAAACCTTCCAGGAATTTCTGACTTCCAGCCTTGCATCTCAATCCTTCTTAAAAAACCTTAATCCTACACCCAACATCACCACTGCTGAAGCCCAGGCTATCCGTGATCTGAAGGCTGACCGATCCATCGTCATTCTTCCGGCGGACAAGGGTTCCACGACCGTGGTACTTGATCGTCGGGAGTATGTGGCTGAGGGACTGCGTCAGCTTTCAGACAACACCACATACAAAGTTTGCCAAGGTAACCCCATTCCCGATGTCCAGGCGGAGCTTCAAGGAATCCTCAGAACCTTAGGCCCCCTGCAAAACCTTTCACCTGACTCCATCAACCTCCTGACCCCACCGACACCCCGCACCCCTACCTTCTACCTTCTTCCTAAAATCCACAAACCCAATCATCCCGGCCGCCCCATTGTAGCTGGTTACCAAGCCCCCACAGAACGTATCTCTGCCTACGTAGATCAACACCTTCAACCCATTACATGCAGTCTCCCATCCTTCATCAAGGACACCAACCACTTCCTTGAACGCCTGGAATCCTTACCCAATCTGTTACCCCCGGAAACCATCCTTGTAACCATTGATGCCACGTCCTTATACACAAATATTCCGCACGTCCAGGGCCTCGCTGCGATGGAGCATTTCCTTTCACGCCGATCACCTGCCACCCTACCTAAAACCTCTTTCCTCATCACCTTAGCCAGCTTCATCCTGACCCACAACTTCTTCACTTTTGAGGGCCAGACATACCAACAATTAAAGGGAACAGCCATGGGCACCAGGATGGCCCCCTCGTACGCCAACCTATTCATGGGTCGCTTAGAGGAAGCCTTCTTGGTTACCCAAGTCTGCCAACCCAAAGTTTGGTACAGATTTATTGATGACATCTTCATGATCTGGACTCACAGTGAAGAAGAACTCCAGAATTTCCTCTCCAACCTCAACTCCTTTGGTTCCATCAGTTTCACCTGGTCCTACTCCAGATCCCATGCCACTTTCCTTGACGTTGACCTCCACCTGTCCAATGGCCAACTTCACACGTCCGTCCACATCAAACCCACCAACAAGCAACAGTACCTCCATTATGACAGCTGCCACCCATTCCACATCAAACGGTCCCTTCCCTACAGCCTAGGTCTTCGTGGCAAACGAATCTGCTCCAGTCCGGAATCCCTGAATCATTACACCAACAACCTGAAAACAGCTTTCGCATCCCGCAACTACCCTCCCGACCTGGTACAGAAGCAAATAACCAGAGCCACTTCCTCGTCCCCTCAAACCCAGAATCCCCCACAGAAGAACCACAAAAGTGCCCCACTTGTGACAGGATACTTTCCGGGACTGGACCAGACTCTGAATGTGGCTCTCCAGCAGGGATACGACTTCCTCAAATCCTGCCCTGAAATGAGATCCATCCTACATGAAATCCTCCCCACTCCACCAAGAGTGTCTTTCCGCCGTCCACCTAACCTTCGTAACCTGTTAGTTCATCCCTATGAAATCCCCAAACCACCTTCCCTACCCTCTGGCTCCTATCCTTGTAACCGCCCCCGATGCAAAACCTGTCCCATGCACCCTCCCACCACCACCTACTCCAGTCCTGTAACCCGGAAGGTGTACACGATCAGAGGCAGAGCCACGTGTGAAAGCACCCACGTGATTTACCAACTGACCTGCCTACACTGTGATGCATTCTATGTGGGAATGACCAGCAACAAACTGTCCATTCGCATGAATGGACACAGGCAGACAGTGTTTGTTGGTAATGAGGATCACCCTGTGGCTAAACATGCCTTGGTGCACAGCCAGCACATCTTGGCACAGTGTTACACCGTCCGGGTTATCTGGATACTTCCCACCAACACCAACCTATCCGAACTCCGGAGATGGGAACTTGCCCTTCAGTATATCCTCTCTTCTCGTCATCCGCCAGGCCTCAATCTCCGCTAATTTCAAGTTGCCGCCACTCATACCTCACCTGTCTTTCAACAACTTCTTTGCCTCTACACTTCTGCCTCGACTGACATCTCTGCCCAAACTCTTTGTCTTTAAATATGTCTGCTTGTGTCTGTATGTGTGAATGGATATGTGCGTGTGTGCTAGTGTATACCTGTCCTTTTTTCCCCCTAAGGTAAGTCTTTCCGCTCCCGGGATTGGAATGACTCCTTACCCTCTCCCTTAAAACCCACTTCCTTTCGTCTTCCCCTCTCCTTCCCTCTTTCCTGATGAGGCAACAGTTTGTTGCGAAAGCTTGAATTTTGTGTGTATGTTTGTGTTTGTTTGTGTATCTATCGACCTGCCAGCGCTTTTGTTCGGTAAGTCACCTCATCTTTGTTTTTTATATATAGTTATATAAATACATTTAACACACAACATAGAGCAGAGGTTTAGGTAAATTATTTACATCAGGCTTTTACAAAGAAAACCAATCTAATGAATTAGTAATATATTAATGGAAACACAACTGAAAAACTTTCGCTCCCAGCAAATGAGTAAAATATTGTTGTCATTAGTCTTTCCTCCTCTAGCAATCTATAGATAAGTTACTACTTGACACCAATCAGACGATTGCTATAGCTCAAATGAAAAGATCAGAGTTTCTTCATGTGTTGTTTAGCATTGCAGACATACCAGATTTCACGCTAGCTATTTAATGTAATTACAGAGCGACATCTCCATTTATACTCAGACCAGTGGCTATTTGAAGAAATAGCAAATCATGCCCACTGTACTTTGTCTTTTGAAATTAATACAATTGTGCCAGGGACAAATATGATCTTGCATCGTATTTTCTGGGACATTCATGAAATGTTCTCGAGCTCATTGTTTCCTCTTCACTGCCATCAATGTACGCTATAAGCTCTGAATTTAACACAGCTCACACGATTGCTATAGCTCAAATGAAAAGATCAGAGTTTCTTCATGTGTTGTTTAGCATTGCAGACATACCAGATTTCACGCTAGCTATTTAATGTAATTACAGAGCCACATCTCCATTTATACTCAGACCAGTGGCTAATTTTGCACGAGTCCAAGCATATTGTTCTCAGACTCTGGCCCATTTAACGCTTTTCACCCGTTATAAAGCACTGTGTAAAAGGCCGTGGTTTGGGGAGCAAAATGGTGGTTTTCACATATACACAGGATGGGCTGTTACTGTCCAAATGGCACTTGACAGCTACGGAGCTGCCAAGCACTCCCACTGCTATGCCTTTAGCACAGTGATTTGTGAGGTAGTGGTTGCATATCTTTCAGGCACGGCAGTCTTCAGAGGCAACAACAATGTGCACATTAGTTAATTCAGTCTAAGGTTATTTGCCTGTCTTCACGTAGACCTAAATGTGTCTTTGAAAACAGACACTGAGCGAATAATTTCTCTATTGGCACAATGGCTAGTTTTGTGGGGCAAAACTCCAGAAAATTATAAGGCCCAGAGTCATACAAAAATATGTGTGGCTCAATATATTCAAAGGATTGAGTGGATTATTTCAAAACATGGATGACAAAGAAAAAAATGAATATGGTAAGTAAGTTGTTCACTCACTTAAAGGGTTTTATTGAACCATTTTCAAAAATGTGTTTACACTGGATGAAGTAATAACAATCTTTCCAAAAATTTTACATTAGAGAACAATTATGAAAAGGATGGATGCTGTTCGGCGTACAAATGACATGCCAAGTTGCAAACAGGTGCAATGAAAAGACTGCTACACACTTAAAAGGAACCCCTTGAGTACGAGCTCACAACTTCAATCTTTAGTAAGGCTAATTTGAAACTGTTGTGTTAACAATTATGACAGGAAAAATATTACCTGCTAATGATGCATCAGGAGGGCAACAGAAAATAAGTGTTCAAGAGGTGTAGAGACCAACCTGCTATGGGATTTATGTATTATACTTCACAAAATGGGCATTGTCCACATTCAAGACATGTTTAAAACAAATCATTAACTTGCACCATGAACACCAAGAGAGAAATGGCACCCCACAGTAGTCACAAAGTTTGCACTATCAAGACTGAAGGCAAACTCCTTGGAAGTTACAAACTGTGCAGGGTGTTCAGGTAGATGTCGACTCTTAAGGAATGCATATAGAATCATTTTGGCCGAACGTAGTAATGAGAACTGATGGGATGCAACCGAATGCAAAACAGTATTTTGTGGAGCGTATCGTGAAACTGGCTATCCTTTAAGGCATAGCCACAGGCAGTGCGATAAGATGTTTTACAGGCACAGAAAAAGCAAACATCCAGAAGTTCAATATATTCAGTGGTTCCAGGTGGCATGAATTGCAGGAGGAATAGTTTGCTCTAAATAAGTATGACTTTTATATGCAGACCAGGAATTAAGCAAAAGCGAGTTATTTTGACCAGCTATTGGGCAAAACCAGTGCTCATACCATAGTTATAATGCTCTTACAACCATTTTCCCATTCTTCCTTACTGTTGTAAATATTCCATACTGCTCTTGCAAGATCATGCACACAAGAAAGAATCATAAGGAGCAGAGCACCTTCAACTTCTCATAGCACAATAAGTAACTTTCCACCAAATTTACCATCCAGTTTAACAATTGGCATAATCATATACAAATCTGTTAAGGCACTGATGTTACTTGATCTTGATACAACTCTCTTGGTACCTCTAATTTCCAGGATTCCTTTCATGTGCATTTCCTCTTCAAATTGCCAGAGTTGAACACTAATTCCTTACTGAATGATAGGATAAGTTTGTTTAACTCGTCTACAAATTTTCGGGCTGACTTTGCAATTTGCTGTGCATCATCAAATCGACTCTTCATTTGAAATTTTGTTATCTTACATTGTCCAATTCTGTTGCACTGTTTGAAGTAATGCATCCAGCCACCACTTCCCTTGAAATCACTGTAATCTATATCACACACAATTTGATGTGCATAACATAGTAAGTCAGTATCATGCACATTCTGTAAATTGTATTGAGCTTACTTGAAATGCGCAGACACCAGTTTTTGTAACTGCAGTATCGATCATTATGCGGTCAGCCGTACTTTCAAATATGCATGCCACCAGTTATGCTGCTGTGTTTCCAGCCACCACTGCGGCATGACGGCACTGCCACGAATGATTAGGCTGCTGCTAATGAGATGCAAGCACTCCCTCTCCAGAGCTACTGTGGGCGGTGTACTTATACGTTCAAACATTCATGCACTAGGCCATTTTATGTGCTTGCCAGTTCAATAACATTTGCAGATTTTGATAGTGGACAGGGTTCGAAATCCTCTGAATAGACATTGGACTAAAGAGTGACAGATTTATAAATCTTTTGTATCTTTATATATTTCTACACTCAGGTCTACTGTTGGCAACTGACACTTCATCTACAGCAGCAAATTTATGTATTATTTTTACTATTTGATATTAGATGTAGAATAAATTAATATCTGAATTTTCTGTTCATGATCAGCATCTGCCCATCACTCCTTTTTTTGTCCACTAAAAAATCCCACAGGGTGCAAAGAAAGACACAACTGTAACATGTGCATGTTGTCCTTCCTGAATATCCACTTTTTCTTATGCACTACACATTCATATTGCTGTATACTTATTCAAAATCTGTTCATAATTGTTTTTTTACTATGCTGTGAATGATCTTCCATGTACATAATTATGTTTAGTACCCGCTCCTTGGAGAACAACTTCCTTTACTATGTTTCAGTGGTGACAGGATTTGTGACTTCTTGTCCAACAACGATAATGAACTACATGGTTCAACACCTGTTGCAATATCACTTTCACTGGTTAAGCATGTATCATCATCATTGTACTCCTCACGTACATTGTTCGCACACGCATGACACCATACACTGCATTGACTCATCTTGCACAAATGCTATTATTTCATCTGCCACTTCTTTCTCGGTCAGTGAAATTCCTTGGGTTCCTTTCCAATGAAATGTCAACTTCAGCAACTGTTGCAGTGCATAAAATGCAATGTGTGATCCCCCCTCTCCCTACTTCTCTGCTTTGTATCAACACCATTAACACTGTAGCACTGTTTGAGCTACTCATTGGCCAAACAGTTCCAGTATGCTCTGTAGCCTCATGCTTTGCTCACCATTCGATTCCTCCAGTACCACCCCATTGCCATTGGCAGCCAATATTGTGGTTGCATGGTAGACAACATGTGGGGTGTTGAGTGCCCGAAACACCATTTGCCTTTTGTGACCTCACACTCAAGGGGTTCCTTGTTAGCTTTCAGCCAAAACTTTCTTCAAAAAAGCAGGCCCACTATCTCCTGCCACTACGAGCTGTTGTTGTTCTTCAGCTGAAAAAACGTAATTTAATGGTTATGTTAAGGTAGAAATATTACTCAAATTAATACCTTCTGTCACCTCGGCTGCTTCAGACAGTGGTACTGCAAGTGGCTCTTACAGGTCATTTGTCATCTGTATTAAAATTGTCATCAATGTTGGAGCACAATCCTTTGCGTTGCTGGCTCATGGTTCTCATCCTATCTTTTTAATAGAAAACAGTTTGTGTCTGTATCAGGCTTACCACATCACATGTCATTCAAAATATGAAACCATCAGACAAGGGGTGCCCAGGGCTCTATTTTAGGTCCCTTGTTGTTCCTATTATATATTAATGACCTTCCATATGGAGTGTCACAAAATGCAAATTTTGTCTTATTTGCAGATGATACAAGTGTCGGTATAAAAAACATTACCCGTGATCTCACTGAGCACTCAGCTAATGAAATATTTGTAAATGGATTGTCACTGAATTTTGACAAGACCCAGGACATACAGTTTGGTACCTCATAAAGAATGCCTCACCCTATAAGTATAATGTATTCAAACAATGAAATTAAAGCAGTAGACAGTGTCAAATTTTTAGGGCTACAAATTGACCACAACCTAAACTGGAAAACCCACACTCTAGACAATTAAATGCCTTAGTTCAGCTACATTTGGAGTACTCATGGTAGCAGAAATAGGTGATTTAAAAATGAAGAAGTTAGTTTATTTGGCCTACTTCCATTCACTAATTAGTTATGGAATCATCTTTTGGGGAAACTCCTCTCACAAAGAGAACATTTTCAAAATTAAGAAACGAGTCATTAGAATTATATCTGGTGTCAGCCCATATCATCACGCAGAGACTTCTTTAAGGAATCTGGTATCCTAACTGCTACTCAGTAGATATACTCACTGATGGCCTTTGTCATTTCCAACAAGTCTCTTTTTACACAAAATTGTGCAAAACATGATTATAATACCAGAACCAAAAACAATCTGTATAAGGACTATAAAAGCTTAACATTAGTGCAAAAAGGAGTCAAATACATGGGTACTCATATATTCAATAACTTAGAGCACATCAAAGTTCTTGTAAGTGATAAAGGTCCGTTTCAGAGTAAATTAAAGAACTTCCTGTTGGCCAATTCCTTCTACTCCATCAATGAATATCTTCACAAGGATTATAGCTCGTAATTCTGTCTGCATTAGAATTGTACATTATCCATGTATCTGAGTAAAAAAAAAATTTAAAATAGCCTTTGACTCTTTCCACATACCAGAGACTCCTCTCCAAGGGATCCATGGAAAACGATAAATGTAATGTAAAGGCACAGTTCCATGCAGAACAGTCTTACTGGCCTATACTCACACTGACCTTGGCAACCTATCTAACATTTGCTTAAGAAACTGCCCGGGAGCTGGGGTTTCAGTATGGTAATGGGAGCCAACCTGTATTTTGTCAACTTCCACGCTACTGCTCTGGGTCGAAGTAGATTCCAAACCACTGCCACACATAATGGGAAATCTGAAAGTGTGCTGTTGAGCTGGGACATGTGGGAGCTGTGTTTCCTCATGCCTTGTAGGCTGGTGACATGTATTGCTTGTAACTCAGCTTGTTGAGATTTATGGTTGGGTGTCTACTCCCATAAAAGGCAATCAGAAATTTCCTTTGGATAGTCTGAAAGATCTGCAAATTTTGTAATGTGCGATTCGAGATCTGTATTTTTGGAGTCTTCAGTAATTTAACCTCACTGTGGTTGAATAACGCACAAGCTGTGTTGCAACCACTCATCACAAGTATAAGAACATGTGGTGGAGAACACTTCTTGACTGCACTTCCTGGACAGTAGAGGAGCTGTACCTCTCCCTGGTTTGAGAAAATATACAATGCAGAGAGTTTTGAGACCTAGGTTTATGACCAGAAAGTCAACATCTTCCCCCACAATTCCGACATTCTTATGAGCCGAAGCCAGGGATTCTGCCATCCACACTATCAATGCATCTGTATCAGCTACCTGCTTGGAGGCGATTCCATTTTCATTGCATTTTGCCATCAGCATGGTAATGTGATTTGGTTCTTATTATCGAACTGAAACCCCACAGCTCCAAAGAGGCTTTTTCAGCTTATATCTTGCAAATGCAAGACAGATGGCCAAAGTCAGTGTAGGAGTCGGCGAGCAGGAATGTTCTGCACAAAACTAAGTCAGCAATGTGACGGGTCGTGCTACAGTACCACTGTCTGAAGCAGTACAGGCAACAGAATGTACTAATTTGTGTATTATTTTTTATAACATGTACTATTTTCCACGTTCTAGAGGCTGAGAGTGGGCATTTCTGACATTTTCACAGAGGTGCCAAAAAATCACAGCTTTTCAGTGCTGCTCTAGCAGCGACACTGCACGACAAAAAATCAAACCGCACTCCGAAAAATGACACCTGACTAGCGCATTTTCGAAGAAATTTTCTATGCTTTAATTGTGTATCGAGTGGCCATTTTCAAAAAATGCATAGTTTTCGAGATATAAACAAGAAACTGAGAAACAGTGCTAAAATTCTGAGTTTTTTTAGTTTTTCTTTGAGAAGCCAAACCCCTAAAACGCAGCAAACATAAAATTCAGATTCAGCGCCCCAAGAAAAACATAGAACGCAGCTTCTGCAATTTTGTTATGGGAAAAGCACTATTTGACTGGACTATAAGGCACGCAATGCGAGAAATACCATGAGACGCTCTTGAGGTATGCACTTTCATTTTCCATCCTTACTGTGCTGTATACGTCAGGTTGGGATCTGAGATCCTGTCTTGTAAGTTGACTGCATTCTCTTCAGTATGTTGAAAGTATTCTTCCAAACGTTGTTCACACTCAAAAAAGAAACAAACATCAAAGATGTTGACAGTATTCCATACCCTTTGCTCCTTATGCACCCATCTCCCTACCTTATGGCTCCTACTCTTGTGACCATCCCCACCCACTGCAAGACTTGCTGGATGCACCCACCTGTTCCAGCCCTGTAACTGACAAAACATGTACTATCAAAGGGAGAGCTACCTGTGAAACGACACGTCGTATACCAGCCGTTATGTAAACACTGTTCAGCAGTTTTCATCGGCATGACTACCACCAAGTTATCAGTCAGAATGAATGGGCATTGGCAGAGGGTGGTTACTAGCACACAATATCTTGTTTCACAGCATGCTCTGTAACATGACAGTCATGACCTCGATGTTTGTTTCACCACACGCACCATCTGGATTCTTCCCCCAGACACCAGTTTCTCAGAACTCTGCAGGTGGGCACTACCGTTCCACCAACCACCTGGCCTTAATTTATGTTAATTCCTTCCATCTCAGCATTTCTTCACAGTAACTACTCCTTTCTTCACTCCATTTTAGTTTTCTACATCTTTCATTTTGCGACCTGTCTATTTTTTGCCATCCCACTCCACATCTGTTGCGTACAATGCACTTAGCTCTTCACTCTTATTAACCCTTAAATGCACAGTGTAGCTGCTCAGCTACAAACCATTCCTCTTCGATTCATAGCGCATGAGATGTTTTCGTTTGTGTACATTTTCAGTTCAACACGTAGTACAAGAAAACTACAACAGATGGCACTACAAGGCTGCTACAATTAATATTTCGTACAGTTGTGTCACTGCTGTATCGCACATTTTGTTTGCGAAAAAGGAAGTCCAGAAAGTGTATTTGTACGCCAATAACCTTGTTTAAAACATTTTTGAGACATGAGTAAGGTATGTGGAAACTATTTAAATCATAATATGTTTATATTCTGACGTATAAATACTGTTTGTAGCTAACCAGCTACGATGTGCATTTACCATATTTCAGAACACAACCTAACATGACAAGAAGTGATCAGGAGAAAGATATATTAGAGTGCGTGGAGATCCCTTTATGCAGTGGAGATAGTTTGGACTCATCATCTGATGACTCTTCACAAGACTCAAATTACTTTATGCAAGAATATGAAGATTCTGGCAATAGCAGTAATAATGATAGACGAAGTGTAGGAACACTGCAGACTTCACAAAGCTTACAATCTACTCCTGGGACAGTGCTACCTACATCTTCCAGGAATAGTGCACCGATAATATCACCATATAGTAAAAGAAATAATCAGGAATCTGCAAATACTAACAATGAATCAGATTTCACATGTACGAGTGTGCCAAAGAAATGTTTTTTGAAACAATTGTTGGTAATTTCCAAGAATGACTGCCTATCAAAATCGAAGGGGTCAAAACGATACATATCGAACGTGCGATAGTAAATCGATTATGGAAGTCTCGTGGCGGGCATTATGATCAATTATTTGTGATCGTCATTTTTATCATTTTTCCGTTGTTCATTTAGTTTGTGTACATTGCATTCGCGTCGTAATTATTTGTGATTTGATTGGGGAAATCCACACAGTTTCTGTCGATAGTGAGTGTAATGCCTGCTGTTTCTCACGTTTCTCTGGGGATTGTATGACACTGGAAACTCTAATTCCATGCTTATCCAGCATAGACAAATGCCTGACTTTTTGCCGCAAATATGGACTTCTGGCGGACGAGGAAAGGAGCGACTGTGTTGACTGTGGTGCTGCTAATCTGTAAAACTTTCATTGCGGACTTTGCGGAAAGCAAACCAGCATCACGAAAAATTCGTGATTTGAGTCCTCCAAATTATCCATTCCGACGAGCGTAATTCTTGTGTCGTGCTGGATTCGAGATTACACGTAGCAAGCCACAGCATCAGAAACTGAGTTATCCGCAAATACCGCATGTGACTATTTCGGGTTTCGCCGAGAAGTCTGTTACATGGTAGTGACAAATGATAGTGTGCCTTCCCTCGTCCGGCAGATGTCCATATTTGCGACAAAAGGTCAAGCATTTGTCTATGCTGGATATGCATGGAATTAAGAGTTTTCCATGTCAGACAATCCGCAGAAGAAACGTGAGAAACAGCACACATTACACTCGCTATCGACAGAATCCGTATGGGTTTCCCAATCAAATCACAAATAATTATGGTGCGAATGTAATGTACACAAACTAAATGAATAAAATTGTAGAAGTAGACGAATCATATTGCTAGATGAAAGAAAGTGAAATAGATCATATCTGGGTATTTGGTGGGATAGGAAGAGAGTCCCGAAAGTGTTTCATTGTGAGGGTATTGTCCCAAGACAAGGTGACTTTAGTGGGTCTCATAAAACACTTCATACTGCCCAGAACAAAACTCATCACAGACGGGTTTCTGTCGCACAAGACTGTAAAAGCTGAAGGGTTCAACCATGAATTCGTGAATCATTCTGTGGAATTCGTCTCTTCGGATGACGCCAGTGTCCGCACCCAGAATATTGAGCAGCTGTGGAAGTCTTTCCTCCCCCCATGAACCATGGACCTTGCCGTTGGTGGGGAGGCTTGCGTGCCTCAGTGATACAGATAGCCGTACCGTAGGTGCAACCACAACGGAGGGGTATCTGTTGAGAGGCCAGACAAACGCGTGGTTCCTGAAGAGGGGCAGCAGCCTTTTCAGTAGTTGCAGGGGCAACAGTCTGGGTGATTGACTGATCTGGCCTTGTAACACTAACCAAAATGGCCTTGCTGTTCTGGTACTGCGAACGGCTGAAAGCAAGGGGAAACTACAGCCATAATTTTTCCCAAGGGCATGCAGCTTTACTGTATGGTTAAATGATGATGGCGCCCTCTTGGGTAAAATATTCCAGAGGTAAAATAGTCCCCCATTCGATCTCCGGGCGGGGACTACTCAAGAGGACGTCATTATCAGGAGAAAGAAAACTGGAGTTCTACGGATCGGAGCGTGGAATGTCAGATCCCTTAATCGGGCAGGTAGGTTAGAAAAAGTAAAAAGGGAAATGGATAGGTTAAAGTTAGATATAGTGGGAATAAGTGAAGTTCAGTGGCAGGAGGAACAAGACTTTTGGTCAGGTGAATACAGGGTTATAAATACAAAGTCAAATAGGGGTAATGCAGGAGTAGGTTTAATAATGAATGAAAAAATAGGAGTGCGGGTAAGCTACTACAAACAGCATAGTGAATGCATTATTGTGGCCAAGATAGACACAAAGCCCACGCCTACTACAATACTACAAGTTTATATGCCAACTAGCTCTGCAGATGACGAAGAAATTGATGACATGTATGATGAGATAAAAGAAAGTATTCAGGTAGTAAAGGGAGACGAAAATTTAATAGTCATGGGTGACTGGAATTCGAGAGTAGGAAAAGGGAGAGAAGGAAACACAGTAGGTGAACATGGATTGGGGGTAAGAAATGAAAGAGGAAGCCGTCTGGCATGATTTTTTCATAGAGCATAACTTAATCATAGCTAACACTTGGTTCAAGAATCATGAAAGAAGGTTGTATACATGGAAGAATCCTGGAGATACTAAAAGGTATCAGATAGATTATATAATGGTAAGACAGAGATTTAGGAACCAGGTTTTAAATTGTAAGACATTTCCAGGGGCAGATGTGGACTCTGACCACAATCTATTGGTTATGAACTGTAGATTAAAACTGAAGAAACTGCAAAAAGGGCGGGAATTTAAGGAGATGGGACCTGGATAAACTGAAAGAACCAGAGGTTGTACAGAGTTTCAGGGAGAGCATAAGGGAACAATTGATAGGAATGGGGGAAAGAAATACTGCAGAAGAAAAATGGGTAGCTCGAGGGATGAAATAGTGAAGGCAGCAGAGGATCAAATAGGTAAAAAGATGAGGGCTAGTAGAAACCCTTGGGTAACAGAAGAAACATTGAATTTAATTGCTGAAAGGAGAAAATAAAAAACACAGTAAATGAAGCAGGCAAAAAGGAATACAAATGTCTCAAAAATGATATCGACAGTAAGTGCAAAATGGCTAAGCAGGTGTAGCTAGAAGACAAATGTAAGGATGTAGAGGCTTATCTCACTAGGGGTAAGATAGATACTGCCTACAGGAAAATTAAAGAGACCTTTGGAGAAAGGAGAACCACTTGCATGAATATCAAGAGCTTTGATGGAAACCCAGTTCTAAGCAAAGAAAGGAAAGCAGAAAGGTGGAAGGAGTATATAGAGGCTCTATACAAGGTTGATGTACTTGAGGACAATATTATGGAAATGGAAGAGGATGTAGATGAAGATGAAATGGGAGATATGATACTGCGTGAAGAGTTTGACAGAGCACTGAAAGACTTGAGTCGAAAAGGCCCCCCAGAGTAGACAACATTCCATTACAACTACTGACAGCCTTGGGAGAGCCAGTCCTGACAAAACTCCACCATCTGGTGAGCAAGATGTATGAGACAGGCGAAATTCCCTCAGACTTCAAGAAGAATATAATAATTCCAATCCCAAAGAAAGCAGGTGTTGACAGATGTGAAAATTACTATCAGTTTAATAAGTCACAGCTGCAAAATTCTAACGCGAATTCTTTACAGACGAATGGAAAAACTGATAGAAACTGACCTCGGGGAAGATCAGTTTGGATTCCGTAGAAATACTGGAACACGTGAGGCAATACGACCCTACGACTTATCTTAGAAGAAAGATTAAGGAAAGGCAAACCTACGTTTCTAGCATTTGTAGACTTAGAGAAAGCTTTTGACAATGTTGATTGGAATACTCTGTTTCAAATTCTGAGGGTGGCAGGGGTAAAATACAGGGAGCGAAAGGCTATTTAAAATTTGTACAGAAAGCAGATGGCAGTTATAAGAGTATAGGGGTATGAAAGGGAAGCAGTGTTTGGGAAGGGAGTGAGACAGGGTTGTAGCCTATCCCTGATGTTATTCAACTATATATTGAGCAAGGAATAAAGGAAACAAAATAAAAGTTCGGAGTAGGTATTAAAATCCATGGAGAAGAAATAAAAACCTTGCGGTTCGCCGATGACATTGTAATTCTGTCAGAGACAGCAAAGGACTTGGAAGAGCAGGTGAACGGAATGGACAATGTCTTGAAAGGAGAGTATAAACTGAACATCAACAAAAGCAAAACAAGGATAATGGAATGTAGTCGAATTATGTCGGGTGATGCTGGGAGAATTAGATTAGGAAATGATATACTTATAGTAGTAAATGAGTTTTGCTATTTGGGGAGCAAAATAACTGATGATGGTCGAAGTAGAGCGGATATAAAATGTACACTGGCAATGGCAAGGAAAGCGTTTCTGAAGAAGAAATATTTGTTAACATCGAGTATAGATTTAAATGTCAGGAAGTCGTTTCTGAAAGTATTTGTATGGAGTGTAGCCATGTATGGAAGTGAAACGTGGACGATAAATAGTTTAGACAAGAAGATAATAGAAGCTTTCGAAGTGTGGTGCTACAGAAGAATGCTGAAGGTTACATGGGTAGATCACATAACTAATGAGGAGGTATTGAATAGAATTGAGGAGAAGAGGAGCTTGTGGCACAACTTGACTAGAAGAAGGGATCGGTTGGTAGGAAATGTAGTGAGACATCGAGGGATCACCAATTTAGTATTGGAGTGCAGCATGGAGGGTAAAAATCATAGAGGGAGACCAAGAGAAGAATACGCTAAGCAGATTCAGAAGGATGTAGGCTGCAGTAGGTACTGGGAGATGAAGAAGCTTGCACAGGATAGAGTAGCATGGAGAGCTGCATCAAACCAGTCTCAGGACTGAAGACCACAACAACAACAACAGTGGAAGTCTTTCAAGTCTACCACAAAAAGAGAAGGGCGTCCAGGACAAAGAGACGAACTGTACTTGTTCCAGTACCTATACTCCCACAACTTGTGTTTGCAGGGAAAAGTCGATGCATGCGACACTCTGCCGATATTCCTGCGCGATATTGGCAGAGTTTACCCTGGCTGCAGGAAAAAAAGGAATTGCCCCTGTAGCTTATACATCACACGGACTGTCACAAAACGATGACACCGACGACGAGCAAGGTAAGTCGTCTCCTTTGAATTTACAAGTGCTTCTCTAATGCTTTTCTTTTGTCGTTGCTGTAGTGACAACTTCAAACATACTCATAACACCCGCCACGAGACTTCCATAATCGATTTACTATTGCACGTTTGATATGTATCGTTTGCACCCATCTGACTTCGATAGGCAATCATTCTTGGAAATTACCCAGTTGTTGAGGAATCACACAGGAACAGTTTGCAGAAATATCCCAATAAACCACTAGCTATATCCTGTGATGATGCTAGAAATTTTATTGGTATCTGTATTGGAATGTCTGTTTTACATGTGCCCAACACAAGAGATTATTGGGATACTGTCATTGGTAATAAACTGATTAGCAGCACAATGCCAGTGGGCTAGGTTTGAGCATATCAGACAAAATCTTCATTTGGATGACAACGGTAGCATGATTCCTAGGGGAGAAAATGGCCATGATAGACTTTTCAAGTTGAGGCCTATAATTGACTTGCTGAGATCTCAATTCCAAACAGTTCCTATTGAAGAATGCCAAATAGGTCACATAAATATGGGAACAAGCTATTCATGGTTAGTGAAATCTCAGGGTTCGCATATGATTTTGAAATTTTCACTGGTGATGAAAACTGCCTTGAGAAAAGATTACCTGGGGAGAAGGATTTAGGAGCCAGTGCAAATACTGTTGTTTGCCTTAGCCAAGCACTGCAAAGAAATGTAAATCATAAACTTTATTGTGACAATTACCACACAACATTACCACTTCTAGTTTACTTAGATAAACAGGGTGTTTATTGTTTAGGAACTGTGAGAAGAAACTGAGTGACAGGTATAATAGGAAAACAAAAACAAGAATAACAATGCCATGTCCTCAATTGATGAAGTTGTACAACAAACATATGAGGGGTGTAGATTTATTAGACAGTATATGGGCAGACATAAAATTCTTATGAGATCTCAGAAATGGTATCTTGGAATATTCTACCATCTGTTAGATATGGGCTTAGTAAATGCATGGATGATGTACAGAAGAGTAGCAGAGTGTAAAGAGAATCAAAAGACTATAAAGCTAAGCAAATTCTGCATTGAGGTTGCTGAATGTTTATGCCATGCTGGGACCACACCACCAAAACATAGGAGACCAAGCAGTAAATTGGAACAACAAATCCAAGCAAAGAAGAGTAGAGGACCAACTGCTCATATTTCACCAAAGGATGTAAGACTGGACCAAGTGGTTTTTTTTTTCCCATCTCACTTGGAAATAAGGCAGAGATGTAAATTTTCTGGATGTAATGGTGTGATGTCTGTCTGCAACAGATATTAACAAGGGAAAGTCCCCATCGCACCCTCCTCAGATTTGGTGGTAAGAGGGACCAGTGGACAGCCCATCAAAACCTGAAAACAGATAAAGCATGAAAACAGGAAGAAGGTGTGCTGAACTGTGAGAAAAATAGCAAAATAGAAACAGTGAACAGTCCAAGGACAAGAAGTGCAACATACATCAGTCTGGAATTTATCTGTGTCATGGTGTGATGTCTGTCTGCAACAGTGAGGTGTAAGGAAGAGACCCATAATAAGGGTTGAATCTGCACAACTACTCTATTAGCAGCCAAAAGGAAATGGCTTTCGAATGGGAACTGCAAATGTTTGATGACAAGGCAACAAGTCAACTGAATCCTCTACTGGAAAACATGTCTGGTGTGTCACATGGCATTAGTGACAGTACGTGTGTCTTTTGACAGGACTCTCTTATCAATGCACCTAATGTGTACGCCTGGCAAGTGAGTGATATATGCCTCCTTGACCAATTTAGGTGTTCGTACAAATGTGAATGTGATCACTCCCAACCAAATGATGAAAACATAACAAATTGTCACATAAGCTGCAACAAATGAATGCAACGGTTTCACAATCATGCAGTTTCTTTGTGCTCTGTCAAAACACCTTTTTAACTTTTTTTGAAGTTGCATTCCATTTTGGAAGTTTTGACTCTTCAGTTCCTTTGTTGTAACTAGTTCATACCCATTTATTTGTTGTTTTCATTGCTGTGAGACATCTATGTGGTCTCCTGCCTGCTCTCACTATTCATCACATTTACTTGTGATGTTAATTTATTCCACAACTCATGTATAGTATAACTGCCAAGACTACAGAAAGAGAACAAACATTTCATAATGTGGTGAAAAAAAATAAATAAATAAAAATAAATGTCACAATGGAGTTTTGAACATGGTTCTTCTGCTTTGCAGTGCAATGCCATGCCCTTTTAACCACAATGCACAGCTCTTCCACTTCGCTCAGTGTTGGGCAGTTCGCTGTTTCTATTTTTTATTTATTTATTTTCACAGTCCACTACACCTTCTTGCTGTTTCTATGCTCGATCTGTGGTCAGTTTTTGATGGGCTATACACTTGGCCATCTTACCAATAAATCAGAAGGGGTGTGATATGGTGTTTCCCTTGTAAGCTGTATCCAAGTGTAGTTTTATATTAAATGGTTTTGGTAATTAAATTCTTATTTAAGAAATATTTTTATTTAAAAGTCACAAAGATGTAGTAATATAGTTGCTGGACTGTTTTTATCAGGTATTATTGACTGTATGGCCGTTATGTAACCAAATGCAGTAAGATGTCAGGAAAACGTTTTTTGTTAGTAGTTGCTATGGCAGGGTGCTGAGAGTTACTTCTTTCAATGTATTGAAAGAAGCTGTACTTAGAC
This sequence comes from Schistocerca americana, assembly GCF_021461395.2. NCBI lineage: Eukaryota > Metazoa > Arthropoda > Insecta > Orthoptera > Acrididae > Schistocerca > Schistocerca americana. Next base: position 785,683,102 of record NC_060122.1, on the reverse strand, counting down.
AAGCATCTTTTCATTTAAAAAAGTGTGAGAGCTCCAAAACTCACACTCTATCTTAAATAATGCAGAGTTAAATGTCTTTACACTAATGAACCAAAACATTATGCCCACCTGCTTAACAGCTTGTTGATCCACCTTTGGAATGCAATAAAGTAGCAATTATGTGTGGCATGAATTCAAAAAAGCCCTTTATACGTTTTGTGAGGGAGTGGCACCAGATACTTCACAATAGGTCACGCAATTCCCATAAATTACAGGCTGCTGGTTTGAGCACATGGAGCTGGCACCTGATAACATTCCAGATGTGTTTTATCAGGTTCAGATAAGGCAAATTTTGTGGCTAAAATATTGTGAATTCACTATTGTGCTCCTCAAACCACTGTAGCACAATTCTCACCGTGACATGGACAGTTATCCTGCCGGATGATGCCATTCCCATCAGAAAAGACATCAAGCATGAAGGGATTCAGATGGTTTACAATAACATTCATGTAACCCACAGTTGCCTCTGTGCCTTGGTTACACCACACGTCCCACAGAAACCAATGCAAATGTCCCCCATAGCACAGTACTGCCCCCACCAACCTTCATCCACGGTGCAATATGTTTCGAGCAACCGTTCGCCTCGATGACGGCATGTCTGGAAACAATTATCACCCTCATGTACAAGAAATAGGAATAATCTGACACTTCCATTGATCTGTGGTCCAGTCCTGATGATCTAATGCAGTTTTAACTGCCAATGTTGTTGGGTCAACATGAGAACACACAGGGGTCATCTGCTTCAGAGGTCAAAAACGTGTGCCGAATGACATATTCTGAAACACTGGGGCCTCCACTTTCTGTGATGAGACATGCATGTCCAACACCTCTTTGCCTACTCTTATTTTCTCTGTCCTTCAACCATTTTACAAGATGATCACAACAGTAGCACATGAACAGCTGACCAGCTTTGCCATTTTCAAGATGCTCATTCCAGGTGTCAGGCCATAAGAACCTGCCCTTTGAGAAAATCACGTATGTCAGTAGGTTTCCTGCTTTGCAGCCAGTACTGTCGCTGGAATGATTACCCATTTTGTCTCTGCTTAGCTTGCATGCTCGCAGGTCCACCCGGTGGCATTCAATCTGATAGTGGGGGGTAGTCATAATGTTCTGGCTCATCAGTGTATATCAGTATGACATAGGAGTGGTTTAAACTGAGACTGACCCTTGGGCATTTCAGATTTAAATTAAATCCTGCAATAACACTGCATAGCTTTTTATATTGGTATAACTACCAACCAGCTGTCCACCAGGATGAATGGCCACTGCCAAACTGTGGCCAAGGTGCCAAACTGTGGCCAAGAGCAACGTAGATACAACAAGCAGCTGAACATAACATGCTTGAATTCAGTAGCTGCTTCACTATCCAAGCCAGGTGAATCCTCCTCTCAAACACCAGATTTTCTGAGCTGCAGAGATGGGAGTTATCCTTACAACACAGTCTCTGCTCCCATAATTATCCCGGCCTCAGTCTACAGTAACATACTGTTCCCACATCCTCTGTTCTGTCGCCTCCTTCCCATTCTCGTCTCCCACCCTCTTTGTTTGCTGCCCTTTGCCAATACAATTACCCATCTTTCCCTGCTCCTTTCCTTTTTCACTCTGTTTTTCCCCGCACCTTCTGCCCCACAACCTCCTGATACTGTGCCTTTTGGAAGTCTAGTTTCTGCAAACTCTGCCAGACCGCACTGCCTGTTGGCAGTCTAGTCTCTGCAAACTCTGCCAGACAGTGCTCCTCTCTCCACCTAAGCATTGCTCTCTCTTAACCTTTCCCACTCCCTCCAGGCTACTGCTTCTATTTCACATGAAAGCTGCTGCATTCTGGTCTGAGCTGCCAGATTTGGCAGTCATGTGTGTGTGAGGTGTGCTTGCTTATGTAAATGAATGGCGCATCTTTCTTATTATTTTTCTGACATAGGCTGTGGCCAAAAGCTTATATGTAAGTGTCTTTTAATTGCGCCTGTCTGCAACTTAATGTGCCACCTTTATGGTAAGTAGTAATCCATCTTTTCTGAAATTGTAGGTATTTTGAATGGTCAAAAATAATACATTGAAAGAGACCACTGAGTGGCTTGCCTTACCTAATTAAAAATCCATAACCCCCCCCCCCCCCCTCAATATAACAGTTTAAGTAAGGCTCCATCCTAAATACAATCATGTAAAAGCCAGTGCAATAAAGTGCTATTCAAAAATGTTACACTAAAACTTGATCAAAGTGGAACATGTATAGTTTGGAAATCTGCCCAAACAGTACAAGTATTTCAGTCCCGACGCATTCAGTACACTTTTAATATGCTAAATTTTTGTATAAAGCAGAATGTGCCTAACACGGAAATAGAATGCAAATTTTAAGACCTAATTAATAATTCATTTTATAGTTAAAAATATTTTAACAAGATTGCAATCAAGACTGTTTTAAATTTTAATTTTAACTACTTTTATAGATCACTGAATATGTTTTCAAACATTTAAAAAATATTGTATAGTGCAGGAAAGAGCTTATACAATACTACAGTATACATAAGTTATTCATGATTCTACAAGGACACTACTTTTAACACAAACATTGTATAGTCTTGACAATGTCATTACGTGACACAAAACCAAGAAAAGAGGTTTGGTACAGAGCAGCACTGAAGGTGTGGACATCGAACTGTGCCGCTCTGTGCAACAATGAACAAGTTATAAACAGTATCATTACAGCAAAGGAAATGGTTTGCTTGTTAGCACTCTGTTGACATTTCTCATTTTTGTTACTACTGACATGCACAGGCACACACTGGAACACTGTAGCGCACCTACAAACATTCTGCTGCAATCTAAGCAGTATAAAAGGTGCTGAACATAGGTTTTAACCGGCAAGGTCAAACATTCAGAAGAACTGCATTACTTTATACCAGTTTCAGTCGACTTGTAGCACTTTAAAAAGAGAACATGATGTTGAACAAGAGGTATAAGTCGCAAACACTTACCAAAAACATTAAAAGACAAATTCTCTGTGTGCAAAATAATATTGCATTTCAAATACAGTAAAACACAATTTTTAATACTTAAAAAGCAAGAATACAATATGGAATGAATGGATGAAAGGACACGGGCAAAGGAAAAGAAAGGTGAAGAAGATGGAAATGAAGAAATTGACAGGATAGAGTGGAAATGGTTTGTAAGTGCATGGTAAAAAACTTACCTTCGCCTGGACTCATGTTGCAGAGTGAGGCACTTAAAGTCACAAAACAGATTGGAAATATTGTTATGGTATATTGATAATTACAAAAGTTGAAGATGGAAATATTGTGTTTATGGCAGCCACAGGATGGCTGCACAGTTTCAAAGCTAGAAAGCTCATCATGTGGAAAGAAGTGTGTGGGGAAGCTAAGGACATGCAGGAAAGTGTAGCAACAGAATGGAAGACAATACTTCCCACCTAACTGCAAATTATGACCCAAAACATGTTCAATGCCAATGAAATGGGGCAGATTTTTTTCATGTGCTGCTTTCAAAATTTCTAGCAATTCAAGCTGAAAAGTGCACCAGTGGAAAAATGTCCAAGGAAAGACTCAGTGTACTGCTTTGTGGACATGTGGTAGTTGTAATGAAGAAGCCACTGTTTCAAAACATTCACATGGCACAGCAATAAAAAGGTGTGGACGGTGAGTGGTCTTATGGCAAAATGGCTGGAGTCTTTCAATGCCAAAATGATAACAGGAAATCATCAAGTGCTCCTTTTCCTAGACAAATCAACCTACCACCTGAGAGTTAAGTTATCATACTTGAAATTGGCTTTGTTCCCGCCAGGTTCAATCAACTTAACACAATCCATCAACCAGTGGGTTATTTACACATTCAAGTCCAGTTTTAGGTGATTACTGATGAACTCTCTTATTTTAGTGCTGATGAAGCCAAAAGTGCATTTGCTCTTGCACAGTCAGTTTCTATCCTGGATGCAGTAATTTGGATTGGCTTGTCAGCAAGGGAAATAAAGCCCAAAACTGTTAGCAAACGCTTCAACAAAGCAAGGTTTGGAGGTCAAGAACAAGATGCTTCTGCGGCCATCGAAACTCAAAGAAACGCAACATGAATTGCTAATTAATTAAAATGCAAAACTTTTCATGAAGTGCAGATGACTACATTTGAAGTGATGACTTTCTGTCAACTCACTTCACTTTAATTCCAACAACAGATTTAATAGAAATCCACAACACAGAAAATAATTAAGGCAGAAACAACGGAAGAAGAAGAAGGGGAGCAAAATGGAGTCCCTAGGCATGGTGGTGTGAGGATCCCCTCAACATACCTCAGTCCCCTGACACCTCCAATCCTCCCACCACCTCCAACAATTAGCCCCAAAGGAGTGTCCCCTTCATCATCCAGTACCACCCTGGACTGGAACAACTGAATATATCCTTCGCCAGGGCTTTAATTGCCTATTATCATCCCTGAAATGAGGGACATCCAACCCGAGATACTTCCCACACCTCCTAAAGTAGCATTCCATTGCCCGCCCAACTTCCACAATAACCTAGTCCATAATTATGCCACTCCCAATTCCAACTCCTTGCCACAAGGATCATATCCCTGAGGGAGACATAGGTGCAAAACCTGCCCAATCCACCTACCAGCACTTCCTACTCCAGTTCTGTCACAGGTTTTTCCTACCTCATCCGTGGCCAGGCCACAAGTGAAAGCACCCATGTCATTTACCAGCTCTGCTGCAATCATTATAGGGCTTTTTATATTGGTATGACTACCAACCAGTTGTCTACCAGGATGAAAGGCCAACACCAAACTGCAACATATAGCTGAACATCACACACTTGATTTCAGTGGCTGCTTCACTACCTGAGTCATCTGGATCTTTCCCTCCACCATCAGCTTTCTGAACTGCACAAATGGGAATTACCCTTACAACACATTCTCCACTCTTGTAATTATCCCGGCCTCAACCTATGGTAACATACTCCCACACCCTCCACCCAACAGTTTCCATCTCCTCTGTCCTATCATCTCTTCCCCATTCTCATCTCCCATCCAGTTTATTTGCAGCCCTCTGCCAACACATCTGCCTGTCTTTACCTGCTCCTCTCCTTTTCTGCTCATTTTCTCCCCACCTCCCTGCCCCACAACCTCCTGACATTGCGCCTGTTGGCAGTCTAGTCCCTGCGCACTCCTCCAGACAGCGTTCGTCTCTCTCCCCACCTGTACGCTACTATCACTTCCCCTTCTCCGCCCCCTCCAGATTGCTGCTTGCATCCCATGTGATAGTTGCATTCCAGCCTGAGGTGGCAGTCGTTTGTGCGTGAGGGGTGTGTGTGTGTGTGTGTGTGTGTGTGTGTGTGTGTGTGTGTGTGTGTGTCTATTGTACAAAATAAAGTACATGAACATCTACTGTGTAGGAGTGAAGGGATGTAAACATGTGCATAATTTCAAATTTATACTTTTGTACACAATACCTGACAAATTTTATGTAGCCTAGAGAGTTTTGTGTAATCTGGAAACTTGTCCAACTTGGAAAATTATCTTAGTCCCATGTGATTCTGTTCTGAGCAAGTTTTATTGTATATATTTCCATTTCATACAGGCACTATGAACCACATGACCACAGTAATATGCTGCATTCATCTTATTGTTGACACTACCAAATAATGCAATAGTTATAACCTTCTGAAGAAAAGGACAGTAAGTGCCTGGAAATGGGTAAGGAAATAAAAAATATCTTTCATGCAACTTGTTGCTGATTATTTTGATAAAAACAACTACAGCTGCTGAAGATGGATAAAATACTAAATTGGCAGTTGTGCTACCTTACATAACTTACCTCCTTTTACTTACATTATATGTCCCAATTTTTTCTAGAAATCAAAGATAACTGTTACAGAAATATGTGATGTATCTAACAATTTCGGCGAGTGGTGTCATATCTGAACGGCAACTTGGCGCATGTGTGTGTGCATGTGCATGGGTCTTCAGATACCTGAGGAGAATTGATACATGACATGCACTGCATGTGACTGGCTGTGTAAACAGACTGCGACCAGTTGAACATAGTCAGTGTGAGAGGAAACTTCACAGCGCAGTGGAGCTCCAGTTCTGCTACAAATTGGGGAAAGACTGCAACGGGGACACATGGAATGTTGGTGCAGGTGTACGGGAGGGAAGCTGTGAGCAGAAAATGTGTTTACGAATGGTTTAAATGCTTCTGTGAAGGGAAGGAAACAACTGAGGATGAGCCATGTTCAGGCCGACCACTGACAAGCAGAACCCCCGCAAAGATCGAGAAAGTGCGATAAACTCTGGCACAAGATCAGCAACAGACTCTCAGATTGATTGCAGAGGTATTGTGCATTAACAAGGGCACAGTGCACACCATCGTCCGCGATGATTTGGGTAAGCAGGAGATCTGCTCCCGATTTGTGCCGCACAATGTGTGTGAGGATGAAGAATGTGATTCGTGCAACGAATGTGATGATGTAAACACAGCCCAGGGCAGTTTTCCGCTAAATTTAGGGGAAAATGAAGCTTCTACATCCAGCATGCCTTCTGATGTTCCAAATTCTAGCTCTATGAGATCAACAACCCGGACAACATTTGCTTCCCCCGCAAGTCAGTCAAAAACTGATACCGGGCAACCTACTGAAGAAAAAGAAACAGCAAAAGATGGGACTGTGTGGAAAATTGTATCAGTGGGTTCTAATGTAGGTCAGTAATATTTCTGCTCTTTGTGTAGAGTTTTAGTTTGTAAAATAACAAGAACAGATGTACTCATACAATATCAGTACATTACACGTTCTAAAAATACTGTTCTTTTTTCATATGTTTTTAGGTCGTCTAGAAAGTCATAACATTTTGCGGGAGAGCTCAGGACCAACATCATATGCTAAAAGGAAAATTCAAAGTGGGAAACTTCTTAGTGCTTGGCGGTTAAGTTTCAGTGCTTCCATGATGCGCCACATCAAGCACTGTACTGAAGCTGAGGCTCATTGTTGAACAAAAGACGATTCCTGGACAGTAGACACTGAAGAACTAGATGCTTTTGTTGCCATAATGTATGCAAGAGGAGTGTATGGGGGCAAAGAATTTTCCTCTCAAAAGCCTATGGTCAACAGTATGGGGTCCTCTGTTTTTCAGACAAACTATGGGACGAAACAGAGTTATCGAAATAATGAAGTATATGAGGTTTGACACCAAGTCCACTAGATCTGAATGCCTCAAGGCTGACAAATTTGCTCTTGTCTCAGATACTTGGAATGCTTTTATAGAAAACAGTGTGCCATGCTATAAAGCAGAACCTTATCTTACAGTTGATGAACAACTTTTGCCATGCCCATCCACACAACATACTGCAAGCAAGCCAGATAAGTTTGGCATAAAATTCTGGTTACTTGTAGGTGTTTCTAGTAAATACATACTGAATGACAGCTGACCAAGGCGTAGGTTAAAATGTTGTTCTTAGGCTTATGGGACCATACTTAGGCAAAAGTTTGAAAGTCACTACTGACAGTTACTTTACTTTGCTAAGCCTTGCAAACCGTCTGAGGGCAGCATCCACAACTTTAGTAGGTACTTTGAACCGTAATCGAAGGAAGGTGCCTCCTGCTGCAAAGACCAGAAAACAACCACTCCACTCGACTATTGAGTATAAAAATGATGATGGAACAACACTAACAGTTTATCAAGGGAAAACAAATGAGAATGTTTTGTTACTGAGTTCACTTCACTCTCATGTATCCCTGTCTGATAGTCAGAAGAAGACTCCTGAAACAGTGCAATTCTACAATGAAACAAAATTTGGGGTCGACATAGTTGATCAAATGACAAGGATGTACTCCACAAAAGCCAGTACAAGACGTTGGCCAATGCATGTATTTTACATCATCCTTGATTTGGCTGCCGTAAATTCCTGAGTGTTGTGTAAGGAAGTGGCTGGTATGCGACTTAGCAGGCAGAAGTATATTTTTGATTTGTGTGAAGAGCTTCAAGCGCAGTGTGTATCATCAAGAAATAAAGAGCCAGACCAGAATCATGCAGACACTAAAGGCGGACCACAGAGGGCAACTAAGAGAGAGAAGTGTAAAATTCATACCTCATGTAAAGGAAACCATACTGCTACTGTTTGTTCAGGTTGTGAGAAAGCAGTATGTGGCAAATGTGAGAAGAGGAGTGTGGTGCGATTAGTGCAGCAGTAAACTACGGTAGAGAGAGAGAGAGAATGTATTTATTGTATTAATAAAAATCAACAAAAGCAATGTGTGTGTGTTACATTCCATTACCTATCGCAATCTGATCAAATAAACATGGGGCCAATTAGGCCCTGTCAGTCCTTGTAGGTAGTAGCCTGCTTGCGGTCCTCCTAGTGTTAATAGATTAAAAGATGCAATGAAACACTGTAGTGTGAGCAAGCGAACTGTATTTTCCAAAATAAGAGCAGCAGTGTGCTATGTTGTTCTGTGGTATTCACTTCATATAGTGTGTGTACAGACTAGCAGGTTTCTTTGTAACTGAAACCCACAAGTTACATTCTCACACATAATCAAGTACACCATTTGGCACATATTGCTATGTTTTCTCTTTCCTCTGACATTGCTCTTGGGATGACAGAAAGTTATCCTGAGTAATGCTGAACAATTCAACAATATGTTAACAATTTTCTTCACTGTAAACCTGAAAACACTCCAGCTCTCACATGTGTGACTTTCACAAAGTAATGCATAATTCATATGGCTACTATGTGATGAGAAACCCCTGTATGTCATTTCCAGATACATTTACTGCCCGTGTGCTCAACAGATTTATCTCTATCAGATTACTTCACACACAATTCAGGGAAGGATCTACATAAATTAACAACACAACTGTTGAACTGATACAGGCCACTCAGAGGTACAATTACTCATCACCATCTTGTACAGCAGGGTCTGCTTGGAGCACAAACCTCTTCAACTCTGATATTCCCACCACCCCTCTGTCGCTACTCTGGCCTAGTCTTCTCCTCTCCTCTGAATACTCATTTCCACGTCTTTTAACCAACTTTTACTTGGCCTTCCCCTCTTACTTTTGTGTAAGTACTACATAAACTTCTAAGTAAATTATTCAGATTATTCATATCCTTTAAGAATTAATCATCATTGAAATGTCTCCGCCCCACACAAAAACAATGAAATGAGTATTTGTATGTCAAAACTTCAAATTAATTTCTCTGTGCTGTATTCATGTTATATAGATTGTTCCAAATGGACACAAATATATCCATTACAAAGCTTAACACAGAATGGAGGGAAAACAATTACAGATGTAAACAAACTCTTGAATCCTCCACTGAAAAATAAACATTGATATGCATACAACATTGTGTACAGCACTGTACAACAAATGAGAGTTTCTTTTTTTCTTTCATTATTGACTGGATACTGATTAACAGCAGAGCAGTGTGTATTACACTTTCATTTTCTTTGGCAGCATCTACCAGTGTGCTACTGTGCACGTAAATCACACAATATTTCATAATTTATGTTCTCTTTAATGTATGGTTTTACAATTCACTGGAGCATAAAAGGAGTATTCTTCTGTAACAATTACTGCTTCAATTACAAACTAAATTGTTGCTGGTATGGTGGATTTTCACAAAAGGAATTTGTCTACTTCCAAGGAATTTTTAAAGTTATGATACATGAATATTAACTTTCAGTAAAGTGAAGCAAGATTCTGGGGTAAAGAAATGGAAAGAGTCATGAAGATTCATTGCAGAAGAGAAGCACAAGATAAATGCTTATTTTCCATGTATTTTCATTTGTCATTACAATAAAAAAATGATATAACTCAGACAGACAAAAATAATCTTGTACTTGAAAATAAAACAATAAAATAAAGAGATACATCATTTGCCTCCTGAGAATGCAATGTTAATTTTTACCACCAAACGTAGATCTCACAGGTGCCTCATGTTAAAATTGCCATCAGTCTAGTAACCTCTTCATACATCATTTTGATCTGTGCATTGTAAGGCAAATAACTCATAAATTAAGTTTGCTTACTCACTTTTACCCATTATGGACTTTATTATAGTTGCAGAGATAAAAAATAATAATATCTGACATTAAGCGACTAATTTTGACTTTTGTGTAGAAAGGGAAGGACACGACAAAGTTAAAATAATATTGAAAAATTAGAAAAGCATCAACACATCTTACAAACAAAACAATATTATACAATGCTTTGGTGCAAGAATTTGGAAGCACGTCTGCATAACAGAGCAACATATAAGAGCATAAAGAGCATCATGTAATTTATTTGTGATGAGAGTGAGTAGTAATACAGCATGATACCTCTGCGAAATTAACCTTGTTGTATGAAAGTAGTGTTTAATTCATTTAGTTTTGTTACACAAGTTTGAGATTTTCTCAGTTACCTGGCTGATACTTGTAACACAAAGCTGTTTTGTCCAAAACAAATCCAGAATTAAAGCAGGCTCTGCATAATGGGTACTGTAGACATAGAGCTTAAAAGTCCAAAACAAGTTAATTGACTCCCAGTGACAACCAAAAGGCACTGATAAGAAAATACGGTCCTCTGAACAATTACATGCATCCACAGTTTACTTTCACATGTGACAGACAGGCAACGTATTAAATGGTATGAAAATTTAAATGATAAATGCCGGATGTTTATATGACATGTATCAAATGATTTTTAAGATGTTATAGTCTTCAGTGCTGTGTTCATTAGAATACTGGAACAAAGAAAAGTCGGTTATAGAAAGAAATATGTTGTTACAAGATACTCTGAAAGTCTCAACCTGTTGAGACATCAGAGATGATATGTAATCTCTGTTACGTGGAATAAAGAAAGGACAGTTACATTTTACTCACTTTTTAAGGATTCAGCACACAACATTGATACACTTAAATATCATTCTTGTGACATACAATTTTTTGCCTACAATTCAATTGGCTTTCTCACCATAAAAAAAGTACACAATACACTTGCACTGTTAAAAAGACAAACCGAGTGTCATTCTGAAGACAGATATGCATTTGGTGCTTATGAATAATTTCTGTTGCCATGTGTGCTTCCGGTTACCTAAAGTGTTTGTAACTGTTTGCCAACTTTATGCTGTAATGATATATGTTGCTGCTAATGTCCACTTATAGATCCTATCCTTGCATTAAATAAACAAATGCAGTAAAATTATATTTTAAATTTCTTTTGCTTCACAGAGTTATCAATACAATGGATTTTGTCACATTTCACTGAATATTTTAAATGAGTTGTATATTAGGTTGTGGGGTAAGTAAGGTGTTGTGAGTATCATAAATTTCTATCAGAACAAGATTCAGTCACTCGCTAACAGTAAAGCATATTAACAAGTGCTTGAAGAGTACTGAATTTGTATTTTCAGTAATTATGTGTGTGTGTGTGTTACTTTTAATCAGTCTTCTCTTTGATTTCTGAAAGTTTGTAAGGTGAGACATAAGCTGGTGTTCTGTTGTGTTCACTTTGCATCACAGTCTTCTATTCAATAGATCCACATATTTCAATGTGGAATACACACTTACCCAGACAGGTGTTTTGTGTATTTTGATGCATATCCTACCAGAAGCTTATGACCTTGGAATCATTCTATATTGTGCTGACTTGCCTTTAAAAAATTGCTACTATTTATTTTGTTGGGAGAGAGTTGTGCAATGTCTTTATTCCACGTGCACAGTGATGCAATGAATAAGAAAACAAATCAAACTTAATAAAGTGCCCTCACAGTACTATGATCATTATCCATAATGACAAAGTTGATCATTAGGAAATGAGCCTGTCTTAAATAATATCCAGCATCTTTCTTTACTTGTTCACAAATCAGATACAGAAATGGTATATATACATGTCACTTAAAAAAACTTTCATTCCAGTAACCAGAATGAGCACAATGTTTTATCATGGAAAACAAAAATCAATATGTGTTTAACTGCTACATAGCAGTCTTGTACACATGTATTCATTCTCCTAATTCTTTTTACACATTATCTGATAAGTTACAAAAAATCTATAACCCATTAAGTATTACGTATCTATGTTTTCCCTCCACACTATAATTACATACAAAAAATACACAGTTTCAACCACAACAATTCACTAAGGACACTTTACTGAGTAACATTCATTGTATGAACATTCCTAATACTAATACTATTAATATTTGATGCCTCCTGCAACAGAAATCAAAGTATAAAAAAGTAGATAACAATTCCCCATATTTAAAACTGTAATACCCTTAATAGAATTTTATCATTCTTAGGCTGCTTCTTATAATACTGTGAAATAAACTGTTTACTGTTATGGAATGGCAAGAAGTAAATAATCTTCCTTCAGGTTTTTCTGCACTAAATGTGCAAACTTTGATTGTGGAGACCACTTATTGTTTTCTGTTATCATATCAATATTCAGTCTGCATACCTGAGGAAAAGTGAAACCATCCACCAAATGATATGCTCAGGAGTCCAACAAATAACCAGTTTATACTAAAACAACATACCTTCTGACAAATTTAAACGTTCTAAAAATAATAATAATAATAAATACAGTTCCAGTAATAAATAGTAGTGTATAAGTTTTGTATGTTTCTTTATAGTAACTGTTGTTTAATATTTTGAAATCTTACTCTGTTTTCATTTACAATAAAATATTTATAACCAACAATGAACCTAAGAACACTGTTGCAAAAACTATGAAACTATATCTTACTAAGTTTTAAATATTAATCTTAATAACAGGCCACAACTGTTATTAAAAGTAGACTCAGCACTCTCTTTTATTCAGCAAGAAACTGATCAGTAATTCTAAAAATTTTGGAACAGTAATGAACAACAGTCCTACCGAGCCTCTTGCAAATATTTATGCATTATCCAAACAACACGTTACACATTAAATTCTCCCTCAAGTGGAAAAAAATCAACCATGTAGTCCAATTCAAAACTGCAAAACTTGAAAGATGAAGGCATTTGAGACTATAACAAATGGCATAAGGTATGAGAAGTGCTGAGTGAAAAACATCTGCTCCAATTCCTAAGGTCAATTATTTCTAAATTTCCAAATTCAGTTTTAAGTTTTCATGATGCTATTGATTTAGGCACAATCTTTGCATTTAGTCAGAATGGCCTTTCCAATTTTTTGTACAGTTGTGGGTTGGTAAGGTCAACTATTAATCAATGTATCCCAAGACAATCAATATTACAAAACTTTTAGTGAACACTTGGAAACACAGCACAAGTTAACAAAATCTCTCCTCTTTCACAAGACAAAAAGACTGAACGTAATACTATGATGTGTTAATTGGAGTAATACAAGGTGAAATTGTGCTCAAATCTGTCATATTTTGTTAATGGTCAGAATTATATCCTAGAAGTCTGGAAACTTTAAGACTGAAACTAATTAAGTACAATTATAGTCAATTCTACAGTATCAATTAAGTACTATTCATTTTATCACTAATCATAACAATGATTAATACTGTTGATAACAAAAACTACTGCAAAGAAAAAGCAGAGCCTACACAAATACCTAGAAACATTTAAACAGCCTTTATTCCAGCTGCAATAATACACTTATTTCACAAGAGGAACTGCCTTTAGTGTCCGTATTTGCTTCATGGAAAAATGTTTCTCTTTCATTTATAGCAATGAACAGATATGATTATTAAATAAAACAACATATCAGATCACACTTTTAAAAAACAGAGGAAAATTTCAAATAACAGAGTAAAATTATCTTTTGTTTCCAAAACAGGGACAACATCAAAATAGGAATGAAAGAGATCCTGACATTTGAATCGTATAAAAGGAAAATTATTTATTTAATAAACAGAGAGACTGCATAATATTAGGCATGTCAAACTTAAAAATGCATTCTGCTACTGAGCAAACTTTAAATTGCTGGTGGAGAGAGTGTCTTAAAAATTAGAGTAAAAAAACTCAGGTAGTCTTTTCTGTGTAACATGAAAATTTTTTCATGGAATTAACACAGTCTTTGCTCTCATAAAAGATCATGATACCCATTCACTTATTTGTAAACAGACCTGCAAGGACATTGGGCCTGAATATGACAGTGCCAGTAAACTGTAAACCTCATATTTCAGTAATACACTTTGGGACAAAATATTTTTATTAAATCCACCAGACTAGAAGCAGACAACGCCAATTGTTTGCTGTACACACAAAGGAGTAAAACTTCACTTAACCAGCTCTATGGAACACTAGCTTATAGGGACTGACAAAATGTCACACTTTCTCATCATTCTTATCCCATAAATGAACCTCATCCGATTCCAGCAAAAATTTCCCAGTTTAAATACCTGAACACAGTGGGAAGTGCTGTGTAACACACTGAGAAAATGATTATGCATAATACTCAAATAACAATGCTCAAATAACAAATCCCAAAACCACGACAGTACAATCCTATTCCAACCTGGATTTGCAGATAGGCCTATCTAAGGAATCTTTTTTCCTTCTAATTAGGGGGCTTGGCACAAATTCACGTATTGGGGAACAACAAACTCTCCAATCAACATTACACACTCTGCTACTGCAAATCAAACTCTTTCCCAGTCATACTAAGAAATACCTGTCATATTAATAATGAGTCGGTGTTCACACTCTCAAAAGTACATACCTGATTCATTCGAAAAAACTGATTCTGCAGGCAAAATAACTACCACTGAACCAATTATGCACTGTGACAGTCAGTACAGGGTTGAGTCAAAAAGGACTTAACAACTTTGGAATGATATAGAAATTTATTGAGATCACTTACAGAATCGGTAGATGAGTCAGTTTGTAGCAAACAACCTCAAGTTACAGTTAAAATGGCTACTTTCACTGGTTTGGAGTGTGCTCGCAGTGTGTTTTGGTTTCATGAAACAAATCCTGCAACAGCTGTTCCACAGATCAATGATGACATGGGATGGTCTACCCCAGAAAGACAGTTCATCACTTCATTTCCCCATGAAAGTTCAACATTTCCTTGATAATTGCTTCCCAGGTCAGTGCACTGGCCTCGAAGGGCCAATCGCATGGCCAACTCACTCCCCACACTCGACACCACTGGATTTCTTTCTCTGGGGTTTCATTAAAGACTGTGTATATGTTCCCCCACCACCAAACAATTTTGCCTGTCCGAAAAATCAAATTTACGCTTCAGCTGTGTAAGTTATGCCAGATCTGCTGCAACGAGTGTGGAAGACACTGATTACCAGTGGGATCTTTGCCACATCACTAATGGTAATCACACCAAACCAAAATGACACTTGACACTCTTACATGAAACTTGAGGTTGTTTGCTACAAAATGACATCTACCAATTCTGTAAGTTATCTCGATAAATTTTTATATCGTTCCAAAGTTCTAAAGTCCTTTTTGACTCATCTTGTATGTAACTGTGTAACTTTAGCAATCAGACATGCAAAGAATATTAGGCGCATCCAAACAGTCAATGTCCTTACAGGTCTGTCCACATGAAAGGAAATGAGGGAGAGTACTTCAAAGTCTACACTATCTTTTACAGACGAAAAGAACTTTCTTTCCATTGGAGCAGGATGTAACTGCAGTAGTTATTACTTATCACACAGTGGCCATTGAAAAAAGAATACCACACTGAAAAACAGCATCTGTGTGAAAAATCAAGGCATTCTGGCAAGTATGTGATCCTTTTTTCCAATTTGCTACTGGTAAAGAGCCTGCATTGGTAAATTTATGTTGTGTCTCAACGGATGCCTCCACTTAGCACCTGACCATTTCTTTACGGGGATGAACCATTGATGGCAAAGCAGACATGAGAATGGAGTACACTGATATGTTACCAGCATCTTAGATCTTCCACTGGAGCCATCAAATATCCTGCCCAAAACACCCAGCACATGTCATTATTTCAATATGCTGACAATCTGATACCAATTTACTGTTTCACCCACATTCCTCTGATTGGAAGGTGCAAAATTCTGTGTGGTGGGCTAGTAGGCTCTTACCTCTTTGAGACCTTATTAATGAGTTTGCGAAATGACGAGGTCCACTTGGAGCGATGCAGGGCGGGAGGACGATCAGAGCCATCATGCACAGCATGGAGTGACCTGTGGCCCACAGACAGTGCTCCTGCACTGTGTCCACTCGTCTCAAATAGTTCTGACGAAAAGCCCGAGTCAGATGAGAAGGCCCTCGCCCCACCTCCCGAGCTGCCCACTCCTGCAACACTGACACCGTTGCCACCACCGGGGTCAGCAGAAGACGCAGAAGTCAAAGATACATCAGCAGGCACCGAGGCCGAGCAGCGCCGACGTGGATGGTGCTGTTGGCGGCTGCGGTGTAAGCAACAGTGTCGTCCACGTGGGAAGCCGTCAAAAAAGTCATCACAACCACGGCCCGAGTCACTGCCAGAGTCGTCGTCACCTTCGTCTTCTGAGCTAGCTTCGTCAATGTAAGAGATATAGCCGGCGCTGGTACCAGCAACACCCGCTACATCAGAGCACGGTGTGGCCGCACACGATGACACTGTCTCCGATAGTCCCGCAGCTACTGCAAGAACACACATTCAGAGTAAACAAATTATTAATGCCGTGTCTGGCAAAATAAATACACTAACTAAATTAAAACTGTTATCTCATTCCATCAAAGATCACCACATAAATAATACTGATTGGTCAGCCTACATTCTAAGAGAGGGGAAAAGTCAACAGGAAGTACCAACGACTAGAATAGGCAAGGAGATTCAGACAAAAGAATAAGAAAGCTGACAATGTAAGGAAAAGATTGTTACTCACCATAAAGGTGATACACCGAGTTGCAGACAGGCACAACAAAAGACAGTTACACATTTAGCTTTTGGCCAAAGCCTTCTTCAGAAAAGGAAACACACACACATTTATTCACACGAGCAATCACAACTCATGTAAACACAACTGCCATTTCTGGCAGCTCAGATTGGAATGCAGCTATCACGTATAATGGAAGCAGCAATCTGGAGGGGATGAGGAAGGGATAGCAGGGTATGGGTGTGGGGAGAGAAGAGCACTGTCTAGCGGTGTGTGCAGCGACTAGACGTCCAACATGTGCAGCATTGGGAGGCTGTGGGGTAGGGAGGTGAGGAGGGGGTTGGGGAATGGAGAGCGAAAAAGGAGAGGAGCAGGGAAGTGGGAAGATGAGCTGGTGCGTTGGCAGAGGGTAGCACACAATGATGGTGAGGGGATGAGAATAAGGAGGTGTTGACACGATAGAGGGAGCTGTAAGGTGGAGGGGCGGGGGACAGTACATTACTGTACTGTCCCCACACCTTCCATTGAACAGTTTCCGCCATTCTGTCAAGTCACCTTCTTCTTATTCTCGTCCCCTCACCCTCTTTGTGCGCCAATCTGTCTTCCTGTCTGCTACTCAATGTGTTGTTTTCACAGTGAGTAGCAATCTATCTTTTCCTTACATTACCAATATTCCAACCTGGAGTTTCCATTGTTTAATAAGAAAGCTGAGTTAAGTACAGTACCTAAAAAAAATACACAGAATTCACATGTAAAAATGCTTTATATTGGCAGGATTGTATTTGTACTGTCTCCATGAACAGAGAATCGTATTAACTTGAGTTGATCTGGAAGTATCACTATTTGCAAAAGTTAAGTTCAAAGTGCCCAAAAATACCACTGATATTTACAAATTTTTCAGTTTTCCCATCTATAATGTACCATAAACAAAAGTATATGCTTTCTACTGAACAAGTCAACAGTTGCCTTATAAAAGAAAAGCATTATCCTTCCTCATACAGCTATCTAAATGTGTCATTTAGACACAACATAGAAATTGTATAACTACACAGTGAGTAAGTATTTTTACTTATAAATTAAGTTGCAACCACCTAAAATCAGAATACACTAAAATATTAAGAACTGACTTACATTCAATTCCAAATTATAGCATATACACTTTCCATGTTTTAATTCCTAATTGAAAATCCTTTTTGTAAACAGACGATGTGACCAGTAATAAGAAGCTACTTTGACACAAACACAATGTGACCTAACCAAGTTAAAACCAAGCTGTTTAAAATAAGAAGAATTTTATGAGCAATCTGGTGGTGTTGTCATAGGTCCACCCTTGACATCACTAGCAGCTGAAATTTATACGGAACGTTTTGAACATGCACCTCTAAAGCCTTCTTGTTGGCTCCACAATGTGGATGATACATCGATTCCACTATTTCTTAAATGAGATTTACTATAAAATCAACTTCACTTTCAAGGCAGAGAGTGAGGTTGGTCTCCCATTTCTAGACGTTTTGGTATATAGAGGATCTGACAACATTCTAGGTATGCAAAGTGTATAGACAGCTAAGTGACACAAATAGGTATTTCAACGCCACTTCGCAAAAGCACCCAGCCCGGAAGAGAGCAGTGCTCAACAATGTCTTCAATACCAGTTACAATAACAACTTGGAATTGAGTTTGATTTCATTAAGAACATACTGATGGCCAACGACTAAAGTGGTTTGTCCTTTGACAGGGTTTCCACGTGAAATATTAATTATGTTAATATGAAGAACAAGGAAATGTCTTTTTTACTATGAAGCTGCTGACCACATCAGCAGAATTCCACACATATAAAAAAAGTTTTGCATCACCTCGGTTCCGAGAGTTCCGGAACCTGTACAGAAAATTGGAATAGAGACCAACATAAACATCATTTCTGTCCTTTTTACTGCTCATGAAAATCACACATTGCACCATATAGCGAGACCTTCAGAGGTGGTGGTCCAATACCCAGTAGCACGTCCTCTTGCATTGATGCAAGCCTGTAGTTGTCATTGCATACTACCCACAAGTTCATCAAGGCACTGTTGGCCCAGATTGTCCCACTCCTCAACAGCGATTCGGCGTAGATCCCTCAGAGGGGTTGGTGGGTTGCGTCATCCATAAACAGCCCTTTTCAATCTATCCCAAGCATGTTCAATAGGATTCATGTCTGGAGAACATGCTGGCCACTCTAGTTGAGTGATGTCGTTATCCTGAAGGAAGTCATTCATGAGATGTGCACTATGGGGGTGCAAATTGTCACCGATGAAGACGAATGCCTTGCCAATATGCTGCTGATACGGTTGCACTATCGATAGGAGGATGGCATTCATATCGTACAGCCATTACGGCGACTTCCATGACCACCAGCGGCATACGTCAGCCCCACATAATGCCACCCAAAAACAGCTGGGAACCTCCATCTCGATGCACTCGCCGGGCAGTATGTCTAAGGCGTTCAGCCTGACCGAGTTGCCTCCAAACACATCTCTGACAATTGTCTGGTTGAAGGCATATGCGACACTCATTGGTGAAGAGAATGTGATGCCAATCCTGAGCAGTCCATTCGGAATGTTGTTGGGCCCATCAGAACCGCGCTGCTTGGTGTCATGGTTGCAAAGATGGACGTCGAGAGTGAAGTTGCGCATCATGCAGCCTACTGCACACAGTTGGAGTTGTAACACAATGTTCTGTAGCTACACGAAAAGCATTATTCAACATGGTGCCATTGCCGTCAGGGTTCCTCCGAGCCATAATCTATAGGTAGCGGTCATCCACTGCACTAGCAGCCCTTGGGAGGCCTGAGCGAGGGATGTCTCGACAGTTCCTGTCTCTCTGTATCTTGTCCATGTTGAACAACATCGCTTTAGTTCACTCTGAGATGCCTGGACACTTCCCTTGTTGAGAGCCCTTCCTGGCGCAAAGTAGCACTGTAGATACTATCGAACCATGGTATTGACCACCTAGGTATGGTTGAACTACAGACAACACAAACTGTGTACCTCCTTCCTGGTGGAATGACTGGAAGTGATCTGCTGTCAACAACCCCCCCCCCCCCCCCCCCCCCCCCTCCGCCGTCTAACAGGGGCTGCCTATGCATGCTTGTTTACCTCTTTGGACAGGTTTAGTGACATCTATTAACAGTCAAAGGGCCCGTATCTGTGATGATATAATATCCACAGTCAACGTCTTTCTTCAGGAGATCTGGGAACCAGGGTGATGCAACACTTTTTTTTATGTGTGTATCAAAATATGGTATACAGTCCACTCTCTTCAGTCAGAACAAAATACAAGACTCTTTCTGAAACAAAACAGGTAGACCTGATTAAAGTGCACTGCGAGAGTCTATGAAATGACATACGACTGTGACAGAATGTATAGAGGCAAAATGCAGTTAAAATTAAGTGTCAATCTGTGGCTAAGACAATGATTTCAACAGTGTTCATGTACTGGCCAAGGAAACTAACATTTATAGAAGAGAAGTCCAAGAAGTAATGGAATTCCCATGGGTCTAAGTTCAAGAGAGAGGAGGGTATATGTTTCCAGCTTCTTGGCTTCCTGCCATCAAAGAAGTGAATACGCAGCCACAGTGCACGAGGAACACAAACAACATAAAGGAAACCACCTCCATGGGAAATAATATTTTTTGTAAGCATTTCCCCTTCTTGCTCTGCCTGTTTCAATTCTATACAATGACGACGGATCACCAACTGTAGCCAGAAGACTTTTAACCAATAACTCTTTTTCAGCTTAAGACCAGGAAAACTCCCTTTCTATCCAATGACAATGGCCTGCCAATGGTTGCAACAGGAATTTTACATAATAAAGCCATTTCTTCAGAATGAGAATGTTTAGCTAAATGTGAATGCCGCAAGATCCTGAAGAAAAGCCACAGCAGATGGACACAAAGTGAACCATGGAGGGAAACATGGCATGGCCTAACAACTTCGAAGATTTTACCTTCTATGACAACAGCCATGAAAGTCTGTAGACTTATACAAACAAATGTTACAGATACAGGTCAGTGTCATAAGAATGTAATACATCATCAGGATAACAAGAATATAATATAGGTACATCATGTTCTGGGCTTAAGTGACTCCCACACCAGAGTTAGTTAGGCTAATTAAAAAATTACACAAAATTTAACATGCCATAATACTGGCACAGTTATCAAAGTAGAAGGAAACAGATTTCTGAGACTGAAGGTATATGGCTAACTCTCATAGGCAGCAGAAATTCATAATCTCCTGCAATAGCTGCATGCAGCTACCTTTATGATTAGAACATGACCCACAGCCAGATATTTATTTTGCATGCATAAATGGGGTAACTAGTCTGGAGGTTCTACCTTTTTTGTTCACCTGCATTAGAAATAGATAAGTTAGAAACACACTGAAGATAGCACACTGAAACATTTATGGGTAAGAAAGGTTGCATAAACCAGAATGTCCATACCAGTTTCTTTACTTTTTCTTTTTGTAAACATGGAACTCAAGAGGTAAAACATGACTGTCTGCATACATCGTTGTTTTTTGTCACTTTTCTAAGTTCACAACTTCTGTGTCAAAACCAACAGCCTCCCTATTGATTTTTAAACATGCATCAATAAATGCAGGACCATGTGTGAAATTCCTGTATCATTTAGCAGTGGCATGTTCATTGAATGGGTTTTTACATCCATATAACCACAAGTGAACTGGGAACAGACAAGATGGATACACAAAAATTGTCTGGCTTGTATATATCCAGCACTCTATTGCTAAGAAAACTATACAGCAAGAGTCAAGACACCCGGGCGCTTGCTATGACAGGAGGGCTACATGGATCTCTCCCTCTACACTATTTTCCTTGAACTCTAGAGATTATTCTCAAAGTGAAAGTCGCATAGTACCTACTGATGTATTTTATACGCACTCCTACTCTCGCTGGTGTCTTTTCCTTCCTTTGTGCCTCTCATGGTCAACAGACAAGATGGATCCCTCTAAGCCTGTGATCTGGGTGACCCAACCTCCTCCAATCACTTCTCTTTTTTTCTGCTGCATAGAAGCATGGAACATCAACATTTCTGCAGCAAGAAGACTGAGTTACACTCAAGCACACACACAAGATGAGACCCAGTCACATAGCTAAACGTACTGACTGTGGTCATGTTTTAAATAGATCCTCATCCAAAGAGAAAAAAAGGCTTTTTTAACTGATCCAGTCATCATAATTTGAGTTTTTCCAAATTATTTCATATGAATTCCATGATTAAGTAATTCCTTACATTGCATGTGTATAATTATTACTACTGCTACAATAAACAGCTCATTGTGAGTGGAAAATCACTTGAAATACACCATCAGTGTGATTTTTGCTCAGAAGAAAGTGTGGATGAACAGAGAAATGTTCTCATTGTGGTTACATGAAACATGTATACCAGCAGTCTACCCTCTCAATAATCTGGTCCACTTCTGACATAGCTCAAGAAGAAATGATGTGCAAACCAATGAACTATCATGTGCAGCTATGTTGTTAGTTAATAACATAGTTAAACAATGTTACACATATTTGAAATTATAGCTTTCATTACAGTTCAGTTTTATGGCTTCTAAAAGGAAAACACGTTATGCTAGTAGACCCCAAGCAAAAACTGGAAATTCTAGATTAGTTGAACTGAGGTTCATTCTAGAAAGCCATTGCTGTTGGGTATAATGTTTGATGAGCAACTATTTATGACATCAAAAAGAAAGATGGTTTTATTTGACAGTATGTAATTCAAATGAAGAGCAAGTTGGGAAAATGGAAGGTCATGCAAACGGGTGAAAATGAAGAACTGGACATAGTTCTTTGCAGATGGTTCACACAACAAAGCAGTAAGAGAATTCCACTGGACCAGTAATAAAGGAAACAGCAATTGTATTTAACAAAGAACTAGGCAGGAGAAACTTGTTTGTACCAAGCAGAGGCTGCCTATCAAACTGTGAAAAACGACATGGCACGTGGCAGCTGACATCACTGGGGAAAGTTGATCAACTATCAAAAAAGATGCAGAAAGGTTTGTAAAGAAGATACGGAAGATAACAGATGCAGCAAATTTACCTGCTGATACTTTGTACGGTGCTGATGAAACCAGCCTCTTATAGAAGACACTTCTTTCAAAGCACGAACGAGGAGAATGTTTGCAGGTACAAACAACAGAAAGTGTGTATTTTGTAATGCAAATTGGAGTCATGAACTACTGTTCATTGTGAGTGGAAAATCACTGTGATCTGAACACAAATCTTATACTAGCTGGCCACCAACATAGTTAGAAAATGCTTTCCTCCAGAACTCTAGCTGCAACAGTTCTAATCATTAGTTCTTCTAGTTCTTGGAAAATATTATATTGTGGGCCTGAAATGTAAAATAGAACTTCTTATTTTCAAGTGTTTAATAATAACACCTGGTTCATCATTATATTTGACCTTGTTTTATTTTCAAGAACAGAGACGTAGTGACTGAAACCATTTCGCACAGGAGTTACTTGCAAGATGCTCACAAATATAGTGTTATGTAGGTAACTAAGTGATGCAGAGTTTCAATGAGGCAGTGTACCATGCAAAGCATCAGCTGTTAGTGTCATTCTACCATGTCTGTCAAACAATGGGGGAAAATGTAGGAAAGAGAGCAAGAGCTCACTATGGGTGGGCATACAGCAGTCAAAACAATTAATATGTTAAAAAGTGACACTGAGCGTTTTCTGAGCACACAATTTTTTGTACGGGAGCCAGAAACAGAAACAGTCGCAACACATGGCACTTAACCCAGTGTTGCGAGTTACCAGGGTACACAATGGCTAGAGGATGTGGTGTGGGACACAGACAGACAACACACTGGTGACACTGAAAACTAATATTCATATCTCTCAGTGCAAAGCTAATCAAGCACCTACCTTTTTCTCTGCATGTCACTCTAGTATTATGTAGATCATAAAAACTGTAAGTAGATCATAAAAATTGGTATGCTATCACAGGGGGTAAGAGATGACATCTCTAAGAATAGCTATAAACTTACACTGATTCAGTACACTAGCACTAATCAACTTACAAGGGAAGTAAACAATTTTTCTCACAATTTGCACAACTGCAGTACATACATATACACAAGAAATGTTTAACGGTGGACTTTTGGGTGACCAGTCGAATTGTTTCCTTTTCATGCACAATATTTTGTTGACATTTTGCTGTTAAAGAGTACTCTCAGCCTGGTATCCAACCAGAGTAATTGGAGTGCAGGAAATGAGTACACTTTAAAGCAAACCTCACAGCTTCTGGCAAAGGCGACTGAATTGCCCATCAAAATGTTGTGCTTAAAATGGAAACAACAAATTAGCTGATCACCCGGAAGTACACTATTAATAAATCCTGGCCAGAAAATCTGAGAGACTGTATGACAAATGCTGCTGTAGTATCAATTGATTTTGACGAATCAAGGTTCACGGTTTTATGAGGCAGTTGACTACTGTTTGAGAACATTATCCACTGAGCAAAGGTGTTAGTGGAACCAGCAGTCTACTGTTTGCCCATACTGCATACCAGTCTTGTCAATTTCTTTCTTTCTTTTCCCCTCATCTCCCAACAAATCCCTGCATTATAACACTGTTTCATGTTTCTTTGGAAAGAAACAATAATATTGATCACTGTTGTATGTCTGTGAGAAGGCGTAATCAAGGTCTAATAAGGAAATGTAATGAAACGAGCAATTATTTATCAATATATTCATACATCTATCACAGTGAAGTGATACAGGGCTATACTTTCTTTGAAAATGTGTTGCAATTGTGATATAAACATGAATGTATCAATAAATATATGTTCATTTGATCATGAATCCATTTTTTACCTCACCACAATGATCATCATCATCATCATCATCATCATGTTAGACATATGTCATCATTTAGCACAGTCTACAAAGTGTTCTTGAAGATTCTCCAGAAAAGATTGGAACTATATCTAAAAGAGGTAATAGATGAGAAACAAGTGGGGAATTTATGAGAAACAAATCCACCACTGATCAAATGTTTGTACTAAAAGCAGCCATATCAAAATACTGAAAATACGACAGAGCAGAGGCCACATTGTCTGTTGATTTAAAAAAAAAAAAAATTACAACAGCATAAACAGAGAATTAAGTGGCAGAAATTGCAGAAGTTTTGAATACAAAAGAAGATAAAAAGTCTTGTAAAAGATGCACTGGAAGGCTCAAACAGGATCATGAAACTGGACGCAGATTATTATATCAATTCTGATGTAAAACCAGGTGCTATCAGAGAGAAGGAATTTCACCACTCTTGTTCAACATAATAATACAGGAAGCACTGGATACAGCAAACGAAGGAGAAGAGGGAATCAAATATGATAGCACTTGCCTATGGACATGACACGGCATTAAGCTAGATGACTTGAAAATACTGGCAAGAAAGCTATTTAAAAAAGGAAGGGAAGTTGGAATAGAGGTAAATTATGAGGAAAATCATGAATGTGGAAAGAAATTACTAGACAAACTGGCAGGAAACCATGTGGAGTGTTTGAAGAAGCAGATGAGTTTAAATGTCTGCGGTTGGTAGCAAACAACAGAAATTATGAGAAACAAAAAATAAAAGCAAGGACCAAAGGAGCACCCAGAGCATCATATTCCCTCGACAAATTACTGTTAACCATTTTATTTTTTTCAAGAGAAAGAATATATAAAACCATAACTAGGCAAGTGTTATAATTTGGAGAACAGATAAGTACAAAGGAAAAAAAAATAAAATGCTGCAGAAGAAAAGTGGATCAATTTATATGAGGTAGGAGAATGCTGAAGAAGAAATAACAGGAAGCTCAGAGAGATATATAATGAGCCAGACTTAGTTTGGGAAGCCAAGATAAGTAATTTGAGATTGGCTGGCCATGCCTATAGGAAAGAGAAAGGATCAAGATAGAGAGAAGTGTCAGAGAAGAAACCTGAATGACAAAGACCTTTAATTAGACTAAAAATAAGATTCACAGACCAGGTAGCCAAGGGTTTTCGGACACTATGAACAAGGGAATAACACCCCAAGCAAAAGATGCTGTGGAGGAGCTACTCCACAAGATCAAGAACTGACTGCTGTTCTCAGGGCCAGAAGAGTAAGTAATAGTATTATTACCAATCCTTTCCAAAGAAACACAATTTGTTATAGCAATACTAGTGTTTGGTGGAAGATTTGGAAAAAAATGATGTAACTGACTATCGGTCTACCACTTTAACCAATTGCACTAATGCTGCTGCATGACAGCTGGCACTCTCGTACGGTATTCGACACATATGTAAACAAATTTCGGGCTTGCAGCCGGTCGTCGTTTAATACTTCGCACGATATTTCAACTGGCAGGTGTCCAGTTGAAATATTGTGCGAAGTATTGAACGACGACCGGCTGCAAGCCCGAAATTTGTTTGAACAGTCAATTCGCCGGGAAAATTTTAAAATTCACACATATGGAAACCTTTGAACCTCAATTTTTTGAAAATGCTTGAGAAGTGCATAGTGCTAGAACAGCAATTGTTGCGTGTAGGTATGTGTTACAATTGTGCAAAAGATGAGTAAAATCTGTGATCTGTCCCGTGTGTGGCTTCCTCGGTTAGTGGACAACATTCTTTGTACGATGACAGTCAGGTGCGTACCCCGTCTAGACGCGTCTGCCTCTGCCGGAAGTGACGGTGTCGGTGAGGGTGAGCTGCCCGTCTCGTCGGCGTCGGCATCTGGCGAGTAAGCACGCCGGAAGGAGTACTCTGAACGCGTGGAGGGCAGTGGCGACGGCAGTGGCAGGCCCAGTGGGTAGCCGGCACCACCGGAGCCCCCACTGCGTGTGCGCATACGGCTGCTGCCAGCCACGGCCCGTGCCCCTTCACGTGACAGCTGTGGGCACGACGCACCCTCATCCTCCGAGCAGCTCGCAGACAGTGGCACCGGCCGGATCCAGTTGCGCAGGTCCTGCAGCGGCGCTTGGAAGCACGACAGCAGCTTCCTGCTGCAATAACACACACACAACCACTCTCGTCGGAACTTCATTTCGAAGAGTCCAGATTGACATGTACACGGGTGGAACATTACGGGGGAGGATGGGATGGGACGGATTGTAACAAGCTGTGAATATAAGGGTTTCTTGTGAGAAACAGGAGGGAATCATGGAAATATTGAAAAACCTGGAAAGCAGGTACTTGAATGTAGATGCAATTATACTGTGAAAGACTACTTACAAAGTTTCAAGAATCAGTATTAAATGGAAAAGTCTACAGATATTCTTAACCCCCCCCCCCCCCCCCCCAATGTACTGCTCTCATAGGGAACATCAAATGAAAATTTGATGAATTACAGCATGCACAGAGGCATTTATGCAATTTCTTCCCACACTCTATACACAACTGAAATGGGAAGAAAACCTACCAAATAGCAGGATGCTGAATACTCTCTGCCATGCAGTTCACAGCAGTTTGCGGAATATGTGGACTAAAGTTTTGAAGTTCATGGGGGGACGGTGGCATCATCTGATAACATCAGAATTTACCCTATTCTTGCCATGTCAACTTGTGTTATTGTGCTTTTGAGTCTTCCTAGTCTGTATTTTGTTGTTTGCTTTGTTTCCGTGGTACACTGTCAAGGTTCCATGATGACTGAGATACTTTTCCACTAAACAGCCCAGATACAGTACTTTATTTTACCTTATCGACCGTAAGCTTGTTGTACGAGCCTCTTCCATTTCAGTTTGTCAAGTGGATTGGTTGCTCTGAGTAGGTATGCATCTTAATTTTACCATCTCAGAGCTTCTCTCACTACCCAATTCAGGATCTTCCTCTACCTCTCATTCCAACTACTGTCCTAGAGAATGCCACTGTAGGTAGTCCATTCTCCGACATTCTTGTTGTGTGACCAGCCCACCTCAACTTTCTCTTCTTTACCACTTCAATGTTGTAAAGGTGTTTGTATAGTGATTTATTTTTTCGTATTCTCCATTATGTGTTATTTTCATTGGTTACAGGTACAAAATCTTTTCTTAATATTTAATTCTGTCTTTCTTTCTACATAGTAAAACCTCACATTCATAAATATTACTAGTACAACAGTTGACAGATAAATGTGATTTTTGAGGTTAGTGATCTTTTCTTCAAGATACTGATACAACTGTGTTGTATTAGTTGTTGTTAGATAGGTAAATATTTCTATATTCACTCTGTTGTCTTCGCTAAAAAGGGAATCCATCTTAGGATCTTTCAAAAAGCACACCTGTTTTGATATATCAAATTGAACTTTACTTTCTTCAAAACACATGAGCAAAATACACAAAAACGTTCACCACCCCTTCCCGTTTCCAGTAAGGAAAATGACATCTGGTATATCACCTCCTATACTTTGTCTGTGAAATTCGCTTTGACTGCCTAATGAGACTCTTTGTGTTTCGCCAACAACACAATGAATTTTCACCTTTAACTCGCAAATGTTTCGGTGTCTACATACACCATGGTTTTAAGATAAGCCAAGAGAAAAAAAAATTGCAAAGGGTTATGTCACATGACCCAGGTGGCCTTGTCAATAACGATTATGGAAGAACAGGTGATTCAAGGAACTGCCCATGGAGCAACCCCATTGTTTCACAGGAACTATCACAGGTGGTACCATCCTACTGAAACAATAACTCTTCAACATCGATTCCACTGAAATGAAGCCACAAAAATCTTTTGTCATCACATGGTATTGGTTTCTATTACTTGTCATGCATCATTTTCCCCTCTTGAACCACGCTAGCATTCACTGACCTCCAAGACATGGCAGTTCTGTTTATTCACAAATCCATTTAAATGGAAGTGTGCCCCTTCACTAAAGATGATGATCCTTGCAAAACTGTCATCTTCTGAGAAACCAGACAACAAAATCTCATTATTGGCTTTTTTTAGCTGCTGCATTAACAGAATTCTGTAAGGGTAGTAATGGAGATAATAGTGGATAATTCACCGTACGAAAGAATACCTTATCCCAATTCTTGGGAATGGCGAAGAACCAGCTTCATTGGACTGTCACACTGTCTACATCTACATCTACATTGATACTCCGCAAGCCACCCAACGGTGTGTGGCGGAGGGCACTTCACGTGCCACTGTCATTACCTCCCTTTCCTGTTCCAGTCGCGTATGGTTCGCGGGAAGAACGACTGTCTGAAAGCCTCCGTGCGCACTCTAATCTCTCTAATTTTACATTCGTGATCTCCTCGGGAGGTATAAGTAGGGGGAAGCAATATATTCGATACCTCATCCAGAAACGCACCCTCTCGAAACCTGGCGAGCAAGCTACACCGCGATGCAGAGCGCCTCTCTTGCAGAGTCTGCCACTTGAGTTTATTAAACATCTCCGTAACGCTATCACGGTTACCAAATAACCCTGTGACGAAACGCGCCGCTCTTCTTTGGATCTTCTCTATCTCCTCCGTCAGACCGATCTGGTACGGATCCCACACTGATGAGCAATACTCAAGTATAGGTCGAACGAGTGTTTTGTAAGCCACCTCCTTTGTTGATGGACTACATTTTCTAAGGACTCTCCCAATGAATCTCAACCTGGTACCCGCCTTACCAACAATGAACTACGAAAATGTTCTGCACCAACTGGTCCTGAACTCTTAACATCTGCTGTAGAACCCATGCAAAATATTGATGCACTTGATGCTTCATTGCACCCCAGAGTCACGCGAAGACATCTCACAGTTGCTGCATTAACTTTCTCCAGTCTGATAAAATGTTCTAACTATTACCACATGCTATGCAATAATAAACCGCTCCATGACCACACACACACTGAAGAATTATGAGAAATTCAGAACAAAGTAATAATGGAATGTTTACAGAAAACAAAATTATACAAAACAATGTGATAAACAGACAAACAAAAATATACTACACAATTCAAAAGCAGCATGCTTTTTGAAGGTGCATAACTTTGGATTTTCTTGGAGATATCTGAAAGTAAAAAATGAGTCAAGTGTTTCAATACCTGAACAAAGAAATATCTTGCACAGTGCATAAATAAGAACATAAACTGATAAAACCATTTTTATTAAATTGCCTTAGACAGTGATAAAGCCATCTCTCCTGAATGGGAAAAATGCAGTTGGTTCGGACATTATTTGGTTCAGGGCTTCAAAATATGTCTGACATGTGAGTAAGTATATATTTGGTGAAGCAAATATATGTCTTTGTTTTCAAGCATTTGAGTGACACTTTCCCTGTTCTTTCACTTCTAGACAGCTTATCATGCCAACACTGTCAAATAAGTCAAAACCTTGACCGTTAATGAAGCTTACCATAGCTAGTTCCTCAATTCTTTATGTTCTGATTATTTGTTTCTCAAAACCTGACTTTCAGCGTTAGGTATTGGGCTAGGTGAAGTAACACAGTGTTCACATTTGATCTAGCGAGGAATCACCGTGTATATGGGTATGTGGTCAAAACCAATGCGCAATCATCCCAATGGAAACTGCCAAGACTTTTTTTAAAAAAAAGACAAGTTCTATCACAGGTGCAGGTTCATCTCACTGTTTTCTTCAATTACAATGGGACAGTGCACAATGAGTTCCTGCCTCATGGTTGTACAGTCAATAAGGAATACTACCTGGAGGCTATGAGCCCTCTGCATGAAACAAGACAGAAAAAATGACCAAAAATGTGGCACGACCATTCATGGAAACTGTATCATGATAATGTTCCCACTCACATCTCAATGCCTGTTCTTGATTTTTTTGGCAAAAAAACTATACCTGAGGCTGAAGAGAACTATGAAAGGATGTTGTTTCTCCACCACTGTCAAGATAGAAAGAGAATCGCTGATGAAACGGAACACCATATTGAAAAGTGAGTTCCAGAAGTGCTTCCAAAATTGAAAAAAAGTGCTGATGCAGTTGTATTATATATTGGTGGGGTGGGGGTGGGGGGTGGGGGGGGGTTACTTCGAAGGGGACAAAGTTGAATGATGAATAAATAAAGGTACTTTACGAAAAACAAAAATTTGCATCACGTTTTAATCACACCTCATATGGTAATTGGTTATTAAGTCACCTAGTCACTCATGTTACTTTTAATAACTTCACATTTTATACAATATACTTATGAATAATTATATGCTTTTGTATATAGATGTAATGTACTGTACTGTTTTAGGCTGCGTGCAAGTACAGCTTTTCGATTGCTGGTAGTCAGTCCCCTAACAGGGTGTTAGTACAACCTTTAATTAATAAAATGAATTGCATTATGCTGACTGCCCACCGGACCAAATAAGTCACCCTCTTAAAAGAATATGCTGGTCACTTAGGAGTGCCACAGATGGGTAAAACTACCAAGCGGTCATGTGACCATGCATCATTGATGTAAGTTATGACAGTACCAGCTGGTTGTACAGAATTAGTGCAGTAAGCTGTACCAACTGGTTGTACAGAATTAGTGCAGTAAGCTGTAATGTTTGCTCAAGTGTCCACAGCCACACTGTGAATAAAGTTGCACAATTTGTTGTTACATGAACCCTGACTGTCCAACGTGTATCCCAGGAATGGAGAACCACTCATCATCAGCGGAAAGTTCCACGGGACTGGAAGAAGGCCCAGGTCATACCAATCTATAAAAATGGTAGAAAATCAGATGCACATAATTACCGGCCAATTTCACTGACATCGATTTGTTGTAGAAACAGCAGTCATGCGAGATACAGCTGGCCCTCTTTGTGCATGATATACAACAGGCTCTAGATTCTGGCTCCTAGGTTAATGCCATATTTTTTGACTTTCGAAAGGCATTTGACTCAGTTCTGCACTGTCACTTGCTCCAAAAAGTGCGCACTTACAGTCTATCCAATGACATATGCAGTTGGATAGAGAGTTTTCTAACAGACGGAGAGCAGTATGTCGTCCTGAAGGGGAAGACTTCAACAGAAGCAGCATAATAGGTCCACTGCTTTTTATGATTTACATAAACAATCTGATTGATGGTATTTGCAGTGGCATTAGATTGTTTGCCAATGATGCTGCAGTCTACAGGAAAGTAGTGTCACACGAAAGTTGCGAACAAATCAATAAGGATTTGCAGAAAATAAATGTGTGGTGTAATGACTGGCAGTTATCTCTCAATATTAGCAAGTGTAACCTACTGCATGTAACAAGGCGAAAATCCCCATTAATGTATGAGTACAAAATAAATGCCCAGTCTTTGGAAGCGGTTACAAGTGTCAAGTATCTGGGTGTGACTATTCGAAATGATCTCAAATGGAATGATCAGATTACACAAGTAACGGGCAAGGCGAACTCTAGATTGCGGTTTATTGGTTGAATCCTGAAGTGATGCAGTCCTTCAACAAAGGAAATTGCTTTCAATATGTTAGTTCGTCCAGTTTTAGAGTATTGTTCATTTGTATGGTAACCTTAACAGTTGGGTCTCATTCAAGAGATTGAGAAGGTCCAAAGAAGAGCAGCAAGATTCGTGACTGGTACATTTAGCCATTGCAAGAGCGTTACAAATCTTATAAAAAGTTTGAAGTGGGATACACTTGCAGATAGACGACACGCTAAATGGAAGGGGCTGCTCACTAACTTCCAAAATCCGATCTTCGCTGAGGATATAGAGCATATATTATTACCACATATATGTAAATGTAGATCATGTAGTAGGAATAGTAATTATAAAAAGATCCAAACAAACAAGGATCAGAAGTAAGTGTCACTTCTTATCAATAACAATCGGTTTAAAACCTGACAGGAATTACTAATGACAGTGAACATAGGTTTTGAGTGAACACTGCAAAGCGAACTGCATGCAATGCACATTTGCAGTCAGGTACCTCACAGAAGACCATTGATCACAGTAGAATATGAAGCTGTAGGTGGGGCCACAAATACGACTGGCTGCTGAATCACCCTATCTTAATCCTACAGATACAGAAAATGTCTGGTACCATAGGAACAGTGGGTGAAATACAGCAACCAGCACACTAACAATCTTGCAGCTCTGTTGAATGTAATCCTCAATGAATGGCATCAGCTAGATGTAGTTATACCTAAACTTGTGGATTATCTTCCCAGCCAGACTGTAGGCATTGCCAAGGCTAGAGGCAGTGTTAAAAGATATTAGTGTGGCATCTCTCACTTGTTACAACTAGCACAATTTTATTTATTGACAAAGCAGATGATTCTGATGCTCGTATGAGACTGCGTATTTTGAGACAATTTTTGTTCTGCCACAAATGAGAATATTATAGGTTCATAAAGAAAGTAGTGGAATCAACTCACTCATTTCGGTCTGCATATTCGCCAAATGTCGCCTTGGTG
Organism: Schistocerca americana; assembly: GCF_021461395.2. Lineage (NCBI taxonomy): Eukaryota > Metazoa > Arthropoda > Insecta > Orthoptera > Acrididae > Schistocerca > Schistocerca americana. The sequence continues at coordinate 785,649,907 of NC_060122.1, read as the reverse complement.
TACACACAGACAGAACATTTCTTCCTTTTACAAGTGGCCAGATGCTTCATCCCCTTCTTGAATTGGTTGTTCAGTGATGCACTCTGCCGGGCAATGAATTTCAGTTCTGAAACCTTAAAAAGCGAAAACTGAATGCAGATGTCAAAGTTAAATACTAATATGTTATTTAAAAAAAATCAACCACAATCATGAAAAAAATAGCTAAGATGTGAATATAAAATGACAAAGATATGTGAGATAAAATATACGAACATAAAACCAGATGAGGGAAAAATACTTACTTCCTTCTCCAGGCCACAAACATTTTGACTAATCCGCTTCTTCTGCTGAGATAGATCAACCAAATAGTGACCAACGCCCTTCCTTTCTTCTTTCAGGGTCTCCTTGAGTTTCTCATTCTACAACAACATCAATGGTTCATTTAAAGCACTAAAGTTTGTTATCCAAATGTCAACTCAGAATAAGATCAGAAGAAAATTTTATTACAGGATCTACTTGTTGTTTAAAGCATCCCAGAAGATTACATCATTTTGGCGAGGGTATATCATTTATAGCCTGGAATTTGCATGAAATGATTTAGACACCGTGAAAACTTCAAAAATAATGACCAGGCAGGACTGAAATCTGTCTCCTGCATGTTAGGAATCTAATATCCTAATCACTCCACTACTTAGATCACTGGGAACCACAGCCTATGATAATGGCATTTGTCTGTTGTGAAATTACTTCTAAAGCCCCCACCCCCCCCACCCCCTTTACGTTGAAGTGAACACAATTAACAGCAAACAAGAATTCTTTCTGATGTGTAAATGCTGGTGCATGGTGTTTGGTCATACGCAGGTCACATTCACAAGTATTTTCTTGTGATTCGCTGGGTGTCAGTTTTAGAGTGTGACATCAAAGGAAGTTCATGTCCTCTCCGCTTCAGCACTAGTTTCAATGATAGACACAGTGCATCCACTTCGCCACAAGTGCCGTTTCTTGCACACGAACTGTTGTTTGTGTTTATTGCAAGTGGTTTTTGTAGTTATGGTGTACTTCTCTTGATAGAAGAGTACATATCATACAGGTGCTTGTGGGAGCCTAAAGATCCACACAAAAAGAGATGTTTGGCAAGAAATTGCTGAAGGTATCTGTTTTAACACTGCAGTTTAGCTACTATTTTACAAAATTTAAATAAATTGATGGAGTGTGAAATTGTTTTCACTCCGATCAAAATGTGGCTAGGCTTTCATATCGTTTCACATTATATTACTCATTTTTAATAACTGTACCTCTAAAGAATTTAAATTTATAGAATCCATGAGTGCTTCACATATGGCACTACATACTTCTAGAAAGTATTTGGAACACAGATGTGGTCGATATACGAATAAATGTTTGAGGCTAGCATAGCTGTGACCTGTTGATAAGAATCACATTGTTAGTGCTTGTCTCTTTCTGCTGCTACAGAAGCTTTGTGTCCTGATTTGAAATCTTCAGTTCAATTGCAGCTAGAAGAAGGCGAAAAGGACGAGGATGATGATCCAGAAAAAATCAAGCGATGGTTGCAGCTGCAAATCACTAATCAGAGTCAAACCACCACTTCTTTTGCGCCTGCACAAAAATTCAGACACACACATTTTTGTGTGCTCGCTATACAAAATGAACCAAGTTGTATGTTTCTTCTCTACATCACACTGTAATGAATACAGATTACACAACTTCACCACAACAACATTTTAGCACCAAAAAACAAAACACACAGTACACTCTCTCTTCCATTTGCTCTAGTGTAAATGCTTATTTGCAGGTACAAGTCAATAACTGTGCACACAAACAAACCCCTGTGCATTGCTTGTGAATTTGCATTCGCTTGTGTTTACTCATGTTCGCTTCAGTGTAAAGGGGGCTTAATATTACCTGACCCATGATCAGTAAACAGTGCATTTGGTGTTCATTCCTTCCCCATAGGAAAAAAAGTAATCATATCCTTGCTATCATTTCATGAGAGTTCTTAAGATGTTAATGAACAAAAATATTTAAGATACCCACAAACATTCTTCCAAGAACGTGAAGTATTTGCTGCCACACGCTGAAAACATTTTGATGGACACCATTGAAAACTAAGGAAAAATGAAAAACATATACAGAAATACACAGTTTCACATTCACAATCAGAACGCCACATAGGTGGGACTAATTTATTTACACCCACTTAATCAAAATAAATCTCCTATTCCTTCCGAATTAACAGCACATTCTGTTCAAAAATTACATTCATTTGATATAGAATATTTACATGACTGATTTTCTGATAATGGTGTAATTATTATTAAAGTGTCAGCAATACAAATTGAATTAATTTTGTACAAACTATCACTTTTGCTAAACTACACCTACATCAAACGAAAAAGGCTGTATTGAAGAGCAACATTCACCTGGAGTTAGTAATGCTTTGCAGGTGTTAAACTGCTACTTTGTCATATTTCTATGGTAGAAAGGACTACTCTCATCTAAAACTTATCACAAAATCATGGGCATTCAGCTACTTTACTACAGTAGACTACTGGTATGACAAGCTTGTGTTTGATAAGGCTATTATACATGTCTCCCCTTATGTAATGTTAATATCAGCTTAAGCAAACAAACACATAAAAATAGATACGACAGTCGCAAATTCGCCATAGAAGACATCGCCTGTAGAAGTGAGCTACCACAGAGGAGCTAATGAATACTGTGTGGGCATGGCGTGGAGCAGATGCAAGTATGCTGCCTAGAACAGAAATATAAGTCACAGAACTGAAAATCACTGCATCAGAATCCTCAAAAAAGAACTATATCTATAACTGAAAAGACAGACTAACTATAACTGTATCAGAAAGACGAGGTAATTCAGTTACACATAGAGAATGAGCAACGGAATAACATAAGAGCATTAAAGAAAGGAGTAAAAAAAGAATATACAAAGTGGAAATGTGATGCCTCAAAGCAGTTTCTTACTGTTGGAAACGTATATTTAATTATGTCTTGAGCACAACAATGTCCCAGAAATACTTATAGCACAACAATTTCCCAGAAATATTTATCATTAATCTAAGCTCCAACTAAACATTGTTGATGGACCCTATTATTGGATAACAAACTACTTTTCTTCCATTTTATCATAGATCTTGCTCAATCTGTCTTCTGTTTTATAAATATGCAAGTTTTGTTGCTAATACTTTTGTCTGATAGTGTATATTATCATGAATATTACTTCCAAACTTTTCGTCAACATGTCACATAAATTTGTTACACAAATGTAACATTCTGTATATTTCTCTTTTCAAAGGAGTGAAGTAATTTTTAATCAACTGAATCAAAAATAATATTGTGAAAAAGATAACAAAATGTGTCATTTGAGGTCCAGAAGTGCTTCAGTCTCTTTTTCACTGCCCTGAGTTATAGCAGTTTTGCTTTCTCTGAAATTGCCTGCAACATGTAATAAAGAGACACCTACAGTAAGTCTTTCAAAGACCTTGCTACTGTGGTAATACTGGTTCCCATCAGATCATCGAAGTAAAACACTGTTAGGCTTAGCTAGCACTTGGATGGGCGACAGACTGGACTGCTGCGCACTGTTGGCAAGCATGGCGCACTCAGCCCTTGTGAGGCCAACTGAGGAGCTACTTGACTGAGAAGTAGCGGCTCTGATCACAAAAACTGACAACGATGGAAGAGTGGTGTGCTGACCACATGGTCCTCCATGTCTGCATTCAGTGATGTCTATTGACTGAGCACGACATGGCAGTCGGTCGGTACCACTGAGCCTTTCCAAGGCCTGTTCGAACAGAGAGTATTTTACAGTAAGTATCAAAAGTACAGGGTGGGCCTAAAGTCTTTGCATAATATCAATATATACTTACAAAAACTACAGTACTTATAAGTTTGTAGTTTATGGCAAATGAAAAAAAGAACCACCAAATTTTTGTTACAATGTCAATAAACTTTAACATGTGCACCAGCTGTTGCTTGAAGAATATCCAATTGATATTTGGTTTCATGCCAACTTTTGACAACATTCCTTGTTTAACACCAGCAGCAGCATTTATTATCCTCCTTCTGAATGCATCCAAATCAGGTACTTGTATAGTGTAAACCCTGCACTTTATGTAGCCACACAAAAAGAAACCCAGAGATGTTATAACTGGTGAGCTTGCTGGTGAGGCAGTAGGATCGTGACTTGCCAGGATATGTTTCATCAAGAAATTTTCTAACATTTAATCCCCAATGTGATAGTGCACAATTTGTTGCAAAATCAAATCAGGCTGCAAGTCACTCATTTTTGGTTCCACAAATGGTTCTAGCAAATCCAGATAAATGTTAGCTGTTACAGATTTTTTATCAAAAAAGAAATGGCCAATGACTGTTATGCATTAAAGAGCACAAACATTCATTTTAGGAGAATCCCTAATGTGATCTATAGCAACGAGTCAACTTTTCAAACCCCATGCCCTCACACTGTGTTGTGGAAAGCAGCCTCATCTCAAAAGCAAATTCATTGAAGATACTTATTGCCGGTGTTGATTTGTGCCGATATCTCAGTCAGAAAAGCTGTTCAAGAAGTTTCATCGCCTGGTTGTAATGTGTGTCTTATCTGGCTGGACCTTATATACATGCAGGTGCAATCTGCCACACAGAATTATTCACACTGTGGTTCTAGGAATCCTTAATTCATGAGATGTATGTTGAGTAGGTTTGGAAGGGTTGTGCAAGAATGCCTGTTGTACAGCTCCGACACCTTATTCACCGACTGAAGGCCGCCCTGTTCGCGAAATATCCAGCACATTGCTGGTCTGTTCAAACTTCACATACCAGGCAAAAATACTCCTATCAGATGAATCTCTTCCATATTATCTTCAAAAACTTCACAACACAGCAACTAGAGATTCTGTCTCATCACACACTGCACCTTCTCCACATGTGATGCAATTTTACAATAGTGATTGTAGAGCTCTCTAATCAGCTTCTACCTGCGACAGAGATATGCAAACAAACTTGATGGTTTATTCTTTCACTTGTCACAAACCACAAATCTGTAACTTCTACAGTTAAATATCAATAACTGTACAAAGATTTTAGGCCCCACCCTGTATATTTGAAAGCCACCCTGCTATTCTCATATGTGTTTTATTAACCACAGAATACATATCATTGGGTTCATAGGCTTTGGGCAAGAGGTTATGTTCTTCTCTGGCTGTAGTTGCTCATGGATGACCTTGTCCTAGAGTTCTCCAAAGATCCCCCGGCAGCAGCAAAATTTCATAGAATTTGCTAGCCATACGTTGCTATGAGCCACCTTCTATCCTTGACCCCTTGCTTTGTCTTGTGAGCTCGAGTACTTGAACTTATCCACACCCCATCCACTCATCAGTGATTAGTACTTGTGACATACCCAGGTGCGTGTAATGACCTTATGGTTTATCTGGTGTAACTGTGATGTTCCACTTTAAGCTGCTCCAGATTCAATGTTTTGTCAGCATATATCCAGATGCCTGGACTCAGGTCCATATGCACAAGGTAACTGAGGCACTGCAATAATGTGGGGCATGCCAACAATGTAACACAAACAGAATGATGAGAAGCAAGGTATACTGGAAAGCTGGCTATGGACTGTGATGCAATATACAGTATGTGTCATCTCACTGCTGTTGCTGTACGAAAGTCATTACTGTAAAAAGTGTGACGACCTTGTGTGACAAAGCAGCGTACAAAAGAGGTTCCCATACTGTGGATAAGGAATCCAGCATAGTTTGTGGTAATGCTCCCCATTATTGGACAAGCAATTCTGGATATCAGCAACCGTCTGTGCTGGTGGTGTCCAGACTGTTCTCTGACCTAGAGCATCCCATGTATGTTCAACCGGATTTAACTCCGAAGAGTGAGCTGGACACTTTAAGCACGAGAAGTCGTCATGTCTCAGGTGTGCTATATGGTAGAACATTACCATCTGTCAAATGAAACCCACATACATACACTTGTACCGTTGCAAAATTGTGTAAAACATGGAGGTGGCCAGGTTAAATCCTGGTGGTGAAAGAAATTTTCATAGCTATTATTTGGCCAGAAATGGGAGGAGAGATTGTGGCGTAAAGTTCTTGACCAGCAGGCTTATTGCCAATGTCCTGGATTAAATTCCACTGTGTCTCACAGAGTGAGGACATGTGATACTGCTGATGATGACATGTCTGTCAGACGTGACGTTAACACCGAATTTTTTTTTAGTTATTTGTTGACGTGTTACATTTCAAGCATATTAATCCAACTACTTTCCTGCTTTGCTGATGCAAGTTGCAACCCTCTGCTAGTAGAAGGCTCTGAACTGTAGCATGTTACAGGGCGGTGTGTAATTTAATTATGTTTGTGTGTGAGAAACATTGTTCTGTAACTGATTTTATAACTGCAGAAAAGTGCCCCCAACTGAAACAGAAGAGACTGGACACCTGTCAACAATTTCTTTTGCGTTTTAAGCATGAGGACGATTGATTCCTCAGCAACAATGAGACAGGTGATGAAAGCTGGGTTCACTATTTCAAACCAAAACACAAGGAGGTCATCAATGGAGTTCCACCACAAAATAACACCACTGGCACAAAAGTTCAAGATCATGCCATCAGCAGGTAAAGTCATGCTCACAGTTTTATAGGATGTTCAAGGTGTAGCACATTTGGAATTTGTGCCTAAAGAAACCACCATAAACTCTGTAAGATACTGTAAGATCCTAAAAAAAACTGAAAGCATGAATTTGAAGAGTTAGTCCACACATGGAGTACACTCTCCTTCAGTATGACATTGGCACAGCACACATCAACTCTGCGACACCTGTAACAGTCCAACCCTTGGGATCATCATCATCATCATCATCATCATCATCATCATCATCATCATCATCATCATCATCATCATCCATACAGTCCTGCACTGGTCCAATTTGTACACATTCAAGGCCTTCATTCTTATACTGAAGGAGCAGCGCAAGCAGAGGTGAGGTTGCAGCTGTGTAAACAAAGTCATACATTCTACAGTGATGGTATCAACCAATTGGTCTCTCATTCAGAGAAATGTGTTCATTGCCAGGGTGGCTGTGTTGAGAAATAAATATCTGGACATTAAGAGCACGGGCGCAGGATGATGATAAAGTTTGTTTTATTTAAAAAGCTTTAACGGTTTGCACACAAAAATTTGGAGGCATTACTTTTCAGCACACCCTTGCATTTCCTATTTTGAAATGAGTAAAGAGAGTTATCCAGAATTGCGAAGACCATGCGTCAGATGGGGCTTTGTAGAAGCACAAATCGACTGCCAGCCCTGCAAGAGGGAACTGGGGCCTGGTCCCTAAAAACATTCCTCATTCCTGTGGTGGTCAAGTTCTCGTTCCTGAACAGTCATGTCTTACTACAGTGTTTAAGTTTCTGCACTGTACTTTATGTAGAACTGAACATGAAAAATTCTAAATGGGATGATCAGGTGGGGATATAAAATTCATTTCTCCCAAATATCTTAACAACTGTGTCATCTCACCTAGGGACACCATGTCAGACGAAAGGACTATACTTTTTACCCACATGTAATACTGTGAGGAAAAACTGTGCTCATAAAAGTATCTTCAGTCCATCCATCTATGTTTTTAAAATCTATCTAAACAGAGTTTTAAATAGATGATAAATGCTTAAACTAAGTAATGTTTTTATTCCATTGTACATAACAATTTTTTAAAATTTGAAGCTTTATACCAAAACGTATGTAATTCCCTATTCACTCTCTTATTACATTGTTAGGCAAATTATTTTACCTTGCTGTTGTGATGGAGTGTTTTCTTAAATGCTTTTTTGTGTTTGAAGAATGTCACGAAGAGCTTAAATTATGTTAAACAGATTTAACACCTCACTTCGCTATAATCCAGTTTATCAAAATACTGGCAAGTTCCACTACTGTTAGGTGTCTTTTTGTCTGCTCATTAATTTTCTCTCTCAAGCTATTTTAAACAGCAACAGAAAAACAAACAAGTAAGTCGAATCATGAAAAAAGGTGGACTCAGTGTGAACAAACTGCAAACAAAATTTTGCCCAGATTGGTGAAGCATCACAAATGTTTTTGTACGCTCACTTTGTTGCTTGCATGAAAACCACTCATTCAATTGTTGGCCACTGGTGCTTATGCATTCAATTGTTGAATGTGTTGAACCTGAGTCATATGGCCAAGATTTTGGTAAATAATAAAAATTGAATAAATAATTACTAGGGTCATTTTATATGAAACTTACATAAAGGAATGAGGTGAGTGAAAGTATCGAGTAAAAAATTATCAATATGAAAGTATTTGGTATAATGATAGTTGTTCACCTCCCAAGACTGAAGCACTCTTGGAGTGGCAGTCAATTTGCCTTACAGCTTTTCCTTATAGCTCATATGAGCTACCAACATTTCAACACCAAGACAGACAGTCTTCTCCAGTGTTGGGACACACACTTGTAATGCCTGCTTTGTTACAGTGCCACAATAAAACTCTACCCTAAACCCTTCGAGGACCATTGTCCACCAACATTCATTTCTTGATACCTGGCAAATCACAAGACCATCAGGAGCCAAGGGCTACTCTCTGTACATGTCGGCTGCATTCCTCATCACCTTACAACTGCTTTCGTCCATTATATAGCCCTAGAGGACTAGATTATAGCACTACCTAAAACAACAATGGACAGAGCTCATGTTGACTGTGCAAGGATATATGAAACCTATAAATCAATGGAAGGTGGAAGTAAGAAGTTTTGAACACGTAGTAACAGCTTCCAAGGAAAAATGCAGGGGTTGGATAAAATATGGAAACACCAAAACCACAACACACTATCACGCATAGTACAGTGGAGTACAATTGTTGGCACTCAAAACACCTTCCAACCATCTCAGAATGAATGGATACAGGTCCTGTACAGTATTCAAGTTAATCTGTTCCATTCTTCCTGTGAGAGAGTAGGAAGTTGTAACGATTATGGATACAGGTAGTGTTCACGCACCTTCGCTTCCACGGTAGGTCACAAAAGCTCAATAATATTGAGATCTGGTGACTGTGGTGGCCAAGGGAGATGCAACAGTTCATTCCCGTACTCACAAAAACAGTCCCGGATGATGTGAGCAGTGTGAACAGCGCCTCTGTCATCTCGGAACACAGTATCGCCACTGGTAAACAATCACTATACCACGGACTGGACCCAATCAGCCAAAACGGTCACATAACCCTCGGAAGTAACGCGATGTTGCAGAGTACCCACAGGGACCGAGGAATAGCACGATACGTCTGCCCAAATCGTCACCGAACAACTGCCACGTTTCAGTCTCGGGACGTAAACTTGGCCGGAAGTTGGAAATTCGTCCTGCCAAATGATGTTTTCCTGTTAGGAGAATTTGCACCACTGACGTGTGGTTTTCTAATTTCAGCTCGCCCTGCAATTCCCACCTTCTGGAGCGCCCTTCACGTTGTGGTGCTGACAGAGTTTGCGAGTGTGACATTCAGTTCTGCAGGGACTTCTGCAGCTGTCGTCCCCTTATTTTTCATCACAATTCTCTGCAACGACCATCTGTCACGATCATTCGACACACAATTTCGTCCACATTGTGACTTACTGGACGATACGTTTCCAGCTTCCCCGTATGCGGTGTAAGCTTTCAATTTGGTACCTCCCGAAACACAAAACACTTCGGCTACCTCGGTTACGAAGCACCCACCGTACAAGCACGAAGAATTTTTCCACTTTCGAATTTACTCAGATCACACACAATCCACTCACGACGACACACAACACTGTTCGGACCACGACCGATACTCGCAACGTACCGAGAACACCGCTCAGGAGCTACTCGCGGTCAGTCGCCACGACGCAACCTGCAGTTTCGGCTGGTGCCGGCATTCACGTTCGAGCGTGCATGTCCCACAGTGTTTCCATATTTTTGTCCAAACCCTGTATTTCTTGTGACTAATGGCACATAAACAGAAGAAAGTTTGCGTCACAGATGCTACAGAAGATGGAAGACGAAACAATTAAAAATGGCTGTGTGCAGAAAACGTTTCCAACTTTAAGAACATCACACATTGACCGGAGACCACAGGGGAAAGCAGCGACAGAGATGCAGACAGTCGGGGTGGAAGGAGGAGAAGTGACGCATACGGGTCTGGGCAGGGGAAGCGGTTGGACGTGCAAGTGTCCGTGCACTCGTGGCGTGACGTACTGACGAGCCCAGCGCTTGGGCCTGGCTGTGGGGAGCAGTCGCAGCGGCGGCTAGACGCACCTCCCTCTCGAGGCTGTCCTTCTCGGCGGCGATGGCCGTCACCTGCCGCACCACCTCCTGGCGCGCGCGCTCCAGTCCGCGCCGCGTCGCCTCCGACTCCATCGCCTGCCGCTTCAGCTGCAACACCACACACACCCTCTTCAGCTGCACCGCCATTCGTTCTCAACACTAACAGGCACCCACGTTTACAAAGGTTCCCCCCAAAAGATAACGCAGCACGCAATTCATTCGGCGAATTGTTTATCGCGGGCAGCAAAGAGAACTGTGAAGAGGGGGGGATAGATAAGAAAAACGTCATCTGTTACCCCCCTTACCCGCATTTGCAAGTATTTTTATCCGCACATGAGAATATTAAAACTTTGCAAACTACTTCGTCCGTAACAAGTTTGCTTGTGTGGCCATCCTCCGCAGCAAGCATATAAACACTTGTTCTCCAAATCAGACTGCCTTTTCATGCTGCTAGTTACTTTATTTATCCCATACGCGTTTCACCTTCTCCTCTTCTAAGGAATCCATAACGATACAGTTTTGTTAGTTGTTGTTGTTGTGGTCCTCAGACCTGAGACTGGTTTGATGCAGCTCTCCATGCTACTCTATCCTGTGCAAGCTTCTTCATCTCCCAGTACCTATTGCAGCCTACATCCTTCTCAATCTGCTTAGTATATTAATCTCTTGGCCTCCCTCTACGATTTTTACCCTCCATGCTGCCCTCCAGTACTAAACTGGTGATCCCTCGATGTCTCAGAACATGTCCTACCAACCGATCCCTTCTTCTAGTCAAGCTGTGCCACAAGCTCCGATTCTCCCCAATTCTATTCAATACCTCCTCATTAGTTATGTGATCCACCCATCTAATTTTCAGCAATCTTCTGTAGCACCACATTTCGAAAGCTTATATTCTCTTCTTGTCTAAACTATTTATCGTCCACGTTTCACTTCCATACATGGCTACACTCCATACAAATACTTTCAGAAACGACTTCCTGACATTTAAAGCTATACTCGATGTTAACAAATTTCTCTTCTTCAGAAACGCTTTCCTTGCCATCGCCAGTCTACATTTTATACCCTCTCTACTTCGACCATCATCAGTTATTTTGCTCCCCAAATAGCAAAACTCCTTTACTACTTTAAGTGTCTCATTTCCTAATCTAATTCCCTCAGCATCACCCTAGTTAACTTGACTACATTCCATTATCCTCGTTTTGCTTTTGTTGATGTTCATCTTATACCCTCCTTTCTAGACACTGTCCATTCCGTTCAACTGCTCTTCCAAGTCCTTTGCTGTCTCTGACAGAATTACAATGTCATCCGCGAACCTCAAAGTTTTTATTTCTTCTCCATGGATTTTAATACCTACTCCGAATTTTTCTTTTGTTTCCTTCACTGCTTGCTCAATATACAGGTTGAATAACATCGGGGAGAGGCTACACCCCTGTCTCACTCCCTTCCCAACTGCTGCTGCCCTTTCATACCCCTCGACTCTTATAACTGCCATCTGCTTTCTGTACAAATTGTAAATAGCCTTTCGCTTCCTGTATTTTACCCATACCACCTTCAGAATTTGAAAGATAGTATTCCAATCAACATTGTCAATAGCTTTCTCTAAGTCTACAAATGCTAGAAACGTAGGTTTGCCTTTCCTTAATCTTTCTCCTAAGATAAGTCGTACGGTCAGATTGCCTCACGTGTTCCAACATTTCTACGGAATCCAAACTGATCTTCCCCGAGGTCGGCTTCTATCAGTTTTTCCATTCGTCTGTAACGAATTCGCGTTAGTATTTTGCAGCTGTGACTTATTAAACTGATAGTTCGGTAATTTTCACATCTGTCAACACCTGCTTTCTTTGGGATTGGAATTATTATATTCTTCTTGAAGTCTGAGGGTATTTCGCCTGTCTCATACATCTTGCTCACCAGATGGTAGAGTTTTGTCAGGACTGGCTCTCCCAAGGCTGTCAGTAGTTGTAATGGAATGTTGTCTACTCCGGGGGCCTTGTTTCGACTCAGGTCTTAGTTATAGATTATTAAACAGTTCACTTCGCGATTTTTTGTAACTTTTTTACAAAAAATCGGGAAGTGAACTGTTTGATAATCTATAAGTAACAAAACTGTACCGTTATAGATTCCACTGATGACGCCTTAGAACAGGAGAAGGCGAAACGTGTATGGGATAAATAAAGTAACTAGCAGCAGGAAAAGGCAGTTTGATTTGCAAAACAAGTACTTCATCCCTATCTGTACTCTGAAGACGGGCTTGCGCCTAGCCTGAAGTTGGATCACATAATTTACTTTCCGTAGACTATACGATACCAATAACCCCGTCACCCTCTTGAATTCTTTAAAGAATCAAACTTCCGTATACAAAACGGCTTCAAACGCCTGATTACGTTACAAATGATTTGTGTGCTACATATTTTGTGTTAGACATACAGGCGAGAAAAGTTTAGAAAGGGTTTGAAATTATGTTTAAAGTTTGTTCGGAGTAGCTTAGTGCTTTCGTTATCGACCACCGGATGACAATCGCGTGGGTAATTTGTGCCCAGTTTCAAACAAAAGCTATTTTTCCATACTCTCTATGTCTACGGCGCCATATTTCCTGAAGTGTGTGTCGTAAAATGATATAATTTTGCACGTGCATTCGGTGGTACATGTGCATACTGTCAGCAAAATACGTTGCGTACAGCGTTAGTGGCGAATAATTAATAAATTAGAACGTCCTGCAAAGAAAATTTAGTAAGTCATAAACTTTTCCTTTCAGTTCGAAATTATGTTGGAAGTCGTTAAGTGGTCTCTACAAATACTGGCCGAATACAATTTGGGTAAGCTGCGTGCCCCGAGTTACGCTGCACGGTTTCTAACTGTAACTCTTGTTGTTAAACCCTTAACATGAGATTATACCTCTTAATTAGTGCCTTATGACAGCATTTTACATTTTTACATTCAGTTAATAGCTGTAAGAAACAAGCTGTTAGATAGGCAGTCTGCAACTGGGACCGTGGCTAGGGTTAGCCATCTAGTAATACAGATAGCCTGTCAAACTCTTGACGCGTTCTTGAAGTTAAAACCTCTTGTCATATTTTTTTAAAAATATTTCTTTGACAGTGAGGTGTCAATTGAAGTTGTGTTGTATGTTGTCTTTACATCTTGCATATTGTTAGACGTTAGACGTACGGTTCGTTTGTGAAATGTACTTCACTCCACCGTCTTCTAAATCACGTTAACGCCTACACTTCTCACTGTAATGCGCACTTCATATCATACTTTTAAGTGTATTTACGAGAAATGTAGTTATTTTCGCCGATTTTATACCTAACATTACTTAAGCCGTATGTGATAAACATGATATACAACACAGAGCGAAGGTTCTGATGAATGGAGTGCCCTAGAACAGCCTTCATTTCGCTGTGTGGCAGATTTCGGTAACTGTAGAACTGACAACCTGTTACTACGAATGAAACAGGAACGACTGAGGCGTAAGGCAGCCGGTACTAGTGTGGCGGACGCAAGATGCACGTGCAAACGTGTAGATGGCCAAGAATATCGTCATTTCGCCATCTCTATCTCTCTCGTGTGTCAACAATGCATCTACCACCTCCAGGATACTGTGCATTCCATCCATTATTAGCAGCACTCCATCCCGAACTGGTGATAATAATTACATGATAATGATCATTATTATCGACCGCATGCAATGCAAAAATACTAAAAGAAAAACACAATATAGTCACTGTCCTTCAACTTTTAAATACAAAGTAATTATTACGGTACACATTCGCATTGCCCCAGGTTTTTTTCCGCGAAGTCGACATTTCCGTGGATATCCGTGTCTGAGCAGACAGGCAGGGCAGTGACGTGAAATGTAATCAGGTGATGCAGAGGGGAATAAGATTAGTAAATGAAACATAAAAAAACTGACAAGGGCAGAAACAAACAGATATAAAGATTAGACTGGCAATAGTCCTGAAAACGATAAATATGTTGAGGTCGAATATGAATTTGAGTGATAAGTTCTTTCCTGCTAACCTCTCTCTGGAAAGAAGTCTTAAGGACCTCGTACACGATTAAATAATTCGCCAGACTCTATTATGTTTGCCAAACATAGAGAGTGTTTGAGATAAATTTTGGCTGGCGGAAAATTTGACAAGATAGCGGACGTTGTTTAAGATGATGTTTCGTCGTATATGTTTACCGGAAAAGTGTTTCATTACAATTTGTCTCACTGTATCGTGAGTTTCCAAAACTATGGTAACTACGATCAAGCATAACAACGCAGGGCCGGCAATTACGTAAATGGTGAAGGTGTCGGGTCTTTCCCTGCCGTACACTAAGAAGGAAGAGCTTATGAAGGAAATCAATATTCTACACTTAACATACAAGCAAGAGAGCAAAAAAAAAAAAAAAAAAAAAAAAAAAAAAAAAATGAAGTTCTCCGGACAGTGTAGACTTTATGTTCCAACGTTGCGGTATTTTAGTAATACAGAGGACCAAGTAGAATACAATAAATTTTCGCATACTTGTTTTTAATGTGAGTGGGAAGTAATTCTAAATACGTTATTAGAACGTTTCAAGTCTCTTGGTTCTTCGTCTTTGCTAGAAATGCTTTACCTGCATTTGTAGGCACTCCTACTAGAATCAAGGGGGCTCTGAGCACTATGGGACTTAACATCTATGGTCATCAGTCCCCTAGAACTTAGAACTACTTAAACCTAACTAACCTAAGGACATCACACACATCCATACTAGAATCAAGTTACAGCATGCACGAACTGAGATTAAACTGACAAACTCGTTGGATCGTATACGGTTTGTTTGACAAATCCGTGGACAGATAAGAGTATATTTGACAAATAAGTTTGATCGCGTACGGGGGCCTTTATAGATGTCAAACGTGGCGATACGTAGTACATAAAATAATGCTCACGATTACATGAGTGAATCCAGAAACGATAAGAGGCATTGGTCGAATTGGGAAGAAAGGAGGTTTATGGCACAACATGACTAAATGAATGGGGTGGCCGATACAAAACATCCTGAAGCAGCGACAAATAGTTAATATAACGGAGGGCAACGTGGACAGCAATGATTTCAGAGAAAGATCAAGACTTGAATGCAGTAAGCAGGTTCGAACAGATGCAAAAAGCTGTACACAGGATAGACAAGCACAGAGAACTGCATCGACCCAGTCTTCGGTTCGAAAACTGCAACAACTGGGCAGGACCGTGCCAAGAGCGTTAGGCGTAATCAGTGTGTACCGCTGGTTTCAATATTGCATATCGCCATTATTGCTTGTTACAAAATTACTATTTACAGCAGAAATCAGGACTTCATAACAGTAGGAGAAATATAGGTGCATTATTTCGGTTATTCTTCAACCACCCTAATTACAAAAAAAAACTCGTTAATTCTCTGACTGCAGTGTACAGATTAACAACTAATGATTGGTGAATCTATGCGCGAAAGTAAGTTGGAGGGGTCATGTTCTCGAAAAGTAACATCTCCTTCTTGACAACATACGAGGTATGCATAGTCCGCTGAACTGTTTTCGAACAGCTAACGGTGTGGTCTCGCATTGGAGGTTTCTAGACCCTCCTAGTGGGGCCACTTCAAATGTCAATTTGCGCAAAGGAGCGTGATGAAAATAGTTAAAAGGCAACAGATTTTAGAAGTGAACATAGCACTAAAAATCAGCATTAGAGCGAATTTTGAATAACGAAAGTTTCATTTCCAGGGTTTCGACTTCGTTCTTGGAGTCAAGCTAGTTCAATCAATAGGAATCAAAGGAGGGCTGAAACAGAGACTAGAATATAATTGTAGATTTACATACATAAAAGCAATTAAAAACAAATGAACAAAGATTTCAAGTGGAGAAAGAATGACGGAAGGAAAAATGAAAGCAAATGAAGAAATTATTAAAATTATGCGACAAAGGAATGGAATTAAAAAATTAGATTTAAATCAATTAACTGAATAAAAATAGTCCTTTCGATAAAGATTTCAAAATAAAAAAAGCTTACTACAGTTGCTGAAATTCGAACTCACAACCTCCAGCATGCAAAGCTGTTATCCTATCCATTACACCACGCAACCAGACTACTTACAGCCAACTTTTTTAACGCACTTGAGTATCGCACAAAATCACGAATTTTTTTCGTCAATTGCTCACAAATCAGGGCCCAGACGGGAGAATAACTGCTGTGAATGATATATGGGATCTTAACATACATCACCGAGCAGATAGTTTCAAAACGTCGATCGCACCGCTGGGAACCTCTTCTTGTAAGCGTGAATAACGTAACAGGGATGTACTACACGTTAACATACGTCTGAGTTGGCACCATAAATCTAATGCGTTAATCCAGTATCAACAAAATTAACAAATAAACTTTGTTGTTCTAATCTGCAAATCATGTTGATAATGTCGCCAAAGAAATAGGACTCCCACTTTATTAACAAAAGTAGTACCAGATTAAGAGCACTCTATATAGGTATCTAGTAAAATTTAGTAATACATCAGTACACATACCATCATCATTATCAGTGTCTCAAGTGTACTGCATAAAACACAGCCACTGAAACATAATCGAATGTAAATATAACTGACTGGTTGGACTATTATCTATCCACGTAAATTAAACTCCTCCGCCGCGATTTTCTGTCTGTGTCTGAAGTCTAGTCTCAGGAACTGCTGCGGGGATTTTTAAACGGTTTCCACTAATTGATTGACTGATTCACGACGAATGTTGGTGCATAAGTTCACAGCGTTTTTCCGCAAGTTTAATATACACAATGGAGAGACATGACAGAGAATTTAGTCATATATAATATACTGTCTTTCACTATTTACAACCGTCTACCAACGCAGGGGTACCTTTTCGATTCGGGTACTGTAGAAAATACGTGGTTTTGAGTTGAAGAACTCGTGTGGAGAGCATTTTCATTCGGAAAGGAAATTCCTTGAAGGCTGTTCGATACACGGTGGAAAAGGTGAAAATCCAACCCATTTCCCGTACAGTGTTTTTTATCAGTCTAGCAGAATGAGGGCAGGCGTTACCGTGGAGTAGCACCACTTTACGCAGTCCTCCTCGTTGTTGTTCTCGCAAGACGTCTCAGTTGTTGACATTGAATGTTGGCAGTGATGGTTACGCATCGGGGAAGCAACACCACGCCGTCGCTATTTCGCCGTGCATAACATTATCTTTTTGTGGATGCGCGCAGGACCTTGTATGGGGTGTTGCTGCTTTGTCTGGGCCCAACCATTCCTGTCTTTTCCTCATGTTGGCGTAAAGACACAATTTCTCGTTACCACTAACGATACAGAATAGGAATGGCCGGTGTTGTTCACGAGTCAGTTGATGAGGAGCGAGCAGAGATGAACATGTGGCCACCTGCTGATTTTTGTGAATCTGGCTTTGTTCATGCAATATCCATGCACCCGATTTTTCAATCTTCCCCATCGCATGCAAATGTCACATGATGGTGGAATGATCACAGTTCACCACATTTGCCTGTCCTCTAGTACACTGATGCAGAACATTGCGGATTAATGCGTTTCAACGATCTTCATCAACTCCCGAATGTCTCTCTGAACGTGGAGTCGTCACTAATGTCAAAACGACCCTCCTACAAACGAGAAAACCATTTTCTTGCCGTTCTCTATCCAGTGGCATTATCCCCATACATGGCGCAAATGTTTCTAGGTGCGTCCGCCGCTGTCACCCCTGTATTGAACTAAAATAGAAGAATATGTTAGAAATGTTCCGATTTCACTACTTAGCATTCCATTTTCTAACGTCCACGGCTTCACTCAGTATCTCCAAAAGACGAACTGACAATACGTAAACTCAAATAGCAACAGTGAACTACGAATAAAAAATGACCACCGATAAATAAACCTACAGCAACCGGAAGACTAACATGCAAAACAAAACCACTATGAACTTATGCACCAACCTAATAGTTTATTACTGCTACGCCAGACAAGTTGTCTGGCCGTAGATATCCCTGTGAATAATTAACATTTTTAAATAAAAACTTGTTTGCAATTGTGTATACTGGATAAAGGCTAACAAAATGTGTAATTAGGAGCTTCTGCGTGTTTATTTACCTGTCTGTAGGCCTCGTTCTTCTCCCTCTCCAGCTGGTCTTTCCACTGTTCATATTTCTCCTTTTCAGTCCGCAACTGAAAACAATAAATACAGATATTAGATTTTTTGCATGTTTCTCCTCTGATGAGGTTAATTTTTATCGGCTGACATTATTATTCACTTTGTACCACATAAGTAAACTGAAGATCGGTATCTTAAGACTTAACGTAACTGATTCTCCTAAAAACTGCAATTGAATAAATGCAATTACATTTTTCCAGAAGCGTTTCGCCTTCATTTGTTAATGCGTCTTCAGTGGCCGTAAACAAGTAGTCTACGCAATTTCACTTAACTGCAACACTTACAAACAGCTCAGGTCCTGGCACTTTCTTGTTCAGAGCGTACTGTAAGCAATAAAACACATTCATTTCAGAAAAAAAATAGCTAGGGGCAGAATTGATTGTAGCTTCTAAGCACACTGCCAGAATATGTGTTATTTAAATGAAAATGTATATGTATTTCAGGCCACTGAAGACGCTTTACTAAATTAAGGCAAAATATGTCTGAAAAAAAAAAACCAGATTAAACTTATCCATTATGGATATTGCGGAACTCCGTGACTGCATATTAGCTGAATATAAAAATGATAACTGCGGCTACTCACTTATGAAATACTTGCTTATTTCCATTAACAAGTTTACAAGGCTTTTCAGGTTCATCTTTAGAAGAGGGATGCAGGGGGGGGGGGGGGGGGGGGGGTGTTCAGATTCACGTTTGAAGCATGATTTTGGATACTGGAGTTCGTCTCTTACGGCAGGATTGTAGCACACACTTAATTGTAACATTTGTTGGTCAAAATGATGCAAGACACGAAGGAACTAAAGATCTTAGCTGTCAGTGGGCTCTGATTTATATCAATGGGGCAAGTAGAAATTTTGTGCCAGAACAGCGATTCGAATCTGGGTGTCCTGTTTACCAAGCAGATGTGCTGACCACTACCCATCCGCACACAATGGTCACCGCAACGACACAGACTACCCTAGCACGCCTCCCGTCACACTCAGATTCTCAACTTATACCACATATTACTGATGTAGTGCCCCTGGTCATTAGCCTCATTACTCGTGGCATCTCGCCGATTCCCGCGGGAGTTGGAGCTTGGTGTTCATCCACACTGAAGGGATCACTGGCCGTCTTCGACTTAATTACGTAAATGTGGTGTTTGTTCTTTCGGACATGTCCAAAAGAACAGACACCATTTTTATCCTGAAGCCAGTATGAATCAAGACGCAAATTATTTCAGGACATTAGCTGCCAATGGGCACTGATTTACATTAATGGGGCACGTAGAAAATTTGTGAGAGACCGGTACTCAAACTCGTGTCTCCTACTTCCTACGCAAGTTCTCAGACCTCTGGATGACACAGTGGACACCACAACCGCACAGACTTCCCCAGCACGCCTTCCGTCAAACCCAAATTCTCAACTGATACCACACCATCAGACCCAAATTCTCAACTGATGCCACACGCTACGGATGTACTGCCCCTGTTCATTAGAATCATTACCCGTGGCATCTCGCCAATTCTCATAACAATTCGAGCTTGGTGTGCATTTCCACAGGAGTAATGACTGGTACTCTTTGTTTTAATTATCCGAAAGAACAAACACTGCACATACATAATTAAGGCGAAGACAGCCATTGATCCCTTCAGTGCAGATGCTCACCTAGCTCCAACTTCTACGGGAATCGGCGAGAAGCCACGAGTAATAAGGCTAATGAAAGGGGGCACAACATTTATTGTGAGTGGTGTAAGTTGAGAATTTGCGTCTGACGGGAGGCGTGCTACGATAGTCCATTCATGTCGCAACTTCGGAGACGAAGGCCCACTCGCGTACCCTTGATGAATGCACGACACAAAGATTTACGCCTCGCCTGGGCCCGTCAACACTGACATTGGACTGTTGAAGACTGGAAACATGTTGCTTAGTCGGACGAGTCTTGTTTCAAATTGCATCGAGCGGATGGACACGCACGGGTATGGAAACAACCTGATGCCCCGCATGTCAGCAGAGGACTGTCCACGCTGGTGGAGGCTCTGTAGTAGCGAGGCGCGTGTGCAGCTGGCGTGATATGGGACTCCTGATACGTCTAGATAAGATTCGCACAGGTGACACCTACGTAAGCCTTCTGTCTGATCACCTGCATCCATTCGCGTCCACTGTCCATTCCGGCGGACTTGAGAAATTCCAGTAGGCCAACACCCCATAGGTCTACAATTGCTACAGAGTGGCTCCAGGAACACTCTTCTGACTTTAAACACTTTCCCTGACCACCAACCTCCCCAGAAATGAACATTATTGAGCATATCTGGGATGCCTTCCAACGTACTGTTCAGAAGAGATCTCCACCCCCTCCTACTCTTACGGATTTATGGACAGCCCTGCAGTGTTCATGGTGTCAATTCCTTCCAGTACTACTTCAGAAATTAGCCGAGTCCATACCACGTCGTGTTGAGGCACTTCTTCGTGCTTGTGGGGGCCCTGCACGACATTAGGAAGGTGTAACAGTTTCTTTGGTTCTTCAGTGTATTATCTCTCATGTGGCAGTACCGCTGTGCCACTTTTCAACAGGACAGCACTCGTTCACGCATGGCACGATATTGAGGTGCTCCCGTGGACAGCAAGGGCCCAGATTTGTCTTCTATCGAACATATGCGGGGCTAGCTCGGACGTCGGCTCCCTCCCAGCAGCTGTATTCGCAATATCAAGCGCCAGTACAGCAATACTGTGAGCCAACTTGCCTCAGACGAGGATACAACGGCTTCATGAGAACCTTCCGAACCGAATCAGTGCATGCATCCGCGCCAGACGGCTGATAATTTGGCTTGCAAGCGGCTGATCTTGAGAAAATTTGAAAGGTTGTCAGACGAAATATAAGCATAAGAGTTAATAATATACCAGATGCACTCCCGAAAAATTATGGAATATCACGTACCCTCTCAACCAGTGACGTTTCGTTTCTTTTCCTCATCCCCTTTTCAGGTCTTCATTTTTTTGTCAGGCAGTGCCGTTAATGGAAATAAAGAAATACTGTATTTGATAAGTGGTTGGTGGCAGTTATCAGTACAGGGTGTCCCACTCAAACCTCCCAGATTTCAAGGACCCAGGAGAGAAAAACCACAGTAGATACGACGTGAAAAATTTATATTCCCGTGCCAGAAGTGCCAAGTATCGTCGCCAGAGAGCAGCATGGTCGCATGAAGTGAAACTGGGGACTCCACAGCAGCGCGTGCAAGTAGTAGTGTGGTTTCCAGAAACAAAATCGCCGATTACTGTGCAAAGAAATTATCGTCGTGTGTATGAATGTGATCCACCTGATGTGAAAATAATTAAGGAATGGCATAGGAAATTTCTAGCAACAGGAAGTGTTCTGAAACATTCTGGCGGTGCACGTTACGGAGTTTCAAAAGAGACAGTGGAGGGCATCAGACAAACGTTTCTCAGAAGCCCACGTAAGTCAATTTGTCAAGCATCTAAGCAACTTGATGTACCTCGATCACCATTGCATCGTGTAGTTCACCAGCGTCTTCGTATGTTTGCTTACAAAGTGCAAATTCTGCAACATCTGACGCCGAACGACAAACCAAGCCGACAACAATTTGCTGCGGATGTGCTGCAGCGCACTGATGTGGATGCCAGCTTCCTGGAAAGATGTTTATTCTCCGATGAGGCAACCTTTCATCTATCAGGAAGGATTAATAGGCATAATGTTCGGATTTGGGGTTCGCAAAATCCGCACGCTGTCAAAAATGGTTCAAATGGCTCTGAGCACTATGGGACTTAACATCTGAGGTCATCAGTGCCCTAGAACTTACAACTACTTAAACCCAACTAACGTAAGGACATCACACACATCCATGTCCATCACACACATCCATGTCTGAGGCAGGATTCGAACCTGCGACCGTAGCGGTCGCGTGGCTCCAGACTGAAGCGCCTAGAACCGCTCGGCCACACCTCGCCGGCCGCACGTTGTCATTGAACATGTTCGTGATAGTGCTAAAATAAACGTCTGGTGCGGGCTAATGCACGACAAGGATTGCTGGACCGTTCTTCTACCCGGAACAAACAGTGAATAGGTCAGTGTATCTGGACATGTTGGAGCAGTTTGTGTACCCTCAGATACAAGACCTGCAACCCAACATCAGTTTTCAACAAGCTGGAGCTCCGCCGCATTGGTCAACGGCTTTTCGCAAGTTCCTGGATAGGAAACATCCCAATCGTTGGATCGGACGCAGAGGACCCATTGTCTGACCACCACGTTCACCCGACATTACGCCGCCTGATTTCTTCATGTGGGGATTCGTGAACGATCCGCGTGTATGCGACCAAAGTGGACGATATTCCTACATTGCACATCGTATCACTAATGCGATTGCAACAATAATAGAGGAAATGTTACAAAAAACTTGGCAAGAAGCTGAATATAGACTCGATATTCTTCGTGCTACAAATGGTTTCACATGTAGAGGTTTATTGATGATAAATAAATATACTACTGGCCATTAAAATTGCTACACCACGAAGATGACGTGCTACGGACGCGAAATTTAACCGACAGGAAGAAGATGCTGTGATATGCAAATGATTAGCTTTTCAGAGCATTCACACAAGGTTGGCGCCGGTGGCGACACCTACAACGTGCTGACATGAAGAAAGTTTCCAACCGATTTCTCACACACAAACAGCAGTTGACCGGCGTTGCCTGGTGAAACGTTATTGTGATGCCTCGTGTAAGGAGGAGAAATGCGTACCATCACGTTTCCGACTTTGATAAAGGTCGGATTGTAGCCTATCGCGATTGCGGTTTATCGTATCGCGACATTGCTGCTCGCGTTGATCGAGATCCAATAACTGTTAGCAGAATATGGAATCGCTGGGTTCAGGAGGGTAATACGGAACGCCGTGCTGGATCCCAACGGCCTCGTACCACTAGCAGTCGAGATGACAGGCATCTTATCCGCATGGCTGTAACGGATCGTGCAGCCACGTCTCGATCCCTGAGTCAACATATGGGGACGTTAGCAAGACAATAACCATCTGCACAAACAGTTCGACGACGTTTGCAGCAGCACGGACTATCAGCTCGGAGACCATGGCTGCGGTTACCCTTGATGCTGCATCACATACAGGAGGGCCTGCGATGGTGTACTCAACGACGAACCTGGGTGCACAAATGGCAAAACGTCATTTCCTCGGATGAATCCAGGTTCTTTTTACAGCATCATGATGGTCGCATCCGTGTTTGGCGACATCGCGGTGACCGCACATTGGAAGCGCGTATTCGTCATCGCCATACTGGCGTATCACCGGCGTAATGGTATGGGGTGCCATTGGTTACACGTCTCGGTCACCTCTTGTTCGCATAGACGGCACTTTGAACAGTGGACGTTACAGTTCAGATGTGTTACGATCCCTGGCTTTATCCTTCGTTCGATCCCTGCGAAACCCTACATTTCAGCAGGATAATGCACTACCGCATGTTGCAGGTCCTGTGCGGGCCTTTCTGGATACAGAAAATGTTCGACTGCTCCCTGGCCAGCACATTCTCCAGATCTCTCACCAATTGAAAACGTCAGGTCAATGGTGGCCGAGCAACAGGCTCGTCACAATACGCCAGTCACTACTCTTGATGAGCTGTGATATCGTGTTGAAGCTGCATGGGCATTTGTACCTGTACACGGCATCCAAGGCCTGTTTGACTCAATGCCCAGGCGTATCAAGGCCGTTATTACGGCCAGAGGTGGTTGTTCTGGGTACTGATTTCTCAGGCTCGATGCACCCAAACTGCGCGAAAATGTAATCACAAGTGAGTTCTAGTATAATATATTTGTCCAATGAATACCCGTTTATCACCTGCTTTTCTTCTTGGTGTAGCAATTTTAATGAGCAGTAGTGCAAATTTTTTGAGATACTCCACAATGTGGTGCATTTTTCATTGTCGTGTCTACTGTGGGGTTTTCCAAATCTGGGAGGTTTGAATGGGACAGCCTGTATTTCCATTCAATCTAAGACTTCGACAGTGCCCTGCGCTGTGTGCGCCTGGGGATGAATGCGTGGCCGCGGGCCGTCCTGTAGCGGACCGCTGTCCGGACAGATCGGATCGATGGCGGCGGCAGGCGGCCGCCCCCTGGCCGCGCACTTGTGAATGGCCCGCCTCTGAATGGGACGCCGTCCAAGAGCCGGTGCGGCGCGCTGCTGCCGACCCACAACGCCCAGCGGCGCCGCCGGGCTGCATGCCTACCTAGGCGCAGCGGCTGCTTCCACGCTCGGCAACGGCGGTTCGCTTTAAAGGGGGCCGCGCCTAGCCATCACCCATTTCGTCCAGATTTATGGTACATGCGGGCCTTGGTCAGAGATAAAGTGATAGAAGTGGGGGGTTCCAGACCATATTTAGAAAAAAATAACATTTCTGGTGCGAATCAGAGGACGCATGAACCACTTACGTTAGCTTAACTTCGAGGCAATATCTAAAAAAATGTTCAAATCTGTGTGAAATCTTACGGGACTTAACTGCTAATATCATCAGACCCTAAGCTTACACACTACTTAACCTAAATTATCCCAAGGACAAACACACACACCCACGCCCGAGGGAGGACTCGAACCTCCGCCGGGACCAGCCGGCAATATTTGGCATAGCCGAAAGCGTACACAACGGTAATCCGAGGATCGTGGTATTGAGTCCCATATGGGAAGACTTTTGTCATTTTCAATTTTTACGTCACTTGCACTACAAATAAACCGAGTTAATGCTTAGTATATTGTACTTGATGTGATGAAACCCTATTTGTAGAGCAACAAATTTCTTCCGTTCACTGATTCGTGAGGAGAGTAAGCAAATCCACAATTATACCACGACATTTCTCAGAACGAGGATGGACTGTCATCGTTCACTATTAAATGGTTCAAATGGCTCTGAGCACTAAGGGACTTAACATCTGAGGTCATCAGTCCCCTAGAAATTAAAACTACTTAAACCTAACTATCCTAAGGACATCACACACATCCATGCCCGAGGCAGGATTCGAACCTGCGACCGTAGCGGTCGCGCGGTTCCAGACTGAAGCGCCTAGAACTGCTCGACCACACTGGCCGGCCACTATTAAATACACACAGCTAAAGCAACACTGCGAATCGTCAGCTAAGAATTTGATCAAAAGGCTTCAGAACCGTTCTTATCGCGTCTAGAGAGAAAAACAAAGCACACCCTAAGAAAACTGCCTCAAAATACATTGTACATGGCAAGCTATCCTCGCCAATATTTGGTGAAATGAAGGGTTACTGTGGTTTACTAGCAAACCGTACGATGAGAGGGAACAGCATATGAATGTCAAACAAGCTTGTTTTTGTATACCAGCTTATCAACTGTAAAATAAAATGATAATCGTGAACGCCTCAGAATCCCTTCCTCGAAATTTATTTTCATCCCAAGTTTTCCTTGGCCTTGCCTTTCATGCCTTTTGTGAAAATATTAATAAATACAATATACTGAGCGTTTTTTTGCAGTGTAAGTACAGTAAAAATCGAAAATAAAAATACCTGCATTAGGACTGGAACCCGCGACCCTCGGATTACCGTTCTGTAGTCTTTCCGCTGCGCCAATCGTGGCCTGGAAACTACGCTAAGATGGCTCATGCGTCGCCCGACCCTCGCCAAAAATGCTGTCCCCCCTCTAAAAGCTTGGTCATTTGGAGCTCCCGCTTCTGCCGCTTGTATATCTGGCCAAGCCCTGCACATACCATACATTTGGACGAAATCGGTGATGATAAGCAGGAGCGGTCCCCTTGTCAGTTCCTCTCCTGTTTTGTAACAGTGGACAGCACACAGCCCTGCCCTACTGGTTCACAATGGACAAGAGAATAATTGTATATTTGGAATGAACAGATTCCACATCACAATTACGCTATCCTGATAACGTTGTAATAACAAGTGGTAAAACGGAATATCTGAACACGTCTTGTACCACTGCTTTACTAGACAGCTAAAAATCAACAGATCATTTATTATTAAAAATTAAATTTCCTGACACTAAATAAAAATGAAACGTGCTTTCCTTGCAAGCATAGGAACAACGTAAACAAGGCATTAAGTGCAAAACATTTAACAATACTCACAATTCACTTAGAATGCCTTAATATGTAGTATTGTGTCACGTAATTACATTCGCAACATCAGTGTTGAACTGACGGCGGGCTGCCATTTCAAAAACGAACTACCCACATACGTCAACAGGTGGCATAGTTATATCGTTGTAGTGGCGATAAAAGCATACATAAGTAGACGGATAAATTAATTACAAAAACAGTGTTAGAAAAATGTAAACAGAAGAAGGGAAATTAAAAACTATAGTTAAGCATGTACGAACAAAATTACACGTTTAAATCAAGTAATTCATTTGAGGGCTGAGCGCAAGGGGACGAAGGGGGAGCATATTGGGACAGTCACAAATCAACCATAACTGATATATGTGAGAGGCAATAACGTATAGCATGTTACATTCAATAATGTAAGATTTATTTCACTCGTGTGGAAGTCACACGGAAACGCTGAAAAATCAATCAGATACGATCTAGACTCAATCGATTTGTGCAATGATATTATCAAATCGTTATGAACTTGTAGCGGCAGCTAGAGAGTGAAAGGTACGACTATACTCGTATTTGCAAATCAACGGCTGATTGGGAGCCTGGCACGCAGCTCAGTCACCTTGTTAGCTAGCCTGTAGGCTGACAGTTGTCCGCGTTGTGATGGTGATGGACGTTACGTGTTCACAGCTACAGGACATCGACAAAAGTGAGGCCGAGAGACCATGCTAGGTCCTATTTAAAAGCTCGGTACCAACATGAAAACAGCAGACTGTCTGGGTAGGCACTATTTTCTACTGGCACACCAACCTCAACAAGTATCTTCAAGGACTATGCCTCAGACTGACAGCAGCTTTTTTCATAGGACTGAATGGGACGAAAGCTATGAAATATGCTACACAAAATCGAATTTCGAGATGGCAGGGTTAGAGGAGTCATGCGTCTGCATTAAATTTTGCGAGAAGCTCAAGAAAACCTTTGCAGAGACGCACCACACGCAGAAAGTCTGCAATGAGGAGTGCTCAAGCGGTACTCGGTGTTAAGAATGGTCCACACGGTATAAAAATGGCCGGACGGAAGTCAAAGACGACCCTCGTTCAGGACGCCCTTCGACGCCTGCCCAAGGCTTAATTCACCATGAATTCGTGCCACAGGGACAAACTGTTACTCGATGGTAGTATCGTGACGTGTTGCGACACCTGCGAGAAAGTGAGATAAGGAAACGGCCTGAAATGTGGCTAGACAATCCATGGTTCTTACCATCACGATAACACACCCGCACGTTCATCCCTGTTGGTGCGTGACTATTGCACAAAAAACGAAATCACTGCGCTGCCTCATCTTCCATACTCATCAGACCTAGCCCCGGCGACCTTTGATTCCCTAAGTTGAAATCCACGTTGAAAGATGAAGATCTGCAACGGTGGACGAAATAAAATTTGCAGACGGTGCTTCGCGCGATCCAAGAAGGGGCGTACCGAGACTGGACTGCTTCCGGAAGGGGAAACGGCGTTGGAAGCGGTGTACCAATTGTGGAAGAGAGTATTTCGAAGGAGACCGTGCACAAGAAGTAAACGGTATGCGTAAAAAAAAAATTATGGACAAAGTTTCCGAATTTTTTGAATAGATCTCATGTATATACTCAAGTAAAATTTCCCTCCTGCAAAACTGAACAATTACTGTTTCGCACATTTTGATATTCAGACCTTATTGAACATGTTTCGAAATCTGTTGCGATGGTAAAACGAATTTCTAGCAATACTGTACTACTAAAAAGATTTCAAGATAGCGACGCCATTCAATACATTTAAAGCATCGCTTCACAATACAATTACATCACGTCGAGGAAAGCAGTACGAAAATTTGATATCCGTTTATATGATAGCTGTTGCAATCCACAATTAAATCTATGCTAAAAAGGAAATTGGCAGCAGTGAAAGAAGCGCTACGAAACAATAATAGCAAACTTTAATTAAAACAAAGTAAACCAAAGTTACAAGCTCGATAGCTTTCGACAATGTGTTACTCAGAGTCAGACTATCGCAGTCATTTGTTCTGATATATGACTTACACTGAGGTGGTAAGTCATGATATTCCTCCTAAAAACGTGTCGGGCCTCCTTTTGCCCGTTAGAGCACAGCAACTCGACATGGAATGGATTCTGTGGTGTCACCGCCAGACACCACACTTGTTAGGTGGTAGCCTTTAAATCGGCCGCGGTCCGTTAGTATACGTCGGACCCGCCTGTCGCCACTGTCAGTGATTGCACACCGAGCCCCGCCACACGGCAGGTCTAGTCGAGAGACTTCCTAGCATTCGCCCCCAGTTGTACAGCCGACTTTGCTAGCGATGGTTCACTATCTACATACGCTCTCATTTGCCGAGACGACAGTTTAGCATAGCCTTCAGCTACGTCATTTGCTACGACCTAGCAAGGCGACATATTCAGTTACTCTGAACAGATAATATTGGGAATCATGTACCGTCAAGAGCGACGTTCATCATTCATGAATTAAAGTTAAGTATCAAACTAGCTACGTCCGCTTTCTGAATTCTAATTCCTTGTTATGTTCCAAACCTCACGTCAGTATAGTCCTTCCCTCCTCACGCCAGCCTGCGGGAGCTAAAACGCGTGCATTTCGGCCTCCAATAGTAACACGGTGTTGGCTCTTCAGCCAACACAACAGATTCTACAAGTCGTTGGAAGTCCCCTGCAGAAATATTGAGCCATGCTGCCTCTATAAACGTCCATAATCGCGGGACTGTTGCTGGTGCACGATTTTGCGCACGAACGGAACTCTCGATTATTTCCCATACCTGTTCGGTGAGATCCATGTCGGGCGATCTGGATAGCCAAACCATTCGCTCTAATTGTGGACCGGTGACATGACAATGCGTCATCCACATAAATTTCATCATTGTTTGGGAACATGAAGTCCATGAATGGCTGAAAACGGTCTCCAAGTAACCGAACACAATAACTTCCAGTCAACGACCAAGTCCATTCCATGTAAACACAGCCCACACCATTATGGAGCCACAGCCATCTTGCACAGTGCCTCGCCGACAACTTGGGTCCACGGCTTTCAGGGGTCTGCGCCACACTCGAACCCTACCATCAGCTCTTACCAACTTAAATCGGGACTCATCCATACAGGCCGCGGTTTTCCAGTCGTCTAGGGTCCAACCGATACGATCACGAGCCCAGGAAAGTCGCTGCAGGCGATGTCGTGCTGTTGGCAAAGGCTCTCGCGTCGGTCGTCTGCTGCTATAGCCCACTGACAACAAATTTCGCCGCACTGTCCTACCGGATACGTTCGTCGTACGTACCGCGCTGATTTCTGCGGTTATTTCACGCAGTGTTGCTTGTCTGTTAGCACTGTCAACTCTACGCAAAGGCCGCTGCTCTCGATCGTTAAGTAAAGGCCGTGAGCAATTGCGTTGTCCATGGTGAGAGGTATTGCGTGAAATTTTATACTGTCGGCACACTATTGAGACTGTGTATCTCAGAATATTGAATTCCCTAACGATTCCCGACGTGGAGTGTTCCATGCATGTAGCTCCCCCTATGATTCCGTGTCCAAGGTCTGTTAATCCCCTTCGTGCGGCCATAATCACGTAGGAAACCGTTTCACAGGAATCGCCTGTGTACAAGTGACAGATCCGCCAATGCACTGCCCTTTTGTACCCTGTGTACGCGAAACTATCGCTTTCTATAAATGTGCATATCGCTGTCCCATGACTTTGCCACCTCAGTGTATTTGTATTCAGAAATGTACACCAATCCCCTGGTTCCGACCAAGGTTTTCGGGAGGTTTCCCTTGGTTCTAAGGGCGTTTGTCGGGACTGGTAAGCCCACTCCCATGTATCCCACTATCAGCTTGTCTGATAATGGACTGAATAGAACCGCGACGCTTTCATGGGCCGGATCTCGAATAGCCCGCTCCACTACCAGGAGCGTCACATGCAATTCAAATCAGAACAATACTCCGTTCAGAAACAAGTACACATACATAAAACATATACACACTATTCACACAAACGTTATAATTTCTCGCTGAAACAGCGTCCCAAACGGTATTCCAGAAGTAAATTAATAAGCTTCCAATTCCCCGGTTCCGAATGAAGTTTTTTGGAGGTTTCTCTTGGTTATAAAGTGTATGCCGGAACTGATAAGCCCAAGTGCCACACTGTCAGTTCGTCTGATACCTGGGGCTTGTTTTATGTAAAAGGCTTCAAGAGTTTTCACACAAAATTTTGGAGGCACGTCCTCGTATGTTATGACTGCAAAATATCGACACGAATTATCGACAGAATAACAGAAGAACTACTAGAAGATGACCTCAAGGAAGATCAGTTTGCGTACCGGAGAAATGTAGGAACACGCGAGAGAATATAGGCCGTAAGACTTTCTTAGGATGAAGAAACGCAAATCTACTTTTACAGCACGTGTAAACTTATAGAAAGCTTTTGACAGTGGTGACTGGAATGCATTCTTTAAAATTCTGAAGACATCACGGTAAAATACAGGAAGTTAAAGCTTACTTACAACTTGTTCAGAGAGCAGACTGTAATTATAAAGAGTCGACGGACATGTAAGGGAAGCAGTAGTCAAGAGAGTGAAGGAAGGTTGTAGACTATCCCGATGATGTTTTGCCTCTACATTAAGCACGCTGTGTGTGTAACCAAGGACATATTTGGAGAGGAAATCAAAGTTCAGGGAGAAAGACCAAAAACATTGCCGATGACATTTTAATTCTGTTAGCGGCAGCAAAGGACTTGGAAGAACAGTTGAACGGAATGGACTGTGTCTTGATACGAGGACATCAGACGAACATCAACAAGGCAAAACAAATGTAGCTGAATGCAGTTGAATTAAATCAGAC
Source organism: Schistocerca americana (assembly GCF_021461395.2). Taxonomy (NCBI): domain Eukaryota; kingdom Metazoa; phylum Arthropoda; class Insecta; order Orthoptera; family Acrididae; genus Schistocerca; species Schistocerca americana. The sequence continues at coordinate 785,618,480 of NC_060122.1, read as the reverse complement.
GATTGTGAATAAATTAGATGCGGAAATGACACACTAAAAGCAGTAGATGAGTTTTATGATTTGGGCAACAAAACAACTGATGATGGCTGAAGTAGAGATGAAGAATGCTGAAGATGAGATGGGCAGATCACGTAACTAATGAGAAGTTACTGAATAGAATTGGGGCACAACTTGACGAAAAGAAGAGATTGGTTGATAGGACACGTTCTGAGACATCAGAATCATCAGTTCATACTGGAGGAAAATGTGTATGTATGTGTATGTGTGTGTGGGAGGAGGGGTAAATACTGTAGATGGAGACAAGAAGAGATGAATACAGTAAGCAGATTCAAATGGATGTTGACTGCAGTAGTTATTCGGAGATAAAGAGGCTTGCACAGGTTAGACTCTCAGTCTTCGGACTGAAGATGACGACAACAACAACAACAACAACAACAACTTTCGACTCTGTCATTGCGGTTTTTCATCACCCCTGAGAATAACTGTAAGTACGTTTCGATGAATGAGCCTAAGATGCTGATAATCATATCTGTGAAGTATGGCACGCACGTGATAGTGCGTAAGAATCCTGTCTTATAGCCCTACTGATCAAAGTATTCCGCTTTGTTTACCGACTGCTGGAGCGGTACACGATTTCCGACAACAGGTGCGTCCGAGACGAGAGAGGCCGGAGGACGGGCACGTGCCGCGCTCAGCAGGACCGCTGGAGCCGGAACACTGGAGCGTTCCGCCGGAAATAACGTCGCCTCGGTCACACTAAAAGTGTCGTGTCCGCCGCTCGCATCTGGGTTAAAATATCTGCCGCACCGGCCCGCGACATCGCCGTCTCGGCTTCTGATGCGGACTCCAGGATCCACCCGTCTGACGCGACGCGCGACTGAATTATCGCCCGCTTTTCAAAGGAAGAAGCTAACGTCAAATCTCTACTTTGAATGTTCTTTAGCATCGGTTCCAAAACTTCTTTGACTCCCGGCGCCACCAATAAAACAGAGCTTCTTCGCGGCAAAAAGAAACTCGGGACAATGGTCTATTTTATGCAGTTGAAGTGCGCATTTGATGCGGTTAGGTTAATTTAAAATTACAGATTGCATTCATTTCGAAATGTGGCGGGGACACAGCAAATAAAGGTGACTAGAGTTTCCTCGTTCGGAAAGTGAAATCCAGTTGTAACTGTGCGGCGTGGTTTTCGGTACAACGTCCCTACAGCTCAAGGAGCGTGCATAATGTTGGTATTATCAGCCGCTTAAACAATTTGTTCAACATGAGCACCGCAGACATCGACGAGATGTTGTACAGCGCCAGATCTGGCACCGGTGGTCAAAATAGGAACTAATCTTTTTCCTGTGTATATCCGTTCCGTATTAACGTAATACAATACGTACAAGGTTTCACTGCCGTATAATAATTACAGTCCACTTTGGACTTCTGTGAGTAGCTGCACCTGAATTATAACCACTAGATGTGTGACGAGTTCGACTATCTCTGGATGTCTGTCGTGCGTGCGGTGGAGAGCATATGAAATATCTGTGAAAGATAAACTAAAGCTTTAAACCTACAAATATTTGCAAAAAGCCCTAAGGTTGTTGTGCATGCATGCTAAAAGATATGTAGGCGTAGACACCGTCCACAGGCCCTGGTGGGCACATCAACACCGATCGAACAACCGACCGCCGTGTCATCCTCTGCAGATGATGTCATTGGATTGGGGTATAAGGGGGGGGGGGGGTGTCAGCACACCGCTCTCCCGGTCGTTAGCACTTTTCGTGAGCTGGAGTCGCTACTTCTCGGTCAAGTAATTCCTCCACTGATATCACGAGACATGAGTGCATCCCGTTCCAATCCTCCTACCACAGAAACAACCCCTGTAATATCGAACGGTTCTTTGCAAACCAAAAATTTGTACTGCGTAAGTTACAATTTACACTGCGTTTCTATCTACAAGGGGCCATCAAAAAGTTCAAGTTTGAGGGCGTTGCTGCAGCGCATATTCAACAAAGCACGACTCTGATGCGATTGTATAAGCAGTGACATGTAGCCAAGGGATGAGTGTGGCATTCGTGTCTTTCTCACGTGCGTGCGGTAAATGTGAAAACGTGAACTATTGCGGCGTTATTACCAAATACGTCTAAACAGGACCAACATGCCGTTATTCGTTTCTTGGCTGTCGAATGACAAACACCGATAGACACCCGTCGGAGAATGAAGAATGTGTGAGGGGCAGCACGTCTGCCGAAAACCACCGACAAGGTGATAACGAACGTTCCCATATCGCAAATGTCGTAACGCAGAACGACACACGAGCAACCGTGCTACAGTCCTGATCCATCTATCCCGCAACCCCCCCCCCCCCCCCCCCACACACACACACAAAGAGAGAGAGAGAGAGAGAGAGAGAGAGAGAGAGAGAGAGAGAGAGAGAGAGAGAGAGGGGGGGGGCGAAGAAGAAGAAGCCCTGAAGGGTCGAAGATTCCTGTCGGACGAGACTGTGCTATATAGGCAGATATTGGTTTCTTCATAGAGCAGGACACGATGTTTTATCAAACGGTTATATTCAACCTTGTGCGTCGATAAGATTGCTTCAGTACTCACGGTGATGTAGCCTGATTGGCATACCGATTCTGGACTGTTCTGTCTTCGAACTGAAGATTTTTGATCGTTCCTTATGTATTTATTCATGCGGAGGACATAGGTTTGTGAAATCGGGGAAATTTTTTGAAATACCCTGTGTAATAATACACCGAAAACGTATCATAAATGTACAAAGAATTTACTGAAGAGACTTGTCATCAATATAATAAATGGGCTGTATGAGCTTCTCTGTGTCTAATATTGAATTATTTTCGCGGTGCGCCTCTTAGCAATACCTTCCTATTGTGCCGCCCACAAGGGTGAATATAAAATAAAAATGACATATATATGGGACACTTCTGTTGTGGTTATTTGTAACTGGATTTATCGTGAACAACGTAGATATGTAGATTCAGATGACCTGTTTGTCAGACTTCGTACGCTCACGACAGTGTCAAGCGCCAACTGTCGACCACAACCAGAAGCATCATGGAACCGTCAAATTGCAAATTGGTAAAGGAAGCAAATGTGTGTGTGTGTGTGTGTGTGTGTGTGTGTGTGTGTGTGTGTGTGTGTGAGAGAGAGAGAGAGAGAGAGAGAGAGAGAGAGAGAGAGAGAGAGAGAGGAGGGGTAAGATTTGTAGGAGAGCAAAAAGGCTTGAATACAGTGAGCGGGTTCAAATGAACGCATATTGCGGCAGTCACGCAGAGGTGAAGAGGGTTGCACAGCAGAGCTGCATCGAACGCAGCAGCCAGCAGTCCCGTAACGGCGGTGGACGGACCTGAAAAACGCTTCTGTCGGCAAGTCGTGGCTAACGAAGCCGCCAAGGCTGGGCAGCAGAGGGGGGGCTGCCGATACGCCGCCGGCGACCACTGCGGCGCCGTCCCTCTGTGCTGGACCACACAGGGCGCCAGATGAGACTCGGACGCGCGTTTCTTTCATCTGCTTCTGCGCGTGTCGCTTTATGTAAGTCCATCATTGGCTCCGCAATAGAGCCAGCGGCCCTGACGGAATTCGCTTTGAAAAGGCGGCTTTGTGAAACACTTTATACAAAGTACAGACTTTACACCACGTGAGTTTCTACAGGATATCTCAAAACATTTAGGGTAGAAAGTATACATACGGCAGAGCATCCTAAGCTGGGTACTCTCAGATAAGGACGGCCCGAAATGAATGTTTCAACTAGAATCGAAATAAGCAACTTGCACTTCACATCACCGCGGTCGAAAATGCCTCATCCACGAACAATACGAAGTATCAAAAATTCGGCAATGAAATACTTCGCTGGGTAATCTACGGTAGAACTGAATTCTGAGTTCGAAATTATTTCGTTCCACCGTTCGCAACGTTTATACAGCGCATTTCAAAACCAGACTGCATAATTTCATAAAAGTATTCCCCATATGTAGACAATTAAAAAAGAAATAATGTGTCCGGAAATACTTCTTTTCCGAGCTATGGATTTTAAAATAACCATTAGTGACTCGAACGTTTTTCTTGCCGCAAGTATCTGCCGTGACAGAAGATACTAAATGGTTCAAATGGCTCTGAGCACTATGGGACTTAACTGCTGAGGTCATCAGTCCCCTAGACTTAGAACTACTTAACCTAACTAACCTAAGGACATCACACACATCCAGGGCCGAGGCAAGATTCGAACCTGCGACCGTAGCGGTCGCGCGGTTCCAGACTGTAGCGCCTAGAACCGCTCGGCCACTGCGGCCGGCAGAAGATACTAATTCCGAGACAAAGGTACACTGAGTGCTGTATTTAGCGTTCGACAGGTACTCAAATTAGCAACTGGCAGAAGTGCACTTCATGTGCGACACAGCGGACGGCAACGCCGCGCTGGATAGTCGTTTGCACTGGATGGTTATAATTATTAAAGTGCATCTACAGAGGTCCAGTGTAGGCTGTGCAGCCAAACTTCGTAGATTTTCTAATCCGTAAATGCGCAACCGATTTATAGTGGAAAACATTAGTTACAATTTTGGACACCAGATGCAAATCGGGCATTGTGAGTGCGGGCCTAATGGAATAGGAAAGGAACGTGGAACAGGAAAGGTTAAACAAGTGAGAGAGACATAATGTTGATTTTATTATTAACTGTCGCTTACACAGTTTGTTCAATACAAGCACCGGAGACCTCGAGGAGATAATGTACAGCGACAGGTCTGCACCTGGCGGCCAAAACTGAAACTAATATTTTTCCAGCGTAAGTCGGTTCGCCATTAACCATTAGCATATCTATTAGCTGCCATATGATAATTACACCCCACGCTGGACCTCCGTGAGTAGCTGCACTCTGATAATAACCACCCGGCACCCAGGCCGCCAGCGAAATGTTTTCTTTCCGAGCGTCGTCAGTTACGTCGCACATCGTAACAGCGCGCGATGCGAGGGGAGGCAGAGGCGTATGGAGTCACGGCGGCGGCGCGCGCTGTTGACGGCCTAGCGGGAAGAAACTTGTCAACATGCGGCTGAAAACGTAAGCCATCAACGTTTTCACCGCACCGTAATTTCGTGTTGGCGTCGTTGACTCGGCGGTACGAAGGCTCTAAATCTGAGAACAGACCAGTCTGACATCTTAATCTTTCTAACTGATTTTCGTATCAATGCATTCAGGACCGCAAGTTGCTATGATGTGTGTCAATCTGTGACAAGGTTTACGGAATGTGTGAGGACAATATCGGATACAGGAAAACGTACAAGAACTGGCGGGCAAACAAAGAACACTATAATTTAGAGCAATAATAATAATAATAATAATAATAATAATAATAACCCCTAGACTTGAAGGGGAGTTTAGAGCCATTTGAACCATTTGAAGAAGAACTTGAAGGGGAAAATTCGCCAGCAGTCTTCATTTTCATTCGGCGTATTTCGATGTACGTCCCTCAACCAGTTAGATAAAGATTTGTTTACCTAATGTATTTACCTAAAGCGTCCGCTGAAGATTTGTAGTTAGACGATGAATAAAACCATTTAAACTTCTGTAGTCGGTCACCAGATAAAGAAGTAGGTGGTTGGAATCATGCTGACAGACGAAAGGAGTCCCAGACCACCAGGCGATGTTTGAATGCCCAATCCTCTTCACAGTTTCTAAAGACAGTGATGACGTGTGATATATGATTTTGATCAGTTATTTAGATAGGGCAAGCTCGACAATCCTCAGTATGATATTGTAGAAAGAAGAATGGTCAACATTAATTTCTCGTCGGAACTGATGTCATTACTGATAGGGCACGCGCACAGGCGACAGACAAAGGAAGAAGGGATCGGTTGTGTATATTCTAGACAAACCAACCCAGTACTACCTTGAGTGATTTTGGGAAGTTCGTTAGAAACAAACTGTACTAGCTGAGAAGCGGAAAAATCAATGAACTGTGACAACTGCAGAAAGTGTATGGTATATGCGATGAATTGCAACCAAAAATCTGATAAATTGAGTTGATCACGCTTATGAACGAAGTAGTAGCTCTAGCATCCACTGAAGCTTAAAAAATCATACGTAGTGTTCAAAATAAACATATAAAAAAACGGTTACACCTTAGACCAAATTGTCAACGGTCGGTCAAGCATAAATTAAAATTACATAGAAATGCAGGAAAAGAATTCTGTTTCAGTAACAGCTGATAGTCGAGCCTATGGCTGACGGACTAGTGGCAATTCATTGTACTTCTCAATATTCTGGAGAACACGCTGGCAGTTCAGGTTACGATGCGGGGAAGGGAGCAGCTGACGACTGATTTTTAGTTTGGCGAAACGAATACGCACCGCAGCTGCTGAACAACAGCTACGAACAAAATCCTAAGTCCAGAGATTATGGACTACTTCAGAGTAACCTTGAAAAAACTTGGGGTACGTCCGGGAGAGTTGGAGCTCTGGGTGAGACGGACCAGTGGCGTATTTCACAAATGCGCCGCTACAGAGCAGCTCCCGCTACTTGCGAGGAAGTTCTTTTATGAAGAAGCGTGGTGCAAACGCGCTGCAGTCGTTTTCATGTTAGTTCTGGAGAAAAGTCACATTCTCTGTTCTGGCAACACGAAAAGTTTTATAGTATAGTTGCATAATTTTAGTATTAATGCTTAATTTGCACAATATTGGTGCAGTTTTTTACTGCGAGTTTGGCAAACGTGTAGGTACGAAACTAACCTAAAATGGCCACCGAATTTGCTGCCTGCAGATAGAAGCAGGGGGGAGTAGGGGTGGTCCATCTCCCCCAGACAATCGGGGGAGATGGACCGGTGTTGTTTCGGAAATATGAACCAATTGTTTTAGTGTGGGAATGATGGAGCACAATTAAATTTAGCTTCACGGCATGTGCAGTCAGCCCACTGAAGGTGGCCGCAAACCCAGACTATGCTTATTTGTCGCAAGATGCGTCTGTACCAACAAATGGAGTAGCAGAATCTCACACAGAAGCCAACCAACCACTTCCAAGCTCATCAAAAGATCTAGTGGTCCCAAGCGCAGCGAAAGAGCAGAGTTACCTGCACTAGTCAAATTCCTTCACGGACTTAACTTCCGACTTCACTCTTATTAGACCTAAAACTTCCAAGATTACCACCTCAGAAGTGACTACTCCTAAGCCAACAAAGACAAAACTTTTGGAAGGTATATCACCTGTTCCTTCTACTGATAAAATCATGAATTTTAAGAGGAATACAACAACTGTATCCAGTGGACTACACTCTGTTGAAAATATTGAAACTGTACAAAAAAAGAGGGTTAGAAAAAGAAAAGAAACAGAAAATAAAAATGCTAGTGCAGAGAAAAACAGACACCGCAGAAGATTACGAAAATAACTTTGATGAATTGGATGGAGAGGAATGAGTTGGATGTGGTGAAATCTATTACGAAACTAGCACAAATGACGATTGGATTCAACATGTTTCCTGTTGTCTATGTTCACATAAATATTGTTCAACACTTGCTAGTAAGTGTAACTGCTGTACTGAGAGAAAGACAGGCTAAAGCTTTAACAACACCAACAACTCATTAAAAAAGCCTATGTTCAATTAAGATTTACAATAAACCGATGAAATTGGTTTTGGACTAAAGTTTCAGTAGTATAATTCTGAGATCATTACAACACACTTTCAGATGAAAATATGTAACTTTAACTCACTCTTTTCTTCATGTATAGCCATTTTTATACGGTTCATCTCTCCAAGTACATTTGTGGATCTAACCCATACACCTATGGATGAGATGGAACACGCATAAATATTTTCCATTTTATCATATATCTTGTTCAAATGGCTCTGAGCACTATGGGACTTAACTTCTGAGGTCATCAGTCCCCTAGAACTTAGCACTATTTAAACATAACTAACCTAAGGACATCACACACATCCATGCCCGAGGCAGGATTCGAACCTGCGACCTTATCGGTCCCGCGGTTCCAGACTATAGCGCCTAGAACCGCTCGGTCACCCCGGCCGGCATATATCTTGTATTTTAACTGGCAGAGCCTCTATAATATACTGCAATTATGTTTACATGACACTATACGAACATGCTGCCGGAAATAAGAGGAAAACTTAAGCAAGACTCAAATTTTATGCTGGAAAAAAAAGCGGGGCAACTCTCCCGAACGTACCCAATGTGAAGGAACGTGAACTTGCTCCTTCCATTTTCGAGTCGATAGCAAATACTTTGTGATTACATAAAATCGCCGGTGCAAATATTGGAATGTAGCTGCAAAATTGCTAATATTTTTAATCCACACTGTTACCTAAAGACGAACTTGCTACCAAAAATCTCGAAACATTCTTGACAGAATTACTTCAAACATTCACACGAAAGTCTAATAAACGTTTGGATACTCATTAGCTACATATTTTAATATACACTGTATATAAATACACATTTTATATACAGGGTGATTCAAAAAGAATACCACAACTTTAGGAATTTAAAACTCTGCAACGACAAAAGGCAGAGCTAAGCACTATCTGTCGGCGAATTAAGGGAGCTATAAAGTTTCATTTAGTTGTACATTTGTTCGCTTGAGGCGCTGTTGACTAGGCGTCAGCGTCAGTTGATGCTAAGATGGCGACCGCTCAACAGAAAGCTTTTTGTGTTATTGAGTACGGCAGAAGTGAATCGACGACAGTTGTTCAGCGTGCATTTCGAACGAAGTATGGTGTTAAACCTCCTTATAGGTGGTGTATTAAACGTTGGTATAAACAGTTTACAGAGGATGGGTGTTTGTGCAAAGGGAAAAGTTATGGACGGCCGAGAACGAGTGATGAAAATGTAGCACGCATCCAGCAAGCATTTGTTCGCAGCCCAGGAAAATCGACTCGCAGAGCTAGCAGAGAGCTGCAAATTCCACAATCAACTGTATGGAGAGTCCTACGAAAAAGGTTAGTTATGAAACCTTATCGTCTGAAATTGGTTCAAGCACTGTCTGCAGCTGATAAGATTAAAAGAATCGATTTCTGTGATTTTATCCTTGCTCAAATGGAAACAGATGAATCTTTCGTTTCAAAGATTGTGTTTAGTGATGAAGCAACTTTCCACACTAACGGGAAAGTCAACCGTCACAATGTCTGTATATGGGGCACTGAGAATCTGCGGGAAACAACTCAGTATGAACGTGACTCGCCTAAGGTGAACTTTTCTGTGCCATTTCAGCCAATAAAGTCCCTTTTTCTTCGAAGGCGCTACTGTAACTGGACTACAGTATCTGGAGATGTTAGAGAATTGGCTGTTCCCTCGGCTCGAACAAGAAGCACAACAATTCATATTTCAGCAGGATGGAGCGCCACCACATTGGCACTTATCTGTCCATAACTACCTGAACGTCAACTACCCGAGGCGATGGATCGGCCGCCAGGCAGCCCGTGACAGAGCACTTCATCACTGGCCTCCAAGAAGCCCTGATCTTACCCCCTGCGATTTTTTCTTATGGGGGTATGTTAAGGATAAGGTGTTTCGGCCACCTCTCCCAGCCACCATTGATGATTTGAAACGAGAAATAACAGCAGCTATCCAAACTGTTACGCCTGATATGCTACAGAGAGTGTGGAACGAGTTGGAGTATCGGGTTGATATTGCTCGAGTGTCTGGAGGGGGCCATATTGAACATCTCTGGACTTGTTTTTGAGTGAAAAAAAACCTTTTTAAATACTCTTTGTAATGCTGTATAACAGAAGGTTATATTATGTTTCTTTCATTAAATACACATTTTTAAAGTTGTGGTATTCTTTTTGAATCACCCTGTATAATCAGGCAACGTTGTTAATAGAAATCTCGAAAATCTCTTCGATTTACTTCAATGTTTTACACGATACTCTAATAAGCATCGGGACAGACACGGGCTATTTATATTTTATAGTATATACAATATATACATAATACACTCTAAAACAAAGAAAAAACGACGCACCTCGAAGGAATTAACCGAACGGGACGGAAATCGGTGCATGTGACGTATATGTACAGACAGACAAACGATTACAATTTCGGAAAAAAATTGATCATTTATTCAAAAGAAAGAGCTTCACAAATTGAGCAACAACGCGTTGGTACACCTCTGACTCTCTTACGCAAGCAGTTGTTCGGCTTGCATTGATTGACAGAGCTGTTGGATGTCCTCTTGAGGGATATCGTGGCAAACTCTGTCCAACTGGCGCGTTAGATCGTCGAACTCGCGGGCTGGTTGGGGGGGGGGGGGGGGGGGGGGCTGCCCGTAATGCTCCAATCGAGAGACCCGACGACCTCGTTGGCCAATGTACGGTTTGGCAAGCACGAAGACACGCAGGCATTATCTCGCTGAAAGTTCAGCCCAGGATGGCTTGTCATTAACGGCAATAAAACGCGGAGTACAATATCGTCTAAGTACTGCTGTGCTCTAAGAGTACTGCGGATGACAACCAAAGAAAAGAAATGTCACCCCGGACTATCACTGCTGCTTGTCGTTCCGAAAGGCGGTCGAGAGTTAGGCTGATATCTCACCACTGTTCGGGGCGCCTCCAGACACGTCTTCGCTGTTCATGGGGTCTGAAGACAGTTCTACTCCAGTCAATGAGATTCCAGGCCGAAGACGTGTCTGGAGACGCCCTGGACAGCTGTGCGATACCAACCCGACTGTCGCCCGCCCACCATATGGCCCAAGAACCAGGGAAGGTGGTCTGGGGCGCCATTCCTTTTCACAGCACGACCCCTGTGGTTGTCATCCGTGGTAACCTTACAGCACAGCAGTACGTCCACGATATTATATGTCCCGTTTTGTTGTCCTTCATGGCAAGCCATCTTGGGCTTTCATTTCAGCAAAATAACGCCCGCCCACACAAGGCCTGAGTTTCTACTGCTTGTCTTCGCGCTTGCCAAACTCTTATCTTGGCCAGCAAAATCGCCAGGTGTCTCCCCAATTGAGAACATTTGGGGCATCATGCGCAGGGCCCTCCAACCTTCTCTGGATTTGAAGGATCTAAGGCTCCAATTGGACAGAAGTTGGCACGATATCCGTCAGCAGGACATCCAGCAACTGTATCAACCAATGCCAAGCCGAATAACTGCTTACATAAATGCCAGAGATGGACCAACGTTTTACTGACTTCCTCAATTTGTGGCGCTCTTACTTAACAATAACATAAACACTTTCCTGATAGGCTAGTTGTTCTTTTAAAACAACAAAGTACTAAAACCGACTGCAAGAGAGAAAATGCTGTACTGTGAAAATGTGCGGTTTCGTTGTCTTTCTCGCAGTCAGAAGTAAGATAGCAGGGCATTTAAATCATTACACAAGAATTTCACCCTAATATGTTTGTTAGATATAATTTTAAACAAAAATTGTATACAGAAGAATGTACTATTTTCTTCCTTCCTTGCAGCCGGTTTTAATAGAATGCCGGAAAAATTGTATGAATGGCTTATCAGCTTATGATCAGAATCTACTACGGAATATGAATCGTCAGAAACGTAATCCTACGCGTTCGCAGATGAAAAGCATGCGAAATGTTGTCACTGAAGCTACTATCTTTACACACAGACCCAGCCGCCAAACAAATCTGTTTTATACGCCGTATACAACCTATCGGAACCGATTAACCCATTCATTTTAAGCTACTTTAATTCCGAATCAAGGTTTCGTATGCAATAACAATAAAGAAATTCAGAAAGAGGAGATGGAGAGGGGTGGAGGGGCAGGAAATGGACAGAAAAGGGGAAGAAGGAGATGGAAAGAGCGGGACGGGGTGGAGGAGGAGGAGCTGGGCAGAGAGAGGGGAGAAGGAGATTAGGACGCATCTGCAATTCCTATACATATGTGGCAATTGCGAAGCACTGCCAGGTCCGCTAGTACCGCATATAAAACACAGCGTTTTGGTTCCCGCAGTTGGATACTGCTGCCCGGCAATGCCGCTCTGCAGCGTGGTAGGTTATTGGTGACGGCGGCTCCCTGGCGCAAAATTAAAATCTTAACTTGACGGCAGGGGCAGTATTTTTTTTGTTCTTGTGTCCTAAGATTTAATCTCGCCTGTGCTAGCCTGGCTGGGAAGACAATTAGGGAGCGCACCACTTCCGTACGGACCCGGGAGAGGACTCGGGAACAGAAAGAGCTGCATCGATCGCATAAAACACTGCCGTCCGCCTGGTCTGTATAAACCAGCCAGCGCCACGCACCTTCTTTTTCTTCCCCAACCGGAGCACGTGCCTGGCACCGTTGGGCGACCCTACTTAACAATACACTTCCACACTAATACCTGCCATTGTCCGTCTTTTGAAGCGGCAGCGACTCACTCTATGGCAAACAAGTACGACAGGTTTGCATTACGAAAATTACCTTGCTCAGCCTCCGCTACTTCTTGCACACGATAATCTATTATGCCATCCACGCCGGATCTTGTTGAACTCAGCGGCTGTTACTCAATTAAAATCATTGAGAGAGACGGCAGTCAGCCACAAATAATTAGCTTAATTTCACTGTCATGACCGTTTGGGTCCACTATGCCCATCATCATAACGCCACACTTATTCCATTACAGCGTCAAATCATTAGCTTTTCCAAACGTTCCATTTTTGTTCTCCACAGCTCACTTTCGCACCCGCTGTTACGACATAACAGGTGTCGGTAACCTCTGGTGACGCATAGGCCTCATTTACATATCGGGTGGTTATTACTAATATATAATTATATAATAATGATTAAAGTGCAGCTACTCACGGAGATCCAGTGTGGGTTGTAATCAGCTATACTAATGCGTTAATGTGGAAATGGTTTACCCTGGGAAAAAAATTAGCCCCAATTTTGGCCACCAGGTGCAAATCTGGCGATCAACAGCTTCTCGTCGACGGCTCCCGTGCCCATTAGCAGCAGTTAGTACTAAAATCAACATTTTGCTTTTCTCACTTGATTGATCTTCTCTGCCCATGTCTCGTTGTTCCTAATCCATTAAATATGGAAACATTTCTATACATCTTTCGCATTAATGCCTTAGAATATCACAAAGTTTCGCTGCCATACGCCAGTTACAGCCGACACTGGACCGCTGAGAGTAGCAGCACTTATATAACCGACCAGTACTTAGTTAAGCTCTCGGGCAGTCTCGTCTCGTAACGCGACGCGACCACTGCTCGCGCATGTCTAAAACTACATAGCGTCCGTGACGTTAATGTTTATGGGGCGACGTACCGATATAAACTGCACCCAGCTGCCGTTGTTCAAATGGGCATATTTTACAGGTACTTGGTAATTTTCGTGCCACTGTCGCCTATTACCAACACCACGCGCGCAAACCACCTCTCCCCCCGCACGCAAGTGAACCACTAACGTCTCGCTCAGATTAGAAACATATTTCTCTCTGCTGTTCAATCTAGCGACGGTGACATGGCATTACGCATGCGCGGGCTGAGCAAAACACTGGTCTGTGTCGTCAGTTGCAAACCCGAGATGAGCCGAGCGTTGGCGAAAATATCCGAAAACTGGTCCCGGACGGAGAACTATGCTCACTCTCCCATCAATATCTTCCGCAGGTCAATTAAACGAATCAACAGCAGAATGAGCGTACAAACTTCATCAGGGTTAGTGGTCGGTCGTGCGGCAGACAGACAGACAGAGACAGGCAGACAGACACGTGGAGTGGCGCACGTGGTAGGGGCGTGGCCGCCCGGGCCCGGCGCCTCAGGGCTGGACGGCGGAAGCCCCGTATGTATTTCCGTGCCCGACACGCTTCGTCCGCTGTCCGCTCTCCGCTCTGCAGACAACTCTGTCTTTCTTGTCACAGTCTGCCTTACGTATACAAATAGAAAATTTTGTCCACCTGGCAGTGAGAGTATGTGTTTTCAAATTAAACGTTTTATTTATTTTTCGACGTAACGTCTTTCTAGATCAATGCACGATGTCGAGCGTAAATGAGTACATTCCATCGCTCAAATGAGATAGTTGAAAGTCTTCCAAATTCCAATCTACGGCTGCCGTTAATTCGTTGTTAGAACCAACACGTTTTCTGGTCATATTTTTCTTACGTGTGGTAACAGGTGGAATTCGGAGGCTGCCAAATTTGGTGAACAAGGTGCGTGTTCCGTAAAGGTTTAAGGAACACACTCTTTATTCATCAGATTTGGCAACCCCCGATTCCCACTTATACGTCCGTAAATAGATGCATTGTCATGATGAAATATCTTTTTTTCATACAGTTTGTCCAAAATACTTATATAGTTGTTGCAAGTTATTGTTTTACTCTCTGCGAGATAACCAAGAAAAAGAATCACGTGTACGTACCCGAAACACCCGTCAACCTTTCTGAAATATGAAGTTGGATATCGTTTTCTTCTCACTGCTTTGTTGTTTCATTTCCGTCATGTAGTCGTGGAACCGTGCCAAGTATATAGTAATATACTGGGGCGTAAAATCACTTCGATTCCTTTCGAAACGGTTGGAACGCTGTTGAGCACTTCGATTCCTCATCTTACTTCTTTATGGTCACCATTCACCACAATCATGTAACATCCGTCTTGCAGAACTCTGCCTCACAGTTAATTGTTCACGTTTTCTGCTTACATACATGTGGTATCAACAATATCACACTTCTTTAATTTCCTGTCGTTCACTACAATAACGTGCAGTTTCCCGATGTTTTCATCTGTGGTTGCTGTTCGGAAACGTTCTTCGCGTTTACGCCTAAGAGAAAACTACGAGACGTTGGAATTGACCCATTCATTTTCTAACAATTTGAAAATTACCGGCAAACACGTTTTCTAGTCGTATTATTCCTCACTTGTTGTAATAGGTGAAAGTCGGAGATTGCTAATTCTGGTGAATAAAGATGCGTATTCGATAAAGACTTAAGGAACACCTCCTTCATTCACCTCCGACTTCCACCTATTACTTCATTGTGAAACACCTCCTTAAACAGAAACGAACGCATTTCCAAACTAGATACATTTCCGTTTAACTAACTCTTTCGAAAGAACGCAACATGTATTTAAAACACACACACACACACACACACACACACACAAATAATGTTTCAATGGTATCACTGCCACGCCGAAAATCGCCTTCGTAGATATGTGACTTATGCGAAGCTCTGCTCAAGTTCTATATCGTTTGAGTTCATCAGATTGACAGTGTTGAAAGTGTGTTCACTACGACACTAGCAAAGATGGTACAATGTCTGAGCAAAGTGATTAACTTAAGCCTTTACCTACGACATGGAGAGTCACTGGTAGCAAGCTGGCCAATCACAATTCCAGGCAAGTTAGTGTACTTCTACGGCTGTTCTGTAGTTTTCAAACAGCAAGAAGTTTACGAGTAATTGTTAAGGTTGTCCACAATTTGAAAGATGATTCGTAACTCTTGTTGAAAGCACAGTGGAACAGGTGACATATGCAACCGGCAACGAAGAAAACAGCGAACGGCAACGCAACTAAAAAGATCCACCCAGAATATTCGTAATCGTCATGGTGACGTTGGGCCCTGTGGGTAAAGAATCTTGTTGTGATTCCCAACACAGAGCCATACAATCAAAAGACAAGTACATCTGTTCTCTCTAAACTACGATGAAGTGGCGGAGGGTACGTTCCATAATAACAATTATTAGGATTTTTGTCCGTTCCATCTACGTCTGGAGCGCGGGAAGAATGACTGTTTGAATGCCTCCGTGCGCGCTGCAATTAATCTAATCTTGTCCTCACGATCAGTATGAGTGCGGTATGTGGGGATAGTAGTATATTCCAAGAGTCATAATATAAAGCCGGTCTTTGTAACAGTGTAAGAGGGCTTTCTTGGGACAGTTTACATCTTTATGCACGAGACTGCCAGTTTGTAAGAGTCTGCCAGTTCAGTTTCTTCGGCATCTCTGTGAAACTCTGCCACGGATGAAGCAAACCTGTGACCATTCGTGCTGCCCTTCTCTGTATACCTTCAGTATCCTCTGTTAATCGTTTGGTACGGGTTCCACACACTTGAGCAGTAGTCTAGGATGGGTCGCAGGAGTGTTTTTTAAGTAATCTCCTTTGTAGACTGATTGCACTTCCCCAGTATTCTACCAATAAACCAAAGTGTGCCACGCGCTTTATCCACGACTGAGTCTATATGCTCATTCCATTTCCTATTTCTACGAAGTGTCACACCTACGTATTTGTACTTCGACTAATGATATTACAGTCACAGAACACTGCGTTTTTTCGTTTCGTGAAGTTGACAGTTTTACACTTCTCGGCATTTAAAGCGAGTTGCCAATCTTTGCACCACTTTGACATATTATCAAGATTGGACTGAATATGTATGTAACTTGTTTTCGGCAGTACCTCATTACAGATAACTCCATCATCTACAGAAAGTCTGAGGTTGCTATTAATACCGAGTGGGACGAAAGATTTGGTTTTAAGTCCCGTAGACAATGGAGTAAAGGAGAAACTCAGCTGAAGACTATCTCGTCGTTGAACAAACAATACCACGTAACTGACTGTCGATTTGCCGCGTAAATGCAATGCAGCAAGTGCGTACAGGCACAGCACGTTAGTATTGCTTGTTACGTGCTCAGAAACAGTTCTTGCGTCCAGGCAGGCTTGAACTGAAGGAAATGGATACAGTTACAGTTTCACAAGCAGAGCTTTTCACAAAGAAAGAAACCGCTGCTTACCTGCAGGGCGCGTATGAAAGCGGGGGTTAGTTTTTGATAGCGACTGACAGCTGCAGCAATTGCAGCAACCGTCGACCCTCAACAGTTCGTCCCGTATTTCGCTACAGTCTCCTCGCGCTGAAACCTGCCTACAGGTAACAGCAGCGCCCGCGAACAACCTCGCAGAACTTCCGACGCTCCAGTTACATGCTACCATCCGTCCTTCCTTTTTTTTTTTCTTTCTTTTTTTTTCTTTTGCAGTTACGCGGAGTTTACAGGTTTTTCGTTGCAAACAACTGAAAATTCGTAATTCCCGAGGCAACATCGAGTATGCGAACCAAATATATATATATATATATATATATATATATATATATATATATATATATATATATATTGTATTGCGTAACTTTTAAGTTTTGGTTACACGAAGATTGCACAATTTTTGATATGTTATGTGTCTACTGTGGCCGAAAAATAGAATGAAAACCAAATGAATTAAGTTTATAAATCTTACTTTAGCTTTTGATTTAGTATGTTACCAGGATTTATTCAGTGTATTAACTAAAGATAACTGGATTATACTTCTTAGTTTTAATGTTTTCAAATGTAGTAAGTAGGCTAGTTGTCCAAACCAGTGAACTACTTAGATATACGTATAAATAAGATATTAAAAACTCTATTGTTAACACTTCATAACATATTTATATATATATATATATATATTTTAATGTGTTGTGCGGTGAGAAAAAGTTATGAAGTGTAAACAATAGTTTTTTTAATATTTTATTTATACGTATATCTAAGTAGTTCACTGGTTTAGACACTAGCCTACTTACTGATACTCGAAAACATTAAAACTAAGACATATAATCCATTTATCTTTAGTTAATACACTGAATAAATCATGGTGAAATATTAAATCAAAATCAAAAGTAAGATTTATAAACTTAGTTCATTTGGTTTTCTTTCCATTTTTCGGCCAGAATAGACACATATCAAAAACTGTACAATCTAACTGTAACCAAAACTTACAAGTTGCCCAATACAACCGATTGTTTATGGCTGTTTTTAGATATAATCCACCTCACTTCTTACACATATCTAGTTTTTTTGCCGTCATCCTGGTCGTCGGGATCTGAAACGTTACACATGCTACGTCATTTGAACGAATACGGAAATAAAGATGTGCGGCATATGTACCGGATTTACTGCGACATGTATCCCGATCCATAGGGGAGAGACGCGGCACTTTATAAATTCATGACCTTGAAAGTCAAAGAATCAAAACACGGCCCATAAAACTCACTGTTAATACAACTGCTCAAACATTTGGAAATATCTGATTGTTTATCATACACTAAGAACTAATCTCTGAAAAGGGTTTTGAAAGGATATTTATAGATTTACTTCAGTTATTCCCCTAGAGCTTAAGTAAAACTTCTTCGATCGAAACCTAAACGCATTTATTACACCCCAGTTTCCAATGAGCATCTTTGCCGAAACTACAAGGGGTGCACAGTCTATACCGCATGCGACGCCTCTCTCTCTTATTTACCCTACTTAAATTGCCGACCCCGGACAAACGCTTCGAAATTGCCGACCCCGGACAAACGCTTCGAAAACACCGGACATTTGGGTCATAAAATAACAGGACTGATGCTGCCACAGATTAAGTACTCATGCGTCTAAGATGAACAACCAACAGTTGTGAAGCGTGAAAATTTCTCAGTCGAATGCTGTATCTCTGGTGACTACACAAATCAATGGTCGTGGCCTTCGTTTGTGTAAGAGCTGTTGTTTTGTTTAGCCGGAAAATGGTAATTGTAATAATAGAGCAACGAACTGTCAAGAAGTTTCAGACGAAACTGGAAGCAACTACTACCCAAACCTATTTTGACCTAAAAGACTGTTTATCATGTATGCGAGTTTCTGAGTGATGACAAGCGTTTCCGAGATAGTCGAGAAAACGTTGAAAATGACTCACGCTCGGGACGCCCTTCAACATCGAAAACGGATGAAAATAACGAAAAAGCAGGCAATCTAATTCGACCTGACCGTAGGTTGGATATTCGATCAATTGCTGAAGCTGTAGTAATTGTCAATGAATGCGTAAGGCAAATTTTATATAATCAGTTTAACATGAGAGAAATGTGTGTGACATTGGTGCCCAAAATTCGCACGATCGAATGAAAAGAGAGCTCATGAAAATGTTTGTCCTGACACTTCGAATACCACTGAAAATGATCCTATTTTATTGGAAAGAATCTTGGTTTTTCACTCATGATCCAGAAACTAAGCGCCAATCCAAGCACTGAAAGGGCTCCACTTCACCGACAACGAAAAAAAGTTCGAATGAGGAAATCAAGATTCAAAGCGATGATTTTTTTCCGATAATCACGGAATTGTGTATCTTCACTGGGTTTCTGAAGGTGAAACTATTAATCAACACTACTACCTTGATGGGTTTGCCCAACTCTGTTAGAAAATATGCACTAAACGACCCGAATTGTGGAAGAACAAGTCATCAGTTCTGCACCGTGCAACGCACCGGCTCATACCGCATTGTCTTTTAAGAGGTTTCTAGCGATCTCAGTGTCAGATCACCCATCCCTTTCGCCTGACCTAGCACCACATGACTTTTACCTGTTCCCCGTGGTCAAATCTGCACTAAAAGGAAAAAGATTTCAGTCCGTTGAAGCGCTGTTTCTACATCTACGTGATTACTCTGCTATTCATAATAAAGTGCCTGGCAGAGGGTTCTCTCTACCGTTCCACTCTCGAGCGGCAACCAGGAAAAACGAGCACTTAAATTTTTCTGTGCGAACCCTGATTTCTCTTATTTTATTGCACTGATCATTTCTCCCTATGTAGGTGGGTGCCAACAGAGTGTTTTCGCAATCGGAGGAGAAAACTGGTGATTGAAATTTCACGAGAAGATTCCATCGCAACGAAAAACGCCTTTGTTTTAATGATTGCCACTCCAATTCACGTATCATGTCTGTGACACTATCTCCCCTATTTCGCGATAATACAAAACGAGCTGCCCTTCTTTGTACTTTTTCAATGTCATCCGTCAGTCCCACCTGATGCGGATCCCACACCGCACAGCAATACTCCAGAATAGGGCGGACAAGCGTGGTGTAAGCAGTTTCTTTAGTAGACTTGTTGCACCTTCTAAGTGTTCTGCCAATGAATCGCAGTCTTTGATTTGCTCTACCCACAATATTGTCTATGTGATCGTTCCGGTTTAGGTTATTTGTTACTGTAATCCCTAAGTATTTAGTTGAATTTACAGCCTTCAGATTTGT
The DNA here is from genome assembly GCF_021461395.2 of Schistocerca americana. Classification (NCBI taxonomy): domain Eukaryota; kingdom Metazoa; phylum Arthropoda; class Insecta; order Orthoptera; family Acrididae; genus Schistocerca; species Schistocerca americana. The sequence continues at coordinate 785,598,523 of NC_060122.1, read as the reverse complement.
GCGACTTATCGCGTAATCGAAATTTAGCTGATTTCTTTTAGTACTCCCATTCGCATGGGGCGTTGTAGGGATAGAGGAGTATACAGATGGTGACAATAACTACGTATGTCTTTCAAACAAAATGTTTTACAGCAATAGTACTGTTATTTTATAGCCACACATTGTACTTTCTCGGACAATGAGTCTGTCGACAATAAATTGGCCGATGACCCCTGTGTCCTGAGGGATGACATCCCCAGCTTGCGCGCGATCAGCAGCTGTGAAGAGTTAAAAAATCTTAACGAATATGAGAATATAGAAACGTACGTATACTTCAGTATACACTCTAAAACATAACAAAAACTACGCACTACGAAGCAGTTATCCGAACGGGACGGAAATCGGCAGATGAGATTTACTTCTACAAACAAATGATTACAATTTCAGAGAAATTGCATGATTTATTCAAGAGAAAGAACTTCGTAAGTTGAAAAAATCTAAAGCGTTGGTACACCTCTGGCCCTGATGCAAGAAGTTACTCGGACTGGCATTGCTTTACATAGTTGTCGGATTTCCTTCCGAGAAATATCGTGCCAAATTGTGTGTCCATTGGCCGTTAGATCGCCAAAGTACAGAGACGGTTGGAGGGCCCTGGCCATAAAGTTCCATATGTTCTCAACTTGAGGAAGATGCGGGGACGTTGCTGGCCGAGCTAGACTTTGGGAAGCACGAAGAGAAGCAGTAGGAACTCTCACGCTGTGCGGGCGAGCATTATCTTGTTGAAGTGGAAGCCCAGGATGGCTTACCATGAAGGGTAACACAATGTGGCGTAGAATACCGTGGACGTACCGCTGTGCTCTAAGGATGCCACGGATGACAACGAAAGGAGTTCTGCAATGAAAAGAAATGGCATCCCAGACAATCACTCCTGGCTGTCGGGCCGTATGGCGGGTGGGCGTGTCAGGTTAGCATCCCAGCACTGTACGGGGCGTCTCGGGACTCGTCTGCGGCCTGGAATCCCATAGACTGGATTAGAATTGTCTTCAGTGATCAAACCCTCTTTGAATCGAGCCCCGATAACCAGCGAAGATTGGTTGGTTAAAAAGACGGGGGGGGGGGGGGGGGGGGGGGGGGGGAAATCAGACTGCTAGATCATTGGTCCCTTGTTCCGAATAAAACAATGTCACACGGGTGAGAACAAAACAAACGAGACTTACAACACAAAACGGAAAGAAAGGAAAAATCTACAAGGACTTAAATGGACAAAAGGAGACAAGAAAACGACAGAGACGCAAGAAACAGCTAGAAGAGATTAAAACAAGAAAGCAGGTTAGCACGGCTGGCTGACCATGAGCGTATATAGGGGAAGCTAGCCACACTGCAACACAGTAAAACCTCCACCCTAAAAGCAGTACGGTGGAGGACACAGAGGGACAACGGACATGTGCTAAAACTTAGATCAAATGATAAAACCCACCCTCACGAATAAAACGTGAAATTAAATCAGCCGATGAGGCGTTGTCAGATACAATTAGCGGCAACGAGTCCGGTAACCGAAGATTTCGTCGCAGGGCAGTCAAAGTAGAACAATGCACCAGAATATGGGCCACTGTCAATCGGGCGCCGCACCGACACTGAGGCGCGTCTTCACGGCGCAGGAGGCAGCCGTGGGTCGCCCAAGCGTAGCCAATGCGGAGCCGACAGACAACCAGAGTCCCTGCGAGAGGCCCGCATGGAGGACTTCCACACATTCGTAGTCTCCTTAATGAACGCAGTTTGTTGTGCGTACGGAGGTTATGCCATTCCGTTTCCCAAAGCCGAAAAACCTGGCGGCGTAATAATGAACGCAGGTCAGATGACAGCAAGTTCGTTGCCTGGGATTCCGACGTGTCCCGGGGTCCAGACATCACTACTGAGCGACTGGACCGTTCCAGGGCAGAGTTGGACTCCTGGATGGTAGCTGCCAAAGGATGACTAGGGTAGCACTGGTCGATAGCTTGCAGGGTGCTCAAGGAGTCAGTACACAGAAGAAACGACTCCCCAGGGCATGAACGGATATACTGAAGTGCACGAGATATGGCCACCAGCTCTGCAGTGAATACACTGCAGTCTTCGAGCAAGGAATGCTGTTCAATACGGCCTCTGTGGACGTAGGGGAAGCCAACATGACCATCAGCCATCGAGCCGTCTGTGTAGACCACTTCAGAGCCCCGGAACATTTCAAGAATCGAGAGGAAGTGACAGCGGAGAGCAGCGGGAGTATAGGGACATGCGAAAGGTCCAGACCGGCCTAGGTGTACACCATGGAGGTGTATGCGGATGGACCTGGTGGAAGGTGGTACAGGGAAGGACTCCAGTTCAGATAGAAGTGGTTCAACTGGCTCAGAGCACTATGGGACTTAACATCTGAGGTCATCAGTCGCCTAGAACTTAGAACTAGTTAAACCTAAGGACATCACACACATTCACGCCCGAGGCAGGATTCGAACCTGCGACCGTAGCGGTCGCGCGTCTTCAGACTGCAGCGCCTAGAACCGCTCGGCCACTCCGGTCGACTCAGATAGAAGTGATCGGACACGAACCGCAATCGTGAGCCGCAGCCGATGCGGGAGATGAGCCGCCGTGGGTGGGAAATGGAGACGGTAATTCGGATGCTCAGGAGAACTACGAACGTGTGCAACGCAACAGGATAGCAGTTGTGGACTCCAGCCTCCACCAGGACGCTGTTCACCGGACTCGTCCTAAAAGCAACCGTCGCTAGACGAACGCCACACCAGCGAAGACGTGTCTGGAGACACCCCAAACGGCGGTGGGATACTAAACTGACTGTCGCGCCAATTTGACATAATTTGGCACGATATGCTTCAGGAAGGACACCAACAACTCTGTCAATCTGTGCCAAGCCGAAGGACTGCTTGCGTAAGGTGAAGCGTCTTAAGGGTGCTCTCCACGCCTTTTTCAAACGTATAACTATCGAAACTACCTGCTCAGTCAGTTAATTTTAATTACAATTTATTACAATATGTTTACTGCTCAGCAATCAAATTTCTCCATGTACAAAAAAGTTATATAAAACCCTCAGGACGCCCTCAAAGATAGGACAAATCCGGGGAAAGACAAATCCGGGGAAACCTCGACGCAAGGCAGACCCAGTCAAATTCGATAAAGTCATTTAGGCGGTATTGTTTCTTCAACATCGATTTGTTGACGGCGACGAATCTACAGAAATAATGTCAACTTTTCCAGTAAGCACACAGTATGATTTCTGTGTGTCTATGAAACTCAAGTGACCACGGCGAGGAACAGCAGCCTTACTAGATCGCGGTGGGAAAAACAACTTACTCTTTTTTTTTTTGCTGCCAATATTCTTAAACTGATTTTGGCACCAGACTGATTTGATGGCGCCATGTCCCTTGGAGATATAAAATCACGATTTAGGGATCATTTTGTTCGTAAAGATGACCAACATGTGTGTGTGTACGAATACATTGAATGCCTGTGATTGAATGCACTACCGGGTACCCTTAAGCAAATGGAAACATGTAAAATAAGGAAGACATATTTGCCACGAGGGACTGAACTCCGATATAAGCAGAGCAGAGTGCAGTGCTGCAGCGAGCTACACACACACACACACACACACACACACACACACACACAGAGTAGAGCAGCTGGCAGCGCGCCGGCGTGGCGCGTTAATTACCCAACCGGCTGGAGCGCACTTCCGCAGGGCCAAGGGCGTCAGCCAGACCCAGCTGAAAGCAGGCAGAGCTGAGAAAATGTTTGTCCCAAGGCTGCTGATAGGCACAAGAGGAACTCTGATTGTTAAGGGGCACAAACACGCACAAAACAGTGCTACAATAAATGCCCCATTTGTTTTCAGAATTCCTTATTTTCCAAAGTATTGGATGTACAAATGTGACTGATGCATTAGGAGAACCGTAAACGCACAAAGTTCATGATTTTGCGCTCTGCAAATGTTCTGTAGTTTCATACATTATGTAGTAACATCCTGCCACTGGTCATCTCAGCAGCACTGATGCGTTCTCTCAATAGTTCCATTGTTCTTGCCAGTGGGGGTATGTTAACACCTTCCCCAGTGTACACGCATAGGAAAAAGTACAATCGGGCGATCTGCCCCGACTTGTGGGAAGATGATATTCTCGGAATCAGCAGTCAGCTGTGGAAACAGCCACAACTGCTACATTTCAAGATAAGCGGTAGTCGTCACAGATTTCTCACAGCATCGCCTGTGCTACTGCACAGAAAGCATTAACCTTAGGCGAGTCTACTTCATGGTCCACAATTTCACGAGACTGTTCAGTGCCTCGCATTCTCACACTGTGGTGATTATCCTTTCCAAGTAAATGGTAGCTTGCTGAATATGAGAGTGGAGGTGAAAAGTTTATCCTCAAGTGCTTTCCGCGTGCCGGCCATAATCTTCCGATTTTAACTGAAACACGGTCTGCAGACAGTACTGTTTGAAATGCAAAAGGCCGCCGCAAGATCTTCCACACATCTTGCTGCGGTATTCCAAGTTCGTAGTTTGAACGGACGGTTTGCGTTTCTTTAGACTGCATGCAAAACTTTCCCTCACACTCTTCACGGTTTTATCTGGCACAATTGGTGCACAGGCCTTTCCTGTTTAGAGAGACAACCAGTAACCCTAACTGTCGACAACAACACACAATGCTCTATTTACAAGGCGGTTCGTCTCCATAATTCCTTCTGAATGCACGCTACACTGTTGTAACAAATATCTCGCATGTCCCAACACAAAAAACTCTTTTCTCGTTTTGTCCGTCATTTTGTCGATGCACTGCACTCATACGCCAGCTGGAAGGCACAATGCGAACACTGAGTTTACGATTATACTCATGCATCAGTGTTATTTGTACATGTAATACTAGGGAAAATAGAGAACTTTGAAAACGAATGGATCATTTGTATCAGCCTTGTATTGTTGACACAATAATATTCTATCAATGTATTGAGCGTAAGCGTGAGGCAAAGACTTAATTTAACTTGCAAATAATAGATTACAGCTATCAGTCGTCCTTTTGAAATTTTATTGGCAAATTTCAAAAGGACGACTGATAGTTGAAATCTATTATTTACAAGTCAATGTAACAGTCGCTCCGTGCAACAGCCTTCTGAATGGAAGGTAACCTGATAAAGACTTAATTTGTGTGTGTGTGTGTGTGTTGGGGGGGGGGGGGGGGGAGGGGCGCGTAGGGCTTACGGCTGCTCGACAGCGAGTTCATCAGCGCCCTCACACTCATTAACACAAAAAATGTGGATAAATTCCCTAATATTGTTGCACGCAATGAGGAGAGAATCTATAAAAGGACACTCATTTCCACCACACTCGCATTGAGCCACATGCCAACTGAGAAAGGATGGAAAGTGCTACACCTGGGAATAAAACAGATGGAAAACCGTAGAAGAGCTGAAAGAACAACACAGGGAAATGTAACTGGCAGACTACTTACAAAAAAGCCATGGGTGAGCCAGTCAGACAGTTAACACATTAAAAATATCTCCCTAACATTTTCGGAAACGAACAACACCACATCACAAAACCTTGAAAGTCGCACTACATCCGTCTGAACGTCACTTAAAATAGGAGGCAGATCTGCCGGCAAATCCGCCGCTGCTCTCTTGTCCGAAAATAAAATGCAGTCCAATAAAATATGACGCACACAGATACGTACGCCTCAAGCACCACACACTGGAGGGTCCCCACGCCGGTGCAAGAAGCTATGCGTCAGAGGACTGCGGCCTATGCGAAGACCTCACCGCGTCTTCATGGCTGACAGGGCCGCGTAGTGGGCTGTACGAGACGCAGCTCACTATCGGTCACTTCCAGCCGCTCGTCTTGCCGTCGACGCACGGTTCTGTACCTAAGAAGCGAGGTAATAGCATGCACGGGGAATAACGCTTCCTTGACTGCTACAGCCGCCCTTTCATTCCGCGCAATACCCATATGCCTTGGTACCCAGTAGAAAGACACCTCCTTCCCCAGCCGTTGTAGTTGGAAGAGGAGTCCTGGACATTCTGGACTGCCTTATTTGCTGCTTACACTCGTTGGAGAGAGCGAAAGTTAAGTTGTGGCGCTCATTTAAAATGTCATAAAATAATGTATTAAAACATATTCCCAAGTGCAATCTCTCCTGTACTGCAGCAAATCTAAAATTTCTCTGTACCCCTGCAATAACCAGGGTGGCAGACGATGAAAACCCTGGATTTAGAGTAGTATTTTCTCCACTCCAAGTGACTCCAGCACATGCCGCACGCGGATCCCAAATGGCCTAGTTGCTCGTAGGAGGAAAGGCGTTCCAGGGGTGGACGAGCAACAGTATGGTATGCAGGTGAATTCGAAACTGCAAGGAACTTACGTGCCTAACGCACCATCAGGAGTTTCCGTCGGATTGTAAGTGGCGATTCACCAGCCTCAGCCAGAGACTGGGCATGGGGCTGGTCCTATAAGCACCCGTGGCCAGCCTAATTCCCTGATTGTGGAGAGCGTCAATGATCTTCAAATAAGAAGGCCTCGGCCTCGCCAATCCATACACCTTGCACCGACAGTCCAGCCGCGAACGCACGAAAGCTTTATAAAACTGAAGGAGAAGCGCCCTGTCCGCTCTCCAAGACATGTGCCTAAGGCACTTTATGACGTCCATTGCCTTCAGGATTCTGGTTTTCAGGTCTTTCAGGTGTGGAACACGACTCTTGGGGAGGTGGCCACGAAAGCCCCACTGATGCAGTTGCGCGAGAACTGTATCTCCAAGTAGTGTCATACGCTTTACGGATATGAAAGAATATGCCTATACAGTGATGTTTACATGGGAAAGACTGCTAAATAGCCATCTCTAGGAGGGTCAGGTTGTCAAGAGGGGACCAAAATCTTTGAAACCCACACTGAAAGCAGCTAAGGAGTTGCCAGATCTGTAACAATAAGCCAGGGTCTTTCCCACACATCTCGTTAAGGCAATACTCCGGTAGCTACTAGGACATGTGAGGCCCTTTCCTGGTTTGATGAGATATATCAAAATTGCCTCTCTCCGCGAGTTGGGAAAGAGGCCTGTCCGCTATACGAAATTAAAACATTCGAGGAGGATTTCCTCTGACACTGGTGGCGAACGTCGAAGCATGCAGTACCGGATTTGGTCGCGACTGGATGCAGCGCCGATTCCAGCTCCCACATGGAGAATGAGTAGTTGTAAGACCCATAATTGTTGTATCCGAAGTCCAACTTGCCCCTCTCTACAGTCGCACGGCAGCGACTAAAGGCCGGACGCTAGCATTCGTTGGCAGTAGTTTTTGCAAAATGCTCTGCCAGCGTCTGAACGACGTCTCTGGGCGTTGTTTGGAGACAGCGTTGTTTCAGCACGGCTGCTATTGGTGAATGACTGTGTTTAACGGAAATTCTCCGGATGGCTTCCCATACTTCTGTAAAACAAGTAGAGCGATTGATAAGACTCCAGGAACGCTTGCCATGAACTTTTCATGCTCTCCTTACATACGCGTCGAGCTTTGGTACTCGCAACTCGAAGGGCTGTGAGGTGGTCCACTGTTGGACGGCATTTAAACCGTCGAAGACAGCACACCTGTCCTGGTCTGTTAAACAGCTCTTATCTGTCCACCATGGTATACGTCGCCTCCTAAAGCAAAGAATGTCATAACGTCACGCAATATTTTTGACCTGGAAGCGTCAGTTAGAACTCTCCCCTCATAGCGAACATGTCGGCGCTCGACGATGTGGAAGTAACATGTGTTGCGATTTAATTGTTTGACTTGCAAAACACAAGCAGAGATTATGTAGAAAGGGCGAAACAAGTTTGCAAAGCTTCCAGTGAACATTTCATTTAAGGCTGCATATATTCATGATTTATCGTGCATATGTGCTGTTTAATACGCACTTTTTTAATGTAACAACTGTTGCAAACGAAATAAAACAATTATTTTGACAGAGAGCTTACATGAATTTTATGTCTCTGTTGCGACAACCGTTGCAAGAAAAATGTACGCTCACTGAAAGCTGACCTGATCTAATGTGCCTTGGGAACAAGCAAAATAAACATTTTTGCTTATTGACACGACACCCCGACCTTCAATTCCATCTGCTATTGTGAACAACGAGGAATCCGTCATTTCCTGATCAAAAGGGAAATTCATTTATCAGAGCACAGCTTGATGGTTTCATATACATCTTCCAGTCAACTTTCTAATCTTTCGACTTTTACTTTCTTCAGTTATTCGCGTAATTTCTCTCGGAGCGAATTAAATTTGTCCCGGTCTCGGCAGGAACCCCGTTGTATTGTGCAATAGCACTCTTACACGGTACCAATACACTGAGCGAGCGTCAATATTTTTAAAGCTCCGCAGGTTTCTTCAATATTTTGCGCAAACGTTTGTGAGGGGCCTTTTCGATAGTAATGAGAAAAAAATTGGGTGTCCACCTTTTAGGGCACCGTCTTGGCATCTTTAAGGTGGCCCCACACACTGAAATCCATGGCGTTCAGATCAGCTGATCTTGGAGACCACAGTTAGGATCCTCCTCGCTCAATCCATCATTGGTCATGTTGTTGAGTTAGAAGTCGTCTCACCATAGCAACAAATGTGCCGCTGCTCCGTCGTTCAAGTACCACATCCTATGTTGTTGCTGTAAGGGAACACTCTCAAGCAATCCCGGAAGATGATGCCACAGATACCGAAGGTAGTTCCGTTCACTGAGGTTGTCTGGTAACATGTGCGGTCCAATAAGAAGACCACCTAGTACCCCTAACCACACATTCAATGAAAACCGTCGTCGGTGTGAAGACTCATGCACAGCATGCGGGTTGAAGCCTAGATGACTCCACACGTGAGAGAACACAACATCACAAGTGAACCCTGCTTCATCTGTAAATAAAATGTTATTGTCAAACTTGTCTGGCTCATTCCAGGGATTTGTTGGCCAAGTCTCCTTGTCGAGATTCCTCGAGTCTGTTCGACTCTTTCCAGAAACACATCTTCAAGCACAGGTGTAATCCATGTAGGCTTACCCGCTCTCGCAGCATGTGCAGAACTCCCAGTTTCTCGGAGGCGCTGATGCACCTTTGCAAAACGTTCGACTGTTGGGTTGCCTTCGGGCAAAGTATGCTTCTTGGTACAAGGCACCTGTGCATTGCCATTAGTCCTATCATACATGAAATGCGTATCTGTAAACTCCTCGTTACAGCAATGTTCCATGTTACCACCAACACTCGTCCAACACAACTGCCGCTCCGCAAACAACTGACATGAATGGTGTTTTGAGTGAGTACTGAACTGTGGTATCCACTCTGTTTACAACTCCACGTCTCGAAAATGCAAACGAAGACCATATCACGGACTAGCATGCGATGTTTACACAGAATCAAGCCAGTAATGGCTGGTAACCACAAAGCCTGAATTATCTCATAAACGGTTAATCTGCGGACCAACGTTTACTGAGACTTTTTTGCTTCTGGTACCGTGTACTTACAGCTACATGCGTTTACGCTATTAATTATGATACACGTCGTATTTTCCACTGGCCATCGACGAAATAATAACAATAATAATAATAATAATAATAAATAAAAAAACAACGACAGTAATCGTCGGGTCTTTCTTCATCATGACAATTCCAGCAGTCACAAAGGACGTCAAACAATTTATTATTTGACGAAGAAAAACCTCGAATTTATGTCTCGTTGGCCGTGTTCACGTGAGTTATAGCCTAACGACTTTGTTTGTTCCCTTACGTCAAAACAAAAAGTGTGTAGACAGCGACTTTTATTCTCAGGATGCTGAATGCTTCCAAAACCATGTTTTTGACGTACCAACACCAAGAGGGGAAAAATGTAATCATATGATAGCATGTGAAAGTATATAAATTTTAAAGGCGATGATTTTGAGAAGCAGTAAAACGATCTGTACTAAAAGTAATGTATTTCTTTCATTGTCTTTGTAGAAAATTATAAAGGGTCCTAGTACCTCCAGTGATACCACACACTGCAGTATGTGCCTCATTGCTCTTCGTGCAATTAACATTTGTCTTGATGCTGCTTGTGCTACACCAAACTGACGCATGCATTTAATATATTTCAAGAGTGTTACCAGTTTATCATAGCTCGTTTGTGTGTGAAAATGTTTTCATGTTTTCTTTGTGTGCGTCGTGTGTTCTTCGACGGTTCTGTCGTAATACACAGGGTGGTAATAAATTATATTTACAAATTTTAAGTCCGCAGCTCGTGGTCGTGCGGTAGCGTTGTCGCTTTCCGCGCCCGGGTTCCCGGGTTCGATTCCCGGCGGGGTGAGGGATTTTCTCTGCCTCGTGATGACTGGGTGTTGCGTGCTGTCCTTAGGTTAGTTAGGTTTAAGTAGTTCTAAGTTCTAGGGGACTGATGACCATAGATGTTTAAGTCACATAGTGCTCAGAGCCATTTGAACCATTTTTTTTACAAATTTAGACTTTAATAGCTTTACAACTACAGTAGATAATGTTATAACCTAGCGAAACTACAATCTTCTGGTATAATGACATGTTCTTTGACTGCTCTGGGAGATGGAATGGAACTACAACATATGAAATATTAGTTCACTTTATTACAATAATAATACAGGAATATGCCGAATATTTACAACTGTCGCTGAATATTGAAGCATCACTTCATGCACACATTTACTAAACTCTTCTCTTTAAGTACAATGTTCACGAAGTTCAGAGTGACAGTTCAATCTAGGACATGACTAACACGTGTGTCCTAACTGGACGATGTTATCTGCTTGATCGGAGGTCACGAACTGGGGTGAGCCTTCCTCTGCTCGGCTTTATCTCTGCGTCTCGGCTCGGTGACGCTGCGGAGCTGAGAGAGGGCGTGAGCGCCTTCCATCCCGTGTTAGGGAACGCAGCGACACATCGTTAACTTCTATCGTATCGACGCAAGGTGCTGACTTTGTTACGGCGCCGTGATCTTTGGACGATACCATCGATAACAATAGCTGGTTTTCAGCACGTGGCATGATAACAATAAATTTGTGGACGCCACAACAGGAAGCTCAGTGCGTAGCCTAATTCACGGGTACGAAGTCCGACACCTAAATGCATCCAAACTTTCGGTCACAGTATGGAAGGGAACCGCCATCTCGACCAAGTTTGTGTTTGGCATGCATCGTTGACGGCAGCAGGCAATATTCCCAATAGACAGAGTTTGGGTCGCCCAATTGCTTCAGACGCCGAAGTGGACCACTGCATCATTGTTTTCGTTTCCCAGGGAGTCTACCGTCAACAGTGCTGTTTACCTCGATATGTTACAATAGTTCGCTGTGCTACAGTTGAAACAACTGCAACCTGACGTCATATCGCAACAGGATGGGGGATCACTGCTCCCCTAAATGTCCGACAATTTCTGAATGAAAAGTTTCCAGATAGGTAGACTGGACGAGACAGTCCGAATCGGTGGCCCAAGGATCACGTGACGTCACACTACTAGACTACTGCTACAGGGTTGTGTAAAAGATAAAGTGTACCGAATCATAGTTACAGACCTACAGGACTAAAAGACACGCAATCACAACGCATTCGAACATGTCGCCGTGGGGTCCTTAAAGCGTACGTTGAGAGGAACTCAATAACGATTGGAAGTCGTCCGTGCCACAAGGACGCACACTTCGAGCATGAAAGATGATACAAAATTTCACGAGTTATCTTTTTACTGATTGAATACCCCTTATTATTATCTATGGGCAATGGCCTTGCCGCAGCAGATACACCGGTTCCCGTCAGATCACCGAAGTTAAGCACTGTCGAGCGTGGCCGGCACTTGGATGGGTGACCATCCGGGCCGCCATGCACTGTTGCCGTTTTTCGGGTTGCACTCAGGCTCGTGATGCCAACTGAGGAGTTACTCCGGTCAAAGAAAACCATCGTAACGACCAGGAGAGCGGTGTGGTGACCACACACCCCTCCTATCCACATCCTCACTGAGGATGACACGGCGGTCGGATGGTCCCGATGGGCCACTTGTGGCCTGATGACGGAGTGCTTATTATTATCTGTAATACTCTTAAGGTTATTATAGTCTAAAGTTGTAAAGATGATTTATGGAAGCCCTGTAGAAATTTCTGAACTGAAACGCTCTGTGCGCTGGGCTGGTACTCGAACCCGTATGCTTACCTTCTGCGGCTATCTACGTACGGTCCACGATCCACCTACATAGCTCTTATGCTTGTTCAGTAGATCTCACCTATTTTCCAAACGTCACAGATGTTCTCCTGCATCCATTCACTGAACTAGCACTTCTGATACACAGTTCGGAGCTGCCAGGTTGTTTCACAACGGCGCACTCTCTGTGTAATGCATATTTGCATTCCCAAGCCAAGTATTAGGCATATTTATGCGATCGGGAACGCTCAGTAGCAGCCAGACAACATGTACATTTAACAATTAAGCGTCATCAAGGAGCATTAGTGATGAAATCATAGGAGGCAATGTTGCGCAACTTTAGTAGGGACAAGATCCGACTATTCGGGAGAAGGATCTTACAGTCTGACAAAGTGTTCTGAGACAAACTTCCGTCACAATGTCGGCAAACGTGACGTCAGATCCGCCTAGCAACAGCGATCTGAACGCCCATTGGCTGAAAGTTTGGAGATATATATATATATATATATACAGGAAACGAGAGAAGTGTCCTTATTGGCTGAGGGAGAAAGGGGGGGGGGTCTCTCTTGTCCTTCGGGAAGACAGGGCGAGTCAGTCGCGAGGAGCCACGCAAAACGCACGGCCGAGTAACCGGGGCGGCTCTAAAAGAACGGTCACGAGCACATATTTCAGCTGTTAAATGAGATATAAAGTGAAGTTATTACTTATCATAACGCCACGTGTCGTGGGCAGTGTCTATCATTATGTAAAGTCAGAAAACTGTGTTAATATGTTGTAAAGGGTCGAATATAACGGCGTAGCCCAGAGCCGCTATATTGCAAATTCTGATTCTATGACGTGTGTGACAAAGCAATTTCTGTATTAAAACAAGTATACTACAAACTTTGTTGAAAATTAACAACTGGGATCCCTAAACACTCCACTTCAGCAGGATCACCACCTACATGAACCTGGCAAGTGAGCGCTACTACCGTGCTACGAGGGGCTTACCGAAGCAGCAAGACACCAGGTTAGTGATATCGCCCAGAGAAGCACTTCCTTCTCACTAAAATGTCACCGAGGGCGTTGTATCTGCTACAGAGCAAAAATTTACTCTGGGGCTTTCCGAGTTATCGTTATTTTTATGAGTTCTCTTGGATTTGTAGTAGCCAGTGCAATTCCTCCAGGTCTTTTGAGCGACTGCTACAGTCTAGGATGTGCCGACAGAGATGAAAGCCAAAGTTACGCAGAGGTCGAACCAGTGACGCAGTGAAATTACCGCGAGGCGGCATCTGGAGAGAGGTCAGAGTGAGTCGTCAGCCGGCTGGTAAGCCCGAATATGCAATAACCGGCGCCGCATTCCACGCCGAGGCCCCAGGCAGGCGACATCGATCCCGCGCTCGCGGCTTGGCACAGCGCGCCACAAGCCTCTGCTCTGCCCGGCGTCTGCCCTCGCCCTCGACAAGACGGGCCGTCACCACTCCTCACTGCCAGTCTATATCTACATCCATACTCCGCAAGCCACCTGACGGTGTGCGGCGAAGGGTACCATGAGTACCTCTATCGGTTCTCCCTTCTATTCCAGTCCCGTATTGTTGGTGGAAAGAAAGATTGTCGGTATGCCTCTGTATGGGCTCTAATCTCTCTGATTTTATCCTCATTGTCTCTTCGCGAGTTATACGTAGGAGAGAACAATATATTGCTTGACTCCTCGGTGAAGGTATGTTCTCCAAACTTCAACAAAAACCCGTACCGAGCTACTGAGCGTCTCTCTTGCACAGTCTTCCACTGGATTTCATCCATCATCTCAGTAACGCTTTCGCGATTACTAAACGATCCTGTAACGAAGCGCGCTGCTCTCCGTTGGATATTGTCTATCTCTTTTTATCAACCCCACCTGGTACGGATCCCACACCGGTGAGCAGTATTCAAGCGGTGGGCGAACAAGTGTAATGTAACCTACTTCCTTTGTTTCCGGACTGCATTTCCTTAGGATCCGTCCAATGAATCTCAGTCTGGCATCTGCTTTACCAGCGATTAATTTTATATGGTCATTCCATTTGAAAGCACTCCTAATGCCTACTCCCAGATAATTTATGAAATTAACTGCTTCCAGTTGCTGACCTGCTATATCAGGGCTTAACAACTGGCCGGTTTTGAGCGCGAGTACTCGTGTCTGCTCAGGCACGTGCTCGCGAGCAGGTACTTGGTCGCGGAGTAGGGAGGGAGGGGAAATGCGCGCGCAATTTTCAATGTGATCTCGCGTTCTTAGCAGATTTAACTAGCCATCTGAATGCTTTGAACATTTTACTACAAGGTAAAGATCTACTAATTACTCATTTCATAGATCGAACACAAGCTTTTAAAATGAAATTGACACTTTGGGTGAGTCAGCTGGAAACAGGAAACCTAGCTCGTTTTCCTAAATTATCATCCATGCAGGATGTTCACAAAGACTGTGAACGTTATTAACATAGTTTAGTTGATCAGCGCTTTCAAGATCTGACAGCACTAGACAGTGATTTTGATCTGTTCTCTCCATATTCAGCGAATATTTAAGAGATTCGTCCTGAGCTGCAACAAGAAATTATTGACCTGCAGTGTGACAGAGACAAATTTAAGAACAAGAAAAACATTTTGGAATTCTACACACTTCCCTCAGGATAGATTTCCTCGTTTGCACAAACTGGCGGCTACAATAATATCAATGTTCGGTTCCACGTATGTTTGTGAACAACTGTTCTCTGCAGTGAAATGTAACAAGACGCACCTGAGAAACGCATTGTCTGATCGAAATTTAAACTGCACGCTGCGCCTACGATGCACAAGAACAATTACTCCGAACATAGACGCAATTGTAAAGGGCAAAAAGTACAAGATAACCGAGAACCCCACACTTCAGGGGCACCTTTTATTGTGTAACAGTTCACAAATTAATGCGAATGTAGAGGCATACACTAAGCTAATAAAATTATGTGGCATGTGTACATTCTCCTTTTTTGTTTCATTTGCCGCAGTAATAATTCGTGAGTGATATCCCTGCAGGTGGCCGCGGATTTACATTGACTGGCGGCAGCTGTTGTGTGCCCCACGTGACTTTCCCCACTCTCCGCTCTGGTCCAGTAGTGGGGGTAGCGTGCTCGCGCTGCTCCATGCTCGCGCCTTGCTGCTCACAGCTTGCTCCGCGAGCACGTATGTTGTGAAGCCCTGTGCTATATTAATATATAAACCGCCTGTGCTACAGTTAAGTCACACACACACACACACACACACACACACACACACACGCACGCCAATCCTGCCAGCAGGCGCACGGTTAACACGAATTATGCGAACGTCTGAAAAGTCGCCTATAACGAACAGGTGGGAAAGACCTTTTAACAACTAAACGTACTGATCACAATCCATCCCACACACGTGCGTTACCTAATGCGTTCCAAAACGCCGCGCATAAAACCGGGAATTTTCCGGGGGTCAAACAGGCTGTTTCACAATGTTCTGACGATTTGAAAACTGAATAACGCGCACTACAGACAAGATGCAGCGGCTGGTGACGCCGTCTATTAGTAGTGCGGAGTGTCGACTTTCATCCCATATACAGGTCAGATATCGCGTCGCGCTGGGTCGAAGCAACACCATGCGTTCCAGGTGGAGTGTCATTTTCGCTATGGCAAATTCGTCGAGCGCGTGCAACGTGTCATTCTTAAGCGTATCAAAGATTCAGCAGCAAATCCAATTCCTGCTCGCCTACACATTGAATTGGTTAAGAAACTTCTGTACAACTGTCAGTGCATCGAATCTAAAGTCAACCGGTTATCGGAAAACCGTCCGAACTCCCTAGAACGTGGAATGGGTACGTAGTAGTTTACAGGCAAGCCCTTGTCCTTCGTTACGAAAACTTAGTTCAAAATAACCTCGCAAGATCTCCGTGAAGCGCCCGTAACCGCACAACTTCTAAACACGCTTGTGTCGAATGGCGGCCATGCCTCATTTAAGCGTGCCAGACATTTACCTACGGGGTTATTTGATGGCGAGAGTGTGTCCTGACACGCTGAGAAGCTTGCAACACTTATAAGATTGAATTCACTATGAAATTTCCAGAATTCCTCCAGCAGTTACGAAAGATGTATACAAAAACTGGTCGAAACGCCTCGAGTATCGTGTAGCTGCGAATGGTCGTCATTTGTCCGATGTAATATTTCATAAGAAAACTGGAATAAATGTTGTACCTTGCGCAAAATGTTCAACTTTTGTTTCGCGATTAGTTTCTGCGTTATTCAAATCTGAAATCGTTAAAACATTGTGAAACACCATGTAGTACCCTCGGTTCCATTGGCCACAGATTGTACAAAATTACTGTTTCAAAAAAGTCACTTGATCGTTGTAAGTTGTAAATCGGCGTAACTGAGTGACGAAGTAAAGTAAATTCGTATGGAATGAATGGCTTAGAGTCCCTCAAGAGGGAAGTCAACCGCCTGTTTCCAAGTCCTTTCAACTGCATCCCACTTCGGCAACTTGCGGGCCATTAACTTAGCTCATAGCCCCAGTAAGCCTGCCGGAGAAAGGGGACCTACAGTAATAACGTGGAACTCGAACCACGCGTCGTCCCTTACCTATTTTCACATCACTGAGAGGTGAAGGCTACCGTGAATGTGGACTGAAAAATTCCCGTGTCTGACTATGATTCGATCCCGCGACCTTGCGCCCTCCAGGCTCTTAAATTATAACCTGACGTGACAGGCGGCCATTACTGCACGGTCACTGGTACCACAAACTCAGCCGGCGGCCGCTGTACACAAAGACGTCAAGAGAAGAGGACGCCACCCAGGAAACTTACAATCTAGTAAGTCATTCTGCACTCAACCCGAAAGTTGGTTGGACATGACGGTGTTACTGGCCATAGTCCTATTGCAAACTATTTGCTCTTGGCTTCCTCTGATCTGTGAAATGACTTGATTATCCTGTTGGGGGAGGGGGAGAGGAACCGTCGGCACAGGTAACAACCACGCTAGTATATGATGGACCACGGAGAGGTTTACTGCAGAAATTTCGAGAGACCACTTTCCGGGAAAAGTCGGACAACATCCTTACTACTCCATCTCACATATATCACGCGGAATGACCACGACGAGAAAATTCTAGAAGTTAGAGTCAATACAGAGGCTTACCGACAATCGTTCTTCCCACGCGCTATTGGTTCAAATGGCTCTGAGCACTATGGGACTTAACATCTGAGATTATCAGTCCCCTAGAACTTAAAACTACTTAAACCTAACTAACCTAAGGACATCACACACATCCATGCCCGAGGCAGGATTCGAACCTGCCACCGTAGTGGTCGCGCGGTTCCAGACTGAAGCGCCTACAACCGCTAGGCCACACTGGCCGGCCACGCGCTATTCGTGGGTGTCACAGGGAAGAGGGATCAGTTAGTGGCACCAGAAGTACCCTCTGCTACAGACCGTTACGTGGCTTGCGGATTATGTAGATAGGTAAAAAAAAATTTCCCACACAAGTAAAGCATTGCCCGACGAGCAAATTGTGATAATAAGAAGAAAAAAACCTAGCATCGACAGTGGATCGCGCTATGTACCTTTGTATTTGCGGCAAGTCAATCGTACACCCACCTGGTCGCACGACGGCCTCACCATGCTTTTTCTTCTGTTAATGTTTTCGTTAAGGTGTACGTGTGAAGTAAAATACGAGAATCTTCAATAAGTAGAGCAATAATTTTTTTCTCAAAGCAGTGTGGTTCTATTCATGATACAGTTCCCCAATTCTTTCGCTATAAAATCCTATTTTTCAACGAAATCTTCGTTCATTCTATGGCCTTGTGCCATCTTAATGTGAGAACCTGTACGCTGTCATGGTACCACTCTACTGGTCTGCGCCTCAGGGAAGTTTCTTCAGAATCAATGAAGCCCCATCGTTACTGTAGTGCATCCCGCGGAGTCCATCGTTCAGTGGGCCACAAGGGATGAAGTCAGAACGTGCGAAATCTGGGCTGTTAGGAGGATGAGGTAAAACAGTCCACCGAACTTTCTTGATCTCCTCTCGGGTGCACAGACAAGTATCTGGCCTTGCTGTATTGCGGGGAAAGATAAGTGCGTTTGCATTTTTGCGATCATGAACATGCTGTAACCGTTTCTCAAATTTCCTAAGAATCCCACAACAGACTCTGGAGTTCTACGTATGGACATCAGAGAAAACATCGAACAGAATAAGCCCTTCAGAGGCCCATAAAACTGTAGCCACGATTTTACCAGCTGACGTGCTCTTTTGAACCTCGTCTTCGAAAGAGACGCTTCGTGGTGCCATTCCATGCATTGCCGTTTTGTTTCAGGCTAAAAGTAGTAAATTCGTGTTTCACCGTCTGCTACAATGTTTGACACGAAATTATCCTCATAACGAGCGAGGAATTCGGTACAGATATTCCCGATTTCTTCTTTATGCTCTTCACTTAGACTTCGAGCGACTCACCGGGCACAAACGTTGGAATACGCTTGCTCGAGGACAAGTGTGCCAGCACCACAAAAAGAGATTTCAAGTTGAGCACTGAGCTGTTTGATTGTTATTCGTCGATCACTTCGAAGAAGAGTGTCCGCACACTGCAACATGCAAGAGTCACAGCTGTATATGGCCGAGCTGCCCGTCGGAGGTCAGATGGATTTCTCTGTTCTGTTAACGATAGACGCTTCGCCCGGCGACTTACCGTGCTTGTCTCCATTGCCCGGCGTCAGCACACAGTCTGCAAATGCATGTGAATATCTGTGATGGTCTGATTTCCGGCAAAGGAAATTCAGCATCTGCTCTCTGTTTGCAACGCATCTCAGTTACAGATACAATTTTCATGACTGGTTATAACTTAGCCATCCATCCGGTGTTACTGGAAGTATATGAGTTGACGTGGAAATGTTTAAGGATGTCGCAAACAAAATTACAAGTTTTTGAAACCAAAATTGGAAAAAAATGAGAACATACAGTTGCAAAGAGAAGACAGCTCAGAAAGAATACACGTCTGGGTTTAGCATCCCGCTACCATCGTCGTCATTATAAGACAATGTCACCTGGGGGGGGGGGGGTAGAGGGGGGGAGTCATCGCAATCATTCGGCCCTAATGATTTACATATTCGGGCAAAATATTTACTGGGATGGCTAAACTGGGGCGGTAGGAATCCTGTGTGTGGGAGAAATCCAGAGCCAGAACGGTAGCAAAATGGGAAAAAACGTATCAAGAACTGTGGGATGGGGCGAAGGTGCAGAAACTTTCTGTTTTTGCAGAAACATCCGGCTCATTTCGCAGTTGGTCTGCCGCAAAGTGCTTGCTTTAATTAGGACGGCCAAGTTCGCAACACTGCATCGCCTTTTATTCCGCCTCATATCAGTTTCCCTGCGTCTACCAAAAAGTCTTTCTTAACTGAACACGACGGAAGTCACATACTTAATGTGTTCCAAGCAAAACCGGCAGCAATTAAATGCTTTATCATCTCTTTGAATCGAACTGGTAGACCAGGTAACATGGATACAGCGATACGATGATTGCAGAGTGACGTTGCAACGTTAATTCATATCGATGTTACAAATAAACGCAAACGGAACATCTTTTCTTTTTACTTTCCAAGATATACAAACAAGAAGATGAAGTTAATGTCAAACTACTAGGCTGCGCTTATTGAATAACTGTTCAAAGTTCGCGTAAGGGTAAGTGATCATTTTTCCCACTTTTATTCGAGAGTGGAATGGTGGAGAAATGGTCTGGAAGTGTTTCTATGAACCCTCTGTCAGACACTTCAGAGTGACTTGCAGAGTAGTCATGTAAATGTAGATGCCGATCCGTCCGTATGTATAAAAACACGATATTATGGTACAGTCGGAAAACATCGTAGCGTATCAAGCCGAGTGGTCACAGCTACAAGCCGAACCGTTGTAGTAACACTGTATTGCAACTGGTGTATTTATTTCACTGCATTAGCCCTCAACACTATGTATTGCACTTGAGATGACAGGCCAGCTCTCAAATTAATCACACTGTTCATAAAAATTTACTTTTTCGTACCTGTGGTGTGTTCACTACATCTGAAAATTGTAAACAGACAATGTTATAGCAATGATGCGTCAAAAAGTTTTGGAATCAGAAGAACAATGTTTGTTTCTTTGTTAGCTCGAGACGTGCCATTGGTGGGGTGGACACTACAATAGTACTGCTATGTGATTTGAAAACATGTTAATGTTGTAACTGTGTGAAATTAAAAAAAACGGAAAGAAAGATATGACTATGTAGCTAAGTTGTACCTAGACACTACATGTGAACTTTTACCTTAAGGTGGGACACTGTTAATGATGATGGTTGGTCCCAATTTTTTCACAGTCCAATTTTGTACACAGTCACGAAAGAT
Organism: Schistocerca americana; assembly: GCF_021461395.2. Classification (NCBI taxonomy): domain Eukaryota; kingdom Metazoa; phylum Arthropoda; class Insecta; order Orthoptera; family Acrididae; genus Schistocerca; species Schistocerca americana. The sequence goes on along the minus strand of NC_060122.1, from coordinate 785,577,997 downwards.
AATGATGATGATGAAATGATGAGGACGACACAAACACCCAGTGCCTGGGCAGAGAAAATCCCCAACCCAGCCGTGAATCGAACCCGAGACCCCGTTATCCAGAGGCCACTAGACCACGAGCTGCGGACAACACAGTGAATCAAAATAGTTCATTCATATGACTGTAGACTGAGAGTTTATGCGGCGGTGAAGAGCACACTACACATAAGACTGTCACCAAAATGTTTACTTACTTCAGGTGATGAGAGAAGCTGTGATGTGTCTGTCTCAGAAAGACCACATGTTAACGCATACAATCGCGTGATCTTTACAAAATCACTGTTTCTCTACGATACTATGGATTCATAGACTATGTAAGAGTCTTGTAATTTAAACCAACGGGGCTTTGAAGGCGAAAGGAGAGCAATGAGAAAAGGGAGAAAGAGCAACGCATAACATGAAGTGAGGTCTTGGTCATTAGAGGCGGAACACAACCGCACACTACGATTGGAACGTATGTTACCAGAGAAGACGTGGAAGTTTGCTGCATGTTATTGCTCTGTATCAAGGTCCCACAGGTAAAGGGAAGTCTTCTAATGGTCTGTACAATTCTTGCAATTACAGTTTGCATCTGAAGGACGTGCTGTCTTCCAGTTTTGACTGTTAATCCTCTGCTCTCGTCCGTACTGTCGGATCGAATTAGTTTAAGCCTGCAGATAGGCAACCCAAAGAACAGATTTAAAGAGCGGTCTGTTGTCGCGCCTCCCCGGACTATTCGCGTCGCTGAATTGCAGGCACGCACTGACGTTTACCGCGTCACAACCTGTGCCCATATAAAGCAACTGTAATGCGATTTAAAAACTTGTTGGGATGCTGTATCCACCGATATGTGCCTGTTTTCTAAAAATCGTGCAGTTTTTGTGCAGTAGTCTTCTGAAACTACAAAGGTATTGCAGTGGTAAGACCTGAACTACCTTTCCCGAGTTTGAAAACGGAACTACAGGAACTAGTTTTTTTTTTGTTTTTTTTTTTATTTATGACGTTAAATTGTCGTACACTGATGTCGTCAACTCCGAAAAATACACTCCTGGAAATGGAAAAAAGAACACATTGACACCGGCGTGTCAGACCCACCACACTTGCTCCGGACACTGCGAGAGGGCTGTACAAGCAATGATCACACGCACGGCACAGCGGACACACCAGGAACCGCGGTGTTGGCCGTCGAATGGCGCTAGCTGCGCAGCATTTGTGCACCGCCGCCGTCAGTGTCAGTCAGTTTGCCGTGGCATACGGAGCTCCATCGCAGTCTTTAACACTGGTAGCATGCCGCGACAGCGTGGACGTGAACGGTATGTGCAGTTGACGGACTTTGAGCGAGGGCGTATAGTGGGCATGCGGGAGGCCGGGTGGACGTACCGCCGAATTGCTCAACACGTGGGGCGTGAGGTCTCCACAGTACATCGATGTTGTCGCCAGTGGTCGGCGGAAGGTGCACGTGCCCGTCGACCTGGGACCGGACCGCAGCGACGCACGGATGCACGCCAAGACCGTAGGATCCTACGCAGTGCCGTAGGGGACCGCACCGCCACTTCCCAGCAAATTAGGGACACTGTTGCTCCTGGGGTATCGGCGAGGACCATTCGCAACCGTCTCCATGAAGCTGGGCTACGGTCCCGCACACCGTTAGGCCGTCTTCCGCTCACGCCCCAACATCGTGCAGCCCGCCTCCAGTGGTGTCGCGACAGGCGTGAATGGAGGGACGAATGGAGACGTGTCGTCTTCAGCGATGAGAGTCGCTTCTGCCTTGGTGCCAATGATGGTCGTATGCGTGTTTGGCGCCGTGCAGGAGAGCGCCACAATCAGGACTGCATACGACCGAGGCACACAGGGCCAACACCCGGCATCATGGTGTGGGGAGCGATCTCCTACACTGGCCGTACACCACTGGTGATCGTCGAGGGGACACTGAATAGTGCACGGTACATCCAAACCGTCATCGAACCCATCGTTCTACCATTCCTAGACCGGCAAGGGAACTTGCTGTTCCAACAGGACAATGCACGTCCGCATGTATCCCGTGCCACCCAACGTGCTCTAGGTGTACGTCAACTACCCTGGCCAGCAAGATCTCCGGATCTGTCCCCCATTGAGCATGTTTGGGACTGGATGAAGCGTCGTCTCACGCGGTCTGCACGTCCAGCACGAACGCTGGTCCAACTGAGGCGCCAGGTGGAAATGGCATGGCAAGCCGTTCCACAGGACTACATCCAGCATCTCTACGATCGTCTCCATGGGAGAATAGCAGCCTGCATTGCTGCGAAAGGTGGATATACACTGTACTAGTGCCGACATTGTGCATGCTCTGTTGCCTGTGTCTATGTGCCTGTGGTTCTGTCAGTGTGATCATGTGATGTATCTGACCCCAGGAATGTGTCAATAAAGTTTCCCCTTCCTGGGACAATGAATTCACGGTGTTCTTATTTCAATTTCCAGGAGTGTATTAAGGGGCCACCAACGAAGCATTTCGGCATCAATGCTCAAGTGGTTTAGGGAAAGTACAATAAAAACCTAATTCACAATGGGCAGACACTTGATGAAACTTGCTCCTCCTGAATAAGAATCCAACGTCTGAACTACCGTATCAACTTGATCGCTAGAAGAATAATAGTAAAAAGAGGAGCTTACGGATTGGCGCTCTGCTATTTTCTTCATATAGTACAAACTCCTGAATCAATGAGCTGCATTTCTCAAAAACACTCAAAAAATCAATTTTTATTACTTTAAGATCCGAGCACCGGCCAAGTACAAACAATTTTGAGCATTATTTAGACAAAACCACCGGTACGAACGTCAGCAGCTTTCTAGACTTGAAGTCGTAAGATCTGTAGTTGGATTCTCGTCTGGTGTAATAATTTTTCACGCAATTAGTAATTAAAAAACAAAAAATATTATTTTCTTGGAGGATTATGTTACACCTTAGGAGAATGGTCAAACCTTGAAAGTCGATTTTCCAGAGTGTTTTTGAGGACTGCACAGTACTACTTTCGTAAACTGATGTCTGAGGACTGACCTTCAAAGTCTATAGGTGCGAAAAAAATCGCAGAGAACTAGTCTGCGAGGTCTCCTTGTAAGATACGTAAGGAAATTACTCGTGTAACTCTAAACTGTCAAAGAGAACCGAATGAAATAATTGTCAACTTTGTTTCTAAGCCTGTTGTCCGGTATTCGCAAGGAGAAGGGAGACTTGAATGGGTTCCGGACAAGCCGGCGGTGCGGGGCGTGAAGACGCATAAGCCGGGCCGAGAGCTGCTTACAGAGAAGGCGGTGCTCGTCAGACTGCGACGGTGCTCCCAGCGCCCTCTCGCCGTGGCTCTTGCAAGCACCGCCTCGTACCAGCCATCACACTGCTCGGACTCGTGTTACGAACAAATAGCTCGAGAAAAGTATGCAGGAGAGCTTCCGAGAGGTTTGGAAAGTAGGGGAATGAGGTACTGGCACGACGGAAGCTGCTCGAGTGGAACGTCTTTAGTGTCAAGATTACGGATAGCTTACAAGGAGACGGCACGACCGTGGGGACGGGGATTTGTCCGCAATTTTGTGTGGTGAAAGAGGGCCCCTAACACCTCACGTGGTTTAAATATTAGGACGCACTACTCGGAAAATCCCGAGAAAAATCGATCCAAAGTTTCTTAGGTGCCGTATGAGTATAAAATGTTAGTCCATTGCCGAGCCGCCGTTTGACCTACATGGTTAGCGTTTGGACCATTATGCCAGAGGTCTCGAGTTCAATTCCTTCTCCAGCACATTTTTTTTTCTTCTGTTGCTTGCAAAATTGCAGCACATTGTTACAGGAGAATCGTGAAATTAATTCCCGGGAAGACTGTATTAAAATTCATTCTATAATTCACCATCAATTATCGTCACCAATATTCTGAGACATGATTCAATATTCCTGGTTTGCCTCAAAATTATCAGAAACTCAAAACATTTTCGTAAATGTTAACGGGGCATGTTTTTGTACAGATTTATTGCAAACGCCCCGTGACTGTAAAAAATCCGTTTCCATATGTTGCGCTAGATGTCGCAAAAACTATTGCTTTGTTTGTTTTTACGATAACTACCACTGCGGTTCTTGTTTATAATTATTATATGTATAAAAATTGAATTTTTCCCAATCGACTTTGTTATTCTGATTAAAAACCCAATGTTTCTCCTCATATACTTTACAATGAAAAATGGAAAACTCACTGCTATGAATTGTGTTGTTGGTCAAAAAGAAAATAATTTTTATTCAATAATGTAAGTAATTTGTCAAAGATAATGTAGGTTTGGGAAACTTTCTGAATAACTGGTGGAATAACAAAAGAAAATGAAACAGAAGAAAAAAAAAAGTGCCGAAGGAGGAATAGAACCCGAGTCCTTTGGCGTAAGAGTCCGAGCCCTAAATATCTAGGCCAGACGGCGACTCGGCAATGCGCTAACATTTTATACTCATACGGCACCTAAGAAAATTTGGATCGATTTTTCCCGGGATTTTCCGGGTGGTGCGTCCTAATATTTTAACCACGTGAGGTGTTAGGGGTCCTCCTTCACCACACAAAATTTCGGACAAATCCCCGACGCTACGGTCGTGCCGTCTCCTTGTTAGTCAGTAAGTCAAGGTTCTGGATTCGAGTCCCAGTTCGGCACACAATTTAATCTGCCAGGAAGATTCAAAACAGTAGTGATCTTTGCGGGTCACACTGAAGACCACGGGCGTTGTTAAATTGCACCGCGTGACAAAAAAAGAGAAGCATCCAAAAGTGACGGGGGAAACTAAATGAAACTTCAACGGTTGAGAGGGTATGAGACGTTATTTTAATGAGTACAGAATCATACGAAGATCTCGGCAGTACGAGCCCACTTGTTAGTATGACGTTGTACCCCGTCTGGCCTGGATGCAAGCACTCATTTGTTTGGGAAAGGTGTTATAATAGCCATTGTATCCTCTCTTACGGCAAGCTCGCCCACAACTGTTGTAACTGACGTTCGAACTGGTCCCACATATCAGGGTCTTCTGCTGACCACCAGAGTATCTCAGCATCATACAGACAGGTCACAGAGACGTGTGCCATGTGTGCACGAGTATTGTCCTGCTGAAGATGCAGTACGATACTGCCGCATGCAGGCTGCTCGTGACGTACCACTGTTCCGTCATACCTGTTGGACGGCAGCCTATACACGCGGCACTAATTCTCTGGTGCGGCTGCTGCTAGTCTCGCGCCAATGGTGCAGAATAACACAGAATGCAGCACGGATTCCATTAGTTGTTTTCAGATGGCAGGCACAGATGAGAGTAAGTTACGAAATACTTGGTGCACAATACGGCGGTCCTCCCTTGCGGTGGTCAGACATTGTCGACCCGACACTTGACGAGTATGCCTGCCCTCTACGTTCCCGTGCAGTCCAAGTCCGGAAACCTATTACACCATAATGCCCCACTAATCTGGATACTGCACGATTCGACCAGCCGGCCAAATGAAGCCCCACAATCCAACCTCTGTCAGGTGCTAATACCGCTGTCTCGCACGAGAACGCGGCATCTCCACGTCCTTCCCAGTGGTAACTCGACATCTGACATTGTTCATGTCCTCTTTAATTATGGAACATGTTTTATGCTCGGAACAAAAATCAACATGGATTACGCAAACAGAGATCCTGCGAAACTCAGCTCGCTCTATTCCTCCATGAAATCCACTGCGCAGTGGACAACGGCGCTCAGGTTGATGCTGTGGTCCATGATTTCAGTAAGGCATTTGACACCCTCCCGCACTGCCGTTTAATGACAAAAATACGAGCTTACGGAGTATCGGAGCAGACCTGCGATTGTATTCAAGACTTTATTGCAAATAGAACTCAACACGTGGCTCTTAACGGAACTAAATCGATAGGTAATATCCGGAGTACCAGTCAGAGAAGTGTGACAGGACGGTTGCTGTTTACAATATATATAGAGACGAAAGAAGTGGTTTATAAGGCGCTTGTTCTCCCGATTCTTGAGTATTGTTCATCTATCTGGGATCCCTATCAGGTAGGACTGATAGAGGAGATAGAGAAGATCCAACGAAAGGCGGCGCGTTTCGTCACGGGATCGTTCAGATGGCGAGGGAGCGTTACGGAGGTACTAAATAAACTCCGCTGGCGGACGTTACAAGAAAGGCGGTGTGCATCACGGAGAGATTTACTGTTGAAATTTCGGGACTGCACTTTTCAGGAGGAGTCAGACAACATATTACTTCCCCCCACATAAATCTCGCGTATTGACCATGAGGAGAAAATTCGAGAAATTAGAGGCAATACAGAAGCTTACGGATAATCATTCTTCCCACGCACTAGTCGCGACTGGAACAGGGTTGGAGGGATCAGATGGTGGTACCGAAAGTACCCTCCGACACACACCACGAGGTAGCTTGCGGAGTATGATGTAGATGTAGATGTATACGCCCTACCAGGCCTGCTAACAACACTAAACACGTAAACACTAGTGCAATCTGACGGCCATTCCTCCTGTCACAGAGAACTGAAACTCTCTTCATGTACAAGTCCACTGATGATGCGTACGTGTACAAAGTTACAGTGACATCCGACTATGTCTCCTATGTAAAGTGTCGATACTTCTCGTTCGATACCGTGTCGGTACTTGAGAGGCTTTGGCAGCTGCAGCCGCTTATCCCGTAGTGGCTGGCAAGTCGTCGGGTCCTTACCCCCTGCGGCCGCGGCGCGTGCTAACGGGCTTTCTAATTGCAGGCCGCGTGCCGGCGCTGCTGATTGACCCGGAAAAGGGGGAGGGTGCTGGCTGCTGGTAGTCGAGGGCCCCCGCACGGACAAACACCATTAGCTGCGAGCGCATCTGCATGCCGCAGCCGAGCGTAAATAGTCTGGAGGAACGTGCTCCATTACTGTCTGCTCCAGTTATAGAAGGGGTGCTGCGGCGAGGTCCGTGGTCGGGTGTTAAGTGGCATCGGGAATCGCCTTCTCGCTGAAAGTTATGATCCGCATTTCTATTTCTTTTCCTTTCTGTGTATCGGGATAAACTGAAGTAGCGACCAAGTACAGGGTGGCGCAGAAAGTTGGAAGTAATTACAAAAAATGAAGGAAACTTATAAAACTTTATTTGATGCTGAATTCTGTGTTCTACGAAAGTGGAAATTTTATTACGCTACATTTTTTATAAATTACATCATTTAAGTGCTGACCATTCCACCGTACGCATTGAGTATGCGGATTCTGAAGAACTTGCACAGCGCGGTACAGTGTGTTCCAGGGCATGTTGCTAGGGTTTCCTTCAGTCTGAATCTTATTTGGGGCAAGGTTTGTCGGTCTACTCCGGAGCACAACGCCCTTCATATGTCCCCATAAAAAGTAGTCACTGAGTGAGAGGTCTGGAAATCGTGGCAGACAAGTGGTGTCAGCATTCCATGAAATTTTCCGATCCCCAAACAAACGTTTCACTGCAGCCTAGACAGTTGGGCAGTGTGTGAGGTAGCTTAATTTTCTTGCAACAAGGTCTGCTGCATGTCATCAAGAGACTGGAGCCCTGGAATCAAACATCTCTTGTCACATTAACATAACGTTGAAATTCACACCGACAGCGGAGACTCCTCCATATTCAAAAAAGGAGGAGCCTATCACACCACGACACGACCTACAGGCCACACAATATCTTCAGCACTCCAGCGGACGATGGTGAAGCGCAGCTGGATTTGTTTGAGCTCAGTAACGCACGTTCTGGTTATTCACATATTCACTTAGGTGAAAAGGGCTTCATCTAACATCCAAAAATTTCAATGATGTTAGAGTTGATTTTAACAGACACATTTCCACAAAATTGTACTCGCAATGCACAATCATTAGGTTTCAGTTGTTGAGCAATATGAAGCTGTTGAGGATGGAATTGAAGGTGATTATTCATGAAATGTCTCTGAGCACTATGGGACTTAACATCTGAGGTCATCAGTCCCCTAGACTTAGAACTACTTAAACCTAACTAACCTAAGGATATCACACACATCCATGCCCGAAGCAGGATTCGAACCTGCGACCGTAGCAGTCACGCGGTTCCAGACTGAAGCGTCTAAAACTGCTCGGCCACAACGGCCGGCTGATTATTGATGAAAATTCCATTTCAGGAGGTACTTAGTCGTTATTTGAAGGTTAATGCTACAGACCCCAGAATTCACTAGAGCGGAAGTCGTTTTTTCCGAATTTGGATTTTTTGGATCCTCAGTGTCCTTTGACAATTTCTAGAAGTTTCTTGAGGAACTCCACCAATACTACCTTTCTTTCCTTGTTCAGATATCAGAATCCTCAGTTTTTACATCATTATTTCGCCGCTATAGCGTGAGTACTTGTCCAAAGTTTTCAAATGCACTTTACATAAATTTCTAGGCCGCTGCTTCTTTATTTTCCAGCTTCGAGGATTATCTTACTCTTTAATAGACTCTAACAGTAAGAGGGTAGGAGGCATTTTCCCTTATTTTTAGTCCAGGCCAAGTGAAGCTAAACTTGGTTCTCAGGACAGCACATTTCAAATTCTTATCCAAATAATGTTTAGAAGCGGCGTTCGATATGACTTCTCTTTGTCTGTAATCAAATATAAACTCCTACGTGCTTTCTCTGGACGCCCATTCCGCAGAAATCGCCTTAAAGCCTAAGCTCAATAGACAACGCAACGAAACGCACATGGGCCCCAGCTGCCTGCCGTCTGCTAAGCGCAACAGAGAGCCACCAAACCAAGGAAGCATTGCGCTATTACGCATGCCCTCCAATTGAAACAAACTGTTTGTGCTTGCGTTGTTGGAAATGTAAGCGCATGCGCAGAGTTGAACACACAAAAGGGATGGTGTGTACGCACCTTGAGATTGTTTCTAAAGCAGTAGTCTTAAGAAATCACGGAGACCACGGTCGGGAGGACGAGGGCGGGGAAGGGGGCGGTGGGGGGTTGGGGGTGGCAGGTGGGTCAAATGCAACGCAGAGGCAGTATGTTTCAAAGCGTCCAGACTACAAACTGGCGTAGCTGGAGCGTCAGTGCAGTTGAACTTGCAACTATCAAGGACAAGAACACACACACACACACACACACACACACACACACACACACACACGGGGGGGGGGGGGGGGGGGAGAGAGAGAGAGAGAGAGAGAGAGAGAGAGAGAGAGAGAGAGAGAGAGAGAGCTCGATGACTTGGACCATACACAGAAGAAACTGCTGCAGTACAGTACCGTATAGTAGAAAGGTAACTGAAAGAAATACGCAATGAGACTAAAAGAAAAGGCACTTTAATTCAAACACAATAATTACAAAGAAGTCACCGTGATTTACAGTGGTCCGCTGGATATTACAAAAGGCGGGACATGCTTCTTAATAGGATGCATGATCAGCATGGACGGCAAAGCATGCTCTGCACCGTGCTCCCTTTCTAGTCACAAGATCGGTACGGAGTTGTCGCGGTAGAGCCTTCCATACCTCCACAACTGCTGGATGGTTGTTGGTGCATGTTGACATGCTGCATTATGTCTTCCAAACACATCCCACACCTGCTCGAAGGGTTTAAGTCGGGAGGAAGGGCAGGCCAGACCATTCGCCGAACATCCTCTCGTTCCGAGGGCTCCTCCGCCTACGCTGCCCGATGCTATTGCGGATTGTCTTCCATAAGAATGTAGTCAGGGCCTAATCCCCCCTGAAAAGATGCACATGTGGAGGGAGTATAGTGTCACAAAAACGGTGAGCTGTGAGTTGTCGTGTTGAAATATTTGGAGGGCAATAAGGCGATGCAACATTACGCATCCCCACAGAGTACACCCGGACCACAAAACGATCATGTTCGACAGTGTTTCTGAGTGCATCACGTGTTCCCACCATTCCCCATATGCATTGCCAAACATTATGTTCTTGATGGCCCAGGTGTTATGGTGTTGAGAGGGACAATGTTGTGTGGGCGTACTGACCAGCAAATCTTTGAACAAGATACACTCATCTGTCAGTAATATTATGATTCTGTACTGTTTCCCCATGTGCGTTTCTTCATCTACATCTACACAGATACTCCGCAAACCACCGTGCGGTACGTGGCGGTGCGTACCCTACACCACCACTTGTCATTTCCTTTCCTATTCCACTCGTAAATAGAGGGAAAAACGACTATCTGTATGCCTCCGTATGAGCCCCAATTTCTCGCATCTTCGTGGTCCTTACGCGCAATTTATGGTGGCACCAGTAGAATCGTTTGCCAGTCATCTTCAAGTTCCGGTTCTCTAAATTTTCTCAATAGTGATTCTCGAAAAGAACGTCGCCTTCCCTCCAGGTATTCCCATTTGAGATAGCGAAGCATCTCCGTAAACTTAAAGTGTTGTTCGAACCTACCGATAACAAATCTAGCGGCCCGCCTCTAAACTTCTTCGGTGTCATGAGCGCATTCGGCACAGATTTCATTTTAATGGATGACTGTGGGCTCCTGCATCGAACAGCGCAGGTGGAGCAGCTCTTGGAACGAGAAGATATTCGGCAAATGGACTGACCTGCCCTTTCTCCCGACTTAAATGTGGTATACGTTGCCGAGACATATTGCAGCCTCTCCACATGCACCAACGACCATCCAGCGGTTGTCACCCACGCTGGTGGATGAATGAATCGTCCTACCACAAGAGCTCCTTATCAAGATAGTGGCCAGCACGTTGTAGAACGTGCACTGCCGTAAGCAATGATCGTATACCCTATTAAGACCCATATGGCGCCGTTCGCAAGGTCCAAGGGATCGTCGCCAATCACGGTGACTTCAGCGTAATTATTGTCTTTAAGTAAATGTGTCATTTCTCTTCGTAGAATTACGTATTTCTTTCAGTTACCTTCTGTACTATACTGCGGCAGTTCTTTCTACGTCAGGTCCCAAGTTTCATGAAGCTATGTTGTGTCGCAATGGCACATCATGCAAAAGTTACTTTCGTCCTTAAGTTTTGCACACCGTTGTATAATTTTCCCTTGCTGCTCAGTTTCTCGTCGTTATCCGAGTCACTTCTTGTCCCACATTGTCCACGTAATTGAAGTTGTAACGTAAACAGTTGTACGGCTGACGCACGACAGGACTCTCTCATGTTTTGTGTGGTGCTTAACTAGAGCGGGCTGTCGAACATATCGGCTGACGTGCAGTGTGAGAGGAGATGCCGGCTGGCGCCGTGATTACAGGAAGCAGGCGACGGGCGACGGAAATAAACGAGACGAGACGAGGAGAGGAGAGGAGAGGAGAGAGAGCCGGAGTTGCCTCGGCGGAGCGAGCGCTGCCGCCCGCCGTTCGCCGTCGGCTCCCACTACACCTGCCGGCTGTCGCCGTCTCCCCTTCAATCTCGCAAGCTTTCTTCCCTGCAGAACAGCGGTGCTCAAACAGTGGATCGCGATCGTCCAGTCGATCGCCATGCGTTTGTACGTCTACCTTCCAAAAGCTTTGTCCGAAATCTATTTAAATGAGCTACTTTTGTAAAATATCAGTTTGTCGACAATGAGTGTTTCGCACGGTATTTGTAGGCGGTAGGTGTGACAACACTGACTCCGCCTCTTTCGTCTTCATCTGCATTTCACCGCCTTTAACGCTCGCGCCACGCAACAGTCGTTCCTCCCACATGGTGAGGCCATCTATAATCCCTTCATCATAAAAATAAACCTGATATAAACAAACATAAAAGCGATGATTGGACAGAAGCCGTAGCACACGTACACTGGTGTTGTCACGCTCTTGGAAGTAGGCCCTTATTATGAATTATATATCTTATTACTAAGTTACGTTAAATGAAACTTTAAGATATTCAAATTTATTAACAGCCATCAACGCTTTTCTTAATCACGCTTTAGCCACGTAGTTTTTATTTCAAAAATCGTGTACTGTCACAGCCTCTGCAGCGTTGCGCTCTGATTGTCGCGCTGTTAACTCGCAGTGTGAAAAAGGCTGATGCTGCTTTCTGTTCCGTAGCGAAACACTCACGTGGAATACGGTTAAAAAGTGCCGAGAAACAGGCTGTTCTTAATGTCTTTCATAAATTTACGGCGATAATCGGCTTTGAAGTTTCCCCAGCGTTATCTATACTGCAGTTGATAACCGAAAGTTTATCGAACGTACAGCGCAGTCGGTAGCGTAATGAAATGTGAATCAAATGTGATTACTCGTGCGTTGGTTCAAATCTCCCCGATGACTTCTCTTCTCGTTCAATTTCAAATACCTATATAACGTATTTATAAAACTCATTATCACTTTTTATGAATAATGCAAGTCTTCTTGTTTCTAATTACATATTGGACTCGAAATTCGTGTTTCCATTTCAAATACAAATTCTTAATTATGGATGTTTAATTAAAGACTGTTCATAAAAGTTGTTTAAATTAAGGAATCATAACAATCTAATTTTTAAGGCAAAAAAGAAAAACCAAATCCCCTATATTTGCACTAATGTCCATCGTTTTATACCACAAAGGTAAATAAGTATCGTAGAAACATGAAAAACAATCGTTTTCACAACATCGAGCAAATCTTACAAATGCCGCATTTTTACATTTGCTACTGTACCATTACAATATGAACCCAACACATCTGATATGCAGCCAAGCTGCGGGATTTGGCCCGAGAAGTGACAAGACTGTTAACCCTGCTGACCACAACACCAGGCTCCTACGTCTGGACCACACCATAGGCAGCCGGCCGAGGTGGCCAAGCGGTTCTAGGCGCTACAGTCCAAAGCCGCGCGACCGCTACGGTCGCATGTTCGAATCCTGCCTCGGGCATGGACGTGTGTGATGTCCTTAGGTTAGTTAGGTTTAAGTAGTTCTAAACTCTAGGGGACTCATGACCTCAGCAGTTAAGTCCCATAGTGCTCAGAGCTATTTGAACCATTTTTGAACACCATAGGCCTAAGAGGCCTACACGATATATAATAATGGAAAACACTTAAATAATTCCAATTTAATGACAGGGGTTAGCGTATAATACATTAAACAACCTTGAATAACATAAAACAAATGTATATTTCTCAAAAAACATTAAACAAAAAACAACCAAACTCTAAAATATCCTAAACTTCGTATAACTAAAAAAGATCCATCATATTAGAAAATCATGTACAATTAATAATGTTTTTTAGAACTAAAACCCGTATCACAAAATTCAGCGGAAAACTCTCGTTTTTTATCGGTACAATTTGGACAAATTTTTTTGTGGTGCTCTTCACACAATGGCAACTTACATAAATCACACTGCCATTTTTTATTTCCTTTGTTTTTTGTAGTCACAAAATTTACAGTAAGTTCTTTTGGGAATAGCTCCTTGATCAATTTCTTCACGAGCTGCCTCCTCAGATGGAGTCATGTTTAGACATAAATACTGTCCCGTAGGTCATGGGGAATTGGTGTATCAAGCCTAGCCTTCATTCAAGGTGCTGTAAACTGCTCAGAAAGCGTCAACATAAAACCAATTCGCGACAATGGTTTTGTTTGATCGTTGTTATTCTCTTTCCCTTGGTTTTTGTAAAAATTATGGAGGTACACAACATAGGCATTTATGCAAGCAATGTTTATCATGTTGTAAAAAACGCATACTTAACAATGACGTGTTTTTCGACCATTGTTATAGTACTTACACACTCGATCAAACGTGTCTACATTCGCTTTGGTTTCGTTGCAGTTGAGAATCACATAGGGTTTTCTGGAGTCGGGATGTACAGCACCTCCATGTATGGTCGAGATGACAGTTAACATTTCATTTTTCTGGGGTTTATATGAAACAACTGTCACGTCTTCTCGGAATATGAAAACCGACGTTCCAACTTTGCGGTCCTTGTACTTCATATCGATGAATTCAGGGGGGAGTTCTAGTTTACTTTTCTGTATGGTCCCGATGTATGTCAGGCCTTGTAACAATAACCAAAACGGCCTTGCTGTGCTGGTACTGCGAACGGCTGAAAGCAAGGGGAAACTACAGCCGTAATTTTTCCCGAGGGCATGCAGCTTTACCGTATGATTAAATGATGATGGCGTCCTCTTGAGTAAAATATTCCGGAGGTAAAATAGTCCCCCATTCGGATCTCCGGGCGGGGACTACTCAAGAGGATGTCGTTATCAGGAGAAAGAAAACTGGCGATCGGAGCGTGGAATGTCAGATCCCTTAATCGGGCAGGTAGATTAGAAAATTTAAAAAGGGAAATGGATTTTGTAAAAATTATGGAGGTACACAACACAGGCATTTATGCAAGCAATGTAGCATTTGTAGACTTAGAGAAAGCTTTTGACAATGTTGACTGGAATACTCTCTTTCAAATTCTAAAGGTGGCAGGGGTAAAATACAGGGAGCGAAAGGCTATTTACAATTTGTACAGAAACCAGATGGCAATTATAAGAGTCGAGGGACATGAAAGGGAAGCAGTGGTTGGGAAGGGAGTAAGACAGGGTTGTAGCCTCTCCCCGATGTTGTTCAATCTGTATATTGAGCAAGCAGTAAAGGAAACAAAAGAAAAATTCGGAGTAGGTATTAAAATTCATGGAGAAGAAATGAAAACTTTGAGGTTCGCCGATGACATTGTAATTCTGTCAGAGACAGCAAAGACTTGGAAGAGCAGTTGAATGGAATGGACAGTGTCTTGAAAGGAGGATATAAGATGAACATCAACAAAAGCAAAACAAGGATAATGGAATGTAGTCTAATTAAGTCAGGTGATGCTGAGGGAATTAGATTAGGAAATGAGACACTTAAAGTAGTAAAGGAGTTTTGCTATTTGGGGAGCAAAATAACTGATGATGGTCGAAGTAGAGAGGACTTAAAATGTAGACTGGCAATGGCAAGGAAAGCGTTTCTGAAGAAGAGAAATTTGTTAACATCGAGTATAGATTTAAGTGTCAGGAAGTCATTTCTGAAAGTATTTGTATGGAGTGTAGCCATGTATGGAAGTGAAACATGGACGATAACCAGTTTGGACAAGAAGAGAATAGAAGCTTTCGAAATGTGGTGCTACAGAAGAATGCTGAAGATTAGATGGGTAGATCACATAACTAATGAGGAAGTACTGAATAGGATTGGGGAGAAGAGAAGTTTGTGGCACAACTTGACCAGAAGAGGGGATCGGTTGGTAGGACATGTTCTGAGGCATCAAGGGATCACCAATTTAGTATTGGAGGGCAGCGTGGAGGGTAAAAATCGTAGAGGGAGACCAAGAGATCAATACACTAAGCAGATTCAGAAGGATGTAGGTTGCAGTAGGTACTGAGAGATGAAAAAGCTTGCACAGGATAGAGTAGCATGGAGAGCTGCATCAAAACCAGTCTCAGGACTGAAGACCACAACAACAACAACATATATCAGTTGGTGGGTTTTCAGCAAATCAATGGCAAGAGGAATATCAGTAAACCAATTATCCCCGGTGATATTACGATTAGTACCGTAAACTGATTTGGTAAGTAGATTGGTAAAATAAACAGCAGCAAGAACGCCGGGTGGTGTGGAACCCTTATCCAAGTATGGAATAGCATTTATTAGATATCGAGTTGCTTGATCGCAAAGTATTGTGGTCTTAATCCCGTATTTATTGGGCTTGCTAGGTATGTACATTTTGAATGGCCACTTACCCCTAAAACCCACTAAATGTTCATCTATAGTAAGGTACGAACTTGGTTAATGGGTCTTACATTTTTCAATTAGAATATTCCAAATTTCAGAGACTGGCGTGAATCTGTATATCTTTCGTCTTTCTTCTCGCGTCTGGGAATCGTCAAATTCTAAGTTGTTACTAATAAAAACAAAGCAGTTGCGAGACAGTGTGGTTTGGAATCTATATCTACTTATCGTGCGGTCATACATGGTTGTTTTTTATGGCTCCAGACAAAACAAGAAGACCAATAAAAGCTTCCAACTCTTCTACAATAACTGGTTTGAAGGGAAGCTGGCATTTCTTCTCTACTGAAAAATGGATTTTTGTCTTGTCCATCTTTTCATTAGCGAATTTCACTACAAGATGATTTAGGGAATGTGTGAAAAATTCTCTGAAGCATTCAACAGGCGTCTTAGCATCAGCAGCGGGGCCAAGGGTCTTAACTCTCAGATGTACTATTTTTTGGTTAAGTGTCTTCGTCGCGGTCGTTATCATGAGTCTGGTTTTCCAAACTATTAGGCCATTCTTCTCTTGAACGTGTGATCCATCGATGTCAATTTGCAAGCTCTCAGCTTCCTCTTCCACTACCATCCTCTCAACTTCATCTGAGACACGTGGTTTACCCTTAACCTGAAGGTTACATTTTGTCTTCCTCTTTCTACGAGGTTATAAAGGTTTTGATGACGATGAAGTGTCCTTTTTGGAAGTTTCGGGTACGACATGTCGTCGCACAGTCTCTCTAACTACTGCTTCATCATCTGAAGGGATGAATTCAGGATCGTCTTCTGAAGAGTGTTCTGATTCCGAAATGGAACGCTCTTCTACTTCAGTATAACAATCTCCGTCCCCTAGTAGTGATTCAACTTTAGAGGCTCAGTCATCATCTGACAAAGGTTTTGTCAACTCCGCTAACATTTCATCATTAGTGCAGAATTGCTTTTCCCCCTTAGAATCCATTCTGGCACCAGTAGAAACACCTGAATTAGAAGATAGTGTAATTCACAAACCGATAGAATGGAAAAAGCTAACGATTGTATCTATCGAAAGAATACGTGTATTATTATAGACGACGGGGGGAAAAAAAGTCAAAAGAGGGGTACTGTAAGATAAAATACGGACTACTGACATGCACACCAATGCCTCTCAGACCTAGATACTGACATACGTTCAGAGACAATTTACATGTAAGCCACACCAGAGATCTCGGAGGCCTAGTTGTTTACCTGAACGGGCCGAGAGGGACGGAAGTGTTGTGCACCGTACACTAACTCGAGACAACTAACTAGAGGAGGCTTACATAAGAGTCACGCCCCCTCCAGCTGTGTTGGAGCAGGATTAGACAGGTCTGAGTGAGCATCTGGGCCTGAGAGGCCCGGTGGTGTGGCCGGCGGGGGCCAAACGTACTGGAACTACACGCACGCAGTTTTTCCACACGTCACTGCAGAACGCTGGTGGGATGCAGAACGGCTCGTCATAAAAGAAGAGAAAATGCTGCGCCCGGTTGCCTTCGTAAATTCTGTTGTTGATAGGCTCTTTATCAACGTAGCAGGTGACACTTCCAGAACTGACGTGTATTCGGATAAAGAAGGATCTAAGAGGTAAGTAATACCTTCAGTGGCTTCAATATTTAACTATACAGTGAAATCCTTCAATACTCTCTTACGTTAGACACAGTTTATGCAGGAAAATTACTCTGTGGTTAAGTCCGGAATTTTCATCGTTCTTGTTTTTAACTACAATAGTACGTTAGCTACAAACGATAACGTGTTGCGGTTCTCGTCTAGTCGTCAAAGGAGCGTATTTTGGGAGATTTGCAGCGTATTATTTCATTCTGCTTAGAAACTAAATGACTTTCGAAGCTGTATTGTTCCTCTACTTGTCTCTTGTTACGTGTGAACTGCAGCTGGTCACGTCGCTGCAGCCTAGCTGTACCAGCTGACCGGCCAGTGCGGTCCAAGTTAAATTCGGCGGTAAAGCTGTTGTCCCGTATTATCGCTAAGTAGATGTGCGCGTAACGCACAGCACAAAACACAGCTTTATTATTGTACTTGACAGTACTCGAGACAGCTTGGCTGCAGTCTCGCGTGAAACGGAAGTCCAATGAGGTTCTAGCAAACGCGGAAGAATACATAGCTTAATGTTTACACCAGGTTTATTCTTATTACGCACAGAATATAGTAAGCAACACAAACCTCTGTTTTCGAGCTTTCACAAAACGACAATGTGCACGACGCATGTAATGATCAGTTAAATCTCCGTGTTACTGAAGCCTGAGATTGCTGTTTGTAATCGCATGTCAAATAACAGCCTCATTTTCGAAACAGTCGCGATCGGAACAGCACAACAACACACACCACAGCGACAGCACAGCTCAGTGCCAATGCAGTCAACACCGGAAATTGTATGCTGTACAGTTGGCAATGCAATCAAAATCTATAAACCATTTCGGTGGGAAGTAACATTTTTATTAGGAAAAAAATTGTAAAATTAAAATGTAAGGTGCGATATTTTTTATCTTTGTAATATGCATAATATGTAGAATTAAATAGGTCTAGTACCTCAGCCATCATGTCATGCATATCTGGTAAAAATTGGATTAAATAGTACCTCAATTGGAGGAAGCACTTTGGAAAAAAATTGCATCAATTTCTTTGTAATTTTTTTAATAAACCTAAGCAGGTTCAAAAACATTCAAAATACTTCTAATTTGTTTAGAAAGTGTGCTGCATTACCTGATATCAACAAAGTTACTGTTAAGAAAGAAAATGTCAAACGTGTTACGAGAGATTATTTTATTTTATTTAAATCTGTTCTAGATCGGGTACCTTAACCCTTTTTCGATATTTGTCGAGGGACATTTGATCACCCGAAAAACTCACGAGCTGACAGAATTGATTAATATATTTCAAATGAACCAGTTCCTGATTCTCCAGATTTTTTAACTTTTTCAGTTTTTTTGTAAACTCTAGTGGATACGGTGATTGCAGGTTCTGTATCTTTCAGTTTCTCTAAAACTTTGAGCAAGCTACTAGTTTCCTCTTGCGATCGTAATAATCTCTGTCACATGCAACGTTCACGACAGTTGATTCCAGTAACTTCTTGGGCACTTGTTTTGGCTTCATGCGCCATTCCACTGTTTACGTCCACACTGTGATTTACCTGAACCGTCCACACGCACACACTTGGTTGCTTATGCAGTTAAGACCGGCGCACTCCATGTTTTCGCTCCGGTCGCCTACGGAGATGAACATACCTTCGCAATTTAGCTACCCAATCGTTTAGAATTAACTGTACACAAGCACTTAGACGGGCAACCCTAACCCGCTTACCCGGAAGTGTTTACCGGTGTTAAGAGGACGCCATTCTTCGCTGAGATGAAGGATCAATTACCATCGAAACGGATGATAGCCTTGTCGAAATGCGGACGCAGCAATAGCGCAGGTTATGGCGGCAGGCGTCGTAAAATTCGACCAGTAAAGGGAGCAACAGTATCAGCAACGGCGAGATGGTCTCCCTCGGGTGCTGTTCAATTCGCGTCTAGTTCCTCCAACTCCACTACGAGCAGCAGTAACTATACCCTATAGCAGAACAACCAATGACTAGAATGCTGTTTCCTGGGCGTAGAACACACGCCTTTCAATAAATTCTTTTATTTTAGATGCCGATACAAAGTAAAAAACAACGCGAATGAAGGGAGCATTTTTTCCTGCTATAACTTCTGGCTTTCTGTTATTGAAAAGTTCAATTAAGAGGTATTCATCCGCCAGTTCGAGGTACATGAACACATTGATTTCTATTCTCGCATAACAGTTCGCTATAGCTTCCAATCCATTTACAGGTACCGCGTGGATAGAATGACTATTCGGGAGTTTTTTTCCACTATAGCATCTGCGTTTCTATAATTGAAATGTTTATACAGAGGTTTTCATCCGCCACTTCGGTGTACTTCAACACAATGTCTTGTATTCTGGCGTAGCAGTTCAGTGTAGTTTTCAATCCATTTTCGGTTACCGTGTGGACGGAATGAATGTTCGCATGTTGTTCTTCTAATGCTACCTTTGAGTTGGTTGTATGGATCCAATAACACAGCGGGAACGTTTAGAAAGATCACAAATAACGAATTCCTTAAATTGTGAAACCATATTTTAACAACATAGGGCGTCACCTATTGGGGAAAACAACAACAGATAACGTGTATTTCTGCACAATTCCATCAAAACCGCAGTGCATGTCGGCTGTACTTTAAACGCTGCGAGTGCCTTTCATTCTGCAAGGTTGCTATGTTCAAAATGAACACAACATAAACTTGCTATTGATGAAGATATTAAAGTCAAGATTTTTAACATGGTTGAAACAGCAACTGTTGAAATTCTTCACGGTAAGTAACAGCCAAACAGTTGCAGGACAAAGATTTATTAAAATCCTTGACCACGGTTTCGGTATATCAAAATATACCTTCACCAGAAGTAAAATATACTAAAATCACATCCTGCAGTGGAGATACATAAAACAATCGTGCCAAAAGCGTCGTCAGTAGTTAAAAGATCATGTCCATTTATACAACATAATTATGAACAGAGGGTCGATGCGAACACAGCACAGCATCAGTACTTCGCCTGTGAACTGTAGGATGTGATTTTAGTGTATTTTACTTCTGATGAAGGTATATTTAGATATACCGAAACCGTGGTCAAGGATTTTAAAAAATCTTTATCGTGCAACTGTTTGGCTGTTATCATTTACCGTGAAGATATTAAAGTATTATGCCAGTTCAGGATGTGTGAAAATCCGAAACGCGAGTTGGCGTAAATAAAATTACACAACCTGATTTTTCAAAATAGGGACAAATTGCAAGAAATGACCCATAACAGGATAACGAGCAAAAACAGTCATACGGACATAAGGCCGGAAATGCGTTCCAAGGGAGGTGCACCCATTTGAAGGTGCAAACATTCTCCACAATTGTCACTATCTGTGTCACTCACAGTGCCTGTACGCCGTATTTTCTGTGGACTCGCTTCGACGGCGACGGTTTTGTCGCTGATTCATCGCTCAGGCCACCATGATGCTGGGATTTCGATCATTCGTCCTATTCACACGATGGGGCAGTATTGTGAACCTTCACAACACCCACCTGTTGGGCACGGAGAATCCACACGATGTGGTGGCAGCAAACCATCACAAGTAGTTCAGTCTCAATGTGTCGGCGGGGATCTTTGGCGACCGCTTCGTGTGACCAGTGATCTTTCCATAACGCCTCGCATGCGAGCCATATCTGCAATTCCTGCAGGTGACCCAGCCTCCCCTGCTGGCAGGCGTGCCTTTTGTGATACGAAGGGTGATGCAGCTACTGCATGATGGTGCACCAGCTCACTGCCCTCTTTAGTGTGGTGCTACAACACTAGTACAAGCAGAACATTCCCACTTCCCTGGTGTGTTCACAAGCGTTCTTCCAATCACTGAACCCTACATTGTGAAAAATCTTTTTACATCCACCTAGAAGTGGGTGTAGCTCTCTTGGAGCGCATTTCCGGCCACATGCCCATATGACCTTTCTTGCTTATTATCCTCTCAGGGATTGTTTCCTGCAGTTTTTCCCCATTTATCAAAATCATACTGCATATATACATTTCTTCCTGTAATTTAAAATACAGCCAATGAGATCAAAAACCACTATCATTAGTAAATTAATACTAACTGCATTACCTGAATTTTAAACAGTATCTGTGTGGAAAGCTAAGATTCCCATAAAATCCCAAGCTAGATGAAAAATATGGAGCGCTCGCCACCTAGTGTCAACGAAAGGTTAATTATCCAGGTATCTTTGAATTGACTGAGGAAAGGAGTGAATCGGGTACATCATATGCAAGTGTGACAAAGACTAAACCACAAGCCATACATCTTGTGTTCACCTCGTCCTCTTCCTTGTACCGAAGACGAACAGTTTCTGGTAACGAAGAATGTGCACGACACTGCGAACTAATGTTCCAAAGTGTTATAATATACACTTATGTTACAGTCTAATTTTAAGTGCGTAAAAATGTTTCCGAAGTAACAATAACATTGGTCGCAGTTTTCATTTCCTTAAAGACAGCTTAAAAATGATGTATTCTTCTTCTTCAAACAAATTTTCTATCAAACGTTTGCATGGTGTATCCACAGCCTGGGATCAATAAGACAATGATAATTACAATACTATAATGTACCTCCTGTTTGGATATAGAGCCGTGACCTCTTTGCCAGACGCAACTGCTGACAATACTTCAGCTACGACTGCTCCTGTCAAGTGAAGTATGTTTGCGTGTGTAGAATTATACAGCTACGAGTCTGGTGGCGCAACGAGAAAACTAGTGCATTCGGGAGGACGGCTATTTACGTTTTCCGCGGTTTCCTTAATGCGCTTGACGCACATCCTAGTATTCCTTTATAAAGAACATGGCCTATTCTACCCCCGCCTCTGCTCCGCCTACGACCTCGGTGACTATGGGACGTTCCTTCGAACGTTCTGCAGTAATGATAATGATGATAGGAGAGGAAAACAAACGAAAAAGTTAACGATTTGTCGGTTTTGTCTGCAGCGTAACTTAGCACGCATAAACAAAAAGTTTCGAGATTCTGGCACAATCGAAGATTTTTTTATAGTGCATCCCTTGTCCGTCCACACTTTGAATGCCGTATCATATACGTTTCCAACTTAAAAATATGCTTGGACTAGATATAGTGAGAGTGTTGCGAGAAAAGCTTACAGCGGTAGGGAGATGCAGCGTCCGTAAAGCCATTGCTCAGGCAATTTCTGGACCGTGCGACTACTTGAGATAACGCAGTGGGTCCTCAAGAGACCAACAATTTGTGTCTACGAGTGCATCCGGTGAAAATAACGGTTCGTTGCATTACGGCCCTGCTGGCACTTTCTCTGCAGTATGAGGATTCGCTTCGCTTTCTGGAAAAAGACGTGATTACGAAAAGCTAGCAGCCACGCTTTTCCCACCCACACTGTCCGACAAGCGTATTTCGTCGCTCCGCTGGTGCTATTAAGAGAACGTTACCTACTAGACGCGTTTTTCCCGTAAGGCACGCACACAGATCAAGTCCATGAGTTTTCGTCAAAACGCAGGTAATTACGGACTAAAAGTTGTCAATATTCAGAGAAACACTATAAGTGCCCTTCAACACTTCGAGAACTGTTTCGGGATAGCACTTCAAAGGTGATACCGGCAACAGAGATCACAGTGACGATTTATTCAAATTTCCTTTGTAAGCTATCACTTTGAAAGTAGATTAATCCACGAAGACGAAAGTGTAGCTACATCTACGTGACTACACTGAAATTAGCCCCTGAGTGTTTGTCAGAGTATTCATCGAAGCACTTTCACACTACTTCTCTACCGTTTCACACACTAATAGCGCGCGGGAAAAACGAACACTAAAATCTTCCCGCTCGAGCTATGGTTTCTCTTGTTTTCTTACAGTTATCATTTCTCCTATGTAGATGGGGGTCGGCAAAATATTTTCGCGTTCGCAGGAGAAGGTTGGAAACTGAAATTTCGTGAAAAGATCTCGACTCGACAAAAAAAGCATTTGTTTTAAAGATTGGCATCCCAACTCGCGTATCATGTCTGTGACACTCACCGCCTTATATCGTGATAATACAAAACAAGCTTACCTTCTCCGAACCTTTTCCATGTCCTCCGTCAATTCAATTTGCTAAGGATGTCTTACTGCACAGCAATGCTCTAGTAGAGGACGGATAAGCGTAGTGTGTGCTGGCTCTTTAATGGATTTATTAAATCTTCTAAGTATTCTGCTAATAAAACACAGTCTGTGGTTCGCCTTCCCCCCCCCTCCCCCCCCCAAAAAAAATTACCTATGTGATCTTTACAATTTAAGTTGTTCGTAATTGCAGTTCCTAGATGTGAGTGATTTATCATCCCACGGAAACTACAAATGAAGAACACAGGATTCTTATCTGACAGGCCTCAAGCTCCTTACCTAAATGCGTTTCTCATTCTTGTCCGTCGGAGCTACTAACCCATCTTTAATCGATATCAAGGTGATTTATAACCTTTCTACCAAAAACAGGAATATCGTCAGCTGTGTTACGTTCACGAGAATGTGTGCGTTTATAAAAGGAAGCACCTAGTTCCGAGACACGGATGTTCGTCATGTACTCTGCCTATTATGGACGATCTAACCTTCTAGACGATGAGAAAACGGTTCCGCTAACCACAGTTAATCTATATCATCGGGACAGCTTGTTGAGAAGTGAGACTGTCAACTATATTGTGTTTCGTTTCTGCTATTGAGATATATACTTGAAATGCGCTTTAACTTGGAGTATCATTTAGCTGCAGGCGTTTCAGCGACACTTGACAGTGAACCGAGCGAAGTGGCCAACTATTAAGACACTAAACTTACATTCTGGAGAACGTTGGTTCAAGTCTCCATACCGATAAGGCGGTTTAGGCTCTGCTGCTGTTTCTGCTCCCTCTCTGATGACTTTGTCATCGATGGGACGCTATACCCAAAACATTTTTTTGTGTGCGGCATAGAGCATAGTGGCGAAACGTTTCTATCGGCTTTGCTTTGCGCTGTCTTTTCAACAAGGTAAGAAAAGGTAGACCCGCGGTCTCATTCGGGAGAACGACGGCTCAAACCCGCGTCCGGTCATCCTGATTTAGGTTTTCCGTGATCTCCCTAAATCGCTTCAGGCAAATGCCAGGATGGTTCCTTTGAAAGTAGACACCCACGACGGATACAATACTACACTATGTGATCAAAAGTATCCGGACACCCCCAAAAACATACGTTTTTCATATTAGGTGCATTGTGCTACCAGCTACTGCCAGGTACTCCATATCAGCAACATCACTAGTCATTAGACATAGTGAGAGAACAGAATGGGGCGCTCCGCGGAACTCAAGGACTTCGAGCGTGGTCAGGTGATTGGGTATCACTTGTGTCATACGTCTGTATGCGAGATTGCCACACCATTAAACATCGCTAGGTCCACTGTTTCCGATGTGACAGTGAAGAGGAAACGTGAAGGGACACGTACAGCACAAAAGCGTACAGGCCGACCTCGTCTGTCGACTAACAGAGACCGCTGAGAGTTGAAGAGGGTCGTAATGTGTAATAGGCAGACATCTATCCAGACCATCACACAGGAATTCCAAACTGCATCAGGGTCCACTGCAAGTACTATGACAGTTAGGCAGGAGGTGAGAAAACTTGGATTTCATGGTCGAGCGGCGCTCATAAGCCATACATCACGCCGGTAAATGCCAAATGACGCCTCGCTTGGTGTAAGGAGCGTAAACATCGGACGATTGAACAGTGGAAAAACGTCGTGTGGAGTGACGAATCACGGTACACAATGTGGCGATCCGATGACAGGTTGTGGGTATGGTGAATGCCTGGTGAACGTCATCTGCCAGCGTCTGTAGCGCCAACAGTAATATTCTGAGACGGTGTTGTTATGATGTGGTCGTGTTTTTCATGGAGGGGCTTGCACCCCTTGTTGTTTTGCGCGGTACTATCACAGCACAGGCCTACATTGATGTTTTAAGCACCTTCGTGCTTGCCACTGTTAAAGAGCAATTCGTGGATGGCGACTGCATCTTTCAACACGATCGAGCACCTGTTCATAATGTATGCCTGTGCCGGAGTGGTTACACGGCAATAACCATCCTTATAATGATATGGCCTGTACAGAGTCCTGACCTGAATCCTATAGAACACCTCTGGGATGTTTTGAAACGCCGACTTTGTGGCAGGCCTTGCCGACCGACATCGATACCTCCCCTCAATGCAGCACTCCGTGAAGAATGGGCTGTAATTCCCCAAGAAACCTTCCAGCACCTGACTGAACGTATGCCTGCCAGAGTGGAAGCTATCATTAAGGCTAAGGGTGGGCCAACACCAAACTGAATTCCAGCATTACCGATGGAGGGCGCCACGATCTTTTAAGTCATTTTCAGTCAGGTGTCCGGATTTGATCACATAGTGTACCAGTACGGCCACTGAGAAAGTGTTCAAGAAATTTTTTAGGCTACTGAAATCCTGATGTTACTATATACGATCGTGAAAACTGATCTGAGTATGTATACTATTCTTGCTCAAGAGCCAGTACTGACATTATGGGGCACCACATCAGGCCACATACGGATCTTACATTAACTGGTAACCTGCATAAATTAGTATTTTATGAAGCCTCTATAGACATGCTATAGTAAAGACATGATAATTTGGCCACCGACCCCACAGATGTTATGTATTTATATGAAACGTTCGTTTAAAGTGGCCACCATTCGGGGCAGTTCGTGTCGACCGTTCTGTTTCAGATTCTTGCTACCCTCAGTGGGCACAAAGATGTGATGCTGTAGTTGACAGGCGAAGTATTGCTGGAGCTTCCTGGCAGATTGAAACTGTTTGCCCGACCGAGACTCGAATGCGGGACTCTTGCCTTTTGCGGGAGAGTGCTCCACCAACTGGACTACCCAAGCACGACTCAAGACCCGTCCTCACTGCTTTACTTCCGCCAGTGCGTCATTACTACCTCCCAAACTTTACAGAAATTCTCCCTTGAAACTTGCAGGACCAGCTCTCCTGGAAGAGAGGATACTGCGGATACATGGCTTGGCCACTCCACAGCCTGGGGGATGTTTCCAGAATGAATTTTTTATCCTGCAGCGGAATGTGCGTTGGTATAAAACTTCCTGGGAGACTAAAACTGTGCACCTGACCGAGGCTCGAACTAGGGACCTTCGCCAAGAAGTTTTACACCAGGGCGCACTCTGCTGCAGAGTGAAAAATTCGCCGGCCGCTGTGACCGAGTGGTTCTAGGCGCTGCAGTCCGGAACCGCGCTGCCGATACGGTCGCAGGTTCGAATCCTGCCTCGGGCAAGGATGTCTTAATGTCCTTAGGTTAGTTAGGTTTACGTAGTTCTAAGTCTAGGGGACTGATGACCTCAGATATTCAGTCCCATAGTGCTTGGAGCCATTTGAAGTGAAAATTTCGTTCTGGAACTGTTGTTGTGAACAGATGATTAACTGAGTAATAACAGTATTTGTCCTTATATTTAAATACGTTATCCTCTACGAAACACGATCTCAAAGGTGTACGAAATGTTTTGAATGTCAGTTTTGCTCTACACATTGCGTTGCATTACAACACCCTTAAATTAATTTCATGTTCCTTGCTACAAATATGTACCGCATTTGAAGACGAACATCCACGAATCCATTTTACTTCCGCGTCAAAATTTACATCTTAACAGCTGATCGGTTAGAATCGCACATGCCCGTGAGTTGTCAGGAGTGGAAGCCAAAAATTAAAACCTTACCCGTATCATATCTTCTAACTCTGCAGTGACCGCGTTACTCAACTCTCTGTCCCTGAGATATGCGGGCATCTTTACACAGGTCACGGCCGAAACGTGAATTAAAATTAAGTAAATCTTAAAACATTACTGTATTTTGTTACTAAGTAGGAAAACTGCACTCATAGTTTTGAAAAAGTTTTAAATAATGTGTAAAGTTTGTTGGGAGTCGCTAAGCACTCTCATTCTTAAATGCTGAATGAATATAGTCCGAATAATTTGCGCGACAGGAGTTATTTCCTCAAAACACAGCTGACATACTGAAATCGAATTGCTGATGCCCCAGGGGGCCGTAACATAGGCAATCTGCACCTGAAACCGTGCACCGTTTTAGCCGATTTGTAATGACGACATAGTGTTTGCTCAAGGTGCTCCTGCCGGCGACGCGCAGGGTGTAGTGTGACAGAAGCCGTGTGCGGCGTGCCAGAGTGCAGGCGCCCCCTTGGGCCACCGGACGCCGGTGCAATTTCCTGTGTGCCGGCGGGGGCGCCGGGCAGCCGCTGACCACAACCTCTGCCGCGGGCGCAGGTGCTCCGGACAGCGAGCCGGCAACACCCGGGCACAAATTACTGCCGGCACCGGTGCTGTTTCTGCTATGTTAGGTCCCTTGCGTCTCCGTTTCGTGCGATCCATCGCTTCCTACTTAACGCCGCTATGTGTACTGCGGCCCATCACGACACTAGGGATGTGAAATCTACGCCTTCCTCGCCTCCTCTTCCCATCCACATACCCCACTAAGACTGTTTTCATAAGCCCCTCCTCATTTCTTATAATACAAGGGTCACTCCAAAAGAAATGCACATTACCTTTTTTTAAATTCATCTTTTATTCTAGACGTTTGAAAGTCTTACAGTGTATACATACATCCTTTAGGAACAATATTTTCATTTCTCCACATAATTTCCATCCCACTCAACTGCCTTACGCCATCTTATAACCAGCCCATTGTACGCTACTGGCCATTAAAATTCATACACTAAGAAGAAATGCAGATGATAAGCGGGTATTCATTGCACAAATATATTATACTAGAACTGACATGTGATTACATTTTCACGCAATTTGAGTGCATAGGTCCTGAGAAATCACTACCACCTCTGGTCGTACAACGGCCTTGATACGCCTGCGCCGGCCGAAGTGGCCGAGCGGTTCTAGACGCTACAGTCTGGAACCGCGCGACCGCTACGGTCGCAGGTTCGAATCCTGCAACGGGCATGGATCTATGTGATGTCCTTAGGTTAGTTAGGTTTAAGTAGTTCTAAGTTCTAGGGGACTGATAACCTCAGAAGTTAAGTCCCATAGTGCTCAGAGCCATTTTTGATACGCCTGGGCATTGACTCAAACAGAGCTTGGATGGCGTGTACAGGTACAGCTGCCCATGCAGCTTCAACATGATACCACAGTTCATCGATAGTAGTGACTGGCGTATTGTGACGAGCCAGTTGCTCGGCCACCATTGACCAGACGTTTTCAATTGGTGAGAGATCTGGAGAATGTGCTGGCCAGGGCAGCATTCGAATATTTCCTGTATCCAGAAAGGCCCGTACAGGACCTGCAACATGCGGTCGTGCATTATCCTGCTGAAATGTAGGGTATCGCAGGGATCGAATGAAGGCTAGAGCCACGGGTCGTAACACATCTGAAATGTAACGTCCACTGTTCAAAGTGCCGTCAATGCAAACAAGAGGTGACTGAGACGAGTAACCAATGGCACCCCATACCATCACGGAGGGTGAAACACCAGTATGGCGATGACGAATACACGCTTCCAATGTGCGTTCACCGCGATGTCGCCAAACACGGATGCGACCATCATGATGCTGTAAACAGAACCTGGGTTCATCCGAAAAAATGACGTTTTGCCATTCGTGCACCCAGGTTCGTCGTTGAGTACTCCATCGCAGGCGCTCCTGTGTCTGATGCACCGTCAAGGTTAACCGCAGCCATGGTCTCCGAACTGATAGTCCATGCTGCTAAAAACGTCGTCCAACTGTTCGTGCAGATGGTTGTTGTCTTGGAAACGTCCCCATCTGTTGACTCAGCGATCGAGACCTGGCTGCACGATCCGTTACAGCCATGCGGATAAAATGCCTGTCATCTCGACTGCTAGTGATACGAGGCCGTTGGGATACAGCACGGCGTTCCGTATTACCCTCCTGAACCCACCGATTCCATGTTGTGCTAACAGTCATTGTATCTCGACCAACGCGAGCAGAAATGTCGCGATACGATAAACCGCAATCGTGATAGGCTACAATCCGACCTTTATCAAAGTCGGAAACGTGATGGTACGCATTTGTCCTCCTTACACGAGGCATCACAACGTTTCACCAGGCAACGCCGGTCAACAGCTGTTTGTGTATGAGAAATCGGTTGGAAACTCTCCTCATGTCAGCACGTTGTACGTGTCGCCACCGGCGCCAACATTGTGTGAATGCTCTGAAAAGCTAATCACTTGCATATCACAGCATCTTCTTCCTGTCTGTTAAATTTCGCGTCTGTAGCACATCATCTTCGTGGTGTAGCAATTTTAATGGCCAGTAGTGTATACCTGCACGGTAAAATTCTGGACCAACCTGTTGGAGCCACTGTTTGGCAGCGTGCACAAGGGAGTCATCATCTTCAAACCTTGTTCCACGAAGAGAGTCTTTCAGTTGCCCAAAGAGATGATAGTCACATGGAGTCAGGTCAAGACTGTAAGGTGGGTGTTTCAGTGTTGTCCATCCGAGTTTTGTGATCGCTTCCATGGTTTTTTGACTGACATGTGGCCGTGCATTGTCGTGCAACAGCAAAACATCCTGCTTTTGCCGATGTGGTCGAACACGACTCAGTCGAGCTTGAGGTTTCTTCAGTGTCGTCACACATGCATCAGAATTTATGTTGGTTCCACTTGGCATTATGTCCACAACAAGAGTCCTACAGAATCGAAAAACACCGTAGCCGCAACTTTTCCTGCAGAAGGTATGGTTCGGAATTTTTTTTTTTTTCTTGGGTGAATTTGCATGATGACACTCTACTGATTGCCTCTTCGTCTCTGGTGAAAAATGATGGAGCCATCTTTCATCACCTGTCACAATTCTTCCAAGAAATTCATCTCCACCATTCTCGTACTGTTCCAAAAGTTCGCTGCATACCGTTTTTCTTGTTTCTTTGTGAGCCACTGTCAATATACTGGGAACCCACCTGGCACAAACCATTTTTAACGCCAACACTTTCAGTATTCTGCAAACACTTCCTTCCCCTATCCCAACGTAGCGTGACAATTCGTTCATTGTGATGCGTCTGTCAGCAGTCACCAATTCGTTAACTCTCTGCACATTGTCTGGAGTGTGTGCAGTACGACAGCAGCATCTCCATCCACCTTTTTCAACCTCTTGTGGATGTTTCCCACTGTCTCGTTTTCACAGCACAGGAATTCTATAACAGCACGTTGCTTCTGACGAACGTCAAGTGTCGCAGCCATCTTGAAGACATGCTGTGACTGCGCCACTCACGGGAACAGGTTGAACTAAGTTTGAAAACAAGCGGAAAGGATGTATCTACACACTGCAAAACTTTCACACATGCAGAATGAAAACTGTATTTTTACAAAAATAGTGTGCATTTCTTTTGGAGTGACCCTCGTACATGTCTAATCCAGTTTCTTTTCTTCCTTTTTGTATCACTCAGCAATTGTCTTTGCTCTCGCTCTCTTCTCAGGAACACTTCATTTTTCATTATATCCATCCAACTTATTCTTTCCATACTCAACATATCCACGTTTCGAAAGCCTCCAGGCTTGCCCTATCTTTCTTCCCCAACGTCCATGTTCCATTACCATACAGGATGACACTGCACACAACATTTTATTAGTCTTTTTCCTCAAATCTCTGTCCATATTCCATATTGCTGTAGAAAATTCTCATTTTCCTACAAAACGCGTCTTTTGCCATTGCTACTCTGCTTTTAATTTTTGTGCTGTTCTTCCGAACGGCTTCTATCCGTTCCTTCGTATTTAAAACTTTGCATAGTTCTAATATTTCTCCATTCAGCGCTAACTTTATCCTTTTATTTCCTCCTAGTGCCATTAACGTTTTTTTAATCAATTTCCATTCCATAAACATTTCCCTTACTTTGACTCCTATCAACTACACACCGCCATTCTTTTTTATCTCTTGCTTAAATAGTCACGTCATCTGCAACCCTCTAATACCATATTATTATTCGTCCTCCAAGTGGGTAGTGGCCAATCATATTTTCTAAGCACAAACACGAAAGGGTTGGAGACAAGACAGCAGCATTGTCTTGCTCCTTTTCGTAGTTCTACCCAGTTCGTACTTCTCCCATCCCTTTCACCGACGTTGTTTCATTTAAATATGAGTCTATAAGTCGTCTCGTTTTCTAGTCCACTCTGTTTTACCTCGTTACAGTTGGAAGCTTATCCTAAGCCACATTATCACGAGTTTTTTCCACGTGCACATACGTTGACGAAAAAGTAACGAGATCACTGGCCTGTAACCGTATCCTTAGTTTGTGGTAA
The DNA here is from genome assembly GCF_021461395.2 of Schistocerca americana. Lineage (NCBI taxonomy): Eukaryota > Metazoa > Arthropoda > Insecta > Orthoptera > Acrididae > Schistocerca > Schistocerca americana. Next base: position 785,546,461 of record NC_060122.1, on the reverse strand, counting down.
GTTTCGTGAAAATCGATCAGCACAGTGACAATGCAGAAGATCGTGACTAAAGACTTGCTCTTTCTGCGCCGGAAACTGGCTTGTACGAGGACTAACAACAACAACAACGCGAGACTGCTGCTGCAATTTTGGCTATTTATCAAATACACGATGTTTCCAAAAGATCCGCCTAATTTTACAGGATTGTATCTTCCACATGAGGATGGTTCCCCTTATTCCGCCTCAGCTACACTATGTCGGCGATTGCTGCGCAAACAAGTTATCCACGTACGCGTACACCACCTCTACTCTACCACGCAAACATAGGGGTTACGCTCGTCTGGTGTGAGACGTTCCCTGGGGTGTCCACTGGGGGCCGAGCCACACAATAACCCTGGGTTCGGTGTGGGGCGGCGGAGGGATGAAGTGGACTGCGGTAGTCGTGGTGGAGTTGCGGACCACTGCGGCTGCAGCGGGGACGGAGCCTCTCCTTCGTTTCTAGGTCCCCTGTTAACGTAACTGGTGAACAATGTGTTAGGTGGCTGCCCATATTGTTATGGCGTGTAGTGATTCGTGAGCTTCCCCGATGTAAAGCAGACATTTATATTGGTTACCATAGCAGGACCTACGTGGGGTCTGATCCTACACCATCAACGTACTTTTCCACAGAGTTACCGAAAAAACAAACCTATCTTGAAGCTTACAGAATCTAAAAATCTCCACATCCACTTTGGGACTTATGCGTGTCCTTCGATTTCTCCTTGCAAGATGGTGGAACATCGGTTGGCGATGTTCTTCTGTAGCCGACCATAATTGCGAAAGTGTTGCCGGTGCAGGATGTTTTCCGTGAATCAGTCTCTCGATTATGTCCCATAAATATTCGATGGGATTCATGACGGGCGATTTGGGTGACCAAATCATTCGCTCGAATTGTCCAGAATGTTCTTCAAACCAATCGTAAACAATTGCGGCCCGGTGACATGACATCGTTGTTTGGGAATGTGAAGTCCGCGAATAGCTGTAAATGGTATCTAAGTAGCCGAACATAGCCATTTCCAGTCGACGGTCGGTTCAGTTGTACCACAGTATCCCACACCATTACAGAGCAACCACCAGCTTGGGCGGTGCCTTGTTCACAACTTGCGTCCATGGCTTCATGGGGAGACTGTGCCGCTCTCGAATCGTGCCATCAGCTCTCAGCTGAAATGGGGACTCGTCTGACTGGTCCACGGTTTACCAGTCGTCTAGAGTTCAACCGATACGGTCATAAGCCTAGGAGAGGCACTGCATGCGATGTCGTGCTGTTAGTAAATTCACTCTCGTCAATCGTCTGCTGTCAGAGCCCATGAACGCCAAATTTAGCCGCACTGTTCTAACCGTTCGTAGTACGTCCCACATTGATTTCTGCGGCTATTTCACGCAGTGTTGCTTGTCTGTTAGCACTGACAACGCTAGGTTAACACCGCTGCCCTCGGCCGTGAAGTGAAGGCCGTCGGCCACTGCGTTGTTTATGGTGAGAAAACTACCACTTCGCCTTCAAAGTCTTTTAACTCCCGTCTTGCAGCCATAATCCCGTCGGAAACCGCTTCGCTTGAATCACCTGAGTGGAAAGACAGCTCCGCTAATGCACTGCCGTTTTATGCTCTGTGTGCGCGATATGCTGCCATCTGTATACCTTCATATCGCTATCCCATGACTCCTGCTATCTCATTGTGTATCTAACAGGAGGTGGTGCCATTTTTATCCCAAAGAGCTTTTATTATACTCATAAATGCCATGTTTTAAACCTGCCGCTATCGTGTTCTGAAAAACTGACCCGCTGCCCACTGTGGTACAAACTGCATGTGAGGAAATGTGGTGAAACGAAAAGCTGATGGGTCGGAGAATACCTGATGTGCGATTCTAGTGGGCGTCAATCACTTCATTGGTTACGCAAGCGCGCTCTGCCTTGAGAAACAGAATAAGTTCGACGTGGGAAACGCGTGACTGATGGCAGTGTCCTTAGGGTGCCTGCGAAGGCTGCGCTGCCGATAAAATTACAAGGCTTTCTGCAGAAAACGATCCAACGTGCGTGCGGCTGCAACCTCGGCCTCAGCGGCGCAGCCCACACGCCCGGCGGGGAGTACGGAACCCAAGTGCGCGCCGCCTGCAGTATTATGGGTAATCGGAGTGGGTGGCTGCGCCGCGAGGCACTCTATACGACACGGCTAACGGGGTTACACGGGCCATTAGTAACGGCGCTCCTAATTCGTGCTGAAGTGCGCCGGCGGCGATATTTTTGTAGCAACCTGTTGCCGCCGTGTTATTGATTAATTAGTGCAGGTTCAAATGGTTCAAATGGCTCAAATGGCTCTGAGCACTATGGGACTCAACTGCTGTGGTCATCAGTCCCCTAGAACTTAGAACTACTTAAACCGAACTAACCTAAGGACATCACACACATCCATGCCCGAGGCAGGATTCGAACCTGCGACCGTAGCAGCAGCGCGGCTCCGGATTGGAGCGCCTAGAACCGCACGGCCACCGCGGCCGGCAATTAGTGCAGGAAGGTCGGAAAAGTTCAGTGCGTGTTGTGGTTAGAAGTACCGAGTCTGGTGCGCATCCAGCGACTCTCGCTCGCGAGCGGAGGACTTGGGTTTGATTCCCGATCATCGTTCAAAAAATGGATGAAATGGCTCTGAGCACTATGGGACTTAACATCTATGGTCATCAGTCCCCTAGAACTTAGAACTACTTAAACCTAACTAACCTAAGGACATCACACAACACCCAGTCATCACGAGGCAGAGAAAATCCCAGACCCCGCCGGGAATCGAACCCGGGAACCCGGGCGCGGGAAGCGAGAACGCTACCGGTCATCGTGAGGACAACCGAACGAACTATTCTAAAGAGAAGTAGCGACTCAATCCCGAATAACAGATCTCTCACAAAATACACAGGTCTGCAAAAAAATATTTTTTGAAAGTTGCTTGAAATCTGATAACTGACTTTTATGCACTTTCCAGCGCTGATTTCAAAAAATGCAATCCATTTTTTTTCTATAACGTCAGGTTTTCTCACAAAAAAGGCATTTTTTTTGGGTATAATAACCCCCCAAGGAAATAATGAAAAGAACAAGTTTATCTCTTATCAAATTTTAGCTGTTTATGTAGTATAGCTTCAGCACCAGACAAGACGCTATAATTTAATACCTTTTTAGTACTAGCTCTATTTGGAACACAGTTTGTGGACAGTATACACATATACCACTGAATGTGCCTGCAAAATCATGTAATTGTAAGATACAGAGTTCAGGACATATAACGTCATAAACATGAGAGTTCAGTTTTTGACAGACTCCGAGGAGAGCTTACTGGTGGAAGCCCGTAACTGTGGCGGTAGACCGGCTTGAGGTAACTTTTCGATTCCGTGATTGTGGAAATCACGTGGTTTAGAGGCGAAGAGCTCGTGGAGTCATGTTTGGAGCGCATTTTCAACTGGAAAAGAAGTTCACTGAAGGTTGTTCGATAGAGAGCGGAAAAGGTGAAGATCAGATGAAAAAGGTGGTGCTGAATGACTTCCCATCCTGGTTCCTGTACAGTGCCTTTTTGTCAGTCTAACAGAATGCTGGCAGGCGTTATTGTGGAGTAGCATTATTTCATCACTTCACGCAGCCTTTCTGGTCGTTATTCTTGGATTGCGTCTGCAAGACGTCTCAGTTGTCGACAATAAATGTCAGCAGTGACGGTCACACCTCGGGGAAGCAATCCGTAGTAGACCACACCGTCGCTGTTCCATCCCATGCATAACGCTTCTTTTGTGGATGCGCGTAGGTCTTTGTACGGGGAATTGCTGCTTTGTATGCGCTCAACCGTTCCTGTCTTTTCGTTATGTTAGCACAGAGACACCATATATCGTCACCAGTAACAATACAGGATAGGAATCTCGGTGTTGTTCGTGTGCCAATTGGTGACGAGCAAGCAGAAATGCACACACGCATGGCAACCAGCTGACTTTGTAGTTTAGGCTTCGAGCGTGCGGTACCGATACACCCATTTTTGGAGCCTTCCCCATTGCATGCAAATGTCGCACGAAGTTGGAATGATCACAGTTCACCACATCTGCCAGTTCTCGAGTACACTGACATGGATCATTGGGGATTAATGCGCTTAAAGGATCTTCCTCAAATCTTGAACGTGGAGGGGTCACTAATGTCAAAACGATCCTCCTCAAAACGATAAAACCAGTTTCTAGCCGTGCTTTGTCCACTTGCATTATCCCTGCACATGGCGCAAATGTTTTTGGCTGCGTCCGCTGCTGTCACCCGCCTACTGAACTCAAACAGAAGAATATGTCGGAAATGTTCCGATTTCTCCATTTGGTACTCCATTTTCAGCGTCCATAGCTACACCCATTCTCTCCAAATGACAACATGTAAACTCAAACAGCAGCAGAGAACAACAAATAAAAGCGACATTCTATCAATAAATCCATAGCAACCGGAACACCAACGTGCGAAATAAAAGCGCTACGAACTTACGCACTAACCTAATATAATTACCAGGCGGTCACTTGTACTCGTAAGACAGTATGTCTGGGATGCGTTAAAGAGGGTTACGTCCACAAGTTGCGAACAAGGTTTCTTCGTTTATTAGAGAAACGGAGGACTGAGAAAACCCCTCGTAAGTGTTCTCAACTTGAGCTCCGCTAATCCACTCTAAGCCCGCTGGAAGTTAACTCACAGTAGTCGAAGAGTTATAGAACGGCCAGCCATCGCCAATTGAGCGGAGAAAGAAATGCAGGGAAAACTTGTCCTCGAGCATTTGTGCAGAAAAAAAGAAGATCAAAACCGCTAAAACAGAAGGTATTCCGAAATATGTGGAGTGTATTAAGCAAAACAGTGAAGCGTGTTAGTATCCGTGGAACAGGAAGCTAACTGTAGGCACCTGCTGTGACACCTTTCCTCATAAACACTGCTAGTTACGTACTAATGAGACCTCCGGCGAGTACTGGTTCTGTAAGACTGCAGCAGGAAGTGGGCGCCACGCTGGAGGCCGGCACAGCCGCCCACGCAGGCGGCCGGCGGACAGGAAAGGACTGGTCGTCAGTCAACGACAGACAGGCGCGAGGTCGCGCTACTTGGAGGCACTGCCCACATCTGCCGCCATTCTCCTACAGGTTGCGCTTATCTACTCACAAATGGGAACCCAAATGTTGTGGTAACAGGTAGGTAAGGTCTCTTTACCAATCTGAACCAGCCGGCCATTGTGGCTGAGCGGTTCTAGGCGTTTCAGTCCGGAACAGCGCTGCCGCTACGGTCGCAGGTTCGAATCCTGCCTCGGGCATGGATGTGTGTGATGTCCCTAGGTTAGTTAGGTTTACGTAGTTCTAAGTCTAGGGGACTGATGACCTCAGATGTTAAGTCCCATAGTGCTTAGAGACATTTGAACCAATCTGAACAACCTCCTCGTCAGATTAAAACTTCATCTTGCTGCTTTCTGCCTCCCTCGAAGTAGTATCTCTGTTGGCGAGCGGTTCGCAAGTCACAGTCTCATTGCCACAGGTATATCAGAGACTGCACCCCCCCCCCCCCCCCTTCTCAGCCTCCACGAGTCGTCTGTTCTTGTGGTTTTAAAAATATATTTTATTTAAGATTCTGGCTGTATGCCCTATCTGTCGTCAGCTGACCTACAGGAGGGAAGTCAGCTCGCTCTGTTCTTCCATGAGATCGAGAGCACTGCAAACACTGGCGCTTAGGTTGATGCCGTGTTCCTAGACTTCAGGAAAGAACTTGACATCGTCCCGCACTGCTGTTTGAGATTTGGATTAAACACTTCCTTGCAGATAATATTCATCACGCCGCTCTCATCAGAACAAAATCGACAGGTGTAAAGTTAATTTCCGAAGTACTCCAGGAATTGTGATAGAACCGTTACGGTTCAAAATGTCTATACACAGGGGCAACAGAAGTAATTGGATGACAATATGCACATACACAAATGGCGATAGCATCACGTACACAAGGTATAAAAGGGCAGTGCATTTGCGAAGCTGTCATTTGTACTCAGATGATTCATGTGAAAAGGTGCCCGTCGGGATTACGGCAGCATTTCGGGAATCAACAGATTGTGAACGCAGAATGGTAATTGGGGCTAGACGAATAGGACATTCCATTTCGCAAACGATTAGGAAATTCAATATTCTGAGATTCACATAGTTAAGAGTGTCCCGAAAGTACCACATTTCAGGGATTATCTCTCACCACGGACAACACAACGGCCGACGGCCTTTACTTAACGACCGAGAGCAGCGACGTTCGCGTAGAGTTGTCCGTGCTAACGGGCAAGCAACACTGCGTGAAATAACAGCACAAATCTATGTGCGACGTACCACGATCGTATCCGTAAGGACAGAGCGGCTAAATATGGCGTTCATGGGCTCTGGCAGCAGGCGATCGACGTGAATGCCTTTGCTAACAGCACGAAAGCGCCTGCAGTGCCGCTCCTGGTTTCATGACCACGTCGGTCGGACCTTAGACGACTGGAAAACCGTGGCTTGGCCAGATGAGTCTCGTTATCAGTTGTTAAGAGGTGATAGTAGGGTTCGAGTGTGGCGCGCACGAAGCCGTAGACACAAGTTGTCAACAAGGCATTTGCAAGCTGGTCGTGGCTCCATAATGATGTGGGCTGTGTTTGCATGGAATTGACTGAGTCCTCTGATTCAACTGACGTATCTTTGACGAAATGGTTATGTTCGGCTGCTTGGAGACCCTTTGCAGCCATTTATGGCTGTTATGTTACCAAACAATGATGCCATGTTACCGGCCCACAATTGTACGCGACTGGTGTGAAGAACATTCTGGACACTTCGAGAGAATGACTTGCTCACCCAGGTCGCCCGACTTGAATCCCATCGAACACTTGTGGGACATAATCGAGAGGTCAGATCGTGGACAATATCCAGCACCGGAAACACTCTCGCAATTATGGAGGGCTACAGAGACAGCAAGGCTCAATATTTCTGCAGGGGACTTCCAATGACTTGTTGAATCCATGCCACGTCGAGTTGCCGCAATACGCTCGGGAAAAGGAGGTCCGACACGGTACTGGGAGGTATCCCATGACGTTGGTCACGTCAGTGTATATCCGCCGATAATTTGGGCAACCGTCATACAGAGCGATGTAAACCGTGGAAAAAAACTGCTTTCGCCTTTTAGTGGCAGATAGGCACAAAACGCGACGAGTCGCGGACACACACACAGTTCTGAACCAGCAGTTAGAGACAGTTCAGTTCAGCGTATTAGGACTACGTTCCGTCTTAGCAGTCGCTATTTACTGTGTAATAGAAGAAATACGAGTGTGTGCAATATTACTACTAGTTATACTCACTCTTATCATAGACTGCCAAGAGACAGCAACGTTATATAGATATCATTGTATTAGGTTTAGGACATCAAGTGTCACACATCAAATAGCACCGAAGTTAAGTATCATTTTGTAACATACTCTTAATAAATGTTATTGGTTATTCCTCCTGTGTTGCCACATTTTTGTTATATTGACGCCCTGTCAGACACGTAAGTGTGTAATCTGCCACCTTTAAATAACTAGGCCTATAGCAGTAAAATCTCTTCTCTGCCACCGTTGATGTTTGGGGTGAATTAATTGTAGCATTCAGTTACAAAATTCGCAGCTCCATCTTTGCTGGAAGAAAGGATGATGAGGTACTGGCTGAAATACAGCTGTGAGGACGGTTCGTGAATCGTGCTTGGATAGCTGAGTCGGTAGAGCAGCTGTCCGCGAAAGGAGAAGGTTCCAGATTCGAGTGCCGGCCTATGTGACCGAGCGGTTCTAGGCGCTTCAGTCCGGAACCGCGCTGCTGCTGAAGTCGCAGGGCAGGTTCGAATCCTGCCTCGAGCATGGATGTGTGTGATGTCCTTAGGTTAGTTAGGTTTAATTAGTTCTAAGTCTAGGGGACTGATGACCTCAGATGTTAAGTCCCATAGTGCTTAGAGCCATTTGAACCATTTTGAACCAAATTCGAGTCCTGGCCCAGCACATACTTATAATATGCCAGGAAGTTTGAAAAACAACAGCTCCTGTCTGTCACTGTGTCACGTCTCCACGTCGAAGCATTTTAGTGCGCTGATTGCATACAATGAGGTGGCCCATACACCACTGCTCTGCCAAAGCCTACGTCGGCGATGGAGATCCACACGACAGCCTAACACCAGTTCTACACCACCCATAGTGTTTCATAGCGTCTAGTCTGCTTTTTTAAAGACGTGGCCGATATTTTATTCATTAAATTTTCTGCTGTTTATTTCGAGTTCTTACATCGCCCCTAAAAACCTTGACACAGATGAAACGTTAAGCTGTAATTTGCCTCCATTTCCTTCCTTTGAATTCAGTTTATTACTAATGTTACAGCTGACGGTAAAAGCAGGTAGACGGACTGAGAAGTGTCCGTGAAACTGTCAGCAATAGCGGCGAGTCTTCCGCAGTTGACGACTGGTTAACAGCGATTCGCGACAGAGCCCGCGAGCCCATAGCGGCGTTTCCGCTCGAACGGTCCCCCTAACGAGTTGGCCTGCTAGCTTCGCGATCGCAGCAATTAAGCGAAGGTAGCGGAACGATCGGACGAAACAGGAAGAGAAAGGTAGTGTGGGGGCGGGGAGAGTGCAGGAGAGAAGAGCGGTGCCAGACGCCCACGCAGCAGCTACCGGCCTAATGAGGCGTCTCCCTCCTCCGTTTATTCCGTTTCCCGCCCGAGAATTCGCTCGCCTTCGACTTCCTCGGCTATCCAATTCGTTTAATGAGGCCGCCCCCGCTCGATCCAGTGAAAACCTCGCAAAACAAACAAACAAAGGCACGGAGGAAAAGTGCTCGTTACCTCACGCTGGAGTGCACTCTGTTGAAAACGCATGTTTCACAGTTCTCGGTTAACGTGGACAAATTATACAGTCGCGGGTGTAACAGCTGGAGCAGGTGACCGAATGGCCGAAAAGCTCCCCTACCCACTACAGCTTGCAAGGCACAGCTACAGCGCTACAGTGTACACTTCCTTTGCGTCTCGTTTTTTTCATTAGAGATTGAAATTACCCCCGGTCTTTCATAAGAAGACTGCGCGAAAATTACAGTAGATACAGAAAAGTGACACGTATCAGTGGTTGGCACATCTCTCCAAGTTTCGGTTCGTGATCGCACTGGGGTTAGGCGTGTCACAACATGTGGTCAAACCATCCACTCCGTAAGGTCGCATCGAAGTAGTTCGCACCTGCAGGTAGGCAGCCCAATGTGCAGAGTTCCACAGCGGGCTGCTGCCGCGCTCCCAGGCCATTCGTGTGAGCGACTTCAATGAGCTGAACGAGCGTATCGAAGTTTGCAGTTCCACAAACGGTGCCCATATCGAGCACCTGTAATCTGAGTTAAATACTTACAGAGATGCTCTACCCACTGATATACGTTTGCTCTGTACAAGTCTTGTAGTTCTCGCGCAGTCGTCTTCTGAAATCCCAGAGTAACTTACCAATAACCCAGTGTTCCGCATAAATACATAAATACTGAACTGGATGCACTTCTCATACCATGTAAAGGGTCTGCCATAATTAACACCAAAAACTAATAGGAATAAAAGAACACAAAAACGGAATGAAAAACGTTTCCAATAAACATGGGTCAACACACTAACTGTTTGCGAGGTACTTACGAACAAGCCTCCACCAACTTCCGTATGAAACACTGTCCTAGTTAGTACAAACGTATTTGAAATTTAAACTTTTCGATGAAGTCTCCATCTAACTGGCCTCACATTTATACGATAGCAGAAGTACAACGCTACTTTAGCACAAGTGTGAATTTACTCCACCCTAAGCCATGATCAATAGCACATCGTTTCCCACTGGAGATTAAACGTGCTGCTAGTAAAAAGCACATGGTTGCAGAAGCAGTGTCCCATTCCCTTCTCTGCGTTACCACGCACAGCACTTTACTGCCAACTTGTAGCTTACCACATTACAACGAAGTGCTGAAGTTCTGTCAGTTCCACAAATCTGGGTGTCTTCATGCAGCGTCACTGTCCTAGCACGGAAGCAGCACGTAGGTCTCAAGTCCATCGATTTTGATGGGAAGCTTTTTCGAATTACAGTGAAACTGCTAAGGGTTTTATGTACCGTAATCTAAATGGTAAAGTCGGTAGTTTATAGGGATGCCAATTATTTTTATTATAAACATATTCCGTCGTAGAAAACAGAAAACTGATTTCTACGTGTTACATAATTTGAACTTGAAAGAGTTCAAACGATAAATCATCTATCAGTTTCGTAAGTCAAAATTCCGTTGTTCACCGCTTTCTAACCGAACAATAGATATTATTAAGATATCACACAATAAATTAGACAGTCCTAAACACTGATATGCTTTGCTCGCAGACGACCAACATCAACCGCGCGCGTCCTAACGCCATCATATAGGATGACCCAAAAGTCCATTAATATTTTAAAATGCACTACTTCACGGAATAATGTAGGTGCAACGGTAAAAATTGACACACCTGCCTAACATTACATGAGGTTTCACTGAAACCAAAACTGAATGCAAGAATAGCGCTGGACAGCAACACGTCGGTGTGGCGTCCCATGACAATCGTGTATATAATGAGCTGAAGTGAGAGAGAGTTAGATCATCCCTAACCTTCCCGCAAGGTACCACTTTTATGCAAGATGGCGCTCCATTCCATAATGCTACATATGTTAAAGACCTCCTGCACACATCGTTTGGGGAGGATCACGTGCTGAGCCGCACGTCCATGCTTTGCCTCCCAGATCCCCAGACCTCAGTCCATGTAAATACTGAATGTGAGGTAATACCTGAAGTCGCAAATCCACAACGATCGTCCGACCTCATTAGCGATGCTAAAGGACAACAACCAACGGCAATTTCTCACCACATCTACTGATATGCTGTACATTCCTGCTCACGGCGCTGTTCCTCGACTACAGGTATCGAATGAGGGCTGACATGTTGAGCTTTTGTTATAAAGAATATCGTCTTTCATATAAATCAACTGTTTGCTAATTATCAATTTGTATTATCTGAAGTGCCATCTGTTACTCAGTTTGTACACTCTCTTTGGTTTCAATAAAACCTCATGTCATTTGAAGCAGGTGTATCAATTTTTACCTCTCTACTTACATTATTTTCATGTAGTATTGAATTTTTAAATGATAACAAACTTTTGGGTCATCATGTACTTAGTAGTGATTTGTTGATGTTACACTGACGATGACACACGAAGTCATTAATATTTTTTTTATCGAAAAATAACTACAAAATGGTGGTCTGGATACGTCATAATATTAGTAGAAGAGTACTCATGAGGATTTCCCATTTATTTTGGAATATACCTCAAGATTAATTTAGTTCAGTTAATAAACAAAAATAAGGGTGTTAGCGCGCGGACAAGAGGATAATCCTCTCCAGCTTTCACTACACCGGCCAATTACAGCGCAAGTAGTTTCTGCTGGCGCAATTTCCCATGACTGCTGCATCTGTTGTGGTTGCCTCATTCCACCTTGTGACGTCATACGTCTGATGTAATAACCTCGTTAAATTCAGGTGTAATACGTAATAATAAAGTAATGGCTCTAACAGGCAGGAAAGCTACGGCACTTGCACTTGTTGAACTAACTGTACTACGTGTCATCCTCGCATTTGGATGCAATGCTTCACTCCTCTCTGCAGTAAGTTATGAATTCCGTACAGCACACCTGGTCATCACTTAGACCTGCAAGAACGTCGAATTCGATGCTCTAGTTCTGCAACCGTATCAACGGGAGAACTATACAGTTCGCTTCGCTTTTCAGGTGACAGATGGCAATCTGATTAAGCCCGGGCGCCTGTATACCATGCAGTAATTGGGGTGGAGCTTAGCAACGGTACGGATGATGCTCCCACTAGGATTGGAAGTGTCTTTTGGCTTCCCAAATTGCATCGGATTTCGCAGTGGTGAGCCTACCCAATGATGCTAGAAATCGCGGATAGAGGTTCTCACAAGATAAAGAGAACTCTTTTAGTTGACAGTATGAATGAAAACTTTACAGCATAATACGTACGGGAATAACCACAACTAAACATCCGCGAGTTTGTTTGAAAATCGTCTGAGAGATTATTGCTGTAAATCCGCTTTCATTTCCCTGGAGCTAGGTGGGCACAGCAGTGACATCTGTGTGCCTTAAGATTTAACCTGATGATTTTCCTAGTTTCTAGAGTTCAGGGCACATTCTTTTATGGAATGATGATAGTTCAAACTGCGACAGGGCCAACGACAATCAGTGTTAATGCCTCATCAACAAATATAATTCTTACGACACGAAGTGACTAGAGAACACCTCAGTTCAGGACTGCTAACAAGGAAGCCCTTGAGTGCGAGGTCGCAAAAGACCAACGATGTTTACGGCATTCGACGCCCCACAAATTGTCTACCATGCAACGACAATATTCGCTGATAATGGCAACTGGGAACTGGACTGGAGGTATCCAATGTTGAGCAAGCAAGATGAGTCAGTGGAATGTGTGGTGTCGTACACGCTCGACTGTGCATATAGGCAACACACACGACACAGGTCTGTAAGTCCACGGTATTGGTGATAAGTCCCGAAACACATGTGCTACAAAATGCCACTGTTTCCTGCGCATGTACCCCGACATCAATATGGGATATGATCACCATGCACACGTACACAGGCCGCACAAGGGGTTGGCATACTCTGGATCAGGTGGTCGAGCAGCTGCTCGGATATAGTCTCCCATTCTTGCACCAGTGCCTGTCGGAGCTCATGAAGTGTCGTAGGGGTCTGAAGACGTGCAGCGATACGTCGACCGAGAGCATCCCAGACGTGCTCGATGGGGTTTAGGTCTAGGGAACAGGCAGGCCACTCCATTCGTCTGATATCCTCTGTTTCAAGGTACTCCTCTACAATGGCAGCTCGGTGGGGCCGTGCGTTATCATCCATCAGGAGGAAGGTGGGACCCACTGCACCACTGAAAAAGCGGACATACTGGTGCAAAATGAAGTCCCGATAAACCTGACCTGTTACAGTTCCTCTGTCAAAGACATGCAGGGATGTACGTGCACCAATCAAAATCCCACCCCACACCATCAAACCACGATCTCCATACAGGTCCCTTTCAAGGACATTAAGGGGTTGGTATGTGGTTCCTGGTTCACGCCTGATGAAAACGCGGCGAGAATCACTGTTGAGACTATACCTGGTCTCGTCCGTGAACATAACCTGGGACCACTGTTCCAATGGCCATGTACTGTGTTCTTGATACCAAGCTTTACGGGCTCTCCTGCGACCAGGGGTCAGTGGAATGCACCTTTCAGGTCTCAGGACGAATAAACCATGTCTGTTCAGTCTTCTGTAGACTATGTGTCTGGAGACAACTGTTCCAGTGGCTGCAGTAAAGTCCCGAGCAAGGCTACCTGCAGTACTCCATGGCCGTCTGCGGGCACTGATGGTGAGATATCGGTCTTCTTGTGGTGTTGTACACTGTGGACGCCCCGTACTGTAGCGCCTGGACACGTTTCCAGTCTGCTAGAATCGTTGCCATAATCTTGAAATCACACTTTGAGGCACACGGAGGGCCCGTGCTACGACCTGCTGTGTTTGACCAGCCTCCAGTCGCCCTAGTATTCTACCCCTCATAACGTCATCAATATGTATTCTTTGAGCCGTTTTCAACACACAGTCACCATTAGCACGTCTGAAAACGTCTGCACACTTACTGGCTGCACCATACACTGACATGCACCAACACACCTCTGCGTAAGTGGACTGCTGCCATCGCCACTGTGCGACGACCGCTGGTCAAATGCACCGCATGGTCGTACGCCGAGGTGATTCAAACCCGCAAACAGCCCACCAGATCGTTGTTTCACCGTGTATCAGCATTATCCTTAATTTATGAGCATGAGTGTACATCAGTACAATGATGACGCTACACGACATGAAGCAAGCGTCGAGCCACGTAGTTCATTAGCCCTGTGAGACTGGGAGCCACAAATCCTGTCTCCAGTAAAACGTAGTAAAGGACAATCGTTATCCAAGGAGCGAGTACTAAATATAATTACGTACATGGAAGATCAGATTTCGAATACGTCCGTAGTAATATGACCGTATAGGGCGTAGGAAAAACTACGGATATCAAGGGAGGACAAGGCGCTGAATGCTATAACCAGACTGTGGCTCACTCACTACTAAGTCTTCTGCATACGAAATATTAGTTCAAGTTATTACATGAATGATAAAAAGATTTACTTAACTTGATACAATCCTTTTCCACAAGAGTGCTTGGACTGCTTCAGCTGTCAGGTTACGGACGCCGTCAAGCTCGGCTTCATATTGACCTCCATGCGAGAGCAGTGCCATGCTGAGTGAGACGGCCGATATACGAATATATGGTTTTTCTCTAGCCATTAGAGCGATATCGCGGTTTTCTAGGGCCGTTCGAGGCATATCACGACCGAGGAGAGTTACACATGAAAAAACGACGCTTAACAGTGAAACGTCCACACACGGCATGTGCCTCAATAAACTAACTGTGTGGTATTGAGTTACTCCTGTAGCCAGGAAGAGCGCCAGATCTGTCCCCGACAGAAGATGTGTGAAATCATAGCCGTGCGACACCACAGTCGGCAAGGTACACCGATACCACAGACACTAGCGATGTGTCTTGCGGTCTAAATACACTGCGGCATTCGCTGCGTAACCATTACGAGTCTGGTGCTCGAGTGTACTTCAGAGCAACGTCGCTTGATCGCCTACTGACGAGGACGACATCGGTGAAGGAGCATGACGAGCCGAGCTGCCGGCGTTGCGGCCGCGCCCTGACTCACCTTCTCGCAGTCCTCCTCCAGCCGCACGACCCTCTCCAGCTGCAGGAACAGCTCCTCCTCCTTCTCGTGCAGCTCCAGCTCGCGAGACTCCAGCTTCCGCTCCAGCTCCATTCGCGCCGCGCTGAGTCCATCTCGCTCCGCCTGCAAAACAACAGTACAGTACCACGTTAAAGAGTGTTCATACACTACAACACGCAGGAAATGTCTAATTTTGTGCTAATCTAACATGAGACAGCCTTCTATTAGGATCACAAAAAAATGGCTCTGAGCACTATGGGACTTAACATCTATGGTCATCAGTCCCCTAGAACTTAGAACTACTTAAACCTAACTAACCTAAGGACATCACACACATCCATGCCCGAGGCAGAGAAAATCCCTGACCCCGCCGGGAATCGAACCCGGGAACCCGGGCGTGGGAAGCGAGAACGCTACCGCACGACCACGAGCTGCGGACTTAGGATCACACATACATTGATATATTACATGTGAGTATAAAGTGCTATACAGAAACCTCCCTGCCGCCGTTGGATAAGCAGCTGCAGCAGCAAGTCGTATACTCCTAGCTCACTCACATAGTTTAATTCTTAATTTCTTTGCGTGTTTTTGGTACTTGCATTGTGTAATTCATAAATTTCGAGCGTATTATAGTATTTGAGAGTTGTAGCATCGCGTTTTAGTACCTGAATAGTGTAAATTCGCGTAGTCGTTTGTCTACTGTTTTGTTTTGAACGGCCAGTGTCGGTTGGTCGCAGTCAGTGTGCTCCCTGCCGCCGTTGGATAAGCAGCTGAGCAGCAAGTCGTATACTCCTAGCTCACTCATTTGTTACATAGTTTAATTCTTAATTTCTTTGCGTGTTTTTGGTTCTTGCATTGTTTAATTCATAAATTTCGGGCGTATTATAGTATTTGAGAGTGTAGCATCGTGTTTTAGTACCTGAATAGTGTAATTTCGCTTAGTCTCCTTCCGCCGCCGAGCAGTGTCAGCAGTGCGTAAGTAGCAGCATTACTGCATTTACTAGGCAATCTTGTATTTTAATAACCGTTTAAATTTTGTCGATTTGTTTGCGCTCTCTGTAGATTAGTTCAGACGTTTTTAGCAAAACAGTTTTTAGCATGGATAGGGACTGCAACTGCTGTGTTCGGATGCAGGCTGAGTTGGCATCCCTTCGCTCCCAGCTTCAGGCAGTGTTGGCTTCGGTCACACAGCTTGAGGCTGTTGCCAATGGGCATCACTGTGGGGGTCGGGATGGGGGTTTGTCGGGGACGGCCAGCTCGTCCCACGCATCCCCTGATCGGACTACGACTGTGGTTGCCCGGGATACTGCCCGCATTGAGGCTGATCCCTCACCTGTGGTAGAGTGGGAGGTCGTTTCAAGGTGTGGCAGGGGGCGAAAGACATTCCGGAGGGCTGAACGGAAAGCCTCTCCAGTTTGTCTGACGAACCGGTTTCAGGCTCTGTCTCAGGCTGATACTGATCTTCGGCCTGACATGGCTGCTTGTCCTGTTCCAGAGGTTGCCCCTCAGTCTGCAAGATCCGGGCAGTCGCAGAGGGTGGGCTTACTGGTAGTTGGGAGCTCCAACGTCAGGCGCGTAATGGGGCCCCTTAGGGAAATGGCAGCAAGAGAGGGGAAGAAAACCAATGTGCACTCCGTGTGCATACCGGGGGGAGTCATTCCAGATGTGGAAAGGGTCCTTCCGGATGCCATGAAGGGTACAGGGTGCACCCATCTGCAGGTGGTCGCTCATGTCGGCACCAATGATGTGTGTCGCTATGGATCGGAGGAAATCCTCTCTGGCTTCCGGCGGCTATGTGATTTGGTGAAGACTGCCAGTCTCGCTAGCGGGATGAAAGCAGAGCTCACCATCTGCAGCATCGTCGACAGGACTGACTGCGGACCTTTGGTACAGAGCCGAGTGGAGGGTCTGAATCAGAGGCTGAGACGGTTCTGCGACCGTGTGGGCTGCAGATTCCTCGACTTGCGCCATAGGGTGGTGGGGTTTCGGGTTCCGCTGGATAGGTCAGGAGTCCACTACACGCAGCAAGCGGCTACACGGGTAGCAGGGGTTGTGTGGCGTGGGCTGGGCAGTTTTTTAGGTTAGATGGCCTTGGGCAAGTACAGAAAGGGCAACAGCCTCAACGGGTGCGGGGCAAAGTCAGGACATGCGGGGACCAAGCAGCAATCGGTATTGTAATTGTCAACTGTCGAA
Organism: Schistocerca americana; assembly: GCF_021461395.2. Lineage (NCBI taxonomy): Eukaryota > Metazoa > Arthropoda > Insecta > Orthoptera > Acrididae > Schistocerca > Schistocerca americana. Next base: position 785,529,394 of record NC_060122.1, on the reverse strand, counting down.
GCTGCGTTGGTAAAGTACCGGAACTTCAAGCGCTGATAGAAAGCACCGAAGCTGAAATCGTTATAGGTACAGAAAGCTGGCTTAAGCCAGAGATAAATTCTGCCGAAATTTTTACAAAGGTACAGACGGTGTTTAGAAAGGATAGATTGCATGCAACCGGTGGTGGAGTGTTCATCGCTGTTAGTAGTAGTTTATCCTGTAGTGAAGTAGAAGTGGATAGTTCCTGTGAATTATTATGGGTGGAGGTTACACTAAACAACCGAACTAGGTTAATAATTGGCTCCTTTTACCGACCTCCCGACTCAGCAGCATTAGTGGCAGAACAACTGAGAGAAAATTTGGAATACATTTCACATAAATTTTCTCAGCATGTTATAGTCTTAGGTGGAGATTTCAATTTACCAGATATAGACTGGGACACTCAGATGTTTATGACGGGTGGTAGGGACAGAGCATCGAGTGACATAATACTGAGTGCACTATCCGAAAATTACCTCGAGCAATTAAACAGAGAACCGACTCGTGGAGATAACATATTGGACCTACTGATAACAAACAGACCCGAACTTTTCGAATCTGTATGTACAGAACAGGGAATCAGTGATCATAAGGCCGTTGCAGCATCCCTGAATATGGAAGTTAATAGGAATATAAAAAAAGGGAGGAAGGTTTATCTGTTTAGCAAGAGTAATAGAAGGCAGATTTCAGACTACCTAACAGATCAAAACGAAAATTTCTGTTCCGACACTGACAATGTTGAGTGTTTATGGAAAAAGTTCAGGGCAATCGTAAAATGCGTTTTAGACAGCTACGTGCCGAGTAAAACTGTGAGGGACGGGAAAAACCCACCGTGGTACAACAACAAAGTTAGGAAACTACTGCGAAAGCAAAGAGAGCTCCACTCCAAGTTTAAACGCAGCCAAAACCTCTCAGACAAACAGAAGCTAAACGATGTCAAAGTTAGCGTAAGGAGGGCTATGCGTGAAGCGTTCATTGAATTCGAAAGTAAAATTCTATGTACCGACTTGACAGAAAATCCTAGGAAGTTCTGGTCTTACGTTAAATCAGTAAGTGGCTCGAAACAGCATATCCAGACACTACGGGATGATGATGGCATTGAAACAGAGGATGACACGCGTAAAGCTGAAATACTAAACACCTTTTTCCAAAGCTGTTTCACAGAGGAAGACCGCACTGCAGTTCCTTCTCTAAATCCTCGCACAAACGAAAAAATGGCTGACATCGAAATAAGTGTCCAAGGAATAGAAAAGCAACTGGAATCACTCAATAGAGGAAAGTCCACTGGACCTGACGGGATACCAATTCGATTCTACACAGAGTACGCGAAAGAACTTGCCCCCCTTCTAACAGCCGTGTACCGCAAGTCTCTAGAGGAACGGAGGGTTCCAAATGATTGGAAAAGAGCACAGATAGTCCCAGTCTTCAAGAAGGGTCGTCGAGCAGATGCGCAAAACTATAGACCTATATCTCTTACGTCGATCTCTTGTAGAATTTTAGAACATGTTTTTTGCTCGCGTATCATGTCATTTCTGGAAACCCAGAATCTACTATGTAGGAATCAACATGGATTCCGGAAACAGCGATCGTGTGAGACCCAACTCGCCTTATTTGTTCATGAGACCCAGAAAATATTAGATACAGGCTCCCAGGTAGATGCTATTTTTCTTGACTTCCGGAAGGCGTTCGATACAGTTCCGCACTGTCGCCTGATAAACAAAGTAAGAGCCTACGGAATATCAGACCAGCTGTGTGGCTGGATTGAAGAGTTTTTAGCAAACAGAACACAGCATGTTGTTATCAATGGAGAGACGTCTACAGACGTTAAAGTAACCTCTGGCGTGCCACAGGGGAGTGTTATGGGACCATTGCTTTTCACAATATATATAAATGACTTAGTAGATAGTGTCGGAAGTTCCATGCGGCTTTTCGCGGATGATGCTGTAGTATACAGAGAAGTTGCTGCATTAGAAAATTGTAGCGAAATACAGGAAGATCTGCAGCGGATAGGCACTTGGTGCAGTGAGTGGCAACTGACCCTTAACATAGACAAATGTAATGTATTGCGAATACATAGAAAGAAGGATCCTTTATTGTATGATTATATGATAGCGGAACAAACACTGGTAGCAGTTACTTCTGTAAAATATCTGGGAGTATGCGTACGGAACGATTTGAAGTGGAATGATCATATAAAACTAATTGTTGGTAAGGCGGGTACCAGGTTGAGATTCATTGGGAGAGTGCTTAGAAAATGTAGTCCATCAACAAAGGAGGTGGCTTACAAAACACTCGTTCGACCTATACTTGAGTATTGCTCATCAGTGTGGGATCCGTACCAGGTCGGGTTGACGGAGGAGATAGAGAAGATCCAAAGAAGAGCGGCGCGTTTCGTCACTGGGTTATTTGGTAACCGTGATAGCGTTACGGAGATGTTTAATAAACTCAAGTGGCAGACTCTGCAAGAGAGGCGCTCTGCATCGCGGTGTAGCTTGCTCGCCAGGTTTCGAGAGGGTGCGTTTCTGGATGAGGTATCGAATATATTGCTTCCCCCTACTTATACTTCCCGAGGAGATCACGAATGTAAAATTAGAGAGATTAGAGCGCGCACGGAGGCTTTCAGACAGTCGTTCTTCCCGCGAACCATACGCGACTGGAACAGGAAAGGGAGGTAATGACAGTGGCACGTAAAGTGCCCTCCGCCACACACCGTTAGGTGGCTTGCGGAGTATCAATGTAGATGTAGATGTAGAAGAAAGCTCAGTCAAAATGAAATGTGACTGGTAAACAATGCCAAAACGAGGACAGACACTCGGCGGCCGCAGCATCCAGATGATATGTAATCCGTAGGCAAACGATCTCAAACTATTGAAGCTCTTCGCAACTGGACAACAAACTACTGATAATTTAGCTAACAATAATCTTAGTAACGTAAACATTATTATATCCCTTAGTGCCTGAACGTGACAACAGTGGCCTGAACAAGTCTATACTAATTAGGTTGTAGTCTTAAGGCCGAAAACTGGTTTCCTTTACCTCCCCATGCCCGTTTACCCTGTGCACGACCCTTCATCGCTGCTAACTAATGTAACCTATATCCACCGGACTCAGATTACTATAGTCAATCCTTTGTCTCATCTAATTAACCGTCTCCCCCCCCCCCCCCCCCCACGACCTCACACACTTCCCTTCTTCCGTCAATCAGGGTGTGTCCTATCAACCAATCCTTTTTTAAATCAAGTCATGTCTAAATTTCTTTTCTCCACTGTTCAGTTCAGTAGTCCTCCCTTAGTTATCCGAGCTACTGACCACACCTTCAACATTCTTCTGTAGCGCAACATTTTATAAGCTTGCACTATCTTCCTGTATGATCTGTCTTTGATCTACGTTTCACTTCCGTACAAGACTACAATCCACACAAGTACCTCTCACGAAAAACTTCCTAAGGCTTACATTTCTATTCAATGGTATAAACTTCCTCCTCTTGCGAAACACATTTCTTGCAACTGAACATTTGCATTTTATATTTTCTCTACTTACGTCATCCTGAGTTATCTTGCTGTCCACAAATGAATCTCGTGCATTACTGCAATGTCCCATTTCCTAACCTGATTCACTCAGCATTACCTTATTCAAACCGACAACATTTCACTACCTTTGTTTTCATGTTCTTCACCTTATAACATCTTTTCAATATACAATTCATTCTGCTGAACTGCTCATCAAAGTCCTTTCCCATCTCTGACAGAAATACGTCATGGGCAAACCTCAAAATCACCTGGCGGATAACATCGGAAGTTCCTCGAAATTCTTCACCAATGATGCTGTTGTATCTATAATGCGCTAGCAACCCGCAGCCCTCATTTTGGAACCATTACTACGTAGGGGTCATGAAATAATCGTACAGCATTACTGGCCGGCAGACACCCCCCCCCCCCCCCTCTTGGGGTTCTTCGGATTCCTCATGCGAATCTTTCTGTTTTTAGGCAGATCGCTAATTTTCGAGTCTTTGCAACGAAGATGACGTGAAATCATTGGGACAACACAAACATCCAGTTCCTGAGTGAACACAATAAACGAACCAGCCGGGAATAGAACTCGAGACCGTGCGTCATGCAGGCAGCAACGTTAACTACTAGACCACCAGCTGTGGGGTACGGGTGATAAGAGGCAGTACGGAAGATCAAAGACGACGAGTGCTGTTAGTCCTGGGTTCATTTACTACACGCGAAAGTCTGCTAGAGTACACGCACTAAGCCAGTGCCAGATGCTAGTAAGAGAGGCGTTGTGCATCGCAGAGAAGTTTAGTGTCAAAATACAGAGAGCTTACGCCCATAAGAGTAGTCAACCTCCTACACATACCTCACGAAAACGTCACGAAGGCAACGTTAAGAGAAAATCAAGTTAAGACGGAGGCTTACCAATAATCTTACTTCCCGCGCAGCATTCACGACTGCGACAGAAAAGGGGAGAAGTGACAGCGGTACATCAAGTACCCTCTTCAACACACCATAAAGTGGTTTGCGGAGCATAGCTGTAGTAGTAGTATTAGTAGCAGTAATAGACTTAACACAAATTTTCAGCATTAGTAAGTATTTCACTAATAGTTGCCGGCCGCTGTGGCTGAGCGGTTCTAGGCGCTTCAGTCCGGAACCGCGCTGCTGCTACTGTCGCAGGTTCGAATCCTGCCTCGGGCATGGATGTGTGTGATGTCCTTAGGGTAGTTACGTTTAAGTAGATCTAAGTCTAGGGGAGTGATGACCTCAGATGTTAAGTCCCATAGTGCTTAGAGCCACTAATACTTCTGTACATAATTTTGGAACAATAGCCAGTTTGAACTTGCATTCACCCACAGAAAACAAACAAAAAACTTGAAAGACGATTACTTAGTAGGCTCAGAAGGAAGGTAGGAAGATTAGGGTTCATATCCTGTTGACACCGGATCATTAGAGACTGAGCACAACCTCGGGTAGTTTCAAGGACGGCGAAGGAAACAGGTCGCGTAATGCTTTTATAAGCAAATGTGACAAGATCTATATTGCACCATAGTAATTTCATAGTCGGTTTCCTGAGATCAACATCAGAAAGGGACGACGACTCAAATTTTCCAGACAAAGTGGAGGGAGGGCATGGAGAGGGAGATGTTCGTGGTCCTGGAGTCACCAGCAGATGTCCATAATGTGAGAAATGGTGCCGAGCAATACTACTTTTTATATTATAAGTTACTTGGTGTAAATTGTGAATTATCAAAATAGCATTGTACAATAGAGACAAACCGAATGGGGCAGTGTAGTCGTAACGACATGATCTCATATTCGAATGGACGGATTATTTATTTCTATGACTGCGTGGTGTCTGTTAGTTCGGACATGCCCGAAAGAACAGACACCACGGAGGATTCGCAGCTGTGATACATATTATGTAAACTGAAGGTGGAGGGGGAGAAAGGAGAGGAAAGGAAGGGAACTGATAATACCAGCTGCAACGGCAGATTATGGGGAACCGGCAGAGACGAGTGAAAATGTGTGCTGGACGCGGACTCGAACCCGGCACTTGCATTAACCACTATGCCACCTGGACACAGTGTTACTCGCAAATGCGTGGATTATTTCGGCAACCTTCAGTGTCGATGCACAATATCGTTCGACCTCAGGCGGGACTCTAAAATTAGCGAGCATGAAGGACATGAACGAGGACTGCAGATAGGTGGCGCTAGGTGGGAACGTGGGTCGTTTGCGAAGCGTGCCGCGATAGTCTATGCATCTGCGATAAACAATACGTCCGGATGGCGCAGTGGTAAATGTGAGAGCCTAGTAAGCAGGCGATCCCGGGTTCGAGTCTCAGTCTGGCACACACGTTCACTCGTAGCCGCCGTTTCCGTGTAAAGTAGCGATGCAGATGATATCACTAGTTCCTTCCTTTCCTTTCTCCCCCCTCCACCTTTATTTTTACATAATACGAAAGGATGGAGTTTGCCCTGTCTGGCCATCCTAATATGGGTTTTTCGCGGTTATCCTAAACCACTACAGGCAAACGCTTCACCAAAGCACCGGTCACGCACATGTTGTACCCTCAGAAAACATATAAGAACTATTTTTTCAATGGTGTTATGATGACAAATCTTACATCATTGTGAATGAGCTCTGGATGAATAAATAGACTGTTGAGACTTCCTGGCAGATTAAAACTGTGTGCCCGACCGAGACTCGAACTCGGGACCTTTGCCTTTCGCGGGCAAGTGCTCTACCATCTGAGCTACCGAAGCACGACTCACGCCCGGTCCTCACAGCTTTACTTCTGCCAGTATCTCGTCTCCTACCTTCCAAACTTCACAGAAGCTCTCCTGCGAGAGCACTTGCCCGCGAAAGGCAAAGGTCCCGAGTTCGAGTCTCGGTCGGGCACACAGTTTTAATCTGCCAGGAAGTTTCATATCAGCGCACACTCCGCTCAAGAGTGAAAATCTCATTCTGGAAACATCCCCCAGGCTGTGGCTAAGCCATGTCTCCACAATATCCTTTCTTTCAGGAGTGCTAGTTCTGCATGGTTCGCAGGAGAGCTTCTGTAAAGTTTGGAAGGTAGGAGACGAGATACTGGCAGAAGTAAAGCTGTGAGGACCGGGCGTGAGTCGTGCTTCGGTAGCCAAGATGGTAGAACACTTGCCCGCGAAAGGCAAAGGTCCCGAGTTCGAGTCTCGGTCGGGCACACAGTTTTCATCTGCCAGGAAGTTTCATATCAGCGCACACTCCGCTGCAGAGTGAAAATCTCATTCTGGAAATAGACTGTTACTTACTTAACGAACATAACGAGAAGCAGAACGAGCAGGGCTCAGTGTGTTTGGGTGGGAAACTCAGCAGCCCGTAGCACGCATCTCGACTCACCTGGCCTCGCTCACACATGGCAACAGGGCAGCTGCAGGCCGAGCGAAGCCGCCGGATATTGGAGTTCCAGTGGGCGAATGTGGGACGGCCGCGTGACGGCTGTCCGGGGGGCAGCACGCAGCCTCTGGTGTGGCCCGTTACAGGGGCGCTCACGACACGTCACACACGTGCGAGGGAAACATTTAAAAGCTATGTCATCTGAAGCCATTTGGGACGTCATTGGTAGAGAAGCGAAACAGAGTAGGAACGATCGGAACAGTGGCACGTTCAGGTCAGAGCCGGTGAGTTGTCTCATGTCGGACGTACTACTACTTACACAACTGTCACAGAAAAGCTCGGATATCGCAAACTTCATGTACACGGTTGTTGTTGTTGTTGTTGTTGTTGTTGTGGTCTTCAGTCCTGAGACTGGTTTGATGCAGCTCTCCATGCTACTCTATCCTGTGCAAGCTTCTTCATCTCCCAGTACCTACTGCAACCTACATCCTTCTGAATCTGCTTACTGTATTCATCTCTTGGTCTCCCTCTACGATTTTTACCCTCCACGCTGCCCTCCAATACTAAATTGCTGATCCCTTGATGCCTCAGAACATATCCTACCAACCCATCCCTTCTTCTAGTCAAGTTGTGCCACAAACTTCTCTTCTCCCCAATTCTATTCAGTACCTCCTCATTAGTGACATGATCTACCCATCTAATCTTCAACATTTTTCTGTAGCACCACATTTCGAAAGCTTCTATTCTCTTCTTGTCCAAACTAGTTATCGTCCATGTTTCACTTCCATACATGGCTACACTCCATACAAATACTTTCAGGAACGACTTCCTGACACTTAAATCTGTACTCGATGTGAACAAATTTCTCTTCTTCAGAAACGCTTTCCTTCCCATTGCCAGTCTACATTTTATACCCTCTCTACTTCGACCATCATCAGTTATTTTGCTCCCCAAATAGCAAAACTCCTTTGCTATTTTAAGTAACTCATTTCCTAATCTAATTCCCTCAGCATCACCCGGCTTAATTCGACTACATTCCATTATCCTCATTTTGCTTTTGTTGATGTTCATCTTATACCCTCCTTTCATGACACTGTCCATTCCGTTCAACTGCTCTTCCAAGTCCTTTGCTGTCTCTGGCAGAATTACAATGTCATCGGCGAACCTGAAAGTTTTATTTCTTCTCCATGGATTTTAATACCTACTCCGAATTTTTCTTTTGTTTACTTCACTGCCTGCTCAATATACAGATTGAATAACATCGGGGAGAGGCTACAACCCTGTCTCGCTCCCTTCACAACCACTGCTTCCCTTTCATGCCCCTCGACTCTTATAACTGCCATCTGGTTTTTGTACAAAATTGTAAATAGCCTTTCGCTCCCTGTATTTTACCCCTGCCAACTTCAGAATTTGAAAGAGAGTATTCCAGTCAACATTGTCAAAAGCCTTCTCTAGGTCTACAAACGCTAGAAACGTAGGTTTGCCTTTCCTTAATCTAGCTTCTACGAGGTGCATTCAAGTTCTAAGCCTCCGATTTTTTTTCTCCGGACTGGAAAGAGATAGAAACATGCGCACTGTTTTAAAACGAGGCCACGTTCATTGTCAATACGTCCCAGAGATGGCAGCACCGTACGGCAGATGGAATTTTACCGCCAGCGGCGAGAATGAGAACTGTTTTAAATACTTAAAATGGCGACGTTTTCCTTACTTGAACAGCGTGCAATCATTCGTTTTCTGAATTTGCGTGGTGTGAAACCCACTGAAATTCATCGACAGTTGAAGGAGACATGTGGTGATGGCGTTATGGATGTGTCGAAAGTGCGTCCGTGGGTGAGACAGTTTAATGAAGGCAGAACATCGTGTGACAACAAACCGAAACAACCTCGGGCTCGCACAAGCTGGTCTGACGATATGATCGAGAAAGTGGAGGGAATTGTTTTGGGGGATCGCCGAATGACTGTTGAACAGATCGCCTCCAGAGTTGGCATTTCTGTGGGTTCTGTGCACACAATCCTGCATGACGACCTGAAAATGCGAAAAGTGTCATCCAGGTGGGTGCCACGAATGCTGACGGACGACCACACGGCTGCCCGTGTGGCATGTTGCCAAGCAATGTTGACGTGCAACGACAGCATGACTGGGACTTTCTTTTCGTCGGTTGTGACAATGGATGAGACGTGGATGCCATTTTTTCAATCCAGAAACGAAGCGCCAGTCAGCTCAATGGAAGCACACAGATTCACCACCACCAAAAAAATTTCGGGTAACCACCAGTGCTGAAAAAATGATGGTGTCCATGTTCTGGGACAGCGAGGGCGTAATCCTTACCCACTGCGTTCCAAAGGGCGCTACGGTAACAGGTGCATCCTACGAAAGTGTTTTGAAGAACAAATTCCTTCCTGCACTGCAACAAAAACGTCCGGGAAGGGCTGCGCATGTGCTGTTTCACCAAGCCAACACACCCGCACATCGAGCTAACGTTACGCAACAGTTTCTTCGTGATAACAACTTTGAAGTGATTCCTCATGCTCCCTACTCACCTGACCTGGCTCCTAGTGACTTTTGGCTTTTTCCAACAATGAAAGACACTCTCCATGGCCGCACATTCACCAGCCGTGCTGCTATTGCCTCAGCGATTTTCCAGTGGTCAAAACAGGCTCCTAAAGAAGCCTTCGCCGCTGCCATGGAATCATGGCGTCAGCGTTGTGAAAAATGTGTACGTCTGCAGGGCGATTACGTCAAGAAGTAACGCCAGTTTCATCGATTTCGGGTGAGTAGTTAATTAGAAAAAAAATCGGAGGCCTTAGAACTTGAATGCACCTCGTAAGATAAGTCGTAGGGTCAGTATTGCCTCACGTGTTCGAACATTTCTACGGAATCCAAACTGATCTTCCCGGAGGTCGGCTTCTATCAGTTTTTCCATTCGTCTGTAAAGAATTCGCGTTAGTATTTTTCATCCGTGACTTATTAAACTGATTGTTCGGTAATTTTCACATCTGTCAGCACCTGCTTTCTTTGGGATTGGAATTATTATATTCTTCTTGAAGTCTGAGGGTATTTCGCCTGTCTCATACATCTCGCTCACCAGAAGGTAGAGTTTTGTCAGGACTGGCTCTCCTAAGGCCATCAGTAGTTCTAATGGAATGTTGTCTACTCCCGGGGCCATGTTTCGACTCAGGTCTTTCATTGCTCTGTCAAGGTACAAACTGAAAACTCTTGCCGACTAACTCAGAGACCAAATGTCAAACAGTAGAGCGTTTTTGAACCGTTATTGACAAAATCGAGAAAATTTCTTTTCCCACATTCTTACTGGAGATGAAACGTGTACCCAACGCAGACAGCAAATGCTGTGACGCTTTTTTCTTCGGAACGACATCTTCTGGGACGGAAATGGGGTTCTTTTATTTCAAGAAACGTGGGTAAAAAATGAATACTCACTTGCACTGCGAAATGCTCCAAAATAAACGGCACGCCTAACTTTCGTCCGTGATAGTCCTCCACGAACACGCACCTCATCACAGCGCTGCTCGCACAGTGGATAACATTCAGACACGTTGCCGAGTGGACCTTCTCCAAAGCAAAACAAGTCAAACGCAGACAAAATTTCTTCGATACTTGAATAATACAAAGAAGACCATGATTTTAAAAGTTATCGGAATGAAAGAATCATCGTATGAGACGAGAGGAAATACTTGCAAAAAAGAACATACTACATTAGACTTTTTACGAAAAAGTGAAGCATCAGAATTACTGCAGGCATTTGTTTAATTCGCGTTGATAAGCAAAACACCAGACAACGAGACTGTTCCTAAACCAACATAAACGTTTTGTGTACGCAGTTCGGGCCCGCGCCGTCGATTTTTCCTGAAAACGTCCGGATATAATCGTAACAAGCGTTTCTTATTAATATGTAATTTCATTATCGATCTTTTTAATACAACGGTTAGATCTAGTAGCACAAAACTTACAGGACAGATAAATCACAAAATGTTCAAATGTGTGTGAAATCTTATGGGACTTAACTGCTAAGGTCATCTGTCCCTAAGCTTACACACTACTTAACCTAAATTATCCTAAGGACAAACACACACACCCATGCCCGAGGGAGGACTCGAACCTCCGCCGGAATCAGCCGCACTGTCCAAGACTGCAGAGCCCTAGACCGCTCGGCTAATCCCGCACGGCGATAAATCACAAGTTTATCGCATGTAGCACGGTCTGTGGTAGCTAGAATGAGACACACACTGCATCGAATTAATTTCCTTTTCTGCGCAGCCGTACCTCGCGCATTCGCTCGGCACTAGACTTTTTAGGATTTTTGGATTACTTTCTATGCGAGCCTTCCTTCCACTCATTTTTTCTATAATTTCAAGCATATTTACGAGTCGTGTAAGACGACATCTTTCATATTTCGTAATTTTCAATTGAATGCCTATTTCCACTTTCATTCTCGTCAATATTTTTATTGTCTCACTTCGCGTCCTAGTAGTGACCCGCAAGGCCTTGACACTAACATCCGACTCAATGTCCTAGCTATCCGACTCAATGTCCTAGCTAAACGAGTTTCGTTTGCACGCTACATACAGGTAATCCATAACATGTGCATGCGCCTGCAATTGTATGATATCGTCACAAGCAAAAACTTATAGACATGATTTTACCGGTGCGGATTCAGCAATTGTTTATGCATTGTTAGTGTCGTAGTTATCAGCGATTCAAATCTGACGGTATTTTATCACAAAAAAGTGCGACCAACAAGCGAGTAGAAGTTTTCACGTCAAAAGCACTATGTTCAAATTGATAACAGAACAGTGCAGCGGTGACGAGAGCTGTCATTACTATGGTGTCATTTGGCAAGGAAGCGTTCTCTTCCTGCCCAGAATCATGTTTTGAAATAATTGTGGAACGGCCAGGTAGTTAGCGGTATCGGCTACGACACAAGTGTCGGCAGGACCTGGGAGGCAAATGGCTCCTCAGACTCCTGCAGCAAGAGACCGGCTATCCCTGGGTGTGGCGCACTTCCTGTAAACTCGTGCTGAGGGGTGGGAGAGGGGGGGGGCAGGTGTAATGGGTTTACATTAGCGTGCGGCCGCGGCCAATCACTCCCGAAGAATGAGGGGCGGGACGGCTCCCCAGTCCTCCCATCCATCAGGGGCGGTCTCCTTCAAGTTAAGCAGGAGGGGCCGCACCCCGCTTGTTGCTGCGCCGCCACAGCAGCCGGTGACGCGCGCCAGGCGGCTGCATTTCCAGCTGCTCTCAGCCTCAAAGCGTTAAGCCTGCTACACGCAAGGGAGGTGACTGGACGCTGCACACGCCGTATTCAGCTGTTTGATATTATAAATTGCATTACGTCGTTTGAAGGTAAATGCACATTGGTGATATACCACCAGCACGTCGGCCTTACCATTTAATGCCAGATGCCTTTAATGACTAAAATCGACTTTATAGATGAGATGACAAACGTGCCAATCTTGATATGGATTGAGTATATCAGCTGGCGCCGCCATGCGCCCTTGAGAATTAATGTAGGGGCAGCGAAAGAAAGTGACTGCGAGTCAGGAAGTCGTTTCTGAAAGTATTTGTATGGAGTGTAGCCATGTATGGAAGTGAAACGTGAACGACAAATAGTTTAGACAAGAAGAGAATAGAAGCTTTCGAAATGTGGTACTACAGAAGAATGCTGAAGATTAGATGGGTAGACTACGTAACTAATGAGGAGGTATTGAATAGAATTGGGGAGAAGAGGAGCTTGTGGCACAACTTGACTAGAAGAAGAGATCGGTTGGTAGGACATATTCTGAGACATCGAGGTATCACCAATTTAGTATTGGAGGGCAGCATGGAGGGTAAAAATCGAAGAGGGAGACCAAGAGATGAATACACTACGCAGATTCTGAAGGATGTAGGCTGCAGTAGGTACTGGGAGATGAAGAAGCTTGCACAGGATAGAGTAGCACGAAGAGCTGCATCAAACCAGTCTCAGGACTGAAGACCACAACAACAACAACAACAACAACCGACGCTGGATTAATAATACTTTTTACTATGGCTTGAGATGGCTGGAACAGATGACGTGTTGTTGGAGCGGATCTAAATGTACTGTTGGACGGCGGCCATTATTCAATTTATTTAAACGCTGAGGCGTAATAATTTGTGAACAGAAACACGAAGGTGGTTGTTGTGTTAAAGCAAACTATCATATTAATAAATATTTATTCAAAAGTGGGGGATTTCATCATTTTAAAAGCTTTGGAAATTTTTGCTTGACGTTTACATACTGGCGTGATTAGACATTCGTCTCTGCATAACGGTAATGTTTGAAATGATTAGTGGCAGCCATGGGCAGGTGGCAGCACTGCGGGTTCGTGACAGCGAGAAAGCACTCCGCCATTTCAGAAACCATGGATCAGTGGAACGGACAACAGCGTGCGTAAGCCACAAAAATCTTTTATAAAAACAATGACAGTTTGGTAGCGGCGCAGAGGGAGTTTCGACATTTTTATAATTTAGGGCGTCATGATGCCTTTCCGTCGAAACACGAGATAAAATGTTGGATTAATAACTCTGAAGAGACTGCATCTGCCCTCAAGAAGAAAATAACAGAACGACCAAGAAGAGTGCAACTTCCAGTGAACAGTGATGTACGCGTGTCTGTCTTAACGGAGCCCACGTCGTCCAATTCGTAAGCAAGCAGCAGTGGTTGGAATATCCCAGTATTCGCAGAATTCTTCATCTTAATTCGAAATTTCATCCGTACAAACTACAGGTGGTGCAACAATTGAAGGACAACGATTACCGGTTGCAATCACTGCTTCGTAAATGATAAAGTTGTAAGGTTTCAATTACTATGAATGCAATTTCTTTGCTTCATCCTTCTTGTTTTATTGGATTGTGGAAATGATCTCGTTTTTCTGTATCGCGCTGTATTAGTTAATGGTTGAACGCGGTCCAGTTCCATCGATTTGGGTTTTGTCAACTAATGATAACACAAATAAACAATGACGATGAACTGCTAAACAAGTTGTGGATGTCAGATGAGGCACATTTTTATCTCACAGGTTATGTGAATAAACAGAACTACTGTTACTAGGCAAACACAATTCTTAATGACTTTCATGAGCGCCCTTTACACGCTAGTGAAGTGACAGTATGGAGTGGTGTTTCATCACATGGGATTATCGGACCGTATTTTTTTCTCAAATGAACAGGGAAACAAAATAACTGTCAATGCCGATCGTTCCGTGGAGATGTTACGAACTATCGTTACACCTGCATTGAACAACTTTCCAGAAGTTCAAGAAGCCTGGTTTCAACAGGACGGAGCGACATCAATGGCATATGTGCGAGAACTGTTTGGCAACTGTCTCATCTCACGATTCGGTAACATTCCCTGGCCCCCTAGACCGCCAAGATTTATCTGTTTGTGATTTTTTTCTTGTGGGGCTACTAAAGAGCAAAGTCTACACGACTCGACCAAGAACCATGGATGAGTTAAAACAGAGAATTCGGGATGCAATTCACAGTATCCCAGCTGCGATGAGGCATTTCAACAGCAGATTTCATGATTCGTACAGGAGGAAGCCATCTAAAGGACGCAATTTTTTTAAAAATGATAAATGCCATCAATGTTTCGCAAATGGCAACGTTGTAAAGTTTCAATTACTATGAATGCAATTTCTTTCCTTCATCCTTCTAGTTTTATTGGATTGTGGAAATGATCCCGTTTTTCTGTGTCACACTGTATTACTTCGTATCTGAACGCGGTCCTGTTCCATCGCAATGGGCAATCTCTGCGTCGGAACTCTGATTTACTAATATTTTCTCCCCGCAAAACTGAGACGGCTACATTCATACAACCCAGAGTGTGCTACAGTGTAGGTGGCCACGCATGTCTAACGTGAGAAATAAACAAGCTTTTCAGGATAGCAGCACACAACAGCAGGTGTGCGGATCGCGGAGGCTACGGCTTCGTATCGCTACCATTTAATCATTACGACCACTACACGAATCTACGTATCATACAAGTGAACTTATTAAACATAGGCGTAGCTGCACAGTCCTGAAAGCTTCGATCCATTTAAAGGCACTCTTAATTAAGGGGAAAAACTTCTTTGTGAAGCACACTGACATTTAACTTAACAATCGAGTAACACCTTTATTTTCCTGTCGGCATATAAAATGATGCATCCACGATATATGCATGGCCTGGACGAGAAGAGCTCGTTTTGGATGACGCAAGTGACCCTTGGAATAGGTATATACGCTCCGCACGTCTTCTAAATTGTCAATGCAGCACTCTATTCATAACGACGTTATCCGGCAGAGGCTAATTCATAAGGAATTGTGTCCACATCCCAGTATGGCCAACATGATTTAGGGCTCTATTGCTTTCCGAAATCATTAGTGTGAATTTGCTGAATGGTTGCTTAACCCCCCGATAGTCAAGTTCCCTTTCTTCCTACACATAGTCGCGCTGCCTCGGTGAGATAATTGATCAGCGCCTGGGCGCTTCGTAGACCCATGGATAAAGTAGGCAGCAACAAATTTTATGTAAATAATAAACATGATTACATTTTATAACTTAGAACGCATGCACTTACACCCAAGCACCTGTGAGATTCGCCCAACTACGTAAAGGTTAAATAATGTCACAGTCGTTTTGCTTAAGGCGAGCTATCGTCCACTTTGTATGGATTTCAATGTCGGTAGGATATTTGTTCAAATTCCCCTCTAACCGTTCAGCACTTTTACCTCCTAAATCACATTTGGCGGATGCCGAAATGTGTCCTGGTATAACATCACCACCGACTTCTTCTCCCATCCCCTTTTTAACGAAACTACTGCTCCGCCTACAATTCACACGGGATACACACACCTTAACCTTGTCATTTCAAGCCAGTAACATTACGACAGACCAGTCTGTAGTCATTACTAGACTTATCCACATTGGAATGGCACTGACCGAAGTGTGCCACCGTCTTACGACATTTACAAAACTTAAAAAGGATTTCTACTGCAGTAGTCTCTCTCTCTCTCTCTCTCTCTCTCTCTCTCTCTCTCTCTCTCTCTCTCTCTCTCTCTCTTTACATTAAGCATTAGTCTGGCACGACGCGATTCAGCAGAATAGTGCCACCTTAAGCAATAACTATTATATTATTTAGTATAGCATTCACTTTACTTTCAAATACGTTCTTTCTGCTGGATGGCTAGTTGGGTTAGGTGGTAAATTATCATCTATGATTAGAAATAAACGGTATTCATTAATTTATATGACCCTATTGTAAGTGGGTATATTATAGTTTACTCTCATAACGTACTCACCACACAAACTATACGATGGCATAAATCAACTAATACAGTTTTTTCTTTTCCTGACCGCAGGTAATATCAAGAACATCGTACTTAAAAAACGCAAAAGTGAGACTGAAGCAAAATGTGTGCCAAGTTTTGTATACTAAGTCAGATCAAAGCTGTCTCGATCTCGACGCCCATTAGATAATACGCAAAGGTCTTCTGCTAACAATCCGGTAGAGTAAGACGAGCAGAAAGCCATGTCTCTGTGTCTGATCGGTCGCGGAATGCTATTTTAGTCGCAGACGGTAAGCGGCGCCTTTTACGCCGCTAAGCCTCCTTGAAACCTTATAAAGTCTAGCAGCAGAAGCCGCCTGCACCAGATCCCTCTTGAGCGTCGTTTTCCGTCAGCGTTGTTTGCAAGTTTGAATGCGGCCTGCGTCCCTTCCAAGCAGCGAACACCGCGCGTTTAAGTCATTGTGCTACTTAGTCTTGATGACGTGGTTGGTAAAAACGCGACGGTGAGGAACACAGACAACGTCTGCTGAGATGAAATGACAGTTCCTGAGGTCCCAGATTAAAGCACGACAGACAACAGGATAAATAGTAAACTGTATTTGATTCCTGTCTAAATTCTTTATGTTCAGTTCCTCATATGCTTAAACAATACTGTAGTTGTGACAAGTATTCTCGCTTCTGCATCCCATATTTTTGCTGTTTTTGTAAAGACACACGAAATGGTCCACATACATAGCACGTTACCCGTTTGAAGCTTCAGCTGATTGCCGGCCGCGGTGGTCTCGCGGTTAAGGCGCTCAGTCCGGAACCGCGCGACTGCTACGGTCGCAGGTTCGAATCCTGCCTCGGGCATGGATGTGTGTGATGTCCTTAGGTTAGTTAGGTTTAAGTAGTTCTAAGTTCTAGGGGACTGATGACCACAGAAGTTAAGTCCCATAGTGCTCAGAGCCATTTGAACCATTTTTTTTCAGCTGATACTGAAGAAGAGCGTCCAAGGGCACCTTTACTTTGGCTTTAAAGACCTGTCCATGACGTTGACTAAATAACTTGGCTTTGCGTGTTTTTGGTACTTGCATTGTCTAATTCATAAATTTCGGGCGTATTATAGTATTTGAGAGTTGTAGCATCGCGTTTTAGTACCTAAATAGTGTAAATTCGCGTAGTCGTTTGTCTTCTGTTTTTGTTTTGAACGGCCAGTGTCGGTTGGTCACAGTCAGTGTGCTCCCTGCCGCTGTTGGATAAGCAGCTGCAGCAGCAAGTCGTATACTCCTAGCTCACTCATTTGTTACATGGTTTAATTCTTAATTTCTTTGCGTGTTTTTGGTACTTGCATTGTTTAATTCATAAATTTCGGGCGTATTATAGTATTTGAGAGTTGTAGCATCGCGTTTTAGTACCTGAATAGTGTAAAATCGCGTAGTCTCCTTCCGCCGCCGAGCAGTGTGTCAGCAGTGCGCAAGTAGCAGCATTACTGCATTTACTAGGCAATCTTGTATTTTCATAACCGTTTAAATTTTGTGTCGATTTGTTTGCGCTCTCTGTAGATTAATTCAGACGTTCTTTGCACAACAGTTTTTAGCATGGATAGGGACTGCAACTGCTGTGTTCGGTTGCGGGCTGAGTTGGCATCCCTTCGCTCCCAGCTTCAGGCAGTGTTGGCTTCGGTCACACAGCTTGAGGCTGTTGCCAATGGGCATCACTGTGGGGTTCCGGATGGGGGTTTGTCGGGGACGGCCAGCTCGTCCCACGCATCCCCCGATCGGACTACGACTGTGGTTGCCCGGGATACTGCCCGCATTGAGGCTGATCCCTCACCTGTGGTAGAGTGGGAGGTCGTCTCAAGGTGTGGCAGGGGGCGAAAGATATTCCGGAGGGCTGAACGGAAGGCCTCTCCAGTTTGTCTGACGAACCGGTTTCAGGCTCTGTCTCAGGCTGATACTGATCTTCGGCCTGAAATGGCTGCTTGTCCTGTTCCAGAGGTTGCCCCTCAGTCTGCATGATCCGGACGGTCGCAGAAGGTGGGCTTACAGGTAGTTGGGAGCTCCAACGTCATGCGCGTAATGGGGCCCCTTAGGGATATGGCAGCAAGAGAGGGGAAGAAAACCAATGTGCACTCCGTGTGCATACCGGGGGGAGTCATTCCAGATGTGGAAAGGGTCCTTCCGGATGCCATGAAGGGTACAGGGTGCACCCATCTGCAGGTGGTCGCTCATGTCGGCACCAATGATGTGTGTCGCTATGGATCCGAGGAAATCCTCTCTGGCTTCCGGCGGCTATCTGATTTGGTGAAGACTGCCAGTTTCGCTAGCGGGATGAAAGCAGAGCTCACCATCTGCAGCATCGTCGACAGGACTGACTGCGGACCTTTTGTACAGAGCCGAGACGGTTCTGCGACCGTGTGGGCTGCAGATTCCTCGACTTGCGCCATAGGGTGGTGGGGTTTCGGGTTCCGCTGGATAGGTCAGGAGTCCACTACACGCAACAAGCGGCTACACGGGTAGCAGGGGTTGTGTGGCGTGGGCTGGGCGGTTTTTTAGGTTAGATGGCCTTGAGCAAGTACAGAAAGGGCAACAGCCTCAACGGGTGCAGGGCAAAGTCAGGACATGCGGGGACCAAGCAGCAATCGGTATTGTAAATGTAAACTGTCGAAGCTGCGTTGGTAAAGTACCGGAACTTCAAGCGCTAATAGAAAGCACCGAAGCTGAAATCGTTATAGGTACAGAAAGCTGGTTGAAGCCAGAGATCAATTCTGCCGAAATTTTTACAAAGGTACAGACGGTGTTTAGAAAGGATAGATTGCATGCAACCGGTGGAGGAGTGTTCGTCGCTGTTAGTAGTAGTTTATCCTGTAGTGAAATAGAAGTGGATAGTTCCTGTGAATTATTATGGGTGGAGGTTACACTCAACAACCGAGCTAGGTTAATAATTGGCTCCTTTTACCGACCTCCCGACTCAGCAGCATTAGTGGCAGAACAACTGAGAGAAAATTTGGAATACATTTCACATAAATTTTCTCAGCATGTTATAGTCTTAGGTGGAGATTTCAATTTACCAGATATAGACTGGGACACTCAGATGTTTAGAACGGGTGGTAGGGACAGAGCATCGAGTGACATTATACTGAGTGCACTATCCGAAAATTACCTCGAGCAATTAAACAGAGAACCGACTCGTGGAGATAACATCTTGGACCTACTGATAACAAACAGACCCGAACTTTTCGACTCTGTATGTACAGAACAGGGAATCAGTGATCATAAGGCCGTTGCAGCATCCCTGAATATGGAAGTTAGTAGGAATATAAAAAAAGGGAGGAAGGTTTATCTGTTTAGCAAGAGTAATAGAAGGCAGATTTCAGACTACCTAACAGATCAAAACGAAAATTTCTGTTCCGACACTGAAATGTTGAGTGTTTATGGAAAAAGTTCAAGGCAATCGTAAAATGCGTTCTAGACAGGTACGTGCCGAGTAAAACTGTGAGGGACGGGAAAAACCCACCGTGGTACAACAACAAAGTTAGGAAACTACTGCGAAAGCAAAGAGAGCTTCACTCTAAGTTTAAACGCAGCCAAAACCTCTCGGACAAACAGAAGCTAAACGATGTCAAAGTTAGCGTAAGGAGGGCTATGCGTGAAGCCTTCAGTGAATTCCAAAGTAAAATTCTATGTACCGACTTGACAGAAAATCCTAGGAAGTTCTGGTCTTACGTTAAATCAGTAAGTGGCTCGAAACAGCATATCCAGACACTCTGGGATGATGATGGCATTGAAACAGAGGATGACACGCGTAAAGCTGAAATACTGAACACCTTTTTCCAAAGCTGTTTCACAGAGGAAGATCGCATTGCAGTTCCTTCTCTAAATCCTCGCACAAACGAAAAAATGGCTGACATCGAAATAAGTGTCCAAGGAATAGAAAAGCAACTGGAATCAGTCAACAGAGGAAAGTCCACTGGACCTGACGGGATACCAATTCGATTCTACACAGAGTACGCGAAAGAACTTGCCCCCTTCTAACAGCCGTGTACCGCAAGTCTCTAGAGGAACGGAAGGTTCCAAATGAGTGGAAAAGAGCACAGGTAGTCCCAGTCTTCAAGAAGGATCGTCGAGCAGATGCGCAAAACTATAGACCTATATCTCTGACGTCGATCTGTTGTAGAATTTTAGAACATGTTTTTTGCTCGAGTATCATGTCGTTTTTGGAAACCCAGAATCTACTATGTAGGAATCAACATGGATTCGGGAAACAACGATCGTGTGAGACCCAACTCGCTTTATTTGTTCATGAGACCCAGAAAATATTAGATACAGGCTCCCAGGTAGATGCTATTTTTCTTGACTTCCGGAAGGTGTTCGATACAGTTCCGCACTGTCGCCTGATAAACAAAGTAAGAGCCTACGGAATGTCAGACCAGCTGTGTGGCTGGGTTGAAGAGTTTTTAGCAAACAGAACACAGCATGTTGTTATCAATGGAGAGACGTCTACAGACGTTAAAGTACCCTCTGGCGTGCCACAGGGGAGTGTTATGGGACCATTGCTTTTCACAATATATATAAATGACCTAGTAGATAGTGTCGGAAGTCCCATGCGGCTTTTCGCCGATGATGCTGTAGTATACAGAGAAGTTGCAGCATTAGAAAATTGTAGCGAAATGCAGGAAGATCTCAGCGGATAGGCACTTGGTCCAGGGAGTGGGAACTGACCCTTAACATAGACAAATGTAATGTATTGCGAATACATAGAAAGAAGGATCCTTTATTGTATGATTATATGATAGCGGAACAAACACTGGTAGCAGTTACTTCTGTAAAATATCTGGGAGTATGCGTGCGGAACGATTTGAAGTGGAATGATCATATAAAATTAATTGTTGGTTGAGATTCATTGGGAGAGTCCTTAGAAAATGTAGTCCATCAACAAAGGTGGTGGCTTACAAAACACTCGTTCGACCTATACTTGAGTATTGCTCATCAGTGTGGGATCCGTACCAGATCGGATTGACGGAGGAGATAGAGAAGATCCAAAGAAGAGCGGCGCGTTTCGTCACAGGGTTATTTGGTAACCGTGATAGCGTTACGGAGATGTTTAACAAACTCAAGTGGCAGACTCTGCAAGAGAGGCGCTCTGCATCGCGGTGTAGCTTGCTCGCCAGGTTTCGAGAGGGTGCGTTTCTGGATGAGGTATCGAATATATTGCTTCCCCCTACTTATACCTACCGAGGAGTTCACGAATGTAAAATTAGAGAGATTACAGCGCGCACGGAGGCTTTCAGACAGTCGTTCTTCCCGTGTACCATACGCGACTGGAACAGGAAAGGGAGGTAATGACAGTGGCACGTAAAGTGCCCTCCGCCACACACCATTGGGTGGCTTGCGGAGTATAAATGTAGATGTAGATGTAGAAAAGAATACGATAGAAAGCTCATGAAGACAGCCCTTTTTAGCTCACTTATAACATGCAGAAGCGGAAAAAAGTCTCACAGGTGACCGAATTTCCTATCCCTTCGACTATTTATGCCAGATTACTTACGTTAACCATAATATGTAGCTTGATCCTAATTCTTCGATCAATGGCAGAGAGTGTCGCAGCAAACATTCGACATAGAAATAAGTTTAACGAAAGGCCATAATTCGTCAGTATAAACGTCAATACTCTGATAGCAACCAATAAAATGTGGCTGCGCTCTATTGGACACCCTTCCTGATGGCACCACTTCTCCTCGGGACGGACACCGTCCACAGGAAAATCTCATGTTCAAGCGTCACAACGTGTCCTGTAAGTGTCTGCGTAGCGTTTATCGGATGCGGGGCGTGGGTAACTGCCTGGCAATCTTCTAGATGTATGTGCGAAACCGCCTAAAAACCATCCCCAGGCTGACTGGCTCACCAGCCCCCGTCCTTTATCAAATGGCTCTGAGCACTATGGGACTTAACATCTATGGTCATCAGTCCCCTAGAACTTAGAACTACTTAAACCTAACTAACCTTACGACAGCACACAACACCCAGTCATCACGAGGCAGAGAAAATCCCTGACCCCGACGGGAATCGAACCCGGGACATCGTTTATCAGTGAGGCGGATTCGATCCGGGGAAAGTGTCGTGTCGGTTATCTAGGTAGATTGCAACATCTTTTTTTGCAAGTGTGTCAAATCAGCAAGATATGCAGAAGAACATTTGTGCTACGTTTTGATAGGACGAGAGGTGTCAGAAGTCAATCAGTGAAAGCGAGTCGTAAGTTGCGCCTAAATAGCTCAGTAACAGCCTTGAGCGCGAAGGTAAAGGTTCCGAGTTCCAATCGCGGAACGGCACATAGTTTTAATTCACCAGTATCAGGAAAGGATACACCCCGCTGCAGAGTGAAGATTCATTCCAAAAATTATATGCAGGTATATTATATGCTGTCTTTGAGGCAGAACAAGGAATAGAACAGGGCTGCACTTAAGTCTTGCATAACATGCACAACATCTCCACAGCGTTTGTGGGTGTTTACATCTACATCGACACTACGCAATCCACCGTACGGCGCGTGGCGGAGAATACAGCGTACCACTAATAGTTATTTCCTTTCCTGTTCCACTCGAAAATAAAACAAGGGGAAGATGACTGTCTATACAGGGTGTTACAAAAAGGTACGGCCAAACTTTCAGGAAACATTCCTCACACACAAAGAAAGAAAATATGTTATGTGGACATGTGTCCGAAAACGCTTACTTTCCATGTTAGAGCTCATTTTATTACTTCTCTTCAAATCACATTAATCATGGAATGGAAACACACAGCAACAGAACGTACCAGCGTGACTTCAAACACTTTGTTACAGGAAATGTTAGGGTTGAGGTCAGGAGAGCGTGGAGGCCATGGAATTGGTCCGCCTCTACCAATCCATCGGTCACCGGATCTGTTGCTGAGAAGCGTACGAACACTTCGACTGAAATGTGCAGGAGCTCCATCGTGCATGAACCACATGTTGTGTCGTACTTGTAAATGCACATGTTTTAGCAGCACAGGTAGAGTATCCCGTATGAAATCATAATAACGTGCTCCATTGAGCGTAGGTGGAAGAACATGGGGGCCAATCATGACATCACCAACAAAGCCTACCCAAATGTTCACAGAAAATCTGTGTTGATGACGTGATTGCACAATTGCGTGCGGATTCTCGTCAGCCCACACATGTTGATTGTGAAAATTTACAATTTGATCACGATCACGTTGGAATGAAGCCTCATCCGTAAAGAGAACATCTGCACTGAAATGAGGATTGACACATTGTTGGATGAACCATTCGCAGAAGTGTACCCGTGGAGGCCAATGAGCTGCTGATAGTGCCTGCACACGCTGTACATGGTACGGAAACAACTGGTTCTCCCGTAGCACTCTCCATACAGTGACGTGGTCAACGTTACCTTGTACAGCAGCAACTTCTCTGACGCTGACATTTGGGTTATCGTCAACTGCACGATGAATTGCCTCGTCCATTGCAGGTGTCCTCGTCGTTCTAGGTCTTCCCCAGTCGCGAGTCATAGGCTGGAATGTTCCGTGCTCCCTAAGACGCCGATCAATTGCTTCGAACGTCTTCCTGTCGGGACACCTTCGTTCTGGAAATCTGTCTCGATACAAACGTACCGCGCCACGGCTATTGCCCCGTGCTAATCCATACATCAAATGGGCATCTGCCAACTCCGCATTTGTAAACATTGCACTGACTGCAAAACCACGTTCGTGATGTTAGGCGAACTGGCGGTGAATCGAGGTAGTACAGTACATACTGACGAAACTAAAATGAGCTCTAACACGGAAATTAAGCGTTTCCGGACACATGTCCACATAACATCTTTTCTTTATTTGTGTGTGAGGAATGTTTCCTGAAAGTTTGGCCGTACCTTTTTGTAACACCCTGTATACCTCCGTAAGAGCCCTAACTTCTTGTATCTTATCTTCGTTGTCCTTATGCGCTATGTATGTTGAAGGCTATAGAATCGTTCTGCATTCAGCTTGAAATGCCGGTTCCCTAAATTTTCTCAGTAGTTTTCCTCGAAAAGAACGTCGCCTTCCCTCCAGGGATTTCCATTTGATTTCCCGAAGCATGTCCGTAACACTTGGGTGTTGTTCGAACCTACCAGTAACAAATGTAGCAGCCCACCTCGGAACTGCTTCGATGTCCGACTAGGTAAGGATCGCAAACACTCGAGCAGTACTCAAGAATAGGTGGCACTAGCGTCCTACATGTAGTCTCCTTTACAGATAAACCACTCTTCCCTAGGGTTCTCCCAATAAACCGAAGTCGACCATTCGCCTTCCCTACCACAATGCTCACATACTCGTTCCATTTCATATCGTTCTGCAACCTTACGCCCAGATACATAAACGACGTGATTGTGTCAAGCAGGACACTGCTAATGCTGCATCCGAACATTACGGGTTTGTTCTTCCTGCTCATCCGCATTACATTTTTCTACATTTAGAGCTAGCGGCCCTTCATCACACCAACTAGAAATATTTTCTAGGCTATCTTGTATCCTCCTAGAATCATTCAGCAACGGCACCTTACTGTACACAACGCCATCATCAGCAAACAGCAGTAGATTGCTGCCCACCCTGTCCGCCAAATCATTTATGTATAGAGAATAACAGCGTAACAGCGGTTATATCACACTTCGCTGGGGCACTCCTGGCGATGCCTTTGCTTCTAATGAACACTAGTCGTCGAGCACAACATACTGGGTTCTACGAGGGCTATCCACAAAGTACATTACGTTTTCGTTTTTGTCCGTTAGGGGCGGGGCTAGCGCGGCCATCTTGGTGTCATGGCATTCCGCTGCTCAGCCGGCATCCTGCCGTGCTAGTGAGAGGTTCGTGCTGTACTCCGTTGAGTTACTGTGACAGTTTGAAATGTCAGCGTTAATTGAAAATGCCGCGAAGTGTGAAATGCGTGCTGTAATAATGTTTCTGACTACAAAAAACTGTACACCGATAGAAATCTATCGGCAGCTTTGTGAAGTGTATGGGGACAACATAATCACTGAAGGTGGAGTGCGCCAATGGGTCATAAAATTTAAAAATGGCCGAACTAACGTTCGCGACGAAGAGCGAAGTGGAAGACCCAGCATAGTGCCTGCCGAACTTGTCGAAAAAGTCGATGCCGCGGTCCGTGAAAACCGTAATTTCACAATAACGGAACTCTCTACGAGTTTTCCACAAATTCCATGAAGTTTGTTATACGAAATCATTACCGAAAAGCTTGGTTACCATAAGTTTTGTGCAAGATGGATACCAAAAATCTTGACAGAGATTCACAAAAATCAGCGAATGGCTGCAGCGTTAACGTTTTTGGACGCTTACGAGAAAGATGGCGACTCATTACTCGATCGCATCGTTACTGGTGACGAAACATGGGTTAAGCATGTGAACTGCGATACAAAATTGCAGTCAATGCAGTGGGGGCACACAAATTCCCCCCCCAAAACCCAAGAATGCATGCAGACAATGTCGGCAAGGAAGGTGATGGCGACTGTCTTTTGGGACAGAAAAGGTGTGATTTTTGTGGATATCCTGGAAAGAGGCACTACAATAAACTCTCAAAGGTATTGACAAACTCTGCACAACCTCAGAAGAGCAATACAAAACAAGCGCAGGGGAAAGTTGGGCTCAAACATCTTGCCGATTCATGACAACGCCCGGGCCCACACGGCAAATGCCACTCGTGAAGTTCTCGAATCTTTTAAGTGGGCGTTGTTTCCTCGTCCGCCGTACAGTCCCGACCTGGCACCGAGCGACTTCCACTTATTCCCAGCAATGAAGAAGTGGTTGGCTATGTAGCGTTTTGATGACGACACACAGCTTCAAGAAGAGGTAACAACTTGGTTGAAGGCGCAGGCGGCCGAATTTTACGACGAAGGAATTTCCAAGCCCGTCCATCGCTACGATAAGTGCCTTAATTTAAATGGCAACTATGTAGAAAAGTAGTATTTAAGTGTGGCTTTCATCTGTATATAATAAAAAAAAATTTCCAATACTTTATTTATTTTTAATTCCAAAACGTAATGTACTTTGTGGATGGCCCTCGTATTACTTAAGAAGTCTTCGAGCCACTCACATATTTGTGAACTTATTGCTTACGCTCATATCTTCTGCAGCAGTCTGAAATGGGGCACCGTGCAAATGCTTTCCGGAAATCTAGAAATATAGAATCTGTTTGTAGCCCTTCACCCACAGTACGCGGCGTATCATGTGAGAAAATGGTTCAAATGGCTCTGAGCACTATGGGACTCAACTGCTGAGGTCATTAGTCCCCTAGAACTTAGAACTAGTTAAACCTAACTATCCTAAGGACATCACAAACATCCATGCCCTAGGCAGGATTCGAACCTGCGACCGTAGCGGTCTTGCGGTTCCAGACTGCAGCGCCTTTAACCGCACGGCCACTTCGGCCGGCTATCATGTGAGAAAAGGGCAAGCCGAGTTTCGCACGTGCGACGCTTTCTAAAACCATGCTGATTTGTGGGCACGAGCTTTTCGGTCTCAAGAAAACTTATTATATTCGAACTGAGAAAATGTTCAAGGATTCAGCAGCAAACTGAGGTTAGGGATATTGGTCTGTAATTTTGCGGATCCATTATGTTACCCTTCTTGTAACAGCTTCTTTCCAGTCACTTAGGACTTTGCGTTGGGACAGAGATTCAAGATAAATGCAAGCTAAGCAAGGGACCAATGCCGTAGGATATTCATTGAAAAACAGAATTGGGATTCCATCAGTACTTTGTGATTCATTTATTTTCAATTCCTTCAGTTGTTTCTCTACGCCAGGGGTGCTTATTACTATGCCGTCCATAAGGGAGTCTGTTCGATGACCAAACGACGGTACGTTTGTACGATTCTCCTGCGTGAGTAATTTGTTGAACGTGAAATTTAAAACTCCTGCTTTCGTTTTGCTATCTTTTGCATGTTGAAGAAACCAATGAATTTCCCACTGAGAAGGGTATAAAACAAGGTGACTCTACACCACCAAAACTATTTTCAGCAGTACGAGATAAAGCAATGTCTAAATTAGATTGGTAAACAAAAGGAATCCAGATTATGGGTACGAGATTAAATAACTGCTGATGATATTCTTATATCTGCAAATAGCATAGAATAACTTTAAATATTGGCTAGCAAACTTGCGTTAGTCTGCTCTGAAGTTGTCTGAAAATGAACTACGATAAAACCAAGATAATGAAGAATGAATGGACACCAGAGGGAAATATATCTGTTGGAAGTGCGCATCTGCGAAGTGTCACACAATATGTCTATTTGGGTCAAATTTTGAACATGAAAGGGTATGTTAGACCATAAATATTTCGACGTATTAAATTAGGCTGGCAAGCTTATGGAAGATAGTCTTCCATTTGCAAGTCGACTTCAGTTTGCAAGTTTAAGATGTTGGTTGAGCTGAAGAAAAATGTTTTTGACCAATTTATACAGACAGTACAGTAATAACTTATGGCTGTGAGCTACCAACATTAAATGAATTCATTGTCAGAAAACTAATAGTACGCCAAAGAGGAATGGAAAGATCAATGTTGAGCAAGACAATAACGCAGCTGATGTCAGACAACAACAGAGGTCAGTGCCATAATGGAAAGAGTGAATACGTTGAAATGGTAGTAGGATGGTCATGTCGCTCGAAGAAAAGATGGAAGGTAGTCAAGGCAAGTACTAGATTGGAGCCCAATGTATATACCACAAAACAAAATTAAAAAAAGAGAGAGAACCCAAGGGAAAGGCCACCGGACAAATGGGACAGACTTACGAAAAACATCTGGACTGAATTAGCGACAGGAAGCTCAAGATAGGCAAAAATGGAAGAACCTGCAGGGATGGATCCTGTGTAGCACGACGACTTAACGGGGGCACATCATCAAGTGATCGAACCGGTTGACGACGATGATGATACCGGGAGAAGTTTATAATCTCCGTGTATAAGCAAATTTCACTTACGACATTTTAATGTGAAAATGATTTCAGGTCTGACAGTTTCTACGCGAGAAAAGGATTTGCCTGCAGCGACTTTGTGAAACCACGGAAATCTGAATGGCCGGGCGGGGATTTTAAGCGCCATCCGCCCAAATGCAGCTGCGCCACCTACTCCGACAGCTTGTCGCGGTGGCCAAGTTAAATGCACGCACGCCGCTGCCAGTGGCGCCGCTGAAGCACCGCTATGTTCTCTCTGCGTGGGCAGCCGGTGTCGCCGTAGGTAGCGGCCGCCCCCGGAGGCGCCTACGTGCCCCTAACCGGTCTCTCCTCTCCTCTCCTCTCCTCTCCTGGCTCCGACCGGCGACCTCAGTTAAAGGTCCACATGCATCTGTGTCGCCGACCGCATTTAAAAGACACGCCGAAACTTCACAATGAAAACAACACCACAGGCTACTACGAAGTTTTACTAGGGCGTATGTTTTACACGCACGCATATATAGCTTTGGAATACTTTAAAAAATGGGTTGAGACGAATATTTCGTATTAATCTTTCACAAACATTCAATGTATCGAAACTTCCTGGCAGATTAAAACTGTGTGCCGGACCGAGACTCGAACTCGGGACCTTTGCCTTTCGCGGGCAAGTGTTCTGGCGGCAGTGGCAGTAAAGCTGTGAGGACGGGGCGTGAGTCGTGCTCGGGTAGCTAAGTTGGCAGAGTACTTGCGCGCGAAAGGCAAAGGTCCCGAGTTCGAAAGTCTCTGTCCGGCACACAGTTTTAATCTACCAGGAAGTTTGGTATCAGCGCACACTCCGCTGCAGAGTGAAAATCTCATTCTAGATTCAATGTATCCTCCACTGTACGCACTAGAAACGTCAAATATGATAACTCGTCCCATGCTTTTGGGAGCATGTGTCTAGTTCCTGGGCACACCGCTGTTGCTCTCAGGCGACGCAGTTCACTCTAAAGTTGCTGGAAGAGGAGGTTCAGAGCTAAGTCTTTCACAAACCCTCACAAGAAGTCACGGCGAGCGAGCTGAGGAGGCTTGGAGGTCGATGATGCAATGCGAGATCCGTACACCCCTTACGGCCGATGTACAAGCAGGAACGGCTCCTGTGCAATGTTCTCAGTACCTTGCAAGTATCAGACGTGGTCAGAACAGCGTTCTGTGTAGTTGCAAGTGCATTAGTCGGACAAAAGTGAGCAAATTGTTGGTGATCGTGTGGTGGATGCTTCCGTAACCAACGTACGTAAAGTGTTCGGCGTTTCAAGAGGCATCGCATCGAAAATTTACACCACACAGAGGGAAAGTGGAAAAACATCATCCGATGTATCGTTAACGTCGATATGCAGCACGATTTTGGAACATATATTGTGTTGGAATATTATTAATTACCTCGAAGAAAACGGTCTATTGACACACAGTCAACATGGGTTTAGAAAATATCGTTCCTCTGAAACACAATTAGCTCTTTATTCACATGATGTGTTGAGTGCTATTGACAAGGGATTTCAGATCGATTCCGTATTTCTAGATTTCCGGAAGGCTTTTGACACTGTACCACACAAGCGGCCCGTAGTGAAATTGTGTGCTTATGGAATAGCGTCTCAGTTATGTTCGACTGGATTTGTGATTTCCTGTCAGAGAGGTTACAGTTCGTAATAACTGACGGAAAGTCATCGAGTAAAACAGAAGTGATTTCTGGCGTTCCCCAAGGTAGTGTTACAGCCCTTTTGCTGTTCCTGATCTATATTAACGATTTTGGAGACAATCTGAGCAGCCGTCTTCGGTTGTTTGCAGATGACGCTGTCGTTTATCGACTAATAAAGTCATCAGAAGACCAAAACAAACTGCAAAACGATTTAGAAAAGATATCTGAACGGTGCGAAAAGTGGCAGTTGACCCTAAACATCGAAAAGTGTGAGGTCATCCACATGAATGCTAAAACGAACTCATTAAACTTCGGTTACACGATAAATCAGTCTAATCTAAATTCAACTAAATACCTACGTATTACAATTACGAACAACTTATATTGGAAGGAACACATAGAAAATGTCGTGGGGAAGGCTAACCAAAGACTGCGTTTTATTGGCAGGACACTTAGAAAATGTAACAGACCTACTAAGGAGACTGCTTACACTACGCTTGTCCGTCCTCTTTTAGAATACTGCTGCGCGGTGTGGGATCCTTACCAGGTAGAACTGACGGAGTACATCGAAAAAGTTCAAAGAAAGGCAGCACGTTTTGTATTATCGCGAAATATGGGAGAGAGTGTCACAGAAATGATACAGGATTTGGGTTGGAAATCATTAAAAGAAAGGCGTTTTTCGTTGCGACGGAATCTTCTCACGAAATTCCAATCACCAACTTTATCCTCTGAATGTGAAAATATTTTGTTGACACCGACCTACATAGGGAGGAACGATCACCACGATAAAATAAGGGAAATCAGAGCTCGTACGGAAAGATATAGGTGTTCATTCTTTCCGCGCGCTATACGAGATTGGAATAATAGAGAATTGTGAAGGTGGTTCAATAAACCCTCTGCCAGGCATTTAAATGTGATTTGAAGAGTATCAAAAATGGTTCAAATAGCTATGAGGACTATGGGACTTAACTTCTCAGGTCATCAGTCCCCTATAACTTAGAACTACTTAAACCTAACTAACCTAAGGACATCACACACATCCATGCCCGAGTTAGGATGATTCGAACCTGCGACCGTAGCGGTCGAAGACTGGAGCGCCTAGAACCGCTCGGCCACCCCGGCCGGCGATTTGCAGAGTATCCATGTAGATGTAGAGAAGTCACAATGCGGACGAAAGTGTGCGTGTGT
This sequence comes from Schistocerca americana, assembly GCF_021461395.2. Lineage (NCBI taxonomy): Eukaryota > Metazoa > Arthropoda > Insecta > Orthoptera > Acrididae > Schistocerca > Schistocerca americana. The sequence goes on along the minus strand of NC_060122.1, from coordinate 785,498,396 downwards.
GTGTGTGTGTGTGTGTGTGTGTGTGTGTGTGTGTGTGTGTGTGTGGAGTGACAGTAACAGTAACAGACCGCCACTAAAAAACACTGTGACGAAAAATAACAGGTCTACAGCTGCAGAACTTTATGTATCATTCGCGTATCGTGTCAGCACCAAAATAACACGAAAGGAGCTCCGTAAGCTGGAAATCACAGAGTGACCTGGAATTCCAAAATGACTCATCAGTTTTGCAAATACCAGTAACACGAAACCGTGGTGGTGATCACACAAAAACTGCACTATAGAGCAATGGAAGACACTCATGTTCAGACGAGCTTTGTTTCACACTGTTTCCAGGTTCTATCCCCGTTCACGGCCGAAAAAGCGAAATATGGAAGGGATTCGGTAATGACAGGCAGCCATATCGTTCCAAGGATTAGGTGACTATTTTGGCTCATTCCATGATACAATGTTTGTTGTCCAACGATGATGCTGTGTTCCGAGAAGATAGCGTCCTTGTTCACACAGCTCGCATCGTCCTGGACTAGTTTCGTGTGCACGAGGACGAATTGCTGCATCTCTTCTGGTCACCGTAGACACTACATCTCAATATTATTGAGCTTTTGTCATTCCATTTGGAGAGAAAGGGGCGTGATCGCTATCCACCTCCATCATCGTTACCTGAACTTGTCACTATTTTGCCGGAAGAGCGGTATAAGATTCCCTTGATAACAATTCAGGATCTGTATTTATCCATTCCGAGAGGATTGAAAGCAGTTACGAATACAGTACCTATATCTATGCATTCCGAGAGGACTGAAAGCAGTCCCGAATACCAACGGTTTTCCTACGCCTTCTTAGCCAAGATGATGCGTTTTGCTTTTGGTGTTACCAAATTTTTGTCCGCCCTCTGTAGTTTCTTTAAAAAAAAAAAAGTTCAAATGTGTGTGAAATCGTATGGAACTTAACTGCTAAGGTCATCAGTCACTGAGCTTACACACCACTTAACCTAAGTTATCCTAAGGACAAACACACACACACCCATGCCCGAGGGAGGACTCGAACCTCCGCCGGGACCACCCGCACAGTCCATGACTGCAGCGCCCTAGACCGAGTTTCTTCACCTGGGAGATCAGTACAACCAAGTTGCAAAGGGCGCCACGGTAAACTTTTACCTTTAATGCATTAAAATAAGATTCACTCAGGATTATTATCGTCATTCAGGTAGCAGGTATGATTTTGTGAAATCGGATGAATCTTTTGAAACACTTTGCACTGCTTCCTCCGTAGCGGACAGCTGGCCGTGGACTGTAGCGGATTAAGAACGCGCACACAATCAAACAAACAAAAATACTCTTTGTTAGTTACCGTTTCAACATACGTTTGAATGGTAACAGCTTCACCATCAGGTTAATTATCTAGATTCTAGGAAGAACACACAACATGCAAGATATTCGCCGCCAAATGCGATGACTTCAAGTCAGCCATCAAATGAACGGCCGCGCCTCCTACAGACCCCAGGACATGCATTTACATCAACGTCTATATTCCGCGAGACACCTCTCGGTGTGTAGTGGAAGGTATTTTTTTTTTCTACCATTGTCACTTCCTCCTTTTCCGGTTCCAGTCACGGAAGCTACGCGGGAAAAACGATGGCAGGTAAGCCTCAGTAAGAGCTTGAATTTCTATACTTTTATCTTCATGGTCTTTTCCTGACATTTACGTACGTGGAAGCAACATATATTTTATGACTTATCTAGGAAAGGACGCTCTCGGAACTTTTAACATGGTAAACCACACCGTCATACAGAACGTCTGTCTTGCAACGTCTGCCATTAGAGTTGGTTGATCACCTCCGCGACGCTTACTAAATGAGCATGTAACGAAACGCGCTGCTTTTCTTTGGATCTTCTCTATTTCCTCTATCAGTCCATCTAGTACGGATACAAACGAACGAGCAATTTGCCATTATTTGCCGAACGAGAGTTTTGTAAGCTACCTCCTTTGCTTACGGACAACATTTCCTGAGGATTCTTGCAATGAATCTCAGTCTGGCATATGCACTTTCTGCTATTAGTTTTATGTGGTCGTTCCACTTTAAGTCTCTCCATACGCACAGTCCATGTTTAATTGATCTAACTGCTTCCACAGATTGTTCTGCAATTGTGTAAACATGCAACTATGAATCTTTCTGTCTATATATACGCAATAAGTTACATTTGTGTATAATAAGCGTCAATTTTCACTCCCTGCACAACGCGTCGATCCTCTGCAGGTCTTTCCGCATTTCGCTACAATTATCTAGCGTTGCGAGTTCTCTGTATACAACAGCACCATCCGCGAAAAGCCTAATCGAATCTCCGACTTTTGTCTGCTATGACATACGTACAACACACGCCTCCGTCAATTTTGCCTCTGAAGGCTTCCCTCCACTGAGAATGAGATGCTATGTTGTATTTGCTAGAAACTCTTTACTTCAATCACACATTTGGTTTGATATTTCGTACGCTCGTATTTTGTTCATTAGGCGGCAGTCCGGAGTAGTACTGAATGCCTTACGGAAGTCAAGAAACACAGTATGAAGTTGGGCGCCGATACCTAAAGTAAATGAATCGAGTTTTTCAAAAAGGCTGCGTTGACACCATACTCCACATTGGATTATAACTTCCAATCATAACCTCCAAAATTTTTTGTGCGAGAGGCAGAGTACCCGTTAAGTTTCGATACGCCAATTGACCACAAAACTTACCGGGGTTTTCGTGAAAAAACTGAATAAATAGTATTCTGCTAGTGGACAATACAGACAAGTCAAGTCTCAGTGTAGAGTCTTTTTAGTCTTGGTCCGTCTTTTTGTAACTTGTTTATACTCCCAAATATATAGTACTACTTGAGCCGTGAAAAATAGGAAGTTTGTTTCGATTATGATGTTTCATCCGAAGGGAACATGCACTCGCTGAGCCAAAGTAAGAAAGAGCGCTTGGCATCATAGACACGTCAGCTACTTGACCTGGTAATAGAATCATGTACAAGACACAACCTTCGGTGCGGTCAGAGCCATCCACTAAAATCATCGCCAATGGAGATCGATGGATCTTATTCGTTGGGAGTGGGAGACAGGCATTAAACAGATTTCACTTTTCCAAGTGAGCTTCCTATTTTATCTCAGCCGTATGCCTTGACCGCTTTTTATTTGTATGACATGACACTTGCTGCATCGCGATTAATGTACATGTACGCACCTTCCACTTGAAAATTGAGATGTGTACGGAACCGGTCGTGTTTTGAAATATTAGACACCACTTCCAGCCCGCACACCGGCCGAAATACATTGAGGTAACAAAGTCACAGGACACCACCTAATAGCCGGCCGAAGTGGCCGTGCGGTTAAAGGCGCTGCAGTCTGGAACCGCAAGACCGCTACGGTCGCAGGTTCGAATCCTGCCTCGGGCATGGATGTTTGTGATGTCCTTAGGTTAGGTTCGGTTTAACTAGTTCTAAGTTCTAGGGGACTAATGACCTCAGCAGTTGAGTCCCATAGTGCTCAGAGCCATTTGAACCATTTTTTGACACCACCTAATATTGTGTCGGAACTCCCTTTGCGCGGCGTAGTGCAGCAACTCGACGTTGCGTGGGCTCAAAAAGTCGTTGGAAGTCCTCAGCAGAAATGTTGAGCCATGCTGCCTCTATAGCCGTCCACAATTACGACAGTGTTCACGGTGAAGGATTTTGTGCAAAACCAGGCCCCCGTTATCTCCCATAAATGTTCGAAGGAATTCACGTAGGTGACCAAAATAATTCACTCGAATTTCCCGAATGTTCTTCAAAGCCATCGCGAACAACTGTGGCCTGGTGACAAGGCGCATTATCGTCCAACGTTTTCCAGTCGTCTACGATCCAACCGATATGGTCACGAGCCCAGGAAAGGCCCCGTGGGCGACGTCGTGCTGTTAGCAAAGGCACTCGCGTAGATCGTCTGCTGTCACAGCCCATTAACGACACATTTTGCCCATGAATCTCCAAGTAGCCGAATATAACCACTTCCAGTCAATGCTAGATTCAGCTGCACCGGAGGACCCAGTCCGTTGCACGTTAACACAACCAACATCATTATGAACCCACCATCACCTTGTGCAGTGCCTTGCTGACAACATGGGTCGATGGCATCGTGGTGTCTGCGCCACACTCAAACCCTACCATCAGCTCTTACCAACTGCAATCGGGACTCATCTGACCAGGCCACGATTCTCCAGTCGTCTATGGTCCAACCAATACCGTCACGAGCCCAGGAGAGGCGCTGCAGGCGATGCCGTGCTGTTAGCAAAGGCATTCTCATCGGCTGTCTGCTGCCATAGCCCATTAATATCACGTTTCGCCGCACTGTCCTACAGTGTTGCTTATCTGCTAGCACTGACCACTCTATACAAACGCCGCTACTCTCGATCTGTCTGCCACTGTGTTGTCCTTGGTGAGGTGAATTTGGCATTCTCGGCACCTTTTTGAGATCGTGGACCTCGGAATATTGAATTTCCTGACGATTTCCGAAATGGCGTGTCCTATGCATCAAACTCCAATTACCATTCCGCGTTCAAAGTCTGTTAACTCCAGTCGTTCGGCCACAATCACGTCGTAAATCTTTTCACATGTATCACATGAGTACAAATGATAGCTCCGCCAATGCACTGCCCTCTTACGCCTATGTGCGCGATACTATCGCCATCTGTAAATGTGTACATCGCTATACCATGAGTTATCACCTAATTGTAGAGTTCGGGAAGAGACCTGCGCTAAAGCTGTCGCTGTTAACAGTAAGTAGAGCAGTGGTGGCAGGCGCTGACGCTAACGCGGCAGGCCATAACGAAGTTGTGTCCAGCGGAGCGCGTCGCAGTGCGCGAAACTACCGCCACTTATGGTGGGGGACGCGGCACCGTCGCTTCCTGCCGGTCCTCACCCAACACGGGCTGCCCCGGGGCACAGTCCGCCACATGGCTGCCGCTGGACCTCAGCTGAGTTTGGTTTCGCCACCTGCGTCCTCCGTGGATCAAACAAGCTCTGATCAAAAGCATTCAAAGACCGAAAATGGTCATTAGTATGGGGTGTGTCCGCCCATCGCCCATAAGAAAGCTTAAACTTTTTTTTAGATTAGATTTACTTTCATTCCAATTGATCCGTAGTGAGGAGGTCCTCCAGGATGTGGAACATGTCAGAAAAACAACAATAGATGACAAATATTTACAACTAAAACAAATAAACTAATGTACCATTCCACAGGTCCCAAGTGGAATGATCGTCATTTTTTAATGAACACTATATGAAAGAGTCATTTTACAAATACTAATGCACTGTGCAGACGTTATATTGTACTTTATACACTCCTGGAAATGGAAAAAAGAACACATTGACACCGGTGTGTCAGACCCACCATACTTGCTCCGGACACTGCGAGAGGGCTGTACAAGCAATGATCACACGCACGGCACAGCGGACACACCAGGAACCGCGGTGTTGGCCGTCGAATGGCGCTAGCTGCGCAGCATTTGTGCACCGCCGCCGTCAGTGTCAGCCAGTTTGCCGTGGCATACGGAGCTCCATCGCAGTCTTTAACACTGGTAGCATGCCGCGACAGCGTGGACGTGAACCGTATGTGCAGTTGACGGACTTTGAGCGAGGGCGTATAGTGGGCATGCGGGAGGCCGGGTGGACGTACCGCCGAATTGCTCAACACGTGGGGCGTGAGGTCTCCACAGTACATCGATGTTGTCGCCAGTGGTCGGCGGAAGGTGCACGTGCCCGTCGACCTGGGACCGGACCGCAGCGACGCACGGATGCACGCCAAGACCGTAGGATCCTACGCAGTGCCGTAGGGGACCGCACCGCCACTTCCCAGCAAATTAGGGACACTGTTGCTCCTGGGGTATCGGCGAGGACCATTCGCAACCGTCTCCATGAAGCTGGGCTACGGTCCCGCACACCGTTAGGCCGTCTTCCGCTCACGCCCCAACATCGTGCAGCCCGCCTCCAGTGGTGTCGCGACAGGCGTGAATGGAGGGACGAATGGAGACGTGTCGTCTTCAGCGATGAGAGTCGCTTCTGCCTCGGTGCCAATGATGGTCGTATGCGTGTTTGGCGCCGTGCAGGTGAGCGCCACAATCAGGACTGCATACGACCGAGGCACACAGGGCCAACACCCGGCATCATGGTGTGGGGAGCGATCTCCTACACTGGCCGTACACCACTGGTGATCGTCGAGGGGACACTGAATAGTGCACGGTACATCCAAACCGTCATCGAACCCATCGTTATACCATTCCTAGACCGGCAAGGGAACTTGCTGTTCCAACAGGACAATGCACGTCCGCATGTATCCCGTGCCACCCAACGTGCTCTAGAAGGTGTAAGTCAACTACCCTGGCCAGCAAGATCTCCGGATCTGTCCCCCATTGAGCATGTTTGGGACTGGATGAAGCGTCGTCTCACGCGGTCTGCACGTCCAGCACGAACGCTGGTCCAACTGAGGCGCCAGGTGGAAATGGCATGGCAAGCCGTTCCACAGGACTACATCCAGCATCTCTACGATCGTCTCCATGGGAGAATAGCAGCCTGCATTGCTGCAAAAGGTGGATATACACTGTACTAGTGCCGACATTGTGCATGCTCTGTTGCCTGTGTCTATGTGCCTGTGGTTCTGTCAGTGTGATCATGTGATGTATCTGACCCCAGGAATGTGTCAATAAAGTTTCCCCTTCCTGGGACAATGTATTCACGGTGTTCTTATTTCAATTTCCAGGAGTGTATATATATATTACTGAGAAATTCATCAATGGAGTAGAAGGAGTTCGCCACCAATAAATCCTTTAGGCTTCTCTTAAAGTGAATTTCATTGGTTGTTAAGCTTTTTATGGCTGCTGGCAAGTTATTGAAAATGTGTGTTCCTGCATAATGCACACCTTTTTGTACAAGACTAAGTGACTTTAAATCCTTGTGAAGATTATTCTTATTTCTAGTATTGATTCCATGAATTGAGCTGTTGGTTTGAAAAGGTGATATATTTTTAATGACAAATTTCATTAAGGAATAAATATATTGGGAAGCAGTAGTTAGTATCCCTAGTTCCCTAAACAGGCTCCTGCAGGATGTTCTTTAGTTCACGCCACATATAACTCTTACTACACGTTTTTGTGCCCGGAAAACTCCGTCGGGATACTTTCAATGACGTCTCTGGAGGACTGGCAGCTCAATCTTCTTCAGGGGCTGAAACCAGAGAAGGTAGTGATACAGCACGATGGCGTCTGGAGCGAAGGTGTTCCACTGAGTTCAGGCTGGCATTCTCGGCAGGCTAACTCATTTCAGGAATGTTACTGTCCACAGATCACTGCCTCATAGACGCTGCTTGTCATACAAATATCGTCTCCCAAATGATCCTCTACTACACGCAGTACGCAATGGCGTAAAGTGAGTTCATATTCTTCCAAATTTAGCATAAAGATGAAAAACCCTTTAATACCGTAACGGTATACCTCCATACTTCACCGATGGCCACTGGCACTACGCATCATTCCACAGGAGATAGTGTGAGTCATTCTGCAAATGATTGTTTCCTGCCATCCTGTGTCCAGCGGCGTCGCTCTTTTACACCACCTCAACTGTCGCTTAGTGTTATGTGTGGCTTATGAGGAGTTGCTCGACCACTGCACCCCCTAAGTCCCTAAGCACAGTCATTGCGGTAGCTGGACTGCTTGTAGCACTTTGGAACTCTCACGAGTGATTCCTTCCACTGCTGACATGGGATTTTTTACAACCACCCTCCGCAATGCTCAACGGCCCGCGTCCCTAGGGACATGAAGTCAGGATCGTCTTGGTTTCGCTTCGGTTTTTCCTCCTAGTTTCCACTTCACCATCATATCACGAACAGTTGACCTAGGCAGCTACAGAACGATTCCAACGTCCCTTGTGGAGTTATGACTCAGGTGACATCCAATGACAAGTCCACCTTCTAAGTCACTGACCTCTCCTGACTGACCCATTCTGTTATTGCCGCTTCTCCACTGTCAGTCCCATACTCTCCGCCTCCTATTACACTGGCGGTTTCACCTCTCGTGACACGTAATGATCAATTCCGGGTTACATACGTGTGCCCGGGTACTTAAAATGATATAGCGAATTTGCAACCAGTCGGTAAGTTGTCGAATGTTTCAGTAGCTTTATAAATGTTGTAAATTTTGCTCGGTCAAAATATGCAAACAATCGCACCATTTAAATAACTGGATTTTTACCAATGATCTACAGAAAATTTAATAAAAGCAAAACAATCACACACAGATCGTATCAACTGATAAATTAACCTATAGAGTAGAAACCAGTCTTCTGACTAAAGAACACAATCAATACAGCAACAAGTGTTTTACTAACTATAAATTACAATTCTTAAATGTAACTGTATTTGATAAGTGCAACCTTGAAATTAGTGGTACAGGAGCAAATAAGGTATCACGAAGTGACGGGTAGAAGGCAATTTTGTTACAAATCTGAATGTTTGTATACAGCATGGACAGAAATTCAGCAAAAAGAACGCTCATAAACCAACGGGAAATTTAACACTAATAGAACAAAGGTTGGATCTTCGAGGACCGTTGCTCCAGAAGAAAGCGTAATTGTCTCTGGCGACAGAGAGGGCAACAGTTTTTGTCTCAACGTCTCTTGCGGGTGACGACGTAACGCCAAGTCCAGGAACTGCAGAGACCGACTCCCTGCCTAGGTGGCTAAGGGAACGCCGTTATGTCAAGGGTGGTGGGCCCTCGCAGGCGCCAGGGAAGAGGGGCGCGCGACACCGCCTAGGCTTAACTCTGCCTTCTCACGCTCCCCAGTGGAGAAGCTGCCCGCATTATTCATACAAATGCCCGCCCCGAGCTCAAAGAGAAGAACGTTATTATGGAAATACGGCGCTTATACAGGGAAAACGTCTCCACACCTGGGGTAATGAGAGCCACAAAGCGCGTAGGAGGAGACTCTCCTTCTGCAATAAAACTGCCGACTAGTCAGTGATAGCGGGTTTCAGCAGCCGTTTTAATTACGCGGCTGGATCTTCGCACCCTGCAATTCTCTCAGACGAAATGCGCTTTTTTCTGAAAGCGTTTGCAAAAAAGACTTGCTACTTTCAACAAGCGACCTTGTTTTACCGCTAACAAGGCATAGGCTACCCATGGGTTTGGAGAAAGAAATAAACAATGCACGAAAGCTATATTGTAGGCTTTATCATATTAATTATTTTTAGGCTAGAGCTGCAACTGAATAAGCGCAGTACTGGTTTCGCTGGGCGCGTTTCGGCTCAATGTATTAAGGTTTCATCAGTGACTTGAAATACAAAACTACATTTTCATTTGTACACCTGCTTATTGTACAAGTAAACTGAGCCCAATGTATCTGGAAAAACAATTAACGCCCTCATTAAGTTGCATACAGACAGTCAAACCTAAAACTCACGAACTTAACATTAATAGCAACTGAGGACTGACAGATCAACATCGTCACAGACGTAAAATTATAGTCTGTTTATTTACCTATGCGTGCAAATTTCGACACTCCTTGTACATGCCAAAATTCATTCGTCTCTGTCCGGATCGCTCCACTGAATCGTACGTCTTCCGCTTTCAGTGAATTGCGTATATTAATTGCCTGCGTCTTTTTCGAATTACTTTCGTCTATGGACCCTTATCGGGTGCCACACAGCCACATCATCCTTACAGGTATTGTACAAATTAGATGGATTTTATTTTACAGATCTTTACTGTTACGGCATTTCTACACATAAAAACATTTGGGGAAACAAACCACGCATGTTTACCAACTAACAGAACAATTCAATCAGAGGTAGGTATAAGTTCCAGCTTTAGACATTCTGAGAACGGAAGATGAGATTTAATGTCCCGTCGAAGTTAAGATCATTACGAACGGAGCCTCAACTCAGATTATGGAAGGAATACGGACGTGTCTTTTTCAAAGGAAGTATTCTCACAACTGCCTTAAACAAACCAAGGAAAATCTCAGTCTGGACGTGTGTTTGAACAGCGCTCACCCGAAAGTTTGTGCTAACCTCTGCGCCACCTCGCTCAGTTTTACACATTTTTCGTTGCTCAATAGAAGTTAGCCGAGTCAAATAGGGGAAAAAATGGTGTGAACATACTCTGTGTGTGTGTGTGTGTGTGTGTATAGAGAGAGAGAGAGAGAGAGAGAGAGAGAGAGAGAGAGAGAGAGAGAGAGAGAGAGAGAGAGGGGGGGGGGGGGGAAGAGCTACGGAATAGGGTGATTGGTGGTTAAATGGGAAGGATAGAGAAGAGAAGCATAGTTAGAAACAAGCGAGATATATATATATATATATATATATATTTCTTATTCACATCGCGTGTTTAAGGAGACCAAACAGCTAAGGTCTTAAGTCTCCTATTTACTCCCACCAAGGATAGAAGCAGTGTACCCAACCTTTCTCCATGTGGAAAATTCTGTGTGCAGATGTAAGACAGTGTTCTAAATGTTTGCGCAGCGTGTATCGGAGGCCGAACATGGAAAAAAGACAGGCATACAAAAAGTGAGATGTGAGAAACCGCCTAAAAACTATATCCAAGCTGTGCAGTACACCGACACCTCGTCGTTGATCAGCCTGTCGGACTCGGGAGCCAGCGTAACCCCCCGTCCCGGAAGAGGTGGTGTTAACACGTGCGGTTAACTGGGCAGGTGGAGGGAAGGGGAGAGGGAAAGCGAAGGGGGGAGGGACAGGGAGAGGGAAGGGGAGAGGCAGTGGGAGTGGTAAGGCAAGGGGTGAGGGAGAGGGGAGGGGAGACTCAAAGGGCCCTTACCTGAGCCGTGCAAGCCGCGCAGCTCTGCACCACAGAGACAGACTGCGTGGGATTGTAACAGCCTCTGGAATAAGGGTAGAAAAAGGAATCAATCTGCCACTGGCAGGAAGGTACCTGAGGGGTCCGTGCCGTCACTGATCTCTCTTTATCAGTCATTTCTTGAAAATAAGGACTGCAAACAATGCAACGGATAAACAGGTTAAAGCCTAGCAAACAATTTGCACTCACTGCGAGTCAAATACATTCCAACAGTTGACTGACAGTAGCAGTTAATAGAACCATATATTATTAGTACTGATGGTCAATAGAAATAAAAATTCACTGTTCAAAAATGGTTCAAATGGCTCTGAGCACCCTAGAACTTAGAACTACTTAAGCCTAATTAACCTAAGGACATCACACACATCCATGCCCGAGGCAGGATTCGAACCTGCGACCATAGCGAAAATTCACTGGAATAGCACACACTAAAGGGCGAAAATTTCAGACGATCCAAACCCTTCGACTATTTCTCCGTTTCAGTATTTTGTATATTGATACAACAATCAACCAAGCAGAATCGCTACTGCACCTTCCTTCATTTTAGTTCCCTTTTCTTCCAACATTCCCTCTTCTTCTCTCTACATGGTTCTATTGCTTCGTTTACCATATTCTCGAGTCCCTTTGTTTCTACGAAATTTAATATTTTATTCGTAAAAAGAAAAAAATCTATTCTTTACGACTCTTTAAAATTGGTTCCATCCACATCTTTTTTCGAGTGATCCGAAATATTTTTGAGTGACCAGAAATGGTATAATATTTAATATGATAATTTTTTTCATTCATCCTGTAAAGTTATCTGTTATTCGCTTCTGCTGTTTTCTGCGTATTTTGCAAAATTAATTTTATCTTTCAGCCTACACAGAGCTATTCACTTCTCACGCTTCACTTCGATGAATTATTAATTGCAACAGGAATTATAATGGCTCTGAGCACTATGGGACTTAACATCGGTGGTCATCAGTGCCCTAGAACTTAGAACTACTTAAACCTAACTAAGGTAAGGACATCACACACATCCATGCCCTAGGCAGGATTCGAACCTGCGACCGTAGCGGTCACGGGGTTACAGACTGAAGCGCGTAGAACCGCACGGCCAAACAAACTGTCGATTAAATTAAGACGCACTGTTATGCTCCCGAGGGAGGGGGGGATGGCACTGGTTAGAGACCAATGCCCTGCACCGAGGCTCATATCGTCTTAGTGAGCAGATTAAGGTACGACGTGGTTTCAGCACACTCTTAATACAAGCCACTGTTGATTCCCATCTCGTAATGGCTGTCTTCCCCTACAAATGACCGACAGAGACGCAGTAGTGTTAACACAATGGACTTGTATTCTGAATGAAGACATTTTAAATATCCGTTTGCCCAACTAGATTTATGTTTTCCGCGTTGTTCTTAAATCGATAAAGGTGAACGCTGGGATTGTTTCACTGGAAAAGATAATTCCATTGTTATCACTGTCGACCCGCCATCGACCGGACGTTAAAGCATAATCTTTTTTCCCTTGTCAACAACTAGATTCCTGGAAGGAATAGTTTATTAGACACAGTCTCCATACTTCCCTTACAAGCCTTACCGTAGCGGTCGCGCGGTTCCAAACTGTAGCGCCTAGAACCGCTCGGCGACTACGGCGGGCTTTTGTCCTTCAGATATTGCGTCATTTTCACAGGTGAATACTATGAGGAAAAATAAGAATTGCGAATGCAAAAAATGCAACATGTCCCGAAAATAAGGCAAACAACAAAATAGCTATCAACAAGCAAAGGAAGCACAAAAAATCCACTAACACATGAAGATAAGCCGTTAAGATTAGATCCAGACGAACAGACGGGCAGAGCTTCTAGCGCTAGTCATGTGCTGTCAAGATCAAAACATTCTCACAGAGCATCCTTTGACGTGTAGTGACGACGGTCGGCATTTGTAACATCGCCCTCAATACAGGCGGTATCGTCTGCAGGTGAGGCACGTCTTCGGGAAGCTCCAGACAACGCGGGCAGCCAGACAGGGCTGTCGTCGCGCGGAAGGCGGCCGTGGGAAGAGCCGTACGCTGCCAGCCGCCGCTTCCGGGCTTTCTTTCTCGCCAGGCCCGCCGGCGGGGCCGTACAAGCGGAACGGCCGGGGCCCGCCACAGCCCCTGACACACTAATCGCACTCTCTGAACACCTGCAGCTCCGCGAAATCTACCTGTCCACACTTCCGCATCGTGCCTCGCGATTCGTCTTTACCTAGACAGGCAAATATCGAGATCGTTGCTTTGAGAAAGACACCGTACATTTTCTACCTCGCTCCACGCTTATATTCCGTCTCTAATGACCTCGTCGTTGACGGAATGTTAAACCATTATCTTCTGTCCTCCTTCGCATATCCGAAATGGAGTAGAGACGAAAATTACTGACTTCTGTAAGAAATATTTTACTATTTAAAGATTACCGCGCCCTTTGGAGGTATTGCACAGTATCGTCTGACAATTTTGGTTCCTAGTTTAGCAGCACTGCTCCCTGGACAGCAATGACATCGAAAATTTGAAAAATGACTAAAATTTACCTCTTTAAACTGAACATTTGATGGGCGAATAAAGTAACTCACTTTCTTGAATTGATGTGCCATATATGCTGTTCCAAGAATTTAGATTGTATAATTACCTAGAGAAATCAGCATTCGAATTTTACAGTCCATACGTTGTTTATGAACCGTATGGAAGTACATACGAGGTACGACAATAAAGTAATGAGACTGATTTTCTTTGCAAGATGTGTCAATCCTGCAGGCTTGTGTAGGCACAATATCTTTGACCTTGGTCTATAAGCTGCTTCTAGTCCAAGTGGCACATCGATGCAACTGCTCAGTCGTGAGTTGTGCTTTAAAAGTTAACACGTGTTTGTGTCTCTCGTCACGGAAATGGAACCGCATAACATTGCGCAACGGTATGCCATTTCTTTTTAAATTGGATGAAAACGCGACGACAACTTACGGTAAACTTCAGAAGGCTTTTGGAGAGGAGGTTATGTCAAGAGCTCAAGTTTTTCGTTGGCATAAAATGTTTAGTGAAGGCAGAACGAATGTTGAAGATGAAGACAGCAGTGGACGACCATCAACCTCACGGACGGATGTCAACTTGGCCAGGGTGCGTGAACTCGTACGATCTGATCGAAGGTTATCCGTGAAAATGATTGCAGAAGAACTGAACATCAATAGAGAAACGGTTCATCTAATAATAATTGAAGATCTTGGTATGAGAGAGATTTGTGCAAAAATGGTCCCCAAAAATCTCCCTAAAATCTCACACCACAACAGCGAGAAACACGGAAAAATGTGGCAGCCGATCTGTTAGAGCAAATGGAAATCAATCCAGAATTGTTGAGCCGTGTTATCACTGGTGATGAAAGTTGTTTTTTTTTTTTTTTTCAGTACGATCCAGAGACAAAACGTAAAAGTTCGCAATAATGCTTAAAGGGATCACCCAGACCAAAAAAAGCTCGCATGTCAAAAGTGATTGTGTGCTTCTTGGATTCCAAGGGAATTGTTCATAAAGAGTGGGTGCCTCCTGGACAAACAGTTAACCAATATCACTGCGAAGAAATTTTACAAAGATTTCGTAAAAGAGTTCTTCGTATCCGTGCCAACATTGCTGATAATTGGATTCTGCGTCACGATAATGCGCCATCCCATACTGCTCTGTCAGTACAGCAATTTTTAACCTCATAACTAATTTCAGTACTACCACAGCCACCTTATTCACCAGATATCGCTCCGTGACACTCTCTTCTATTTCTGAGAGTCAAAACGGTGGTCAAGGGACACCATTTTCAAACAACACAAGATGTCCAAAAAGCTGTGACGAGGGTTTTGGAGGATATTACAGAAGATAAGTATCAGAAATCTTACCACCAATGGCAGAGGCGCTGCAAAAAGTTTGTGCTATCTGAAGAGAACTACTCTGAAGGAGACAACACTAAACTTGACTAAAACGGTAAGCAACATTATTTTTTCGCACCAGTCTCATTACTTTATTGTCGCACCTCGTATATCTCAAGTTCTGTGGATGTTCCTGCTTAAAGAGTGTTTCATATTAAGGGCGGAACCAAAGAGGGATGTAATATTTTGGCATGCACCGGTTTCCAATATTCACTGCTAACGTCCGCAGAATACAGTAGCACTATAACTAAATTGCTTCGAAATTGGCTAGGAATTCTAGAAGTTACAAGCAGAAGTTGCGTTTAGCACGGGGTACGTTTGAGTTCCTAGAGAGAGAGAGAGAGAGAGAGAGAGAGAGAGAGAGAGGAGGGGGTAGAACCAGAAAAGCAAGGAAAGTTGAGAAAGGGAAGACTTTCAAATGCTGTAGTTCTCTGAATTACAATTTCTTCAGCACTCAGCAATGACGTAATCAAAATATTATTATATTCAAATATTTAATGTATGTTACTGTAGATATTATGATTAAAATCGAACGCATCTGTTGTGCACTAAACGGTGGCAGCCCCATTCCGAATATACTCCTTGACAACAAATGCACGATGCTCATCTAGCCAAACCACTGCGCCTACTGAAAATGGCAGGTACACCGCTGTCGATCGATATCCCCTTCACATCAGTATCTCCACCATAAGTCACACAGCTGCCTCTTCAAATACGAGAGGTCTTTTCGCCGGACCCTGCACTAACAAAAACAGTTACAACTCAATGCAGACGAACTGGAGATGTTTTTTTAGAACAAGAATGTGCATGTCTTTAATATAGCTTGGTCGAAGAAATAATTTACGCCACAGCTGTCTGATGTGGTAAGTCTAAGTCGTTTCGAGTATTGTGTGCGCTATCATCGCATATTAAACCACAACCTTACAAAGTTCCCCAACATTTATTATACTAAGGATAATTTGTATAGACGAGGAAATATTGTCTTCCAAGGTAACTTCGCGGTTTATTCTGTGATGATGTTACAAGGGAAGGCCAAAGGTATCAATCAGAGGTAAGAGATTCTGGTCCAGAAACGAAAGTGTCGAAGATAAAAGCGAAAATCGTTGTGATACGTCTGACAGTGAACCTCTTCTGCTGCAACCTCTCTGCTTTCCATAGTTTGGGAGGAGGCAGTATGGACCAAAACAAGAAAAAATTGTCTGGTAAACATGGGCTCTACAAATGCATACCTTAAGAGCTAAAAGCTCCTCCCAAAATATGGAAAGCAAAGAGCTTTCAGTAGAAGAGGTCCGCTGTCAGACGTATCACAACGATTTTCACGTCTAACTTTCGACTCAGTCTTTTCCGTAAAAGGGTTCCTTACCTCAAATTCATACATTACCCCTTCTCCAACATCCCTGACAATTCGTATCATCATCACGGTATGAGGCAGAGGACGCTCTTACTATTGTGTGCGTTATCATCGCATACTTAACCACAACCTTACAATATCCCCCAACATTTATTATACTAAGGATAATTTGTACAGGACCACAAAAAAGAGACACTGTTCCCAGTACATCACATAGGAAACGGCTGGAATATACAGTCAAAAGTTCAAGTTCTTCCTCGTCAGCAGAAATTTCAAAGCTCGTGGCTGACAAGATGTGAGAAACATAACCAACATAATCTGACTGCCAGAAACTTTGCACGGGAAATACACTTCAGTCAGATTTACGCCATCAAACACAATACACAAGCAATAATTAGCTTTCAGACTAATGTAACAATAGAAAAAAATCATTCAAGTAATAAAGTGTCGAATTTATAAGGGACTGGTGGAGGGACGTGGTACCGCAATTTGGAGCCATTACAATATGGGCGGGTATAATTCTATGTGGCAGTAAAAGAGCTGCCAAAAAAGTACTTTCATCAACAATAATTACTGCCAATTTTGGTCAATATATCGAATACCAGGAGTGCCATCCTGTTTTACAGAAGAAATTACATGTGAAATGAACAAAATTATTTCCCATCGCTCTCCAGGGTTGTGTCAGGTGACGACATACGACAGAATGTTAAATGGGTTGACGTGCGCCTCGTCTCTTCGTTTTCTTGGCCAAAAATTAAAATTAATCACTAACACGAAAAGTCTTGACGCCGTTCCTACCACTATGTCTGACGTAAGCGCTATCATGGAACTCTAGCATAAAATGGAGCTCTAACAGACGCGCGTCAATCCTCAGACCCAACGGTACTGTCATCTTGTAACCCAGAATTTGACAGCATCCCTCACAGAGTTACCACAGTAGTATGTACACTATTTGGTAAGTAATCGGACGCCCCTAAGTAATGCAGACTGGATCGATAGATGTCACGAGAGGCGGACTAGCCAGTATAAAAGGCTGTGGAGAGAACTGCGTTATCAGCACAGAAGCAGTAACAGCAGACAGGGTCGGTCAGGAAAGCCCAGTGATTTCGAACGTGGAGTAGTCATTAGACGTCACCTAAGGAACAAATCCACCAGGGAAACTTCAACTCTTTTATAGCTGCCCAAGGTGACTGTTGGTGATGTGGGAACGAGGTGGGACAACCACAACGATGTGAAGAACGGTAGGCAACGTACTGACGGACAGGACCCTCGAGCTTAGCGGAGGACGGTTGTAAAAAATCGCACGACATTAGCAGAAGGAATGTCTCGTCAGTTCCAACGTGCTACCGGCAGTCACACAGTACAACTGTGCGTAGGGAGTTAGAAGGATCGGGTACAATGGCAAGCAGCTACTAATGAACCACACATTTCTGATGTCAATGCTAAGCGACGCTTTAGGTGATGTGAAGAGCGACGCCACTGGGAAGTGGATGATTGGAAATGAGTAATTTGATGTGGTGATCACGCTGTATCCTATGGCAATCGATCACGCTGTATCCTATGGCAATCCGATGGACGGGTTTGGGTTTGGTGAATGCCTGGAGAACGTTACCTGCCATCACATACAGTGCCAGCACTGCAGCATGGAGAAGATCGTGTGTGATATGGGAGTGTTTTTCGTGGTTACGGTGTGGTCCTCTTAAGAACACGCTACACGCGGAAGCAAACGAACACATTTTACAGCATTGTGTGCTGCGTACAGTATAGGAAAAGTTCAGAGAGGATGGCTGATTATATCAGCATGACAATGCACCATGTCTAAAGTAGCATCTATGAGAGAATGGTTTGTGGACAATAACATTCCTGAAATGGGCTGGCCTGTCTAGAGTACCGATCTGAACCCAACTTAACACATCCGAGATGTTTTAGAGCCTTGGGCTCACTCCAGCCGCAGACAGTCCTCTCTCCTGGAGGACAGCTGTTCGAGAACAGGAGGGTGCAGCCGCTTACGTCTTGGTGCATTTATCGATGCCGCACACTCCCAACCACTGCTGAGTGCTGTCTTTGACTCCGAGATTCACAGCAGGTTACCGCATCTGCCTTGAACTGCAGGGCCGTGCCGTGACGGTACACGTGCTGCCGTGGACTCTGTGTGTCACCATTCCTGCCCAGCAGCTGACGTCACGCCTGCTACTGGCTGTCTGTTGCATCAGGAGCATCGCGCTCGCTGCTATCAAGACAAACCCAGGGGGTAGTGCCGCCACCGAGCAGCTACGAGAGTTTTTGTTTGTTTACTAGTAAGAAGTACGACCCTTAATGACGTTTCCTTGAACAATTGTCGGTCATCATCCTGATGACGATCCACCGTCTCCACTCAACCCATCCACAGTAAAGATCACACAAGTGTCCGGAAACTTTTCATCGGAACATTTCAGAGATGATGACTGATTGTATCAGCATGACAATGCAGGCTATCATATAGCAGCATCGGCGAGGGAATAGTTTGTGGACGATAGCTTTTCTGAAATGGACTGGCCTGCCAATAGTACCGAGCCGAACCCATTGGGATGAGTTAGAACGTCCACTGTGCTTCAGACCCCGGGGTCAATACCTTATCTGGTTTCGGCTGCCAAAGCTCCACAGCCGTTCAGACACCTCATTGTAGGTGTTCCCAGGAGAGTTGACGCCGTCATGAAGGCGAAGGGTGGCCACACGCAATATTAATATCCACTAATAGCCGTCCAGATACTTTTGATCAGATAGTGTTGTGTGATGTTTCTTCCACTACAGTTATCCGTGTGCTCACATGTACTGGCTAGCGCCACCAGTATATAAGATGCACGGGAACGCTTTACCGTCGGTCTTTTTGCCTCGCAACGAAGATGGATGAGCGGTTAACAGCCGAAACGTTAGTAGCAGATGAAGTTTGATTACGGCTGAATTCCCGCAATTGTATCGATCAAATCAACTCACATTTAAGAGGAGAGATTTCAATACTCCGTGGCGCACACAGCAGCCGGTAGATGCACGTCATGTCGAACCTTCACGACCTAATTCGGTTTAACGACTGGTCTTTTTCGCTAACTGTAAACTTACAGTTTGGTTGGAGCTCAGGGCGCGAACGTCCTGAAAATAATGGGCTGGGAAAGGTATAGATATTTAGAACAAAAATTACAAACTAACTAGACTGTAAATTCGTGAACATGGAGATCATTAGTTTCGGTCTAAGCTCGAAAAGAGAACAAAAATCTCTCTTTGTAATTAATGGCGAATACTTAGCTCCAGATACCAGGCTCAGTTGTGCAGGCATTTCTAAATGGCCTGGACGCGTGATAAACCGTAATGCGCAAGTGCGCCCGCAGGTACGGGCGAGCTACAAATGAACGAGCAACAGCCGACTCGATACTGTGCTAACGATACCCGGAATCGAATACGCACGAATAATTCCGGCCCTCATTACCGGAATGGCCAGCTTCTGAGGACACACATGCTCAAAGCAGGAAGCGCAGAAGCCGTTAATTGATTATTGGAGAGGCGGGGGCAGCAGTTGTGGCTTTCAATTAGGCACGCGTACTAGTGCGGCATCCGACGTTCCAGCGGGATCTGACTGGGAGGGTCATTACTAGAGACCGGATTATGTAACATAAAAACTTCATGGTATGCATACAAGTATACATGAAAAATGCTTAACTGATGAAATAATAAAAGACATAGTAGTTACTGCGTGCGATATATCTCGAAGTTGGGCCTGTGCACATCGATTGCAAGGAAGAGCGCCCGCGAAAATCGGGACATTTAGAATGTTGGTCTCATGATCGGTATGCTTTATGATAGAGCTCAGGCGGGGTACTTTTTGAGATTAGTTTTAAAAAAAATTGCAAATAGAATATGGATGCCGTGTTTCTAATACTGTTCCTTCTTTGCTATTGTTGTCGTTAACAAGTTAAAGTGATGCGAATTAGTCGCCGCGATACAAACGATATACAAATGTCCAATTTCGAGATATATCGCACTCAGAGGCACATGCATAAGAAATCCATAATATTTTATTTCAAAAACAACATATAATCAGTTATTTTTGAACAACATTAACCATTAATTAATACTAAAGAACTAAATTATCATTTACAAATTATTTTACATTTCTCTTCTACAGTATACATAAACCCTCAAGCACTGATCCAAATGTTAGGCAGTACGATTGTATCTTCGAGCACTCAAAACATTTTTATCAACAGAAAAGGACAGTTCTGCGTCAACTACGGTAACTGGGCAGTATTTGATTTTGGGTGCTATGTCAACATGTTGGCACATATTGTTTCTGCCAAAAGTTCATCCGTCCCATTATAAAACTACCAATTTTTAGGACAAGGGGTCAGAGTTTGCGTTATATTCAAGATGTTTTCAAACTTTTCTTTGAGTTTTCTTGGGAATACCTACGGCCATGAGGTGGTCACTAGACTAATATTATTCATTAATCGACTAGATTCATTCAGCACCACACCCTGAGTTTCAAGTTTTAATACTCGCAGGTATACGGGAAAAATGAGTGTTAACCACAGCAATGGTTTTTTTCTTTTAATACTTCCTTGCACTGGTAAACTGCACTTATGTATCCCACTACAAAATTGAAGTACATTAAATTTCCTACAAAAACGTCCTGTTCATTTCTTCTGTATGATTATAGTCAGATCCAAGAACGACGACGATTCGCGCAGGTCGATAAGCGGACGGGGATTGCATTGTTACCAGGAAAATTACGTCTCTCACTTGCTTGCGTACAATTTGTCGCTTACCACCACCATCGGCGATAACAACTCAAAATAAATTGAATAAAAATTCACTAAATAAATTACAACGATCACGTTTAATGCTCACATGAGTATGACATTCACAGCAGAGAACTCAGAACCTTAGAGAAAATGGCTGTCGTAGAATGAGTGACGTAAGTGCGCGGAACGAGGTTTAGCTCGACGTCTATCGTCTGTGGCGCCAACTATAATAGTTTGCATGTAGCCAGCGAGAGAATATGAAAACCTCTCACATGGTTTCTGAAGGCTTTCCGGGTTACATGAATCCAGGCGGTATGGGAGCTGAATCATCCTGCATAAATCATATACTGAAGAGCCAAAGAAACGTACACCTGCCTAATATCATGTAGCCCCCCGCCCCCTATGCACCAGGAAGTGCCGCAAAACGACGTGGCATGGACTCGACTGATGTCTGAAGTAGTGCTAGAGGGAAATGACAAGTCCGAGGGGGAGAGGGGGGGGGGAGGAGATCTTTTCTGAACAGCACGTTGCAAGGCATCCCAGATATGCTCAATAATGTTCATGTCTGGAGAGTCTGGTACCCAGTGGATGTGTTTAAACTCAGAAGATAGTTCCTGGAGTCAGTCTGTAACAATTCTGGACATGTGGCGAGTCGTATTGTTCTGTTAGAATTACAAAGTCCGTCGGAATGCATAATGGATATGAATGGGTGCAGGTGATCAAACATTATAATTACATACATGTCACCTGTCAGAGTCGTATCTAGACGTATCAGGGGTCTTATATCACTCCAACTGCACACGCACCACACCATTACGGAGCTTCCAACAGCTTGAACAGTCCACTGTTGACATGGAGGGTCCATAGATTCATGAGGTTGTCTCCAAACCCGTACACGTCCATCCGCTCGATACAATTTGAAACAAGACTCGTCCTACCAGGCAACATGTTTCCAGTCATCGAAAGTCCACTGTCGGTATTGACGGCTCCAGGCGAGGCGTAAAGCTTTGTGTCGTGCAGCCATCAAGGGTACACGAGCCCTGCGCACCGAAAGGTCATATCGATGATGTTTCATTGAATGGATCGCCCGCTGACACTTGTTGAAGGCCCTGCATTGAAGTCTGCAGCAATTTGTGAAAGGTTGCACTTCTGTCACGTTGAACAATTCTCTTCAGTCGTCGTTGGCCCCGTTCTCGCAGGATCTTTTTCCGGCCGCAGCGATGTCGGAGATTTGATGTTTTAGCGGATTCCTGATATGGTACACTCGTGAAATGGTCGTACGGGAAAATCCACACTTCATCGCTACCTCGGTGATGCTGTGTCCCATCGGTCGTGCCCCGGCTACAGCACCACTTTCAAACTCACTTAAATCTTGATAATCTGCCACTGCAGCAGCAGTAACCGATGTAACAATGCGACAGACACTTGTCGTCTTATATAGGCGTTGCCCACCGCAGCGCAGTATTCTGCCTGTTTACATATCTCTCTATTTGAAGATGCATGGATATATCAGTTTCTTTGGCTTTTCACTGTATATCAAGAAACGGATAAAAAACTATCTATATGCCCAGATGCTACTCATTTACGGACTATTTTCTGTAAAAATGACTGATTACTGTTCTCCAAGAATTCCTAAAATTACTGAAGGAGTTGTTAAGGAGAAAGATCTTAAATGAAGAAAAGACAAATTAATGTCTTCTGTAATAATTTATCATTATGACGCGTTTTGTAGGCTTTGTCCAGTGTAGGCTGACAGTTCCGATTGTTAGTTTAGTTTTTAGAGTTTAGTTTTTAGTGATCCATCCCAGGACAATGCTGACGTCGAAAATTACGTCTGTGATCAAAATATTTGATGGCTAATTATGCGAAACTGCCCAGACTACAACGAACTGAAAGGGGCAGTACGAAGATTAGGGTTTAACGTCCCGCCGACGAAGAGTTGATTGAAGCGGAGGACAATCTCTGCTTGGTCAAGGATAGGAATAGAAATCGGTTGTATGCTTCTGAAAGATAGCGTCCAACAACTTTTCCTTAATCGTCCTAAGGAAACCAGGGAAAATGTAACTCTGTATGACTGGAAGTGGTTTTCAATCACGCAAATACTGCTCCATCATGCCACGGACCACGGGTATCACCTTGTTCGTGATTTTACGGTGGGCTGTGTCTTCCCTCGCATATGGTACAGCGCGAAACCCACATACGCTGCCACACGCCAGGCAGTCTCCAATGTGGCGTCACACAATTATCACCAGTTACTACACAGAGCGCGCACATAACAGAAGCCACATTATGATTCCGCATCGACTTACTGATAGTACAGTTCATCCCTCAATAGTTGGATTTGAAGCCACAAAGGACGCTGATAGCCATAAGTACTTCCGTCATTCGCTAAATAGTTCTCGGTTGAAGATTTTTACGCTGCCCACATATTTAAGTGACGCACATAATCATTCTGCCAGTCCCAGCTGCATTTATGAAAAAGTCTTCAGCAGTTACGAACAAATATCGTCAAGTTGCCACAGTCACCGCCGAGTATTGCGATGTCTGCCTGTTAACTGAACCTGAATTAAACATGGTCTCCAGCGGCAGTGCAGACTGAATTAGTATTAGATTAGTCAGTCATTGTTCACTTTGTAGGGTTAGACCAACGTTGAGAGTTTCTACTTCAGCGCCACGCCTTCTCATCAAACTTTTTACTCCCTTCGCCGTCCGCAGGACGATACCCCTCGTACGGCGTAGTGTCGCCAGCTGCATAATCAGCAGGCGCGACCATTTGGCAAGGCTGATAGCGACGGCCGCCTCAAGAGGACACAGCAGCCGACGGAGTTCCATTGGCACGCCTCGCCTTCCATAGACACCAATTACTCGCCTAATGACATATCGTCACGTGGATAGCCAATGAGCAAGCAGCTTGTCATCGCGGGTCGAGTGTGATAATTTAACCAGTACCTCTGTGCCTCTACAGCCAGTCTATGCTCAGCCCGCAGCGAGTAGACGGTACGACCAGTCCACGGTTGATGTCGACACTAAGTAGCCAGCGAGCTGCTGTCCACAGCAGTCATCGGAGAGCAAGACCACTGTCAATACAGTGGATCTTCAGGGGAAGTCACCCCAGATACAACTTGGTACATACGTATTTGTAAGAGGAACCACCAGACTTGTGCTGCATATCAAACTGAGGACTTAGTTTTTGGAATGTACTTCTTCCAGGAAGTGTTATTTGTCTTCAATTATACCAGTCTTCTATGTTCCGTTTGAATATTCCAATAAATGCAATTACTGTACTTGGATTTATTTGTACAGTCGCCTCTAATGCTACACTGGCGCTGTAGTAGTGGGGAGACGTGCTACAGTTGAGTATTATTGTGTACATTCTTTTAACAAATGACAGTTAACTTCCATTGCCCTGTGGCCAGACTGTTACAGCAAGCGAGCACGCCCCTTCAGTATAGCAACTAGTTTTCTGTGGTACGGGATTCGCTTCCTATTACTTTTACGTAGGGCGCCAAACTAATTTGGTGAATACAAAAGGCTGTTTTATAAAGTATGTGTTGCCAACAGTGTTTTAGTACGAAAGGAGGGAGGGGACAGTCAGGGAGGGAGGGGGCGGGAGGAAGGAGAATGGAAGTAACGTCTAGACACACTCGCAATGCATTTTTCTGGCAGTGTTTAAGCATACAGCCTGTTAGATGTACTCCACATGGGCCAGCCCTCAATGAAAAGTATCCTGCGACAAATATAGCTCGTAACTTTAAACAATTCCTTGCCATCTGTGAGACCCCTCAGAAAGCTGGATGACAAATTTGGAAACTAAAGGGATTATGGGAGCTGTAGACGTCCCGCAACGAACCCTACAGCAAGTGAGCATGGCCATGTACTATGGCAACAGAAATTGTTATGTGTACTGAAAATATCTAAATGTGACCTGCTGTCAATTGGGAACCCGGACTGTGTGCATCTAGTGGCTACAGACGAACCAGTGGCAACACGAAAAGAAGAGAATAATGAAAGTCACAAATCAGTACCATGTAAGGTATCTGTAAATAATCAACACGACAGATCTCGTAACAAAATACGTACAATCACGGAATTATACAGCCTGTATAAAACAGAATCATCCGAGTTAAAAAAAAAACTAACTATTATGTCATTCGAGATATGTGGGTGAACAATGTACTACAGGAAAAAGCAAACTGTCGAGTTTTACATGGTTCCCGCTAGGTAGCAGCAGTGTGCGCCGATTTCAGTTCTAGTAAAAATAGTGTCGGGACAACAGAAACCGTTTTGTGCAGTACGGGTCAGTAATAATGGTTCACCGTGTCTTTCATACTAGGTATGGTTTGGATCCACCTACGTAAAGGCAAATCGCCGGGCCGTCCCCGAGTGTCTGACACAGACGTCGAACGCACCCGCTAGAGTTTCACAAGGAGTCCGCAGAAATCCGTTCGCCGTGCTGCTCGACAGCTCAACATGCCCCCGACGTCCGTCTGGCGGTGTTGCGTCGACATTTACACATGAAACCAAACAAAATTCAGCTACTCAAAATTGGCTCTAAGCACTATGGGACGTAACATCTGAGGTCATCAGTCCCCTAGACTTAGAACTATTTAAACCTAACTAACCTAACGACATCACACACATCCATGCCCGAGGCAGCATTCGAACCTGCGACCGTAGCAGCAGCGCGGTTCCGGACTGAAGCGCCTACAACCGCTCGGTCACAATCGGCCGGCCATTGAGCTACTGCTAGCGCTTCGTGAAGGTTATAAACGACAGCGTGTGGAGTTCTGTAATTTCGTTTTTGGCAATATGGAGGATGACAGTTTTCTTCCACGCTTAGTGTTTAGCTGAGGAGGCAACATTACATTTAAATGGAAAGGTGAACTGTCATAATGTGAGAATACCAGCAACAATGAATGAAGTGAGACATCGCATAACAGCAGCTGTGGAAGCTATATCTCAAGAGTGTGGGAACAATTTGAATACCGCACTGACATACGCAGTATATCTCAAGCGGAGCATTTTAAACATCTATCAAAAGGAACGAAACAATCTTTTTTTATTTTTTATTTTTTTTTTAGTTTCCGTTCATTAAAAAACAAAATTCACTGTATATGTTTATTAGTTTCGGGAATATAGATGCGCCACATCGGATGATTCTTTTTGATGCACCCTGTATTTTAGAAAACTATGATGCCTAGAATGAACAGATGAAACATGTTCGGTAGAAAATAAAATAAACCTTCAGTCGTAAAAGGCGGAATTTTTCTTATCTATATGTTTCTTATCTACATCTTATCTTTCTTATCTATATCTATCTTTTTATGATACAAATGATAAATGCTTTTAGTAAATTGCTCCGCTGAGGAGGTGGGGGGCGCACATTTGGCGACCCCCCCCCCCCCCACCCTTGGGTGCCTGTTCCGAGGCAACTGCCCTCTGCAAGACGGTGGCGCCTCCCGCCGCCGGCGGACAGCGGCGTCCAGTTTTAACCCGCACAGTAAATCAAGCGGTCTGGCCCGGCAGGGCCTGGCTAGCGCCGACACCTTTGAGGCGGCGCGGCCACACAACGGCGACCACTGTGCGCGCAGACAACCCCCAGACTCAACCACACTCCGGTTTCCGGTTTGGCCACAGCGTTTACTGCGGCGCCGCTCCCACGTGTCTGTTCGCCGGATGCTGTCGCACGGTTCAGCGAACCCACATTCCACTATTCTTCCCGTTACGCAGGTTAACTGGCGTCGATGACTCACAAGAAAGCCACGCAGCACTCCG
Organism: Schistocerca americana; assembly: GCF_021461395.2. Lineage (NCBI taxonomy): Eukaryota > Metazoa > Arthropoda > Insecta > Orthoptera > Acrididae > Schistocerca > Schistocerca americana. The sequence continues at coordinate 785,471,716 of NC_060122.1, read as the reverse complement.
ATTTTTGTAAAAAAAAAATTGTTTATGGTACGAGACGTTCCAAACTCAAATATCAGTCTTCCCGAGCATTTCTGTGTGTTACGGCGTAAAGTCAGCGCCAGCACGTCAGTCGGAAACGACACAGAAGAAAAGGCTGTGAGAAGAGGCCAGCCTATCGTGCGCTGACAAATTTCCCTCCAGGACGACAACGCAACAGCAGCGACGAAACGACACAAGCGCCGCGCCCGACTGGTGGCGGTCCACTTCTATAGCAGCTTCAACGTTAGCCACTTCGTTAGGAATCTCTATGTAGCACAGACTTTTGTCTGGCTATTCTGATGATGAGTTTGCTTGCGACACATATCTGTGTTTAGTATTGTAATTGTTTTGTTGTAATAAAACTCATTAATACGAGTTGTTTGACTGTTTGTCTAGCGAACCGAGTCTGCAGGATTCCTAGACACAACACTGTGCAACCCTCAAAAATTCTTGGGAAAATCGACTTTGAAGTTTTCCAAGCGCCTTTCACACCATTAAATAAAGCAGATTTTTCGATTGGCAGGATGGTTCTGTGTTCGAATGCCCATCTGCCACGTAGGTGGCCAGTGTTCGACTCCTGGCTGAAGCAAATCTTTAAACGAAATGACACAAGCGTTTCTGTCATGCGTAAAATACACAAAGATGAGAAAAAATGAGTACCTCTCGAGACTGATGATCGCTGTTTCGAGTATCGTTCCGATTATTTTTCGTTTTTCTTGCCATTCAGTTTGAATACCTGCGTCATTTAAATATAAAATTCATCAAATTATGCTGATTAACACGCATCTAATTGCCTTTTGTGTGAAAAACGAACCTCTTCTTATTTCTAATTACATTTCGCACACAAATGTTAATAAGCTTTATAAATTAAAATAAAACAATACAAATTGAGTTACTTTTGACCTTCATTTATTTTACACTTGACGGAAATGGTCGTACAGTATTCTACCACAAAGCCATACGGCCAGTCGAAATATCGAGCTTACTTTCTGATCTTAAAGACGCTCGAAAACTTCAAAACAGATTTTCTCGAATTTTTGAGAGTTTCATCGGACTGCTTTGGAATACTGATATTTGAGTTATGAACTTTACGTACCATAAATACAAAAAAAAAAAAATCCAAAAATCCTAGTCAGCCGTGAAAAATGGTTCAAATGGCTCTGAGCACTATGGGACTTAACTTCTGAGGTCATCAGTCTCCTAGAACTTAGAACTACTTAAAGCTAACTAACCTAAGGACACCACACACATCCATGCCTCTAGGCAGGATTCGAAACTGCGACCGTAGCGGTCGCCCGGTTCCAGACTGTAGCGCATAGAACCGCTCGGCCACCCAGGCCGGCAGCCGTGAAAGGACAACGCTACAAATTTTCCTCACACAGTACGCCACATTTTAAAGTGCTCGTATAGCGTAACAGCGAGAGCGATCAACATTTCTGGACTGGTTTCCGAAAGGAGTGGGATTCAATCAATAGACTATCCATACGTAGATTTACCGTCGCTAGCTGAGTATATAATGTGCGTATTGCGATTGGGTACAACCTTCACCTGTATGTGAAATGGCGAGGTATTCTGCTAAAAGAGAACTATTTTATCCCTATGCTTTGGTAGTAAGTCTCGCGTATTAGCATGCTCGATGTCAACCACTGTTAATATGCATATGACATATTTTCCTTCTACATGAATACTACATCGACGAGTCACAATTGACATCAGTCAACTCTCACAGATACCTGGGTGTACCACTTCGAACGGAGTGGCCAAAGCAGCTCAGTCGCGTGTAAGGCAGGTAGCAGATTTCGGTTTATTGGTAGAATATCAGTGAAATAGCAATCAGTCTACAAAGAAGATAGCTTGCCAATGACTCGTGCGACCCATCCTAGAATATTGCTCAAGCGTGTGGTATTAACAGGGGATACTGAACTATACAGAGAAGGGCAGCGCGAATGCTAACAAGTTTGTTTTGACCTATGGAAGAGTGTCACGAACATACTGAAGAAAATGAATTGGCACAGACTGTCAGATAGACGGAAAATACGGAGAGTCTACTTAAGTTTCAAGAACGAGCTTTAAATGACGCATCGAGGAATATACTTCAACCCCCTACATATCGGTGCCGTGCATCTTGGGGACAAGATTAGATTCCTTACAGGCGCAAAGAGGCCTTGTTCCCGTGCTCCATACCTGAATAGAACAGGAAGAAGTCATAATAACTGGTACTCCGTCTTCAGGTCACGAGTGGCCTACCGGGACCATCCGACCGCCGTGTCATCCTCAGTGGAGGATGCGGATAGGAGGGGCGTGGGGTCAGCACACCGCTCTCCTGGTCGTTATGATGGTATTCTTGACCGAAGCCGCTACTATTCGGTCGAGTAGCTCCTCAATTGGCATCACGAGGCTGAGTGCATCCCGAAAAATGGCAACGGCGCATGGCGGCCTGGATGGTCACCCATCCAAGTGCCGACCACGCCCGACAGCGCTTAACTTCGGTGATCTCACGGGAACCGGTGTAGCCACTGCGGCAAGGTCGTTGCCCATACTGCCCATACTGGTACACTAGAAATTACGCTCGGCCATGCACATCACTGTTCTGCACAGTATGGATGTAAATATGAAAACTTTTAACTCATTTCTACATTTCAATTACTTTTTTGTTGATTAAAATTGACTATACAGTAATAGCTACTTGGTTAACAATCGTTGTGTGAATAAATGTCCAACTACAAATCCAGAGATCAAATCTCCTCCGATGGTATACTGCAGGCTTTCAATGCCGGTACTAGATCCTTCGTCCAAGGCATGTCTCTGTTCCTAAAGTCTCCTACTGCTGGAGACGTCGCCAGAGGCTGTACAGACACTGACAGTGGTTTCAAAATTAAACGAGCGCGGAACCCTAACTGTTTACGCACGTCCACTCACTCTACGGTCGTGTCGTTTACGTTGTCAGACCGCTCCCTACGGTCGTGGAGTCGCGAAAACGTCTCTCATGGAGCTGATAATGGGGGAGAGTTTGCGCGGTTCGCTTTATTTAGCACTAAGGCCCACAAGTTGCCTAATTTCAATCCTCTTCCTTTTACGTTAAAGTTGTTTCGATGCATTTATATTTCCGTGGTCTTTCTGTACATCCCAGCACTGCAATCACTGGATTTTGATAAAACAATCACAACAGTAAGGGCTAAGAAGAGACAGTATTGACACATACATTGCACCAACAAGAAAGGTGCGTGAATATTTGAACACTGCAGAGGACCTGTTCCCGTCGATTGCCACAGCAGCGGTATACAAAATCCCAAACACATGCGGTGAAGTGTACAAAAAGAAACATGGCCAGGTTAAGGACTTCAGTGGTTATCTTTTCATTCAGATACTAATTTCCCATCTGGCCTCGCACGTGGTCGAGCGTTCGCGATGTTATGTCCGGCAAGGCAACTAGTGTCACGTCACAAGTTCGTTTGGGGCTCGTATTTCCCATGGGCAACGGGCAGAGGTCTGATGACGTCACGACCAGTCCACTGCATAGATACAAATAAACAGTTGGGCTTGCTAAGCTTGTTTAAGTTTGAAACTGCTACGTGAGTCTGTATAGTCTTTGATGAAGTTTCCAGCATTAGAAGACGAAACGTCATACGGAAACGTGCCACGGAGCACGGTATAATGACCATATAACAAAAATTTCAAAGGATGCCACTCTCAGTCGGTCCTACCTTGTCACATATTTCACTTCTGGCAAAAATGTCATGTATTCGGAGTCTACCTATGACTGGCTGGGTAAGTCTGTTCAAAGATCGGCGGAAAGCGACAGAGTACCACCCACAGTGGGACCTTGAGTAGTAAAGAATTGCAGTCTTCAAACCCCGTCACTGATTAAAGATAGCTTAATCTAAAGAATCCTTACCGTTTAGAATTTTGGCTTCGTAACATGTACAATGTGACAAGACATAAGAAAATAATAAACTACATCATGGCGCAGCCACAGCGGAATCGTGGTTTTATCATTTTAACAATTTTAATATTTCGGCGCACTAAGAAAAATGACGTCAACGTAGTACGAAAACATTCGTATACCAATGCGAAGTCACGTCCACGTAGATAGCACAGATTCATACGCGCATTAAAACACACACACACACACACACACACACACAAACGTTCTTCAGCGAACAGAGGCAACTACGCGGCGAATAATGGCGCAAGTACCGTACTGTCAATAGCGGCATGTAGTCTTTCGCATATGTTTTCCCAAAGAACCCGAGGCAACAGCGTCGTATACCAGCCAGCACGCACCTCTCCAGGAATGGGTAACAACAACAACTATGATCTACGTCTTTCCTCTAGTGCGTGCATACAAAGGACGTTTAGTACTCGTACATGGGACTTCTCTCTCTGTAGAAGCCAGACTATGTGCACGGAATAATATGTGGGGTCAATACGGCCTTGGAATTCGACATTTCTCTGTAAACTGTCCTGGGTGTAGATTAAAAATAGTTCAAATGGCTCCAAGCACTATGGAATTTAACATCTGAGGTCATCAGTCCCCAAGATTCAGAACTACTTAAACCTAACTAACCTAAGGACATCGCACACACCCATGCCCGAGGCAGGATTCGAACCTGTGACTGTATCAGCCGCGTGGTTCCGGACGGAAGCGCCAAGAACCGCTCGGCCACAGCGGCCGGCTCTGGGTGTAAGGTATGAGGGAAATGCTCAATCCTCATTCTGCCAGTGTATATTACAAAATACTGAAACACGACAAACAAAAGGGGATCCATAAGTACTGATGACTCCCAACCTGTCCCTTCCTAGACCAAAACTGTGGCTCCTTTTCCCTTTATTCTGGAGAAGAGGGTTGACCGTTAATCATTTCCCAGCGCTGCATACAGGGCCAATCGAAGTTTTGGAACTACTTGGGGTATTGTATACCTTGCTCGTCACAGTTCCTTAACCTGTTGTGCGTTATTCTTATCGCAACAGTACAAATACCACATACAGGAAAGTTCATGCTGCCGTGTTCCAGTTTTTAATTGTCCTGAGAATATGATTAATTTCGCCAATTCTCCCCGAAGGACAACACGGCACAGTGGCGTCCCAGTCAAAGATAGGTACTTCGTTTAGGCAAGCTGTAACAACAGATAAATTAATAAGTATAGAATTCTACACAGGTGCGGAACCAGGAGTCGGTTCTGCGTGGATCGGGGACAGTTTGTGTTGTGTACATAGTTCCGCGTAGTCAGCGCGTACACAACGTTCCCACTAGAGCGCGTCCCGCTAAGCACAACAGCGCAGGCGCAGCGCTCGTCCGTCTCCGCACTACGAGATGGTGCTGCCATAGAGACGGACCAAATTCTGCTTCCGCCGATACGCGTATTAATATGTAACGCAGCCAATGAGATTGCTGCTAACGTAGAACCTTTTCTCCTCGCGGATCACACTCGTGCAGTGATACATGAACGCGCGAGGTATTATAACGAGTGTAGAGACCTCCGATTAGTCAGTCTGCATTTGTCTGCACCATTCTGTACCAGTCTACAGTCAAGTTTCACTTTGCGCCTAATAAGATTATCATATTCCTGTACATAGCCATGAAGATAAATGTATGGACACTTTTGTCAAGTATCAGAGATATATGTGAGAATAAGATTAACATACCAATACCAAAGGAACTTCAGATTGTCAATTGTAAATAGCATCCAGAATCAAGTTAAGCAAGGTTTATGATTGTTATTATTTTAATAAATGTGTGTGAAAATTAATCAAGTTCTGTTTAAAGTTGGTCACCATCAATCTGCTACTCTAAGCGTGCAAGTGGCATTTCTATCATCTGACCTAACGGCAGAAGATAAACACGCCACGATAAGACCACGAGAGATATTACTCACACTCGCCTACTTCGTTAGAGCGACAAGTCAAATAATCTAATGGTGTGTGTACCGAAGGTCTTACAGTACGCACATCACAGTTGGTTACTGTCTCCTCCCTTCCTCCTCCTTCGTCTTTTCCCGTTTCTTGTACGATGTGGGCATTGTTGTACATGTTGGGGCACATTAGTGCCGGTTCGTGGGAGGATGCCCTTCCTGTCGACACTCTCCCGGGACGGAATGTCCCCCTTCTATCTGCGTCTAGAGTGAAACTATGTTCATGTGTGAGAACGTTTCCAAATGTTTGCGCAGCGTGTATCTACGGCGGCACGAGCCTACTAGCACGGCATTCACTTAGTTGGATGTGGGAAAGCGCCTAAACACCACATCCGGGTTGGCCAGCCCGACAGCACTCGTAGTCAATGCGCGAAGCGAATTCGATCCCGGGCAGGATCGCCCCCCCCTCCCCCCCACCCCAATATACCGGAAAGGCTCGGCTATCGGGGATGTTCAACTTCCTCCCATCCATTACCACAACCTCCCATCCATTACCACAAAACTCCACTTTTAATGCGCCACAAAGGCCTACCAGATAATAATTACTATCCCAAATTTGCGATGTATATACAATTGATATAAGAACTGACTTTCTAAACTTAAACTACACCATAATTTACATGGTATAACAATGTAGTGTGTACTCACAACTGTCAATATTACACTTAGCACATAGCTTATCACTATCTACAATTCTTTCGATTATCGACAGACTTTGTTTCAGTACTAGGTATTCTCCCCGTCAGCTGAGAAATTTCGAAATAAATGTTGCAAAAATACGAACGCTTTTTACAATTTTTTTTGGTGGAGCGGTATCATGGACCCCCACCACTACACTTGGATCCGTGTAATTTACAAATAATGATTTACTATAGTTGGAGTCACGAACGATGGCTGTCGCGTTGGTGCTTGTATTTCGCACCTACGTCATGTATTCTCCGACAGCCAATGAGCGTTCAGTATGTTCTGAGCGGTCTGCTGTGAACGCCGTAGCTAATGCGAGCATTACACGGGGTCGCAGCGAGTTGTTTAGTGAATTTCGATTTCATTTGTTGCGAGTTGTTGTCGCTGATTGTGGTGGTTCAAATAGCTCTGAGCACTATGGGACTTGACATCGGAGGTCATCAGTCCCCTAGAACTTAGTACTACTTAAACCTGACTAATCTAAGGACATCACACACATCCATGCCCGGGGCAGGATTCGAACCTGCGACCGTAGCAGTCGCGCGGTTCCTGACTGAAGCGCCTAGAACCGCTCGGCCACCGCGGCCGGCCGACCGTAGCAGTCGCGCGGTTCCGGACTGAAGCGCCTAGAACCGCTCGGCCACAGCGACCGGCGATTGTGGTGGTAAGAGATAAACGTTGTTTAAGCAAGCGAGATACGTAGTTTGCACGATATATGCTTTCTTCAAGCGGAAAGCATGCGCATGCGCGTCCCGCAACTGCCGCTTGGAATCGTCAACAATGCAATCTCCGTCCGTGCCCCGACATGCGCGAACCTCCATCGTTCCTCGATCGGACTGGAGTAGTAGACACACCATTTTTGTATATGTTTTTTGTGAAACGTAGGCGGCGTTTTGCAAAACATTTTTATATTTTCGCAAAAATGTTTCAGTACATGTTTTACCATCAATGGATATGAGACAGGGAGACTCAAGTATGTGCAACGTGGAATTGGAAATAATTACTTCCTTTTATTCACGAAGTGCAACTGATTAGTGTGTATACTTTATTGTAGCTGCTCTTCGTGTTGTTGGCACCAATGCAAAATGGCGTCATCTACATCTCTCTCATCAAAAAAGGCCGCAGCGGTTATCTGTCGCACCACCATTTGACGATGTACGATGTCCGATGTCGTCAGCCCCTTAGCTAGTTAGTGTCGTGTGACGAGGGCCTCCCGTCGGGTAGACCGCTCGCCTGGTGCAAGTCTTTCAATTTGACGCCACTTCGGCGACTTGCGTGGCGATGGGGATGAAATGATGATGATTAGGACAACACAACACCCAGTCCCTGAGCGGAGAAAATCTCCGACCCAGCCGGGAATCGAACCCGGGCCCTTAGGATTGACAATCTTTCGCGCTGACCACTCAGCTACCTGGGGCGGACTCGTCATCCCCTGCGACGTAGAGTAGGCACAATGCCTAACTTAAGAGGAACACAGTCACCGTCTTGCGAATAAGTGTCATATTCATTTTTTTCCAACCTCGCGTCACACAAATTTTGATTTCTTCGGTCATCACGCGATGGCAACACTGTCTTGGGAACAGCACAACTGTAGCTCTTCTTTAAGACTACTCCAGAAGTATGAAACAGCGCTATTCAAAAGCAGCCCCGAGGCAACTGTGGTGCAACCGTTGAGCAACAGATTGACCAGATGAACCAGAGAGCTACGCATCTCCTCAACGGCCGCTCAGCGAACGTTACTCCGTATAGGTCTCCGCAGCAGATGCCTGGTTCGTGCTGACTGCTTACCGCAATCGGGCGTCCACTGAGTGTTGACAGGTGGCCTTCTAAACATTAATTACGTCTTAGGCTCCATCGAGCAGATGTCTCTTGGCGTGAAAGGGCGTGAAACAGTCATTGGAAGGGCTCCGGGCGGAGGTGGGAGCGATATGGTCTGGGGATGTTTTCGTGGCATTCCCTGAGTCATCTCGTCATTCTGAAAGGCACAATGGATCGACACAAGTATTCATCTGTTCTTGAGGACCATATCCATCACTACACACATTATATTTTCCTAGGCGTAATGGCATCTAGCAGCAGGACAATGCAACGTGTCAGACAGCTCGTAGTGTACATGCGCGGTTCGAAGAGCAGCTGGATGTGTTTACCGTGCTCCCCTGGCCACCAAATTCCTCGGATTTAAACCTAGTCGAGAAGCTGTGGGACTACATCGATCGGGCTATTCACGCCATGGATCCTCAACCGAGAAACGTAGCGCAACTGGACACGGTACTGGAGTCGGCGTGGCTCCACATCCCTGGCGGTACCGTCCAGAACCCCACTGACTCTGTAGTCGTGGTTCGTAGTAATAGACGGCAAATCATCGAGTAAAACTGAAGTGATATCAGGTGTTCCCCAGGGAAGCGTCCTGGGACCTCTGCTGTTCCTGATCTACACTCCTGGAAACTGAAATAAGAACACCGTGAATTCATTGTCCCAGGAAGGGGAAACTTTATTGACACATTCCTGGGGTCAGATACATCACATGATCACACTGACAGAACCACAGGCACATAGACACAGGCAACAGAGCATGCACAATGTTGGCACTAGTACAGTGTATATCCACCTTTCGCAGCAATGCAGGCTGCTATTCTCCCATGGAGACGATCGTAGAGATGCTGGATGTAGTCCTGTGGAACGGCTTGCCATGCCATTTCCACCTGGCGCCTCAGTTGGACCAGCGTTCGTGCTGGACGTGCAGACCGCGTGAGACGACGCTTCATCCAGTCCCAAACATGCTCAATGGGGGACAGATCCGGAGATCTTGCTGGCCAGGGTAGTTGACTTACACCTTCTAGAGCACGTTGGGTGGCACGGGATACATGCGGACGTGCATTGTCCTGTTGGAACAGCAAGTTCCCTTGCCGGTCTAGGAATGGTAGAACGATGGGTTCGATGACGGTTTGGATGTACCGTGCACTATTCAGTGTCCCCTCGACGATCACCAGTGGTGTACGGCCAGTGTAGGAGATCGCTCCCCACACCATGATGCCGGGTGTTGGCCCTGTGTGCCTCGGTCGTATGCAGTCCTGATTGTGGCGCCCACCTGCGCGGCGCCAAACACGCATACGACCATCATTGGCACCAAGGCAGAAGCGACTCTCATCGCTGAAGACGACACGTCTCCATTCGTCCCTCCATTCACGCCTGTCGCGACACCACTGGACGCGGGCTGCACGATGTTGGGGCGTGAGCGGAAGACGGCCTAACGGTGTGCGGGACCGTAGCCCAGCTTCATGGAGACGGTTGCGAATGGTCCTCGCCGATACCCCAGGAGCAACAGTGTCCCTAATTTGCTGGGAAGTGGCGGTGCGGTCCCCTACGGCACTGCGTAGGATTCTACGGTCTTGGCGTGCATCCGTGCGTCGCTGCGGTCCGGTCCCAGGTCGACGGGCACGTGCACCTTCCGCCGACCACTGGCGACAACATCGATGTACTGTGGAGACCTCACGCCCCACGTGTTGAGCAATTCGGCGGTACGTCCACCCGGCCTCCCGCATGCCCACTATACGCCCTCGCTCAAAGTCCGTCAACTGCACATACGGTTCACGTCCACGCTGTCGCGGCATGCTACCAGTGTTAAAGACTGCGATGGAGCTCCGTATGCCACGGCAAACTGGCTAACACTGACGGCGGCGGTGCACAAATGCTGCGCAGCTAGCGCCATTCGACGGCCAACACCGCGGTTCCTGGTGTGTCCGCTGTGCCGTGCGTGTGATCATTGCTTGTACAGCCCTCTCGCAGTGTCCGGAGCAAGTATGGTGGGTCTGACACACCGGTGTCAATGTGTTCTTTTTTCCATTTCCAGGAGTGTATATAAATGGCCTTGCTGACAATCTGAGCAGTTCTCTTAGGTTGTTCGCAGATGATGCTGTAATTTACCGTCTACTAAGGTTATCCGAAGACCAGTATCAGTTGCAAAGCGATTTAGAAAAGATTGCTGTATGGTGTGGCAGGTGGCAGTTGACGCTAAATAACGAAAAGTGTGAGGTGATCCACATGAGTTCCAAAAGAAATCCCTTGGAATTCGATTACTCGATAAATAGTACAATTCTCAAGGCTGTGAATTCAACTACGTACCTGGGTGTTAAAATTACGAACAACTTCAGTTGGAAAGACCACATAGATAATAATGTGGGGAACGCGAGCCAAAGGTTGCGTTTCATTGGCAGGACACTTAGAAGATGCAACAAGTCCACTAAAGAGACAGCTTACACTACACTAGTTCGTCCTCTGTTAGAATATTGCTGCGCGGCGTGGGATCCTTACCAGGTGGGATTGACGGAGGACATCGAAAGGGTGCAAAAAAGGGCAGCTCGTTTTGTATTATCACGTAATAGGGGAGAGAGTGTGGCAGATATGATACGCGAATTGGGATGGAAGTCATTAAAGCAAAGACGTTTTTCGTCGCGGCGAGATCTATTTACGAAATTTCAGTCACCAACTTTCTCTTCCGAATGCGAAAATATTTTGTTGAGCCCAACCTACTTAGGTAGGAATGATCATCAAAATAAAATAAGAGAAATCAGAGCTCGAACAGAAAGGTTTAGGTGTTCGTTTTTCCCGCGCGCTGTTCGGGAGTGGAATGGTAGGGAGATAGTATGATTGTGGTTCGATGAACCCTCTGCCAAGCACTTAAATGTGAATTGCAGAGTAGTCATGTGGATGTAGATGTTTGCAAAGCGGTCACATTAATGTGACTGGGCCGTGTATGTCAACGTATTCCAGGACAGGAGCGCTGTCTACCTAGCGTGAAAGGGATATGAACACACATTTCGCGCACGGCAACTTGCGAAGCAAGCAGTCTGCCGACGCACAGGCTTCAGTTTCGACAGGAAGGGAGGCGCTCATATTCATTACGTCGCCAACGGATTAAACAAAACAAAACAAAAAAATGTAGCGAGCGGAACGAGCGCCGCATTATGGAGTCGCCGCGCGCATCGACGCTTTTAATACACGGTCCGCTTTTAACTAGATCCAGCGGCGCGTTAAGTCGCGCCGGTCCGTATCGGGAAAAGTTCGCCGCCGACTGCGAACAATGCGGCAGAAGCCTTTTGAACGCGCGGCGTTATCACTGCGACACAAGCGTTACACCAACACTCTCCATCCCGCCTCGTCACCACAGCGGCCCGTTTCCACAGTCCGGATACAGGTGACGCGTACTGTGTTCTAACTCGGCTGAAGAGTCTATATCGCAGCGCAGCGAGCGCACCGACATTTGTTGACACATGAACGGCATGACCACTGCGGGCAGAAGAACTGCAAAAATACGTTTAACACCCCCCCCCCCCCCCCCACAGACAGACAGACAGACAGACAGAGAGAGAGAACAAATTCTGACAAGGTAATCTCCCCATCGCAACCCCCTCAGATTTAGTGGTAACAGGGCCCAGTGGACAACCCTTCAAAAACTGAACACGGATGAAGCATGAAAACAGGAAGGAGGGGTACTAAATTGAGAAAAAAAAAGACAAAACAGATACAGTGAAAGGTTCAAGGACAGGAAGTGCGATATAGAGCAGCCTGTAACACCGACGGCGTCGTAGTTAAGTGGTGACGGTGTGGGACTGCCAAACGGGTGAGTCGTGTTCAAATCTCCTCGTGTCACTTTCGTGTCCGTTTGCGACGGCGAGGTGTAAGGAAGGGACCTACAATGACAGTTAATTCTCCGCAACTACTCTATTAGCACCCGAAGGAAGTAGCTTACGAATGGGAACCGCAAACGTTTGATGACAAGGTGACAAGTCTACGGAATGCTCCACCGAAAAACACGTCAGGTGTGTCATACACAGCATTAGTGACTGTACATGTGTCCACCTGGTGAGTGAGACATGCCTACTTGTCCGCTTTACGTACTCATATCAACGTGAATATTATCACTCCCTAGGAAAAGATGAAAACATAATAGTTTCTCACAGAAACTACAACAAATGGACGCAAAAGTTTCACAATCACACAGTTTCTCTGTGCTCAGCCAAAACACGTGTTTTTAACGTTTTTGAAGTTGCGTTCCGTATTGAAAGTTTTGACTCTTGAATTCTTTTGTTGTAACATAGTTTACACCCGTTTCTTTGTTGCTTTCATTTCTGTGAGACGTCTGTGTGGTATCTCGCCTGTTCTCACTATTCATCACGTTTAGTTGCGACGTTAAAGTATTCTTACGATAATGACTTATATTCTTTAACCAATGCATAGTATGACAATTGCGAAGACTACAGAAGGAGAACAGATTTCAGTGACCGGGTGGACAGTTCATTAAGTTATGAAAAAATAAATAAAAATAAATGGCACGCAGAGTTTAAAACACGGCTAGTCTGCTTTACAGTCGAACACCGTGACCACTTCACCACGACGTCGCGCCTGTTCAAGGCTCTTCAATATCGCACTTTTTACGCTTGGACCGTCCACTGTTTCTAGTTTGCTTATTTTCACAGTTCAGTACACCTTACCGTTGTCATGCTTTATCTGTGTGCACTTTTTAACGGGCTATCCATTGAGCCATCCTATCATTAACTATTAAATCTGAGGGGGGTGCGATGGGGACGTCCCCTTGGGAGTACGCATCACGAAGCGCTAACAGCAGTACAAAACTTACCAGAAATAATCGCAATTTGACACCACGTGCGTGTCACGCATTGCAAACGGTTCAAGTAATAGAATATGGTTTTCTGTTACTAATGTTGTGCAACGAGATGACTATGTTGCAATACACTTGATCTCATGATATTTGTATCTACTGAGATATTTCGGTATTCGAGAGTTCCTGAAAGTTAAAGAACAATAATTTAATTTTATTCTCATACAGCGACAATCATTGGCAGCATAATGAAATTTTCACTCTGCAGCGAAGTGTGCGCTGATATGAAACTTTCTGGCAGATTAAAGCTGTGTGCCGGACCGAGACTCGAACTCGGGACCTTTGCCTTTTGTGGGCAAGAGTCGTGAGTCGTTCTTGGGTAGCTCGGATGGTACAGCACTTGCCCGCGAAATGCAAAGGTCCCGAGTTCGAGTCTCGGTCCGGCACACAGTTTGAATCTGCCAGGAATTTTCAAACATTCGTCATGTTTGCAGTATTGGTTTCCGTGACTGTATTACTAAGAGGGTTATATGCACAAACTGCATCGGTTCATGGTATGCTAGTCGTTTTCACCTACCGCCGTTTGCACTTCGCAGTTGAGAGCTGTCAAAAGCGCTGCCAGGTGTCAGGGTTATTCTGAAGTTGACTCGCCTGTAGGAGTGTACTGGTAGTAAAGAATGAAGCTGTAAAAACTTTATGCACAATGCGGCAGTTTTTCACACATCTCAGTGTTTATGACTCATATCTCCTGAAGTGTGTGTTTTACCATTGCAGATTTTTGTAGTTGCATTCAGAGGCAAATGTCTGCGAAATTTATTGCGGATAGAGTTGGTAGCAAAGAAGTAATAAATTGAAACGTCATGCATGATGTGGCAGTTTCTTGCACATCTTATTGTTTATGACGTCTTAACTCCTGAACTATAATAGGTAGATGGCTCTTACCCCGACAGCGATTGCTGCCAGACAGTGAGGGATATGCGTACCACGTTTGGTTGAAATAAATAGGGCGATTCAGCTGCCCCTACCGATGTCCTTCTACGCAACCCGCAATGTTGCATCTGGCCTTCGAAAACCACGCACAAGAGGGAGTTGTTTGGGGGAGAGACCAAACAGCAAGTTCATCGGTCTCATCGGATTAGGGAAGGATGGGGAAAAAAGTAGGGCGTGTCCTTTCAAAGGAACCATCCCGGCATTTGCCTGGAGCGATTTAGGTAAATCACGGAAAACGTAAATCAGGATGGCCGGACACGGGACACGCAAAAGATTTTCATATTCTCTCGCTCGCTACGGGCAAACTGTTAGTCCTACAGGGAAGAGAAATAGGACCTTTTTGTAGGAATATTAATGTAGTTAAATTTTGTACTGAGATACGTTTTCGCCAGAAGGCGTAGTTTTCGAGTTATTCAAGAAAAATGTACATAAGTCACCTTCAAATGCAATCCTACTCCCACAGTCAGCGCGCACCGGTCAGGATTTTGTAGTATGTTGTTCACTACACTCCCTACTACTACTCTACAACATTTTTTTACTGCACGACTTATTTCCAATATTCTACATTTTTTTGGTCTCCATTGGCTGGCGTTATTACGCCTTCGGCTTAGTCGAGCTCTTAAGAATTGTAAAATTGACGTTTCAGCAAATTTTACCAAGAATCTTCTGAATTTTAACAGCATAAAAGAAATTATTATATCGTTGTATTCGCCAGGCCTTAGGGACTACGACACTATTGAGTCTGTAAGGGTTGAATCTGAAACTGTCAAAGTAATTACTTTTTCTTTCATTTCTCTCAACTGCACGCTCAAATTAATAATGTTAAGGAAATATCCGACTATGGTGGTGTAACAGCCCAATCAAGAGAGACGGAAACAAGTTGAATACCGGGAACAGAACGTGTAGTCTGAAATTTTTATGCAGTGTTAGGAGGGAGTGCCACAAGCAACATACTAGAAATCGTGACTGGTGAGGGGCGTTTGCGTGTCAATTCTGAACGTTTTTCATGAATAACTCGAAAACCACGGCCTCCAGCGATAACTTACGGCAGTGCAAAATTAAACTACATTAAATTTCATACAAAAATGTTCTGTTCATTTTTCATGTAGGAGTAACAGTTCGCGTGTAGAGAACTGGAAATGTGAACGTCTCGGACACGGCTTATGATGGCCACATAATATTAACTGTGATACACCCAACATTCCACTGACATGGTAGAATGGATCAAAACAAGGAAACATTGCGGGTTACATAAAACGACATCGTTAGAGGCAGCTGGATCACATAATTAATTGCGTAAATGCATACAGTTGGAAGTACACGATACGAGAAGCAAAACAGTTTAGTAAACATGGGCTCTAAACTGCACTTTTTTCAGTATAAGAGAGGTGTTTCACAGTAGCGAAGACGAACAAGTGTTAAGGTATGTACTTTACATTCCATGTTTACAGAATTTTTCTTCTTGTTTTGTTCGGTACTAGCATCTCCTAGAAGATATGGAAAGCAAAGAGTTTGCAGTAAAAGGGATTTGTTTCACAACGCCCAAGATGAAGAAGTGCTGATAGGTCTTACGATATGCATTTTCGAGAGCCCATGTTTACAGGATTTTTTTTTTTTTTTTCGTATCGTGTACTCTCAAGTGTATGTGTTTACGCCATTAACTGTGACACACACAGCATTCCACTGATGTGCTCTCAGAAGTGGTAGTACGGATCAAAACAAGAGAACAAATGTGCAGTAAACATGGGCTCTAAAATTCATGCTTAAGAACTATGAGCACTTATTCAGTACAAGAGATGTTTTTCACAGTAGCGAAGATGAACCAGTGTTTATAAGTCTTAAGCACGCGCTTTAGAGCCCATTTTTACTAGATTTTTTCATTTTTTGGTCCACACTACCATCTCTCACAACAGGCAAAGCAAAGAGCTTTCAGTAGAAGAAATGCATCTCACAATGTAAAAGATGAACTAGTGTCCATAGCTCTTCAGGTATGCATTTAAAAGCCCACGTTAGTAGACTGTTTACTGTTTTTGGTCACGCTACCGCATCTGAAAGCTTGTCGGTGGAGCTGTAGTTGGATGGTTGATACTGGAGAGGGACATCGAGACCATCGGACCCATCGGATTGGGGAAGGATGGGGAAGAAAGTCGGCCGTGCCCTTTCAAAGGAACCATCCCGGCATTTGCCAGAAGTGATATAGAGAAATCACGGAAAACCTAAGTCAGTATGGCCGGACACGGGTTTGAACCGTCTTTCTCCCAAATGTGGGTCCAGTGTGCAAACCACTGCACCACCTCGCTCGATAGGTGTTCTGATGTGTGTGTGTGTGTGTGTGTGTGTGTGTGTGTGTGTGTGTGTGTGTGTGCGTGTGTGGAAAGTGACCTACAGACAAGTGCAGAAATTACTACAAAACGGCGCACTAGCTCGACGATCCCTTTTGCCAGATGGCATAAATGTAACAGGTCACCATCACAATATCGCCGAGTAATATTTACGCATGAACGGGTCTTTTTTGCAAAAAATTTACTAGATATTTTATTCATTTCACTCACAATTGCTGCACCGAGGAATATATGCCTCAAGCAGCTCTGTTATGTTCTTGAGACTGCCCGCTTTTGATCATGCATGGTGTAATCGTAGAAGCACGAGAGTGAGTCAAATGAAAACCTTAAATTTGTAATAACAAATCGAAAGTTGGCGCCGCTATACTGCAAGTTGGTAAGCGTGCTACAAACAGCGTGTAGAATGGCCTGTAGGTGGCAGCATAGTGCAGATGAACAGATACCGTCGCAGTATCAGTATAAAGATGGCCGTCCCACTTGCGACTTGCACCAGGGAAGAACAGCGTTCTGTTATTCGGCTTTTGCGTAGTGAAACTGTGAAACCTACTGAAATTCATCGACGAATGAAGGTTCAGTACGGTGATGAATGTTTGTCACAGCAGCAAGTCTACGAATGGAGTAGAAAGTTCGCAATGGTGTGACTTCAGTGGAAGATGCTCCTCGTCCAGGTCAGGCACAACGAGTTGTGACTCCACAGAACATTGCAGCAGTTGAAGCCACAGTGAGGGAAGATCACCGATTAACACTGAATGACATTGCAGCATCTTTACGGATTAGTCATGGGTCAGCACACCACATTGTGCATGATGCGCTCCAGTTTCACAAAGTGTCTGCAAGATGGGTGCCACGGCGGCTGGCTCCTGAAATGAGAGAACGACGTGTTGATGCTTGTGAAGAACTTCTTCGGCGCTTTGAACGAGAACGTGATGGCTTCCTTGCAAGAATCGTTACTGGTGACGAAACGTGGGTTCACTTCCAGCAACCGGAAACGAAGAGAGCTAGCAAGGAAAGGGGCCATTCCTCATCATCAAAACCAAAGAAGTTCGAACAGAACCATCAGCATGGAAGGCTATGCTGACTCTCTTTTGGGACGAAAAAGGCGTCATTTTGGAGCAATACATGCCTAGAGGGACCACTGTAACCAGTGCATCATACACAGATCTCCGAAAAAATCATCTGCTGTCTACAAACAAATCAAAGGGACGTGGATTGCTGTCAGCAGGTGTCATTTTACAACATGACAATGCAAGGCCCCACACTGCCCGTACAACAGTTGCAACAATCACAGACCTGCATTTTGAGTGTGTTCCTCATCCACCATACTCACCAGACCTTGCCCCAAGTGATTTCTATATGTTTGGACCACTTAAAGTCGCAATGGGAGGAAAGAAGCTGCGTTCTGATGAAGATGTACGCCACGCGGTGCATGAGTGGTTGCGCGGACTACCAAAAGGATTTTTTTCTAAAGGAATTTATGCACTTTGTAAGCGCTGGAGGACTTGCATTGAGCGCGGGGGAGATTATGTTGAAAAGTGATACAGCTTTGTACCATTTCTGCACAATAAATAGTATTTTTAAAAAATATTTAAGATTTTCAATTGACTCACCCTCGTACTTTCGACGTGAACGTGTTTACTGTAAGTTATTTGTTTTATCAAACTTCTTTTCCCGTGTTTCTTTACACTGATGTTTCTGACACATACGAAGTGGAAATGGGAAGATATCGAGAGTCGGTTTAGTAAAAAGTGGAACACCGAGATCCCCGCGCGCCGATTCTAAGAAGGGAAATGAAAAAGCGCGAGCCGGCAGGGGGAGCTGGTGCCTCTGCCAGCCCCCCAAGAGGCGGCATTTAGCGCGCCGGATATCTCACCTCCCCACACCACACGATGGCAGGCGGCCGAGGTGGCGTCCGCGGCGAGATTTACTGCCGGCTCCCGCTTTCCGGAGAAAATAAGCTGCGCTCGTCTCCTAATGGCAGCTTACGCGGCCCGGCTGCGGTTCCCGAATCAGCCAAGCGAGCAGCCAGCTGGGTAGGTTGCGGTCAACAAATTAAAACGAAATCTTTGTCCCTCGTGCCACGATAAATACGGCGAAAGTAGGCAGAATTTCAAACGCAAAGTATCAACGGGCAGAAAGCTTCTTAGTTTTTGCAATAAAGCTTGGTTACGGATGGAAGTCAGACTGGTTCATAGGCGGGCGGGGAACAGAGAAAGAATTGCTGCAGTTAGGTGAGAGGTTGTAAAAATGGGGAATGTTTGTTTAATTCCATCTAGTGCTGATGGTTCATGGGTTCGTATGTCTCGTACTGATCGGCTGCTATTGTATAAATTACGACAAAAGGGGTATTGTGTAGATAGTGCCCAACGCCTAAAAAATTTTTAAAACATAGAAATTTCATTGATTATTGTTAACTTTTATTCACAACATACTTGTTGAAGAGATACTGATTTGTAAGAAGGATCATGAACTTGAAATTATTTAACATCACACTCGTCGTGAAAAGTCACATCCAATGTTTTTTGTCTTTAGTTTAACTGGAAAAATTCAAAACATTTATGGTCTGTGACAGCATACTAAAATAAATATTTGTTTCAAAATTTTAAAACATAAAGTACCCCCCCCCCCCTCCCCCGGTATTGCGAGTGTTACGAGCCACTACTCTTAGAATGCTGACGTTGGTAGCCACCGTAAGCAGAATCCATTCGACACGAAATATTCCAACTTTTGCTACAATGAACGCTAAGGGACAGTCTGATGTATTTCCGCAATCGAACCATATACAGCATGTTAACACATACACTTTACACTGAGGTGACATAAGGCAGGGATAGCGAAATGCAAATACAGTATACAGATGGCGAAAGTATCGCGTACATAAAGTTGAATAGGGCAGACCACTGGCGGAGCTGTTGTTTGTAGTTAGGTGATTCATATGAAAAGGCATCCGACGTCAGTATAGCCGTACGATGGAAATTAACAGACTTCGAACGCGGAATGGTGGATGGAGCCGGTCGCATGGGACATTCCATTTCGGAAATTGTTAGGGAATTCAATATTCAGCGATCCACAGTGTCAAGAGTGTGCTGAGAATACCAAATTTCAGGCATTACCTCACATCATGGACAACACAGTCGCCGAGTTTGCAGAGAGTTGTCAGTGCTGACAGACCACTATACTGCGTGAAATAATAACAGAAATCAGCTCGGGACGTACCACGAACTTATGCGTTAGGACAGTGTGGCCAATGGCGTTAATGGGCTATGGCAGCAGACGATTGAAGCGAGTGGCTTTGCTAAAAGCACGACATTGCCTGCAGCGTCTCTCCTGGGCTCGAGAGCATATCGGTTCGTCCCTGGACGACTGGAAAACCGTGGCCTGGTCATAAGAGTCCAGATTTCAGTTGGTAAGAGCTCATGGTAGGGTTAGAGAGTGGCGCCAACCCCACGAAGCCACAGACCCAAGTTGTTAACAGGGCACCGTGCAAGCTGTCGATGGCTCCCCAATCGTGAGGTCAGCTTCTGCATTGTATGGACAAGCTCCTCTCGTTCAACAAAACCCAACAAGTTCGGCTACTTGGAAACAATTTGCAGCCATTCATGAACTTCGTATTCTCAAACAACGATGGAATCTTTTAGGGATGGCAAAGCGCCACGTCGCCGGGCAACAATTGTTCGTGACTGGTTTGAAGATCATTCTGGACAGTTCGAGAAAATGATCTGGCAACCCTGACCGCCCTACATGAATCCCATCGAACAATAATTGAAAATAATGGAGAGATCAATTCCTGCACAAAATCCTGCACCGGCAACACTTTCGCAACACGGACAGCTATAGAGGCGGCATTGGTCAGTATTTCCACAGGGCATTTCCAACGACTTGTTGAGTCCACGCCACGTCCAGCAGCTGCACAATGCCGGGCAAAAGGAGGCCCGACACGATGTTAGGAGGTGTCGCGTGGCTTCTGTCACCTCAGTGTGAAACAAGAAAGGAAAAATTCAAATTATTAACTGTATGGATAATCACCTCCCCCCCATGAACCATGGACCTTGCCGTTGGTGGGGAGGCTTGCGTGCCTCAACGATACAGATAGCTGTACCGTAGGTGCAACCACAACTGAGGGGTATCTGTTGAGAGGCCAGACAAACATGTGGTTCCTGAAGAGGGGCAGCAGCCTTTTCAGTAGTTGCAGGGGCAACAGTCTGGATGATTGACTGATCTGGCCTTGTAACACTAACCAAAAAGGCCTTGCTGTTGTGGTACTGCGAACGGCTGAAAGCAAGGGGAAACTACAGCCGTAATTTTTCCCGAGGGCATGCAGCTTTACAGTATGGTTAAATGATAATGGCGTCCTCCTTCCGGAGGTAACATAGTCCCCCATTCAGATCTCCGGGCGGGGACTACTCAAGAGGACATCGTTATCAGGAAAAACAAAACTGGCGTTCTACGGATCGGAGCGTGGAATGTCAGATTCCTTAATCGGGCAGGTAGGTTAGAAAATTTAAAAAGGGAAATGGATAGATTTAAGTTAGATATAGTAGGAATTAGTGAAGTTCGCTGGCAGGAGGAACAAGACTTCTGGTCAGGTGAATACAGGGTTATAAATACAAAGTCAAATAGGGGTAATGTAGGAGCAGGTTTAATAATGAATAAAAAAATAGGAGTGCGGGTAAGCTACTACAAACAGCGTAGTGAACGTATTATAGTGGCCAAGATAGACGCGAAGCCCACGCCTACTACAGTAGTACAAGTTTATATGCCAACTAGCTCTGCAGATGATGAAGAAATTGAAGAAATGTATGATGAGATAAAAGAAATTATACAGGTAGTGAAGGGAGACGAAAATTTAATAGTCATGGGTGACTGGAATTCGACAGTAGGAAAAGAGAGAGAAGGAAACATAGTAGGTGAATATGGATTGGGACTAAGAAATGAAATAGCAAGCCGTCTGGTAGAGTTTTGCACAAAATATAACTTAATCATAGCTAACACTTGGTTCAAGAATCATAAAAGAAGGTTGCACACATGGAAGAATCCTGGAGATACTAGAAGGTATCAGATAGATTATATAATGGTAAAACAGAGATTTAGGAACCAGGTTTTAAATTGTAGGACATTTCCAGGGGCAGATGTGGACTCTGACCACATTCTATTGGTTATGAACTGTAGATTAAAATTGAAGAAATTGCAAAAAGGTGGGAATTTAAAGAGATGGGACCTGGATAAACTGACTAAACCAGAGGTTGTACAGAGTTTCAGGGACAGCATAAGGGAACAATTGACAGGAATGGGGGGAAGAAATATAGTAGAAGACGAATGGGTAGCTCTGAGGGATGAAGTAGTCAAGGCAGCAGAGGATCAAGTAGGTAGAAAGACGAGGGCTAGTAGAAATCCTTGGGTAACAGAAGAAATATTGAATTTAATTGATGAAAGGAGAAAATATAAAAATGCAGTAAATGAAGCAGGCAAAAAGGAATACAAACGTCTCAAAAATGAGATCGACAGGAAGTGCAAAATGGCTAAGCAGGCATGGCTAGAGGACAAATGTAAGGATGTAGAGGCTTATCTCACTAGGGGTAAGATAGATACTGCCTACAGGAAAATTAAAGTGACCTTTGGAGAAAAGAGAGTCACTTGTATGAATATCAAGAGCTCAGATGGAAACCCAGTTCTAAGCAAAGAGGGGAAAGCAGAAAGGTGGAAGGAGTATATGGAGGGTCTATACAAGGGCGATGTACTTGAGGACAATATTATGGAAATGGAAGAGGATGTAGATGAAGATGAAATGGGAGATACGATACTGCGTGAAGAGTTTGACAGAGCACTGAAAGACCTAAGTCGAAACAAGGCCCCGGGAGTAGACAACATTCCATTAGAACTACTGATGGCCTTGGGAGAGCCAGTCCTGACAGAACTCTACCATCTGGTGAGCAAGATGTACGAGACAGGCGAAATACCCACAGACTTCAAGAAGAATATAATAATTCCAATCCCAAAGAAAGCCACAGCTGCAAAATACTAACGCGAATTATTTACAGACGAACAGAAAAACTGGTAGGGGCCGACCTCGGGGAAGATCAGTCTGGATTCCGTAGAAATGTTGGAACACGTGAGGTAATACTGACCTTACGACTTATCTTAGAAGAAAGATTAAGGAAAGGCAAAACTACGTTTCTAGCATTTGTAGACTTAGAGAAAGCTTTTGACAATGTTGACTGGAATACTCTCTTTCAAATTCTAAAGGTGGAAGGAATAAAATACAGGGAGCGAAAGGCTATTTACAATTTGTACAGAAACCAGATGGCAGTTATAAGAGTCGAGGAGCATGAAAGGGAAGCAGTGGTTGGGAAGGGAGTGAGACAGGGTTGTAGCCTCTCCCCGATGTTATTCAATCTGTATATTGAGCAAGCAGTAAAGGAAACAAAAGAAAAATTTGGAGTAGGTATTAAAATCCATGGAGAAGAAATAAAGACTTTGAGGTTCGCCGATGACATTATAACTCTGTCAGAGACAGCAAAGGACTTGGAAGAGCAGTTGAACGGAATGGACAGTGTCTTGAAAGGAGGATATAAGATGAACATCAACAAAAGCAAAACGAGGATAATGGAATGTAGTCTAATTAAGTCGGGTGATGCTGAGGGAATTAGATTAGGAAATGAGACACTTAAAGTGGTAAAGGAGTTTTGCTATTTGGGGAGCAAAATAACTGATGATGGTCGAAGTAGAGAGGATACAAAATGTAGACTGGTAATGACAAGGAAAGCGTTTCTGAAGAAGAGAAATTTGTTAACATCGAGTACAGATTTAAGTGTCAGGAAGTCGTTTCTGAAAGTATTTGTATGGAGTGTAGCCATGTACGGAAGTGAAACATGGACGATAACTAGTTTGGACAAGAAGAGAATAGAAGCTTTCGAAATGTGGTGCTATAGAAAAATGTTGAAGATTAGGTGGGTAGGTCACGTAACTAATGAGGAGGTATTGAATAGGATTGGGGAGAAGAGGAGTTTATGGCACAACTTGACTAGAAGAAGGGATCGGTTGGTAGGACGTGTCCTGAGGCACCAAGGGATCACAAATTTAGCATTGGAGGGCAGCGTGGAGGGTAAAAATCGTAGAGGGAGACCAAGAGATGAATACACTACGCAGATTCAGAAGGATGTAGGTTGCAGTAGGTACTGGGAGATGAAGGAGCTTGCACAGGATAGATTAGCAGGGAGAGCTGCATCAAACCAGTCTCAGGACTGAAGACCACAACAACATGGATAATCAATTAGGTAAAATTACTGACGTGACATATGTCGGTATATCCGTAATACATTAACAGAATTATTCGATTAATCAATTAATTGCAATTATTTGCCCATACCTCGTCTTGAGGTCGGAGTACGGACGAGGGTCTCGTGGTCGCGTTAATACATTAAAGTGGATAGAAAACAGTTTAACAGGAGAGAGACGAAGTGATAGCACGAGTGATTTACGCAAAATGTATCTCAGGTTTATTATTTCATACAACTTGAAGCATTGTAGCTGGTAATTGACTTCCATGTATGAACGGTTGAATTGTGATTTCAGCAGCGTGCATGTTAGAGCTACAAAGCATAGCAAGTGATATATGATAATATGATGATAAAGTTCAGGATTGGCAGGAAAACAAGGTCAATAATTTCATATCCATACTGGTGTTCGCCAAGGAGATGGAATGTTCCCCCTTCTGTTTAACATGGTTCTGGAAAAAATGTGAGGGCATGGGAAAAGGAAATAAAAGGAATTCCGCTTGGGATTAAAAAAGAGCACAGAATTAGGGTGAAGTGTCTGGCTTTCGCGGGCGAGCTTGCCATTCTAACGAACAATAGAGAGGAAGCCAAACTTGAATTGGAAAAACTACACGAAATCTCACAAAAAATTGGGCTACAAATCTCATACGAGAAAACACAGTACATGGAAAACAAACCTGTAGATCATCTCCCCATAACTACTCAATACGGGAAAGTGGCACAAGTTACCCACTTCAGATATCTGGGAGAGATAATCCAATCATCAGGACTGCACTCAATGGCCAGTAGAGGTAGAATCTCCAAGATCACAAAAAGCATATAAGCTCACTTGGAACCACTATAATAAGAAATATATTTCTGTCAATGCGAAACTAAGGCACTACAACACACTAGTCATACCACAAGCACTTTATGCCGCAGAAACTACAGTGATTCATGGTCACACGAAGATCAGAGAGATTGAAAAGCAGGAAAGAAAAATTCTGAGGAAAGTATATGGACCAGTGTTTCGGGAAGGAATTTGGACGTAGAGGCCAACTAGAGAGATTTACAAAGACATAGAAACAATAACAGACACCATTAGAAAGAGAAGAATGACATTTTATGGACATATCAGCAGGATGAATAAAAGCAGGCTCACAAGACAAATCTTTGAGACAGTAAACAAGAGCAAAAACAAGACAAAGTGGATCACTGAAGCAGAAGAAGGCATAAAGAACAGGGGATGACACAAGACACCATAAACAATAGAGACCAGTGTAGAAACATCATAAAGAAACACACACTTAAACAAGAACGTACGGAGAACAGAGCGCGAAAAAGATGGTTGGAAGAACGCAAGACATAACACAGTGAACGTATGAAGAGAATTTGGGAAGAACGAAGAAAGAAGAAGAAATCATGACTGCTCAAGTTCAATCGCTCTCTCAAAAGGGAATAATCGAAAACAATATTAATAAATCCACCACTGTCGCGGTAATTGACTTTAAATATCATTCAGTAGTTTCCCAGTTAATATAGTATATACTCATGAAAATTACTTTAACCATGGGCGTAATGCTCAGGGCTCGTGCCATCATTAACAAACTAATACGACCAGTGGATGTGAGCTCCACTACAAAACGGTCCTGTTGCCGAGAATTAATTTACTAGTACGGAGGATACACATGCACGAGTAATGAGGAAGAGCCTAGAAACTATCAAGTGTTCTCCGCGTTCTGCCGCCAGATGGATAACGATAAACGACAGGCGTCGGCTCACTGCTTACCACCGCCAAGAAGCGGTGAAGTCAAGATGAGTGTAACTTCGCAAAGAGCAGCAGCGAAACGATCTCCTGTTGTGGAGAACTGCCCGCGCTTTCTCCGGGGCACGTGTCAGAGAAAGTAAAAACTCCGGCGCAGACGGATGTCGGGAGTAAAAAAAAGGGCGCACAGCGGAAAGCGAAACCGGAGCCAGGGCACACAGCAGCAGCTGACGGGTGGGTCGGCCGGAAACTGCGGTCCAGCACTCGCGGTGGCGGGGGCACGCACGCTCCACTACCTGGTGCCGAGTGTTCTGTGTTGGCTGAAACCCACGCCCCTCTGCAGGGTCACGAGACGAGCATCTCACATTATTCCATCCGTGCGCCGCGTAGGAGAGTAGCTGGCTAAGTGCCAACACTGGGTTTGTCCTCCCCAAAAAAATGTCTCTGAGCACTATGGGGCTTAACATCTGAGGTCATCAGTCGCCTAGAACTTAGAACTACTTAAACCTAAGGACATCACACACATCCATGCCCGAGGCAGGATTCGAACCTGCGACCGTAGTGGTCGCGCGGCTCCAGACTGTAGCGCCTTTAACCGCTCGGCCACACCGGCCGGCTTGTCTTCCTCCATCATCAATAAAATGACGACACTACAAGCTATACGTACTCATCACACTGAACTGCACGAAAGCCGTCGGCACAAGAGAGGAGTTAGCTAACGTTGACGTGGCACTCGACGAGTTTTTTTTGACGTCACTTCTTGCTATTTTGTGGTGAGGAGCCATTTGGTCCCCTGAAACATACAATAAGTTTTGCTACACTTCGTAGACGTAGAAAAGTAGAACCAATAGCATGCGAGAACGCTCCGTACGTCACAAGCAGAAAGCTTGAGGCCCGCAGAAAGCAAGAAGCTAAACTGCACTTGTCTTGTTCAGTAAAAGCCTATTCTCCGCGGTTTTATGTTGTATCTTAACCCCATGAATGTATGTTGTTTCTATAGACCAGGACAGTGAATGTATCGAGAACGAATCGTTAATGTTACGATTTGTTATAATAAACCTTAGGGAAATGTCATGCTTATGGTTAAAGAATTTTCAGATTTAGCTGTTACCGTGTTTTAATTTGCGTGTTATAAGAAAACGCAGTTTTAAGTTAAAACACAATATAGGTTCATCAAAAATATGGCTGTTCTTGTTAGGATTTGTTTTAATTAAATGTAAATTAACAACACATCGGCGATTAAATCCTAAAGAAGACTATAAGATAAAGTCGAAGTCTCTTATAACGAAGCTACAGTACAGTGCAGCGAGTAGACACACCGTGTTACAATCCAGAGGGTGGGTCGGTACAGGTTTCGAGCCCTGTTGTATGTTTTTTCCGTTTTCCAAAAAGTTGTCGGACTTTCTTACGAAATTAATGGAAATAATTTCTGTAAAACCTAATGTTCCGTAAATACAAGTGCGTTATCTGTCGAGAACGACTTTGTTCGATTTGGTGAACTTCTGTAAGCTCATGTCCACACTCACACGGACATGTATGTTTCCTTTCTGTCTTATTTTGGTGGACTTTCGTAAGCTGATGTCCTCGCTGACCCGGACATGCATATTTCTTTTTTGTCTCGTTACTTGTTCACGTGCACTGAAATTTTTATTTATGTATGCCACAGGCAGAACGTCAAAAAAAATGGTTCAAATGGCTCTGAGCACTATGGGACTTAACTACTGTGGTCATCAGTCCCCTAGAACTTAGAACTACTTAAACCTAACTAACCTAAGGACATCACACACATCCATGCCTGAGGCAGGTTTCGAAACTGTGACCGTAGCGGTCGCGCGGTTCCAGACTGAAGCGTCTGGAACAGCTTGGTCATAACGGCCGGCGCAGAACGTCAGGATTAGTATTTGGATAACAGACGAAATGTGCGTTTTGTAGGAATTTTACGCGCATTCACTTCAATGAGCAAACTGTGTCGTTTGCTAGCCAAATAGCTGCATATCGTCACGTAGGACATTCCAGTACACGTTCAAGTCAACGTTAGCTGCCTCGTCCCGTATGCCGAAGGCCTAGCTAGCGAAGTACTCTGGCGAAAGAAGCCTCATACAGGACTGTGACGTCAAAGTGTTGTAGACTGTTGGTTACTCGGTACTTTCGCCCTCGTTATGTGTCGCGCATTCAACATGCCGCTACACCCCGACAATAGACGCGCGCACAGGTGTTCAGTGACAAAGGAACAGCGACACTGCAACTCGTCCGCCGCGGTCCACTGGGCAGAGGCGGCCTGTCAGTTCCCAGAAGGGGGCTGGAAGCGGCGTGTAGCGGAACGAGCGGCAGGCCTCGTCCTGCCAGGCGGACGGCTGTCACGTACTGTTTACCGACCGCGTCAGCACGGGCAGGCCCAACGGCAACACTCACGCGCCGGTATTTATTTACCGCACCTGCAGCCGTGTCATCCTCCGCCCGAGACCTCTAAGGGGATCTTAAAAGGCGTTCCAAATCCAGCACTCTGCTTTTCTGGCAGTGCTCTCCATTCGTCTCCAGTTGGAAACAACACCCTTCGAAAATAGGACCGTACAAAGGGCAAGTAATGTGGTGGACATGTTGTACTCCAGACCCCGAGATGCTCTCATCAGCTTTGCCACGATGTTGATTACTTAGCATAACAATATATCTTGGAAAAAGAAATAAAGAGCGGTTTACTACAAGGCCGACAATCAATCAACGCTCCAAGACTCTCATTAGGGTTGGCAGGTGATCGACATGTCCGACTTCCTGCGGTCGTATCTGGCCAAATATATACAAGATCGGCGTGTCCGGCTGTTATTAGGCTTTTTCCCGATGAAGTTGAACGCGCAACTAAGACCAGTTCCAAGCTAATAACGCAATCGCGAGGAAGTAAGTTCAAAAATAGTACACATGGCTCTGAGCACTATGGGACTTAACATCTGAAGTCATCAGTCCCCTAGAACTTAGGACTACTTAAACCTAACTAACCTAAGGACATCACACACACCCATGCCCGCGGCAGGATTCGAACCTGCGACCGCAGCGTTCGAGCAGTTCCAGACTGAAGCGCCTAGAACCGCTCGGCTACTCCGGCCGGCAAGTAAGTGTGAGGAGAATAAGGAGATGTACCCTATGGATAAATAGATATTACGACCAATACAGTTCTTATAGCCGGCCGTTGTGGCAGAGCGGTTCTAGGCGCTTCAGTCTGGAACCGCGCGACCGCTACGGTCGCAGGTTCGAATCCTGCCTCGCGCATGGATGTGTGTGATGTCCTTAGGTTAGCTAGGTTTAAGTAGTTCTAAGTTCTAGGGGACTGATGACTTCAGATGTTAGGTCCCATAGTACTCAGAGCCATTTGAACTATTTGTTCTTATGCCTATCTCTTATGTTTTTCGTCGTTGGCCGAACGAGCATGACAACCAGGCTAAGCGCAGAACGAATGAGGCGAATTAGAATGTGCCTATCATCCGATGCCAAATCGGGTGAAAGAATTTACAGTAGCACGAATAAAATGTACATAACTGCCAAAGACTACTTAAAATCCAGGGCAATGTGAATTTATCACCCGATTAAAGTACTGCCAGTGGATGCCATTAGCTGATGGATCCACCTGGGAACTGACATTCACTGTTTACTAACAAACGACTGAAAACAGTCCGGCACTTAGGGTAAAATCTGCAGCTAAATATAACGCAGAGTCCGGCTTTTCTATTTTTGGACCTGACAACATTAGAACGTTCCCAGCGTTGTTTTTATTTGACCCCCACATCGGCGACTTGTGCATCAATGATGAAAACGAGTCCCGAGCGGAGAAAATACCCGACGCAGCCGGGAACCGAACACGGGGCCTTGCAACGTCAACTACGAGAGCACGGCTGCTAACCCAGCATTCGCCACGAAGGTTACACTGTTACGTTTTCTCGTGTCGAGGTCATTTAGGCAAGGGGCAACCACCAACGATTCCAACGCAGAAAACACGACGAAGTCTTTGCTGTTATCGGAGAACAACCCTCGATCTGAACCTTAGGACTGCAGTACAGTAGGAAACCGACGAGAAGACACTGTAAAATTACCTCACATATAGACGAAATGAAGTTATATTAGTAAATTTACAGGATGAAAAATACAGTGATCCTCTCTTACAAAATTAATCTATTTAATATTCATCTCCTTTTTCCATATTTTTCCTTCAATCTCGATTTGTGGGTAGATTTATAGTCGTAGCTAGTGGGATAGCTTCTGACAGAGATTGCTTCGTCGAAGGCAAGGTAGCCAAATGGAGGGAAAAAGAGTTAGGGTTATATTCCCCACGGTAGCCGAAACGCTGAAATGTGTGAACTGAGGCCAGCTGCTGCGCAGCTGCTGCGAGAACCGTTAAATCTGCGTAAGCGGCCGCGACCGGCGGCAGATGCGCGCACAGCCCTAACCGCCTCCTCTCTCCCCCCCCTTCCTCCCCCCCCCCCAACCGTGTTTTCCTACGTGACCTTGCGCACGACCTCCCGCAACGTCCCTCCTGCGCTACGCAACACTCACCGTCTGTCCTATGTGGACCCCGGAGCAACGAACTTCTTCACGCGGCATTGCGTGACGTGTTGAACTACTGCCTCCAGACAGCTTATTGTTACGGGGCTCTCACACCCTCGATATTTATTGCGCAATAATATTCTGTCAATAAACTGCACACTATTTATGCCCGGGAAGCAGCCAGTTGGTACTCTGCCTTCGAAGTGAACATGTCTACGCTCGATGATGTAAAACTCTCATGTATAGCAGTCGCTACATGTTGCGAAAAGAAAGGCAAGAGCAAGCGCGATGGGCGAAAAGTGGCTTGGAAGGCTTTCTACACACGCCCATATCATTGCTAAGAGAACTTGTAGTAGAGCCGTATGTCTATAAGGGTCAAATGGCTCTGAGCACTATGGGACTTTCTGAGGTCATCAGTCCCCCAGAACTTAAACTACTTAAACCCAACCAACGTCATGTGTTGTATCACGATACACTTTTGTAGGTGCACTTAGAGGCATATAAGGATACTGTCACCAAAATTTCTTGCACATAAATTTAGCAATAGTTTAAACTTCACGCATATCAGTGTTTATAGTTTATAACGTCAAATCTATGATAGGTGTGTGTGTGTGTGTGTGTGTGTGTGTGTGTGTGTGTGTAGAGAGAGAGAGAGAGAGAGAGAGAGTGTGAATGAAGACTCACTGACTCATACATACATATACGCGCGCATACACACCCACATCCCACACACACTGTTGTAATGTGTATGGATTCCTCCTCAAACACGCTGAATGAGCTTTAGTGAACATACATCGGGAAGAGTTGGCACACAAATAACCCGGTTACAGAGACAGCGGCACAAGAAATTCTTACTAATGTTTTTCACATACTTATTAAGGAGTTCTTTGCAAGTGGACTCTCTTAATTAGGGGAAAACGAAGTGTACGAGGTCTGTTCAAAAATCCAAGAACATTCGTAATTTCGCCCAATGGTGTGTTCGAGCGAAATGCAGCTGGCATCCTGTCACACGCCTTTGTTTAATGTGCAACTGCCGGAAGATTCACTGTTTGTCTTATGTTATTCTTGCGTGGTATATTGAGTAGAACGTTGAGTCGACAGTTCGCGAACGGAGCAACGCGTCTACATTAAATTTTGCGTGACACTAAAGAAAACCTTTGCAGACACAAACACCAAATGTTGCAGGAAGCCTACGGTGATGAGTGCTTAATGCGTACTCCATGTTACGGATTGTTCACACGGTTTAAAAATAGCCGCACGGAAGTTAAAGGTAACTCTTCTTCATAACGCCCTTCGACATCTACCGACGAAGCTCATGTGAGGAACGTCAACGAAATTGTGCATGCCAAAAGACTGACTGCCAGAGAGATATCAGGAGAAAGTAACATTTCAGTTGGATCATGTCATGAAATCCTCTGACAGCATCTTGGAGTGTATCGTGTTGCCGCCAAGTTCGTCCCATGGCTCATGAGTCAATACCAGAAAGACCTTCGCCTCGCAATCTGTGAAGAGCTTTTGGATCGCGTAAATGAAAATGAGATGTTTCTTAACAGAATCATAGCAGGTGATGAGACGTGGGTCAACGGTTATGAAGTTGAGACCAAGTCTCGATCTTCACAGTGGGTCGGGAAATGTTCTCCAAGACCAATGTCAAGACTGCTTCCGGAAGTGGAAACTGCGTTGGGAGCGCTGTTATCAATTGTGGAGGAGAGTATTTCGAACGAGACCATGCATAGTAAGTAAAAGGTACGCGTAGAAAAATTTTGTGAGCAAAGTTCCAGAATTTTATGAACATATCTCGTGTTTATTTGTGTACGACGAATAGAATAACATCAAAAATTGATGTATCACATGAACATGAGCTAGTGCATAGAGCAAAATGTACCAAATTTCTTGGTGTTCGAACTAAAGAATACCTGAACTGAAACAAACATATTTAGCTTCTGAAAAAGCTAATGTCAGAAACTCTTCCTCACTTGCTAGTTTGGAAAATCTTGTAAGCAGCTTTCCAACGAGTCTCGCATTGTAATTGCAGACAAGTATAAGTAGTGCATAGGGTTGGGGTTGGGGTGTTTGGGGAAGGAGACCAGACAGCGAGGTCATCGGTCTCATCGAATTAGGGAAGGATGGGGAAGGAAGTCGGCCGTGCCCTTTCAGAGGAACCATCCCGGCATTTGCCTGGAGTGATTTAGGGAAATCACGGAAAACCTAAATCAGGATGGCCGGACGCGGGATTGAACCGTCGTCCTCCCGAATGCGAGTCCAGTGTCTAACCACTGCGCCACCTCGCTCGGTAAGTAGTGCATAAACTGAGTCGCTCTACATGAAGCTTTGTCGGACTACACAAGACTTCTGCGCTCTCATTTCATCGCTACATCTGCACAACTCTGCATTTTCGATTTGTGGTTCACGCGACAAATTTCGCTCGATTCGACGTTGTTTACAGGTTTGATTCATTTACAAGCACGTGCAATATTTGGTAAACTCGTTAGTATCAGGTCAAGGTACTGAACATTTAGTGTTGGCATCCCGTCCCGATACATCGAGTCGTCACCGTTTGTGAAGTTTCTGCTCCCGACGAGATCCAATTTTGTCCCGATTTTGCAAAACACTGTTACGACCTTGGCTGAAGTGCTGAAGTAACGTCTTCCGTTAGTGCAAAAAAATCAAATGGCTCTGAGCACTATGGGACTTAACAGCTGAGGTCATCAGCCCCCTAGAACTTAGAACTACTTAAACCTAACTAACCTAAGGACATCACACACATCCATGCCCGAGGCAGGATTCGAACCTGCGACCGTAGCAGTCGCGCGGTACCAGACTGAAGCGCCTAGAACCGCTCGGCCACGCCGGCCGGCCCGTTAGTGCAACATGTAAATGCAGCCTCAGTTTTATTTATGTCAAAAAGTTTATGTTGACAAGGTCGTTTCACAGATGATGTTGCATATTGCGTTTTGCACGTACGTAAAAGGGAAAACAGACTTGCTGAAAACGGTGAAATCTTCCGAAAAATATGGTGTGCCAACTACTCTGCCGCAACAAGTTGCATGTAATTGTGTTCTAAACAAAAAAAGTGCGAGTAAAGAAGAAGTAGCTATTTACGACTGACCACTGACTGCAGCAAATATTGCGTGCTGCCTTCCTGGTGTTGGCAACAAAGGAACGGTGGCAGGCCACGTAGGCGTACGTTGTGTTTACGAGGACGATCATCTCCCTCGGATTCCGGTCTTCACATAAGGCAAGCATCATTCGCTTCGAGCATATGCCAGAACGGTTCACGACACTAGTCCGCGGCTTACTTATTCCCTGTCGTCCTCACGCTAAGCCAACGCTCCGTCTCTAGTGTTCTCGGACCCGAAACATCGCAACTGATGAGTTAAAGAAGCCCCAGCTCAAGCACACACCTGTTTTGAGAACCACTGTTTCCTCCACTGCTCAATCAGTGGTTCGGTTGGCAGCAGATCCTCAGTCTTCACATCTTTTCACCTTCTTCATTTCTATGTGGGTGGTCGGTCTTCCTCTGGTTCTTTTTCTTTTGAACTATACCCCTATTGTCGGTCTTAGGAGCACCTCATGTCTCAATAGAGGACCAATAACCTCAACTCTTATTTTTACAATACCGTAGTGTTCCATTAACTTCTCTCCCACTCTCTTAAGGACTTCGTTATTTACGGTCTTATCATATTATATGTTTTTCAGAATGCACCTTTAACATTTGTTCTGAAAACAATTCAGTATTTACCGTTCCTCAGTCCCTATACGTCCAGGTCCCACGGCAATACAATGCCACATCCAAACATACGTTCTCACAAACCGTTACCTGATTTATGGTTTGTTACTTTTTTTGAGGTTAACATCATCTTTTTATTGAAGTTACTTTCTGCCTACGAAAACTCTGCTTCTCAAATAATCTCTGCTTCTTGTACCTCTGACAATCTTGCTTCCTAAATAAGTAAATGAGTAAATGAGTAAGCTTGTTGCAGTAGTTTGCCACATAATATGACCTTTGCTTTAGATTCCGTTATTTTCTTGAATTATTCTTTTCCCGTTAACGTTATCCATTCTACTTAAGATGGCTTCAAGGTCGTCTGTACTTTCAGCTAAAAATCTATCGGATTAGCAAGTCTATTTTACTCCATAAAGAAGATCTTTTCCTAATACAGCATACGTACTCTCCTGCGCGAGAAGGAGAAACCAGAAGTGACGGCATGTTGGTTCGGCTGGAGCACTGGGTTCGAGCCTTGGGGCCGCATGCCTCCGCATCGGCCACAAACGGGGCACCAAGGTGAGCCACTTGGCCGGCTCCACGGACCATGCAATCCCAAAAGGTCTCCAGCATCACCAGACACGACACGGCCGCGGTTATATTCCTCCTGCTAGGGCGGCAACCAGTCGAGTCGCTTCGCACAAACCAAGTTCTCTCTCCGCTGTTAATAATAATCATCGTGCAGCGATGACTGCCAAATCTTATATGGTTCTCATCAGCGCAATGTGGGGTGTGGAGGGGGGAGAGCTAGAACTGCAGCCAAGGAAAGTGATTCACTATTACGGTAAAGAAAAATTCTTAAAAACAGCTAACTGAAAACACACTATGTTTCCGGAAACAAAACCTACTACTTGCGTGTGTACCTTCCAACATCTGGGCCTGATGTTCGTAGCATTAATGTAAAGACTGACACTTTCCATTAGTTTGCTGTCAGTCTCAACGTCGCACACACTATCTGGACCAGTCCAGTGATATGGGCATTTCCGAATAGTGGTAGGGACACGTCACGAGCAGAGAGTAGGAATATCTACTGCGGAGAGCATAGTGTTCTGCGCATGTGGCCAAAATCAAACCGGTAGAGTCAAGTGACGCTGGAATGACACTGTCGTTTACATTTAGCGCGAAGATGGGAACTCCAATATTACACGTACCTACTGTTTTCATACATTTACTTACTAGTCATATTAATGGTGCTGAACTGTTGATACTGCAGTATGAAATAGAAATTCATTAAAAGAGGAAAAGCTACTTTCCATATTACCTTGGCAGCAGATCCTCAGTCTTCACATCTTTTCACCTTCCTCATTTTTATGTGGGTGGTCGATCTTCCTCTGGTTCTTTTTCTTTTGGACTATACCCCTAATTATAGTTACTATACCAGTAACGGGCGTTTTACATGTTTATTAATACAGACACAGCATAATGATGATGCAAAATCGTAAGAATAATACAAGTCAAAACTAATTTGAGTCAAGTGTCAAACGAATTCTGTAGCGTGGGAAATGTGCAGTTAGTCAGTCTTTTTATCTAAACAAATTTTGAGAAATATTTGAGTAACATTTATCTATGACAGCTTGAGTAATTTCCTTCGTACTATTGTTTTCCGAACCATTGTTCTTATTTTACAGGCGTTTTAATATTACCATGATTTTGTGGCTGGTTATATGCAGTTAATAATTTAGTTTCCCTAAGCATACGCCAAGATTAAGCGAACTGTACCAGAAAGAAAAACAGGAAAATTTCGATTTTATCCATAATGGATAAAAATCCGTGGTTGTTAAAATGCAGGCTCAACAACCTTTAATAATGCAAAAGCACTAACAATGACGCGTTTCGAAAGAGCAAGCTTTCATCAACAGAATTATTATAACACAATGTATAAAAAGATGATAAAAAATTTAAAAAAATATTAAAATTTCGTCGTCACTTCCTTCCCCGTCATCCGTCCAGTCGATAAAACAAAATGAAATTAAATTGGTCGGGGTATGCAGTTCTGAGTCTATCTCGCAGCATCACAGTAACAGCTACTCGCGTGGAAGGTCCGTATACAGCCAGGAACGCCCGAAATACGCAAATAACACGACTGAGTACTTCATGTACGTAAGCAAGACATCAAGGAGACACCAATGATCAAAGATACCACAGCTCTACGAAGATGAAACACGTCACAAACAATTTAGACCCCAAAAATATTTCGAAGTGAGATAAATGGCTAATTTTCTCTGCATTTCGTAGCTCCAAGTTCGACATTTTTCTGGACACTCCCACCTTGGCGTGCTAGGAAACCATTTAGCAATTCTCTTCTCAGCGTAATTTGTTGAAACGGAGACGCAGCAACAGATCAAGTGCAGTACACATTCTATAAGAATCGTAGTGGCTACTCGTTCTTTTCCTTTAACAAGAATAGAGAAATATAGCCACATCTGAGCTGTGACATTTATCGCAAACCGGTGAAATACCCTTTGTTTTTATCTCTTGAAAGCTTTTAACAAAGTTCAATCGAGATATCGAATACAAATTGTTAAGATGCCTATGAATCGTGTATACGAAATAAACGGTCCTTTTATACAAGCAATGTAATGACATTCAAAAATTCAAGGTGATTACAGACAAACCATACGCAGGACCAAGTCACGTAATCGATGGAATCCATGTTTGCTGCGATGAAAATTCCGCTCTGCGCATGTGAATTGTCAGTCCATTTTTACTCTGTGATAATGACTCTCAGCACAAGAAGGGTGATATAGATTGAAGTATAAGTTCTCAGGAAAATGGAAACACTAAAGAAGAGATGGATCGACAACGTCCGAGATGATCGGAAGTAGAAGTAACCGGCGTACAGGACAAGATAAATTGTCAATCATACCACAGGAAAAGATCAGAATCTTTCTTTAAAAAATATTCGCCAACCTAAATCCAAATGGACATCGATCATGTTGCTTCCAGTTAGTGTAGCACACGCTTCAAGCACTACGTTACCGTGTTGCTGAGGCGGAATAACCAATATTCGCCTCCGCTTACAGGGAATTCTCAAATAAAACGTTTGGTGCTTCGGTGATTCAGTATCATTTTGCCATATTATTCTGTTTAGTTAATGGAACTCTTCCGCCTTGCAGTTCAGTGAGGTTCCTAATGATTGTTTATACAGCTAAGACCCTCCCGCAACCACAGCGCTCTAATTAATGATAAATGAAATCTAGCACGTGCAGTATGTGGCTGACTGACGGTTTTCTTTCACGGAGATGTCCACAGCTGCATTATCACTATTCCACAGCTTTTGGTTTATTTCGCGAAACAGTGGTACGTTCATGTCGAGAAGTCGCTTGGAAATTCCTTCATGTACGAGTACTGCGACGACAAACTACATACACTGATAAGCCAAAACATTATGACCACTGCCCACCGCGACGTTGGATGCCGCAATGTGGCGTTACGGGCACGTGACGCGGTAACAGAAGTACACTATGTGAGCAAAAGTATTCAGACACCTGGCAGAAAATGACTTGCAAGTTCGTGGCGCCCTCCATCGCTAATGCTGGAATTCAGTATGCTGTTGGCCCTCCCTTAGCCTTGATGACAGCTTCCACTCTCGCAGGCATACGTTCAATCAGGTGCTGGAAGGTTTCTTGGGGAATGGCAGCCCATTATTCACGGAGAGCTGCACTGAAGAGAGGTATCGATGTCGGTCGGTGAGGCCTGGCACGAGGTCGGCGTTCCAAAACATCGCAAAGGTGTTCTATAGGATTCAGATCAGGAGTCTGTGCAGGCCAGTCCATTACAGGGATGTTATTGTCGTGTAACCACTCCACCACAGGCTGTGCATTATGAACAGGTCCTCGATCGTGTTGAAAAATTCAGTCGCCATCCCCGAATTGCTCTTCGACAGTGGGAAGCAAGAAGGTGCTTAAAACATCAATGTAGGCCTGTGCTATGATAGTGTCACGTAAAACAACAAGCGGTGCAAGCCCCCTCCATTAAAGAAACGACCACACCATAATACCACCGCCTCCGAATTTTGCTGATGGCACTACACACGCAGGCAGATGACGTTCACCGGGCATTCGCCGTACCCACACCCTGTCATCGGATCGCCACATTGTGTACCGTGTTTCGTCACTCCACATAACGTTTGTCCACTGTTTAGTCGTCCGACGTTTACGCTCCTTCCACCAAGCGAGACGTCGTTTGGCATTTACCGGCGTGATGTGTGGCTTATGAGCAGCCGCTCGACCACGAAATCCAAGTTTCCTCACCTCCCGCCTAACTGTTATGGTACTTGCAGTGGATCGTGATGCAGTTGGATTTCCAGTGTGATAGTCTGGATAGATGTCCGCCTATTACACATTACGATCCTCATCAACTGTCGGCGGTCTCTGTCAGTCAACAGACGTCGGCCTGCACGTTTTTGTGCTGTACGTGTTCCTTCACGTTTCCACTTCACTACCACATCGGAAACAGTGGACCTAGGGATGTTTAGGAGTGTGGAAATCTCGCGTACAGACGTATGACACACGTGACACCCAATCAGCTGACCACGTTCGAAGTCCACGAGGTCCGCGGAGCGCCCCATTCTGCTCTCTCACAATGTCCAATAAAATGTAAATGTCCTGTGACTAGGGCCTCCCGTCGGGTAGACCGTTCGCCGAATGCAAGTCTTTCGATTTGACGCCACTTCGGCGACTTGCGCGTCGATGGGGATGAAATGATGATGATTAGGACAACACAACACCCAGTCCCTGAGCAGAGAAAATCTCCGACCCAGCCGGGAATCGAAGCCTGGCCCTTAGGATTGACATTCTGTCGAGCTGACCACTCAGCTACCGGGGGCGGACACGATGTCCAATGACTACTGAGGTCACTGATATGGAGTACCTGGCAGTAGGTGGCAGCACAATGCACCTACTATGAAAAAGGTATGTTTTTGAGACTGACCGGATACTTTTGACCACATAGTGTATGTAAGTGGAGCAGACACGGACGGGGGATCAACGTTGCGAAGATATGGGGTGCAAATGGGGAAGTCCACTGATATGAGCGACTGTGGCAAAGGGTAGACGATTATTACTCAGAGCTGTAACGAGTATGTCGAAAACAGCGAAGCCGGTCGAATGTTCACATGCTAGTGTCGTGACCGTCTACGGAAAGAGGTAGGTCAGTGAAACCACCACTAGGCGCTAAATGGTTGAACGTCCAAGACTCTTCAAAGAACGTGTGGTTCGGAAGCCTGTCTGATCTGTAAAGTAGGATAGACGGTGATCTGTGGAAGCTTTGCCGAAAAAGCACAACGCTGGTGCATGCACAAGTGTTTCGGAACACGGCATTCATTGTACACTGTTGAATATGGAGTTCCTCAGCAGACTACCACTAGTGTTCACGTGTTGATCCAACGACATCATCAATTACGATTGCAGCTGGCACGGGACCACGGGATTCGACCGTCGATCAATGGAAACGTGTCGGCTCTTCGGATGAATCACATTTTTCCTGCACTAGATCGTTGTTCGTCTTCAGGAACGCCGTCATCGAGGTGAACGGCGACTCGAAAGGTGCAGCGCGCCACGGATGTAGGCCGATGGGACCTGTATTATGCTATGGGAGACGTTCTCCTGCGCTTGCATGAGACATGTGGTAGTAACTGAAGATACGCTGACAGCTGCGAACCACCTGTATCCCTTCATGCTCGATGTCTCCCCGACGGCGATGTCATCTCTCAGCAGTATAATTTTCCGTGTCTCTGGGCCAGAATTGTGCTACAGTGGCTTGAGGAGCATTATTGTGAACTCACTTTGATGTCTCGGCGACCAAATTCACCTGATGGAAATCCTTTGGAACCAATCTGGATCGGTATCAGGAGCCATCATCGCGTACGCAAATCACCGACCCGTTGTTTAATGAATTACACGACCTGTGCGTAGACAACTAATGCCACAATGTATTTCGTTTCAAAGACTGACAAGCAAGCTATTAGGCAGATGGTCAGAATGTTTCGGCTCATCAATGTATATTGGATCATAGTTCACCTTATACAAATAATGGGACTAACTCCGACGAACTGGAATGTTACGGAGATACGCTTCGTAAGATCGTTGTTGGGAACAATTACAGGGTGTCCACAAATTACCTTTACAACTTACGACTTCAATTACTTTAAAGTTACTAGATATTAACAAATGGTTTTCAATATAACTCAATTTTTTTTTTTTTACTTTCCAGGTGACGTAATTTTGATGGAACACTGAACCTGGATGCCTGACAAAATGTGACGCCACAGGAGAAAGCACAGTGTGTGAACTGGTCCATACAGACGACGTCCAATACCCAAGTGCAACGAAATTTGCGAACACGGTATTGAAGGCAACCACCGTTTCGACCAACTATTCGGGCTTGTCAAACCTCAATTATGGGATAAGGTGGGGTTCTCAATAAAAGGACGGGGGGAGGGAGAGGGGGGCTGCCTGTTTCAGACGCTAGCGCGGACAAGATATGGCAGGCGTTTGCATGGAGGCCGACAAAATCGGTGTGTACGGCGACCAGAGTTGGAAATTAGATGATTAACAGTGCAAAATGTCTTGTGCAAGAGGTTACGGGTATATCCATACAAGGTGCAACTTCTTAGGCATTAAAGCCTACAGACAAACCTCAGCGCGAACAATTTGCATTGAATATGCTAGGCAAGATTGATGCAGATAATGACTTTTTCGAAAAGATTTGTTTCTCCGTTGAGGCAACGTTTCATTCATTCGGTAAACTGTATCGTCATAACGTTCTTACACGGGGTTCACAGTATTCTCACGTTACACGTGAAGTGCAAAGTAGTAGTCCCAAGATCAAAGGTTGTTCGGACTGCATCATCATTGCTTCGTTCTTTTTCATCCCGTCTGCCGTCAACGATGGTGTTTATCTGGACATGTTATAAGAGTCCGCTGTGCCCTAACTGTGACGCCTGCGACCTGACGTTATATTCCAGCAGGATGGGTCACAGGATCTTCCGCACCGAACCAAGGTTAGAGACCTATAGGACTTGAAGGCATCCATTCGCAATGCATCTGAACATGCCACAGTGTTGATCTCGAATTGCAAGTAGAGAGAAATGGAATTCCGACTAGACACTATCCGTGTCACTAAGGGTACACACATTGATGTGTATGAATGAAGAAACAAAACTTTATGGGTTACCTTACCACAAGTCGAAAACCATTTATTAATATCTAGTTGAGTTTTAAAGGTATTAATCCCTTAAGTTGTAAAGATAATTTATGGTCACAGTGTATATCAATCCTGGTCATCTGATCTATGTGGCCGCCTAAGAACTGGGCTTCGTAGAGAGGACCATCGTCCTCGGCAGATGCTGTTGTGACGGGGGCTATCAACAAACTAGGCGATAAAAAACCACAAACTTGGTCAAAAATTATGAGACGTAACTACGTGTCTTCTCGGTTAGAGGTGGCCAGACTGGAAGACAATCGCTTATGGCTCTGAGGTCATTAGTAGCCTAGAACTTAGAACTGATTAAACCTAACTAACCTAAGGACATCACACACATCCATGCCCGAGGCAGGATTCGAACCTGCGACCGTAGCGGTCGCTCGGTTCCAGACTGTAGCGCCCAGAACCGCACGGCCACTCCGGCCGGCCAATCACTTGTATTTGGGAGGACGGCGGTTGAAATCCTTGTCGAGCGACCTTGGTTTACGTTTTGCTTGGTTTCCCTAAATTGCTCACGCCAAATGCTGCGATGGTTCCTTTTAAAGCGCATGGCCAATTTCCTCCGCCACCCTTCCCTAATCTGAGCATGTGCTGCATCTCTAATGATGTCGACGTCGACCGGACGTTAATCTTACTGCCTTCTGTCGTATGTTGGACAGTGAGGATATAACATTCGAATTCGTATTTCGGCTTGTCAGACTGTACAAGGAATGTAGTAAATATATGATGACGCCTGTGCTTGAATCATCATCATTTTTTGTTAAATCGTAAAGCCGACTTGTATTCTAATTATTGTTTTTCTGTCTGAAATGCAATACAAATTCATAATTAAAAATCTAAATGGGGCGAGACTTTACGATCTGTCGACCACGTTTCTGCGCTAAAAGTTAGTTCTTTTCAACAATAGTTTTCGCGTTGCTAAGAGTGCATTGCCGTTGTTTTAGCATAGAAAGACCGATAAAGTTGTGGGGAAGGAAAGGGGGGGGGGGGGTGAGTGATGGTGGAGATGGTAGCCAACAACACCTGACGAAACCTGGTAGGAAAGCGACATACCCCGGCTAATAAGTGGTTGCCGACGGAGAGAGTAATTCCAGTAGCAGAGATCGCATCGGAGAAGACAGCGGCGAGAGTGAAAAGTGGGGACGAGTCCGTAATAAAATTACTCCATCGACTCTCTCCAATAATAACGGTAATAAAAGGGAGTCAAAAGCCGTTTACGGCTACCTACAGCGCAGTGAAAGTCACATACTCTCCGCTACAAATGGTAAAACCTATACGGCAGCAATAACACTGCTGCATCGAGATAAAGAATCTGCGTTCAATGTTTTCAGAGGTCTGTACATAATTAACACATATCTAAAAGTATATTTCCATCTAGGAAAGGTAAAGATACTGACAATTAAAGCTGATTGCAATGTAATTTTTATACATCACAGTACCAATTTACGACGGTTTCGTGAAAGGACGTCCTTATTAGTTGTGCCTTCAAAAGTACGAAGATGTCGATTTCCTCCTGAACTTCGGCAGTTGCTTGCCTTGACTAACAATCAAATATTCATGTATAGATACATTCAGAGTTCTAGATTAAACAATGCCGGCCGTTGTGGCCGGCGCTTCAGTCTTGAATCGCGTGACCGCTACGGTCGCAGGTTCGAATCCTGCCTCAGGCATGGATGTGTGTGATGTCCTTAGGTTAGTTAGGTTTACGTAGTTCTAAGTTCTAGGGGACTGATGACCTCAGCAGTTAAGTCCCATAGTGCTCAGAGCCATTTGAACCATTCTTTTTGATTAAACAATGAAATCGAAGAGGAACACGAAGTATAAAGACTGACGTGCGTAAAATGTAAC
Source organism: Schistocerca americana (assembly GCF_021461395.2). Taxonomy (NCBI): domain Eukaryota; kingdom Metazoa; phylum Arthropoda; class Insecta; order Orthoptera; family Acrididae; genus Schistocerca; species Schistocerca americana. The sequence goes on along the minus strand of NC_060122.1, from coordinate 785,428,786 downwards.
GAACTATATGTGACATAACAAATGGAATAAAGAAATATAAAAGAAATTCACTTTACTTTTTCTACACCCACTTATTATACTTTTTCACATTACGTGCACTTTTAAGTGGGGGTCTTCAAGTCATTTAGTGTTTGAAAACTTTATCAGTATATGGCTGAGTTTGAAACTGTTCATACCGTTATGCTTAAAAATATTTTATGAACGAAAGGTAATATTTGTAGTTTATATTCGAATTTACGACAAAGTCTGAGACACGCATTCGGTGGTAAGTTACGCAACGTTGAGTTGTAGAGAGAGCGATATCCTGACAAGAACCCACCTTCCCCACGGAAGTTTTCTTGTCTTGTTGCGACGCTTCTGGAAACGGGATGTTTCAACCCACGACAACGCAATCGTCGTAGCACTCGCACAGTCGAAGCTGCCGAAGTTACTGGTCTCGCTTCCGTTGCTATGAATTCACATGTGTGCACACGACAGCTTGAACACGAGATTGGCATTCCTAAAACCAGTGTAAATCGTATTCTTACACGTCACCGGTTCTATTCTTACCCTGTACACCTACATCAAGAAATGCATGGGAATGATTTCCAGAATTCTGTCAGTGGGTACAGCAGCAAATCCGCGCCAACGCGAACTACTTCTCTTACGTTCCATTTACCGATGAATCCTTCTCAAGCAAAGGACAGGTATTTACAAGGAACATGCATTATTGGTCCAGCGACAACTCACGATGGCTTAGACAGGTGGAACATCAGCGTCAATGGAGAGTTAAATTTCTGGTGTGGGATGCTCGATACAACAATTATTGGCCCTTATTTCATCAATGGTAGTCTAAACGGCACAGCGTATGGCAACTTCCTCAGATGAATTCTTCCTCCTCTCCTGGATTCAGTGCCGCTAAGAACCAGAATGCTTATGTGGTATCAACACGATGGATGTCCAGTACATAATGCCTCGCGTGCACGTCGTGTTCTGAACCGAAGGTATCCTGCCCATTGGATTGGTCGAGGAGCAACAGTTACTTGACCTGCTAGATCTCCTGATTTAAATCCTCTGGACTTTTTTCTTTGGGGATGCATTAAAGACGTTGTCTATCGCGATATTCCAACAACTCCAGACGACATGCAGGAACTTATCATCCTTGCTTGTAATTCTCTTTGGCAGGCAACAGTGGAAGCAGTAAATAATTCTTTCCTTCAACGAGTGCACCAATGTAGAGGTGTCCAGGGTCATCACTTTGAGCACCTTATAATGTTCTACTCCTGGGCAATGGTACAGGAGAGTCAAAGTCAATTTTATGTTATGTTTTTACTTGGTTTTCATTTGTTTTCTGACAACTCCAGCAAGTGAACGAGTTTTTGATCCCGGGCTAAAAGTCAGTACTGTGTTATGTAATTAATAACGTTGTGTTTCAGTGAATGGTAAACTGTGATACATTTTTGAATAGGTCTTTAGGAAAGGAAATAAATTACCGAATAAAAAACACAGGGTGCTATTTAAAAAAAAATGTCATACCGCTGTTCACATCTTTGTAAGAAACAATGCTACAACGAAGGCAATCATGCTGATTGATGTCCCCCTGACGGGTAAAGAACATTTCCTTGAAACATTTTGTAATTTGCATCTGGACAAACAATTATTTAGGTTGGTCAAGATACACGGGACACCCTGTATGTATATATACTTGCATGATCTGCTACGACAGTTAGGTGAAGAAAACCACCGCTTTAATTTCTCGTTTTTAAATATATAGTTTCTTCACACAAAGATGACTGATGTCACATTTTTACAACTATTCCTATGCAACACCAACAAAGGTCTTGTTAATCTTTTTTAACACCCGAGAATGGAAATATTTATTTCTATTACTCACTTGATCTTAGCTTTTTCCCCGCGCTTGTTTGTATTAGAGTAGTAAGGAACACACTAACCTTATACTTGACTTACGCACGTTTGATAATGTTTCTTAGTAAGAAATTTGAAGTTTCTCCATTAGCTTCTGGGGTACTGCTGCCACTAATGCTCAGCTGTATTGTAGCGTTTTACAATGACTGGGTGCGAAAACGTCGTACGCGTCTGGAGATAGGGACAATAAACTGAATTCCTCCAATATGATTACCTGTGACAGAAAATCAAAGGCCGGCCGGTGTGGCCGAGCGGTTCTAGGCGCTTCAGTCTGGAACCGCGCGACCTCTACGGTCGCAGGTTCGAATCCTGCCTCGGGCATGAATGTGTTTGATGTTCTAGGGGACTGATGACCTCAGATGTTAAGTCCCATAGTGCTCAGAGCCACTTGAACCATTTTTTTAGAAAAGCAAATGATGCGTGTCTTGATTAACGAGGAATTTAGATACCAGTTTTCTTTGAAAGTGCGGAAATTAAGAGGACTATAATACCCAAAAATAAATGTAATAAAATAAAACAGTCTACTCCTCTTAGGTGAATTTAAACATTCTTGAACCTGGTTTAAAGCTCTTGACCTAACATACACAAACTATGCTTAAGGGAGGAAGGAAATGGTTGATGAATGCGACCCGCGCGTCTCGATGAGTGAAACCCTGTGTCTCAGAGGTACCTGTGAGTCGCCCGTTAAAGAATTTCGAGCACGTTCCAGAATACGGCCACATCCTCTCAGACAACCCACTGCTTTCGCGAATGGCGCCGGGAACCTCGAAAAACGACAAGAACACCGTTCGTGACTTGGTTCTACTGCCTCAGTCACGCGATCTTTCCGGTGGAAATCCTGCACAGCTGGTGGATGAGAATTTGCAGCGGGTTGGGGTTTCTGACATTCTTCAACGTGTCCTATTCACGTGCTGTACAACAAGTGCTGTCTACGAGTATTATAGACTTGAACTTGCTGTTTTTCGCACAGTTTCGATCGCCACGATCATTTATTTTCGTACTCTTCTACACACAGACGCGAAATATTTCGAAGGAAGGAAGGAATATTAGTTAAAAGTCACATCGAGGCTGAGGTCATTAGGGACGAAGCAGCGGGCTCAGCTGGACGATGTGGTTTTGGATTTAAACGAAAATAAAACAATGGTAAGGGGTTACATTGAGCCTATTGAGACACTCAGGTATTCAAGAGACTACGGCGTCCTAATCGAAATACAGTTTCAAATAGAGAAATCATTTAATTTTTAAAAAAAGACACTTAATCAAAGAAGAGATTTTTTTAAAAATAATTTCTGTTCGATACTTTAATTCTTTGTCGACGCGTCCTAGTGTTTATGATGGAGAACTGCGACGATACTTAAGTATGTGGCTCTAGCTGAAAGTCATGAAGTTGTTTATCGCGGCCATAAACCAGAGCGCATAAAATAGCGTTCTGAACCTTATACGACCCCCGACCTTTAGACGTATGCCACCCGTGACCGGGAAACCGATATCTGTTCGTTGCCAACGCGCGAAAACGAAGCGAAATGGCAAGCCCTCTCCCTTTGAATCCTTAAGCAGCCACCTGTTGGTGTCGTTTAACGCGTGATGCAAAGTAACACAGGCTTTATAGGACACTTCGTAAGGTTCATCTAAAGATACGTCGCTGCGATAAAGTGCAACAGATTGGACGGAGTTTCGCGTCTCATGCAGCCATTACTGGAAATGAAGCTTGAACGTTACTTTGGCCCTGAATAGGCAAATATTGCTGATTAAGTTGGAGGGATGATTCGCAAACCAACTGGCGTTCTTCATTCAACGTATGAATGAAAGTAAACGGAGGGGTTCCGTTTCTTTCGGCTTTCGAAATGTTTTGATCTTGCACCACGCCTCCTGGTGGTAAAGGAAATACATTTGTATTGTGTGCGTGATTAAATTTGTGACTGAATATAGTACGGCCCCAAAGGCCGCTGCCTAAGTCGGAGCAGAGTTTTGCACTTGATGTTAGTGGAGGACAGGTTTATACGAAATACTAAGAGAGAAAACCACCATGACTCCTGACCTTGTCACGATACTAGAAGTACTATACTTCAGCTCGCGACTAACAACAACTTTATACGTCGTATTCAGTGATTGACCACCTGCCCCAAGATCCCTGAAAAAACTTAGCATCAGCTCCAGGGAAAAACCGTAGTGCATACGATATCGTCAAAGGGTTCGAAAAAGCGCGTAGTGGGATTAGTGACAATGAAGTTGTTTAGCACTCAGATGCTGCCGCATCGGATGACTCAACTTGAAATTAAAATGAAATGAAAACCCTCAGCTGCTTACAGGTGTTGACATACGTCAACGGGGACAGATGAAAAAGTGTGCCCCGACCGGGCATCGAACCCGGCATCTCTTGCTTATATGGCAGACGCTCTATCCATCTGAGCCATCGAGGACACAGAGGATAGTGCAACTGCACGGATTTATCTCTGGCACGCCTCCCGCACTACATTCGTAATGCCCACGCCCATTATACTCAATAATCGCGGCGCGTTGCCGATTCCCGTGAGTTCGGGCACTGAATCCGCACAGAAGAAAAAGTCCATCTTCTTCTTCTGTGCGGATGCAAAAATTTGATTCTAAAGAGCTGCATGGTCACCGATGGTGTCTGTTCTTTCGGACAAGTCCATATTTATATATACTAACATGTATATATAAATATAGATTTAACTTGAACTCAAACCACCATATACGAATTACATTTAGGGACGGTTAAAAGAATCAACGACAAGAACCGTGCAACAATTCACTTGAAGGCTTCCCTTTCCAGTGCACACTCCTAGCCACAATGCTACCCGAAAATTGAGCACGGGCTGAACATCGCCGAGACGTCTTTGTATTACGATGGAGTGACACAGGCCATAATTTCTTTGGGCGTCTTTGGTAAATGGCCGAAACAGGGGCGTAGGACAGTGTCCAGTTTGTCTTTCATCCGTGCGTCTGAGCCACCACGTTGTCGCTAGACGAATTGTTGTGGACAGCCCAACTGTGTCTACAGCTGAGCTAGTAGGTAAGTCAATAAGCATCCGTAATCAATTTTTATAATTAATTACAACTAGAGTACGGCCGAGCGGTTCTAGGCGCTACAGTCTGGAACCGCGCGACCGCTACGGTCGCAGGTTCGAATCCTGCCTCGGGCATGTATGTGTGATGTCCTTAGGTTAGTTAGGTTTAAGTAGTCCTAAGTTATAGGGGACTTGGTGATACTTGTTAACTTACCCTCACATATTAAATAGTAAACACGTAAGTAGACAAGCAGGCGGGAAGTACGGCAGTTCCCTTATACGAACTTTGTGAAGCTTAGTTATCCACTGACAGACTGCCCGAGAAATTCAGGATCACAGACTTCACAACACTTTTTTTTTTTTTTGGACACACAGTATTACAGACATCGCGTCTAATACCAATATTCCACAGTCGACAGAATTGCAGACAAGTGCTTTACAGCACAGAAATTTATATTACGGCAACATCTCATTGTGTTCTATCAGTCCATTACTATATGCTTCCTTTTAATTCTGATGAAGAGCGCAGGGCTAAGTCCACTAAATACAAGGATTACAGTCTTCTGTAGACGCCACTATTTCTGCTTCTAATCTGAGTGCAAACGTAGATGCCTAAAGTAAATCAGAAGAGCAGCTGGAAGCTGACAATGCGCAATGCATTGCAAACCCTCAAAGGAAGAGAGAGAAAATAAAAGCAGGTAAATAGGGATAGAATCAATTATTTTTGCAGGTGGGACACAAGCCTCCATGAGATCTTTTACGTTCATATGCTTTACATGTACAATAATAAAAAATTCCTCCAAGAAAATAATGGCGCGCTTCTAATGGGACCAGTACTGAATTCAAAGTAATTTGTTGCATGTTCCTCACAGTTAAGTCTCTGTTCCAGCGTGGGAAACGTCAATGACACATCTATGAGCATGATGCAGAGTTGGCAGATGTAACAGTAGCTCGTTACGTTACGATATGATGTCTGTATCGTCAGCGTAGTGTGTGGTGATTGATGGTGAGAAATGTCTGGGCAGCGCAGAACTGGCTTTTTGCATTCTGAAACTACTACTTTGGACGAACAAAATTGTACACTAGCGTTAAAGAGCAAGGGGTTGCACTGTTTAATACGGACTGACATTGTATTCGGAAGGACGGAATTCCTACCCGGTCATCGAGATCGAGGCAGTCTACAGCTTCTCTAAATTACCTCGAGAATGTGCCGCGATAGTTCCTATTCCACTGGCATGCTTGTCAAACTAGATCTGTTACTATAAATGCCTGTATATGCGAATTTGTCATTTTTATCAAAATTGTGAATTTGGCATTATGTTATTTTGGCATTGTTATTAAACTGCATGCCTAATATCCTCGTGAAACTGATGAATAAAACTAATACGAAAAACTTTATTCTCCACTATGAATTTTGTGTTTCTTTTTTTTACTTGGTTCATGTTTTTAGAAGAACAGGTGCCAAAATAAAAAGGAAAACGAAAACCTGTGGAATAGCTGAGTAGTACTGAGGTGACGGCGGTGGTTGTTTCTGGCGAGACCTTCAGTCAGAAAATGGGTTTGAAGCAGCTACGCACTCTAGTCAGTCCTGGGTAAAGCCTCTTCAACTTCGAACAACCATTGCAACCTACATCGAGTTTACCCTACCTACTCTCAATCAAGCTGTGGTCTCCCGCTTCAGTTTTTACCGCCCACGCATCCCACTGAGGATACATGATGCCTTAGAATGCAGCCTGCCACCCGATCCCTTCTTTTACTCAAGTTCTATGATTATTATTAGACAAAATTCCAGTTTCAAAAGTTCTCGCAGCGAAACTACGACAAATTCTTCCTCGCTGAGAAGTATACCGTAAATCGAACATTAAGAAAATGAAGCACGATACAACACTACAGCGCCCGAGCTATTCCAATCGCGTACCCACGTCAATATTCATACTCCTGAGTAACAACAGTTTGCCGACTAGCGTTTTGCTGGTATTGACAGTTCCACAAATCATATCCCGTTATAATAGATAACTCGGGCCGGACCAGCTGTGTGACCTACATATCGAAAATATGTATCGAAAAGGGCTGGCGCTATCGAGCACGCGATTAAAATTCGATATCTGATGCAGTCGTTCATCAGGAAATACACCAATACATTGCACCAACGTCCCGCGACAAATCAGCGGAATGTTTCATACATTACAAAACCAAACGAGCCTTACACCTGGTGCAGTAAAGGAAATTAGATCCATTTTATATTTCCATGACATATGGGTCTTGCGATAACAGTATCAATAAATGTGTGCACGTCTGTTAACCGTTTTAAAACAAAAAAGTAACGATGTGTGAAAGATATCAAAAAACTGCGCAGGAATACATCCATCTCTTCGAATAGGAAGGTCGGGTTTCAATCATAGTCTGTGTTGAAATTTCATAAAGCCACTAAGGGATCCCCGTACAGCAAATATAGGGTGAGCACAAACTCTTGCCCTGATTATAAAAATTCATAACGGAATAACCGTTTGACATAAAAGTTACATTTGATGCCGTTACATAGGTTAGTGTTACTAGTTGTTGTGACCAATTGATGGCGCTAGTGCTCCGCAACACCGACGCGGTCTGTTAGGTCACGTTAGTTGCTGGCGAAATGGCGTCGAAGCAGGAGAAAGCGCAATGTGTGCTTTGGTTTCACGAAACGAAATCGCCCATCAGTGTTCGGCGTGAATTTCGGGCTTCTTATGGACGCAGCCCTCCTAAGGTTAAATCAGTAAAGCGATGGTACGCAAAGTTTAACGAAACAGGCAACACTGAAGATCGTCCTCGAAGTGGCAGGCCTCGTGTGAGTGATGCAACTGTTGATCGTGTTCGGCAATCGTTTCAACGGAGTCCGTCTAAATCAACTCGTCAAGCATCACGTGAACTTCAAATACTGCAAGCAAGTGTGGTGAAGATTCTTCATGGAAGGCTTTGGTTGCATGCTTACAAGTGCAAATCGTGCAGGCCTTGCAATCGAATGATTTGCTGCCACTTGCTGAATTTGTAACTGAGATTCTCAACATGATTGATGGCGCTAACGATTACTTAAATCGCATATGCTTTACCGATGAATCCACCTTTCATGTCAGTGGAATGGTAAATAGGCATAATGTCCGTACATGGTGTTCAGAGCCTCCACATGCTACTGTACAGTTACAGCGAGACAGTGAAAAAGTAAATGTTTGGTGCGGCCTCATGCATAACAAGATTTTTGGGCCGTTTTTCTTCGCGGAAAAATCCATTAGCGCTAACATTTACTTAGACTTTTTGGAACAGTTCACTGCCCCACAGTTAGAAGAATATCAACCATGGATAATTTTCCAGCAAGATGGAGCAATCCCCCCCTCGCCCCACTGGGCTTTGATAGAGCGTGATTTCCTGGATGAAACATTTCCGGATCGGTGGATTGGAAGGAACGGTCCAACACCCTGGCCACCCCGCTCTCCACACATTACCCACGTTGACTTTTTTTCTGAGGCTATATCAAGGACAGTGTCTTCGTCACACCAGTTGCTGACGTCGACGAACTGAAGGCTAGGATACAAGCTGCTGTGGGTACTGTGACAGAACACAAGTTACGAAACACCTGGCGGGAACTGGAATACCACCTCGACATTCTCCGAGCTACCAAGGGAGCACACGTTGAGGTTTACTAACGTAAGTGGTCTTAAAAAAAAATAGTAACACTAACCTATGTAATGGCATTAATTGTGAATTATTATGTCAAACGGTTATTCTGTAATAAATTGTTATAATCAGGGAAAGACTTGGTGCTCACCCTGTATTATGTGACTATCGCTCTCGTATTACTTGAAGTACCAGAAAAGTGCTTTCTTACAACTTCTTTCCTTTTTCATCAGAAAGCAGAACTCTAGTCACAACTAGTACAAAAAAAAAAAAAAAAAAAAAAAAAAAAAAAAAAGTTTCATCTACTTACGAGTTACTGTAGAATCTGAACCCTTTAAAAGTGGATATTTTAGAACGAAAAGGATATTACTCAGTACCACTCTTACGCTTGTTATCGAAAGTACGATCGTATGTGGTATCGAGTGAAATTTCTGACCCGAATGAGGATTTTTTGGTACGGAGCACGCAGTACATTAACTTTTATGGAGAGTCATCCACCAATGTACGAGGGCGTGCTGAACAATAATGCCTCCGAATGAACATTCTCAAAGCTTATTAAACAAAACAAGCGTCATAAACGTTCTTCAGGTGTATATATTTCTTTCTCAATGCAGTCTCCTGGCGACGAACTAACTGTTTCCAACAAAATACAACTTTGTTAATACCGTCACTGTAGAATGTTTGACTTGGTTGGAGCCACAACCGAACCTCTGCTTGCACAGCTTCATACCGTCAAAGTGAAGTCCTCGAAGGTGTTCTTTAATAAGTTATGGAAACAGATAAAAATCTGAAAGGGCCGAGTTAGGACTGCAGCGAGGATAATTGATGACAGCCAACCCAAGGCGTCTGATTGTTGCAGATGTCGCAGAGCTCGTATGTGGTCTGGCATTGTGAGGCTGAAGGAGCGGGTAATCCATGTGTGGACGAACTCTTCTGCGTTAGAAACTCGATTACAGTACGCTGTTTTTCACGCAGCAACGTAGTTAACACTGCAACGTACGTCGATGAAGCAGAAAGTCAACCGCCTAATATGCGTGATATGTAATACTTCAGCTGATGTTGAGAACACATTAAGAAATTCGGAGGAATTACTTTCCAGCACGGATTCGTAGAAATTATTGCGAGGGACGCCAATATTAATAGTAACGTCACAAGTTCGCATAGTTATTTATAATGAAGCACTGTCCGAAAAAAATCGTACAAGTATTTAGTCAGTAAGTGACAAGATTTCGAAGTAGTGCTAAGACTGGTAACTTGGTTTAATTGTTCGGGAAGGTAAAACTGCGCACAGAACGATTAAACATGGTATCCTAAGATTACAATTTCAATGGAATCACTCATACAAATAACTGTCTGTAAAAATTTGTAGGGATATGAAACTAAATGACCACAAACGCTGTGCCGTAGTTGAAGCATCACTCGTGTGACCCATTCTACAATATTGCTCGAGTGTGTGGGATCCATACGAAATAGGACTAACGATGAACAGATAAAAAGAAGGGCAGCGCGAAAGATCACAGATTTCGCCATGGTAACTGCTGAAGAAACCGAACTGGCAGACGCTTGAACCTCGACGCCAACCATCCCGTGAAAGTCTACTTACAAAGTAAAAAGAACTGGCTTTAAATGAGGAATCTAGGAATACACTAAGAGGGGTGCTCAAAAGAAAAGATACGAGACAACACTGTGGGTATAATTGAAGTCTCCATTCAAAAGTAATCACCGGAGGCCCGAGCACAACTATTCCACTGTTTCATGAGCCGAAGGATTCCTTTTCTCAGAATTCCTGAGCAAGTCCCCCACTGTGTCAATTTCATCCTCCAAGTGGAATTGTTCCCCTCTGAGATGTTTTTCAAGACTAAACACATGGATACGAATATGGTATCTGTTCTTTCGGGCATGTCAGAAAGAACAGATACCAACGGTGACAATGCAGCTCTCTTAGAATGAAATGATAATTAAATCAAGACCCTAAATTGTCGACAGGCATTGATATACATCAACAGGGACAGTTGAAAATGTGTGCCCCGACCGGGACTCGAACGCAGGATCTCCTGCTTACATGGCAGACGCTCTATCCATCTGAGCCACCGAGGGCACAGAGGAAAGAGCGACTACAGGGATTTATCCCTTGCACGCTCCCCATGAGACCCACATTCCCAACCTAATGTCCACACACTACATTCGTAGTGCCCCTGCCCATTACACTCATTACTCAATGACCTCCTCCTCCTGTGCTGGATGCACACGCATTGCCCGAACTCTTACGAAATTCGGTAAGATTGTCTGCCGCAAGTAATGAGTGTAATGTATTTCTTATCAATGGGACACGCTCTCGCTGAACAACGCTTCAGTTCGTATGAAAATGTACGAAAATGACTCGCCGACTGGTTCGCTTCAAAAGAAGTTTTTTTCTGTTTTTTTTGTTTTTTGTTTTTTTTGCGTGCGATGAATAGCCTACCAGATAGGTGGGAGCAGGGTGTATATGTGGACAAGGACAAAAAAAATCACGGATTTTTCCCTGTTAAAAATACACTTTTTCCGTGTTAAGTGACAGTATACTCTTCCTCAGCACTGTAAAAGTCATCAATCCTTTGAATGTTTATGGTTTTATATACTGACGTATAATTTCCCGGCACTTTAGAAAACGAAACTGAGGAGGAAGAACGCGTTTTGAAAGACCTTTGATGTGCAACAACATGTACGCTGCATATTTTCGTAATACGAAGATATAAATTTGAATTCCACCAAATAACGCATGTCACTTTCCGAAGCATTGAAACTGAGATTGTGATGCGCTTTTGTAAGCGTCATAGCTCATTCACGTGATCTCGCCAGCTGATAACAGCAATAGGACACGTGATGTAGTCAGCCAATAGCAAGATCACTCTTAAGTAGCGCGAATACACAAATAAGAAAAGGTAATGGCTTAAATTAATAAACATAGCATTCACATATAATATTGGTCTCGAAGATTAATAAGTTGGAAGAGAAGCTAAGCTTCCACATAAAATGTTGATCTTTTTTGCGCGTGTTGCACTTTAAGATACACACACTAATGTGCCAGTAAAATTTTTAATAACGACGCAAATGTCTCATCTTCTGGGCTCGAAATACTTCTAAATGGTCGTCCTCAAAGAGCTGATTTTTAAATGAGAGTCAAATGCTTTGCGATTTGTACATTCTCACACATAATTCATCTTGCGTAAAAGGAAATCTGCTTTGAATGCAACGCTTTTCAAACCACCATTCGCAATATTTTCCCGCGGCCTGTTAGAAATAGGTTCGTTTCAGCAGTTGCAAGAAAGCGCCAGATAACTGGCGTCACCGAGCTCGCGCAGCTACGATGACGCAGGAAGCCCATTATGGTTCAAATGGCTCTGAGCACTATGGGACTTAACATCTGTGGTCATCAGTCCCGTAGAACTTAGAACTACTTAAACGTAACTAACCTAAGGACATCACACACATCCATGCCCGAGGCAGGATTCGAACCTGCGACCGTAGCAGTCGCGCAGTAAGCCCATTATGTTGGTACGTGTAAAACATTAAAAGATCTTACATATGTCATAAAAGAAACAGGACATAAAAGGATACTTCAAGAGCCTCGGGATTTCGCGAACCATACTAAAATGCATAATTCGGCTTAAAAGGCACATCCGTATGTAAATTTTCTTGGAGTACCAGTACTCAAGTTTGGTTCTTTATTATAGCATAATGCCATACGTGCACTTGAAATGAAGCGAACAGTTGAAACTAGCCAATAGTGTGAAATTAAACACTTAGTTTCAAATAAATTGACTGCCTCAGTAGAAAGGATTAATAAAAGCCAAATCTCTTTAGCAAACCAGCAAAAATAACTTCATTGTTCTGTAAAGCGATTAACGCTCGACTGTCAAAGGTGGAAATAAAATCTGAAACTATTAACATATTTTAGCCTGCCGTAATTATGCGAACGTATTTTAAATCATTTGATAGCTCCCGGCCACAAAAATCCATTTTGTTATCATTTAACGTGAGAGCAATGAACGAAGAGGAAACAACAAAATCACTGAACGTAAACACAGGTCACGTGGAGACGACCCACCTCAACTCTGACTGTTCTGTGCATCAGCCCCGGATCTATGCAAGGTTATTTAAAAGGGGATCTATGATATTTCGGAACAGGAGCAATATTAAGTAGTGGCGCCCAGCCACACTTCCGTAACCAGAAGCGGGAGAAGGTACTACTCATACGCGACGCAACTGCGCTTGCGCAAGAGCCCGCCCGCAATTGCTCAAACGAATCTAATTTAAACAGTTGTCACGTCACGCTCATCGGTGGCAATTTATTGTTATAAAACACTGCATAGTGTTCCTAAAGCCTTTGACACACTTTACTGTTGGCAGACGCTTGTACGAGCACCGTTTGGTTGTTGTATACGGCGCATTTCCTTTGCAACTTAAGTTTTATTTTCGTTCTTTTTTCTCCCGTTCATGTTTTGTTGCTGCAGTATAATTCTGCAGTAGCGGGATACAATAATATCCTTCGTTAGAGTATTGGTTCTTACCAGTCAAAATCACAAAAATTTAACTGAAAACTTAGACAATGAAAAACTTCCGGAATTCTAAACAATTCCCGGGTTTTTCCCGGATCTCCCAGTTGTCCCGGGTCGTATACACCCTGTGGGAGACATGTATAAATAGCAATGGAGATTATTTTTAATAAAATATTGTTTATCAGTTTCAAACAACAGACGTGTAATTACTGCAACCAAATTCTGGTTTCATACTTATACACCTGGTAATAACCAAACGGATTTTATACTAATTGCCACTGGCCGGACGAAGCGCCCTACTACAAGTCGAGAAAGCATAAGTCGATTCCTGACAGCTAGCAGCGGTGTTGCCATCTTTTAACTGCGAAGCGCTAACAGTTGCAGGCACCTGCGGTGCTGTGACAAGACTGAGGCGTTGCCATAGAGACATTTACAAAATCGGGCTACGCTATTGGTTGAGGTAGGCGCGTGGAGCTGCCGCGCCTGGCCGACTGCAGCTGTCAGAGATCAACTTACGCAGACTCAACTACAGCAGTGCCCCGCAGTGACAATGACACCAAAAGGGTGGCCTCAGTGAGCGCAGCGCTGCAATGTACGAGTGCCCGCATTAAGTGGGCGAAGCGTGGGTCGCGTCCGTGGCACCGAGGCGAATGCTGTACAGCCAGAACACCTTGCGCCTTGTACAGCGACCTGGTTGACAGATTCTCTTTCCCACCATCAACGGAAAGCTATGTTTTTACGATTACTACATTAGAATAATACCTGCGTCAAGTCACATCTTGTGCAGTTAACAGTAGGTGCCATGTGGTTATTTCAAACCTGTGTGTCATTTATGAACATGACAAGTGGCAACGAAATACGAAGAGAACTAGGAAAGTTTTGCAATACGACGCAGCAATATGTCGCAGGAGGCTGATTGTTGCTGCCTTCTGAGAATTCTTCATATCTGCATTGTAGCCGCTGTGCCAAGTCTGTGGGCGCAGTCGTTCATTAGCAGGATTATGCTTGAAATGCTTGCTACGGCATAGTGGTCACGAACTGAGATTCGGGCAGTTTTGCGGTACAATTTCACGCTTGGTTTAAACATAGACCAGAGCTCTGAAGAAATGACTCTTGCACTTGGTGATATGTATCCACATCGTACAACTATATTCGGGTGGTACAGAGAATTCCAAAGAGGAAAGTTCATTCTGGAGGATGTTGAGAAGACGGGATCATCAGTTACGGAGGAAAACATTGATGCTGTAAGCACAATGCTAGGCAAAGGCAGGCAAGTGAACTATAAGCAGATAGAGGAGACTTTGCGGCTAAATGCACCTGCAATTCATTCGATTCTGCATGATCATTTGCAAGTAAAGAACAATACACCTGCAATTCCTTCGATTCTGCATAATCATTTGCAACTATGTTGTCTCTGAGTGCTGCATAAACCGACGGAAGAGCAGATTACACGACGTGTGACTTGGTGCCGGGCGATGTTAAAGAAGTTTTCTCGGCGATAATCTCAGTATGTGAATAACATCGTGGCAGGTGACGACACTTGGCTGTACTATTATGGAGTGCCGACTAAGACTCAAAACAAAGTTCGGGCCTTTGAAGATGACGAGACACTCGTAGTAGAAAATCCTGATCAGTAAATAAGAAAATGATAGCTGCTTTTATCAAATCGAAAGGAATGTGGAGCGTATCGAGTGGAATGTGGAGCGTGTTGTTTTGGACACACAGAATATAGTCCACAGCTAAGTGCTACGCTGAGCAGTGCCTCCCCAAAGTCATTCGACCTTTGAAGAACGTGCGACCGAAGTCAAGAATGGACACGTGGCTCCTCCATCACGACAACACTCCAGCTCACTGCGCCAAGGCATACAGCGAATATTTGCGGGGTACAGGACTGAAACTTCTTGAGCACCCTCCTTACAGTCCAGACATTGCTCCTTGTGACTTTGCACTGTTCCCGCATGTGAAAATGAAGCTGAAAGGGGCGCAGTTTTCAAGTGAAGAGGACCTCCTGACGGCTTGGGACAACAAGTGTGCCTTACTTCCTACAGAAAATTGGGAGAACTGGTTTAGGGACTGATTACGGAGGATGGAAATACGTATTCAATGTGGCGAAAATTAATTCGAAAAAATTAAATAAATAAAGCTGTACCGCAAAACTTTCCTGGTACCCTTTGCAAATAGTGTCGACTGATTATTGCGCGAAGATGCCCAAAAACTGTTCTGTGATTGTACATGAAGAATTGTGGTTCGAAAATACTGAAATACTGGACCGTGGTAAGAAATTTTCCAACGGTCTCTTCGAAAAACACTATTCAAAACACGATTAGCTGTAGAACGAATGTAAGCTCATTTAATACCAACACGGTAAGAATAATTTAGGGATATCCACTCTTTTTATGCGAAGCAGACTGGAATATTCAACAATAAGACAACCGTACAAGAGGTCAAAATGAGGAAAGCTGTACGGCAACGATGCTCACTTCCACGACTACGTAAACTGGAGAGTCGATGGAGGAGCTGAAGGGCTGTGTCGGTGTGAGGATTGTTTGTCAAGGACAGAAAAACAATGTGGTACGGCCTGTTGATGACTTAGGCTGTGGTCGCCGACAGTGAACAGCAACTGAATTTCGTGCTTACAAAAGATGGAACGTGTGTTAGCTGCCAGCTGTAATGTGGAGAGAAAAAAACTCTAAAGAAAAAAATATGCTGACATTGTAAACAGCAGGTGAACTAGCTGCATGGCAAAACGTTATGGCGCCACAAGACACTGTAGGAGAGGTAGGCGAATTTTGCTATCTGGGAAGCAATTTTGCTGTCTGGGAAGCAGAGTACATAAACAAAAATGGTTCAAATGGCTCTGAGCACTATGCGACTTAACTTCTGAGGTCATCAGTCGCCTAGAACTTAGAACTAATTAAACCTAACCAACCTAAGGACATCACACACATCCACGCCCGAGGCAGGATTCGAACCTGCGACCGTAGCGGTCACGCGGTTCCAGACTGAAGCGCCTTTAACCGCACGGCCACACCGGCCGGCAGTAGATAAACAAAGAACATGCCCGAACCACACAGTGGCAATTATAGCACTGGGCAAAACGGTTTTCCATAATAAAATACAAGTACCACAGTCCAACACCATATACCCGGAAAACACAAAAAGATTAATGAAGAACTCTGTTTGGAGCACTGACATGTATGTTTCCGAAATGTGGACATAGGTGAAGAAAGAGCTAAAGCTAACAAATATTTGTGGTGCAGAAACTTCAGATCAGACTGAGTGAGTAATGAACGAAGACGAAAAGAATGTCCCATCAGAGGAGTAGAATGACTGCGCACGTATAAGGGGCAATCAAAAGTTTCCGTCTGAGGGCGTTGCTGCAGCGTATATGCAACGTAGCGATTCTGATGCGCGTATATAGGCACCTACATGTAAGCAAGGGATTAGTGTCGGATTTGTGTATTTTCAACATGCGTGAGGTAAATGCAGGAACATGAACCATGGCGACGTTCTCATCAAATGCGTCCGAACAGGACCAGTGTGCTGTTATTCTTTTCTTGACTACCGGAGGTCAAACGCCGGTAGACTTACACCGGAGAAGAAGACTGTGTGTGGGGGCGACATGTCATTGGAGAGGGGTACCGCTGCTTCATAATGTATAACTGCCATAACGCAGCAGTTACGCCAACTCAAGTGGGAGATACTCGAGCACACGTCCTATAGTCTTAATCTCTCCCCATGCGATTATCAAACTTTCGGTCCCTTAAGAAACGTCTTCAAAGGCCGACGATTCCTGTCGGACGAAGATGTACAGCAGACAGTTCCGGCTGTTCCAAGCACCAGAACACGGTGTTTTACCAAAATCTGGTGCCTCAGTGGGGATGATTGTCTTAATTCTCAGAGCGATTTAGCCTGATTGGCTACCAATTCTGCACTGTACGGCCTTCGAATGGAAACTTTTCGATCGCACCCTTATATCAAGGCGATTCATTGCTGGAAACTGTAGCAGGGTTAGGCCTAGATGTGGTCACATGTACTGGTTGTTGTTGCGGTCGTCATCCAGAACATGAAGTACATCAGTGATAATGTAGGAGTAGCATTTATGCTAAACTGAAGGCTGAAATGGAGATCTGCATCAAATCAAACTTAGGGATAAGGACCGAAAAAACAACACAGAACTGAAAAGTCAGCATCATCGTAAAACTTTTTAACAACACTGCTTTTGAAGAGTGACGCAATATTACTGTCATGAAAGATTAACAGGTTGTATCACACAGCTTAAAGTTAAGTGGAACCGGCGGTAGCGTTTACTTAGACTTCTGTCGGTCTGCTGCCGTAGTTTCATCTGCGAAGTACTTCTTCTGTAAACGAAAGACAAAGGGCGCAGTACAAAGGCGCAACGAGAGCGGCCGGAGCGGAGAAAAGCAAGAGTAAAAGCGGAGAGCAAGCCGGAGGAAAGGAAACCCGCGTTTAATGCATGCACGGCTGCGACCTCGACCTAGCTTCCAAGGGACGCACTTGCTCCGTAGAGCATAAAAGATTTTCCTGCCCAACTGGGTCACAGCCAGTGCGAGCAGCCTTGTCCACGCCACTTGCCGAGTTCTCAGAGGGTACACGCGCATTAATATAAGGCAAAGGGAAAATTTCCTCCGTATGGCACAGGGACTAAACAGAACCAACGCAACTTTGCTATTGGTATGTTCGGCACTTACACATGTCACGACTCAACTCTATCGGCAGAACTGTTATGTTTTTTTAAGTATTTGTAAAATAGTTGGGTTTTGATCGAATGGACCTACTGGAGTACCGCGGCGTCACGAAAAGAGATTTGCGCTTTGACAGTTCATTGCCAACAAAAATGTGCAGTACATTGGATGGAACTTTATTAAGGAGTCTCACCCTTCACTTTCAAAAGTTAAGAAATGAACGGCGGGATTTTTTAAAAAGGCCGTAATTCTTTCCCAGGTAATCCATGAGAAGAACGTCGTAGTAAAATTTGAAATTTGGATGAAAACATCGTGAAAATACACTGCTGGACAATCATCTATTAGACGTTTACGATACAACTAAAGACGCAGCCGTATCCTAAGGCGGAGTACGACACATTACATTTTTAGGATTAGCTACGAGAAAGCGTTCTGCGAAACAGAGACGCATTTATCGAATGCTAGCCAGAATTAAATGCACAAAAGATTTTCTACTCAATGTTTAGATCCCTGTAAAAAGTAATGCAACAGATTTTGTGGACAGATTTGGAACTGTTAACTGGACGTAAGTCCAGCAGTTCAAGCCAGAACCAAAACACCACTTACAGAGGTTGGTAAAAAAAATTTTGGCTCAATACGGGAAGTGGACGTAGCAATATGCCAAAAAGGTTGTGGCCAGCTTTTAGAAGATTCTTCTCAGTGATTTTCTTGCATAAAGATCACATAGTGATTGGTGAAAACTATGCAGGTCTTCTCGCCCACGCAGATAGCAAAATTCCTAGACAGTGGCACAAATCATGTTCAGGATCATGCATTTGTTCACAATGATGCCTCGCCAATGGGAAAAATTAGGGATTTCAAATATGTATTGTTGGAATATCTCCCCCCCCCCCCCCCCATTTCACCAAAAGAGGCGCTCTCTAACATCCAGAACTGAAGCAGCTTTCGACTGAGGCTGACGAAGGTTTTATGGCAGCCGTACATGAGAACGTTGCACACCTTCTAGAGTCGAACACCGTGGATGAAACCCACGCGCTGAAAAAACGTTGGATGTAGTGTAATGACCTAAAGATTGGCCACACAGAACAACAAGTGCAATGTTCACTTAAAAAGTACGTTATTTACTAATGGTTGAGAGTTTTCACCTTACCTTCGTATTTTCACCTGCAGTGTATGGATTCAGTTAAAATCGACATGAATTTTGTTTAGTGTGTTTGACTATTTTTATTATTATAATTATTATTATCGTCCATGTACTAATGGTAAATATGGAACTGCCTCCTTGGGTTTGCAATTTTTGACTCCGCTATTTGGGGGCCGGGGTGGCCGAGCGGTACTAGGCGCTACAGTCTGGAACCGCGGGACCGCTACGGTCGCAGGTTCGAATCCTGCTTCGAGCATGGATGTGTGTGATGTCCTTAAGTTAGTTAGGTTTAAGTAGTTCTACGTTCTAGTGGACTGATGACCTCAGAAGTTAAGACCCATAGCGCTCAGAGCCATTTGAACCAGTTTTGAACTCCGCTATTTCCCATTCACCCATTCTCCATCGCCATATCATCGTCACGGAAAGACCGTGTATCTCATTATACTATGAAAAATGTTTTTGCAATATTGTAAAATCCTTACAGCCAGTTATGATGAGCAATCTTTGTGTCCTAAAACTCTTCTTCAGTGCAAATAAGAATTCTATTTAAATATCCTTACTGTTCCACTGTCGTTTTTCGGTTGAACTTCACCGACAATCCAACAATAGGCCACGTCGCTCCCCACCACTTTACCTATCTACGAGGGTAGTCGTAAAATTTTAAATGTCAACTAGAAAAAATCAAGTTGGATAACTAATTTTTTATTCGTTTGAAGGTTTGCTCTGTTATCTTTCATGAAGTCGCGATCGATTATCTATTTATTCTTCGGCATGCCAACTTGTAAGCTACACTATGTGATCAAAAGTATCCGAACACCCCCAAAAACATACGTTTTTCATATTAGGTGCAGTGTGCTGTCACATACCGCCAGGTACTCCATATCAGCGACCTCAGTAATCCTTAGACATCGTGAGAGAGCAGAATGGGGCGTTCCGCGGAACTCACGGACATCGAACGTGGTCAGGTGATTGGGTGTCACTTGTGTCATACGTCTGTACGTGAGATTTCTACACTCCTAAAGATCCCTAGGTCCGCTGTTTCCGATTTGATAGTAAAGTGGAAACGTGAAGCGACACGTACAGCACAAAAGCGTACAGGCCGACCTCGTCTGTTGACTGACAAGAGACCGCCGACAGTTGAAGACGGTCGTAATGTGTAATAGGCCAGACCACAATTGAAGAGGGTCGTAATATGTAATAGGCAGACATCTATCCAGACCGTCACACAGGAATTCCAAACTGCATCAGGATCCACTGCAAGTACTACGACAGTAAGGCGGGAGGTGAGAAAACTTGGATTTCATGGTGGAGCGGCTGCTCATAAGCGACATATCACGCCTGTACGTGCCAAACGACGCCTCGCTTGGTGTAAGGAGCGTAAACATCGGACGATTGAACAGTGGAAAGACGTTGTGTGGAGTGACGAATCACTGCACACAATGTGGCTATCCGATGTCAGGTTGTGGATATTGAGAATGCCCGGTGAAAATCATCTGCCAACGTCTGTAGTGCCAACAGTAAAATTCGGAGACGGTGGTGTTATGGTGTGTTCGTGTTTTCCATGGAGGAGACTTGCGCCCCCTTGTTGTTTTGCGCGGTACAATCACAGCACAGGCCTACATTGATGTTTTAAGCACCTTCGTGCTTGCCACTTTAAAAGAGCAATTCGTGGATGGCGACTGCATCTTTCAACACGATCGAGCACCTGTTCATAATGCACGGCCTGTGGCGGAGTGGTTGGACGACAATAACATCCCTGTAATGGACTGGCCTGCACAGAGTCCTGACCTGAATGCTATAGAACACTTTTGGGATGTTTTGGAACGACGAATTCGTGCCAGGCCTTACCGACCGACATCGATACCTCTCCTCAGTGCAACACTCCGTGAAGAATGGGCTGTCACTCCCCAAGAAAACGTCCAGCACCCGACTGAACGTATGCCTGCGAGAGTAGAAGCTGTCATCAAGGCTAAGGGTGGGCCAACACCGTATTGAATTCAAGCATTCCCGAGGGCAGCGCCACGAACTTGTAAGTCATTTTCAGCCAGGTGTCCGGATACTTTTGATCACATAGTGTATATCGCCATACTCGAAAAAACAACGAACATCAGCTGATGCAGTCGTCAGTCTGTGGTACTAATTTGACTAGGCAGTAAATGTAACACTGTATTAGCAACATGCCCCGATTTCATTCGGCTGCACGACCTGTCTGGTATAGTGGTAATAAATTTTAGGAGTTGTCCCAGAAAGAATGATCAGTATTCAGGGACATGACACGAACGGTCATTCGAAGCAGAAAAGTCTTGTAAACATGGGCTCTGAAACGCATACCTTAATAGTTATGAGCACTTGTTCACTATATGAGATATGTTTCACAGTACTGAAGACGATGAAGTGCCCATTGCTCTTACGGTATGCATTTTAGAGCCCACGTTTACAACAGTTTTTTTTCCCGAATGATCGTTCCTGTCATATACCTGAATACTGACCATTCCTCCTTGGACACCCTGTAATTTCAAACGTTCCTCGTGGATCATTCTAAGTGTGAAAAATATATCAAAATCCCTACAGTAGTTCCAACATGAGATCACGTGGATGTATCGTCGCAAATACGTTCCAAGCAGGTGCATATACTTGAATGTGGAGACTAAAGATGTCTATCATTGTAGGTTTCAATAACGGAAAGGGCACACGAGAACACACGAAACACGTGGGACAATTCTCTCTGCACTAGTGCTTTAACTCCACACTCAAGAGGGCACTAATGTTGTCCACAACAGCGGCGCGCTCGCACATCGGTACTCGGGGCATCTCCCGCAATGGTGTTGCCGACCCACTAAGGTCGTGGACAACATTACTGCCCCCTATGAGTGTGGAGCTAAAACAGTTGTACAGACAGATCAATCCCACTTGCCTGGTGTGTTCTGAAGTGTGTTGTCAATCACTGAATTCTACAATGTCAGATCTTTTACATCCACTTTTTATCCCTCCCATTAAACTTGATGTAGAGTTAATCTGCGAGTAACTTACGTATAAAGGTTCACCGTAACTAATTTGCTACGCAATATTTCTTATGCATTTTTACGCACATGTCTAAGACGAAGATAGAATATACCTGCTTGACTGAAACTATTTGTCCGGAAATAAATATTCATTACAACAGTTTTCTTTGGCCCCACGATATCGTTCTTTAAACAGTATATTTCGATCTGTTGATTAAAAGGAAAATAGTATGATGACAGACTAAAGCGGAGAATAACTACGGAGAAACGAAATGGCGGGAAAAGTAAACTGTATAGTCGACGGCTAGCTGGCAAAGCGCAGTAGTTGGATCCGTGCCAGAGCCGTATAGGTTCCGCGGATGCTCGCTTCATTTATTGTCTTTAGAGAACAAAACTGTTTACGTCTGAGACGGAAGCGGCGTTTTAAGTTTCCTGAGGCCGGCCGGTAGCTGACACCTGATATTATGAGTCCCGGAATGAGGGTGGTCAAAGCCGGACTCAGGGGGACGGAAATAACACGCCGCTGGCGGCGGAGAACTACGGCACGTCAAGCCGCTGCTGTCCTCGACACGATACGATACGATGGCCGGCGCTGAGCGTGGCATCCGAGCGACGCGGCAGGTCCACACGGCGCTCTTAATAATAAAACGACGCCGCGCGCCGGAATGCGCGTTCCCTATTTCTGGTTGTCCAGTGACCGTCCGAGCGCCAAGCCGCGCCCTGAGTTGCAACAGCAGAATACCAGAAGCCCCTCCACTACAGATGGGCGTTGTCCGAATTCTACAACATATATCATTATTCGAAAACTATTTTGCTGACTCCACACGAATGTTGCGAGTGTTGGGTAAAATCGCTCTGGATGACGTCAAAATGATAGCCGATGTCCTCAAATACACAGTGCGGGAACAGAAACCTCACAAGCTTTGAGTGGTGAACACAACTAATTAATTATAAAAATAAGATATCATGAGGCTAGCCCTGCCTTTGCTTTTCACGTTAGCAGGTCAAAACTTCGTTCTTAATATCTGCAACCAACGAAATCCACGGATGAAAGAGACTGACCCCATGTAAATACTGATTAATTAATTAACTGTTAATGTTTCTGCGAGGGATTTTCATTAAAGACTTCCCCCACCCGCTTCCATTGAAAAAGCTTGAATGCTTGGTGCTCTGGAGCTTGTAAACACGAAGTCGTGCTGAAACTAAGCCTCCCAATTTTTATGTAATAAGTCTTAAAGCTTTCTAAATAAAACAGCCATTATTAACATTCTACATATTTATTCTTCGTGTCTACGTATTTGTAGCCCTCTGCTCCTAGAGGGCTCCTAATTGTAGCACGTAACAAGCGGGGTGTAACGTAACTATGACGGTGCGTGAGAAACCGATTACTGTAATCGAGATACGTCCACACATGATGCATCCTCTCCCTCAGCAGGGCAATGCCAAACCACACACGAGCCCTGCGACACCTACAACAGTGCGACGCCTTGGGCTCACCGTCATCGATCATCCTCCATCCTCCATTCAGTCCCAAAACTTTAGCAACACCTTCGAGGACTTCACTTTGATAATGATGAAGCGGTGCAAGCATACGAGAGGTTGTGGGTCTGTCAACAAATTCAAACATTCTACAGTGATTCAATTAAGAAACTGGTCTCTCATGCGGTAAATGTGCTCGTCGTCATCGTTAACTGTGTCGAGAAGTTAATACGCAGACGTGAAAAATAAAGACGTGGAATGTTACAATGTTTGTTTTCTTTAAAAATCTTAAAGAGTTTTCACATAAAAATATTCGGAGGCATTTCTTTTCAGCACGTCCTCGTATTTTTTAAAGTACATCTTGTAAATACCATGAGCTTCTCAATGAAAATGACGATATAAAAGTTTTCTGAGTAGGGTCGCGTATCATAATGTGAGAACTATACTGGAGAAACCAACGTTTCGATAGGTCTTACAGTGACCTCTTTCTGGGTCTACTGATGTAATCGTTGGTCGAAATGTTGATTTTTCCACTGTAGTTCTTTTTACATTATGACACGGAAACACAGTCAGAAAACTGGCTCTGGACGCGGAAGCCTAAGCAATGCACTGAAATGTTTAATAGCCAAACCGGCATTCGTGTGTAGAATCCATCGTCGCTGGCATATATTATCTATCTCTGTATCAAAGACAGTTCTTTCCAACGTAACTAAAATATGTCACCGTTTAAGACTTGATAGCTTTAAGAAATACCTAAACCTGTGTATTGCGGGATGAACATTACAAATAATCTTGATCATGTCGATCACCACAGCTGACAGTTATATTAATGTTTAATGAGAACCACCTCTGCTATATTTTAAAGGTTTATTGTGTTAGGACCGGTTTCGTTCGTAGAATACCCACAAGCTGCCAGTTTCAGCGTTGTCCGCTAAATTGCAGAGCACATGATGAACAGCCGGCCGGGGTGGCCGAACGGTTCTAGGCGCTATAGTCTGGAACCGCGCGACCGTTACGGTTGCAGGTTCGAATCCTGACTCGGGCATGAATGTGTGTGATGTCCTTAGTTTGGTTAGGTTTAAGTAGTTCTAAGTTCTAGGGGACTGATGACTTTAGAAGTTATTTAAGTCCCATAGTGTTCAGAGCCATTTTTTTGAACACGATGGAACAGTATTTCCTGTCTGCCTCACTAGGCAAAACGAGCGGTCCTTGCGGTTCAACAGACAAGACGAAACCGGTCGTAACACAACAAATGTGTAACAATACAGCTAAGGTAGTTTTCATTAATCATGAACATCACAAAAAATTTATAATTACCACGCATGTCTCTGATACAGAGGTACATTACGTATTCACTGACGATGGAGTCTTTACTCGAATACCGGTCTCGCTATTAAACATTTTAAATTCAGCTCATGGTGTTTACAAGCTGTCCTTTAGCAACTCACTTCTCTTTTTCTACATGCTATGTGGCAATTTGCGACTGTGAATTGATGAGGATCTATATTTTACTGATGTAGTACAAAGTGTTATTAATGGGTCCTATGGAATACAAAGCAGGCGTCACACACCGAAGGAGACATTTGATGTGATGATTCCTCAGCTTCTGGTGCAGTCAGGCCAATTCAAATGTGTTCGGGCTTATGTAGGAACGACTCCAATTACAAGGCGATCAAATTGCAGTCGATGAAATCAGCATCCCGGAAGTGGCGGCCGCTTAAACAAAAAAATTACAGCGGAGTCCTTGACATCTAGCCGAAAATGTCCTACGAACATTTTAATGTGCATAAGCCGTCCTCTCGGTAGAATCTCTCATTACTCATGCCTTTTCAGGAATGACCTAAATGTTTCTGGACGCTACTGACGAACTGCCACGGGAACCGTGATTTTTTCCACACACTGGTGGCACAAGACGAACGCTTCTGGCATCACTTCCAAGGTCGACATCTGCTTAGAAGGCACCTGCCCTAACTGGACAGGTGAGGTCACGGTCGCAGTCTTTTGTGATCAGCACAGAGTAGTCTTGATGGGATTCCTACCACGAGTGATAAGATTACTGGAGCATACTGTGCTTCACTGCTGCTGAAACTGCGCAAGGCTACCAAAATCAAGTTACGTGGCGTGTTCATCAAAAGTTTTCGCATTTAGCAGAGAAATGACCCCTCTTCACAACTGACATGACGTCCAAATGTACGTAGACTCCAGCGGCCCTGAAAAGTCTACCGCACCACTCTTATTGGCCGGATTTTTTTTATTTTTATTTTTTTTCAAGTGTAAGCATTTGACAAATTCTGACACTGTTTTTCGAAGTCACAACGTAGTTTTAATGGGATCTGCAAACTTCTACAAAAGGATTTCTGATGGTTGCATGTGAAGATCCGTTAAGTGTGTGTACCTAGATGGGCTTATGCACAGAAGAATTAATAAGTTTATCACGTTTCGTCCCTTCTGTGCACAATAAATGAGTCGCGAAAAACTTTAATGACTGCAGCCTCTACTTCTGCACACACAAAACTTGTGCAACCGACTACAAGAAGCACTGTGTTACCTTCTAAAGTACTACTATTAAATTCCCTGAAGCAACACAGCGGAAACGACTAGCTCCTTCTATCAACCCGTTTAGGCAGCACGCATAAAGGAAGAGAAATGGTACCGTTTACAGTAATGTCAACGTAATCGGTGATAGAACAGCTCGAAAAAATGGGCTAAAGAAGTAGCTGCTTAGGAAATCACAACGGGAGTCACCTGAACATTTTGTGTAAAAATGAAAAGCGCTATAGGCCGTCACTGAGAATGTGAACTCCACTCCTCACGACCAGGAGTCCACTGCCCATTTCTGCGCTAATGGCGAGTGGTAAGTTACTGTCAGTTGCGTCCAGGCAAAAAGGAAAGCATGAAAGTAGCATACGGAGCGCGTTTATGTAATTGACACCCCTGTATCTACCTCTGTAAGCTTATACATCAATGGTAAATCTCGAATTTTTCACTCGATCTGTAAGTATTGTTTGTAGTTTAACTATAATTTTGAAACATCTATCACCCTTGAAATTATTACCATTAGAGCTTACATGCGTAATCAACGAGCCTTCTCCCATAAACGGTAAAAACTCGTAAAAGAATAATTAAAATTGATCGACCTGCTCGGGTCCTGCGTCGCGAGTCCTCGGGCGCCGCCCTGTTTATTTAATTAGGGGGAGATTTCTCTCCAAATGCAACGTGAAAGATTTAATTACGGCGCGGAGCCTTGTCGCAACCACCCCTGTTCCAGCTCGGGGCGGGAGCCAGCCAGCTTACGTTTCGTCCCCTCCTGTCTGTCTACCTGCAGCAAGCTCCAACCCCGTAGATACAGACCTGCTACTGACAGTCAGCGCTACAAGTACTCGTAACCAAGAGATAAAAGGAAAAAAAAATACACACACGCACGCACACGGGGAATACACTAGTTAGGGGAGGGAAGTTTCTTCTGCAGCAGAGTTTCATTTGGTGGCATCTGATGGCAAGTGTCATTAGTTTAAGTAATTATTTTGGAGGTCCCGAGAGGAAATTCAATGTGACGGAGAAAATTTTAAGATTTTCTTTGCTTCAAATAACCTACGGGAAACGTAGCCGTGTGGCATCGTCGACAGCCGGCGATATTTCGACAGGATTACACCATCCCATCTTCAAGGCAAAACTGCCTGCCGCGGTGGTCTAGCGGTTCTAGGCGCGCAGTCGGGAACCGCGCGACTGCTACGGTCGCAGGTTCGAATCCTGCCTCGGGCATGGATGTGTGTGGTGTCCTTAGGTTGGTTCGGTTTAAGTAGTTCTCTAAGTTCTAGGGGACTGATGACCACAGATGTTAAGTCCCATAGTTCTCAGAGCCATTTGAACCATCAAGGCAAAACTGCAGCAAGCGCAAGGAAAATTTAAAAACCTCGGCTTTCAGAGAAACTCCGCTAGTATAACACTCGCACACACTATAAACACTAGCACCATCACAGACCAAAGATGACCGTGTCAGACGGTATCGGTAGTCGATCTTCTTCTTTGGCTTGTGATGGCGCCAGTGTTTACAGTGCGAGTGAGTGTTATCTTTCCAAAGTTTCTCTAAAACCGACAGTTTGTAAATTCCCTTGCACAGGGCTCACCTGCTGCAGTTTTGTCTTAAAAATGTAAGGGTATGCTCCAGTCGAAACATCGGTGGTTGTCGACAAAGACTTTCGGAGGTTTGAACCTCCATCAGGTGGATTTGTGTCAATTAGTAAGGCACTTTATGTACGACTTTCGTGTAGTCTGCGACTGGTTACTGTAACTTGTGGTTTCAACTGATATTCATAGGCAACAAATCACAAAATGAATTATTACAAAAGAATATTTCCAAGGGTGCACCAAAGACTAGCGATCAGGTTGCTAATCTCCATAATTTCACGGCACGGAAAATTAAAGGTTCACTGCTGTGGATGCAGAATAACAAACGACGTCAAGTGTCTTACACAGCTGGTAGATAAACTGATGAACACATTACTGCATCGTAGCAACGTGGACAGGCAGAGAAACATACTACTGAAAAGTGTAATAATGAAAGATGGAAACTGGCCAACCAGCAAATATGACTGGTACAATTGTTTTTAAAAGATTTCTATAAAGCCTATTATTCAACAGATTTTTCAAAATGTATCAATTTCAGTCACCAATCGCAAAACAAATTCTGTACTACGTTTTGGGCAGTAACCAACGCGAAAGGAATTATGCAATATTTTAAAACCTCTTTTTTATGGTGCATATAATTAATTAAGTAAACCAAAACATATAGTATTACTCTATGTAATATTGCATTACTATTACGATTACTGATATTCATGCATCGGGACAGGATCTAATTTAAATGTAAAGGTAAAAAATAATCACTAACTTGGAACATATCACGCCAACAGCAGATGACCACTGAGTTTAAACGCGGATTCTCGACAATGCATTACGAACTAATTATCCAAAAACTCAATCTTGGATAGATGTAACGGAATACGATTGGCACAGCCACTCTTTAAATGATCCGGTTAGGAAAATCTTCTACACGTAAAATTACCGATGATGTCATTGACCGGTTAGGTCCTACCAGGGTATGAAGGGAGACGCATACACTTTTATCACGCATACTATGACGACTATCGTCGTCACGAAATCCACTCCGTGCAAGATCGCACAGTCGAGATGTTATAAAGAAACGAGCTTTTCACTTTTCATAATTACGTTAGCATACTTAATCAGGTAAAATGGAAATGAGCGTATGGCGTCAGTGGCCGGAAGTTTCCAGTCAGGAAGTTCGGCCGCCAAGTTCAAGTCTTACTGAATTCGACGCCACACTGGGCGACTTGCGCGTCGACAATGGGGATGAAATGATTGATGATGATGAAGACAGCGCAACAACCAGTCCCTGAGGGGGGAAAATCTCCCTCCCTCCCCAGGCGGGAATCCGTTTAGGTTCTTCGTTGATCCGTTCACTCAGTTTTTTTATTACAGTTGAGTAGCTAACCCTCTGACCGCTTATTGGAGCGGACATCAAATCAGGTGCTGCTGAGGGAACCAGTTTAGCAAGTAAAACAGCAAGAGTAGTAGATAAGTTCAGCTATTTCGGAAACATTGATGACAATCGAAATCGAGAAACTATAAAACGAAGACTCTCAATAGCAAGAAATTGTTTCTGAAAGAGTGAAAGGTGTGAACACCGATGTTAAAAGCACACGTCACCGAACATCTTGATGAACCGCTGAACACCACATTTTAAAACCATCCGGAAGAATTTGGGAACTTATGTGTCGACGTTGTGCTTCCTATAAAGTCAGTTGTATGTCTGTGCGAGCACTTCCACAGATACCGAACTGCAACACAGTTGCACAACATGCAACAGATAAAAATGTTTCGTGCTGAAGCATATTAGATGGAACTAGCGGTGAAAGCTGGGTGTGGTGCCCTGTAAACAGTACTCGCCCTTGCATTACGATAATTAAACTCCTTCGTGTCGTGCCACTCTGTACAAAACGTGCAACATGCAAACTGACGTTTCTGAGACACGTTTTTTGAATGCGGTTGTCCAAACGACTCCCAAGGCCTCTATGTTTAACCTGGACAGATTTGAGTGAAGACGTCTGTAAGTGCCACGTACTCGTAAGGAGCGAGGTTGACCTCCGCTTATGGTGGTTTAGATATCCCGTGACGTTCCAAAATAAGTTTAGGTGAATACTGGAATTGCTGTTTAACAAATCCAACGCCGATTTCGTTCCCTATCCTCTTCCAACTAGGAAATGCTCAGTCTGTAGTGGTCTGGGCGTCAATGGGACACTCAACTGTCTCCTGTCATTCTTCACAAATAGTTTCAACGCACGAAGAGTAGATTGCGTGCGTAATAGCTAATGCCTTACAGTTTTCCAGAAATTTCGCCAGGGACAACAGTACTAAATTCATAACACAACCGGAACACGTTTTGATGATGAGCAGAATGACTTGGCCACCAATAACTGGAAGTGTAGCCGGACCTTGGTTGTCCCTACACAAGACAAATCTGCCTATATCTGGCGACCTCGTTTAGAACGATAACACAAATTCAAACGTTGTTGCACACAATCTTTAATAAAGATATTTAATGTGTTATTTTTCTCTCTCCTTGTACATCTTATGAGAGGTTACGCGAGAACGACAGATAGTACTTCACTTTACACGATTCGTTTCAACTGTGTTCCAAAGTGATCCAGTCGATAATACAAGCCGATTAAGAAAGCATCATTTCTTTACGGAGAGAATTTCTGACATGTTAGAGAACTGTAACAAGTAACAATTAACATCATACTGAACGCCTGCGGAGTCATTGCGTATAATATTCGTCCTACAATGTAACGATATTACGCAATGATCTCGAATCAAGAAACACAACATTCCCCAAAGAGTAGTAAAATTATCAGCTCACCACTCTCGGCACGAGTCGACTGACGATGCACTCTTACCTGAAACAGAAAAAGTATTCGATATAGTCACACACATGGAAGTCATGGCAACATTTTCTCTAAATACAAAACATGAAGGATACGAAAACCGGAAACATTCCAGAACGTGGAGCAAGTGTTGGACATATAGTCTAGTTCAGTATCAGTCTTCAAATGTAAGTTGATGGATTTAAACAAACCACAAACACGCACAACTAGGACACACACGTCGTACTTGAAGAACACAAATCGATGCGTTACACCAACGTTTTCTCATATTCAGCTTTTGTAGAACTGGAATGGGTTGGCAACGGCACGATGCATTATTACAAAATATCAAGTTTCAAATTACAAGGGTGTGCTGAAAAGTAACGTCTCCAAAATTTTCGGTGAAAACTCTTTTATCAACATTCTACACATTTATTCTTCATGTTTGGATATTTGCAACCATCTGCCGCTAGAGGTCTCCGAACTGTAGCATGTAACACGGCGGTGTGTAACTTAACTACGTCAGAGCGTGAGAAACACCGAGCTACAATCGAGTTTCTAACTGGACGAGTTCGTCGACGCATGGAGCACTTCATCTTCAGCATGACAACGCGACTAGACATAGCGCTGCGACATCTTTAACAACCCTACGTCTTGGATTCACTGCCATCGATCATTCTCCTCATAGTCCCGACTTGCCACCATCCGATTTTCATCTGTTTCCAAAACTTAAAGAACACCTTCGAGGATTTCAATTTGACAGACATGAAGCGGTATGAGAAGAAGTGAGGTTGTCGCTCTGTCAACAAAGTTAAACATTCTACAGTGACGGTACAACACACTCTTTCTCTTTGAGAGATATGTGTTCGCCGCCAGGATAACTATGATGAGAACTAAATATGTAGACACGAACAATAAATCAAGTTTTCACATAAAAAATTCGATCGTATTAATTTTCAGCATGCCCTCTTAACCGAAGAATTTCACAATTCAAAAGTGTACACACACCACGCTGTAAATGGAATTGCCCTGGCAAGGAGCGCAGTTCGAATTCCTGACCGTTCACTTACATTTACACACATATTCGCCGGACGATGTGGCCGAGCGGTTCTAGGCGCTTCAGTCTGGAACAGCGCTGCTGCTACGGTCGCAGGTTCGAATCCTGCCTCGGGCATGGATATGTGTGATGTCCTTAGGTTAATTAGGTTTAAGTAGTTCTCAGTCTAGGGGACTGATGACCTCAGATGTTAAGTCCCATAGTGCTTAGAGCCATTTGAACCACATGTATTCTGATAGTAAAAGTACAGTGCATCGATCATTATTATCGATCTTCGTTTCAATTCCATTCGCATATTGAGCGCCGGAAAATGAACTCATATACAACTCTTATCTGTCCTGACCTCCAGTATCCAATTCTCATGACCAGTACGAGAGATACACGATGGAGGCAGGCAGCGCCATGGTCGCCATGTCTTCTACCAACAGAAATACGCCCAACAGTGTTTCGCGGGAACTAAATCGTCTTTCTTGGAAAGACTGCTATTTGAGCTTCCAAAGCATCTCGGTTATACTTTCATATGAGCTATACCGACTTGTCTGGAAAGGGGACCATCAGACACGGATTCTGATGAGTCTTACGTATGTTGTAGAGGGAGCTGTCCTGAGTACCTGGACGCTGCAGTCATGGACTGTGCGGCTGGTCCCGGCGGAGGTTCGAGTCCTCCCTCGGGCATGGGTGAGTGTGTGTGTGTACATAGGATAATTTAGGTTAAAAAGTGTGTAAGCTTAGGGATTGATGACCTTTGCAGTTAAATCCAATAACATTTCACACACATTTGAACATTTTTTGAGTACCTGGCTACCAGCTTTTCACGCAACAGCCCCTAATTTCCGAAGAAATCGTTGCTGAAGATCCATGAGTACCTCCTATATCCTTAACGTTACACTTGTTTAGACTTAGCGAGCATAGCGCAGCGGCTACTGTTGACAGCTACCGTGTTGGCGGTACGGTTCAAACCCTGACCGTGTCCCTTTTCCCCCTCTTCCTTCAATTTAATCGTAAAGAATATCATTAAACAGTTTATGTGTTGCAAAATTATTCAAAACCAGTAATTTTCGCCGTAGTAATTTGATTAACAAATCAACCTGCAAACTTCCTTTAATCTGTATTCCGTTTGTTCCAGAATACATTACAAAATCGCTTGCTGTCCTGTAACAGAATTACGGATGGTATTTGCAACAGAAGCAACCAGAACACAAATTCGTTGAGTACCACGAAGATTTAAAGACAGCTACTGCCTTATAGGCACACGGATGACTGCGAAGCGATAATGGAAAATACAGTTCGTTTAAATTCGAAAAGACTGTTCTTTGTTCGATCAACTTCGATGCGAACCACGCGTAATTGGTCATTGATGTAAAATTAAAGAATGTATTTTTATGGAATCTTCCCTCGAAGCAATTCTTTGTCATTAGGAAGACGGGAGTATTTTCAATTATTTCCGTTAAAGTAAACATCACAGGGATGGCAAAGTGGAGCATATTTGGGTTGGGGATAATTTTTACGGTGCAGGTACATGCTTGTCTCATCTACAGAGATGTGAAGGTAAAGTGTCTGATGAGTCTGCCCTCCCCATGACTCAATTATGTAAATAAATTTTTTCTTATCCCATGGACGGAGGAAAGATAGATTTTAAGAAAACCTTATCGTACTGCACTTTACTCAACTTTCCTGATTTTGTGCAGGGCGCAATTACTTTTTTCTTAAATTTGGCGTGACCTTAAATCTTTTTTGAACATTCCGGACGGTTTTTGCATACATAAGAAAGCGTAAGGGTACATCTTTCCTGACGCAGTCGTAGTATACTGTGCTGTGAAGGGATCACGAATGTTTTTGAAATCGGTTTTTGCTCCTTGTTCCGCAAGGGGTTTATTGTACGTCGATTAGTACTGGCAGCCGATCTGATCGATATTAATTACATAATCGAGGTATAAGTATTTCACATAGAATTTGAACTCATACCGCCAGCGTAGCAAGCATGAATTTCGGCCGCTACTTTGTGCCCGCTTGGTAGGGACGTAACTAACGTTACAGGTACGGACAAAACTTGAACATCCATCTTCTGGGAGATAGGGACCTTCGTATGAAAAGCCGATAGCCAACTACTCATGACAGGTCCCTCTATAACACACCTACGACTTATCAAAAGGGCTGACAGTGCCCCTGTGAGTCTAGCACCGCATCTCTGATATCGTGTAATACCTGCTGTCATGTCTACTCGATAATGACTGCAAAGACTGGCACAATACAATTGGCCGCACTACTGCCGTACTTGAGATTTCCTTTACAGATGCTTTATGTTTCCCCAGAAACCTTCCAACAAATCTAAGTTTTCAATTTGCCTTTCCTATCACCGAGTACACGTAATCGTCATATTTCACACAGCTTCTTACTATTTTAGAATTTAAGTACCTATTTCAATCGTGTAATCAGATGCTATGGAGTTCTCTGTATTTCGTATAAGCGTTATCTTACATTTACCCACATTTAAAGAAAGCTGCTGGTATTCATTACACTACGTGCAAATTTTGTCCAAGTCTACCAGCATTTCTTTACGACCGTCCGATGGCAGTACTTACTTATGCACAGCAGCACTGTCAGCGAACAATGTTATAGTACTGTTGATCCCATTCGATAACTTATTTCTGAATAGTGATACTCTTAGAGGTCCTATTACCTTATCTTGGAGCACATCTGATATTTCCGTTCTGCGAAACATTCGCAGCCCTCTATAAAGACTCTGTTTTATAAGTCTTGCGGAGATGCCCCTTTTTTCGGATCTTGGCTCGTACTTCTCATAAATCGATTAAGATGAATGCCGAGATGGTTCCTTTTAAAAGTACGCGGCCGATTTCCATCCTGACATCTCTCTCTTCCAGGCCTGCGCTCCCTCTCCACTCACCTCTTCGCCGGGACGGCCTTTACACCCCATTCTTCCTTTTCTGACCCGTAAGGAGGACTATGTCTACGCTCTGTATGCCCTTGACGTAGCATAAACGGTTTTATATCAGGTCTGGTTCACAAACTATCTTTAAGCTCTGAACACGGATGAAAGTCATTGCTCCCGCCAACGGAACGCCGCCTTACGGTACGACGGCGCATGCATACACATGAGTGGACGGTGCGTACTGGGTGTTACATCTCGGATCTCCCAACACAATGGGCGCAAGTGAACTTTCTAAACGTTACCTTTGTCCTACTTTCTTATCCTTCATCTCCCGCTATTGTGCTCAGAAAACGTTGTACTAACTACTACTGGCGCTCGGTGTGTGTGTGTGTGTGTGTGTGTGTGTGTGTGTGTGTGTGTGTGTGTGTGTGTGTGTGTCGTTTAATGCACGACGATGTTTACGTTAATGGAGACGCCGTTCCACGCTACGAGGATAACGTTCGGCACTTGATTGTTACCTTCGATAAGAAATCATTTTCGTTTTCGATGGTCTCATCGTATTACGTAACACATTCTCCTTGTTAAAGACACTAGTTCATTCATTTACGTTTAGAATATTCTCTGTATCTTCCATTGTAACTGTTCCCTTATCACCTGTCATTATGACCTTTCCACAATTGTGTCTGATGGGCACCGCGTTACTTTCTTTCAAAATTCGGAATAGACCTAGATTATATGAGCAGGCACGGCCACCTCTTCGTGTCAAACAAAATCTTCGAGACAAACGCAACTTAATCCACTCAACTTTTGCAGGCTGAATTTGGTTCTCAGGTCTTGTATTACGTTCCAAAATGCTATAGTTTTTAAAAATCTATTTATTTCCTATTTTCATTTTCCATATTGAAAGAGGGTGGCAAACGCCTACCTGTCGTCTTTCAGCCATTGATTAAAGAGAGAGAGCGTGTTTGTTTTAAAATTTAGTTGGTGAAATGCCTGGCGTGATGTTAGACTTCTGAACAACTCTATGTCCTATGGGTGATTGTGTGGTGAGAGCCTTTAGTAACTTACGCGAGGGATCTGGAAGTGAATACGAGTGAAGAAAAAGTTACATTCGAGGGTAAGTCAATTCTTATCCACAATTTAGTTATATTTTTGTTTATTTTGGTAGTACTGTCGTTTTACGTTAATGCTTTGTTTATTTGTTGTTATATCTTTGCAATTTTCAAGCTGCTAGGTTAGTTTAGTTATCGCTGCCGTGCTGTTAATCAAGGCTGCTCCGCTATTTGCACCAAAGAAGAGCAACGTTCAGTGATCCGTTTTTTGCAGTCGGAAGGCGTATCAGGGGGCCGAAATTCATCGAAGACTTTCGGTACACTACGGGAACAGTGTTTTGCCACAGCGCAGTGTCTACGAATGGATTGAAAAATTCCGAAAAGTTTCACAAGTGCAATGCACGATGAAGGAGCCGGACGACCGTTTACCGCCACAAATGAGGAAACCATTGAGCGTTCACATGATATGATTCTCTTAGACAGACGATTAACTACTGACGAAGTGGCACATCGTCGGTAAATTAGTCGCGGTTCTGCCTACGAAATCATCCACAACAGACTTGGGTTTCATACAGTTTATGCAAGATGGGCCCCAAAGCAACTCACACAGTTGCATAAACAAACGCGCTTGGACATCTGCGAAAAACATTTGGATCGCTATGGTAACGAAGTGGGCAACTTCTCAGACAGGATCATTACTGGTGACGAAACATGGATCCATCATTAAGAGCCAGAGAGTAAACGGCAGAGTATGGAATGGAAACATCCCAATTCGCCGTGCAAGAAAAAGTTCAAGATCCAACCGTCCGCAGGACAACTGATGCTTACGGTTTTTTGGACGCACAAGGTCCAGTACTGGAACATTATGGAGAAAGGGGCACAACAATAAACAGTGTACGTTACAGTGAGATACTTACTGCCAGGCTAAAGCCTGCAATTCGAAGCAAACGCCGAGGATTGCTGTCAAAAGGTGTTGTGCTGTTGCACGACAATGCCCGTCCGCATACTGC
This sequence comes from Schistocerca americana, assembly GCF_021461395.2. Taxonomy (NCBI): domain Eukaryota; kingdom Metazoa; phylum Arthropoda; class Insecta; order Orthoptera; family Acrididae; genus Schistocerca; species Schistocerca americana. The sequence goes on along the minus strand of NC_060122.1, from coordinate 785,392,382 downwards.
AGCCCACACCGCTGAAGCGCTCCAGAAACTCAAATTTGAAGTACTGGATCATCCTCCAAATAGGTCCCATCTTGCCTCTTCTGGCTATCACTTGTTTGGTCCACTCAAACATGCATTAAGAGGCCATCAACTTGCCTCGGACGAAGCAGTGAAAGAAGCGGGACATTCCTGGATCGCAGCTCAACCGAGAACCTTCTTTTATGAGGGCATCAAGAAGCTTGTACAACGATGGACCAAGTGCTTTGAAACGCGAAAAATGATGTTCTTGTAAGTTTCCTATTTGATTACAATAAAATTTTATAACTACTTTGCGGGTAATAATTGACTTACCCTCGTAGAAAGGAAGTGGGATAGGACCGGTAAGGTGGGCTATTGTTCACATAATGTATAGATTTCAAGGACCATTTCACGGTACGGAAGAGATTAAAACTAGTCTTAGAATGGATCCAGAAGATTTGGAGGTTATAGGAAAGTGGGATATGGTGATGCAGGCAGGCCAACAGGTAAGGCTTCTACAATATGTGGATGCAATTGGGCGTTGGGACTCGAGTTAACGGAAGTCTGAAGGTATTCTGTTTGATTGAAGAGCTGTGGGGAGTTTTGAGTTCGTACAGGACGTGAGTGGAGCAAGGTAGTAGGATGCAGGAAGCAAGGTGGAGTGGATGTCCAGGAGTTGGAGGTAGGTGGTCAACGTTGGCAGGAGCGATGGTACATACATTCGCGGATGGTGCGGATGGCGGTTCTATATTCTTAACGAATTCGTTCGACATCAGAAACTCCTAAAACCTATCGGAATAACAGACCGAAAATTAAATTTAGAGGTGAATTGTCTGAACTATTCAAAATCCGAACTTGCCTTTGACTGGGTGATGGACTCTTAGTATTTATGTATATCCTTCGAGAATAGAATAAGAAAAACCAACCACGAAACAGATTGGTAAAATTACGAAACAGATTGGTAAAATTACCAAACTTAAATGCCTAACAATTGTAGAAGATGTTGCACTATATGGAAATAAATTGGAAGAGTGACGTACTTGAAAGAATACCAGCGAACGATGGTTACAAATTTTATTCGAAAAAACGGAAATGAGGCCAACCGTCAATGTTAAAACACTGGCTGTTGGGCTGGACAGATTAAGACTGTAAATAAGTTCAAATATCTTGGGGAAATTATTGCCAGGACTCAAAATATGAAAATATGAACAGAAAGCTGAACAACTGTTTTGAAATACGCACAACGAAACGCCTGGTCAGCCTACAGGAAGCGTTCGCTCTCAATGAAAGCCGAGCTCCAACACCACGACTCCGTTGTTAAACATGAACCAACATATAGAAGTGGAATACTATTCAAGTTGAACAGCAACTGGACAACAGATGAACTGCAAGAGGTAGATGGAAATATCATCGATGAAGAACATCAAATGCACGTCCAATGGCGAGTGCTGCCTAAAGAAATGGTGTATCGGAAAAGTGAGTCAGCAATAAAAACAACGAGAAAAAGGAGAACTGCCTTTTTCGGCCAGATACCAAGATTACCAGAAACCTGGCTAGTAAAACAACTATTCGACTACTTTTGGAAAAATTAAACCAAGAATAACTGGTTCAAAGAGGGTCACATGATGATGTCACAGAATTAAATATAACATTGCAGCAATGTTATTTTGTCCAAAACTGACATTTTGAAACAGTGTCTGTGTACAAGAAACAGATTGATTCTTGCAAAGAAGAAAACAGTAACCAGCCACTATTAATAGTGGCAGATTCATCTTCATACGGCTGTTCACGTTTAGATTACATTTACAGCAGACAACTGATGCAAACGACGATCAATGTAATCTGAACGAGAACAGCCTTCTGAAGAAATAGGTAACGGCGCTACTTGTGTAATTGCGTAAATAAACAACATCATTAACTGTGGAAGGTGGCAGTTTGCTACTTTGCAAGAATTGTACACTACCACGAATTGAAAACATTGAAGAAAAGACGATTCTGAAGAACACGCACGAGACTTAAACAAATATAATTTAAAGGAAAACAATACACCATAAGTGACGGAAAAAGGGCAACCAGTTCACAAGGAAGGAAAAAGTTTTGGGAGCAGACGACGAAGCTTAAAAGCCGAATTTAGGTGCTCGTAGATGTGTTTGGGGAGGATCTTGCTGCTCACTGACATGGTGCTTATAGGACGCTACGAAGTGGGATCACTAAATATGTCACGAACTGTCCTCTTTTTGTACAAATACGTACCGTTACTATGCATCGGCTGGTTCAGTCCGATTTCTATCTGACTGGCGTTAGGCAGCTGTTCCACGTTCGACACGTGACCCGTCTTTGGATTGGAAATCGTTCCCGGGGCCAACTGTCTTTCCGGATGAGACATCGGTCACCTACTCCAAGCAGAGGAAAGTCGTGCACGCAATTAGCCAATTAGCCAGAGGATCACGTAAATTTTGTCCTGTGCCAAGAAGCAGCCCTACACTGCATGCATGCAAGGGAGTATCTCAAGAGTTTGGAAGGAGGCAGAGGTACAGACAGATGTAGGATGTGATGCAGGTCTCGAGGTGTACGAGGTGCATTCAAGTTCTAAGGCCTCCGATTTTTTTCTAATTAACTACTCACCCGAAATCGATGAAACTGGCGTTACTTCTCGACGTAATCGCCCTGCAGACGTACACATTTTTCACAACGCTGACGCCATGATTCCATGGCAGCGGTGAAGGCTTCTTTAGGAGTCTGTTTTGAGGAGAGTGTCTTTCATTGTTGGAAAAAGCCAAAAGTCACTAGGAGCCACGTCAGGTGAGTAGGGAGCATGAGGAATCACTTCAAAGTTGTTATCACGAAGAAACTGTTGCGTAACGTTAGCTCGATGTGCGGGTGTGTTGTCTTGGCGAAACAGCACACGTGCAGCCCTTCCTGGACATTTTTGTTGCAGTGCAGGAAGGAATTTGTTCTTCAAAACATTTTCGTAGGATGCACCTGTTACCGTAGTGCCCTTTGGAACGCAATGGGTAAGGATTACGCCCTCGCTGTCCCAGAACATGGACACCATCATTTTTTCAGCACTGGCAGTTACTCGAAATTTTTTTTGTGGCGGTGAATCTGTGTCTTTCCATTGAGCTGACTGACGCTTTGTTTCTGGATTGAAAAATGGCATCCACGTCTCATGCATTGTCACAACCGACGAAAAGAAAGTCCCATTCATGCTGTCGTTGTGCGTCAACACTGCTCGGCAACATGCCACACGGGCAGCCGTGTGGTCGTCCGTTAGCATTTGTGGCACCCACCTGGATGACACTTTTCGCATTTTCAGGTCGTCACGCAGGATTGTGTGCACAGAACCCACAGAACTCTGGAGGCGATCTGTTCAACAGTCATTCGGCAATCCCCCAAAACAATTCTCTCCACTTTCTCGATCATGTCGTCAGACCGGCTTGTGCGAGCCCGAGATTGTTTCGGTTTGTTGTCACACGATGTTCTGCCTTCATTAAACTGTCGCACCCACGAACGCACTTTCGACACATCCATAACTCCATCACCACATGTCTCCTTCAACTGTCGATGAATTTCAATTGGTTTCACACCACGCAAATTCAGAAAACGAATGATTGCACGCTGTTCAAGTAAGGAAAACGTCGCCATTTTAAGTATTTAAAACAGTTCTCATTCTCGCCGCTGGCGGTAAAATTCCATCTGCCGTACAGTGCTGCCATCTCTGGGACGTATTGACAATGAACGCGGCCGCATTTTAAAACAATGCGCATGTTTCTATCTCTTTCCAGTCCGGAGAAAAAAAAATCAGAGGCCTTAGAACTTGAATGCACCTCGTACTTGGACAGTTCAGTATGGAAGCAGTAGGTAAGGGACTGAGTTCGAGTCTCGGTTCAGCTCACAGTTTCAAACGATGAGGACATTCGTGATTTGTGCTTCAGTGACACAGGTGGAAAACACCAGCATTCTCCTTAACCAGTGTAGGTCCCCACACCAAAAACACACATACACACACACATCTACACCGACCGATTGTTAACAAGGCGCACGGATACGATTGTGGTATAACTCATCAATCTTCCTCACAAGCTGAAATTTTTCCAACCGGGTAATCACATAGTGCACTTAGTTGTTCCAGTTTTCTTTCCGGTTTCCCAGGAAGGACGCTTTGACGGGTAGTCGTTGCTGCACCAGTTTTCTGTGACGCAGAACGAATACACAGTGGAACGTGCATGCAACGCCGCAGTCTCACAGATGCTGTACTAAGCGGTACGGACTGTCGTGGAGTTAACGCCGCTGTAGCTAATTGCATTTCCGTCGACCATCGGCACATTTCTGCGTAGAGGCAGATGGCACTCGCTGCACATGCCCAACACTTCTGTGGGCTCTCTGTACGGCTCGGCTGGTCGCTAATAATCAGCTTACTGCCGCGTTCCACAAATGAAACATGTCATGATGCACTAATTCAATTACGTCGTTTGCGCCGTGTGGCCTGCCAGCAGAGTAATGCGTAACGGACACCAAACAAGGACTTCATACTAGAGTGATGGCGTCTGTATGCATACAGTGCAAACGACGGCCGCCAAAATTTGTCTATGAAAGCGTTTCGCCAACTGTGACAGGACGCTGACTACGACTGCGAGATAAGTAATAGCCGCATCTTTATCATAATGAATGATCACACACAGTGCCCTCCAGCGCAGTTAACTTTTAAAACTCAGAACAACACGTGGAAACAAGGTGACTGACTAAATGAATGTCTACCACAGGATCGAGCGCACAAGCAAAAGTAATTAGAAATGTGTGATAGATTGATCCTGAATTAACGCGCGGTTATCTAAACGGGTCAGGTAGAGTTCTAAAAACTAAGTAAACATCGTAACTACCCTTCACACACCACTCAATCAGAATCGGTTCACCACATAATGAATTTCAGGACACGCAAATACATGCAGCATTCGACAAATCGAGCACCTAAAGAGAAAAAATTGTTTTTAACCACAGAAGCAGCTGCCACTACAATGATTAAACTAATAGCTAAGGGAACTGCGCGAATGCTGTACATATGTGTCCTGACCAAGCAGCCGCTAACTCTCTTCGCAGGAACATATTTTTGGCCCAAATTAGATCGGTACCATTACATATCACTTATTTTCACAGATGTACATTCAACAGAATTGAAGATCAGGATTTAACTATACTTCTTGAGGTTGCTAGCTTTCTTCTCAATACATGGTTTTACCATCACAGTGCGGTTCTAGGCGCTACAGTCTGGAGCCGAGCGACCGTTACCGTCGCAGGTTCGAATCCTGCCTCGGGCAATGGATGTGTGTGATGTCCTTAGGTTAGTTAGGTTTAATTAGTTCTAAGTTCTAGGCGATTGATGACCTCCGAAGTTAAGTCGCATATTGCTCAGAGCCATTTGAACCTGTTTTTTTTTTTTTTTTTTTTACCATCGCAGGGCTGAAGTTTACAATGTTTCAATGTTTCGAAAATCAACAATGACGCTCGACGCAAGCAATGAAGAAATCTCTTTCACACGTGAAATAAATCAGCCCTTGCAATGAACATTAAATTTTACTAGCAAACTATTTTTTCTGAATTGGAAAAAAGACAAATGTTGTAAGAACATTAACAGTGTGTGAATTAATATTTTCGGAGAGTGAAATTAGAGCGAAAGTACAATTCCTTAAACTTCACGAAGACGTACACTGAAAATAGGATTTAATAAATCAGATTTGATGAAATTTTGGAGAAAGGTTGGTAGCGAGAATCCATTACTATCGGCAAAGCCCACGAATGCTGATTCTATTCGTCAAGTTTTACGGGTATAAATGTAAACTTTCAACTGATGTGGAGTGGCCCAGTTCATGCAGAATATAAAAAGCGTGTTAGAAATAATACGTTCAACTGTTTCAAAGACTCATGACCTCTTCATGGTATAAGAGACATCATTTAAAAACAAGAGTTTTTTTAAATTTAAAGTTAAGTTGAATTCTAAACTAGTCCATCTCCGTGACTCAGTAGTTAGCATATCTGGCTGCTGCACGGAGAACCCGGGTTCGAGTACTGAGAGGGATTTTTCTTTCGTGGGAAGACGGTTAACAGGGTGCACTCAGTAACATAAGCCAAACGAGTAGCTACTTGAATGAGAAGTCTCATTTTCAAGTTCAAGAAAGCCAAGAGAGCGGAGTGCAGACCGAACGCCCCATGCTGCATTGAGTGACGCTATTGGCGCAGGATGACACGGCGGTCGGTCGCTCGCGATTGGGTGAATAAGCGAAGCGCTCTCTCTCTCTAAATTCTGAACTCTGTTAGGGGTATTCGCCCACACCCTTTCACGTTCACATGTAATGGTCTCAGGATTGTCGGGAAGTACCGTTGTAGAACATACGTTTCCCACGCGCAGAACCCTGTAACACACTACACGCTGAGCTACAGCGGCGTGAGTGAAGTCTACCTGCATCTGTGTGTTTACTCCGCAATCCACACTCACGTGCTTGACAGAGGGTACATCGTATCACCTTCAGTCTTTTTCCTACCGTTCCACTCTCGAAAAGCGTATGGGAAAAATGAGCATCTAAATCTTCCTTTAAGACTTTTGATTTCTCGTATTTTATCGCGATGGTCATTACTCCCTAAGTATGTGGGAGTCAAGTTTAAGAGTGAAACTACGTGAAAAGATCTCGTCGCAACGAAAGACCTCTTTCCTCTCATGACTGCCACTCTAAAACGCTTATCATTTCCGTGGTACTCTCTCCCCTATATCGCAATAATAGAAAACGAGCTGCCCTACTTTGAACTTCTTGTAGTTCCTGCTCAATGCTTTGTGTTAAGGAAACCCAAACCGCACAACAATATTCCGAAGAGGACGGTTAAGCGTGTATGCGCTTCTACCTTATGAGTGCTCTGCCGCGGCAAAGCAAGTTCGTCTTCCAAACATAAAAATTGTTTTAGTTGCATTCCCTAGCTGTTTTAACTGAATCGAAACCTTTAAATCTGTGTAATTTATTGTGTAAGCGAAATTTAATGTTTTTTTAAGTCAGGTGCACTAGCGGCTTTATTGCACGGTAAACGACAGAATAATCTGGAAAGAATCTAAGAGGGGTGTTCAAATAGTGTTCAAAAATGGTTTAAATGGCTCTGAGCACTATGGGACTTAACGTCTGAGGTCGTCAGTCCCCTAGAACTTAGAACTACTTAAACCTAACCAACCTAAGGACATCACACACATCCATGCCCGGGGCATGACTGTAGCGCCTAGAATCGCTCGGCTACTCCAGTCGGCGCTCAAATAGTGTCCTAAATCGTCTGTACAGAGTGTTCGGAGATTTCCATTACAAACTTGGAGAAGGGAGTGAGTACATAATATTTTGAATAGGAACCCGTGTCCACAAACGTACCGCTTCATGGGCTACAGCCGTTTGAAAACATGTTGGCAAGGTAGATATGCAACAGGATAACGCTGGGGGGGGGGGGGGGGGGTTATGTTGGATAGGCTGATGTTATTTGACTTCTGTCCTACACCTCTGACCTGATTCGAGCCTCATTCACATGTGTGTGAGTGTTAGAGCAAAAACGTTGAGTACACGTTTCAAATGTTCAAATGTGTGTGAAATCTTATGGGACTTGACTGCTGAAGGTCATCAGTCCCTAAGCTTACTCACTACTTAACCTAAATTATCCTATGGACAAACACACACACCCATGCCCGAGGGAGGACTTGAACCTCCGCAGTCCATGACTGCAGCGCCTTAAACCGCTCGGCTAATCCCGCGCGGCGAGTACACATTTGCAGGACACACCGACACAATCCTCCTGACTGGCGAAGCTCACTGTAATGAAAGAGCTGCTCGTCGCCTTTATCAATGTCGTTCCCCACAAATTCCGACACAATCAAATACTCTTTTTGTCACAATTACGCACCGGCTTCGGGTAAGGGTACCTCCACCGTCAGCAGGCGTGACCTTAGTGCTCCCAAGAGACGCCGTACACCCGAATTAGAAGAGGCCGTACTGCATCACGTTGAGGAGATTCTGTCAATGAGTACGCGAACAATTTCTTTCGCCATTAATGAGTGGAATTGTAAAACAAGTTACGCACGTGCTGGGTCATGCCTAATCAATTACTTGCAAACGTGGTCGCGTAACCAAGATGTTTTCAAATGGTTGCAGCACGGTAACGGTACGTTTCCGGACACGGGTTCAAATTCAAAACAGTATTTACTCACTCTCCTCTACATGTCCTAGAAATCTGTAACGGGAATTTCCAGACACCCTGTACGGATTAAAGAACAGCAGAGCGCCTACAGTACTCCCTTGGGGAACACCACACATCTCTTCTGTTTCACTCGATGACTTCTACATCTACATACATACTCCGCAATCCACCATACGGTGCGTGGCGGAGGGTATCTCGTACCACAACTAGCATCTTCTCTCCCTGTTCCACTCCCAAACAGAACGAGGGAAAAATTACTGCCTATATGCCTCTGTACGAGCCCTAATCTCTCTTATGTTTGTGGTCTTTCCGCGAAACATAAGTTGGCGGCAGTAAAATTGGACTGCAGTCAGCCTCAAATGTTGGATCTCTAAATTTCCTCAGTAGCGATTCACGAAAAGAACGCCTCCTTTCCTCCAGAGACTCCCACCCGAGTTCCTGAAGCATTTCCGTAACACTCGCGTGATGATCAAACCTACCAGTAACAAATCTAGCAGCCCGCCTCTAAATTGCTTCTATGTCCTCCCTCAATCCGACCAGATAGGGAACCCAAACGCTCGACCAGTACTCAAGAATAGGTCGTATTAGTGTTTTATAAGCGGTCTCCTTTACAGATGAACCACATCTTCCCAAAAAATTCTACCAACGAAACGAAGACGACTATCCGCCTTCCCCACAACTGCCATTACATGCTTGTCCTACTTCATATCGCTCTGCAATGTTACGGCCAAATATTTAATCGACGTGACTGTGTCAAGCGCTACACTACTAATGGAGTATTCAAACATTACGGGATTCTTTTTCCTATTCATCTGCATTAATTTACATTTATTTGTATTTAGAGTTAGCTGCCATTCTTTACACCAATCACAAATCCTGTCCAAGTCATCTTGTATCCTCCTACAGTCTCTCAACCACGACACCTTCCCGTACACCACAGCATCATCAGCAAACAGCCGCACATTGCTATCCACCCTATCCAAAACATCATTTATGTAGATAGAAAACAACAGCGCACCTACCACACTTCCCTGGGGCACTCCACCTCCGATGAACACTCACCATCGAGGACAACGTACTGGGTTCTGTTACTTAAGAAGTCTTCGAGCCACTCACATATTTGGGAACCAATCCCATTTGCTCGAACCTTAGTTAGGAGTCTGCAGTGGGGCACCGAGTCAAACGCTTTCCGGAAGTCAAGGAATATGAGATCCGTCTGATACCCTTCACCCATGGTTCGCAAGATATCATGCGAAAAAAGGGCGAGTTGCGTTTCGCAGAAGCGATGCTTTCTAAAGCCGCGCTGATGCATGGACAGCAACTTCTCTGTCTCAAGGAAATTGATTATATTCGAACTGAGAATATGTTCGAGAATCCTGCAACAAAGCGATGTTAAGGATATTGGTCTGTAATTTTGAGGATCCGTCCTTCTACCCTTCTTATATACAGGTGTCACCTGCGCTTTTTTCCAGTCGCTCGGGACTTTACGTTCGGCAAGTGATTCGCGATAAATGCAACCTAAGTATTTACTACGAACTGTGACCTTCTGAGAGGAAAGCACGAAACCAGTCGCACAACTGAAACGATACTGCACGGATAGGTAACAGTGTAATATACTGAGCCGTCTTGCATTACCAAGACTGCTCCCCCTCAAGTACGGAAAACTGCCGATGGCTCCGGCACGCAGCTGTGAAGACAGAGGGAAGACACGGTGACCCGGCAGGCCGGCCGCACGTGCGCCCAGCTCCGGGACACGTGGTGGCGGCGATCAATACCCCCCGCCAGTCGCCGGCCGCCCGCCACCAGCTGGGGACGACGCCCCCTCGGCGGCAGACAGTAACCACCTAGCGACCGTGGGACCAGCTCATGAAAACGCAACAGCTCCAGACCCTCCGGCACACCGGTCGATGCTGTGTGTACGTTCCAGCCACCGTGCGTGACACAGGGATATTGCATGTACTGGCCAGACGTCATTAACATTCACTACCAAATTTAGCACCTTCCTGAAGGATTAATAGTTTCCTACACGTATCTAAAGTCTAGTCCAACATGGAATGCAGGACAGGTTGTATAGGATTTGGAAAGTACGTTACAAGTAATGGCAGAACAGAAGGTGTGAAGGTCGGTCGCGTCCAGGGAGATACAGATAGTTGTTGGTACAGAATATTTTCACGTCGGTGCCGGATATTTCTTTACCCAATACTTTTCAATTGATACTTTTAGCGATATTAGTAATGATTTATTACATTTTTATGGTCAAACAGATGGAACGAGCCTTTTTTCGTTAACACCTCACCACGGTAGCCTAGTTCTTCACAGCAATGGGGAACCCTGACAGTTTATCCTTTCTTTCAGGAGTGCTAGTTCTGCAAGATTCGCAGGAGAGCTTCTGTAAAGTTTGGAAGGTAGGAGACGAGATACTGGCTGAAGTAAAGCTGTGAGGACGGGCCGTGAGTCGTGCTTGGGTAGCTCAGTTGGTAGAGCACTTGCCCGCGAAAGGCAAAGGTCCCGAGTTCGAGTCTCGGTTCAGCACACACTTTCAATCTGCCAGGATGTTTCCTGACAGTTTTGTATTTGCTAGCCAACGAGTATCTCAGGCTCCAGTGGCCTCCGAGCAGTCATGGAATGTGCGGCTGGTCCCGGCAGAGGTTCGAGTCCTCCCTCTGGCATTGGTGTGTGTGTTTGTCCTTCGGATAATTTAGGTTAAGTAGTGTGTAAGCTTAGGGACTGATGACCTTATCAGTTAAGTCCCATGAGATTTCACACACATTTGAACATTTTTTTGGCCTCGGAGCCTCTATTTTCTGAGACAGGCAGCACGTTGTCAAAGTCACATAACGGATTAGCAGCGAAAGAATGAATAAAATAGTGTTTTTGAGTGACTGTACGGAAGAAGAATAGGAAATTTAAGTAATATAGAATTTATTTACTGGTGGGTACTATTCAGCTATTTCTCTGATAATAATATGGTATGTAATTTCATATTTCAAGTCTCAACTTAAAAAGCTGTGATCTGTAATGACAAAACACTGCTTGATTCACCCCTTGTACTGTTCCGCTTACAATTTTTGATAATCGACTCTCTCTCTCTCTCTCTCTCTCTCTCTCTCTCTCTCTCTCTCTGTGTGTGTGTGTGTGTGTGTGTGTGTGTGTGTGTGTGTGTGTGTGTGTGCATGTGTGTGTGTGACCCTAGTTGACCGTAAAGCTCAACTCACCCTTAACTATATTTCTAATGAAAGGCAAAGAGTTTCTTTTCGGGTCTCGGTGCGAAAGGAAGATTTATCCTACACAAAGTTTCTTTCTCCAATCTACCATTTACGTTATAGACATCAAAGGCACTATTATGTTAAGACGGACTGTTACTATCAACATGACTACATCAAATCAACAAAAAGGTGGCAACCAGAGCTTCTCCCACAGGCTTATACGGGAACAGTAGCACAGGGGGAACGGATGTGATGGAGGACTGTGACAGCCTGCAATACGGATGTATACCAATCAAACTAGCTTCACTCAATAAAAATAAATGACACCAATGGGCAATACGATTTATGAAATGCAGTAACATAAATTTCCCGAAGAACGACCAATGCCGTCGAGATGTTCTAGTCTCCGTAGGTACTACAGTGGCAATGAATATACTGCCCAGACGTAATTCACAGTACAGGCAGCAAGCAATCACTCATTCTGGGTGTTCCAGTAGGAAACAGCAAAACGAACTGGAGGAAAGGGGTGATGGGAATACTTAAGCTGGCGATACCACCCATCTGTTGTGGTCCATCATGTCGTACAAGAGGTGGACGTAGGCCAATCACTGAGTATGAGGCTCACCGAAAATTAGTTTTTTTTTCCCGTGACATCACAATTGTTTAATTCGCCAACTCACAAACCTTTCAACCTTCGTCTGTAACGACCACGTTGTCAGGACGTTAAATTAAGCTTCCCTTTTGCCTTTACCTGTAGGACTGTACTTCGTTACATCTAAGATTTCGTATTCAGACTCGTTAGTCTCGCAAGTTATAACCAAACTGTCACTTCCTACCTCACCTACACCTCGGTCTACGCTACAGATCAGTCCCACCAAAACCTTGATCCCAAAATATAGCCCAGAAGAAAATTAATATTCTGAGTGTTTTGTTCTACCTCTGTTTTCTCACGCATGTATTCAGACGCCATGTCATCATTACGTCAACGTCAGGTACCGGTAGTTTCTCAACCGAAAATTATGCAGACAGCGACTCGAACACCGACTTTCTACTATCACCAGCGTCAGCCTTAACCACTAAACCACCTTACCACATGTATAAGCCTCAAGCACACTTTCATTGTCACTAGTTGTTTCACCTATGATTTCCTGCTGCGACTACATTCATTACACATCAATGAATTTCATTCGCGTCACAGAAGGAATGCAGAGATGCTCTGTTACAACCGTGTGAGGTCAATACCGAATACACGAAAGCGTAAGGGAGACGCTAGGGAAATATAAATCAGGAATATCTGGAAGTCGAGGTTCTCGTATACCGCTAATTTGATGTAAAGTGGGCAACAACATTGCTGCCAGAATGGTTTATCTGTCGTTAACATCGCGAGAGAAAACGTTATCGAAATACATACAATAAAAGGCGTTACATGTTTTAAAGGCAAAGCAGCAACATAAACATTGCGCTTCCTGAAAATGGATGAAATGGTTCTGAGCACTATGGGAGTTAACTTCTGAGGTCATCAGTCCCCTAGAACTTAGAACTACTTAAACCTAACTAACCTAAGGACATCACACACATATATGCCCGAGGCAGGATTCGAACCTGCGACCGTAGCGGTCGCGCGGTTTGAGACTGTAGCACCTAGAACCGCGCTTCGTGAAGTTCTACATAATAACTTGCGAGTATTGTTTATTAAAAACCATATATTGAGTTTCTGTGCGTATTTCCACAACGGATGAGCACGCAGAAGCGGACAGCTATCACGAAACGAATTGTAAGTAACCGCAAACTACAGCCGCCAAATATTTTCGAGTATCAAAATAATGTTTGTGGATAAAGCGATTTGTTATCTCGCAAACCAACCTTACAATAACATCATTTCTTTGCAGATGGCAAACGATATAATAATGTAAATAAGGTTCTACAGAACTCAAGAAATCCAAGATACTACGGTTATAGATGTTTTTGAGCCTAATTTGCGTTCTAATAATTATTACTTAGAACGTATTTGTTTTTTACAGACTTGAATAAAACTACCTGATAACAATGACACCAATGCGCTGAAACATGTTTGCGCATTAAAAAGACTTGCTGTATGCATAATAGGTGGACCTTAATTCCCATAATTTAGTCCGCAAACGCGGCTGTTGTTGAAGTTTCAAAACCGAAAGAGGGTTATTGTTAATTCAGCACATTTTTTTGTTTCATTCTTTACTATGCATTTATCACTAAATTATCCATGTGTACATGAATAAACTATTCGTACAGGTGTACGTTATTTGTGAAGTTGATATCATTCGATACATACATGTTGGCTGGAAGCTACGGTGTTCGGAAAATAAACGTTTTTGTATTTCTATATCAACTAAGACACATTTGATTTAATCTTCCGGTTGATACGTACAAGCGGCTATCATAATTAGGTACAGGGGGTGTACAAAAATATGGAAACAACAAAACATAACACATTAACTATGCCTAATACGGGGTAGGGAAAGAGTTTGCATTCGAAATAGCTTTCAGTCGTCTTGGACAGGGTAATTACAGATACATTATGGTTTTCAACGGAATCTTATACCGTTCTACGTGCAAAAAAGTGGCAAGTTCAGATAACGATGATCGAGGTGCACAGCGAGCACGCACCCTTCTCTCCGAAGCAGACAAGGTCTCAATGGTATCAAAATCTGATGATTGTGGTGGTCGCGGCATATGAGACAATTTGTCCTCCGGCTCACAAAACCAGTCATGGACGATGTGGACTATGTGAACAGGCGTCCATTCATTTGGGAACACAGCATCACCATTGAGGATCAAACATTGTAGCATGGGACCTGATTGCCAAAATGGTCACATAATCTGTGGTAGTAATGTGACCTTGCGCAGTAGCCATGGGTCCCACGGAATACCACGATATGGCTACCCAAATTAATACCGAATCCCTGCCATGTTTTACTTTTCGGACGTAAACGCGGCCAGCAGTTGGAAACTGTGTGAAACAAAACTCATTCGACCGTATGACATTCTTCCCTTGCTCCACATTCCAAGTTTTATGGCATCGCCGCAAGGTTCCCTGCCACGTGCATTCCCATCACTGACGTGTGATTTTGGCATTCAGGTTTGCGAGTGATAACGTGAAGTTTTGCAGCTGTAGTCCTCTTATTTTGCGTCACAGTCCTCTGCAATGACCGTCAGTCACGATCACTCAATACTCAAACTTTCGTCTGCTTTGTGACTCACAAGTAGAGGACGCCTACTCGTCATCGCCGAATCCGTCCAAATTCATCGTACATGTACGGCGTGGTGTGACATGAAAGAGCCCCAAGAGGGAACTTCAGATGGCCTTGCGTTTAGGAAATAAATGGAATTTTGATAGTACGGATCTATTATCATGTGCACCTTATCAATTGTCCTTGTGACAACTTGTTCAGGAAGCTGTGTTTGGTTCAGCGATAAGAGAAAGGATTCGTATTGAAAGGGTCGCGGGTTCGCCTCCCCCAGAGGCAAATATTTTTGTGCTCCTTTTTCAAAATCCGGTAAACTGACAACAGACGTGTACAAAAAGTACTTAACTGATGTGATGAAGCCCTACGTGGAAGAGAATAAATGTCTTCTGTTGATTGACTCGTGGGGAGGACAAACAAATCCACAAATATACGAGGAACTGTTCCAAGATGATAACGGATTGCCCACGTGCAGTATCAAAATAATTCCCCCCGAATGTACGCCACTAGTGCAACCCTACGATGTACATTTTTATCGGCAGCTAAAAAATCTAGTAAAAAATGTCAAAACAGCACTTACCTCATCGAGAAAGAAGAAAAAAATCACTTCTCGAGAAGCTTGCATAAAACTACATTCCATTACACATCACCAGCTATCCTCGCACGTATTCAGCGACATGCTGCGTTATGCGTTGACCGCTGCTGGACTGTGCGATGAAAGAAGCTGTTTTCAAAATGTCAATCATGTTTGTTTTTCTATGTAGACATTCAAAAAAACCATGTCACTGCAAAAAGGCGGCGATATAACGTGCGCAAGATGCGGTCAGAATTATTGCTTCCCCTGTTTTTCTGATGAATACCATCCGGTAAATGTAATTGATGAACAGCAAAAGAATGGAAGTATCGATTTAATACATGACGTTCCCGTGTATTGGTTAACTACAATCCCTTTTTAAATGTTCGCAGTTCCGCATTTCATCCTATGTCTATACTTTTTGTGCTTATATAATTAAAAAAATAACGTATATGATGTTGCGGTTAATTGTGATGTTAGTAGTGTACGCATTGCCAAGGAGCACAACAATATTTGCCACCGGGTGGAGTCGAACCTGCGACCCGTTCAACGCGAATCCGATCTCTTACCGCTGAGCCACACACCGCTACCTAAACACATAGTCACAGGAACAATTGATACGGTGCACGTGGTGATAGATCCGTATGAAAATTCCTTTTTAATTCCTAAACGCCTGGCGATCTGGAGTTTCCACTTGGGGCACTTTCTTGTCTCACCACGCCCTACATGTAGCATAAATTTGGACGAATTCGGCGATGACGAGTAGGCGTCCTCTGTTTGTCAGTGGATGATGTTTTCCCTCTTCCCCTGTAATCTTCAGGATGGTACCTCTTGAAACACGAAACAGTTCGGCTAGCTTAGTTGCGGAAGCACTGACAATTTGCCCTCGTTCGAATTCACTTAATTCCGACGTAATGCATTCACAACTACACAGAACACTGTTCTAAGAGACCCTTGTAATGTATTGAGGACACTGCACAGATGCTGTTCGGGGTCACATACAACAGCGCAATCTGCAGGCTTCGCTAGGATCTGCATTTATGTTCAGTCATGCATTTCTCGCGGCATTTTCACATTTTTCTCCTGTCCCTGTGTTATCGAAATCATATCGCTGCCCCTTCAGATCGTCTTTTTTTGTATTGTTGAACAGCGTCGTTTGGATGAGGCATAGTCCTGGACAAACGGTGATGACGAGAGAAGCATCGTATGACTCAGTGTGATGCCGTGTGATTTTGGAACGCGCGGTATTCGCCAACGGTGGTGACGGTCGTCGCAGCGTGGACGCATAGGATGCCACCGGCAATGCGTCGGCTGCGGCAAATACCGCATTGTCATGACTGGTGTGACGTCACGAGGTGGGTGCGGGCCTGGCGTCACGACCGGTCTTGCGAGGCAAGGACACGGGCTCACTTCTCAGGTAGCACGGCGGGGCACGTACTCGCCGGGAAGGCCAGCTGTAGCTCGGCCTCACAGTGCTGGACGAGATTATCTCGCAAAGCGAAGCACGTCTATATAAAAAATGGTTCAAATGGCTCTGAGCACTATGGGACTTAACACCTATGGTCATCAGTCCCCTAGAACTTAGAACTACTTAAACCTAACTAACCTAAGGACATCACACACATCCATGGCCGAGGCAGGATTCGAACCTGCGACCGTAGCGGTCACGCGGTTCCAGACTGAAGCGCCTAGAACCGCACGCGTCTATATCAAGAGTAACACATTTGAGACGGCGCCCGAGTCTCACTCGATATTTCTTTTTATTTTTGTGATAAGGTCTTTTGGGACCAAACTGCTGAGGTCAGGACAACATACACACCCATGCCCGAGGGAGGAGTCGAACCTCCGACGATGGGAGCCGCACCGACCGTCACAAAGCGCCTAAGACCGCGCAGCGTCTCGTGAGGGTCAACATTATGACAAAACGAATGATTCAGAAGAACAGAATCACCTTCATCGTTATTGTCGTAATCACTTGAGGACATTGCCCCCTTACCCTTCTTCACAGGTCTAATGATGTCACGGTCACTGGAATAGTCGTTATACACGGGAAAAACGTTCATTCACACAGCCACTACGATCTTCATTTTCACTGTAAACATCTGAATAATCGTCGTCAAAAATCTCCGAAAGTATTTCAGATTGGTTCATTTCCTTCCGTTTTCTGTATCTCTAAAAAGCAAGAGAAACTTCAAGACGGAAATAGTAACTATTTCAATAATCGAAATACAATCAAATCACTCACTAGCAAAAAGTACATAAAGGCACTGATAAGTCTGAAGCTCTGTCTACTGGTGTAAACGCCTAAATAGCCAGAATAGTTAAAATATATCTGCAGATGACCTACACACAGCCTGGAGGAAAGACGAGTTACCTTGAGACCGGTTAGTAACAGATGGCGCGCGAGACACTAATAAACTCGGTATCCGTTCGCAATGTGACCAGAATTGCAGGTACGATCATGTTTATCACTTTAGAGTAAGTTGACAAATGTGTTCGGTGGTTCAACCTCCGAAAATATTGGTAGCTCTTGCAGTAACACTCCATGCTGTGTATTTCGCTTCCGTCAATAAAGATAAAAGGGCTTCTTTGTAATGTTCAAGACGATGCAGGTTTCCGAAACCCGACTGTGTACCGCATTCAGTGCGATTGCGGCGTGTCTTAAGTGTAGCAGACTATTAACACAGTGGAGGAGAAGTGTAAGAAACATCAGCGTTATCTACATCGTTCTCTGCAATCCCACGTAACGGTGTGTGGCGGAGGGTACTCCTGGTAACATTAACTGATCCCTCTTACTTTGTCCCACCTACGAATGGCGCGTGGGAAGAATGATTCTTAGTGAGCCTTGTATTAGCCCTAATTACTCGGATTTTCTGATCGTGGTCATATAGCGAGATATACGTGGGAGGAAGTAGTACGTTGTCCGACTCTTTCCACAAACAGTAAACCTCTTTGTGATGCACAATGTTTCTGTTTTAGCGCCTGCCTTTGGAACCCACCGCTCTCTTCCGATCCCGTCATCTCTCTCTCTCTCTCTCTCTCTCTCTCTCTCTCTCTCTCTCTCTCTCTCTGTTTTCCTATTTGTCCTAGCCGATAAGGATCCCATATCGGTGGACAACATTCAAGAACCTGTCGAATATGCGCTTTATAGGCCACTTCCTTCGTGGATGAGTTACATTTCCTGAAGAGTCTTCCTACGACTCTAAGTTTGGCATCAGCTTTTCTTACTATTTATTTAATGTGGTCATTCCACTTACGGTCGCTCCAGGCTGTTACTCCTAGATATTTTATGGTAGATTCTGTTTACGGCAGTTTGCCATCAATAGTGTAGTTGTACAGTAGTGGATTTCTTTTCCTATATATGCACAGTATGTTACATTTATTTACGTCCAAGGTCAACTGCCTGCGCCATTCATCAATCGTCTACACGTTATTCTGCAAATCTGTACTGTCTTCTAATGTTGCTACTTTCTTACATACAACTGCATCATCTGCGAACAGCGTCGTGTTGAATTCCGTCTGCGAAGACGTGTTGAGCTCCATCTGCACGGAATTCTTCAATCCGACAACCGACCAAGAACCAAGCAAATAAACTGTCATCGAGCGCTGCCTGGAATATAATCACGAGATGAAATACGACAAGATCAGTATCGAGATGTAAACGTCAAGTTTCTGGCACTATGTGATTAAGTAGTCTGTCGAAATAAAGAGGTAGGAAAACCTAACAAAGAGGGACAGAGGTTTGAATTTAACCAAACCTTGGGGTCCGGCACCCAAATTATTAAGATATCGCTGGACATCTCATCTACTAGAGCTCGAAAACGCTGAGACAATGTGCGCTTCGCCAGATGAGCGAGTGGGCTCATAAAAACAAATGAAAATGGAACGCCGTTGCGAGCGCCTGGAGGCGAACTTTACCGTAAATAGCGGCACGGAATCGACAATACTCAGGCACTTCCACACCTCCCTCTCTCATGCAACAGCTATAACACTCTGCCCTTAGGAAGCTATCAACAGACTGAGTCTAGCCACAATAAAGTAAGTTAATACAACGCACAAAAGATCAAGGTTCTCCATGTGCCCGCCTTTCCCCTTCCGGGTAAGGAATGAAGTATAAGAGGAAAGAATGGTAGCAGTCCAGGCAATGAGTACACATAACTACAACAACTCGGAACACAAGAAGACAACTACATCGTTCGTCGAAATATATTGCATAAAAATGGATCGACAACTAGGATGGATACCCGGAAGCACACCATAAAGTTTACCAATCTTTATCATGAAATAAAGGCTGTATTATAATACAGTAACCAGTCACTAACGCTTGGATTCTGCATCCTGCTCACCGCCTGGGTGCGTCACGTACCTGGTGCACGCTTTGGTTGCATTGCCCGTCTTTCAGTCTATCACTACACAAGATCGTGTTCTGCTCTGAGGTGAAGAGGTTGGCACAAGAGCGGAAATTGTGGCGGACCACGTTGAACCGGTCGGAAGACCTGAGTCTCAAAGAAAGAAAAATTGTAATTTTTTTCAAACTGCGGTCAATCTAACTGCGAATAAAGGCTAAGAACAGTGTCGCCGCACAATTGTGCCGATGAATTAGAACTGCGTACAGCTACATACGCGAAGCAACGAACAGTCAGGAACAAAATCTGCTTGTCCGACCTTTAAGGGAAAGAACTTTGTGTACGTGTGCCGGCGATCAATTTGAAATCGGTCCCTCGTAACCTTCAATTTTTCTTGGAGACCAGACACCGAGCAACCGATATCTGCGCTCGACACACCTGATGATGGCTGCTGAGTCGGCTGTTGAAGCATCACCCCTGTCTAAATTGACAAAACTATATTCGGAAAACGAAGAACTGAACATTATCTGTCGTCCTTCCAAAGAGACGTGCAACAGCCCAAATGGTTCAAATGGCTCTGAGCACTATGGACTTAACTTCTGAGGTCATCAGTCCCCGAGAACTTAGAACTACTTAAACCTAACTAACCTAAGGACATCACACACATCCATGCCCGAGGCAGGATTCGAACCTGCGACTTAAGCCGTCATGCGGTTCCAGACTGAAGCGCCTAGAACCGAACGGCCACAACGGCCGGCAACAGCCCAAATGACCAACTACTGTGCAACGGGAGCTCTGCTGTCTTGGACCTGGTTTCTTACTGCTAACATTCCGGCAATTAGTGCATCGGTACGATGGACGCTCGTCGTCTCATCGACGCCATGAACACCAGATTTGTACAGTTCCGTATCAAGGCGATTAAGAGGAACATTGGGTGCTGGCTACAGGTTTAACTGCTATTCGAGGTGCGTGAGGAAAGTAATAAGACTGATCACACTGCCATCGATCTGGTTAACGCTGTATTGTTCTACTTTTGTAGATGGGCGTGTTCATCCATTCCAGATGCTCCGTCCGAGTTTCAGCGACGTACAGCCATCACGTGATTCTTGGGAGCGTCATCAGTGAAGTTATGTTTCTGTTGAGTGTTAGGAAAATACAACAGCTGGACTTGCAACGTAATGCAATCAAGTTTTGATTTTAACTTAGGGAATCCGCGAGTGTGATCTTTGAAAATGTGAATCAGGCCTATGGCGAATATTCCTTGTTAAGATCACTAGTTTTTCGCTGGCACAGATCATTTTTTGACGGCCGAGAATATACTGAATATGAACCTCATCGGAGAGACCCTGACAACTTCAAAAACGACGGATACGTCGAACGCGAGAATGTTCTTGTGAGATAACAGCGGCGTTTAAGGACAAGGATAATGGATGAACTGTTAAACACTTTCACCGTCCATCAAATATTAACCGACGTTTTGCACATGCGAACTTTTTCAGCCAAAATGGCGCCAAAAAACTTCACAACTCAGTAGAAGAACAAACGTGTGCGTTGATCTTCTTGAAAGGGTTGCTAATGAACACGAATGGTTCAGTCGTGTGATCAAAGGAGATGGTCCTGGATTTCTGACGAGCAATACTGCTTTGCTTTTCTGCCAGTAGATGTATCGTACGTAAGGAATTTCTACCTCCAGGACAAACCGACAACTAAGTATTTTACAAAAATGTCCTTGAAAGGGTCAGGAGAAAGGTGACTAGAGTGAGACCGGACATTGCAGACAAGTGGATGCTGCATCATAACAACGCCCCATGCCACTTCATGGAATTTTTTACCTAAAAAGGCATTTCTCGTTTTTTCACAGCGTCCCTATTCATCTGAGCTGAGTCCTTGTGGCTATTTTCTTTTCCCAAAAATAAAAAGTGTCTTAGAAGGACATCATTTTGGGACTGGAGACGATTAAAAAGAACGTGACTGACATGTTAAAGGGCCTTCCAGTTGAAGTTCAAAAATGGTTCAAATGGCTCTGAGCACAATGGGACTTAACATCTTAGGTCATCAGTCCCCTAGAACTTAGAACTACTTAAACCTAACTAACCTAAGGACATCACACACATCCATGCCCGAGGCAGGATTCGAACCTGCGACCGTAGCAGTCCCGCGGTTCCGGACTGCAGCGCCTAGAACCGCACGGCCACCGCGGCCGGCTCCAGTTGAAGTCTTTCAGCGTTGCTACCGAGACTGGGAACAAAATCTCCCCCGGCGTACAGCTGCCGAAGGGAATTACTTCCCACTATGAAGGGGACAATACAGTCATTTTAAAAAACTTTGGTGGATAAAAAATCAATCTTATTTCCTTTCTCACACACCTCGTATGAGGGCAACATGCAAAGTTCTTAAGCTACCACTGATGTGGATTTGATAACAATGAAACTTGCGTTTTTAAATGTGATGTGAAATGTTGGAGAGCACGGCTTGATTAAAGTAAGTTCGTTGGATGTGGCCTGCAGTTGTTACGCTGAGATGAAGCAGGTTGTATGCGATAGACCAGCGTCGGGATAGGTAACACACCAGTTTTCGGGCTGAACGTCGTAACACCATCATGTTCTCCTCAGATAGGGATAAAATGGAATGAAATGCAGTCATTCGACAGGATGATGGTTCCAACACATGGCCAGCTATACAGATTTAGCTTTTCTGTAGTATCCTTAAATCATTTAAGGCAAATACCAGAGACGATCCTCCGAAAACGGCATGGCCGATTTTCTCACCCAACAGGACTTTGCACGCTTAACGCCGTTGTCCTCGATGGGACTTTAAACCTTGTTCCTTCCTTCTTTTTGGGGCAGTTTACCAGCAAACATGTAAAATTGGTGAAAATGCATAACAAGTCAACTCCTTCACTATCAAGAGGTAAGAAAGAAATATTAAAAACAGCGCACACTGTGATAGAAAGTAAAATATAGATTCCGGAAAGAAATTTATACTAAATCCAAACGTGGCCGAACTAGTCTTGAAAATGATCCATGCGAAAGACGTCTCAAAGCTGCAAACACAGGCGAAAACATTGAGAAACGGGTCAATATGGTACTGGACGATCGGTGAATACAGGTGCATGAAGTAGATGATGCCAAAAGCATGTCAGAAGGAAGAGTGTGATATAATGTACAGGATGATGACGGTAAGGTCAGGCTTTTGTATGATTAGAGATGTATACAATAAAAAGAATGTATCTACAGATGCAAAAGGTTACAACATTACGAGGCAACAGTGGGGAATTCGGTAGTATATATGCTACTGAGGCGATAACACTAGGATAACATGATGCATAGCACCTAGAAAAATAAGCGAAAAATAAATACTCAAGAAAATACTGGAACGTAAAAGAGGTGGATGTGAAGACCTGTGGAAGAAAGAGCATGATGAGAATAGCGGGAGAAATCGCACTGAAAATGATAATATTTGCGGGAGATGTGATCAGGATGAGTATAGACACACTGTCGAAAATGGCATAGCGAATAGGTGAAAGAATAAAATGTTCTCGGGTTTCCAACCGTGTGTGTGTGTGTGTGTGTGTGTGTGTGTGTGTGTGTTTGAAGTTTACGGGCGCTAAACAGCGTAGTCATCAGCGCCCAAACGGCAACAGATGCAGTGAAGGGACTAAGACGGACAGCGAACAAGGAGAACGGCTAAAAGACACAGACCTGACGCAGGTCCAAATCCTCACACACAGAGGCAAAACAAGAGGAGAAGAAACGCACTAAAAAAGGAAACACAAGGAAAAGAGAACAGAAACCGAAGGGAAACAAGGAGGTAATCGTGACTGGCGGACCTCTTACCTAAAACCTGGGTGAGCCAGTCACCCAGCGGCACATTAAAAACCTCTCCCTAAA
The DNA here is from genome assembly GCF_021461395.2 of Schistocerca americana. Classification (NCBI taxonomy): domain Eukaryota; kingdom Metazoa; phylum Arthropoda; class Insecta; order Orthoptera; family Acrididae; genus Schistocerca; species Schistocerca americana. The sequence goes on along the minus strand of NC_060122.1, from coordinate 785,368,934 downwards.
ATCCGAGGCAACAAATTGGACAGGACACAAAACCGTAAGACCTTAACCACAGTCCTTGCGTCGTCTTGCAAAATTGAGGGCAAACCAGGTGTCAAAGAAACCACCGCCCTCTGGTCAGAGAATAAAAGACAGTCAAGTAAAATGTGGCGGACAGTAATCTGGACGCCACAAGCACTGCAGATTGGGGGGTCCTCCCGCCGGAGTAAAAAACCGTGCGTTAGGGGACTGTGCCCGATGCGGAGGTGAGTGAGGAGAACCTCATCCCGCCTGCATGATTGGTAGGACGTACGCCATGGCCGCGTGGTGGCCTTGACCAGACGCAGCTTATTTTCACCGACAGCCAGCCACTCCTCTTCCCACTGACGCATAACACGAAAACGCAGGAGGGAGGTAACAGCATGGAGGGGGACGGCACATTCAACAACGTGAGGGAGGGAACATGCATCTTTGGCAGCCACATCCGCCAGTTCATTTCCCCTAATACCCACGTGCCCCGGCACCCAGCAGAAGGAAACCTCCTTCCCCTGCCGTTGCAGGTGAAGTAGGGCATCATGGATGTCCTGGACGACCGTATCCGTTGGGTACAAGTGTTGCACGGTCCGAAGGGCACTCAGGGAGTCAGAACAGATGAGAAACTTAAGACTGGGAACAAATCTCATCTGCTCCAATGCCCGCAAGATCGCAAACAATTCGGCATCAAAGATGGTAAACGCCGCAGGAAGCCGTAACTTGACGACTCGATCGGGGAAAACAACAGCACAACCAACAGAGTCCCCCTGTTTAGAGCCATCCGTAAATACTGGTACATGGTCGGGATGCTGGTGTAAAATATCGGAAAATAAGGAGGTAAAAACAAACGCAGGAGTGCAGCTCCGCCGGTACTCCGACAAGTCTAAAAGGACGCTGGGCCTCTGGAGCAACCAGGGAGGCAGGCGAGTAAAACCTTGTCGTTGGGGGGCCACATGCTCCACACCAAGGGACTCAAGCAAATGCTTGGCACGAATCCCAAATGGTCACGTTGCCCTGGGACGACTGGAAAAAGAGACGTTCCATAGGCGGTCGGGCAACGGTAGGGTATGCAGGGGAGGTAGGACAGGCAAGGAATTGACACATCCGTCGCACCATGAGGAGTTTCCGCCGGAGGTCGAGCGGCGGTTCCCCTGCCTCAGCACACAGGCTGGGGATGGGACTGGTACGGAAGGCACCAGTGGCCAGCCTGATACCCTCATGGTGTACTGCGTCAAGAATCTTCATATACGAAGGCCTTACTGACCCATACACGGTGCAACCATAGTCAAGACGCGATCGGACGAAAGCCCTATAAAACTGCAGCAGACGCGCCCGATCTGCTCCCCAGGACAGATGGCTCAGACACTTCAAAATATTCAGTGCCTTCAGGGCCCCCACCTTGAGGTCTTTAAGGTGAGGCAACCACGACAATTTGGAACCTCACAGTGTCTCTAAAAGGAAGAATGGTGTCCCTCAGACGCAATTCAGGGGAGGTAAAAAGACGTCGAGAACGATTAAAATGAACACACACACATTTGTCTGCAGAAAAGGTAAAACCCGTCTTCACAGTCCATGCCTCTAATCACTTTATCGTAAGCTGCAACTGCCGACTAGCAGTGACAAGACTGAAGGAAGAACAGAAAACAGCAAAATCGTCCACAAACAAGGAGCATTGGGCAGGACTCCGGATAGTGGACGTGATACTGTTAATGGCGACGGCAAAGAGGGTGACACTTAAAACGCTTCCCTGAGGAACACCATTCTCCTGCATGTACAAATCAGATAGCACATTACCAACCCCATATCGAAGGAGGCGGTGGGAAAGAAAGGACCGAATGAAGATGGGGAGATGGCCACGAAAGCCCCACTGATGGAGTTGATTGAGGATAAGGCGGCGCCAAGTAGTGTCATACGCTTTATTAATATCAAAGAATACACCTAGACAATGCTGGTTACGTAGGAAGGCCTGCTGGATGGCCGCCTCAAGCAGGGTCAAGTTGTCTGTAGTTGAACGACATCTCCGAAAGCCACACTGAGAGGGGCTAAGGAGCTGCCTGGTCTCGAGCAGCCAAACCAGGCGACGGTTGACCATGCGTTCCAACGTCTTCCCGACACAGCTCGTCAAAGCAATACTTCGATAACTACTGGGATGCGTTCGGTCCTTCCCCGGTTTGAGGAGGGGAATCAAAATCGCCTCCCTCCACGAGTCATGGTACGTGCCGGATAACCATATCATATTAAAACAATTCAGGAGAACTTCCTTGGATGACAGCAACAAGTGCTGCAGCATGCTGTACCGGATTTGATCATGACCAGGCGCAGTATCATGAGCCACAGACAACGCCGAATCCAGTTCCCACATTGTGAAGGGGCAGTTGTACGGTTCAGAATTTGGAGACCGGAAGTCCAAGTGACCCCTCTCGATGGCAGTGCGGTAGCGGCAGAAATCTGGATCACAGTTAATAGTGGCGGTAGATTCCGCAAAATGCATGGCCAGTGTCTGGGCAATGTCTCTCGGCGCATTGAGGAGACATCCCCGATGCAGCAATGCGGTGACAGGTAGTTGGCTAAGTTTCCCGGAAATCCTCCTGATGGCTTCCCATACTTCGTAGAACTAGTGGAACGGGAGATGGAGTTCAAGAACGATTGCCATGACCGTCGTTTGCTCTCTTTAATCACTCGCCTCGCTTTGGCCCTTGCCACCCGAAAGGCCGCGAGATTGTCAGCTGAGGGGCGGCACTTGAAGCGGCGCAGAGCTGCACGGCGGGCTCGGATAGCCGAGCGGCACTCAGTGGTCCACCAAGGGACAGGACGCCTCTTGGGATGACCGGATGACCGTGGGATTGACAATTCAGCAGCATGGGAGATCACGGCTGTAACATGGTCTACCCATTCGTGGACGCTGGCACGGTGTTCCAAAACAGCCAGTTGGCTGAAAAGTGTCCAGTCAGCTCTGCAGAGGTGCCACTGGGGCGGCACTGGTAATGCCACAGCCTCATCCAGGAGGCGAATCCAAAGGGGGAAGTGGTCACTAGAACGGAGGTCAGCAGCAACCTCCCACAGAGCAGAATCCGCGAGTGCTGGAGAGCAAAAGGAAAGGTCAATAGCCGATGACGACCCGGAAGCAGTACAGAAATGAGTGGGAGCACCAGAGTTGAGGATGCACAGTTCTTCAGACATCATGAGTCTTTCCAGAATGCGACCCCTGGGGCAAGTAGTCGAAGAGCCCCATAAGACATTATGAGCATTGAAGTCTCCCAGAAGAAGAAATGGGCGGGGGAGTTGGCTAATAAGGTCTGTGAGAGCCTCAGAGTCTAATGCATCCTGAGGCGGTAAATAAACTGAACAGACTGTGAGCCTCCGACCCACAAGAAGGTCAATTGCAACTGCTTGCAAGTCTGTAACGAGAGGAAGCTCAGATGAGTGGTGCATGTCACCGACAAAAACCGCAACACCACCCTTTTCCCTTTCCCCCGTCAGATCATCTTTTCGATATACGGTATAGCCCCGTAAAGAAGGAGCATCAGTGGCCCGAAAATGTGTCTCTTGGAGACATAAGCACAAAGGGCACTCTCGTACAAGGAGTTGTAATTCGGCCACATGCGTCCTGAACCCATTCAGGTTCCACTGTAATATGGGAGCCAGTGATCAGGGTGGCTGAACTTTCACCCTGCCTCTGTGCTTTGGAGGAGAGCCCGTACTGGCCAGAGATTTATTCCTGGGGCGAGAAGATCTCCCCCGGTCGACATCAATGTCCATCAGCTCCGATGACGACCCACGGGAGATGTCAGACAGTACGACGGCCTCGTCATCGGACCGACCCTGACTAGTCTCCTCCGGTGGCAAAACCTTCACCTTCGGCGTCTTTGTCTTGGGGGGCTTAGAATGCAGAGCCTTGTCAACAGTTGGAGCTTTACTCGCCTGGGCAGAAGGCGACATATGGGGAGAGGCAGGAAGTACCCCAATGTCAGCAACCACGGCCTTGTGCGACGTTGCGGGGAGAGCCGCAGGTTTCATAACAACCGCAGCAGCACAAGTGCACTGGCAAACGCAGGTGTTAGTGCTAACACTATCAACCTCCGTTTGCGTAGCAACAGTGGCCATTTGTACCGGTTTTTTCAGAGCAGAAGCGAAAGATGTTGTAAACACAGGAGGTTGCATGGCCTTAAAGAGCTTCTTGGCCTCACCATATGGGATGCGCTTAGATGTTTTAATCTCCTGTATCCTCCGTTTTTCGAGATAGATGGGGCAGACCCGGCTCCAGACAGGGTGACTCCCAGAGCAATTCACGCACTTCACAGGCGATGAACAATCGGCTCCTTCATGGGCAGGCTGACCACATTTACCACAAGTGGCTATAGCATTGCACCCCAACGTAGCATGCCCAAAGCGCAGACATTTAAAACAGCGCATTGGGTTGGGGAAATATGGCCGTACTGGCAAACGTAAGAACCTTGCTTTAACATGCTCTGGGAGTCTCGGGCAACTGAACGTGAGAATAAACGAGTCGGATTTGACTAGGTCCCCATCGACTCGTTTCATAATATGCTGCACGTCAACAATACCTTCGTCAGCCCACCCAGATTTTAACTCGTCTGTGGGGATATCCACCAAGCCCCTACATGTTACAACACCCTTACTATGGTTCAGAGTGGAGTGGAGCTCGGTCTCGATAGCGTACTCTCCGAGACAGGTTGCCTTCCGAAGAGAAGCAACTTGATGGGAACTAGAAGTCTCAACTAACAGAGTCCCATTGCGCAGTCGCTTCACAGATTTCAGTGTTCCAGCAATTCCCTCAAGACCCTTGTGGGTGTAAAAGGGAGAAATCCTCTCAAAGCTACCCTCCTTCCGTTTAATAATCAAAAACACATTCTGATTATCAGCATGTGCTCTGTTACGACAGTCTGATAAATCTCTAGCAACACCAGGCGCTGGAGGACTCGCAGCACGAAGTCGCTTTTTCGATGGGGTGTGTTTTCCTACCAGTGGCCCACTCAATCCACTGGTAGGGGGAAATGTAGAGGTCGAAGGGTCCATTGCGGTCCCACGAGCAGCTAGGGAACTAATGGTCCGCTCAGACAGAGCCCCGCGTGCCTGAGTAAGCCTTATACAACTGGGGTGCGGCTGGTGCCCCAGAGGTTGCCCGCTTGCGACTGTTCCACCCCAACAGCCACGCATCTCATAGGCGCGGAGCACACCGTAAGATTGGTTTTTTTTAATAGAGGTTGGCCTTCCTCGCAATCCAGGCGGTCAAGCCAAGATTACCATTCCCCGCAGCACACAACATTCCACCGCCGCGCCATACGGTGGTCGCTGAAGCATTTCCTGGGGTTACGGTGACAGGAGACTGGCGGCGCTGACCAGTCCCCAGCTCAGGACCCCGGGGTCGCCTAAGCCCGTACTCAGCAAATGAATGCTGAGCCCCTGGGGGCGTTTCCAACCGCGTCAATTGCTTAAAACTACACGAGATTTGGGCCAAGCACTCCTTGGCCATTGTCAAGTGTTGTGACTGCCAGTGGGCTGTTGGTGCGCCCTTACATACGCTAGCTGCCGGCTGTTACGTCACTGGTGCCCGCGACATTGCCATATATGGGCATGTTTTGAGTCGGCGTTCGATGTGCCCTTTTCAACAGCGCGATCGTTGGATCCCACGCAGCGCTGAGCTGCAAGCCACCGTCTCTATTCAGGGTGTTTGCGGTAACTTTTATTTCAATAGCTTGATTTATTAAACTGTCCCAGAAGCCGTTAGTGCGAGCCACGACAGGGGTATCGCCAAATTTTATGCGGTGACTGTTTTCTAACGCATGCTCAGCTAACGCACGTAGGTGATAATACCTCTCATGTTCTTTCCTGCGCTGTTCCACAGTACGCACTGTTTGTCCGATGCACTTACGGCCACACTCACAAGGTAATTCGTAGACTCCAGTCCTACTGCGTCTTTAACTAGTCTCAGTAATTGACGGATTTTCGTTGGAGGCCTGAAGATTGATTTGATCTTGTGTCTTTTCAACAGGCGGCTTATCTTGCCCGACACAGAGCCACAGAATGGCAGCAAAGCAAGTTTCTTTTCTTGCTCTTCGTCGGTGGTCTTATTCTGATATTTCCCAGATATCACTTCTTTCACTTAATGGGCGCTGTAGCCGTTATTCCTGAAAACCCTGCGTAGGTGGCTCGGTTCATGGGGCAGGTTATGGTCGTCTGATATTACTCTTGCACGATGCACCAATGTTTGTAATACTGTGCGTTTCTGTGCTGGATGATGATGGCTGGTGGCATGCAGGTACTGGTCTTTGTTGGTTGGGTTTTCTGTAGACGCTGTAGCCAAGGTACCCATTTCGTTTACGGTGGACAAGGACGTCGAGGAAGTGCAATGCCTTATCTTTTTCCATCTCCATGGTGAACTGGGCATACTGTTGATGCCACTGAGGTGTTCCAAAAACTCGACTAGTTTCTCGCGTCCGTGTGGACAAATGACGAACGTGTCGTCAACGTATCGGAAGAAACACTTCGCCTTCAATGGCGCAGTATCTATGGCAATATCCTCAAAACTCTCCATGAAGAGGTTTGCAACAGCTGAAGGCAACGGGCTACCCATTGTTACACCGTCTATCTGATCGTAATACTGGCCGTTGTATACGAAATAGGAGGACGTAAGAGTGTGCCTAAATAGCTCGACCACGTCACTTACAAAGTACTGGGAAAATAGGTCCAAAGCGTCTTTGATAGGCACATTCGTAAACAGCTCCACTATATCAAAACTGACCATAATATCGTCCTTACTAAGGCGTAGAGGTTGATTCTGCTGATAAATTCTGCTGAGTTTTTTATATGATCTTCGCAGTGTCCCACATGTGGAGCGAGGAGCTTGACCAAGTACTTCGCCAGCTTGTATGTTGGAGAACCTATTGTGGACACAATAAGGCGAAATGGCGTCCCGTCCTTGTGTATCTTCGGTAAACCATAAGCAGTAGGTGGTCTAGGCGCCTGTGGGAGAAGATTCTTAACCACACTGTCTTCCACTGAAGATCGCTTAAGAAATTCTGATGCTTTTCTTACTATTCTTGATGTCGGGTCGCGTGGGAGCTTCCGATAAGGGAAAAAGATAGGAGAGACAGGAACCAAGTGGGTTGTTGAACTCAGGGAGGATTCCACGAATTGGTGTGAGGGTGGAAGGGAGGCAAAACTGGAGAAGCAAATACACACTGACAAATACTCCAGAAACAATCAGGGAATGATAAATGAAAAAAAGGTAGAGCTAACCGGTGGAAAAGACAAAAGAAGCGGATGCTAAAGATCTCAGAAGAGCGCGAGAGAAGATAATAGAGGATGAACAAGCTATGGAGGAAATGAAGAAAACTGAATCAATGAAGCGACTACCCGTTGCGCCGTAGGGGCAGTGACGAAAGACGACATGTATCAGAAATTCACTCGGAGTCTAATAAAGAAGTTGCGACACCAGTTAATCGGTAGAAAAAGTTGCGACACCGGTTGATCGGTACGTTTCAGAGTTTCTACAATCGCACTCCAGAGATAGACTCGAACCGCAGTAAATCCGTTGGACAAAGCGCACTGAACGTAAGAGGGCCACGCCGATAAATGACTGTATTTCACTCCACATGGAGAAACCGTCGCCTCGTCCTCTTGTGTGAGGCTAGAGATAGCAGCGCGACGAGCGCGTTCGCGGCGCAGGCCGCTACTGCAGCGCCACCGGGCCGTATGCAACGCACGCCCAACCGCACAGCCACGCCACATCACAAACTTGGGGAGCGACATCGTGCCGATTACGGCGTCAGTGTGGCTACAAGTTCCTACCGGATACCGTCCACATACTCTACAACCCGAACTTCGCGAAATGAAACCCAAACTAGTCCGCGAAAGTTCCCGGGCAATTTAGTTCCACCCGACTCCCCACACGAGCCGCAATTTCCAACAGCAATCTTCCTTGCAGGCCCACAACCCGAGCGCACTTGTTCGGGAGGTGATTTTAGCACGAACTCTGAAGTAACACGAGCAACAAGAATTTTTACCTATCCAGTGTGCTGTGAACAGTGAAAAATCGTATCGGAAATGCCTCTTAGACGAAAGTAAAATAAAAGATAGCTCTGGCTGAAATTAATTCCGAAGGAGAGCATTTCCGCGGTTACACGCACCAAATTCCATATAGTAAAGCAACGATTAAGTCATAGTGAGCTCTGAACGTTACAATGGCACTGTCATAGTGGAAATGTTCTTGCCGCCTTCCAGCTCGTGTCTCGAATCACGCAGCTGGATATGGAGCACTAATTTTCATATAGAATACGAATCGTACAGAAAGTTTTCATTTGCTACGATTGCTTTGAAGAAAATAAATACAGTGCCTTAGAACATTTGAAATACATTGATTTTTTCATGTATATGAGAAAAATTCCGTTTTTTGAAAATGAATGATTATTTTGTTTTTGACCAAACAAGTTTCGCCTATTTTAAGCTACGTTTTTTGCACTTGTTACTAATTTTCTTGCGATCATCCCAACTCTGAAAAATGTGCAGCTATTACATTTTAATTTATGCATTCCTCAACTACTGTAGATTCCGTTGCCTCCAGTCACAGCTTTTATCTTTTGTATGCTGCTTGTCTTGAAGGAGATACTAATTATATGTTTTTTGATGTTACTAATTCTGTGTATGAATTGTTTGTAGTATGCTATGGTGTGACATTACGAGTTTCTTTCCGGTTTCAGTGTGCACTGTGTGTTGTTGGTAAGTGTTGCTATATCTGGATTAAATTTATTTTTGCTGTCTTTCGTTTGTATCGTCCGCAGCTCGTGGTCTTGCGGTAGCGTTCTCGCGTCCCGCGCACGAGGTCCCGGCTTCGATTACCGGCGGGGTCAGGGATTTTTCCTGCCTCGAGATGACTGTCATAGTGTCATCATCATCATCATCATCATCATCATCGTTTGTATCTCAATTTTAATGGTGTTATGTAGTTGGTGTACTATCTTGCTGTTGCATACAATGTTTAATACCTTCTTTCCTCCCAATATAAATGACGACAGATTGTTTATACACATTGTTACACGTGCGTTTTGTATGAATACAGGGTGTCCCTGCAGGAATGATTAATATTCAGGGATATAATGGGAAGGATTTTTCGATGAAAAAAGTCTAGTAAACATGGACTCTAAAATGCATACCTTAAGAACTGTGAGCTCTGGTTGCGTAGAATAGATGTTTCACAGTAGCGAAGATGAACAAGCGGTCATGGTTCTTAAGACATGCATTCTAAAATCTTCACTAGTTTTTTTTTTTTTTTTTTTTTTTTTTTTTGCTTCAAATAATCGTTCCTGTCACATCCCTGCACACTGACCTTTCCATCTGGGTATTGTGTGTAGACAAGAAAGAGAGAAATCTCTGTCCTACTCTGGAGAGTAAGACGACGCAAAACCGCCACTGTACTTTACGTTGCCATTTCTCACCTAACACCACACAGCGAAATAAAAGTCTAACAGACAGAAGATCACCGAGCGAACAGTTTCTTCGGCAATTACATTAGCACGTTGCGACGATGAACACGTTACCGACCATCACGACTTATCTAGATGCCTACAGAGTGCTACTCTCCACGCAGGCGGCAGGGACAGATTGGGCCCGCTACGAATTTGCGGTCCCTCTAAATGTAAACGACGCCGCGCGCCGCCACGTTCTCGAATTAATATTTCACACGGCAATAACGGCGGCCCGCAGACGGAGGCTGCGTAAAGATTAACATCTGGAGAGGCAGCGGCGCACGTAACGCAACGCAGCGAGGTCGGCGGTCGTCAAACGCGGCCCAGACCCGCCTTTATAGGAGGGGGCGGGAAACGGGAAAGGTGGCAGGGGGGGGGGGGGTGAGGGTGTATTAAAACGACACCGACCTGTCGCGGCCGGCACCGTAAACGCTGTAACGCCCCGGCCGGAGACACGTGTCACCTCTAGCTGACGACCTGGAACAGCAGACCGTCACGGGGACGACGAATGGCTGTTTCCCAGACGGTCGAAATGTGTGTATCACTTCACACAGTATGTCACATGCAATATAAACTAGTGGTAAGTAATACAGGATTACTCACACGTACCTCTGGTGTAAATAAACTACAAAACATACAGAAAAATGACACGTATCGTTGGATAGAGCATTTTTTCAAGTTTCGCGCCGTGGCTTCGTTGCTGGACGCAGCACTAAGGGGCAGACAGGTCAGGACATGGCGCATAATAGTACGATTCTTGGGGTTTTGTGTTCTTAAATTCGCTAAATGTGCCCTTACTGTGACGGTTCAGCGACGATTTCGTACCAAATATCAGGTAAAAGCTCCAGGCAATGTATGGGCGGCACAACACACTCCGTGAGAGTGGCTGTTTATGTGGTGGGAACGAATCAGGACGTCCGGGGGCGTCAGTAGAGAAGGTGAAACCTGTGCGAGAATCGTTCGTCACGTGTCCGAAAAATGGACGTTACGTACAGGCAGACGAATTATTTCTTACGATTATTAATGAGTTTTGTGTTAAATTTTCAGAATTAGTCTATGGTTTAATTCACAAGTCTATACAGAAGGTCCAAGTGAGGTAAAAGCTTCTGTGAGCAAAAATTAGTCGCCGATCGGAGGGGCTCTGCCGTGTGCAATACGTACCCGGATAGTGAAGCTGGAAGTACTGGTAGTGGCGGCGCCAAATAGTGTTGACCATATAACACGCTTGTCCACAACATCAAACATTCTTGTTATGTCCTCACAGTCGTTAACTGAAACCTCGATGACTGAATAAAATAACAAATACATTCTGAGTCTCACCAGCGATCTTTTATTTGACTCCTGCCTCCTGAAAGTTCATTTGCATTCAATTAATATGTAATGGAAAAAGACCTTTTATCACTCGTCAACAACGTTCTTCACAAGTTATCCGTTCTATTTCATACATGGATATGTCACAACACTAAATACCAAAGAATAACTGGCGCATATTACAGTTACGACATAACAGTCATATCATCATTGGTCAACTAGTGGCACAATGTCAATATGCATAACTGACACCGTTAGTAATTTAACACAGACATACCGAACTATCATATCAGACAAGAAAAGTTAATACTATGCACAGAACTGCAGATAGGCAAACTACAGTCTATTATCTGGCGCATTCTATGCAAACGTCTCCGATTAAGACCATATCTGCTGTACTTCATACATGCGCCGACTGCCCGGGACAATAAGCCTCGTTCTGATTTTGCTATCACTTGAACGGCTACTGGAGGAAGAGTAGTTTACACAAAAGTTGGTTTTCAGTGACGAAGTCACGTCTCAGGTGCCTGTAAAGATGAACTGTTATAATGTTCGTTTCTGGGGCACAGAACACTCACATGATATTGTAGAACGCATTCCTCGATAAGTTGGAGTTATCGTCTTTTGTGCAATGTCTGCAGAAGTTTCTAGTTGTTATTGTAATTGTCGTATTCACTACAAAAAAATGGCTCTGAGCATTATGGGACTTAACATCTGAGGTCATCAGTCACCTAGAACTTAGAACTACTTAAACCTAACTAACCTAACGACATCACACACATCCATGCCCGAGGCAGCATTCGAACCTACTGCGACCGTAGCGGTCGCTCGGCTCCAGACTGCAGCGCCTAGAACCGCACGGCCACTCCGGCCGGCTATTCACTACAAAGTCCGGTTTGACGCAGCTCTCCATGTTACTCTGTCCTGTGCAATCCTCTTCATCTCCGAATAACTACTGCAACCTGTACCCTTCCCAAAGTACTTCTGTGTTCATCCTTTGGTCTTCCATCTACGACTTTTACCCCCTGCCCTTCTCCCACACAATTTCCTCAAATACTAAGTTGGTGATCCTTTGATGTCTCAGAATGTCTCCCATCAACTGATCTCTTCTTTTAGTAAAGTTTCTTTTCTTCTCAATTCTATTCAGTACCTCCCATTTGTCATATGATCTACCCATCTGATCTTCAGCATTCTTATGTAGCACCAACCAACTTACAGCCGGCCGGAGTGGCCGAGCGGTTCTGGGCGTTACAGTCTGGAGCCGCGCGACCGCTACGGTCGCAGGTTCGAATCCTGCCTCGGGCATGGATGTGTGTATGTCCTTAGGTTAGTTAGGTTTAATTAGTTCTACGTTCTAGGGGACTGATGACCTCAGAAGTTAAGTCCCATAGTGCCCAGAGCCAGCCATTTAAGTGCACATGTCAGATTAGGTTGGTATAAAACCGAAGGAAGTACGTTTGTTGTACAGACGCAGCAGACTAGTAACGGAAAAGGTTTAGTGCGCATCAATCGAGTACATTCGAGGAGTCGCATAGGAAACCGCCCGTCAATATGTACATCTTCCTAGAACTTAAATTTATATTACACAACATCACCTACGACACAACAAAATTAAAGTTATTTTTACCATCAGTTATGAGACAAAAAAGCTATTTCTCTTTAAGATGTAACACCAGGCAGACTTTACGTGCCATAGAGGTGACGTCCTGAGCCGAAACCATATAATGTACACTATGTGATCAAAAGTATCCGGACGCCCCCAAAAACATACCTTTATCACATTAGGTGCATTGCACTGCCACTTACTCCCAGGTACTCCATATCAGCGACCTCAGTGGTCATTAGACATCGTGAAAGAGCAGAATGGGGCACTCCACGGAACTCACGGACTTCGAACGTGGTCAGGTGATTGGGTGTCACATGTGTCATACGTCTGTACGCGAGATTTCCACACTCCTAAACATCCCTAGATCCACTGTTTCCGATGTGATAGTCAAGTGGAAACGTGAAGCGACACGTATAGCTCAAAAGCGTACAGGCCGACCTCGTCTCTTGACTGACAGAGACCTCCGACAGTAAACCTTCTTGTCACACCTAACGTGTTGACTACGGCGCGATACCGCAGCATAGAACTGTTCACATTTTGTTTGTGTAAGTTAAGTGATCATTCCCATAGTGCCAAGCATATGATCATGTAAATCATCATTCACATAGAGCTGATCATAAAAGTCTATATTAATTTAATACAAATCCTTATGTGAAGCTTGCTTTCACCATGGCAACCATAACCCTCCCCCCCCCCCCCCCCATAAATATTTCAACAAGGTAGCCATACAACCATTGTCCACCAAAGTTCCTTCCTCGATGCCTGCCACATTTGACAATCTTCTGGAGCCAAAGATTGTCACAAAAATTTACATTCCTCGTCCCCTTAACGATTGATTTGAGTGCGAACAGATATCAGGACATCAGACGCTGTGGGGTGCAATTACACCTAGTCCACTAATTTGTCGGTTGCATAGCCCCTGCGGTATTTTAATGACTGAAACTACACTGGACATAGCACACTCTCAATGTACAAGAAGATATACACTATGTGATCAAAAGTATCCGGACATCCCTAAAACATAAGTTTTTCATGTTAGGTGCATTGTGCTGCCACCTGTTGCCAGGTACTCCATATCAGCGACCTCAGTGGTCATTAGACATCGTGAGAGAGCAGAATGGGGCGCTACGCGGATCTCACGGACTTCGAACGTGGTCAGGTGATTGGGTGACACTTGTGTCATACGTCTGTACGCGAGATTTCCACACTCCTAAACATCCCTAGATCCACTTTTTCCGATGAAATAGTGAAGTGGAAACGTGAAGGAACACGTACAGCACAAAAGCGTACAGGCCGACCTCGTCTGTTGACTGACAGAGACCGCTTGCAGTTGAAGAGGGTCGTAATGTGTAATAGGCAGACATCTAGCCAGACCATCACCCAGGAATTCCAATCTGCATCAGGATCCACTGCAAGTACTACGGCAGTTAGGCGGGAAGTGAGAAAACTTGGATTTCATGGTCGAGCGGCTGCTCATAAGCCGCATCTCGCCGGTAAATGCCAAACGACGTCTCGCTTGGTGTAAGGACTGTAAACATTGGGGGACTGAACAGTGTAAAAACGTTGTGTGGAGTGACAAATCACGGTACACAATGTGGCGATGCGATGGCAGGGTGTGGGTATGGCGAATGCCCGGCTAACGTCATCTGCCAGCGTGTGTAGTGCCAGCAGTAAAATTCGGAGACGGTGGTGTTATGGTGTGGTCGTGCTTTTCATGGATGAGGCTTGCACCCCTTGTTGTTTTGTGTGGCACTATCACACCACAGGCCTACATTAATGTTTTAAGCACCTTCTTCCTTCCCGCTGGTTATGGGCAACTCGGGTATGGCGACTTCATATTTCAACACGATCCAGTACCTGTTGAGTGTTGCGTCTTCCTGTTCAAATGTGTTGAAGTCCTAGTTGTGCCCTACACATCCTCAAAAAAATGGCTCTGAGCACTATGGGACTTAACATCTATGGTCATCAGTCCCCTAGAACTTAGAACTACTTAAACCTAACTAACCTAAGGACAGCACACAACACCCAGTCATCACGAGGCAGAGAAAATCCCTGACCCCGCCGGCCTACACATCCTGTCAACATGAATCGAATCGGTGAGGGAATGTTTGTACGGTCCCTTCGTTAAGAGGGCCGATACCCTTCGTGCGCCGCTTTGTTCTGTGTATGATCGTATTTCAGTTGTTCGTGCATCGAATTTTCTAAGGCGGAGACTGGGGGCCAGTCCAGCACTTCCCTAAACGAGCGTGAGAAACCGTCTGAAAAGCACACTGAAGCTGCCCGGTGCACCAGCCCACGGTCGTTAATCCTCCGGGCGAAGTCGTTCAGGGTCGGGCTCCCCTCCCAGTCTTGCAAGCTGCGAGTTACGCTATGTGACCATGTATTCTTCGTCAGTACATTTCTGTCTCTGTGGTTTCGCAGTGCCCCCCCCCCCCCCCCCCCCTTCCGAGTAGATCAGGGGTTTCACTTCCCGCCAGTTAAAATCCGTCGGGTTTACAGGAGTTCCGCGTCCTGTGGCACTTGAATTGCAATCAGCAGGCGCTGCGCAGCTCCAGTGTTTTCTCTGCCTCCCCCGAGACAACAGCCAGCGGACACGGCGGCGTGTAATTGCGGAGGAAATCCTCCGCCAGGGAGGCCCCAGCCAGCCATTACGGCTCCAGGCCAGCCTGCAGCGCCGTGCTGTCCCCGCAGCTACCCGCAAGGCTCACTCCGTGCGTGGACAGTGCCACAGTGCCAGAACGGTGTGTTAACGACGCCCAGTACGACTGTCCTTTCTCCGCTATAGCGGCCAGTCGCTGCTGAACTCGCAACAACATCGTTCTAGATAAGCCAGCACCTGCTGACCAAACAATGGGCAACGTCATACTGACAAATGAACTCTCGAACTGCCAAGTTACCTGTAAATCTGAATCGAGTTTATAATCATTAAAACGAACCCCATGCCTTCTCAACCCGTGACGTTTCCTTCCGTCTCGTCTTCTCCATATGTATCTCCCCCTCCCCCCCCCCCTCTTCCTACGGGGAATTTTATTCAACATCTTTCTGTAGCGCGCTTCGCGTAGAAGATGTTTTACATTGATTTTATTATTTTGGTTCGGTCATTTCAACACGTATGTCAATTGTCTGTAAGAGACCTCAAAATTAATGTGTTTTCTCCACATCGTCATAGCCGCAGAATCACTGAAGCAGTGATGGCAGCTAAGAGTGAGTTCAGAACGAGATCGTGGAAATGAGTGTGTTCGGACAAAACATTCTTGGTAACAGTGTCACGTAGATGATACATATGCCATAGTGCAAACACTACACCGATGCTGATTTTTACCACACAGATGATTAAAATGACATCTAATCGTACGGCACACAGAAACGGCTAACCTAAAAACGATGCAATAGAAATTAGGAAACTTTTTTACGAATTTGCGAAACTCAAAACAGCTGACACTGGAAGCTGGAAATTCAGACACATTACCGTGATTAGCTAGCTCGGGAGCCAAACAGTGTGTGTGTGTGGGGGGGGGGGGGGGGGGGGGGAGAGAGAGAGAGAGAGATATATACTGGAAGGAAAAGTATTCACGATATCATCTCTGTTTTTTTCATCATGTAATATCAATCTAAATGTCATCACGAGCAGATCGCCTTGAAATATATATCATCAGAATGTAGAAGCTAAAAAAATTAATAAAAGTAAGTAACATAAAGAGAAAGTGATAGGAATGGAGAAAAAAGAAAATCGTGTATCCACCACTAAAAAGCTGCTAGCAGAAGAATCGGATTTCCCCCGCAATTGCTGGAGATGTCATTCCTATCCTTGACACAGATTAGTGGATGGACTCTAGAAACTAGGATTAACGGAGTACATCGAGAAAGTTTAAGGAAGAGAAGCACGTTTTGTATTATCGAGAAACAGTGGAGAGAGTGTCACGGACAGGATACAAGATTTGGGATGGACATCATTAGAACAAAAGCTTTTCAGGTTGCGGCGGGATCTTCACACAAAATTTCAATCACAAACTTCCTCCTCCGAATGCGAAAATATTTTCTTGACGCTGACCTACATACGGAGAAACTATCATCATAATAAAATAAATCAGAGCTCGCACAGAAACACATACGTGTTGTTTTTTCCGCGCGCTGTTCGAGAGTGGAAAAATAGAGAATTATTATGAAGGTGGTCCGATGAACCTTCTGCCAGGCACTGAAGTGTGATTTGTTGACCATCCATCTAGATGCAGATGTAGAACTTACACAGAAAGATGATGTACCGCTCTGCCATACTCTGTGCGACAGGATAAAGGTAAAGTATGAGATGGTTTCGACTCAAAAGTGCACTGTTGAGGAAACTACTGCACCACACATTTGAAATGTCTTTTGCGGTCCACGAGATAACAATAAACAATGCCACTTATAATCCGTCTTGATTCCAAAAATGTTTATTCACATGACCAGTTTCGGTTCCTCTAGAACCATCTTCAGATCTGCAATTTCGGTTACATATGACGCAACATATGAAGGTTGCTGTGTGTGGACGGGTTACTCCTGTAACCGAAATTGCAGATCTGAAGATGGTTCTACAGGAACCAAACCGGTCATGTGGATTAACTTTTTTGCAATCAAGAAGGGCTGTATCAGCCGCCGATTGCTTTGGAACCGCGTTTGCTAACTGTTCGTATTCTGTTACAGTGCGTCCCGTCGAGGAAGATGCAGGCATTCTCGCAGACCAGGAAACTGACCGCAGGAGAAAGCTTTTGCTTCTACACGGTTGATTAATTATCGGCGAATTTGGCGATGGACCTAGAATATACTCTATGGAATACTGAAGTTATCAAGGATAAAACACAAAAAGCAAAAACGAATTGAGGAAAGCTGATAAGGGGATGAGGCAAGGTTGTAGTCTATCTGATGTATGCAGGGCAACCAGTAAAAGAAACTAAAGAAAATATTTTGAAAATGAACTTGAAGGCAGAGGAGAAGAAATAAAGCTTTGAGGTTTGCCGATGTCATCTTGAAAAGGCGTTGTAGGATGAGTATCAGTACAAGCAAAACAATTCCCATCGTTTGGAATGGAAATAAGTCATGTAACGCTGGGTGAATTAAATTACAAACTGAGACACTGCAGTACACGGGTTTTGCTACCTGGATGGCACAATAACTGAAAATGGCGGAAGTAAAGAAATATAAAATGTCGACTCACAATAGAAAGAAAAAGCTTCTACGGAAAATAAAAATACACTAATGTTGAATATCACATTACGTGACAGTAAATACGACGTATACCACAGCCGACCTGTATGCGCTATATGGAAGTGAAACCTAAACGCTAATCAGTACAGACAAGAAGAGGATAGCTTTCAAATATGCTGCTAATGAAGAATGCTGAAAGTTAGACTGGTACATTGGATGAAAAAAAGGAGGTACTGTTTTGAATTGTGGGAGGAATGCGTATTATGGTGAAACTAAACTAAAAGAACGAATAGGATGATAGGACACATCCTGACTCATCAAGAAATATTGAATTTTTAATGGTGTGTGTGTGTGTGTGTGTGTGTGTGTGTGTGCGTGCACTCGCGCGCGAACTCGGGTAAATTCCACACATGTCATAACCTACCTTTGCCTTTTACGTACATGCTGAGAGAGCGAAATAATTCAACATCCGCATTCGGGATCCTTCTGCAACTGAAACACATCGAGGACAGATAAACGTACAAAATACAGTTACATTCTGGAAGCGAAATAAGTCAGCGGTGTCTCCACGAACACAGTTCGAATTTATTTGGAGTTTAGAGGGTATCAGACAACCAGAAAGCTGTAAGCATGGAACCAGGAGAAGTTAGGAATATGCTTTTAGAAATTAGTGCGTTTAAACTCAGGACCCAAGTAAAGCGTACCCTTGAGACTGCGAATCGTGTTAGTAATGCGACTGCGTTAGTTTCGGCCGTTATGTGAGTTTACGAATTTTACCTTTAGTGTATCTCCATACGGCGAAGAGTTCTGAAATGAAGAAGAATTATAAATTTAATATTTATCTTAACCGAAGAAACAATTCAAATAACCGAAAACTTTGAATTGAGTTCACCATCACTATTCCCTTGTGCTACCTATCACCAGTACCTTCTACCTCCCCCCCCTCTCTCTCTCTCTCTCTCTCTCTCTCTCTCTCTCTCTCTCTCTCACACACACACACACACACACACACTAAGGATTCACATTGGGTAAAGAAGCTTGCTGGAGTACTATTAAACTTCACCGCCAAAAAAAAAACGTGCGCAGTGCAATGGAAGGCGTGTGTCTGTGCCACTACATCAAGTGGTTCCCAATCTGATGTTAATTACCCCCTGTAGGGTAATATTAAATTTTGCGAGGGGTAAAAACAAAAGGGTACGATTGTGTTTTGGTCACGAAACTAAACTGTTTTTAAAAGATCAGTAATATTATCACTGTTTCGAAAGACTGTAATACTGATTACTTGAATTACTAATAATGTCACACAATATGGTGGAGGTAACGGTTTGTGAAACATTTGTATGAAAATCATTATCGTCACGTAGCCCAACCACTACACACATGCTTTGGACCATTCTTCTATGACAGTAAAATTGAGACATAAAATCACGTAAGTGTAAATATCTCGTGAATATGCTTTCTCCGAGTTGTATACCTAACTCTCGTAACTGACCTGAAATTGCTTCCTGATTCGGAACAAATAAACGAACTAATTAGCAGCACAACACAACAGTAACAATGCCCTACATTGCTATAAGACTCACCCAATATTATATTACAATCATCATCATTACTATCATTATTATGACTGTTATTATCATTACTATTTATTTACAGCATGCTCCATTACAATGTTTGCAATACAGCGCGCGCGCGCGCGCGCGCGCGTGTGTGTATGTGTGTGTGTGTGTGTGTGTGTGTGTGTGTGTGGAATGTCATGTTCGTGTTGGATGGTGGTGGTGGTGAGAGAAGCGAGAGGGTGAAACCTTGTGACGATACATAGCCTACTCGAATAGCGCAGCCCTCAAGCTTAACGTCCCCATTTGACGGACGGATCACCACCATCACAGTGTCACATGATCTCATTTCATGAGATACAGCGAAGAGGTTTGGTATTTGAGCCAGTACATCGGTGAAAAAATCTAGTGAAAAGGTCTGGTGATCAGGAACTTCACACTTCCCTTGCCCTTGCCGACCAAATACTAGCAGCGAAAATTCTTTCCACTACCAGGATTCGAACCAGCTTACCCCCGGGTCGAGCGCCACCGCACAAACGTGCGTTAGCGACCCCGGCCACTGAGACGGGTATTGTTAACAACTTGGGTTGATTTTAAAAGTGGATGAAGGGCGTAGGTCAAGCAAGTGTCTCTAGGGAGAGTAGGTGCAGTGCAAGTATGTTTTGTAACGTGTGTCTACCCTCATTATGAATAGTTCGCTTTCTTTTCTCAGGAGGAGTTGTGGGTAGTACCTTCGATGAACTGAAAATTGTATCACCTTCCTATGAAAAAAAATAAGCTATTAGAAATAACACTGCCCCGCTCGCTCATTAGTTCGTGGTTTAATAAAACACCTACAAAAACTAAATATCATATATCTTTCATCATATTAAAAATAAAGTATTTCGAAGGAAATTCATTTTCACTCTAAAATTTAGTTAGGCGCTACTGCTGACGGATGTAGGCAGAGGGGTGAAAGGGGGGTAGCTAACATCTGATCGTACTAAGGGGGTAATGGTCTCAGAAGGATTGGGAAATACTGCGCTAGATCAAGCAGAAGACGGCAGACACTAAGATACAATTCTCGTACTTCTGTAAATGCCATTTTACAATTGGTAACTAATTAATACATGGTTGAGACTTTGTGGCCTGCTTGTAGCTTTCATATGAATTTAAGTAGACTGGATGAGTTGTTAGACTGCTTAGACCTTTTTTTTTTTCCTGATTATGGTTCAAATGGCTCTGAGCACTATGGGACTTGAACATCTGAGGTCACCAGTCCCCTAGAACTTAGAACTACTTAAACCTAACTAACCTAAGGACATCACACACATCCATGCCCGAGGCAGGATTCGAACCTGCGACCGTAGCGTCGCGCGGTTCCAGACTGAAGCGCCTAGAGCCACTCGGCCACTGCGGCCGGCTTTCCTGCTTAGAAACAGCCCATAGCCAACAGTTGCAATATTGTAGTTCCTCGATTTACCACTCTCGCCTAACAACTCCTAGACAGCAGTTTCAACTACGGAAGCCTATCGTTCACATTTTGATGAGAATCAGATAAAATCTCTGACACGACACTCGCTTACTCTGCGTAAGTGAAAACCTAGAAATTTAATTAGAAATTACGAATTAGGACTTTTTTTCTGGACTCCACAATGCGAGAGCGGAGAGTTATCGATATGTTACTGCAAGCTACAAATTCAGTCTTGTATTTACATACTTCAACATTTTTTGGAACACATTTAATTGTTAATATACAAAAAAGAAAAAAGGTACACGCAAAATACGCCAACGCCTTTCAAATATCTTACATGAGCGAACAAAAAATTTCGCAGAATTCTATCGATTACGGTGTCGTGATAGTAGCGAATAGTAAATCGATTTTCCCAGCAAATGCTTTGAATATACGGCTATCAGATCTGCTGCTGGATCACACTGTGTAAATTCCACACAGTTTACTCTAAGCAGCTGCTCGTTGCAGCCGGTTCCTGCTGGCAGTTAGTTGCTTAGATAAAGATGTCGAACAGCTGCGACAAGGAAATATTGTGGAATTAATGTGACGTGTTCTGCCGACAGATCGCACAAGCATGTATTACGTCGGCTGTAATAAATGTCTTGTACCCGTCCCTTCAAATCCAACCATCAGTATCTCTCAATGTGGGATAGCAAGTGTAAGTCAAAACACCGAACAATCTTACAAAAAATTCACGGCACTGAGAAACAAAAGTGAATGAGTCGAAGTGGAAAAGAAGATACAGTTTAACGAACGGCCCGTCGATTGTGAGGCCACAGAGAGACGGGGCTCAAGCAGACTGGACGGGGAAGGAGAAGTAAACATCTGGCTGCCTTAATTAACGCAAGTTTTAGGGACTCGCCTGAAGCTATTCTGAGACACTTCGGAAAATCTAAATCTGGAAGGGAGAAGATTTGAACCACACCCGCTCTAAATGAGACTCCAGCGTCTTAATTACTTCACCACCTCGCTGTGTTTGAGACAATGCGCTGGAAATATCTGTTACTATCGGTAACTGTAACAGACA
Organism: Schistocerca americana; assembly: GCF_021461395.2. Taxonomy (NCBI): domain Eukaryota; kingdom Metazoa; phylum Arthropoda; class Insecta; order Orthoptera; family Acrididae; genus Schistocerca; species Schistocerca americana. Next base: position 785,347,267 of record NC_060122.1, on the reverse strand, counting down.
AAATCGAAACGCAGAGGGGAATGAGACTACAAACGTAATATGAAGAGTTCTATTCTCTGGCGAAAAAGTCCTAGTTGACTAGTAAACGAGAAATAGCGTACTACAGGTTAAAAGTATTTACAGGTCGAAGATGTTGGCGTCACAACGAATCTAACGAAGGACAATATGACAAGTAATTGAAATTCTGAGCTGGATTTAGATGACTGGAGTAACAGGGCATAGCACTATTAGCATTGTTCCCTGCCTTAATGGTTGGTTGTTTGAGGTTTAAGGGACCAAACAGCAAGGTCATCAGTCCCTTGTTTCAAATATGCTCCATTCCGCTAATGGGACATCTGAGGAAAGTCAGAACAATAAAACGGAAAAAGGTAAAAACGTAAAAGGGCACTCATGTTGTCATTGGTAAAAAACAAAATGAGGGAAGTCGGCAAGAGAACGAACCCAATGCTATGCTGAAGCAGCATAGGCAAGACCACCTGTAGAAATACGTATGGGAAAAGAAGACTAATCAGTCCTTAAAAAAAAACACAGAGTAAAAGGGGAAGAAAAGAGGATCTCGGTCAGGGAGGTGAATTGGGAATCTCCAAACAAGGCTTACAGTGGGTGACACCCAAACAGTCACCGCCCTGCCCCAACACCAGAGAGAGATTAAAAACCTTAAAACTGAGAATAAAAACCACTTTCCCGGAGGAAACCAAGAACCAGAGAGACCATCCGGGAATCGTCAGCCAACATCAAAGGTAAAGTGTGGGGGAGTCTGTACTTAGCAAGCAGAGCCAAAAGAAGGGGGCATTCAACCAAAATGTGGGCTACTGACTGGAAGGCTCCACAACCACGAAGTGGGGGTGGCTCATCACGCAAAACAAAACCATGGGTCAGCCTGGTATGGCCAATGCGGAGAAGACACCGTGTGGTCGAGTCCTTTCGGGAGAGGGGAAAGGAAGAACGCCACGGGCCTGGTGTCACCTTAATGGCTCGAAGTTTATTAGACAGGGGAGTACCCTCCCAAGAATTGGCCCATAACTGTGCGAAGTGGGATTTGATGTGAAGCCGTAAATCCGCTGCAGGAGGGGTTACAGAAAATGGGGGGTAAGTGACTGCTCCCCCAGCCAAACGAGCAGCGAGCTCATTACCCGGGATACCCACATGACCAGGGACCCAAAGGAAGTCAATGGAACAAGCAGCACGGTGAATATCAGCGAGATGGTCATGGATGGCAGAGACCAAGGGATGGCGCGAAAAACACCGGTCAATAGCAAGAAGGCCACTCATCGAGTCCGTACATAACAAAACGCGGTTGTGTTGGGACTGTTTAATAAAGGTAAGGGCCTGAGAAATTGCCACCAATTCCGCAGTAAACACCCCCCATGTAGGTGGCAGCAGATGATTTTCCGTTCCAACAGAGGACGTGAAGGCACACCCAACATGATCAACAGATTTAGAGCCATCAGTGTAAAAAACAACAGCATCCCGAAACTCCCATAAAATTTGGCGGAAAAAGGAACGGAACACCATCGGGGGGATGGAATCTTTCGGACCTCGGGGGAGATCCATCCGAATTCGAGGCCGAGGAACTAACCAAGGAGGGGTGGAGGAGAGGGAGCGAGGAAGACAGGGCAAAGAAGGAAGCTGAAAATCACGGCAAAGAGACGCAAGGCGGAGCCCAACCGGTAAACCCGCCCGAGGGCGGGAGTCGGGTGGGCGACGTCCATGGTCTGGGAACAGGATAGAATAGGAAGGATGAGTGGGAGAGGAACGGATAGTGAGTGCATAAGACACCAAAAGCTGGGACCGCCGAACAGAAAAGGGGGGGAGGGGTTCCCAGCTTCAACCAGGAGACTATCAACAGGGCTAGTAGGGAAGGCACCGGTGGCCAAACGGATACCACGATGGTGGACTGGATCCAGCACGTGCAGTGTGGAAGGAGCAGCTGAACCATAAACTTGTCAACCATAGTCCAAGCGAGACAGAACTAGAGCACGATAAAGACGGAGAAGGAGGGAACGGTCCGCACTCCAAGAGGAGTGGGCAAGGAAGCGAAGGACATTGAGTTTACGGAAACATCCTACCTTCAGGAGTCCGATATGGGGCAGCCAAGTGAGCTTGTTGTCGAAAAGAAGACCCAGGAAACGAAACTGTGGGACCACAGGCAATCGTAGTGCAGCAAGATAGAGCTCTGGATAAGGGTGGATCGTAGTACGGCGACAGAAGTGGACCACCCGCGATTTTAAAGGAGAGAACTGAAACCCGTGTGAGAGGGTCCATGCAGAGGCACGCCGTATAGCTACCTGGAGCTGCCGCTCTGCAGATGCCATCGAGGAGGAACTAACCCAAATGCAGAAATCATCCACATACAGGGCAGGGGCGACCAAGGGACCGACAGAGGCCACAAGTCCATCGACAGCAATGAGGAAAAGAAGGACACTCAAGACAGAACCCTGTGGGATGTCCGTCTCCTGGGTCCGTGGAGAACTAAAAGCAGTACCAACTCGAACTCTGAATGACCGATGGATCAGGAACTGGCGGATAAAAATCGGGAGTGGGCCCCAAAGACCCCACTGATGAAGGGTAAGTAAGATGTGATGGCGCCAGGCCGTGTCATAGGCCTTGCGAAGGTCAAAAAACACTGCAACCAAATGGCGGCGCTGGGAAAAAGCCTGCCGAACTGCGGATTCCAAGCGAAGTAAATGATCGATTGGAGACCGTCCCTCTCGAAAGCCACACTGGTAAGGGGACAATAGATCCTGAGATTCGAGGACCCAATTGAGCCGACGGGCCACCATCCGTTCAAATAACTTACAAACAACATTGGTCAAACTAATTGGCCGATAGCTGTCAACAGATAGGGGGTTCTTACCAGGCTTAAGGACAGGAACCACAATGCTATCCCTCCACTGAGAAGGGAAGTCACCCTGGAGCCAGATACGGTTAAACACCCGAAGAAGATGTTGCCGTTGTGGAGCACTGAGATGTTGAAGCAGTTGGTTATGAATGGAATCTGGGCCAGGGGCCGTATCATGAGAAGAAGATAGAGCAGAAAGAAATTCCCATTCAGTAAAAGGTTCGTTGTAAGATTCTGACTCACAGGGGGTGAAACATAAGGTGGAAGCTTCAGCCCGCTGTTTTCGGTGAAGGAAAGCAGCTGGATAGGAGGCTGACGCTGATGCCACTGCAAAATGGGTCGCAAGATGTTCTGCAAGAACTAATGGGTCCGTACAAATGCCATCTGGGAGGTGAAGGCCTGGGAGAGTAGACTGCCGATGGCAACCTTGGAGAGAGCGAAGTGTAGCCCATGCCCGTGACAGAGGGACAGTAGAACCAAGGGAAGAAACGAATCGTTCCCAACATATCCGCTTGCTCTGTTTGATTAAATAACGGGCTTTAGCGCGGAGGCGTTTAAAGGTAGTACGGCTGGCTACGGATGGGTGCCTCTTAAAGTGTTGCAAAGCTCGACGGCGATCACGGATGGCAATGGCAATGGCCATACTCCACCACGGGACTTGCCGGCGACGAAATGGTCCAGATGAGCGCGGGACAGCAAGGCTAGCAGCGCGAACAATTGCGTCAGACACGTCACGTAGGACGTCATCAATACAACCCGACAAAGAGGGAGAAAACACGACCTGCGCAGTGTATAGAGGCCAATCGGCGCGTTGGAAAGACCGACGAGGTAACCTGTCCATCAGGGAGCGGGAAGGGAGCGTGATAATCAACGGGAAATGGTCACTATCACAAAGTTCGTCGTGTGGCGACCAGTGTAATGAAGAGAGGAGAGAGGGAGAAGAAAGAGAAAGATCAATGGCAGAAAAGGTACCATGACCGGCACTGAAATGAGTAGGGGAGCCATCATTAAGAAGGCACAGGTCGTGGTCTGCAATAAATTGGTCTATAAGAAGACCTCGTCTAGGTGGAAAGGCACTGCCCCACAAGGGATGATGAGCATTAAAATCCCCAAGGAGGAGGAAGGGAGGAGGAAGTTGCTGAAGAAGGGCAGTTAAGGCAGCAGGTGTAACAGTCCTGTCAGGAAGGAGATAAAGATTGCAAACTGTGACCGCAGAGTCTAAGTGGACCCTAACAGCAACCGCTTCCAATGTAGTTTGAAGAGGAATCCACGTGCTAGCAATGTCTGTACGGACCAACGTACAAACGCCACCAGAAGCCCGCAGGGGTCCGACCCGATTTCGACAGAAAACACGGAACCCACGGAGGGTCGGTGAGTGAGCATCAGTAAAATGAGATTCCTGGAGAACCACACAAGCTGCAGAGTAGGACGAAAGAAGGGATTTCAATTCCGGAAGGTGACGATAGTATCCATTATAATTCCATTGGAGAACCACAGAACGATGGTTTAAATGGGGGCTGAACACGCTAAATCCACTCATACCGCCGGGTCCCCACCCGTCACCGACAAGGGGGGGGGGGCGACATCCATGAACGACAAGTCAGAATCCGGTTGTGAAGTCGGGGTGACACCAGAGGCTCTTTGTCCGGGGACTTATGTTTCTTCTTCTTTTCAGGCTGAGATCGAGGAGGGCTGTGTGGCATAAAGGAGCCAGCTGCAGCAAGATCAGGAACAGAAAGAGTCCGGGCGACCTGGGGGCCGACAGACCGCGGCTCTCGCGGTCGTCGCGCGGCAGCAGACCTTTGGCCTGGAAGGTGCCGGGAAGGGGCATCCCGGGAGAGGCACCCTTGACCGGCAGACGCCGAAGGAGTGGGACACTTCTCCGGCTGGGGAGGGGGAGCAGCGCCCAGAGGAGAAGGTGTGGGAGCCGCAGGGGAGGGGGGGGGGGAGGAGAGGGGTCCGGGATGGGGGTAAGGAAGGGGGAGGAAGGGGTGTAGATGTAACCAAGGCGTAACTAGATGTCATGGACACAGGGTGAAGTCGTGTATATTTCTTACGGGTCTCTGTGTAGGTTAAACGATCGAGGGACTTATACTCCTGCATCTTTTTTTCCTTCTTATAAACTGGGCAATCTGGTGAACGTGGAGAATGACTACCATGACAATTTACACACACAGGAGGGGGAACACAGGGACTCCCCTCATGGAGTGGACGTCCACAGTCACCACAGAGAGGGGCCTGTGAACAGCGGGAAGACATGTGTCCAAAACGCAAGCACTTAAAACACCTCATAGGAGGTGGGATGTACGGCTTCACATCACAGCGATAGACCATAATCTTAACTTTCTCAGGAAGGGTATCCCCTTCAAAGGCCAGGATAAAGGCACCAGTATCAATACGATTATCTTTAGGACCCTTCTGAACACGCCGAACAAAGTGAACACCCCGTCGTCCGAGATTGTCCCGAAGTTCCTCATCAGTTTGAAGGATGAGGTCCCTGTGAAAAATCACACCTTGTACCATATTTAGAGACTGGTGAGGGGTAATGGACACAGGAATTGTGCCAAGATGGGTACAGGCAGATTGGGCAGCTGAAGCAGTTTTTATCAGCAACGAACCCGACCGCATCTTGCTCAGGGAGTCCACTTCGCCAAACTTGTCTTCAATGTGTTCCACAAAGAATAGAGGTTTGGTATTGGTGAAAGTATCTCCATCAGTCCTGGTGCAAACTAGATAACGGGGGAAAGGTTTTGCCCCTAGACGACGGGCCTGACCCTCTTCCCAGGGGGTAGCCATGGAAGGGAAGGCCGAAGGGGCAAGAGAAGCAGCACTTGAGGAATCAGTTCCACGCAGAGAGACGGCCGCAGAAGAACGGCCAGAGTTCTGGACCTGTATGCGTTTCATGTGCATAGCGTCCGCCCTGATACCACCCACTCCGATCAGGGGCTCTCCTCACGGGCGCCACCCAGCCACAGCAAGGGCCGTCTGGCACGGCGGCAATTGCCGGGAGTTCCGATGCTCCAGGATGACAAGCAACCACTCCAAGGCATGCATGAGGAGGTCACAGTTCAGGTATCAGAAGTGTGATCCCTGTGTGTTCAGGGGGCTCAACCAAAAGGGTACATAGCGACCCCACCACACGGACTGGCTACCGTGCTGGCTATGCACCCTAGTATCAGACAACGACGTGAAAGAAAAGGTGGAATGTACTAGGAGGGCGCACGTCGGAGACACTAGGTAAGGTGCTCTTCCCCAAATGGCTCACACTACGAAGGAGAAATGTTGTAATGGAGGTCAAACCCCAGAGGGGGACCAAGGAATGCCAAAGGAGGAGATGATTATGCAACAAAGCCGAATTGGAAAACCAACAGAACCAGGAGGATAGCGGGGGCCAACATAATCAAGGACATCAAGAGAGGGAGAGGAGAGGGCGAGGGGAAAGGAGCAAGTAGGGGAAAGGAGGGGAAGGGAAAGGAAATGCAGCCCTGGAGAGAAAGAAGGCTGCAATGGCTCGGGGCCCCGTGCTCGCCACGCACGTATCCACAAAAGAGTTGTGGACCCCCTTGGGGGCACTGCCTTAATGATTCACTCAATAGTGTCACCTTGCGCGATGAGCATATGACGCGAATCACCACATTCTGCGTTTTCTTGCCAGTGGGAAAGAGAATTAAGAAGTGCCTCTCATCTACAAGTCCACAAGCTGCTTTACCACAGGAAGTAATCAAACTTGCCCTCGTTGTCCATCAGACGTAGGTAAGTGAGGCCGCTGACAGCCAGGAGCAGGCTTTAGCAGCTGCGAACCAGTCTCAAGTAAATTATAATAATCGACGTCTGCGGCCGCACCTGCTGTGAGTTATTGAGGTCACCCAGACGAATGGCTACCAGCTGTATAAGCTTGCCAGCAGTCAGTGGCGACAACTGTGGTTCAGCTACCGTAGTAGTTTAGACAGTCCTTTCTTTCATTTAATTTAAAAAAAAACACACTACACACATCTGCAGATTCCAGGAGCGCAGTTAGTGAGTGAACATGCACCTCGAAGAATGTATCTAAAGACTACCCTCAATTAGCGACACACCAACGACGGCTTATCAGTCAAAAGTAGAGTCGCTTAAGAATTTCCGCGATTTTCGATGATGCTGCATTTCCCTCAACAGAGCGCGAGGAAAATCTATGATACAGAACCCAAGTATGCACAACAGTGATGTGTATAAGAGCGTCTGGATAGGTGTGTCTAACGTTTCCACGCATCAAATGTCCATCAGAATTGTGTCTCGAGGTACCATACCAGAACATCCCGCACAGGCCTGTTTAGGGAACTAGGGATATTAACTACTGCTTCCCTAATATATTTAGACCTTAATGAAACGTGTCATTAAAAATATCTTTCTTTCAAACCAACGGTTCAGTCCTTGGAATCAGTACTAGAAGTAAGAATAATCTTCAAAAACATTTAAAGTCATTTACTTTGATCCAGAAAGATGTCCATTAGCCAGGAAAACACTTTTCATTAACTTTCCAGCAGTCATAATAAACTTTATTAGCAATTACAGTCAAGTTTAACAGCAGCCTAAAGGACGTATTGGTGGCCATTTCCTCTACTCAAATGATGAATTTCTTAATAGAACACAGTGATGTGTATATGTCACTAACAATATCAAATAATGTGAATATTAGTATACTCTTTTCTGTACAATTTCAGTGCAGTAATGCGCCCAGTACAAATAGGTGCTGCCAAATGACTTTTCTATTTCATGATGCATAGCTACTATAGTCTAAGAATTATCGTATGTGCTTCAGTGTATTGAACGTTTACACATTTGTTTTTATTTGTACATATTTATTGTGTAGTCTTATTTCTCTATGTTGTACGTCCTGGAGCATTTTGAACGGAAAGTACATCTAACGTAATCTAATCTACCAGGGCCATTTCTTTTTCTGATACACATTACCAACTTGCTTTCCCACCTGTGAACCACACCCTCGCTGGTCAGCGAACAAGGGGAACTGTCTTCACTGCACCTGAATCAGGTCTGGCAGCGCAAAGTTACTGTACTACGAGTTAACCTTTATGAGGAAGTCCATTGTACACCTCACAACCACAAAAAAGAATTTGAAAATCGCCTATATCCAATCCTGGAATAGGCTTCTGTGCACTCACTTGTTGATGCGGGAAGATTACCTCAAGCTACCGTGTTTGGCAGTTGACTTTAGGCGGAACAAAATGTTGGAAAATGTCCACTGTAAGGCGCTGAAAGAATAATATCTGTACGGACACTAAAGGAGATAACCCCCTCCCGTAATTCAATGACGCCTCGAAATTTCGAAAGTTTTCATGCATAATATGGATGTTCTGTATTTTGAAAAGGGTGTTAATGGGGCAAATTCCATGCATAAAACTCCTCATCGATCAAAAGCACTCATAAAAAACCTGCTTGGAAAGCTACACAGTTTATTCTGATAGTACTTGTTTTGCCGTCTGGATTGTCCTCACTGATACTGTAAATGGGAAACGACGATGGACTCCAAGTGGCATACCAGCACAATTATTTTTTCTCTATCCATTACGTCAGAATCATAAATAACTATTGCAATTGCAGTCTCCTGGCACATGATGTTGACTGAACGCTTACTTCCAACGTGCGTCTACCAATATTGTTTTCAAAAATCCAAGGAAATACTACTCAGCCGTAGTTAATGGGACAGGGTTCAATAAATATTAACAATTGAGGAAACAGGTCATGCCAGTCCCAGGAGAAACTACAGAAACGTCAGCTGACGTTAAGAGCTCCTTAAAAGGGTAGTCTTCCTGTTCGGTAACAAAAATAATTCCAGTGACAGTAATATTTGAAGATGTGCTTGATTTTAATTGAATTCAGCCGTGAGTTAAGTAAAGTTGCCCGCTTGCCTAAGGGCCACAAGGAATAAGTAGTATGACCACTGCGGGGTTAAAGGATGTGACAGAAGGAATGTTTTATTGTCTGTCTTCTGGTAACACACGGGTATGCGCGACTCCTAACGATCAGCTGCTATGGTTTATCCTACCAACAGCAATAACACAGATTCGTGAATACGCGTTACAGAGACGGTCATCTTCAAATGCGATACAAATTTGTAGCAAAGAATATGAAATCAAATCAAGGGTATTGTAAGGAATCGAAGAAAAATGGCATTCATAACATTTAGTACTCTGTGAAATAGTGTCTCATATTGCATAATACATTTAAATACAAGTACAATTACTGTTATTAATCAATTATTCATCAGCTCACACAGACAATACAACACTGTCAGGCAATCACAGTGTCACAACTTAGGGGGGCGTGGAGGGGTGCGGCGGAGGGAGCGGGAGAGGCGAGTGGCAGCAAACAGCAAAACAGAACAGTCGACACCAAGAGTTAAGAATGGTGTCGACTTTTAACGACCAGAACATTGGGAGCCGGCGGTCAACCTATCGCGCCCTTACTATAGATAATCTACTGGGGGCTCATAACATAGTAATTTATGTAAGTTACCAATTAATAATGAGATAGGCACGTGTGCGCTCTCACAATGTTAGTATTGGCTCTTTAACAAAAACGTTTGGCGGTTACTGCTGTAAAGGATGACGTTAAGGTCACTATTTATGCGATTTCGAGTATTTTTCTAACAGCGATATTGGTATCTTCCTCTTTATGAAATATAAATTTTCAATTTTCCGCCTTCTGGAAAATTTTCGTCGTCCGCTACACACCACTACCACATTCGGACGTCACTTTTCTCATCCCTCAATCCTGTTGTGCGTATACCCAATTCTTTAAATAAGAAGCGTCGCAACATATACGCAAGCATCGGCTGCCTCAGCTGCGAAGATGTTTCCTCACCTTTTCGACTATTTCTGCGACTCGTTTCAAGCTCAAAATTCGGCCTGAAAGAACAGTGATAAACACGCAACTCGCACTACGTCTCCATGAGGCAGGCTGCCTAAAGATCAGGCGTCGTCTCTCGCTGCAACGGCTCTTTTCCCCTGAACAACGTAGTTCGGTCACAATACTCAATATATTACGTAACACTAACGCTAGTAACCTCCCCCCATGAACCATGGACCTTGCCGTTGGTGGGGAGGCTTGCGTGCCTCAGCGATACAGATAGCCGTACCGTAGGTGCAACCACAACGGAGGGGTATCTGTTGAGAGGCCAGACAAACGTGTGGTTCCTGAAGAGGGGCAGCAGCCTTTTCAGTAGTTGCAGGGGCAACAGTCTGGATGATTGACTGACCTGGCCTTGTAACACTAACCAAACCGGCCTTGCTGTGCTGGTACTGCGAACGGTTGAAAGCAAGGGGAAACTACAGCCGTAATTTTTCCCGAGGGCATGCAGCTCTACTGCATGGTTAATGATGATGGCGTCCTCTTGGGTAAAATATTCCGGAGGTAAAATAGTCCCCCATTCGGATCTCCGGGCGGGGACTACTCAAGAGGCCATCGTCATCAGGAGAAAGAAAACTGGCGTTCTACGGATCGGAGCGTGAAATGTCTAATCCCTTAATCGGGCAGGTAGGTTAGAAAATTTACAAAAGGAAATGGATAGGTTAAAATTAGATATTGTGGGAATTAGCGAAGTTCGGTGGCAGGAGGAACAAGACTTTTGGTCAGGCGAATACAGGGTTATAAATACAAAGTCAAATACGGGTAATGCAGGAGTAGGTTTAATAATGAATAAAAAAAATAGGAGTGCGGGTAAGCTACTACAAACAGCATAGTGAACGCATTATTGTGGCCAAGATAGACACGAAGCCCACGCCTACTACAGTAGTACAAGTTTATATGCCAACTAGCTCTGCAGATGACGAAGAAATTGAAGAAATGTATGATGAAATAAAAGAAATTATTCAGATAGTGAAGGGAGACGAAAATTTAATAGTCATGGGTGACTGGAATTCGGTACTAGGAAAAGGGACAGAAGGAAACGTAGTAGATGAATATGGATTGGGGCTAAGAAATGAAAGAGGAAGCCGCCTGGTAGAATTTTGCACAGAGCACAACTTAATCATAGATAACACTTGGTTCAAGAATCATAAAAGAAGGTTGTATACATGGAAGAACCCTGGAGATACTAAAAGGTGTCAGATAGATTATGTAATGGTAAGACAGAGATTTAGGAACCAGGTTTTAAATTATAAGACATTTCCAGGGGCAGATGTGGACTCTGACCACAATCTGTTGGTTATGAACTGTAGATTAAAACTGAAGAAACTGCAAAAAGGTGGGAATTTAAGGAGATGGGACCTGGATAAACTGACTACACCAGAGGTTGTACAGAGTTTCAGGGACAGCATAAGGGAACAATTGACAGCAATGGGGGAAAGAAATACAGTAGAAGACGAGTGGGTAGCTCTGAGGGATGAAGTAGTGAAGGCAGCAGAGGATCAAGTAGGTAAAAAGACGAGGGCTAGTAGAAATCCTTGGGTAACAGAAGAAATATTGAATTTAATTGATTAAAGGAGAAAATATAAAAATGCAGTAAATGAAGCAGGCAAAAAGGAATACAAACGTCTCAAAAATGAGATCGACAGGAAGTGCAAAATGGCTAAGCAGGCATGGCTAGAGGACAAATGTAAGGATGTAGAGGCTTATCTCACTAGGGGTAAGAGAGATACTGCCTACAGGAAAATTAAAGAGACCTTTGGAGAAAAGAGAACCACTTGTATGAATATCAAGAGCTAGATGGAAACCCAGTTCCAAGCAAAGAAGGGAAAGCAGAAACGTGGAAGGAGTATATAGAGGGTCTACACAAGGGCGATGTATTTGAGGACAATATTATGGAAATGGAAGAGGATGAAAATGAAATGGGAGATATGATACTGCGTGAAGAGTTTGACAGAGCACTGAAAGACCTGAGTCGAAACAAGGCCTTGGGAGAGCCAGTCCTGACAAAACTCTACCATCTGGTGAGCAAGATGTGTGAGATATGCGAAATACCCTCAGACCTCAAGAAGAATATAATAATTCCAATCCCATAGAAAGCAGGTGTTGACAGATGTGAAAATTACCGTACTATCAGTTTAATAAGTCACGGCTGCAAAATACTAACGCGAATTCTTTACAGACGAATAGAAAAACTAGTAGAAGCCGACCACGGGGAAGATCAGTTTGGATTCCGTAGAAATATGGGAACACGTGAGGCAATACTGACCCTACGACTTATCTTAGAAAATAGATTAAGGAAAGGCAAACCTACGTTTCTAGCATTTGTAGACTTAGAGAAAGCTTTTGACAATGTTGACTGGAATACTCTCTTTCAAATTCTGAAGGTGGCGGGTGTAAAATACAGGGAGCGACAGGGCTATTTACAATTTGTACAGATATCAAATGACAGTTATAAAAGTCGAGGGACATGAAAGGGAAGCAGTGATTGGGAAGGGAGTGAGACAGGGTTGTAGCCTCTCCCCGATGTTATTCGATCTGTATATTGAGCAAGCAGTGAAGGAAACAAAAGAAAAATTCGGAGTAGGTATTAAAATCCACGGAGAAGAAATAAAAACCTTGAGGTTCGCCGATGACATTGTAATTCTGTCAGAGACAGCAAAGGACTTGGAAAAGTAGTTGAACGGAATGGATAGCGTCTTGAAAGGGGGATATAAGATGAACATCAACAAAAGCAAAACGAGGATAATGGAATGTAGTCGAATTAATTCGGGAGATGCTGAGGGAATTAAGATTAGGAAATGAGACACTTAAAGTAGTAAAGGAGTTTTGCTATTTGGGGAGCAAAATAACTGATGACGGTCGAAGTAGAGAGGATATAAAATTTAGACTGGCAATGGCAAGGAAAGCGTTCCTGAAGAAGAGAAATTTGTTAACATCGAGTATAGATATGTCAGTAAGTCATTTCTGAAAGTATCTGTATGGAGTGTAGCCATGTACCCGGCCGAAGTGGCCGTGCGGTTAAAGGCGCTGCAGTCTGGAACCGCAAGACCGCTACGGTCGCAGGTTCGAATCCTGCCTCGGGCATGGATGTTTGTGGTGTCCTTAGGTTAGTTAGGTTTAACTAGTTCTAAGTTCTAGGGGACTAATGACCTCAGCAGTTGAGTCCCATAGTGCTCAGAGCCATTTGAACCATTTTTTTTTTTTTGTAGCCATGTATGGAAGTGAAACATGGACAATAAATAGTTTAGACAAGAAGAGAATAGAAGCTTTCGAAATGTGGTGCTACAGAAGAATGCTGAAGATTAGATGGGTAGATCACATAACTAATGAGAAGGTATTGAATAGGATTGGGGAGAAGATAAGTTTGTGGCACAACTTGACTAGAAGAAGGGATCGGTTGGTAGGACATGTTTTGAGGCGTCAAGGGATCACAAATTTAGCATTGGAGGGCAGCGTGGAGGGTAAAAATCGTAGAGGGAGACCAAGAGATGAATACACTAAGCAGATTCAGAAGGATGTAGGTTGCAGTAGGTACTGGGAGATGAAGGAGCTTGCACAGGATAGAGTAGCTGCATCAAACCAGTCTCAAGACTGAAGACCAAAACAACAACAACGCTAGTAAATTGAATCATACGTACCAACTCCACGAATTACCATCATTGACTTCTCATATAAATCGAAAGACAATTTTATGTGAGAAGCAAATATACAAACCCATCTATCTGTATACCACTTTTAAGATTGAAATTAGAAGACAAACAGTAAATGTGATATGACTGACGTGTGTGCCGGATAGTAAAATGAGAGCTTATGTTCGACTTAAACAAGGACTAGCACTTTGATAATGGTAGTTCGGCACTGAAAGTAATTGTGACTAAATGAATAACTTAAATGTGGGAGTGAAACAGTTATTGCCGAAGGTATGGCTTAGGTTTGGTGATCATGGAAACTAATTTACTATATGGACTCTTATCAAACTTGATTCTAGCCGACGGATCTGTTAATACTTTGATAGTCACATTACGAAATTCTGACGGTTCCATCTCAAAGTTACAAGGTGGGAACAGTGTCACAAACTATGTGGACATTGGTTTTCGCGCTGTGTTCCCAGCAGGACACGGCTTCCGGCAACATCACGATGTCCAGATTCATACAACGAATGGTTTCCCTAGCAGGTAGACGAGGCATCTTCGTTCTTCTTGTGCCACACTCGCCGCGTTTTAATACTGCGGTGACATTTGGAGAAGAGATTCGGTCCTGTCAATCGTATGGGAAGAAAGACTATGATTTGAGCTCCTGCCGACGACATGAATATTTTAATAGTTGGTGCAGAAGGAAATCGGCCAGGTCCTTTTCGAGGAAATCACCCCGGCATTTACGTTCAGCGAATTAGGAAAACCACGGAAACCTAATTCTGGATGCCTGTCCTCCCGAATAGGCGTCGACAACTCGCCATTGCGCCACATCGTCCATCTCCCGTACCCATAGAGTGCTTATTAATTCCTCAGCAAATACAGGCTTTCCTCGCGGCCTGAGGCACCCCTCCACTACTCTAACAATATTCATTGCTGTTGTATGTGTTTAACGGATATGTTCGCGCCCTACGCACCACTCAGGAGAGGGAACAGTGAAACAGAGAGAGGAACAGGAATGGATGGATAGACCGACAGAGCGACAAGTGTTCGTTATGCATCCAATACGAGTAATACAGCGCTTACCGAAATAATAACTGATACGAAATCATTCATATTCACGCGTCAGTTCGCAAAGCAATTCACCGCAAATTATGATATACCCGAGCTACACCACCTTTACCTAATTGCAGCAATTGCATTTTTTGAATGAGGTAACAAGAGGCACACACTTAAAGCAGTAATTATATCGTTCGATACATGTACAATATAACTGCAAATCTGAAATAGCTCAGCAATTCTACATAACAGAAGACCTGTAGCATACAATATTATCACAGAGTGCAGAAGTTACTAGTAACGCTTGAACTACACTCCTGGAAATTGAAATAAGAACACCGTGAATTCATTGTCCCAGGAAGGGGAAACTTTATTGACACATTCCTGGGGTCAGATACATCACATGATCACATTGACAGAACCACAGGCACATAGACACAGGCAACAGAGCATGCACAATGTCGGCACTAGTACAGTGTATATCCACCTTTCGCAGCAATCCAGGCTGCTATTCTCCCATGGAGACGATCGTAGAGATGCTGGATGTAGTCCTGTGGAACGGCTTGCCATGCCATTTCCACCTGGCGCCTCAGTTGGACCAGCGTTCGTGCTGGACGTGCAGACCGCGTGAGACGACGCTTCATCCAGTCCCAAACATGATCAATGGGGGACAGATCCGGAGATCTTGCTGGCCAGGGTAGTTGACTTACACCTTCTAGAGCACGTTAGGTGGCACGGGATACATGCGGACGTGCATTGTCCTGTTGGAACAGCAAGTTCCCTTGCCGGTCTAGGAATGATAGAACGATGGGTTCGATGACGGTTTGGATGTACCGTGCACTATTCAGTGTCCCCTCGACGATCACCAGTGGTGTACGGCCAGTGTAGGAGATCGCTCCCCACACCATGATGCCGGGTGTTGGCCCTGTGTGCCTCGGTCGTATGCAGTCCTGATTGTGGCGCTCACCTGCACGGCGCCAAACACGCATACGACCATCATTGGCACCAAGGCAGAAGCGACTCTCATCGCTGAAGACGACACGTCTCCATTCGTCCCTCCATTCACGCCTGTCGCGACACCACTGGAGGCGGGCTGCACGATGTTGGGGCGTGAGCGGAAGACGGCCTAACGGTGTGCGGGACCGTAGCCCAGCTTCATGGAGACGGTTGCGAATGGTCCTCGCCGATACCCCAGGAGCAACAGTGTCCCTAATTTGCTGGGAAGTGGCGGTGCGGTCCCCTACGGCACTGCGTAGGATCCTACGGTCTTGGCGTGCATCCGTGCGTCGCTGCGGTCCGGTCCCAGGTTGACGGGCACGTGCACCTTCCGCCGACCACTGGCGACAACATCGATGTACTGTGGAGACCTCACGCCCCACGTGTTGAGCAATTCGGCGGTACGTCCACCCGGCCTCCCGCATGCCCACTATACGCCCTCGCTCAAAGTCCGACAACTGCACATACGGTTCACGTCCACGCTGTCGCGGCATGCTACCAGTGTTAAAGACTGCGATGGAGCTCCGTATGCCGCGGCAAACTGGCTGACACTGACGGCGGCGGTGCACAAATGCTGCGCAGCTAGCGCCATTCGACGGCCAACACCGCGGTTCCTGGTGTGTCCGCTGTGCCGTGCGTGTGATCATTGCTTGTACAGCCCTCTCGCAGTGTCCGGAGCAAGTATGGTGGGTCTGACACACCGGTGTCAATGTGTTCTTTTTTCCATTTCCAGGAGTGTATTATCGCCACTGTCATAGTCAACACTGTGCAACTATTGTTCATTTTAATGGTACTGCCATGTAACATTTGTTTTCAACAGTGGCAAACACGAAACACTTTTATAGTCCAGTGAAACTGTCAGAAAAAAAGCCTGTACCTTGCAAAAGGTGGGGTAGAAGATTTTATTTTTTTAACTCGTTCATATTGTTGGAAAGGTTAGAAAACCAAGTTCTGCCAACAAAATTTCTCTTGGGAAAACTTTCTGCAGTCAAAAAACTTCGAAAATTTCGGACTTTTTCAGTTTTTTCAAAATATCTCAGTTTCATTTGCTCCTATCGCTTTGACGTCTATTTTCCTTTTTAAAAAGCACAAAATTCTCTACAAATTTGATTCTTGCCATTTTTTCTACTCCCAGTATCTAAGGCGCTACAGCGCGTCAAAAAATACCAATTTTTTTCCAATTTCGAGCAAAGAATAGTTGGTGACAATTTCCACGATGTAAAGTTCCGTAGAAAAGATAAAGTTGTGACTCTCCTTTCTGCGTTCAATTCTGTAAAAGCTGGGAGCACTAAAATTACTCCTGTAGATCCTTAAACTCTTTTCCAAAGGATTTGTTTAATGAAACAAAGTGAAGAAGAGTTAAAAGCCTTTCTGAAATATGAATTTGCTCCTTACCCAATGTCCCTATTCTCAGAAAAAGGCATGCGAAAAGGAACAAAATCTTCATTCTACAATTCCTTCGCTCCAGTGGAAGATGCGAAGTCAGGTGGACCGAGTAAATTTTTTGTCATTGATGGATGGTACCTTATCCACAAAGTGACTTGGACTCGAAATGTTTGCTTCAAGTCAGTAGCCCAAAGCTATGTTTCTTACCTGCAACGTCATTTTGGATCTCAATTTGCTATTGTATTTGATGGGTATCCATGTGAGAGAGACAAATGTAGCACAAAGAGTGCTGAGAGGATTCGCAGATCCAAACAACATTCTTCGGCTGACGTTGTGGTTGAATCAGAGATGGTGAACCAAGTCCCTCAGGACAAGTTCTTGTACAACGAACGAAACAAGATGCGTTTGATCACACTTCTTAAAATGGAATTTCTGGAGTGTAGCATTGAAGTGCACCAGGCATAAGAAGATGGGCGTTATAATTGTAACATCTGCCATTTCAAGAACTAAAGATTTTGGAAGTGTTGTCATTGTAGGAGAAGATGTAGACCTGCTTGTGCTCATGACCGGTTTGGGGCAAGGCATTGAAGACTGATTTTTCTTAAAGCCAGGAAGAGGAAATGCAGAAGACAAGTGGTTTTCCACTGCATCTTACAAGTTTGACAGTGAATATATTCTGTTCACTCACGCCTTTAGCGGATGTGATACAACATCTGCTTTTTTTTGGTCAAGGAAAAACTAAGTGCTGCAATATTGTTGCGAAAAATGAACGCCTAACCTCAGCGCTTTGCACGTCCAATAAACCACATGCTACCCGTGAAGAAATAATAACTGCAGGAGAACAGGTTACTATCGCATTGTATAGTGGAGGTGTCAACAGTTCCCACACACTAGACCATTTGCGGTACCAGATATTCGTCAAGTCTGCCACAAAAAGCAAACTGAATCTTGCACGGTTGCCACCTACACAAGATGCTGCACAACATCATTCGTTGCGGACTTACCAACAACTCCAAAGTTGGATGGGAAACTGGGAACCTCCTAAGAAATGGGGCTGGAATCACAGTGACCACGGTCCAATACCCGTTATAATGAGCCAAGATCCAGCACCTGAAGCACTTCTTCACATTGTTTCATGCTCATGCAAGCTGAACTGTGGCGGAGCGTGCTCCTGCAGAAAAGTGGGTTTGAAATGTTCTTCATTTTGCAAGAAATGTATTTGGGTCAACTGTGAAAACGTGCCAAAATTTTTATATGAAGACAGTGAAGAAGATGTTATGGAGGATGTTGAGGAAACCGCTGACGAAACCAACGAACTTGCTGAGGCTGACTCGCTGTTAAAAGAAGAGGTCAATCTGGGATCAACTCTATGTACAGACCCTGAATCCGTAACTCAAGGTATTTCTGGTGACACATTGGAACCTGGCCCACCAAAACGTTGGAAGTGATGCTCATATCTGTCTCAAGTGCGTTTCAGTGCGATATTACAAGTATTACACACCCAGAACTGTCAACATTTTTTAGTAACTGACAATACATTTTAATTGTAATAAAGCTACTTATTTTTAATGTCAACTGTGTGGCTTTTATACACAAGACTAATTACCTTCCTACTTAGGTTGCCTATTGCAGCTAATAATAGTTCAGTTTCCTGAGACAATTTATTTTGTGTGCGTGTGTATGTGTGTGTGTGTTTTTGTGTGTGTGTGTGTGTGTGTGTGTGTGTGTGTGTGTGTGTTTATGTCTCTTAATGATGTATTTTTATATTTATAGTTTTACAAATACCAGGGCTGAGGTGGCCCATAGTGAACTTCAGGTAGTGATGTAAGAATCACAATAGTTGGGTGCCCAGCAATCCTCATGCTGCATACAGAGAAATTGAATACCTGAAAGTGAGGTGGTAAATTCCAACTTATAACATGATGTATAATGTATTTATACTACACAAACAGAAACTGAAAAAATAGTGTTCAAAAATAAGGTATCTTGCCACTATGCTCAAAAATTGAAAAATTGGTATTTTTTGAGGCGCTGTAGCGCCTTAGATATTGGGAGTAGAAAAAAATGGCAAGAATCAAATTTGTGGAGAATTTTGTGCTCTTTAAAAAAGAAAATAGACGTTAAAGCGATAGGAGCAAATAAAACTGAGATATTTTGAAAAAACTGAAAAAGTCCGAAATTTTTGAAGTTTTTTGACCGTAGAAAGTTTTCCCAAGCGAAATTTTTTGGCAAAACTCGGTTTTCTATTCTTTCCAACCATATGAACGAGTTGAAAAATAAACTTTTCTACCCTACCTTTTGCAAGGTATATCTACTATTTGACTGGACTATTAGTTCTATTCTGAAACACAAATATAACAGCGTAAGTCAGAGTGCATTCCGAACCCATGTCTGCTTATAGTCAGTACTGTGGGAATAGGACGGTCATTCAACAGAAGACTGGCGGTTCAGTTATTGAAAGGGAATGTGGAAGAATAAATGCACATTTGTGAATTTTTATTTTGAAACAGCTGCAGATATTAATACCTCGCTGATCAGGTATTGTTTTAAATTAAAATATCACATATTTGGGTTGTGGTTGTAGTCCATAAATTAACGCTAACTACTACTCTTCTGTAATTTCAGTATAAACCGACGTCAGCTTGAGTATAATGTGCAGATGCTTTCCTAAACGACAGTCTTCCTCTATGTACTGCAAAAGCAGTTTGCTTGTGGACGTCCCCCACAAATTTTGTTGGTTGAAATATGCAGTTTATGTTAATTATTTCAATTTGGCTACAGATTCAGTAGACCCCAAATAGATGTGTGCAGTACCTGTGAAGAACTTAAAAGTCAAAATGAACTCTCCAGCTTTATCGCGAAATATTAAATTAGCAGCAGCAAGTGAACTAAGTATTGACATGCGCAGAAGTCGCAAATTTTATTCCTGTACGAAAGCATGCTGAGAATCCTGTCAGACCAATGATACAGTCTGTTTTGCCGTTGACTACATGCAAAATTTACCTCTGCCTCATGTACCTGTACAGGAAATATTCTACCTAAGGCAGCTATGGGTGCATGTATTTACTATACACAACCTCAAGGACAATAGTTCCACAGTATACATGTATCATGAGGGTCACACCAAGAAAGGGGCCAGTGAGGTGTGTAGATTCATACTGGACTGCCTCATCAACGAGATTAAAGCAGGCACGAAGAAACTGCACTTTTAGTCTGATGCGTGTCAAGGCCAAAACAGGAATCATTCATTTGTTCGTTTCTGCATGGGTTTGGTCCAAGATAAAAAATTCGAGGAAATTATTCACCGCTTCCCTATCAGATGTCATTCCTTCCTACCTTGTGTTTTCGAGAAAAAAAAATTAAGTACTGCGACAGAATCTACATTCCAAACGACTATTGTACAATCATTGCTAATGCAAAAAGGGATGTTATATCACAAATGGTGGAAGGAGCTGATATCATTGATGTGGACACTTAGTGGCCTAAGCATTACAGAAAAACAACAGCAGAATGAACAGGGAAGAATATTCCTAGAAGCGTCATAGTGCAGTTTGCTCCCACATCATTCTGAGATTTCCACTACTCTGCAGATCATTCTGGGAGAGTGGTCGCCCGGCCCCTCATTGGGAGCGTTGTCCAGTACACATTCCATTTGCCTCAGCCTGGATTAAGAAATGCACCTCTTATGAACCAACTGAGAAGGGCCTATTAAGAAGGAAGAGTTCCAATCAAATCAACGAAACAAGACGATCTCAAGAAGGTTCAGCGTTATGGCACGATTTCCGAGTCGAGTACAGCATTCTTTGATGAAATACTAGAATGGCCTTGTCAGTGAAAATGCATTACCTACTTTTCCTAACGGCATGACTTGTTATCCTAACAGTTTTCTTGTGCAATATATACGACTATACAGCAGCTGTTTTATCAGTCATAGGGTTGTATTCCGCCAAAGAAAATAATAAACAATTTCGCGTGTAGTATGAAAAAATAATTATTATTTCATTTATGTTACCTTTTATTTTCATACTTCATATGCACATATTCATTTGGAAATAAAGGGAATAGGCAAAGATTATGAATGTTATTGCTCGCTTACAGGTTTTGTTCGTTCCGTGTTGGTAGGAACAAAGTCCAGTTACGTAAGATACGTATTTTGTCAATAAAAGCGTTAGTAACATCCGCAACAGAACAATTTTGGCTTTATTGTAACGGCGTGTGTGTGTACTTTGCACGTACAAACAATTGTGTCTCATACTACATTACAAGAGTGAAAATTTTTTGTGTGTTTATCTCAAAACTGTAAAAGTTAGACTTGGTGCGTTTCAACAATCGGCCATTCAATCGTAACTGCGTTCAGTCCTTTGCCGAAATCGCTCACGTCAGCGAATTGCCCCATTTGTAGCCCATCCCCAGAAGGATTCGCCATTCGTCTCTTCACCACTTTTCTACTTTCCTTGTCACGACAGGTGGTCGCAATGCCACATGGCAACATTCAGTCGCTCGGTGGGCAGCGGTCACAATATTTTGGGTCATCAGTGCATTTCATCCCAAATTATAAACTGAAAGAATGTATGACTCTACAGTGGTTCCAGTCTAACTCATCGCTGCTTATGTTTCGGTACTTAAACTATCCGACTGAGACTTTAAAATCTTTAAGTACTCCAAATACAATGCCCACTTGCATCATAGAATGGCCAGAATATCGGTTAGCAATCCGGGAACGGATTCGAAACCTGGACCTGTTAAGGACTTC
Organism: Schistocerca americana; assembly: GCF_021461395.2. Taxonomy (NCBI): domain Eukaryota; kingdom Metazoa; phylum Arthropoda; class Insecta; order Orthoptera; family Acrididae; genus Schistocerca; species Schistocerca americana. The sequence continues at coordinate 785,325,693 of NC_060122.1, read as the reverse complement.
CATTTCATGTGAGGGATGGAATGCCAACTCTCTCCCTCCCCCCTCCTCAGCCTCATAAGAGTTAAATAATTAACAGTCGCTGCAGTTTCGACAGCCGACATTAACAGTCGTGTCAGTGATGTCCGCTAATACATCTGACCAATGGCACCCTAGACATGAGTCTGAAACAGTGGTGGGCGGGTCGATAGGCCTATAAATTACAGGGCTGCACGCCAATCGCAGTTTTATTATTATATCTTTCAATTTTATGTTCACGTTCCTTCAGTGCTCAAATGGTTCAAATGGCTCTGAGCACTAAGGGACTTAACATCTATGGTCATCAGTCCCCTAGAACTTAGAACTACTTAAACCTAACTAACCTAAGGACAGCACACAATACCCGGCCATCACGAGGCAGAGAAAATCCCTGACCCCGCCGGGAATCGAACCCGGGAACCCGGGCGTGGGAAGCCAGAACGCTACCGCACGACCACGAGATGCGGGCTCCTTCAGTGCTCTTGGAAGAATATTCGACTACTCCAAAACTTTGTAACGACGTGTTGCGATCTTCTGATGGTGGACCTAGTAAACTACAGTTTCCCTCTGTTATCTTAGGACCGATATCGCATGTTCAGTGGACGCTCGCCCAATGCTTTACCTGATGACGGGTCCATATGTACCAGTGGTTAGGACACGGTATCTCCGAACTCACCACGTAAATTCCCATCGACCGAAATTGTTACAGAACCACGGATCCGGCGGTGCGGAACCCGTACACGGCACACAACAGTCAACGTTTCAGAGCCAAGCAGTAACTAAAGCGCGACGATAATAGCATATCGCCTTACCATGTTGAGAAAGGCTTACGGCCCTCTTGTGATACAACGGCTGAAGTATCGCAGGCTCCTAAGGAGCGTTATAGCGGCACAATAACGACAGACTTACGAGGCTGCGTATCGATTTCGCAACGGCGGGCCACTGATCCTCCAGGAAGGTGTAGGGTTGCAGGACCCGTGTGGGCACGAAACTCGATACTCGTCACGCCAAGCTCTTTGATATTAACGTGTCTCGACGGGCGCCGTAGGTCAGCCGATGAGAAACGCTATATCAAAAGCATTGTTTTTTCCACTTTTCTGTCATGTGGTGAAATATTGTTTACAGTAAATATATGGGACACAAGCATTCTTTTGCGGATTTGGTAAGCTTCATAGAGGGAGAGAGAGAGAAAAAAAATGCAGACAACAAGTGAAGAAACAAAAGCGGCACAGCTTGCGTATGTATTTCATAAGGGATCACGATAATTATACGGGGGTGTGGGATCCCTTTCACTGTTTCACATATAGTTTGAACCTGGCAGTTGTGTGTTGCCTTTCGGAAATCAGTACAGACAATTAATTCTTTCATTAATTCACTTATACATGTGTCGACCGAAGTCTTAACCTATACTTTTTCAGGCAACGGCACAGCCTCCGTTCCATGAACACCATTCTAGCATATGGCACCATACGAAAATGAGTAAAAATGAAACCTTACACAATCTTATTTCAAAAATCTTCGATGACAAAAAAAGAGAGACAGAGAAAGAGATCTAAGACAATGCGATTAAAAATAAAATCATTAGCTTTCAGTGGGGCGGTGGGAAACTGTCCACAAGTGCATGTTCCTGTTCGCAGTCTCACCAGGAGTAGTATCTCACTAAAAGTGTGGTGTATAACATGTTTATCAGCTGCAACGCCCCGCTGCTCTGCACTGGGATTAGTGATAAGGAAATCGTGCTTCTTTGTGGCTATACAGCAAGCGTACAAGCAAGCTCGACACCCAAGTCAATACATCAATGCGTACCGTCACAGTCTGTCCAAAAACTACACCAACTTACTGGTTCCCACCAGTACGCTACACCTCTGCACCTGAACTCAACAGACGGAAACTTTGTTACATGAGTGTAAGAGAGTTACTGGCTACCCCCGAGCTTCCCTTCACGGCTATATCCCATATGCTTAATCTTACAGGCTAAAATCCAGACAACCGACAGTAAAAACTGCTCCAGAACTTCTTGATGAAAGACTTGATAAATTGCAGAAGCTGATAACAAAAGCTGAAATACAATAATTTGGAACTTACGGGTTTGGAAATCACCCTAAGCCAGTGAAATCTTTGGTACCTAGGGAACAAAACGGACAATCAACGCACACACCTCGTAAGTTCAGCAAAGATACTTACTGTTTCTGTCCACATGCAACTGCTCGCCGTCCGAGCGTGTTACGTCTGTTTTCGTGCTGTTGAGGTCTTCTGTATCAGTTGCTGTATACGCTCATCTGCCTTCCATTGGTGAGCTTTTTTTTATTTATTTATTTATTTTTTTTAATACTTGCAACATCTGATGAGGTCCGTGCGAGGTCTTGTGTACTTGGTAAAGTGCATAAGAATTTTCTACGAAGATGTTACGCCTGTATTGAATGTGGTGGTCACCATTTTGAACAACCTCTGTAATGTACAAAACATTGTTCAGTTAACTGAACTGCTGAACTTACGGCGCGTTTACATCCATTTTCCTTGTTATCCTTGACATTCCAAAGCTTTTATTGACCCAATATTGCTTCCAAGACAGTAAATTCCTATTCCGTAGTTGTTGTATTTCGACTCCTCTAACAGCTCCTTCAAATTAAACGCATGCTTTTCTATCACCCTGTATGTTTTTTTCCTATTATTCGTTAGCACCACTGTTTCATACCAGTGTAATGTGTTCCGCCATTAAACTAAATAATTAACGGAGTCTCACGGCAAGTAACAGGCACTGAACGCTGGTGCCAACATTTGGTCCTCCCTGTTCTGAGATGGCTGTGCTATACCAGCACTGGCAGATTTCAGAGCAATATGCCCACCTAGAGCTCGCGCTAAGACTGTGTGACTGTTCATAGGTCACTTTGCATCGCTCTACGGCCGACATCGGACGTCCAATTTTAGCGACAGTTTGCTGAAAGGACCGCCGAACGCCTTAGGTCGAACAGTGCGGTACACCTGGTAGTCGCTGTAGCAGAAGCAAGCCAGTCTCCCAAGGTATGAGACCTGTTCACCTGCTACGTCGTCAACAACACTCACCCAAACTAACGACACCTGTGGTTGTGCATCTAGCAAATGCACAATGACAATCGACTGCATTTGCAACTTTCAGCGAGATTACAACCAATGGTGATGTACACACGAATGGCGAAGGTTCGTTTACTTACGATTGAGCCAAAGGCAAACCAGTCGTCATTCTCGAGACCGTAGATTAAATGCCGCTGCAAAAGCTGCTCCATTGTTCGATAACGAGGTTTTGATGGAAATGGAGTTCTCCCACTGGCTCCAAAAGGCATTAAGCCAATTCGCTCTCACTCTAATAGCGCTGAGATCAATAGCTGGTAGTCGGCCAACTGCCATTCCACAAGGGGACCGCAGCGGAAAATTAACCGCGATAGCTGGAACGAGTGACACGCTACCACACTAGACATTTTCTGTCATTCTCCCCTGAAACTTTAACGCTTCCAAGCGCATGACGTTCGCTGTAATGAAATGATAACGCGGACGGGATTAAAACTCTGTTTTAATAACGTAGCGGTGAGCTGACAGTGGTGGGGCCTGTTAAGTCTACTTTTAATTCAACTCTTTAACAGGTACAGCATCTGTATGCTACACGGATACTGCCTTCCGTCCTCCCCGACACAAATTTGATGACCAACAAACCCCGCGCTTTCTTATGGAGGAAATGTCCGCAGATTAATTTTCGTTGTGAAACGAGGATGACCTGGCGCTTCTTAGGTTAGTCACAGATCCATCGTGATACTTAACAAAGATCGTAATTCATACTTGATTTGGCGGCAGCTACTTCTCGAGGGTGGCACTCAAGATACAACAGGATTTCATCAGCCACCAGTAACTGGTAGTTACAAAATGAAGCACAGATGAAATATCATTGATATGCTGCGAGAAAAATCAGTGAATCAAGGACTGATCTTATGGAACTCTATACAAAAAAAATGGTTCAAATGGCTCTGAGCACTATGCGACTTAATTTCTTAGGTCATCAGTCGCCTAGAACTTAGAACTAATTAAACCTAACTAACCTAAGGACATCACACACATCCATGCCCGAGGCAGGATTCGAACCTGCGACCGTAGCGGTCGCTCGACTCCAGACTGTAGCGCCTAGATCCGCACGGCCACTCCGGCCGGCGAACTCTAAACAGAGTACACATTTCCACGACGACTTCACCGACACATAAATGACTCCGATCCACAGACGCCTCTTTAACAGCTGCTTTTGAAGCACCTGAGAAACCGTAGTATTGTACTGTTTGAGAACTTCGGCTATTTCGTTTTCATATGTGAAGTATCGAAATCGACAGCATCAAAAGCCTTGCTGAAAATAAACAGTGTCAAAACCATAACTTCACTTCCGTACAAGGTATGTTTCACGTCATCGGTCACTTTGTTTAATGCGATTGTTGTGCTCGGGTGTTCTTGGAAGCCTGATTGATATTTATGCAGGATTTATACATTTTCATGTAAACTGTCAACTGTTATGAACAAAGTAATATGCTGATTGGCCTATAATCGCCTGGTGATTCTGGGTTATCATTCTTCGGTATTAGTTGAATTAAACTTGTTTTGTAAATAAAACCGCCTTTTCTTGCTGCAACTTAATTAATTTTTTCCAGACGCGTTTCGCGTTTTTCTTACTCTGAGGCATCTTCATTGGGATCTAGAACGATACAGTTTTGTTATTTTTAGATTATCAAACAACTCACGTCGCGTTTTTTTAGGTAAATAAATAATTATTTACAGTTTGTTGCCGTCTCCGTTTCCTCTTATCTGATCTGGAGGTCGCACTACGACTTCACTTCCGAAACATAAGCACATTTTCCTATTCCGAACTTTTTCTTCCACACTGTTCACCATGTTTCTCCTTCTTCTTTCTTCACTATTATTCTTTTGCCACTAGCTATAGCTATTTGTTCGAACATTGCGCTTTTAAAGATGTAAATATTGTGAGTTCATTATGTGTTTCCTCCTGTTTGTTTTGTTTACCTACATGTTGCCAACCTAACGAAATATATGTTAAACCTAACGTGTATTCATAATGTTTATATCTGTGTGTGTGTGTGTGTGTGTGTGTGTGTGTGTGTGTGTGTGAGAGAGAGAGAGAGAGAGAGAGAGAGAGAGTATGGGTGTGGGTGGGGTTGGGGGCTGGGGTTGGCAGTGGTTTGATTTGTAAAGTGTTGAAGTGTTGATATGAATGTGATAGCTGTAGTTGAAAGCTTTGGTGATCAGCTGATTTCAGTTTTAGTTTAAATGTTCTGTGGAGGGGTTCATGGACAAGGGAATGAAAAGTTGTTGGGTGGTGGTATTATTATTATTATTATTAGCATGATAATCCTCTTTTGGAGGATTATTTTATCTATTAATGTAAAACATGAATTGTTTGGCATGTGTACTTCATCATTCAACAAGGTTTTTCTTTTCTGCTTTGATTTTCTGTATGTGGTACTTTTCTTGCAGAGGTTAATATGGCCACTAAAACAACTTGGAATTAAACTTTGCTTCCAATTATTAAGATATGTACCACTAACAAGACAGAGAGAGAAACTAAAGATGTCTGTGAGAACTAGATAATACACTCCTGGAAATTGAAATAAGAACACCGTGAATTCATTGTCCCAGGAAGGGGAAACTTTATTGACACATTCCTGGGGTCAGATACATCACATGATCACACTGACAGAACCACAGGCACATAGACACAGGCAACAGAGCATGCACAATGTCGGCACTAGTACAGTGTATATCCACCTTTCGCAGCAATGCAGGCTGCTATTCTCCCATGGAGACGATCGTAGAGATGCTGGATGTAGTCCTGTGGAACGGCTTGCCATGCCATTTCCACCTGGCGCCTCAGTTGGACCAGCGTTCGTGCTGGACGTGCAGACCGCGTGAGACGACGCTTCATCCAGTCCCAAACATGCTCAATGGGGGACAGATCCGGAGATCTTGCTGGCCAGGGTAGTTGACTTACACCTTCTAGAGCACGTTAGGTGGCACGGGATACATGCGGACGTGCATTGTCCTGTTGGAACAGCAAGTTCCCTTGCCGGTCTAGGAATGGTAGAACGATGGGTTCGATGACGGTTTGGATGTACCGTGCACTATTCAGTGTCCCCTCGACGATCACCAGTGGTGTACGGCCAGTGTAGGAGATCGCTCCCCACACCATGATGCCGGGTGTTGGCCCTGTGTGCCTCGGTCGTATGCAGTCCTGATTGTGGCGCTCACCTGCACAACGCCAAATACGCATACGACCATCATTGGCACCAAGGCAGAAACGACTCTCATCGCTGAAGACGACACGTCTCCATTCGTCCCTCCATTCACGCCTGTCGCGACACCACTGGAGGCGGGCTGCACGATGTTGGGGCGTGAGCGGAAGACGGCCTAACGGTGTGCGGTACCGTAGCCCAGCTTCATGGACACGGTTGCGAATGGTCCTCGCCGATACCCCAGGAGCAACAGTGTCCCTAATTTGCTGGGAAGTGGCGGTGCGGTCCCCTACGGCACTGCGTAGGATCCTACGGTCTTGGCGTGCATCCGTGCGTCGCTGCGGTCCGGTCCCAGGTCGACGGGCACGTGCACCTTCCGCCGACCACTGGCGACAACATCGATGTACTGTGGAGACCTCACGCCCCACGTGTTGAGCAATTCGGCGGTACGTCCACCCGGCCTCCCGCATGCCCACTATACGCCCTCGCTCAAAGTCCGTCAACTGCATATACGGTTCACGTCCACGCTGTCGCGGCATGCTACCAGTGTTAAAGACTGCGATGGAGCTCCGTATGCCACGGCAAACTGGCTGACACTGACGGCGGCGGTGCACAAATGCTGCGCAGCTAGCGCCATTCGACGGCCAACACCGCGGTTCCTGGTGTGTCCGCTGTGCCGTGCGTGTGATCATTGCTCGTACAGCCCTCTCGCAGTGTCCGGAGCAAGTATGGCGGGTCTGACACACCGGTGTCAATGTGTTCTTTTTTCCATTTCCAGGAGTGTAGTATCGAGTACGTTTTTAGCACATATGCTCTCTCCAACATCACCCGCTGCATCAAGAGATTCTCTTGTTTGCTTTCCGTACTATGAGTGAATAAACATGTTTTAAGGAAAACGCGTCTGTCGGAAAGGTGCTGCCTTGTGGCTGATAATTTATCGCAACTTGAGAGCGGACTGCTATTGAGAAGAAGTCGTTTAATTCGTCTGCATACGTTCATTCTCGACTGCTCGTTCCTTATCTGAAAGTATTTAGTTTATGATGCTCTACCAGACGTATACTTTAAACCCTAAAGGCTCTTTATTGCATCGGGGGAAACCATTAACAACATAATTATGCCTTGTCGGCAGATTGTAACCGCTTGCAGTCTCAGAGAGCACAGAAGGCTAGGGGTGCTGGCCTGGGCTGGGGGCAGGTGGTATCGGGTTCCCGCATTCCCCGGAGCGAGCGGCCTTTCCTGTGAGAACCAACGGCAGTTACGTCACCACTACAAGTACCTGGTGAAGAGGCCTCGCGTGTGTCCAGTCGCCGCTGCTGTACTCGTCTACAGACGCTGTTTCATAAGTAGCCCGTCATCGTCGCCGGCCTTTCGACATCCACACATTGCCGTCTTCACACTGACACGCATCCATGTTGCTCCCCCATGTCTTCTACGTCATAAATCAACTCCCGCTACACTGACGTCTCACTATGCTCTCAACTCTATCTATGTCTTAAGGCTGCGTTACTCAAGGCGCACTAATTACCAACCGTATATTTATGCAACTTCTCCGCAGTATTTTATGGAACGTTCACATGAGACACAAACGGTAATCCATTTCGCGAATGACGGTTGTGAAGTCGGTAAAAACCTTGGTGCTGTTCTTGCGGGATAACTATGTGCAGGTACCGAGTTCCATGTGTTCCCTTCTCCATTATAATCACTAACAACTCGAACATCACACTCTTCATGATCTCATAGTCATCACCTGCAATAAACTGTTGCACTTACAACATGTGAGACACTAACTGCCGATATTGAGACGACTAATGGCGTTTTCACCAAGATGTCAGCTCCACCAAACAACCTTTTTTTTTTTTTTTTTTTTTTTTTTTTTAATTTCTATACAGGTAAGCCAGACTGCAAAACCTAAACTTCCGGTTCGATCCCTGATTAGTCCTAGGATTTTTATCTGTCACTTGTTTCTATCGCGTTTCTTGACGTCAGAAATACCAAGCTGCATAGTCATTTGGAGTTCTCATTAAAATTGGCAAGTAATTCAGTTCAAAGGTCGGAAGAGTGCAACGGCATAAGACCTCCAACAGTACCATGCCTAGCAAAGCACAATGGTTTGATCAGAACGTTACCTTTTTGTGATAGTCCGCAGAACGGGACAGCACATCACACAAGCTGTCATATGAGTCAACCTCATGAGACAGACATATCAGAAATGATACGCTGAAGAATACTTTATCAGTATGTCTCACAAACATCCGTCAAAACAGGGTATTGTTTTCGAGATCGAAATAATGGTTAGCCACACACGTAGTAAATTTTAAGGTACAGGACTGGTTTATATGCGCATGAATGCGAAATATCATCATAATCGTCGTCTTCTCTCAAACAAAATCATTACCGTATTTTCCGAAGTCTTCCAGTATCTCTTTTTTCCCACCCGGCTTGTTCAAGATCTAGAGAATTCTATGACATGGCATTCTCGTGAGGTGGTGTTTCCAATTTTCACGATAATTTTGAATGATTTCATTCATGCTGAAATTATTTAATTTTGTTCTAATATTTCTATTTGTAATGATGTCTCTTCTTGTCGCAAGCCAGCTTTTTATCCCATATGTTACAACAGGAGCTCTCACCACTTTACAGATATTCGTAGTGGTCTCTTTTTGTACTTCGGGCCCATTGCTCTGCTAATGGTCCAACAGACAACTTCGAATTTGTATATTTTACTTTCCAGATCGGAGTCAAAATCATAACTTGTATCACGGCTCAACTAAGAGATTAGAGAGACTTGTTTCAAAACCTATTTATCTATTTTTGACCTGACTGGATATTTTCCTCAGAATGCTATTATTTTCGATTTATTAATATAAAATTTTTAATTGTATTCGTTATGTGTTTTGTTCATCTGGTGTACTGACCTTTGGAGGTCATCTTCATTATTTTGAATAATAACGATATCATCTACAGCCAGAAGCATATTCAGATACTCACCATTCGCTTTATCGCACTTCAGAAGGATTTGGACCGCGTGAGCCATGATAAACTATGGAAAATCGTGTCTGACTGTGGATATCCTTCATCATCTAATATAGCCAGTGAAACGTTTTTATAAAAACACTTGCGCTGTAATAAACACAAGTAACAATCAATTGGTTCAAATGGCTCTAAGCACTATGGGACTTAACATCTGAGTTCATCAGCCCTCTAAACTTCGAACTACTTAAACCTAACTAACCTAAGGACATCACACACATCCATGCCCGAGGCAGGATTCGAACCTGCGACCGTAGCAGTCGCGCGGTTCCGGACTGAGCGAACAATCAATTAGAAGAGACAGTTATTAACCGAGGCGTGAGACAAGAGTGCGGACTATCGCCTACTGTTTTTAATATTTACTTTGACTTCATTCTTCATAAACATGAAGTATCTACGGGCAAAATTAAGGAATTGCCCAGATGCGAGTAGAACTCGCGCACTAAGATTGCCGTACAAACGTAATCATGTATATAGATAGTTCATTCATACCGGGAATCTACGATCTCGACGATTTTTGCCTGTTGTCGACATTGATGCTGGTCAGATAACAGTTCCACAGATTCCAAGACTTTTGAAAAGTTTTAATTTCAAGTCTGCTTCTTCTGTAGTGGTCAATCCAAGAATTGGTTTGCAACAGCTACAATGGCAGCTTGTCTCCATTCTGTGCGTCTTTCAGCTTTTCTCTTCATTTCTTTATAGGTGTTACATCCCACATCTTTCACGATTTGATTCATGTACCTCAGTCGTGGTCTTCCTCTTGGTCTTTTTCCCTCGACATATCCCTCTATGATTGTGTTCAGGGGTCCTTTATGTCTTAACAGATGGCCTGTAAATTGCACTCTTCTTTTAACAATGAAACTCCAGAAGCTTCTCTTCTCACCTGCTCTTTCCAGAACCACTTCGTTTGTGACCCTGTCGATCCATTTTATTTTGAGCATGCGTCTATAGCACCACATTTCAAAAGAATTTAGCTTCTGCTGTTCCTCTGTCCCGAGAGTCCATGTTTCACACCCATAGCATGCCACACTCCACACATATGATTTCAAAAATCTTTTCCTGGTTTCAAGGATGATGTTCTTAGATGTTAATATGTTTTTCTTCTTGTTAAAAGCAGCCTTTGCTTGAGCTATTCTACTTCTCACTTCTGCCTTGCTCCTTCCATCCCTGGTAATATTACTGCCCAGATAAGTAAATTTATCAACTTGTTCAAGCAGTTCATTGCCTACATGAACTTGGACTTTCACTTGATCTTCTTTGTCGCATACCATTACTTTTGTTTTTGCTTTATTAATTCTCATATTATATTCTTCACCCATAACTTTATCCATTCTATTCAGTAGGACTACAAGATCTTCTTCACTTTCAGCCAGGACAGCTATATCATCGGCATATCTTATCATATCTATTCGTTGGCCATGAATTACTACACCTGTCTGTGAATTTTCCCTTACTTTTTTCAGCGCCTCTTCAATGTATACGTTAAAGATAACAGGGGATAGTGCGCAACCTTGCCGGACACCTTTCCGTATCTGCACCTCTTCTTGTTTTGTCCGTCCACGGATAACTGCAGTCTCGTTTTTGTACAGGTTCCATATCATTTTTCTATCTTTATGGTCTATTCCTACTTTTTTGAGTATCTCAAACATCTTATCCCATTTAACATTATCAAAAGCTTTCTCTACATCTACGAAAGCTATGTATGTTTTCAGGTTCTTATCTAGTCGTTTCTCTATTATTAGTTTTAGAGCAAATATTGCTTCTCTGGTTCCTCTATCTTTCCGGAATCCAAACTGGTCTTCGGAGAGTGTAGCTTCGACTTTTTGTTCTATGCGTTTTAGGATAATTGAGGTTAATATTTTAGAGGCGTGAGTAACTAGGCTGAGTGTCCTATAATTTTCACATCTCGTAGCATTTGCCTTCTTTGGAATGGGGACCATAATGTTTTTCTCAAAGTCTGTAGGAATTTTACCGTGCTCGTACATGTTGAAAACAAGATTATACAACTCCTGATTCAGTTTTGCTCCTCCAGATTTGCCGGCCGCGGTGGTCTCGCGGTTCTAGGCGCGCAGTCCGGAACCGCGCGACTGCTACGGTCGCAGGTTCGAATCCTGCCTCGGGCATGGATGTGTGTGATGTCGTTAGGTTAGTTAGGTTTAAGTAGTTCTAAGTTCTAGGGGACTGATAACCACAGCAGTTGAGTCCCATAGTGCTCAGAGCCATTTTTGAATCCTCCAGATTTCAGAAGTTCGGCTGGCATATTGTCTATACCAGGCAATTTGTTGTTTTTCAATTTTTTCAGAGCTAATTCAAACTCCACCTTTAATATAGGTTCACCTATGTTGTGTGCATCAAGTCTGCAGTCCGGATAAAAAGTGACAAAAGAATATTTTTTTCGCGTGATGTAATCCCCAATTAACAATTTTCTGATTTTTTTGCCTTCCTTCTACTATGAAACCTTTCTTCTTGCCAAATCTAATGATTATAGAACAACGGGAACTACCCCATAGGTTTTGATGAGTGAGTTTGTATCACAATATATGTGAAATAAATGGCCTTACCTCTCATTGCATTGACTTAGTAGTTTAATGTTTTTTCATCGACAAGGGACTGAAGACCATACACGACATAAATTTCAGCTCGACACATCTACGTGTTCCTGAGAACAAGAGTTTTCAGCAGTCGGACACGCAAGCAGGCAGAACGGACAACAAAGTGATCGTGTAAGAGTTCCTTTTTTACCGATTGTGGTACGGAGCTCCAAACCAAGGTAAGGGCTTCCGTGTAGATGGAAAGGAGACTTGGGTGTAGCGTGCCGATGAAACGAAGTCATTAGAGACGAAGTAAAAGCTAAGCTTAGTCAAGGATAGAGAAGGAAATCGCCGTGTCCTTTCAAGAGGAGCCACCCTTGTAATTGATATTACGTGATGTATCGAAATCACGGGAGACCTACACGTTGATAACCGCCACTCCCAGAATACGAGTGCAGTCTGTTACCAGCGCGACCACCTCGCTCGATGTGTGTAGGCGGAGTGAGGGACATTTGTAGCGCATCAACGCGTTCGGCACCTCGCTCGGAGCCTGCTACTCGATATGCGGCTGGAGCACATGGCAGGTGCTGGCTCAGAGGAATCAATGCGGGAGCCCGCAGCCTCGGCTGCCGCGCACGGCTGCTGAATGGCGGAGCAATTAACGGGGCGGCGCGCCGGGCGTCGGCAGCAACCGGCCGACCGCGCCGCTTTTGTGTGATGGGGGGCTTCGCTGATGGAGGACCGCCTCAGCACTGTCGTATGCACGAATCGCGCCGTAGCTGACATTCCCTATTCCGTATTCTCCCCAAGATACGATGCCTCAAGGGCGTACATGACACGACGACAATAGCTTTCCCCTGAGCGAGATGACTGTCGCGCGTGCGGTCGATCGCACGGCAAAACGCTCTAGTGGTCAGCTTCAGTCGTTTAGGAACTGCGTCGAAGCCTCGCAAAACCAATATCACAGCTTCTTTATACCGCATGCTGGGACATTATGTTTACTTACATATACGGTGAAGAATAACAACCAGATAATGAGGTCAGAGTAGCCATGGCATGTTGCATCGACCCAAAATTTCCAAATACACTACTGGCCATTAAAATCGCTACACCAGATGAAAAACGGGTATTCATTGAACAAATATATTATACTAGAACTGACATGTGATCACATTTTCACGCAAATTGGGTGCATAGAGCCTGAGAAATCACTACCCACAACAACCACCTCTGGCCGTAATAACGGCCTTGATACGTCTGGATGGCGTGTACAGGTACACCTGCCCATGCAGCTTCAACACGATACCACAGTTCATCAAGAGTAGTGACTGGCGTATTGTGACGAGCCAGTTGCTCGGCCACCATTGACCAGACGTTTTCAATTGGTGAGAGATCTGGAGAATGTGCTGGCCAGGGCAGCAGTCGAACATTTTCTGTATCCAGAAAGGCCCGTACAGGACCTGCAACATGCGGTCGTGCATTATCCTGCTGAAATGTATGGTTTCGCAGGGATCCGATGAAGGGTAGAGCCACAGGTCGTAACACATCTGAAATGTAACCTCCACCGTTCAAAGTGCCATCAATGCGAACAAGAGGTGACCGAGACGTGTAACCAATGGCACCCCATACCATCACGGCGGGTGATACGCCAGTATGACGATGATGAATACACGCTTCCAATGTGCGTTCACCACGATGTCGCCAAACACGGATGCGACCATCATGATGCTGTAAACAGAACCTGGATTCGTCCGAAAAAATGACGTTTTGCCATTCGTGCACACAGGTCCGTCGTTGAGTAGACCATCGCAGGCGCTCCTGGCTGTGATGCAGCGTCAAGGGTACCCGCAGCCACGGTCTCCGAGCTGATAGTCCATGCTGCTGCAAACGTCGTCGAACGGTTCGTGTGGATGGTTGTTGTTTTGCAAACGTCCCCATCTGTTGACTCAGGGATCGAGACGTGGCTGTACGATTCGTTACAGCCATGCGGATAAGATGCCTGTCATCTCGACTGCCATTGATACGAGGCCGTTGGGATCCAGCACGGCGTTCCGTATTACCCTTCTAAACCCACCGATTGCATATTCTGCTAACAGTCATTGGATCTCGACCAACACGAGCAGCAATGTCGCGATACGATAAACCGCAATCACGGTAGGCTACAATCCGATCTTTTTTCAAAGTCGGAAACGTGATGGTACGCATTTCTCCTCCTTACACGAGGCATCAAAACAACGTTTCACCAGGCAACGCCGGTCAACTGCTGTTTGTATATGAGGAATCGGTTGGAAACTTTCCTCATGTCAGCACGTTGTAGGTGTCGCCACCCGCGCCAACCTTCTGTGAATGCTCTGAAAAGCTAATCATTTGCATATCACAGCATCTTCTTCCTGTCGGTTAAATTTAACGTCTGTAGCACGTCATCTTCGTGGTGAAGCAATTTTAATGGCCAGTAGTGTAAACGCAAACGTGGCGTTGTGGAGCTACAGCCAAAAAACGCCAGCCCTTCAGCCTCAAGCGCAAGGTTTCTTCGCTAAGCGAATGCGTATGAAGCCGCGACAATCATTCGCAATATGCCGGGAATTTTCGAAAACGTGTGCCAATAATTTCTTCAATGATTTCAACTTTGAAGTGATGCTGGTGCCAGGAACTTTTGAGCATTTGCTGCAAAAAGTGTGGTCTGAGAGCCGGCCGCGGTGGTCTAGCGGTTCAGGCGCTCAGTCCGGAACCGCGCGACTACTACGGTCGCAGGTTCGAATCCTGCCTTGGGCATGGATGTGTGTGATGTCCTTAGGTTAGTCAGGTTTAAGTAGTTCTAAGTTTTAGGGGACTGATGACCACAGATGTTAAGTCCCATAGTGTTCAGAGCCATTTGAACCATTTTTTGTGGTCTGAGGAAAAAAAAAATTTTAAATTTGATGACCGTTTTCTTTTTCACCATTGTCTTAGTTTACATTTCATTCTCTACTGCACTGCATTAGCAAAAGCCGGCCGTTGTGGCCGAGCGGTTCTAGGCGTTTCAGTCCGGAACCGCGCTGCTGCTACGGTCGCAGGTTCGAATCCTGCCTCGGACATGGATGTGTGTGATGTCCTTAGGTTAGTTAGGTTTAAGTAGTTCGAAGTTTAGAGGGCTGATGAACTCAGATGTTAAGTCCCATAGTGCTTAGAGCCATTCGAACTATTAGCAAAAAATTAAAACACGTGGCCTTCGCATTTCATTATTAACAACACACTGCCTTACAACACCACATGCGACTATCACACTCCAGTGCTGTTTCTGCAATACTGCGTATTACTTTAACAAATTCATAGCATTACTGCACTTTTAGCGTAGTTGATTCAATAGTTAGGCTTAAGAACTTAAAGTTTGCTTAGCTTTCACTAAGCAGCTCAGTCAGTCTGTACAATTAATACAGAGTGTTTCAGAATGAATATACGTATTTCGACCGTATATATCTATTAATTTGTAAGATACGCACCTGCCAGACTTTAGATACATATTTACGAGTCTCTAAGTTCAGATTACACAAGTTCGATGTGTTCTCGTCTAGCAATATGAAAAATGTCATATCAATATTCGAATTCCTTCCATATTCGGGTAAGCATTTATATTGTCACTTTTGTTATGGCAGTACGGATCAATTCTTCTCGGTTCCGTGGTAATGCTGGTGTATGAAAGTTGTCTTTAATGAGACCCCGGAAGAAGAAATCACAGGGCGTGGAGGCCAGCTGAGGAGTGCTAAGTTGCCGGCTGTTTGACGAACAAGCCAATGGCTCGGTAGAAGTTTTTTCAGATATTCACGCATCTGCCGACTCTAGTGAGAGGGTGCACCGTCTTATTAAAAAACGAGGTTGTCCTCGTTCAGCCTCGGAGACAACCAGTTGTGTAATGTAACAAGATACTGATGACCATTAACCGCATTTCCATCAAAGAAGGCTGAGCCGTAAACAGATGAATCGGATGTCGCACAAAACATATTGACTTTGGCCGAATCTCGTACATAAGTCAATGTGTGCATGTGGGTTTTGTATACCCAAGATTCGAACACGGTGCTTGTTTACTTTCCCATTATGGTGGAACGTAGCATCATCACTGAATGCGATGCGTTGTACGAAAGTATTATAACTGTCAATAGCATTCTGAAGCGCGTCAGCAAATGCCACAGTTTTGCACTTGTTGTCATGCGGTTTCATAACCAACCGGCGTCTCGAAACACGCAAATTGTTGTTGCAGGCAGATGGATCTCCCGACTGGCACAACGAGTTGATTTTGTAGAACTGCTCTGGAAAGCAGTTTGAATTCGTGCGTCATTTTCAACTGAAACACGAGGGTGGCCGGGACTCTTTTCTTTACTTACACATCCTGTGTCTACAAATTATCGATACTATTTGCGAATGTAGCACCCATTAGCAGGCTGTTTGGTACCTCAATCTGAAACGTCTTTACACCGTAATCACGAAGTTACACTTCGCAAACTCGAAAGAACAAAATTATTTCTGTGCAGAATATCCACTGTGCAACATGTGCCGGTAACCAAGCAAACAGGAGACAATCGACATCTAGCGATAAGGAATATAAACTAGGCAATGTATTCGTTCTTCCAATCACTGAGTCGTGGCGCAACGATTGATAGTTACAGCAGAATAGTTTGTAAGACCTATATTCTTATACCAGAGGATCTGCAGTACACTTTGGATCCAATTATGTCTACAGAATTAACAACTTGTACTACCACACTTTACCTCACAGTACTCAGTGTATAATGGGGTTGCTTGGTTGTCCGTGGCAACAATTCACTATTTCTTTCTCAGAGAAAGCTACGGAAATGCAACATTAACAGATAATTTGCGTGAGTCAACACTTTTCTCTCTCGTACTTTCCACAGTTTTATTGTTGCTGTGTCCTCCACAAGGTACGGAACGCAGCCATGCAGAGGAGAGCACCGAGCTGCCTACCGCTCAGGTGCAACTGAATTAACGTTAGCCTCCAACAGAAGGCACACAAGGCGAGGACTAGACCTGTGATGAGATTATATAGTTGCATTGTGCAGGCGAGTCCCCACCTCATAATAGCAACTACTTTCGCTGGCATTTGGCGATTACAACCTAAAAATTGTTACACTATCCTGACACTGGTGTCTTTAATTGATTTATATGGCAAAGACTACTGACCACTTACAACCACAGTCAACTATACTTCACGTCAGTGATACTGGAATCCGTCAATTAGTCTTAAAAAAGTCGGTTCTAAGGCGTCATATCATACACTATGTGATCAATAGTATCCGGACACCCGGCTGAAAATGACTTACACAAGTTCGTGGCGCCCTCCATCGGTAATGCTGAAATTCAATATGGGCCGGCCGCGGTGGACAAGCCGTTCTAGGCGATCCAGTCTGGAACTGAGCGACTGCTACGGTCGCAGGTTCGAATCCTGCCTAGGGCATGGATGTGTGTGATGTCCTTAGGTTAGTTAGGTTTAAGTTAGTTCTAAGTTCTACGGGACTGATGACCTTAGGAGTCCCATAGTGCTTAGAGCCATTTGAACCAATTCAATATGGTGTAGCCCCCCCCCCCCTTCGCCTTGATGACAGCTTCCACTCTCGCACTATGCTGGCTGGTGCTGGAAGGTTTCTTCGGGAATGGCAGCCCATTCTTCACGGAGTGCTGTACTGAAGAGAGGTGTCCATATCGGTCGGTGAGGCCTGGCACGAAGTCGGCGTTCCAAAACACCTCACAGGTGTTCTATAGGACTCAGGTCAGGACTTTGTGCAGACCAGTCCATTACAGGTATGTTATTGTCATGTAACCACTTCGCCACAGGCCGTGCACTATGAACAGGTGCTCGATCGTTTTGAAAGATGCAATCGCCAATCCCAAATTGCTCTGCAACAGTGGGAAGCACGAAGGTGCTTAAACCATCAAGATGATTAATGATTAGTGTTTTAGGGCACACAACAACGAGGTTATCAGCGCCCGTTAAACCATGAATGTACGCATGTGCTGTGATAGGGCTACGCAAAACAACAAGGGATGCAAGCCCCATCCATGAAAAACCGACCACACCATAACACCACCACCTCCGAATTTTGCTGTTGGCACTACACAAGCCGGCAGATGACGCTCACTGAGCATTCGCCATACCCATCGGATCGCCACATTGTGTACCGTGTTTCGTCACTCCACACAACGTTTTTACACTGTTCTATCGTCCAATGTTTACGCTACTTACACCAAGTGAGGCGTAGTTTGGCACTTACCGGCATGATGTGTGGCTTACGAGCAGCCGCTCGACCATGAAATCCAAGTTGTCTCACTTCCCGCCCAACTGTTGTAGTACTTGCAGTGGATCCTGATGCAGTCTGGAATTCCTGTGTGATGGTCTGGCTAGATGTCTGCCTATTACACATTACGACCCTCTACAACTGCAAGCGGTCTCTGTCAGTCAACAGACGAGGTCGGCCTGTACGCTTTTGTGCTGTACGTGTCCCGTTACGTTTCCATTTCACTATTACATCGGAAAAAGCGGATCTAGGGATGTTTAAGAGTGTGGAAATCTCGCGTACAGACGTATGACACAAGTGACACCCAATCTCCTGACCACGTTCGAAGTCCGTGAGATCCGCGGAGCGCCGCATTCTGCTCTCTCACGATGTCTAATGACCACTGATGTCGCTGATATGGAGTACCTGGCAACAGGTGGCAGCACAATGCACCTAACATGAAAAACTTATGTTTTAGGGATGTCCGGATACTTTTGATCACATAGTGTATATCTTCTTGTACACTGAGAGTGTGCTATGTCCAGTGTAGTTTCAGTCATCAAAATACCGCAGGGGCTATGCAACCGACAAATTAGTGGACTAGGTGTAATTGCACCCCACAGCGCCTGATGTCCTGATATCTGTTCGCACTCAAATCAATTGTTAAGGGGACGAGGAATGTAAATTTTTGTGACAATCTTTGGCTCCAGAAGATTGTGAAATGTGGTAGGCATCGAGGATCGAACTTTGGTGGACAATGGTTGTATGGCTACCTTGTTGAAATATTTATGGGGTGGGGGGGGGGGGGGGTTATGGTTGCCTTGGTGAAAGCAAGCTTCACTTAAGGATTTGTATTACATTAATATAGACTTCATATGATCAGCTCTATGTGAATG
Source organism: Schistocerca americana (assembly GCF_021461395.2). Taxonomy (NCBI): domain Eukaryota; kingdom Metazoa; phylum Arthropoda; class Insecta; order Orthoptera; family Acrididae; genus Schistocerca; species Schistocerca americana. Next base: position 785,306,701 of record NC_060122.1, on the reverse strand, counting down.
ATGATTTACATGAACATCATATGCTTGGCACTATGGGAATGATCACTTAACTTACACAGACAAAATGTGAACAGTTCTATGCTGCGGTATCGCGCCGTAGTCAACACGTTAGGAGTGACAAGAAGGTTTAAGGCGCCAAAGGCAAATACATTAAGTAGGACTGAGTTACAAGTGTCGCGTCCACCGGGTAACCAATAAAACTTAAAATCACTACCATCAATAAATACGTGCTCATCATGTTCAATGAAAACATGTGACGCTAAAACGCTTCTGTCTCAGCACAACTGGAGGATATGGATTCCGGTAGCACATATAAGCTGCTGGCTACAGATCGTAATATGGCCACCAACGTGGGGCTGACAGAAGCAGACACTACATAATTTGGCGCTCACCGTGGGGCCAACAAGAATAACTAGTTCAGTAAATGCCACGAGATAAATGCGAACAGCTTCCTGAATCTATCGTTTCGAAACTGGTAACGGTGCTGCTAGTTAATAAATAGAATAATCAACTGCGGATTACTGCTGTTCTTACTTTATGCAGAACTTCACCTACATTTTCACACGGTGACTGTTTCATTACGTCACTGTTTAACAAAATATCATCACAAATAGTCCCCAAGTTGAACCATTGGTACCGCTTCAACAGGACGCAACTGAGGAAAGTCTACTGGTGTTACTGCTGTTCATTTTGTATACTAATGACCTGGCAGATTGTGCAGTTACCCATAACGGAGTATTATCTGAAAAAAAGCACGAATATCCAGTGAATTCTTGATGAGATGTGAAACTAGTGTAGAAAATGGGAACTTACATTAAAGGTTCAAAAATGTAAAACTGTGCAGTTCTCACAATGCAGGAAAGTAGTAACGCGTATTCTACGACTACAGCATCAATATGGAATGAGTCAACTCATGCAAATATTTGGGTGTAACAATTCGTATGGAAGTGAAACAGATCGATAACATAGTCAAGTTGTAAGTAAACTACGTGGCAGACTTGGATTAACTGCCAGAATACCAGAAAAATACAGTGAGTTTACAAAGAGGACTGCTTATGAAACACTAGAGCTTATCTTACAATATTGCTGAAGTCTGTGGGACTCATACCAAATAGCAGAAACGCGGGATATTGAATGTATGCAAAGAAGGGCAGCGCTAAGGGTCACATGTTTGTCCGAGTCACGGAGGGTGTCACAGAATGTTGAAAAACCTGAACTGGCACACGCTGGAGGTGACATCAAGTATCCCTCCACGGCCTACTTACAAAGTTCCAAGACGAAGAAGAATCTAGAGATGGTTTTCATCCCCGTACGCCGCGCGATCTGGGGCGGCTTGTCACGATTCGCGCGGCTCTCCCCGTCGGAGGTTCGAGTCCTCCCTCGGGCATGGGTGTGTGTTTTGTCCTTAGCGTATGTTAGTTTAAGTTGGATTGAGTAGTAACCGTAGGGACCGATGACCTCAGCAGTTTGGTCCCATAGGAATTTACCACAAATTTCCAATTTTCCATCCTCGTACGTATCACTCCAGTAGGGACAGCAAAGATAAGACGATACTAATTAGTTGTCAGTTTTACCGTGTTCCCTCTGAAAATGGAAAGGGAGGGAACCCCGACATGAGCAGCTACGCCACGCGCACTTATTTGACAGCGGTTTGCGGAGTGTGTAGGTAGATGGAGATGCCGCGAGTAGAGTTTCGCAGAGCGGCGGCGCTGGCGACTGGCGTGGCGGAAGCCGTGTGTCCGCCTGCGCAGACCTGCGGACCACTTTCACCGCGGCGCAGAGCGCGGCCACGTAATTAGCGGCAGTGCAAACACACGGCGCCCGCGTCCTTACAATACTGCTCCCCGGCCACAGCGCACACACCGCGACGCCTGCTGTCCGCAATGCGTTACAGCAGATTTGCCGCAGTGCTTTTCAATTTGTGCTGCAGGCACAGGGGAGGAAATACGAGTGCGTGCGGCGACGGGCCACACGCACAACATTCAAGCCTGTCCCAGGCAGAAGGGTGTGATTCTTCAAAGCACACTTTTAAGGGGGCGCGGGACGGGAGGACACCTCGCTAGTTAAAGTATTACGCGTTACTTTCAGTAAACGAAGCGAACGGAATAATTGCATCAGTGCAAGATGTATGCACTCTTTTCCCTAGAATCTTATTTTATTCGTTAATCATAAGCCATATACAACAAAGCGATAATAAAAATACGTGACTATAAAATGGATATTTCGGCACATCAGCCGCAAAAAAAAGACAGTGTATAAGACAGCAACATAGTGTACAAATAACAAGTAAGTTATTATTGGTGTAGACCACTCTGTCGATGGATAACAAGGCGTGTGTATTTCATACTATAAACCATAAAACTAAAAACCTGGCACATGAGACGCGGCGATTCGAGTTCTGCAGAATACCAACAAAGTATAGACATTTAAATGAACAACACGAATGGTTAACAGGAACAGCGGACGCTGTGATTCGAGTTTTACCCAGACCGTGGGGGATGCGACATATGCAGGGTGATTCAGCTGCCCCTATCGATAGGTTTTATGCAACCTGGAGCGACTTCAAAAACCACGTGAGCGAGCATTTCTATAGTGTGCAATTTTTAGCGATGAAGTGACGTTCCACCTTAGTGGAAAAGTCAACAGAAACAATGTTTGCCTATACGGTTTGGAAAATGCACATTCACCATTGCAACTCGAAAGAGATTCACCGTAGATCAACGTGTTCTGTGCCGTATCCCGTATAAAGGTTTATGGACCATTTTTCTTTCGGAAAGAATTGTAACGGGACTCACGTACCTGGACATGGAAAGTTATGGAAAATTCCCACGACTTCATTTTCCAACAGTATGGAGCTCCGCCCCATTGGCACCGTGATGTACGAGGTTTCTTGAATGACTCCCTTCCTCAGAGCTGGATCGGTCACAGGGGACTTGAGGGCCTGGCTCTGCACTTCTGGCCACAGTGGTCTCCTGATCTCATACACTGCGACTATTTCTTGTGGGGTTATGTGAAGGAAGCTGTTTACGTCCCGCCCCTACCAACCACTCTGAACGATCTACGAAACCGGATCACAGCTGCCGCGCACTCAGTAACAGAAGATACGCTTTCGCGTGTGTGGGACGAGTTTAGCTACCGCGTCGATGTTTGCCGTGCAGCCAACGGTGGCCACATTGAACATTTATAACATTTATCACATTTCTAATTATTAAATAATTATTAAAAACTAATTAATTACAAGTTATCAAATTGATATCAAACACCATAGAAAACTTTGAAGTTCATCTTTTCATTGGGATAAAGCTATTTTGGGTTTGCACGTATTTACGAAGTTTTGAAAATGGATCCATCATCTAAAATGTTTATATATTTTATCCCTGTTAAAACTAAACGCGTCTAGGGTACGTTAAAAATGATGGTGATGGCAAGTTATATTTGTTTGTGCGGGGGGGGGGGGGGGGGGCAGTTTGAAGAAAGTGACCCTCCCCCCCTCCAGAACAGAACTACAGATCGGCTCCTGTTAGTAGAGTACCGCCTGACACAGTCACGTTGATTAAATATCTATGTGGAACGTCGCAAAGCGATATGAAACAGATCTACACGTAAGAGTGCCACTAGGAAAAGCGAATGGTCAACTCAGATTTATTGGAAGAATTTTGGGAAAGTGTAGCTGATCTATTAAGGAGACCCCGTGCAGAAGACTAGAGCGACACATTCTTGAGTACTACTAGAGTGTTTTGGGAGGAAGACATCGTAGCAATTCAGAGGTGTTACTGGTGGTTCGATCACCACGAGAGTATCACGGAAATGCTTCGTGAAGTCATGGGAATCGCTGAAGTGAGGAAAACATTGTTTCCTCGAAACACTACCGAGAAAATTTAGAGAACCAACATTTGAGACTGACTGTAGAACGATTCTACCGTCGCCAACGAACAATTTGCGTCAAGGACAGCGAAGACAAATTATGGCTCCTATCGTGTTATAGAGATAGTTATTTTTCTTTCGCTACGTTTATGAGCGGAACAGCAAATGGAATGGCTAGTACCCTCCGCCGTGCACCGTACGGTGGTTTGTGGAGGATGTATGTAGTGTGTACGTTGGCGAGCACGCAGCACGCACAATGCCGTCAGCCAACAAGTGGCAGCAGACCACGGGCGGCACGGCCGGTGTGAGGACGGCTTCAGCGCCACGTCGCCAGCGCTAACCGCGAGCGTAGTGCGCCGGGTCGCGGGGAACACAGGACACAGACGCAGCCCGAAGGCCGCCCGCAGCGGCTGCACACACGCGAGTCAGCCGGCACAGGTGTGTGGCGGCCGCAGGGGGCCTGGCGTGGGTGGCCGCCGCAGTACGTAAGGCCACGGCCGCTGCTACAGCTCACCTGCTCTGAGGCGTGGGCGTGCGTGTTGCGCGGATGGTGTTCAGTGTCTCCGGGATATCCCCATATCAAAACAGTATATTGTTGACTGTCTATACTTACTATCATCCTCATAAATTAAGGATAATAGCGGAATGTGGTGCCACACAACGTCGCACCGCACAAAACTGGCGGTAGTAGTATAGACACATACGGAACACACACGACACAGATCGGTACGTCCACGGTAATAGTGATAAAGTTGAGAAAACCGTCCCGAAACACATGTGCTGTAAAATGCCACCGTTTCCTGCGCATGTACCCCGACATCAATACGGGATATGATCACCACGCACACGTACACAATCCGCATAATGGGTTGGCATACTCTGTATCAGGTGGTCGAGAAGCTGCTGGAGAACAGCCTCCCATTCTTGCACCAGTGCCTGTCGGAGGTCCTGAAGTGTCGTAGGGGTTTGAAGACGTGCAGCGATACGTCGACCGAAAGCATCCCAGACGTGCTCCATGGGGTTTAGGTCTGGAGAATAGGCAGGTCACTCCATTAGCCTGATATTTTTTGTTTCAAGGTACTCCTCCACGATGGCAGCTCGGTGGGGCCGTGTGTTATCATCCGTTAGGAGGAAGCTGGGACCCACTGCACCCCTGAAAAGGCGGACATACTGGTGCAAAATGACGTCCCGATGCACCTGAACTGTTACAGTTCCTCTGTCAAAGACATGCAGGGCTGTACGTGCACCAATCATAGTCCCATCCCACACCATCAAACCACGACCTCCATACCGGTCCCTTTCAAGGACATTAAGTGGTTGGTATCTGGTTCCTGGCTCACGCCAGATGAAAACCCGGCGAGAATCACTGGGTAGACTATACGTGGACTCGCCTGTGAACATAACCTGGGACCACTGTTCCAATGACCATGTACTGTGTTCTTGATACCAGGCTTTACGTGCTCTCCTGTGACCAGGGGTCATTGGAATGCACCTTGCAGGTCTCTGGGCGAATAAACCATGTCTGTTCAGTCGTCTGTAGACAGTGTGTCTGGAAACAACTGTTCCAGTGGCTGCGGTAAGGTCTCGAGCAAGGCTACCTGCAGTACTCCGGCCGTCTGCGGGCACTGATGGTGAGATATCGGTCTTCTTGTGGTGTTGTTCACTGTAGACGTACAGTACTGTAGCGCCTGGACACGTTTCCTGTCTGCTGGAATCGTTGCCATAATCTTGTGATCACACGTTGTGGCACACGGAGGGCCCGTCCCTACGACCTGCTGTGTTTGACCAGCCTCCAGTCGCTCTAGTATTCTACCCCTCATACAGTCATCAATACGTGTTTTTGAGACATTTTGAACATACGGTCACCATTAGCACGCCTGGAAACGTCTGCACACGTACTCGCTGCACCATACTCTCACATGCACCAACACATCTCTGCGTATGTGGACTACTGCCAGTGCCACCGTGCGACGATCACAGGTCAAATGCACCGCATGGTCATACCCTGAAGTGATTTAAACCCGCAAACCGCCGACCAGAGCGTTGTTTCACCATGTATCAGCATTATCCTTATTTTATGAGCATGAGTGTACATGTAGAGGGTGTTCAAAAAACGTCAGTATACAAACTGACCAAAATTACGACTGAAGAAGCTATTATTAGGCAGGGTGTATGACAGGGCTACTCACTCAGTCTCTTGTCTCCTTCAACGGATACATTCAGAGGGAAATATATGATCTCAGAGAGAAACTGGGAAATCTAGGAAGAATGGTACATGATACTAAAATAGGCATGTTGAGATTTGCTGATGATATTGCAGTGTTACGTGAAGCTGCGGAACAATTACAAGCGACAATGGCCCAGATAGAAATCAACCTCCCGTCTTCCTGTAACACGAAAACTAATAATGTTAAAACAAAAATCTCACTCAGTTGTGAGTACACACAACACCACAGCACATTCCTCACTTAACAGCGAATAAGTGAAAACTGTCGAATCTTTCGCCTACCTAGGGAGTAAAATTACAGCAGATGGAAGATCAAACGATATTGAAAGTCAAATCTACCAGGTAAAGGTTGCTTTTAACAAGAGAAAACACGTTTTCACACCCCACTGCATAGACAAACATGCCAGGAACGAGCTCATAAAGACGTATTTTTCGAGTGTGCTGCTGTAGCTAAGTGAAATATGGACACTTGGAGAAGCAGAAAATACACACAACAATAGCGTTCTAGATGTGGTGCAACCAAAGAATGCTACAGATTGTCTGGATAGACAAGGTACAAATGAGAAGGCGCTCCACAGAATGGACGAAGAGAAGCTGTGTGTCTGGACCTCATGCAGCGCAGAAGGGACACGTGGGTCGGTCATCTACTGATACAAGATGGCGTCATTAAACAACCACTAAAATACAGCAGAGAGGAAAACCAGAAGACCCAGACGAGACTGGAATACATCAACCAGATAATGGAAGATACTAGCTGTACCACCTATAACGTTCGCAAAAGGAAGGCCGAAGACAGAAAAGCACGGCTAGCTGATGCCAACCAGCCTGATGGTTGAAGAAAAAAGGAGAAGCAACCAGACGTCGGAAATGGAGACTAAGTTAATACTAGCCATACGTTAAGTACGCCCCCCGCGACTGAGATAACAAAGATCACGTCCTTGAAACATCTTCACACTAAAGTTGATTTGAGGAATGTGGTGTTGAGACGTTCGCATTCAGCCAGTAAGTACTTTAGTGCTTGCTCGATGGCCATGGTAGGTAACATGGAGCGAACTGCGAGACAATTCATCACAATACACTTCTTTGACTGAGGATACATGAAAACTCAGAGAATGAATTAGATGCAGAGGCCACGGACATACGGACTAAGCCACACACTGTTCATCGGAAACGGGACGCTCTGCTACAGCGATACCAGATCTTAAGTTAATGACGCACATTTTGTACATTTATTTGTAACACTAATCAAAACAAAGTGCTGAAACACATTTAACATAGCTTTATTCTCAACCATACCCCGTGACCTAATCGATACTCCGTACTCAATATGCGTCTCCGACTTCTAATAGATTAACAAAATATGTATGTTTTTGTACCAACTTTAAGACAGATGGGAACTCATTATTGCCAATAATGAGTTATCTTGCGTGGTGAGGACCTGTCTTCGTGGTGGCCGCTTCAGTGGGGCTGGAGATGTTGCTGAACCACACCCAATCCTGCGGCCTCGAAATTGTTCGTCAAGGAACTCGCGTACCTAAATAACAAAGGGTGTTGTATCTCCGTCCAGCTGAATCCACACATGATTCATGATTCCCCCGTCTTCGAATTGATTATTAAGCACGTTTTCATTGTGTCTCTCCACGCTCCCTTTTTTTTTTTTAAAAAAAAAGGGTCCCAACAGGTACCGGCCTGTATCATGAGGCAGGTTTCTTTGCAGGTCTTCCACATAAAAGAGTTTTCCTTACGGCAGAACGCGCAATAGTTTTTCTATGTCACCTACGATATATCGCATAGTCTTCAGAAAATAACAATCTTGAGTAAGACATGCTATTTGGATTTTGTGCCCACAAAGCACGGCAGTCTGCAGCTTACGGCTCCGTGTCGTCGTCAGGTATTTCGTGCACAAACAACAGTCGAAGTCCTTTTATTTTCTAATACGTTTTGTGTGGTCATGCATTGTTGACTGTGCTGTTTCAAATTCAGATTTTTTTCCAAAATTGATTTCATTGCACACTGCTCAATAGATTGAGCGTTTTCTTAAGGGGGTAGTCCTCCTTGAAAATAACAAAAAATCAAATTTTTGCTGGATTAAAATGTTTTCTAAGGATGTCCACAATAAAGTAACGTTCATACGAAGTTCGCCAGAAATCCCTTATCGAGTTACAAGACGATTTGTTAGAAGGTGGCTACGAAAACAAACAGCGAAAAATAATTAACGATATTTAATTTCAACGGTGCCCTAAAAGGCATTATAGAAATTATGAACGTGTTCGAACTCGAGATCGGACCAGCCTGTTACAACTTCTGCGCATGGTGGACGAAATGCACATCGAGTGAGCGGAGCAGCGGATGACAGAAGCACCATGGCTACAGAGGAGGCCTTCCTTTTTGGATTTGAACGGATTTCTGCATGGTCCAGGGATCGCTGACTACAGGTATGTTTAACTTAACTACAAACTTTAAACGCTTTTCTCTCGAAATCTTACTTTTCTAATTGGTGGGAAGCATAATTTGAGAACGGTAATACCATTTTGATTGGAATTTGACGCCGGTACTCTAAATTGAATTTTCTATCAGCGTACGTAACCGTTTTGCGCATTCTTCAGAAGTCCGTTTTCGATGCACGCTTTTGTCACGGTTTTGTGGGCGAGGATAATCACATTTGTTTCAACATGTGACCATTTTGTTAAAAGTCGTTTTTTTTGTTATGCTACGTATACCTGATACAAAATATAATTGCAATGCATTATAGAAAATTACTTTGTTACACGTCCAGTAGGAAGGCTTCGGGAATGCAGTAGTTACAGGGAGCGTCGGATAGGGACACGAAGGTGATTTCTTAAAGATAAAAGTGTAAGGAATGAAACTGTATCATCAGATTTAGCATTAATTTTTATTTTACTTGGAAAAAGAATCACGAAAATCATCTATTTTCATGCGTTTAAAGAGGGGATTTCTCTGACAGGCTATGTACCTCATAGCTCCCGTCGGCTACAGGAGTCCTTTTGCTAGAGCAATAAAATAATAAGAGGTTCCAGTCTGTCCACATAGTTAATTCAGAAATAGCAGGGAGTGACGAGACATGAGCATTACTTATGCTGGTTCCCCTCTTTGGTTGTTTATGTCGTTGGAAGAAGCGAAAAACAAATACCAAATACACTGTTTATTTTCATCGCAGTCGAAGTAGTGGCAATTCATACGTTAGGTTTCGTTGAATAGTATAAAGAGGAGGAAGCAGTGGCCACCACAGGAGCTTAGAATATGTTCTTAGTTCAAACTTACCGAGGCATCTCAAACAGAATGACCTCCTTCATGCCAACCAGCAGACTCCGAAAAAATCGGAACCCGACTGGTCGTCTTCTCCCCCCCCCCCCCCCTCCTCACACATCACGTACCCTAGGAAAGTATCACGAGGCCTTTGCTGCTCAATTCACATATTAATGATACAGTATTATTATTACATTTACAGAGCAGCAATTCAAATTTGAAAAAAAAAATTCCTGAAAATTCCAGGTGTGAGGAAGATGGTGTCAAGGAGCTCCTGATTAATTAATGGTGAGTGGGGCGGTGGGGAGGAGGGGGGGGAGGGCAGAATACTACTATTATAACTTTTCTTTCCTCTCAGACAAGCTACATACCAGCCAGAAGCAGTGGTTTAACAGCGGTTTTCAAAAATAGATCATTTATATGGAGTAATATTCATACGATTAACACATCTTGAGACATTAGGTATTTTAAAATTTGTGATTTATAAAACGCAATAAAATTCAATTTCAGTGTCATGTCAGAAACGCAGAGCTTCCTGAAACTTTATGAAATTCCTGAAATTACCTGAGATTTACATGGTTTTTCTGTGTAAAATGTAATTCTCTGAGAATTACAGACTCCCCAGAAGAATCGCCACCCTGGTTTATTAACATAAATTTGCATTATAATTCATTTTGTGTATCGTAACCTCACACTTTTTGGAAATGCACGAGCAGCTGAATGTTCGATGGTGTGTGTGGTTGAATACAAATCAATACATCACTTTCCTCACTAAGTGTCTGGTGTGAACTAAGGAATAAAGAAGTTCACAGGAAGTATGAAATAGTTCCCTCACTGCATATATTAACACTTTGGCGCCCGCAAGTCTCGTACAAATTTATTCGCTTAGCGGCGGCAGCGCTAATTCGGATTACTTGACTTGTCGCCGGCCGTTCTTGACAGTATCGGGAGATTATAAATTGTTACGTGTTACTAATCTCATCTTTAGTTCTCATATAAGTTCTCAACCCTGTTCCCCTACTTTCATGAAATTTCGAAGATATACTTAAGTAAATAAATACAAAATTTGTTTGTTTCATATATTTATTTGCATTTTCTTTAGCACTTAATATTTCTCTTTCATATGATATGCAGCAAAACAGTCTCCAAGATGTAACGCAACTCCACAAGACTTGCACATTAAGTTTGTTGTTCCTTTGTTTTTGGAACATATATGGCAGTTTCTTCGTTTCCGTTTATTCGATTAGGAAATACGGAGGCCTATTAGCTGGTGTTGCTTTATGTGACCGGAAAGTCTGTCAATCGGATCATGATGAGACGCACGCGATGTAGTGGCGACCTCCAAGTTTTGGTCCGCACATTCCATTCATCGTAAATAATCGTATCGTCTCTTCCGCCTGCCATGATGAAAGGGCTCAAGTACTTATAAAAACAAAAAACTTGATGATGTGTGTAACTTACTGTTACCTAAACAAAACTCCAACAGAATGCAAAAGATACTAAAGTGCTGTCGCCGGCCATGCGCGATACTACGCACACGACACCTCTGTGGTGTCGACGGGCGGCAGAGTGTCAACTACAGTTACGGTGCAGACCACACGGAGAGGTTTCCTTTACTACAGACTGTACTGGCCGTACAACCTGAGCCAATCTCTACCTCGTCAACGACGAGCGTTAACTTACCGTAGCCTGCCTAAGCACTTACAGTTGTACAGGAACAGCGCTTACCTGCAACAAAAAGAAAATTTGTTTTAGTATTAATCACGATGCACTAAAAAAGCTCAAATTTCATTTTGTAAGGACACGAATTTTCCTGCGTCAATATATTTCAAACATGTCACAATTCTTAGTGTTTTCTGCAGGAAACAAGTAGACGGAATACATATTTTTGACGTCTAGCATACAATTTATTCTAAGAAAAAGGACATTCTACAATTTTCTTCGGAACATTTAGGCAGCGTGATGCATCGCATAAAAAGTTACATGAATTCCCCAACCAAATACAATACGTCCCAACTGTACATCATCTATTTTCGAAATTCTACACGTGTGATACGAAAATTAAACATTGCGTTCACTGCATAACGACTTTAGACTTTCTCGATCTATAGTGGTGCAATTCTCCCTCTCATATTCAGATTGTACTACCAACCTCCGCCGGCCGAAGTGGCCGTGCGGTTAAAGGCGCTGCAGTCTGGAACCGCAAGACCGCTACGGTCGCAGGTTCGAATCCTGCCTCGGGCATGGATGTTTGTGATGTCCTTAGGTTAGTTAGGTTTAACTAGTTCTAAGTTCTAGGGGACTAATGACCTCAGCAGTTGAGTCCCATAGTGCTCAGAGCCATTTGAACCATTTGAACCAACCTCCTTGCAATAGAATAGATATCTACACTCACGCTCATAAATTAAGGATAATGCTGATACATGGTGAAACAACGCTCTGGTGGGCAGTTTGCTGCTTTAAATCACCTCGGGGTATGACCATGCGGTGCATTTGACCTGCTGTCGCCGCACAGTGACGCTGGCAGCAGTCCACATACGCAGAGGTGTGTTGCTGCATGTCAGAGTACGGTGCAGCGAGTAAGTGTGCAGACGTTTTGAGATGTGCTAATGGTAACTGTGTGTTGAAAATTGCTCAAAGAACACATACTGATGTCGTTATGAGGCGTAGAATACTAGGGCGACTGGAGGCTGGTCAAACACAGCAGGTCGTAGGACGGGCCCCCCGTGTGCCACAAGAAGACCGATATCTCACCATCAGCGCCCGCAGGAACCAGATACCAACCTCTTAATGTCCTTGAAAGGGGCATGTATGGAGGTCGTGGTTAAATGGTGTGGGGTGGGATTATGATTGGTGCACGTACACACCTCCATGTCTTTGACAGACGAACTGTAACAGGTCAGGTGTATCGGGACGTCATTTTGCACCAGTATGCCCACCTTTTCAGGGGTGCAGTGGGTCCCACCTTCCTCCTGATGGATTATAACGCACGGCCCCACCGAGCGCCATCGATCGTGGAGAAGTACCTTGAAACAGATGATATCAGGCGAATGGCATGGCCTGCCTGCTCTCCATACCTAAACCTCATCGAGGACGTCTGGGATGCTATCGGTCGACGTATCGCTGCAAGTCTTCAAACCCCTACGACACTTCAGGAGCTCCGAAAGCGACTGGTGCAAGAATGGGAGGCTATACCCCAGCAGCTGCTCGACCACCTGATCCAGAGTATGCCAACCCGTTGTGCGGCTTGTGTACGTGGTGATCATATTCCAAATTGATGTCAGGATACATGCGCAGGAAACAGCGGCGTTCTGTAGCACATGTGTTTCGGGACGGTTTTCTCAATTTATCACCAATATAGTGGACTTACAGATCTGTGTCGTGTGTGTTCCCTATGTGCCTATGCTATTAGCTCCAGTTTTGTGTAGTGCCACGTTGTGTAGCACCACATTCTGCAATTATCCTTAATTTATGAGCATGAGTGTAGCTACGCGGGCGGGGTCGCATATGCTATCCATGCACAGCATGGATGATTTGAAGCAGCTTACTTTCATCCCTAACAGTGTAGGAGTGGGAAAAGAATTTATGTTCAGAATACTTTTGACGCATTTTGCTTCATTGAACAGAGGACACATACCGTACACCGACCTCTTATAAATGAACAAATTACTTCCTACCGTAAGGTGATGTTCTGACGTTATCAACAACTTTACGTGGCCTCATACCACAAGTTACTTCTGAGAGGTGAGAGATTTACAGCAGAACAACGGTGCGCTGCTCGGTGATGCGGAACTGTGAACCATCACTGCTTTATCTCCTTTCCATACAAAGACAGGTGACGAACATTCCGCCGACTGACAGGGTTCGACCAGGCAACCGGCCCGGTTCCCGCGCCACAGCGCCGCTGCCCTGCCTACAGAGGCGGGCTGGTGGGCTGGGGTGTTTGACGCAGATGTGGACGCGGGCGGCAGATGGAACGCGGCAGAGCGGCAAGGCGAGGCGCGAGGCGGCGGTGGGCGCGGTTCTGCGACTCGCGCACCCGACCGTGACACGCGCTACACCTGACGTGCAATTCTGCTCTCGCGCTGATGGAAAGCGCCGCCATTCTCGACACGTCGAGAATCTGGGGAGAAACGTTCCAGGACCACGTTGGCGGGGGCGGGAAATTAACGTGGCGTGCGCTGCGTCACACGCTGCGGAGCAGCGGAATAGACGCGGAACCGCGTCGTATGGCGCTTACAATATTCGTCCTCAGTCTTATCACACAAAGTGGTTCACTCATACTCGAGCGCACTGCTTCAATTTACTTTCTGGTGGTCTAAAATAATGTCGATCATAGGCTGTACAATTTATCAAAATAATCAAAAGGGTCTGAATTACTGAGAGGCCAAACTGCTGAGGTCAACGGTCCCTAGACTTACACACTATTTAAACCAACTTATGATAAGAACAACACACACACCCATGCCCGAGGGAGGACTCGAACCTCCGGCGGGAGGGGCCGCGCAATCTGTGACATGGAGCCTCTAACCACGCAGCCACTCTGGCGGCTACACGTAATGTGTAACTTTTACTTCAGTATTCATTCTGTACTATCTGAGACACCCGGAATTGCCTCGGTATTTATTTATAACTGTGCCCGAGAATTCGTAAATGTGGAATTTATTTTTCACTTATAAAGGTTCTTTGTATACAACGTTTGGTTCAAATGGCTCTGAGCACTATGGGACTCAACTTCTGAGGTCATCAGTCCCCTAGAACTTAGAACTACTGAAACCTAACTAACCTAAGGACATCACACACATCCATGCCCGAGGCAGGATTCGAACCTGCGACCGTAACAGTCACGCGGTTCCGGACTGAAGCGCCTAGAAGCGCTCGGCCACCGCGGCCGGCCATACAACGTTTGAAATAGTATCATTGGGGACATGAACAAAGAGCCTGTAGGCTTAACTAATAAGGCAGAGAGCCACACAGTGTTGGCCGTGCAAAAAGCAACAACACTAAGGTTCCTAGCCTAGTGCTTTGTTTGTAACTGTGCTGTGTTCATCACAGGCAAGGGTATCGTCAGGATTACCCCAGGGAAGTGTAATAGGAGCGCTGTTGTTCTCTATAGACATAAATGTTTTGGCGGACAGAGTGGGCAGCAACGTGAGGTTGTTTGCTGATAATGCCATGGTGCACGGTAAGGTGTCGAAGCTGAGTGACTGTAGGAAGATACAAGACCATTTAGACACAATTTCCAGTTGGTATGATGAATAGCAAATGCCCTAAATGCGGAAAAACGTAAGTTCATGCGGATAAGTAGGAAGAAGAAACCTGTAATGTTCGGATACAGTACATCTACATCTACATTTATACTCCGCAAGCCACCCAACGGTGTGTGGCGGAGGGCACTTTACGTGCCACTGCATAACCTCCCTTTCCTGTTCCAGTCGCGTATGGTTCGCGGTTGAAAGACTGTCTGAAAGCCTCCGTGCGCGCTCTAATCTCTCTAATTTTACATTCGTGATCTCCTCGCGAGGTATAAGTAGGGGGAAGCAATATATTCGATACCTCATCCAGAAACGCACCCCCTCGAAACCTGGCGAGCAAGCTACACCGCGATGCAGAGCGCCTCTCTTGCAGAGTCTGCCACTTGAGTTTATTAAACATCTCCGTAACGCTATCACGGTTACCAAATAACCCTGTGACGAAATGCGCCGCTCTTCTTTGAATCTTCTCTATCTCCTCCGTCAAACCGATCTGGTACGGATCCCACACTGATGAGCAATACTCAAGTAGTTTTGTAAGCCACCTTTGTTGATGGACTACATTTTCTAAGGACTCTCCCAATGAATCTCAACCTGGTACCCGCCTTACCAACAATTAATTTTATATGATCATTCCACTTCAAATCGTTCCGCACGCATACTCCCAGATATTTTACAGAAGTAACTGCTACCAGTGTTTGTTCCGCTAACATAATATCATACAATAAAGGATCCTTCTTTCTATTGCTAGTATCGTGCTTTACACAGTCAAGTCGTTTACATACCTGCGCGTAACGTTGCCAAGCGATATGAGATGGAACGAGCATATGAGAACTGTGGTAGGAAGGCGAATGGTCAGCTTCGGTTTATTGGAAGAATTTTAGGAAAGATTGGTTCGCGTGTAAAGGAGACCCAAATAGGACGATAGTGCGACTTATTCTTGAGTACTGCTCGAGTGTTTGGGATCCATACCAGGTCGGATTGAAGTCGAAATAATTCAGAGGCTGGCTGCTAGATTTGTTACCGGTAGATTCTAGCTATAGGTAAGTGTTATGGAGATTCTCTGGGAACTCAAATGGGAATCCCTAGAGGTAAGGCGACGTTCTTTTGGAAAAACACTATTCAAAAAGTTTAGAGAACCGGCATTTGAAGCTGACTGCCGAAATATCCTACTGCCGCCAACATACATTACATGTAAGGATCACGAAGATAAGATAGAGAAATTAGGGCTCATACGGAGACATATAGATAGTTGTTTTTCGCTCGCTGTATTTGCGAGTGGAACAAGAAAGGAAATGACTAATAGTAATAGTAGTAGTAGTAGTAGTAGTAGTAGTAGTAGTAGTAGTGGTGCAGTGTATCCTCCGCCACGCACCGCATGGTGGCTTGCAGAGTACCGGTGTAAATGTAGATACTCATGGCGTAACATAAGCTCTCTGGGGATTGCACACATTTCAAGCGAAATGGTAAATTGTTGAATAAGCGGAACTTGGGGTATAAACACTCGCTCGCCGGCGCCGCTCCCCGTCAAAATTTCCGCTTCTACGATGTTTAGCTGTGAGGGAAGCGTTCTAAGGGTCGAGATAAGGCATGACGCCCTCGATCAGAGCTACGTCACATCTCGGTTTCGGGACAAGTTTCAAAGCGCGAGTTACAGCCTGATGTTCTCACGGCGCTGCTGGTCTCGCTTCACAACTTCACGGTAGTTTTGAGACCCCACAGTCGTCTTTTAGCCGTTTTGGTATATTCAGAAAGACTCGACCGTTTTCTAATGCAATTCTACTCGTAAGCAAAACTAAATAAAAATGAACAGAGGAAGCATCCAATCACAAAGAAAACTTCATAATTTCGTGTTTCCCGGCAAAGAATATAAATAGAACCTATCGAAAGAAGCAAAGGAATGTCGTTTAGTTTTTGATACACAAATCGAAGTCATTAAACCCGCATATGCTAGCCAAGTAAATTCGCTGTTTGTTTGTATTTGTAAAAATTAGGTCGCGGTACTTACTTCCGTCAATGACGTACATTTTCGAAAACGCATCTGTCACTGAGTTAAAACAAACTAACAGCAAAATTTATTGCATCTTTCGTGCGTCATGCTGTGATGATTAAACAGCCGAACAACTAACCTGAGAAAACGATTTTAGATTTAAATTTTAAATTACGATATCTTTTTCTCTACATTCCGATTCTGATGAAATAAAAACTGTATTTTGCCTCAAGCTATGTTCAAATTACCTGTGATACACCAAGGAAAATTTATCTACTGGTTTTCCAGATTTGTGTCTTCAAAACAGAGACAAGGCTGTTTTACAGTTTTATTATTAGTATAGATACAGATTATTAGACAGCTTAGCGTCGCGGTCGTTTTCAAATACGGCTGTAATATACAATCTAAGTATGAAGCCCTTCGCCGATTACAAAAATCTATTTCTAAGCAACCTTGCAAGATACAGCTATGCAGCTTCTTTTTAATTCTATTTTTCAATGTCTAGTTCTCATTTAGGTTGTATGTTATGATTTCAGCTAAATATCTGAATTTATCAACAATTCTGATTTTCTGTTTTTGTAGTTTGATGTCCTGTACTGTAATTTTGTTTGAAAGTGGTGGATGAGTTAGCACAATCTGTGCCTTTTAAAACGATATACTAAGGTTGATTTTCTGTGCTATTTCTTGTAGTGATTTAACTTCATGTGCGGCTTCGTGAAGACTGTTGGCTACGAGAGCAAGATCAACATATCGTAAGCAGTTTACACTAATATAGCTTTTAGTACCTCCAACCCTTAGTTTCTTTGTGTTATTCTTGTACAGTTCTGTCGTTGTATATTCCGGTGCACAGATGAATAGTAATTATCAAGAGTCCATTGGAGTTTTCTTCTAAACTTGACTTCTGATTTTGTATTGGTAAGGTTAACGTCTATTCGTTTAGTCAGTTTCGGATGAAGTCATAAATTAATTTAAGTTTTTAATACTGAAGGTCTGTCTCCATAGACAATCAAATTGTGATAGGACAAAAGCTTCTGGGTAATGTCACGGACTTTGATCCGCTTCAACATATTAACTTAGCGGTTGGCAAGTGTTAAATACGTGATGAAACTTGTGGTAAGATTTCATGGGACCAAACTGCTGAGATCATCGGTCCCTAGACTTAAACACTAATTAATGTAACTTAAACTAACTTACGCTAAGGACAATACACATACCCATGCTCGACGGAGGACTCGAACCTCCGGCGGGAGGAGCCGCGCGAACCGTGACAAGACGACCTAGACCGCGCGGCTACCCCGTGCAGCAAATACGTGATGAGAAGTTATAAATAGATGTATGTTCTGTAAGTAAAGTCACTAATGTGTGCTGTAGAAATGCGAACTTTCAACCGCGCTGGGGCAAAGAGTCTCCTCGCGCCGGCGGCAGCAGCCGACATCCGCTGTCCGAGCCAGAGATATGATCACATCGAGCTGGCCGCTATTCAACGACACGAAGGCCGCCGAACAACTTACATTTAATTGTTAAAAGCAATGGTATTGTGAAGTGATTGTCTAAATTGTTCCACTATGGTTTTTGGGATTTAGAAGTCTTCCTGGGGAAGCCCACACTAGAGCAGGTAGGTAAAGCTCTAACTAATTGTCATGTCTAACAGTCGCCGGGAAAGACAATAGATCGCGGATCTAGGTAGGACCGCGACTAATGAATTGTGTGAGAATATCGTCAAGAGAGTTTATCGAATTATTGAGTTGGTATTTCGGTCGATGTTGTCGATCAGAACTTAGTGCGATCAAGACAGCCATGTTTAGCAGAATATCTGCTTCAATTTATATTGTTCCGCGATGGAAAGCAGGGCACGTTAAACAAATTGATTGGAGTTGATTTTGGATCATAGGGCTGGACAGATTTTTGCTACAATCAAATATGTGGAGGAATTGGTAAACTGACTCCGCAATGGCGTAGATAAAGGTTAATAGTGTTCACGTGGTGTAGGAAGACAGGGGCAAGCGTGTTGTTGTAAAGTTACGCCCTTACTTCTGAGAAACTGTGGTCCATATTTGGAGGAGCTGATGTTTGAAGGCATTAGTCAGTCATTGGACTGGAATTATAAGGCGATTCGTGGTATTGGTTCATTTGGTGGATGACGTATTCACGCACGCTCTAATGTAATCGAGCGGTTGCAGCATTGTGTCATTTTTTAACGCCCACACTAAGCTAGTTGAGTGTTCAAAATGGTTCAAATGGCTCGGAGCACTATGGGACTCAACATCTTAGGTCATCAGTCCCCTAGAACTTAGAACTACTTAAACCTAACTAACCTAAGGACATCACACACATCCATGCCCGAGGCAGGATTCGAACCTGCGACCGTAGCGGCCGCGCGGTTCCAGACTGTAGCGCCTAGAACCGCATGACCACAGCGGCCGGCCTAGTTGAGTGTTGAGCGGTTTATGTATATATATTGGAGTACACACTACAGGGTTAGTGGCGTAATAATTGATTTTTTGTACCACTGAGTTTAAGTCTCAGCTGGTGCCTTATAAAGCCAGGAACCAGAATCGGCACGACCTATGTAAAAGTAGACACAGTTACTGTTATTGCCCGCAAAATTTGTGACACTAATCTTTGAAAATAGACTTCGTACCCTAACGGAACCATTTAATATTATTCGTCGATATTCAATTCCATTGCTTGTTAGTGTGACGAGTGGCAAGTTTAATTTAGGGACTATTAGAAGGAAGCAATTGCCAACACCTGAAGTGGATGAGCCTTGATTGTCGTATTACAGTTAGTAAAAAAGTCGTGATGGCACGTAGGATTTTTGTTTGTGTTTTGTTTTGTCTTTTATTTACAGATTTGTGTGGGATTTAGATTTTTTGAATGTCACTCGTTCATGTGTAAGTTGTGCGTGAGATATAAATTTGATTCAGATAAAGAAAAGTTAAACTGAATTCTGAGTTCAGACTCTAATTCTACATTGGAAAGGGTTGAATCCCCACTGAAAGATATCCAAGTGGTGTAAATAATAAAGAGCTACATAGTTACAGGCCAGTCTTCCAGAGATATATCAGTTATTCCAGATCCAAGTACTAGACTCAAAGAATCGATGTCATACTGGTTTTATTACGATCTTAAAGTCAGTAATTAGAGAGAAAATATTTAATTAGATTTCATTAAAGAAAAGGCACGGGTATTAACTTCTTTATTCACTTAACTGTTATTTTAAGGTTTAAAGAGAGAGAAATAAGGAAAGGGGACAACGAGAAATAACGATTACAGATCGTAACAGAATTAATACGACTGCTACGGTCGCAGGTTCGAATCCTGCCTCGGGCATGGATGTGTGTGATGTCCTTAGGTTAGTTAGGTTCAAGTAGTTCTAAGTTCTAGGGGACTGATGACCACAGATGTTAAGTCCCATAGTGCTCAGAGCCATTTGAACCAGAATTAATAGTATCGCAGACATAGCTACCGCTATATCGCTGTTTTGCAATGAAATTATAACTTTGGAAGAACGTTCGGAATTATCGTAATAAGAAACGGTTTATTAAATTTAATTAAACAAGGGTGTAAGAAATTGACATTTTCCGTAAGTAAGTGAAACATTGGTCACGGTACGTATTTGTTCCGCGTATTTAAATGATTTTGTTTTATAGTAGTAAATGAAAGCTCTTCGCGTAGTAAATATACCGATCGTTAGCGTGAATAACGTAAATAACCAGCGATAGCTGTAGTTATTTCGGACTCTTAAGTTGTTTGATGTGAGTAAGAGGTTTTAAACGTTTAGATAATTAATAATAACGCCATAATCGGCGCAAGGTACGAATTATAACGTACGCAATTTTACTGAGAATTGTTGAACTGTTGTCAATAGCAACCCACGTTACGGCTAACTGAACGAGCGTATTTAGGTCTCATATAACGCGCAGTGTGCACAAGATTAATTAATACCTAATTACTATAACGATAAGTACCGATACTAAAGTGTGTTGATCCTTCACCACTTTAATCCATTGCGACACCAGTGACGAGAGTAATATTGAACCAGTGTTTACAATGTAGTTGGTGCATTTAACTTGTGTACTTCTATTTCAGTCGGATGCGTAGTTTATGGGTAGTGTCTATTACATTCACTCAATTAAACTCAATTAAACATCTTGGACTAAAAATTTAACGTTTGTCTAATCCTGAAGGCAGGGCTATTGTCAAGTACACAGATTAGAGTCACGTCTCGACACGCCTCTCTGCATAGATCAAAGTGACATAGCACAATATGGCTTTTTAATGTCTACAAATGTTATTGACAGAGGTTTGTTCCATTTCCTGTAATATGCCGCATGTAGATTTTAAACTAATGATCTGCTATGCACAGCTTCTCCGTGGTCTGATACCTTTCTGGAATTGCCGTAACTCCCGTTCTTTGCTTCTTGATTCTTCCACATACGATCTTGGATAAAACTATGCGTGTAGTCTAGAAGAGAGATGTTCTGCACATGTCTTATAATTTCTTTTTGCCCTTTGAGGGTTTTTTCGACTTCTTGGAAAGCTGGGGGCTAATTTGTTGAGTGCGATCTTTTACAGAGTTATTTATTTACGTAGATTTGTTAGAGCTCTTTGGCTTATTCATAGTTCAAAATATTATTAAATCCTTCTGCCTTGATTTCAGCATTTTGATCGACTGTGTGTCACACTTCCGTCTTCATCTTCAGTATTAGCGTAGAAGGATAATATTATTGTAGTTATTTCCCGATGATTTTGTAGTAGCTCTTGGAACTAGTTTTAAGGTAGTTATCTCTTTATGAAATTCTCTCTTAATTATCTTAACGTTTAGCGTCGATTTTTTACTTTCGTTTTCGATGTTTTTCCAAGAAGAAATTTAGTCTAACTCATTCTTCATTTCCCCTGTCGTCCAGTGACGATACTTCCCTGCGTCAGTAGCATCGTCAGCGGGCAATTAACGCAATTAAATCCACGGCGAGTTTCCAATAGGCCTACACCGCCAACTCGTTCGTAACTAATACAGGGAGTTGGCGTAATTCTGGCAGCGGCTCCGCCGGCAACAGAAAGGTTCCGTTATTTCCCTGACGGCAGTTCTCCCAGGCGGGAGGTTGGTTGGCGCGGCAAGAGAAAGTGTCGGGCAGAGGGCCCCGGCTGAATCACGCCGCACTAGCCTCGCACAGCACAGCACAGCACAGCACACCTCTGGACTGCCAGCTCTCACACTGCGTGCCGCGTGACAATGGCGGGGCTGCCCATCGCCAGAGACGACACTTTCTACACGAGCGCACCGCAAAAGTGGATTCTGTAACGCCCCTGGGCTTAAGTCGTACGCTTTCACTCCTGGAGAAGACGGGGACTGTGACCTCGGCAACAGTGGACGTCAGCGGCGATTTCCGGTGTCCAGATGAACGAGGCGCTATTCACACTGCAGACGAAGAACCGTTCTTTTCGTAATCCCCCTAAGCTGGTGGTAGTATGGGACTACTTTGTTGACTAAGAACGAGTGATTTTTCCCACGATGGCAGATGTTTTCCAGTACCTGTCCGAAATAAACTTTTGAAAATCCCAGGGAAAAATCAGCACTTTGCCGGTGAATGTCATAAGCAGCCGACAAAACGTCTGTATTCTGCTTGTGTACTTGACTGGCTGAACGGCATTAATGTTAAAATAATTCCTCATCTTTATAAGCACTCCGCAGGCCACCTGACGGTGTGTGGATGAGGATACTTCCAGTACCACTAACTGATCTCCCTTCAAATGACTCTGAGCACCATGGAGACTTGACATCTGAGGTCATCAGTCCCCTAGAACTTAGAACTACTTAAACCTAACTAACGTAAGGACATCACACACATCCATGCCCGAGGCAGGATTCAAACCTGCGACCGCAGCGGTCGTGCGGTTCCAGACTGAAGCGCCTAGAACCGCTCGGCCATTTCGGTCGGCTGATCTCCCTTCCCTATTCCATTTGTTAATGGAGCTTAGACATATGTCGGAGAACGTAATATGTTATCCGACTCTTCCCAGAACGTACTCTCTCGGAATTTCAACAGTAAGTTCAGCTTTTCCATGATGCCATAACGTCTCAATTGTAGCGTCTGCCACTGAGCATTTTCCACTCTCGACTGAGCATTTTCCGCTCTCGCGCTGAATAAACAGTCCCTTGACGAAACGCGACGCTCTTCGTTGGATCTTCTTTATATCTTCTATTAATTCAACCTGCTAAGGGACTTTGACTTTTCACTCATCGCCGTTCATTCCGCATAAAAGTCCCGATGCAGCTGACATCGATAATTCCTTCCGTTTCCTTCCCTTTCTCCCCCTCCACCTTCAACTTACATAATGATGATATACTCAAGAATCGGTGAACAAGTCTTTTGTACGTCTCTTCTTCCGTGGATAGATTACATTTACTTAATGTTCTTCCTATCAGTCTCAGTCTGGCATCTGCTTTTCCGACAGTTTGATTTATTTGGTCATTTCAGGATTTCGGGGATCGGTTTACGATCTCGCGAAATCGGAGTCAGCGATAGCGATCGCCATTGCTGGAGGCAAGTCTTGCATTCTGTGGGGCGGTACTTCCGCAGCTGGTATCAATGACGCTTCGTTATGAACCACGTTAGTTTTTCATTACGGGAAACTTAAAAAGAGTTCCTAAGTGCGCTTATAATATGTGAGTGTAAAATTCTGTTCAACATTCCTCTGGTCATCAAGGGAGTATTGCGGTTTTACGAGTGTGCACATGTAGGTGGTTAGAGGCCTTCTGTCATCGCGATTATAGAAACCAGCTGGTGATCGTCTTGCCATGCCCAGAAGTCGAGACATCTAGCGTCCCGCGTGATGTTTACCTGGAGCGGACCATACACCCATTAGAATCGAGAAACTGGCAGCACTACTAGTGTAGTAGTACAGAGAATTAATCCTGGTTCAACAATGAATGTTTCATGGTAAATCTACGGAACAATACGCCGCGTAATTCGACACGCGCACCGCGGCCGATATTGGGACTTCGCACGATGCGACAGAAGCGTCGAGGAAGAATAAAAGGAAAGACTCGGTCGGTGAAAGCTTACAATAATTCTCCCCCATTCTTTAAGATCTGCAGTACAACGAATCTGATGTCTATTGGCTCCCTCCTTACACTCACTCATAGTTCCTTCTAAAGCAGCTTTTATAGTGTTGCTTATTACAGTAAAACGTACCAGCCATTCCCTTTTCTACTCTAGACAGTCCCTGAGCATTATGACTCAAAAACTAAAGGTGAACTCAACCCAAATGTTGGTTTTAACGCCAAAGTGCTTTACTAAGCATTATCCTACTGGAGGATTTGGACCATCCTCCGACCTTTGAACTGATTTACCCAGCCAGTTATAGGGGGACCTTCAGTTTAACATCGACTTCACACAGTGGAAGAGCTTCGCATTCTTCACATTACGAAACCGTTGTCAGATCTGAAATAAAAATATCTAGGAATAACGCTTCGGAGTGACATAAAATGGAATGACAATATAAGATAAACCGCAGAACAGATAGGTGCCATGCTGAAAGTCATTCGAAGTATTTTAAGGAAATGTAACTCACCCACGAAAGTGGCTTACAAAAATAGTTGTTATACTCATCCTTGAGTACAGTTCATCAGTCTGGAGCGCTTACTGTGTTATATTAGTAAACCTAGTGAACATCCAACGAAGAGCAGCACATTTCATCACGGGATCGTTTAGAAACAGCGAGAGCGTAGTGGAGGTGCTGAAACTCCAGCAGCAGATGCTACAGAGAGGCGGTGTCCTTCACGGAGAAGTTTCCATTTGAAATTCCGAATTCTGACGTTCCGTGAAAAGGGGAATATATTCTCCCACGTACATATGTCTCGCGAAACGACTATGGAGAGAAGAGCAGAGAAAATACATCAGCTGTCATTCAACATTCGCGAATAGAACAAGGAAGCGCAAGGCGCAGTCGTACCAAAAGTACCCAACGCCATACACCTGAAGATGGCTTGCAGAGAATAGACGCAGATGCAGGCAAAGCAAGCGATAAGTGATCGACTGGGGATCGTATGATGACATAGCTCGAACAAAATAACCTTCACCGCGAAATTCAGTGTGGTTTGCGAAAACATAGATCACGCGAACTCAACTGCTGCTCTTCACATCGTATCTTCACTGTCCTGGATGAAGGAAACCAAGTCGATTCGTTTTTTCCAAGCTTTCGAAAAGCTTTTGATTTAGCACAACAGTGACGCCTCATAAAAGCCTGTTCAACATGGCAACGTGCGCTACGCTATTCTGGATGGTGAATCATCCACACACACACTTTCAACGTTCTGGTATGTCCTAGTGCGGGTGAATTTATGCAGGTGTGCCAATTTATTACCGTAAATGAGATATAGATACACTATTTCACGCCAGAAAACACTACTTCAAGCCGGAAAACAATCCTATCTCATCCCATATGTTTAATTCTATTACTGAATTTAGTACGTCACCTGGCCACTGAATTTGCCTTGGGACTTCGCCTTACGATGTAACTTCTCGAGTACCTTGCATAGATAGACAAATTCTCAAGGTTGTTTCGTTGCACAATGTTTCAAGTGCTTTAGCAGTTGTTAGAAGCCTACGGCCTTGTATGAACACACCTTACTTCATACGTCAGAAAGATTATATCCAGTGTTTTCGGTGAATCAAAGGGAGTTCTTGTTCCTAATTATCTTGCAAAGCGCGAAACAATAATTAGTGACACTGCGTATGTCTTGTGGACTAATTGGATGAACAACACAATGCGAGAAGGAGCTGCGATAGAAAAAAAAGTTATCTTTCATCAGGGTAATGAAAGGTGCCTTGATGATGGAACACCTGAGTAACGATCTCTGTTTAATGTAGAAAGTAGTACTTTCCTTTCTGAACACTCTGCATCTCTGATGTAGCAGTGATAGCTGTGTAAGCTGCGGTTGCAACATTCAATTATCACTTGACGATAGTCTTAGAAATAAAAAATAAATAAAATATAAATAATATTTTGCAGAATATCAAGCAAGTGTTCCCTTTTGATATGATGAAATACCAAGTGTTAGAGCATCCATTCTACCACCATGTTTTACAGCATCCGACTTCCATCTTATTTCTACATCTAAAGTAATTTACCGGTGGAAAACATTCACAGTCCAACGGAGACATATTGGAAATTTTAGACGGGTACCTGGCACACCTTCCAGAATACCACTCCGACGATAGACTCGTTCACTAATCTTTCAGAAGGCTACGTCAAAACGTAAATACATTTTAATCTCCAAACAGAAACTGCAATCTTGTATTTCCAATTGGAGAACTTTCCATCTGATCGTCATGTCTTTTATTGAGAGCACTTTCGATGCGTTCGCAAACCGCTGTTATTTCGTTTCAGATGAAACTGGCGGATTACCAAAGGCGGTAACATTATCTCTGTTAAAAGACTTAAGTATACAGGAAAGCAACGACATCAGTTCAACAGGCAAGTGCACCTCGAGGAAAACAACTTGTTGAGCGCCAAATCGATATAGCAAAACGTTTATAAGCCGCTGTCACTTCATTCACCGCCAACTGAGATAAATGACCGTAGCGATTTACACAAAACACGATTGGGGTGGCCGAAAAATTCAGTTTAAGAGCGGAATAAATGCAACTCATTACATGGTTAATGTCTCTAACGCGGAAGCGGATCTCGTTAGAATTAATGGTCACAACGCCTTAGCTGGTGGTTCAAATTTAGACTTCAAGTATGACATGTTTTAGGGTACTTTGAATAATCGCTGGTGACGAAACGTGTAAAAAGTGTTTCAAACACTCATTACCAGGCAGCGCATGGTCTGTGTGACAAGCACTGCTACCCTCCGGAGTTTTAAGTGCTATGCGTCAAGGTCTCCTCTATTTAAACTGGGGTGGTTTTAAGAGTTAACACAGAGGTTTCCGGTGACTGGGCACAGTTTTGAAATTATAGAGAAACGAAGAAACGTACGCAACACCTTTGTTTCGCAAGATTTACACACGGTTTCCGTGTAAGCTAAAGCTATGAACCTGTTCCACGTAAATCCAATGCCTACAACTGACTTCCTTGATTTTAAAAATGCTGCTAAACATTGTGGTTAATACCTGCTTGTAATATCTCCTGGTGTACCAGGATCAAAGTATTACCATATTCATGCCTCTCCAACCACTATTATAACTTCTTAGTCTGAAACAGAAGACTGGGAAAATGCCATTGTATTCAGAAGAGGAAAGACCATGGCTGATGAATGCCATTCCGTTCTTCTTCTTCTTCTGAGAGACCATCCATGTATATCGGTTGCACACAGAAAGGTCTGTTGACTACGTTGGCATATCTCGCTTAACAGCTCCGGCGGATCTACAGTAAATTTCGCATCTCATCTCTACAATGGAGTTGTGTATGAAACAGAAGTCAGTACTGAGAGACTTTTTCCTATAATTCAGTCTTATTATTCGCTTATAAAAAAATCTGAAAGACATAGAAAATGATTTTTGTGTGTACAGTTCTAATACTTAAAACATTCCTGCCGTATTGCTGCACTTAAATTATCACAAATATAATGTAGTGCCTCAGAATTACAGGCACGTGAAACAAATACCTTCTTAATGTGTGTGAAATCTTATGAGACTTAACTGCTAAGGTCATCAGTCCCTAAGCTTACACACTACTTAATCTAAATTAACCTAAGGACAAACACACACACCCAAGCCCGAGGGAGGACTCGAACCTCCGCCTGGATCAGTCGCACAGTCCATGACTGCAGTGTCATAGATCGCTCGGCTAATAACGCGCGGCAAATACATTCTTATTGGCTCTAAGAACCGGTCAGTTTCCTTGTGTGGCGCGCTATATTCTAAATCTGTCTCGTTTTTTGCAGTGATAAGGTGAGAGGTATAATTCTTTAGCAGAATACCGTCTCAGTTTCTTTGGACATAAATAAGTCACGTGCAAACAGAGACATATTGTTTTCTGATTCTCCACACGAATATGAGATCTGGCACTTTGAACGTTTGACATTTACACACTCCATCTGTCTAACGCTATTTTTCTTTAGCCTGCGACTTCGAGCTTCTTTTCCTCCAAGCATTAGAGAATGATCTTCTCAAGTCTAGTTCCCGGTATCCGCATTTAACGGTTTCTGTGTCTGGTCTAAATTGCTTCAGCTGCCGGGGCTGATTCCTTAGCAGCGCGACAGCTGATTCTCTGCGCTGTCTTTCATAAACGAGTTAGTTCCTGCATATAATTACCTCCATAACATTAGAAACTAATGTTCGTTCTTTTATTCTATGCTGAACCGCCGCGATAACGGTACAAACCGGACAGAAAGAAAATACAATGGCGGTACAACATTCAGTTTACTCCGTACCCTACGCAGTGTATTTATTTATTTGGGCATGGTTTCGTATTCTTGCCACTGCTTCACGAATTTCGAAGAGCGAAACGTTGTTCAATTCGTCTCCTTCAGATCTACAACACTAATACCAGCAGTCATCACAGCTTTACTGGAACGAACCAATTTGAAGCCGATTCCCCTTTACTTCATACTATTTTGGCAAAAAGTTTTTTACGCGTTGTTCTGTGATGACTTCCTTCTAATTCACTGAAAACAGAATTATCAGAACACTTCCGGAAATACTTGATTCACACATACACGAGTCCCTCCGTGTCCAGAAGCCTTTCTACTAATGAGCGATTTTCGCTGATTCTCTATTCCGCTACCACTAATCAAAGTATGTCACTTCGGCGTTCGAGAGATGGTTGAAAGAAGAGACAGAAGTACTATTTCTCTCAAGTGTGACTATTTCCGAATAGCGAATTCAGTATTTTGGCCTCTCTGTGTCATTATTAGTGCCGAGAACGTAATTCATCGAAATCTAAACTACTACACTGCAATTCACATTTAAGTGCCTACCAGAGATTTTACCGAACCACCCTCAGGCTATTTCTCAACCGTTCCACTCCCGAACAGCGCGCGGCGAAAACGAACACTTAAATGTTTCAGTGCCAGTTCAGATTTTATTCCGATAATCGTTTCTCCGTATGTAGGTTGGCGACAATGATTTTCACGCTCAGAAGAGAAGGTTGGTGATTGAAATTTCGTGAAAAGTTCTCACTCCCCTACTACGCGCTAATGCAAAAATTTTTCGATGTCCTCCGTCTGTCCTATCCGGTAAGGTCTCCATACCACGCAGCAGTACTACTATAGAGTACGGGCAACCGTGGTGTAGTTTTCTAAGTGTTCTGCCAATAAAATACAGTCTTTGGTTCGACTTCCCCCCGAATATTTTCTATGTGATCGTTCCAATTCAAGAATTCGTAACTGTAGTCTCGAGACATTTAGTTGAACCTTTCGGTTTTTGTGATTTACCACGTAACCGAAATTCAACCGATTCCTTTTAGCACTTTTAGTACTCATGTATGTGACCTCACACTTGACATTACTTAGTGTCAACTGCCATTTCCGCACCATACATTTGGCAATTGATACTGGTCTTCTGATGACTTTACTAGATGGTAAACGACATCATCCGTAAAATATCTAATTAGGCTGTTCACACTATCTCCTGAATCGTTTACATACATTAACAACAGCAGAGCCTATTACATCTTCTTGGGGACAGGAAATCACGAATCCAGTAGTCCCACGACTGAGACGAAACTCCAAGGCACGCAATTTGTGAAGCCTTCTGGAAATCGAGAAATGTGGAATAAATTTGAGATCCTCTGTCGGTAGCACTCATTACTTGTGTGAATAAAGAGCTAGTCGTGTTTCTCAAAAACCACATTACTGAAAATCGACGTTAGCAATAAGGATCTGTAATTAAACGGACTAATACTATTTTCTTTCTTGAGTGAAAGGTAAAGATGCACATTTACTTGAGAGTTGCGTGAATAACGCAGTAATCGTTGGCAGTACGGCAACATTCGACAGGACCCATAAAAGTTACCCTCTGCATTAAAGGAACAGCTGCAGTGTTCTGGGCCAAACACTTGACATTCATCCTCACGAGGAGCACACGGTGGAATTTGTGAATCAGGGCCGAGGGCCAACCAGATGTGATGGGGCGGCCGGCGCGAACACCTGGCCGGCAACATCTGCTGTCTGGAGAACGCAGTCACAGGGCGGCTCTGCAGACAAATGCCAGCAGTTATCCCACGATCCGGCTGTGTTAGCTCGCCGGCCGAAGTGGCCGTGCGGTTAAAGGCGCTGCAGTCTGGAACCGCAAGACCGCTACGGTCGCAGGTTCGAGACCTGCCTCGCGCATGGATGTTTGTGATGCCCTTAGGTTAGTTAGGTTTAACTAGTTCTAAGTTCTAGGGGACTAATGACCTCAGCAGTTGAGTCCCATAGTGCTCAGAGCCATTTGAACCATTTTTTTTTTTGTGTTAGCTCGACGCACGCGGCAACATTTCAGAAACATGCCGGCTGAGCTGCTTCAGGCACACAGGTACAACAGAAGAGCACGATTTTTCTCACTTCTCAGGCTGAGATGCCGTGATCGAGCCACTATTCTTGATGTTTCATTGCTGTCTGCAGGGGGGGATATCGTCAACTATGCCACACTGGCCCAGCTGACAGTGTTGTTTCGAATATCTGAAGATGTGTCCAGCAGACGATGACGAAACTTTAGCGAATAATTTTATGCATCGAATACGGCCTCAGCCCAGAAGTGGTAACAGAAGTAAGCATCAGTCGCGATAGCCTTCACCGTATTATTATTCTTCGTCATTTAGTCAACACAGAAATCATTGCTTGTGGAGGAATAACTCAGGTTTATTATAGATAAGACGGGGGAAGACGTGACTGTATTTTAGCAATCATCCGGAGTTTCATCTGAAGTGTGTACGGAGAAACATCGTTCACTTATATATATACCGGAAAGATACGCCTGTTCTTTCACATTTATATCTTGTTATTCCGTTACATTCAATGCTGACGCTCTCCAACATGTAAAATCCAACAGCGTAACACAAATTGAAAATCATCTGAATGAAGATACTTGCTCCTCGAAACCGGTGATGACATGATAAGGGTTATTTTCAGTAAGTGACAGATTACCGTCACATAGTGAAAGAACTTCGGATTACGGCGAACCTTTGGGACCACTGTTTTAGGGCAATTTATGTCAGTCTCCCTGGCCCATCCGCTAAATACTTGAAATGTGAACTGGTGAATTTTCAGATCATCAAGCTAATTCGGGTAAACCCTCGCGCGAAATTTTTAAGATGATATCGTAATGTATACAGCAAGCATACGACTCGAAATTTCCCGTTCTTCTCATTGTTTTAGCGCGCCTATCTTGTTTCAGCAGTTTTCGGCCTTGGTGAGGTCGCCATTACTGGATCTTTCAAGACCAGACCTTATTTTAACTCTGCGGTCGTTCGTTTCGCCGTAATAGTCAGTTACGACAAGGTATAAACGTCCTGTGCGCCATCTGGCAGTAAATCGTGTAAACTTTTAATTTGTGTACATTAGTAATTTAACTGGATTATGTTCCTGGGGACGCGATTTTTGGCGATGTGGCAAGAAGAGTGACGAAAATCACGTAAGTACGCACTGGTTAGCTAGGTATGATGGCAGTCAAATGAAAACCGAACACACTCCCCCCCTCCCTCAACGGGATCATGGAATAGTTCCATTCAAAAGTAAATCTCCACACGCGTTCAGACATTTATGCCACTGGGAGACGAGACGATGGATTCCTGTTGCGTAGAACGCGGTCGGCCGCTGATGGATCCACAACCGCACCCAGTTTTGTACTTCCTTGACGCACTGAAACCGGCGTCTACGCATGTCGTTCTCCAGATCGGCAAAGACGTAAAAATCACACGGAGAAAAATCCGGGCTGTGCGGAGGACGTTGCAGTGTTTCCCAGAAGTGTAGCCTTCGTCCGACTGGCAGTGTGGGGGCGGGCGTTATCGTGCACCGGGGTGTCAGCCTGACAGCAGTTTCTGCAAAGTGACTTTATATAGCTGCGCACTATGGTTCCACGTTCGAGGAACTCGATCAGAAGAGGAAGCATCACAATTATCTTGATGAACCAATTTTGCGCATGTGAAGGAAACTCCTATTACCCTACAAAATTTAATTGTGGCCGTAATAGCTAGCTTATGGTGAAAGAATCTGTTGCAATCAATGTAAAAAGGTTTCCCTTACAACTACAACATGAAATTCATAGATCTGTCAAGACATAATTTATTCAAATAGCTCTAAGCACTATGGTACTTAACATCTGAGGTCATCAGTCCCCTAGAACTTTGAACTACTTAAACCTAACTAACCTAAGGACATCACACTCATACATGCCCGAGGCAGGATTCGAACCTGCGATCGTAGTAGCCGCGTGGTTCCGGACTGAAGCGCCTAGAACCATATCATTTATTCAATAAGACAATAAGTGAAATTAAATTTGACAACGAAACGAAAAAGAATTAATACAGAATAATATCCGGTCGCCACTAACAGAAGTCTATGGACAATCAATATCCAAAAGTCGGTCATAAAGCAAATGGCACTAAATTAAAGTTTATAAACTGACAATTGAGTGCAAAACAAAAACAGAGGCCAAAGTCCACAGTCCCTACGTTTAGCATAAGTAACTTCGTGGCTGTCTCCGCCTTTAATCAGAAGCACGAGTGATCATTCGACCCGTCATCCTCTCAAGAACAGAACAAGAATACTCGTGGTGCGCCTCAGAACTTGCACACTGCACAGACACTAGGAATCGCCGCGAATTTAACCGTTCTACCAAAAAGATCCATCTCCGAACTATTTCACGCTTCCGCGCGTCTCTCGCAGTGTAATGCCGTCTTACCACCGTCGGATTCCGTTCTTGTCGGCCGACGGAGCTTCGCCAGTGCGTCGCATCTGGCGTGGGCAGGACGCCCGAACAGTGGCGGTGCTTGCAGACCCCGCGCCTCCATCGTAGCAGATGCCGTTCTGAAAGCAAAACTTTCAGGCTCAAAACACGAATGTGCAAGTCACTTTCCGTCCTGCAATAAGACTCCCAGTCCTCGTCTCTCTGGCCTCTCATCTAAACTTGAAGCAGCGCTCACGTGTCTCCCAAACAACCAATGGCATCTCCTAAACACTTCTAATTACAGTAAATTATAATGAACTTTTGTCTACCACCAGAATGTTAATTCTGTACCAACCAATCAGCACCTTTTGCATGAAGCAGCTGCCGGCTGGCCCGACACCCACGGCGTGGCGGTCGTTCGCCATGCTCGTGGGATTTCTGGAAACAGGAACGGAAAGACTCTCATTCCATATTCCCTGGGTATTCTCGAGACGATATTATTTTGACGAACTAGTGGTGTTCCGCCACTTTCCCGCACAATGTTTGGCCTTCAGGTCAGTTGTTGTCTACTCCACATTCGCTCTGGCTCGGGTTCACTATTGTGCGGACCTCGTTTCGCCGAAACTGGAACCATATGTCCACTTTTGTTTCCGCTATAACCGGCTTAACCATGGTCCGGTGAGCGCCACACTCTTCGTCTTTCGCCCGAAGGCCGCCCGTCGAAAGGGTATTATGAGGGCCCATCTATGTTGTAGCCGTGACACCCGCGATCTCAGAAGCCCATCCACACATAGCTATAGAGACCGCTCCCACATGCATAAATGTTAGACAGACACAAAAATGGCACTGAAAACATATTAAAGAAAGTTGTAATTACGGTAAAACTAACTACAGCACCTACTGAATCTCCTAGCCACTGGTGTTTCACGTTCTTATTAAAACTGGAATGCACGATTGAACTGTATACACATGATGCGATTCTATGTTTAAAAAAATCAAAACCCAAGACGAAGCCGACGCCTCACAATGTTAGATGTGAAAACTCTACTCCTCGCAAAGTCGCTCCGAGTGCCCCATATGTCGGAACCAGAACTGATGGTATCAAATGCGCTGATATCAAGCATCCGGCCCATCCTGTGCTCAGCTCTCAAGGCGATGATCTGGCGGCGACACGACGTCGGGACACGCAGAACTATTCCTGTCTCCTAGGAATAGTAGTTCTCCGTCCCCCACTTAACAGCTTTCTCTTATTCAGTTACTCACGAATCTAGTTTCTTCCGAACGTACGCTGGACAAATTAAAGCTGTGCGCCGGACAGGGAAATCTAACCGGAACGCTGTAATTGGCGGGCCATTGCTCTTTCCGATTGAGCGATCGAGGCTGGACGCAGAACTTCACAGCTGTACTTCCGCGAGGAAGCTTAAATGCAGGACGCACTTCGGTGCTGAGTGGAAGATCCATTCTCGGTATGGGTAGCATGATTCGGCAAACTGCTTTGCGCAATGTCTAGTTTTCCTATATGCGTATCCAAGATAACATGCTATACAAATTTAAACTTCCGAAATGCCTTCACAAAAGACGACGAAGTAAATACTCCAGAATTCGAATCGAGAACAGCTGCCAACATAAGTAACGTAGAAGTAAATATCCTCGGAGTAGTGCAGCAACTCAAATTACTTAATAAAAGCAAGTCTTCTGGTAAAGACTGTATACCAATTAGGTTCCTTTCGGAGTATGCTGATGCATTAGCTCCATACTTAACAATAATATACAACCATTCGCTCGACGAAAGATCCGTACCTATAGACTGGAAAGTTGCACAGGTCACACCAATATTCAAGAAAGGTAGTAGGAGTAATCCACTTAATTACAGGCCCATATCGTTAACGTCGATATGGAGCAGGATTTTAGAACACGTATTGTGTTCGAACATTATGAATTACCTCGAAGGAAACGGTCTATTGACACACAGTCAATATGGGTTTAGAAAACATCGTTCCTGTGAAACACAACTAGCTCTTTATTCACATGAAGTGCTGAGTGCTATTGACAAGGGATTTCAGATCGATTCCGTATTCCTGGATTTCCGGAAGACTTTTGACACTGTACCACACAAGCGTCTCGTAGTAAAATTGCGTGCTTATGGAATATCGTCTCAGTTATGTGACTGGATTTGCGATTTCCTGTCAGAGGTGTCACAGTTCGTAGTATTTGACGGAAAGTCATCGGGTAAAACACAAGTGGTTTCTGGCGTTCCCCAAGGTAGTGTTAGTGGCCCTTTGCTGTTCCTTATCTATATAAACGATTTGGGAGACAATCTGAGCAGCCGTCTTCGGTTCTTTGCAGATGTCGCTGTCGTTTATCGACTAATAAAGTCATCAGAAGATCAAAACAAATTGCAAAAAGACTTAGAAAAAATATCTGAATGGTGCGAAAAGTGGCAGTTGACCGTAAATAACGAAAAGTGTGAGGTCATCCACATGAGTGCTAAAAGGAACTCGTTAAACTTCGATTACACGCTAAATCAGTCTAATCTTAAAGCCGTAAATTCAACTAAATACCTAGGTATTAAAATTACGAACAACTTAAATTGGAAAGAATATATAGAAAATGTTGTGGGAAGGCTAACCAAAGGCTGCATTTTATTGGCAGGACACTTAGAAAAAGTAACAGACATACTAAGGAGACCGCCTACACTACGTTTGTCCGTCCTCTTTCAGAGTACTGCTGCGCGGTGTGGGATCCTTACCAGATACGACTGACGGAGTACATCGAAAAAGTTCAAAGGAAGGCAGCACGTTTTGTATTATCGCGAAATATGGGAGAGTGTGTCACAGAAATGATACAGGATTTGGGCTGGAAATCATTAAAAGAAAGGCGTTTTTCGTTGCGACGGAGTGTTCTCACGAAATCCCTATCACCAACTTTCTCCTCCGAATGCAAAAATAGTTTGTTGACACCGACCTACAAAGGGCGGAACGATCACCACGATAAAATAAGGGAAATCAGAGCTGGTTTCGAAAGATACAGGTGTTCATTCTTTCCTCGCGCTATACGAGATTGCAATAATACAGAATTCTGAAGGTGGTTCGATGAAACCTCTGCCAAGCACTTGAATGTGATTTGCAGAGTATTCAAGTAGATGTGAACTAAGATTCCCGTCAGCCTGAGACGTTTATCAGTAATACTAATTAATACAAACAGTGAGTCATCGATTATACTCAGTACCACATATAACTATAGACAAACACAAAACCATAATTATGGAACCATAATGAAGAATGGACGCTATTTGCGAACAAGTGGAGAGGAAGCTTTACAAGGATGACGGGAGGTAGCAGGGTAAAGTGACACATTGTCCGGTAACAGGCACCTTTGGTGTAACTGTTAATTATAACATGAACAGCCACGACCAATAACAAGCCGCTTTTCCCGCGCATTCTCAGCTGAAAGACTTCACAAGCTGAGAGTGCAATCCAATCCCATTTACCTCGGCTGGTCTTGCGAGCTCCTAGTAGTCCAGCGAGCGTTTGAAAATGAATGCCTCTCTCTCCTTTTCCCCGGTATTCGCGAATCCACATTAAAGGACAGACCTGAGAAAGTCGTTAAAAAATCCCGCATAAAGGACGGTGCTCCATTTAGCCTGCTTCCGCAACTTTGCCCGGCACTTCTCGCCCGCCCCTCTGCCGCGCCACAGCAACAGCTAGTACACAAAGCCGCGGCGCGCCTGCGAGGCCTCTGAAGGTATTCTCCGTGTTCCGAGACCAGCATGAAAGCGCCGCGGAAGCAGCACGGCGGCAGTGCGTTCGCAGGCTGCGGAAACGCATTATGCAGCCGCTGGATTCTGACTGACGGCGTTTCCTAGCCGGATCTGCCACTGCGGTCATTTCACAACCATTAATTACCCTGACATCACAAAAGGCAGGCGCAAGGATTCTCCTGTCTGTCAACAGCACGAAGCAAATGTACCTGCTATTATTCCATTACACACTCCAAAAGAACAATGGAACTCTTACCGATTTCAATTCGGTCCCTAACTCTACTCTCACCACTAACAGATTCGAAAGCGAACCTAAATATTAGCAAAATAAACAGCTGAAAAGAAAAAATTAACAACAATTGCATGATACTTCATTAACTCTAGAACTCTGCTCAGAATTTAGGTTCTAATGAAGAAGAAACAAGTCTGTTAAAGAAAACAGCGTAATAATTAATAGAATGAAAGGCTGGAAATGGAAAACATTCTAAGCGCATTTTTTTAACACCCGTTTGCAGAACTATAGGGTTGTTGATACTCTGCTGCATGGCCCCACATTTAATCCAGACGCCAGACCACTGAGAAAGTCTTTCAAACATGGTTTTGTAGGTGGCACATGGTCTTTGTGCCAAGTTGTGCTTCTGCGTGGAGTTACAAAATTTAAACGATATGAGAGATGGTTTTTGTTGACTCAAGTTCAACTACTTAAAAACCTAGTGCTGTATCTGTACTTGTATTATCACAAATAAAACGTAGTGCTTCAGTTTTAATGGCTTTTGGAACAAACATTTTCTTCCTGCTATTTTATCGAAAAGCGGCATTTCTGAGACTATGGCTGTGAAAAAAATACCTCTCGCAAAGAAGGAAACAGGACTCAGCCACTGTCAATAATCCCTTTCATTTACATCGGCGCCGGCCACAGCGAGCCAAACAACACGCGGCCCCGATGTGCGCACCGCTGGCGAGCTCACGTTCGGCGTATCTCGGCTTTGCTCGTTCCCTCTCTGAAGTACCAGGTGCAGCGCGTCATCCCACTTAGTACAGCGGCGTGGCATTTGGGGGGGCACAACTCTGTTCAGTTCAGCAGAATCGTGGTTTCAGCACTGTTTATCCTTCTGTATTTGTTCGTGGCACGAAGGATGTTCACAGGTTGTAACGGGATATCCTCCTCTAGCATTACCTTTCCTCAACAGTAGTTGTCGATACCAATATTATTTTTCGAATTTTGGACAGGTCAGTATTATCTCAGTTGCTTTTCTGAAAACTTTCATATAATTTTACACACAGTATGTTATATTTCAAGCAAAAATTTATGAAACTGAATTACTTTATTAAATGTTTTAGTCTCGATGTTATAATCTTTAAGTACTCATACTGAATTTATAGTTAAAATTATTTTTTACAACCATTTGAAATTACGAACTACTGGCACACTTAAAATTTCTATTATTAATTACGCAATACTGTACTGGTTACTATGTTTATTTCTGGATTCATTTATGAAATAATAATGGAAAGTAATAACGTAACAGAAACTACCAGAAATTCATTTATTAAGAAACACTGTAAACCCTTTGGAATATGATTATTTCCGCAGAGTGTGAGAGTCGCAAGTATGACTCTGATGAGATCGGACGTATCTTTGTATTTTGTGTGAACAATTTAATTTCGGATTTGTTAACGTGAAAAATCAAAAACCTGTATGATATACTAATATGTGAAAAAATATATTTACCTAAAAACAAGAATTCTGCAACAACAATCTTCAAATTTATTTAGATCAATTCGACCGTGAGGACCTAAAATGTGACATTTTTAGCTTCAAGTCCAAGACCCCTACACAAGAGCAACTGGAGCAAACTCTACATGACAAGCTAAATAAACTAGAAAGTTTATTGTAATCTTCGCATCTCTCAAATCTTCATAAAGGACTAATGAGAAATGATGATGATGATTGGTTTGTGGGGCGCTCAACTGCGCGGTCATCAGCGCCCGTACGAAGTCTTAATTTTTACACAGTCCAGTTATTTTCACAGTCCAATCGAGCAATTTGTCATGAATGATGATGATGAAATGTCGAGGACAACACAAACACCCAGTCCCTGGGCAGAGAAAATCCCCAAACCGGTCGGTAATCGAACCCGGGACCCCGTGATCCAGAGGCAGCAACGTTAACCACCGGACCACGAGCTGCGGGCAAGACTAATGTGGACAATAGATGCGATTAGGAAGGAAGGGGATGATTACAAGGTCCAGTAACTGCAAAAAAGGGACAGTCTAGCGATCTGTCGTCACAAGGCTTTAAAGTCAGTATGAATGACAGAACAGAGGGATGAGAATTCAAAAAACCTATTACGCAGCTGTGTAATCAACGTGTACCGGAAATTTGCTATGAAATGGCATTACAATTCCATTCAGATAGAATATAAATATTTGCTTGACATTGAAAGAGCAAACAATTACAACGATCAACTGTTCTGTACATCAAAAAGTGCTTGCTGCTAAATTTGCAGGCATGGATCACGAATAGTAAAATTTCTGAAGTATGCATTATTCCACAGTCACCTGCAACAGTATTCGATGAAACTGAACGAAGAGTATGCAGACTTCATAGGTTCAGTCAAGGGACATACATGGAAAGATTTTTCGGTTTACAGCCCGATAATCTTGAACCTATGAAGGAAACAGGAGTGCAGGAACGAAAATTATAGCGTACAGAACGTTTTGCGGACATAGCTTTTTAAGTGGACTTCATTGCACGCTTTTCACAATAAGACATACTTCTGATTTGATAGCGATGAGTTTAAAAAGAAAATTGCATTGTAAAAGAGACGAAACAGTACAGTTCCCGAATCTCACTGGTGTCAAAGAAAAAGCGAAATTTGAGAAGTTCATTGTAGGCTTTAAAGACTTACAAGGACAGTTTTCTAAACGTTTCGGGGACACTGTAGTTCTTACTTATGTTTTCGAGACCGTTTGCCGTGTCAGTTGAAAGCGCCCCTGTGCATGTGAGATGTAACTGACTGATCTGTAACGTAACGTAATTCCCGTTTTAAAGAGAAATCCTTCTGCCTGAAAATAGTCTAAGGACGTCTATATTGTTTTCCTCATGGAGAACTTCCACGTCTCCATAATGAGATTACGAAAAATGCTGCAATATTTCGATGAACATGTATGCGTGAGAGACCTCTTCTCGATTATGAAACTACATAAGACACAATTACCTGAAACTGTTTGTGTGTGTGTCCGTACGCCGACAATTTGCACAAGATAAAAATTATATTGTGTCTCAGTGTACCAAAATCATCATACACTGAAAATTTGTTCGTTTTTTATCTATGTTATTCATAAGTATGAAAATAAAGCCAAATCGTACGCAGTGATATTGCACTGCCTTCTAAATGCACCGCGCTCGCAGTTTCCCCTCCTCCCTCCTCCTCCAATTAAGAAAGCGCGGTGTGTGGTGTGTGTGTGTGTGTGGGGGGGGGGGGGGGGGGGGGGAGTGTGCAACCAGGGTGAGCACTACGGCACGCGAACCGGGGCACTGAAACGTTTGAATATCGTATTGTCAAATTTGTCTCATTTTTTGAGGTAATGCGATGAGCAGCGTAAGTCTATGTTACCAAAAGACCTTCTTAATTTTCTGGATAAAATACAGTTGTGCACAAACTTAAATTCAACTTTTTCTTCACTCTCCTGACAAGTCTCAGATTTGGCACTAAGAACGTTTTCCATTTCAACTCTTCAAACACTTCCCATCAACATCCTGAAGACTGCAGAAGCATGAAATCGGTATCTAACATGAAGAAAGAATGAGTAACAATTAGAAGCAGTCTACTCATACACATATGTGTAAAAGCATGAAATGCAGTGATCACATACGCTCAGTCGTAGGTACATGCAGGTAACAGACGTCCACTCATTAGTAGAATACTGGGTAAATGTAGTCTGTCTACAAGGAAGATTGCTTACAAAACACTTATGCATCCCATTTTAAAATACTGATCAAGTGTGCGGGAGACCCATCAAATATTGCAGACCAGGAGTACTGAAAGTTTCCAAGTACGGGCAGCACAAATGGTTACAGATTTGTTTGTTTCGCGAGAAAGCGCCACGAGACGCCGAAAAATCAGAATTGGCAGACGCTGTAAGATAGATGACAACTATCCCACGAAATCCTAATTACCAGGTTATGGCACTGCAGTGGCCGCGATACATAACGCTCTGCCCCTAAGTAAGCGGCAAACTTTACTTAGCTCACGGCAGAATTCGCCAGCGACAATTAAAATTAAGCACGTCCTAAAACATTGTGTCTAAGTATACACTCTTCAGAAAGTCTTAATGTTAGCTGACGTTTTTCTGTTCGGCTGTTAATTACTTGATTTATATTAGTGTGAGATACCGCTGAGAACCGCGGGCCGCACGAATACTTGATTGTGGGCCGCAGCCTTTGGTCTGTCTTCCCCGCGACGGTTTACACGTGATGATTGCAATTGAAGTTGTTTGTAATTTTAGCTCCTAGGTATTTAGATAAATCCACAACTTTTAGATCTGTGAGATTTGCCGGGAATTTTTTAATGCTCTTGTGGAGCGCCTTCAACTTTTTACTGATCAGAGTGAATTGCCACTTTCTGCACCGTGCCCTGAAGAGGGGTACTTGTTTTTGCTCGAGCATGTGTGCTGTCCACGCCAGCAGTTGGGCGTGTAGCCGCCCTTACAGGGTAGAGGCCACAGACAAGGGGCCAGCCAGCCAGACCGGGCCAGTATCTGGCTGCCCGCAGCTGCCGGCCCATTCACATGCATATCGGCGGCTCCCAGCTGCGGCTTGAGCCGCAATCCGCCTGAGAGCATCCGACGGCCCGCCTCCTCTCCCTCCGCCCTACCCCGTATCACTCTTCCGCACTGCTCTCTACTGACCGCCAGCCCATCGCGCTGTTGGCGCAGCCGTTTCTGTCGTCGTAAAAGCTCTTTTGCAGACGTCAATTAACAGAGTCGAGCACAAACGGGATAACACTTAATGACAGAATGCTTCAAACAGGTCTGTTTTCCAGGGATATTGCCCTATTGGGCACAAATGAAGACGAGCTACCGCAGGGCTTCACCATATGAATCAAATCTCATTAAGCTAATCTATTACGAATATCGTTGAAAATCGTGACTGTCCAAGGCAACTCAAAATGAATATAGCGAATAAAAACGCATGTAACTATTTAATGCAGAGCGATAAATAATACACTACTGGCCATTAAAATTGCGACACCACGAAGATGACGTACTACAGACGCGAAATTTAACCGACAAGAAGATGCTGTGATATGCAAATGATTAGCTTTTCAGAACATTCATACAAGGTTCGCGCCGGTGGCGACACCTACAACGTGCTGACATGAGGAAAGTTTCCAACCGATTTCTCATACACAAACAGTAGTTGACCGGCGTCGCCCGGTAAAACGTTGTTGTGATGCTTCGTGTAAGGAGAAGAAATGCGTACCATCACCTTTCCGACTTTGATAAAGCTCGGATTGTAGGCTATCGCGATTATGGTTTATCGTATCGCGACATTGCTGCTCGCGTTGGTCGAGATCCAATGACTGTTAGCAGAATATGGAATCGGTGGGTTCGGGAGGGTAACACGGAACGCCGTCCTGGATCCCAACGGCCTCGTATCACTAGCAGTCGAGATGACGGGCATCTTATACGCATGGCTGTAACGGATCGTGCAGCCACGTCTCGATCCCTGAGTCAACAGATGGGGACGTTTGCAAGACAACCATCTGCAAGAACAGTTTGACGATGTTATGAATCCAGGTTCTGTTTACAGCTTCATGATGGTCGCATTCGTGTTTGGCTACATCGCGGTGAACGCACATTGGAAACGTGTAATCGTCATCGCCATACTGGCGTATCATCCGGCGTGATGGTAGGAGGTGCCATTGGTTACACGTCTCGGTCACCTCTTGTTCGTATTGACGGCAGTTTGAACAGTGGACGTTACATTTCAGATGTGTTACGACCCGTGGCTCTGCCCTTCATTCGATCCCTGCGAGCCCTACATTTCAGCAGGATAATACACGACCGCATGTTGCAGGTCCTGTACGGGCCTTTCTGGATACAGAAAATGTTCGACAGCTGCCGTGGCCAGCACATTCTCCAGATCTCTCACCAATTGAAAACATCTGGTCAATGGTGACCGAGCAACTGGCTCGTCACAATACGCCAGTCACTACTCTTGATGAACTGTGGGTATCGTGTTGAATCTGCATGGGCAGCTGTACCTGTTCACGCCATCCAAGCTCTGTCTGACTCAATGCCCAGGCGTATCAAGGCCGTTATTACGGTCAGAGGTGGTTGTTCTGGGTACTCATTTCTCAGGATCTATGCACCCAAATTGCGCGAAAATGTAATCACATGTCAGGTCTAGTATATTATATTTGTCCAATGAAAACCCGTTTATCATCTGCATTTCTTCTTGGTGTAGCAATTTTAATGGCCAGTAGTGTAAGTACTTAATAAATATTCTAACACATGCGGCAGTCAAACGGGCGATTTTAAAACCTCCACCAGCAATACTAATTTATTCAAAACGAAATAAAAGAAATACAAAATGAATTGGAAAAGGAAGGAAGATAGGGTTTAACGTCCCGTCGACATCGAGGTCATTAGAGACGGAGCTCAAGCTCGGATTGTGTCAAGAATGGAGAAGGAAATAGGACGTGCCCTTTCAACGGAACCATCCCGGCATTTGCCTGCAGCGATTTAGTAAATCACGGAAAACCTAAATCTGGATGGCCGGACGCGGGTTTGTTGAAGCGGCGTCCTCCCGATTGCGAGTGCAGTTGCTAACCACTGCGCCACCTCGCTCGGTACAAAATTAATTTACAAGGCTTGCAATTTAAAATGTCCTTCACTTGAAAATGAGATCATGTAGGTGGCCGCCATATTCCGTCACACACATTTAAATTATTTTATGGAAGCTTAGATATCACACATCTTTCAGAACTGGCATTGGAAATCGATTAACTTCCTCCAGAATTTGATCCTTCAGTTCCTCGATGGTGTGT
Organism: Schistocerca americana; assembly: GCF_021461395.2. Classification (NCBI taxonomy): domain Eukaryota; kingdom Metazoa; phylum Arthropoda; class Insecta; order Orthoptera; family Acrididae; genus Schistocerca; species Schistocerca americana. Next base: position 785,263,465 of record NC_060122.1, on the reverse strand, counting down.
GATGCGCCATACCGAAAGATCTGAGATTTCAAACGACCCCAAAAGAAGAAATCGCGGACTGGAAGACCAAGGCATCTTGGAGGCCACCAGATATCCCCGTTCTTGGCCCTTCTTGTTGGAAGAATGTGTTTGCAGTTACAGGAAGATATACAAGCTGTCGCACTAGGAAATGGTTCTACATGTGAGCAGAACGTTCTGTATTCACGGTAACATCAATGCTGCGATTATCTTACAAAAAAAGGCCTACGATTCCAAAAGCTGATACGCCGCACCACACGACCGCTTTCTGACTGTTGAGTGGCGTTTCATGAAGCACTTCACGATTTTCATGTGACCAGTATCTGAAGTTTTGCTTGTTCACAAATCTCAATACACAAATATTGACCTCATTGCTTGTAGCATTACATGGGTAATCGTCCGAGTAGCCCACGAAATCCTTAAGCAATAAACTTATTACGGGATGTCCATCGTAGTCAGATATACTTTGTTCCACGTGAGAGTAGGAGAGTCAAAACAGGTAGTAACGCGTGACGCCATGTCAAGTCAAGAGTTTTTGGTAGTGCAATCTTTGCTGAGCGATTGGCACTGTATAAGAATCAATAAATAATAAGGTTTTTTTTTTACATAGCAGATCACAATGCTGTGTTATGCGTGATTTTTTTCTTTGAAAAAGATAATAAATTCTAAGTTGATGAAGTGCGCGGACAAGTTGCAATCGAGTGCGGGTCTCTCTTTAATTTTATAGAATTGACCTAAAACTAATAATCCATAAACCGGAGTTGGTTTGGAAAACATTCTAGAGAGCCACGGCTAAACTTTGTTATAAACAGTTTGCACGCGGACTTGGAAATAACTGCGTGAAGTTTGAGATACGCGGTAGGCTACCGCGCGTTACAGTCGTGTGAAGGATTAATTGATACTCCCCGTAATTTCTTGACATGAACTTGGTAATAATTATTAAAGAATTATTGGAGGTTATAGTAATCGTTCTCGGTGCTTACAGTAAATGGGGTTTGATTTACTGTTTGAATACGACATATATTAATCACGGAATAGTCGTTTGATTGGTACGTTGGTTAGCAACCAATAAACAGATTGTAATGGAATTACCGGAACGATCATTTAAATCACTGGTGACCACTACACGCACGTCAGAAAACTAACTACTCTCGTTGTGAATCAATTTGGAACGGATGAGTTTCGTTTCAGCTCCTTTGGATCAATAAACTTCATCCGAAGTTGGAACTTGATCCTTCAGTTTGTAGGATCGATAAAATCATAATCTACACTACAATTTTCACCTTTTGAAAAAGAGAGCACTTCCCTTTTTAGAGAAATGTTTCATCTTTAGTCATCAATCTTCCCAAAACGAAGATAAGGGAGACACACACACACACACACACACACACACACACACACACACAGCACTATGTCATCGTAATCAACCACATATGTGCCCCCTTCTCCCTCCCTTTCGTCGAAGACCCTGAGATATTGTCGCGGTACGACAAAGGAAGAAGGAAGAGGAAAGAGGGTTTAGACAGCCGAAGAGAAAAGGAGAAAACGTTGGCGACGTGGGGCGCCAGATGTGAGCTCCCCTCACCTTCTTTCTCTCTCTTGCTCCGTCGTCGTCGTTTCCTTCTTTTCTCCTCGGCGTGCGTGTAGTTGTCACTAATTTTTGAAATGACCCTTTAGGTAATTCCATTACAATCTGTTTATTGGTTGCTAACCAATGTATCAATCAGTCGACTATTCCGTGATTAATATATGTCGTATTCAAACAGTAAATCAAAGCCCATTTACTGTAAGCACCGAGAACGATTACTATAACCTCCAATAATTCTTTATAATTATTACCAAGTTAATGTCTAGAAATTACGGGGAGTATCAATTAATCCTGCACGCCACTATAAGGCGCGATAGCCTACCGCGTATCTCAAACTTCGCGCCGTTATTTCGAAGTCCGCGCGCGATCTCTTTATAAAGTTTAGCCGTGGCTCTAGAATGCTTTCCAAACCAACTCCGGATTATGGATTATAAGTTCTAGGTCAATTCTTTAAAATTAAAGAAGACCCACATTCGATTACAACTTGACCGCGCACTTGAGCAACACAGAATTTATCATCTTTTTCAAAGAAAAGAAATCACGCATAACGAAGCCTTGTGATCTGCTATGTAAAAAAAAAAAAAACCTCATTACCTAAAACAAAAAACTCATTACCTATTGATTCTTATACAGTGTCAACGCTTAGGAAAGATTGCATTACAAAAAAATCTCAACTTGAGATGACGTCACGCGTTCCTACCTGTTTTGACTCTCCTTCTCTCACGTGGCACAAAGTATATCTGACTACAATGGACATCCCGACAAGATTATTGCTTAAAGATTTCGTGGGCTACTCGGACGATTACCCACGTAATGCTACAATCTGTTTGAGAGGTTATCCGCATTCAGTTTCTGCAATATCTGAATTTTGTATGGGTGGTACTGCAGTTCGTTGTGCAATATTCGCCGTCACTGCGATACGTTATGTCAAGTTGTAGTGCATTCTTGCGTGCAGAACGCCTGGGACTTCTTCCACTCTAACAACATTCTCTGGTGTGCATACGGGTTTTACTCTTCCACCCCTCTTTCGCACCGTACCATCCTTTTCCTCAAAGTTTTTTACCGATACCTTGACAGCATGTGCCGATGGGACTGTGGCATGCCGTGCGAGATTGTAACGAAAGCTAAATTCACGCTGTGCCACCACGTAGTTGTTCGTTTTTGTAAAACTCCTTTCACGGGAACTGCGCATCGTTCACCGGTCCACGACGCCATCCCGACTGAACATCGATATCAGGGTCAACAGCAATGATTTGTTGGCCAGAGGGCATAACTCCTGTTTTCTGTCCTAACGAAATGTGTTACTTCCAGGATTGCCAACTAAAAGTGGTTCAAATGGCTATAAGCACTATGGAACTTAACATCTGAGGTCATCAGTCCCCTAGAACTTATAACTACTTAAACCTAACTAACCTAAGGACATCACACATATCCATGTCCGAGGTAGGATTCGAACCTGCGACCGTAGCGGTCGCGCGGTTCCAGACTGAATTGCCTAAAACCGCTCGGCCACACCGGCCGGCCGGCCCGGTTGCCAACTCGCCCATTTCACTTCCGCATGTTACATGACGTTTCTTGGTCATACGGACGACATATAAACGACAATCCATCGCAAGCTGAAACTTGATTGCAGCACAATTATTACAGGGTTTATAATTTAAACAGCAACCAGCCACAACTATATAAAAGTTTATTTGAAACAAACCACTACCAGTTTCGAATTTGTTAGAAATCCAACTTCAGATGGCTCTTAGAGCTTTCTTTATTTTTATGTTGGGGTCTCATTTTGTATTCGTTACTGGTTTGATGCAGTAAGACAAACAAAAAATTATACGAAATATTGTATAGTCATTGAGACTGGACCGTGGGGCCAATGGAAACGTGTCGTCCGATCGAATGAATAACATTTCTCGTTACCAGGTCGACATTCGTGTCCAGATATGTCATCATCCAGGCAAATGGCTGCACGAAACGCAGGATGATGGGGGCAGTAGTACGCTATGGGGCACATTCACCCGGGCTTCCATGGTACCTGTGGCAGTGATCGAAGGCACCATGACGGTTGTAAGCGAGGTGAACATTTTTGCGGAGCACCTGCGTCTCATCTTATTTGATGTCTTCCTCGGCAGCGATGGCATCTTCCAACAGGATAACTGTGCCTGTCCCAAGGTCAGATTCGTGCTACAGTGTTCTGGGAAGCATGACAGTGTACTCACGCTGTTGTCTTGGGTTCCAAATTCGTCTGAGCTGAGCCCCATGGATAACCTCTGGGACAATATCGCGCCCATAAATCGCCGGCCTGTAATTTACGAGAATTTCGTGGCCTGTGTATAGGTATCTGGTGCCACATACCTATAGAAATCTACCAAGGACTTGGCAAATCCATCCATGCAAAATGGCTAATGTGTCCCATTCCAAAGGTGGTCATAATGTTTGAACTCGTCAGCGTATGTCGTACGATAATGAGGAGATTTTCTTTCTTAATTATTTACAACACTATTACTACAAGTTGCTCTCTTTCCAAATAGTTTTACGTGGTAGGCATACGCTCCTAAATGAGGTGTCTCGCGCGCAGCGCTGTCTGTTACCATCTTGCAGCAGCGCTACTCATTCGCTGCTCGAGTTCTTGTTATTCTTCGTCTTTTGCTGCCATTGTTAAGCCAACTTTTGCACTAACATCATTTGTGACCGCCCTATCGAACTGACACACAAATCTCCATTTTTAAAAACATTCTTTCTGTAACAAGACTGGACATCGTATGAAACCCAGGCTGACCACTATTTGTTTAAGCTGACCCATTTACACACACACACACACACACACACACACACACACACACACACGAGCCGAATTTGCCAATATCTGGCGAAATACCACGAAAAACCCGACTGGCGACTCGCATGAAGGGTATTCGGTAAAAGAAAGAAGGTGGTGACTCTCTCTACTTGTGAATGATATCATTAGTCGTTATTTTACATCGTGAATAGCCCCACTGACTTATCTACGACGAAATATTTTCACGGAACACTTACTAGTAGGAGAGTGCCCTCAGGCTCGTGTGATAAATCTGGAAAAAATTGCAGAACTTTCGATATCCTGTATTTGTACTTGTACTATGTAGGTAGACTATTTTCCCCGTCCTGGATATCATTTGCGAAAGTTTGTGGAGAACACCGCGCCCTGAGCGAGCAGCTTCATGTGCCAGCAAGGTGTAAGCACTCGATAGTGACTGTACGTATCCCTGGAATCGATACAGAACCGGAAAGGGGTGGGGGCTTGTCTAGCCGTGGTTATGGCTGCGACAGCCACGTCACAACAATGTGTGTGTTAACAGTTTGGACACAAGTCAAGCATTAGCCGTTCCTCAATTATGCACGAGTTCCGCAATGCCAACAGCGCATTTCAAATTAACGGGGAAACGTTATTTCCAAATTTTGATTACATATACAGACCATTACGAACCAATCGTGTGTGTGTGTATGTATGTATGTGTGTGTGTGTGTGTGTGTGTGTGTGTGTGTGTGTGTGTGTGTGTGTGTGTGTGTGTGTCAGAGAGAGGGTGGGGGAAGCGACATTGAGACGAGGAAGTAGCTATCCTCGTTAACAGCCATGTAATTGGTTCGTCATGCGATGGTCTAACTAGCTCGTCATGCATACTGCCTGCAACGTGTTGGTCAGAATCTAGTACAACCGCATTACGGATGTGTCGCTACCTACAGAACCAGTTTTTCTGCTAGCTTCCCAACGTTTCTAGAATGCTTTGACCGTGATCCGACAAAATGTAATGTAGTGTAGTACGGTATTTACTTTTCTCGCTGCAGGAGAAATCTGAGCACCAGAGGTAATACGGACAGTCGGTACAACAACTGTTAGCTTCGTAGCCTCCCTTGAACTATGTAGCTTTATAGGATTGGTTTTTATTTATGGATATGAATAAATTCAATGAACTGCCTGCACCGACATAAATGTGGCGTGTAATCGTGGCTATCATCAACCTACAGAATGACTGTTGTTGTTCGAGTCCCTGAAATGAACACACTTCAGTTGTTACAAAGTTTACAGAACCATTAATTAAACTCTAGTCTGACTTTGTTCAGGCAACTGAAGGTGAAAAAAGTGGTTCAAATGGCTCTGAGCACTATGGGGCTTAAAACATTTGAGGTCATCAGTCCCCTAGAACTACTTAAACCTAACTAACCAAAGGACATCACACACATCCATGCCCTGGGCAGGATTCGAACCTGCGACCGTAGCGGTCGCGCGGTTCCAGACTGAAGTGCCTAGAACCGCTCGGCCACACCGGCCGGATGAAAAAAGTGTTTCGGTTTTAATCGCATGTTAGCGTGCCAAGAGTTAAAACATCATACTTTCCTCAATCAAATGGTCACGAAAAACTAGCGCTTTATTTTGTCTTCGACGTCAAATGTGTCAAATTCAGATCATATAGTGAATTGTATGTTTCATAAGCTGGTTGTCATTCAGCTTACATTTTAATAACGAACCACACTGTTCTTGTTTGTTCTAACATAAATAAAAACATTATTTGTGTGTTGAACGTTTTATAGCAATCTGCAGTAAAAATTCCGATGGACGAGGATTTCAGAAAGTCAGTTCCCAACTGCAGCAGGTTATTACATTACACTGATAGTATTCCATGGAGTCCCTGGAGAGGTGTCTGCGGGATTTGGGAAGCACATAAAATGTGCATTTAAGTGCAATACAATAATATAATTTTCCGTTAAGGAAGATTATTGTATTAAATAGCCAATGTTAACTGTACAATAATGTAAAACATCAATTTAAAGAGTTTCTATGATGGTACTCTTCAGTGCGGTGGTAAGAGTTGCCCACTAGAATGTCCTCTAATTCAATCTTAAATTACACCAGATAGGCGAGAAGAAACGATCTGGCACGTTGTTGAAAACAGTCGGACCCACATGTCTAAGTCCTTTTAGTACCCCCTGAAATCTTTTCGGGGGTTGATTTTAGTCCTAGTATGATATTCAGCTTTTTGCTCTACTTTTGGAAAACACAAATTTCTTGGTAATGACACATCAATGAAATGTTCTAAAACTACATCAGCTAGAATTCTTGTACCAAGTTTCTGTATTTTGAAAATACTATCCCTCTAAAATTTTGTTTCTCCAAGAACTGAATCAATTTATCGACAGTGAAAGAAATATGCAAAACAATCTAGTTACTTCATTTTGAAAATCATCTAAAGTAATTACGAGTTACATAAATCGACATTTTATCGATACAACTTATCAAATGTTAGACAACATAGGCAGCGTAGCTGTTAATCATCCTCGACGGTTTACCGCGATTCGCACGCGAGAATAGGATTTCATAGCTGCAGCATTTTCTCATAATGTAACTAGGTTTCCATATTCTGATACGCGATGGGCGGCGAAGACAGGAACAAGTAATATACGGTACAACAGGAAGACGTCAAAAGAGAAACCGGCGTATAGCAATTTATTTTCAACCACTACCTGCTACTGACAGCAGTCTAGGCAGGATAACTGTCCTTCCCCTGGCCACAACCCATCAAATCCGTTCTCGACCTCACCATCCTAGTTGCGGTCAGTAAATAGAAATGAGGAACGTTGGGGAGGCATGCTACCTGTTCGGTTATTTTCTCTCCGGAGAGGAGCCTCCTTCGCCGAGGAATATCCGCACAACGAAGTGACAGGCTTTTTGCTTCTACAGTGAATAATCCTTCGTATTTATCATCTTGAATCAAATAAAAATAACGTCACAAACTAATTTTTTCTGAATCCGTATAGGATTCACTCTTTATTTCACTCGCTTCCTGCCACATAGACGGCAGAAAGGGAACTGCATAGCAGGGTCAAAGGGTACACCTTAAGGAATAAGATAGGAAATAAAATAATCAGAGAAGAGCTTACAGATATTAGAATGAAGGATAAAATGAAACATGGCACAAATAAATAGAAAGAGCCTGTAAATACAGCGTGTACACAAAGTCCGGGAACACTTTCAATTATTTATTGCACAAGAACTAAACATTGTACAAACGTCTTACCTATTACATTTTGAAGTGAAACTATGAAAGCTCTTTTTTTTATATACAAACATTCGATTTGGGAACCATGAGTGACCCTGCAGACGTCAATACGGTAATCGAATTCTTGCCATATCCGTCCCAGATAGCATTGTCGACTGTGGCAGTCGCTCCCCGTATTCTCACATCACGTGGTACAAGCGGTACATACACCAGATCTTTGTTGGTGGCTTCTTACCGTACTTGGTTCTAAACATCCATTGAACAGCTGTAGCACACTTGTTTTTCTCGAACTCCACACAGAAAGCTCGCTCCGCACCTGAACTCGTCATGTTTGCAACTAGCGCTAAAAAAAAAAAAAAAAAAAAAAAAACTTTCCGTGTTTCTCTTCAAAATGACATACGCATGATATCTGTACAATGTTTGGTTCCTGTGCAATAAATAAGTGAAAGTGTTCCCGGAATTTATGTACACCCTGTATAATGCGAAATAGCGAAATAATAAAACTATTCACGAGTACAAGACTGCGTTTATTAGCGGTACTGGAAGAGCTAGAGAGGGACAGGAATGATGGATAGATGTCGGAACGCGTCATACGACCCAACATTTCTTGAAATAGAAGACGTTAGTTAATGGACATCGGCTCTACTATCGTCTTCAAATCTATTTGCTCTTGTCTCGTAACATTTAGTCGATGTGTCGTTAGTGGTTTAGGACTCAAGAGCACTGCAACTTCGTAACAGCTCCTCGAAAGCCGCGTGTGTATCCCGAGCGTAGGTTCCTGGCGAGCTTGCGTCCAGATAAAAGGACGTCTCGTTTAGTTCCCGGAACGTCCTTGGTGGTGACTTTTGCGCCCGCTCCCAACCTGCGACCTCTGTTTTCGGAGTCCTATCAAGGCCAGGGAAGGAATGCACCACGAAACGGTGTCCCTCCGGTGACGTGACAGTAATGCCTACTGTTTACACAGCAAGTATCGGGAGGGGACAGACCTGTTAAAAGCTGGTAGGTAGTATAGACCATCCCAAAAAGAAAACATCATGTTACCGCATGCTTACTTCTCAACAATCTGTGCGAGTTTAACTGTTACGAGAGGAAACCGTCACACAGGGTGTGATCACTGAGTGATCTGGAGGACTCTCTAGTTGGACTGCCTGAACTCTTAACAGACACAGAAGCTGTCCCAAGTTGAGGACGATTGCGAATGGCACGGGCGTTATTCCATAAGAAACCACCGTGATACGTTGGCGGAGAAAATAATACGAGTATCTAAACGATTAGCAGTCTACCGATATTCGTCTCTGAATTATGGCACTACAGTCTATGTCCCAATTTTTCTTATCTCTGGCTGTAATAGTTCCTGTCACCCGTTTCAGTTTTCGATCATGCTAACGAGCGCAGTGGTTTTCTTTGGCGGCACTTGCTACTTTCTTCTTCTTCTCCTTCTTTATCGTCGCCTTGTACCACGTCACGTAGGGTCGGCTGGCTCATTCTCCTCCATAGTACTCTATCCATTGCCTCTTCCTTCTTCCATCCTTTCTCCCTTAGGTCCCCGGATATCTTATCCTTCCACCTCATCTTCGGTCTTCCTCTCCTTCTCGCTCCTTCAATCTTTATATCTTCAACTCTGTTTCCGGTATACTCTTCCCCTTTTCTCTGCAAGTGTTCGTACCACCTTAGTCTGCTCTTTTGTATCTTTTTCCCCATGGGTCCCACTTTCACAGCTCCTCTAACAAATTCATTTCTAATCCTGTCCTTCCTCGCACTTGCTACTTTGTCCTCCTTTTAAACTACAGTGTAGGAACAATACCTACAATTGTTTCTTTGCTTTATTAGTAATGCTACTGCACCGACAGAGGCAAAACGTGCACCTAGAAAAACTTGACCAAATAGGAAGGAAGGTGAAGACAGTTGGGATATGGTCAACGGCGTGGTTATCAGTGCCCTTGCGTAATATGAACTAAATGATTAGTGGAAATAAAGTTTTTCTCGTTAGTGATCTTCTTGCAACAACGGAATAAAGTAAGCATATCCACTGTGTGCCTCCGTGATAAGCTGGGCCTAATTCGCATTCGTTCCATAAGGATACGATGCACTGGAAGGCTGCCTCTGATTATGCCGTTACAACGTGCGACTCACGTTTTTAGTGTCGTCACGTGGTAAAAAAGGGGTGACACAAGTCAACTGGCGTCGAAATCAACAGAGCCTAATGCCATTGGAAAGTGCTGATTGCCAATTGAATAAGGTATAAACGAATTTAAATGCAAATTTTGTGCGTTTGGCCAGCGCCAGTAATACAATTGACATAACGTTGTATGCTGCGTCATTTGAGTGTACACAACCAAATGAGCGTAGGGGAACACGAAATCCAGCAAGCACAAAGCTCCTCTTTCACATGGAACAAGCAGTCAAGGCGGTGTAAAGCTGAAGGAACGATTTCGTTAACGAGCACCTACGGCACTCACAGAAAACTATTTTCCTACAGTTAATCATATACAGGTACAAAGTAAATGGTTGATCTTCAAATTGACAAAAAGCTGATGAGAAATAACTTTTGCTGAACCGATTACCACACAAGTGTAAGTTGACCTGGCGCAACGATCTCACAGAATCTCAAGAAACTCGTATCACCAGATTTTGTTTCTTACATACCTTTTCATTTTATAGGAATTAAGTATCTATTATTTAAAATTTATTATGAACTGTTGGCTTTTAGTGCACAAACATTTTAGCATCATATATATAAATTTTAAAATACATATTCTTTAATTTATGGCTGGGTTGAAATTATTACAGAAATACAATTACAAAACAAACCAGATACACACTATGTGATCAAAAGTATCCGGACACCCCCCAAAACATATTTCATATTAGGTGCATTGCGATGTCACCTACTGCCAGGTACTCCATACCAGCGACCTCAGTAGTCATTAGACATCGTGAGAGAACAGAATGGGGCGCTCCGCGGAACTCACGGACTTCGAACGTTGTCAGATGATTGGGTCTCACTTGTGTCATCCGTCTGTACGCGAGATTTCCACACTCCTAAACATTCCTAGGCCCATTGTTTCCGATGTGATAGTGAAGTGGAAACGTGAAGGGACACGTACAGCACAAAAGCGTACAGGCTGACCTCGTCTGTTGACTGACACAGAGCGCCGGCAGTTGAATAGGGTAGTAATGTGTAATAGGCAGACGTCTATCAAGACCATCACGCAGGAATTCCAAACTGTATCAGGATCCACTGCAAGCAATATGACAGTTAGGCGGGAGGTGAGAAAACTTGGATTTCATGATCGAGCGGCTGCTCATATGGCACACATCACGCCGGCAAATGCCAAACTACACCTCGCTTGGTGTAAGGAGCGTAAACATCGGATGATTGAGTAGTGGAAAAACGTTGTGTGGAGTGACGAATCACGGTACACAATGTGGCGATCCGATGGCAGGGTGTGGGTATGGCGAACGCCCGGTGAACGTCATCTGCCAGCGTGTGTAATGCCAACAGTAAAATTCGGAGGCGGTGCTGTTATGGTATGGTCGTGTTTTTCATGGAGGGGACTTGCACTCCTTGTTGTTTTGCGTGGCACTATTACAGCACAAGCCTACACTGATGTTTTAAGCACATTCTTGCTTCCCACTGTTGAAGAGCAATTCGGGGATGGCGACTGCATCTTTTAACACGATCGAGCACTTGTTCATAATGCACGGCCTGCGTCGGAGTGGTTACACGACAATAACATCCCTGTAATGGACTGGCCTGCACAGAGTCCTGACCTCAATCCTATAGAACACCTTCGGGATGTTTTGGAATGCCGGCCAGGCCCCACCGACTGACATCGAAACCTCTCCTCAGTGGAGCACTCCGTGAAGAATGGGCTGCCATTACCCAAGAAACCTTCCAGCACCTGACTGAATGTTTGCCTGCGAGAGTGGAAGCTGTCATAAAGACTAAAGGTGGACCAGCACCATACTGAATTCCAGCATTACGGATGGTTGGCGCCACGCACTTGTAAGTCATTTTCAGAGTCAGGTGTTTTACTTTTGATCACATGGTGTGGATTGACAGCTAACCATTCGTCTATATTACTTTTTTTTAATTCGGTCCTTTTATTAAATTCAACGTCCAACTTCCCTTTTTAGACTATTACGTCTTCTAGCGCTATAAACCAACCTTTGGAGTTATATGTCTTCCTGGTCCCGTCTCCAATCGCTGGGAGAGGGAGGCAGTGATCAAGGTCCGAGAGCTCCTTTAAAAATCTGACTCCGCTTTTGTATCAGCACCTGCACTCAAAAGACGTGATTTACATCTCCAGTTGTTACGTCATCGCATCGACTGCAGTGTCTGAAAACATTTTTCCACGCAAGCGACTTACTATTTGGCGCCTCTCTCCCCCTTTTTTTACGCCCACTATCATCGCGCTGTGTTACTTGGCTGTGAGTAGTACACCATTCCTTGTAGATACTTTGGCCACTCCCCGCTGAAACACCAACAAATTGGGCAATTTCACTGACAGCGTGGGCAATGTCACGCAGTAACGCCTCAGCTCTTTTGCGCCATTCTCTCACGGCGTCGCGTCAGCCCATCTGATCCCGTACAACCGACTGGCACATACCACACCACTTCACTGCCGTGACCTGCGTCAGCGGTGGATAGTCACATCATTGCTTGGTAACATTTTTAGACCATCTACACCGCCAGTAAAAAACGAGTATGTTCTTTTAATAGGGTGAGTAATTTTCTTGCGGCGAGTAACACTAGATTAAATGACAACCGTTCTTCAATCTACGGCCGCGTCACCCAACGCTGGACTCGAAGCGGCTGTTGCAGGGATGGCGGTTACCGGTGGAATGGTTCAAATGGCTCTGAGCACTATGGGACTTAACATTTGAGGTTATCAGTCCCCTAGAAGTTAGAACTACTTAAACCTAACTAACCTAAGGACATCACACACATCCATGCCCGAGGCAGGATTCGAACCTGCGACCCTAGCGGTCGCGCGGTTCCAGATTGAAGGGCATACAACCGCTCGGCCACTCCGACCGGCACCGGTGAAATAACCGGTTTTCTGTTATATCGTTTTTATTTCACGCCATTTTAACCTGACTGTTAAAACCCTTCAAAATAACTTGGTTTTGAAATAACGATTTTCTGTTTTTTATTCCTATTATTGACTGTAATAAACGTACAAATCGAACAAAGATTGCCGGCCGCAGTGGCCGAGCGGTTCTAGGCGCTTTTGTCTGGAACCTCGCGACCGCTACGCTCGCAGGTTCGAATCCTGCCTCGGGCATGGGTGTGTGTGATGTCCTTAGGTTAGTTAGGTTTAAGTAGTTCTAAGTTCTAGGGGACTGATGACCTCAGATGTTAAGTCCCATAGTACTCAGAGCCATTTTTTTCGAACAAAGATTGAAAAATGTTGACTCAGTTTCAAGATAGGAAGAATCTAAATATTAAAAAAATAAACTTGCAAATACTATAAGCTCACAAAGGCTATACGGACGCAACCATCAGCCATCAGATCAGCTACTTCCTATCGTTACTGTATACTATGACTTAATTGTTTTAGTTTATTACTTATAATTTCCTTCCTCTTCTATTGATCTTTTATTGCAGACAAACCTTTAATCTTTTAAAGTAAATGAACCATTTTACTTCACTGCTACGCCACCTCGCAAAAATATTTTCAGACTAGGATTGGTGTCATTGTGCAATACAACGAATGTCCGGCAACGCCTGCGAGACTACCCTACAGACCACGTGCTGCCAAGCATTGCACATACAACCGTTCCTTAAGCCACGACACACGGCCACAGGGACATTTTTGTCTCAGCAATGGTGGACACGTTCTTGTGCCTTGTGTATGTTGCTCTTTTCTGTCGGCACTGATATTAAAATGGCACTGATCGCTTTCCCCATTTTCTATCGTCGTCGGCTGATACTCGTATCCGAGTTTCATTTCTCTCCTGAGATTTCCTTTGTCACGGTTCAGGCGTGGAAGTGTCCACGATGGCTCAGCAGTCCAATCCTAGCGTGGAACAGGCGGCCACAGACATTACAGCTGATGGAAGGCGGAGGACATGGCTGAGCCTGGAGAAGTTTACGTCTCCGGCGTTTGTCATTCTCCATTCTTCGACGTTCCAGCTCAAAGTTTTGAAGAGCATTTGAGGTAACTGAGCGCCAGCGACTTCTATCTTCTGCTATTGTGGACCAGTTACTCGGTTCGATGTTCAAGTTTTACAGATTTTTCTTGTACTGATCCTTATAACGTTTGAGAGGGGCACCTCGTGGCCTTTTACCTGTGCTCACTTCGCTGTACAGCATTTGGTGTGGAAGTCTGTCATTTTTCATCCGCTGGACATGTCCGACCCATCTGAGTTGATGCCCAATGATAAGAGCTTCCATGCTATACATTTTTGCTTCCTCAAGAACAGCCGTGTTGGATATGAAGTCATCCCATTTCAGGTTCATGATATATCTTAGCTTATGTTGGTTGAAGCGTTCTAGTTTCTTCAGATCATAGCAATATAACGTCCAGGTTTCGCAACCATATAGCAGGGTGGACATGACTACAGCTTAGTACACCATCAGTTTGGTGTACAGTGTTAGGTCTTTATTCAGGAAGACACGCTTTGTAAGACGTCCAAATGCTACATGGGCAGCACGTAAACTATTCTCCGCATCTTTTCCAGATGAGCAGTTAGATGACAGTATGCTTCCTAGGTAGAGGAAATGGTCCACTTGTTCCAAGGGTGTATCATAAATGGATATGCTGAAATCAGGAACGGAGGAGCCAGGAGTTGGCTGCGCCATCACCTTTGTCTTTGGAATACTGATGGAGAGACCAAATCGTTCGTACGCCCTGCTGAAGGAATCAACTGACAGTTGTAACTCTGCAGGTGAATGAGCCGGAGAAGCATTGTAATCAGCATACTGCAGTTCTGTCACACGAGTGGTACTGGTGAACCTTTTTGAATGGAGTCTGAACTGGCTGAATAATCCTCCATCGAATCTGTACCATTTTCTATAACTACAGAATATTTCATTGCAAACTGGACGAATAAAAATTGCTCCTTTTTTTAAAGAAAAGGTTTATTTAAAAACGAAAAAAAAACCTGTTAAAACCGAGCCAAAACAAATACCAAAAAATCCCGGTAATTCAGAACTAAAATACCGGTTTGGATTTTAACCGGTCGGTTTTTCCCATCCCTAGGCTCAAGAGCGGCCTTACGATAGCTCGAAAGGCGGCGGGGGAGGGGGGCGGAATGGGAGGCGCAAAGTGGGGGATGAAGCATTTTTAGTACCGGTATTCTGGACGACGAATGACGACTTGCGATTGGCCATAAAAAAGTTTGTTAGTTGCGACCCCGTTAAAAACATTTTCTTGAAAGAAAATCACCTGACCACACAGCATTTTTTCCTTTTCCTGACAGCCAGAGGGGAGAGGCGCCCTTGCCTAGGCTGTTGGCGCGAGGAGCGCTGGTCAGCCAGGTTGCTACACTACCTGGCGCCGAGGTGTGAGTTAGGCTGGCGCACTGCTCATTAGCAGTCCGTGTCGCGTGTACACGCAATGCGGTCGCGGCACCGGCGTCTGTTTGGGCTGCCGTCGGCCCGTCTAACGAGCTGCTCTAACCACGCCGACGATTGTTCGGGCCGCCGCCTGCACACCATTGTTTATGAACGGCCGGTAATTAAAGCGCTCGTCAGCACAGCCGCGACCTTGAGAGCGGGTTCTAAGCGCCGGCGTTAAGAGTTAAGCGCTGGAAAAGGCGGCCTGGGGTCTGAAAAGGAACGGCGTGAAAGGAAAATAACTCTAAAAGGATGTCATCCTTATGAGTCTTTTGAGGCCTGAAAGGGCTTACAGACTGGGCGGAGACGGTGACGAAAATTGGCCCCTTCTCTTTTAGTTAAAGTGAAAATGGAACTCGCAATATACAGCGCGAAGATTTGCTTTAAAAAAATAATAATTCTAAACTCGACTGCTACTCTGCATTTACAACCTATTTTCGGTTACATTCTACCGACAACATGTTAACGAAAGACCAGGTATTCATCACTACAAGAGATTGAATACGACGGCACTAAAGAGTTAGTGGGTATCTTACATTTATTTATTTAATTGAGTAGCGATATCCGTGATAATGCAGTGAAGTTATTTGAACAATACTAGTTATATCGTTGAACTTTGAAAGTAACGAGGTTTGACGAAAACTTGTATTTAATACAATGTGAAGTGCTTCCCACTCACACTATATCCGCGATGTTGCTGTTGTCTTCAGTCCTGAGACTGGTTTGATGTAGCTTTCATATATTTACCCAAGAGGACGCCATCATCATTTAACCATACAGTAAAGCTGCATGCCCTCGGGAAAAATTACGGCTGTAGTTTCCCCTTGCTTTCAGCCGTTCGCAGTACCACAACAGCAAGGCCGTTTTGGTTAGTGTTGCAAGGCCAGATCAGTCAATCATCCAGACTGTTGCCCCTGCAACTACTGAAAAGGCTGCTGCCCCTCTTCAGGAACCACACGTGTGTCTGGCCTCTCAACAGATACCCCTCCGTTGTGGTTGCACCTACGGTACGGCCATCTGTATCGGTGAGCCACGCAACCCTCCCCACCAACGGCAAGGTCCATGGTTCATGGGGGATCCGCGATAGAAAACGTATTAATGGACATGATTTGGAGAATGTAACGAAACCAGTGTTCTGCAAAACGTAATAATTTATCTTCACTGTGGAAACTGTAAAAGTCGTTAATACCTGCTACTGAACATTTTAGTTTCAACCACAAATTTATCACGAGGCGTACTTTGAACAGCTTTCAACTGCGAAGTGCAATTAACTACAAAAGCAAAACGATCTAAGTCAACCTATCACCAACAACACTGAAGCGTTTCCGCACAGACGTTCAAAAATTCGCCTCACCTAATGTCGCGAGGCGGCGGTGCTCTACGTACTGCATCAGTCCGTTTTCATCTTACGGAAAAGCCTTGTGAAACATAACTAGACTCCCCGAGTGTGCTGCAGTTGCGGGACATTTTGAACCTCCGGCTGGACGCCATTGTGGTGGCAAAAGTCTAGTAAATGGAAGTGTATTGTGGCTTGTAAGGACACAGATCGAACATTATATATTTATTGGGGCATATATTCTATGTTCGGAACATTTCGAAGGAAGCTGTTTCTTTGACAACTATGGCAAAATTCTGAACGCTGAAGATGGCACTGTTCTATCTATCTTTCGTTTTATGAACCATATACAGCAGAAGGTAAGTTATTTTTGTAAGCTATAGGAACCATAATATTTTATTTTTACTATATAATTTCAAAGACTCTGAGATGCAAGCAATAAGTCGCTATTCAATTGTCTGACCACTTAAGGGGATACGGAATCGGATTTTGGGTTAAAAAATCGAATTTTTTTTATTGGCGTATTATATTCTGCCATGTTTCCTCTTTAAAATGACGTATCATACATAGCTCTACTACAATTATAACTATTTTATTTTTATATATTTGTGAGATCGGGTATTGCGCTTTAGTTATACACGTCTCTCGTGGCTGACCATGAACTTTTTGGCAGTACCTTTAAAGTGACATGAATTCAAATATCCCGGTTTCCAGCGACTATTTATACACTAGTTGCCCGAAAATGTTTCTCTCTGGTTTCCTCAAGTTACTCTTTGACTTTGTGGCGGGACTGTTTTGTAAACAGTGTGATATAAGAAAGTAGTTGTTGTTGAGTTATTTCGTATTTAGTGCTTCATTTTTCGCAGTGAAAATGCCTAGAGCTAAAGCAAAAGTATTTAAAAAGCGTGTGAACTGGCAAAAGAAAAGAAATAATGATTCATTAGCAAAGCAAAGCAGTTCATCATCATCACTGTTGGAAAATGTGAATCCACTTATTACTGATTTGCCGAACGAACTTACACCAAATGAAAACAGTGCTTCTCATAAAAAACTAAGAGATTTGGAAGAGAAATATAATTTACTTGATAGAGGGAATGAAGTTTTTGAACTCATTGATACGAATATATTGTGTGAAGCTCTTGAAAACAGTTTGTGCTGCAAAAAATGTCATGGAAACGTTTCTCTGAAAGTAGAATCCCATGTTGGCCTGGCTGCCCAGTTTAATTTAATATGCAGTGTTTGTAAATACAGCTGTAAGTGTCCAAGTTCGGTTTCAGTAACTGTAAATAATGGATACAAGAAAACTGAACTTTATAGTGTAAATATTAGGTTAGTTTATGGATTGCGAGCAATTGGTAAGGGCAAAGCAGCTGGTGATATGCTATGTGGTGTTCTAAATCTTCCAAGTGCACCTTCAAAGTTTGAAGCTTACAATTATGTACTAGGATCTGCAGTTGAAGATGTAGCACAGAAGTCAATGCAGGTTGCTGTGGAAGAAGCAGTGGAAGAAAATGACGGCAGTCGTGACCTCACAGTGGCGTTTGATGGCACGTGGCAGAAAAGGGGCCACACCTCCAACAATGGTGTTGTAACAGCAACTAGTGTTGATACTGGCAAGGTTATTGATGTTGCAATAATGTCTAAATACTGTAGGTGCACAGGCAGGCTGAAAAATGAACACAGTGATGACTGTATTGCTAATTATTATGGTAGTAGTGGTGGCATGGAGGTTGCTGGGGTGAAGAAAATTTTTCATCGCTCTTCACAGTGGTATAATGTTCGCTATGTCAAATATCTGGGAGATGGTGACTCTAAAGCATTCAAAGAAGTTTTGGAAAGCAAACCATATGGGAACAGTGTAAATATAAGCAAACTTGAATGTATAGGACATGTGCAGAAGAGAATGGGTGCCAGGCTGAGAAGGTTAAAATCAGTTATGAAAGGGAAAAAACTAGATGATGGGAAAACCTTGGATGGCAGAGGAAGATTGACTGATTCCATAATAGACCACATTCAGAACTGCTATGGCCTTGCAATCAGGCAAAATACAGGCAATCTTGAAGAAATGAGGAGAGCTATATGGGCTTTATATTTCCACACCGCATCCACGGATGAGCATCCACAACATGGTTTGTGCCCCAAAGGTGAAAACAGCTGGTGTAAATACAATAGGGGACTAACAACAGGAGAGAAATACATTCACCACCACAGTCTACCATCAGCCATCATGGCAGAAATAAAGCCCATTTTCAGAGATCTGGCTGACAGAAGTCTTCTGATGAAATGTCTTCACGGAAAAACGCAGAACCCCAACGAGTGCTTGAATAGTGTGATATGGCATCGTCTCCCAAAAACAGTGTTTGTCGGAATTAATACACTACATTTTGGTGTGTATGATGCTGTGGCAACCTTCAATCTTGGAAATATAACTAAATGCCAGGTCCTTCAAAAGTTGGGTATGTGTGTTGGTTCCCGTACGGTACGTGCTATGTTCTTTTTAGATCAGCACAGACTAAGGCATGCTGATAATATAATCAAGACATTAGTGAAAAAAGCAAGACAGGTGCAGAGGGGTGCCAAAAGAAGACTTGAAGATGATTATGAAGACTGTGAAGGGGGTATTAGCTACGGATCAGGAATGTTTTAATCTTCTTTCTCCGTTTCCCGTAAGTTTACTTTTTACTTCATCTATGAACATTATCTCAGGTACTGGTCAACCTAGAAGTCTGAAATTTTTATGACGTAGTGACATAGGTCCCTATTACATACTGAAACAACGATTTTTTAATTACTTGATTTACAAAAGACTTAGGGGTGATAGCCTAGTAAAAAGCGATGGAAAAAATTTACTTAAAAATAAATGTACAATATCTCTGTAAGAAAATACTTTGACAATAAACTGTTGTTTCAGTATTGTTGTAACATATGAATGCACATACAGTAAAATTTTTACCTCTCTGTCTCCAGTAGTTTGTGAGAAAATGTTCCCTATAGTAGGCATATATTAACATTGCGGGGATAGGTGATTCCGTATCCCCTTAAATGATTGTGGGGCCTTGGTCCTACACCGTACTGCTCTTACGCCGTCAAAACGCTAGTTACCCGTATTAGTAAACAGCTAAAACGTCGGGTAGCCTAGCAGTAAAGCGCGCGCCTCGAAACTGAAAGATCGCGGAATCGAATCCCGGTCGAATCACGGATTTTTTTCAGTTATGTTTTAGCTTAGCCTTCGCCTCTCAACGACGCGAAGAGTCGCCAGAAACGACACGTCGTTTCGGTTTCAACGTTAAACTGTAGCACCCCTTTCCTACAGGGTAGGTTAGCGACAACCCAAGTCGGAAAAGTGGTGTCCAGGCAAGTGAGGAACACGAAATTATTATTAACAGGTAAAATGATTACAACGCCCTGTTGCAGGTTGCGTAACTAACGGATTCCAGGGGCAACGAAACTTTGATTTCCAGTAGTTCACATAATTATTGGCCGTATTTAAAAATGTAATAGACAACACGATGTACTCGTTTAGAGGTATAATCTTAGGTTAAAGGTTTAACACAATAGTTATTAAAGTTAGAAACTATGTGTACGTCTTCAGGTAGCGTAATTCACGGCGTGCAAATTACCCACAGAATATTCATCCGGTATTTGAGAATGAGAGAACTTTGCGACTTCCAGCAAACCTTACATATAATTTCAAACCTTTTAGAAACTTTTCCTCGCTGACGCCCTCCATAAAATAATGAGAAAATTACTCAACTAACTCTATTCACGACATGTTTTGCAGATGGTATCCACATATACCACTGAATGTAACTCCAAAGTTATATCATAATATGACACACAGTTCACGAGATATTATGTCATAAAACTGAGAAATGTGAAAAACTAGGTTTCCTTCAGATGGAGCGCAAAATGACACAGACTATTCTCACACAGTTGGCCGTCAAAGCAAATCTTAGTAAAGGCTAAGCCTAAGCATTTGTCAAAACTAAGTCAACGAATAAATATTTTATGCACTTTTTTACTACCACCATTAGAAACTTTACTTGAAATGTGTTAAGAATATTTTTATTTTCCAAATGTACATTTTGTTCTTTCTTAACCTTTGTTACTTATTTAAATTAAAAGCACAATTAATTTTAAATGTAGTATGTCTACTATGTAACGTACCCGTTACGTACATTACAAAATTGATACCCTAATATTTACACGAAATTATATTGTTAAATTGCAATTAGTTTGTCGTTATAACTTATTTTTGCTGTGATAAAGCTTTAAGTAAAACGTTTGACACTACGCAATATTTGAAAAAAAGAAAAGAGTATTACATGAACATGAAGGTTTATCACATTTTCGTTTCGACTTTTTCCATTAGTCTACGGATGAATAATCCGAAACTAATAAAAACATAATTAGGGTTGGCTCTGAGCACTATGGGACTTAACATCTTAGGTCATCAGTCCCCTAGAACTTAGAACTACTTAAACCTAACTAACCTAAGGACATCACACACATCCATGCCCGAGGCAGGATTCGAACCTGCGACCGTAGCAGCCCCGCGGTTCCGGACTGCAGCGCTAGAACCGCACGGCCACCGCGGCCGGCCATAATTAGGGTCTTGCGTCTTTAGTCACAAACGTTTTACACGCTAACTTCAAATATTTAACACAATAACTCTTTTGTAAAGGTATCAGATGTTTGACAAGAGAGCTAGATTCTTTCAAGAATCGGGAAAGACGGAGGAGGAGGAGGCAGAGAGGGGGGGGCGTGTTTACCGGTAGCTATGCTAGTAGGCATATTCCAGAATATCGACCACCCTCTTCTCCTATGTAGAAATCAGCTTACACAACCAGCAGAGAAATCTGCACTTCCGTGCAGAATCGGAAGTGCAGAATCTCGACCACTAAGCAGCTCTTATTCTCTTATGACATAAAGGCTGTTCACGGATGAGGGAATTTTACGGGTCAGCAGAGCGCTTCACAGTTGAACTCGTGACCTATTCTCTTTTTGCTGTCTTAGCCAGCAGGGCTGCCAAGCCGTTACGTTGGTTCGAATTTGCTATGTACAACTCTAGCGTTCTGGAACTGGTGAAGGGATTCATTTCAAGCATAAGTGTTTACAGCAGCGGTTTTCAAGAATAGTGCGCGGTGGTACTGAACAGTGAACGTTCCCTCACGTTGCTGCTACAACCAAACAAGCGTGTTCACATAACTGGTGCAATACCAACGTCTTAACAATTCTTTACATATCTGTAGGCCACTTTCAGTATTTGCCACCACCGATGGATTTCACTTTTCTCAAATAAATCAGTCAAACAAAGTGCCAATGCAATTACTTGGGAGGGTGAGGTAAAGGGGGAGGGGTGAGCAGCATTTCTTTCTAAAGGCAAAAAATTCCATAGACGAATTCTTTCCTCGTCCCTGTCCACACACGAAATTGTCTCATCTCGTCGACAGGATTTATCCTGCCTTAAAGAAAGTTGATCCGCATAAGCACAAGTAAACTGTTGTTACTCAGTACGAACGAAAAAAAAAAAAATCAGCAACCTTCCTTAGAAAATCTCCTCTGAAACATTAACTGTTACTAAAACAGAATCATTACTTAGGAGTCGGGCATCGACCTTCGGTAAAAAGTTTGAAAGGAGACACTAGGATCCCACGGAGATTAACAAAAATTGGCAGTGATGCAATTGCATAACCCAGTAAAGGCAAGGGTCGGGTTTATAGTGTTGGTCTGGGCCGCTACAAACCTTTTAGTCAGGAGGTCTCTTAACAGCGCGCTGTCAGCTACAAAGAAACATCGTATCTGGTGTAACACTAGAGTCGATGGGCTATGAATCCACGCTCATCAGTGCAGACCCACATTAACGTTCAACCTTCAGTGGGAATCTAAAATTTGCGAGTACGGAAGTCAGGAAGAGGTGCGGTGGGTGGGAATGTGGGTCGGCCGAGGAGTGTACCAAGGCAGTCCGCCCATCTGCGATTAACACTGTCCGGGTGGCGCTGTCGATCAACACTGTGTCCAGCTGGTGCAGTGGTTAACACTCAACTGTCTAATAAGCAAGAGGTCCTGGGTTCGAGTCCCAGTCCGGCACACATGTCCACTCGTCGCTACAGATGCGGCATTAAGTACTTATGACTCTGATATCATTTCCTTGCCTTCCATTTCTACCCCCTCCACATTCAGTTTACCCTGATACTGTGATTTCACTCGAAGAATGTACGACGGAGAGAAAGCATCACCCGACGTAAACTGAAAGGAACGCAATTACCTGAAATTAAGATATCAACTGTTGCACAAATCTCTTAGCCACAGAAAGGATTACGACAAAAATTTTCGTGCCCCCGCCCCCTTGCCCACACGAGACTTCCCAACGTTCTCAACTGCAGACACATTAGTTGAGCGTAAATTCGAATATTCGCATTTTTATTTCCATTCACTGCTCGTAAATTGTGCTCCGTGGCGTAACAGTTAAAAACAACTATACCCAGTAATCGTTACCTAGCCGCTATGTCAAGGCAGTGATATAGTTCAGCGGTGCACAATGGCCGACAAGAGTGCTGTGTGTAAAACGAACGTGGCGAACTCGAATCAATTCCGCCGCTACTGCACGGGAGGGGACTGTGTAATGTTGTAATCCAGTGCAACGCCGCCTGTGTGCTAACGACCCAACAGCAGAAATAACAAAGCCTCCCCTACCGCCAAACGACGCGTATTTGCACCCGCGTGGAGGAATGTGGCATTTCATCACGATTCGAGAACGACAGTAATTTCCGCTGTCTACTGCGGAAATAATGAATCTATTCAAATGTCCCATGGGGCACAAGCATTCCATTTCACAGTCACTTCTCGTCGTGGGGGAAAATTGTACAGGCGGAGAAAAAAAGACAGTTTTGTGCTAATATTTCACACTGGTCAACAATGGTTCAAATGGCTCTGAACACTATGGGACTTAACTTCTGAGGTCATCAGTCCCCTAGAACTTAGAACTACTTAAACTTAACCTAAGGACATCACACACATCTATGCCCGAGGCAGGATTCGAACCTGCGACCGTAGTGGTCGCGCGGTTCCAGACTATAGCTCCTAGAACCGCTCGGCCACTCCGGCCGGCTCACACTAGTCACCGTAATTGTAATTTTTTAATCGACATCGTAAGCAACATACGCACTCTCAATTCGATATGTCACACTATTACAACCTTTAAGAAGTACTTTCTGTTGGATAGAGCATATACATGATATTTATAAACATGTCCATAGATGTGGGGATGTGTTCCTAACACAAAACACTTTTGAAAAAAGTCCAATATGAACGTAGGTCAGAAAATCCTTACTTACGAAAGGAATTCTGTACAGTGACTGACTATGCAACGCAAATCAGACTTACAGTCTTCCTTATACTCTGGCATTTCTTTATAGTTCTGTTTTCTGTACATCCGAGTACCTTGTTTTGTTTTGACTGAAATTTGTATTATTTTCAGAGTAACCATCGCATTACTAAATGATGTATTTAGTGAGTGAGATGACCGATATACAATAGCAGACGCACAAGGGAAAGGAGTAAAATGTCACAATAACATTGACCGGTGAGTGTGCCAAGTTCAAACATTTGGAAGTCAGTACGTCCATGCAACATGTGGCTTCCCCACACGATAACACCTGGACCACAAAACGATCATGTTCGAAAATGCTGAACGTAACCTGTCGATCGTTTCGATGGTTCAAATGTTATGGTGTGGGGAATGTTAAAGCTGGCTGGGTGTACAGAACTTGACCACGGTACATTCACCGGTCAACGTTATCATGACACTCCTCCCCTATGTGCGTCTTATCGACCGCATCGAAATGCGCACGTGGAGGAGCTCTTGGAAAGAAAGGATGTTCGGCAAATGCACTGCCCTGCTCGTTCTCCTTGACTTAAATCGCATCGACTGCCGGGAGGGATAGGGTAGCAGAAGGGGGGTCGGTAAGATGCTCAGCGCCAACGACCAGCATACAGGAGTTGTCAACCGCACTGCAGAAGGAATCTAACACCTTACCTCAGGAACTCCTTGCCACCCTTGAGGCCAACACTGGAGCACGTTGTAGAGCTTGCACTGCTGTCCCTGGTGATCACACACCCTGTTAAGCAATATGTCCCGCCTTTTGTAATGTCCAGGGGACCATGAAGAGTCTGGGTGACTTCAGCGTAATTTTTGTGTTTGGACGGAAGTGTCATTTCTGTTCGTCTCATCAGTTCTTGGCAGCTACACGTCACGTGAAAGTTACTTTCGTCCTCAGGGTTTTGCACAAGGGCAGGTTGTAAGCGTATTGTCATATCGCTGGCTTAGTTGTGGAGTATCTTTTGCGGGCAGCCGCGTCTGCAGAGTCGAGCACGGGACACGGAACTGTTACGTTTTGTTGTGAGTAGCTCTGCATGTGAGAGGCAATGTTAGTATGGAAGTTGATGTTCTTGTAGCGAGCGTGAGAACGTGCGTTCGGTCATCGCGTTCCGCATCATCAACAATCAGTCGCGCCGCGACGGTTACGCGCACACTCGTACAAGTGAGAACTGAGGACTGAAAAATTAACTTTACAAACAGTGCTATATCATTACTAGTGTCAAGGAGGACTATTACCAGATATCTGTATGTGTGACGAGCGTAAGAACTTTCGTTCGATCATTCGGCTTCTGCATCATCAACAATCATTCGCGTCGTGTCGGTTACGCGTACGCTCGTCCGAATGATATTGTGGACTGTTAATCATCCATTAATTGGGATAACACTTCTGAATTGGAATGTAAACAGTGCAACCTGTGATTTCTTATCGTCTCAGAACACAGATGTTCATAGCAGACGTCGAACAGTGTTGTGTTTTAACGTTGAGTGGCTCCCCTAAACCCGCTTGCATTTTTCTATAGATAATTTCAGGCAAGCCAGCAGCAGTGTGGAACAGAACAATACGACCGTCGTGGGATTATTAGATACGTGGTGTGGACAGGGCGCACGGTCGAAACGGAAACTCCAGTTTAAAGCACCCCACCCATTTGTACTCCCGGGCGTGTTACAAGGTGTACACATAAAGGTTGGGTAAGTTGAAGGTTGGCTGCCTGTTAACATACTGTTGATTACATACCGAGAGCAGATACCTGGACAGCGATTCAAACTAAGCAACTGGTCACCGCACCACCTCGTTCTCGTTCGGTGTGGTCTGAGGGTAACTACAGAATTCCTAAACTGGGATGGGCGCTGTTCACTAGGCGACTCTTGCGAAGAATGTCCGACTAACTTCCCTCAGACGGATTCTTTCTTAGCAGTACTTAAGCACCACTTGCAGCATGACTGCTCCATTTTACAGTTAAGTGTGACTCGATTCCTCTGCGCAAACTCACGAACAATTGAAATAGAAAAAGTGATGCTGCTACCGTGAGAAATGGAGTAGATCGCCGTATTATGTGACTGTGGTCTCTTCAGAACTTTTATTGGCCGTCTGAGTCACAGTCGCGCGAGATGGGCAAAACGCAGTGTCAGCAGATTTGTCCTCAGCCAAAATTCGAGTGACCTACGCTCGGGACTCTCCATCTCCGACATCGTACGTGTATCGTTGCTGTGGTTCGGATTTACCCTCGCCAGGGGTGGGTATCATCACAATTACCCGAGCTTTCGCTCATTCTCCCTTGAACTTCACCCCACGTATCTGCTTCCCAGTTCCACCACCCCCAAGGAGATGGGGTCAGAAAAATTACCCCCGTGTCGGGCCGGACCTTCTACTGAAGAGCGCCTTTTAGACTCCCTGCAGGGTACCCACTGTGAACCGCGTGAAGGCGGCGTCGCCATTGCTAACGGCGACCCTTTGGCCAGCAGTACTGCATCCTCTAACAGCACGTTTGTGTTTACGGGAGAGTGCCTCAAGAGACATCCTGTGCCTTCCAGGCTGGCCGGGCCCACATCCTCTACAGTCCTCTCTGAGTGTTACAGGGTGAAGGGTGTGACAAGAGGTCTTTTAGATGTTTTAGTTTCAGAACCTTTTACTTTTGCTCTCCACTTGGAACCTACGACGGAGCGTCGTTTCCTGTTATTTGTATGCTTTTCTACTTGCACTAAGATCTAAGCGTCAATGAATTATGAATTTACGACGGGGTAAAAAAAAAAACGGCTGAAAGCAAGGGGAAACTACAGCCGTAATTTTTCCCGAGGACATGCAGCTTTACTGTATGATTAAATGATGATGGCGTCCTCTTGGGTAAAATATTCCGGAGGTAAAATAGTCCCCCATTCGGATCTCCGGGCGGGGACTACTCAAGAGGACGTCGTTATCAGGAGAAAGAAAACTGGCGTTCTACGGATCGGAGCGTGGAATGTCAGATCCCTTAATCGGGCAGGTAGGTTAGAAAATTTAAAATGGGAAATGGATAGGTTAAAGTTAGATATAGTGGGAATTAGTGAAGTTCGGTGGCAGGAGGAACAAGACTTTTGGTCAGGTGATTACAGGTTTATAAATACAAAATCAAATAGGGGTAATGCAGGAGTAGGTTTAATAATGAATAAAAAAATAGGAGTGCGGGTTAGCTACTACGAACAGCATAGTGAACGCATTATTGTGGCCAAGATAGACACAAAGCCCATGCCTACTACAGTACTACAAGTTTATATGCCAACTAGCTCTGCAGATGATGAAGAAATTGATGAAATGTATGACGAGATAAAAGAAATTATTCAGGTAGTGAAGGGAGACGAAAATTTAATAGTCATGGGTGACTGGAATTCGTCAGTAGGAAAAGGGAGAGAAGGAAACATAGTAGGTGAATATCGATTGGGGGGAAGAAATGAAAGAGGTAGCCGCCTTGTAGAATTTTGCACAGAGCATAACTTAATCATAGCTAACACTTGGTTCAAGAATCATGAAAGAAGGTTGTATACCTGGAAGAATCCTGGAGATAATAAAAGGTATCAGATAGATTATATAATGGTAAGACAGAGATTTAGGAACCAGGTTTTAAACTGCAAGACATTTCCAGGGGCAGATGTGGATTCTGACCACAACCTATTGGTTATGAACTGCAGATTGAAACTGAAGAAACTGCAAAAAGGTGGGAATTTAAGGAGATGGGACCTGGATAAACTGAAAGAACCAGAAGTTGTAGAGAGTTTCAGGGAGAGCATAAGAGAACAATTGACAGGAATGGGGGAAAGAAATACAGTAGGAGAAGAATGGGTAGCTCTGAGGGATGAAGTAGTGAAGGCAGCAGAGGATCAAGTAGGTAAAAAGACGAGGGCTAATAGAAATCCTTGGGTAACAGAAGAAATATTGAATTTAATTGATGAAAGGAGAAAATATAAAAATGCAGTAAATGAAGCAGGCAAAAAGGAATACAAACGTCTCAAAAATGAGATCGACAGTAAGTGCAAAATGGCTAAGCAGGGATGGCTCGAGGACAAATGTAAGGATGTAGAGGAGTGTCTCACTAGGGGTAAGATAGATACTGCCTACAGGAAAATTAAAGACACCTTTGGAGAGAAGAGAACCACTTGTCTGAATATCAAGAGCTCAGATGGAAACCCAATTCTAAGCAAAGAAGGGAAGGCAGAAAGGTGGAAGGAGTATATAGAGGGTTTATACAAGGGCGATGTACTTGAGGACAATATTATGGAAATGGAAGCGAATGTAGATGAAGATGAAATGGGAGATAAGATACTGCGTGAAGAGTTTGACAGAGCACTGAAAGACCTGAGTCGAAACAAGGCCCCGGGAGTAGACAACATTCCATTAGAACTACTGGTGGCCTTGGGAGAGCCAGTCATGACAAAACTCTGCCATCTGGTGAGCAAGATGTATGAGACAGGCGAAATACCCACAGACTTCAAGAAGAATATAATAATTCCAATCCCAAAGAAAGCAGGTGTTGACAGATGTGAAAATTATCGAACTATCAGTTTAATAAGTCACAGCTGCATAATACTAACGCGAATTCTTTACAGACGAATGGAAAAACTGGTAGAAGCCGACCTCGGGGAAGATCGGTTTGGATTCCTTAGAAATGTTGGAACACGTGAGGCAATACTGACCTTACGACTTATCTTAGAAGAAAGATTAAGGAAAGGCAAACCTACGTTTCTAGCATTTGTAGACTTAGAGAAAGCTTTTGACAACGTTAACTGGAATACTCTCTTTCAAATTATGAAGGTGGCAGGGGTAAAATACAGGGAGCGAAAGGCTATTTACAATTTGTACAGAAACCAGATGGCAGTTATAAGAGTCGAGGGGCATGAAAGGGAAGCAGTGGTTGGAAAAGGAGTGAGACAGGGTTGTAGCCTCTCCCCAATGTTATTCAATCTGTATATTGAGCATGCAGTAAAGGAAACAAAAGAAAAATTCGGAGTAGGTATTAAAATTCATGGAGAAGTAAAAACTTTGAGGTTCGCCGATGACATTGTAATTCTGTCAGAGACAGCAAAGGACTTGGAAGAGCAGTTGAACGGAATGGACAGTGTCTTGAAATGAGGATATAAGATGAACATCAACAAAAGCAAAACGAGGATAATGGAATGTAGTCAAATTAAATCGGGTGATGCTGAGGGGATTAGATTAGGAAATGAGATACTTAAAGTAGTAAAGGAGTTTTGCTATTTAGGGAGTAAAATAACTGATGATGGCCGAAGTAGAGAGGATATAAAATGTAGACTGGCAATGGCAATGAAATCGTTTCTGAAGAAGAGAAATTTGTTAACATCGAATATAGATTTAAGTGTCAGGAAGTCGTTTCTGAAAGTATTTGTATGGAGTGTAGCCATGTATGGATGTGAAACATGGACGATAACCAGTTTGGACAAGAAGAGAATAGAAGCTTTCGAAATGTGGTGCTACAGAAGAATGCTGAAGATAAGGTGGGTAGATCACGTAACTAATGAGGAGGTATTGAATAGGATTGGGGAGAAGAGAAGTTTGTGGCACAACCTGACTAGAAGAAGGGATCGGTTGGTAGGACATGTTTTGAGGCGTCAAGGGATCACAAATTTAGCATTGGAGGGCAGCGTGGAGGGTAAAAATCGTAGAGGGAGACCAAGAGATGAATACACTACGCAGATTCAGAAGGATGTAGGTTGCAGTAGGTACTGGGAGATGAAGAAGCTTGCACAGGATAGAGTAGCATGGAGAGCTGCATCAAACCAGTCTCAGGACTGAAGACCACAACAACAACAACAAAAGGAATTATATTTAAAAGCTATATATAATGAAGCTGTTGATAGAACAACGTTATCCCCTTCAAAGTACTCAATACATTTGTCACACCGGTGTTTTTTCCGCTCTTCGAAACAATTTTTGTAGTTATCTTTGGAATTGACTGACGGATCCTCCATCGGTTTTTCCTTGACTTCTTCAATGTTGCCAAAGCTGTTTCTTTTCATGCCCTTTTCAGGCGTGTAAATAAGAAATAGTCTCACGGAGCCAGGTCAGGAGAGTAAGGTGCGTGGTGCAGTGGAACCATGCCATTTTTAGTCAAAAACTCTTTAACAGAGATGGCTCTGTGTGCAGGTGCTTTGTCGTGGTGGAAGAACTAGTCTCTTGTCTGCCACAAACCGGGTCTTTTTTGACGAATACTGTTGCGTAATATTCTCAATACCTCTTACAACGGTCTGTGAGCTCAGGCTCTCGAATTGCTTTTTTTTCCCCCAATATTTTCGTCGATTCGGGCAGTTGATGGACGTCCAGAACGAGGTTTGCCATAAATCAACATGTCGCCATGTTTAAATCGGGCAATCAACTCTTACGCTTGAGTTTTTCCCACAGGGTCATCTTGGTAAGCTGTTTTTAAATATAAAACTATTTCAGTAGCATTGGTAAAAACAATATTTCACAGATGCACGTTGTTCAGTTAAACTTGCCACAATAACAAACGAATCAAGAACAAAACAGCGCTAGCGAAAACGATCACTGCAGATGAACAGAACAAGCCATGTCGACAACAAAGGCGGCACTGAACTGGCAACGAGTTGCGCTGTACACGCTTAGCGGCAGAAATACGTACTACACAGGCTCCGCCCACGGCAATGTTATTCCCCCCCCCCGTATTTGCTGACAGTGACTTACTACTTAATTTAACTGAATGTACAATCTTTTGCTACGACTACAGAGGATTGTAACACGGATAGACGTTTAAGTCAGCAAATCAATGACCAGTTCATTGTGGGCAACGATCTGCGAGCGGTTAAACCATCCTGAACCACCTTCTCGCTGTTAGATACAGGACAATTTGTCTTCACCATCATCTGACGTGGACGAGATTTGTGTGTGAGCGCGCGCGCTCGCACACACACACACACACACACACACATGCACACACACAGGCGGGGCGCACTCGTGGTTTTATCAGTTCGGTTTCCAAGCCTCTAGCGACGATGGCGCCAGCACCTACAGCCACCCCCCGGACCGGTCAGGAACCTTGGAGTCGCATTCGGTTGACACCCGCTGTACGTCGGGGAGGGAGCTTTAGAGAAGTAGCAAGCGTTCAAAGTATGCAACACCTGCTTCTCGTTAGCCGCCATCTTGCGGATTTTAACTAAACAATTAATGACTAATGCCATCAAACTGAAACTTTGGGCACAGTGAGTGCTGTAGCTAGGGATGTTAACGATAGCTCTCCTTGCTGCATCCAATGCAATTAATCATGTAAAAATTGATTATATAGGTTAAATGAATCTAAACTAATTCGCCTATCAACATTTAAATTATATGACTACCTTCCTCAAATTATAACTGGTTAAATGGCAATATTATTTAAGGCAAGCTTCTGTTCAAATGTTCAAATGTGTGTGAAATCTTATTAACTGCTAAGGTCATCAGTCCCTAAGCTTACACACTACTTAACCTAAATTATCCTAAGGACAAACACACACACTCATGCCCGAGGGAGGACTCCAACCTCCGCCGGGACCAGCCGCACAGTCAAGCTTCCGTTACTTGCAGTGTTTTTGCAGTGCGCCTTCGCCTGACTAGAAAGCTCTCTGCAGCCGGTCACTCACTCAGCAAAACCCGTCCGTGTGGGCTACTACTCCAATGAGCAACTGAAAATTCTCCCATGAAGAATATATCTTGTATGTTCTAACACTCCTTGCCATTTTTAAGCTGCCTTTATGCTACTCTGTTTTCCGAAAACTCTTTAATGAAGTTGGAAATTGATATACATAAAAATACACTGACAGAAAGGAGGAGTTGTGCGATATAAACGAAAGATCATGTCCATTCAAATTTCGCGCCAGTCACATAAGAGTGGCGCTTGTTGCGTCACCACGGGGGTGCAAATTAGCTTTCTTTTCATACACGCTGTAACGTTCATCAGCGTTTGAGAATGGAAGTAGTGCGTCAAGAATGCCTTTAAGATGACGAAGATGCCACTATCAACAGCTCGCCGAGTTTGAAGGAGGTCGTGTAACTGGACGGCGAAACGCTGGATGTTCCTTCTGCAATATTGCACGAAGACTTTGTAAGAATGTAGCCACTGTAGATGACTGCTGGCAGCATTGGTCACGCGTAGGTATGGTCGCAAGAGAACTGGGCTCCGGGCGGCTACATGGCATTTCTGAGGGGAAAGAAGGTAGTATTCGGCGGATGGCGTCTGCAGCAGCAATCTGAGCAGCAGCTGGCAAACCACCGTTGTTTGTAGCTTCAGTGGTGTCAGGCGAGAGCTTATTGGAGGGCAGAGTGGAGGTATGCTGTGTTTCCTGATGAAAGCCACTTCTGCCTAGGTGCCAGTGATGGCCGTGTGTTGGTTAGGAGGCGGCCAGGTGAGCACCTGCAACCAACCTGCTGTGTGATAGAGACAACGGAACTACACCTGTGGTTATGGTCTGGGGGTGCGATTTCATATGAAAGCAGCAGCACTCTCGAAGTTATCCCACGCACCCTGACTGCAAATTTGTACATCATTCTCCGGCCGAAGTGGCCGAGCGGTTCTAGGCGCTTCACTCTGGAACCACGTGAGCGCTACGGTCGCAGGTTCGAATTCTGCCTCGGGCATGGATGTGTGTGATGTCCTTAGGTTAGTTAGGTTTAGTAGTTCTAAGTCTAAGGGGCTAATGATCTCAGATGTTAAAAAAGTCCCATAGTGCTCAGAGCCATTTGAACCATTTGTTTGTACATCATTCTGCTGATTTGACTTGTTGTGCTGCCATTCATGAGCTATATTCAAATGGTTCAAATGGCTCTGAGCACTATGGGACTTAACTTCTGTGGTCATCAGTCCCCTAGAACTTAGAACTACTTAAACCTAACTAACCTAAGGACATCACACACATGCATGCCCGAGGCAGGATTCGAACCTGCGACCGTATGAGCTATATTCCACGGGTTGTTTTCAAGTAGGATAACGCACACCCACATGTCACTGCTATAGCCCAACATGTTCTACAGTATGTCGACATGTTGGCTTGGCTTGCTCGATCACCAGATCTGTCTCCAATCGAGGAAATATGGGACGTCATAGAATGACAACTCCGGCGTCATCCAGAAACAGCATTATTAACCGTCCCTGTATTGACCGACCAACTGCAACAGGCATGAAACTCCATCTCACAAAGTGACATGCGGCACCTGTACAACACAATGCATGCTCGTTTGCTTGCCTGTATTCAACATTATAACGGTTATTGATGCACCAGCATTCACATTTGCAGTGCCGTATCTCGCACTTATATTGTCCTGTGATTTTGCAATGTTAATCACTTGCATATGTTACCTAGACATATTTCGTTACTCTATATTATTTCTTGGCGTTAGGATTTTTCCCCATAGTGTATGAACGCTTTTGCTCCCCCCCGCCCTTCGCGCCTGCTGGTCGCTGTTAAATCTAGCAGGCGCCTCCGATCCGTATCTGGCCCACTTCCCCGATATCAAAATCCCAAGTGCTTTACGTTAAGTCAGACAAGTACAGCACTACAAAGAACCGGTCACGAAAAGGAAGCGCCCGCCTCCCCCCCTGCTTAGCTATACCTGAGAACACTTTGCCCTGATAATATACGAGGTCGGCTGTTCCATTGCCCCGCAGCCGCAGATCTCGGGACTGAGCGGTCGGCGTGAATCATTAAGGGGACGCGCCATTATTCGGCAGGGCGGTGGTCAGTTAGCGGGCCGGATCCACGGCTGACCCGACCCCGCTGGAGCCATGCCAAAGCAGGCGAGGTCGTGAGCCGCACCGTTTATATGCAGATACAGCGCGCACAAAACCGGCCAGCTCCGTATCTACAAGCGCGTTCTCGCCGTCACTGTTTCCGATTTCAGATGACATAACTTTTGTTTTGAGACAGAACTTAAAATATTTTCATTAAAAAAAGCTGAAACATTACCATTGGACTTCATCACATCACATTACACTGTCTGACAAACAAAACTGAAGGGCACACAGGCGAGGAGGAAACGAAAAGAAACTTCACGGGTTGACAGTGTTTATTACGTTACTGCGGTGATTACAAAATCTAATTTACAAATAAATTGCAATCATAAGCCCACTTACAGCATGACGTCGCACACTCTCTGGTGTGGATGCAGGCACTGATTCGTTTGGGAAGGTCGTCATAAAGCCGTCGTATCCTCCCCTGAGGCCAGCAGGAAACAACTATTTTAACTGATCCTTCATACTGGCACTGCGATGGACTCGATGTCCACATTAGTCCCATACATTTTCTGTCAGTGACATCTGGGGGCTTTGCTGGCCACGGGACTACCTCAACTTAAAGCAGAGAGTCGTGTTAAAAAATGGCACCCCTATACTGTGACCTGAGAGGTGAAATATGAGGACTCACAATATTCGTTACCCATCGTTGAGCCGTCAGAATTTCCTCAATCACAACTACCTGTTACCTGAAGTCATATCCATATGAGATAAATTTGGAGATGAATTAGCGCCGCACCCTGATTTGTAAGCATCGCTGCATTAATGACATTTATCAGCAGCCTCGCCGGCCGGAGTGGCCGTGCGGTTCTGGGCGCTTCAGTCTGGAGCCGAGCGACCGCTACGGTCGCAGGTTCGAATCCTGCCTCGGGTATGGATGTGTGTGACGTCCTTAGGTTAGTTAGGCTTAATTAGTTCTAAGTTCTAGGCGACTGATGACCTTAGAAGTTGAGTCGCATAGTGCACAGAGCCATTTGAACCAGCAGCCTCACGATCTCGCAGTGGTGCGTTCCGCCAGACACAGTGAAGACATCCACACTTATCTCATGTTATTCCAAGAGGTGTACGCTGGGTCTGTTATAAGGCGTCGTAAACAAGACAAGTGCATGTTGTCCAAATGAGACAGAGAGACTCCTATCACAGATGGAATAAAACAAACTACACTGCGGAACGTACACTTCCTATTCATCGTCCGCCTTCTGAAATACCAACGCAACAGTGATGCTCAGGTAGATAGACCGGAATTCATGCTGACGAACCCCATGCGCTACGTTGGCATATATTTCCTTGAGTGAGGCTGAAATCTAAGAGACAGCTTACTGAAAATATCTGTTCCCACTGATTCCAAACTGTCGTAGTACCTATTAAATCCATGTGAGGGTAGGGGGAAACAACACAAATGTGGACGCCCTAACGGGGAAATGCTTATCACTACGGCACAAACTATGTGCAGGTGTTACGAGCTCCAAATACAATCTGTCAATAAGGTGTTCCTCAATAGATTCAGTTCCCAGCTCGTGATCTAGTGGCCAGCGTTGCTGCCTCTAGCTCGCGGGTCCAAGGTTCGATTCCCGCCTAGGCTGATATTTTCTGGGACTGGGTGTTTGTGTTACCGTCGTCACCCAACCTCACCTACATCGACAACCAAGTCGACAAAGTGACGGCAAGCAGAAGTGCACCAGACGGTCGAAAACCCCTGATTGTTTTTTAGTCCAAACGAAATCTTGGTAGCAGGCGAAAACGCTGTGGATTTGCGTCGTTATTGACTGAACACTATTTGACTAAGCAGTTTAATTTGTGCTGTTTCTCTTTTATTTCATTGTGTCGTTCTAAATGTTTATCCAGTCATTTTAGTTATTTATTTGTATTCTGTTCTTGCTCCTAGTAATAATTTGGAAAATTGTTCCCCATTTCAAAAAACAATATTTCTAAGTCTTGTCGTATCAATACTTGTATTACTGCAATTAGTGCTAAAAGTAATACACTGAATTTCAAGTATGCGTCTGACACAAATAAAAGTTATAGGTTAAATTTTACGCTCTTATATTACTTGCTGCGTAAGGTCGCAAGTCGTAGGCAACGGTTTATCGCCTGCGACATAACCACACTTAGTAAATCAACGAGCTGTTGACACCAATTTTCTATTTAATAAACTTTTAAAATCTGTTTCCACCAATCATGAAAAATCACAACACATGTATAACTATCGGAAACTTAACGCAAGTGAGACGAATAGTCCGTAAACAGTTACCATCTAGGCCTAATGCTTGTTCGGCAACGATAATCTTTAAAATTTGTTGCCAAGGGGACCTGATTTCAACTCCTTAGCTGGTACTTAAAATTTTAATTTACAATCATGTGGGGATTACTCTTCTAGTTTGTTTGAAATAAGAATTCCACATCTTATATACGTTCTGTAAGCAAGTGAATTACTGTTCAGTGCATGGCGGAGATTACTTCGGTCCGTTACTAGTGATTTCCCGTACCAAATCATCCGTGTACTGGGAGAAGAGAAAAAAAAAAAAACTTTGCTCCAGTTCGCACGCTTATCTCTTGTCCTATTCTAACAATACCGATTCGGAAGGGAGACAGCATAAGTTTTGCTACCTTTCGCGATTCGCGCATAACGTTTCTTTAAACGAGAGAGTAGCGTCACCGTTCATCCAGATATTACCACTGAAATGCCTCTGTTGGGCAGGGATTACTCCGAGCTGTTACGATCCTGGCATGGCAACGCGTCCATAAATTCCTTCGCTGTGTGTCGTCCATTCAACTTGAAAAGGACTACACATGCTGGAGAGTCGTACTCTAGAACAGTCGGCACTACCATCCTGTATTTGTTGTCGTGTACAGATGCAAGGTACATTCCCTGAAATTTTTCCAGAAAATGTAGCTCTACCATTCGCCTTACCTACCAATGTCTTGGCGAATTCATGTCATTTCCCTTGCACTGCACAGCAGTATTGCTTGCAGATAAGACACGTTATAACGCGTATACGACCTCTATGCATAGGAGACAAGTGCACGAGAGTAAGGCGGCAGTTAGTACTGCGAGAGGATATCGGGTGCAGGCAAATCGGTCGACCGTCATCAAAGCATATTATCCGGTAGAACTGGTAACGATGCTTAGACAGTATTAGCAACAGAAAGATGATTTAGCAACTAAATTCTAAATCGCAAGGATACATTATTGATAGTGGCGCATTCACTGTCCTAAGAATTCAGTGATACTTAGTGAGTACCCAAAGGAAGTGAGATACGAGGCGGACCGTTACAGTTTACAATATACGTAAATGATGTAGTACACAATATTGGAAGCTCCACGAGGCTAACCGCAGATGATGCAGTTGTCTAACAGAAGACTGCAGCGAATCGCAGGACGGCATGCAGAGGATATATGACTGATGTATGGACTGAAGTGGCCCCTGAACGAAAACAAATACAGCGTACGTGCATAAATACACGGAGAGATCCACTACTTTTCGATTATGCTATTGGCAACAAATCACTGGAAACAATAACTACCGCAAAATATCTAGGAGTGACAATCTGGGCCGGCCGGGGTGGCCGTGCGGTTCTAGGCGCTATAGTCTGGAACCGCGCGACCACTACGGTCGAATCCTGCCTCGGGCATGGATGTGTGTGATGTCTTTAGGTTAGTTAGGTTTAAGTAGTTCTAAGTTCTAGGAGGCTGATGACCTCAGGAGTTAAGTCCCGTAGTGCTCAGAGCCAACTGAACCTTTTTTTCTTTGACAATCTGGAGCGATCTAAAGCGGAATGACCACATGAAACAAACTGTAGTAAAAGAAGATGCCAGATTGAGATTCATTGGAAGAATCTTGAAGGAAATGTAATTTATTCGTGAGAGAAGTGGATTACAAAACACTGTTCGACCGATTCTATAGTATTTGTTATGAGTATAGCGTCCCTATCACGTTGGGTTAACAAAAGACAGACAGAAGATGCAACGAAATGGCTCGCGAAATGATCGCAAAAAATTATAGTATTTAGAGCTAATACGGAGGCTTACCTACAATCTTTTTTTTCCCCAAGTACCATTCGCAAATGGACTGTGGGAGAGGGGGAAAAGATAGTAATACCAGTTGAACCCTCCGCCACACACCATAAGGTAGCTTCTAACATGCAGATGCAAAGTATATGTAGGGAGCTATCGTCAGATTATAGGGGCTTCTATCTAAGAGAGGTATATACAGGTTGACTATGGCATCTGTTTCTCATCCTCCCATTTGATGTTCATATCATCTTGACAAAGACGGAAAACTACTGTAAAGCACGTTGGTGATCGACAGTTGCTTTCACACAGTCGACAGCATAGAGCCTCACCCGTTACTAAGTGTGGTTTGCCCTTGCTGCAGCCTCGGGAGTGTGATGTCATCTAACACCGTGCGTGGGCGGCGTGATGAAGCTGGTATGTATGAGAGGCAAGGCAGGCAGTCACGTTTGTTCGGCTCACCTCTCGTTATAAGACAGCGTCCGCAGTGGGCATGTACAGTATACCACGCGTCAATGCAGGGCCGCCACTTTGCTGGACGAGGCCGAGTCTTACAGCTCCCAAAGCACAGCAGACACCTTTAGATCCCGCGACAAGTCAGAACCAATTACCATTTATCAAACATCCGTGAAAGGCAAGTTTTAGGAGTAGACAGTGTTTGATTACAGGTTAGTATATCTTCACCTGGATGAAGAGATCGTCGTGCCTTTCCAAGTGTAATTGTGCCTGCGAAAGTCTACAGATATTGTATGGTAGGTGCTTATGCACCCGTGCAATCAGTGATGTTTTCACACTACAGTAAGATTACAACCTGGAAAAGAAATCTGGAGGATTACTCAAGTCATACATGTGCCGCTGTTTTTATCATTCTGCCTACATACAGTTATCTGCTTTTTTGTGCTGCCAGTCTCATATAAAAGATATTTAATACAGCTTTCCGTGATTTCTGTTCTCATTTTGATTACCGTTGGGTTAGGACGGGGTAAGACGTTATTTTGTTCATCATTTCTGTTTTAACTATTACGAGCACATTTAATTTCATGAGGAAAAGAAAAATAATGTTGCTGTGTCAGAAAATGTATCTCCGAAAGATGGCCGGCCGAAGTGGCCGAGCGGTTCTAGGCGCTACAGTCTGGAATCGCGCGACCGCTACGGTCGCAGGTTCGAATCCTGTCTCGGGCATGGATGTGTGTGTTGTCCTTAGGTTAGCTAGATTTGAGTAGTTCTGAGTTCTAAGGGACTGATGACCTCAGCAGTTAAGTCCCATAGTGCTCAGAGCCATCTGAACCATCCAAAAGATGATTACAAAACCGCTTCTCTTGTTAATGGATATAGCGTAACTGACACATTTATTTACTGCGAAACTTTTCACACAAATATAATTTTGGATAACCAATAACCAAATAACAGGTTTCAGCTATTGATGGCCTTCGGGGACTGAAATCGTTATTGATTATCCATAACTGCAACTGTTCCGAACATGTGCAAAATAAGGAAACCACGTTCTGTTGGAAGTGGTTCGACTCAAGGACGAATACTTCCAATAGCAAATACTTCTGTGCAAACTCGATCTCCGGCCTTCATTCCCACTGTCCACAGGCGTACTGTTGAATCGCAGTTTTCCTCCCACACCTTTCGCGCCGAAAGTAAGTTTGCAATGCGGGTGGGCTTCACTTCCTACGCTAATTGTATACGCCAACTTGTATCAAAACTCACACAATAGTTTTGCAAATTTCTAAACTTAGTGTCTAGCGTTCAGTCGTCAACAAGGTCATTAGAGACGGAGCACAACCTCGGATTATTTTTCAGAAAACCCGTGCCAGAATTTGCCTTCAGCGATTTAAGAAAACGACTGAAAACTTTCACCTAAATGACCAGAAGGGGATATAAATCGTAGTTCTTCCGAATGTAAATCCCGTGCCTTACCACTAAGCTGCGCCATCTCGCTTGGAAGTGCTATACGACGTGTTCTCCAGTTTTCTCTGTTTAGTTATACTTATTTATTTGTTTATTTAACCTAATCCGATTACGGTCATCAGGCTCTCTTTTACATCGGATTAGGGTTTCACACATACAGTATCTCTTACATCACATTCGACTTCCTTTAATTATCGTTACTGTAAGGCACATTTCACTGATCTTCAAAGTGCTTACTAATGGCAACAGCCCGTCAACTGCAACTGTAATTGCACTGACTGAGAAAAAAGTGAAGCAACCAGACGACATGGTCGGGTGTCGATGTAACTTCGAACAGCATCGGCAGGGACGGAAATGATGCTGCATTTCTGTGTTACAGAGTGAAAGGCCAACAGAGCAGACTAGTGCCGTTCGTGTTTAGCGTTGTTGTCAGGCCTGGCAGGGTATGTAAGGAGCTTGAACTGCGTCAGAAGTTGAGTTGTCACTGTGAAGGTCACGGAGATGCCGCGTACTCGTGTACGTTAGCGTTATCAAGATCTCCCAGAATTTGAAAGGGACCTTATTGAGGGTCATTCGCCAGTTGGTCGAAACGTGCAATATCCAGATTTGTGAGGCATTCAAATGTGGCAGTGGCCCGATGTTGGGCTGTATGAGAACATGAGGGTAGGCTCACCCATCGTCAAGGTCCAGAAGAGAGAATCCCGTTTTACGCACCACGCACATCGTAACTCCTTCACATATGTGCCTGCCAACCGAAAACAAGTAACGGACACCCTGCACCACTCTGTGTCGTCTCGCACCATTGGCCTGAGATTAGCAGCAACTGGAATAGGGAATTACCGTCCAATGCGTAGGCTGCCGTTGGCACCACAACACATACCACTCACTGCGTCTGGGATGGGGTCGTGACCGGGAAGCAACAACTGTTGATGCATGACGTCGCATTGTGTTCAGCTATAAATCGCGTTTCTGCACTGTCCCGGACGACCGTCGTCGGCGAGTATGGCAACGACCTGGGGATAGGTTCCACTCTTCCAATGTTTTGGAGAGACACAGCAGTGTTGCTCCTGGCGACGTGGTGTCGAAAACCATTGGGTATAATTTCAGGTCAGGTACGATTCCAGGTCACCGGTGGTGGTGATTGCCGGTGCTCTCACGGCACAAGGATACGTCACGGACATCCTGCGAATGAGGAGTCGGAGGAGGTTCAAATGGCTCTGAGCACTATGGGACTTAACATCTGAGGTCATCAGTCCCCTAGAACTTAGAACTACTTAAACTTAACTAACCTAAGGACATCACACACTTCCATTCCCGTGGCAGGATTCGAACCGGCGACCGTAGAAGTCGCGCGGTTCCGGACTGAAGCGCCTAGAACCGCTCGGCCACCGCGGCCGGCTTGATATGTAAAAGCTTTGGAAAGTGCGGTTCCCTTTTCTTCTCAGTCTTCTGACAAGTACGAAGTTTAAAGTGTTTCTCCCACAAAAATTCTGAACTGCACAAACGGTAAAGATCTCTATAGCTTTTCTGAACATGTCAAAAATCTGTTCTTCATTTTAATTAGGGCCGGATTCGCGTTTTTTGTTGAAATAGGCGTAACTTCCGTGCGCGGAAAAGTTCCCCATAGAGAAGTGGCAGGCAGTGTGTAGCAGTGCAGTAGGAGCCGGCAGTGTCAGAACAGCAGCCACTGGCTAGAAGGTGAAGCTCGCTCGCTACCTGTCAGATGCCAACTTCTTAAACGTGGACTGCAAGCGTGTTGATCAGTCTTAATCATGACTTGTGCAAGAAACTCAGATGCTTAGCAGTGGGGGAAAACGATGTTAGCCAGCAGTGCAAAAGTTGAGTGCATGAGCTGCAACTCTGTCGGCGATGCATCGTAAAGCGGGCAACAACCCGGAGGGTCTGCTGTATAAGGTGGCAACAGTCTGTAGCCTTCCGCCGAGGCGTCATCAGCACGTACCGTACCGTGCCGTAAGGTTACACGCTCGCGCAGCTCCAACTCCTGCTTTAATTCTAACATGATTCCTCTAAATCGTTGGGTGGAAATGAAATAACTAATTTTCTTCCCCATCCTTGCCCGATCCAACTCGACAGCGACGGAATGTTAAAACCATTGGCTTTCTTTAGCGACGATTAGTGAGTGCACTAGTAACGACGAGAAGTATTAATGATATTACGCGTTAATAGGAAGAGACATGAGAAGGAGACAAATTAGCTCATATTGCTGAGATGCGCATCATAGTCCGACGCTGGCAGCCATTAACTTTGCCAGGGATGATTTTCTACAATTTTAAAGTAAGTTTCAATGCAATTGGATATGCTTACACATATAACACGTCAATGTGAACAACAGTAGCCCCTATTCACTTGAATTACAATCATTCAAAACTAATGAATCAAAGTGGACTAAATTAATTTAATACACTCATACGACTAAAATACGTGCAGAAATGCTTAAGCTACAAAATTATGAATACGCCGAGATACGAGAATGTGCCTGACTGGG
Organism: Schistocerca americana; assembly: GCF_021461395.2. NCBI lineage: Eukaryota > Metazoa > Arthropoda > Insecta > Orthoptera > Acrididae > Schistocerca > Schistocerca americana. Next base: position 785,221,344 of record NC_060122.1, on the reverse strand, counting down.
ATTTTAACTTCAATTTCCTGCCTAGTGCGAACAATCGTTTTAACCATTAGGTTACTTGACCACGTCTCAAACTTTCATTGTCAATGGCTCTTCCTCCTGTAAGCTCTGAATACTGCAACCACAGTAGCTACGTTTGTGGAAACGGCTCCTCTGCGTGAATCCGTTAGGGGAGGAACAGTGGAGAGGTGAGATAACGTCCACCACAAAATAGTTTGCCAGCGTTGCTATTGCCACATACTCCTTGGGAGGCTATTGGCTGCAGTGCTCTAAAGCATAGAGAGGAAACATTATTGATAATGACGTGCTCAAGTGATCTGTAAGTTACAGCGACTGGACGCGGATGTCTGGTGTGTACTTTGCAGCGTACTCTTTCCTAGCCTACTTCCACAGTGCTGGAAATTGGTCACGTCAGCTGTTCAATATTTGATGTGTGGAGAATAAGGACACTTCATTTTCCTATCGATATGTCCCCACCCAGATGTGTTTATGCTTTTTGTCTCTCTGCTGTAGATTTCGAAGCTCAAAAGCGTTATCTTCCGGACTTTGGTTTGGTAATCGAAGTCTTACATCACGCGCAATTATAGCGTGAGTACAGAAATGTATACCTAAGGATTTAGGCTATATTGTTTGTTCCAAGTGATAGTTTAAATCACACTTTTTACAGATGTACAGCCGTAACTCTATTACCTTCGAGTTTTAAACTCAACAACGCGCTGTTTACAAGACGCGCACCAAGTCCGTTACTCATGGATGGTTTAGTAATCCACGGTAATTTGTCATTCCACAATTCCTCAGCATAAGTAAGTAACACTATTTGTTGATATCCGGATAGAAATTTGACTTACATGTCTATATCAACAAACATTCCTCTACACGTGAAATCCACAAAATAATATGGCGTGCAGTGGAGAAAGTGGATAATTAAAATTTCGTGAAAAGATCTCACCGCAACGAAAAAACGCCTTTTTAATTACTGCCACCATAACTTCTTTATCACGTAACCGCTATTTCGCGATAATACAAATCGAATACAAAAATTTAGATATAGTGAAGTTCGATGGCAAGAGGAACAGGACTTCTGGTCAGGTGAACACAGGGTTATAAACACAAAATCAAACAGCAGTAATGTAAGAGTAGTTTGAATAATGAATAAAAAATAGGAACGCGGATAAGCTACTATGAACAGCGTAGTAACTGCATTATTGTAGCCACGATAGACACGAAGCCCACATCCACCACAGTAGTTTAAGTTTATATACCAACTAGCTGCGCGGATGATGATGAGATTGTAAAAATGTATGATGAGATACAAGAAATTATTCAGATAGTTAAGGGAGACTGGAACTGGATAATAGGAAAAGAAAAAGAAGGAAAAATAGTAGGTGAATATGGACTGGGGGAAATGGATGAAAGAGAAAATCGCCTGGTAGAGTTTTGCATAGAGCACAGTTTAATCATTCCTAACACTTGGTATAAGAATCATAACAGAAGACTGTATACTTGGAAAAGGCCTGGAGGCACCAGAGGGTTTCAGATTGATTATATAACGTTAAGACAGATTTTGGAACCAAATTTTAAACTGTAAGGCATTTCCAGGTGCAAATGTGGAGTTGGCATTAGGCAACAATTGACAAGAACAGAGAAAGGAACACAATAAAAGATGAATCGGCGGTTTTGAGAGATGAAATGGAATACAAACATCTAAAAAATGAGATTGTCAGGAGGTGCAAAATTGCTAAGCAGGAATTGTTAAAGAAGAATTTAAGGATTTAGAAGCATATATCAGTAGAGAAAAGAAGATACCACCTACAGGAAAATTAAACAGATCTTTGGGAAAAAGAGAATCAGCTATATGAATATAAAGAGCTCTGATTGTAAACCAGTCCTAAGCAAAGACGGGAATAGTGGAAGGGATATATAGAGGGTCTATATAGAAGGGACACGAACTTGAAGGCAACATTATAGAAAGGGAGCTGGACGCAGACGAAGATGAGATGGGTCACATGATACTGCGAGAAGAACTTGACCAAGCTCTGAAATATCCAAGTCGAAACAAAGCCCTGTGAGTAGATGATATTCCATCAGAACTGATGACAGTCTTGGGAGAGCCAGCCATGATTAAACTCTTTCATGTGGTGTGTAAGACGTATGAGACAGGCGAAAAGGCCTCAGACTTCAAGAAGAATGTAATAACTGCAATTCCAAAGAATAAAGTTGCTGACAGGTGTGAAGATTGCCTAACTATCAGTTTAATAAGTCATGTTGCAAAACACTAACATGAATTCTTTACAGATGGACGGAACACTTGGTAAAGCCGACCTCTCGCAATATCAGTTCGGATTCCGGATCAGTCAGTGTAGGAACACGTGACCAAATAATGACCCTTAAGACTTCTCACAGAAGATAGGTTAAGGCTAAGGAAAGCCTTTGAAAATGTCGGCTGGAATACTCTCTTTGAAATTCCGAAGGTAGCAGGGGTAAAATACAGGGAGTTAAAGGCTGTTTACAACTTGTACAGAAATGAGACGGCGGTTGGTATAAGAGTCGAGAGGCACGAAGGGGAAGCAGTGGTTGAGAAGAAAGTGAGAAACGGTTGCAGCCTATCCCCAATGTTATTCAATGTGTATGTTCAACAAGGAGTAAAGGAAACCAAAGAAAAGCATACTCAACTCGCATTCGGGAAGACGGCAGTTCAAACCCGCGTCCAGCTATCTTGATTTAGGTTTTCCGTGATTTCCCTAAATGGCTTCAGACAAATACGGGGATAGGTCCTTTGAAATCGATTTCGTTTCCTATCCTTCCCTAATCCGAGCTTGTGCTCCGTCTCTAAAGATCTCGTTGTCGAAGGGGCGTTAAACACTAATTCACAAGCTAAAGAAAAATTTGGAGCAGGAATTGATGTTCAAGGAAAAGAAATAAAAATTTGATGTTTGCCAATGATATTGTAATTCTGTCAGAGACACAAAGGACTTGGAAGAGCAGCTGAGAGGAATGGACAGTGCCTTAAAAGGAGGATATAAGATGGACATCAACAAATGTAACACAAGGATAATGGAATGTAGTCGAATTAAATCAAGTGATGGTAAGGAAATAAGATAAAAAAAACCACACTCTTCAAGTAGTCGGCGAATTTTGCTATTTGGGCAGCAAAATGACTGATGATGGCCGATATATAGCGGATGTAGATTGGCAATGGCAAGAAAAGCGTTTCTGAAAGGGCGAAATTTGTTAACATAGAATACAGATTTAAGTGTTAGGAAGCCTTCTCTGAAGGTATTTGTCTGGAGTATAGCCATGTATAGAAGTGAAACATGAACGATAAACAGTTTCGACAAAAATAGACTATAAACTTTCGAATTGTGGTGCTACAGAAGAATGTTGAAGATTAGATGGGTAGATCACTAACTAATGAGGAGGTACTGAATAGAAATGGGAAGAGAAGAAATTTGTGGGACAATCCGAGAATAAAAAGGAAGGTTGGTAGGACACATTCTGAGACATCAAGGGATCACCAATTTAGTACGGGAGGGAAGCGTGTGAGCTAAAAATCGCAGAGACAGACCAAGACATGACATCAAGGGATCACCAATTTAGGACTGGAGGGAAGCGTGGGAGGGGGGGGGGGAGGGTAAAAATCGTAGAGGGAGACCAAGAGATGAATACAGCAAGCAGATTAAGGAGGATGTGGGTTGCAGTAGTTATTCAGAAACGAAGAGGCTTGCACAGTACAGAGTAGCATGGAGAGCTGCATCAAACCACTCTTCGGACTGAAGACCAAAACAACAACAACAACAAGTTCCACTTTAAAGTGTTCGTAATTATAATTCATAGATATTTAGTTCGACTGACAATCTTAAAATGCGTTTGATTTATGGTGTAACCGAAATTGCACTTATCGCACCATGTAGACTTTTGCCTGCATCAATGATTGTCCAAATAAACAGTTTTTATGTTCTGATAACTTTACTAGGCGGCGAATGACGGCACCAACAGCAAGCAATCTAAAAATGTTGATCCGTTTGTCCCTTAAGTCGTTTATATAGGCTAAGGACGTCCTTGAGCAACCCCAGGTACCACTTACCCCTCCAGTTTCACTAGATGACTTGATCAGCTGCGAACTGTGACTTTTGTGAGCGGAAATCGTGATATTCCAGCACGCAATTTGATTAGTAGCCGCTTCTGAGGAACAGTAACAAAGGCCTTCAGGGAATCAAGAAATATGGAATTAACTTGTGATCCCCTACCGATTGCAGTCCTTACTTCGTGAGAGAGCCAGTTGTGTTTCTCCAGAAACCTGTTTCACAGCACCACCGCTAAAGAGAAACGCCGGAAAACACAAGACATCTTTTCGCAGTCTTTATGTAGGTGCATAAACTTACCACGACGGGGGAAATTCTCAATTGCCGAGCAAAATGTCAGGAAAGAGAAAGAGCCTATCCTATTCGCTTGAAACTGGCCATGGAGACAACATGTGTGTTCCCATCTCTGGCGCCAGTCGTCAAAAGTGAAGACGCTTTCTGCCGGCTTTTACAGTTTCCGTCTAAGATTATAGCATACCGTTTCCTCTGGCTCCCCTACGTTAGGGTAAAACGGCGCGAAGTATCCTCCCGCAACGTATGTCACATCATTTGCAGAAGGCATATCTGGTTTGATGGAATAGTAAATGAACTGTACAGTAAATAAATGTAATGCAAGCTTCTAACTACGCATATTTCGCGTTTTCTGCACACAGTTAACGGCAGCGAACTGCGGTAAAATTTTATTGCCTTTGACGGAGATTCCACAGAAGATAAAATTAACACTGCTCGCTGCCACGAAAGTTACTACAAACAGTGGACGTCTGCACACTATGACACAACCGCACTATACATGCTGCATACACTGAATTTTTCTTATTCCGCCATGTCAAATTGGTTACATTTAAAAAGATTACATCTGGTGACTGCCGCATATGACATATTAGTCAAGCGACAGAAGCAAGTTTTTTAAATTCCAATTTCTTTCTGTGTGACTGCCGGTATCGTGAGGTACACCTCACAGGCCCTGAAGTGGAATAACTCAGAAAGCAGTAAAACTAACTAGTAGATAACTTAACACAGGACAGAACTCTTCGTCACTTGACGAACGACCGCGCGCTCTTCGTCAGGCAATCCGAACGCTAGGAGATTAAAAGAGTTTACCCTCATCAACATCGCCGTTAGGAGGCACACATATGGTACTGAAAAATTATGATAAAACGCTGCCCTGAAGCATGTCATTATCTCCCACTTTTCATAGCAATGAATTCTCCACAGGCTTTCGAGCATCTCGTTTGAGTCAACTGACAAAAGCTCCAGATAAATCGGAATATCAAACACCACACGCTTGTCCTTAATCCAAATTCAATTTCTTTAAACAAGTTCTAAAATATTTTTAAGATGTTCGCGGCTCTCGAACTACGGGGTAAGGTTGAATTATTCATAAACTATCTCTGCAGTAGCAAAGTGACTGTCGTTGCAAAGTGGCTTTTGTTGGTGGTTATTTTTGTACAGAAACGGAGAAACGGAAGAGCTTTAAGTTATTGGCATACCCGGTTTTGAACGGTCACCAACGGAGGTCTTTACAATCCAACACCCGATTGGTAACGACGACGAAAGGATGATTTTATTACAGCATGGGAAAGGGAGTTGCAGCAGCGAGTATTAGAATTTGGTGGTAGCAACTATAATTAGAGCAATACATGCACTTACCTCTTATAAGCGGGAAACATTATTAGAAGTGTGACATTTCTTATCGTCACAACTACAAAAACTCAAAATTATCATATTTTAGCCTGGCCTCAAAATCCAGAACTGTACGACACAATGGACTGCTAGCGACGAGCAATGCTGCAACCCTGGCAAATACTACTATGGAACTATATGTGCTGTTCTTAAGTATTTCTAACAGTTCTACAGTGTAGGATTGGATGGTCTGGTAAAATAACTACTATAGTTTCTTGGGTTTCAAAAAGTGTACTGATTCTAAAACGAAATAAATTAATTACCTCGATATTACATGCTGTTAAAATGGACAGTACAGGCGACGAGAAGTGAAATCATTCAATACTATTCGAAGCGATACACTCTTTATACAGCGGGACAACACTGTTGCCAGCTTACGGTATTGTATACGGTTAGCAGTACATGTAAATTTCTAGTAGCAGTGTCATAACGACAGCTTACCGAAGGAAGCTCTCCAAATTCCAAATCTGACCGCTACTCACCTGTAACAAAAGAAGGAAAAGATTTGACGTAAATGTGGCATTTCGATTAGTTTTGTAAAATTATAATCTAAATGGCACAAATTATTACTCAACGTTTGCAAATCAAACTACAAAGCATAGCAATTAAAAGTAGAAGCAATACTATCGCTTACAGCGGGCTTTTCAAACTGCGCGGCGCGGCTCGCAGGGCGTCGTGGCCTTACAGCATGGCCGTCGCGGCGTTTTATAACAATAATAATTAATAATAATAATAATAATAATAATAATTCAGTTTAATTGCTTTCTGAGCAAATGAAAAACGTATGCGCTAGTGGCAATAACTGAAAATTAAGTTTTACTACGACCGCGCTGTAGACGGTAGGTGAAACCTATTCAGTGATTCATTTGTTTTTTGTTCAGTAACGATCAGCTTTTGATTGTTGCTTGTCTTCTGTTATTTGTTTTTCTCTGTCGATATGGATAAGTTTTTAAAATGCAAGTACACTGCGTGATAGTTCAAATCTATATCACGCAGTTTTATAAAGACATAAACTCACGAAAATGCAGGAAGTAACGACGACAACCATTTGAATCACCGTTTTGTGTGTGCTGTTCCTGGAAATGGATGACCATAGTGAATCGGTTTTTTTCCCCAAAGCCCTAGCTACCAAAAACATGTTGCCTAATAAAAGGAAACGACATCTTCAGTTAAGTTACGGTAATTTGGTAAACATAGTGAAAAATGTCTCAAGTGGCTTTGAGCACTGTGGGACTTAACATCTGAGGTCATCAGTCCCCTAGAACTTAGAACTACTTAAACCTAACTAACCTAAGAACATCACGCATATCAATGCCCGAGGTACGATTCGAACCAGCGACCGTAGAAGTCGCGCGGTTCCGGACTGAAGCGCCTAGAACCGCTCGTCCACCACGGCCGGCGGTAAACATAGTGAATCTTTTTTTTTTTTTCCCACAGCCATAGCTACTAAAAACATGTTGCCTAGTAAAAGGAAACATCTGCAGTTACGTTACGGTAATTTGGTAAACATGATACTTCCCTATAACTTTAAAGAAATGATATAACAAACAAACAAGCTTGCACTACACAAGTTACGATTCCGACAAAAGGTCATCTTTCATCTTACAAAGTTGCGCACTCTGTTGCAAAGAGCAAGAAACCTCACACCATAGCGGAAGACATAATTTGAGCCTTCGCAAAGAAGTCGCTTTTGTGAAATAAAAAGTTGGATGATAAAGATGTACATTACGTTTTCCCTGCTCTTCACAAGATTTCACAACACAATTACTTTCAGCTGTGTGAAGAACTGAGGTCTGTTTTTTTGGATCATTTAACTGAACGTAGTGACTACATCCTGAAAGTTGATCAACACAATTAGATGGAAGATCCTTACAATACAGACTTTCGATTAACAACTACCACTGAATAATACCCCTCTATCTATATTTCTTCAGACTCCACATTAAAATCGAAGTACATTTCCTCCTCATGCATTTGTTTTTGAACTTTGGGAAACAGGAGTACCTGCAAATTGGTAACACCGAGGTCCTTCTGGTTTTAATACCTTTTACATCATCGTACAAAGGTAAGGCTGGTTTTTTCATCACAGCCAGTCATCAATATGAAATACAAATCATGAATGAATGTGTAGAAAGAGCTGCGAGTAGCAATTTCCAATCTTTTTCTGAGGTTTGAAGAACTGATGTGAAGAAGCAGGGTCATCCTTCGCACTGATTTCGTTGCAATAATAGGATGTAATAACATTAAAAAGTTGATTAACGTGTTTTACGTCAATAGTTAATAAAGAAATAACTAGTATTATTTACTTTTTCGAAACTTGAGTTTATTTATCCCACACTTCGAGTCGGATATCATCTGGGGGAGGAGCCGCACGAGTTTTTATGGTTCAAATGGCTTTGAGCACTATGGGACTTAACATCTGAGGTCATTAGCCCCCTAGAACTTAGAACTACTTAAACCTAACTAACCTAAGGACATCACACACACCCATACCCGAGGCATTATTCGAACCTGCGACCGTAGCAGCAGCGCGGTTCCGGACTGAAGCGCCTAGAACCGCTCGGCCACTCCGGCCGGCTGAGTTTTTATGTTCAGGTCAAGAGAACCATGGACCCAAACCACTGGCTTATACGGTACAATTTGGCATGTACTAACTACTGCTTTCGTTTACATCCTGCTTGATCCAGAGGGAGCTCACTGCGACTAATGCGTAGTCTCCTTAACCTTCCAGTTTGCTCCTTATTTTACACACATCAAAAAATGTTTGCATCACCCCGGTTCCCAGAATTCCTGAGGATGAACGTTGTCTGTAGGTATTGTTTCACAGACACAGTCCCTTTGACTGTTCAGAGATGTCACTAAAACTGCACAAAGATGTAAACAACCATGCACGAGCAGCGCCTATTAGACGGAGGGGGTCCGACAGCCGATCAGTTCCAGTCATTCCATCAGGAAGGAGGTACAAGGCTCGTGTTGTCTGTAGTTCAACCATGACTAGACGGTCAATACCGCGGTTCGATTACGTCCGCATTGTTACTTAGTGACAGGAAGTACTCTCAACAAGGGAAGTTTCCAGGCGTCACGGAGTGAACCAAAGCGATGTTGTTCGGACATGGAGGAGATACAGAGAGCCAAGAACTGTCAATGACATGCCTCGCTCAGGCCGCCCAAGGGGTCTACTGCAGTGTATGACCGCCACCTACGGATAGGGTTCGGAGGAAACCTGACAGCAATGCCACCATGTTGAACAATGCTTTTTGGGCAGGCACAGAAAGTCGTGTTACGACTCAAACTGTGCGCAATAGGCTGCACGATGCACAACTTCACTCCCGACGTCCATCTTTGCAACCATGACACCATGCAGCGCGGTACTGATGGGCCCAACAACATGCCGAATGGACCGCTCAGGACTGACATGACGTTCTCTTCACTGAAGAGTGTCGCATATGCCTTCAATCTGACAATCGTCGGAGACGTGTTTGGAGGCAACCCGGTCAGGCTGAACGCCTTAGACACACTGTCCAGCGAATGCAGCAAGGTGGAGGTTCTCGTGTTTTGGGGTGGCACTATGTAGGGCCGACGTACGCCTCTGGTGGTAATACGACGCGTGAATGCCATCCTCCAACCGATAGCGCAACCATCTTGTAAATGACTTCCTTCAGGATAACGACATCGTTCAACTAGAGTGGCCAGCATGTTGTCCAGATACGAACCTTATTGAACATGCCTGGGATAGATTGAAAAGGGCTGTTTATGGACGACTTGACCCACCAACCACTTTGAGGGATCTACGCCGAATCGCTGTTGAGAAGTGGGACAATGTGGACCAACAGTGCCCTGATGAGCTTGTGGATAGTAGCCAACGATGAATACAGGCATGTATCAATGCAAGAGGACGTGCTACTGGGTATTAGAGGTACCGCTGAGTACAGCGATCTCGAGCACCGCCTCTGAAGGTCTCGCTGTATGGTGGTACAATATGCAATGTGTGGTTTTCATGAGCAATAAAAAAGGCGGAAATGATGTTTATGTTGATCTCTATTCCTATTTTCTGTACAGGTTCCGGAACTCTCGGAACCGAGGTTATGCAAAACTTTTTTTGATGTGCGTAGTTAACTTCATTCGTTAAAATATCAGGTTTACCAAGGGGCGGAAGATAAAAGCCTGTCTACCGTTTTTGGGTGTATTAAACCGACGTATGGTTGTTTCTACAGCATTGCATGTACCATAAATCCACACATAACCATTCATACTTGCTGGCGTCCAGCTGCAATCATTCTTTGCAAAATAGGGACGTACTAAAAGTTTACTCCACATGCCCCATTTACTGTCACACTGACAGCCTTACAGAAGAACTGGTCCACACAGAAGATGTATTTAGGTGAAATGGATACACAAAGCACTAGAATTAGTGAGGTCTACAAGACAAAACACCAGCCAATCACAGGAAGAGGAAAGACGTGGTAAAGTCAACGGCCATAATAAATGTTTCCTCAAGAAGTACCAGAATAACGAGAAAACATAAATTGGATGTTATCTCATGCCCACCGCCCAAGACAGCAGCTCTTATGTGATCCGTGAAAGATGATTTGGTTTTACGAAATGTAGATATCTACGAAACTTCATAGCAGTTTGTTAAAAGTTATGCCCGCCAAACACTACGCACAGTACAACAGCAGTGCGTTGAATACGAACAACACGCCTCTCTGTTGCAACCCAGTTAATCTGCGGTGGCTGAACATTATTTCCACTGGTCATTCCATGGATTCTGGAAAAATCGAGTACGGGCAACAGCCTCATCCTACTGGGATTCAGTGGTCAAGGAAAGTGTCAAAATCCGCAGACAACCGCTCAACCGAGACGACGGCTTCCATCTCGACATTTCACCCGCTTCACGTCTGCGCGCTCCGAGGAATTTTTGTTCGGAGTCTTCGGTGCCTGGCATTCCAACACCTACCGTGTCTTTACTGCTTGGCATTCCAACACCTGCCATCCATTTCAATAATTAACCGTCTAACATCTAAGCATTGTGGATTTACTGCATCTGCTTGCAACGTTTTTATCTGAGATGTGAAAGTTGTATCTATTGCTAGCAAAAAACGCAACAAGCCATAAATACTTTTAAAAAGCTTTATTTAATGTCATTACTGGCTTCAAGTTATCGTCTCAATTTTCAGGTGGCTAACTCTTCCAATTACACTATCGTGTTCGACAGCATCACGCCGTCCTCTCCTACCACAAGTTTCAGCAGGCGATGTTTCGTCTTGCTCGGGTGCTCATGTCTTTTCAGCTCGACGCACTAAAGGTTGATGTGTAAACAGCACACAAATGACTGTGCCACACAAATACTTCATAGCAGTCTCTATGTAGTTTGCAGCTGCAGATATACACTCCTGGAAATGGAAAAAAGAACACATTGACACTGGTGTGTCAGACCCACCATACTTGCTCCGGACACTGCGAGAGGGCTGTACAAGCAATGATCACACGCACGGCACAGCGGACACACCAGAAACCGCGGTGTTGGCCGTCGAATGGCGCTAGCTGCGCAGCATTTGTGCACCGCCGCCGTCAGTGTCAGCCAGTTTGCCGTGGCATACGGAGCTCCATCGCAGTCTTTAACACTGGTAGCATGCCGCGACAGCGTGGACGTGAACCGTATGTGCAGTTGACGGACTTTGAGCGAGGGCGTATAGTGGGCATGCGGGAGGCCGGGTGGACGTACCGCCGAATTGCTCAACACGTGGTGCGTGAGGTCTCCACAGTACATCGATGTTGTCGCCAGTGGTCGGCGGAAGGTGCACGTGCCCGACGACCTGGGACCGGACCACAGCGACGCACGGATGCACGCCAAAACCGTAGGATCCTGCGCAGTGCCGTAGGGGACCGCATCGCCACTTCCCAGCAAATTAGGGACACTGTTGCTCCTGGCGTATCGGCGAGGACCATTCGCAACCGTCTCCATGAAGCTGGGCTACGGTCCCGCACACCGTTAGGCCGTCTTCCGCTCACGCCCCAACATCGTGCAGCCCGCCTCCAGTGGTGTCGCGACAGGGACGAATGGAGACGTGTCGTCTTCAGCGATGAGAGTCGCTTCTGCCTTGGTGCCAATGATGGTCGTATGCGTGTTTGGCGCCGTGCAGGTGAGCGCCACAATCAGGACTGCATACGACCGAGGCACACAGGGCCAACACCCGGCATCATGGTGTGGGGAGCGATCTCCTACACTGGCCGTACACCACTGGTGATCGTCGAGGGGACAAATAGTGCACGGTACATCCAAACCGTCAACGAACCCATCGTTCTACCATTCCTAGACCGGCAAGGGAACTTGCTGTTCCAACAGGACAATGCACGTCCGCATGTATCCCTGCATAGCAGCCTGCATTGCTACGAAAGGTGGATATACACTGTACTAGTGCCGACATTGTGCATGCTCTGTTGCCTGTGTCTATGTGCCTGTGGTTCTGTCAGTGTGATCATGTGATGTATCTGACCCCAGGAATGTGTCAATAAAGTTTCCCCTTCCTGGGACAATGAATTCACGGTGTTCTTATTTCAATTTCCAGGAGTGTATATATCATCTCCCAGTACTTACTGCACCTACATCCTTCTGAATCTGCTTAGTGTATTCATCCCTAGGTCTCCCTCTACGATTTTTACCCTCCACACTGCCCTCCAATGCTAAATTTGTGATACCCTGATGCCTCAGAACATGTCCTACCAACCGATCCCTTCTACTTGTCAAGTTGTGCCACGAACTCCTCTTCTCCCCAATTCTATTCAATACCTCCTCATTAGTTATGTGATCTACCCATCTAATCTTCAGCATTCTTCTGTAGCACCACATTTCGAAAGCTTCTATTCTCATCTTGTCCAAACTATTTATCGTCCATGTTTCACTTCCATACATGGCTACTCTCCATACAAATACTTTCAGAAACGTCTTCCTGACAAATCTATACTCGATGTTAACAAATTTCTAATCTTCAGAAACGCATTCCTTGCTATTGCCAGTCTACATTTTATATCCTCTCTACTACGACCATCATCGTTTATTTTGCCCCCCAAATAGCAAAACTCCTTTACTACTTTAAGTGTCTCATTTCTTAATCTAATTCCCTCAGCATCTCCCGACTTAATTCGACTAAATTCCATTATCCTCGTTTCGCTTTTGTTGATGTTCATCTTATATCCTCCTTTCAAGACATTATCCATACCGTTCAACTGCTTTTCCAAGTCCTTTGCTATCTCTGACAGAATTACAATGTCATCGGCGAACCACCAAGTTTTTATTTCTTCTCCATGGATTTTAATGCCTACTCCGAATTTTTCTTTTGTTTCCTTTACTGCTTGCTCAATATACAGATTGAATAGTATCCGGGAGAGGCTAAAACCCTGTCTCACTCCCTTCCCAACCGCTGATTCCCTTTCATGCCCCTCGACTCTTATAACTGCCATCTGGTTCCTGTACAAATTGTAAATAGCCTTTCGCTCCCTGTATTTTACCCCTGCCACCTTCAGAGTTTGAAAGAGAGTATTCGAGTCAACATTGTCAAAAGCTTTCTCTAAGTCTACAAATGCTAGAAACGTAGGTTTGCCTTTCCTTAATCTTTCTTCTAAGATAAGTCGTAAGGTCAGTATTGCCTCACGTGTTCCAACATTTCTACGGAATCCAAATTGATCTTCCCTGAGGTCGGCTTCTACTAGTTTTTGCATTCGTCTGTAAAGAATTCGCGTTAGTATTTTGCAACTGTTACTTATTAAACTGATATTTCGGTAATTTTCACATCTGTCAACACCTGCTTTCTTTGGGGTTGGAATTATTATGCATATTCACAGAACCGTGAGACGCGGAAAGAAACAATGTTTGACCGTACAATCGAAGGAAAGTAACGGAAAGTGTCTAATTTGTAACTACATTTGACGAAAAAGTATCTTTTGTGTAATCCGTTTTTCGATTTGTATTTGCGTCTTTGAGAGTGTTTTTCCCTGGGAAAGTAGGGGCGTATCGAGTTGAAATTGATATCACGTAGTGAGGTCTGTGGTCGCTTGAAGACGTACACCAACCTCGAACTCTTCCGCGGACTCTACCGCGAGTAATGACTATAATTGACAAGGGGCACTACATTAGTAGTGTGTGTATAAGTTGAGAATTTGGGTATGACGGGAGGCGTTCTAAGGTAGTCTGTGCAGCTGCAATGACTAATGTGCCCGGATGGCTCAGTGGTCACATCATCTGCCTAGTAAGCAGGAGACTCGCGTTCGAATTCCGGTCCGGCGCAAATTTTCAAATTTAATTTTAATCAATGCCCGCTTGTAGTCAATGTATTTTCTTTGTGTCGGAAAACTATTTACCGTATAGGTACGCAACTTTATAGGTACGATGTCAGACTGTGCGCTGCAGGATTACCGTTGTTACCAGTGTTAGTGTCATGACCTGCCACTGCGCGCCGGTACTGGTACGGCGACGTACTGTTGAAACACAAGCATAGTGTGCACTACAACTGAAGACAGTCAACATGGATGGGGAGAGGGTGAGTACAGTTTCACTCGTAAAGCTGTTTTATCAAAACAACAGTAACAGAGCTGGCGCTCCTCTCAAGTATCGACGCTTCAAAGGAATATAGAGAGGTCCTCTTTACGCATCGGGAATGGGGAATGTGGTTCGAAAGGTCGCAATGATTGATGATTTGGGAATGTGCTATCTTCAAACAGTGCACGAGCTATGTCAGGACAGCTAAACATTCCACGGTCCGCTGTTCGGAAAGTGCTGCCAACAGTTGTGAAATGGTGACTCTAGTGCCAGTTCTAGGCTGTCGTGGATGCAGATGGTCGTCAGATTGGGTAAGGTTTGTAACCTGGAACATAAATATGGTACGAAATTAACAGAATAATGTTACCCCCACATGTGGCAATTAAAAAGTGCTTCATTCAGTTGTTTATTCGTTATTTCTCTTCCGCATGTCCTTACAAATGTTTCCACACAGTTTCATCGTCGTAAAGTCACTCTGTTTTCATGACAGCCCTCTCAAGTTTTATATGAAGATAATAACTGTTCTCTAAAGAACAGATACCATTACGACCGTGCACCTTCTCTAGAGTAAGTGATAATTAATTGAAACCCTCAGCTGCCGACAGGTGTTGTTGACATACCTTGATGGGGACAGCTGAAAATGTGTGCCCCGACCGGCACTCGAACCCGGGATCTCCTGCTTACATGGCAGACGCTCTATCCACCTGAGCCACCGAGGACACAGATGAATAGCGCGACTGCACGGACTTACCCTTGCACGCTTCCCGTGAGACCCACATTCCCAACCGTCCACAATCTACATACGTAATGTTCCTAATAGATACTTTGCCCATCCACTCGTTACTCGCGCCCACCTAAGTTGACATTTCCCGTAGGAGTTTAGGCAACCTGTTCGCACTCGCACAGACGAAGGTCAATGACCGGGTAGCCATTTAACTATATATGAAGATAGTAACTGTTCTCGAAACACAATTTCAGTTGTCCCCATCAAGGTATGTCAACAACACCTGTCGGCAGCTGCGGGTTTCAATTAATTATCCCTCTCAAGTTTAATTATAACCATCCAGTAGCTACGCGCAGACTCTGACCTTGTTCGTATGAACTAAAGCGCAGCGCGCTTCCTTACAGAGAGGGAGCTGCGCCAGACACAGATCGAATCCGGATTAACGAGCGCTGGCCCGGTATTCTCGCCGGCCTGAGTGAGGATTTTGGGTGGTTTCCCACGCTCGTTTGCTCCCCATGTTCGCCTAAGAAAATACGACAGACAAACAGTTAAAATACGAAGCAGACAGAACAGAGTTTACAAATATTCTCAGACTTTCCTCCTTCAGATTAAGTCACAACTGTATTGACATGATAGGTGCATCCGACCACAAAGATAACATAAAATAAAGTATTCCAAGTCATAGGGAAAAAGAAACTGCGAACTCCCTACGACGGGAAAAACGAAACGGGATAGAGAGACTTGTCAGCTTTCGTACATGTACTTCGCTCTGATTAATACAGTACGCGTATTTGATGTTCTGCAGGTCCCACAGGACTGAGCACTGCTTAGGTATTCCGGTGAAGCCATTACGCGACACACGCCATTTCACTTCAATCCTTGGCTTTTGGGAAGGTCGATCCCTGCGGTGTAACGAATTCCCCTGCTCGTGGGCGGCCCATCAGCGGCGAGGGAAACCAGAGGCAGGAGTTCCCAGAGCGAGCGGGACCCCACGTCCAGAGAACGGCGGAGGTTTTAAGGGCAGCTGCGAGCAAGCGAAGCGGCTGGGGGTTAATCGCGCGGAAAGCGCAGACCGCAGTGGCTGTAGGGGATGTGGCGGCTCAGGCAGCTGGAGACACCAGTGCGTGGCGCGCAGCTACTGTAGCAGTGCCAATCTGCAGGAGGCGTTGCGGTGTCTCCTACATAAATCAGGAACACCCGTGTGAGCCGCTGTAATTGTGTAATAGGTATGCTTCGCTAGAGCCTTTAATACAAATTACTGTCGTCTTGAAATCAAGCTATTTGTGAAGGTTATATGAGGATACTAATGTACTAATACAAAGGGCACTAGGGAAGTTTTGCAATAAAGCTTTATTTATACTTGTTTTGTAAATACGAGGGCGGTTCAGAAAGTAACCTCCGATTGGTCACAGTGCGGGTTGTGGGGGGAGTAGCGACGCCATCTGTGCGTTCACGCACTCAACAGGTCAGTCGGCATCAAGCCGTGGTCGAGTGAACTTCGTACCTGCGCTAGTTTAGTTTTTGTGGCGGTTTGAAATGTGTGCTGCAATAGAAAACCCCTCCAAATGTGAAGTGCGTGCTGTCATAAGGTTTTTTACAGCCAAAGGATATTCTGCAGCAGCTATTCATCGTGAGCTTTGTGCCGTGTACGGACCAAGAGTTATGAGTGAAGGAGTTGTCCGTGAATGAGTACGTTTATTTAAAAGTGGACGAGAAAACGTTCATGATGAAGAGAGGAGTCGTAGACCATCATTGGTGACTGACGAACTCGTTCAGACAGTTGATGCAAAAGTTCGTGAAAATCGACGTTTCTCAATGTCGGAGTTGTCTACTGGTTTTCCACAGATTTCTAAGACTCTCTTGTACGAGATAGTGACAGCAAGATTGGGTTACCGTAAGTTCTGTGCACGATGGGTGCCCAAAATTCTTACCGACCACCACAAAACTCAAAGAATGGCCTCTGCATTAGACTTTCTGTCACGTTATGAGGACGAAGGAGAACCATTGTTAAACAGAATCGTGACCGGTGACGAAACCTGGATTAAGTACGTGAACCCTGAGACAAAAGAACAATCAAAGATGTGGGCACATTCAAATTCGCCTACCAAACCAAGAAAAGCCTCGCAAGATTTTTCTGCCAGAAAACTGATGGCAACGGTGTTTTGGGATGCCAAAGGGGTGTTGTTGGTTGAATTCATGGAACGTGGTACGACTATTAATCAAGACGTGTACTGTGAAACAATAAAAAAGTTACGACGGGCTATACAGAACAAACGCCGTGGTATGCTGACTTCCGGTATCGTTTTTTTGCACGATTACGCCCGTCCTCACTCTGCTCGCAGAACAACGGCCCTTCTTGAGTCCTTCAAGTGGGACGTTATCAACCATCCACCTTACAGCCCAGACCTGGCGCCAAGTGATTATCACCTCTTCATGCATTTGAAGAAATGGCTCGGGTCACAGCGGTTTGATGACGACGAAGAGCTCAAAGATGCGGTCACAGGCTGGCTCCAGGCACAAGCGGGTGATTTTCATGCAGAAGGAATTTCAAAGCTTGTGAAGAGATACGATAAGTGCCTCAATCGCTATGGAGACTATGTAGAAAAATAGTGCAAAGACGTAGTTGTAAGATGTATATATTAAAATATTTTTATTTAACTTGGTGTATTTTTTTAAATCAACCGGAGGTTACTTTCTGAACGGCCCTCGTAAAACTGCCTTCTCCTGCTGCTAGGAGCACGAAAAGCCAGTTTTATTTACAAAACAAGTATTTATACGCTTGCTGCGGAGGATGGCCACACAACCAAAGCTTTATTTATTTAATTTTTTCGAAGTAATTTTCGCCACATTGAATACAACTCTCCATCCGCCGAAACCAATCCCTAAACCAGTTCTCCCAGGTTTCTGGAGGGAGTAAGGCACACTCGTTGTGCCAAGCCCTCAGAAGGTCCACATCAGTCATTTTCACATGCGCAAACAGTGCAAAGTCACAAGGTGCATGGTCTGTGTTATGAATGAGGCGGAACTATGGGCCTCATGGAAGAAGGTGACCCGGCTGAGTCACGCAATTTGACTCTTAGTCTGTTCACGAGGTGTGGCCATTAATTGCACGCATTGATCAAGTAGGCTGACGTGAGGATCAATGAACTACACTTGACGGGATGTATCTGGAACATCTTAGGTGATTAGAAAGTTAGTAGACAGGAATACAATTAAATACTTAACTTTAACTCAGTATCAGCGGTAAACGTCGATCTTGACTCTGTACAACAATATTTAAAGTGCAGTTATAGACTGAACTGCGAATACTTCTTTACAATTCTGATTGCTTCACACATATAGATCAATTGTCAACGCATAAGCTGTATGTGGCGCCTGGCTAGGTCGTAGCTACTGACTTAGCTGAAGGCTATGTTGCCACGCTGGATTAGCCGAGCGGTCTGAGGCGCTGCAGTCATGGACTGTGCGGCTGGTCCCGGCGGAGGTTCGAGTCCTCCCTCGGGCATGTGCGTGTGTGTTTGTCCTTAGCATAATTTAGGTTAAGTAGTGTGTAAGCTTAGGGACTGATGACCTTAGCAGTTAAGTCCCACAAGATTCCACACACATTTGAACATTGTTTGAAGTCTATGCTAACTAGCGTCTCAGCAAATGAGATCTCTGAAGCTATAACAAGTGAACCATTCCTATTCAAGTCGGATGTAGAACTGGCCAGTGCGCTAGCTCGTCTCGTAAGACCAGCCGAGTGGCGGCGCTCGGTCTGCTAGCGTCGACAGTGGCGACTCGCGGGTCCGATGTGTACTGACGGACCGCGGCCGATTTGAAGCCTGCAACATACTAAGTATGGTGCCTTGCGGTGACACCACAGTCTGGACTGTAAGGAGGGTGCTCAAGATAGTTCAGTCCCGTGCCCCGGAAATATCCGGTGCATGCTTTGGCGCGGTGAGCTGGAACGCTGTCGTGATGGAGGAACCATATGTCCATTCTTGACTTCGGTCGCAGCTTCTTCAAAGACTGGATGACTTTGCACAGACATTGCTCGGGGTATCACTTAGCCGTGGCTGTCTTCTTTGTGTCCAAAACGCCGGCCGTTGTGGCCGAGCGGTTCTAGGCGCTACAGTCTGGAACCGCGCGACCTAGGCTACGGTCGCAGGTTCGAATCCTGCCTCGGGCATGGATGCGTGTGATGTCCTTAGGTTAATTAGGTTCAAGTAGTTCTAAGTTCTATGGGACTCATGACCTCAGATGTCCCATAGTGCTCATAGCCATTTGAACAATTTTTTGTGTCCAAAAAAAATACCCTCCCCAATTTCACTCTATTTGGAGGAAAAAAAAGAGGAAAGCAGCTATCTATTCTTCTTTACTGACAGGAACTTTCTGACAGCTACGGCAGTGTCGTCATCTTCAACGCCCCAAACTTTGTTTTGAGTGTTAGTCGGCATGACATAGTAGTACGGCCAAGTCTCGTCACCTGTCACGATGTTATTCACATACTGAGATTGTACCTGAGAAAACATCTTTAACATCTCCCGGCACCAAGTCATACGTCGTGTCAGCTGCGCACTTCCGTCAATCTATGCGGCACTCAGAGACAACAAAGTTTCTTTACTTGCAAATGATCATGCAGAATCGAACAAATTGCTGGAGTATTTAGCTCTAAGGTATCCTCTATCTGTTTATAGATTACCCACCTGTCTTCGTCAAGCATTTTCCACACAGCATCAATGTTTTCCTCCAGAACTGATGATCGCGGCCCTCCTGTCCTCTCAGCGTCCTACAGATTGAAATTTCCTCTTTGCAATTCTCTGCACCACCCGAATATAGTTGTACGATATGGACACAGGTCACTGAATGCAAGATAATTTCTTCAAAGCACTGATCTATGTTTAAACCACGCGCGAAATTGTACCGCAAAAATGCTCGTGGTCACGATACCATAGCAAGCACTTCTAACTAACCCCGCTAGTGAACGACTGTGCCCACAGACTCTGAAGAGGTACAATGTTAAGTATGAGGTATTCTCAGAACACAGCAACAATCAGTCTCCTGCGATTTATTGTTGCGCTGTATTGCAAAACTTTCCTCGTACCCTTTGTATATAAGTTCCAATGTTAGCACATCAGATTCTCACAAAACCGAAAACATAAACACAAGATGCCTACCATTTACACCATACCTAGGTGGGACATCCCATACATCTTTTTAACATCCTGTGTCAACGTCGAGACTGGAAGGAGAAAGCTGATCACAAAACATACAGACATGTGTATTTATCCCAACGGCGTCGGCGCCATATTAATTCAGTAAAATCTTTTGGGTTTAGAAGCCGCGTCATTTCAAATAAAACACTCTTAACTTTCGACAGCTGTCTCCGTCATTGTCATTTCCGCTCGTGATGATGATGGCGGAGACAGCTATCGATAGCTCGAATGTTTATCTTCCCCCTTTAAAAACTGACCCTAAACCTTCTAATTGTTTCCACACTACAAAGTAAAGCTGCCATACATTCTAAACGAAAGGTATCGCTTATGTCAGTACGATATCTGAACAAACTCATACGGTATGGTGCGGGGGAAATATATAGTTTAATGTGCAATTGCTGTTATGAATCAGTTTGGAATTTGTACCACGCTCAAAGTTTAGAACTGGGTAAGATTCTACATAACTAATAAGAAGCACTAGATCAAATTGTAGATTTAACCCCATAAGCTAGAACGTACAGAACTGTTAAGTGTAGGTGAAACGCACTTCCCCCTAACAGAAGAACAACAGAGTTTCATTTTTTACTTTGAAATACTTAAGTGCTGTTCACACGACCAGAATGCCAGAGACGAACACCCATCCAGAAGTTTCCACATCAGGATCGAATTACGAAATTAAGTTACGAATATTTCGAGTAGGTGCTAGTTTAAAAAGAAAACGCTGAAAGAGAAACTTTACAATGAAAGCACATTAAACACAAATAACGAAGTGGTTCGCGCCTCCTCCACGCAACTACTTGCCAGAAAACTTATTTCGTATCAGATACCTACGGGACACTTCTCCGATTTCATACAGACACGAAACAACGGCAGGCCTTCGTACGGAAACATCCCTATACTGACCTACCTAAAGATACTGCAGAAAATGTCCTTGTGCCTGGATCAAACGGAATTCGAACCAACGCTATCCAATCGTTATAGTCTAGCGTTTCGACGCTGCGTCATGTGGCAGTGTAAATACAACTGATGCTATCGCTTATCATTGTATTGATTGCATATGATCCGATCTAGACTTTTGAAGTGTCCTTGCCAATGACACGGCACGCCCGCTTTGAAATCTTATCTCGGGCGGGGTATAACTGCATTCCTTGTTAGATTATCTTATCAGCTTTGTCATCACTAATCACATAAATCTGGGGAACAAAGTGAAGCTAAAGAAATGGAGACAGCGTTTTCAAGAATATTTTCCAGCGTGCAATTTATCCATTTTAGTTAACGACTGATATGATCGTCCGTTGGTGTAGCAAAAATAGGGAAGTACCATAGACTGGTTAGAAGTTGTTCAGTCGTTAATGTCGGCTTTCGCATCTGAAGCTGCAAGTTCTGCATGAAGCAGTTTCATAGTAATCCTTGCAAAGTTGATGGAGCCCTCTTCCAGTCTTCTGGCAACAAAAAATTGTAGTCGGTTGTGAGGGTCGAAATGTATACAGGGTGGCCCATTGATAGTGATCGGGCCAAATATCTCACGACATAAGCATCAAACGAAAAAACTACGAAGAACGAAACTCTTCTAGCTTGAATGGGGAAACCAGATGGCGCTATGGTTGGCCCGTTAGATGGCGCTGCCATAGGTCAAACGGATATTAACTGCGTTTTTTTTTAAAAATAGGAACCCCCATTTTTTATTACATATTCGTGTAGTACGTAAAAAAATATGAATGTTTTAGTTGGACCACTTTTTTCGCTTTGTGATAGATGTCGCTGTAACATTCACAAACGTATAAGTACGTGGTATCACGTAACATTCCGCGAGTGCGGACGGTATTTGCTTTGTGATACATTACCCGCGTTAAAATGAACCGTTTATCAATTGCGGAAAAGGTCGATATCGTGTTGATGTATGACTATTGTGATCAAAATGCCCAACGGGCGTGTGCTATGTATGCTGCTCGGTATCCTGGACGACATCATCCAAGTGTCCGGAACGTTCGCCGGATAGTTACGTTATTTAAGGAAACGGGAAGTGTTCAGCTACATGTGAAACGTCAACCACGACCTGCAACAAATCATGTTGCCCAAGTAGGTGTTTTAGCTGCTGTCGCGGCTAATCCGCACATCAGTAGCAGACAAATTACGCGACAATCGGGAATCTCAAAAACGTCGGTGTTGAGAATGCTACATCAACATCGATTGCACCCGTACCACATTTCTATGCACCAGGAATTGCACGGT
The DNA here is from genome assembly GCF_021461395.2 of Schistocerca americana. NCBI lineage: Eukaryota > Metazoa > Arthropoda > Insecta > Orthoptera > Acrididae > Schistocerca > Schistocerca americana. The sequence goes on along the minus strand of NC_060122.1, from coordinate 785,198,892 downwards.
GACGACTTTGAACGTCGTGTACGGTTCTGCCACTGCGCACAAGAGAAATTACGGGACGATGACAGATTTTTCGCACGCGTTCTATTTAGCGACGAAGCGATATTCACCAACAGCGGTAACGTAAACCGGCATGATATGCACTATTGGGCAACGGAAAATCCACGATGGCTGCGACAAGTGGAACATCAGCGACCCTGGCGGGTTAATGTATGGTGCGCCATTATGGGAGGTAGCATAATTGGCCCCCATTTTAATCGATGGCAATCTAAATGGTGCAATGTATGCTGATTTCCTACGAATGTTCTACCGATGTTACTAAGAGATGTTTTTTCACTGCATGACAGAATGGCGACGTACTTCCAACATGATGGATGTCCGGCACATAGCTCGCGTGCGGTTGAAGCGGTACTGAACAGCATATTTCATGACAGGTGGATTGGCCCGCACGTTCACCGGATCTGACGTCTCCGGATTTCTTTCTGTGGGGAAACTTGAAGGATATTTGCTATCGTGATCCACCGACAATGCCCGACAACATGCGTCAGCGCATTGTCAATGCATGTACGAACTACGCGCTGTTGAGAGGAATGTCGTTACACGTATTGCCAAATGCAATGGGGTTGATGGATATCATTCTGAGCATTTATTGCTCTAATGTGGTATTTAAAGTTAATCACGCTGTAACGGCATGCGTTCTCAGAAATGATAAGTTCACAAAGGTACATGTATCACACTGGAACAACCGAAATAAAATGTTCAAACGTACCTACGTTCTGTATTTTAATTTAAAAAACCTACCTGTTACCAACTGTTCGTCTAAAATTGTGTGCCACATGTTTGTGACTATTAAAGCGCCATATATCACAAAGCGAAAAAAGTGTTCCAACTAAAACATTCATATTTCTTTACGTACTACACGAATATGTAATAAAAATGGGGGTTCATATTTTAAAAAAAACGCAGTTGATATCCGTTTGATCTATGGCAGCGCCATCTAGCGGGCCAACCATAGCGCCATCTAGTTTCCCCCTTCAAGCTAGACAAGTTTCGTTCTTTGTAGTTTTTTCGTTTGACGCTTATTTCGTGAGATATTTGGCCCGGTCACGATCAATGATCCCTTATAACAGGTCCTTCCTTTCTTTCACTGTGAATAACAATGTCTCACCAGTGAATCTTACAGAGCAGTTTTAAAGCATCGAGTGCACAACTGCCAGCGCAGCGCCGCGAAACGGCATCAAGAAGACGCCGACCCGCGTGCCAATGGAAAGAGCGGGCAGCGCCACACCTCCAGGAAGACGAGAGTTCACGCTCCCTGACAACGCTGACTTAACCAGCCGCCAATCGCTGGACGAGCCCAGTTCGGTCGCAGACATCGAGAGAATCAGTACTGAGTAATAGGAAGATGATACTTAGCATGCGTTCTGCGAGTAGTAATAACGTATAAAAGTAATTGCTTGAAGGAGGCAAATGATACACGTCAAGCCACCTCATAACAATGAGTTACGTTTCTTTCCTTTTTAGAAATGGTTCAAATGGCCCTGAGCACTATGGGACTTAACTTCTGAGGTCATCAGTCCCCTAGAACTTACAAGGGAACCTCCCCATCGCACCCCCCCTCAGATTTAGTTACAAGTTGGCACAGTGGATAGGCCTTGAAAAACTGAACACAGATCAATCGAGAAAACAGGAAGAAGTAGTGTGGAACTATGAAAAAAATAAGCAAAATATACAAACTGAGTAGTCCATGCGCAAGATAATCAACATCAAGGATAGCGTGAGTTCAGCAGCGTCGTGGTCCCGTGGTTAGCGTGAGCAGCTGCGGAATGAGAGGTCCTTGGTTCAAGTTTTCCCTCGAGTAAAAAGTTTAATTTTTTAATTTCAGACAATTATCAAAGTTCAGGCACTCACACATAATCAACTTCGCTCTCCAAAATTCCAGGTCATGTTCAGATTTGCTTGGACATATGCAGGATTTGACTGTCTACACAAGGAAAAATTTGAAAACGTTAAAAACGTATGTTTTGACAGAGCACAGGGAAAACTGCTTTCATTTGTTGCAGTTTATGTGACAAACTCTTATGTTTTCATCACTTTTTTGGGAGTGTTTATCACATCCACAAGAAAACCTAAATCGGGCAAGGTAGAAGAATCTTTTTACCCATTCGCCAAGTGTACAAGTTAGGTGGGTCGACAACATATTCCTGTCATGTGACGCACATGCCGTCACCAGTGTCGTATAGAATATATCAGACGTGTTTTCCTGTGGAGGAATCGGTTGACCTATGACATTGCGATCAAATGTTTTCGGTTCCCATTGTAGAGGCACGTCCTTTCGTCTACTAATCGCACGGTTTTGCGGTGCGGTCGCAAAACACAGACACTAAACTTATTACAGTGAACAGAGACGCCAATGAACGAACGGACAGATCATAACTTCGCGAAAATAAAGAAAGTAAACGTTTCACTCCAAGGAAGACTTGAACCAAGGACCTCTCGCTCCGAAGCTGCTCACGCTAACCACGGGACCACGACGCTCCTGAACTCACACTATCCTTGATGTTGCCTATGTTCCGCATCGACTACTCAGTATATTTTGCTTATTTTTTTCATAATTCCACACAACTTCTTTCTATTTTCTCGATTGATCTGCGTTCAGTTTTTCAAGGCTTATCCACTGTGCCAACTTATAACTAAATCTGAGGGGGGTGCGATGGGGAGGTTTCCTTGTTAGAACTACTTAAACCTAACTAACCTAAGGACAGCACACACACCGATGCCCGAGGTAGGATTGGAACCTGCCATCATAGCGGTCGCGCTGTTCCAGACTGTAGCGCCTAGAACCGCTCGGCCACCCCGGCCGGCTTTTTTAGAAATAAAGCGTTCCGTTAATCTGAACAGGTCATTCTGCATTCCTGCCACCAGCCTTCGCAACTTCTCTCCTCCCTTGTGCCGAGTCTCATAGTAACGGACATAACGCTTATCATCGACAACCCATTCACCTTGAGTTTTAAATTAAGTCCAGTAACAGTTGCTGCTACTATTCCAAACGTTGGTATAGAGAGCAGAAATGTTTCGAAGCTTTTGGAAAGTTTCCATTCCAAAGTAGCTGACGTATTGCATGGTAACATTTGAAAGCTTTTTGTATTCTGCTTCCAATCACGTGATGTACGGTGCTGTCTGAGGTAACGCTACCCAATCATTGGTAGTTGAGAATCGCGTCTATTTCATCTTCAACCTTCGACTGTTAGAGGCTAGGACTGCACTCAACAGGGCTTCACGCCATGCTGAATTGTCTAAGTTTGGTATCGTGTAGTGTGTATATTCCTAACCGGGGTGTACAGCTCATCTGAGTAACAAGCATCCCTATTGGTGTTTCAGTACAAACATTAGTTGATTGGAGGTTACTGGCTTACGTAGTACTCTTGTATAGCATGAACTGAGGACCATGACACTCGCCCAGGGCTCATCCGAAATTTTTATTACTGTCCTCGAGCCAAAAACTCACGAGTACACAAACTAATGCACAGACTAAGAATCAAATCGGGAAACAGATCAATTACAGTGGGTAAAACAACACAGTTGCTGAAGTCGTATCTTCACATGTGCTTAGAACCTCAAAATCGCCGAGGGACTCGCATTGGAATGATTGATATCCTCTGTGCAGGATGTTGGGCACAGGAGGCATTTAAGCTTGTGGTTGGTAGTTTTCTCTTGTGCGCATTCACAGTGTAGTAATATTACAGCCTCATTTGTTCAAACTGTCCTAGGATCTTCCTACTCCGGGTCGTAATCTGTTTAGCGAGTTCCACACAAACGAGCTTTAAGTGTGAGCGGGGGGGGGAGTAACTGCTCCGCTGCTATCATCCGTCTGCGGAGTTCAGGTGTTCTCTCCGTCCGAAATTACTGCTGTGATGGCACATGACTCTCCGTTTCTATACAAAACGACTGCAGCGATTAATCTGTGTTGTAGTATCACTATTCGGGTACGAAGTTTCAACTGGTAATTATGCAGAGCTGAAGAAACTTTACACAAGTTAAGATGGCATGGGCAGCTGCACCAAACCAATCTTCGGACTACAGACCACAACAACATAGGTCAGAATTTGGTGTGTTTATGGCGATCGGGTTACGGCCATTAGTAACGATCACGACTTCGGTAGGCGGTAGTAAGAGGTGGGTCAGTAAATCAAGAGGCGGACAGCGTGCTGTGTGAGGCTAACGAACGGGAGGCGTTCCACACACACACACACACACACACAGGGAAGCAGGCGAGGCGAGGCAGTGGGGCTCCAGACGTAGACACCGACACCGACGCTGGCGTTCCGAGTTCATCGGCCGCGCGTCCCGTTGCCGCCTTCTTGCTCTAGCACGTCCCTCACCTCACCTCACCTCACCTGAGAGCTACTTGTCTAAGTCTTTCCGTCACCACCTGTAAGCTGCTTGCCCCGTGTACCCTCAAATTCGCACTCGTTCAGACTTCCTTACTGCAGATAAATCACTCAATTTCATCCACGTTTAGGAACTGAAAACGGCCGGAAAGAACAAACACTGTTGTACTTCACTATAACTCGGTTTAAAATTGCAAGATTTTCTCGGTGTCTCTGTAATTGTGTGTAAACGATCTGCAGGTAGGGTGAGCATAAGTCAGCGACTACTGATGACGCTGTAGTGTACGGGAAAGTGCCGTTGAGTTAACAGAACAATTCAGACAGTGGTGTGACGAACGGCAGGTACCTCTATATCTTGAAAAATGCAAGTTAATACAGATGAGTAGGGAAAATAATCCGGTAATGTTCGAATGTAGTATCAATGGTGTGGTGCTTGACATAGTCACATCGATGAAGTAGCTAGGCGTAACGTTACAAACTGATATGAAATGAAACGAGTACATAAGGTCGGTTGTAGCGAGGGGGATTTACTTTCGGTTTGCAGGGAGAATTTTAGGAAATTGTGGTTCATCTAAAAGGAGACCGCGTATAGAACACTAGTGCGACCCATTCTTGAGTACTGCTCGATTGTTTGGGATACCCAACAGTTCAGATTAAAGGAAGGCGTGGAACAATTCAGTCCGGCCAGTGTGGCCGAGCGGTTCTAGGCGCTACAGTCTGGAACCGGGCGACCGCTACGGTTGCAGGTTCGAATCCTGCCTCGGGCATGGATGTGTGTGATGTCCTTAGGTTAGTTAGGTTTAATTAGTTCTAAGTTCTAGGCGACTGATGACCTCAGAAGTTAAGTCGCTTAGTGCTCAGAGCCATTTGAACCATTTGGAACAATTCACAGACGTGGTGCTAGATTTGTTACCAGCAGGTTAGATCAACACGGGAATTTTACAGAGATGCTTCGTAAAATGAAGTGGGAATCCCTGGAAGGAAGTGACGATCTTTTCGCAAAACACTACTTAGAAAATTTAGAGAATCGGCATTTGCGGCTGGCTGCAGAACGATTCCACTGCCTCCAACGTAAAACTTTATGTAATCACCGCGGAGACACGAGAAAGTGGAGCTCGTACGGAGGCATATAGACCGTAGTTTTTCCTCGTTCCATTTGTGAAAGGATCAGGAAAGGGTGTTGCCTGGTAGTGGTGCGAGGAACTCTCCGCAGTGCAGCGTATGGTGCCTTCCGCAATATGCATGTAGATGTAGACGTACTGCCCACCCACTTCTCTGGAAGCTTGCTAATTAATGTTGGCAATATTGTTAATAATGGACCCAACACGGTCCCAGGAGATATTCAGTACCCCTCCTATATTTGTGACGGATATACGTCAGTGCTCAAGAACAGACGTGTCGACAGAATCGCTTCTTGTTGCGTCTGTCGTTGTTGTGGGCCACTCACTGCGGGTCTCGTCAAGAGTTAAATGTCCAGCCATGAAACGGAATACACAGGTTTTTGACGGTGCTGTAAGAACGACTCTTCTTCCCTTGTGTTCGGCGAATGTTAGCATGAACGTCCTTTGCAAACTTTCCACGCGTAAACAAAAATTTCATACCTTCTAACTCCACTGACGTGGAACTTGCTTGTCTCTGCCGTCTCACGTCATACCTGTAATTAAAATTAGTTACAGGGATATGAAACATGTGGTATCTGTATAGTTACGTATAGGGCTTTGCTGTGCTACGAAATTCATTCTCGATTTCAACTGAAAGGAACAAAGGCCAAGAATTTTTAACGCCCGTCATATAAGCCACAAAAATGGCAACGTCAGCTCGGCTGGAAACTCCACAACAGACCATTAACCAGTGACACGACGATGTGGTGGGTTCCATTACCTATATAGTGTTCGAGCCATTCGCACGTCTGCCAACGTATTCCGTATGCTCGGCCCTAGTTAACAGTCTGCAGTGAGACACTGTGTCGAGCTCTTTCCGGAAATCTAGGAATATGGACTACGCCTGTTCTTTCCACACGTGGTTCGCACGATATCGTGTACGAAAAGGCCTGAATTTCGCACGAGCTTTGCTTTCTAACTCCGTGCTGATTTTTGGACAGAACTTTTTCTGTCTCAAAGAAATTTACTGTAATCTCATTTATAATGTGCTCAAGAATTCTACAGCAAATCAATGTTAAGGATTATTTTTGGGGGTCCGTGGTTCCAGTAGCAGCAGCAACAGCAGCAGCCGTAGTAGTAGTTTTTCGACATGATTTAAGAACAAAATGGTTCAAATGGCTTTGACCACTATGGGACTTAACATCTGTGGTCATCAGTCCCCTAGAACTTAGAACTAGTTAAACCTAACTAACCTAAGGACATCACACACATCCATGCCCGAGGCAGGTTTCGAACCTGTGACCGTAGCAATCGCGCGGTTCTCTGACCGTAGCAGTCGCGCGGTTCCGAACTGAAGCGCCTAGAACCGCTCGGCCACCGCGGCCGGCCTAAGAACAAAAACATGGAATAAACGAAACTAGACTTCTTTTTCAAAATAAATGAAACTTCTATATATACTGTGGCTCAAGGATGAGCCCTCACCAAGTATAAAAAATTATGTTTAAAATTAAACGTTATCTGGCTTTCATTTACAAGTTCCGTTGTAAATTTTATATTGCAATGGATGAAGTTTGGGTATTCCAAGACATTGTCAATTTCCTGGTCCATGTAACCACGCTACAAACCTGTCGTCCATCTATCTATAGAAATACATTGGCATCAGTCTGTAAATGCTGCACACAAATGCCACGAAACCCACTACTGTACTGTAATGACGCGATGTCAGCACTGGTTCAGTACGTAACATTCCTGTATTACGTCTAGAACGTCCTTAAATGTACTTAACGTTTTATCCTGGTCCCAATAGCCCGTCTTCATAGGCGAGGTCGGCAACATGCGCTAGTGCGATGTCGTTCGACCACGAGTCGCCCAGTTCGAATCCCGACGGAGGAAAAAATTTCGTAACCACACTGTAACCGGCAACGAAAGGGGAAAAGGTGGAGCACAGTTACTTAACAGCAGTAAGTTTACCAACCCAGAATATGTCACCCCGTAAACCTCCCCTTAAACTGTCAGGGATTAGGAGACGTGCAGTTGTAGAATATGGAGCTGTGTACGCTCGATCCGACAGTGGTGTTATTCAACACAAGAAGGTTGGTTTGGGAACCAAACTGCTAGGTCATCGGTCCCACACAAAATGGCTGTGCGCTTGCGTTGAGTTTGGGTTCCTCCTCTCTTATCGCCATCAACAACCTAAACGCAGCATTCCACTGTACACTTGCTCTTCAAAGGTATTATATCGTTAACATCGGCTTGCTCCAGAATTCTAGAACATATTCCGAGTTCGAATACCATAAATTTCCTCGAGACCGAAAAGCCTTTGTCCACCAAGCAGCATGGTTTTAGAAGAGCTCGTGCGAAACTCAGGCTGCTCTTTTCTCACATGATATCCTACGAACCACTGATGAAGGGCTACAGCCAGATCCCTGCTTCTAGATATCCGAGAAGCATTTGACACGGGCAGACTCTTGACGATGGTACGAACATATGGGATAGGTTCCCAGTTCTCAGATGTGAGTGGCTCGAAGGCTTCTTAAGTAACAGTAACTGTTGGAGGATACAAGGTAACTTACACAAAATTGCACCGAGCGAAGTTAGTACATTGGACTCGCATTCGGGAAGCCGACAGTTCGAACCCGCGTCCAGCCATCCTGATTTAGGTTTTCCGTGATTTCCGCAAATCGCTTCACGTAAATGCCGAGATGGTACCTGTGAAATGGCACGGCCGACTTCCTTCCCAAATCCGACTGGCCCGATGACCTCGTTATTTGGTGCTCTCCACCGAATCAAACAATCAACCAACAAAACGGCTAGTAGGTGTGATGAATGGAAACTGGTTGTAAATGTAGAAAAATGCAAGTTAATGAGAATGAGTAGGAAAAACAAACCCGTAATGTTCGGATATAGCTTTCGTAATGTCCAGCTTGAGAGCTTTAGTAATGTCCAGATTGAGACAGTCACAGCGATTAAATATCTGGGCGTAGTGTTGCAAAGCGAAACGAAATGGAACGAGCACGTGAGGATTGTGGCAGGGAAGACGACTGGTCGACTTCAGTTCATTGGGTGAATTTTAGGAAAGTGCGGCTCATCTGTAAAGGAGTTCACATATAGGATGCTTGTGCAACCCATTCTTGATTACTGCTCGAGTGTTTGGTATCCGCATCAGGTCGGATTAAAGAAAGACGTCGAATCGATTCTGAGGTGGACTGTTAGACTTTGAGGTGGACTGTTAGACTTGTTACCGATAGGTTCGGACACCTCGCAAATGTTAACGGAGATGCTTCAGGAACTCAAACGGGGATTCCTAGAGGGGAGGCGGCGTTCTTTTCTATAAACACTATTAAGAAAATTTAGAGATCCGGCATTTAAAGCTGACTACGCAACGATCCTACTGCCGTTAACATTCATTTCGCGTAAGGACCACGAACGACAAGATACGAGAGATTAGGTCTCATACGGAGGCATTTCCAGGGGCAGATGCGGACTCTGACCACAATCTATTGGTTATGAACTGTAGATTAAAACTGAAGAAACTGAAAAAAGTTGGGAATTCAAGGAGATGGGACCTGGATAAACTGAAAGAACCAGAGGTTGTACAGAGTTTCAGGGAGAGCATAAGGGAACAATTGACAGGAATGGGGGAAAGAAATACAGCAGAAGAGGAATGGGTAGCTTTGAGGGATGTAGTAGTGAAGGCAGCAGAGGATCAAGTAGGTAAAAAGACGAGGGCTAGTAGAAATCCTTGGGTAACAGAAGAAATATTGAATTTAATTGATGAAAGGAGAAAATATAAAAATGCAGTAAATGAAGCAGCCAAAAAGGAATACAAACGTCTCAAAAATGAGATCGACAGGAAGTGCAAAATGGCTAAGCGGGGATGTCTAGAGGACAAATGTAAGGATGTAGAGGCTTATCTCACTAGGGGTATGATAGATACTGCCTACAGGAAAATTAAAGAGACCTTTGGAGATAAGAGAACCACTTGTATGAACATCAAGAGCTCAGATGGAAACCCAGTTCTAAGCAAAGAAGGGAAAGCAGAAAGGTGGAAGGAGTATATAGAGGGTCTGTACAAGGGCGATGTACTTGAGGACAATATTATGGAAATGGAAGAGGAGGTAGATGAAATGGGAGATATGATACTGCGTGAAGAGTTTGACAGAGCACTGAAAGACCTGAGTCGAAACAAGGCCCCGGGAGTAGACAACATTCCATTAGAACTACTGACAGCCTTGGGAGAGCCAGTCCTGACAAAACTCTACCATCTGGTGAGCAAGATGTATGAGACAGGCGAAATACCCTCAGACTTGAAGAAGAATACAATAATTCCAATCCCAAAGAAAGCAGGAGTTGACAGATGTGAGAATTACCGAACAATCAGTTTAATAAGCCACAGCTGCAAAATACTAACACGAATTCTTTACAGACGAATGGAAAAACTAGTAGAAGCCGACCTCGGGGAAGATCAGTTTGGATTCCGTAGAAATACTGGAACACGTGAGGCAATACTGACACTACGACTTATCTTAGAAGAAAGATTAAGGAAAGGCAAACCTACGTTTCTAGCATTTGTAGACTTAGAGAAAGCTTTTGACAATGTTGACTGGAATACTCTCTTTCAAATTCTAAAGGTGGTAGGGGTAAAATACAGGGAGCGAAAGGCTATTTACAATTTGTACAGAAACCAGATGGCAGTTATAAGATTCGAGGGCCACGAAAGGGAAGCAGCGGTTGGGAAGGGAGTGAGACAGGGTTGTAGCCTGTCCCCGTTGTTATTCAATCTGTATATTGAGCAAGCAGTAAAGGAAACAAAAGAAAAATTCGGAGTAGGTATTAAAATCCAGGGAGAAGAAATAAAAACTTTTTTGTAATTCTGTCAGAGACAGCAAAGGACTTGGAAGAGCAGTTGAACGGAATGGATGGTGTCTTGAAGGGAGGATATAAGATGAACATCAACAAAAGCAAAACGAGGATAATGGAATGTAGTCGAATTAAGTCGGGTGATGTTGAGGGTATTAGATTAGGAAATGACGCAATTAAAAGTAGTAAAGGAGTTTTGCTATTTGGGGAGCAAAATAACTGATGATGGTCGAAGTAGAGAGGATATAAAATGTAGACTGGCAATGGCAAGGAAAGCGTTTCTGAAGAAGAGAAATTTGCTAACATCGAGTATAGATTTTAGTGTCAGGAAGTCATTTCTGAAAGTATTTGTATGGAGTGTAGCCATGTATGGAAGTGAAACATGGACGGTAAATAGTTTGGACAAGAAGAGAATAGAAGCTTTCGAAATGTGGTGCTACAGAAGAATGCTGAAGATTAGATGGGTAGATCACACAACTAATGAGGAGGTACTGAATAGGATTGGGGAGAAGAGGAGTTTATGGCACAAATTGACCAGAAGAAGGGATCAGTTGTTAGGACATGTTTTGAGGCATCAAGGGATCACCAATTTAGTATTGGAGGGCAGCGTGGAGGGTAAAAATCGTAGAGGGAGACCAAGAGATGAATACACTAAGCAGATTCAGAAAGATGTAGGTTGCAGTAGGTACTGGGAGATGAAGAAGCTTGCACAGGATAGAGTAGCATGGAAAGCTGCATCAAACCAGTCTCAGGACTGAAGACCACCACAACAACAACAACAACAACAACAACACGGAGGCATATAGACATTCGCTTTTCCCAAGCTCTACCTGCGAGTAGAACAGTAAAGGAAACGGCTAATAACGGCACAAGGTACCTCCGTCACGCACAGTACGGTAGCTTGTGGCGTATGTATGTAGGGTTGGGTTATTTTGGGGGAGGAGGCCAAACAGCGAGGTCATCGGTCTCATCGGATTGGGGAAGGACGGGGAAGGAAATCGGCCGTGCCCTTTCAAAGGAACCATCCCGTCATTTACCTGGAGCGATTTATGGAAATCACGAAAAACCTAAATCAGGATGGCCGGACGCGGCACTGAACCGTCGTCCTCCCGAATGCAAGTCCAGTGTGCTAACCCACTGCACCACCTAGCTCGGTATGTATGTAGGTATATGTAGATATCACTGCGATGCAGATATACCCTTCAGATTTCACAGCAGGTATACAGAGAGTAAGGCACCCACACTAGACTTCCGACAAAACAGCTATTCAGAATCTGCGCCGTTTCACAAATGAGCAGTGACGGGAATGAGATTGTTTATATGGCTTTTTTAACATGAATTGGATATATGTTTTGACATGAATTAGAAGAAGTAAGGAAGACAGGGTTTTACGTCCACTAGAAACGGAGCTCAAGCTCGGATTGGGGACGGAAATTGACGGGTACTTTTTAAACCAACGATTACGGCACTCATCTGAGTGACATTCTATTTCCCTACAGCAGTATTCTTAACTTTTTCTTATATTTGTCTCGTGTACGTACAATCGATTTCAAGACAATATTGTCTCTTCTTCTGGTACCTGTTAGGTGTGATTCATTACTCTAACGCCCTAAGTGTCGTTCAATCACGGAAAGCGCCTACAATGCACCTGCCACACAGTTTGCTCGAACTGTGTGACTTTGGTTGATGGAACGACAGTGACAGTGCTTACTGCGTTCTGTTCATGGAGTACGACCATAGACGAGACAATATTGTCTTGCAACCGATTGTAAGTACATACGAAAATATCAAATACGGTAAGAAATACAAGCGATTTGGGAAAAACCACTTAAAACCTAGATTTCAATGGTCGCAGGTCGATTTGAATCGCTGTCATCCTTAACACTGCGCCACTTCCGTCGGCATTAACTCAACTGTTCTATTTCTTAAATCCAAGTCAGTTTTTTAAGATACTGCGTTTCATAATTTATGTATCTGCTTCATTATGCAATTCACAAAATTGTAGCGAAGTCAGAAATTTCTGGTTCGAAAAGATTCAGCACCTTCATACACTTCAGTTTTACAACACAGATATACACATGCCTCTAACCGCTCGGATGTCTTTCAGCCAACTTCAGATGAAGAGGGGTGGCGGAAACGGAACCGTTCGAAGAGGAACAGCTTCCTCACTCATTAACAGCCAAGTGTTAGTGACGGCAATTAACTTCCGCGGCACGGAGTGACGGCAAATCTCCGGGGAGACGAGGTGCTTAATTACAGCTTGGGCAAGCGGAAGAGCGGGAATGTAAAACCACCTCCTTGAGGACGAAGTGACTGAGACTCAGTAATGAGCAGTCATCCGGAAGAGGCACGATTGCGGCGGCTGGCGGTGCATCCAATTAGACACTGATGGACAGGTACGGCCCCTTGTCACTCTTGCGCAATAGCAAGCTTTTTAAGTACTGCAGTACTGAAATGCGATGTGAAGGAACTGTACTCCCTTTGAAGTAAAATAACATATGACGGACGAAGCAAAGAGAACATAAAAAGTAAAATATTATAGGCAAAGTGGGTATTCTCGTCAAAAGTACTAGTATGAAACATACGTCTTAATTTGAGTAATTAATTTCCGAGAACTTAAGTTTGGAGCTTAGCATTGCAAGGAAAGGAATCATGAAATGTGGGAAAACCGAAGAAGAATGGAATCGAAGCGATGGAGAAGTGGTGATTTAAGAGGACACTGAAAAATAGATGGACTGATGACGTCTGAAATGAGGTGGTTCTCCGAAGAAACGGCGAGGAGAGCAATTCATGGAAAGCATTGGTAAGAAGATGAGACAGGATGACATAAAGTAGCACACGTGTTAAGACACCAAGGAGTAACTCCTGTGGTATTTTGAGGGAGCTGTAAAGACAAGCTAGGAACTTGTCTGCACGACGTATCAGGTATGCAATCGCGTGAAGGGAACAGTGACAAGAAATTGCTTTGGAGACAAGTAGTATTTGCCAATTCGACGATCTGTGCCTCGCGATGTATTGTCTAACTGCCTTCTAGAAGCAGTTAGTAGTTGATGGCCGAAGCAATGGAGCGTTCCAAACAAATGGAAAATAAGGTGTAGATCATTCCCATTCATTCATAAGAAATGTCATCGCATGGACGTCTGTAACTATATTCTTTATATTAGGTTGTTGCCTAAGTAACGTTGTGGTTTTGCATCTTGGTATTCCGGTTGCCATGGGTTTATTTATCGATTATCATTTTTATTTGTAGTTCACTTTTGCTATTTGAGTTTCCGTACTGTTATTTTAGTCATTTGGAGATGGTGAGTAAAGTTGTGGACCATTGAAAATGGCGTACCAAGTGGAGAAATCGGAGTATTTCCAACTTATTCTCCTGTTTTGAGTTCAATAGATGGGTGAAAGCTCCGGAGGCAGCAAGAAACACTTGCGCCGAGAATGGGAACAATGCCTTTGGACAAAGCACGGCTATAAAAAGGTTTTCTCGTTTTGAGGAGGGACGTTTTGACATTAGTGACTATCCACGTTCAGACAGACTTTCGGGGATTGATGAAGATCACTTAAACCCATTAATCCACAATGATCAACGTCACTGTATTCGAGAACTGGCAAATGTGATGAACTGTGATTATTTCACCATGGTGCCACTTTTCTATGCAATGGGGAAGGTTCAAAAATCGAGTGTATTGGTATCGCAAGCTCTAAGCCAAAATAACACAAATCAGTGTGTGGTCATATGTGCATCTCTGCTTGCTCGTCATCAATTGGCTTGTGAACAACACCGACCATTTCTATTCTGTGTCGCTACTGGTGACGGGGAATAGTGTCTTCAAGCTAACATAAGGAAAAGAAACATCTGGTTGAGCCAAAAGAAAGCAGCAAGTCCGGGTACAAGGACTTGCGCGCATCCACAAAAGATGATGTTTTGCATCTGGTGGAACAGCGACGATGTGGTGTACTACGAATTGCTTCCCACTACTGTCATTTATTGTCAACAACTGAGAAGTCCTGTAGACGCAATCCAAGGACAACGGCCAGGAGGACTGCGTGAAGTGTTGCTACTCCACTATCATGCCTGTCCGCATTTTGCTAAAGTGATAAAAACCACTGTACAGATGTTGGCTTTCGCTTGATGTTTAGCCCTCGTATTTTCGCCTTTTCCGCTCTCTATCAGACAACCTTCAAGGAACTCCCTCTCCGGATGAAAATGCGCTCCGGTCGTGGCTCGACGAGTTCTTTGCCTCAAAACCACGTGATGTCTACAGCCGCGGAATCGAGAAGTTACCAGACAGTTGTAAATAATGAAGGATAGTACACTCCTGGAAATGGAAAAAAGAACACATTGACACCGGTGTGTCAGACCCACCATACTTGCTCCGGACACTGCGAGAGGGCTGTACAAGCAATGATCACACGCACGGCACAGCGGACACGCCAGGAACCGCGGTGTTGGCCGTCGAATGGCGCTAGCTGCGCAGCATTTGTGCACCGCCGCCGTCAGTGTCAGCCAGTTTGCCGTGGCATACGGAGCTCCATCGCAGTCTTTAACACTGGTAGCATGCCGCGACAGCGTGGACGTGAACCGTATGTGCAGTTGACGGACTTTGAGCGAGGGCGTATAGTGGGCATGCGGGAGGCCGGGTGGACGTACCGCCGAATTGCTCAACACGTGGGGCGTGAGGTCTCCACAGTACATCGATGTTGTCGCCAGTGGTCGGCGGAAGGTGCACGTGCCCGTCGACCTGGGACCGGACCGCAGCGACGCACGGATGCACGCCAAAACCGTAGGATCCTACGCAGTGCCGTAGGGGACCGCACCGCCACTTCCCAGCAAATTAGGGACACTGTTGCTCCTGGGGTATCGGCGAGGACCATTCGCAACCGTCTCCATGAAGCTGGGCTACGGTCCCGCACACCGTTAGGCCGTCTTCCGCTCACGCCCCAACATCGTGCAGCCCGCCTCCAGTGGTGTCGCGACAGGCGTCAATGGAGGGACGAATGGAGACGTGTCGTCTTCAGCGATGAGAGTCGCTTCTGCCTTGGTGCCAATAATGGTCGTATGCGTGTTTGGCGCCGTGCAGGTGAGCGCCACAATCAGGACTGCATACGACCGAGGCACACAGGGCCAACACCCGGCATCATGGTGTGGGGAGCGATCTCCTACACTGGCCGTACACCACTGGTGATCGTCGAGGGGACACTGAATAGTGCACGGTACATCCAAACCGTCATCGAACCCATCGTTCTACCATTCCTAGACCGGCAAGGGAACTTGCTGTTCCAACAGGACAATGCACGTCCGCATGTATCTCGTGCCACCCAACGTGCTCTAGAAGGTGTAAGTCAACTACCCTGGCCAGCAAGATCTCCGAATCTCTCCCCCATTGAGCATGTTTGGGACTGGATGAAGCGTCGTCTCACGCGGTCTGCACGTCCAGCACGAACGCTGGTCCAACTGAGGCGCCAGGTGGAAATGGCATGGCAAGCCGTTCCACAGGATTACATCCAGCATCTCTACGGTCGTCTCCATGGGAGAATAGCAGCCTGCATTGCTGCGAAAGGTGGTTATACACTGTACTAGTGCCGACATTGTGCATGCTCTGTTGCCTGTGTCTATGTGCCTGTGGTTCTGTCAGTGTGATCATGTGATGTATCTGACCCCAGGAATGTGTCAATAAAGTTTCCCCTTCCTGGGACAATGAATTCACGGTGTTCTTATTTCAATTTCCAGGAGTGTATATTACTGATGACTAAAGTCTGAGTTATGTGTACCTTTTGTTTATTAAGCTAACGGAACAACGCCACGAAGTTGTGCATTAACCTACTACATCGATCTACTGTACAATTACGAGTCACGTTTTATGCTCGTGCATTACAAACCTCTTGGAGAACGACAATCTTCTGGTAAGATTCAACAAAACGCAAAACGTGATTTTGTGAAACTCATCTCGCTCCATACGTCTCGGTGTCATTACCGGAGAGCTGAACTAATATAGACTTCTCTTCTAGGCAGATTAGTTCGTCGAAATGACACAGAGAAACTTTTCCGGCTGGAAAAGCGGATAACTTCATGTTAGCTAAGCTCGGTTTGTTGGCCTATAAACCCAGAAGGCAGTAGCATCCAGAGTGATGCCACGCTCCTTAACTAGGAGGACGTTCCATATAGTCCCATACTGACACTGATCAAAATGCGAGTTTATGAAACATTAGCTTTATGACTGGATTGAGAACTTCAGCAGACAGAACTCAGCCGCTCTTTCTCAAAGGGGCGAAATCATCGTTGTGAAAGGAATTTCGGGCGTAACACAAGGGAGTGTTAAGGACTATTACTTTTCACGATATACAAATAAATTAACTGATGGATAACGAATGAAGTTCGACGAGGCTGTTCGCGGATTTGCTATTAAAAACATGGAATTTGCAACACCAAAAAATTTGTAGCGAAATACAGGACGAGCCGTAGAGCACCGATGATTGGTGAAGGGACTACGAGTTGACCCTTACTATAAATAAACGTAACGTATAGCTCGAAAAAGGCGGAAAATCCCTTTAAGGTTCCGATTACGTGACTGGAGATTAAGCACTGAAAATTTTACGTATCACGCCGTTTGCATCCGCTTGGATTTAAGTCGGAATGACATAAAACCAGTTGTAGTAAAGGTAGGTCGCAGACTAATATTCACTGAAAGAACTTTAGGAAAAGTAGTTCATCCACCAAGGAGAGACCTCTGAAGTACTGGTCACCAGTTTTGGAACTTTACCAAAAGGGGTTAACGGAGATGGGGAACAACAAAGAAGAGCAGCGAGTTTCGTCATGGCATCATGTAGTAAGCGGGCGGAGCGCCTCGGAAATCCCCAAATCCGGAGGCGGATGCCCCAAGAGAAGTGATTTATGTCATAGAGACATTTACTGTTAAAATACAGATTATACATACATCAAGAGAGTCGAGTAGCATACTATTTCCTCTTATAAACACCTCGCGAAACGATGATGTTTGATATAGAGCGGTCAACAGCATGTTCATCAGACAAAATACACATCTCGTGGTTTGATTGAAGTCTGTTCTCACAAGCGAAATTGCTGTGACGATTCCCCAGGAAGGCATTTTAGCAATTTTCTACACAATATCGGTCTATGTGGGCAAAATTAAGTTGTTTGTCATTGATAAAATCAGTTGACTAGTTACTTTGGCATGTAGTAAAATCCAGCAATCGTTTAGAAAAACGTCCTTATGACACACTGCCTGTTATATGTGAGTGACTGAGCAACTTAACGAGAAACCAGGGCCGAACCATACACTGAGAGATAACTGACATCCCCTCCCCAACAGCTGAAGAAGAAGGCCCGACATTTCACAAAATTTTAAAGTCTGTGTTATTATATTGTCGTTTTCGGACAGGGTGGGGGACAGATGTCCAGCCAATCTGAGGGTTGCCCTTATGTCAGCACATAAAACACACATGGCTAAAATATGTTGCACTGAAAGTGTTAGTTCACAAGCTTCACTTACTGGAGTGTCATCTCGACAGAGGAGTGTCTCATCTTCCCCTAGGTTTGGCTGCAATGAAGCTCGCCACACCTGGATGGCCGATGTGATTGACCGCAGTTTGTTGTTTACCATCTCCAACCAATTGTCTTCCCACCGATACAAGCTTCTTCAGTCCTACGATGAGATTAGATTGCAGGGACAACTACAAAAAGAAGTAAATTTGACATCCTTGGGAGGCTTATCGGTAGTCCTCAGTCCTCCTTCACGCGCACCATACGCGTATGGAACAGGTAAAAGATGGTAAAGGAAGGACGGCAAACTGTAGTGATACCCGTCATAATCCTTCGCCACGAGTTAGCCATATCTTGCTGAAGATATCATCCTGCCATTCCTTTACGCAAGCCACGGAAAACCAAAATCGGCGCAGTCTGACGACAGTTTAACCGCTCCTCCCACAGTGAGCCACGAGTCTTCAGCTTTGCGCCAACTGGCTTGGTCCATGTCTGTGCATTAAACCAACAGCACTAACCGTGCAGAGAAGAACACCCCGGTTAACCATGTAGTACCAAGAGAGTGGGATTCGCCAAGAAGGCTACGACCAGTTTTCTCTTAGACTCGGCGCTGATGGACTGCCCACCGCCAAGCGAGGCCGCGTGAATAAGGTACAGCGTTGCGCAATGCCGTGCAATAAAAATAGGAGCGAGCCTTGTTCTTCTACATGACAATGTCTGGTCTTACAATGCGCAGCGCAGCGCGCCACGGACACGCAGGCCAGCTTTCCTGTGTAACAAGGCCCTGTCTACACACACCAGGCCTGTTGGGAGCTGGGCACATCGCAGTATCCTTCGAGAAGGGAGGCGCCACACGGCTCAATACCTCACGATATGCAACTTGGGACCAAAGGCGTACGATTCCAACAGCAGTCTGAAAAACTAACAAAACGTATGATAACTGACAGTTCGAAGCAAATGGATTATTATTAAAGCTTGAGAAGATACAGTACATACATTTTAGTATTCCTAATAGAACTCCGCTAACAATTATAATTAAATGCAGGATGTAGCAAGTGTTCTGTTTTTTGACTACAGACACATCAAAACCAGATGGACCGGGCACCGGTTCCAAGGAGCGCCGAAGGCTGAGCGCATGGGCCATCACTAAGGTTCATTCATTTGTACTCAGAACTAAGGACTTGGAAGAGCAGTTGAACAGGATGGACCTGTCTTGAAAGGATGGTGTAAGATGAACATTAACAAAAGCAAAACAAGGCAATCGGAGTGTAGTCGAATTATATAAGGCGATCCTGAGGTATTAGATCAGACGAGACACTAACAAGCAGTAGATGAGTTTATAAAAAATTGGGCAAGAAACACCCATGATGGCCACACCAGATACGATAAAAAATGTAGACTGGCAATGGCAAGAAAAGCGTCTCCGAAGAACAGAAATTTGTTAACAAGGAATATAAATTTGTGTGTTAGGAAGTTTTCCTGAAGGTATTTGTCTGGTCTGTTGCCTTGTACGGAATCGTGGACGATAAACAGTTCAGACATAAAGGAGAACAGATGCTCTTGAAATATGGTTCTATAGAAGAATGCTAAAGATTACGTATCTAATGAGGAGGTACAGGAAAGAATTGCGAAGAAAAGAAATTTGTGGGGTAACTTAACTACAAGGATCATCATTTACTACTGGAGCGAAGAGTGTGAGTGTGAGTGCGAGTGTGTGTGTGTGTGTGTGTGTGTGTGTGTGTGTGGGAGGGAGGGAGAGAGAGAGAGAGAGAGAGAGAGAGAGAGGAGGGGGGAGAAGCAACAACATCACTCAAAACTACTATTTTAATAATTTTATTTTACAATATAAACATGGCCAGCTAATCAGTTTATCTGAGTGACGATTCTGAACACTTGCGACTTTCATGTTTAGGTGGATCTCCTTTCCGATGACATCATAAAGAATTTCGCAAATAATAAAGCTAAGTTTCTGTAAATAAGTGTATTATTTTTATAATTTTAATGAGTAATTATTTGTTTTTAGTTTTGCATAAATATATGAAGATTCTAGAAAATATATTTTTATATACGCCCAACAACACAATTAATATACCAAGAAATTGTTTCGTGCTAGGACTGGATTCGCGAAAACAGCTTCATCACTGCTTGGGGACAGATACGGCAGAACTGTTCCTGATCACGACCATCATTGGAAAACCTGCATCCTACAGTTAATGAAGGGCCTTAAATCAGCTGTGTTTGCACTCCGCAGTTTGCTCTTATGGGTGATGAAAAATTAATAACCTAGTTTATTCTACACATGCCGATTCATTAGTGAGTTAGAAAATGTTTTTGTGGGAAGTTCAATTTATAGGAATATCTTAGTATTTTTAGACCAAGACAGCATTTTATAGGAATTTAATTTGTTGTTATTTCTAGAATGTCCTGTAGAGATCTGTTTAAATAACTTTTTAGGCGTCTATCAACAGCAGAAATATACAGTAGGAAACGCATTAACAGAATGTTGTATTTATTATGACCAGATTCGATCTTCGACCACAATCCAAGAAGAAAGAAAAACAATATAGCTTTGCACTTCATCTATAATGCAACATGAAATTAAAGTCCTTATTACAGTCACAGTTACTATGCACAACAGAATATCAAAGCCTGACATCGAGATGATAGGCCGCGAAAATAAATGCGAATTTACAATACAGCCCTGTGTCATGCATAACCTACGCTCCACAAATAACTTGTCATCTTTTCCAGTGTCTTTTTGTCGCTATCAATATTTCTCATTTCTCAAAAGACGGTGAAAAGCATGGATCTAACATTTTGCTCTACAAAGAACATAAGAGGTTCATATTACTACAGAAACGTCTCAGGTAGATGGATAAACGCATATTAAACAAACAATCTGCCATGATTTTATTACATGTCTTGTAAGGAGTTGAAGACTTGATGGAAGATCCTAGTTGGGCAGCTCCTACTCCACTCAACTGTATCTTAAAGGAACTCTTAAACATAACGTTTCGGCTTAGCATGGTAATACAATTATTTCTCGCAATGTCAACTCATTTCATTGTACTTCAGTTCAGTTCCTTCAATATCGTTGACTTCTTTCAATGTCCCAGAGAACGCTCTCCACGGACTCCACACCATGCAGCACGACAGGCTCTCTTGATGCGTGATGTCTTAAAGCAGTCTTTCACATTACAAATCCAGAGAGTTGCGGCTACGCGGTCGCCGAATGAGTCATGCTCCGTCCGTGAATCACATTGCGTTCGGTCAGAGCACTTCCGCTACACAGGTAGACTGTGAAGCATACCAAAAAGTTGGCAATGACTCAGTTCCTCGCCATATACCGATCCATGTGGCACAGCGATTAAGACGGTCATCGCACATTCGCGAAGAGCCATACCAGAACTATATCGATATCTCGATATTATCGGAATCAAAGCGTCGGCATTGACAGTATTGCAGAGGGTGCTAATTGCGCTTTTAATTCACTTAATTTTTTTATTTAACACGGACTTGTTTAGAATGTAGGAGGAATAAGGAAATTATGGTTTGCCTGCATGAACTAACTTCGAATGTAAAATTAAACACACACGTGCGTAGTAAAAAACGGACATTACTACAACAAACAAACAAAACTATGCTCAAATACGTGTGATTATTACAAACTTGCCTCGAGGACACTAGCATTCATTTCAAAGGTAGCGTGCACATATTATTTTTCATTGCAACAGTATATTGACAAACACTGTTTTCATTTATTACCTTAAGTTCGATTATTTTTCCCAAATACCATTCACTACTTTAGATGTCAGTACTGTGATACGTCTTACAATATTATTATTTTATCCAATTCTAGGTAAAGATAGTAGTCGCACAGGTTGTTGTTGTTGTTGTGGTCTTCAGTCCTGAGACTGGTTTGATGCAGCTCTCCATGCTACTCTATCCTGTGCAAGCTTTTTCATCTCCCAGTACCTATTGCAACCTACATCCTTCTGAATCTGCTTAGTGTATTCATCTCTTGGTCTCCCTCTACGATTTTTACCCTCCACGCTGCCCTCCAATACTAAATTGGTGATCCCTTGATGCCTCAGAACATGTCCTACCAACCGATCCCTTCTTCTGGTCAAGTTGTGCCACAAACTTCTCTTCTCCCCAATTCTATTCAATACTTCCTCATTAGTTATGTGATCTACCCATCTAATCTTCAGCATTCTTCTGTAGCACCACATTTCGAAAGCTTCTATTCTCTTCTTGTCCAAACTATTTATCGTCCATGTTTCACTTCCATACATGGCTACACTCCATACAAATACTTTCAGAAATGACTTCCTGACACTTAAATCAATACTGGATGTTAACAAATTTCTCTTCTTCAGAAACGCCTTCCTTGCCACTGCCAGCCTACATCTTATATCCTCTCTACTTCGACCATCATCAGTTATTTTGCTCCCCAAATAGCAAAACTCCTTCACTACTTTAAGTGCCTCATTTCCTAATCTAATTCCCTCAGCATCACCCGACTTAATTAGACTACATTCCATTATCCTTGTTTTGCTTTTGTTGATGTTCATCTTATACCCTCCCTTCAAGACACTGTCCATTCCATTCAACTGCTCTTCCAAGTCCTTTGCTGTCTCTGACAGAATTACAATGTCATCGGCGAACCTCAAAGTTTTTATTTCTTCTCCATGAATTTTAATACCTACCCCGAATTTTTCTTTTGTTTCCTTTACTGCTTGCTCAATATACAGATTGAATAACATCGGGGAGAGGCTACAACCCTGTCTTACTCCCTTCCCAACCACTGCTTCCCTTTCATGTCCCTCGACTCTTATAACTGCCATCTGGTTTCTGTACAAATTGTAAATAGCCTTTCGCTCCCTGTATTTTACCCCTGCCACCTTCAGAATTTGAAAGAGAGTATTCCAGTCAACATTGTCAAAAGCTTTCTCTAAGTCTACAAATGCTAGAAACGTAGGTTTGCCTTTCCTTAATCTTTCTTCTAAGATAAGTCGTAAGGTCAGTATTGCCTCACGTGTTCCAGTGTTTCTACGGAATCCAAACTCATCTTCCCCGAGGTTGGCTTCTACTAGTTTTTCCATTCGTCTGTAAAGAATTCGTGTTAGTATTTTGCAGCTGTGGCTTATTAAACTGATTGTTCGGTAATTTTCACATCTGTCAACACCTGCTTTCTTTGGGATTGGAATTATTATATTCTTCTTGAAGTCTGAGGGTATTTCGCCTGTTTCATACATCTTGCTCACCAGATGGTAGAGTTTTGTCAGGACTGGCTCTCCCACGGCCGTCAGTAGTTCCAATGGAATATTGTCTACTCCGGGGGCCTTGTTTCGACTCAGGTCTTTCAGTGCTCTGTCAAACTCTTCACGCAGTATCGTATCTCCCATTTCATCTTCATCTACATCCTCTTCCATTTCCATAATATTGTCCTCAAGTACATCGCCCTTGTATAGACCCTCTATATACTCCTTCCACCTTTCTGCTTTCCCTTCTTTGCTTAGAACTGGGTTTCCATCTGAGCTCTTGATATTCATACAAGTCGTTCTCTTATCTCCAAAGGTCTCTTTAATTTTCCTGTAGGCGGTATCTATCTTACCCCTAGTGAGATAGGCCGCTACATCCTTACATTTGTCCTCTAGCCATCCCTGTTTAGCCATTTTGCACTTCCTGTCGATCTCGTTTTTGAGACGTTTGTAGTCCTTTTTGCCTGTTTCACTTACCGCATTTTTATATTTTCTCCTTTCATCAATTAAATTCAATATTTCTTCTGTTACCCAAGGATTTCTACTAGCCCTCGTCTTTTTACCTACTTGATCCTCTGCTGCCTTCACTACTTCATCCCTCAAAGCTACCCATTCTTCTTCTACTGTATTTATTTCCCCTATTCCTGTCAATTGCTCCCTTATGCTCTCCCTGAATCTCTGTACAACCTCTGGTTCTTTCAGTTTATCCAGGTCCCATCTCCTTAAATTCCCGCCTTTTTGCAGTTTCTTCAGTTTTAATCTACAGGTCATAACTAATAGATTGTGGTCAGAGTCCACATCTGCCCCTGGAAATGTCTTACAATTTAAAACCTGGTTCCTAAATCTCTGTCTTACCATTATATAATCTATCTGATACCTTTTAGTATCTCCAGGGTTCTTCCATGTATACAACCTTCTTTCATGATTCTTAAACCAAGTGTTAGTTATGATTATGTTGTGCTCTGTGCAAAATTCGACCAGGCGGCTTCCTCTTTCATTTCTGTCCCCCAATCCATATTCACCTACTATGTTTCCTTCTCTCCCTTTTCCTACACTCGAATTCCAGTCACCCATGACTATTAAATTTTCGTCTCCCTTCACAATCTGAATAATTTCTTTTATTTCATCATACATTTCTTCAATTTCTTCGTCATCTGCAGAGCTAGTTGGCATATAAACTTGTACTACTGTAGTAGGTGTGGGCTTCGTATCTATCTTGGCCACAATAATGCGTTCACTATGCTGTTTGTAGTAGCTTACCCGCATTCCTATTTTCCTATTCATTATTAAACCTACTCCTGCATTACCCCTATTTGATTTTGTGTTTATAACCCTGTAGTCACCTGACCAGAAGTCTTGTTCCTCCTGCCACCGAACTTCACTAATTCCCACTATATCTAACTTCAACCTATCCATTTCCCTTTTTAAATTTTCTAACCTACCTGCCCGATTAAGGGATCTGACATTCCCAAATACCATTCACTACTTTAGATGTCAGTACTGTGATACGTCTTACAATATTATTATTTTATCCAATTCTAGGTAAAGATAGTAGTCGCACAGGTATCGAGGTTAAAATATCGATACTTAGTCTGTCAGTAACATCATAACTTTCCTGGGTGGAATTTCTAGTAATTGCGTTTTGTAGTAAATAGTCAAAGTTCAAAATTGTATGACGATAACAGAATCTTTTACTTACAACAGTGGAAGGATGTGTTCAGAATCATCACTTTATACCATTGGTGTTTGTATTTTTCCTTTGGAGAACATTAGAAATGAGCAGTATAATCTTTGAACAATTTAACACGTGAAAATTTACTTTGGACCTGAAAACTACGTCATGCGCAAAGTAACTTGAGAAACACACCTAACATTACATTTCACTGTGTAATAAATACAAAGCTTCTCCGGGAACTCTCAGTAAAGACGATGATAGAAGCATCTACGAGTATATTAAACCGAAGTCCTTACAAAGATGTCGTAACGTCTAAAGCAAAATCCACCAATTATCGTTTTACATAGTTTTGCCATCTCCAAGAACATTAATATTCAAATATGAGGTATACTGTAAACTGTGAGTAGCGTGTGATTAAACTACTGACAATAATTGTAATTTAGACTTTTCTACATCGTGGTGGAATTTGCTGAGTTCACAAATGCATTCTTCATTATTTAACGGGTTTTTTCCATCAAGCATTTACACAAAAGAAAGTCGTAAATAGACAGGAGAAGTAGCTAGGATGTGAACAGAGACACAGCAGCGGAAGGAGAGGTCGGCTTTGAACGAGATGGAAGGGCAACATTGGTGGCGATATAGAACAGATGAGGTAAAAAGCTGAATGGACACGAACTGCCGCTGTACGGGAAAACACTGTGAAGGGTACAGCAAGCATATGGCCAACCAGGATGAAGCGGCGAATAAATCAGTTATTTACGCTCATTTCTGTGTAAGACTGAGATTTTCGCTAAACATGATAGCTTTATTTCGAGAGGTCCTGCAAAGTGGTTGAGTGGCAAAGGTACAACATAATGGAGCTTCACATCATCCGGTAACACTTAGGATGTCGGCCGTTTGATCCTGGCCTCTGGCTCCCGGTGCAGACAAGATGGCTTCTCCCACTTGACAGTCCCGCCGGCGTTATCCCGCGACGTGACAGATGGCTACATTAACCAGTGCACTGTCGCTGACCTCGGCTGCGCATGAATAACGCAAAGCAGGTGACTGCTACCGGGGCGAGGTGAGGGGAGGTTCGCAGTCTATGCCTAACAGCAGGGACAGGTGCTGGCGGAGGAAGCAGACCGCGGCTATCTGGCGGGGCATCGCTCTCGGCGGAAGCCCCGCCTTCAGTCTCCAGGCAAACAAGTGGCTCGACACAAAGCGCTAGATTTTCTGACTTACACCACTTTTAGACTGGCTCACAAGAAATCCGCAAACTTTTACCTGATCAATAACCGAACTCCGTAACTCTGCCCTAACCGCCAGTACACAAACTCCACAATTAGCAGCAAACCTGTAGTTTCCTCGTGGCCACTTCCCACAACACTTCAGAAAGCCATATTGTAGGAGTGTGGCAATGTAACACTAAATATTGCATTTTACGGCAAAAATTTGAAACATGCAAATTATTGCAACAGTTGTACTATACAGAGAGCTTTCTTATTTCCCCTGTAAAATAGTAGCGCTGAGTCACAGAATCAGGTCTGCAACTTGGAGATCGTCATCTCATTAATTGTTTTTGGAAATTTGTTTCACGTTTAGTAACGAGTCGCCTCCCAGCAAATTCAATCCGCCAGGTAGAGTGCACAGAAGCTGTCGCCGAGCTAAACGAATGTTCTTTACTCACCTGTTAATGTCAGCCTTAGCACTGTATATATTCCTGAATTACCTAATAGTTTTAGTTGCTCCAGGCCAGAATAACTGATTGAATATACACCTGACTAATTCTCTTAAAGAATATAACATATTACGAGTGTATTAGATATTACGAGCTGCTATAACTGTTGTTTCAAAATCCGAGTACAATCGAGATTTTTTTTCTCGAGGAATTCATTTTAATTAATGACAGTAGTTTTGCATTTATTACAATAGAGCGCACTTTACTTCTCATTTAAAGCTAGAGGTGTCTAATAAGGAGAGCTTTTTATTCTTTGAAATTTTTATGTGCTTGGAGCGACGCAACTTCGTTTATTCCAAAAATTACGAGTACACAGGCAGTCAGACGGAAATTTAAATCCCCAATAAGACTTTATATAATACTGGGTTCGTAGCTATAATCGGAGGTTTTACGTTAGGCCCCTTTTTATGGACGGTTCACCAGATCCAGAAAAGCACAACTTATGTTAGGCTATATACTTTTAGAAAGACATCGTAGAAATTTTTATTTTCACAGTTGTGGTCGAGGCCTTAAATGCCATTATCGAGTGGTATAGCACAAAAGAGGTCCGCTATTGTGTCATACCGGAGCTATTTTTGATATTTAGACTTCATAAAGCGTATTTTAAAAGTGCGACAACAATGTCTGTACTAGTAGAAAAAAACATCCCATGTGCACTAACAATCTTTTACTACAGGTTTGCCGGCCGAAGTGGCCGAGCGGTTCTAGGCGCTACAGTCTGGAACCGCGCGACCGTTTCGGTCGCAGGTTCGAATCGTGCCTGGGGCATGGATGTGTGTGATGTCCTTAGGTTAGTTAGGTTTAAGTAGTTCTAAGTTCTAGGGAACTGATGACCAGAGAAGTTACGTCCCATAGTGCTCAGAGCCATTTGAACCATTTTTTGAACTACAGGTTTTTTTAATTAAGTAACACACTATTACCCAATTTAAGATTTGTTACAAAAAATTACAATACCGTGGAACACAAGGAAAAAAGACTAGATAAAGTACAATCTAGTCTCCCACCAAGTGGCCATCGTGTTTGATCTTTTCAACCCCAGCAAAAATTCTATCGTACCCCATCTCACAATCTGCAGTTCTGACTTTTTTTCGTCAGAGGTACTAGTACGGAGGCGGGTATATAAAGGGCGATCAGAAACAGTCCGAAATGCTTGTAAAGGTGTTACAGGGTAGGTTGTGCTTAGAAATAACTGCTTAAAAAAAACATTAGATACGCTGCGCTGTTTCCCATTTAATTACTACTGACGTTAGCCAATCACGAAATGCGCGTAAATTCAAGCATTTAAACGCGCTAAAATGCGGCAATTCACAGACATCTTTGGGTCTGTGAACCATCACTTATTCAAACTCTCGGTATCTGTTAAAATGTGCTTTTTTTTTTTTGAAGTGACAGGTTTAAGCTAGGTGGGCAAAGGCTACTTTTATTTTTTATTCGGTTTCACGAAACAAAAAAAAAAAAAAAAAAAAAACAAAAAAAACAAAAAAAAAAAAAACGCGTTTGCCGACGCTATCTTTAACAGGCTGCTTGAATTTGCTCGAGCAACGACCTGACTGGTCAAAAGCCCGAGATGGTTCGAGGGCCCTGCCCATAATTCTCCAAACATTCTCAACTGGAGAGAGATTCGGGGACCTTGCTGGCCAAGGCGGAGTTTGGCAAGCACGAAGACAAGCAGGAGAAATTCTAGCTCTGTGCAGTCGGGCATTATCTTGCTGAAATGTAAGCCCAGGATGGCTTGCCACGCGGGGCAACAAAAGAGACAGCAGAACATCGTCGACGTAACGCTCTGTTATAAATGTGGCGCAGATGATAACCAAAGTGATCCTACTATGAAAATAAATGGCACTTCAGACCATTACTCCTGGTTGTAAGGCCATATGGCGGGCGACAGCGATGTTGGTATCCCACTGCTGTGCGGAGCGTCTCCAGACACGTCTTGGGTCTGGGAAATATTTGGTAATTTGTTCCTATGGGACCAAACTGCTAAGGTCATCGGTCCCTACTTAATCTAACTTACGCTAAGGACCACACAAACACACACACACACACACACACACACACACACACACACACACCCATGCCCGAGGGAGGACTCGAACCTTCGACGGGGGAAGCTGCGCGGACCGTGACAAAACGCCCCTAGGCCGCTCAGTTACCACGCGCGGCTTGCGTCTGGGATCTCGTTGCTGAAGCAGAACTGTCTTTAGTGATGAGTCCCGCTTCGAACTGAGCCTCCCACGTACCGTGTCTGTCCGGATCGCGAAGGCAAGTTGACACTGTGTTAGGAATTTTCGATTCTGTGCAAACGAAATGATCGTGTGGCACTGTTGGCCGGAAAGCCCCCGTCCGGGGAAGTTCGGGCGCCGGGTTGCAAGTCGTATTTCAGATGACGCCACATTGGGCGACTTGGGCATCGGTGATTATGAGATGACGATGAGGATAACACAACGCACAGTCCAGGAGCGGAGAAAATCTCCAACCCGGCCGGGATTCGAACCCGCGCCCGCTGCACGGTAGGCAAGCACATTACCACTAAGCACGCGGACGTCGATGAAATAACTATGGGCAAAACGTGGACAGTCAATTGAATAGCTCAAAAATATCTCACAATACAAAAAAGGACACACAGAGCTACCTAAATATACTGTAGTACAGCCCCTGTAATATATTACAGGGAATATGTGACCGTATTTTGCGCTCGCCTCATCAGGATACATAGTGCGTCTATCCAGCAGCACTACGACATAAAATCAGTCACAAGACTTGCGATAAGACAAGATAGAGAATTTGATGTACTATCTATCTGATTACACAATGGAGCGCCGGACGATGTTATGTACATAGAACGTTCCTGAATTTAAGTTGCCATTCTCTTGGTGTTCAGTGAAACATCACATTGCTCACTCTAATGGACCCTTACATGTAAGGAAACTGCAGCAAAGAAAAGACATACAGGAGGAAGGCTGTTCCCTAACGACCCACCGATGCCGATGTCATTAATGACGTCAGTAAGGAAGCATCAAGCGGGCAATATGTAACTACTGTAGCAGAAAACGATGAAAATTTAAGTCCGAGAAGCGGAGCTGTTCGTAAACACGAATTTTGACTCCCAAATGTAAATATTCAAACATGTTCTCCCAGAGTTGAATAATTTGAACATGTAGCTTTTAGTTTGTGTTACATAGAGGCGTTTAAAAAAAATCACTCTTCCCATGCACCATGCAAAGGAGGAATGAGAAATAGTTCTAGTAAGTGGTACACTTAGAAGTACCCTCTGTCACGCACATTACAGTAATTTGCGGAGTATACCTGCAGATTTATATCATATTACCCCTAGACTCGTCATTATTGCTTTGGTCATGGTACACCGAACAAAATTACTAGAGTTGATGTGAGATTTCTTGTGCAAGAAACTGACGTTTCACAACAATCAGCAACAGAAGCAGACTGTTCAAACGTGTTCATCGTGTTTAATTGCAACAATTGAGCCGCATTAATGATGGCGGTTACAGCGCAGCGCGGAAGGATCAGTTCTTTGTCATGGCCAACACAGTGACCTGAAGACAGAAGATAGCATCTCCCCCCCCCCTCTCTCTATCTCTCTCCCCCTCTCTCTTTGCTCGATGTTTCTCGTGCAGCGCACAGAATTAGACGCCTAGGAACCTATAGAAGCATTATTTTCTTCGGGTAGGGACGTCTTTCCATCAGCTGATTTACGATGGTCGAAAACACTCTACAACTGATGGTTGTTCTCATTCGCAACTGAGAATACATTCAATGTATTTATTTCATAATGGCTCTAGTAGCCGCAGTAGAAAGGAACTTCGCATCGTAATCAGAAAAACACTGGCACTGCAAAATCGTATCGCATATGATATAATCATCATCAGTGTTCTGCCTAAAGGCAGGTTTTCACATGGTAGTTCTCCAGACTGTGCGGTCTTCTGCCATCCTCTTTAGGTACACATAATTTCCTCTTCCCTTTATGTCGTTTATCATCTTGTATCTCCTTCTTCCTCTCAGTCTCCTCCCACAGACCAATTCTTCCAAAGCACCTGCTAGCAAGCACTCCCTCCTAACGAATGTCCCAACCAATTCTTTTTCCTTTCTCTTATAGCCTTCAGCAGACATCTTCTCTCACCAACCCTTTCCAATACTCTTTCATTACTCACTCTTTCCATCCAGCTTATTCTCTCCATTCTCCTCCACATCCACATCTCAAATGCTTCTAACCTTTTTTCATCCTCTCGTCTCATCGTCCACGTTTCTGCCCCATATAGTGCCACACTCCAGACAAAACATTTGCCAAACCTTTTCCTTAGACCCTTATCTAATTTGCCACATAAGAGTCTAATGTTTCTGTTGAATGCCTCCTTCGCTATGGCAGTTCGAGTTTTTACCTCCTTGTGACATCTGAAGTCTTCAGTTATTGTGCTTCCAAGATATTTCAATGCACTAACTTGGCTAATGGTAGATTGTCCTATTTTAATATTGGACAGTCTGCGTTTTGTACTGATGACCGTACTCTTTGTTTTTATTTGCAGCCCATACGATATAAAGGTTTTGATAATGCGGCCCGCGGTTACAAGAAGGCTGCCTATCCCACCACGAGTCAATGTTGCCCAACCGCTTGTAGGCCGATAGCTCACGCCTTGGGTGGACATTTCGATGGCATTAATGGGGGGTCCAGATTTATGCGACAGCTATCCAGCAAAGGCAACACAACCAACTCTTGCATATAGGTCAGTCGCCGTCTGCAGGTTTATTCCTGGGAGAGCTTTTACATAGCCTCCCCAATATGGTCACGGCTTGTAAAAGCCTACAGGATTGGAGGGCACATGGACCGAAACTTCCGGTCACGGCGGTCGCAGGCGGTGAAAGCCGCACAAAGTCTCCGGTAGAGTCACGCAGTCGCCTGACGCGGTCCAGCCGGCGAAATGTGTGTCAACAGAGCAGGGAGGTGGGAAGCTGCAGCCAGGGGTCAGAGGCGAGCGGCTGGGGTGGCCCTGCCAACCGCGTCCTCCGCGTCTGGGGAAAGTGTCTGGACACAGATGTGGTACGTGGCTCCCCTCCGCGTGACACTGTTCCGTGTCTGGCTGCCTCGCCAACAAGTGAATCTATTGGACGCCGCACACCTTACGATTTATCTGCCCTTCAATTTTCTTTTGTCCTCGCGATCCAGTCTTGCAGTCTCAGATCGGTTCGCAACCTGTCAGCGCAGGCAAGTACAACCACTTTCACGAAACGTAACCTAATCTTAAACTATATGCCAGGGCGCCCACTCGCAGCCAACTGGTTATAAAGGGAGAAGTGTTACTATGGTCAATACTTACTTGTGTTGTGTTGGTAAAAAATTACATTAAAAGCTACATGCAAAGCATCTGAGACAGACACATTCTATATTATATAGGCGTCAGTTATAATCCTGGAGATCGGCGAAATTAACTGTGAATGAGCAATGAAAAGATCTGTTAACAGAAAGAAAGCCTTTTCACCAGGATATTTGGTTATAATGAGTAGTTGATTTAGCACTAGTGTGCAAATGAATGTCGACCAATCCTCCTAATAAGTATATATCAAAAGTAACATGCCATAACATAGAATGGTTCGAATGGCTCTGAGCACTATGGGACTTAACTTCTGAGGTCATCAGTCCCCTAGAACTTAGAACTACTTAAACCTAACTAACCGAAGGACATCACACATGTCCATACCCGAGGCAGGATTCGAACCTGCGACCGTAGCGGTCGCTCGGTTCCAGACTGTAGCGTCTAGAATCGCTCGGCCACCCCGGCCGGCAACATAGAATGACATGGGTCTTTTCATACGCACTAGCCGGCCGGTGTGCCCGAGCGGTTCTAGGCGCTTCAGTTTGGAACCGCGCGACCGCTAGGGTCGCAGGTCCGAATCCTGCCTCGGGCATGGATGTGTGTGATGTCCTTAGGTTAGTTAGGTTTAAGTAGTTGTAAGTTCTAGGAGACTGATGACCTCAGATGTTAAGTCCCATGGTGCTCAGAGCCATTTGAACCATTTTTGAACGTCCCATTCAGATAATTTCTTCGTGGGGCGTTTGTCCCCATTAAAATGTACTATACGTATTTATCTCCAGTGTAGATTAGTAACTCGTTGTTGTATACTGCCTACAAACACAGCATTTCATCATTTTCTGTCTGTTTCCCTGCGGTCAACAATCTTCCGTGTTTCCATGAGTTAATTATATGTCGCGACCACAATTTTCGCCCTCAAGCTTTATGTTCTTTACTTTTTACTTTCGACAATAATGGCAGCTCCAGTAAATTCCTATTAAGTCTGCGAAAATTCTCGGGACACTGGCAAACACCAGCCATCGTGAGACACTTCACAAAATTACAAACTGAAGTTTAGTCTTAAGAGAACTCGCGACAACAACTGAAGTCACCTACGCTGCGTTTCGCGAGGTAAATTGACGGCAATTTCCAGGATGCACGAACTGTGACCGCAGAGTTGTAAAAAGACCCACATGTGTGTGCATATCCGCACAAAGATTATACACCATGCTCTGAATCTGCGCAGTTCACAAATCTCCGCAGATTTCTGGTTCACACGTAAAAACGTGTCAGCGCAGACAGTAAATCTCAGAGCGTGGGGATTGGCCGTAAGGTTCTGCTTCTCGGTAATATCGTTCTGCAGCGTCTAAGGTATATGTTACGGTTCCAGTCACCGCGGTTTCATGTCTCTTTTTCCAAGCTTATTTCTTTTAACATTGCGATAAAATTTGACCTGAATGACTTTGATAATATGCTGCGTTTCGGTAGGAACTGACATCCTTCTCCACCAGAGACCCGCAACCAACCAGTAACTGGTCTGAGGCTGGGCGGCGGGATCTCGTGCCACCAATCAATTCGTACAATAGATGGGGGGGGGGGGGGGGGAATCAGAAACTGTGTTCCACGGTTACGTTCAGTTATCACAAAACTTGATACAGAGTCGGAAACGACTTCTAAAGTGAACTCTCGGGGACGCCTGTGAGTACCCCAGCCGCAAACTGCTGCCTTTCTCACGGACTTTATGATAAATTAGTTAACCAACTGGACAATGAATTACGATGCAGCTGTCACGAACTGTACGAGACGTGTGGTAGGCAATCAGACGCTGTATGAATGCTACTAGCCGGCCGGAGTGACCGAGCGGTTAAAGGCGCTACAGTCTGGAACCGCACGACCGCTACGGTCGCAGGTTCGAATCCTGCCTCGGGCATGGCTGTGTGTGATGTCCTTAGGTTAGTTAGGTTTAAGTAGTTCTAAGTTCTAGGGGACTTATGACCTCAGAAGTTAAGTCCCATAGTGCTCAGAGCCATTTGAACCATCATCTATGAATGCTAGAGGAAATTCATATTAAAAAACGGCTTACGAGCACAAAGCAGAATCTTCAACAAGTGAACCTCACAGAAAACAACAGGCATTACTGGATCATAAAAGGTTTGAACAAAAGAGATGAAAGCGGTACCAAACTATAGAATGATGAAGATTAGCCCCACAGAAAACTGAACTCTTGAGGGCTTTTTCACGCGATAAGTAGTAAGAACAGCAATGCATTTATCGAAGAAGTACGATACCGTACTTGTAGAAGTTGACGCGGAGTAGAAGTCAGTCTGCGCCTATAGTTAAAAGAGGTTACTGCTTCCTGGAAAAGTTTCGAACATAAATTTCCAATTCTAATTTTATTAAAGGTTGTCGATGTTAATTATCGTTCTGGTTTTATACCCCGAAAACTTCTGGTAGATTGTTTAATATAAGACATAAATGTGGTGATGTGAAGTTAGATACGACTTCTTCCAGTTTTGTGCCATCCCGTATTTCTATTTATTTAATTGTTTGTTGGAAGGGTTAACTACTATAAACACTAGTCAAATCCCATGAGACTGTAGGTGGTACGAAAATCAGTGTCCAGAGTTGCATCCGTCCTGTTTTGAAATATTTTCATTCCAGCCGTAAGCGCCCCGTCCCGTCCCTCGTCATGCTGACGGTCGCCCGGAAACACGGGAGCTGGCTCTAAATTAAATGAGACTGCTGGATAATTAGTTGCCGCTCTTTTAACTCTAATTAATGCAGATGGAAATGGGTTGGGCGATAAGATCACCGTCCTCTGGGGGGCATTTTGTCGGGGTATGTCACAACATGAAACCCTCAGCATTCTGTGAACCCGGATACGGAGATCTTCTTCTCGTGTAGTAATGCGTTCACTTTCCGCAGCTTTCTGTGAATTTGATTTCTTCTTCTGAGGAGACCTTTCCTTCATATCCGTACGTCCTGCAGTGTTGCAGGAGTCGTCGTACTATAACAGAATTTTAGCAACTGGCGCGAGTACTTACAGCAGAGGGTTTTATACACACCAGTTTGCAGCAACTCACCTGCAACAAAAGATATCGGGTATTAAACAATGTTTTCACTATCCAATCTAAAGATAATGAAATTGATTTATAGAGAACTATATGAGAAGCCTGCGTTGCCCAAGTATGTATTTATTTATTCCAATCTTCTATTAACCCATCTCCTCCTTCTTACCTCCCACCTCTCTGTCCACCTTCTACCCCCCCCCCCCCCCCCGTATCTCTGTCTATCCATATCCTCCCACCCCCTTGTCTCTTCACATTATAACCCCTAATGCAACAGAAGGTTGCTGGTTCTTATCCCCACAGCATTTCTTTCTAGGAAGTAAGTAGAATTTTCTCCAGACAGGGAGCAGAAAGTGTACCAAGTATCGTTGAAATCAATCCAGGAGTCGAGGAGCAGCTTTTCATCCGTGGCTTTACCCATGAACGCACATGCAAGATATATTTAACATATTTCACACAAATTTGTACAAACAGTTCACGTGTATCTCTAGCGAATTTCTCCGTGCAGTTTGTTTTTAATGCAGCTCAATGTGTACGTCGTCATTTCATTCACTATTGTAATTTAGTATGCTTTTACCTAAATAACAGAAAACCCTATCTCTATGTTGCACGTATAACCCTCTTATTAAATTTAGTTTAGTTTCCAAATAAAGCACACTATGGGAGAATAGTCCTGTTAATAGGAAAAGCTAATCAATAGAGTTACCCTTTCACAGGATTTGACCGTGTGTTGTGTCTAATGGCTAAGTAAATCAGGCTATTCAATTCTTTTCCTAAGATCTTGCCCAGCGGTTAGATAGAAACGCAAAATGAACAATATTATATTGAAACTAGGACAACTCAGTTCCACGTTCACTGAGTGATATAAAACATGTACTAATGGTCGCCGGCCTAGTCAGGCAATGAAACAGTGAAGTATTGGAAAAGCAGAAGTATGAATTTTGCCTACTTTCTTGTTACTGTTTAAGTTGCTTCTTCAAATAAACATTACTCCACTTAAACAATGCTGGACTACACCCTTATACATTACGTTTTTAAAAGAGATAAAAGCCCAGAGAATAACTGCACGGAAGCTAAAAATTTGACCAGGGGAGCATTTAGAAAAGCACTTTCCACAATCAACAAACTTAAATACTAAAATACTTAGATACTAAAGCACACACATTTCATACTGAACATTTTACTTGAAGAAAACCTCTTTCTTACTGGAATTTAATTTCAAAAGCTATTATTTTTTTAACTAACTCTGCATAGACATTAAACATATTCTATTAACTTGTCTTCACTCTGAGTGAATTTTACGTAAGCAAACTTGTACTGTAACACTTTGCAATAGTTAAGAAAATTTTTTTATTATTTACACAAAAACAATTTAAATGGCGCCTTTTTATATTGACTTTACACTTCATAAGTCTGTAAAACAGGATACTCGGATTAATCAAACACCAGGAAGTGACCCTATTTAGGTTTATGATTACGATGAAATGACAGGGTGAATCAGTTTCTTTACAGTTCAACAATGATTATTAAAACACAGTTTAAATTAATGGTTCACGCTGTACAAAAGTAAAATGCAAAAAAAAAATCTTATGTGGTGGGTGTAGGCTTGGGTGTGGCGAACAATTATGGCGACTACGCTACCCACAGTGCGGCCTGAAGGATCTTCCTGTATGGGCTCAATTTCTCTTCTTGGCGTCGTTCAGTTTTACATACAGTAGCCCAACAACTCGCAGCTATGCCGTAAGCCATATGCAGTCTTCATCCGAGGCAATTTTGTAAAAATTTGCATGCAAAGCTTCTCTTGCTCCACAAGGGTGTTGCCTCAATCAATCACTGCTGCCGACAGACTGTTTGACTAGCTACCCGTGCTTGCTCTAGGTAGCGCGCCAATCCGCCCTTTTCACTTCTTCCACTCTTCAGAACCACTTCCGTTTCAAGCAAAAGCGCAATGGCTTCTAGCCAACACCTATTTTTTACATTATTCTTAAGTGTGGCCATTTCCTACAATTGTCAAATTTATATCAACATGAACAGTTTACACACACAATATTTTTAAATACAAAATATCATCAGAAAATTATTTAACGTAATAATCAACTTACACAGTATTTTACATACATGACTCACATACTATGCAAAGAACATCGGCCTCCAGTGTATCACACTTTACTTATACAGAAAATATAATACCAATACACAAAAAATTTTAAAGCAAATATATATATATATACACACACACACGAATAAAACAGTAGTGCGCTATGTGAATGATGTAATTTTGTAGGTATATTAAGCGGCATATACACTACTGGCCATTAAAATTGCTACACCACGAAGATGACGTGTTACAGACGCGAAATTTAACCGACAGGAAGAAGATGCTGTGATATGCAAATGATTAGCTTTTCAGAGCATTCACACAAGGTTGGCGCCGGTGGCCAAACCAACAAAGTGCTGACATAAGGAAAGTTTCCAACCGATTTCTCGTACACAATCAGCAGTTGACCGGCGTTGCCTGGTGAAACGTTGTTGTGATGCCTCGTGTAAGAAGGAGAAATGCGTACCATCACGTTTCCGACTTTGATAATGGTCGGATTGTAGCCTATCGCGATTGCCGTTTATCGTATCGCGACACTGCTGCTCGCGTTGGTCGAGATCCAATGACTGTAAGCAGAATATGGACTCGGTGGGCTCAGGAGGCAAATACGGAACGCCGTGCTGGATCCCAACGGCATCGTATCACTAGCAGTCTAGGTGACAAGCATCTTATCCGCATGGCTGTAACGGATCGTGCATCCACGTCTCGATACCTGAGTCAACAGATGGGGACGTTTGCAAGACAACAACCTTCCGCACGAACAGTTCGACGACGTTTGCAGCAGCATGGACTATCAGCTCGGAGACCGTGGCTGCGGTTACCCTTGACGCTGCACACAGCCAGGAGCGCCTGCGATGGTGTACTCAACGACGAACCTGTGTGCACGAATGGCAAAACGTCATTTTTTTCGGATGAATCCAGGTTCTGTTTACAGCATCACGATGGTCGCATCCGTGTTTGGCGACATCGCGGTGAATGCACATTGGAACCGTGTATTCGTCATCGCCATGCTGGCCTATCACCCGGCGTGATGGTATGGGGTGCCATTGGTTACACGTCTCGGTCAGCTCTTGTTCGCATTGACGGCACTTTGAACAGTGGACGCTACATTTCAGATGTGTTACGATCCGTGGCTCTACCCTTCATTCGATCCCTGCGATGCAGTCATGGACTGTGCGGCTGATGCCGGCGGAGGTTCGAGTCCTCCCTCGGGCATGGGTGTGTGTGTGTTTGTCCTTAGGATAATTTAGTTTAAGTACTGTGTAAGCTTAGGGACTGATGTCCTTACCAGTTAAGTTCCATAAGATTTCACACATTTGATTCCTGCGAAACCCTACATTTCAGCAGGATAATGGACGACCGCATGTTGCAGGTCCTGTTCGGGCCTTTCTGGATACAGAAAATGTTCGACTGCTGCCCTGGCCAGCACATTCTCCAGATCTCTCACCAATTGAAAACGTATGGTCAATGGTGGCCGAGCAACTGGCTTGTCACAATACGCCAGTCACTACTCTTGATGAACTGTGGTATCGTGTTGAAGATGCATGGGCAACTGTACCTTTACACGCCATCCAAGCTCCGTTTGACTCAATGCCCAGGCGTATCAAGGCCGTTGTTACGGCCAGAGGTGGTTGTTCTGGGTACTGATTTCTCAGGATCTATGCACCCAAATTGCGTGAAAATGTAATCACATGTCAGTTCTAGTATAATGTATTTGTCCAATGAATATCTGTTTATCATCTGCATTTCTTCTTGGTGTAGCAATTTTAATGGCCAGTAGTGTATGAATACTGTCTGTAAAATGTGTTGCAAACACAGTTTGTAGCAAAATAGTGATAAATTTAAACGTAGAGCAGGATGTGCAAGTTTTTCATGCGTCTCAGTGTTTATGAAGTCATACCTCCTGAACTGTGTGTCGTACAAAGATATAATTTTGCGGGTACACTCAGTGATCTGCAAAATGTGCCACAAACGGCCTGAAGCGTCACTTTTACTGCACGAACAGCGAAAATGTAGCAAAAGATAAACTTTCTTTTTTCCTTTCTTCGTTCTGTGGGGATTATCGGCGAGAGAAAGGTTCTTAAAGGTTTGAAATTATGTGAAACGTTTGTAGCGAGTCACTAAGTGCTCT
This sequence comes from Schistocerca americana, assembly GCF_021461395.2. NCBI lineage: Eukaryota > Metazoa > Arthropoda > Insecta > Orthoptera > Acrididae > Schistocerca > Schistocerca americana. The sequence continues at coordinate 785,159,787 of NC_060122.1, read as the reverse complement.
CATTCTCAAATACTGGATGAATAAACTCTGGGTATCCGCGCGTCGTGGGCTGAACTTCCTTTTCCATCCCCACCCCCAGCCCCTTGACAGGTAGGTTGGTTCTCATGCCACAGTGATTCTTTCCAGGCAGTAAGTGATACGCGTACCAAGTTCGGCTGAAATTGGTCATATACTTTTCTCCGCAAAAAACTAAAGAATCGCCATGTACATTTGAAAGAATTATGGGAAAGAGGTGGCACGACACAAAATCAAATAAAACAGTACAAATTATTATGAGAGTTTAAAAAATTAGTTAATTCACTACCTAGCAGACAGCGTATTTTAGCTACACAATTACTAACATCAACACTGTTACGACTTAATGCACCAGTTTCCGATAAGTATACAGAAATAGTTCGCAGCTCGTGGTCTCGCGGTAGCGTTCTCGCTTCACGAGCACCGGGGTTCCGGGTTCGATTCCGGGCGGGGTCAGGGATTTTCACCTCCCCCGAGATCATTGGGTGTTGTTGTGTCGTCTTCATCATCATCACCATCATCATCATTTATCCCCATTAAGGTCGGAGGTTGGCAACGGGAAACCACCTCTATTAGGACCTTGTCTAGTACGGCGGTCAAGAAGCATTTCCATTTCCATACAGAAATCCGTCTGAAGAACGTGCAACTTAATAGTTAGCTTTCTGGGGAGTTCCAGAATCGACCCTGACACTTGCTTCTTGCAGTTACGGCAATGTTTTACGTTTGTGAAAAAGGCCAAACCGTACAGTGGTTGGTTTCGGGGCGGGGACGAAACATCGAAGTCATCGGATGACGGGAGGATGGTGAGGGAAATCGGCCATGCCCTTTCAATGGAGCCATCGCAGCCTTTGCCTGAAGCGATTTAGGGAAATGACGGACGCGGGTTTGAACCGTCGTCGTCCCGAATACGAGTCCTGTGTGATAACCTTTGCGCCACCTCGCTCGGTATCGTAGAGTGGTTGGAATTCCACTCTATGAAAGATAAATGATTTCAAGTTGAAGGATGCATCCTTAATACCATCTCCAATAGGACTTTTCCTACTAAAACGCCCTAACGACACAGTTGTAGGGTGCTCAAAATTCAAAGTTAGTTTGACGCGTGGATTAATTATAAAGGTAGAACAATTCTGTTCACATCCCGTCGCATGTATAGTCCTTAATTTATTCCAAATGTTGTTTCGAGGAAAAAGAAAAAAAATGATTCATTGTGGCAGATAAAGAGATTTTCTACATAATGTAGCAAGTAGAATAAGATACGTAGGACAATACAGTCCTTTTCTAATAAACAGTATTTCGATCGAATGTCAATTTGCAGAGCAATGTACAATCACCAGATTCAGAACTATTTGGATAACGTCTGAACTTAAGTCATCTCCGTCGCAATTAATGCATTGCAAAGCGAGACAATATGCGTCGACATTTCGAACATAATAAGTTTCTGGTGAGTGAAAGCGATTTTGCCTACGCACACAACGTTATCTGGCGTTCGCCCCTGGTACCGCAGGCAGTTGGTCGTGATTATCTCCCACAACAATGACTGAAATTCATCGTCCAAAACAAGGGTGTTACGTTACAGTGTTGCGAGAAAGTTACGACGGCATGGCGTTACTTTCTCGTCCAGGGAGTGGAGCAGGGTGGTTTTTAAGCCAAAAATGCATATAAATTTCGACTTGGGTGCCGTTTAACTACTTGCGCTTTGTCGGAGATTTCTCCAGTGACTCATGCTCTTCAAAGTACCCATCTCCGCTTGTCAGAAGCTTTTCCTTCGACTTAAAAGTTTTCAACCAAATCTGTTAACTTGTAAAGTGGGGTAAACCAAAAGGCGTCACACCTGATGTAAAGGGTGTGTGAATCAATAGCTTGTGCTTCGAATTTTTCTTTTTCCCACTGCAAAAGAAATTTCGTAGGGATATTAAGGCACTTAAAGTTGAGCCTTTTTTGTGTGTTTCTCGCAGTGTACCTGTGTGGTTCGAGGAGCACCAAACTTCCCGGGGTTGAACCCCAATCGAGAATCTGTGAGACCACTTCGATACGGCTGTTCGCGTCTATGCTCAAGAAGTGAACCTAGGACAGGGAGTCGTTTCGGATCTGAGGGAAACATTCCTGAATAAAGATCACTGCGTTACAACTGATAGGTTCCCCTGGCTGCTGAATTATTAAAATTAAATATGACACTGGTTGCTACCCTGCATTTCAATTAGAAATTCCGAGGGAATTTTTGACAGAAGGAAAGAAGTTCATTCTTCAATGTTTGGTTTCAGAAATGAGCCGACTGTAGTTTCCTACGTTTCAAAAAGTGGCAAATCGGTAGACCTTACTGTCTACTCGGCATGATGAGAGGCATTTGAGTGGCGGAAAAAAGTAGATACAATACTGAAATTATACTCCATTATAACAAAACCTAAGATGTGGATAAACTAAACTCCTTCCGCACAGGCAATGAAGGCCCAAAGGTACCGACTGGCCGCCGTGTCATCCTCAGACCACAGGCGTCACTGGATGCGGATATGGAGGGGCCTGTGTTCCGAACACCGCTCTCCCGGCCGTATGTCAGTTCCCGAGACTGGAGCCGCTACTTCTCAATCAAGTAGCTCCTCAGTTTGCCTCACAGGGGCTGAGTGCACCCCGCTTGCCAACAGCGCTCAGCAGACCGGATGGTCACCCATCCGAGTGCCAGCCCAGCCCGACAGCGCTTAACTTCCGTGATCTGACGGGAACCGGTGTTACCACTGCGGCAAGGCCGTTGGCCGAAGATGTGGACAATGGAGACAAAATTACAAGAGAATGCAGCTGTGTTACAGGAACTAAACGGTGGCCACTAAGAAGGAGATGGTTCATCTGTATGGAACCTCAACGGAGAAACCTAGCGCACGAACAACGGCACTGCAGTCGGCATGGCTCCACATCTCTGTCGGTACCTTCCTGAACCTCACTGACTCTCCCTGCTCGTCTCGTAGGGGTCTGCGCTGCACAAGGTGGTTATTCAGACTTCTGACAGGTGGTCATATTAATGTGACAGAGCAGTGTAATACTCCCCCGTCCTCAGGGTTGTCATCTGCGTTGAAGCTCGTGTGCTATATGCTGAACGACAGGTTGTTAAGAAGATCGTGCGTGTGTCTATTGCCTTCTTAAGCATTCGTGTGGATTATCTTCTCTGTCTTTCTGCGTACAGAACACGCGCTTATGGAGTATCAGGCCACATTTGTTACTGGATTCAGGACCTCCCAGCAGTTTGTTACTGGATTCAGGACTTCGTAGCGGACAGAGCTAATCACGCTGTTCTTACCATGAAGAATTCAACAGATGTAAAGACAACTTACGGTCAGCCCCTGGAGATGTTATACGGCTGTTATTGTTTGTAACGCGTGCAAATATCCAGTTAGCAAAGTCGGAAGCTCCGCGAGGCTCTTCGCGAAAAATACTATTCGTATAGCAAGGTCTACCAGTTTCCGTAGACGAAGTCGGTAACGCACGCCTGTGCGGTGGAGCTCGACTCAGAGGTAAGCCGGTTCGAATCCTAGTGGTGGAGATTCCCCAGTAATTGAACAGCATGGGGAGGAGAGGCGGTGGCGTGAAGTTCCTGACCACCAGTCTTTGAGTCAATGTCCTGGATTAAATTACAAACCTCTTCGCAGTGTCTCCTGAAGCAAAGGCATGCGTCACTATTGATGGTGTTCAACAGGTGGATGGAGATGTTCAGCTCGGGGCCCCCCTTGGTGCTATTCGACAGAAGTAGACTGTGTACCGGCGACGGATTTCCCTTCATGCCTAACACAAACCCAACACCGCAATGTACAAACACTCACTCATCACAGTCGTTCACAAGGCACAGATACACACTTGACACTCCGTAATTTTTTTGGAAATTTATGATAAGTTTCTATGTGATCACACACTCATGTCCGAGGGAGGACCTCCGACGGAGGAGCCGCGCGAACCGTTCCAATGTGTCCTGGACCGCACGGCTACCCCGCGCGGCCCGCTTCGTAACAGGCATCGGTAAATCACATCCACTAGAATCTTGTCCAGAACGGCGATGGAAGATTCCTGCATCTGCTCCCCTACATTCACATTCCCCGAGTATGAGACTACTTTGACTCTGACCTGAGGGGAAAATTTCAATCCCAAAAGACTATAGCGAAATGCCTGCGGAGGATTTATGATTGATACAGATAATATTGGCAGTTGTTTCTGAATCGTGGTTACGCGTTGTATATCCACAACGTCTGCATGCTCAACTTTCTAGTTCAACGCAAGGTTATTGTTCTTCAGCACCCTTCTTATTCTCCACATTTGGGCCCGGAAGACTTCGTTTTCTTTCCCCGTCTTAAAATATTCCTGAAAGACTTACGCTGCATATGACTGCGGTGCTTTGAGTGACTCCACCGGAAGTGTTTACTGCAAGATTCGAACATCTTTACAACTGCTGTCATTGGCGTGTTGTATCTTATGGTGATTAATCTGAAGGTCAGTCAAGGTATTTAGTTTGTAGCTCTTGTTTATTTTCTGATAACCATTCACTTAACTTTTCAGGCTCATCTTTTTTTGTGGCGAAAAAGGAAAGACAGTGTCAAGGATATGACACACGAGTTGCAATGGCAATAATTAAAACAAAGGCATTATTCGTTGCAGCGAGATCTTCTTACCAAATCTGAATCAGCAAATTCCACCTCCGAATGTGAAAACATTTTGTTGATATGCACCTACATAGGGACTAGTGACCATCGCAATAAAATAATAGAAATCGCAGCACACACGGAAAAATGTACGAGTTCGTTTTTCCCACGTGCTATTCGGGAGTGGAACGGTATAAAAATACGGCCTGAAAGAGGTTAGATGAACCTCCTGCCAGGCACTTCAGTGTGATCTGCGGAGTGGTCATGTAGATGTAGATGAAGTAGTTCGCCCGCAGCAAAACTCGGGAGATTCTGAATATGAATATTATAAAACAATTGGTACCACTGTTTTTCCACAGGCTTTAAACGAACCTCTCGCACTTCGGGGAGCAACGGGATACCTTGCCGTGAAACAGGTCTGCAGCGGAAGAGGTGGTGCTTCGACGGAGGCTGTGAACGGTGGGATATGCGTAGAAGGATACGCTGACTCGCGCCGCCGTGATTCCATTGGCGGCCACAGGCGCTGCTATTCAGGTCAATGGGCGTCCTTGGCGCGAGGGTGTTTACCGGGCAAGTGGCCGGCCCGGAAGCAGCCGAGTTAGTCAGCGCCCGCGGTGCAATACGCAAGAGCGGCCACCACAACGCAGCCCGTGTCCGTGGCGCTACAGCTCGGCTAATGTCCACCGCCAGCGGGCTTGCTGCTGCCGCAACATAACTAGTACAAAATGCCCTCTGTGAACTACTCCCGCGGATATTTCTCGTTGTAGTAAGCCTGTGTTTAAATAATACAGGTATCATCTACACCACACCAGGCCGTCACTCCCTTTAAAACGCAGCCGCACAGGGCTATTCGTCAATAACTCCGGGGTTTCAGAAGACGACTACGCGAAGACCTCACAGGAAACAGACACGTATCAGTGGATAAAGCATCTCTACAAGTTTTAACTCATATTACGGGTGCTCAATATGGGCACCGTTTGTGGAGCGGCAAACGCCAATACGTACGTCCAATTCACTTAAGTCCCTGACACGAATTGCTGGTAAGGCGCTGCGGCAACCAGTTTTAAAAATCCACCTATTGAACTGCCTATCTGCAGGCGCGAACCAATTCGATGGGGCAATGTTCTGACACGCCTGCCCCCTAATGCAACTGTGAAACGGCACATTTTACGAATCGCAACCTGGAGAGACGCCCTATGCACTGGTATGAGCCTTTCTCTGTATGTCTTGTAATTTCCACGCAGCCGTCTTCCGAAACCCTGCCGGTATTCATGAGTAACCTGTGTAATTTCTTAATCAACACAAGATAACGGTAAAACAGAAGACTGACATATACAAAAGAATGGCTGTAACTCCTCAATTTAAAAGAATGATAATTGCGAGATAATACCTACAACTACGAAAAGTAGCCCGAGAGTATCAATCCGCTTACAAGATTGGAGGTGCTTGAGCACATCACATCATATACATATTTAGCGGTAGTACTAAAAAGTTCAGAACCCAAATATCAAAATATCAAACTGCAAAAGCTCTTCTTGAGAAATCGACTTCGAAGTTATCCGAGTGTTAATACACTAATACAAGACTGCTATTTCGCCATGCAGTGAGGGTCTGGGCTAGGTTACTAGCTCGTCCTATGGGGGTCTCGTGTTCGATTTCTGGCCGGCATATGCACAGTTTTAAAGAGTTGCGAATGTTTTACGAAAATTTCCGTGAAGTGCAAAATATAAGTATACTAGTTCCGTTTTTGAGCTACGAAACCCCAAAAAATACAAAAATCCGATTGCCGTGTGGTCTCTTTGTATGAAGCAGCGTGAAATGGAACGATCACATGAAGTCAGTATTAGAAAAATTAATTAGAGTATTTAGATTTCTTGGAAGGGCAACATCCTTGCAAAGGAATCACATGCACGACGCTTGTGAGATTAGTTCTACAGTACTGTTTCCAACGTCAAGTATGCTTGACAATGGGCATCAGGCGTATTAAGAGACGCGCAGCTAGTATCATAGCACATCACAGGGACCATACGAATCTGCATCATAAATGCTGAAGCAACAATCAATCTACAAAGGACATTCCTTACAAATCACTCAAGCGACCGGATCTGCAATATTGCTCAAGTGTGTGGGACCCGTACCAGCTAGGACTAACGGGGAAATTGAAAGTACACAGAGTAAGCAGCGCGAATGGTCAAGGGTTTGTTTAATCCGTGGGATACTGAAGGAACTGAACTGGAAGATAGACGTAAACTATGTCGAGAAAGTCTGCTAACAAAGTTTCAAGAAGTCTAGGAATATACTACAATACCCCACGTATCGCTCACAAAGGGATCGTGAGGATAAGATTAAAATATTTGCTGCACGCACAGAGACATTCAAACGATCATTGTTCCCGCGCTCCACCCGTGAATAGAACAGGAAGAAACCCTAATAACTGGTACAGTGGGACGTAACCTCTGCCATGCACCTCACGGTGGTTTCCAGAGTATAGATATAGATGTAGATGCAGAAACAGGCGTCCTTGGAAGAAAGACGACATACTTATCGCGAAACCCTGTTGGATAAATTTACAGAACCGGTATACCAAGAATATTCTGCAACTATTATGCCGCCACCGTCTTTTATCTCGAGTGGGGATAAGAGAGGAAAAATAAGGGTGTATAATCGGTCATTTTTCCCTTGCGAAATACGCAAAGGGAGGAGGACAATGATTACAACATTGGTACGATGTACCTCGACATACACTGTATAGTGGCTTGTGCAGTGCTTATATAGATACAGTATCATGTTTATACGGACCATTACGAGTTTCGACCGAAAACGCTCATTTTCAGATGGTACAGACGCTTCATTATGCAGCTGAACTTGTTTGTTGGTGGGTCTCAGTACTGATCTAAGGAACCAACAAAATATTGCAGATTACTTCAGATGATTTACAGAAGATGTGTTGAAAGGTCGCTGTACATAAGGAAATATGGCAGAAAACAGCGATTTGTGCAACGTCCCTAAGAACCTAGCCGTCCATCGACGTGTGTGTGTGTGTGTGTGTGTGTGTGTGTGTGTGTGTGAGAGAGAGAGAGAGAGAGAGAGAGAGAGAGAGAGAGAGAGAGAGAGAGAGGGGGGGGGGGATATTCAGTGCACAAATGCGGATCTCAATTATTCGTGCCGTGTGTGCGTGACACATTCAAGTACAATGGGCAGCAACACATCACACTGTGATGTATATTCGGCCAGGGCAGTTTGCAGCTGGTTCGACGCGGAGTTCATGTCGGCAGTTCACATCACATCACAATGCCTCTTTTCAAGTAATGGCGTACACCTCTCACTGTATAGTATTATACGCTCGTCGCCGAACTCTCAAACGCGAGACCGCTGACGATTTACGACGTGCATTTGAATTCCATTGTACAATAAGAGTTGGTACAACCACTGGTCCATTTAATGCTCTCTGTTCCTCGACTTAATATTCATTTACAGTGCGCGTGTTATATTACTCTACTGGTGTGTTTGCAATTCAGCGCAACTCGTGTACGAAATGCGACTCAGAGAACCGTAGGCCGGCAGAAATATTACTATTGTTCCCATTGAATACATTTAGATTGTTCTCTCGATTACTATTGGTCCGTTATTGAATGAACTGTCTGGCAAAACTGAGAACAGGATGCACACGCCTTTTTTAATGCCCCGAGCCAGATTACGGTCGCCGTTTATGGCACACTTCTTTACCTTTCATCACTTCAAGAAGACCAGGTAGTTAAAGACTTGACAAGATCAAACTACCTGCACTCAATACAAAAGTCCGTTCGTTCTGCCACATCTGAGGATGACGTAATATTTATACCCGCAATCGGGGCAAGATGTTGACAATGCAGCAAGGGGTGGCAGAACAAACGTTCATGAACGAGGAATCGATTTCGTTGCAGCGTACCGCGTCTTAGTACACATGCAGAACGGCCAAAAATAAATATGCCGCATACTCTGATTTTACTGCACGTATTGTACTAAGTTCACACTTCAGTGTAAATACGAACATCAACAACACCTTTGATTCTAGGGTAGTAAAATAAAGGCCATATGGAAACATTTCGAAAACGTTGTATGCCAAGATGCAACCACGGAAATGAACTGCGTAGACGTTTGCTGACAACTACTGTACACGGCAAATTGCCAGGCGAGAATGCCAATACCTGATCCAAACAAGCTTCTTCTACAGGTAAGTACTCGCCTTCCGCTGTTTTTCTACGTAACTGCTTCGCTTATCGAGACTTGGCGTACCGTGAGATCGCTTTTCATGTACCGTCGCTGAGCACATTTCCAACCTGCGGTGATATCGACGTCATGCACCACTCCCGAAATTCTGCGACGCATGTGTCGTCACCGCGAATGTCTGTTCCACGCAGCGCCCAGTCATGGCTCTATATTAGTTCCTCACCGCGAACATCTTCACATTCTGAACTAAGCTCTAGCTTTAACAGGTTAACGTCTACCGCAGTCTTCTTTAAGGCATTCGAAAACAGCACGATTCTTCGAGTTTCAAACCTTTTCGATTCTGGTGACTGCTAACATTAATCTCTACTCGTATACAGCCCACAAATAAATCATAAAGGTGGCCATTACCAGCACACAACAATACTGTTCAAAATACAATTTCCAGCCATATGAAGCATACGAATATTTTCCTAGTTCACGCATACAATTGAGAAGTCTGCATTACATGTTTTGAACACTGTATCCACAACTGGTTAGTAACCACCTTCCACACGGAGCACGTCCATACCTCACCATTGACTTATAGTATCAACCGCACGCAGTTGACGTCAACAAGTGTATGGGCCTGAAGATGACGTTGTTACAACGTTGAAACTAGTTGCCAAAATAAAATCTACACCTTAAATACAGCTGGAGGAATTTCTTCATTTTCAATATAAACATCAGCAACAGTCGACTTGGGCAGCTTTAGAAGGGTTGAAATATTGCCGATGTATCTGTTACTCAGGTGGAATCCAGTGACTCGTACATGTTCGTAGCCACTGAGCTCTCCTCCTTCAGGGACATGAAGGCTATTATTTTTTCCTCCCTCCACTAGAAGATCGGAAAGGACAAGAAATAGGCAGCATCATTGAAAGTATTGTCCACCATGCACTGTACAGTTGCTTGCGCAGGATCTATACAGATGCTGATTTGAAGAGCAACATATCTAAATGGTATAAGGGTTTAAGTTCGAAGCAGGCAACACAGTACTGGGTTGCAATGTAAGGTAGAAAAAGTTATTTACACAGACCTTCTCCAAGATGTGCGATGACAAAGCAGAACTTTAAAAAATCATAAGTTGCATCTATCGTAGCAAAACACTGCATAGCTTTATGGAAATACGAGAATTGCGCACAACTTTCCCGCTCGAGCTTGCTACTCCTGTGGGACGTATCACAGAAAGTTCCTGGTCACAATCTTTCACATGCGCTTTAACCACGGAAAGGATCAGACTGACCTCTCTATCTCATACGACCGATTGACACGTCCCAGTGTGAGTGTGACGCGATGGAAGAACCTCTCATTTATCTTGGCCACCCAAATAACTTTTTGTCCAGAAATAAATTGAATAAAATGTATCGAGCAAATGATGTTTGGTTCTCTCGGGGGTCATTAGCCAGCATGACTGCTCTTCTTCTAATTTTGTTCGTAACGAAGATATGAACACATTTTTGAATAGTACCCTTATATTTTTTATTCCGTAACACACTTCTCTTTTCAAGGGCAATTCAAAAATACATGACAGTATTCTTCGTAAACAAGAAATTATTAAAAACGTAACAGAAAATTGCATTTGACTCTTCTATACGTAGTGCAGCTATCTGGCATAATGTAACTCGATCACTTGCTGTTGATGACAGTAAACAAACGAAAACAAAAGGAAAATGCACTGCAGTCGTGCAGTTACCCGTCTTCGGTTGTAGGTTTGTGTGATTACAACGCACACCAACGTAGAGGGGGTAGAAATGATACTCATCTACGAAGAGCGTTAAGTTAGTAGAACAGTAACTGCAACAGTGCTTTCTCATTTACAGTACAGGTTGTATACAGCAGTGTTTTTACTTCAAAGGAAGATGGTTGCCTGAATGACTGGTGAACATTATCGTTGTGTTTACTGTTAGCTCCAGAAAGTGAAAGACTACGTTAACCCGCTAACATCTACTGTGTGCTAATACTGGAGAGTCAAGGTCTACTTTGTGCTACATTTACAGCAATGTTATGTATACGTGAATGATACACTGTGACACACCTTTGACAAGGTCTTAAGGAAAGGAAGTGGCTTACCGAATAAGAAATGTGGGCTGCAACTTAAAAAGGACGCATTGCTGTTCATATCTTCAGCACGAACGAAAATACAAGACAGAGTGTGTGTGTGTGTGTGTGTGTGTGTGTGTGTGTGTGCGTGAGAGAGAGAGAGAGAGAGAGAGAGAGAGAGAGAGAGTGAGGGGGGGGGGGGGGGGAATTAGACATATGTTTTACTTACTGCAACAGATGTACCTTATCATATATGGGGCGTTAAAAAACAAACGAGCCGGAGGCATAATTACAGAAACCAGTACCTGTATGTTAGAAGTATTGACCCTGGCTGTCGAGACATTAGTTCCACTGTAACACAAGGCGGTGAATGACTGCGTCATAAAATTCTCGGGGCTGTGATGTTAACCAGTTCCGCACGTACAGCTGGACGTCGTCGTCCGAGGTGAATCGTTTGTTCCTCAGAGCCTTTTTAAGAGGACCAAAAATGGCACCCTTCTGAATCACTTCCCGCTGCACGGGACAACCTTCACCAAGCGATCAAATCAAAACGACCAGGCAATCTCACCCCTGGGGTCATTCTGCTCCACGACAATGCAAAGCCTCGTATGGCCAACACAGTCGCGGCACTCCTGCAGAAATTCAAATGGGAGGTTCTAGGCCACCCTCCATGCAGTCCGTACCTGTCTCCCTGTGATTACGCCACTTTTGGTGCCCTTAAAAAGGCTCTGAGAGGCAAACGATTCACCTAGGACGACGACGTCCAACTGTACGTACGGAACTGTGTAACACCTCAGCCCCGAGAATTTCATGACGCAGCTATTCACTGCCTTGTGTTACAGTGGAACAAATGTCTTGACAGCCAGGGTCAATACTTCTAACATACAGGTACTGGTTTCTGTAATTATGCCTCCGGCTTGTTTCTTTCTGAACGCCCCTTACAATTTGTACAGTATTACATAACGGAGGCTTTCTGAGTGGATAATGCCTGGAGGCCACAATATCGTAAATAACCAAATAAATTAACAGTTATCCTCGATTTGCTTAGACGAAACCCAATGAAATTACTAACAAAATCCCCAGCCAATGTAAGCTTACATATGCGTCAACGACATCGTACTAGCTTGTGAGTCACAGTTACAGTCCCGATGTCGCAGTGAACTTATTGTAAACTTTACTAGACAGCGGTTAACGTAACGAACCTAAGTAAGGGACAGTATGCTGTTAGCTTACCGAGAAAACCTGTATGTGTAAACAATGAGTAACAATGGCATAACAGATACTAGCTGATGATGTCGGGTGGGATTTATAAGCTGAAATAAATAAGAGTATCAGCTACGTCAAAGGCCTGGAGCCTGGCGTGGGACAACGGCGGGCGTCGGTGTGTGTAAAGCGTCAGAGCCGCGTGCCGCCGTTGCATAATGGCCGCTTATCCTGAAGGTTGAGCGGGGTCGGCTATACGGCGCCAACGCGCCCCCTGCCTCGAAACACCGTCTCGGAAAGAAGGACGAGACGTGGAGGGAGCGCCAAGTCTGACCACAGCAGCAAATTGGAGTACCGTCAAACAAAACTTAATCTCCGATACTTTGGACCGAGAAGTGGTGTGTTTTAATGCAACCAACGGGAACATCGACTGTTTTTCTTATTATTGCATTCTGAATCAGTCACAAAAATGGTTCAAATGGCTCTAAGCACTATGAGACTCAACAAAATGGTTCAAATGGCTCTGAGCACTATGGGACTTAACATCTGAAGCCATCAGTCCCCTAGAACTTAGAACTACTTAAACCAAACCAACCTAAGCTCGAGGCAGGATTCGAACCTGCGACCGTAGCGCTCGCGTGGTTCCAGACTGAAGCGCCTAGAACCGCTCGGCCACATCGGCTGGCAATCAGTCACAAGAATTAGCGAATTGGCCACTACGTTTTTCATATCGAGGAAAAACGATAAACATTTTGTCCTCAATTTCTGATTAAATTGACTGTTCACTATTTTCTTCTGTACGAGCAAATAAGACTAACTGTTCTGTCCTCGGTTTCTGGTGAGTGTTGGTTGCGCTTCTTCCGAGAGCTTAACCAACATTATCAACAGGTAGCCTACATAAATAAACAACAATAGGTTGATTTAAAGGCACTCGAAGGGGAACACAATAATGTAGGAAAGGGATTTACCTTGAAAGTCCGATTGCGTCTATCAGTAGTTCTGTAGTGTATCGAGAGGTTGTAACAATGAAAATTGTACTGAAATGCAGGAGGATCTGCAACGAATTGGCGCATGGCGCAGGGAATGGCAACTAAATCTCAATGTAGACAAGTGTAATGTGCTGCGAATACATACAAAGAAAGATCCTTTATCATTTAGCTACAATATAGCAGGTCACCAACTGGAAGCAGTTAATTCCATAAATTATCTGGGAATAGGCATTAGGAGTGATTTAAACGGAATGACCATATAAAATTAATCGTCGGTAACGCAGATGCCAGACTGAGATTCATTGGAAGAATCCTAAGGAAATGCAGTCGCCGGCCGAAGTGGCCGAGCGGTTAAAGGCGCTACAGTCTGGAACCGCACGACCACTACGGTCGCAATTTCGAATCCTGCCTCGGGCATGGATGTGTGTGATGTTCTTAGGTTAGTTGGGTTTAAGTAGTTCTAAGTTCTAGGGGACTTATGACCACAGCAGTTGAGTCCCATAGTGCTCAGAGCCATTTGAACCATTTTTTGAAATGCAGTCCGAAAACAAAGGAGTAGGTTACAGCACGCTTGTTCGCCCACTGCGTGAATACTGCTCACCGGTGTGGGATCCGTACCAGATAGGGTTGATAGAAGAGATAGAGAAGATGCAACGGAGAGCAGCGCGCTTCGTTACAGGATCATTTAGTAATCGCCAAAGCGTTACGGGGAATATGGATAAACTCCAGTGGAAGACTCTGCAAGAGAGACGCTCAGTAGCTTGGTACGAGCTTTTGTTTTGTAGTTTCGAGAACATACCTTCACCGAGGAGTCAAGCAGTATATTGCTCCCTCCTACGTATATCTCGCGAAGAGGCCATGAGGATAAAATCAGATAAACTAGAGCCCACACAGAGACATACCGACAATCTTTCTTTCCACGAACAATACGAGACTGGAATAGAAGGGAGAACCGATAGAGGTACTCAACGTACCCTCCGCCACACACTATCAGGTGGCTTGCGGAGTACGGATGTAGATGTAGACGTAGAAGACAAAAGTCAAAACTATTATTAATGGAAACTTAGAAGAAAACACCCTTTCGAACAAACTCATCCTCCAATTTTAGAGTTGCGTACCTCAATCGGTAAAAATGGAACCCACACAGAATCGCTTTGCTGTCCGTCTGTTAAGGACCCTTTTTCCCAGGAATGCGTAGGGGTGCCAAGTTGAAATTTGTGTGGAATACTAAGGTCTATTGTCCCTTGGCGCTGTCAAAAATTTGAGCTTCTAAAGTAAATCAAAACATTCGGCCATTATGTCACATATTTTGATACTCGTAAACTAACTCACCAAAACCTATTGATGAACTATCTATACATTAATTAAGTTTTTACGGGACTCTTGGAGCTCGAGTCTTACTCGCACTTGTCCAGATGTTTTTTTCTTCCCCTCCACTACCTCATGTCTTGTGGACTTGAGACTGAAAGTGGTCCTACATCTTGCCTCAGATTGCCTACCACTAAGTTGGCTGCAGGCATTACGCCCTTCGTTTTCTGTCTCTCGGATGCCGCTGTATCAGCGCCCTCCACCTTCAACCACAGTATTTTCTGGCCACAGGTCCCAATCAGTTTCACGTGATTTAGACGCCCTTGTGGACTAATTCGGATTTTCTTCATGTGAAACAAAGGAGTGATTGCCGGTATAGGATCACACCCATCTTTCCTTTTAGGGCGTTTGTCCCCCTTTTTTTTAAAATAAAAAAACAGTACTGAAGGATTTTTTTGAAGATACACGGACAGGCAGTCTGAATACAGAAGTGTTGAAAAGACCAGTAGAAACCAGGTACTTTCTCAGACCTGTCACAACTAGGAAAAAACAATATGGTAAGCCAGTTATCTGTCCGTGTTAGCCTTTCCAGAATCTCACTTGCGGGAGTGATCAAGAAAAGAACACAAAAGGTTAGCCACGATAAGGATCAATGGATAAAATTAACGCTGGCGGAATATACGGGAGCGCCACACTAGAAGGAAATACGAGCCAGCCTACCAAACTTTAGACAATGACGACGACTTAGTGGAAGTGGAGAATGAGATACCAGGTTAAACCACTGAACTAAGAATGAAAATCGTCACTGCTGTTATTTGAGAATGTTACACAGACTCATCGAAAATTATCATAAGCAGTTCTGTATTAACTATTAAAATACTGCTTTACAAACGGTTTGTTGCGCATGACAGTACTGGCTACGTTCAACCCACCGGCTTCTCCAGGTGAATAGCGAAACAGCGAATGCCTCAGACTACAGCAGTCGGAAGAGTTAATTTGTGAACGTGATGTGAGAGTTATTGCTGTACTGCCTGGATGTGGCGACATTGTCTAGCTGTGCACGAAGTCTATTAGTCGTGCGGCTTTTAACGATTCCTCACCAGGCCGATCGAGTGCTGACTTGGGTGTTAAGTACTTGTAATTCTGCGACTGCATCTGATGTTGCTCGTTTCTCGGGCCGTTAAGAATGTGTCCACTGGCATCCATTATTGCCACAGTTCTCCACAACATCGAAACTTACGCAAAACAGAATCGGCAATCACTGGCGGACAGAGAAAACATGTCAATTAACCGTTGAGAATTCCTAGCATACACATTAATTCACAATATCTCGTGCGGCGGAGGGGCCATTGCGACCAGAAAAAAGAGCATGCCAATCTTGTCAACAAAAAAGAATGAAAGATTGACTTATACAATTACATAACAGTATCGCTAACATTAGTATGTTACAGAATCCTAGACAGTATGAAAGTTCCTGAAGGAAAATTATCTTCTCTCTATTAGAACAGGTCGGGCAACCAACATTTTTGTGAAAAGGTCTAGTTTTTTTTGTAACAAGATTTGATACGTAGGATATCCGCAACTGAGAGGTATGATAATTAATTTAGAGAGATACTCTTCAGTTGTACTAATATTTATTCAAACCATGACCGGTTTCGGGATTTTAAAATCCCATCTTCAGATCATGAAATTATTATGAAACTTCCTGGCAGATTAAAACTGTGTGCCCGACCGAGACTCGAACTCGGGACCTTTGCCTATCGCGGGCAAGTGCTCTACCAACTGAGCTACCCAAGCACGACTCACGCCCGGTACTCACAGCTTTACTTCTGCCAGTACCTCGTCTCCTACCTTCCAAACTTTACAGAAGGTCTCCTGCGAAACTTGCAGAACTAGCACTCCTGAAAGAAAGGATATTGCGGAGACATGGCTTAGTCACAGCCTGGGGGATGTTTCCAGAATGAGATTTTCACTCTGCAGCGGAGTGTGCGCTGATATGAAACTTCCTGGCAGATTAAAACTGGCAAGGTCCCGAGTTCGAGTCTCGGTCGGGCCACGGTTTTAATCTGCCAGGAAGTTTCATATCAGCGCACACTCCGCTGCAGAGTGAAAATCTCATTCATGAAATTATTATATTTGGAAACACACAACATGCGGTCGGGTCAGTCAGTGCGAGTGTTCCGATCACTGCATGTTGGCGGAAACAGTCCGCCGCTGGGCAGCCGCACGGTAAAACGCCAGCCACTGAGTGGTTACCATGTACAGTAATTTCATACAGCTGAAGATGGGATTTTAAAATCCCGAAACCGGTCTTGGTGTGACCAAACATTGGTACAACTGAAGTGGACCTCTCTAAATTATCTTTGGTCATGCAAGATTTCTAGTAAATACCAGACACACGTGAACGGGCAGATGCTTTTACATTGTTTTTAGAAAATCTTTCGTTACTGTATTAGAGTGTCGGCTGAGAACCAAGATACAACCACACACGTCAAAACGTAATACGTCATGTTTTCAGTTCACAAAAATGGTTCAAATGGCTCTGAGCACTATGGGACTTAACATCTGAGGTTATCAGTCCCCTAGAACTTAGAACTACTTAAACCTAACTAACCTAAGGACATCACACACATCCATGTGCGAGACAGGATTCGAAGCTGTGACCGTAGCAGTCGCGCGGTTCCGGACTGAAGCGCCTAGAACAGCTCTGCCACCGCGGCCGGCTTTCAATTTACAAAAACGTTTTTAAGATTCAATTACTAATGCTACCTACCTGTCCACTCACTATGACCATTCGAATATGGGACTAACTAATAACTGATACACCAACACCCGCAGATGTTGAAAAGACCGGGGAGAACAGAATGAAGACAAAATGTTCAAAGGAAAACAGTACCTCCAAGGGATGTGGTAAAGTTTCT
Organism: Schistocerca americana; assembly: GCF_021461395.2. Lineage (NCBI taxonomy): Eukaryota > Metazoa > Arthropoda > Insecta > Orthoptera > Acrididae > Schistocerca > Schistocerca americana. Next base: position 785,142,450 of record NC_060122.1, on the reverse strand, counting down.
CCTACGTTTTCGGTTACGGGTTAAATCTTTGGGAGTTTAGCCTGTGCATACGGTTATCTTGCGAAGACAGTTAAGTCGCTGGCGCCACGGGTAAACGCAGTTATCTTGCCCTGTGATGTAGAGCCGAGTTTCACGCCTCTCTGACGTCATCCCACGTTGTACGATAACAGCGACCTGTCGCCGTAACAGCGCAGCGAAGTGCAGCACTCAGCTAAGAGAACGAAAAATTCCGTCGGAATCAACACAGATTCCACAAAATTCCGATCGCGCAAAACTGCTTGCTCTGTTCGGGCTACGGAGTATACGAGCGTGTATGCGACTAGATTAAAGATTTGCTATCTAATAGAACCCAGAACGTAGGTGCAGAATCCAAAGTGGTATCTACTGTACTTCAGGCTTGTGTTGTAGGGCATTACTGTTTACTATATTTAATCCCACGATTTATTTAGCTCCCTGAAGATGTTCGCAGGTGTTGCAGTGGTGTATAGGGAGTTTAGTCAACAGAAAATTATTATGAATTGCAGGACCCCAAGCTAAATCAGTCTAAGCCCTGAAGAAGGCTTCTACAATACGGCCGAAATATCGTGATGCACGGCTGTCTATCGCTGGACTTACACGTCTAATTTTTTATTGTTACATTTTACATTAACTCTTTTGGTCGAATGCTCACGTTTATAGCAAGGAACTTTCAGTGATGGCGGATATTAGGACGTCAATAAAAATCTTATCTTACTTCTGTCTCTAATACACCAGTGGTAGTTGCAAGCAAATCTTTCTATAATTTCCTTGAATAGTGAATCCAGACGAGGCTTCCACCTCGGGAACTTGTTTGCAAATAGAAAAGCGAAGTCCCGTATTACGATATTGCAGTGCCTGTGTCATTCAGATTACGATGCAAAGCAGTTTTCGAGACAGAGTTTCGTTGTGGAAAGTATTAAAAGCACCTCGGACTGAAGTCCGCGCTACATTTCGAGCTTCAACAAAACTACGCCAATTTTGAGGGTTTTGCGTCCTTTCAAATTTGGCACGCTTTTTTCGTTGTTTCTGCAACAGTGTTCTGTTAGTGTACCGAGGGGGTTCAGTACCATCTCTTATTAATTTATTAGGTATATGTATCTCAATAGCCGTCGATACTATTTCTTTGAATTTAAACCACTTCTGGCCTACGCTTACACATTCAAACTGGAAGGAGTAGAGACTGTCTCTCAGGAACTCAAGCGAATTTTTATCACACAAGTTTCTAACTCCGACCACTCAAACCACATGAATGCTGCCAGCACTCCTCAGTAGTCGACCACGCTACGCCAGTGCCACTGCATTTCGCTGTCCACACTGAATCGTCGAGTCGATTCGCAGATATACCTCGCTAAGCAGGCCTCTTTTGTACATCATTTATGAGGTTTTTGGACATCAACGATACCATATGTCCGATCTGCCCAGTGAAATAACGACGATGTGGCGCGTAATGTCATACAGAGACAGAGCAGATCACTAACAACATTTACTCTGTTTCCACCCCATTTTTATGTATAGGCTGTGGTGGCAGACTAATCTGTATGTAGCGTAGCCCTAGGTTTGGATTAGGTTGGAAGACGACAGTTCATCAACTAATGTGAATACTAAATCTCCCCTCATAAACTACTGGATCGATTTCAATTAAACTTTCTAGACGTGTCACTTTTTCCTGCAGGAACGGTTTGTTCCGTGGGTAGTACCGGAATTTCTTGCAGGCGATGCACGAAGGGATGGCACGTCTATGCAGAGACAGGGTGGAAGAGGAGATGGCCAGAGTGGGCAGAGAGATGGAGAGGGACTAATAGAAGACAAGAATAAGTACGCACCAAGCCAACGACTGTTTCTCAGCTGGTCTGAGATATTGTGTCAAACTGATATGTAGCTTACACAGTCCGAGTTATAGGTTAAGCTGAACCGTGAATTTTAGTTGCTAAGTTTCGAAGGAATGGGACACCATAAGGATAACTTCAACTCTTGTTATGATGCGCCTTTTACGCATATCGGATTTCGATGAAAATGGTCAACGTAATGGGTGATATCCGCTGGTTCAATATTTCTCACTATAAAAACTCAATAACCCTGATAGAACCATTGCTTGTAAAATTCTGAGGATCGGTAGGCCCGGTACGACAGCGAAATTATTCTGCTACGTTTGCACTGCCAAGCAAAAGTACACTGATCTGCTATGACACTCCCACAACCATGGAAAGTCTATCATTATGACTCGCCCTATATGTAAGCCTCAATAAATCAGTAAAGATGTCGGGGTAGTTAATTGAAGTTGGCAGGCTCTGAGAAAGAAGTGTCCAAGACAGCCAAAATTGGTTGAGTATATAAAAATAATGACAGAAAAGAGATCTGCGAACACAATGTTTCAACACTTATAGCTCTGGCTTGCGGCATGAGGTGAGCCACAGCAGGGTTGAATAATGCCGGACTGAATTACCACATTGCATGAACAGCCCGTTGGTATGCAATAGGCCGACTTGTGTCTAGTTTTTGGGTGTCATCCTCATCTGTTTAAGCAAATATTAGTAAGGGTTTCGTATCTCTGCTTTAGAAAATACGTAAAACGAACAGTCAACGCTCTGAGTTCACATGAGTCCAAGAAAATGATGCAATACATCTGGACACTCAGACTAAGGTCAGGACACAAAAAGAGGCAAATTCTTGAGCAGCACGTACTCGTAAGGTGGGGGTGCCACGATATTGATAAATGCCACGAAAATATAGGCAGGTGACGTTTGATTGGGAATTTGGAGGGAAGAGACTTAGAGGAAGACCAAGGTGTAGCTCTGAAGACGAGAGTGACGAGTCTACAAGAGGTGTTTCCAATGCTGGTGGAATGACAGGAAGAGGGAGCCATCACTGATACACATCTCGGGCTGCTTTTAGCTTAGCAAGGAAAAACCCGTATTTGATACGTACTAAGAATTAATGGCCCTCCGTTCCCAGTTAGCACAGACGTTTGAATACCAGATACTTAAAGCTTCTGTAAAATTAGAGTGGACATACGTACTGTTTTAGAACCTATATGCGCAACGGCAGCCTCTCACACCGATGACTAACAATGAATACAATTTTTCTTTGTCCGGAAATAGTTTGACACAATGTATTTGTAAATTTATGCTGTCAAAGCAGGGCAACAGTGCTTTTTAGAGTTTGTAGTAGGGGCCAGGTACCGCACTAACACTGTCACTAACAAACAGAAGACTAACAATATTTTCGCGTGCCTTTTTCTGAGTAGGGGGCAGGTACCGCACTAACAAACATAAAGGCTAACAATATTTTCGCGTGCCTTTTTCTGATATTATCTCCTTTGGGAAATAGTTGTTGAGAGATTTTCACTATTCAGTCCCGACACAATTATACCACACGTCACACAATGGTGAACTGTAGCCTGGCATTAAGTCCTTAATAGCGTAATATACACAATTTTTACACAACTCACTTTGCCACAGCTGCTTTCTCTCGGACACTAACTACGCCGTCAGTCCATCAGCATCCAACGCCATTTTCTTTCACGGCGCTTTCTGCCTTTAATGGACGACGGAGTAGAGCCTTAAGTTGCCCCCATTACTAAAGAGGATTTTGAATGGCCGCTTTGCGTGATGCGCAGCGCGCAGACATTCTGCTGGCGCCATCCCTCCCCGCCCGTTACAGACTACACTGATTATGAGCACTATCATGGTCCTGCCACAGTTATTTAGAAAGTGACTCCCGCCCTTTCAACAACAGAATTTTGCTTTGTTTGTATACTTGTTGTAAGAGTATACTAGGGGTTAATATTCGAAGAATAACGAATGTCTTTTAAAAAGTCTGGTAAATGTGATGCTGCTCAGCCATAACATGATGAACATCGGACATTCCGATAATGAATGCCGCCTTGGTGGCGATACCGACACGATAGGCTGTAAGAAAAACATATAAACGGACCAGAGACGATTAGAGTATCATTCTAGCGACGAAAGGGCAGCAAATGGAGAAACCCCCAATTACGTAAGTCCCTTCGACAATGGACAGTTTGTTATAAGTCCACATTCGCGCTATAATGGTTAGGAGATCGACAGTAAAGTCACGTTGATGTTTGGCCACAAAATTCATCTGATCGAAACCGGATAGAACACCTCCGGTGCCTGCTCTGTGCGGACAAACCAACAGTCTGTAATTACACTCCTGGAAATTGAAATAAGAACACCGTGAATTCATTGTCCCAGGAAGGGGAAACTTTATTGACACATTCCTGGGGTCAGATACATCACATGATCACACTGACAGAACCACAGGCACATAGACACAGGCAACAGAGCATGCACAATGTCGGCACTAGTACAGTGTATATCCACCTTTCGCAGCAATGCAGGCTGCTATTCTCCCATGGAGACGATCGTAGAGATGCTGGATGTAGTCCTGTGGAACGGCTTGCCATGCCATTTCCACCTGGCGCCTCAGTTGCACCAGCGTTCGTGCTGGACGTGCAGACCGCGTGAGACGACGCTTCATCCAGTCCCAAACATGCTCAGTGGGGGACAGATCCGGAGATCTTGCTGGCCAGGGTAGTTGACTTACACCTTCTAGAGCACGTTGCGTGGCACGGGATACATGCGGACGTGCATTGTCCTGTTGGAACAGCAAGTTCCCTTGCCGGTCTAGGAATGGTAGAACGATGGGTTCGATGACGGTTTGGATGTACCGTGCACTATTCACTGTCCCCTCGACGATCACCAGTGGTGTACGGCCAGTGTAGGAGATCGCTCCCCACACCATGATGCCGGGTGTTGGCCCTGTGTGCCTCGGTCGTATGCAGTCCTGATTGTGGCGCTCACCTGCACGGCGCCAAACACGCATACGACCATCATTGGCACCAAGGCAGAAGCGACTCTCATCGCTGAAGACGACACGTCTCCATTCGTCCCTCCATTCACGCCTGTCGCGACACCACTGGAGGCGGGCTGCACGATGTTGGGGCGTGAGCGGAAGACGGCCTAACGGTGTGCGGGACCGTAGCCCAGCTTCATGGAGACGGTTGCGAATGGTCCTCGCCGATACCCCAGGAGCAACAGTGTCCCTAATTTGCTGGGAAGTGGCGGTGCGGTCCCTTACGGCACTGCGTAGGATCCTACGGTCTTGGCGTGCATCCGTGCGTCGCTGCGGTCCGGTCCCAGGTCGACGGGCACGTGCACCTTCCGCCGACCACTGGCGACAACATCGATGTACTGTGGAGACCTCACGCCCCACGTGTTGAGCAATTCGGCGGTACGTCCACCCGGCCTCCCGCATGCCCACTATACGCCCTCGCTCAAAGTCCGTCAACTGCACATACGGTTCACGTCCACGCTGTCGCGGCATGCTACCAGTGTTAAAGACTGCGATGGAGCTCCGTATGCCACGGCAAACTGGCTGACACTGACGGCGGCGGTGCACAAATGCTGCGCAGCTAGCGCCATTCGACGACCAACACCGCGGTTCCTGGTGTGTCCGCTGTGCCGTGCGTGTGATCATTGCTTGTACAGCCCTCTCGCAGTGTCCGGAGCAAGTATGGTGGGTCTGACACACCGGTGTCAATGTGTTCTTTTTTCCATTTCCAGGAGTGTATTTATGCGCCCTGTCAAATCTGTGCTTAGACATCTTGTGTCACATATCCTCGGAAACCTAGTAAGGCCTTATCAAATCCATGACAAGTAGAATCGCTGATGTATTGCGTTTCAGAGGAGGACCAACGCGCTCTTAAGAAGGCGGTCGCACTGTTTTGGCTGACCTCTATACGTTTACAATGAAACGGTGTTGAAAATAGCTGTATCAAAAGGCTTCGGTCTCACACTTAGCTACATTTCCTCACAATTTCGTTTGTCCGGTACGCTTCCCCTCTGAACACTAGCGTGTGGCACAGAACTGAACTCTTATTCCAAAGAGCTACCGGAAGATGTCAACGAAGGTCGTCACTCAACAGTAGTCGCTACCGATCTCCGAAGATAAAAAAATATCATGTATTATCGGTACAGCAAAACTATCCTTCCTTGCATACCAACAGCCTCTGTCGTCAGTTTCGACATGGATCCATAGAAGCTAACAGATTGCTATCATTTTTTGTGTGTCTTCATTGAGATCTTAGACTCCGTGTCCAGTTGTGCTAGTAAGGTGCATGTGTCGCTAAATGAGTGCTGCATTAATGGACCGAAGTTTAAGGGCAGTACAGAGCCCATAATAAGATGCAGCACAGTCCAGCATTCTTCGAAAAATCAGGAAGCGTGGGAGAGGGGACACGTCACTGGCCGCTGCTGAAGGGCAGTTGGCGTAGCACATCTGTTTCAGCCTCTCTTGTATTTTAGGCCATCTGCCACAGTTGTCTTTAGTTTTTCCTATTATTCCGCATTCGCTGTGCAAACACAACTAGTCCATTCTAATATCTTAACTCGGTATAATTCCATCTTTTCCGGAGGTCCAATTTAAACTATCACTACAATAAACGCAGACTTATTTGATTGTGTTTATAACTCTGAATCGCCCCTGAAACAGGCACAGAATCCATGCTAACCACTATCCATTCGTTGCCCTGTACACAACCTTTTGTGTCGTCCCTTTGTCACTATAGGCTTGTACCACGGGAAGCAAGGAGAGGATGATGTTTGGTGGGTGGTATCCTCCTCTATAACATAAACTGTGTTAACAGGGTTCTTTATTCATACTAACACGATGTTACTTACTATAGTCCAGGTGTTGTTGTACAAGCTCTTCTGTAACAATCCATGTTATCCTGACTGCTGGTGAAGTACAAGTCCCGCTATACACACTACTCTGGTTGCTAGGTACTGACTGACTGACTGACTGTGAGCTAGAGGCTGAGCTAACTGAAACTGCGACTCCCACTGGTCTGCGACTGATGACTCGTTGGGTGACTGACCGACTGGGCCCTCCAGTCCGCAGCGGCGATCTAAATACTGGTGGTCGAGAGGGCGTTGGCGGCGCGTTGTTTGCGAGTCTGTCGTTGGCCTCTCTCCTGGTACGCTCGCTTGCTCCGGTGTCTATTATCGGTCTTCTCGCAACTTCTTTGCCGACTGAAGTGCTGGCGCCAGCTTACATCATCACTCTATCATTGGCTGTTAAATATTGGCAATGTTTCGATTAAAGTGATTAATCTTACTTAAAAATTAAATATTGTGTAGTGAGACTAATGTGAAAAGTCGACTTCTAAAGTTTTCCGCTGTTTTTTTTTAAGCTGCAGCCGCCGTTGAGTTCTCCACTCAAGGCCGTGTCCTACGTGAGCGACAGAAGCGAGCGACTTCTGGATACGCGACCCTCCAGCAAGAAGCAGCAGCATCGGGCGAAAAGCTCGAGTGTCCCGCGTGCGAGCGACCATGTCGCACTACAAAATGGCTGCTTAGAGCCAACCAGCTGTTTCTATAAAACGGCGTCTTTAACCTGTAGAATACTGTAGCTGGAGAGTACTTAAGAAAATAAAGCGAAAAGGGATGCTGTGCATCAAATTTACAAAGGGAGGAATCTCCATGAAGAATTTCATAAGTATCGTCAACTATGAAGATTACCAGACAAATTCTTCGAATAGACGTGAATGAACAGAGGAGCATTCGACTATCTCATCAATAAATTAAATACAATTTTTTCTTTTCTTTTTTTTTTTTACATGATCAAGAACTTTAAACAGCCAATAAATGCGGAAGAATGACTATTACACGACTAACTACGCTAAATAGAAACGTAAGTATACAGATCGATATCAATGAACAATAGCTAGCTGTGGTGCAGGGGTAGCGTATTCGGTTCACAATTTTGTGTGAAGTAAAGGTCCTGGGTTCGATTCCCGGCCGTTTATATATTTTTACTAACTCAGTTACGATTCTGTATACTAAGTTTTATGTATACTGTTTACATTGCATCGCTAAATATATTTTTTAGTTCTTGCAAATAACTTGATCTTCACACCTATCCCAGTATATCACACACATTTAATTCCTAATAAATTGCAACGAAGCATGAAATTTTACAGATATTTGATGTTGCGAACGTAATTCATCAGCAGTCAGTGTGAGGGCCACGCGTTTCAATCATTCTAAATAGTCTGTAAAAGCGAAGCTCACAAAATTTTTGAAAAGAAAGTCTACAGTTTTGTGTAATGATTTGTCTAAAAGTAAGAAATTAAAAATATTAGGGAAACGTTTGGTGCACCTCATTTTCTGTTCATGATTTCGAGCATCATTCAAAGGCACATAGAACGTTTCTCTGATTTACTTATTTCTTTTACACAAATCATTTTATAAAATATTTGCCCGATTTCTTCCGTTTTTGAATTTCAAGTTTTATTCAGAAAGCATGATCTTACTGACTCCTCGTTTGCCTTCCTAACGTACTTGATTCGAACGAAGCCTTTTTGACATTTCAATACCGCACCAATGTATCTTTTTATATGCAAAATAGCTACATCTTGAACAGATGACATTTTTGACACTTCATTTACAGCAGCTTTTCATGAAATATTTCAAGTTTTCCTCAGCTTATTAATTAAGTTTTCGTTCATTACCCTGATTACTTTCAACCAGTTAAATATTTTCACGCCAAACTAGACCTCATGCTGGTCACTTTGATGCCCCATTTACCTGTTTCACTCCCTTTGTTTAGCTATGAAAATTTGGACAAAACCTGATGTTGTAAGTTATAGGGAGACTTGTTTTCGCTCTGCTCACGCGTTTACAAAAACGTATAGGCTGTTAATCCAATGATAAAATAGTCCTTTCTGCGTGCTGTCATTTTCAAAATTCGTCGTTTCGATATCTTGAACCTTTTTATGAGATACGACAATTTTTACGACCACTTGATTCCCGCAGCGCAGGAAAGGTTCGGACGTGCCGCGAGCGACCCGTCCGCGGATATTACAACCAATGTCAAGAATGAAAAGAGATATCACTCCGGTCTCAACTTTAAATACAATTTAGATATATTGGTTACATTTCATACACAATAATGTATGATCTTAAATGAACTATACGGAAAGTCTACACAATGTGATTTTACCTCTGCAAATTCTTAAAAGTTTCGTGCAGCCACGTACTCAATTTTGTGCAGCGCAGTAACTATGACGAATAACGAAAATAAACTCTGACCTTTATCATTTAAAGACATCAGGCTATGGGTTGTGGAAGAATCAAATTTTTTCGCCGAATAGTTTTCTTAAAATCGGATGTTAAGTAATCGATAGCTGCCGTCGCGTCCGCTCCACTGCTTTGCCAAGACACGTGGCTGTCGCTCTGTGTTGCGTGTGCTGCAACGACAAGATTCGAACACGTTTGAATTCAAACGTCGCCATTTGCTGCTGGAGACGGGCAGCGACACAGATGTCGCTCACGTAGGACACCTCCGTAACTACACCTGCGGTTGTGTTTTGTCGCCTGAAGCTGTCGCGCGCTGTCGCTCGCTTCTGTCGCTGACGTAGGACACAGCCCAAGAGAAGCTATACAGTTGGTAATTGTCCTCTCGCACTCGTGTCGGCAGGAGCTACCTGTCTAAAACGCCCGAAGATGACGGTCTCAACTTGTAAGGGCAACATTTAGACCACGTCTTCGCTTCAGTCAGTGTATGCAACGCACAAAGCAACTGTAATGGCTGACAGAGCAACCGCTACACCTGATGAGATGCATGCCGTAGTTCGCTTATCCGTAAGTTTCACACTAACTACTTCATGTCACAGAAAATTCCAAGCCTGGAAGGCGTCGACTCTAACCAGCTGGCCAACGACCGCGATCGCAACGCAAACGCACTGGCGGCGCTACGCACTTGGGCGGCAGACCTGCACCACGGAATGCCCGAATGACCCGGCCCGGCCCTTGGCCGCCGTCCAAGTGCATCTGGGCTGCGCCAAGTCTACGCGAAGTTCCGCCAGCCTTCTGGCAAACAGAGACGGCGGGTCAGGGTGGGAGGGGGAGCCGTGCAGCACTGGAACAACAAACAGCCGGCGAGGGCCGCGGTGGGCGGCTGGGCGCAGACTCCAGCCGCGCTGATGGGCTCCCGCCGGGAAGCTTCACAGCCGCCGGCTGCAGTCTCTGCTGGAGACGAGCCCTCGTGCCTCCAAAACAAACACCACGCAAAATAAAGTTTACCGAGTCCAGGCTCTCTGGGGTTCAACTGCAGGATTAACTTCAAACTTCTGAAGTCAGAGAGCCATCTTTCGCAGATTATCAATGCATAAATACTGGTGGCAGCCTCTATTTATACGTTTCCAGTCTACTATGAAACTGAAACAAACATAATTTCGTACCTACACATCACGACTTTTTATTATCTTACACTTCCTACGTCACATGTTGCAAGTTGAATTTTCTGGTGTAACTGTTTCTGCTTCAAAATTCGTTATACGTATCTTCTGGCGTGCTATAAAACAAAGAATCTACATCCGCCATAGAAATCAACTGGTACTCTGAAATATGAGGAGCGTTCCATATTGATTGAAACTTTGTTTTTTCCTATCATTCATGGTGTGTCATTTCACTCATCGTTACAGTTTCAAGTATGTAGTACGTTGGTCAAACCGTAGATGACGGGAATATCTTAAGAAGTGTAATCCCTGCACAGTAAAGACCATTTTTCCAATCGCTGTCACTGCGTGGGCGGATAACATGCAGTAAGATCATCAAGGACAGCGTTGTACGGCTTGGTTTTTGAGGAAGCTGGCGGTGGACACTGAATAATCACAGGCGACTGGTGGCAGTGTGTGGAGGGTGTGCACCGTCACGAAAAATGCTCCTGTAACAGAAGGCTCGTCCCTATGCGAACCGGAAAGCCACGACTGCCATCGCTGAAATGGAGTTCCAGGTACTACCACACTCACCGTATGCTCATGACTTGACCCTTCCGGATAGGAACTCTTCGGTCCTGATAGGAATCCTCTCGGCGGACCCCATTTTCAGACGCTATTTTGTCGAAAACTGACATTTTGAGCACCGTGGATGTAATACTACATCGTACGTAACCGGAAAAGCAACCAGCCGCAAGTATGGATTATAAAAGTTTATTTGAATATAATGTTTATCGTTGGTGGTGTAAATGTTCTGCAGCAAACTGAACAGCATCCGCATAGTGCACAAATGTGCTGATTTTAAATTACATAACACAAACACAGGACTATTTCGTCGCACGGAATCATACAAAACGACGCTTTCATATCATTTCACGTTTTAATAACTTGAAAACTTGTTCACAAACCTTCTGATAGAGGTCAAAAGAACTAAACATCTAGTGCATTTTACCAAACAGTAAACAAAAAACTTTCTGTCTCTCGTAGTACAGCAAACCAATAACGAATAGAACACGAGGCCCCAAGAAGAAAACAACAAAACCTGTTAGTACCCATATGAAGGTGGATTTGTCAAAAATCCGAATCCTGTCATGGCTTGATTCAAATAAAACTTTTTAAATCACACTTGTGGCTGGTTGTTGTTTCAATTACAAACCTTATCATTTAGCAGACTTCAGAAACTACGAACATCTATCCGGTGGTGGGTGCTACAGTCTATAGATAAGTGGTTCGAGGAGAGCCGACTAAAGTTAAAGGAGCAGATTCAGGAGAATGTGGTGGCTACGTCAATACATGGAAACCCATTTCAGCGATGACAGCCGTAATTTTCCCACTCGTATAGGGACGAGCGTTGTCGTATTGCCGGAGCACTTTTCGTGACGATGTACACTCTCCACACACCGCCACGAATCGTCTGTGAATATCAAGCACAGTGTTTACACCATACTTCCACACAAACCACGTCGTGCAGGTGCTGTCCTTGATGATTACACTCCGTCTTGTCTGCTCATGTAATGACAGCAGTTGAGAAACTGGGTTGTACTGGGCAGGAATTACCCTTCTAATGACTGTTCTGCAACCTACGGATAGATTTGCAACTGTTATGATCGGTCGAATGGTGCACCAAAAAAATGGGGGAAAAGTGTCAATCAATACGGAACGTCTCTCGTACACTGAGATGTTGTGAAATACGACGCAGATATATTACTGACTGAGATACTGACAGTGTAATATCTAATAGGTTACAGAATAACTAATGAGGAGAGGAGGAGGATATTAGTGTTTAACGTCCCGTCGACAACGAGGTCATTAGAGACGGAGCGCAAGCTCGGGTGAGGGAAGGATGGGGAAGGAAATCGGCCGTGCCCTTTCAAAGGAACCATCCCGGCATTTGTCTGAAGCGATTTAGGGAAATCACGGAAAACCTAAATCAGGATGGCCGGAGACGGGATTGAACCGTCGTCCTCCCGAATGCGAGTCCAGTGTGCTAACCACTGCGCCACCTCGCTCGGTAACTAATGAGGAGATTCCAGAATGAGATTTTCACTCTGCAGCGGAGTGTGCGCTGATATGAAACTTCCTGGCAGATTAAAACTGTGTGCCCGAACGAGACTCGAACTCGGGACCTTTGCCTTTCGCGGGCAAGTGCTCTACCATCTGAGCTACCGAAGCACGACTCACGCCCGGTCCTCACAGCTTTACTTCTGCCAGTATGAGGAGATACTGAATCGGATGAGCGAAAAAAGAAATGTATGACAAATTGACTAAAAGAAGCGATCAGTTGATACGGCGCGTCCTGAGATGTCATGGAATAGTCAGTTTGGTAACTGAAGGAAGTGTGTACGTGTTCTGGGAAGGAAGCGGAGTAAAAATGCAGAGGGAGACCAAGGTTAGAATATAGTGAACAGGTTCAAATGGATGTAGATTGAGGTAGTTATAGACACATGATGTGGCTTGCGCAGGCTAGCCTGGTATGAAGAGTAGCAACAGACCAGTCTCTGCACTGAAAACAATAACGACAACAACAGCGTTGAAGGTTTTGTACAAATCACACAACCAACAAAACAAATAATGTGCTGACATTTGTTGACAAAATGTCTACCAAACCAAACGTCATCTTCAAAGCACTGAACTATTCAGTGGTCTACTACATCACAGATACAGAATGCAAGAATAGACTTACAACAAAGACACACCGTTCCTCACTTGTAGCCGCGTGGTCTCCGGCGCCTTGCCACGCTTCGCAGGGCTCCCCCCATCGGAAGTCCGAGTCCTCCCTCGGGCGTGTGTGTGTGTGTGTGTGTGTGTGTGTGTGTGTGTGTGTGTGTGTGTGTGTTGTCCTTATCGAAAGTTAGTATGAGTTACATTAAGTAGTGTGGAAGCCTAGGGACCGATGACCTCAGCAGTTTGGTCCCATAGGAACTTACCACTAAACCTAAGCCTCAAGTGTACAAGATTGCATACGAAAAAATAGCGATATCTGCCTAACTAGACTGAAGAAAGATCATACATGTTGAAAGTTGCAGAAATATACCATTAGGAAAGCAGAGTTTAAAAATCACTCGCAAATATTCCACACATTTCAAAATACTGTATCCTGAACGAGAGAAACGATATTTTTAGGGCCTGAAATAATGAAAATCTTAAAAAATCGGGGGACCTACCAAGAACTCCTACTGAACTATCAATGGATTTTACTGCCAGGATAGTTAAAGAAATATCTCGTAGATCTCTCTCTCCCATACTTGAGTACGCTCATTCTCAGAAGCCAGTTCAAATCTACATTCGTCGTTCGCATTCGAGCAATTTTTTCCACAGCTAAAAAGCGAGTACGTGAAATTAAGCCCGCCCCGGCGAAGAACGGGAAAAACAGTAAGTGATAAAACTACCGCAGCTAACAGCGCAAAATCAGTATCATCCAGAAACAGATAGTATCTTGCTAGTAATTCATCACTCCAGTACATAATATGCAGACTAATATGACTCTGCTTCAATCGTATTCATAGATTGTCAAACGAATTCGCGATCGTAATACAAAAATTTAAAGGAATAATACAGGCCAACCACATTTATAACGTTAATCACATTAGAACTCAAGTAGTATGCATCTTCGGACGCAACCATCACAGCAATCAGATCATTAACATAAACAGCACAAAGCAGTTCGTTAAAGAAAATGGAAAAACTATTCAGACTAGGATATCTTCTTCCCCTTCCCTTGGAAGTCCTCTTGAGGCCTCAATCTCCGTTGTGACGATACAGTACGTTTTAGGCCAATAGCACATGTCAGAGCTACCGGTAGTTGATTTTCCAGCAGAATATGGAGCCGGTGGGTTCAGGAGGGTAATACGGAACGCCGTGCCAGATCCCAACGGCCTCGTATCACTAGCAGTCCAGATGATAGGCATCTTAGTCGCATGGCTCTAACGGAACGTGCAGCCACGTCTCGATCCCTGAGTCAACAGATGGGGACGTTTGCAAGACAACAACCATCTGCACGAACAGTTCGACGACGTTTGCAGCAGCATGGACTATTAGCTCGGAGGCCATGGCTGCGGTTACCTTTGACGCTGAACCACAGACAAGAGCGCCTGCGATGGTGTACTCAACGACGAATCTGGGTGCACGAATGGCAAAACGTCATTATTTCGGATGAATCCAGGTTCTGTTTACAGCATCATGATGGTCGCATCCGTGTTTGGCGACATCGCGGTGAACGCACATTGGAAGCGTGTTTTCATCATCGCCATACTGGCGTATCACCCAACGTGATGGTATGGGGTGCCATTGGTTACACGTCTCGGTCACCTATTGTTCGCACTGACGGCACTTTGAACAGTAGTCCTGTACGGGCCTCTCTGGATACAGAGATTTTCGACTGCTGCCCTGGCCAGCACATTCTCCAGATCTCTCACCAATTGAAAACATATGGTCAATGGTGACCGAGCAACTGGCTCGTCACAATACGCCAGTCACTACTCTTGATGAACTGTGGTATCGTGTTGAAGCTGCGTGGGCAGCTGTACCTGTACATGCCATCCAAGCTCTGTTTGACTCAATGCCCAGGCGCATCGAGGCCGTTATTACGGCCAGAGGTGATTGTTCTGGGTACTGATTTCTCAGGGTCTATGCACCCAAACTGCGTGAAAATGTAATCACATGTCAGTTCTAGTATAATATATTTGTCCAATGAATACCCGTTTGCCATCTGCATTTCTTCTTGCTGTAGCAATTTTAATGGCCTGTAGTGTACTTGGTTGCCATAGGTCATCGATCCATCCGAGACACGATGCCGCAGTCTTTCCTCCGGTGGCAAGTTTCCTCGTTCTAGAATCGTCGTGCAGACGAGAGAGCCATCAGCAACTCCAGTCAGGTTGCCAGACGAGTGTAGTTTAGTGTCCAGCTCCCAGCGCCTCGATCACGACGAGCGCAAAATCCGGTATGCGCGAATGGTTGCGTCAGCCGCCTGCAGGCGAGACAAAACGGCACAATGGGGGGCGGCTGCCCGCGGGGGTCAGTCGCGATGCTCCGCGCGCCTCCGCCTCCGGCCGCTGAATATTCACGAGGCCACGCCGTGCCGCTGCGGACGTCTACTGCGCTGCGTCCACTGCTGAGAAGTTCGATCCACAATGCTGTCCAATCACACTGACGATACACATGTAAATTCAGCTGTGTAAAGCTTCAACTAAAAATAAAAACTGCTGCAGCCAGTTACATTTGTTGTGAATTACTTCCCACTACGTGTTTCGAAGGACTGTAGCTCTATTATCAGATGGACTTTTGTCGATTGATCAGGCATTAATGTATGGTGTATTCGACTTCTGGGAAACCTGTGGTATTTTCCGACGACAAGAAAAAGAAATATTTTAGTAAAAGTGTCCGTTATGCTAACAGAGATTAACAGTAGTACAGTGGTGAGTCAGAAGTCACGCAACCCCAAATACTAATCTTTAGTAATATAATGCGTACAGTCACAATATATATTTTCTCGTAATAGATGCTGTAAATAACCCCCCATATCATGCAACACACACCTCAAGTTCTTGGTTGATCGCTGTACTTATGCGGGTTATTTCGTCTTCGATGTTGTGCTTAGTTGCTCGATTGTGTGAGGGTTGTTCTTACTGAGCGAGGTTTTCCAAACTGTGTTTCGCCACTCCGCGAAAAACTATGAATAACATGGCCTTTTTTTACATCTTGACGATACGAATTACTTTTTAAAAATTTTATTATGAATTTTGTGTTATTGGTTATAATTTAAAACTGAAGTAATCACCAAATAAAACATCTTTTCTCGTTTTCTAAAATTCTATTACCCTTCAAAGTAAGCACGATGTTCCATCGAAGTACCAGGATTCTGCAAGACTTCTCATCAGACGAAACGTTTGGGAAACCCTATTATACTAGATGTTATCCTTTAGATGTCTCCGAATGAAAAAGTACAAGAAGAGATAAATCTGGAGATCTAGGAGGCCGAAGGTCACGTGAATAAACTCACGCAACATTATCATGTTGTTCTTTCGTCGTGTGCGCTGTTGCATCATATTGCTGCAGCTAACAATGTCATTCATTTAGCCTCTAACTATGTTGCGAACTGCATAAATAGGCACTGGTAATGTTCATTTGTCATCGTTTCCGTAAAAAAAGAACTGGGCCTACAATTCTTTGGCGCGAAACTTTATACCAAACTCCTGCTTTCTGTGAATGTCACTGGGTCCCATGCAAAACGTGAGGGTCTTCTGAATACCAACCAATACCTGTTGTTCTAGCTGTTTATATATTGCTTCATCACGGTAGAAGACACGATCCAACACCCGAACATCGTTGTGAAAAAAACACAAAAACCATTGACATTAGTGTAATGTTTTCCCTCTATCGAGTTCTCGAAGCTCATGCACAAAGTGAATGCGATACCGAGTTTCTGCTTCTCTGTGGCTCTGCGAACACGCCCGTAGGGCATTCCCGATTGCTGACACAATTTTCGTACCGACTTTCTTGGTGAACGTATCAAGGATGTGCGGATATTTTCCAATACGTCATCACGTAGCACCGAAGGTCGGCCGGAACGTTCAAATTCATTTACAACACAGTTTATCTGAAACAACCGATTTGGCGTGAAAGCGTTTATTTGTTTGGAGCCCTTGTTTCAGGAAAACCTACCATAAATTCTTCCTAACTGTGCAAGAAAGACTGCAATTTGAAGTAACTTTCGAGAATGGAGCACACGTTCAAGCCTGGGAAAAATGCATGTTTGTTCCCACACAGCTGTCTCAACACTGATATGAAAAGGGCGGGAAACTGCTTGGATATCAACTGCTATACGTCTCCCGCACGGTCATCCGTTGCCAACACAAACAGTTGCGCCGGTAAGAAACTCCATTTCCCACCACACTATTTTTATGAATGTAGGGCTGCGTAACTTCTGGCTTGGAAGCTAATAACTACAAAAAACATTGAATTTTCTCGTTATGATTGTGGTAAAGGGCGTTGGGCGTTCTGTTTTAATTGTTAAAAACCATTCAAAAGCCAAGATCGCACAAAATATTTTTTTTTTTTTTACTTGAAGACAATCGGTTTCAACAGACTTAATTGTCGTCTTAAGGTCTTAAACTTTTTTTCAATACAGTAAAACATGAAGATGACAGCCAAGACTGTTGAAACTGGTTGTCTTGCATAAAAAATATTTTGTGCGATCTTGGCTTTTGAATGGTTTTTAACAAGTACAAGAAAATATAAAAATAATAACGTTCCCTACAGTGGGCATTTTTGCATATCAAAAAATTCCCACCTCGTGAAAAAAACATTAGTCCCACAAAATAGAGCCATAACCTTGGATTCCTTTCAAATAATTCGCTCCCCTTTTTATTCATTTGGTTATCTGCAACGACAGAAAATCGATACTATCAGCTCACACTACTTCGTTTATCCAGTACTGTACGGAGCAATGCATCTGACTGGGTGAGCCAGGAGTTAATTGAATTTCCTGTGTAGGCCGACCTTTCCCACAGACCGAAAACAGCGTACCGCGTCGCGACCTGAATCGTGACAGCGGCTCGAGTTCCCGAGACGGAGGAATGCTGGAACAGGCGCCGCCAGCAGCCGTGTCCGGCCGCCGCCTTACGTCACGACCAGCCTTGACTCCACGGCGACACGCTCTCTGGTGACTCCACACGCACTCACCTGCTACCGGCCACCTGCAGTGCCAACATGCTGCACCCTCAAACTGTTGAGCCAAGATTCGGCGCTCTCATACGACTCACAAGGGGAGTGCCAGGGTTGGGAAATGAAGTTCGGAATGGGACGGCGCGTGTTTGCAGCACTACCCCATAGAGTTACAATGCCCCAGTCATACGACCAGATGGCCAGCCATTGACGAGAAAAACGCTCCGAAACTTTCAGGCCTACAGTACATAATACCCATGCATCCGCTCACTGAACCGAATGGCGCGGTTGCCGATGCAATATTGGTAACAATTCGTGCTTCGTATTTTAAAAGTATCTATTTGCTTTTCCTTCTTGGAAAAAAAAAAAAAAAACATTCAAATTGAAAACTTTTGTTCGTTCAACATTTTCAACTTTTCCAACCAAATTATTTGATTCAAATATTCGTTCGTATTGTATACTGACAATATTTCATTTCTATCATGTATATTATACATAACACCCGTCGAACAGGAGCGTACGGCTTCTATCCGACTAGTTCAGTTACACGAAACCCTATGTTGGGAACAAAAGGTTTCTCCTCATCGTCGACTCCTGAGGAGGGCAAACACAACCACAAGTGTATGACGAGGTTTTCCAGGACGAGGTACAACGTCCCACCTGTACTCTCAAAGTTATTCCACCGAAGTATACACCCCTAGTGCAGCCTTGTGATGTTTATTTTCACAGAAAGGTGAAAAATTTCATTAAATGCCTGCAAAACTGCACCGCGTTAACTGAACAGGAACGAGAGATTAATTCATGAGGAGACTGTATTAAAATTAACTCGATTGTTCACCATCAGTTATCATCTCCTGTTTTTCACAACGCATGGTTCGCGTCGAAACTAACCGCAGAAAGACACATTTTTAGAAATGTTAACGAGGTCTGCTTTCCGACAGATATCCTCAAAACTTGCTGCTCGTGTAGAAAATCTTCATTTATTCGATGCGCATTTTGTTCAAACATCTTTTGTTTCGAGTGTTTTTATGACAGATATCATTCTGGCTTTTGTGTAATTTCGGAATCCAGCGAACAAACATATAATTAGTCATAGTCTTCACAATATGAATATTATTCTCCCATGCACACAATTTTCAATATACAATACGAACGAATATTTGAAGGAAATAATTTGGTTGGAAAAGTTGAAAATGTTGAAAGAACGAAAGTTTTCAATTTGAATGTCAATGTATTTTTTTTTTCAATAAAGAAAAGCAAATGGATACTTTTAAAATACGAAGCACGCATTGTTACCAATATTGCATCGGCCCATTGTAACTCTATGGGGTAGTGCTACAAACACGCGCCGTCCCATTCCGAACTTCATTCCCCAACCCTGGCACTCCTCTTGTCAGATAAACATTGCTGGTGCACCCTACGTGACCACCAGCAACCTGCAAACATCCAAGAAAAGTGCACTAGATACCGCAATCTAGTACACATATAAGCTCCCGGACGAAACGAGCGCACTGGTCGCTTTAGAGCACTGAACAGGGTGATCAGAAAGTCCGTTCCACCTGGTCTGAATATAATATACATAAGATTTGAATCTCTCATCCTGACCATTGATATGGCAACAGTGTTTCTCACTTGAATTGAGATGTAACTGCCAAGTAACTGGGGACGAAAACAAGTTTTGTGAGTTAACTAGTTCACTACTCGCAGTTCCGTGTTTGCTGAAGAATAGTGACACCACCGACTACGCTTTTGAGGCAACTTTGGAGGAGCGCTTAGTGACAACTGCGTGGGTCCATGAACGGAAGCACGACAGCGAGAACATGACACAGGTGACGAACAGGTTCCGTGAACTGTTCGGTAAGGAGGAGTAAATCTTCACACTTTGATCACTTGGGACAATAATTGTCAGGAAAGTGTTTTGGATGGTCCCTGCTCTGGTCGTCCGATAACTCTGAGAGAAACATGTGTTAAAAGGAGCAAACTGCAATTCCACACTAAAATAAATTTAGGCCTGCAAGTATTACGGCTAATGACCATCAATTAACTAACTGATGACGAACTACTGCCTGAGACGTATCAAGCTGTGCAGAGATAATAGTGATACTAGTATGGACGTTTTCTGCAAGTATTTGTATTATTAAAGTCACTATAAAATAATTTCACGCCCAAAGAAACTTTCTCGAGACTCTGCAAATGGTGTAGAATTGGTACCAGGTGGTTGGTGACTCTCCACCGCTGACATCCGTTATGCCAAACGAAGTGCGACTCTGTCTGTTGTATGAAATCAGTTCAATTAGAAGAATTCACATGGAGAAGTGACAGAGTGGTAGAAAGGTGTTACCGTGTTCCGATGCAGCCATGACCAAACTGTGAATGACGTCCAATTTCTTAATGTACCAACGCGGACGGTCACAGTCCAGCGTGTCCACAGGGAATGGCGTACTATTCGCAGCCATGTAACACGATCTACGAGAAAGGATCGTAAAAAGATCCTAACCGACAGGGATCAGAGACGAATATCAACGACAAATAGTTTCGAAGACAGCACGAATTTGGTGCTGAGAGGACAAAGATCCTCCCACCTCAGCCGGTTTCCAACTGCATGCAATGGATATTCGGAGTCTCTTATCTCACAAGGTAAAGTTGCACGCTTTCAATTGGACAACCAACAGGGAAACTGTACAGCAGCTAACTGAAAGCGCGTAACAAACAATAGGAAACATATTTCAAGTGAGAAATGACAATCCTATAATCGTAAATATTACGTTGGCGCGTAAGTTCGTAGCTTTTTTCGATTAATTAACTTCATACAACAGATACTCATAACAGGGACTTAAGTCTTCAATAATACGTTCTCCATCACTGTTTATAACAGTCTGCCACTGATGGTGTTAAAGTTTTAGATTCGGCGACTGTAGAAATCGCGTGTTTTTGAGGCGAAGAACTCTTCGAGCCATGTGGGAGTGCATTGTCATCCCGAAAGGGTGTTCCTTGAAAGTTGTTCGGTAGAGAGCGGAAAAGGTGAAAATCTGAGGGTGCAAGATAAAGTGAAGAAGATGGGTGCGAAATGGCTTTCCCCATCCCAACTTCTGTGCGGTGTTTTTAGTCTCGCTGAATGCGGGCGAGCTTTATTGTGGAGTAGCAGTCCTCCTGGTCAATACGAGGTGGAATCCAAAATTTTCGGTGACTGGTGCTGCCATCTGGAAAGTAGGAGTAGTAAATCTTTGCACCGCTAGGTGGCGAGAGCTGCATATCTGTTCAAATGGCTCTGAGCACTATGGGACTTAACTTCTAAGGTCATCAGTTCCCTAGAACTTAGAACTACTTAAACCTAACTAACCTAAGGACATCACAAACATCCATGCCCGAGGCAGGATTCGAACCTGCGACCGTAGCGATCACGCGATTCCAGACTGTAGCGCGTTTAACCGCTTGGCCACCACGGCCGGCCGCTGCATATCTGTGCTGAGTGGCATTCAGCTGGTAGGACGTGTTGCGTGTCCACAGTGATTTCCTAATACTCTGTGTTTGGTGTGTGGCGATTTTATGATGGATCCGCGAACAGAACAGCGCGTGCGTATCGAATTCTGTGCGAATCTCTGGAAAAGTGCTACGCAGACCCTTGACATGATTCGACAACTGTTTGGGGAACAGAGCAAGAGCCGTCCCAGTGGAAGAGCCCGGGCTCTCCAAGCCCCAAAAAAAGCGAGACAGGTGAAGAGCAAAGTGAAGAGAATGATCATCGTTTTCTTTGATACCAAGGGAATTGTGCTCAAAGAATTCGTCCCACCCAACCAAACAGCGAATTCCGCGTACTACTGTGAGGTTTTGCGACGACTACGTGAAAACGTGCGGCGGCGACGGCCCGAACTTTGGCGTCAAGGGAACTGGCTGCTGCATCACGACAAAGCGCCCTGTCTCACCAGGGCCTTTTTTCGCAAAAAAACAACATGGCGGTTGTACCCCACCCACCGTACTCGCCAATTTGGCACCTAGCGACTTCGCGCTATTCCCAAAACTGAAACTCAAGTTGAAAGGCCGTCGGTTTGACACTCTAGAGAGGATTCAAAAAGCATCGCTGGCGGTGATAAACACCCTCAAAGAACAGGACTTCCAGAAAACGTTTCACCAGTGGCAGAAGCGATGGGACCGGTGTGCGGATGGAAACTACTTCGAGGGTGATGGTGATCGTTAGTCCAAAGGTAAGGTTTTCAACAGATGGCAGCACCAGCCCCGAAAATTTTGGATAGCATCTCGTGTTAGCAATTCACAGTACAACACACCCTCGCTGTTTCGCCAGATCCGTAACATTACCTTTTGTGAATGCTTCCGAGTCTTTGTACGGACAGTGTCTGCTTTGTTTGGGCTCAACCATTCCTTTCTTTTCCTTATGTTAGCATGAAGACATTACTTCTCATCACCAGCAACAATACAGGCTAACAAACAGAGATGGGAAAAAAACCAGATGCACGGATGGTTACCCTCTGATTTTTGTGATTTTTGGCTCGGAGCATACGGTACACGATTTATTAACCTTCGCAATTGAAGGCAAATGTCGTACGATGGTGGAATAATCACAGTTCATCAATCTGCCAGTTTTCGAATACACTGACGTGGATCACTGTGGATTAATGCCTTTCAACGATCTTCATCAAACCCCAAATGTCTTCCTGAACGTGGAGTGTCACTAATGTCAAAGCGATCCTCCTTAAAACGAGAAAACCATTTCCTTGCGGCGCTTTGTAAGTTCTCCTCATACACGGCGCAAATATTTCGCCTGCGCTGGTGTCACACTTCAATTGAACTCAAACAGAAGAATATGCCGGAAATCCTCATATTTCTCCACTTCGCACTTCATTTTCTATCGCCTATACCTCCACTCACTATATCCAAATGACAAAATGACAATATGTAAACAGAAATAGCAACAGTAAACTACAAATAAAAAATGACAATCTATAAATAAACCCACAGCAACCGGAATACTAATATGCAAAACAGAAACGCACCGCCCCAAAGGCAAGATAAACATTATACCCCGCCAGTAACTACTACTTGTCTTAAACTAAATAATTACATTTTACGGACGATGCCTAATTCGTACAGTAGAAGCATGTTTGCCTGAAAACTAAATAAATTTTGGAAATTTGTGGTAAGCTTCTATGGGAGCAAGCAGCTGAAGCCATCAGTCCCTCGGCTAACACAATACTTAATCTAACTTAAGCTACGGACAACACTCACACACCCATACCCGATGGAGGACTCGAACCTCCGACGAGGGGAACCGCGCGAAACTAAATAAACAAACAGTTGCAAAAGACGAAAAAATGTGTGTTCTTAAACACACAAACCATAACAAGTCTTCATTTTCCGCGATTATGTCACGACAATTGCTGTGTTGCCTTCACTACACTAAAACCGCAAAATCTAAAAAATCCAACGTGATATACTGTTTAACAACATATAAATAAAACAGGACAGAAAGAAGGTAACATCGGTCATCTATTCTATTCCACGTCTGGATTTCAGGTAACAGTGAAGTTACAATCAGTGTGTTGTAAGCAGATTCATAACAACACATATTCCAAGGTAACTTGGGCATGTACAAACATTAGTCCAACTCAGTTGGTGCTAGCAGCACTGTTAGCTGGAATCTAGATCCGCAATAAAAACGACAGATGATATTACGAACGATTCTGACCACCTCTCTGTCCTGGATTACATCACAGTCGTCGGGGACAATGATTCCCATAGAATCCATCATCATACAATTAAAAAGGTGGAGGACGGAGGCGGGTATTTTGATGTGCAGTTGGTTCTCGTAACGATTTTAACTTTTGGTGATCAACTCGGCATTTTAAACTAAATACACGTACTTCTTATAACGACAATGAAGAGCATGTTAACTGACTCTTTCGTCGCTGCTTGGCAAGACAAGTCCTTATTTCAAACGGAAAGCACAAACACGCCGATGATTTTTACAGAACATGCACAATTCTGTGCTTTTAGATTACAAAAATTCTAGAGATTCTGACAGGCGTACAGTGACATAACGCTTCCGTAACCTGCGGTGTATCTGTTAGCTGTTAAGGCCTGGAAGTGTGGCGAACGAGCCAACATAGGTAAACTGCAGTCATCACACTAGTTCTCTCCCTTTTGTTAACGTATTGCGGCGCACGTCCCTTTATACAATTGCAGTAACACACACACACATTATCTCAGCAAGAAAATCTTTTTAATTTAAGTTACGGTAGTAATCTAAATATTATCTCGTGACTGTGCAATGGTAGTGATCGTGATGTTCTACCGGGTAGAATATCAGACTCGGCAATGGAAGACCTGCGCTCAATCCCCGATAGAGCCGGGGATTTTTCTCGTTACAGTGCCTCCAGCAATGCCACATTTCAACTCAGTCTGCTATCAAACGATCAACTCAGTCTGCTATCAAATGAGTACTGAGGAACTTTGCCGGCCAGTGTGGCCGTGCGGTTCTAAGCGCGTCCGTTTGGAACCGCGTGACCGCTACGATCGCAGGTTCGAATCCTGCCTCGGGCATGGATGTGTGTGATGTCCTTAGGTTAGATAGGTTTAAGTAGTTCTAAGTTCTAGGGGACTGATGACCTCAGTAGTTAAGTCCCATAGTGCTCAGAGCCATTTGAACCATTTTGAACTGAGGAACTTTATCGAGAGTAAAAGGCGGCTGGGGCGAAGAGCCCGCCATCCTCCCCTCTTAGTTCAGCGGCGCAGAAAATCTGAATTCCACCTACAATCAGGCCAACAAACAGGTCATGGCCTTGCGCCACATACTTCGATACTGATGGCCACGCAGATGTAGAGTTCTGCCTAGCGCGGCGTCGGTGCTGTCTTCCCACGGTTTGTCGTCTCGTCTCCAGCAGGAGCCTCCCTCCCGTAGAGCAGGAGGGGAGATGCTCGGTTGTCGAGCTCAAGTGGTCATACGGGCTCCAGACTCGTCACGGGCCCTTCTTGTACTAACAGCAGCTCTTGGTGGCGCTGTGCTGGAGACAACGTTTTCACCGCGTGGACGTTGGTTCGTTTCTTCTAACTTTTAGAAGCAAACAAGTCAGATTTCCTCATGGTAATCATCTTTCTCGTCTAAAGCAAACACCTGTGTACGTGAATATTATTTTTAGTTATCTGATCTGTTAACAGTCAGTTTTAGTAAAGCGATGTTCGCTGGAACCAGTCATACGTCATCGATCAAGTATATCAGATATTCAGCATTTCGAAGACGCAAAATAAACTAGATGTCCACATTAATAAAAACTGTTTGCCGTGGTGTATTTGTGCGCGACTGTTCTTTGACCTTCAGTTGTGTCCTCATGTTGTGATAAGCATAATCTAGTCGAAAGTAAGTAACCAATCAGATAAGCCACCCCACAGGCTGAGCCACCTGCGATTTGTCTTCAGGAACAACGTCCACAACGATCACCAAATAAATATGACGTCGGCGAGCGCGCCAGATGTAGGCAACATCGAGCAACATACAACAATCTAATTTCTACACCTTTCCTTACTCCACAAGAGATTTTTTCCGAGTCAGAATCACTGACTGATTTGTAACAAGATAGTTCAGGACATTTCTTTTTACCAACGAACAGTTCAATCTGAATTCGAGTTTTTTCCCCAAAAATCCCTAACTTTTCCCAGTAAATTAAATCTCTCCGTGAATTTAGTAGTCTTCAGGTTTACCAGACAAGTCACCATCCTGATATAGCACTATCAAGCCCGAATGGTGCAGTGGAATACTTATCGTATGAACATTCGGAACTTTTTACTGTCAAATAAATACTGCAGTAGGATGAGTTTTTAGCGTCATCGTATAATTCTTCTCGCTGTTACTCTGCGAATGCGTCAACGCATTTAGGTTGCTACTTGACTTAATGAGAGTTTAATTTTAACCTTATTAACACTAAGAAGAGGTAGCGTATTGACCAAATACGTTCCTCAAGATCAGTACAGGCCTATCTGAACCCGAAGGGTAGACGTAGAGATGACTCCTCGAAACGAGATGAGCCGAATCTTTCCAACAATCGAGAATATCTCGAACGTAAATGTGCTCTCTGTCCTCAATTTTACTACTTGTACCGATAGAGCTTGCGCAGTACAGAGCTGGAATCATACTAATGACGGATGGATTTGAACTGACAGTCCCCACACGATTTTATCTTCTGGGTTGGTCTTTCCAATAGTCGATTCCTTCCGTACATTTCTGATGGTGGTGATGGATGTAGAGCGGTCAGCAGCACGGTCATCAGCACCCTTACTGCATATCAATATGCACGTCTCGTCGTTTCAATAATGTCCGTTCTCACATCTACATCTACATCTACATTGATACTCCGCAAGCCACCCAACGGTGTGTGGCGGAGGGCACTTTACGTACAAGCGTAATTGCTGCGACGATGCCCCTGGAACACTCATCAGATTTCTCTATAATGCCTAGCTATGCCAACACAAGTTTGTGGCATGTATCAGAATCCTCCAGTCGTTTGAACAAAGCCATTACTGGCGTACCGCCATGATACATAAGCTCTTGCTCAGTCTTTAATGAACTTCCTGGTGTTAACAGAGCGTTAAATTTAATTCCGTTCATTAAAGGTCGGATCGTAAGCGTGCAACACACGTGCATAAGCAGGCGAGATGCCCCGTCTCTTCCGGTTGAAAGTCGAGGCTATCTGCCGAAGGCAAACGCGTTACGAAGAGGAATGATGACACTACTGTGGAATGCGAGGTGAACAACGTATGCTGATGGCTGAATGCTTGATCAGAGATCATAATCAAGTGACAATAATACTAACGCTGCTAGAGAGAAAAAAATTAATATTGCGAAAACACTACAGTTACCAATCAGCCATTTTTTCCTCCCTGTTCGCTTTCCAGCTGTTCGGAATAGTGCCTTCGCGAATGATTTGTTTCACACTAGAAGCACAGTAAGTCAATGACTCACAGTAGTCAGTCATCCATACTGTTGCCTTACAACTAGTGAACAGGCTGTAGCCTCTGTTCAAGATCCACGGTTACTTTAGCCTATCCACAGATACCACTCCATTGTGGTTGCACTTACGGTAGGACTACTATGGCACCCAAGTTACCCCATCTAGGGAAGGTCAACCGTTCATGAGGCTACCTTATTTATACGTGCAATTAGCTTTAAATATAAATGGTGGCTGCTATTTAAGTATCCGACATAGATTCAGTACTGAATGACATCTCAGAAAGCATTTAAAATGGTGCAGAGCATGGCCTTTTGTCATCTTCTGCTTGTCAGTGGTCACCGGAGAGTCGATCGAGCGGACTGTGCGATCGAACGGCTGCGTTGAGTTACTTATTTTAACTTTTCGCTGGGTTTTGCATGATGATGTGAATGCGAGTTATGTGCTTTTTCTTTTCACTTGATTTCTTTGTGTTCTCAGTGATTCATTTTGGACGACTCAGAAATTTTAGCTTTGTTCAAGGGATATGTGCCAGCTGTGAACTGTAATTCTGAACAACAGTTGGTATTTACATTCCTGTATGACAGACTTGTTGCATGTTCTCACAGTGGTTCACGTCGCGGTTGATAGCGAGACTATGTAGGAGGGCATCATGGAAATTAATGATTCCGAATTTTTTATTCTGTTCTCAACATAGGTCCAGGTACTCGGTCGACTTTCCCGCTTCGCTGTTCCAAGCTGCAGTCCTCTGCCAGAAGGCTCCAAATTGTAGCGTGCAAAATGGCAGTGTGTAACGTAACTATGTCGGTGAGTGACAAACAGGGTGCTGTAATTAAGTTTGGAATTCGAAGAGTTAGTTCACGAGCGAAAGACTATTTATAATTTGTACGGAAACCAGATGACAGTTATAAGAGTTGAGGGTCATGAAAGGGAAGCAGTGGTTGGGAAGGGAGTGAAACAGGGTTGTAGCCTCTCCCCAATGTTATTCAATCTGTATATTGAGCAAGCAGTGAAGGAAACAAAAGAAAAATTCGGAGTAGGAATTAAAATCCATGGAGAAGAAATTAAAACTTTGAGGTTCGCCGATGACATTGTAATTCTGTCAGAGACAGCAAAGGACCTGGAAGAGCAGTTGAACGGAATGGACAGTGTTTTGAAAGAAGGATATAAGATGAACATCAACAAAAGCAAAACTAGGATCATGGAATGTCGTCGAATTAAGTCGGGTGATGCTGAGGGAATTAGATTAGCAAATGAAACACTTAAAGTAGTAAAGGAGTTTTGCTATTTGAGGAGCAAAATAACTGATGATGATCGAAGTAGGGAGGGTATAAAATGTAGACTGGCAATGGTAAGGAAAGCGTTTCTGGAGAAGAGAAATTTGTTAACATCGCGTATAGATTTAAGTGTCAGGAAGCCGTTTCTGAAAGTATTTGTATGGAGTGTAGCCATCCATGTATGGAAGTGAAACATGCGACGACAAATAGTTCGGACAAGAGGAGAATAGAAGCTTTCGAAATGTGGTGCTGCAGAACACTGCTGAAGATTAGATGGGTAGATCACATAACTAATGAGGAGGTATTGAATAGAATTGGGGAGGAGAGGAGTTTGTGACACAACTTGACCAGGAGAAGGGATCTGTTGGTAGGACATGTTCTGAGACATCAAGCGATCGCCAATTTAGTACTGGAGGGCAGAGTGGAGGGTAAAAATCGTGGAGGGAGACCAAGAGATGAATACACTAAGCAGATCCAGAAGGATGTAGGTTGCAGTAAGTACTGGGAGATGAAGAGCTGCATCAAACCAGTCTCTGGACTGAAGGCCACAACAAAACAACGTTCAAGCAAGGAGCACCCTCCCCTACAGTATGACAATGCCACATCACACACGAGCGCTGCGTCATCTGTAACGATCCGCCGCCCTGGGTTGACTGTCATCGATCACCCTGCATAGTCCCGACTAGGACCCATCCGATTTTCACCAAACTTAAACAACACTTTCGATTTTGTCACTTTGATAGTAATGAAGCTGTGAAAACAGAGGCGAGGTTTTGTCTCCATCAACAAAGTCAAACATTTCAAGAGACGGTGTCAACAAACTGGTCTCTCATTGGCAGGATTCTGTTCGTCGCCAGGGTGCCTATGTCGAAAAATAAATATGTAAATGTGAAATGTAAAGATATAGAGTGTTAATTAAATTTAATAATAACAATAATAATATAATTTAAGAGACTTTAAGAGTTTTCATATAAAAAATTCGGAGGCATCCCTTTTCAGGACGCCCTCGCTATTTGCTGCTGATTTTTCTGAATTTGTTCGCACGTGTTTCGGA
Organism: Schistocerca americana; assembly: GCF_021461395.2. Classification (NCBI taxonomy): domain Eukaryota; kingdom Metazoa; phylum Arthropoda; class Insecta; order Orthoptera; family Acrididae; genus Schistocerca; species Schistocerca americana. The sequence goes on along the minus strand of NC_060122.1, from coordinate 785,113,185 downwards.
ATTCGATACTCTGCTCGCACTACATACGTTATTGTTTTACATGTTTTTTATTTGAATCCGCAATTTATGAAAGGTCGCCATTCACACACGAGTGAATATCATTCAATAAAGATTTATTTACATTAAGGTATAATCCTCTGATTTCGTAAAAAACATTAATCCAACGGGTTTTATCCAGTCATTTCACTTATATTATTATTCAGTAACTACTGCACTTAACTCAAAAGGGTTTGAGAATCAATTTCGTATTAAATATATGGGCTTTAAAGTGACGGTGGATGACCGATCTCTGTGATTTCGTAACGAGCCAAAGCAACAAACCATGGGAGGCTGACGCAATGGTTAGCACACTTGACTAGAATTTGGGACGATAGTTCAAATATTGTCCGCCTATTCAGATTTACGATTTCTCATGACTTCCCTAAATCGCTCCTGGTTTTCGTGATGGTTACTCTGAAGAAATCCCGGCCGATTTCCTTTCCTCTCCTTTCGCAATCCGAGCTTATTCTCCGTCTCTAATCACCGCGCTGTGGACGGAACGGAGCAGAAGACTAGTGGCTCTGAGCACTATGGGACTCAACTGCTGAGGTCATTAGTTCCCTAGAACTTAGAACTAGTTAAACCTAACTAACCTAAGGACATCACAAACATCCATGCCCGAGGCAGGATTCGAACCTACGACCGTAGCGGTCTTGCGGTTCCAGACTGAAGCGCCTTTAACCGCACGGCCACTTCGGCCGGCCCAGAAGACTAGTGTTTAACGTCCTGTCGACAACGAGGTCGATAGAAGGACGGAGCAAAAGCTCGGGATGGGGAAGGAAATCGGCCGGGCCCTATCAGACGAGCCATCCCAGCATTTACCTGAAGCGATCTAAGAAATCCCGGAAACCTAAGTCAGGATGTCCGGACGCGGGTTTGAATCGTCGTCCTCCAGAATGCGAGTCCAGTGTGCTAACCACTGCGCTACGTCGCTCGATCAACGGACCGTTAAACCCTAAATCTTCCTTCCTTCATGCCAACATATTTTGTCGTGCACTGTCCACTGTGATGATGACATAAAATCGACCTTGCGCTTGTAAAGGATGTATGTCACATGCAGAAGCAGCGACTAATCAATATATTTTAAAATAAACGTCCAACCTTCGTTTTGTACTAAAGGTCAACAGAGAAAACTTACCACCTGGCATTCGCGTTATGCTTCATGCTCCTAATCGGAACGCATTGCGACATAATCGATTATAGGATAGAGTAGTATAACGAAATCGGAAGAGCTATTAAGAATTATTTCCAGCATTTTTTGTTCTAATGTCGCTCAACTATTTTCATTCGTTTTATCTTTTTACACTCGATAGAAACTTCCCGAATTTAAAAACCATGACAAAAAAAATTCAACTCTAAAGGTTATCATTCCCGTTGCCTCTCCAATGGTTTACATCAAGAGATTTTCACTGTTTCATTCAGTCCGGAAGGAGAAAACGCTTTGAGGTGCGCCCTTTTATTGTGAAAAATGTATTAAGTCCGTAGAAAAGTTGAATAGTAGCATTCTACGTGCTCTTCACTTTTATTTAAAAATATATACGGTATTATCGTTAGGAGTAATACTAGACTATGTTTATATCTTTGCTTACACTATGGCATTTCTAGAGTAGGAAAAACGCACAGAGCCTGGAAACGCAGATGACAGTAGGCTGCTTCACAAAGCGAAGGCCAAGCAGAAGATCACAAACTAACGGTGCGCAGGTGAAGGACGCAATGCGACCAGATCCTACACCAGGCGTCCACTCTCATCACTTCCCTATTCTTTATCGTGTGTGGTGAACCATAACCCTGGAGTTACAACATTAGGAACAGTTAAGTAGATAATTTTTCTGTTTCAAACTTCAGACGGAAAGAAAAATTGCAATGTTTTTGGGAACTCTCGTCCCTGAGACGGAAAACTGCACCCGCACCTGCGCTGATGCCACGCGTACTTCGAGAAACAAGACTGATGCGCCCCAAGTGAAACAGTTAGGGATATGATTGCGGTAGGCGCTTGCACTCTTAGCATACAATATTGCGTTTGTGTTTCTGGTTATGGAAATGGGAAAAGGGAGACGTTGAACTCTTAGCCTACTCTTCTCGAACAGCATTACATGAAGCACTGATCTTGACATTCCTAACGACAAACCGGAGACGATGAACAGATAAAAGCCCTCACTCCGTGAGACTTTGGCGAGAGTTTTGGGATTTAACCCACTGTAATGCTCTAATACACCACCACATCTCACCCAAATCGCTGCGAAGTCAGCTTTTTCCATGACTGGTATTACAAAAGACTAACTTCTTCAGGTATCGAAACGACTCGCCAGTGACAGCAAAGGGTACGAATATTCCATCATAAAATGAAAGATTAGAGTTTAAAGATTAGGTCATTCAAGACGAAGCAGATGGTCGAATACGACAAGGACGTAGAAGGAAATTGACAATATGCCGTCTATGGTACTATGCAATCCACCATAGAGAAGAACTACGAAAAATCTAAAAATATATGGCCGAAAAGGAATCTGAACCGAGCTCCTCTCGAATGTGAATTCCGCGGCTTTAAACGCTGCGCTAACACAATCGGTAAGCCATGAATTTACAGCCCCAATATCGATACACCTTGTGGGTCCTTGATACGATATATCTCTCTCTCCTAGACCGCTGGCATAGAACCACTTTTACAACTATTCGTAAAACAAATCATTCTTGTAACGCTGCCACCCGCAGCAGTTATACCGGCGGAAATATTCATAGGCACGTTTTCAGAGCGGTAAGGCTGATGGATCAGTAGTCACATACCAACCTTACTTTCAGTAGCGCTGTACGTAACAAGTTAAGGGGAATTGTACATTTTTTCTTATTTATCTGAACAACTAACCCCAATTAGGTGTTGTAACTAGTAGATTATGAATCAAAGTACTGCTCGTTGTCACAGTCGCGAGGTACTCTTTGTGTCAGTACACGACAGGAAGCCTGCCAGTTGTATCTCGATCAGGGTGTTCTAATACTTTTAAATTCATTCATTATGTAGCAGGACGAGTTTTGTGACTGATTAGTTTCGTTTCCGTAATTACTTGAAGAGACTAATAGTCCACTTTCGTCAAGCAGAGAGTACATTACAATCCATCTTGAGGTAACTGTCATCCGCTTTACGGTAACTGGAGTTGACAATGTGTTTCCAAAAGCAGTATGTTAATTCTAGTTGAGTAAATAGGCCTTAAAACAGAATCTGTTTATTCGTTATTTACTATTTTGCCAGTCACAGGGCGACAAGAAGCAATTTTCATGGCCACAAAAAATCTAATAATAATGAATTCTGATAAAAAATGTTCACATTATTCAAAACCTCCTATTATTAGGACAAACATTTACAATATTACTTCAATAACACCGGCAAAAACAGTCGAAGGAAACACGATTTATACTGCTTTTATGAATGGTAATTCCGATTATATGTTGAGCACCATTTTCACCAACACCCAACTTCAATAACTTAATCTGCCAGGAAGTTTCACTCAACTTCAATGTTTAAAGGCGAACAACAAGTTACAACTGTAAAAAGTTACAACGTTAGCTGTGCACTAAATGGCAGAAGTCAGCTTACCTCAAAACCAATTGCGTTCCTAGCAGGGATAGCAAAACGTAAGCTAGTGTTGTGGCCCTCACGCCAGAGGTAGCCAGCTCGAATCTCATGTGCGAAATTAAAAATTGGCGGGCGAGAGTGCAGATGTGAATTTGTACAGTTCCTGATGGCTGCACTGTACGCTAATCTTCTGAACTGAATCCTTGAAGTCTATTCAGTCTTATAGAGACTGTTGGCGAACGGTCTATTGGATGGAGACGTTAAGCTACGAGGTTCCTACGGCACTATTAGTGAGAAACAGGGTGTGTAGCTGCCCTCACTTTTATCTTCTCTTTTTGTTTCATCTCCATAATAATTCATACGAAAATAATCACTTCATGCCACGAGCAACCCCCCCCCCCCCCCCCAAGACACAAACAACCTCCTGCCATTCCACACAGGGAAAAGACGAAGAGTGTCTGTCCAAGTCCATACCCTGGCTCACTCTCCACGGCACCTCACTCCGTGTCGTGGCAAGCCGATTACTGTTCGTTACAAGGGAACGCACTTTGCCGGTACGTAAACAATCAGTGACTCACGCTGGCTAGCACCGAGTTCGCTGTAGACGTCTCATTTGGCCACCTATTTACTGTTACTCGTTGGTAATCCTGCTGCAGTTGGCGTCGGTCGGAAATCTGTTTAGATATTGCTTACGACTCGTGATCCCAATAATACTCCTTGAAAAAGATTATTTAAGGAAGCTCACGTTAGCATTTTTTTTAAGAAAAAAAAAAAAAAAAAAAAAACACCTGCGCGTGTAACCAGTTGCACAGCTTCATCCAACTCAACTGACATATAACCGACGTCATCTTCAGGCCAGGGCAGAAAATCGCAGCACCCAAAATACCAAAGGTACATTTCTGAAATCGAATTCTTTGTTTGATTCTTTACTAATTGACGTTCATGACACTTCCACGTCTTTTCAGGCATTACTTGGTACAGAAACTTTTTCTAAATATTGCCATTAATATTAAAAATAATAGCAAACATGTGAGTCGAGGGACATGAAAGGGAAGCATTGGTTGGGAAGGGAGTGAGACAGGGTTGTAGCCTCTCCCCGATGATGTTCAATCTGTATATTGAGCAAGCAGTAAAGAAAACAAAAGAAAAATTCGGAGTAGGTATTAAAATCCATGGAGAAGAAATAAAAACTATAAGGTTCGCCGATGACATTGTAATTCTATCAGAGACAGCAAAGGACTTGGAAGAGCAGCTGAACAGCATGGACAGTGTCTTGAAAGGAGGATATAAGATGAACGTCAACAAAAGCAAAACGAGGATAATGGAATGTAGTCAATTTAAGTCGGGTGATGCTGAGGGAATTAGATTAGGAAATGAGACACTTAAAGTAGTAAAGGAGTTTTGCTATTATAACTGATGATGGTCGAAGTAGAGAGGATATAAAATGTAGACTGGCAATGGCAAGGAAAGCGTTTCTGAAGAAGAGAAATTTGTTAACATCGAGTATGGATTTAACTGTCAGGATGTCGTTTCTGAAAGTATACGTATGGAGTGTAGCCGTGTATGGAAGTGAAACATGGACGATAACTAGTCTGGACAAGAAGAGAATAGAAGCTTTCGAAATGTGGTGCTACAGATTCAAAAATGGCTCTGAGCACTATGGGACTTTACATCTATGGTCATCAGTCCCCTAGAACTTAGAACTACTTAAACCTAACTAACCTTCCATACTCGATGCAGGATTCGAACCTGCGACCGTAGCGGTCGCGCGGTTCCAGACTGAAGCGCCTAGAACCGCTCGGCCACTCCGGCCGGCTTCAGAAATCACATTATACCACTATTTGACCAGGTTACTGTCACTATCATAGTCTGAACTTAGTCCAGTATAATTTAGTTTAGGGTCAAAAGTCATCCTGCATGGAGAAAGTCCGCTATCCCACTTTGTTTGGAAATGGGCGACTACTGTGTGGTAGCTGAAAATCACAAACTATTTTAGCACTTAGAATATTCGTCAAATCGCTGTTACGGCACTGAGATCGCAAAATGTTTCTGCATCAAGATGCTGGGAGAAATTAATCACTCATTGCGGCAGGACACGATCAATCATTCTTAGTACTTCAGGATATATCAAGAAACCGAGTGACACTTTTCTGGTTGATCCTAAGGCCTGCGCACAGACACGCATAAATCGCAAACTGAGTCGGCCAGTGACCGCTGCGAAATTTCCTCGACACGTGATCGGCGCGCCATCACGTCTTCTCTGCCGCCTAGGACAGCGTCGCCGTCGCCGTGTGATGGGCATCACGTTCCATCCTTGAGGCTGGTGCAGCTTATACGGCGTGCGGCGGTGGCCCTCGCTGAATGTTGTCCGAGCAGCATGCTCGTATGAGGCGGGCCGGCGCTGCGTGACTACACATACCCCTACTGCTGACCCCGACGCTCTCCAATAGGTGCACGTCACTCTAGAGAGCAGTACACTGACTGCTCGCACGTGCGAGCAAATGTAACACACCGACCATAGCATCGGTACTGAAGTCCGATTAAAAATTACCTGGTAGTCGACACTTCACACTTTTTGTAGCTGGTTTCCTCCAATCAGAACGGTCACCGTCACGGTCGAACCGTTCACCGTAGCTAAACTGACACAAAAATTACTTCACTTCCAATTTCTTGTCCGGCTTTCTTCCTTGATATGTTTCGTCCCCGAGTCCTTGTGTTTCATATTTCATCACACGTCACATAACAAAAAACACACACACACGACGATGCTAACGAAATACATACGTTTCATATACAGGGTGTAAATTTTAAGTTGACAAACCAGAATAATTCGAAAAATAAGCTTCACACGGAAATATGTGTAGAATCCAAAATTGATTGTATTCGAGGGGGACATCTGCTGGAGCTAACTTCGAGGCAGAACTCTTCAGTGATGAGTACCGCTTCGAACTGAGCCAGATGACCAACGAAGACATGTTTGGTGACGCCCCAGACAGCAGTAGAATACCAATCTGTGTCGCCACCCACGCGATCCGACAACCACAGGTGATGGTTTGGGTTGCCAGCCTTACAGCACAGCGCCACGTCGAAGTTATTCTACGCCCTTTTTTGTTGCCCTTCATGGTTCGCCATCCTGGGTTTACATTTCAGCATGATAATGTCCGCCCGCACACGGTAAGAGTTTCTACTCCTTGTCTTCGTGCTTGTCAAACCCTACCTTGGCCATGGAGGTCGCCGGATCTCTCCCAACTTGCTAACGTTCTAATTGGACAGAATCTGGTACAATATTCCTCAGGAGGAATCCAACAATTCTAACAGTCAGTGCCAGCCGAATAACTACTTAGATAAGAGCCAGAGGTAGACCAACGCGTTAATGATTTGGTCCATTTGTGAAGCTCATTCTCTTGGATAAATCATCCAATTTCTGTGAAATCGCAATCCTTTGTTTGTGTACGTACATCACATCCACCGATTTCCATCCCATTTGGATAATTTTTTCGTGATGTGTCTTTTATTTTAATTATGAGTGTATTATCAACAAAGTCTTGTACAATTAGTATATGTACTGACAAGACTTCACTTGGATACACACATTATAGTGAATTTTTTCTGACCTTTAACTAAGCAGAATCTTTCAAAACAGAATCTGCATCTGCTGACTTCAAGGCTACAGTTGACAGGCCACACAATCGTCATTGGGAAAGAAGCGATCTTTGGTATGTCTTTATCAACCTGAGGTTCGAAAAACTTCTTTCATTCGTAATCTAACAAAAGTATTGCAAAATGTGTGAATAACATTGCTTTTTGTAATATGAGATAATGAACCTAGTGGAGAATTTGCAGCACGAATAATGAGTGCTAAGACAAAAACTTCATTATTTAGTTCCTCAGCATTCATCACGACCACTTGATACATTCTCAAGTGCCACGCTTTCTCCTTTTAGTTTTCCACCATCCCACGTCTGTATATCATAAATATCATACTGAAAGCTGAAGCTCTTACTACGACTGCCCATAAAGTCAAATCTACCTTATATGAAACTTGAGCCAAATCAGATGGGGTGTTGATCTAAAAGTTTACATTTCAAACACTCTGATACTAACTACGGCAATATTTGATACCGAAGTGACGGTGCGTTAACGATACACTCGTAATTATCTCTCTGACGGATCATTGCTGGACCCATACTTACTGGGTCGGTTTTTCTTCTATTGCCCCATGTTTTCAACCGTGTCAGTTTCCCCTGCATCTAAATTTTGCACGGGGACTCCTCTCGAATTGGCGCCCCTCACTGACTTTGACCTATATCAAAGGTTTGTATTTGAGGGAAAATGAGAAATTTCATCGCAGGTATTTCCAAGTGAACTGTATCCCAACACCCGCGCAATTTTTTCATGGTAGCAAGGATGAGCGACTTTTAATACGATCATGCGTAGCGAAACACCTTTTTTGTGATAAGTGACGGTTGAAAAATCCCTCCGCTGACGCCAGACACTCGATTTAACGCTAACATTTAAATCACTAGGGCAGAACAGAAGCTCGAACTGGCAAGGGTGGGAGATCTGACACTGAACCTTACCCGCATTTACGATTCAAGCGATTTAAGGGTACTATCAAGACAGCGTCAATTACACCATGAAAATACTCAACTTGTATTGGACACATATTGTTTTTGCTGTTCAACGACAAATGACATTAATTCCAGAAGAGTACGTTGGGATTCAAAACCTTGTAGACTGTATTGGCAACTTCTATCTCTAATTCAAGTATCTCATTTAACAATTACAAAACTGTCGGTATTTGTTGCCGACGACGCTGTTTTTAGGATTAAAGGAATGCATGGAGCTTCGCCACCTTTCTACGACGACATGTCTACCCTTTTACCTACGTTAAAATAATATAAAGATGGTCTGCTAATCATAATTATGTAATTATAAAGTCATAATAAAGTGGAATGAGAGAGAAGAGTATTGAATTGCATCTGGACATCAGCTAAGATCCAACCTAATCAGCCGTAGATTGTCGCTTGCGAATGTTGTCAATAGCAAAGACAGCATGGGGAAGAGACGGTAACGTCGCAGGATGTTTGCATAATTTTATAACAACTGTAATGAGTTCCAGTGTAGTGTAGCTAGTATAGGAAGGAACACTTTGGTTTACTCTCCACCCTTGAAGAATCTACTGGACATGGAACATGAGCTATGATCGGACTATGGTAACGCATGGAATCAGTTGTGGAGTTTTGTACCTTAGACCAACAACGAAAAACATAAATCTGGTCAGCCGGATGGGATTTTAAACTTGGTCCTCCATAACGCAAGTCAAGTGTGTGAACCACTGCTACACCAGGGCGAGAAAGGGACTCAACTTCGTGACACCGTACACACTACTTCTCTGTCGTGCTACCAACGGGGATCCAAAAATTAGGTGTATATGACGCGGCTCACATTATCAGTAGTCGCCACTTCAGCCGTGATATTGGTAGGCACTCGCGCGGCGATAATTCACACGTCATTCGATATAGTGAAACATATTTTTCTTTACCACAAGGTCATAATCACTTATTAATTGTCTTTCCCACCGTTATCTCTTGGGCTTAGTATTCTCCACAGAGCTTTATTCGTCTACAGGTGAAAAATACGCGGACTTGAAGATCAGCTTCAGCATTCCGCCGTGTCTCTATTTGCTGGCACAGCTATAAAAATATCGGATGCCGAACAGCACGTCATTAGTCGGTCGACTTCACTGAAGACTGCGAAATTGTTGTATGTGGATGCCGCAGCTGTGATGTCCCGCTTGTGCACCATATGGCATATAAAGCACGGCGGAGGAGGGAGTGGGCCACGGCTATCCATTTTAATCTGCGGCTATCTTCTAACACTGCGTATCCCGCCCTTGCGGCGTAGTATATCATAGGAGAGAGAGGGAGGTGGCGTGGGTAACGATGTTTTATGCGGCCCGGCTATTCACGATGCGCACTGACCCGGCACGCAAGGGGACAGAGGGTGAGAAAGAAAGAGAAAGAGAGAGGGGGAGGCGGGAGGGAGAGTCGAGAGAGGGGGCAGTGGGCCCGGGAAAGGTTGCAGCTGAGCGGACGGCTGTGGAAAGAGTGACGCTAGAAAATTTTAATCCCGGGTGATTTACTAAAACGAGGAATGTAGGGGCCGGCGTTTTCAGCACAGCAGCGGACACCTGCGGTGAAACACTCATTACACTTTCGTTTTATTTAACTCTCTAACAGCATTTCCACTAATCTATAAAGTAGGTAAATTCACCTAAGTACGTATTTCATACGTGCTACACGGCGGACTAATTGCTCTTCAGTGATGCCCCATTTTAGCAGCCCAGTGTGAATCACGGAAGTGCCCATACCCCTTAGTTTAAGAAAGTGTGCTGTACTTATACACTGTCCTGCAAAACTTACTGACGAGGTACATAAAGTAACATGACATATTACCTACACGGTGGAAATGAATGGAAGTGCGGGAGCATGTTACCAAAGGTCTCCCAGTCGTGTATGGAGGGTTGGACGTCACATAGCGCCAAATGAGGCTGGTCCCCCAAAACGAGGCAGTTACAGGAAGGGGAAAAAGACCTCAGCGAGCAGTTACGTTGCCCTGTGGTGGTGTTCTTCACTACGACGTGGCCCCGAGACAACATTTGGATGACTTCACACGGAGAACGATCATCAGGAAACTGGTATAACGAGGAATGGGATTGCCTGCTCTTGTCGGATGAGAGTATTCAGTCTGAGCAGTGATTCCGGACGTACCTACATATGGAGAGGTAGGAACACGTAATGCACGAAGGAACATTGTAGATCGTTTCAGTGGTCCAGGTGTCAGCGTGTGAAGAGATGGAAGTTCCATGGGCGTACCGACCTCCATATCTTGAAGACGGTACACTCACCGGTGTCAACATTATTGTAGCACCGTACTCCTTTCCTTCGTGTTCTTTTTCAGGGGTACATTTCTGCGGATAACAATGCGCGACCGCATCGAACTGTGGAGATGGACGAGCTCTTACCACAGAAAGATCGGATAAGGGGCGAATGACTGACCTGCCCGTTCCACCATCGAGCACGTGTTGCGGAAACGAACTGCAGCAGGTCCACAAACACCAACGAGCATCCAGCTTCTGACAACCGTGCTGGTGGAGAAATGGAAAGCCGTACCACGAGAACTCCTTACCAACCATATCGCCAGCGTGCAGAGAATGCACTGCCGTGCATAGTGCTCCCACACACCCTATTATAAACAATGCCCCGTCTTTTGCAATGTCCAGCGGACCATCATAAATAATCGTGATTTGAACACAATTGTCTTTGAATAAAAACGCCATTTCTGTTCGTCTCACTGAATGTTTCTTTCTGCACTGTACAGGTTCAAATGGCTCTAAGCAATGTGGGACGTAACATCTGAGGTCATCTGTCCCCTAGACTTAGAACTACTTAAACCTAACTAACCAACAGACATCACACACATCCATGTCCGAGGCAGGATTCGAACCTATGACCGTAGCAGCAGCTCGGTTCCGGACTGAAGCGCCTAGAACCGCTTGGCCACAGCGGCCGGCTATACTATACTGTAGCAGTTCTTCCTATGCACGCCCAAGTTTCATCGATATATCATATTTGGCACTGACACTACTTTCTTTCGTAAGTTTTGCACACTTCTGTATACTTGAGTTTTTACATGTAAAAACTATTTATCCAGAGGGTCTGTATGTGTACCATACTGCCTTACACAGAGATCTACACATCCCCATGTCCTCCTCGACATCTTGTGGACCATTTCACGAGCTGTATTTCGAAAGGCTTCCTCAACACGCTAGTTGAGCCTTGAGCCACATGGGACGTTCTCCATAACGAGCTGTCTGGCATGGTAAGCTCCGGTCTTCGTGGTAGCCCTTCTATGCTGCTGGAGTTGTTGCTGAAACACACTGCGTTCTGCTCCATCCTGTTGTAACAACATATAGTCCTCTATTCCCTTGTCTTCGAGCTTAAGTACTAACCGCCGTTCAAGCATGTCCATGTAAGAATTTCCACTGAGTACCTTCACAAAAAAAAAGGCCGAAGAGGTATCATAATGACATCGCGGCCCATGTCATGAGGCACGTTCATTTCCAACTCTTGCAGATAATGGTGATTTTCCTTGTACTAAAAACACGCATTCATCTAGCTTGACATGCAATATACCGCACATTCATAAAAAAGTAGCACTCTTAAGCGAGACACGGCATTTCGAAAGCCTGCAAGCTGCAACTCGTAGCTCCGTGTCGTTATCAGATAATTACTTCACTAACATTGAACCAAATAACTGCATTTTTAAATCTTTTTTAATGTGGTCATACATTGTTGACAGCTGCATTTAAGGTTCAGCTGCTCTTTTGCGAATTGATTTCACTTGGCAGGTTTTCTTGCTAAACTGCACGGCCTCTTTTTGACACTGTCTGAAACAAAAGCACATTTCTCTCATTGTTGCTTTACGAGAGGCGGGCCTATGCCAGAGCTATCTCTAGAGGCGTTCATCAACTATCTGACTGCCCTGTCAGCTACACGTATGCCACTAACTACGGAGCACACGTTTCATAGCGCTCTTGAAGTTCTGCTGTCTCTCACAATTTTGCTACGGCGCGGCAGGGTTAATGACATTCCCTCTACCCTTCTAAACTTGAAAATACTCCTTCAGCGATCAATATAGTTTGTTATATCCGACTGAATAATACTGCTCTGCCGAAAAGTTCACCAATGAAATATATTGTAAGCATGGAGGAGGAGGAGGAGGAGGAGGAGGAGGAGGAGGAGGAGGAGGAGGAGGAAGGGGGGGGGGAGGAAGCAACGGAGAATGTCTGTCTTTCGTGATCTTCAGCTATCCACCAGCGCAGCGTATTTCATTTGGATGGCGCAATATCTCTTAAGCGGGTTAAATTTGTCATGAAGATTAATCAAGTAAAATTATATGATATATTGCTTCTTGAGTCGTTATAACGGTATTGCAATGTAAAGCCAGTTGTGTACGAAGCAAGAAAGAGCAATTAACTGTGCACTCAATACGCTTAATGAAACTTTTATGAATACTCTCTTTGATAGCGGTACTGCATCACGTTACTAACATGATGATGATGATACGATTATGACCGCGATTTTAAAGGGACTTTACTGCATTGTTATTAGCCCCCCCCCCCCCCCCCATCCTCTCATGAAGTTCGAAGAAATTAACGTGCGACTTTTTTTTAACAGTAATAATGCTATCAGTGTAATACACGTTAATGGTTAAACTAAAGCCGTTGCGTAAAACAGTTTCGAGCTAATCTTTGTAGTTTGAATTTGTAATGTTCAAATGTTCAAAGATAGATTCAGAAAGATATCAAGTCAGATTCAGGAACGAGGAAGTGGTTGGGGAGTGGGCTGTATTAAAACGGTGGCCACTGGCCTCTCCCACTCGCTCCCACTCACTCACTAAACCGACAAACAACGCTGCAGGCTTTAAGTCTTGTAACACGCGACTTAGGCTGTTCGTCATCCACTAGAACCGTGTTGGGTGCTTTCCTAGGTTCAAATGACGCCGCAAGTCTTGGGACCTGTGCTATCTTCTGGTGTGAAGCGAATCGCTAGGAATGGTCCACAGATACACTGTGGCAAAACATTACACGACTCAATAAACTATGAACGATAAGAAACGCCACCAAAGTCTGACAGATACAGCTATGAGGCTCAAGAAGAAAAGCTACCTTATGACGTCTCTGAAATGGATATACTAAAGGTACCATGGATTTATACTACGGCAAGAACTAAAACATCTCCTAACGTGATGCAACGTTTGAAGGCAATTAACCAGTCTCCAGGAGTAGAAGGTACTAAGCCCGGTTAGCTAAGCCAAATGGACTGGTTGATATCTACTACGTCGTGGTGGAACGAGTAACTGAAATGGCACGCATCAGAAACAGGTCTACCAAGGCTACTGACAATGACGTGAACGTTTCTGCATTGTGTTCACCAGAATAAACCGAGTTTGTAATCTGGGAGCTGATCGAAATTTCGTCAACTGGCAGCCGGCGAATGCCCATTTGTCCGCCAGGTGGATGGCTGACATACCCTGACTGCTGACCGTCTTCCACAGTTGCGCTGCACTGCAGATGTCTTTGAGACACGTTTCGTGACCGTGACGTAAGAACGTCTATTCTCACCTGCAGCCGCGTGGTTTCGAAACAGTGTTGCAAGTTATCGCATAAAACGACTTCCATCAGTACAGTGCTGACGTCATGTGCGCATCGCGTAAGTGCGACCACCTGGTCTGTTTTACGACTTAAGTGAACTGCTGTGGATATAGCTGCCGGTACCGACGAAACGCTACGTCTGTTTTACATGGAAAGGTCGGCTGTAATTATCTTGAAGGAACCAATGAGAAGCTACATAAGTAACCTTGCAGTGATTCCTGTCAATTCAAGTTTTTTTTACTGCGAACAACACCGAAACGCCTAAAGTAGAGGGAAAGCAATATTCACACGACGGGTGTATTTCATGAAATGTGTGTACACAAGCACAATTTTAGCAGTTTCAGTAAAAGTGAGGTAAAAAAATGGTAACGCCTACGTCTCGCTCACTAAGTGATGAGGCCTCCTGATAAGACAATGGACTCTCGTTCGATTGTACGATGACTCAAATCACCATCCGGCCATCCAGATGTAGGATTTCCGTAATTTCTCTAAATCGCTTAGGCCAAATGCCGGGATGGTTGCTCTTGTATGGCACGATCGCTTTCCTTCTGTCACTCGAGTTTGTGCTCCGTCTCTAACGAAATCGTTAAATCCGTATGTTCCTTCTAAACCTGGATGACCGAGTTAACGAACAGGATTTTGAACCCACAGTCTGCTGATGTGAGTCCAGTAACTGAGATAGTTCCTTCTGTAGCCGCGATCGGTAACGATGACTTGCGCAGTACCACTCGGTCCGGGAATACGGCTCTCTCTGAAACGAGTGGTGCGGCAATTTTAGACTCCCAGTGGAGAAATAAATTAGCAGATATAGCCAGCAAGAGAAAGAATGGTAGTGGAGTATAGTCCCTGATACGCGGACCATACGGCAGTCCCATGTTAAGTCTCTTCGGTGTGTTACAGAGTGAGAACATGTAACACCGTTGACGGCGATCAGAAGAGTGCGACATATGGAAACACAAAACCTGGTGCCTCTTGTTGCCATACACAGTGCGTAGCGTGTCAGTTTCGTTTCCCCGTCATCCATAAGAAGAAAAACAACATTAGACTGCATGAATCTGCGCGATAAAGGTACACACCTCAACCCGCGTAGCACGTGGGAGGACGGCAACGGCCTCCACTAGGACATCAACGCATTAAGTGTTTAAAGTGCCCCCAACGTTCATTTTCTGTGTAAGTGACGAACTTCGATGTTCAGATCACAATCAGTACACCCCACCCCCAAACGTCTCAACAGTCGAACTCCCATGGATAAAACTGCCCCGTTTTAAGAAAAGCTAGTTTTCTCGCGCATCTCAATGTTTATTGTGTCATATTTACTGAACTACGTGTCGTACAATGATATAATTTTGCAAGTTCACTCAGTGGTGCATGTAGATACCATCTACAAGATATGTTGTGAATATCGTCAATAGTAAAGAAACAATAAATTAAAAAATAATACCTGACGCAAAAGTTGTGCTGCATGAACAATGAAAATGTAACTTTTTTCCTTTCAACGTTTTGTGGAAGAGTGTCAGTGAAAAAGTTTCGTGATATTTAAAATTACGTAGAAACTTTGTTGTAACTCGTAAGTGCTCTCATTGTCAAATACGGAATGAGATACTCGGGTTAATTTGCGCGCTGTGAATTACACAGCCTAAAGACATATGCTGCATATTATCTAACTGTAGTACTTGACTTCTTGTGTTAAACCTTTAACGTAAGATAATACCACTAACGAGAAGATTATAAAAGCATTTTAAAGTCTGTCGATACCGGTATGAAACATTGAAACTAAAGTTTTTCTTGCCCCTGTAAGCTGTTAGATATCCAACCTACGAAAGGACAGCGCGCCGGCTTAGCCGTTTGAAAGGTCAAATTACAAGACCACAGGTGGCTCCTAGAAGCGGACTTCATGGTTTTCTTCGTACTTAAATAATCTGAATGCAGACTAGACGCTTTCCGAGCGCTGTTAAGTACGAAACATTTTGATTTATTAACATATTTGCTGATAGGCGAACGCGTACCATAATTGGTTTCTAACCGTAAAGTCAATGGATCGAACTTCCTTAGTAGCATATACTTTCTATTTTAATTTACGTTCGAATTTATTAACAAATGAAACAGTGAATCATGTTTCTAATAAAAGCAATACTTTCTATTTTTAATTATTATTCACATGAAAATGTACTCACAAATAAAATGATTTGGTACATAATGTGAATCACCGAATAGAAAATAAAACACTTTATTTCTGGAGACTGAAAAGTATCATTGATATACATACTGGGTGACAATTACTGAACTCTATGAAAAACACCTAATTAGTAACAAACTACTGCGTAAACACACTTTATTCATTTATTCAACATGTAAACGTCACTAAAGATATTCGGATTTAGGTTATGACATGTTCGATATGTGTACCATAATTGTTGATGATGTGGCGCAGACGAATGGCGAAATTCTGCATGACCCGCTGAAGTGGTGGAACATCGATGCTGGCTGTTTTCAGCTCAGCAATGATTTTGGTGTTATTGCTGTACACCTTGTCTTTAATACAGCCCCACAAAAAGTCGTCGTGTGTGATTAGATACGGACAATATGGCGGCCAATCGAAGCCATTGCCAGTGGCTTCTGGGTATCCCAGAGCCAGACTGCAGTCTCCAAAGTACTCCTCCTGGACATCAAACACTCTCTTACTTCGACGGCCTCGTGCTCCGTCTTGCATGAACCACATCTTTTCGAAATCAGGTCACTTTGGATAATGGGGTGAAATCATCTTCCAAAATCTCTACGTACCGTTCGGTAGTCGCCGTGCCATCAAAGAATATCGCACAGATTATTCTGTGACTGGACTTGCACACCACACAGTCAGCCATTGAGGTTGAGGAGACTTCTCGATCGCGAAATGCTGTTTGTCAGTCCCCCAAATGCGCCAGTTTTGCTTATTGGCGAACTCAATCAAATGAAAGTGGGCTTCGTCGCTAAACCAAACTCTGCATCCGCATACCAATTCCTATTACACCCCGCAAACCATTCAGAAGTTCTGACGATTTTATTTCATATACTTCAATAATTGTCACCCTGTATTTTTTTCGTTTAACACAATGACATTTTGCATGTCTCTAAGAAATTTTAAACATTTTGAAGTAACCAGTAAATAAAATTACCATTTGTTAATAAACATGGAATTTTAATAAAGGTAAAAATAAAATATGCTACTAGGGAGATACGAACCAGCGTCTTCTCGATTACAATTCCATTTTGCTACGCATACATCTACCGGCTATTAAGATAGTATCTCATAATATTCAACGTGCTCTGACATAATCTGATCTTCAAAGGTGGTTTGTTTTCGAGGTGAGCCTTCTTTGTGTGTGTGTGTGTGTGTGTGCGAGAGAGAGAGAGAGAGAGAGAGAGAGAGAGAGGGAAATCTGCATCGCACTGCTTTAGGTAATGGACGTTCAGGAACTGAACAACTACTACTTAAGTATGAAGCAAATGGAAATGGCCACTCAGTGCTTAAGGTTGCATTGTTGGTACTACGTCTAATGGCACAAACTTGACGAATGAAAACGCCGGCAAAACGACAGCGCTGTTTGGACAAATGTAAACATGACGTCTAGCTGATATCTACGGCTGAGATTACCTTAGGTGTGTTTCAGTGTTTAGACTGTCTCAGCGCTCACCTGTTACGTCGTGTTGCACCACACTTCCTTCTGCGCAGGAGGCGCCCTGGAGTCCAGTTCCAGCACGGACGGAGCGCGAGCGCTAACCGCGGCGGCCGGCCGCCAATCAGACTGTGAACTCACCGTTACCCAGCAACGGACGCGAAAAAACCAACAATGGCATTCTCCACCAACGCCAACCCCGTCTCTTCTGCCCGTATCGATCTACTACACCTACTGCATCTGTACTCCGTAATTGCTTCCTCACACGGGACGTATTTCTCAACGAGAAGCACGTCAAACGTGGTTTTTTTAAGCATTGTTTGGTACACGCTCACAAACGTGCTGGCACACCACACGGAAAGTGGTCCTCATATTGATTTTCGTGACCGCAGCGCTCTCCAGCGGCAGTCGCTATATCTGACGCGCAAACCACATGGTTTGTTTGCGAAACTACTACGTCAGCTCTACTGAAACGGCCATTTGCTGCTTTGTCCATATGCTAGTCGTGTTGTTCTATCTGTAGCATACGCTTTACTGAACTGCGAGGTAATCAGCAAGTAATATAGACAGCAAACCTTGCAACTCACTGATCCACGTTCCTTTGAACAGTCACAAAACCTAACACACTCCTCCTGGACAGGACGTGCTCCTATTTATACACAAAATCGAGTATTCAAAAAATATACTTGTATTTCATTAATGTGGAAGCCCGAGAATCTATATTCTAAACGGCTAATATTTACAGGTTTCCTTACAGACATGCTTGACACCAGTGATTGATTGCCGACAGCGTAGCCAAACTATAAACAACGTTGTCGTCTATTTTCGCAAGATACATCACATCTATTTACGTTTTAAGTCAGCTTTCAATCTCGTGCTCATATGGAAGGAAGAACGTAAGATCTGATGCTGCAGAGTAGCACCTAGTGGGCCACCTCGTTTAAATCTGCCCACCTGACAGATGAATCACAGTCAACGATGTCACTTATCTTAATTCTATGAGACACAGCGGTCAGTCACTCATCACAGCGGCGCTAAGCCCGGAGATCACAAACTTGCTGGCTGAAACTGACGATGAGAATGTTTTCGCCATAAGGTTTGAAAGCGGCTGAACGCCGACACACAAACGAATTCCGCAACTACGGTGGCGCGATCATCCCTTCGAGGAATCAACCCAGGTGTCAACACTTCCAGTACGCTGCCTGAGCGGAATGGCAACACAAATCAACAAGAAATTCATTTCCCCCATGCAGAACACAATGATTAGGTCGCAGTATATAACATTTTTCGTTGTGCTAGACAGCGCAATTTCCCTCTCCTTCCGCTTCCGTTCATAAACGATATTCAGCATGCCGGGGAAAAACCTGAGACAGCCTGGCATCTAATCAGTTTTAGCGGCCGTACAGTGGATGATTAAGCACTAATGGGTAAACATAGCCATGTGCTCGGCCAACACGTGGGCTACGGGTTTTTTCCCAATCTTTTAACTTTACATGGGAAACATGTAGCGCTGAAACACATGTTGAACTAAAAATTTATTGTTTTTACCAATGAGGTCGTTTTTCATAATAAGGATTGATCGGGACATTAAACTTTTACAGTATCCACCGTAATTCAACAGATAACAGATGTTTCTGTCTAGTATATATACATCTACACTTCGCAAACGTCCTCGCTATGTCTGTAGAGGATACTTTATGTACCACTATAATTCCCACCGCGGAGAAAAATAAACAATATTCATTAATTTTTTTTTATTTCTAGGCCCATTCAGTTGTATTTATTCTTTTCCAATTTAATTGCTAGCGATTGCGATGTCACAGGGCTTCATCTTCATGCACGAGAATTCATGGCTCTAAATACATCCGCAAACACACTATTTGATCAAAAGTATCCAGACACCTATTGGTGGACATTCATTTGTGGTGTTCCACCCTTCGCCTTTATGACGGTTTCAACTCTACTGGGGACACTTTCAATGACGTGTCTGAATGTCTGGAGGAATGGCAGCCTATTCTTTCTCAAGGGCCGAAACCACAGAAGGTGGTAGTAATTTTCTTTTTCTTTAAATGCTTCTGGCAAAACACTATTTAGCTACCTAATGTAAAAAAGTGGCGAATATAGCAAACATATAACCATGGTCAGATACAATTTGTAGAGGATACATTCGTAAATGCGTCTTCATATGATAATTGTTTCACGTATCCAATTAGAGTATTAAACTCAACTGACAACAAACAACTTGATGTGTGGAAACAGGTAAATCATATCGTCATGTAAGATCTATGGCCATAAACTCAACTGACAGCAAACAACTTGATGTGTGGAAACAGGTAAATCATATCGTCATGTAAGATCTATGGCCATCATTCATTTTACATCTCGTATATCTTCTTGAGCTATATTATTGGGCTACTTCTGATTGTACCTCCATGAATAGCATACTACAGAGTGCTTGGCAGTGACCAACTCGAAAGCTCCTTTACAATACTGATTCTGCCTTTGTCATAGCGCTTGCACTGAACCAGAATGTGATTGACCGGCACGTCATAAATTGTGCCATGACACGGGAGTGTCTCCAACACGCCAATTCCATGTAACTGGGCGCGGAAAGGCCCGTGAATGTAATCGATTTACACAATAGATGATATACTTTTCCTTAAGTGTTTGGAGTATATACGCACGCATCACAATTACCCAGTTTAGGCAGTTACGCAGGGTGAAACCGGCCCCACTGACTAAATTTAGTAGGTTGTTCTCGGATATTTTCTCCGGATTTTGGTTTAATGAACCTGTTATCTCCTGTCTGAACCTGTTATCTCCTGTCTCTCGTTACAGAGCAATAACGTAATTATTATCTATTCGGTTTGTCACCGCAATTACTTTGGTTTCTTCGAACATACCTTTACAATAGCGAAAAAGCCTGCAATATGTAATCACGAAAACATTACTGTTGTCCATACAGTAATCATCAGTAACTGAACACAGATCAAGCATGAAAACAGGAAGAAGGCGTACTGAACCGTGAGAAAAGAAGCGAAATAAAAACTGTCAACGCTCCAACCTCAAGATGTGCAACGTCGAACGAATTTGAATAATCAGGCCGTTGTGGTTTTGTGGTCACGGTGTTGGACTGAGGAAAAGAAGATCCATGTTCAAATCTCTCTCGTGCCTAAATTTCTTTTTTTCACAAAATTATGAACTGTCTGTCCGGTCATTGACGTGTCTGTTCTCCTTCTGCAGTCTTGACAATTGTCATACTATACAATGGTTACAGAATATGAGTCATGTGGTACGAATGTATTACCGTCACAAATAAATGTGATTAATAGTGGGAGCAGGCGAGAGCCGCATAGACCTCTCAGAAAAATGAAACCAATAAATAAACGGCTGTGAACTGCAAAGGAATTCAAGAGACAAAACTTCCAAAATCGAACGCAAGAGTCATAACTTGTAGTACTTATGCAAGACAAATAGAAGGTCCTTTGATCTAGAAGTTCCTTTCTTATGCCTCGCTGCTACAAACGGAGGTTGCACCAAGACACATACACAAATTTGAGTACAGCGAACAGACACGTCAATGACCGGATGGAAAGTTCATAACTCCGTGGAAAAAAAAAAGACACCTGAGATTTGAGCATGGATCTCCCCTTTTGCAGTGCAACACCGTGACCACATAACCACGACGCGCTGACTATTCACACTCGCTCGATGTTGCACATCTTAAGCTTAGAGCGTTTACTGTTTCTATTTTGTTTCTTTTTTCACAATTCAGTGGAGCTTCTTCGTTCTTCGTGTTCAGTTTTTGACGGGCGATCCACCACTAAATCTGATGTGGGAAAGGAAAGGGGGGGGGGGTGCGATGGGTAGTTTCCCGCCGTGTTAGTAACGAGCAACAGGAAACGACAGGTCCTTAATATCAAAATATTCTGAGCACGTCCCTGGAACGACGTCCCCGGGTTGCACCTGTAGCTGACTGCTCTGCAATTCACACTTAGGTGTTTAAGAGAGTTCACAGAACCACTTTACAGACTATTCCTCGATCGTTCCACTCTTTAACAGCACGAGGATGGAACACAAAAACTTTCTATGTTAGCTCTGATTTCCCTTTTTTTCTAGCGTAGGTCATTTCTTCCTGTGTATATGGGAGTGAACAGAATATTATGGCAGTAGGGGGGAGAAAGTTGCTGATTGAAATGTGATAAAAAGATCTCACCGAAACAAGCAAAGCCCTTGTTTTAATGATTTCCGCCCAAATTCGCGTGTCACATCCACGACATTCCTCCTGCCCTTGTTGCACGATAAAACGAGCTGTTGCTTGTTTGAACTTTTCCGATGTTCTCCGTCAATCTTATCTGGTAAGGATCCCTTACTGCACAACAATTCTCCAAGAAGAGAACGGATAAGCGTAATGTAGGCTGTGTCTTCAATAGATTTGTTGCACCTTCGAAGCGTTTTGTTAATAAAATGCAATCTTTGGTTCGCCTTACCTAAACATATTCTGTGGGACGGTTCCTGTTTAAGTTGTTCGAATTTGTAATTCCTATTTCAGTTGCCTCGCCAACCTAGTGTAAATAACTAAGTAACTTATTATCTACTGATTAGTTTACTGGACGGTAATCGACAGCATCATCTGCAAACAATCGACTAAGCGCGGAAGCCGCCCGTGGCAGTGATCACAGCCGTGCCTCGCGCAGTCGATAGTCGATACCACCTTACAGTCAGCAGCTGTTGCGGTCGAACTTGCCGCGCAGCGATCCGAAGCGGAGTGGTCCATCGTCCACGGAAAAGAGATTTTAGAGTGCTCTGCTCGTGCAGACGAGATGGTAGTTATGGTGTTCACGAGCGGCAAAAATGAACAGCGAGATGTGGCTTGCCACGATAGAGCTCTACAAAACAAAAATACACGCGAGGACGTATGAAGGGCATAAGCACCGAAATGAAGATGCCGATTCAGGAACTGAAAAAGGAAACGTCATCTTTACTGGCTTTCTACGGAAGATACAAGAATTTCTCCCTCAAGAGTAATCGCTTCTCGAAATTGAGCGTCTTATCTTTCATATTTTTGTCTCGACTGTCTCGTTTAATTGTCCGAAATAACGTAACGACAATCGAGTAAAATTTTTAATTGTATCTTCCACCACTTCGATATTCATGTGTTCCGAAAGCCTGTTTCCTCACTGCAGTCTCTGGTGGTACAATCCTCTCATGCACCAACGCGGTTTTCATTTCGGTTTCTTATCGTTTTTAATGTTATACACAATGTGATCGAAAACATACGTTTTTCACATTAGGTGCATTGTGCTGCCAGGTACTCCATATCAGCGACCTCAGTAGTCATTAGACATCATGAGAGAGCAGAATAGCGCGCTCCGCGGAACTCACGGACTTCGAACGTGGTCACGTGATTGGGTGTCACTTTGTGTCACACGTCTGTACGCGAGATTTCCACACTCCTGAACATCCCTCGGTCCACTGTTTCTGATGTGATAGTGAAGTGGAAACGTGAAGGGACACGTACAGCACAAAAGCGTACATGCCGACCTCGTCTGTTTACTGACGGAGACCGCCGAAGAGGGTCGTAAAGTGTAATAGGCAGACATCTATCCATAGCACCACACAGGAATTCCAAACTGCATCAGGATCCACTGCAAGTAGGCGGGAGGTGAGAAAACATGGATTTCATGGTCGAGCGGCTGCTCATAAGCCACACATCACATCAGTAAATGCCAAACGACTTCTCGCTTGGTGTAAGGAGCGTAAACACTGGACGATTGAACAGTGGGAAAACGTTGTGTGGAGTGACGAATCACGGTACACAGTGTGGCGATCCGATGGCAGTGTGTGGGTATGGCGATTGTCTGGTGAACTTCATCTGTCAGCGTGTGTAGTGCCAACAGTAAAATTCGGAGGCGGTGGTGTTACGGTGTGGACTTGTTTCTCATGGAGGGGGCTTGCACCCCTTGTTGTTTTGCGTGGCACTATCACAGCACATGCCTATATTGATGCTTTAAGTACCTTCTTGCTTTCCACTGTTGAAGAACAATTCGGGGATGGCACTTGCATCTTTCAACACGATCGAGCACCTGTTCATAATGCACGGCCTGTGGCGGAGTAGTTACACGGCAATAACATCTCTGTAATTGACTGGCCTGCACACAGTCCAGACCTGAATCCTGTAGAACACCTTTGGGATGTTTTGGAACGCCAACTTCGTGCCAGGCCTCACCGACTGACATCGATACCTTTCCTCAGTGCAGGACTCCGTGAAGAATGGGCTATCATTCCCCAAGAAACCTTCGAGCACCTGATTGAACGTATGCCTAAAGGTTGGCCAACACCATACTGAATTGCAGCATTACCGACGGAGGGCGCCATGAACTTGTAAGGCATTTTCCGTCAGGTGTCCGGATACTTTTGATCACACAATGTAGGTCAGTATGAAGGCAGCCGTTGCTCTTGCATTCACTGTGTTCTCGCTGGCATCGTGTAACCTGCGATCACATGCGGCGGCTGCGCTCGGTCTATACGCGACCTACGAGGGCTGCTAAATTGTCTCCTAAATGGATAGATACAGGGTGACAATTATTGAACTATATGAAATAAAATCGTCATAACTTCAGGACCGTTTGCGTTACGACGTTCAATGTGCACTGTTGGCCGCGGGGCATGATGGGAATTGGTACGCGCATGCAGGGCTTGATTTGGCGATGAAGCCCACTTTCACTTGAATGGATTCGTCAATAAGCAAAATTGGCGCTTTTGGAGGGCTTAGAATACGCTTTTCGCGATCGAGAAGTCTCTTCACCCTCAATGGGTGACTATCTGGTGTGCAATGTCCGGTCAAGGACGAACCGGAGCGATATTTTTTGATGGCTCGTTGACTACCGAACAGTACGCGAAAGTTTTTGGAAGATGATTTTACCCCGTTATACAAAGTGATCCTGATGTCGACAAGATGCGGTTCATGCAAGACGGAGCTCCACCCCATCGAAGCAGGAGATTGTTTCATGTCCTGGAGGAGCACTCTGGGGACCGCATTCTGGCTCTGGATAACCAGAGGCCACTGTCATGGTGGACCTCTTGGCCGCCATATTCACTGGGTCTGAACACAAGCAGCTCCTTTTTGTGGGGCTATATTGAAGACAAGGGGCACAGCAATAACACCAAAATCATTGCTGAGCTGAAAACAGCCATTCAGGAGGTCATCGACATCATCGATGTTCCGACACTTCAGCGGGTCATGCAGAATTTCGCTATTCATCTGCGCCACATCATCGGTCATTATGGCAGGCATACCTAACATTTCATAACCTAATTCCGAATATCTGTAGGGGCGTTTACACTTTGAATCAAGTGTGTGCGCGCCGTAATTAGCAACTAATTTGCGTTTTTTTCATTGTTGTTGTTGTTGTTGTTGTTGTTGTGGTCTTCAGTCCTGAGACTGGTTTGATGCAGGTCTCCATGCTACTCTATCCTGTGCAAGCTCCTTCATCTCCCAGTACGTACTGCAGCCTACATCCTTCTGAATCTGCTTCGTGTATTCATCTCTTGGTCTCCCTCTGCGATTTTTACCCTGCACTCTGCCCTCCAGTACTAAATTGGTGATCCCTTGAAGCCTCAGAACATGACCTACCAACCGATCCCTTCTTCCTGTCAAGTTGTGCCACAAACTCCTCTTCTCCCCAATTCTATTCAGTACCTCCTCATTAGTTATGTGATCTATCCATCTAATCTTCAGCATTCTTCTGTAGCACCACATTTCGAAAGATTCTATTCTCTTCTTGTCCAAAATATTTATCGTCCATGTTTCACTTCCATACATGGCTACACTCCACACAAATACTTTTAGGAACGTCTTCCTGACACTTAACTCTATACTCGATGTTAACAAATTTCTCTTCTTCAGAAACGCTTTCCTTGCCAATGCCAGTCTACATTTTATATCCTCTCTACTTCGACCATCATCAGTTATTTTTGCTCCCCAAATAGCAAAACTCCTTTACTACTTTAAGTGACTCATTTCCTAATGTAATTCCCTAAGCATCACCCGACTTAATTCGACTACATTCCATTATCCTCGTTTTGCTTTTGTTGATGTTCATCTTATACCCTCCTTTCATGACACTCTCCATTCCGTTCAACTGCTCTTCCAAGTCCTTTGCTGTCTCTGACAGAATTACAATGTCATCGGCGAACCTTAAAGTTTTTATTTCTTCTCCATGGATTTTAATACCTACTCCGAATTTTTCTTTTGTTTCCTTCATTGCTTGCTCACACCAGGGATAGGCTACAACCCTGTCTCACTCCCTTCCCAACCACTGCTTCCCTTTCATGCCCCTCAACTCTTATAACTGCCATCTGGTTTCTGTACAAATTTTAAATAGCCTTTCGCTCCCTGTATTTTACACCTGTCACCTGCAGAATTTGAAAGAGAGTATTCCAGTCAACATTGTCAAAAGCTTTCTGTAAGTCTACAAATGCTAGAAACGTAGGTTTGCCTTTTCTTAATCTAGCTTCTAAAATAAGTCGTAGGGTCAGTATTGCGTCACGTGTTCCCATATTTCTACGGAATCCAAACTGATCTACCCCGAGGTCGGCTTCTGCCAGTTTTTCCATCCGTCTGTAAAGAATTCGCGTTAGTATTTAGCAGCCGTGACTTATTAAACTGATAGTTCGGTAATTTTCACATCTGTCAACGCCTGCTTTCTTTGGGATTGGAATTATTATATTCTTCTTGAAGTCTGAGGGTTATTTCGCCTGTCTCATACATCTTGCTCACCAGATGGTAGAGTTTTGTCAGGACTGGCTCTCCCAAGGCTGGCAGTAGTTCTAATGGAATGTTGTCTACTCCCGGGGCCTTGTTTCGACTTAGGTCTTTCAGTGCTGTTTTTTTTTTTCATATAGTTCACTAACTGACACCCTGTAGATTAAGAACAACGAAGGACCGAAAACACTTGTTTGGGGAACCTCAGAAAATGTGACTCGCAAGCTGCCCAGTTGATGTTAGTTAGGAAGACTTGCAGGAGGCCGTGAGCCCCACCAGTGAAGAAGGTGCGAGAAGACGGGAGGACGGCGCGTCGACGCAGCGGGCGGAACGGAGCAGATGACCGCTGGCTGGCAGTGGACGCAGGGAGGTCCGCCAACAGGTAACGGACGCGGCGACACCGGCCCAGCCCGGCTGCCATCACGCGCAGGAATAGGCGCTGCCCGCACCGGGCTGGAATGCGCCACCTCCTGCAGAACTGCAACGGACAGTCTGCCACTGGCACCACGTACCACGGACACCGCATTCGAGCAACTCAAAGATCTACCTCAAAAAGTATCCAGTAGGCGTGTAATATGTCACGTTTATCAAATTATACACAACACTATCCGCAAATGAGAGATGAATACATCAACTTATCCTGCTTCTTCGGATACCTTACAGAAAGTTGGTGACCGTCGCCGAAGATGCGTTTGGTTTTCTGCTTTTCTAAATAAGCTGGCAATATCCCAGATGTCACGCCCCTGTCGGAGATTCGACGACCAAGATACTCTTCCCCGTTTAACTTCACACGTCTTTCTACATACCCTCGAATAGGATGTTGCACGGAAGTATACCTGCTGTGTCGATAGATGTGCAGTTTTGATTTTAATTAATAATGATATTAAGCTGAAATTTAGGATACAGTTGTTGCTCTGGTTAGTTTATGTCGTAACTGTAACAGCTAGCTGTTTACCTGCCCGTATAGTGTATATTGCGGCAGTCTAGCTTGCGAGACGGGGAGGTGATCCAGACCCGGATAGAATTTTATTCAAAAGTTTTAACCTACTGAAACCAGGGGGATGGGATGGGATGGGGTGGGGGGTGGGAGGGGTGGGCGGGGGGGGGGGGGGAACACTTCATGGCCACTTTTCAAATATTGTAATCTAGACAGTTATTTAGATTTTAAAAGTTTTGAAAAATAAAGTATTTTCTGAATACGCTTTCTTACACTTCAGTAGCTCTCTCGACAGTATGTTGTTAATATAATTCAACAAAAATTAACGAATTTTGTTTGTTTTTTAAAAAATTTTTACGGTGGACACAAACTGTCAAAAAAAATAATGGCTCAAATGGCTTTAACAAGGGAACCTCCCCATCGCACCCCCCTCAGATTTAGTTATAAGTTGGCACAGTGGATAGGCCTTGAAAAACTGAACACAGATCAATCGAGAAAACAGGAAGAAGTTGTGTGGAACTATGAAAAAATAAGCAAAATATACAAACTGAGTAGTCCATGCGCAAGATAGGCAACATCAAGGATGACATGAGCTCAGGAGCGCCGCGGTCCCGTGGTTAGCGTGAGCAGCTGCGGAACGAGAGGTCCTTGGTCCAAGTCTTGCCTCGAGTGAAAAGTTTAATTTTTTATTTTCAGACAATTATCAGAGTTCAGGCACTCACACATAATCAGCTTCGCTCACCAAAATTCCAGGACACGTTCAGATTTGCTTGGACATATGCAGGATTTGACAGTCTACACACGGAAAAATTTGAAAACGTTAAAAACATATGTTTTGACAGAGCACAGAGAAACCTGTGCGACTGTGAAACTGTTGCATTCATTTTTTGCAGTTTATGTGACACTCTCTTTATGTTTTCATCACTTTTTTGGAAGTGATTATCACATACACAAGAAAACCTAAATCGGGCAAGGTAGAAGAATCTTTTTACCCATTCGCCAAGTGTGCAAGTTAGGTGGGTCGACAACATAGTCCTGTCATGTGACGCACATGCCGTCACCAGTGTCGTATAGAATATATCAGACGTGTTTTCCTGTGGAGGAATCGGTTGACCTATGACCTTGCGATCAAATGTTTTCGGTTCCCATTGTAGAGGCACGTCCTTTCGTCTACTAATCGCACGGTTTTGCGGTGCGGTCGCAACACACAGACACTAAACTTATTACAGTGAACAGAGACGTCAGTGAACGAACGGACAGATCACAACTTCGCAAAAATAAAGTAAATAAACTTTTCGCTCGAGGGAAGACTTGAACCAAGGACCTCTCGCTCCGCAGCTGCTCACGCTAACCACGGGACCACGGCGCTCCGGTGCTCATATCATCCTTGATGTTGCCTCTGTTGCCCATGGACTACTCAGTTTGTATATTTTGCTTATTTTTTCATAGTTCTCCACAACTTCTTCCTGTTTTCTCGATTGATCTGTGTTCAGTTTTTCAAAGCCTATCCACTGTGCCAAATTATTACTAAATCTGAGGGGGTTGCGATGGGGAGGTTCCCTTGTAAGCACTATGGGACTTAACATCCGTCCGCAGCTCGTGGTCGTGCGGTAGCGTTCTCGCTTCCTCGGCCCGGGTTCCCGGGTTCGATTCCCGGCGGGGTCAGGGATTTTCTCTGCCTCGGGATGACTGGGTGTTGTGTGATGTCCTTAGGTTAGTTAGGTTTAAGTAATTCTAAGTTCCCGGGTTCGATTCCCGGCGGGGTCGGGGATTTCTCTGCCTCGTGATGACTGGGTGTTGTGTGATGCCCTTAGGTTAGTTAGGTTTAAGTAGTTCTAAGTTCCCGGGTTCGATTCCCGGCGGGGTCAGGGATTTTCTCTGCCTCGTGATGACTGGGTGTTGTGTGATGTCCTTAGGTTAGTTAAGTTTAAGTAGTTCTAAGTTCTAGGGGACTGATGACCATAGATATTAAGTCCCATAGTGCTCAGAGCCATTTGAACCATTTGAACTTAACATCTGAGGACATCAGTCCCATAGACTTAGACCTACGTAAAGCTAACTGACCTAAGGATATCACACACACCCATGCCCCAGGTAGCATTCGAACCTGCGACAGTAGCAGCCGCATGGTTCCGGACTGAAGCGCCTAGAACCGCTCGACCACAGCGGCCGGCCACAAAGTGTTCCCCTCACTGGTAATCTGCGTTATTGTTAGGGTTACTGACGGTCGTTAGCCGCATTTAGAAACTGAAATGTATTAACGGTAACAGGTGAGAATTGATGCCGGACCAGGACTTGAACTCGGATATCCCGCTTTACGTTAGCAGCCGCATTAACCGCCTCGGCCCTTCCAGCACGCTTCCATTCCGACTTAGACTCGCAGCCTGTTGCTAACTACCGACGAAGCGGCACCAACCCATGAACGCCCTACTCGGAGTCTCCGATTACCACAGGAGGCCGGACATGGACTGCATCCACATTGAGAGGATCACTGGGCGTCATCACTTTATACATCAATTAGGCGATTCCCCACGCTCGTTTAGGCAAATGGCGAATGCTGGGTTGCCCTTCAAATTCTGCCACGGAAAATACGAAACAAAAACAGTTAAAATACGACAGCACACACACATGTCGCGCACACGACTTGCCTCCCTTTTGTTGCCTTGACCATAGTGGCGTCAGGAAGGGCACCAACTCCGGACGTCACGGTATGGGGAGCTAGGACCTGCAAGACCGTAAACCTCGTGTGCTTGTTGCGAGAACAGTTCTTGGGAGAAGACAGACAGACCGACATATACATCCCGATCATAATCTAGCTCGCTCTGTTGACGTCCCACCAGGGAGACGTACGAATAAAGTACGAGAAAACACTTCCCGCGCTGCTCAATACAGACCTGCCCTCTTATGACGCGGTTGAGGCACTGTATGGCGTCTGGTTCTGTCTGCATTACCAGAAATACATGTTCACAATTTGCGACAACAGGTGAAAATAACGCACGAATGTTTCACATTTACACTCAAAAGAAAATTTTGATGAGACTCAAGTGCGAAGTAAGAAATTCTTACAACTAATCAGGGATCGCACTTCACGCTTCGATTGGCTATCTGAAAAAAATGGTTCAAATGGCTCTGAGCACTATGGGACTTAACTTCTAAGGTCATCAGTCCCCTAGAACTTAGAACTACTCAAACCTAACCAACCTAAGGACATCACACACATCCATGCCCGAGGCAGGATTCGAACCTGCGACCGTAGCGGTCGCTCGGTTCCAGACTGTAGCGCCTTTAACCGTTGCTATCTGAAACTGAAACAACTGAACAACGTGAAACTCTAGTCACAAGAGATTTTAGCGTTTCCATCCTCACAGAACGGAGGATACTCATCCCTGTGAAGGAGACAGCTCGGCTGCTCGTTGGTATTCTTGGTAAAAGATCTAAACAGTGCTGCATTCTGCCATTATACTGACGAGTGGCTTTGTTACTACTCTTCTTCGCATTTGGAAGGAATCGAGTTACTTTCTGGAACCAGTTGGCAGGTTAAAATGTGTGCCAGACCGGGAATCATACAAGGAATCTTGCCTTTCACAGGCAATGCTTTTACCGACTGAGTTAGCCAGAACGGATCATGACCTGAAGAAACAAAAGAGCGCACACTCCCCTGCAGAATGTCTCATTCCGGGCTTATCTATAAACTGATCAGCAACGAACGAATGATGTCCGTACTGTCTTTCACCATTGTCTGAGGCTTGCAATTACTAGACCCACCCCTGCCCGTGCGGTTCTAGGCGCTTCAGTCTGGAACCGCGTGACCGCTACGGTCGCAGGTTCGAATCCTGCCTAGGTCATGGATATGTGTGATGTCCTTAGGTTAGTAAGGTTTAAGTAGTTCTAAGTTCTAGGGGACTGATGACCACAGATGTTAAGTCCCATAGTGCTCAGAGCCATTTGAACCATTTTTGAACTTGACCCCCACCATGCCAAATGATTATGTAGATTCGATTTGTCATCTGCTTTCCACATGGATTTAATTAATCGAAAATTCAGTTTATTTTACAGAAAACTACTCGTTGAGACAAGTGCACATTACTGATGGGCGAAATAGATTAAAAAAGATATTACAGTTGTCAAAAGATTTGCGTTAGCTCACCAGCTATATATAGCGCTGGTGACTTCTGTTTTATGGGCACTAGGGCGTGGTCCAAGCCTGTTTCTGTTCCTAATGTTTCGGCTCCCAATGCTGTAGACAATGTCAGACGCTATAAAGACTCAGAAAGCAGTTTCAAACCAAGCTGTACTGTTTATACGTATCCATGCAATGGTAGTGTCATGACGTCATCACACCGCTCCGAAGATCGCGGAGCCTTCGCCGACGTGTGGTGGTGGTTGTTGGATGTTTAAGGGGGACGAAACAGCGAAGGTCATCAGTCCCCCATCGCCGACGTGTAGTATGCAGCTTGTAGTGGGGAAGAGTTGGCGCTGTTTGTTTTATGTAGCACTAAGCCCCACAACGTGCCTGATTTCAGTCCTCCTATTAAATTGTTTTGAGGCTAAAAACGATAACAGCCCCAACTCTTCCCCACCAGAAAGAAACAGATTTCGAGACACACATCGGCTCGACACCGCCTATCTTGGGCAACGCCCTGATGATGTCACGACCCGACCGTTGAGTCTGGCTTGTTGAGTTTAAATTTGAAACTGCTATCTCTCTCTGTCTTTATAACCTCTGATGGCGTCTCAAGCATTAGGAGGCGAAATCTTAGGCACAGAAGTAACCCTTGGACCCCAGTAAAATGGCCATAAAACAAAATTCAGCAGGAATGCAAATATATGTCGTGAAAGCCTACAGTGTATTTCCAATAGTCTTTCTTCCACGTGAATTCCCAACTTTTGCCCAACGTTCTCTATATATGCCCGGTGTCGCGCAAAAACTTTGGTGTCCACTTTGTTGCAGCTTACTGCAACCACTAAAGATCTCCAATACTGCATGGGTGGCCCCCACGAGGACACGTCGCCATTAATGATGCAGACGGGCCGGGTCGCTGATGGCCGCGATCCACTTCCGCTGTTCTCGACGTCTGCACTTCTCTCTCTCTCTCTCTCTCTCTCTCTCTCTCTGGTATCGGCGCACTGCTGGCGGGACACAGCGCTCCACAGATTCAGCCCGCAGAAAGCTTCTGCGTGCTTAGAAAGACTGTGGAACGGGGCTCCCTTCTGGTGTTACCTCCACACCTGCACACTGACGGACTGCTCGGTTCCTAAAGTTCGCTGTTTGCTGTAGCTACACATACAACGTCTTTGGATAAGGTGTTTCTCACTGCAACTTATAGAATAATAAGCGACAAAAATCATTATTTGTATACGTAAACGTAGTAAACGTTACTCTTTTTGCTGATTTATGAACATAGTTTATTTAGTTCTTTTCCAGAGAGGTTACAGCAACGTCTTATACTTTGAAGGGAGTCATCTTAAATTAAACTCTCTCAATACGTAATAGAGCGTGTGTGCTCAAGTTCCTTCCACTACAGCTAGTGAAACAACAACGTCCTCTCGCTGGCCACTGTACATTGAGTACAACAACAACACAGCAAAGCACTATTTGAAAATTTACCGGCGTTCCTCTGTACTGGCTAACTAGGAAAGCTGTGGTACAAGTAAGGATCTTGTAATATACGTCAAGTCTGTTTTTAACAAAATCTTTATTTACTCTACATTTGAACAAGATGAGTCAAAGATTATATGCCTTAACGGAACCGTAATTTTTACTTTTAATTTACACAGAAGTTAATAACGAGTTAGCTCCTTTCGCAGAGATCAGGCAAGAGGTTGCCTATTAACTTCGTCGAGTTCCCCCTCCACGGAATAATATTCCATCTTGTGAAACGGCTGCTATTCGGTCTCTGAGATAAAATTGGGATCTAATAATTCTTCCAGCTGATAAAGGTAATGCCACAGTTATTATCTCACGTGAGGATTATGTCACCAAAATGGATCTTTTGTTAGAGGAATGCGTCTATCAGAAAATCAAAAATGATCCCACGGATTGCATAAAACGGAAGACTCTCTCACTTTTAAAGAGCTCCTTACCTAGTGATCGTCAAGGAACTTCATCCTGGTGCAGCCGTTCCTCCGAGATTGTATGGTTTACCCAAGATTTGTAAGAGTGGTATTCCTCTGCGTTCCACTGTCAGCAACTTGGGCGCCCCTCCTCTATTATTTGGCCAAATAGTCCTCAGGCCATATGTGGGAAAATGTGAACATCTTATATCAAATTCGTCCGACTTTATTCGACGATTAAAATTGTTATACTGTGGCCCTTCTGATTTGCTCGTCAGCTTTGATGTTATTTCTCTCTTTAATCGGGTTCCTCCTGAAGAGTCCCTGTTACTAGTCGGTGAGAAATTAGATGAAGAAACCACTAAGTTATGTCGTCATGTGTTGACTTCAACATATTTTCCTTTTTAATGATGTATATTTTGGGCAAACTGACGGAGTGGCTATGGGGAGTCCACTCTCCACCATAGTCGCCAACCTTTTTATGGTAGACTTTGAGGACATGGCATTCAAAACTTCGTTTCTTAAACCAAAGTGTTTTTTGCGCTACGTTGATGACATTTTTATGGTTTGGCCACATGGAATTGATGCTTTGAATCGCTTTTTAGATCATTGTCTACACCCGAGTATTCAATTTACTATGGAAATTGAAAAGTGATGGTAAACTTCCATTTCTTGATGTTTTAGTTCAAAGAAAGGACGATGGGACTTTTGGACACAGGTTTTATCGGAAACCTAATCATGCTGACCGCTATCTTCACGCGACCAGCTGTCATCCACCACACCAGCGTACTGAAGATTTGCGGACTCTGGTGGAAAGAGCTTATGCCATTTCTGACAAGGAACATTTGAAATAAGAACTTGATCATTTGAAGAATGTTTCTAAACAGAATGGATATACGGAACATCAAAAATGCCGTGCTCTTCAGTTTGGTCCGTCACGCGAGCCAATAGAACATATTTTTGAAGCTGTTGCTTATTTACCCTTTGCGGGAAGTATATCATCCAAAATTTCAAGAATTTTAAGAAAATATTATATTAAAAGTGTTTTTTACGCCGGTGGCCAAGACTAGAGCCCTTCTTGGCTCATTTAAAGATGATTTCGGCTTGAGGAAGCCCGGGGTTTATGAAATTCCGTGTCACTGTGGAAAGAAGTATATTGGTCGAACTATCCGGGACCGGTGTGTGGATCATCATTGGCACACTCGGTTGTTCCAGCTTGAGAAGTCGGCAGTGGCGGAACACTGCCTTAACGAAGGACACAGGATGATGTATGACAAGACACAATTAATCGCTCCTGCTTCTCGCTATTGGGAATGTGTTCTTGAAGAATCTATTGAAATTAGATTATCAAGTAATATTATTAACAGGGATAAAGGTTTTCCTCTAAGTAAGATATGGAATCCGATTTTGTCCGACATCAAACAACAACGGTCTTCTTTTCGATCATTGGATTCTTCCAACTAGGGCTGTTGCGATTTATCGTTTCTGCCGTCATCTCCCACCAGCGCGCTACGTGTCTACTTGCCGCCAGGAGGCGCTGCCCATCATCTCGCGCACGCGCGGTGCTCTGTCCGTGGTGTATAAACGTCTCCGTCTTTGTGGGTGGAATTCAGTTCCGGCTAGGCAGTGCACGAGCATTAACTCACCCGAAGATGGCGGCCAGCTGGTCCGCCGATATATTGTGTCTGGACGACGATATGATCCGGCTGCAAACCCGTGAAGAATATTAGTGGAAAAGTGTTTCTTGAAATAGAATGTGTTAGAAGAGAAGTTTTGAAAGCTCTTTGGTACAGTGTGGAACGTCTTCCGCAAATCTAGGAAGATGGAATCTACCAGTTCACTAGCATATACTATTTGCAAGACATTGTGTATGAATAGAGCAAGCTGCGTTTCACACTCCACCGAACAACATTTTCACATGTGTCATTTTTAACTGTATTGATTATGCTGATGGTTTGTCGACGTGCAGCTGTATTACTCCCACTCATATCTGTCACGTGTTTTTTGGAACCATTTTATTGCGGAGCACGTAATGTATATTTCGGGTTTGGTATCACTAGCGCGCGTCTTCGTAACTGTGCGAAATAAAATGCTAGCTGATGGGAGAAGTTTTAGTTAGAATTACGTACAATAGTGGTTCTTAGTGTACAGCACATTATTCATACAACACTAAGGAGGAGGATACAACACTAAGATGGAGGATAGTATTCTGTTTAAATTATATGAATTAATGACTTAGTAATCATTTCTGTGACAAATGAACATGCTCTTACGCCTTTGGAATGTTATGACTTGAAAACCGAGAAACATTTACGCGAACACGATACTGACAATAATTACCGAGCTTCCGTATGCAACTGATAATTCACACAGCTGTTACGGAGTGAGCCTGTCAATTGCTAACAAAATAATAAATGAAAGACTGTTTTATGTTGAAATTGCGGCAATGTGTCCAAACGACAGAAGTTCTTAGTAACTACATGCACTATAAGCTTGCTAGTTTGGTTGTTGTCTGCAGTAGGCGCCTGATTCATTGCTGTGCTCCGTCAGAAAGTTTCTACACCGAGCAGAACACGCAAACGCTTTTACCAGACTCTCTGCGCCCGTACACGCTACTCCATGTGCAATACATTCGCCTTAACTACCTCTAGATACGCAGTACTGGTTCACCTGGAATAAACTGAGGATAGCACACAATGAGTTTTGCCATCCTGTGTAACAGAGGGCCAGTTGCAGGAATTGTTACTACTCTTCAAAACAGACAATATTATCGAAGACAAGAAAGTCATTCTTTTATACCTTCGGCTTGCATCTTCGCAGACAGAGTGCACCAGTTCTACTGTTATTTTGAAAATAAGAAGCAGATACAGTTTCTGAACTGAAACCATAGCGCGAGAAGACGAGAGAAATGTTAGAATTGTTAATACAGCACACCGCGTAACGCCGTATAGCTAGCGAAAAATAGAGGAGATTCAGAGGCGTGTCGGATGAAGACGCCAAGCGAGGTGGCACAGTGGTTAAGTTATGGGACTAGCATTCGGAAAGACTCTTAACCCTTAATTTTTTCTTGGATTCCACACATCGGGTTAGCGACCCTCGGTCTGATACACGGGTTGGGCTGTTTGTGTTTTTTAACGCTGCCTCCCACATCCTACAAATCTCTTGACGTTAACTGTATAGCGCAACAAGACAAAACAACAGTTTCAAAATCAGGAATACCTAAAACATGCGCAACCTTACAGCCCTTCCAGATGTTAGCGGAAATAAAACATACATGTACAGACAAACAAAAATTGCAGTTTCAGAAAAATTTGATGACTTATTCAAGAGAAAGAGTTATACACATTGCCCAAGTCAGCAACGGGTTGGTCCACCTCTGGCAAGGAGACATTCGGCTTGATCCGAGATGGTTGGCTGGCACTGCCAATAATAGTTAAATGTTCTCAATTAGACAGAGATCCGGCGACCTTTCTGGCCAAGGTAGTGTTTAGCGAGCATCGGCCAATCAGTAGCAACTCTCGCAGTGCGGGGGGCGGGCGGGCATCATCTTGCTGAAATGTAAGCCCTGGATAGCTTGCCATGAAGGGCAGCAAAACGGGGCACAGAATGTCGTCGATGAATATCTGTGCTGCATGGGTGCAGCGGATGACAACCGCAAGGTTCTTCTGTGAAATGAAATGCCACATGCCACTCCAGTGCATCACTGCTTATTTTCGGGCTGTACTGGGGGGGAGTAACAGTCAGGTTGTTGTTCCACCGCTGTCCAGGATGTCTCCAGACACGTCTTCCACCTGGGCTCTCATTGACTGGAGTAGGATTGCTTCGATGATGAGTTCCGCTTCCAACTGAACCCCGATGACCAACGAAGATGTGTCTGAAGACGCCCCAGACAGAGGAGAGATACAAAATCCTGACATTCGCCCGCCACATGGCGCGACAATGGTCCCGGCTGCCGTTTCTTTACATAGCAGGACCTCTTTGGTTGTCACCCGCAGTATCCTCACAGCACAGCGGTACGTCGATAATATTCCACTCCCCGTTTAGTTACCCTTCATTTCAAGCCATCCTGGGCTCACATTCTAGCAAGATAATGCCCGATCGCACACTGCGAGTTTGTTTTTGTGCTTACCAAACACTGCCTTTTCCAGGAAGTTCGCCGGATCTCTCCGCAACTAAGAACGTTTGGAGCATTATGGCCAGGGCCTTCCAATCAGCTCGTGATTTTGACGCTCTAACACGGCAACTGCACAGAATTTGGCACGAAGAGGGCACCCTGCCAACTCTATCAATTAATGCCAAGCCGAACAACTGCTTGCATCGACCACCGCGTTACTGACTTGCGCAATATGTGAAGTTCTTTCTCTTAAATTAATCATCGATTTTTTCTGAAATTGTGATCCTTTGTTTGTCTGTACACTTACATCACATCAATTGATTTCCATTCCATTCGGATAATTCCTTCGTCCTACGTCTTTTCTTATTCTTTTTTCCCCCGTCTTAGAGTATATTTGGAACCAATTGTTTTTAACCAACCAAAGTTGTGAATATGTTTTATTCCAGACCACTAATACTATAGTAAAATATGCATTTTTCTTAGTAGTTGCAAAGACAGATTTCAAATATTCTTAATAATTGCACTGCAACTATGGACACTGTGTACACAAATGAAAATATTAATGTCACATAGCGGTAAGAGATGAGGCACAGCTGGTTATAGGCGGGATTTTGCCGCTCAGTGATCGTTTCATAATTTGGTAGTTTCAAATTACTATTCGTGAAGTCCCCCTTCGTTGTGTTCAGTTAAAGATGAAATTTACACTCTGTCTTCTTTCTACAGCCACCTCTAGTGTTTCATTCAGAAGTCATCCCCGCGAAGGAAGCCGGCGGTAAGCCTTGGCAAAAGAAACGCTAGCTGGCTAATTATCCTTCAATTTACGGCCCTTCGGAGGTCTGTTGCAACGCGTACCGGGAAGTCGTTTCTCACTGAACAAGCCGGAGACGTCAATTAGGCTCGGTGGTACGTCATGCGCCTCTGGGGGGTGAGTTAGAAACACTCGTGAATGCCCGACACTAACTCAAGATCTGTAGGTAATCGGTCCCTCTAGCGAGGGACACCTCCCAGACACTGCAGCACGCAGTCGACACCTTGCCC
The DNA here is from genome assembly GCF_021461395.2 of Schistocerca americana. Lineage (NCBI taxonomy): Eukaryota > Metazoa > Arthropoda > Insecta > Orthoptera > Acrididae > Schistocerca > Schistocerca americana. Next base: position 785,074,799 of record NC_060122.1, on the reverse strand, counting down.
GTACTGCAGTCTTCTCCACAGTCGCGAAACGACATTCACCTCACACTGACTGAGACCGGCCTCTAATAGGCCAAACAAGCTGGCCACGTGCCATTTACTCAAATTTATGTTTTCGTCCAGTACGTTCAATATCCCGCACACAGGGTATTTATAACTGTTATCATTAATGAACGAACAACTACTGCAGATGCATAAAATGTGATATTGTTTTACGATTACAGCCGGTTTTGTCCACTAGATCTTTCACAAGTGGCCAGGAATTCGTAACACAACAGGAGTTTTCACGTGAGACCTCATCTGACCTCATTTGAAAATGGGATACAAGCTGTAAGCGGTAGTCCAAAAATCAATGGCGTCCCAGGAGGAATGGTCAATTTCACGGATACGACAGGCCTATGCCGAATGGTTTCCGAGATAGAACACATTTAATGCACATTGTTATTTATCTTCTGTATTATTCAATGCATTGTCAGATTTACTTATGTACAAGTTAGCAAATATTACAACCTGCGTTTTAAAAAGTGTTAATTTAAAAATATATAATTTAATACATTCACCTCTATGCATTACTGTACAAGTCACATTACAGCTCTTGTACAGTTCACAATAAATGTTCGAATACCCTACCGTCAACTTCACTGTATTAGTGCACTCTGTCCGCCACCGGTAGCTGAGTGCTCAGCGCGACAGAATGTCAATCCTCAGGGCCGGGGTTCGTTTCCCGGCTGGTTCGGAGATTTTCTCCGCTCAGGGACTGTGTGTTGTGTTGTCCTAATCATCATCATTTCATCCCCATCGACGCGCACGTCGCCGAAGTGGCGTCAAATCGGAAGACTTGCACCCGGCGAACGGTCTACCCGACGGGAGTCGCTAGCCACACGACATTTTCATTTAGTGCACTCTGGGGGAGAACATGATGTGTCACTTGTCTGAGAGCATCTGCACGTTCCCTAACGATGGCAGCAGCGCCCATGATGCGACCGAACAGTTCGTTCGCGTATTCACCTTTCTACTGTACACCTCGGATTTCATTCAACCCCGTAAACAAAAATGTAATGGTGTAAGGTCTGGCGATCTTCGTGATCCGTCAGTTGTGTTACCACCGTCAATCCAGGAACTAGGTTAAGTTCAGCTGAGATGTTCCCTCACACGTGTGGTACAATGTGGAGCGGTCCAGTCATACTGGAAATCAGTCCAATCCGCGTGGTCGAAGGAACGTCCCCAAGGTGTTCAACAAATCATGTTTCCAAAAAATGCTAGTTATGGTGCCCAGTCATTAGTTCTTCTAAAATAACTGTATCTATAATCCGTTAATCATAAGAACAAACCTGATGTAAACAAACACAAACGCAATGATTGGTCAGAACCCGTAGCAGACGTACACTGGTGTTGTTACGCTCTTGGAAATTCAAAAATGGTTCAAATGGCTCTGAGCACTATGCGACTTAACTTCTGAGGTCATCAGTCGCCTAGAATTTAGGTTAGTTAGGTTTAATTAGTTCTAAGGACATCACACACATCCATGCCCGAGGCAGGATTCGAACCTGCGACCGTAGCGGTCGCTCGGTTCCAGACTGTAGCGCCTAAACCGCACGGCCACACCGGCCGGCTCTTGGAAGTAGGTCTTACGTATTATATATCTTATTACTAAGTTACATTAAATGTAACTTTAAGATCATAGTATGAAGGCTTTCACGACCGGATGACATATCTTCTGGTAAACCTTCCGGGATGTAAGGTCGTGGTCCATGAAACTCTTCAGCTCCTTATGTTTCGTCCAGAGCTGCGCTGGACATCTTCAGAGAGGTGTTTCTTCTCCGGTGAGTCTTGCCGACTGACGGGTCGGACGTCTGAGAGCGACTTATGTATCGTACTTATGTATGTAACTCTGGTCACGCCCACTTTCTACGATACATAAGTCGCTCTCAGACGTCCGACCCGTCAGTCGGCAAGACTCACCGGAGAAGAAACACCCCTCTGAAGATGTCCAGCGCAGCTCTGGACGAAACGTTAGGAGCTGAAGAGTTTCATGGACCACGACCTTACATCCCGGAAGGTTTACCAGAAGATATAACTTTAAGATATTCAAATGTACCAACAGCCATCAACGTTTCTGTTAGTCACGCTTTAGCTATGTAGTTTTTACTTCAGAAATCGTGTACAGTCACAGCCTCTGCAGCGTTGTGCTCTCATTGTCACGCTGTTAACGCGCAATAAGAAAATGGCTGATGCTGCTTTCTGTTACGTAGTGAAACACGCGCGTCGAATACGGTTAAAAAGTGCCGAGAAACAGGCTGTTCTTTATTTTTTCCATAAATTTACGGAGATAACCGGCTTCGAAGATTTCCCAAAGTTGTATACAATGCAGTTATTAACACACCTTGATTGAAAGTATAGCGCAGTAAGTAGTGCATTGATATGTGAACTAGACGCCATAATTCGTGCGTTGGTTCAAATCTCCACGGTATCATTTTTTTTGTCGTTCAGTTTCAGATACCTAAATCCCGTAATAGTAAAACTCATCATTTTTTAATGAATAATGCACTACATCTCGTTTCTAATTACATATTAGACGTGAAGTTCCTGTTTCCATCGCAAAGGCAAATTCTTAATTATCGATGTTTTACAAAAGACAGTAAATAAAAATTACTTAAACTAAGAAAACATAATTTAATTTTTAGGGCGAAAATGAAAAACAAAATCCTCTTTATTTGGACTATGTCCATCGTTCTATACCACAGAGGTAAATAAGTATTGTACAAACATGAAAAACAATCATTTTCACGGCATCGAGCACGTCATACAAATGTTGCATTTTTACTTTTGCTAGTGTACCATTACAATATGAACCCAACAGAACTGACCTGGAGCCAAGATGCGGGAGTTGGCCCGAGAAGCAACACGGCTGTTAAGCTGCCAGTCGTACTAGAACTAACGCACGAACCTTTTTCACACGTCAATGCCGAACGCTGGCGGGATATAGAACGGCTCGTCATAAAAGAAGAAGAGAAAATGCTGCACCTGGCTGGCTTCGTGGATTGTGTTGTTGATAGGCTCGTTATCAACGTAGCAGGTGACACTTCCATAACTGACATGTATTTCACGGATTCGGATAAGGAATGAACTAACAGATTACCAGTGGCTTCAATATTTAACTGTACGGTGAAATCCTTCAGTACTCTCTTACGTTACACACAGCTTATGCAGGAATATCACCCTGTGGTTAAGTCAGGAATTTTCTCCATTCTTGTTTTTTATTACAATAGTCCATTAACTAAAAACGATAACGTGTTGCGGTTTTCGTCCAGTCGTCTAAGGAGCGTATTGTGGGAGATCTGCAGTGTATTATTTCATTCTGCTTAAAAATTAGATGACATTCGAAGCTGTACTGTTCCTCTGCTCGTCTCTTTTTACGTGTGAACTGTAGCTGGCCACGTCACTGCAGGCTAGCTGTACCAGCTGACCGGCCAGTGCTGTCCAAGCTAAATGCGCCGGTAAAGCTGCTGTCGCGTATTATCACAAAGTCGATATGCGCGTAACGCGCAACACAAAGCGTACCCTTATTATCGTACTTGACAGTACTCGAGACAGCTTGGCTGCAGTTCCACGTGAAACGGAAATCCAATGAGGTTCCAGCAAACGCGGAAGAATACATAGTGCAATGTCTACATCAGGTTTACCCTTATGATGAACGGATTATATCGACACGTTACCGACCATGCTCCACCATACATTGATCGAAACAGGTACTTGAAAATTGGTCTGTACTGCAGCGAGTTGATTTTCTTGCGATAGATTGATGCTGTTCCTGTACAGGTGGCCGAATTACACGTTCAGAAGAAACATGAGAACTTCGAAGAACACTTGTTTCACGCAATATGCTGGAAACTCTGATAAATGTTCTACAGTAAGGAATTCGACGGGTCCGAAAGCGCCGTCGGTATTATTGGACACCAGCAGGAGCACTATCATCGCAGAAGCCGTGAACATACACCATTCGCTAGCGTAGTACTTCACACACAACACACCATGGACAACTGCGCGCTCAACGGGCTAGTTTAATGACAGGAGGACATCCCGATGAAAGACTTTGAAAGCAACGGGGTAGGTAGGGCAGAATACAACTTCACAAAGGTTGGGTGGCTAAGACACGCACGTGCGCATCCCTAGCCCAAAAACAAATGGACGTTAAATACGTTTTATCTCGGAGGCCATTAGCAATAGGCCATATGCCCACACGAAGTTTTTTGCTCAAATGACCGTTCCTATCATATCCCTGAATACTGACTATTCCTCCTGGGACACACTGCATATTTTATGCAAATGGAGCTACTATTTATTCAAATCATCAAAATACACTCGTTCTGCTCTTCTGCTGCGCTAGAACAAACTGATCCGCACGCCGTCAGTGCCGGCACACAAAGACCTATGGCCGCGTGGACTGTCGCAAGCACACTGAACGATCACGTGTTGCGAGCCATTCTGTGTTGTGCTGCCACAGTTACGGCCGCACAGTATCATCATGAAGCATGCATTTATATATATATATATATATATATATATATATATATATATATATATATATATATATATATATATACAGGGTTATTACAAATTATTGAAGCGATTTCACAGCTCTACAATAACTTTATTATTTGAGATATTTTCACAATGCTTTGCACACACATACAAAAACTCAAAAAGTTTTTTTTGGAATTAACAAATGTTCGATATGTGCCCCTTTAGTGATTCGGCAGACATCAAGCCAATAATCAAGTTCCTCCCACACTCGGCGCAGCATGTCCCCATCAATGAGTTCGAAAGCATCGTTGATGCGAGCTCGCAGTTCTGGCACGTTTCTTGGTAGAGGAGGTTTAAACACTGAATCTTTCACATAACCCCACAGAAAGAAATCGCATGGCGTTAAGTCGGGAAAGCGTGGAGGCCATGACGTGAATTGCTGATCATGATCTCCACCACGACCGATCCATCGGTTTTCCAATCTCCTGTTTAAGAAATGCCGAACATCATGATGGAAGTGCAGTGGAGCACCATCGTGTTGAAAGATGAAGTCGGCGCTGTCGGTCTCCAGTTGTGGCATGAGCCAATTTTCCAGCATGTCCAGATACACGTGTCCTGTAAGGTTTTTTTCGCAGAAGAAAAAGGGGTCGTAACCTTTAAACCGTGAGATTGCACAAAACACGTTAACTTTTGGTGAATTGCGAATTTGCTGCACGAATGCGTGAGGAGTCTCTACCGCCCAGATTCGCACATTGTGTCTGTTCACTTCACCATTAAGAAAAAATGTTGCTTCATCACTGAAAACAAGTTTCGCACTGAACGCATCCTCTTCCATGAGCTGTTGCAACCGCGCCGAAAATTCAAAGCGTTTGACTTTGTCATCGGGTGTCAGGGCTTGTAGCAATTGTAAACGGTAAGGCTTCTGCTTTAGCCTTTTCCGTAAGATTTTCCAAACCGTCGGCTGTGGTACGTTTAGCTCCCTGCTTGCTTTATTCGTCGACTTCCGCGGGCTACGTGTGGAACTTGCCCGCACGCGTTCAACCGTTTCTTCGCTCACTGCAGGCCGACCCGTTGATTTCCCCTTACAGAGGCATCCAGAAGCTTTAAACTGCGCATACCATCGCCGAATGGAGTTAGCAGTTGGTGGATCTTTGTTGAACTTCGTCCTGAAGTGTCGTTGCACTATTGTGACTGACTGATGTGAGTGCATTTCAAGCACGACATACGCTTTTTCGGCTCCTGTCGCCATTTTGTCTCACTGCGCTTTCGAGCGCTCTGGCGGCAGAAACCTGAAGTGCGGCTTCAGCCGAACAAAACTTTATGAGTTTTTCTACGTATCTGTAGTGTGTCGTGACCATATGTCAATGAATGGAGCTACAGTGAATTTATGAAATCGCTTCAATCATTTGTAATTGTCCTATATATATATATATAAAACATATGTCTTAACTCATGGATATCGGTGAAGCAACAAAAGGTGAAAGGTCCTCTATATGTGTGCTAAAAAGAACCCTTCCAATTTCGGTTGACAATAAACCATACAAATTTAAAAGTTGTCAATTCAGTTAATCCTACGGATTACAAAAGCGAGCAACTTAATTTGGAAGCATCACACGGAGAATGTTGTGTGTAAGGCGAACCAAATAGTGCGTTTTATTGGCAAACGTCTAGAATATGCAACAAATCCACTAAAGAGGCTGCCTAACTACGCTTTCCGTCCTCCACCGGTGTTTTGCCAGCCGATATGGGATCCTTGCCAGATAGGATTGACGGAAGACACCGAGAAAGTTCGAAGAAGGGGAGCTTTTTTTTTGTACTATCGCCAAATAGGGGACAGACTGCACGGATATTAAACGTGAGTTGTGGCAATCACTACGACAAAGACTTTTTCGTTGCCGCGACATCTTTACACGAATTTTGGACCACCAAATCTCTCCGCCGAATTCGAAAATATTTTGTTGATTCCCACCTACACAGAGAGAAATGAACATTGCAATATAATAAAAGTAATCAGAGCTAGCACGGAAAGATGCAGATGTTCGACTTTCCCACGTGTTAGTGGAGGGTGGAACGGTAGACAAATAATCTAGCCAAGCACTTGAGAATTACGGAGTAGTCATGTACATATAGATATATGGACTCTTTAAGATCTATCTGACAGTGGACTGACGCACTAAATTTCGACCCAGTTACGCAATAAACGAAATCATATAGAAAACGCAGCTCAAGAAAGCGACCAAACCACCTCTGACTACTGGCAGGTAAGTTCGTGTAATGTCCAGAGAAACTTCATTTTATTTCCTACAGTAGGATGATACATACCTGTAGACGCTTATTCAAAGTTATGTTGAAGACTTTGGGCATATCGCATTCGCAATTCTGAGTTGAATGTGAAGGACAGTCCTTCTATAGGTACTGTTTCTCTGCGATGAAGTCTGTCAAAACATGTAACAATCCAGCCACTGCAGAAACCTTATGTATTGCTGGTGCAGTAGGCGTGTTCTAGCTGGAGAGGAGGTGGCGGACACGTTCCCTGAGATGTCGTCGATGGCCGGAGGGCCCGTGCTGACGCACACACGGTCACCATCAGTTATTCAGGCCTCTCCGGGCCAGAGAACACAATGGGAACCGTGAAACAGTAATAAAGGTCTCCGGTGACGCGAGCAATGCCTCCCTTAAGCTGGCAAATGAACTCCGTGACAGAGCAAACAGCAGGTTCGCTGAAAAAATAATCGTGTCTCAGCTAGTTCTTTCGAGTTTTCTTGCATTGCAACATCACGAATACAGCGCACTGCAGACTGCATAAATTATAAAGCACTGGGAATCGGTTAGCACGAGCTGCCGCTATGGTCGCGTGTGCAAGGAAACACCTATATAAAAAAAAAAAAAAGAAAATCGGCTTCGCTGAACGACCTATGCCACTGGTCTGGAGTTACCCAAGGAAAGGTCTACAACCAAGTTCGCCCATACGATTGTTTGTAACAGCCTACACCTGGATGAATAAATACTTTGCAAGACGAATGGCAACTTGCTAGTGCTTATAAAAACGTTCCATTTCCGACCCTATTAAAAATTTGCACAATGCCAACCTTTAAATCATTTTCTTGAGAGAAAAACACTGATAACACTATATTTTTGTCCTTTCCCTGAGAGAGAGGGGGAGCGGCACACCTTTGCCCCGAGTACGTTTGCCTTGTGCGCAGCAGAAAGAACTTACTGAGGATTTGAAAATAGCTCATCCAATGTGACACATCAGAGTCATCGCCATGGCTACGTATTCCATCATCCTGCGAGCGTGCATCGCGAACAGTAGGGTAAGGTTGCTATCAATGAACCGGTTCCATAAACGGATTATCGCTATATTTTTGTTTGGGCTATAGTGCTGCTATCTAGCTACGTTGAGCCGACTTACCAGTTGAGAAACATGTCACCATCTTGGTTTGAAAGTTGTAGGTTACACTGAAGACCTGATGTACCTGCATGACGAAAATTATTCGATGTAGAATCGGTTTTAGATGATGATGATGATGATTTTTGTTTGTGGGGCGATCAACGGCGTGGTTATCAGCGTCCGATCAAATTCCCAATCTTTTCGCTTTCCAGTCTCGCCATTTCCTAAATGATGATGATACCAGTTGCACAAAGTCCCCGGGACGTCGGGTTTAAATAGGATTGTTTATAGTTATAACACAGATTATTTCAGTTCTACTTGGCATATAACATTGGTAAGTGAATCTTCTCTACTTTTCGTGGAATATTTACCAATTGTATTAATTGCCATATCCTCCCATCTAATGTCGTGCATAGCAGACCTCACGGAGTTGCCACCACTGAACAACTGCTAGCTCCCATGAATGGACCACTGGTCCAGTCATGGAAACACCGTAAAATTATTTAAGGATATCATCTGTACAAATAGTATTAGGATTTATTTAATTTTCTGTCAACAAATACGCGCAAGTCATTCCTGTTCCTCTGATACGTGCATAAATATAATTTAAAGTACAAATATCGCATATTGTAAACATAACTGCAATTAAATATTTAATAGATAATAAATTATTCTAGCACGCTGAAATTATTCTAACAAGTTGATTTAAAAACAGTGGTTAATTATATTTGCTGGCACACGTACTCTTACTTGTAATGCAGTTCATTCCGATGCATACAATGAAGACTTGCCAGTGGAGAGAGAGAAAGAGAGAGAGAGAGAGAGAGAGAGAGAGATGAAGACTTGCCAGTACAGAGAGAGAGAGAGAGAGAGAGAGAGAGAGAGAGAGAGAGAGAGAGAGGGGGGGGGGGGACAACGACGACGACGACCACCACCACCACCACCACCACCAACAACAACAGTGCTGGAAGGGGCGTTATGTTCAACATCACGCTTCGAAATCTCGGCGGGACCGCCAACGAATGCCGGACATTTGCCACGCCGGACATTTGCCATACTTGCCCCTACGCCAGGTAGCGATCCCTCAGGTAAGGGACGCCCTTCCTACTTCTGCCCGCTTTCAAACCACCGCCTCCACATCTTACTCGATACAACCAGTACGTAAGGGATCTTCTTCTTCAACATATTGGCCAAATACAGAGCTTCTTTTCGAAATGGAAATATTTATAACTTTTGGGAAACGAATGCAATACCGATGATTAAGTCAGTATGTAATTAGTTCTGCCAAGTATAAATATAGATTACTCTGTCTGTGCGGTAGCTTCCTTTCACGCTTACTCATTGCGATAGAAACAGTCCATCGGCATGGGAGCAACAAGAAAGGAACGATGTAACGAGAATGCGAATGTACGCTAATCATTTCTTTTTGATCACTGCATTTGTGCCTACTTTAATTACTACAACCGCATACCCAAAAGACAATAGGGAAAGAAAAAATGGGTATGTGAATGTTTGAAAACAAGAAAGACATATTCCATATTAATTTACTCTCTAAAAACATTAGTTAATAAAGTGTATATTCAAAACATAACTGAAAACACGTTCACTAAATAGAGATAAGAACATCTATGATTGACATGTCATCTAAAGTCAACTTACAATTTTAAAATGCTAGAAATAAGGAAATGAAGTAATACAGAATGCTACGCTTGTAACGCACGTTGTTGTTCTACACTGTTTAGCTCTGGTATTTACAGGGTCACAGAGAAAGCATCTTAGTTTCTGGAGGGAAAAGCCGTAATTGTAATTATCTGCACTACAACAGAAACAAGGAGGACAACTTAAGGAAAAATAATGTAAGCTCACAATCGACTTTGAAGCAGATAGTTCCCGTGGCTTAGTATGGGCAGATGTTATATTAGACAACCGGAATAAATTAGTAACTGGCATCTTTTACCGACCCCCCGTCTCAGATGAAACAGTTGCTGAACAGTTGAAAGAAAACTTGAGGCTCATCACAAATAAGTACCCTACTCATACAATTATAATTGACAGTTACTTCAATCTACCTTCCGCATGTTGACAAAAATACATTTTCATACCCTATTGTAAATAGAAAACAACTTCCGTAATTGTTCTAAATGCTTTTTCTAAAATTATTTTTAACAATTAGTTGACGAGGCCACTCAAATTGTAAATGGTTACGAAAACACACTTGACCTCTTAGCCACAAATAATCCTGAGCATCACGACGGATACAGGGATTAGTGAACACGCAGCCGTAGCGAGGCTCACTTCCGTAACAAAGAAATTCACCAAAACTACACACGAAATATATCTATTTATAAAAGCAGCTAAAAATTCGGGTGATGTCTTTCTAAGAGATAGTCTCCAATCCTTCCAAACTACGCAAATGAAGACCATAATTGGCTTAAGTTCAAAGAAATAGTATCAGCAGCACTCGAGATATTCATACCAAATTAATTAATAAGAGACGGAACTGATCCCCCATGGTACACAAAACTCGACAGAAAGCTGTTGCAGGAGCACCGCAAAAGGCACGTATAATTGAGACGAACGCAAAATCTCAAAGATTTAAGTTTTACTGAGGCTCGAAATTTGGTGCGGATTTCAATGCGAGATGCATTTAATAGTTTTCAGAACGAAACTCACTCTAGAAATGTGACGGAAAATCCAAAGAGATACTGGTCCCATGTTAAGTAAACCAGCGGAAAGGCTCAGTAAGTACCTTTACTGCGCGACAGCGACGGTAATGTTACTGATGACAGTGCCACTGAAGTGGAGTTAGTAAATGCATTTTCCGAAATTCCTTCACCAAAGAAGACGAAGTAAATATTCCAGAATTCGAAATGAGAACAGCTGAAAACATAATTTAGAAGTAGATGTCCCTGATGTTGCAAAGCAACTGAAATTACGCTGTCAGTGACAGAGGAAATGATCAAATATCTTTTCAAAAAGTCTCTGATGTATAAGAAAAGTAGGTCTAATACATTTGTTTCTGATGTTCTTTAGTAACAATTAATTCTCAGTAGTAAGCTCCTTGCTTTTACTGACCTGTTTGAAGATAATCAATAATTTAGTAAGAAATTTTAATTTTTAAAGGACTATATCTAAATGTACTTAAGAAGATTTACATCCAATATAAATGTTTACAGCTAAACTTAAATAAAAATATTTGAGGTGCCAAAATTGTCAACCTTAGGATCAGATCAGTTTTGGGATGTCAATTTTAGGTGCCATTCAAAGGTTCAGTTCCCATTTTCTTTCACAAAAACGTATACTATCAGTTTAACAAACCATGATATTTTAGGTGATAGTTGCGATTCTGAAGCTTCAAAAAATTATTTTAGAACTCACAATTATATAATAGTATGGCCATAATATTGGAAGGTAGAAAAAAGTTATCTTAACGTGACAACAATAGGGATACTTTTGTGAGGCTTGAAAAACTTTTTAATTTTTATATTAAAGGCTGATTCGCATCACACTTTGCACAGGCTTTGCAACGTGAAAATGATAAATGACCACCTACCATTCTGGCGTGTGTAAAATCAGCCTAAACGCGCTGAACTAATGTACACTCTATTTACAATTGCAACTTAATATTAGCTCCGATAATGCTGCTTCAATGTTTTAATAATTTTCTCTCAGTAATCTGCGAGGACTCTGTGGTCTTCATAGTTTTTTAATACATTATTTCTAACATATTTTAGTCCAGTTTCTGAATATGGGCAATGGATTTCAAGCAAGGCCTTATGATGCCAGTTTCTTCATAATTCTTTACGATTCTCTTTATCCTGCCGCCCAGCTTCAAGTACTTCTCCTTCCTCTTCTTACCATCAAGATTCATTTCCAATTTCATGTACATGCAGTTTGGGAGCTCTGCTTCCTTTTTCAAGCACTCCACCAAAGAGTTGATTCTAGGGTGAGGATTTCCAATAATACTATTTACTTTGTTGTGCCGCCCTTAAACAGCATTCGTCGTTCGGTGCCTTTTTCCGTAACAGGCCCACTTTCTATTGCGATTCCTCATTCTCTAGCCAGTTATCCACAAAGTACTCAAAAAATTGAGAGAACCTTCCGTTATCAGGAGCTTCTGCATGAATCTCAATCCATCCATTGCTTACGTCCTCCGGTTTTACAACTGCCAGCGCTGCACACATGCTGACAAGAGGTCTTAAATCCTCGTTCTAGCGGTACTCCTCAGTTAGACCGAGAGTTCGAATTCTTCTCCATAAACTCTTCTTCATATGGAAATAGAATACATTTATTTCAGTTGTGGCAAAAACTTGACGAATGGCCGATATCGCAGCTGCCTCAAAGTCCACCTTTACTTGTTTTGGACACCACTCAGAGACTGCCTGTTTTATCAGACGAAACAGACGAACATATGTGTCTTTCTTCTTATTAGGGAGCAGTGCAAATACATTAGGAAGAATGTTTGTTTCTTTAATCGGGCCTCCTAAGTCTACGTGTATGGTGTAGATCTGTGCAAACTGCTTGCTGCATCTCTTAAATGTTTCATACATAAAAAAATGGGAACATGTTTTAAAACTTTCTTTTCCTTTGCTTCCACTAAAAATCATTATTCTCACCTCTAATCTATCGTCTTCCAGAAGAAAACTACTGCCATCTCCCATTTTTAATAGATCTTCATGAAGATCAGTTTCATAAGAGTTCTTAGGCTGTTGTTGATTCCCCGACGACGCATGGTTCTCTTCATAGATTCTGAATTAGGTATCACTGTAACAAAGTCATAAATGCTATTATGTAGATTTCCCATTTCATCCGCGTATATTTCTGATAACTGTGTAGTTTCTTGTCGAGACCTTCTCTTCGCCCTTTCCACTTGCTTTCTCACTTTCAGAGCCGCATCGTCAGGTGGTCCACACAGATGTTCTAATACGTTCAACACTTCTCCGTTCCTCGAAAGCAGCTTTCCCTTGCAATGATCCGCTTTTCAGCGTAAGTACATCCATGTAACAACACCTTCTTTAGATTCCCTCTGTTCAAGATACGCGTAACCTTTGTAATGAGCAGGAAGCCTGCCCTTGTTCGTTGGAATAACTTCCATACTGATGGTCACGATAGGAACTTCGAAAGCAAAGTGGGTGGGCGGGTGAGGAGGAGGAGGAGGGGAGGGGGAGGCAAGGGACCCAACCCTTCGGAGCAGGTAAAATCGTGGCAAATGTCCGGCGTGGCAAATGTCCGGACACCCCGCCAACACCCCCAAAGGGTGTTGGAAAAACAGTGCTGGACTCAGTCGTTTGGCTGTTCCTTTAGCAGATAGCTCCTATTCCACACGCTGCTACGCCACTGAAGGTCAGATTAAGAAAAGTCACACAACAAGCTTTACTACTGACAAATTCACCACACAAAGATCGATTAGGACGTAGCGCTAAACCTCCCGCTAACCCAAAGAGAAAGCTTTCTACAGTGAGTCAAACTAAACAAGTGAAAAGCAACAACACCAGTCATTGGTTTTCCGAGCTACGTCAAAATCGATCAGTGGAAGACGTAGCATGTAAGTAGTGGGCGCATGGAAACTGCACTGGAGTTAGGACGACTACTAAAAAATACTTCTGTTTTAATTCTAGCTAGACTGCATTGCTGTGTTATGGAAAAGAGTTTGAACTGCCTCATAGTTTGTCCACAATTATATGCAATGTCAATTATTTCATAAAGTAACCTAAATTTCACTTAATTTCATAACAATGTCAGTTTTGAATTTTACTGCACTTCAATATTGGTTTAATTTAGCTCTTTGTATTTTCGGAATCAACATTCTTAGATCATATTAAAATTAATTTACACTTAATCATCCTTTTATTTTATTAATTATGCTGTGTGGCCTTATTCAAGTCCACACGGCCGTTGTATACTAGAATAAGAGGTATACAACCACGAAATTTCCGATACACTTCTAATAATCCATTCGTAGAATTCAGCTGGTCCATTGACGAAAACGTGTATACACAAATGGAACTGCACAGAAAATAATTTAGCGTTTTTTCCTGATGGACTGTTACAAACTGCAGTGTAGGTCACCTGAAGAATTCTGACATTCAGTTTCACAACATTAGAAACAATTGGAGACAAAAGTTCATTGGTCCATTGATGGCAACCTTACCCTATTATTTCTTCTTATGTTATTTCGGCTGACGACCGTACAGTCTTAGAATCTTTGGCACTGAAGCAAAGAAGGGCGATTAGAATTTAAATTTCCGTCGACGACGACGTCATTCAAAACAAAGAGAATTTCGGAGTGGGGAATGAACTCGGGCGTGTCCCTATAAAAGTATCATCCCGGCACCTGCTCATGCGGATTAGGTAAACCACTGAAAACCTAAATCTGTGAAATCGGATGGGGAATTGAAAGGTCGTCCTCCCGAATGTGAATCCAGAGTCTTAACGCCGCTTTCACACTATACGGTTTTGACCGTACGGCAAAAAGCCGTACGAGTTTTAGCCGTGCCTGTGTTGCTTTCACATTACACGGCTTTTTGACGTGACCAGTTGTTGGTGTCTATTCAGTTTGCTTAATGTGTGTATCAAGATGAACCGTAAACGAGTTGTTGCTTTGTGGTTGCTTCATCGTCGCCGCAAAAGAAAAGGTCGTCTTTTGTGGGTACACCCCATTAACCAGAGAAGAGACGAAGTGGGTTTATTTTATACACTCTTTGAAGATTTGAGGAACGACGGAAATAAATTCTTTAACTATTTCCGAATGTCTATTACCTCGTTTGACGAATTACATAGAAAACTAAAGGATGTGTTACAACGACAAAACACACAATTCCGCAATTGCATCCAACCTGTTCAAATGCTGGCTATCACGTTAAGGTAATTTAATACATAAAAACTAGTTCTGTTTATTTACTTATTTATTTGTGTTTTACATTTTTATTACGCTCAGATTATGAAGTAGAAAAGTCAATATCAATATCAGCAGTTGAAACCAAAGAGTTTGTAGCAGGACTGACTGTACTGTCACTTTGTGGCGACAGGCTCTCTGCAAAAACGTTGTAGAACTGCGTTGTTGATGGTGGGCCTTCATGGCTACTTGTGGAAGGCGAAGGGTATGGTGGTGGCACTTTATTAATTCGTTGATAAGAACTGCGACCTTGAGAAGTCTGTAATGGTTGTTCGAGAAAAGTAGTTGGGTTTGGTGCAGCTGGAGGAGGACGAATCTGATGCGTATGGTAAGAGGATATTGGAGCAGCATTTTCCATAGGTGAATAAGAATAAGCTTGAAATCTATTATTATAGGGCATGGGAGGTGTGTAATGGGTAAATGGAGGAGGTTGAGCTGTCAATATATTTCTCCTTTCATATATATTTTCTATAACTTTGAGGACTCCCATCTGAAACTGAAGATAATCCTGTTCATCAAATTTTTCCAGATGAGGCTTCAGACTAAGTAAAAATGACATTTTGCTGCAAGGTTTGTCTTCTTCCAGAGCTCGTAATATTTTCATTTCGATTGCATCAGGTTTTCTATGTTTTCTGTTTGTATGGCACTCGCTTTTGGATGTTTGTTGTGTGGGTGCTGTATCAAATGGCCCAGAAACATTCTCAGTATTTTCGACGGAGCCCTGCGTTTCTATATCTTCTTCCAGTCTGGCGGTGCGTTCCGATTGAAAACTGTCCTCCGTCTCTCGAGCATCATACAGCTTTTTTAGAAACTGCAGCTGATCAGAATATACATACTTTTTCATTTTCTTTGCTGCTGAGCCACTTTTTTTCGCAGCTTGAATTTTTATGTTTGACTTCACAAAGGAGTCTCGTAGATTGGTCCACCTCCGTATTACTTCTATACCTACATCAAAAGAAAACAAAACTGTATGAAAACATTTTAATTTTGTATAGAAAAAAGCAAAACTGTAACAAAAAATGTCCACTGCAAACTAAATGTCACTGATTTTTTTTCGTTTTGTTCAGGTATCTGGCAAGCGGTTGTTCCTTCACTGACTTACATTTCCAGTACAGAATTGGGATTTCTACAGCAAGTAAAGTGGTTAATGATGTATGCACAGCAATTTGGTCATCACTGCGGGAAGAATGTATACAAAGACCGACCAAAGAGGTATGGGAATCAATAGCGGCTGGATTTGAACGTACTGCTAATTTCCCCCACTGCTTAGGAGCGGTGGATGGAAAACATATCCGTCTTACTGCCCCATTTAATAGCGGATCAATGTACTTCAATTACAAAGAATACTTTTCTGTGGTTCTGATGGCTGTAGCGGATTCCAACTACAGGTTCATTTATGTCGACGTAGGAAGTTATGGCAAAGACTGTGACTCTTCAGTGTTCAGACGGTCCAGTTTATGGAAGTCAATAGAAAGTAATTCCCTGGAATTTCCAGACGTCCAATGTCTGCCTGGTACGGAAGGTCCAAAAGTACCCTACTTCTTCGTGGGAGACGCAGCATTTGGCCTACACACGCATTTGCTCCGGCCTTTTGTGGGAACAAACTTGACAGTTGAGAAACGTGTATTTAATTACCGTTTGTGCAGAGCAAGGAGGTATGTGGAATGTGCTTTTGGCATCCTCACCAATAAGTGGCGGTTGTTTCACCGACCTTTAAATGTTCATCCAGATTTTGCAGTAAAAATGGTTAAAGCTTGCATTGTTTTACACAATTTTGTACGTCAGAGAGATGGATTTATAATTGAAGACACCACATCCTTCACTGGTTTGGAAGACTTAGCCCAAGATGCCAACATAAGAGGAGGACTGACAGCCAACGCCATAAGGAACACTCTTTGTAAATATTTTATGACAAATGCTGGAAGCGTGTCATGGCAGATGTCAAAGATATAAATTAACAAGCCTTTTCCTTTTTGTAGATTGTTTGTGAAAGCCTGCGACTGTATAGTAAATAGTTTTCTTTATAAATAAATTACTGCTACCACTCACGTTTTTAATCGTTTTGTTTATATTTTGTACGACGCGTTTCGGGAAATAATTCCGATCTTCAAGTGCGTTTTTTTCTCTAAGTTTTCATTATGTGTAGTGTTTTTTTATTTGTGAGGTCTTGTGCGTGTTTCTCTTATAAATTACAGTAAAGAAAACAGAATGCAAGACCTGACACATAAAAAGACACCACACATGATGAAAACTTAGAGAAAAACGCACTTAAGGATGGGAATTATTTCCCGAAACGCGTCGTGCAAAATATAAACAAAACAAAAAAAACGTGACTGGTAGCAGTAATTTACTTATAAACAAACGATTTACTTTTAGAATAAAATTTATAACGTTAAATAAAAACTGTTTAAAACGTATTAAATGTAATATTAATATATTAAATAAATACTTACCAAACGCATTTTTATCTTTGTCTTCCATCTCATCAAAATCTTGCTTCAGTGCTACGCAAACTTCCCGCCAAGCATTCTTTGTAGCAATACGATCTCTATACGCATCTAGAGTTTTGTCCCACAGAACAGGTCTTACTTCCACCAAGGTTATCAAAAGTTCAGTATCAATTTCATCCATTCTTCTACACTTTTCAGTAAACAAGAATAAACACAAATGAATAAAACGACACTACAACGAACTAGTCGACGCCGTACGGCTCAAAACCGTCCAGTGTGAAAGCATGCACTTAGTCACGTAGGCCACTGTTGTCGAACTTGCCGTACGGCGACCGTCTGTTGTAGTGGCAAGACACGGCTGCAGCACGGCACGGCAGCGGCATTTTGCCGTCGCCGTATAATGTGAAAGGCGCCATACATTTCTTCACACCTACAGCCGTACGGCTTTTTGCCGTACGGTCAAAACCGTATAGTGTGAAAGCGGCGTAAGACGGCGCCAATCCGCTTGGCCGTTCGCGTCGGAATCAGCGCGGCAGATTGGTAACCGAAGGGGACCGGATTCGATTACCGGCGGGGTCGGAGATATTTTACGCTCGTGAACTGGGTGTTGTGTTGTCCTTAACTTCGTATCGTCATAACTGACACGAAAACTGCCTGCATAACAAGTCTAAGCCTATGAAAATTTGCACTAATGTAAGGTTTGACCTTAAGGAATATTCTGAATTGTCGAAGAACTCTCTCGTATCGTCTTTCCACTGCTAGGATAACAGTATGGGCATGTATTCAATGTTAATAAGTTAAAGAAAATAAAAACTCACTTGGCCGGAGGGGGGTGGGGGGTAGTGTAGTCAGTACAAGCGAGCAACTACAGTGTGTAGCAGGAGTCTCGCTATATGTGAGGGATATAAGCTAGGAGGGCACTTGCAGGCGTTGCTACCGACGCGAAGGATCTTTGATAGTATTGCCATTAGGAGTAACTAGAGACTTAAGGCACAATCTCAGTCAATGTCTAATTTAATGAGTTCTAGAACTGTACGCTTCGGTTAATGGTGAGACTCGAGATGAGGACACAATTTTTCTGTCAGTTTTTAAAAATTGTTCTTCCATATATGCGCAATGTAACAACAATGTCAGAACATATTCGGATTTATTTACAGAGTAAATTCCTCAAGTACACAAATGTACACACCAGGATGAAAAATACAGCAGCGTAATTTAAACAAAAGTGTATATTCGCATTATTCATTTGGTACAGAACGGTTCATAAATAACAAAAAATCTGAAATAACCAGACAACGCGGCGTCGTTCGTTTTGTTGTTTGCTCGATTAATTTATTCGTTGTTCGTGCAATTGCCAGAACTATTAAACATAGTTATTTATTTCACTTCATTGTTTTGCGAAATGCAAATAATTTAACGTATCGCGCTCCCTCGCTGCCGTCTCTCTCTCTCTCTCTCTCTCTCTCTCTCTCTCTCTCTCTCTCACTCACACACACACACACACACACACACAACGTGATGCTACAGCTGGAAAACATTTCAACTATATTTCGCGCTCCCTTCTGCTACCTTTTCACGGTTGCTGAGTTCTAAGTCGGTCTTATTTCTTTCAAATGGTTTTCGAAGATTAGGGCTTCGCAGTTCATTCTGCGAGATATCTGAATAAAACTTTAAAATATGTACACCACAATCAAAATGAAAGTAATGTCATTGTGAGTCCATACAACGGTGGTAGCAGTCACACAGTTCCATACGCTGTGTTCAGAATCGTGGTCGAAGACTTTCGGATGCTTTGGACACATCGACACACTTCCTTAGGGTACCAACTATAGTTGCACGAGCCGGAGTGGCCGAGCGGTACTAGGCGCTACAGTCTGGAACCGCGCGACCGCTACGGTAGCAGGTTCGAATCCTGCCTCGGGCATGGATGTGTGTGATGTCCTTAGTTAGGTTTAAGTAGTTCTAAGTTCTAGGGGACTGATGATCTCAGAAGTTAAGTCCCATAGTGCTCAGAGCCATTTGAGTCATAGTTGCACGAGTAGCAGGAAATTGAACCTTAAGTTTCCCACTTCACTTATCTTAAGAGTTATTCCCGATTTTTAGAGTCTGCACACGAATGCATCGCAGATTTTGCATTAGCATTTTTTTTCCAGCCGTGGAATGTTCTGCCTGTTATCAAGACTTCAATTTTCCCCGATATCAATGTAAGGTTTACATATGTAACATCACCTGCTATCAAATCGCGCAAAGTTTGTCCTATGTGGCCAGTTGTTTTAACCCTCTGAATGTAGTTTCAGAAGCGGAACGAGGAAACTAACAGGGAATAGTCTACGGGGCACGAGCAACAGCCTAAAGTCACGTCCTGGCTGCCTGGGAGTACTTGGTCGGATCCGTTCAGTCTGTATCGCTGGCTAGCGTTCCACACGCAGAATACGAAGTTTCATAACCCGAAATGGGTTTTCAATAATCCTTTCCTATAGTAAGTGCCCTGTAAGACTAATATAAACAATGACGACAATTTCGAATATAATTTGTGCACTCCCGTGTCGTTTAGAGCCACCACGTCATCTACGCCGGTGGTCGCCAAACTGAGGCCCCCGGGGCACATGCGGCCCCAATCAAGTGTTCGCGCATCCCGTGGTAATCAACAGTATTTTATAAAAATAACATGCATCTCGCACCTAACAGCCGAATCCAAAAACATCACCTAACGTAAAGAGCTTCTTAATACAATAATTTTCTTGCCCGGCAACAAACAAAAAATACTTAGAAGGACAGTAATAATTTTAAGATGGGCTACATACTAATTAACGTTGGTTAATTCGGCCGCGAGTTAAATAAAACTGGCGACTCGCGGATGTGAGATGGAGACTGTTTTATTGTTTGTCTCACATTTCTGACAACCCACTTGCGTGCGCGACACGTACCGATCAGCTACTACGGTATAAATTTTGACACAGAAGTAACCAGGATTCGTGTCAGAGGCGTCTGACTTCAAATGCGGTACTTATTTGTAGTAAGGAACATTAAATTACAGCAGTGAATAGACGAAAACTTGCATTTAAGTCATGTACCAAACGTTTTTGATGGTGTCTCATGTTAAACAGCACATTCAAATATAAGTACAAACACTATTATTATTATTATTATTATTATTATTATTATTATTCACAGTCTCCAGAAAGAATTTTCGCTTTGCAGCAGAGTGTGTGCATATGTAAGGCTACCCGCCAGATTAAAAATTGTGGACCGGATCGGAACCTGAAACCTTTGTCTTTCACAGGCAATTGCTCTACCGCCTGGAAGTTTCAAATCAGCGCATACTCCGCAGCAGAATGAAAAGTCATTCTGGAAACATCCCCCAGTCTGTAGCTACGTTACGTCCCGCAATATCCTTTCTTCCAAGAGTGCTATCCTTTCTTCCACGAGTGCTAGTCCTGCAAGTTTCACACGAGAGCATCGTGAAGTTTGGAGGGTGGAAGATGAGGCACGGATGGAAGTAAAGCTGTGAGGGTGGGTCGTGAGTCGTGCTTGGAAGGTCCAGGCGCTAGAACACTTGTCCGCAGAAGACAAATGTCCCGAGTTTGAGTTCCAGACCACTCCTGCCAGGATCCGCCCTCGGTAGCTGAGTGGTCACCGCGACAGAATATCAATCCTAATCAATCCTAAGGGCCCGGGTTCCATTCCCGGCTGGGTCGGAGATTTTCTCCTCTCAGGGACTGGGTGTTGTGTTGTCCTAATCATCATCATTTCATCCCCATCGACGCGCAAGTCGCCGAAGTGGCGTCAAATCGAAAGACTTGCACCCGGCGAACGGTCTACCCGACGGGAGGCCCTAGTCACACGACATTTACATTTACCTGCCAGGAAGTTCCATATTAATGAAGGTTACTCACACACGTAATAAAACCACCAAGCAACAATAACGTCACAACTGTTGGGCAGCTGAAGTTGGCAGCAATCTGAAACAAATCACAGTCGAGACGTAGGCCTAGTGTTGCGAATGGTGCCAACTTTTAACGGTCAGTACTTGGCGAACGGCGGCCAACTTGTGGCGGCCTTACTGTAGCTTGTTGGTGGGGGGCTCATAACATACTAATTTATGTAGGTTGCTAATTAATAATAAGATCGGTACATACGCAGCCCGAGGTGCCGTCTCAAATGTCATTACTGTCTGCTGAGCACAACAGTTTCACGACCACTGATCTAGGCAGTTCAGGATCGCATCTACAAGAGCCACGTATTAAAGATTTCGCCTGACCCTCGTATATTTCTCGTACGACGTTGAAGCTTTGGGCGAGTAAAGAAACAATTCTGCATAGTTTATGTCCCAACTGGATAGTAATGGATCCAGAGAAATACAAAGCAGCTTCAACTTTCCTTTAGCTGAATGGTCGTAAATCGAAGGAAAATTTCGTTAAGACGAAAGGCTTATGGTGACTATCCCCCACCTAATGATGTAGTCAGAAACTGGCATTTTGTATTCAAATGTGGTGGAACTTCTGTGCACACAGCTCCAATTACAGGGCGACAAGCGCATTAATCGATGAATACACCACCCAGTAAACGGACGGCGCTATTTTAGAACATCGACGTGAAACTGTTCGCCACCTAGTGCAGCCCTTCAAGACTGGTATGAGCTCAGTGGAAATACGAGGAACATGTTTAAATGCACAAGGAATCAACCGAGTTCTCCCGCATCTCACGTGTTTGCAGAAGCGGTAACATGTCGAATAGCCTCAGGCTCAACTCGCGATGTACAATGGAAACCAGCAGGAATTTTTTCAGCTGACTTGTCGTCCAGGATGAAAACTAGTTATATCACTATGAGCTGGAGATTAAAGTACATTCGATGCAATGCAAGTAATCATTCTCAGACGTCGTGTCCAAAATAGGCACCTGCCCCAACACTCGGCACGAAATGTCCCGCTGATATCTTTTGGTCCCAGCACGGAGTAGTCTTCATGGATTTCCTAACAAAGAGTGATACCATAATTACTGAAAATACTACGCTTTCCTCCTGCATAAATTGCCGGAGACCATGTACCAAAAAAACATGACATGCTCACCGAAGGTGTCTGCCTTCTACAAGACAATAACTTGAGTTCACAACTCACTCATTGTCCAAACGCAAAAACATTCCAGAGACCAAGGAAATTTTGTCTCCACTTCGCATCAATGACTTCAAAACTCTTAAATGGCTACCACTACATTTCAGCGCAGAGTCTTCTCGGGTCTATACGCCTTAAGATGTTCAGAAGTCTCTGCGCCGAAATACCGGGACAGCAAGTTAATGACAGCCGGCATTTCGCCCGAAATTTCATAAAAAATTTACACGCCAGAACAGTTTTAACTTCACATACTTAATCTTATCGATCGGATCCTCGGCGAAATTATTTTTCACATTCAGCTTGGAAAGAAAAAAGATATTCTTTGATACAGAGGAACCGTCAGAAAAATTTTTTTCATGTGAACCATGGACACGACTGGCTTCAATGCCAATACGCGACGTGGGGGGACAGATGATGATGATGATGATGATGATGATGATGATGATGATGATGATGGGGATGTAAAGAGCAAGGAATCAGTAGTATATATACCACGGTTATACACTGTCAAACAAAAAGGTAACATTCTCAAAGACTGCTTTCAGTGGAACCATGTGCATACTAATGGGTTTTACCGTCAGTGATTCATTTTTCGCGGTCATCGACGATCAGATGGCGCTCTGGAGGCCTGTCTATGCGCCCTGTATTTTGACTCTGCAGACAGTAATTGTGCTGAGTTTAGCGGTGAACTGTGTGTGTGTGTGTGTGTGTGTGTGTGTGTGTGTGTGCGCGCGCGCGCGCGCAACATTCATTCTGGAGTACAACCGTGCTTCGCCGACGAGTACGTAACTCCTGCTGAACAACAAGCCGTTTGAACAGGGTCGCATTTTGGGACTGCGGGTAGCTGGATGGATGTATCGATGGGTTGCTGCACATTTGGGAAGAATGTATCGACGGTGTGTCGCTGTTTTCAGCTGCGGTGTCTGAAATATTTCAGCACCCATAGAGCAGGTTCTGGGCGTCCACGTGGTACAGAAATACAGCAAGATCGACGCACAGCGAGAGCTGACGTGGCCGATCGAACATCATCCAGGGAAAAAGTCTGGCAGCATGTTGCACCGGCTGTGTCACCAACGACCACTGAGGACCGCCTGCTTGCAGCATTATCAAGACCACGTGTGCGTCTGGTCAGACTATCACTGCCTCCACGATAAGGCCAAACGTAGCTATTCTGGTGTTATTAAAGAGTTGACTGGGGAGTGAATGGCACCCTGTCGTCTTCATAGGGCCTGTCTGTATGCGAGTGATGGATGTTCGTATGTACGGCGCAGATCTGGGGAGCGGCCTAGTCCGGAATGTATTCGCCCACGACACACCAAATTGGTGTGGTCATATTTGATGTTTCCACGGGTTAAAGTAACCAGTGTCCGTTACACTGCGCAGGTTGTTATCCCCGTACTACTACCAGGAAGGTGACGAGCTTTTCAGCAGCATACTGCACGTCCAGTACGGCTGCTACGACGCAACACGCTGCTGCCCTTACCACCAAGATATCGGATCTCTCCCCAACTGAACACTTACGGGACGTGGTGATGCGTTCTCCAGAGCCTGCAAGATCCATTGCCAAACAGCAACAAAAGGTGCAAGGTGCTTGAGACAATCTGTCGCAGCACGCCATTCGCCACCTTTACGATCGTTTGGGTACGAGAACACACATGCCTGCGTAGCCGCCAGAACGGGGCACACTGTGTCTTGGTGCGACTGTTTGGGCAACCTGTACTGTGACGCACGATTTATTTGGTGCGACTTTGTCTCATACACTCTTACAGTGATGAAATACCTGTCACATCACGAGTCAATAAAATGGCCATGTCCTTGAGGGTGTTGCATTTTTTTCAGCAGTGTAGTCAAAGTTTTAATCAAGACTACAAAAAGTTGAGTCATTTACTTTTTTATTTTTTTTGCAGTAAAATGTCTGCGGTTGGAGTACACATTGAAAACCCCCCTGCACGATACTACAGCACACCGCAAATCATCAGGGCGCGGCCCATCTGCACTTTATCACTGGGCTACGCCACTTGATTTCGGCTTATTTAGCGGTGTGCTACGTCACTGTGAGGCGCGGGTTTCAACGTGTACTAGGCCTGCAGACATGGCTCTGCAAACAAATCAAAAAATAATGTAAATAACTGTACCTTCTGGAGGTGATGATTAAAACTTTATGGCAATCGTCGCATGTCACGTGTACTGGTGCAAGCTGCAGCAAAAATCTGTCAGGATTCGAGTTATGAAGAGACGATGTATTGGAGACGAGTGCGCGGAGTTGCACCACATTTGAGGCGGCAGAACAGCTGTTGCACTTGGTACCGCGTTACTCCATCGCGGCTTACGTGGCCCGGCGCCTGGGCGGGGTGCCACGTCATCTGGGTCTTCCTGCATATGAGAAGTAGAGGAGAGGTCCAAGGTCGATGGGGAGAGACGCGCAGGCGTTCAGTAACTTGAGGTACTATACGTAGCGCGTTGGTAACCCCAACACATACACCTTCCGATCGCCTGCCTTAGAGACAGGATCAGAGTCACGTTGTCCTGTGACTCTCTCTTTTGCAGAGAATTTAGTCTTACAGAAAGCAGATGTGACATTTGGGATATAAACAGAAGGTCAGTTAAAGAACAGTTTCAAGGGGGCGTTCTTAGTTACATTGTAAACCCCCTTTGAGATATGTTGTCTTTCAGATATGTTGTCTCCTCCGTGAAATTATTCCAGCTTTTCGCCTGTAGTCGGTAAGAAGCTTCAAGGTAAGATTTGGACGAACCCAAGTCTTCAGAACTCCCCAAAATTGTACGGTCAAAATTGAGCAACTGGTAGAAGATCATAAACGGATTATTTTGAGGTAGAGAACTAGTGGTCGTGATTAAACATTTGAGTCGGTAGTAGCTATTCAACGAACACTGCATGTGCGGTATGTTTTTGCAAAGTATTTACGTTTCATCAATAATTATAGTGCTACCTTGAAAAGAGCAAGATCAGGGAGTCAATGAAATATTAAAACTTACGAATATGAACACACAAGATGGCTACAGCCTTGCGCCGCCGTGGCTGCCAGTCACTAGAGCCCTACAAACCGCACGGACGCCTTGAGACACGGAAGTTACCAGCTCTGCACGGCCAGTGTGCCGCACTGACGACCCCATTCGCCGATGACTAACAGCGTCGCTCATGTGTGAATGGGGACAACAGGCAACAGTAGAAGCCCATTTCTTTAACTACAGGAAACCAACCTTATTTATATTTTTATTATTGATGGGTAGCGTAATGCTATGACAACAGAAGTCACGACGACATAAAAGTGAACCTTCGCCCACATAGTACAAAATTTTCTCCATTAGTAGACCCAGAGCAAGGACGTTGCAACCGTGGTCGAAAATCGGTTACTGCAGCACGCCTTGACCAGATCACTCTGCAGACCCCGACCGAAAACACAATTAAATTTTTATTTATTTATTTACCACTTCCGCAGGACCATGTGATGGAAGGATACTTGGTTATGGACTTCGCTATTTACACTGCTGGCCAATAAAATTGCTACACCAAGTTGAAATGCAGATGATAAACGGGTACTCATTGGACAAATATATTACACTAGAACTAAGATGTGATTACATTTTCACGCAATTTGGGTGCACAGACCCTGCGAAATCAGTACCCAGAACAACCACCTCTGGCCGTACCGTAATAACGGCCTAGATACGCCTGGGCGTGGAGTCAATCAGAGCTTGGATGGCGTGTACAGGTACAGTTGCCCATGCAGCTTCAACACGATACCACAATTCATCAAGAGTAGTGACTGGCGTATTGTGAAGAGCCAGTTGCTCGCCCACCATTGACCAGACGTTTCCAATTGGCGGGAGATCTGGAGAATGTGCTGGCCAGGGCAGCAGTCGAACATTTTCTGTACCTAGAAAGGCCCGTACAGGACCTGCAACAGGCGGTCGTGCATTATCCTGCTGAAATGTAGGATTTCGCAGGGATCGAATGAAGGGTAGAACCACGGGTCGTAACACATCTGAAATGTAACGTTCACTGTTCAAAGTGCCGTCAATGCGAACAAGAGGTGACCGAGACGTGTAACCAATGGCAGCCCATACACGCCAGTATGGCGATGACGAATACACGCTTCCAATGTGCGTTCACCGCGATGTCGCCAAACACGGATGCGACCATCATAATGCTGTAAACAGAACCTGGATTAATCCGAAAAAATGACGTTTTGCCATTCGTGCACCCAGCTTGGTCGTCGAGTACACCATCGCAGGCGCTCCTGTCTGTGATGCAGCGTAAAGGGTAACCGCAGCCATGGTCTCCGAGCTGCTAGTCCATGCTGCTGCAAACGTCGTTCAGATGATGGTTGTCTTGCAAACGTCCCCATCTTTTGACTCAGGGATCGAGACGTGCTGCACGATCCGTTATAGCCATTCGGATAAGATGCCTGTCATCTCGACAGCTCGTGATACGAGGCCGTTGGGATCCAGCACGGCGTTCCGTATTACCCCCCTGAACCCACCGATTCCATATTCTGCTAACAGTCTTTGGATCTCGACCAACGCGAGCAGCAGTGTCGCGAGACGATAAACCGCAATCGCGATAGGCTATAATCCGACCTTTATCAAAGTCAGAAACGTGATGGCACGCATTTCTTCTCCTTACACGAGGTATCACAACAACGTTTCACCAGGGAACGCCGGTCAATTGCTGTGAGTGTATGAGAAATCGGTTGGAAACTTTCCTCATGTCAACACGTTGTAGGTGTCGCCACCGGCGCCAAGCTTGTGTGAATGCTCTGAAAAGCTAATCATTTGCATATCACAGCATCTTCTTCCTGTCGGTTAAATTAGGCGTCAGCAGCACGTCATCTTCGTGGTGTAGCAATTTTAATGGCCAGTAGTGTATATTTTGAGGCTTCGGGTTGATTTTTTTTCTGATCTGCTAGAAGCCTACTGAATACATCTCTCTGTAAAATGCTTAAGGAAATCTTTTTCCATGTATTCAGCGAATGAATATTGCAGATTCTTGAAAATGAGACGATACTGGCAACAACAAATACTACGATGGACGGCAGAGTTAAGATTCCGGGGCACATGAACATTGGCCTGCACGAAATGACACAGCAGATCTGCCTTGTCGCGTATTTCTGGGCTTGGAATATTCTTGGTGACTGCACAGATTCCCCCAAAATACAACAGCGTACGAAAAAATAGGATGATGGTAGGCAAAGTAAACAATCCTTCGCGCTTCAGTGTCAAAGGCAGTGGAGATCATTCTTATAGTAAAGCTAGCACTTCCTGCACGAAATCTTGAACGTGGTATTTCCCTACTGCTACAATTTAAAATGTTCGACTTCACTGTCTATATGGCGACACCGGGACAACGAAATTTCGCTTTTTCGAGAGTTTCATGTTAGAGACTGAATGCACTGTGTTTGTTGCCGTTAAGGGGAGCCGGAGATGGTCAAATCCAAAAAATTAAGATTTTTTTTTTTTTTGCTACCGAAAATTAATTGGAACATTCCTCTTTAATGTAAACATTGAATTATTGTTCTACTCGCCCTAGAAGTGGAGTTATTACCATTTTCCCCCACGCCTGCAGAGGAAATGGGCGGTCGCTGAATGCATCTAACACCCTCTCGTGACTTCCTGGCGAACTGCTTGGGATTTTCTCGGCCTGTTACGCATACAGCGCCTTATGTTACGCATACAGCGAGTGTGCAAGGGTTGGCTACATTGTTTTCTGTTACAAATATTACCCGTATTTCCTTACAGCTTACTCCTATTCTCCTCAGAATTTCGAACATCTTGCTCCATTTAATATTGTCGTACACTTTTGTTCTGGTTACGATGCCACGTTTTAGTAACCGTGTATATAAGAAGAGGAAGAACGTAGGGAAAAGAAAATTAACACTAATACCAAGTTGCGATACTGTAATGAATAAGAGCGCGGAACATCGTCTCTTTGCTGTTTACCGTTTCGAATAAGTTCAGTGTTGCGCCTGTTGTTGGTAGTATTATACTTCTTGTGTAAAGCGGGTAATATGCAGTATGTACAAGAATCAGGAGAGAACAATAAAACCAATTTTTCATGACTTAGAACAGCCAGAATTGTTACACAAATGTCTACACGGAAAGACGCAGAATCCTAATGAGAGCGTAAACAATTTGATTTAGAAAGTGATTCCTAAAAGGGTGTTTGTAACCATAAAAACACTGCACTTCGGCATTTATAATGTAATAGCAACCTACAACCAAGAAAACAGTGTGAAGTGTGAAGTTCTGAAGGTATTAGGATTTACAGCTGGGGTGAACACTGTATGAGCACTAAGAAATATTGACAGAGAGAGGATAAGAGGAGCAGAAAGAAGAGAAAGGCACATGAAGTATGATGGAACAACAGGCCAGAAAAGAAGACAGAAGAGGAAGCTTTTGGAGGATGAAGAAGAATACCCTGATAATCCATCCTATAGTGCAGGAATGTATTGAGAAACTTTGATAGCCATTTCCCGTAAATTAGAATTTTTCGAATATAAGGAACATTTTCTCAAAATCCACTCAAGCTAGAGAGATGAAATTTTTATACAGCACTCCTAGTGGTCAAACTTACATTGTAACACAGCCATTTGGCAATATGTTCAGTAGTTTCATTTCAGATTAATTATAGAGCAATTATTTGTAAAAAAAATTGGTTCATTAACAAAAAAAATAATTGGAAGGAAACTCGAAAAGATACTCCAAAATCCCTCTGTCATAACTGCAATACTAAACCACTCTATATGTAAAAAAAATTCAAATTTTTCTATTTGGTAGTTTATTCATAAATGTTCCTCAAACTTAGTGATTTTAACATGGGCAGCATAGGCACCTCCGGCCCCCCTTAAGTGTTACTTTGTTCTCGGACAGATACGTCCTGATGTTACTGACTGCCGGGTTCGCTGCATAATTTGCGTCAGTCAATTGCCAGAAACGAAAGGCGTAGGCCTGCGACGCCAGTGGTAAACCGAGGAATATGACAGTTGTTTTCGACGGCCTTCCAGGCTTGAGAGGCGGGAGGGAGTGGAAAAAAAGCACGCAACTGAGCCAGAGGCGTCTTCTGCTGGCGCGGCGCCGCTGTGGACAATGAGCATCTCGGCACGTGGCGGGCCAGCCCACAAAAAGTCGCAGGCTCCTGCGATGCACTGAAATATACGGCGGTCCTTCTTATGCCCACAACTCAGACCGGCCGCTCTGGCTCTGCCTACCAAACACACGTGTCCTCCATATCGCATTCCTTCTTTAACCTCATCTCTCCTTTAGCTCTGCTACCGTGTCCGCAAATTTCAGTGGCAACGAGCAGGGGTATCAGTCCCTAAAAGGTTGGCTGATGCTACTCATGTCACTACCTTGCACTAATTTCTGTCCTAATTCAGTATTCCTTCAAGTCTCCTGTTCTTTTCTTGTGAGATACATCGTGATGATTGTAAGACGGACAGGAAAGTTACAGTTGACGTTCTGTTGACCTGGAACGGAAAGGGAAGAAATATACCGTCAACAATGAAGTCATTAGAAACGGAGCGCAACCTCGGATTAGGCTAAGGCTGGACCAGAAAACAGACCGCGTTCGTTCAAAGAAAACACCGTGCATTTGCCTCAAGCTTTTTACGAAAAAGGATGGACGGAAGTACTTTTTATGTAGGTAGTACCCCACTGCTGGTGAGTATTTAAATAGCACGAGTCCATCTCAAGCACCATAATCGGGTTTCATAAAATTTCAATCCAGCATACCTTCTTCATGGAACACACGCGTCACACACTGTAATTTTGCAAGCCACCGTACGTAATGAACTTTCCTTGTTCACAAACGGCTGAGCGAAACTGTCGAGTCATGCCACGAATCATGATTACGTGCGCGTACATCACGAGGATCCTCTACACTTCCGACACACAAGATACTCTTTCATGCATGGGATGTATGACAGCTGTATTTTGTTTTGCTTGGAAACTTGTTTTGGAAACTCTACTATGGGTTTACTTTCCAAGATCGAAATCAGTTCCAATCGAACATTTACACTGTTGACAGCGAATTATACTATATACTAAAATAAATGAATAAACTGAGAATGTAATTCTCTGTTTTACTGCGGTTGATAACAGAGTTGCATTGACAGATAGTGTTGTCGAATTACCACTGACTTTCAAATTCGCAAAACAAAAAGTCAAACATACTTAACAATACTGAGGATGTCTATGATTAATGCTACACATATGACAAGCAGTTTTTCATATTTACGTGCAGCATAAGGGTTGTGAATGTACTTACCAACGTATAAAAATGGAAATATGTTACATCAATCTCGGCTTACCTGAAATTAAAAGAAATGTTCGGTTAATTCTAGTAGTACCGATACAGAATAGAAGCGATATTCTATGTTCTAAAATGTAAGTACGTAATATAGATCAAGTTTGTAATAAAACAATATTAAAATCTGTAGCGAACTTGGTAGGATGAGGCTTATAATTTTCGGGTGTACAATAAGAGCACAAAATATATAAATTACCAGCACCCATTCTTAGTGCATAAAGAGCATCTTTTCCGGCAAGAACAGCATTCATGACAAAAAATTCTGTTAATTAGCACATAACTAAAGCAGCATTTTACTGGCGCGGACTGAGAGTAATTCAGGAAGACCACCGGAGCTCACATAGTCTATTACAGACCAAAATGAAGAGACATAAAATAGCTAGGTAATTCATACGGCATAAAGTGTTGCTGAAAATAATTGAAGTTTAGGGGATAGTGAGGAAGAGGACCGCTGGGACACGCCTAGGTATGTGCACATGTGAACAAAGGAAGATTGTTAACGTTGTAAAATGCAGTAGCTACACTGGAATGAAGACGACTTGCTGTTAAGGCAAAAGAAGAATTGCCATCGCTATATAATGAGGATATTAATTTAATTTCGAAAGAGCTTGGTACGGTGTTCTCGAAAGCACGTAGCTCAGAAAGAGCACCCCCGCATGGCTATAACACACCTGTTACAATTAATACCCGCACGGTACTGCGGTTAGTGTAAAGATGTATATAATATCGTGCATTATTATTGGGGTGTCAAAAATATAAAAATACGCTATATGAAGAACTTACTAATGTTAATTACTTCTCGCTCCGAAATGTTATAAGTACTTTGCACGATCGAAACTGAAAGTCTACACACGCAACTGTACTCCCCACAACGCTCATTTGCTGGAAAATAAACTCTTAAAAAACCCACGCACACGAAGGAACTGTCCGAATGGAATGGAAATCGGTAGACGTGATGTACATGCACAGACAATCGAATGGTTACAGTTTCAGGAAAATTGGATGACTTACTCAAGAGAAAGAGCTTCACAAATTGAATAATTGGTCCACTTCTGGCGCTTATGAAAGCAGTTATTCGGCTTGACGCTGATTGAGAGAGTTGTTGGATGTCCTGAGGGATATCGCGCCAGTCCAACTGGCGCGTCAGATCGTCGAAGTCCTGAGCTGGCTGGAGGGTCCTGCTCATAACGCTAGAAACGTTCTCACTTGTGGCAACCTTGCTGGCCAAGGTAGTGTTTGGCAAACACAAAGGCTGGCAATAGAAACGCTCGCTGTGTGCGGTCGGGCATTATCTTGCTGGAATAAAAGCTCAATATGGCTTGCCACGAAGGGGACAAAACAGGGTGTAGAGTATCGTCGACGCACCATTGTGCTGTAAAGGCGCTGCGACTGACAACCAAAAGCGGTCCTACTACGAAAAGAAATGGCACCCCAGACCCATCACTCGCGGCTGTTGGGCCTTGTGGCAGGCAAGTCGTTTCCCACCGCTGTCCAAGGCGTCTCCAGGCACGATTTCGCTGGTCATCGAGGCTCAGTTGGAAGCGGGACTCACCACTGGAGACAATTCTACTACAGTCTGTGAGATTCTAGACCGAAAACGTGTCTGCAGACACCGCAGACAGCTGAGGTAAACAACCTGATTGTCGCAAGCCATGTTGGCCAGCTGCCAGAAGTGATGGTATGGGGTGCTATTTCACTTCACAGAAGAACCCCTTTGTCTATCATCCGCGGCACCCTTACAGCAAAGGGGTACGTCGACGATATTCCACTCCCCGTTTTGTACCCTTTACGACAAGCCATCGTGGACTGACATTTCAGCAAGATAATGCCCATCTGCAGATGGCGAAAGTTTCTACTGCTTACCATGGTGCTTGCCAAAGCCTACCTTCGCCAGCAACGTCGCTGGATTTCTTTCCAGCTCAGAATGTTTGGAGCACTGTGGGCGAGGCCCTCCAACGAGCTCGGGATTTTCACCACCTAACGTGCCAATTGGACAGAATTTGACACAATATCCCTCAGGAGAACTTCCAACAACTCTCGCAATTAATGCCAAGCAATAACTGCTTGCATAAAGGCCATGCTTCCTTCGTGTTGTGCTGGTAATTTTTTTTTTCTTTTTCCAGTGAGGGTAAGTTGGGGAATTTGTGTCGGCGGATAATGAAACTTTCCTCGGCCTTTTATAATTTGGGAGTTCACATCCGTCCCCCCGATGATGGCTACGTTATTCCCTTTCAGTCAATTCGTCACCAAACGAGGAGCGAATTCTGCAGCGACGTGATTCATGTCATATTCGCGCGTTGAGATTGCGCGACCTTCTGCAACGTAAGCCGACATCTGCTCTAACCACTGAACAAACAAGTGTTGGAATGGGTTTCTTCCCTCTACTAAACGCTCGACTCACTCGTAGCACTACGCACGGATCATGGAATCTTCTCTGTACGCTTTTAACAAATTTGATGATGTCCGTGCGGCTTCACTGTTGAGCGCATCGAACAATTCGCGCACGTGCCCGCTACAACAGCTACAGCTCAAAAGCAAATGAACGCTGCGGAATGCGGTAAACAGCAACCGGTTGGCGATAGGAGGTTCCGATGTCAGCACACAGCTGCGGCGGGTGTGGTGTTTCGGACTGAACGATTTTCTTATGAATCCCCTTAGAAAAGTCAGGCAGATTAGTGAACGTACAGGTGACGGTGAAGAGTGAGCTGGCGTGACCGTGGCTGCGAGCAGACGTCCTTGCGAGGCCGCCGGCGGCAGCACACGTGTTCCGCCATCCCGCAGACAGACACACAGACAGGCCCCACAGCCACGCGACCCCACCTCAGCGCCAACCACGTTTCGTAACGTCGCGAGCTTTCTCTTTCGGTCTAGATCTGCTCGCTCAGCTCCTGATATGCAAGCAAATGCCCGCTGTAAATACCCTCAACCAAGACGTGGTTCAACGACCTAGTCTACAGATTTCAGCTCCTCATCTACTCGTTGTCAAGTGTTTACGCTGGAAAGCGTTACGTGGTTGAACTATTGGCGTAATGGCGTGCAAATACGTTAAGCGCTGTAGCTCGCGTAGGAAGAGTGTACTCTTAACGTGCCGGCAGCTCCACGAAAAAGGTCATCGTGATTAGAGATTGCGAACGTTTCACGGTACCATGACGTCACGTTATCCTCACGAGAGGCTGGCTTAACAGCTAGAATGTCTGTGCGTAAGAGAGCGCAGTAGCTAGAGCTCCGAACAGTGCCAGTAAACTCTAATTTGAGCCGTCCTTAAGCAGTTCCAAATGACCGGGCTTGAGTTCGTATTCTACCTAGGCTCCAAACAACCATGAAAAGTGGTATAATTCAAAAGACCGTCATTCTTTACATATATCCTACCGTGTGCGAAAACTGCAACACCAAGGAATAGTGGTCTGAATAACTCTAAAATTGAAGGACGTATAAAACAGTGGCCCCATTATATAAGGAATGTTCATATAAATAGGCACAAAACGTCGTAACAAACAAACTGGTTGATATTTGCGAATGCCGCTTTCGGATAACGTAGTTAGACATGTGGAGACGCGAAGCACGCGTTGTCACATCCCCCTAAAAATTCAAAGTTGTGTCCTCAGCAGGTAAGATAATGTTCACTGTCTTTTTCGACATCCGATGTCCGATACTCATCATATTTCCTGAGCACGGAAAAACCATTAACAGTGACGCGTCGAGCGTGTGATCAAAAAGTAGTAGGACTTATTTTCTGTACGTCAGGCAAACTGAAGGAGCGGAGGCCGACAAGTTGGGTGTGGTGGTGGTTGTTGGACCTTCATGAACAGAACGCGACCCTCCACAGTCGCGTGTAGGCCTTTGGGGGAGGGGGGGGGTGCGTACTGTTTCTTTCTCGTGAACGGCTGTGACGTTGCGTCACCAATCGAAATTCAAGCGGCTCTCCGCCGTGAAATTTTGCTGCAATCTTTGAAGCAAAACTTCCACTTCAAACTTGGAAAAACCGAGACGGAAACCTTCGATATGCTCGAGCAGGCCTACGGAGTTGCTACCATGAGTTTCTGAACGGCACAAGTTGTCCTGGGAGGGGGAAGAGCTCGTGACGAATTACCAACACGCCGTCACCCGTATCAACATCAAGTGTTGATGAAAATGTGAAAAAAGTGAAACAACTTGTGGACTCTGATAGTCGGTCATCGACTCGTCTTATTAGTGAGCAGTTAAACCTTTCTTACCGAACCACTCAAACCATCATTACAGAAGATTTGGCGATGAGGAAAAATTTGCCCGAAGTTTGAACCAAGGTCCTTGACTAATGAATAAAAAGTCAATCGTGAGCAAATTTCAACAGAAATTCTGAACTGTGTTAGAGAAAACCCACATTTTCTCGATAACGTGGTTAGCGGAGACGAAACCCGCTGTTTCCAGTACGACTGGGACACGAAACGCCACAGTTCGGAACGGCAAGTTGAAGAACTGTTGACACTGCTCTTACGTAAGTTCTACGCGTTTCTGCAAGACATCTACTAGAAATATCACTGGGAGAAATATTTTACGCAGATAGCTACAAATAAATTTGAGTTTCAGACTATTTCTAAATTACCAAACCTCCTGTTTGTTGTTGCTAAATTATCTTCTCTGATAATAGAAGAATTATTTATTAAATACACAGCAATTTAAAACTTATTTTATGCTTGTTTCTTAATATATCTTACTTCGAACTTGTCGGGGTTTACTTCAACATGGCCTCTAAGAAGAACGCTATTGGTAATGAAGGAAAGTATATGAAATTAAAACCCACAGAAACGATTAAAGTGAAATGCGTGCAGAAATTACGAGCTAGACGAGTGAAATATGAAAATATGGCCACACATTAAGTATCAAAACTACGTAGTGTTCCCAACAACACTATCAAAAAGTTTTTGTTGGGCAATGAAGACACTGAAAATCCACAAATGCGAACACTAGACAGACTACTTGCATTATAACCTGAAACGTAGCATCGTATCGTCAATTATATTGTTGAGATGCAGGGCTTTGGATTTGATACAAGTCACAAAACATGCGTACGATTTAGCTGCAACCCACGGAAGGGAGCACACATTTAATCCTGGAAAACAGTTAACTAGGAAGAGGTGGTGTTCATAACGCAAAGAACCTTATGATTGGAGTTCAAGGGTTCCAGAGAATCTGTCAACGTATCGTGCATCAATGGCCAATGAGTATGTGATCAGGAAATATCTGTTGAAGGTTCTTGCAGCAATAAGGAGTCAATACTGCAGAAGAACAGTGGGAAAAAAGATTCGTTGGCCACATTTCTCATTGTAACTGGAAGCAATCAAGATTCCCGTCCATCAACATCCAATTCCAGAACTGTAAACAATGCCCCAAAGGCTGCAACCAGTTCATCCAAACAACAACGTACACGCAACAGGAAAAACGATGACTGGATCTGTATTGTCTGCTTGAAGAGATATTCATCTACTGTGAAGAAAAAAACATGTGCATCATGGACACAATGCTCTTTTTGCTGAACACCTTACCAAGACAACAGCCAAAAACAACCGACAAAGGAAGCTGACTAAATGAACGACAACTGTTGTGAACATTCCGCTTCTGAGGATGGATGCGGTAGGGTGAATGAAACTTTGTATTGCGAGATTAGCATACTACTACTTCAGAATTACCTTGCGTACTGCAAAATTACTTCCTGTGTGTGCTGTAAGTTTGTCTATAATTTATTATGAACGGTGCCAAAAACAAGAAGAGTGTAATACGTGTTTAAAATGTGGTTCACATATGTAGTTACTCAATACAATTAATTACAACAATTTTTGTTATGGTGCTCTAATAGTTTACGCGTGTTGCTGAAAATACTGGCAAATTACCTTATCTTATATTTTCGTACACTTAAGCAATATTAAAGTATGGGCCATACAAGTGATTAGTATGCAACGGATTTTGTAAACTCCAGTTCTCCGGTATCCTACTAATGAATCTTAGATTGCTATTTGCTTCAATTAATCTGAGGGACTATGTAGTCGTTCCACTTTATTTCGCTACACATCGTTACCCCCAAATATTTGCATCATGTGACTGATTATTTATAGAGTCATTAGTCAGGTAGGTAATTGATATTATACTTTTTGTTTAGTCAAGTTTACAGCTTTGTTTTGACTATTGTTTGTGTTTAGGATTGCTATATAAATCTTCACGAGGATTTACTCTCACTGCGCAGAAAACGTCTCAAAAACAGAAAACCAGTGTATGAAGTTGGAGTCCAAAAGCTCTCCAATAATTTCAACTGGGACACTAAATGGAAACGTGAGTAGCAAGTCACGAAAAATCGCAACCACGTACTTAATAACAAGCGGACTGTTGAAAGTCCAGGGTTTCATCTATCTAGAGAGGTGCGCATACAGCTTAACAGATTCCGAACTGGAGAAGGCGTGAGCAAATACAAAGTTCACAAATGGGGCTTTTGTATTCACAGTACTTGTGACTGTGGTGATATTCAGCCACAATGTAAATGAGTGCCCTAACAGACGTTTCCCTGTTGGTGTCAAGATTCTAAATGTAGCATCTGACGAGGCGCTCCAATGAACTGCGTGTTTCGACTTTCATTTGTAATCTGACCCGTTGAAAGTTTACAGAGTGTAAGCACTGGTAAACATTTATTTTTGGTTAAGTATGTACAACAAATTTGTTCTTGTAAATGATAAGAATATTAAATATAAACTTTGCAGTGTAGAGGATACGGAATATGAAGCGTGTCGGGGCAGGGGGGGAGGGGGGGGGGGGAGGCAACTGTGATGCACCAAGGGCCATATGTGTCAGAGGAGAACGATGGTGCGGAGATGTAGAACTGTTGAGCAACTGACCGACCAAAGCAACCAACGGGCTACCAACAGCGTCTCCTCAACGATCGTTCAGCGAACGCTGCAGCGTATGGGTCTCCACACCAGGCGCCTGGTTCGTTCACCCATGCTAACTGCTGTTCATCGGCGACGAAGGCTGGAATCTGCACGGAAGTATTGCAACTGGACGTTTAACGAGTGGCAACAAGGGGCCTTTTCAGATGACTCATGTTTTATGCTCCACCCGACAGTTGGCAAAAACCCCGTGTAAATCGTCGGAAGAGAGGGAGGGAGCGTTATGGTATGGGAAATGTTTTCGTGGCATTTCCTGTGTAATCTCGTCATACTGAAAGGCGTAATGAATGTACACAATTTTGCATCTATCCTTGGGGACCATGCCTACCCTCAAACGTAGTTTGTTTATCCTCAGCACGATGGCATTTAGCAGTAAGACAATGAAACGTGTCACGTGGTGAGTTTATCGTACATCCCTGGCACCAAACTCCGGCTTTTAACCCAATCGAGAATACGTGCAACCATCTCGATCTGGCTGGTCGCGCTTTGGAATCTCAACCGAGAAACCTAGAGCATCTGGCCACGGCAGTGGAGTCGGAACGGCTTCACATCCCAGAACGTCAGACCCTCTTCCTGCGCGTCTCGGAGAGGTTCGCGTTGCAAAAGGTGGCTACTCAGGCTTGTGGCACATTGATACGACTGTACCGAGTGTAACTGAATACCAGGACGTATATAGCACACTCATCTATCCTAACCTAAAGTGACCAAACATGTCGTCACTGCAGACTTTCCTTCTCACTAACTAGAACCGAATAGCTTACAGGACACAACTTGCCACCCTTACGGCTGCCTTCCCCAGAAATAGTGGAACTTCAGTCATCATATTAAACCTATTGCTTACTTGTT
This sequence comes from Schistocerca americana, assembly GCF_021461395.2. Classification (NCBI taxonomy): domain Eukaryota; kingdom Metazoa; phylum Arthropoda; class Insecta; order Orthoptera; family Acrididae; genus Schistocerca; species Schistocerca americana. Next base: position 785,036,348 of record NC_060122.1, on the reverse strand, counting down.
CCATAAACAAGAAATAGTTATTCACGTAGTTGGTAATGCCACTTGATTACATGCTCTCCCAGGCGGATTTAGTAAGGAAATGATTCCACATTATGTATGAACAATATCGCACGCATTTGGCGAACACAGAGACCCGCTTTTCATTCCACGCGTTCTGCGGCCCCATCGAGTATGGTGAAGGCAACCATGTAGTTTCTGTACAAACATACTGAGGATTAGCTTAAGGTTTTAATATTATTACTGGTGGAGTAAAAATTCATGACATGTTTTAGCGTTTGCTAAACAGCTAAATGGAATGTATTATCTGTCTTGTCCTCCGAGATGCGGAATATTTATTTGATAATGTAATAAAATTTATAGACATCAGTTTCTTTCACGTTTTTCGATAACGTCCGCTATGATATCGTTCAATACCAAGTCGCGCCTTATACTTCTGAGAGTGCAGTAAGAGAAAAAATAATTTCCAATGCAATATTGGGAAAGCATTGAATCTGGCGTTTTCCTAGAAGCGAGTTGAACGATACAGAGACTCGCCATATCAGCAGGAAAGCAAACTTGGCTGTTGGCTCAGCAGTCGTGGTGCAACCCTATCAACGAAGGCCCTGTGCAGAGTTCCTGAGAATTTGTTTTCCGCGTCGCCGCCGGTATCTGCCTCGGTAATCGCGAGTTTGTGACGGGCGGAGCCAACTGTGCCCGACCTCCGGTTGTCCTTCCCCCGCAACTGAAGTCTCGCAACTTTTTTACTGTTCTTTATTCCTCCTTCGCAGAACGTCCCACCGTCCTTCAGGCGCCCAGTTTAATTTTTTTGACTGCGGGATGCAACGTTCCACCTCCTTGGGCGATGAAACAGGGGCGCTTTTAGTCATGTCAGACGGCGACCAACCTGCTCAGTTCGACACCAATAGGGTAGAGAGCTGTCATGATGTCACTATTGTGATTCAGAAGCGAGACGGTATATATATGCCGTTCTGTGTGCAGATCGTAAATACGTATATACAAAACTGCGTCACTGTAAAAAGTTACCTACGAAGTCTAAAAAAGTTGTTTAGATAGTCGTGGCTGCTGCATCATTAACCGACACACACACACACACACACACACACACACACACACACACAAAAAATATGAAACTTTTGTGCACTAATATCTCCGCCGGCGAAAACAATGGGCGGGTTATTGATCAACTGCTGTAGTTTTTTGTCTAATATAAAACACACTCTAAATATGGAACATCGAAACAGTTACTTCACAATCACTGTACACTGATGGAGTCTCCCCACCAAAGAAGGTGACCGACTATTCTTAGTCGCGTTAACATAATCTCTTTTCATTTATGGAACTGGAAGCAAGTAATTCGACAGTAAGGGTGATGGATTAAACTGCGGTCGTTAGTTATTTTCTACGTAGACATTTATGATCCCTGTGGCACATGATACTTCTCCCCGACGACAGGTAATCAAACCGAAGGCCACAGTATGTGTATAGTGGTATCACATTGTATTTATTCCGAGCCTTGCCGCCGTGTCAGCTTACTCCAATCCTACGACTTCTATGTGACCCGTTGTCGAAAGGATTTATACTTCATTGCCTTTGTTTAAGGGCTGTACTGTGCCGGTCGGGGTGGCCGAGCGGTTCTAGGCGCTACAGTCTGGACCCGAGCGACCGCTACGGTCGCAGGTTCAAATCCTCCCTCGGGCATGGATGTGCGTGATCTCCTTAGGTTAGTTAGTTCTAAGTTCTAGGCGACTGATGAGCTCAGACGTTAAGTCGCATAGTGCTCAGAGCTGTAGTGTATGCACTGTACCATTACATACGTAGACGGATGAGAATGAGTGCAGGATTAATCAGTAAGAATTACACTTCGATTAAAATAACTTTGTGGCTTACAGATTTCAGTGGCGGGGAGTAGTGTTCCGGCGTGCATCCAGCCACGCTTGAGATGGCTTTGCAAGTACAGGGCTATTACAAATGACTGAAGCGATTTCATAAATTCACTGTAGCTCCATTCATTGACATATGGTCACGACACACTACAGATACGTAGAAAGACTCATAAAGTTTTGTTCGGCTGAGGCCGCACTTCAGGTTTCTGCCGCCAGAGCGCTCGAGAGCGCAGTGAGACAAAATGGCGACAGGAGCCGAGAAAGCGTATGTCGTGCTTGAAATGCACTCACATCAGTCAGTCATAACAGTGCAACGACACTTCAGGACGAAGTTCAACAAAGATCCACCAACTGCTAACTCCATTCGGCGATGGTATGCGCAGTTTAAAGCTTCTGGATGCCTCTGTAAGGGGAAATCAACGGGTCGGCCTGCAGTGAGCGAAGAAACGGTTGAACGCGTGCGGGCAAGTTTCACGCGTAGCCCGCGGAAGTCGACGAATAAAGCAAGCAGGGAGCTAAACGTACCACAGCCGACGGTTTCGAAAATCTTACGGAAAAGGCTAAAGCAGAAGCCTTACCGTTTACAATTGTTACAAGCCCTGACACCCGATGACAAAGTCAAACGCTTTGAAGTTTCGGCGCGGTTGGAACAGCTCATGGAAGAGGATGCGTTCAGTGCGAAACTTGTTTTCAGTGATGAAGCAACATTTTTTCTTAATGGTGAAGTGAACAGACACAATGTGCGAATCCGGGCGGTAGAGAATCCTCACGCATTCGTGCAGCAAATTCGTAATTCACCAAAAGTTAACGTGTTTTGTGCAATCTCACGGTTTAAAGTTTACGGCCCCTTTTTCTTCTCCGAAAAAAACGTTACAGGACACGTATATCTGGACATGCTAGAAAATTGGCTCATGCCACAACTGGAGACCGACAGCACCGACTTCATCTTTCAACAGGATGGTGCTCCACCGCACTTCCATCATGATGTTCGGCATTTCTTAAACAGGAGATTGGAAAACCGATGGATCGGTCGTGGTGGAGATCACGATCAGCAATTCATGTCATGGCCTCCACGCTCCCCCGACTTAACCCCATGCGATTTCTTTCTGTGGGGTTATGTGAAAGATTCAGTGTTTAAACCTCCTCTACGAAGAAAAGTGCCAGAACTGCGAGCTCGCATCAACGATGCTTTCCAACTCATTGATGGGGACATGTTGCGCCGAGTGTGGGAGGAACTTGATTATCGGCTTGATGTCTGCCGAATCACTAAAGGGGCACATATCGAACATTTGTGAATGCCTAAAAAAACCTTTTGAGTTTTTGTTTGTGTGTGCAAAGCATTGTGAAAATATCTCAAATAATAAAGTTATTGTAGAGCTGTGAAATCGCTTCAATCATTTGTAATAACCCTGTATAAGGGGCATTCATGAAAGCCTGGTCACTAGAGTGAAGTAGCGGTAACGATTTTATTAACTCAAACACGTAGTTATATACAGCACACATACTCAAAAACAGTCGCCAAAATTGTTGGTACAGTTAACCCTTTGCGACACTAGCCGTTCGATTGCATCCTTCAAAAGGTTCAAATGGCTCTGAGCACTATGGGACTTACCTTCTGAGGCCATCAGTTCCCTAGAACTTAGAACTACTTAAACCCAACTAACCTAAGGACATCACACACATCGTTGCCCGAGGCAGGATTCGAACCTGCGACCGTATCAGCAGTGCGGTTCCGGATTGAAGCGCCTAGAACAGCTCGGACACAGCGGCCGGCGATTCCATCCTTGAAGAAGCTAGTAGGCTGCTGTCGGATCCAGGCCTGGACCCAGTTACACGCTTCGTCGTCCGTTGCGAATCGATGTGTCTCGTCAACGGTGAGTCTGCGGTTGTGCAAAACTATAGCATTCACTTCCGCAACCATTTCAGGTGTGATTACACGATGAACCTGTCCAGCACGAGCATCGTCTTCCAGTGACTCACGCCCCTCAAGGAATCATTTGTGCCATTCTACAACATTTGAACGACTCAGACGTACTCACCGCACACACAGTCAACATCCGTCGATACATTTGACGGCCTCCAAGTCCCTCCGCCGCCAAAAATCGACTCAATCGTCGTTGTTCCTGCTTACTCGCCTGCATGTTCGACAGTGGACGATATCTTGTGTGACTACCTTATCTTCGACGTGAAACCACACTGGCGCTTTGCAACATCAAACGGTGCGCACTCATCAGTCTCTCTACCAATAGATGACGCCACCATACCCGCAGTTTCGTGTTGCCATCTTAGGTATAAGGCAAAGGTAGACGCAGACGCACGGACCAAATTTCGTTTTAATGACCCTCATACATTATCTACAGAAGAAGGCAACAAAACGAGCACGTGTCGCTAGAGAAGGAACTAAGATTGCTCAGCGGCTGGTCCCTACCACTCGACTAGCCGAAACGTCAAGTCGCAAAGGTAATTTCAATCAAAGTATAAATAATAAAGTATAGTCAATTACATCATACACATATTTCGCAGAAACAGCAGGTATATACATGAATTTGAACAACCATGTAGGCTTGTGTGTGTGTGTGTGTGTGTGTGTGTGTGTGTGTGTGTGTGTGTGTGTGTGGGGTGAGGGGAGGCGAAGGAGGGGGGGGGGGGAAGGGTGGCGGATCATTCAATGAAGAGGTGACACGAAATATAGATATGTGTTCCGCCTACCTTCTAGAATCGCATTCAGGGATGGAATCCACCGACTGAAAAAAGAACAACAAAGTGCATTTATTTCAAAGATCATTTCTTCGAAATATAAGCGCACTTTGGAGATAAAAATACGTAAGTATTTTTCACCTTCTATTCGAAAAATTTTCATTAAAAAGTAATACGTTTTGCACACCTTTAGGAAAAGAAATTACATACACGAAGACGTATCACATGATATGCAAATTCAGTTGTTACGTAGAACTACTACTTGTTTGATAACGGCTTGCAAGCGGTTGCTGCAATGTGTAAAGGAGCGATAACTGTCTCCACACAAATCTTGTCAGGCCGTCTGTGGTGGTGGTGGTGGTGGTGGTGGTGGTGGTCGTGGTGGGGATCTCAGTCGTCTTCTACCGCTTAACCTGACGATGAAAGCCTGCAGCTGAACTTCAACCTACAGGGGCAGGAGCGTCGCGTCCGTGGCCCGCTCGCTGTAACGCAGTAATACAGGTCAGCCGGAAGCTGCGATGCCGGATGCCTGGCGACCTTAGCGCGTTCTTTCTGCAACGGCTTGCGGGTACGCTTTCGGAGTGTACGGATGGAAGTTTCACGGCAACAGTTTTGCACCCGACTCGAGTTTCATTCGCAGTGGCTTTCACTTGCAATAATGTCGATAAAAAAGCCAGTAAATAAGCTTTTGCCATCTGATGCTTCAAACTAATAAAGCCAAATGGAACTTATTTTAGCATTTTCATATTTTACTGTGTCTATCCATTATAAAAAATCTAAATCTATGCGACCAAATCATTAAAAACATATCTACAGTGTTTGTATCTCTTTCAATCCCAGATTTACGTTTCATTACTAATAGATATATTATGTTTGTGCCGTTACGTAACAATATCTTGCCGTCTTAAACCACTATATCTTATCCACTATATCCGTTTTGGATGCCGAACTGAACTGTGATTTAATCTGATTTTTTTTTTTTTTAATTTTGATTCGATTTATTTTCTGTTCCATTAATTAGTTTTCAAGCCACTGCAAGGTAGTCTTTAGATGGAGATGTCAGAGGAACATTATCTGGACCACGTGCAGCTAGGTGTCATGGTCGTGGTGCTGGTGGAAATAACGTAAATGTAGTTACCGGTAACGAAAAGTTTATGAAACGGAAAGATTGTTATGTTCTGGGATACACTGTCTCGTGACATCCATGTCAAATTCACTCTGATCATGTACATTCTGCAGGTTGATTTTGCCATGGGTAATGGGAGACAGTACGCTGTTAAGTGTTGTAACAATCTTCTCGTTTCGTACACTTTTCGCTATCGGTAACAAAACTTTTGCTATTTCCATCAGCACCACGACGTGAGAGTTTAGCAACATGCGGACCAGATACTGTTCCTGTAACACCTCCATCTCATCATTAGCCTGCAGTGGCTCGAAAAACTGAAAACAGTACAGAAAATAAATCTTATCAATTTTTTTTAAAAAAATAACTGATTATATATTACGCTCAGATAAATCGCACAGCATTTTGTTTCTGAGCCAAAGGTACAGAAATACGCGAACTTTAATTGTTGTTTACTCGTCACTTTCTGAGCGGCCTTCCCTTGATACCCAGGAGTACATCTGAAATAGTATCACATTAACAGAAATTAAAGAAGTACTCTCCTTGGTTATCAAGCTCACATGAACATTTTTAACGGAAATTATTCGTATACCATCATCTCAAACATGTTATGTTTATTCCACATAAGTCTCCTTTGAAATCCGTACATTTGGTTTGTGTACATCTACACAAAGAAGATTCAATTGGACGATTGGTACTTAGCCGGTGGGTGATCCCTCGACAATGATTTATTATATATGGTATTCAAAGGGTGAGGTAATCTTATGGAACAAGATACTTTTTTGCTGCAGGTATGGACCTTATTCAATTGAGGAAGAAACGTGTTATTCGTTACAGCAATGAGCATCTATCGTCATCCAATACATTATACGTGCCAAATATGCCGATACTCAGAATGGCTTCACACGGAGTATGTACGATAAGGATGCAGCAAAGCGTACCATTGAACGGTTGTGCGACAACAGAACACGGGGCATATGGAGTCAAAAGTTGTAGACCGAAAGTTAGAACCCAGAAAAGTTGATCGACGTGCAGCCTTCTTATTATTTGAGCCCCACGAAGTCTGTCCGAAGCTTATCTCTCTATCGGTAGTGCCCACACAAAGTTGTGCAAACGTTTAAAGATGCAACTGTAAATAGTTGGCGCTATTCGTGAGTTATCAAAAGAGAACGGTAAACGTGGGGAGGGATGTTGGTGTGTTGTTTATCTGCAACGTGGGGAAGAACTGATGTTTGGTTTTGGGAAGGCGAGGAATAGATGGGTATGTGAATGGGCAGAATTAAGGATTTGGACTACGGAAAAGCCACTTCTACCGCACTATATCTCACTACGTTCACAAAAAGTGGATGTTTGGTGCTCAATGTCACACAGGCATATGTCCATTAAATTCTTTCATTGCACAGTGAATACTTAGCGCTTCATACAGATGGTACCGCAATTTGTAAACACCGTGCCTGAATACGATATAGAACACATGTGGTTACTACAAGGCGGTACACACAGCCAACAATACTATGACATCCTTGGATCACCATTTTCATAGACATGTTATTTCGAAGGGGATGAGGTACGCTCGTTATATTAATTTATCACCACCTCATTTTTTTACTGTGTTAAAACCTGAAGGATACAAATCTGACCCTCGTCCTATTCCCGAATGAGTTTAAAAACACGCTAAGTCTTATTACATTAAATTATGTAATTTGTATAATGAAGAACACTTTCTAGAACTTTCGTTATTTTTCAATAATGTAGCATTGCTTTCTGAATACCCTGTGTTAATACTGTTCGATTGGAGATTTATTGGCAGACTTAACAGAACACTCCCTCCTATCTGGATTTCTACCTAATATTATATACTGGCGCGATGCACACCTTATGCACAACACTAGACCACAAATACACTCCTGGAAATTGAAATAAGAACACCGTGAATTCATTGTCCCAGGAAGGGGAAACTTTATTGACACATTCCTGGGGTCAGAAACATCACATGATCACACTGACAGAACCACAGGCACATAGACACAGGCAACAGAGCATGCACAATGTCGGCACTAGTACAGTGTATATCCACCTTTCGCAGCAATGCAGGCTGCTATTCTCCCATGGAGACGATCGTAGAGATGCTGGATGTAGTCCTGTGGAACGGCTTGCCATGCCATTTCCACCTGGCGCCTCAGTTGGACCAGCGTTCGTGCTGGACGTGCAGACCGCGTGAGACGACGCTTCATCCAGTCCCAAACATGCTCAATGGGGGACAGATCCGGAGATCTTGCTGGCCAGGGTAGTTGACTTACACCTTCTAGAGCACGTTGGGTGGCACGGGATACATGCGGACGTGCATTGTCCTGTTGGAACAGCAAGTTCCCTTGCTGGTCTAGGGATGGTAGAACGATGGGTTCGATGACGGTTTGGATGTACCGTGCACTATTCAGTGTCCCCTCGACGATCACCAGTGGTGTACGGCCAGTGTAGGAGATCGCTCCCCACACCATGATGCCGGGTGTTGGCCCTGTGTGCCTCGGTCGTATGCAGTCCTGATTGTGGCGCTCACCTGCACGGCGCCAAACACGCATACGACCATCACTGGCATCAAGGCAGAAGCGACTCTCATCGCTGAAGACGACACGTCTCCATTCGTCCCTCCATTCACGCCTGTCGCGACACCACTGGAGGCGGGCTGCACGATGTTGGGGCGTGAGCGGAAGACGGCCTAACGGTGTGCGGGACCGTAGCCCAGCTTCATGGAGACGGTTGCGAATGGTCCTCGCCGATACCCCAGGAGCAACAGTGTCCCTAATTTGCTGGGAAGTGGCGGTGCGGTCCCCTACGGCACTGCGTAGGATCCTACGGTCTTGGCGTGCATCCGTGCGTCGCTGCGGTCCGGTCCCAGGTCGACGGGCACGTGCACCTTCCGCCGACCACTGGCGACAACATCGATGTACTGTGGAGACCTCACGCCCCACGTGTTGAGCAATTCGGCGGTACGTCCACCCGGCCTCCCGCATGCCCACTATACGCCCTCGCTCAAAGTCCGTCAACTGCACATACGGTTCACGTCCACGCTGTCGCGGCATGCTACCAGTGTTAAAGACTGCGATGGAGCTCCGTATGCCACGGCAAACTGGCTGACACTGACGGCGGCGGTGCACAAATGCTGCGCAGCTAGCGCCATTCGACGACCAACACCGCGGTTCCTGGTGTGTCCGCTGTGCCGTGCGTGTGATCATTGCTTGTACAGCCCTCTCGCAGTGTCCGGAGCAAGTATGGTGGGTCTGACACACCGGTGTCAATGTGTTCTTTTTTCCATTTCCAGGAGTGTATATGTCGCCTCAAGTACTGTGTGCAGGAACTCATTTATGTAACGAGCACCAACTGAGAGTGCGCAAGCCCCGCCCCCCCCCCCCCCCGCCCCTCTCTCTCTATGTGTGTGTGTGTGTGTGTGTGTGTGTGTGTGTGTGTGTGTGTGTGTGTGTCCGTGTCCGTGTCCAGCTGTTATGACAGGAATGTAAGCTCGGATTATTTCCGCTCTAAGGAGAGGGGTGCGTGCACCTTGTTACCGTCTGTAGAACCGGATCGATCCCTGTGGACTTCGATCCGCTATCCCGCTTGCTCTGCGAACAAGTAAGCTGCCATCAAAGTTTTGCAGTCTGTCCCGACTGAAACCTTTGGGGTGATTTCGACTTCTCATGTCAGTCACAATATTTGCTATTCCCAAAGAACAATTAAGTATAAGAATGAAATTCTTTTGGATCCAAATAATTATAGGGGTATATACCTGCTGGATATTACTTATAAAGGTTCTGTATTTCAGAATTCATGAACAGCTTGATGGTGAACTAGGCGAATATCAAGGAGGTTTTCGTCCAGGACGAAGCTGTCCTGATCAAATTATTAGTCTCAAACGGATAATGAAACATCAAAAGGTCAGGGACAAGAAATTAGTGATCACGTTCGTCGATTTTTAAAAAAGCCCACGATAGTATCCATCGTGAACCTCTACTGTCAATTCTTAAAGAACTTGGTTTACATCAGAAACTTGTCAACCTCGTTGCAGTCACCTTCGAAATACTAAAGCTAGACTAAGGTTCAGGAATGAATTCTCTGAACTTTTTGAGATTCATATTGGCCTTCGACAAGGCGATGGATTGTCTCCCTTATTGTTCAATTGTGTGATCGAGAAAAATCATGCGTGAATGGAACAAGATATGCCCACCATCTGTTAAGATTGGAAGAAAGATTGAACTTAACTGCCTTGCATTTGCAGATGATTTGGCACTGTTAGCAAACAATACTGATGAAGCAAAGGTTCAGATAGAACAACTAGAACGATTAGCGGCAAAGGTTGGATTGCAAATTTCGTTTGAGAAAACAGAAATTATGTCCAGCTTCAAAGTTGACACATCCCATATCATACTCCATAATGATCAAAAAATTAAAGTAGTAAAAAAGTTTAAATATATTGGTGAGATTATTACCTGGGATGTTAATGAAAGAGCATCAATAGTAGAACATTAAAACTTCAGCGAGCGCAGAGAACCACGTGGCCAACATACGAAAAACGATCTCTCTCAATAAATGCTAAATTTCGACATTACTCCTCCGTCGTTAAACCGGAAGCAACATATGCAAGTGAAACACCATGCAGACTAAATACTCAAGCAACAACTGACAAATTGCAGAAAGTTGATAGAAGAATACTCCGAACAATTATCAGTAAGAAACACCAAGTTAATGGGCAGTGGAGACTTTTGCGAATTCAGTAGTGTATAAAGAAAGTGAATCCATTATTGATACACTGCGGAAAAGGAGGATTGCATTTTTCGGCCACATATCTCGCCTACCAAAAACTAGAATCCTGAAGCAACTTTTTGACTACTTCTGGAACAGTAAAACCAAAAACATCTGGTTTAAAGAAGTACAAAGTGATCTGGATGAACTGAACATCACCACACACCAAATTCAACACAGAGAAGAGAAACTGCTTCTGAAGAACAAATACACACGGCTAACATTCAAACCATCAGAACAGATGTATTTCATATCTGCAGAAGAACGAGCTGCCAGATCATAGCGAATGAAGAAGCTTTGGGAAACGAAGAAATTGCCGACTGTGAAGGCCTAAACTTAATCATTATAGACTCTGTTATATTATGTTTGATTTTAGTGCTCCAACGTGGGCGTAAACTGTGTAAATAAATAATGAAACTCTCTTCAAAAGAACTGAACGTGCACGCCAGTCACAACGTTAGTAGCCCCAGGAGACATCCGTGTGGACGCCACCACTAACCGACGAGTAGACACTCCACAGTGTTCTTCCGGTATACCACTTTTCCGCTGAAACACTTATTTCTGTGGGATTAAAATAGGAGATTCAGCAGGCCATTCTCTTTCTCATTCAAGTGACAAGCCGCACTTTGTGCTTTTGAAAAACTGTTTTTCTGAATTCATCAAATTGGCTAATATGCTAAACGTAGACTGTTCCTACTATCTTGAAATGTATCGGCTCCGCTTACGTTGCAAAAGTACGAAAGTACTGAAAACGAAAGGATAACTTAGGGTAAGCAGAAAGCGTGTCAAACCTAAAATGAACGTGACATTTTCGACCAAGGCAACTAAAATTGCGATTTCATGTGGCATATCGCAAATTCTTAACTTGTAACCAGTAGCATTTTCACAACAAGCTTCGCAGTTTCCACAACGGACGACAGAGCCATTACGATTTACTTATTATTACAAATTTCACGAGTTACTGATAATGGAGCCACAACGGAAGATTTCAGCTGCAGTAAATCACTCTAACTCTCTCTCTCTCTCTCTTTTGACCAGGACTAATTTCGTAATTAGTGATGGAATGTCATAGTCGCACAATTGAAGCCACTACACCTTGGACGGACGAAAGGAAGATTAGGGTTTAATGTCCCACTGATGATGAGGTCACTGGAGACATAACATAAGCTCGAGAAGACATATGGATGGGGCAGAGAATTGTATGAACACGAGAAGTAAAACTGATCCTACGACTTAATAAGATAAAAAAAGACGGCAGATCTACATTTATAACATGAACTCTTGTATGACCTCAAGATGATAATGGTAAACGGGGATCTCATTAGTAGCTTTAATACCGCAATTTTGCTAATCAATTGCTCCACTATTTGGAAAACTTTCTGCCTCCACTAGCGTTTTTTTTCCTTTGCAAACAATTACTTTTATCGGTTTCCTTTACAATGTAATTAATTCTTCCGTCGCTGCCTCGTAGAACCACTTCATGTTTATATATCTGTGTTTTTCTTTCATAAATACGATTTCATTTTCTTAGACACGTTCGTGAGGAGCCTCATGTTTGAAACTCAAAAACTCATGACATCGGTCATTTACGCTGACTTGCACAGCGCGGCGCATGCTTTTTCCTAAGTTTGAACACACGAGTGTGTGTTACTAGCATGAAATCCTTCAAAGACTATACGCTCGAAGATGTCTCAGAAATACACGACCGGTTCTGACACATCAACGAATATCGTGGTAGTTCCGTTGTCAGTTCAATCTCGACAACTGTCACAATCCCGCAATTGTCTTAAGATATTTTGATAGCCATCATAACCTTCTTCTTCAGGTATGTCAAGCGCAGGTCTCGACTGCTCGTTGTCTAGGCTGCAAAATGACGAGGCACGATTAATTCGGGTACAGATTTGGATGTACGATATTATCAATCTCGATGAGACAGCTTAAATGGTACATACTTAAATGCAACTGAATAATACCCCACGTTAGTCTCGCCACAGCCACGTAAAAATTAGAAGACATATTTATTATTAAGAAGTTAAAGATTAGCAGCTGCCGCTGATCTTCCACTCCATTGAAACAGGCTGGACAGGAAGACGGCTGGTTAAATGACAAACCACTGCCAACATCTGGGTCATTATAAAGGGAGCAACCGCTCGGAGAAGGAAGATGAGGAGGTGGCGGAGGAAGAGGATAGGGAATGAAAACAGCCGTTGCCAAGTTTAAAGAAATATCCCGACCTTAGCTTCGAGTGGTTCCGAAAACCATAGAAAAGCTAATACTGAATAACCGGGGACGGACGAGGTCTGAATCCAGTTTCCTCAGATACGAGACAGGATCGTAAGCGCTGTTCAATCTCGCTCGATTCTTTTCCATCGGCAACCAATGTGTAGGAAAAACAGCTGCGAAATTGTACTCATCGCGAGTAACAGCTGCGTGTAACACTCTAGCACTTAGGTTCTAAAGGCAAGTGTTGCGAGACACGGAACAATGCCGCTATTCCGGGAACGCCAGCCAGCGTCACCACTGTTCTCCGCAACACATCGGCAGCTCCTCATCGCCGTCCATCACTCTCCCTTCGTCCTCCTCCAGACCACACAAGCAAATGTTCTCTGCACCCACAATTCTCTGTAGGTGGCACCAGCTCTAGATGAATGGGGAGTGGTTGCTGGTTCCATTCACCCTGGCCCGGAGCGGAAGAGACTGATAAGATAGCCGCCTTCACGGTCGAGTGGGAAGCGTCAAGCTTCACTGGACCGATTAAGGCGGGGAACGTTAACACTCTGTCTCCTCACGAATATATTGATTCGTGTGTTCGGTCTGCATACCAGTCTGTGAGGAAAATTAGATGATGCACAATTACGAGCGATACTATTTACATATAATGTAGAAATATCTTTTGCAAGCTGCTTACACCATCTACACATTGGCGACCATGGCGGAATTCGTTTCAACCTTTGTCTTTTACGGCTGTTGTCAATTTTCTGACTCTGGCTATTGTTATTTTGACACGAAGCTTTATCGCCGGCCGGTGTGGCCGTGCGGTTAAAGGCGCTTCAGTCTGGAACCGCGTGACCACTACGGTCGCAGGTTCGAATCCTGCCTCGGGCATGGATGTGTGTGATGTCCTTAGGTTAGTTAGGTTTAATTAGTTCTAAGTTCTAGCGACTGATGACCTCAGAAGTTAAGTCGCATAGTGCTCAGAGCCATTTTGAAGCTTTATCCTGTAACGAATTAACTTATTGCACTACAGTCCCCCCCCCCCCCCCCCCCCCACACACACACAGAATACGTTTCTTCAAGAGAGGATGTAAGCTTTATGCTAGAATTGTTACAGCAAGAAGCAAAAAATTATTTAGAGGTATTATTTGACAAAGAGGTTCAAATGGTTTTGAGCACTATGGGACTTAACTGCTGAAGTCATCAGTCCCCTAGAACTTAGAACTACTTAAACCTAACTAACCTAACACACATCCATGCCCGAGGCAGGATTCGAACCTGCGACCGTAGCGGTCGCGCGGTTCCAGACTGTAGCGCCTAGAACCGCTCGGCCCAGAAAAAGAGGTCCCGCCTACGTAGTGGAGTGGTCAGCGTAGGTTGCTGCATGGGGAGGGCCTGGGTTCGATTTCCTGTACGTCCAAGGATTCTTCCTGATGCGGGGTGCACTCAGTCTCATAATACCAATCGAGGAGTTACTTGATTGAGCAGTAGAACTCCATGGTCCGGTAAGTTATAAAAACGGTGGCGAGAGCAGTGTGCTGACCGCATGCCTGCCTCTCCATATCGCATCCGCGTGACGCCATTAGGCAGAGAATGAAAAGGCCGTCGGTCGACATCCCTTATGTCCGCTCGGCCTGGCCGAGGACCTCGAATTAGCCGAAGAATTGAAAAAAAGCCTTTCAGACAATAGAATGTAAGTTACAAAATGTTTATGTACACTGCTGGCCATTAAAATTGCAACACTAAAAAGGGTAGCAAATAATGTAATATTTTTTAGCGTCTTTATATAATATGAAGGCATGGAGGAATGTGACATTTAGCTGCTAGTAGGCACTGAAATACATCAAATAGTAAAACTGAAAATTTGTGCCGGACCGCGATTCGAACCTGTGTCTTCTGCTAAGCCATCCGGACAGTGGTCAGCACAACTGCACCGACTACCCTAGAATGCCTCCCGTCAGCTCCTAAGTCTCAACTCATCCACAACACTAATGTAGTGCCCCTGCCCATTATCCTCATTAGTCGCGGCGTTTCGTCGAGTCCAGTAAGACTTCGAGTGTGATATGTATCTGCCCTGAAGAGATCACTGGCCAGCCCCATATTGTACGGAGAGTAATACCATTAAATAGGTTAGTCACTGGGATCTAAAAGAGTGCGAAATTTAGTACACAGAGCTGCCACGTCTGGCAGCAACAAGGGCTCTAACCGGGGCATCGAATCAAACTGAATATGGATGGCACGTACAGGAAGTCATTCCACGCTGCTATGATTCTATTCTAGGGTTCATGAATGGGAAGTGGTTGGCGAACGATAGCGTGTCAAGCCTCTCCACAAAACATGGCCTGTATTTTTCAGTGGTAGAGGGTGACAGAACTGAAGAATGTGCTGGCCATGACAAGCGACGAACATCGCCGTATCGAGGCGGGCATCATACCGCTTGATGTTATCTTCTTGAAAGGTAGCGCCTCTGAGACTACGAAAATAGGGCAAATCCACTGTCTTAATGCATCAGAAATGTAACAGCTGCTGCCCAAATTACCCTCTACGCGATCCAGGAGTAATCGTGTCGTGTACCCAACGGCAACCAATACCATCATCCCGGTTGCTGGGTCTGTATGACGACAATGAACCCAATTTGTCGCCGGCCGGAGTGACCGTGCGGTTCTAGGCGCTACAGTCTGGAACCCGGCGACCGCTACGGTCGCAGGTTCGAATTCTGCCTCGGGCATGGATGTGTGTGATGTCCTTAGGTTAGTTAGGTTTAATTAGTTCTACGTTCTAGGCGACTGATGACCTCAGAAGTTAAGTCGCATAGTACTCTGAGCCATTTGAACCATTCTGAACCCAATTTGTCAACATACATTCCTCTCGGAGCCTCCACACTGGGTAAGTTCATAGCGATGCTACAGGCCGTACCAAGAGTCCTCTCAAACAACGACGCGGCGCCACTCCTGTGCCCACTGCTGCCGCTGTCAGGTCACGTGAAGCCGCAACAATTGCCGCGCTGCCAACAGTCCGTGGGCGCATAGTCGGCGAGGCCACTGTCTCGCTGCAAGCCAGTTCCCGGACTCAAGTTTACACGGCACCTTCCACGGCCGCTCAGTCGCTGTACGCGTGGGGCCGTTGAGTTACTACAGAAGTTGAGTACGACTCTCTTGAACCCATCGACTCCGTATTCGCATAACATGCGTGGAATGTCAACCAACGCGGGCAGCACTATCGCGGAACGATAAACCGCACTGTCGATACATCACGATCCTGCCGCTGTCGAATTCCGACACGAGCTCGTAGACTTTTCTACTTCTTACGCAAGGCGCAATAAGACCATCTTGAGAACATAGAACATCCAAATGCGATCTCCGAACGAGAAACCCGTTGCGTAATCTTTCCTTCTAACCAGAACGTGGATGGCGTTACTCCTACCTGCTTGTGTGGCTGCGCTGAAATGCTAATCATTTGCGTGTCCAAGCACTTCACGCCAACTTCCCGCTTTTTTGCACGCTGTCTTCATGCAGTTGCTACTTTAATAGCCAGCTGTGTACACGCGCAGCTATTTCTATACAAAACAAATGTTGCTAGGACAAATAAATCAATAAAAATAGTAAGTCGATAGCAATAAACCACAGGAGGCCCTCTGCCACGAGTAATGTTCACTTTATACGACGACACTATATTCCGTGCATGGAAAGTAAAATCAATTACTGCCAACCGGCAAAGTTTGTGGATGTCTGTCAGTACCTTCTTATTCGTAGCCAATCGGAAAACAGCTTTGGCTTCTGCAGAAAATACCACACAAAATTTGCCATTTCTCTGAATGTTCTCTAACTGTGCAGTTAGATCAATTTTGCAATCATCGCTTACCATGGCGAAAAATGGCCTTGCAAATAAAATTCTCCCTGCATAAACGAATGTTCGCAGCGGAAGTCACCACAAATAACATAAATGGCCTTGGTTTGGTCAACAGCATGCGTACATGATACTGATTATTATAATAATAAACCAACAGTACTGTAGCGCCTTGCACTGTTCTGGAAGTACTCAAGACGTTAAGTCACTTAATACACTGCGAAACTCGTATTGCACGAAAAAATTCTTAAGTTGCATTTTATCGGGTGTACTTTTAAACAGTTACCTCGTACAAGATCTTTAGATAGATACTCATTTATCTCAAGACACAGGCAGACACGAACATGCGATGTCTCGAGTACGAGAAGCGTATTATTCTCCCATGATAGCATCACCCGTGACCTACATATGAAAACTGGTTTATCCGACACACACACACACACACACACACACACACACACACAGACACACAAACGGGGGCGCGCGCGTGGAGGGGGGGGGGGGGGAAGCTAGAGAGAGAGAGAGAGAGAGAGAGAGAGAGAGAGAGAGAGAGAGAGAGAGAGAGACGCAGTCGGGGAGAACAGCTACTTACGCGCAAACGTCTACACAACATGATCTCAATTCTTATTTGCCCGTGCTTTAAACTATAATTACGGATTCACTGCGCTTAGTCTTTTGTCTTTACCCTAACAATACTAGCGAAGAGCCCTGGCTTCGCACGAGTAACACAAAAGTGTCTACGGCTGGACGATTTGTCCGGCGTAATGCTAATATATATAACACTCCTTGTGAATCTGTCTGTCAATTAATGAAAACCGTATCAAAATCCCTACAGTAGTTCCTGAGATTGGCCTTCACATACAAACAGAAAAGCGCGGTGGGGGACTTTAATTTACAATATGTATCGATATGGACCACTACGTGATAATTTTTCTGTTCGCATCCCGACTTCAGAGAAGCGTGCATGTAAAATCAGTAATCTGTAGACAATGATAACACATTACATTGAATATTACGTTTTGCAGTTAACTAACAAAATATAAGCGTATACCAGCTTTAGACAAAGGCGTCTTCAAAAGAAACAGTGCAATATACGAAGCTTACTTCCAAATTAATACTAATCTAAAATCCAAGACGTAAGTACGTTGCCCTGTAACTCGAAAATGATTCTGAGCACTATGGGACTCAACATCTGAGGTCATCAGTCCCCTAGACTTAGAACTACTTAAACCTAACTAACCTACGGACATCACACACATCCATGTCCGAGGCTGGATTCGAACCTGCGACCGTAGCGGTCGCGCGGTTCCAGACTGAAGCGGCTAGAACCGCTCGGCCACAAACGGCCGGCCTGCACTGTAACTACTGGTCAACTAAAGGAAACAAATGCCAGAAAACCTGTCACCATTCTGCCAACGACGATCCGCCAAGATAATGAAAACTTCAACAAACATTTTCGAAAACACACTGCCAATTACGGACCACAACTTGAAGCTACGTTGTCTTTGAAGGTGACTGGAAAAACTGGAACGCACCGCTCCTCGCAAATATTTTTTATCGTTCTTTTGTGATGTTCGATATTTACAAAACGTTCCGAAAGAGAGAGATCACGAGTCCTAATGAGGTGAGTGTCACTGCTGCTAGTGAATCTCTTGCATCACTCTACGTAACCCACATTTGGGTGCTGCATTAGTCGCTAACGCCATATGGTTCTGACATCTGAGCGGTAACACAAATGCCAAATCTAATACGAGCAAACACTAATCGCGTGCAGCAAATTATAATAAAAGCGGGAGGAAACGTCCAGCTGTGAAAGTAGTCATCAACGACACCCTCTCAAGTTCCGGAGGGGGCACTGATCATGGGAATGTTGACCGAACGACAGCAGTACTTTCCTGAGACGACTCATGGAGCGCGCAGAAAAAGTACGTCAGGGTGACACCTCTTCCCAAATATGTCTCTCCCTTCTTAGCTTTTGTCCCGTCGAACGGGGTCTGCTTTTTTCCATGACTTAGCAAAAGTATTTTAAGTTCGTGGGCGGATGCCCTTCTGGTCAGTTACCCCAAACGAGGAAAGTCGTATGGACCACCTTTTTGTAAACGCGGGTGAACTTTGCTATCGTATTCCAACTGTATCATCCGCGACCGCATAAACGCCTTGCCCTCAAAGGTGCGGCGTAGTCGCGGGCGGATGGCCGACACCCGATGCCGTGCGAGCTGCAGAGCCGTCGAGACCGCCAACCAAGTCATCCAGGCTTCCGGACAAACGCACGGGTCCCGCGTGAAACGTCGTGACGCTGTCGAAGTATCTCGCGCGTGGACTCGCGCAGAGGGGCTTCTACGTCCCAGTGAAGTCCCACCTTCGTACACCAGAATAACTCCGCAGCCAGACATCGTCGTTGACAAAGACGACAAAGCCCGCACACTCGGCGACCACCCTCGGCTCGACTGGTGCCACAAGGAGGCGGCGACGAACTACAACATGCCGTCCATCCGGCGTGCTGTCCTCGACCTGCGTCCCGGCGTCACATAAGTATCCTTTACATGGGCGACGCTGGAATGGAGGGGGACATGGCTTCCACAATACTTGAGAGACCTCTCGAAGCTAGGCTTCAAAGTGAGGGAGCTCACAGTCATCTCTCCCTGGTACTTACATCGTGCTGTGGATCCTTCAAAATCTTCGAGCGTTGAGGGCACAGCGCCCGATACCCAGGGTCGATGACCAAGTCCTGGACTTTATGCCTTGCCTTCTGGGGACTCTACTACAGGAGCAATCCCGTCTTTATTCTTTGTATGTGTGTTGTATTTTATGAGATGGAGACTAAGCCAGCATCGTACTATACGAGTCTGGCCGGTGGATGTTAATTGGCCGGGTGGATTCCACCCGAGTCTGGCTCACCTCTATATCTGGGAAGCTAGCGCGCTGCGCATCAAGCTATACGAGCAGGTCACAGCTCTCAGGTAAGAGCACAGTGTCTTAAAGAGGGATAACGCAAGTAAGAAAAACAAACCTTACACACACCAAACGACGGTAATTGTTCAGTGCAGCACACTAGTTAAGGGGTTATAGAACCAATTCCTGGAGCAGAATCAGTTCGTGCCACACATAGAGCTTGCTGTTACTTAACGCTCCAGTCCCTTAAGGAAGCGCGGCGAGCGAAAGTGGGGACACAGGAGTGCCATATATACAGCTTTGGCCGGGAGAGCAGGTACAGCATTTGGCGGACAAGTAAGCAACCCACGCAGCGATCTCGCTGTCTCTCGTTTCGGTGGTAGCTGCGCTGAAAAAGTATCAAAGAAGACGCACGTCATGCAATCGGTGATCTCGGTATGGGGAGAAATTAGCGTGCAATAGAAAGCAAGCACACAACTCAAAAAAATTGGTAATTCTGACAAAGACACGCATGATATCCTGCAGTAAAAATACCGCACAACCGTGCCACACACCAAGTACATTCCCACAAGTGTAAACGGTGAACATTCCCCACTCTAGGAGACGCACAATAGTCTACGCCGCACAGGAAGTCATCCACACTGGAAACAGTTAGGAGCGCCTGTTTACATCACGTCGGACGCTGACAGAAAGCGAACGGAAGAAGCGTAGAAACGAGCTGCGGACCTGTCACAAGAGGGAAAAAAACCGAGACGCGGTGGGTAAGTGGGCGGAAGCGGTGAGGTGTCACTTATGGCGGGAATAGATCGCGCAGCGGGCGGCGCACGAGGTTCCCGGCGAGTGGCAGGAAGCGAGCTTCTCTCGTCCCTCTCCTGCGCTACACTTCACTGCAGTAGCAGCACGCATGTGTAAGTAGACTACAAAATTAGATCTGGGAGTGACGGCGTTCTGGTCCGCTAATCGCGAATCAGTGCGTAATCGGGGTTGATAGTTGACGCACAACTGATCTGAAAGCGTTGACAATTGGTTCAATTGGCTCTGAGCACTATGGGTCTTAACTTCTGAGGTCATCAGTCCCCTAGAACTTAGAACTACTTAAACATAACTAACCTAAGGACACCACACACATCCATGCCCGAGGCAGGATTCGAACCTGCGACTGTAGCGGTCGCGGGGTTGCAGATTGGAGCACCTAGAACCGCTCGGTCAACCCGGCCGGCAAAGCGTTGACAGTGCTCTGCGTTTCCCTTAACTCACCACTGTACTTGGTTACCGTAGCGCTACTGCGTGTTTCCAATAATGGCCAAGCGCAGTAATATCGTGGTTGAGTAGTACGCCCCTACGCTGTCTTTTCTAATATCGCATGATGGTTGAGCATGAAACATGAAATTTTATGAAAAGGCAACATGAGGAGCAACAAGAAACGGAAAGAGCATATAAGAACTGTCGTAGGGAAGGCGAATGTTCGACTATGGTTTATTGGGAGGATTTTAGGAAGGAGACCGCTGGTACAACCTACTCTTGAGTACTGCTACCATGTTTGGGATCCCCACCATGTCGGATTAAAAGAAGTCATCGAAGCAATTCAGGGTCAGATTTGTTACGGGTAGGTTCGAACAACTCGCAAGAATTATGGAGATGCTTCGGGAAGTCAAATGGGAGTCCCTGGAGGGAAGATTACGTTCTTTTCGAGGAACACTACTGAAAACACTTAGAGAACCGGCATTTGAAACAGACACAGAGCCTCCAACGCAAATTTTCCGTAACTACCACGAAAATAAGAGAAATTAGGGCTCGTACGGAGGCAGAGATAGTCGTTTTTCCCTCGCTGTATACGCAAGTGGAACGGGAAAGGAAATGACCAGCAGGACCGGTTTAAAGCTCAAGCGACACAAGCCACCGCTTAGGGCTCCAGGTAAGACAGCCGCCAGAGGCGCTGCAACTTTAATACTCTCATACAGGGCATAAAAAATTAGTAGCGGCCGCTTGGAGAGCCAAGTTGTTGAGGGGCGCCAGTGGCGTCCAAATGCAATACCTGTATACGTTTCTATCACACTTAGTAGGAAAAACTTACATGGGAGAAATGAACGCAAGAAAAGGGGTGTGGAGGGGGGGGGGGGGGGGGGGCGCAAAATGATAAGTTGCTTACGTGCGAAAATGTTCTCGGACCGGCCCTTGGTACATGCTGCCCTTCGTCACACACCATACGGTGACTTGCGGAGTATGCATGTAAATGTAGAATTTCTCGGCTTGGCGGCCTTTTTGTCACGAGTCTCTTATTTCTCCAAGGTGTCTACCGTCCTGACAACACATTCCCTCCAACTTGTTTCTATGAGTAGTGTTCGTAATATGCAACGAAAAAAATGAACAATTTATTCAAATACGAATGCATAAAAGTGACGCATCAAGTGGGATAACCGAGCGAGATTTAATTATTAACTCTCTATTCATCACTTCCGCACATGCCAGCACGAGTATACAGAGACGGAACAAAATCGTAACACCAAAATATAATTATAGTACAGTAATGAAATTTATGGATTACATTTGTCTAGGTAAAATATGTCGGTGATTAACACTGCAAGGTCACAGGTTAATGTAAGTGTGAGACAGGCCATAGCAAATGCGACATGCTGGTACATTAATAACCAGAGTGACCACCAGAATGTTGAATGCAATCACGCAAACGTGCATGCTTTGTGTTGTACAGGTGCCGGATGTCAATTTGTGGGATGGAGTCCAATACAGGGACGGTTAACGCTGTTCGTTGATGACGCTGGAGTTGCCATCCGATGATGTCCCATATGTGCTCGACTGGAGACGGATCTGGTGATCTGCAGCACAAGGCAACACACTGTCGAGTATGTTGGGTTACAAGAGCGGTCCCATATGTGCTCGACTGGAGACGGATCTGGTGATCTGCAGCACAAGGCAACACACTGTCGAGTATGTTGGGTTACAAGAGCGGTCCCATATGTGCTCGACTGGAGACGGATCTGGTGATCTGCAGCACAAGGCAACACACTGTCGAGTATGTTGGGTTACAAGAGCGGAATGTGGGCGGCGTGATCCTGTTGGGAAACACGCCCAGGAATGCTGTTCATGAATGGCAGAACAACAGGTCGAATAGCCAGTTGACGCACAAATTTGTAATCAGGGACCGTGGGACAACCACGAGAGTGATCCTGATGTCAATA
Organism: Schistocerca americana; assembly: GCF_021461395.2. NCBI lineage: Eukaryota > Metazoa > Arthropoda > Insecta > Orthoptera > Acrididae > Schistocerca > Schistocerca americana. Next base: position 785,013,702 of record NC_060122.1, on the reverse strand, counting down.
CGAAGTCGCGCCCCAGACCATGACTCCAGGTGGAGAACTATGTGTCTAGACGCAGACAGGTTGGTTGCAGGCACTCAGGTTCAGATCCTGCCTCGGGCATGGATGTGTGTGATGCCCTTAGGTTAGTTAGGTTTACGTAGTTCTCAGTCTAGGGGACTTAGAACCTCAGATGTTAAGTCCCATAGTGCTTAGAGCAATTTGAACCATTTTTTGCCTCCACTAACCAACGCACGGCCACCACAACGAGACACAACCGGCTTTCATCAGATAACACAACGGACCTTCACCCTGCCCTCCAACGAGCTCTTGCTTGACACCACAAAAGACACAAACTGAGGTGGTTGGAGGTCAGTGGAGTGCACGCTGCAAATTGTCTGGCTCTGACCTGTCTTTAAAGTAACCTATTTGTAACAGTTCAATGTGTCACTGGTGCAAACCGTCGAACACAATGGTCTTCCCTCTCGGCTGTGACCGTCCGGAGCCCGGTGTTCTTGCGATCGTACATTCTCGTGACCACCGCTGCCAGCAGTCATGTACAGTGGCTGCATTCCTGCCATGTGTCTATGCAATATCGCAAACGAAATATCCAGCTTCTCGTAACCCTATTACAAGACCACGTTCAAACTCAGCGAGGTGTGGATAACGGCGTCTTTGTCGCCTCAAAGGCATTCTTCACCAACATCAACTCACCACGTCCAATCTCAAAGATAAATAACGCTCACGGTCGTTACAGCGTGTACCAAGCGAGGTGGCGGTGGCGCAGTGGTTAGCACACTGGACTCGCATTCGGAAGGACGTCGGTTCAATCCTGCGTCCGGCCATCCTGATTTAGGTTTTCCGTGATTTCCCTAAATCGCTTCAGGCAAATGCCGGAGCGGTTCCTTTGAAAGGGCTTGGCCGACTTCCTTCCCTAGCCCGGTGAGACCGATGATCTCGCTGTATGGTCTCCTCCCTCTAACAACCCAACCCGTTACAGCCTGTTTTAGCCCTAGGATGCATGGTGCCGAAAACACACGTGAATGCATATGCAGGGCCTCCAAGGCCCCGCCCTAATTTAAAATGTTTCTCTTTTCATATAATCATTCTTTGGGGTTAAATTTATTTCTGTCAAATTTGTTGTCATATTGAAAGATTCCTAAGATACAGTAACAGGATCTGGTGGGCCTGATTAACATTTCATTAATTTTTTTAAAAAATACTAAGAGTGAATTTTTATTAGTTACACCCATTTACATACAACATACGCAAATAATTTTATTAATTCACTTATAAGTTGCAGTTTACATTTTATAACATTTATTACAACCAATTTCTTCAATTAAAACATACTCTTTATTCACAATATTATGTACATAGGCAATATTTTGACAAAAAGTTATTATTCACTGTTCACATAAAATTGCATTTTTCTTAGTTTTCAACATGTGACACAGAAGCAGCACAAAGAACGCCACTATGTTCCTTACAAATGTTGGTTTTGCACTTAATGCATGTCATAGCACTTTTCCTGTGTTTATTATATGGACAATAATTGCATCTTCTTCTTTTTCCTGAAACAGGTAGTTCGTACGGCAATATGACATATTTTTGAACACCACATCTTTGCATTGCATCAACAATTTTCTTTTGAAGATTAGGGATCTGAATACGAAGTTCCATTAGTGGTCTTACCATTTCCTCTGCTAAATCTCTTAGGAACAAACGCCTTTTATCACTTCTTCCACTATGGTATGTCAGATGTTGGGCGGAAAATAAAATTTCACTGTTCACTGCTGCGACGTCCATCATATTCATCCATAATGCAAATGGCCATCTTCTTGTTTGTCTCTTGCAACTGTAATAACGAATTTTCTTGTCCATTTGATCTACTCCACCCTTCGCAGAGTTATTGAACTTTATAATATCTGGTTTCTTTTTTGCACGAGTTTCATCAATGTTTCTGTCATGATGCATTGTGCTAAAGAGAACTACAGACATTTTCTTTTTGAGAACATAACTCACCATTGTAATGTCACCTCTAAATGCAAACAAAGAGGAATGAATCGCTCTTGAGGCAGATGGTTTCATCTCATTAGGAATTTCTGGTTTATTTTGTTTGATTGTTCCCACCACAAAAAGTTGCTTCTGAAGCATCTCTTCTGCCTGCTGTACACTAGTAAAGAAGTTGTCAACAGTAATATTTTTTGATGATCCTTCACTGCTTTTAGCAAGATCTTTCACCACATTCAATCCAAGATTTTTCTGAATAGATTCATGGGGCTTCCTTCCCGTGTAAACAATTCCGTCTAAAGCAGATGCAGATGTAGCATCACATAACCAAAATATTTTTATGCCATACTTGGCTGGTTTAGAGGGCATATACTGGGTGAAGCTGCATCTTCCACGGAATGGTACTAGCTGTTCGTCAACTGTGAGCGAATCATTGGGAATCATTCTATTTCTACACTTGTCAAGAAATAGTTCCCATACATAGCGAACAGCTGCAAGTTTGTCATCTGCAGATCGAGCTTCAAGGGTACGCCTGTCATCAAATCTAATCATTCTCCTTATATCCTCGAATCTGTTTACTGACATGGTGGCCTTATATGTAGGATTTGCCTTTTCATCCAAGAATAATTCTCTAAAAGGGACATCCCAACTCTTTTCAACACCAGAAAGGAGTGAAAAAAAAAAACATTTCAGCAAGCGAAACGTTTTTCCACGTTTTACGACGTAAAGCAGCCACTCTTCTGCCTTCAATATCTGTGCAGTTGATGATTTCCTCTAGTATTTCCTTGGAGATGAAATAGTCCCAGGCACCCTTAAATTTACAGATTTTCAAACCATGGGCTGGACCAGGTGCTTTCTTTACGAAATTATAGACAGGCGTACGAGGTTCTAATTTCCAAATCGTTCCATTCCGACTAATGTATGTGTGGTCTTCTATACCTTTTTGTGGTGGTTCTTCATTTTCAGACTCTGATGAAGTAATATTATCGGAAGGACTGTCATCTGCCTCAATATTCACATCTGCAGGTTCATTGGCTGATTCTTCACTACTTGCACTTCAAAAATATTTCCTTCCTCGCAAGAATCATCTTCTTCAAACCACTGAGCCACAACACTTTCAAAATTAGCTGGATTTGCACGTACTGACACTCTTGCTTTGCGTGTCGAGGCCATAGCAAAAGGCGTGTCTCTCGAGCAGCAGCTTGTGCAGCACGAAACGAGCTATACTCGTAACAATATGGGCCTTGCAGCAACAAACAAACTACAGTAACAATGAGGCTGACAATAGCAGCACAGGATAACAATACTATGCAATAATAAAACATTTGATAGCAAAAAGATCAATAATACACTGACATCGCCAATATGTGAAAGTAGTGTGTATTACTTTTTAGTTATACTATTAATACTACAGCTACTGCTGCTTTTGGCACTCCTGTTGCTGGAAATACCACTACTGTTATTGTTGAATTAATAACTGCTCCCAAACAAATGCTGAAGACAATATAGGCTAAAGAACATTTATAAATGTGTGAGGGCTTCTGAACCCCTGCTTATGCATTCACAGTGTATGGGTAAACGTATTGCATTATCCAAAAAAACTTAAAAAGGTATCTCGCTCACACTTGATAAGAGGAATGTCACAGTGTTAGTGAAAGAGTACTGGAAAGCAGTTTGAAATCAAACAAAAAAATTACAGAATTTTTTAAAAATGAAGACATACAATGGCCTGAGAGGCCCTGTATATGCATCCTAGGGTTAACAGCAAACATGATTTTCATCCTCATAGTGGCGCTACTAGCGCCGCTCTTGTGCGACTGGAGAGAAATTTGAATAGATATCATCTTTCAGACGTAGACACATGCCTAGAAACTTTCGTTTATGTCGCACAACTCCTTTGTGCTGTTGCGATTTTTTTCCGTCGGTGTTTAATTAGTATTTTAATTACCCTTCCTCCTCCTCTTCTTCTTCTCCTTCTCCCCCACCCCCGGCGTTGTCTCGAGCTCTCAGACTTCGCGAAATGATTTTCTTTTTCACTGTTAACTCAAAGAACTGATGCCCTCAGCGCTACCACAGTCCTCTGATAACCTGTTTATGAGTAGTAAACACTTCTTTGTGTCCGCTGTCGTGATTTAACTGTCCGTTTTTTTTCTGAGGAGGAGATGGGGACTAGCGCAGCATTTGTAGAAGAGAGCGTGGGTAACTGCCTACAGACCACACAGCGGCTGCCATCTGTCCCAGATCCTGCGCGCGCATCCCGTGTGGAACTGGATCACTTGTCGGTCTCGTAAGCTTTCGCGCTGCGCGTTAAGTAATACCTGCAGGTAGTAGGGTAAAGATGGTGATGCCATCAGAAAATTACACAGCTACACTGGGGGATAAAAGCATCAGGACACCCCTATTTAATGCGGATGGTTCAAATGGCTCTAAATACTATGGGACTTAACATATGAGGTCATCAGTCCCCTAGACTTAGAACTACTTAAACCTAACTAACCTAAGGACATCAGACACGTCCATGCCCCAGGCAGGATTCGAACTTGCGACCGCAGCAGCAGCGCGGTTCCGGACTGAAGCGCCTAGAGCCTCTCGGCCACAGAGGCCGGCTTTTTAATGCGGAATTGGCTACTAGATGTCATGACAGACAGACCAGTCAATATAAAAGGAGGCAGGGAATATTGTGTTGTCAGTGGAGAAGCAGTAACAGCAGAAGGGGTCGGTGAGGTCAGCTCAAATGACTCCGATAACGTGGACCAGTCATTGAAAGTCAGCTGAATAACAAATCCGTCAGGGACATCTCAACCCTTGTAATGCTGCCCACGTTGGTTGTTGGTGATTATGTGAAGTGAAGTCCGATGGAACAACCACAGCTGAACCAATATCACGCACGCCTCGTGTACTGATAGGCAGGGGTCGTCGGGCATTGCGGAAAGTGGTTGAAATAAAATAAAAAAATAAAAAAAACGCTTGAAATCAGTCAAATCAATCACTCGAGAGTTCCAAACAGCGACCAGCAGTCCAGCTAGCACAATGACTGCTTAAGGAGTTAAAAAATGAGGTACACTGGTCGAGCAGCTTCGCATAAGCCACGTGCCTCTGTACTCAACGCTGAGCGACTTTTACGAGCTGTAGTAACGGGCGTTGCAGGCAGGCACTGTAGCGGAATTGTCAAGTGCTCGTGGAGAAGTGCTGTTCTCAACTGAAACACACGCACATATTTATTGGAAATATTAAGTGGAGCCCCCCCCACGCCCACACTTGCACATTGGTCATTCAAAAAGATCTACCGCCAACTTTGCTTTGGTTAGTATCTACAGACAATTCTCCTGAAAATGCAATAAAAGCTGAGATTTACTTTCACAATATAAGTGAACCATTTGTAACTTTAGGAGAAACGTCATGGAGTGGAGAATTTTGGGTACAACCTACATTTCTCTTGCTGCCATGTTGAATTTTACTTCATTTGCCAAAACACAGCAGATTTTTGACAATGTCACCTTACTAACACGTTGTGCAGACGCAATTGTGAGAGAATTCTGAAGCAGTGATTTGCTAACTAAGGAACTGAGGAAAAGTAAGGTCAATAGCTGATGAAAAAGCTCATCCTCAGTACAAAAATAAACATGTAATGTCTTCACTTATATTGTTCCCAAACCCAAAGCATTTCTCATTACGCCAGCCAGACTTTGATGGCCCTTAAAAATTACATTTCTTCATCGAGAGTCTGCAGTTACTGCACTAACACGCCAATAATGAAGTTTTGCAAAATAACCATATGGCAAAATACTCTCTGACATTTGCCAAAATCTCATTTCGATGTCTCAAACTGTTAATGAAATATGAGGAATGTTGTGCATATTTCATTCTGGCTTTATCGCTGGCGCACGCGATCGCAAATGAGACTGCTACAGCAGGCCAATTTTGTCGAGGCTGGTGGCACATAGAGACCTCCAATCAAGTCCAAGGAAAACTTCAATGTGTTAGCTAAATTTTATACACAGCAACATGTTATGTAACACGCGACAAATGTAAGATGACAGTGACCCATATTTTTCATTGCAAACTTTTTCGAATTTGTCTTAAATACAAATATCACAATAACTATGACCATTGACGAAATAGTAGGCAAGACATCATAAAGCTATAAGTAATGCAAAAATGAAAATTTTTTACTGAATAATTTCTGTAAAATCGTTTGTGAAAGACAGCGGGACGCGCGTCCCGATTCTGTCATCGCAGCGCGTCGCTGACCGGCCGAAAGCGGGCAAACAACACTGACCTCCCCCTTCGGAACAAACGAAAGAATCCGCCCAGCGCTTTGAACGAAAGTTGGTCACTGCGCATGCGTCGCCGTAACGTGTGCGGACTACACGCGCGCCGTACACTGCAATGTTCTCACGCTGGAGTTTGGAGTCACGCGTTAACGGTCAGTGCCAAATTCGGCAGTGACTCAAGGTACTCAAGGTAACTTCGTCCCATCAGCGTGACCGGCATGAGGTATGCCCAAGTCACAAAGTTAGTTGGTTTCCCTCTGCTGAGGTATGCCCAAGTCACAAAGTTAGTTGGTTTCCCTCTGCTGCATGTTTCTACGTACAAATTATCGTCATTTCAGCGTTACAACGTATGGCTTCGTTCCTAGCCGTCACAGGATGGTCTTGCGGATACTCATAGCAACGGTTTCAGCTTCTATGAACAAACCAATTGGTTTTAAAAAGCCAAATCGCGCAATCCACAGGCATGCAGTCGTTTCAAGACATTAAAAAAAGATCCTTGACTCGAAGTATCAGACATGCCAGATGACATTTTTTGCGTGAAACTATCTACATGCGACAGTTTTACGGATGAGAGTACATGTATTAGCAAGATAAAAGAACTATGGATCACATTACTTGAACAATGTGATTGAAAATCCGAGTCCCCTAGAGTACTGGGGGAAGTTACGATAAATACATCAGAGGCTGTTTACATATGTTGTTGCTGTTGTGGTTTTCAGCCCAAAAACTGGTTTGATGCAGCTCTCCACGTTACTCTATCCTGTGCAAGCCTCTTCATCTGCGAGTAAATACTGCAACCTACAACCCTCTGAATCTGTTCAGTGTATGCATCCCTTGGTCTATCTCTCTACGATTCTTACCCCCCCCCCAAAAAAAGCTTCCCTCCAGTACCAATTTGGCGATCCCTTGACGCCTCAGAATGTGTCCTACCAACCGATTCCTTCTTGATGTCAGGTTGTACCACAAATTTCTTTTCCCCCCATTCTATACAGTACGACTTCAGTAGTTACGCAAACCAATCTTCAGCATTTTTCTGTAGCACCAAATTTCAAAAGCTTCTACTCTCTTTTTGTCTAAACTGTTTATCGTCGAAGTTTCACACTTCCAAGCATGGCTACATTCCATACAAATACATTCAGAAAGGACTTCCAGACACTTACATCTATATTCGATGTTAACGAATTTCTCTTCATCAGAAAAGCTTTTCTTGCCATTGCCAGTCTACATTTTATATCGTCCCTACTTCGACCAGCATCCGTTATTTTGCTTCCCAAATAGCAATCTCATTTTCTAATCCAGTTCCCTCAGCATCACCTGATTTAATTCGACAACATTCCATTATCCCAGTTTTGCTTTTGTTGATGTTCACCTTATATCCCCCTTTCAAGACTGTCCATTCACTTAAGTGCTGTTCCAAGTCCGTTGCTGTCTCTGACAGAATTACAGTGTGTGAATAATACATGAGTATATCTAGACACTATTAAATAAACCCAACTCTCATGGAGCTCTTCTTCCATCCAAAACCGTGATCGCTTCTGACTGCTGTTCATCAGAAATGGCGCTCTTATTTCCTGGTACAGGCAAGTCTTACGATTGTTCTGTTCTTTCGACTTTACTCCTTTCGCTAGGGCTCTTTTTGTTTACCCATTACTGCTTATAAATGTCGAATATTTACCCTGAAGTCGGATTAGCTAGCTAAGATGTACGTACAACAATCAGAGGTGCGACAAATTCTCTGTTCTTTCGGAGCGCGAATCAGCAACCTACTTGACTCGCTCCCTGCTCAATAATGTATGCGCGGAAACACACGTGCTTTGCTCGAAGAGAAGCGATCTATCGCCTATTATCAGAATACGAATAACACACGGTCGCATGGCTTTCAATAGGTAAGTTATAACAAAAACCAATGCGACAAACTCCGTCATGTCTCTCACTTTGAAAGGATCTGTACGGGATCCCTTTTCAAAATTCTTTCATGTCAAAAACATCAGCGTGTGCAACTAAAAGTCGTCAGACGGCTGTGTCCAACATTCTGACGCTTTCTCTCTGTGACCTTACATTACCTGATCCGGATACGTAGTTCTTTTTACGTGTTATATACTATTCCACTTGCCTGACTGCCACGCGGAGTACACAAGTTTGACCTATGGTGCTGCCAAGGATATTTTATCTTGGTGAGTTGACGAGAACAGGATGTACGTAGCCTCGTGGAAACTACAGCATTAGCAGCCTGGAACTCGGCATATTAGAAACATGTCCCTCTCGACTTGACTTTTTTTTTATGAAGGCTGGATTTTTTGTCCTTGTTTGATTTAACAAAGATATTTTGAAAGATTCTGCCTTGAGAAAAGCATAACTTGTGGTCCAACACCTACTGACAGTAATGAGCCGGCCGGCATGGCCGAGCGGTTCTAGGCGCTACAGTCTGGAACCACGCGACCGCTACAGTCGCAGGTTCAAATCCTGCATCGGGCATGAATGTGTGTGATGTTCAACCATTGTAAATGGTTGCGAAAACACACTTGACCTCTTAGCCTGAAACAATCCAGAGCTAATAGAGAGCATCATGACTGATGCAGGGATTAGTGATCACAACGTCGTTGTAGCTAGGCTCAATACCGTTTCTTCCAAATCCACCAGAAACAAACGCAAAATAATTTTATTTAAAAAAAGAGGATAAAGTGTCACTAGAAGCCTTCCTAAAAGACAATCTCCATTCCTTCCGAACTGACTATGCAAATGTAGACGAGATATGGCTCAAATTCAAAGATATAGTAGCAACAGCAATTGAGAGATTCATACCTCATAAATTGGTAAGAGATGGAGCTGATCCCCCATGGTACACAAAACAGGTCCGAACGCTGTTGCAGAGGCAACGGAAAAAGCATGCGAAGTTCAGAAGAACGCGAAATCCCGAAGATTGGCTAAAATTTACAGACGCGCGAAATTTGGCACGGACTTCAATGCGAGATGCCTTTAATAGGTTCCACAACGAAACACTGTCTCGAAATTTGGTAGAAAATCCGAAGAAATTCTGGTCGTATGTAAAGTACACAAGCGGCAAGACGCAGTTAATACCTTCGCTGCGCAGTGCCGATGGTACTGTTACCGACGACTGTGCCGCTAAAGCGGAGTTATTGAACGCAGTTTTCCGAAATTCCTTCACCAGGGAAGACGAATGGAATATTCCAGAACTTGAAACACGAACAGCTGCTAGCATGAGTTTCTTAGAAGTAGATACCTTAGGGGTTGCGAAGCAACTCAAATCGCTTGATACGGGCAAGTCTTCAGGTCCAGATTGTATACCGATTAGGTTCCTTTCAGATTACGCTCATACAATAGCTCCCTACTTAGCAATCATATACAACCGCTCGCTCACCGATAGATCTGTACCTACAGATTGGAAAATTGCGCAGGTCGCACCAGTGTTTAAGAAGGGTGGTAGGAGTAATACATCGAACTACAGACCTATATCACTGACGTCGGTTTGCAGTAGGGTTTTGGAGCATATACTGTATTCAAACATTATGAATCACCTCGAAGGGAACGATCTATTGATACGCAATCAGCATGGTTTCAGAAAACATCGTTCTTGTGCATCGCAGCTAGCTCTTTATTCGCACGAAGTAATGGCCGCTATCGACAGGGGATCTCAAGTTGATTCCGTATTTCTAGATTTCCGGAAAGCTTTTGACACCGTTCCTCACAAGCGACTTCTAATTAAGCTGCGGGCCTATGGGGTATCGCCTCAGTTGTGCGACTCGATTCGTGATTTCCTGTCAGGAAGGTCGCAGTTCGTAGTAATAGACGGCTAATCATCGAGTAAAACTGAAGTGATATCAGGTGTTCCCCAGGGAAGCGTCCTGGGACCTCTGCTATTCCTGATATGACCTATTTACCGTCTAGTAAGGTCATCCGAAGACCAGTATCAGTTGCAAAGCGACTTACAAAAGATTGCTGTATGGTGTGGCAGGTGGCAGTTGACGCTAAATAACGAAAAGTTCCAAAAGAAATCCGTTGGAATTCGATTACTCGATAAATAGTACAATTATCAAGGCTGTCAATTCAACTAAGTACCTGAATGTTAAAAGTACGAACAACTTCAGTTGGAAAGACCACATAGGTAATATCGTGGGGAAGGCGAGCCAAAGTTTGCGTTTCATTGGCAGGACACTTAGAAGATGCAACAAGTCGACTAAAGAGACAGCTTACACCACACTCGTTCGTCCTCTGTTAGAATATTGCTGCGTGGTATGGGATCCTTAGCAGGTGGGATTGACGGAGGACATCGAAAGGGTGCAAAAAAAGGGAAGCTCGTTTTGTATTATCACGTAATAGGAGAGAGAGTGTGGCAGATATGATACGCGAGCTGGGATGGAAGTCTTTAAAGCAAAGACGTTTTTCGTCGCTGCGAGATCTATTTACGAAATTTCAGTCACCAACTTTCTCTTCCGAATGCGAAAATATTTTGTTGAGCCCAACTTACATAGGTAGGAATGAGCATCAAAATAAAATAAGAGAAATCAGAGCTCGAACAGAAAGGTTTAGGTGTTCGTTTTTCCCGCGCGCTGTTCGGGAGTGGAATGGTAGAGAGATGATAGTTTTGTTTGTGGTTCGATGAACCCTCTGCCAAGCACTTAAATGTGAATTGCAGGGTAATCATGTAGATGTAGATGTAGGTTAGTTAGGTTTAAGTGGTTCTAAGTTTTAGGGGACTGATGACCTTAGAAGTTAAGTCCCATACTGCTCAGAGCCATTTGAACAGTAATGAAATATCACCCAAACATATGGGTGTTAAGAACGAAGAAACTTATTTTTCTCAAGGCAGACTCCATCAAAACAAAATTCCACGTCCCTCTATACTTACGCCTAAACGACGCCATTCACAGAGGGGATGAATCGACAGTGGTTCGGCGTAACGTGGCCCCCCGCACAGATGGGTTTTCCAGAGACTGCCCAGGCCGTGCAGCGGCAGCCGTCTATGGCGCCGGTCTCCTCCGTTGGGCAACCCCGGCCCCGGGTTTAGCAGTACGGGTTGCGTGCCTCGCGTACTACTGCGGAAATTGCGAGGCAGCGCTAACCGTTCACGGTAACCGACAGCCTCCTTACGAGACAACTTGCCGCCTTCTGCCACGACCTGAACCAGTGACATACATCACCTGCAAACGCCTGCGTGTCTTCATACAAATGTGGTTTTCAATCTCTGACAAGTCGTTACCACTTGCTTTCCATACAATGATTTTAACACAAAAGCTCTACCGCGCGAATCACTGTTCCCAACGGAATCACGAAAAATATTGAAAACATTTTGTTTTGATTATGTCAGTTTATGTTGCGCAATATCGACTAAGTCAGGGGCGCCTAAGGCAATTTAAAGACGTCTTGGTATTATATACCACCAAAGTATTAAGATTATTTTTTGTCACCTGAAATCCATCTTAAACGGCACATGCTTATGTAACACATTTGCTACTACACTTTCAACACTAAACAAATGGCCGAATGTAAACCAGGCCTTCTTTATCTTGAAGACGATTCATGTGAACGATAGCCCAAGGGTACAACCACAGATGAAAACACCGAATGATCCGTGACTTAACAGCAGACAAGACAGGCTTATCAGTGAAAAGCTTACTGCACATTCTACATGAACACTTCAGAGTGAAACAGTTTTTCGAAAGGTGAGTAATGCAACTGTTGAATGCTGATCGGATGCAAATGCGAAACCAAATAAGTAACTAATGATTGGATAGTTTGAAACAGATTTGCTACTGTCGGTGCGACACGGCTTCTGCAGTTCACGCCAGCAACCAAACGGGGATGAAACCAATCTGTGAAAACTGGTGACGTTGCATCCGAAAAGTAGCTTTCATCTGCCGGCGGGGTTATGTATGGTCAGAATTTTAAGTTTCTTTCATTTCCAAATCTAATTATACGTAGAATTAACTTCATGTGCGCCCTGGAGAAGTGTGCTGCTGGTCATGTTGTGTATTAATGATGTTGCGGACAATATTAACCAACCTCACACTTTTCGCAGGTGATGCAGTTTTCTGTAATAAAGCACCGTCGGGAAAAAAATGAGAGAAATACTCAGTCAGATCTTGATAAATTTCAAAGTGGTGCAAAGATTGGAAACTTGCTTTATAGGAGTCAGTCAGCTCGTGCAAATACCTCGGTATAACAACTTGCAGGGATATGAAATGGAATTCGAACTACGCGGCACATCTACGGCAATAGTCATCTTCCGAGTAACATCAGACAACGTTAATTTAACATGTGACTTGATAATTCATACGCTCATACCTCTCTCTTTTGGTCTCAATATACGTCCTGAAACCAAAATGATATTATTATTCTCATAGGATAAGCCCACATTAGGACTATAGAACCTAGACGTGGACCTCTGCCTCGGTTATGCCCATATTTATTTATTTCTCTTCCTGTGGGTTTCCTTTCTGTCTTCTGGATATGCTGTTCCGTTTTCTTTGGTTTTCCAGCTCGTCATTTGTGAATTTTGGACCTAGAGATTTCGTAGTTGTGGACATCTTCTGGTGTAATTCCTGTTAATTTCATATCAGTTTTGATCTCGTCGAGCCATTTCAACCTGTCCGTTTTGATTTTAGTCTTGTCGTTAAAAAAATAGACTGTTTTGAAAGTCTGCCTGGGTTCATATTTTTAATGTGTCCAAAGATTCTTACCCTGCGTTTTCTAATATCACTATGGATATTTTGTGTATTGTTAGATTTCCTCTTTGCCCCTGACTCAACCTAGAATTTTTCTTAGGGCTCGAATACAAGTGAGAGTTGTTTGCTCTCAGACAGTTTGGTACTCTCCTCGCAGATCTGTTAACACTAGGGACGAATTTTCGCTGGTAGTTACTGTCTGGCGGCCCCTTCCGAGCTCTTCCTGAGTGACATGCGAGAGCAGATGTTGGAAGCGTTTACACTCAGCAGGGTGAGTGTGTCCATGAGAGCCGACAGTTGACGCTCCGCGAGATTTTTCTGTTGTTGTTCTGTGTCTGAACGGAAGAGGTTGCGATGGAAGAGCGTTGGCCTTCAGCTGCACTTTTAGTAAACTCTCTTGTTCGTGTAGGGAGCTGCAAGAATCTCATTGAAGAGCTTGCGATTGAAAGTCCACATCATCGAAATTCTGCGAGAATGACAGCGATGGGTAAAGAAGAAATATGCGCAAATCCATTAGTGTTAAAGACAGACTGCTTGGGACCTTAACATTTCCAGCACGAGCTTTGTTTATTCTCTTGAATATTTGATCACACCAACTTCATCTTGATGCCCACAGATGTTCAAATGCCAAAATGGCCCGATATCTTATAAATGGACATTTATATGACCATTTTTTACTTGCATTGACTTAAGGAACCACTGGTAAATTCCTGAAGGGCGGTTCTTCAACATCCAATGTAATAATACAATCAATAAATACCACGTCATTTAAATTAAAGAGACAACAGTATTACCTGAAGTCAAATGGCAATTTTCCGTCTTCCAGAATGATTACTTTCAAACATAACTTCACTTGTTTCCCTACGTGAATTAATCTGTGTTAATAAAACTACTTTGATTCCCTGAACTGTGTATATTCTAGTAAAATTCTTCTGTGGAGGTATTAAAAGCTGTAGCCATACCAGTTAACAAACTTACATAATATTTACTTAGCATACACAAATGTTGAAGTTGGTCGTTTCTACACATTTCCGTATTATTTCTTTGAAATCATTATACGCAGATTTGTAAGCATTTCAATATTATTTGTCGGTTGTTACACAACAAAGACACATTTAAAACTGGAACTCATGTCAGAGGCAGAAATCAAAGCCGAGGTGATGTTTGGTTTGTGAGGCGCTCAACTGTGCGGCCTTCAGCGCCCGTACAAAGTCCCAAGTTTTACACAGTCCCAATTTTTTTTTCACAGTCCAGTCTAGACACTGTCACGATGATGATGATGATGAAATGATGAGGACAACAGAAACACCCTGTCCTGGGCAGAGAAAATCCCCAACCCGGCCGAGAATCGAACCCCGCGATCCAGAGGCCGTAACACTAGACACTAGACTACGAGCTGCGGACCAAAGCCGAGGTGTATTGCTTATGAGACAGTGACGCAACCCCGCGACCTTTACACTAACCTTTTAAAATTTTCCCCATTCACCTTAAAGATTCGTAAACGTGCACCCAGAAACTTAAACGCCAGCACGGAGCGTACAACTGATTACAATAATTTCTACTGGTTAGAAGGCAGAAATAAGCCCTCCGTCGGGAAGGCGGAAAGGTGTAAAGTAATGCACCTGACATTCAAGGACACCCTGACATCCGTCACAGAAAATGAATCTCATCCATCACCCAAATGTAATCAACAGGCACTTTGTCTCCCAGCGTTCACTGCCCTTAGCAACACTCAATGATCGATGACTGCTATTCTCTTTCTCGACATCCATTTACCTGCAGCCGTGAGAAATGTACGAAGCCATAAAAGCCGCTCTCTCACATTCTCTCACTCATCGTCGAGAGTCCAGTATATTTTTCTCTGACTGCATTATGCATAACGGATGGGTGAACAACTGTGACTGTCATATTAAACTGAAAGGAAACAGGCCTCAGGCATTCACTTTAAATCCTTCATTAAGATACGCATTGACACCAAACAGGTTTTCAAGCTCTGTTGGCGTATTCTCAGTGATGAAGCATACATTTAATGTGAAAAAAATCGCTATTATCACTACTGTAACATGTTTACCGATTTGTGCCCAAGTTTTATGATGAAGAATAATTGGTAACACGCTTATTAGACAAAATAGTACATGAGTTAAACACTACGAAGCAAAAAATATTAGGCTACCATAAAGCCATTACCGCTTTTTTTTGTGATGGGCGATGCATTGATGCAACCCTAAGAGTCACGTAACGTAAATGTTCTCACTCTTTGTTTTATCAGTTATTCGAACAATGACTGCTTTTTACCTAGGAGTTGCACTCCTTTACTATCAGGCAAAGAACTTTTTCCCTTGACTGAGCGTGTACTTTCCGCCCCACACGGTTTGGTGATTTGGAGAGTATAAATACGTGGATTAATCGTCAGAGAATCTCGTCCTCCATATTTCCCTGTTCTCTTCTAATCGCCTTCGTTCATAGTGTGACCGCCAATTTCAATTATTGTTGTATTTGTCTGGTGGTCTTAAGTTTTAGTCTTCCTCATACACTCTTCCCAGGCACTCTTCCTTCGGTTAATTTCACAATTAAAGGTGCAATGGCTGTATAAACTAAAGCGATAAAAGTCAAGGGGTAGCAATATGGACATATTCGGATGGCGGTACTATCGTGTACACAAGGTATAAACTGGCTTAGCATTGCTGGAGCTGTCATTTGAACTAAGGTGATTCGTGTGAAAAGGTTTCCGATGTGATTATGGCAGCACGACCATAATTAACACATTAAAAGCGATATGGTAGTTGGAGCTATATGTACTGGACATTCCATTTCGGAAATCGTTATGGAATTCAGTTCTCCGGGATCCAGAGTATCAAGAGTGTGCCGGGATACCAGATTTCAGGCATTACTTATCACCACAGACGGCCTTCACTTAACGACCGAGAGCAGAGGCGTTTGCGTAAAGCTGTCTGTGCTGATAGACAAGCAACACTGCGTGAAATAACCACAAAACTCAATGTGGGACGTACGAGGGTGGTTGAAAAGTTCTCGGTATCCCCACGAGAGGTCAGCGCCAGTGCAACGAGTTGTTCCTGTGATATTCATTGGACTGTTGCCTGTAAGTACGTGCCATGTCAGCGCTCTTGGAAGAGAGCTGGGGCGGAGAAGTGGCTCTGTTCTTGTTCCCGCATAGTGATTTGCGAAGACGGAAAAAATAGAGATTCGAGCAGTGATTAAGTACTTCGTAAAGAAAGGTATGAAAACAAAGGACATTCAGAGCGATTTCCAGAATACACTAGGGGACTCTGCTCCTTCATATTCGACTGATGCCAAGTGGACAAATGAATTTAAATTTGGTCGGGAGGGCTTAGACGATGAACCGCGCAGTGGTCGGCCAAGATGTGTCCCTACTCCAGAAATCATTGAACAAGTGCACAAAATGGTCATGAAGGATCGCCGACAGAAAGTGCGTGAAATTGCTCACGCTTCCCAGGTGTCTTTAAAAGGGTATGTCACATTTTAACTGAAGAAATAGAAATGAAAAATTCTGCAATATGGGTGCCGCGACGCGACGCACAACTGTGTCGCCGCAATGGCAAAATTACACGAACTAAGGTATGAATTGATGCCACATCCACCTGATCCACCAGATATGGCTCCATCAAACTTCCGTCTCCTCCCAAAACTGAAAATTTTTCTTGGTGGACGAGGATTCACTTCGAATGAAGAACTGATAGCTGGAGTTAACAACTATTTTGCAGGCCTGGAGGAAACTCACACTGCAACATCGTTGGACCCAGTGAATTGCCGGCCGGAGTGGCCAAGCGGTTCTAGGCGCTACAGTCTGGAACCGCGCGACCGCTACGGTCGCAGGTTCGAATCCTGCCTCGGGCATGGATGTGTGTGATGTCCGTAGGTTAGTTAGGTTTAAGTAGTTCTAAGTTCTAGGGGACTGATGACCCAGTGAATTAATCTACAAGGAGACTACATTGAAAAAGAAAAAAATGTTTCAGTGATGTAAGTACTTTCCGTTCCGAGAAATTTTTAAAGCACCCTCGTATACGATGACCGTATTCGTCACGACAGTGCGATGCAATTTGGCGTTAATGGGCTATGCCGGCAGACGACCGACGTGAGTGCCTTTGCTGACAGCACGACATCGCCTGTAGCGCCTTTCCTAGGGCCCTATTCTGTATCATTCAAACCGACGGGTCCGGTAGATTAGCCTCGGTAGTGACGTCATTTTCAGTTCTTTATCCGAAGTTGCTACTCTGTAAGGTTCTGAGACCTTTTTCCGATAGTCCTCCCACAGATTTTCGGACAACTGTACCGAGAGGTGGTTAGATGTCGCAATGGCCACGCTTTCGGTTCGGTGTGATTGTTTACAGCTAGAAGTTATTTTAGAATTACTGAGTGGTTTCAGTTTCGGATTTAGTAATTATGTTATACTGAGGAATCATCAGGACGCATCCTAGCGCAAAGGGAGTTCACAACAGACTGTTTTCCTTTACAAGAAATATGATTTATATTGTTGTTACAGTGAATGATTTTAACATAAAAAAACATTTTCGGTCAAAATTCTCACAAAATACCTGTTATTCATAAGTAGTTTAGAGTTTAAAAATCATTAAATTTCAAGACGTCGGCTTTGCTGATGTAAAATAGATGAAAGTTAGCTGAAAATCCTAGTGACTTCGCGTACTTTTTCCCGCAAATGGTTTAGTAATTAACAATCGAAACGCGTTTACAATTTGTAAGTAACAATGGAAAGAAATTTTGTGAAGCCTTATAGTGAAACCTTCCAAAATTTCATGCATTTACGGCTTACGCCTGCATCATTCGGCAACGGCATTACAATCAGCAGGATAAAGCGATCTGTGCATGCAAGTTGTCGTGGCTAAGTGAAGGAACTGCAGTGCTGAAGGTCATAGATTCGCAACCTACTGGACACAAAAAAATAAAATTTTTTTCCTCTTCGTGTTCGAAACACATTCTGAATCTTTGTTATTCGTGGAAGTTAAGTATTTTTCTGCAATATTTGTTGTTATTTGCGTGTAAGAGCGCGCTTTCTCAGTAACGAGTATCTTCTTGCTTGTCAGAAATATTTATCTGCGATCGAACTCTTAACAACAGCAGACAGACATGAAAGACCGCCGGCATTATATTTTTAGACTATGCCACCACACATGAAACATTTTGATTCATCAGGTGTATGTTATTAACTACGACGAACTTCAATAGCTGCACTTGCAACACGCTCTCGAAAAGATGTTTTTTAAATTTTGTTTTTACGACCCAAATCGTTGAGGTATCATATTGGGAAGTAGGTTACTTCAGCGTTTGGATCTCTAGGAGTGAGTTACAACCACATTCTATGCATCTTCTTATTCTTCGACACTCTCTTAAAGAATTTTTCGGGTGATTTTATAGACAAATTTGTACAATGTAGTACTACACACCATTCCTAACTCATATTCCGAAACGTAAAATGCAAAACAAGATGTCGATGTGAACGCGAATAAAATAACATAATTACAGCATTTATGATAATTTACAAAACACAGTCAAATACCCTGTTATTATACATGCATGGCAACATGTGGTCAGCGAAATTTTAGCAGTACTATGAACTCTAAACACACCTTTCCGTACTGCGAAGAGTAGTACGTTTATGTCGGCTGCTAGCCGCTTCGCGTGTGTGGCGCTGTGCGTCCTTCAGTACGCATGCGCGTATCTACGGTGCTTGCTTTTGATTGGTTGACGCTTGGAGAACAGCGCGTCGGTTCACTTGAACCGTGAGGCGTCGCTTCCGAAATGCGTACAGAACAACGTGGGGGCTCGCCTCTCCTAAACAAGGATCCGATCCGATCCGATCCGATCGGCAGAGCAGCCGAAAGATACAAACAGGGTTGGCTCAAATGGCTCTGAGCACTATGGGACTTAACATCGGAGGTCGTCAGTCCCCTAGAACTCAGAACTACTTAAACCTAACTAACCTAAGGACATCACACACATCCATGCCCGAGGCAGGATTCGAACCTGCGACCGCAGCGGTCGCGCGGTTCCAGACTGAAGCGCCTAGTACCGCTCGGCCACTCCGGCCGGCCTACAAACAGGGCCCTTGGGCTTTCTGACCATATCGGTTAGATCCTAGACGACAAAGAGCTGCCAGTAGGGTTCAATTGTTGCGCAGATGAAACAAACCCATGGACCCACGTTGTCAAAAAGGGACTGTGCACGACGGTGGTGACTCTATAATGGTGGGGACTGAGATTATATGAAATGGATTGGATCCTCTGGCCAATCTAAACTGACCACTGACTGGAAATCGTCATGTTTGGCTACTTGGAGACCATTTGTAGTCAGTCACGAACTTTATGTTCCCAAGCAACGATGGAATTGACCACAGTTGTTTGCGATTGGTTTGAAAAACATTCTGGAAAATTCCAGCAAATGATATGGCCGCTCAGATCGTCCGACATGAATCCCATTGAACATTTATACGACATAATTCAGATGTCGGTTTGTGCACAAAATCCTGCGCTGGCAACACTTTCGCTATTATGTACGACTATAGAGGCTCAATATTTCTGCAGGGGACCTCCAACGACTTGTTGAGTCCGTGCCATGTCAAACTGCTACACTACACCGGGCAAAAGGTGGTCTGACATGGTATAGCGTATGTGTCCACCTGTCGCTGTCAAATGATGACTTCACTGGTAACATCACTGGAATGAGGAAGGAAATGGGAAACCATCTCATTAGATTGGCCAGCAAATAAATGTAGAAGATGACTGCGATGAGGAAGGGAATGGGAAACTACCTCATTCGATTATCCAGCAAATAAGAAGATGAGTACCTTCCTTGGGACGAAACAGTTGCGCAATCGGATTTCAGGATCCAGCCTGTCTGAACGAAGGAGTAATACAATAGGTAAATGGAAAGTGAGAACATTAGATTACTGCAGTATAAATGTGGAGGTAAAAAACACCGGGTGAAGTCAAGTACCGAGAAACGAGAGAATTCAAAGCTCGAGCGTGAGTAGTAGTTGCATTGCTGCGCCTTGCCTGTTTGATAGAAGGGAGCTTGCGGCATGGTCATCCCACAGGGTGGTGTGGGGAGGGGGAGATAGTAGGAGGCGCTGGAAGCCTACTGCCGTGGAGCTTCTGGGCCAGCGACCAGGTGGCTTCCGGACACGCCGTTGGCCCACGCTGACGCTGACGTCAACGCGAATGGCTGCTCAAAGGGCCGTGAAACCGATCCGGATGGCTGCTCCTTACCTGAGCGTTTCGGACAACCTTGCACACAGGACAAGGGAAGTTGTGAAGAAGTGACAGCTTGTTAAGGGGCTAATGAGCGCGCAAGCGGGCGCAGCACAGTAGAATATATATTTAAAAAAAAAATAAAACCAGCACAGCGATGAGCCAGAGCATTATAAGTACTGCCCACATCGACATTGGATGGCACCTGGTGCGGCCAGGTCACGTAACGCGTTAAGGAAGCATATACGCGGAGCAGAGACGGGCGGGAAATCATTCTAGCGACAATACGAGACACAAATGGGCAAAACAATGACATCAGCCACTCTGACAAAAGACAGACTGTTATAGCCCAGTGCCTAGGAACGAGTATCCCGGAAAGGTGAGTTTGGTCGGTCGTGCGAGCCTATGATAGTGATTGAGGGATGACGAAACCACAAGATGTTCGACGTCCAAGCCTCTCGTAGATTGCGGATGTCGGAATCTTCCTGCACTGTAAAGCAGGACAGGATGTACGAAAGATCAGATGACATAGTACAATGCTGGCGCAGACACATGTTCCGGAGGACACCGTTTCAGCGCGCATCGTCGAATATGGGGCTCCGTAGCAGACGACGCTAGGAGTTCCCACGTCGACCCAACGATATCAATTGCGATTCCAGTGGCCGTAGGATCATCGAGATTCGATCGAGGGCCAATGGAAAAGTGTAGCCAGGTTCTTTACGAGGCGTGTTTTATGAAGTAAGTACCGTTTTGAAATAAAAATAAAAGAAGTAGTGCCATTTTGAAATAAAAATAAATCAGTTTTATTTTTACATGTAATCCTGTACTTTACTTTTCTACAAAATTCCCTCCATATCAGGCGTGTTTGCGTTTGTTTTTGAGTATTTTACATGCCTTCTCCGACTGAGAATCCCACCGACTGTGAAATTCATCGTCAGATCAGTGAAATGAGCGATGGGATGGAACGAAAATGGGTGAGATCTGTTAAAGATGACCGTACGAATGTGCACGAAGAGGAACGAAGTGGGCGACCTTCAGTCATTGCTGACGATGTGGTGGAGAAACTTGATGAAAAAGTGAGAGTGCGGGCGCTTTACGATTTCAACGTTATGTGATGAGTTTTCTCAAGTGTCAAGAAGTGTGATTTATGAAACTGTTGCTTAATAGGGCGGGAGATTTCTATGCACATGGTATTCAAAAGGTTGTTGTACGATAGGATAAGTGCCTTAATACTGGTCGGAATTATGAGAAAAGTAGATTTAAAGTACATGCTTTCATGTAAAAATAAAATTGCTAAGGTGTCTACCTGATTTATTTTTATTTCAAAATGGCTCTTACTTCAATAATACGCCTTTTATCATGCCAAGTTGATGGTGTAGTCTGCATATGCCGCCATCGAAGCGAACTGCTGACGGCTGCTCAAAGCATACACCACGACGCGACGGCACGGACGCAGATCCATAGAGGCAGTATTACGCTATGGGGGACATTCATTCACCTGTGCTTTCATGGGCTCGTAAACGAAGGCACCACGGCGGCCATTGACGACGTTAACATTACTGCGGACCACCTGCACCCCATCATGCATGATTTGTACACCAGCCTGTAATTCACGGGAATTGATTATCCTCAGCGTACATATCCGGTACGACGAACCTCCGGAAACCTACTACGGACTTGTCAAATCCTTGCCACGCAGAATCGCTGTTGTATTGCGTTCCAAAAGCGGACCAACAAGCTATTAAGCATTTGGTCATAATGTTTTGGCCGATTTAGTGTAAATATGTTATTCCTGTACTGGAGCAATCTAAATTGAGTACGTGCGAGGTTTCTGCAGCCCAGGAGGTGAAGCAGTCAGAACACCTTCACCAGTTGTCAGGGATGCTGTAACTGATAACAAAAAAGGATAGGTCGGAAATATGTCACATATTCAGCTTAACGCAGAACAAAATAACGAGCAATCAAAAGCGATGCCAAAAGATAATTTTAAAATGTATACTGTGTCAACTTTATGGAAAAATTCTGAAAGGAAGCACACACAAATAAGGATCGTAAGTTGAAAAGCATTTGCAATTTCTGATGACCGCGTAGTTGAGCGCCCCACAAACCAATCCTCATCATCGTCGTCCGGTGAAAGCCGTAGTGACACACCATTTGTCCGCAGCTCGTGGTCGTGTGGTAGCGTTCTCGCTTCCCGCGCCCGGGTTCGATTTCCGGCGGGGTCAGGGATTTTCTCTGCCTCGTGATGACTGGGTGTTGTGTGATGTCCTTAGGTTAGTTAGGTTTCAGTAGTTCTAAGTTCTAGGGGACTGATGACCATAGATGTTAAGTCCCATAGTGCTCACAAGGGAACCTCCCCATCGCACCCCCCTCAGATTTAGTTATAAGTTGGCACAGTGGATAGGCCTTGAAAAACTGAACACAGATCAATCGAGAAAACAGGAAGAAGTTGTGTGGAACTATGAAAAAAATTAGCAATATATACAAACTGAGTAGTCCGTGGGCAAGATAGGCAACATCAAGGAGAACGTGAGCTTAGTAGCGCCGTGGTCCCGTGGTTACTGTGAGCAGCTGCGGAATGGAAGGTACTTGGTTCAAGTCTTCCCTCAAGTGAAAAATTTACGTTATTTTCGCAAAGTTATGATCTGTCCGTTCGTTCATTGACGTCTTTGTTCACTGTAATAAGTTTAATGTCTGTCTTTTGCGACCGCACCGCAAAACCGTGCGATTAGTAGACGAAAGGACGTGCCTCTACAATGGGAACCGAAAAAATTTGATCGCAAGGTCATAGGTCATCCGATTCCTCCACAGGAAAACACGTCTGATATATTCTATACGACACTAGTGACGACATGTGCGTCACATGACAGGAATATGTTGTCGACCCACCTAACTTGTACACTTAGCGAATGGGTAAAAAGATTCTTCTACCTTACCCGATTTAGGTTTTCTTATGGATGTGATAATCACTCCCAAAAAAGTGATGAAAACATAAGGGTTTGCCACATAAACTGCAACAAATTAATGCAACTGTTTCACAGACGCACAGTTTTCCCTGTGCTCTGCCAAAACATATGTTTTTAACGTTTTCAAATTTTTCCGTGTGTAGACCGTCAAATCCTGCATATGTCCAAGCAAATCTGAACATGTCCTGGAATTCTGGAGAGCGAAGTTGATTATGTGTGAGTGCCTGAACTTTGGTAATTGTCTGAAAATAAAAAATTAAACTTTTTACTCGAGGGAAGACTTGAACCAAGGACCTCTCGTTCCGCAGCTGCTCACGCTAACCACGGGACCACGACGCTCCTTAGCTCACAGTATCCTTGATGTTGCCTACCTTGCGCATGGACTACTCAGTTTGTATATTTTGCTTCTTTAATCGTAGTTCCACACAACTTCTTCCTGTTTTCTCGATTGATCTGTGTCCAGTTTTTCAAGGCCTATCCACTGTGCCAATTTATAACTAAATCTGATGGGGGTGCGATGGGGAGGTTCCCTTGTCAGAGCCATTTGAACCATTTTTTGACACACCATTTTTTGACACACCATTTCCTTTAGTTTTCGGTGTACGGTAGTTTTTAAGTGCTTGTAACACGTCGTCTGTATGTAATCACTTAATTTTTTTAAATTTCACCTAAATTTTTAGCAATCAAGTTGTTTTTTCTACCCAACTCTTATGAGTCGTTAATGAATTTATTTATATTCTATGACAAGCCTGACGTTTGTATTTGACAAACTATTTTATAATCCGGGCAACCGCAGCTTCTGAAAGGTATGAAACACGGCCGGTTTCGTGGCTTCAAGCGGGTTTTAATAAACAACAATGTTACCAGCTGTAAGCGGAATTCTTCCTAACATCAAGGTTGTATTTGAGTTTACAACGAGCACGGCAAGTTTCGTTGAATCAAATAATGGTACAGCTAAACGGCGTTAGCGAAGATGATGTCACTCAACACCACTTCGCCGTTTACCTATAAACAATACACCGTTACTAGTTTTATTTCCGTATTTTCATTATTTATGTTTAAGTTTTTACGGAAAAGAAAGTATGTTTGGAAAAACGCATTAATTGAAGCAAACGCCAATTTAACACTACTGCACAGGACGCGCAGGTGGCTGTCTGCAGCAAAAGTCGTCATCTTCGCTGCATCGAATTACTGATATGGGAGACAGACGACGTGTTGTCTTACAGAGAGTACTGTGGAGGACGCAGTGAGCTGTGACGGGAGCAAATCGCTCTCAAGGTACACTTCAGAGGTACGGAGTAGAGCGGGGGAAACAGAATGCTCTGGTGTTGCAACGGCTGTTTACGTCGCTACCGAGGGACATTCCCGCTGTCACGATTTGTATCAGAATAGCACGGTAACGACGTCCCACATCACAACACGGAAAAACACGGGCAGCGATGTGGGATTCAGATCGAACGAGGAAAGCCTTCCCCCCCCCCCCTCCCCCCCCCCCAATCCCTGGCCGGACAATCTCCTAGACGCTAGCTGCTAACTCATGCGGATGACACCTCTGTTATCTCTGATGACCGATCGAGAATAGCTGTGCTGGTAGCAGCTGGTGATTACTCGCTAAATTTTCGATTTGGTACACAGTCTTCCAGATACGAAACCCGAAAAAAAAAAAAAAAAAAAAAGCTTTCACAATACATTCTCTCTGTGAGAAAGCGAAGCTATGATTTAAATAAACTTGTCAGTGACATTTTGTTGACAGTGTGTTCCACGTTAGCCGTGTTCTGCGGAAACACAAGAATGATGCAAAATGGTAAAACCGTAAGTTAGGTGAACACCTGGCGTTGGAGCCTACAATTTTCTCAGCACAAGCTGACAATCTTTTCATCGATTTCATGCACAAAACAGTACATATAATGCTTTTGTTTAAGTGGTAAGAACCAGTTTCGACCGAATTAAGCTTTCTTCTAATTTAAAACTAAATTATAGGACGACTTTTGCTACCACCGGCTTCAGCTGGTGTGCGTCGTTACAGCGATTCACTGGTGGAGATATTGATAACACCAATTATTTCTGTGATAAGTGTTGCGTGTTTCATTGGAGGCTTGTGTGTATTTCGTTTCTCTGTCAATTCATATTTTAAAAACGTGCCTGGGTTGATTTACCGTATTTCGTGTTTATTGCGTATTTTATTTCGTCCTCTTAATTTTACATGCATTCCGAGTTGTTCTATTTCAGCGTAACTTCATAAATACAGAAAAGTAGTTATTTACCGCGTGGTGTGCGTACTGTAAGACCTTCGGTACACACACCATCACATTATTTGACTTGTCGCTCTAACGAAATAGGCGAGTGTCAGCAATATGTCTCGTGGTCTTATTGTGGCGTGTTTATCTTCTGCCGTTAGGTCAGACGATATAAATGCCACTTGCACGCTTAGAGTAGCAGATTGGCAGTGACCAACTTTAAACAGAACTTGATTAATTTTCAAACGCATTTATTAAAATAATAACAAGCATAAAAATAACTTAACTTGGTTCTGGATGCTATTTACAATTGACAATCTGAAGTTCCTTTGGTCTTGGTACGTTAATCTTATTCTCACTTATCTCTGATACTTGACAAAGTGTCTATTCATTTATCTTCATGGCTATGTACAGGAATATGATAATCTTATTAGGCGCAGACTGAAACTCGACTATAGACTGGTACAGACTAATGTAGACTGGTACAGAGTGGTGCAGACAAATGCAGACTGACTAATCGGAGGTCTGTACACTCGTTATAATACCTCGCGCGTTCAGGTATCACTGCGCGAGTGTGATCCGCGAGGAGAAAAGGTTCTACGTTAGCAGCAATCTCATTGGCTGCGTTACATATTAATACGCGGATCGGTGGAAGCAGAATTTGGTCTGTCTCTCCTAGTGCGGAGACGGACGAGCGCTGCGCCTGCGCTGTTGTGCTTAGCGGGACGTGCTCTATTGGGAAAGTTCTCTACGCGCTGACTACGCGGAACTATGTACACAACATACAGCTTATGTTTTGTTTTCAACATTATCCACCGTGATTCACCTATGACTGATTACACAGGCCAACAAGTAACAACTGCACAGAATTTTTACACATTTTCCTATAGATTTCAGTTTGGTGAAAACGGAAAAAATACCAAGAAATTCCATCACGTCATTTTTTTGTTACGCTCAAGTTTTAGTGTGGACGAGTATTTAGCGTAAAATTCCTAATTAACTTAAAAAAATTAATGTCTCTTTCAATTAAAAATGGCCTTAAAACTAAGGCTTCTCACATTCATTCTATCAGCTTCAGCTGAACTTGGGAACAAATGGAAAAAATTGTTGATGGTTGATCAAGCTAAATAAGTTTAGTATCTCGACGGCCGTCTAACGCCACACTCAGCGTTCGGGCTTGTGTTTTTATTTCTATAACATGGCTCGCAGAGGTTTGTAATTTCTCCCGACCGATTCCGTTGTTTGTGGTCAATACACAATGTAACGTCAACAAAGAAATAGGAGGTTTTAAGGAACGTTTATTTTGCGTATTTCAAAGTGAAAACTGGAGACCAAGTTAAAGCATGGGCTCCGCAAAAGGTGAGCAGGAGATGCTAGTAAGATAAGATCTTCGTTTGTCGTTTAAGGCTAAGAAAAACTCATTTCGTTTTGGCATTCCAATGATATGGCGTGAACAGAAAAATCACACATTCGGCTGCTACTTCTGCTCGGTGGTTGTGAAGCTGTTTAATACAAAAATAAAATATTTTACTCTAACCTTGATTTAGCTATTCGTCCAGCGTCCCATGGGTCTCAAATATCAGTTCCACAGCCACTTTCTGATTCAGATGACGTTCTGAGTCAGTCGGAGGACTCGGGCGCACTAGGTTCCCAGTGTAGTGGAAATGACCAATAGAGCTCGTTTGGTTACATATAGTAGTACACGATACTTGAAGTAGTGGGCCTCGCGATATTCGAAGTAAACAGGGCTATTCTAAATGATGGACCTATTTTCAAAAATTCGTATGTATTCAAGTACAAATCCAAAATGAACAAGCTTTATACCAAAAGAGGAAGTTTCAAAGTTTTTGGAGGGCGCTGATGGTTTTAGAAGCGGCCGGTAGAGTTCACGCGGCAATAGGGCCTTCATTCTGTTTCACTGTCAGTTGTGAGTGAGATGGCGACTGTGGAGCACAAGGTTTCCTGCGTTCCTGAGTTCGCGAAAAGTTGAGTCGCAAATTGCAGTGCAGCGGACATTTAGTATCAAATTCGAAATTCAAACTACCAAATCGCAAAAGCAGGAAGCTGTTTACGTACCGCCTCTACCAACCACTCTGAACATTTATCACACTTATAATTAATTACGAATTATTAAATTGATATCAAACATCATGAAAAAGCTTTGAAACTTTCTCTTTTCATTGTTATAAAGCTTGTTCATTTTAGATTTGTACTTGAATAAATACGAAGTTTTTAAAATGGGTCCATCATTTAGAGTAACTCTGTAGGAAATATACGAATTCTATTAAAATGTTAATCAAAACTTTTGTTCATTTAAGTTTTGTATTTAGACGTCGACTGTATCAATTTTCACTATAAATAATGTTGTTTATTTCATATTTAAATCTAAATAAGTGATACGAAAATAGAATATAAAATATAGTTTGAAAGGTTTTGTAAATGTATCTTCGATAATCGATGTGTCGCATCATCATCTTTGGACTTTCATGTATGGCAGCTCTTTGTGTATCCTGGCGAAGAGTCACTGTGCCCATTGTGTTGCGTGTTCGCATGAAAGGTAGATGTATCGAATGCTTTGTTCATTTGTGTTGTTGTTCACGAACGTGCATGTACTAGCTAGCTGACAGTGACAGAAGAAACGCATCTCGTATCTGATACTGTTTTTTGTGAGATCAGCACCGTATAAGAACATAAACCCATCACCTTTTTGCAGCCAAGCAGGGATTAACATGGCCGTAGACAAAACGAAGCCAACATACCGCGTGGAGATGATCTACTACGCTCATCTTGCATTGTTGAGATTCATACGCTGCCAGCAAGCGTTGTATAATGGTTTTCCAGCCAGTGTTCTTAGTATTCACCAAAAATTTGTACACTACATTCTTAAGGAAGTCCAACGCTTCTTTTTCCTTTTCTCCGACTGTTTCTAAAATTAAGGGATCAGATAAAAGCAATGCCGAAAGCGATCAGTCTGCCGAATCTTTAGACAGCGATGAAGAAAATACAACCTTCCACGGTAAGAATGGACACGTCTGTCCCTAACAGAAGAGGCTGGCCAGTTGCCTATAACTTTGTAGTTCATATTCCAAGAGCATGAAACAATGACTGGATTTATGAATAACTGAAGGCATCTCAAAGCGCATAATATGTGCATTTCATTACATGAATAGCATCTTCACCTAATTAAGCTACAATCAAAATCTTTAGAACCCTACCAGTTTCAAATTTCAGCACCGAAAGGCTTCCGTGACAGTTTTATCTTTGTCTCGTATTCTGGTTGCACTAAGACCAATATTGAGTGACAAATTACGTAATAAAAGCGAAATAAAATGCGTTTAATATATGAGGGTTCAATTCATTAGAAAATATTATATATTCAGGCAGTTAATCCAGCAGATAATTGAGAGTCACTGTGAACCAAAATTGATACACACATACCTTACTATCAGGTAACAACCACTGTCTGGTTAAGGACCGCCTATCCACCATAGTTCAGAAGATATGACGTCGTAAACACTGAGATGAGCCAAAAAATGTCGCATCATGCATCTGCAATGCCTCGTCGACATTATTATCGTCGCCGTTGGCGGCAGAGTGTGCCTGTGTACAAGTCCTTGAAGGCGATAGACATTGATCTTGCGGGCCAATTCAATAAGCAGCAGCTCATTGGTGGTCCATATTCATATTTTTTACTTTTCTTTACTTTTAAGACAGTCCTGGTGTCCAGTCAATGTAAAGAAATCACAGTCGAGTCAATTTAAAGAAATCACTGACACCTGGCAGCGCTTTTGACAGCCTTCAACAGGGAAATGCAAATGAGTATAGGCGAAAACAGAACCGTCTATAGAGCCATGAACAGGCGCTCCCATAGACACGTTTATAAAATCGCGTTACAGACACGCGAAGCGGCTGCATCCAAATGGCTCTGAGCAGTATGGGACTTAACATCTCAGGTCATCAGTCCCCTAGAACTTAGAACTACTTAAACCTAACTAACCTAAGGACATCACACACATCCATGCCCGAGGCAGGATTCGAACCTGCGACCGTAGCGGTCGCGCGGTTCCAGACTGAAGCGCCTAGAACCGCCGGCCACCAGCGGCTGCATCCATCTAGGATCTTCTCACACCCAGTTGCTGCAGGAGTACGTATAATGTTTCGTTTCTAACAGAAAATTGGCAACATGAATACCCGGGCAATGCGGGTTTTTCAGCTACAAACAAATATATTTTGCGATAAAATTCAGTGTCCGTCAACTTACCACCTGGACTACTCAATCTGCAATTCCTCAACTCACCTACAAAAGAAAAGAGAAAAATATATTACTTCACAATTCATTTTGCATATAGCGGTAGCAATAATAAAAGAACGTAGAACAGCGTTAAAATCAAACTAAAATTTTACAACAGTCGCTGAAATCTGTGTCACATCATCACGGCTATTTTAGTGTCTATTATACATAAAAAAACAAGATGACGAAGTTTGAGTTTTTAGTCATAGCACAATAACGTTTGTGAAACTCACAAAACAAAAAGTGTGAATGAATCCAAACTAAGGATGCGTGTGATTCCGACGACAGAGAAATGGTGACCACTAACAGCCTAGCAACGCGACGATAACGAAGGTCAGTGTTAAAAGCCAGCTTAGTCAAGGGAGAGCCGTTAAAAGAAGAGTGGTTGTGAAAGCAAGTGCCAGCGTGGCTCGTCGACAGCAACGTACGCAATATGCCACATCTTCGGTATGCCAACGGCCATATGCCATATATGGAACCATTTCCGGCAGGAACAACTGCCCGCGCGTGATGTAAGAATAGAACAGACGGACCATGTGAGAAGTGCCGGTGTGTGTGGCGTTTATTGTTAGCACTGTTTATCGCCCCTCTGAGCAAGGCGCCGGGCCGAGCGAGTAAGCAGTCGGCTTATCTGCGTCAAAGCGCCTTTCACTCGCACACGCCCGCTAACAACGACCTCGCAAGGACGTAACGAAGGCGGCAAATATCTGGAGCAGCTGCGGCGGGGCGTGCCCAGCCTCAATAACGCCCTCTGTTGCTTCGTCAGTGTCACATTCAAGAGCGTAAGCAGAATCCGGGAAGGAGATAGACGAGCAGGAGAGCAACTCATATTCTACATCCACACCTACATACATACATACTCTGCAAGCCACCTTCACGATGCGTCATTGCTACCAGTCGTTTCCTTTCTTGTTCCAATTGCAATCAGGGCGTGCGAGGGATAAAGTACTCTATAGGCGTCCGATAAGCACTAATTTCTCGTATCTTACATTCCTGGCTCTTACACGTCATGTATGCCGGCGGCAACAGAATCGTTCTGCAGTCGGCTCCAAATGCCGGCTCTCTAAATTTTCTCAATAGTGTTCCTCAAAAAGAACATCGCCTTCCCTCCAGGGATTCCCATTTGATTTCCCGAAACATCTGCGTAACATCTGCGTATTGTTCGGACCTGCCCGTAACAACTCTAGCAGCCGCCCTCTGAATTGCTTCGATGTCTTTCTTTAATTCCGACCTGCAGCGGATCCAAATACTTGAGTAGTATTCAAGAACAGGTCGCACTACCGTTCTATATGCGGTATCCTTTATAGATGAACCACACATTTCCAAAATTCAGTCAATAGACCGAAGTCAATCATTCGCCTTCCTTACCACAATCATCACAAGCTCGTTCTGTTTTATATCACTTCGCAAAGTTTCGCCGAGATATTTAAATGACGTGACTGTGTCAAGAAAGACATTACCAACGCCGTAGCCGAACATCACGGGTATGTTTTTCCTACTCATCCACATTAACTTACATTTTTCTACGTTTAGAGCCAGCTGCAATCATCAAACCAACTAGAAATTTTGTCTAAGTCATCTTGTATATTTCTACAGTTACTCAACTTCGACATCTTCACGTCATCGTCATTCACAAACAATCGCAGATTGCTGCCCACCCTGCCCACCAGACCATTTATGTACATAGAAAATAACACCGGTCCTGTTACACTTCCCTGGGTCACTCCAGACTATATCCTTCTCTCTGACGAACACTCGCCGTCGAGGACAACATACTGGATTCTATTACTTACGAAGTCTTCGAACCACTCGCATATCTGGGAACCTATTCGATATCCTCGTACCTCCGTTAACAGTCTGCAATGGGGCACCGTGTCAAATGCTTTCCGGGAATTTAGAAGTATGGAGGAAAAAAACAGTCCACAGTTCGCAGTGTATCATGTGAGAAAACGGCAAGCTGAGTTTCGGTCGAGTGATGCTTTCTAAAGACATGGTGATTCGTGGACGTACACTTCTCAGTCTCAAGAAAATTTATTATTCTCGAACTGAGAATAAGTTCAAGGCCTCTGCAACAAATCGATGTTATTTTTTGCAGAATCCTTGAATATATTGTCTATAGTTTTACAGATCCGTTCTTTTGCCCTTCTCATAGGCAGGAGTCACAATGCCTGTTTTTTTTTTTTTTTTTTTTTTTTTTTTTTTTTTTTTTTTTTTTTTTTTTCCAGTCGCTTGGAACTTTGTGCTGGTTGAGCGATTCGCGATATTATGGGAAGATGTTACAGAAATGTAGCAAAGTTTTTTTAGCTGTGTACATTAATCACCATACACAGTACTGGTACCACTTTCTTGCAGGCACCTACTACCTACAATTTACTTACGTAACTACAAAAGAGTATAGTTTCTATGTGATCTGCACGTTTTCTTTTGCTGCTAGACAGGTATCAGCCGTATAAAGTGTGTATCAAAACATGTGGTGCATGTTACAAATCTATTCTGTGACAAATCTAAAGTGTTCA
This sequence comes from Schistocerca americana, assembly GCF_021461395.2. NCBI lineage: Eukaryota > Metazoa > Arthropoda > Insecta > Orthoptera > Acrididae > Schistocerca > Schistocerca americana. The sequence goes on along the minus strand of NC_060122.1, from coordinate 784,981,502 downwards.
ATGAGAAAAATTTACGTGTGCAACGATAAGAATGCAGTGGGAATGTATTCACATCTGTTGGATGAAAACTATGAAAAAAAACACTACAAACCGGCATTTCACGTAAGTCACATCCAATGCAAATCTGTAACGAAACCTTCTGTGTGGCGTGCTTATTCTTATTATTTATACTTTAGGACAATTAAGCTGTAAAAAAAACGCACCACATGTTCTAATGAAAGCATGGAAACCGTCTGAAGATGAATCGTAATGACTCGAAACCGGTAACGGTACCTTTTGAATAAAGAAACTGAAAATAAATTTGTGTCTGGTTGCTGTCTCAACACAATCTGTCTTCAGATAACAGCCACGGTCTCCAACCATGACAAAATTGCATATACAGTATGTTTCACAATTCATGTTAGACACTTATAGAGGGGACTTAATAGATCAAACTTCACTTACGAACCCACGTCCGGAGACGTCATTCAATAACGCAGAAAGGCGTCAAAGTTACAGGCCCGGGCGCTTGTAAATGTATGTATCTACAGTGTGAATCCGCGATGATGTTACAAACTTTCAAGGATCATGGAGACAGATAAGCGCATCAATTTGTGGTAAGGGCACCTGGTTCGGAAACGAACGAGTCTAAGCGAAAACCGGTCTGGAATACCTGCAGTGGACTCCAAAGGTACTGTTGTTGTTAAGAAAATTGGTTCAAATGGGTCTGAGCACTATGGGACTTAACTTCTGAGGTCATCAGTCCCCTAGAACTTAGAACTATTTAAATCTAACTAACCTAAGGACATCACAAACATCCATGCCCGAAGCAGGATTCGAACTTTTGACTGTAGCAGGTTCCGGACTCAAGCGCCTAGAACCGCTCGGCCTGTTGTTAAGACTGCAGGATAGGCAACTTCCAGAGGTGGCAGTGTGGAAAATGGTTCAAATGGCTCTGAGCACTATGGGACTTAACATCTATGGTCATCAGTCCCCTAGAACTTAGAACTACCTAAACCTAACTAACCTAAGGACATCACACAACACCCAGCCATGGCAGTGTGGACTAATACAAGAAAAAATGTCTAGTAAATAAGGGCTTTAAAATGCATACCTGAGGAGCTATGAGCACTAGTTCATCTTCGCTAGTGTGTAAAACTTATCTTTTGAACACATGCCCACAGCTCTTAGAGCCCATGTTTACTATGCCCACAGCTCTTAGAGCCCATGTTTACTAGACTTCTTTTTTTGTTTTAGTTTTGGTCCCTACTACCACCTCTGCAAGTTGCCTACCCTACAGTCTTAGCAACATCAGTACCGGTAATGCATTCCAGTGTTAGAAGTATTAGAAATGTTTTGGCTTATAAATTTCGACTTGTTCGTTTCCGGCACAGGGACCTTACCTCAAATTGATTTCCTTCCCCATTATCCTTGAAAGTTTATAATATTATCATGGGATCACCCTTTAGATATATACATTTTCAGGCGTCGATGGCTATGCCATCTGCAGAGTAGTTGGAAGACGTTTCCGTATATAGGTTGCTATGTGTAACTTGATTTGCTACGTCCCCTTTACAACCTGTAGAAGCGCCAACTACCGCAGCTAATCAGACCCCTACAGTATGCCATTCAATTCAGTGTGGAACGTTGGCCAGTGCAAATGCGTATTGAGGCAGCGGAAGTAGTTCTGTCATGAGCAGAGCGCTACCGCTGTCAAACACGCAATGCGCCGAGGAAGATTTCCGTGTTCCAGACGGGAGGCGAAAATCCACGTAGGTAAACAATGGCGTGAGACTGGATGTGCAAATATTATGACGCATAAGGGACCTGAAACTTTAGTTCGAAAGCCGGGCGAGTTCCTGCAGCTCAGCAACGAAGCCCACAGCGATCTATCCGTCGCCCTTCCAGAACGTTACAAATTCCTCGCACGTCTTTTCAGAGGATTGTGAAACAGAATCTAAAGTTTTTCTTACAAGCTGCATGGGCTCAATAGTTAACGACAGTTTCAGACTAACAGTACCGGGCAGAACTGACCAGGATGATGCTTTTCTGACAACTCTTCTGAAGCAAACTTTCATCTGAATGGATTTGTCAATAAACAAAGCTTTCGGTATTACTCGGACACTTACACGCAGGAAAGGCACAGGGTAGCCCAAAGGTTATCGTGCACCGGTGTGCGACTCGACAGTCCAATGGAATCGTACATAACAATGGCCGACCAGTGACTGTCAATTCTGAGCGGTATGCCGCAATGATGAACAATTTCCTCATTCCACAGCCGCAAGACATCGCCGTCGAAACACGATATGATTTCAGTAAGGCGGAGCAACAACAATACATACGGCCCGTAATTCAGTGACTAAACTGACGCGTCACTTGCCACATACATTACTTTCGCGAGTCGGTGATGTGACCCGAAGATAACTTGCTCTCTCAGTCCAACATTTTCTTCCACGGGGTTATCTCAAGAATAAAGTTTGTTCACGGCGCTTCCACAATGATGAGTTGAAAGCCGCAATCGAAACATGACTGAGGACGTAATGAAGAGCTCCCACAAACGTGTTCAGCAATGCACCGTCAATGATGGAAGTCATTTGTGTTATGTATTTTTTTACGACATAAATGTGTGTTTGGCTTTTCAGTAACGGCAATGTGTGTAGAACATACCGGTGTGGATATACGCTGAACCTCATAATGACCAAGTGAAAATGTACTACTTCCCGTGGGCAAACGCGTGGTTTTGGAATTTTACAACAGCGGCTCTCGTACCCTTGCGGCCATTACAAACATCGGCTTTCTCCAAACTGATACTGAACTGACAAGTGTGTATCTGTGGCGTGGCAGGATGCGTGATTGATTTGCGAATGGTGATTTCCCTTCCCTGTCACTCGGCAACTTGCACGATGTTCATTTCTCAAAGTGGATAAAAGTCATAAAGACCATCTCGTGGGAAAGCACAACCGCCATAAAACATTAGGTTAATCCTCCTGAATTTTAAACAGATGTCTCGCAGATTCAGATACGCACGGATATGTGTGTAGTAATTTCTGCGGTCATGCGGATATTTGCGAAAAAGTTGAATGGCAATGCAATATTTGTACTTGCTTGTATTTGCAATACATGCGGTCAGCAATAGTTAGTACTGTTTTAATTATTCAGAACGGAGTGCTACCATATTGCCTTCAATGTGCGGTATCTTGGAGAGAAGAGAGATGTTGCTGACATCTGCATGTACTGAACATGGTGACATGCTCTTTTTCTTGCTTTCACGTACACCAGGATCCTGTTTCCGTCGTACCAGCCTTTTGCCTGAGTCATTCCTGTTTCGTTTGAAGTAACTTGGCCCATTTATGCAATTACTAAAGCCGTCACTAAGCAACATACGTAACTGACGTTCCCGGACATATCATCCACTGGAACCTACGCTTCACCACCTGACCCCTTTTAGTGGATCAGATATGCTGCAAATAATGTCTGGCATAAAATCCGTGAACCTACCAGCGTTTCTCTCGAATGTATTTACAAATACGCAATGTAACACTTAAATACAGTGAGAGGCGTAGTATGTTAGCATCACTACGGTCAATTACGTAATTTGATAAACGGCCTATATAAACAATATTTAACAATTTGCAACATAGTAGGACACCTTGTAACACGATTTCATTTCAGGCGCCAATTTTGCAGAAATGCACCGCAGAAAATTTTACAAAATCCGTTTCAGTAATTACCACTTAAAGATATAATTTGCGGTAAACATCAAGGATATGATAGGCTACGCTGAATTAAAATATGGTCATGATCTGCGTCTACGTTCTCGGTCCAAAAAATCGTACCCTAAGACGGCAAGCATATGTAACAGGTTTAAGTGGTTTACAAAATTTTAATATCCGTGGATGCTGTTAGACATTCTCTTATTGACAGAAACGTCTAGCCCTAAATTACAAATACGGCGAAAGCTGCCCAACTTGTTCGTATCAAGTGACAATAAACGGCCCGACCCGTTCCCGCAATATGAGTATTTCCGTCATGCGGCAGAAAATTCAAATGGCTCTGAGCACTATGGGACTCAACTGCTGAGGTCATTAGTCTCCTAGAACTTAGAACTAGTTAAACCTAACTAACTTAAGGACATCACAAACATCCATGCCCGAGGCAGGATTCGAACCTGCGACCGTAGCGGTCTTGCGGTTCCAGACTGCAGCGCCTTTAACCGCACGGCCACTTCGGCCGGCCATGCGGCAGACGAAAGTTTAATGGCGACGAGAGTTTAATTCTGCCTCGACATGGAGGTCAGCAGAGAAGGGATAGACGCTCAGCTCAAATTATTATACTGTTAACACTGACTGAAACAGCAGGCTGTGTCCGTCCCAATCAGTTACAAAAACTAGGATGAATATCGCGATAGTTTCGTTCGCTGAACGGCCCTTCTGATTAGAATGTGGAGTAATAAGTACTGAACCAACTACTAACCACTTAAACTGATAACATTTAAATGGTCTTCCTACTATGGATTTCGAACGTAACGTTCATCATCTGGTGGCTGCAGTATCTTAATGAAACTAGTTACTAACTCTCTTACGCATAATTCTGAATGCCACGAAACATGGAAGAAAAAAAAAAAGGAAAATATTCAAAACTGAATTGGAAATTAAGACAACATCTGAACTCTAGAAAAGAAAATAATCCCCACGTAATCACATGTCCTTATTTTTGTTGTACTATCTTGAACTTACCTACTATCTTCTCCATTTCCATTTCAAATCCTTATTAGTTAAAATTGCTTTTTACTGTAGCGATCCACGAGATTCGAAAACAGATGATCAGTAATTTCTCTCATTAATGTACTACAGCCACCTGACGAACTGCATGTGCGAAACCGGCAAAGAGATAACACAATAAAAATTTTAGTATGTCATAAATTTATTGGTTGGTAGCTGTTTCACAAACTATCTTACAGTCACTGCACCCCCAATTCGCCAGCTTTGGACAACTCACACTCGTAACCAACCGTATCCAACTACATTTATAAACTAGCTTATAAATAAGACGCTGTGTCAAGTAACTGAAACAATTTCGGTGAAAACAATAGCTAGTTTCAAAGTACACACTGTGTGATCAAAAGTAACCGGACACCTGGCTGAAAATGACTTACAAGTTAGTGGCGCCCTCCATCGATAATGCTGGAATTCAATATTGTGTTGGCCTACCCTTAGCCTTGGTGACAGCTTCCAGTCTCCTCCTGCTGGAAGGTTTCTTGGGGAATGGTAGCCCATTCTTCACGGAGTCCTGCACTGAGGAGAGGTATCGATGTCGGTCGGTGAGGCCTGGCACGAAGTCGGCGTTCCAAAACATCCCAAAGGTGTTCTATAGGATTCAGGTCAGGACTCTGTGCAAGCCAGTCCATTAAAGGGAGGTTATTGTCGTGTAACCACTCCGCCACAGGCCGTGTATTATGAACAGGTGCTCGATAGTGTTGAAAGATGCAATCGCCATCCCCGAATTGATCTTCAACAGTGGAAAGCAAGAAGGTGCTTAAAACATCAATGTAGGCCTGTGCTGTGATAGTGCCACGCAAAACAACAAGGGGTGCAAGCCCCTTTCCCTGAAAAACACGACCACACCACAACACCATCGCCTCCGAATTTTTACTGTTGGCACTACACACGCAGGCAGATGAACTTTACCGGGTATTCGCCATACCCACACTCTACCACCGGATCGCCACATTTTACTCCGTGATTCGTCACTCCACACAACGTTTTCCCACTATTCAATCGCCCAATGTTTACGCTCCTTACAGCAAGCGAGGCGTCGTTTTGTCATTTACCGGCGTGGCTTATGAGCAGCCGCTCGACCATGAAATCCATGTTTTCTCACCTCCCGCCTAACTTTCATAGTACTTTCTGTGGATCCTGATGCAGTTTGGAATTCCTGTGTGATGGTCTGGCTAGATGTCTGCCTATTATTACATTACGACCCTCTTCAACTGTCGGCGGGCTCTGTTAGTCAACAGACGAGGTCGGCCTGTACGATTTTGTGCTGTACGTGTCCCCTCACATCGGAAACAGTGGACCAAGGGATTTTTAGGAGTGTGGAAATCTCGCCTACAGACGTATGACACAAGTGACACCCAATCACCTAACCACGTCCGAACTCCGTTGTTACACGGAGCGCCCCATTCTGCTTTCTCACAATGTGTAATGACTACTGAGGAAGCTGATATGGAGTACCTGGCAGTAACTGACAGCACAATGCACCTAATACGAAAAACGTATGTTTTTGGGGGTGTCCGGATACTTTTGATCACATAGTGTACCAACTAGTTTCTGCTATGACAGTGTTACACATTGCAGAATTCCTGAGATGCGGGACAGAAGGGAACCGAGCAGATTTGCAGACCTGTACTGTTTAGGTAGCTATGCTTCTTTCTTTCCCGCCTGACGCAAATGTAACACGATCCCTGTTACACGCAACTGATTCTCTAGATACGCGAGTGTTCTATTACTCCCATCCTAATCGCGTTGACACGTCTCAAATGGCCCTACTGTCCTGCTACGGGTCGTTGTTTAGTTATAGCCTTTCAGCCGTTTTCCAAATGGTACTCTGGTATGTAACAATATAGCACAACTGACTGAATCCTCCAAGACCGACTGTTGTTCATTGCAACCTATGTACCGAAAGCAATAAAACTACCACGCTCTGGATGCTCCTGTCGGATCGTTGCGTGTACATGAGGAACAAACGAAGATTAGATGTTAATGTCCCGACGATGACGACGAAGTCATTAGAGACGGTGCTCAAACTCGTATTAGGGCAGGAAATCGTCCATGCCGTTCCAAGGAAAGCATCCCATAAGTGATTTGGAAAAATCACGAAAAACCAAAACATGGATTAGCAGGACAAATTTTTGAACCTCCGTCTTCCCGAATATGATTCCAGTTTCTTTCACGGCGCTACCTCACTTGGTGTTGCGTTTACCGAGAAAGCAGACTGATTGTGACTACCTTCTAGTGAATTCATTTAATACACATACCTAGCGATTGTAAATCAAGTGCAGCTACTCACAGAGGTCTGGTGTGGACTGTAATTATCGTATGGCAGCGACGCTTACCAGATATTTTAATGCGGAACCGATTTACGTCGGAAAAAAATTAGTCCCAATCTGGCCACTAGATGCAAATCCGGCGCTGTGAATGTGATAAAGACATATAGAAATGGATTAGGAACGGGACGTGGGCAGAAAAGATCGAACAAGTGAGAAAGGCGTGATGTTGACTTTACTGTTAACTGCTGCTTACACAATTTGTTCGATATGAACGCCGACGAGATTCTGTACAGCGTCAAATTTGCACCTGGTGACCTACAGTGGAACTAATTTTTTTCCAGCGTAAATCGGTTCTGCATCAACGTATTCGCATACATACCAATTTTCGCTGTAATACCATAATTACAGCCTACACTGGACGTCCGTGAGTAGCTGCACTTTAAGTACAACCACGCGGTATATGGAATTCCATTGTTCCCTATCATTTGTCATGTAGCGAGTTTCCACTACATTTTCTGCTGAAAACTGACATGGACAACCCGTGCTTGTGTAAAAAATACACTTAACTACTTAGGTGTGTGTGTGTGTGTGTGTGTGTGTGTGTGTGTGTGTGTGTGTGTGTGTGTGTGTGAGGGGGGGAGGGGGTTGGAGATACGCTCTGAACTGTCTGTATTTTCAAAGTGTTTTTAAGTGTTGAATCTTGGTTATTATTCCCCGAAATATGACAGTCTTCTAAAGCCATCGACATTGCTATAAATCGACGCAGGAAGCTCATCGTAACTTTTAACATGAAATGTCCTCTGATAATGAACCCGTCGGTCGGTTTGTAATCGGTAAAGACGCTATTCGTTTTTACTTTTTCGAAGAACTAACCTGGAGTTGCAATACTAATTGAATTCTGGCAATGACAAAGTGCTTAGAGAAGCCATGACAAAGATGACTGAGTATAGACGGTAGTATGAAGGACTGCCCTCTCAATCGGGAGTATTATCGTCGTACCGCCACGCCTAATGGACAACATTGAAACACTAAAAAGTTTATTTTAATCCAATTCCCACAAAATTGTCAAGTGGTTAAATCGTTTTCGACTGTCTAGTGATTATCTATAGCCCATAAATACTGATATTGCGCCTCCACAGCTGAGTGTTCAGCGCGGCGGAATGCCATGAGACGGGCGCGGGTTCGATTGCCGGTTGGGTGGGAGATTTTCTCCGCTTGGCGACTGTGTGTTACGTTGTCTTCATCATCATCGACATGCAAGTTGCCGAAGTGGTGTCAACTAACAAGACTTGCGCCGGGCCTCCGACCTAGCCACACGCATTATCATAAATGTTGGTTGGCCGATGGCTGCGCCAAAACTCCTACTATTAGGAGCCTCAATAAAATGTTGACCTCTTGCATGTTTCGACACAGCCACCAGCCAAATAATATCTGTGAACTATTGATACTGATTACACACTCGAAAACAATTTTATGTGGGTTTATTGAAATAAATCTTATGGAGGAAAGTAACGCGCTCAGTGATGGTCTCAGGCAATACCATTGCAAACATGAACACGCTGAAGCACTCTGTTCCATCGAACAAAAATACGCTACGCAATCTAATTGAAAGGGTAGTGCGACCTGGACGCCTGGGGGCCATCGATCGTCGCCTGCGTGGACGGGCAGCGCATCGGCCCCACGCACTCCCCTCTGCTACTTGCGTGTCGGAAGCCGTCCACCGCTGCGTACATCATCTTGTCAATCTAGAGCGGCCAGACCCTGTGACCCCCCCCTCCCCCCCAATTCCAACGAGCTGTGCCATACTAGTCGAGAAGCACTCGAAAGCAACACCTGTGATAGGTTTCACGTCACTAAGCTTCCGACTTGGAGCGGAAAAATAGAGTTCAAAGGTCGCGAAATAGTTACAAAACTCGGCAACAGGAGACTTCTCTGTTCAGACATGTACACTGGCAACAGCAAAAAAAGCATTTCTCAAAAGGAGAAATTTGCTAACATGGGTGATAAATACTAGCTGTGATCATAAAATACGGTGAATAATGTTATTAGAAGCAAACTAATAAGCTTACACGGAATTTGATTCAACCTCCTTCGAATTACAGCCCTTGGCTAGCAATGCATTTATAGCACCATTGAATCCATGAGTGGAAGACATTTTTTGGAACGGCATTCAGATGCTCTGTCGTCGGCCTCTCAAACGTTTTCCTTTAAGGATGACTATAATTTTTGAGGAGAGCCAGAAGTCGCATGGTGCTAAATCTGGTGAGTAAGGCAGATATGGACCGATAGTAACACTTTTCCCATGCAAAACCTGCGAATCAGAAGCGACATGTGGAACGGCGCGTTGTGATAAAGAAGGAAGATATTGGCCCCTCTTCCTCGTCTCTTTCTTCTACACCGTTTCGGAAGCGTTGCAATACGCCTTGTAAAATTCGCCATTTACAGTTATTCCCCTTGAAAAGAACTCTTGATCGCACTACGCTCTCAATATTGGAAAAAAAGCATGACTTTGATATTCGCTTTTGACTGACGTGCCTTTTTTAGAGCGGCGAGATACACTGGTTTTTCGTTGGGAACTCTAGAATTTCGTCTCAGGGTCATATCCATAAACCCAAATATGAATCTAGTAACCGTCTATTCAGAAATGGAGCTAAATGTGGGGGTAAAGACTGTACAGAGAGACCAATGTTTGTTTGACTACAGTAGCCGGGTTCAAATGGACGAAGGCTGCTGTAGTTATGCAGGGATAAAGACGCTTGCACAGAATAGACTAGGCTGGAAAGCTGCATCAAACCAGTGCCCTTGTATGTAACTGCCGTCAATCCCAATAGTTCACAAAATGTTATCGTATGCACGGTATGCGTCGAAATTAACTGCTAACAGAATTGCTGTTATAAATGTGAAGCAAGTTTTCTTTTCATCGCGTGCTGGAGGGACTGGGATATACAAGCATATACATACACGAAAACAGCTTTCATCGAATGTGGTTGCAGCAAAGGATTTCTCTGTTTTCCTCGCTTCCATGTAGAAATCCATCCGACGCACTGTGAACGCTTACTGCAGCAAGAAGAAAATAAGCACGCGCGCCTGTGTGTGTGTGTGTGTGTGTGTGTGTGTGTGTGTGTGTGTGTGGAGAGAGAGAGAGAGAGAGAGAGAGAGAGAGAGAGAGATAGATAGATTCCAAGAATAACTACGTAACACTTTTGAAAGCATTCTCATCTTCACCACATTTCCTGTATTTGATTAAAATGTTTTCTGAGAACAAACACAGAAAAACATTCAATCTCGTGTCTAAGTTCACAAGCATGTACGCTGAACTTTTTCTCCACACACTTTATCTTACCAACGAGTAAAAAATGTTGCAAGGCGTGCATTGAAAACCCATGGGACTTTGATCTGAACGCAGGCATTATACCAATGTTTTTGTCTTCACACTTGGCGACGGCCCCAACAAGCGCTTTCCTCGTCAAGTACAGGAAGACCCCACGATAATGCTATAAACTTTCAGGGATGATGGAGAAGAGTAACTGTATCAATATGAGGTAAGGGACGCTATTCTGGAAACAACAGTCAAAAGTTATACGCGAAAACCGTTCTGATACCTCTGACAGTACTCCCCTCTACTGCAAGCTCTTTGTTTTCCATACTTTGGGAGGGAGTAGTATGGACAAAAACAAATGTCCAGTAAGCATGAGCTCTAAAGTGCAAATCGTAAAGAGCTCTGAGCACTTTTTTACATTTGCTACTGTGAAGCACATTTCTTCTACTGAACAAGTGCAGTTGAGGGCGCATGTTTACTGGACATTTTTGTTTTGTTTTGGTCAATTTGGAAAGCAATGTGCTTGCAATAGAAGAGGTCCGCTGTCAGAGCCATCGCAATGATTTTCGCTTATAACTTTCATCTCTGTCGTTTCCCGACCAGGGCTCCTTACCCCAAATTGATACATTTACCCCTCACCATCATCCTTGAAAGTCTATCATGGTATCATCCAGTGTCTCTGCAACGGATCGGAATCACTCACCCTTCCATCTCGGAAAGTATTAGGTTGCAGTCCTGAGAGGTACAGAAAAAATGTCCTTATTTTCGTATGCCCTAACAATTTCACCTTGTCCAAAACCAATTGTGCGCCATAAATGTTGACCTCGATTTCTTAGAAAATGGGAGCACAGTGACCAAAACAGTCTCACAGGAGCTCCTTTCGAGTGGCTCACGGCTAGTATGTTGAAGCTCGATGAAATAGGCCTCTCCTAAATATGTGGAACGTCTGTAACTACTTTACCACATTTGGTACATATATGACTTAGTACGAGGAGACAGTTACCATGGAGTCGGACAATGTCAGCGCCCTTATTTGTTGGAGTGTGTTTGGGAGATTAGTGAAATTTAATCATAACTTTTGAATGCATGGTGTTAGTCAATCAAAGTTGGTGCGAATATGACGTACATTCACGGACAAAATATTCAATTCTGTTTGGGTGAGACACCCCAGACAGCCTTAGGAAAGGACGGAGATGAAAAATGGGTAAAAAAAAAGGGAGAGGGGGGGGGAGGGGCAAGTGCGAATAGGACTCGTGCTCTGAGGATTCCTGACATATTTAATTATGTATAAGGGCGGCGATCAAAAAGGTTCCGTTCGAAGGCTGTACAGTCCATAATCGGTATGCCAATGAGGCAAAATCGCCTTGAACATTGAGGCAATGATCCCACCGCCGCATCGGCCACCGCCGCATCGGGGGGTATGGGGACGTGCGTTATCACGAAGCAGCAGCACCCCTTAAGCACAGAATTCCAAAATAGTGGTCTCCGACAGACATGCTACCCCAGATACATTCTTGACATTCTTGATTCTCCGATGTTTCCCTAACGATGTTTGTCCTTCGGTAGTTGAGAAGAGAACAGCAGCACACTGGTCCTGTATGAACGCATTTGGTAACAACGTCGGCATGGTTCACGTTTCCACATTTCTGGTTCAAATGGCTCTGAGTACTATGGGACTTAACATCTGTGGTCGTCAGTCCCCTAGAACTTAGAACTACTTAAACCTAACTAAGCTAAGGACATCACACACATTCATGCCCGAGGCAGGTTTCGAACCTGCGACCGTATCGGTCACGCGGTTCCAGACTGAAGCGCCTAGAGCCGCACGGCCACACAGGCAGCTTTCCACATTTACGGCACGCACTTGGGAAAGACGCGAATGCTACATTAATCCCTTGCTGACACGTCAGTGCCTACCTGCAACGGAGATGCGCTACGCCGCATATACGCTGAAGCAACATCCTTAAACGGAAACTTTTTGATCGCACTCGTATATACATGATAATAGCAATTTCGTATGGCTCAATGGCTTGGTGCAAGTCTTTCCGCTTGCGTGTGTCTAACTTATCATAGTTACCCAACCGGGTAAAGGGGATCTACAGTGTAACGTGGAATCCGACCCATGTATCGTTTGTATTGTTTCTGGCGACTCCTCACATCGTCGAGAGGCGAAGACTAGGTTAAAATAAAATCTGAAAAATCCGTGATCCGACGGAGATTCGATCCCGCGATCTCTCGCTTCCCACACACGAGCCTAACCACTTTTTACAATTATTGTAGTTGGTCGGGGCGGACGTCATATGATGCCTCTTCTAGCTGATTTCACTCAGTTTTTGTATTACAAAGGGCAGCCAGCCCGCTGACCGAACACACTGAGCTACCGTGCCGACATCGCTAGAGCATCAGGGCCGCCATGTATGTAGACAGAAATATCTGGGATTTGTGGCATGCCTTCTGACTGCGTTGACTAATAAGCTTAATTTTTTTACACCGCCAAGGGACCGTAGGCCTTAGTACCTGATAGGAATTTCAACTTGGTACCTCTACCCGTTTCTCAGAACTAGAGACCTTCAGAGACACACACACACAGACAGATGGACAATAGATGACGAAATGTATTTTTTGAGATATAATTAAAAAATTAACAATTTCGGATTTTTTCCGTTACTTGTACTGCGAAACTTGATTACTGTCAAATTTCATGATTCTACAAGTGTGGTTTGAAAAGTTCTCGGGACGGGATAGAATGAAAGTACTTACATCACTGAATTTTTTTTTAATTTTTGAATGTAGTCTCCTTGCAGATTAATGCACTTGGTCCAGAGATGTTCCAGTCCCTTTATCCCATGTCGAAAATGAATTCCCTCCAGGCCTGCAAAATAGTTAACTGCGGCTGTCAATTCTTCGTTTGAAGTGAATCTTCGTCCGCCAAGATAAATTTTCAGTTTTTGAAAGAGATGGAAGCCTGACGGAGCCATATCAGGTGCATAAGGCGGGTATAGCAACAATTCATACCTTAGTTCGTGTAATATTTCCATGGCGAAGGCACATGTGTGCGCGCGCGAATTGCCTCGATGGAAGATGACTTTCTTCCTTGCTAAACGTGCCCTTTTTTCGCGTATCTTTTGTTTCAATTTGTCGAGGAGGTTAGCATAGTATTCTCTAGTAATTGTCTGGCCAGTGGGGAAATAATATACAAACAGAATCTCCTTCGCATCCCAGAACACTGACGCCATGACCTTCCCCGCCGAAGGAATTGTCATTGCTTTCTTTGGTGGCGAAGAATCAGCATTATTCCATTGCTTTGACTGCTGTTTTGTCTCTGAGGTATAGTAGTGCACCCAAGTTTTATCTGTGGTCACAACCCGCGAAAAAATCTTGTTCGTTTCTCCTAACGCGGGCGAAACATTGTTCCGATATGTCCGTTCTCATGTGTTTTTGATCCAGCGTCAAGAGTCGCGGCACCCATCTTGGAGATAATCTATTTCTTCAGTTAAAATGAGATTTACCCTTTCAAATGACCTCTGGGAAGCGTGAGGAATTCCACGCACTTTCAATCTGCGATCCTCCATGACCATTTTGTGCACTTTTGCAGTGATTTCTGGAGTAGTGACACATTTTGGTCGACCACTGCGCGGACCATTATCTGCTCTCCCGACCAAATTAAATTCATTTGTCCACATTGCAACAGTTGAATATGAAGAAGCACGGTTCCCCTGTGTATTCTGGAAATCGGCATGAATGTCCTTTGCTTTGATACCTTTCTTTACAAAGTACTTAATCACTGCTCGAATCTCTAATTTTTCCATCTTTGCAAATCACTACGCAGGAACAACAGAGCCATGGCAACGTCACAGCTCTCTTCCAACAGCACTAACGTGGCACATGTTTACAGGCAATGGTCCAATGAATATCACGGGAACAACTCGGTGCGCTAGCGCTGACCTCTCGTGGTGAATCCGAGAACTTTGAAACCACCCTCGTAGGTTCTGATAAGTGAGGTTGCGGGTACTGAAATATGACAAATATGGTCGTATCTTTTGATTGTACTGACTCAGAAGCTTACTCTTTTACACCGCCAAGGGACAGTAGACATTAGCATCTGACACAAATTTCAGTTTGATAACTACCCGTTTCTAAGAGAGAGGAGTCTTAAGATTAGAGCAGGCAGACTGACAGACGGGCAAGAAAATGATCCTATAAGGGTTCAGTGCTTTAACTGGTAAAAAGAACTGTAGACTAATTTTATTTCTTTCCAAAGGTATAACTACTGATGCTACACACCTGTGAGCCTATAGCGTCCCCAGTGCTATATTACGAAAAGACTTAAAAAACGGTATTTATAAAGAAGAGACATTTAAAAATTGAATAATATATATATTTTTTATAATGTACCCGTAAAATAATAATTTCTCTGTGTAAGTTTCGAGTGCAAAGAAATATAACAAAATGATATAAAGAGACAAGATACACCTTTTGTTAATTTTTTAGTTGTCTTCACTTCTTCTCTTGTCTTGGTTGCGTGTAGACGGACATCTTGCGAGTGCTGACAAATGTAAGCATATTGGTATTAATTAAGCAGATAATATATTTTAATTTGTAACAGGTAATCCCGATTTCACGTCCGTCTTCCTTGAATTAACCTGCATTCAAGTAATTTACAGTTCAACAATCGCAGCGGCGATGCAGCCAACGGCGCCATTACGTGGCGATATTAACTTATAAAAAATTAGCGGAAGCGAAAAACTCGCCCGCTATTAACATAATATTCATTTTTCTCCACAGCCGCACGAAGTTGCAGAAAATACGTAGCTTTAAGATTCTTATTTTCAGTACAACAGCCGAGAGTCAGAGCCAGGGCTCCGACTACAATGCAATGGTTAACGGAGGTAAGAAAAAATACTCTCGCGCGTGTGTGGGCCGCAATTGTAATTAATAACTAAAGATCTTTTGCTTTAAAGTGAGCTGACTAGCCGAGGAAATTAATATGAAAAGTTTATTACATTGTTCAGCTTATATGCTCATGTTTTAAGATTCAGTGAGTCTAACATTCATTCATTAACGTAACAAATAATTTAAGATTAAAATTGTTAAAAAGGAGAACTTCACAAAAGCATTTAATCGTAAATCAAAATTGAATGAAATATTTTTATTAAGGCCCACTACGTAAGTCGGCAATAATCAAAGTAATAATAATGTTGTTGTTGTTGTCTTCAGTACTGAGACTGGTTTGATGCAGCTCTCCATGCTACTCTACCCTGTGCAAGCTTCTTCATTTCCCAGTACTTACTGCAACCTACATCCTTCTGAATCTGCTTAGTTTATTCATCTCTTGGTCTCCCTCTACGATTTTTACCCTCCACACTGCCCTCCAATGCTAGATTTGTGATCCTCTGATGCCTCAGAACATGTCCCACCAACCGGTACCTTCTTCCTAACTTCCTGACGCTTAAATCTATACTCGATGTTAACAAATTTCTCTTCTTCAGAAACGCTTTCCTTGCCATTGCCAGTCTACATTTTATATCCTCTCTACTTCGACCATCATCAGTTATTTTGCTCCCCAAATATCAAAATTCCTTTACTACTTTAAGTGTCTCATTTCCTAATCTAATTCCCTCAGCATCACCAGACTTAATTCGACTACATTCCATTATCCTCGTTTTGCTTTTGTTTATGTTATCCTATATCCTCCTTTCAAGACATTGTTCATTCCGTTCAATTGCTCTTCTAAGTCCTTTGCTGTCTCTGACAGAATTACAATGTCATCGGCGAACCTCAAAGTTTTTATTTCTTCTCCGTGGATTTTAACACCTACTCTGAACTTTTCTTTTGTTTACTTTATTGCTTGCTCAGTATAGAAATTGAATAACATCAGGGATAGGCTACAACCCTGTCTCACTCCCTTCCCAACGACTGCTTCCCTTTCATGCCCCTCGACTCTTATAACTGCCATCTGGTTTCTGTACAAATTGTAAATAGCCTTTAGCTCCCTGTATTTTACCCCTGCCACCTCCAGAATTTGAAAGAGAGTATTCCAGTCAACATTGTCAAAAGCTTTCTCTAAGTCTACAAATGCTAGAAACGTAGGTTTGCCTTTCCTTAATCTTTCTTCTAAGATAAGTAATCTTTTCTTCTAAGATAAGTAATAATAATAACAATAATAATATATTAAATTGCGACGGCCGACGGACGCGAGAAGCCGAACACAAAAAGCTCTGGCACCAAAGGCACGACGGCACTCATTCAATATTTCCCAAAAACATACACGACGAAACTTGACAATTCGGATTCGTAGTAACGATTAGGAACGGTTAAGCCGGGTAGCTTTGTTGGACTACTGACAACTGAGATGGAGGAACCTCCGAGGACCGTTACCGTGGAGCAAAAATGTAGCCGCTTGACGCTGCAGCAGATGAGAGAGTTTCTTGCAGACCGTAGACAATGGTCCGTAGGGCGTGGATAGTGTGCCCCCGCAGTGACGCGGCTGGTTCCGAGGACGGCGGAGCAGGATGCAAACACACTGGGGCACAAAGCGCCCGCCTTGTATCTGGGCCGCGCGGCGAGCGTGCGAACCGCCGTCAGGCGGGGACCCCGCACCAGACAAAGATGAAGGGTGCCAGCCAGCTAGGACGGAGGACGGGTCGCCCTGGGAAGGCCCGCGGCGACTAACGGGCCCGTCTGTCCGACGGCGGAAACACCTCATCCGTCTCCCCAGCATCCACCTCTTTCCATTGTGTCAGCTGCTCACTGGATGAGAAGCCTTCTGCTCCTCTTTTGTGCCTTACAACTTCGGTCTCGTAACCTCTTTTCAGCCTTGTTAGGGCAGAGTGCTTTCAAGAGCGAATTCTTGGTCGGACGTGGCTATGACTGGGGAAGCATCCAGCCAAAATGATAAATAAGCGATGAACATTAACCTCTCGATGTAATCCTCAATCAATAATCCTAATTCGTTTCTAATCACCTCAAGCAACGCTGGTCTACAACCAAATTGAGGCTTAAGTGTTCAGTAACAGACATGCTGGTTGTGTTTGATCTTTCCCCAATTATGACACGACGCTATTGGTTTATTTTGAGGCTCTGAGCACTATGGGACCAAGGCCATCAAGTCCCCTAGAACTGAGAACTACTTAAACCTAACTAACCTAATGACATCACACACATCCATGCCCGAGACAGGGTTCGAACTTGCGACCGTAGCGGTCGCGCGTTTCCAGACTCAAGCGCCTAGAACCGCTCGGCCACCTCGGCCGGCCTCGTGAGTATCATCGATACATTAAATGAATACGGAGAGGTCCTCTATCCGCACCGGCGTTGATTCGAAGTTCGAAATAACTGGCGCTGCTCCTGCGAGAGGCGGACGGCCAACTGTAAATTGTTGAAGTTACTACTGGCTTGGCTGAGAATGTTGGACGCAATGTGCTATCTTCAAGCGGTACACGAACTGTGGCACGACAGGTGTACATTCCATAGTTCATCGTTGTTTAGGGCAGTAGTAACGTAATGTCTAGTTCAGATCCCAGGCTGTCGTGGATAAAGTTGGTGGTCACGTTGGGCAACGTTTGTAAACTCGAACGTAAACATAGTAGGCAAGTAACTGATGTTACCCTCTACGCTCTGTCAAGAAGCATGGGACTTCATTTCCATTCCATATCCTCTCATGTGAAAATTAAAATGTGTTTCTTTCAATGGTTTATTCGTTATTTCCCTTCCACATGTTCTTACAGATATTACCACAAAGTTCATTGTACTACGATCACCCATTTGTCCTGGGGGCCCTCTTAAGTAGCCGAAGTTTAACTGTAACCATCCAGTAAATTTCATGATACTTCTACATTGCTGATATCAAGAGAAGGTAAACAGGTGCCAATTTTACTTCGATCACCCCGCTATGCACGAACAAAATTACCAGCCTACAGCAAAAAAGTAGGTCCTAATATCTTGTCTGGTATCCTTTTAAACGTCCGTAGCAGTTTTCCGCAATTTTTATGTCGTGTTTGATATGAGTAATTAGACAGCGTTCCTTTATTATTTCATTCTTTTTGTTCCGCTCTCCATTTTGGGCACAGGGCATTAGAGCCCCTTATTAATAATTTGAATAAATTTATTCAAATTCCTCTTTTATACTCGTTTTTCGCCTGGCTTGATAAATCTGACGTTATCTTCATTTTCTGTTCAGCTTTTCATGCACTCTAAACAGGATTGAGGCGGTGTTTGAATGATTCTAGTTGTAAAATAGCTACTGGTTCACTATGGGAATGGAGTTATCATCCTCCTTGAATAGCAATCCAACCACTAGTTTTACACAAGGTTTTTTTTTAATTTGGTCGGGTAATCGTTACTAGTAAAAGTATCATTGTGGGGGTATTATAGCGCTTTAGTGTCTACAGAAGCATTCAGAGAGGAATATCTTCATGTCATTCGGGGTTCTAGGCAGAGCAGCTCTTTGCAAGTTTAAGCGTTGTTCCTTACTTGATGTCGCAAATATAGTATTTTCCCCTTCCACCCGCCCGTTGCATTCCCGGCTACGAAGCACTCTCGTACGAGTCCCTGAGATGAATCTCATGTCAGCTCACCTCCATTGTTATTTAAAGCACAGTCAGGTGAGAATTTTCCTACCTCTACCACCAAACTCTTGTGGATGGTCTCTTTGTGGCAGTGCTCATTTCTGTATCGGTGTATGCATGAACATACGATGTCGCCAACGGTAGAGCGGGATATATTTAACAAAACGCAAATTTCATGTTCAAATCACTCTCTTCATATCAAGTTGACATTGTAGTAGATATTAAAATGTATCTATCAGGCTATAAGACGATAAGTGAGATGCACTCGTCACATTCCTTCTTATTCCACTGAAATATGCCCTTGAGAATCGGGTTTTAACGTGAGGCAAGTTAGCATCATCTAAACAGTAAGAGAATTATTATTTGCAACAGTAAGCCAGAAAATTTTAACTCTGAAACTGTGTAACTGAAAACATTCCTTCTCCGTGTTATTAATACTTTTTACACTGTTTGTGTTTAGTGACACAACATTTTTATATTTAGTTGCAGAAATAAATACGTAAACACTGAAGGGACAGTTCCCGTTGAAAACTACTGTTATAAGAGTCCTGTAACTGGCATGTAAACCTGATTACTCTTATCAATGCATTTCTCGTTCCGCTCAGATAGAGGTGCAAATCTGTTTTTTGTTTATTCTGTAGTTTCATGGTTCTAAAACTACAGAGGGAGTGGATTACCAAATAATAAATATTGGACGCTACTTCTACATTCTACTGTTCACATCTTCGTAACTAACAGTGTTACTCGAAACGCAAAAATACTGATTAATGTCCCCTGGTAGCTAAACAATAATTTCTTTTTTTTTTTTAATTTTGCTTCTGGACAAAATGTTTACAGATTGTTACTTGGGGGCGGTCAAGATAAATGTAATACCCTGCACATGCAGTTCCCAAGCACACGCAGTTCCCCCGCTCCGTCTACGAGATGATTGGAAACTAAGCTTAATACACGGCACTATGAAAGATACTCTCTGCACATACTCTTTGCGGTTATTTGCTAAGTACAGATGGAATGGCAGATATGAACTTCACCCGCAGCGAGTGAATACAAAGAATGGGAAACCTAGATGAAAATGTACGAGTCAGTAATGAAAACGTGTGCTCTCTGTAGAAAGAGAA
The DNA here is from genome assembly GCF_021461395.2 of Schistocerca americana. NCBI lineage: Eukaryota > Metazoa > Arthropoda > Insecta > Orthoptera > Acrididae > Schistocerca > Schistocerca americana. The sequence continues at coordinate 784,961,471 of NC_060122.1, read as the reverse complement.
CGTATAATTACTGCTCAGTCACTCAAGGACGGAAATAATCTGGCAGGAAGCACTATAAACACTGTCGCGAAATTCACTTTCCAGTACAGACAAGGACAACAGTAAGTACAAGTCACGGAAACTGTCTGAAAGATGCTTAAGTGAAAAAAAGAATAAAAAACTTAACAATTCCAATATATAAAGAAACAGAGAAATGCCAAGATATCACTGAAAACGACATGCATAATGGTAACCCTGTGGACGCGAAGGAGTGTTTTTTTTTCCTTTTGTAAAAAGCGCGAAACAACATCGGAAATTACAAGCCCCAGAGTGCGGGTTCAGTTTCCAAAGGAGCGGGATGAAAGCTGCGATCGGGAACTGTATTTGCGTCAAAGGTGGGCGGCCTGTATAATCCTGCTGCGGCAGCCAAAACACGGAGGTGGCGTCATCCTGTCCCCCTCCTCAGCATTGTTCTCGCCTTTCCCGGAACTCATCGCCGGCTTTGATCTGCAAATATTACTGGGCTCAGTACTAGGTCCGCCAACAAAGCCCGCCGTTCTCCCAACTTTCCCCCGGTGTTGCACAAAGGAGCGCCCAGTACAAGTGCACGAACTCTGTAGTGGCAACTTTACAACGGCGTCTGATTACTAATTAGGACGTATACGTCCCCTAGGAATCATATTACAGATGTCTCTAGCTTCTATGTGGGTTCTCAGTTTGGTCACTCTGGCATGGTGCATTTTAATCTCGAGCATTACGAGAGGTATAGCAGGTTATCACGACTTAAGTTGGAACGTGGTGTTATCGTCGGCGCACGGGCGATGGGACACAGCATCTCCGAGGTAGCCATGAAGAGGAGATTTTCCCGTGAACATCACGAATCCGGTAAAACACCAAATCTCCGACATCGCAGCGGCCGGAAAAGATCCCGCAAGAAAGGGACCAACGACGACTGAAGAGAATCGTCCAACCTGATAGAAGTGCAACCTTTCCGCAAATTGCTGCAGATTTCAATGCTGGGACATCAACAAGCGTCAGCGTGCGAACCACTGATATGGGCTTTCGGAGCCGAAGGCCACCCGTGTGCCCTTGATGACTGCACGACACAAAGCTTTACGTCTCGCCTGGGCCCGTCAACATCGGCATTGCACTGTTGATGATTGGAAACATGTTCCCTAGTCGGACGAGTCTCGTTTCAAGTTGTATACAGATAAGGAGGCAAACTCACGAATCCATGGACTCTGAGTGTCAGCGGGGGACTGTTCGAGCTGGCGGGCGCTCTGTAATGGTGTGGGGCGAGTGCCGTTGGAGTGACATGTACGTAAGCATCCTGTCTGTTCACCTGCATCCATTCATGTCCATTGTGCATTCAGGCGGACTTGGGCAATTCCACCACGACAATGCGACGCCCCACACGTCCAGAATTGCTAGAGTGGCTCCAGGAACACTGTTGTTGGTTTAAACACTTCCGCTGGCCACCAAACTCCCCGACATGAACATCAATGAACATATCTGGGATGCCTTGCAACGTGCTGTTCAGAAAAGATCTCCACCCCCTCGAACTCCTACGGATTTATGGACAGTCCTGCTGGATTAATGGTGTTGGTTCTCTCCAGCACTACTTCAGACATTAGTCGAGTCCATGTCACGTCGTTTTGCGGCACTTCTGCGTGCTCGCGGGGGCCCTACACGATATGAGGCCGGTGTACCAGTTTCTCTGGCTCTTCAGTGTACGACTGAGAAAAAATAAAGGTATGTAATTAATTTTCTGTTTGCCTGCGATACATATACCGTACCTGTCTGCGGTCCTGGTACACACGGGAATCTCTGCAAGTGCCAGAGTACTGTAGCGCTTCGGTACAGGGGCGAAAACGAAATGGTGCGGGCCATTGATACGGCAACAACATAAATGTCGCAGCTGTCAGTGCACTCCAGAGGGCTAAAGAAGTCATTTCTATATGCCTGACACAGCTGAAACATTTCCGCTGCCGCCGGAAACGAATTACCGCACTACATGAAACTATATAAATGGTCTGCGCCATTTCGTTTTGATTCCGAGCGGCGTGTTACTGTACTGTGGCGCGGCGATTTTATTGTGTGCCAAGACTGCAGACAGGTATCGCTACGTGCTAACAAACGTTAATTACGTTAGTTTTTTTCGAGGTGATAATTAAAACTTTATAACTAATTCTCGTGTTATGTAGCTGGAGGAAAAGAATCGGAATGAACTGAGAAAAATCAACTGTGTGAAGGACAGGCTGCTTTGTTCTCCTACTCATCATCACGCCCTTTAAAGTATGGGGCTGTTGGACTGCTCTGGTCTATCAATCCACAACAACCTTAGATCATCATCTGCCTCTTGGCTGAGTCTGCCCATTGCAGTTATGATCCAGTCTGCAATTCTTGATTCCTCCAAGAAACTCAATTTCCGTCACTTGCAAGTAGTAGAAATTGGTGCACTCAGCACCCAGGAGGGGCTGTCCTCCACAATAATACCCTCAGCCAGTCAGACGAAGACCCACAGAAAATTTGTGCAGCTCGTATCTCGATCAGATGAACTGCAGTCTCAAGCTATACACATTTTGTTGCTCTTGCACGCACACGCAATGTTACTACCCGATATAGAAATAATTACTAGCATACTAAAAAGAAGATCGGGTTTCACGTCCCGTCGACGGCGATGTCACTGGAGATGAAACATATTCTCGTTCGTTATCATTTACTGTTCATGGAATCCACCAAACTGCGTTGCCACATGGTAAATGAGGTTTTTTGCCGCTAACAAGACGCTTTAAGTAAGGAAGCACACTCGTGTAATGAGTCCACTGGACCTGACGGGATACCAATTCGATTCTACACAGAGTACGCGAAAGAACTTGCCCCCCTTCTAACAGCCGTGTACCGCAAGTCTCTAGAGGAACGGAGGGTTCCAAATGATTGGAAAAGAGCACAGATAGTCCCAGTCTTCAAGAAGGGTCGTCGAGCAGATGCGCAAAACTATAGACCTATATCTCTTACGTCGATCTCTTGTAGAATTTTAGAACATGTTTTTTGCTCGCGTATCATGTCATTTCTGGAAACCCAGAATCTACTATGTAGGAATCAACATGGATTCCGGAAACAGCGATCGTGTGAGACCCAACTCGCCTTATTTGTTCATGAGACCCAGAAAATATTAGATACAGGCTCCCAGGTAGATGCTATTTTTCTTGACTTCCGGAAGGCGTTCGATACAGTTCCGCACTGTCGCCTGATAAACAAAGTAAGAGCCTACGGAATATCAGACCAGCTGTGTGGCTGGATTGAAGAGTTTTTAGCAAACAGAACACAGCATGTTGTTATCAATGGAGAGACGTCTACAGACGTTAAAGTAACCTCTGGCGTGCCACAGGGGAGTGTTATGGGACCATTGCTTTTCACAATATATATAAATGACTTAGTAGATAGTGTCGGAAGTTCCATGCGGCTTTTCGCGGATGATGCTGTAGTATACAGAGAAGTTGCAGCATTAGAAAATTGTACTGAAATTCAGGAAGATCTGCAGCGGATAGGCACTTGGTGCAGGGAGTGGCAACTGACCCTTAACATAGACAAATGTAATGTATTGCGAATACATAGAAAGAAGGATCCTTTATTGTATGATTATATGATAGCGGAACAAACACTGGTAGCAGTTACTTCTGTAAAATATCTGGGAGTATGCGTACGGAACGATTTGAAGTGGAATGATCATATAAAACTAATTGTTGGTAAGGCGGGTACCAGGTTGAGATTCATTGGGAGAGTGCTTAGAAAATGTAGTCCATCAACAAAGGAGGTGGCTTACAAAACACTCGTTCGACCTATACTTGAGTATTGCTCATCAGTGTGGGATCCGTACCAGGTCGGGTTGACGGAGGAGATAGAGAAGATCCAAAGAAGAGCGGCGCGTTTCGTCACTGGGTTATTTGGTAACCGTGATAGCGTTACGGAGATGTTTAATAAACTCAAGTGGCAGACTCTGCAAGAGAGGCGCTCTGCATCGCGGTGTAGCTTGCTCGCCAGGTTTCGAGAGGGTGCGTTTCTGGATGAGGTATCGAATATATTGCTTCCCCCTACTTATACTTCCCGAGGAGATCACGAATGTAAAATTAGAGAGATTAGAGCGCGCACGGAGGCTTTCAGACAGTCGTTCTTCCCGCGAACCATACGCGACTGGAACAGGAAAAGGAGGTAATGACAGTGGCACGTAAAGTGCCCTCCGCCACACACCGTTGGGTGGCTTGCGGTGTATCAATGTAGATGTAGATGCTCTTTTGTAGACAGCATATTAATACTGAACCCTTTCAACATGCCCATATGCCACATGGACATCTCTATTTTCTGTGACGCCGCTGTCCAATCCCGGCAGTTCCCACGAGACGTCAGGTTTCGCTACTTGCAACAGGAGCCCGTCAGCAGTCGGCCGCGGAGCGTTCCAAAAGCGCGGGGGCAGGAGCGCAGCTAGCCGTACCATTTCGCACATTCGCGCAGGCTCATCCCGCTGTGGGAATGGGGAAATGCGCCGTACGTTTCCGGCTGCTGTACTTCACTGTTTTCTAGAGCAGTCCGTGGGAAGGACGGAACCGGCCACTGCTAGCCAGGGTCACGGTGTTCGCCGGAGCGAGAACCGGGGACGGCCGCTTGCTTGCTAATGGCAACGGAGGCGGTCGCGCCTGCGGGAAGATCGGCACGCTACAAGAAAACCTGACAATAGTTAGCGCCCGAACGCATCTGTCGAATTAGCATCCTCTTGGAAAGCAACGCGAATCGAGAAAGTGCGAGAGTACTTGTACGACTAGTAGACATAAGGTTTTCATTATTACCTCGATAAAATAAAGTTACGCAATTAATAATTGTTTGTGCGTTTGCAGTTACGTGCGTGCAGTCGTCGAACACAACGGTGCCCCATGCAGCACGCAGTTACAGGTGCCAAAATAAAATGGTGCACCTGTGTCAGGCCAACCCATATGGCTGAAGAGGACATGTGGATTTTCCTAACACTGTTGCGCAATTTCTGTTGCTGCCTGAAACGGATTACTCCACTTTATCAATGTGCTGGTGCCATTTTTTATGACTGCTCTAGCGTCGTGTTGCGGTACTGTGGTGTGGGAATTTCAGTTGGTAGCAGGACTGAAGACATATACTTGAAAACAAACAAAAACTACCCGTCGTACAAGTATAATTACACTACCTCGGTACTACGTCTGAAGAGGCTACGCCTCTGGCAATGACGGCGGTCATCTAAAATCGGGCAAGAGAAATCCGTGTCTCCTTGGCTCGTTTCGTCACTCAAAGGGAGGACAAAAAGAAAAGAAAACCAACAGTTCGGCTGATGATCTTGTAGTCGGCCAGAATAATCATCTGGCTAATTTCCAGGAATCCGCGATACATGGTCCCTCTGAACGTCCACCAAACGCACAGCTTACACATCACATGTTGCAGGAACAGGTTTTTGAGATGTCAGATTACCAACCAAGTCATGTAGTACAACCCGCTTCCGTCGCATACACATCACACACTAACAGAAGAAGGGGCCCATTTTGTAAACCACACAGATAACAAATCACAGGTAACAGCTGGTGTCGCCATTTGAACAAACGAATTACCGAAGGACGCTTTGGTTCAAATGGTTCTGAGCACTATGCGACTTAACTTCTGAGGTCATCAGTCGCCTAGAACTTAGAACTAATTAAACCTAACTAACCTAAGGACATCACACACATCCATGCCCGAGGCAGGATTCGAACCTGCGACCGCAGCGGTCGCTCGGTTCCAGACTGTAGCGCCTAGAACCGCACGGCCACTCCGGCCGGAAGGACACTTTGTTCCACGTCATAATGTTTTCTGAGCTCATAGCAATGTCGGTGACTGGATACTGTGCCACAAAAGATACATGCGGTACAATTAACAGCAATACCTACAATATGGGTCTACAGAGATACAATATTCGTACAAAGGCTGTAGGCCCTACACGGTCATAAAAAGAAGAGAAATGTTACGTTCTAGTTAACTTGTATTTGCTCTGACTGTAAATTCATATAACAACCACTAGAACTGATTATTACCCACCCTTTTAAACATAAGCATACATGAGGAAAATGGAGCTTTCTTATACGTGTGGATGATTCCAAACAAGGCAAATACTTAATATTTTAGACGAAGTTGTTCTAGTATTTTGTGGTAGGTACGATATCGATGGTAGGCAATGAAAACCTGGTAACTACATCTGTCTATGAAAACTTCGTACTTCCAAAATCAATAACGCCATTATCAAAGAGAGATTTGAAAGTGCATGGACTTCTCTAATCTGTCAATAATGAAGCTTCTACTATATAGTTACACATGTACCAACTCTATCTGTACACTTTGTATTATTTTTTAAGAAACCGTTCTTGCTTCGTCTGTAAAAATTAACAAAATTGAGTTACGAGGTTTTCATTACTTAGCGTCGATATTCTGATTACAAGCAAGAAGTGAAAATTGTGCGGAAAATTAAGATTCATTTCGTAATATCTGTCCTTCATGGGCTGCACGCTACCGATTGTAGTACCTGAGCTTCACGAACAGAATCAAAGTTTCTATCTGCCACAATATTATTACATCTGTCAATGGGAGCCTTGTGCAGCTTCTATAGTATAAAGCGATCGCAATCTATGTTGTATTGTGACAGTACTGATGTCTTAATCTGATCTGTTTCGAGACCTCTCGTAACAACTGCATACAGTGCAACTGTACATTAATTTAACATCTGGACGTCTGAAGAGAAGAAAATACGGCGGAAAAACAGAATTAACTCAGCCACAAACTACAAAATCTGGAGACTATCCGAATATACATTTTGGGTTGTTTCGCTGTATAACTGGGAGCGAATATCGGGACGGGTTCTTCAACAAGGCTGTGGCAGTTTGCCTTCTCCCTCCTGTTTGAAGTTGTGCTCCGTCTGCAAGGATCTCGAGTTGACGGACTGTCAACCTCTAAGCTTTCGACCTGGTGCTGTTTTTACAGCTACGCGGATAGAACCGGGCAGCGCGTTGCGCCCGACATGACGGCGTCGCCGCCCCGTGCCTCAAGTACGTCGGTCGGAGCGGCGCGCGCTGCCATACAGAGAGCGGAAGGAAGCAGTTCTCGCCCGGGAGCCAGCTGCCCTCCGCATACGAACGTGGGTCGCACTGGTGGTCTAGCCCAGCTCTGGGAGTCAACGTCCAGCATACCTTCTGTCCATCGGAGGTGCACATTTCTGGATTACCTTTTCCAACTGAAGTAAAACGATTGCCAACAAAAATGCGCCCAGGCAGAAAAGTCTACTGGGATAATACAGGGAGTTTCGGAAAAAAATATTCAGCTTCACAATAAAGTATCTTCTACACGAATGAAGAAAAAGAATGGAGGTAAGTTTTAATTTACGCGTGGAAATTAAAAATTTGCCTTGGTGCAAGTTGTAAAACTTTACTTGTGGTAAGGTCTTACGGGACCAAACTGCTAAGGTTATCGGTCCCTACGCTTGAACACTACTTCATCTAACTTTAACTTACGCTAAGGACAATACACACACCCTTGCCCGAGGGTGGATTCGAACCTCCGAGGGAGGAAGGGAGGGAGGGAGGGAGTGGCAGCCGCGCGAAGGCGCCCTAGACCCCGTGGCTACCCCGCGCACAGGTGCAAGTTGTAATTCACCACAAACTTTATATTTATAAAGGCAAATATAGGATGAAGATAAGGATTTAATGGAACACGAGGGACGCAAAATGGCAGTTCATTTTTCAAAGGAACAATTTTCACACTTATCAAGTGTCTTGTCAAGGGTCCTGTAGGCAGTTTCTCGCGGAAAAAAAAAAAAAAAAAAATTCAGAGAGGGTGCAGGGTGCACTGCAAGTATCCATCAAAACACGTGTTGTGCATATTTGCTGTTGAATGTGCAAAGCAGACATTTTAGGAGTTTCGACAAGTTTCTGTTCACCCTGTTCATGCCCCTGGCATCCTGTTTGATAAGACAGAAAGTCCACAAGTATGGTAAAATAGTAGGCAGTATTTCATTTGTCCCGTATAGAGATGCGTTCCGAACAAGCGATCTCTCAATCTACTCCCCACCGACGTCAATACAACGCTTCCACCTTCCTGGTAACCACTGTTTGGTGGTATTACGCACACACTAGTGAACACACGCCTGCAGTTGTTCGTTGTCGGCGATCTCTTACTTTGCAGCGCGTCCTTCCTGTTATCGAATGATGCACGATCAGATGGAGCGATATCTGGTGAAGAATATGATAGATGTGCCACAGTGTGGCCTAAATAACATTGCCACTAGTTTGTCTTTGATCTGTACTTTTTTTAGTTCATTATATGTGTGTTATTCTATTTACTTATATTGTTGTGTATTTGTACACTGTGTCAGAGTAATGAAGGAACAGTGATGGACCTTTTTTTTGGTGAATAGGCCGCGGAGGGAGAAGCAAAGATGATCATTTTTGGTTTTCCCTCCCCCAGCTATTCACAAAAAAGAAACCTCAATCACTATTCCTTCATTACTCTTACACAGTATATAAACATGCAGCAACGTAATTAAATAGAATAATACACATATAATCATCTAAAAAAAAGTACAGGTCAACGACAAACTAGATGCAACGTTTTGTTGACAACACTACAAAAAATACAATATACGCTTAGCAGCATAAAATAAAAACAAACAGTAAACAGCGGTGTACGAAAAAGTGTGCTGTGTACAACGTAAGAAATGTTGGTTCCGCAGGGCAGAGGCAAATTAAGACTTCAAGTATCAGTGTCTAATCATGAAAGAAGCCAAACACGTGCTAGCAGGCGTCATTTCCTGATGTAGGCGAGAAACCAAGCAGAAATCACCGCAAGTAAAAACCAACAAATTGTTTTAAAAACAAATCGCACTGTAAATATCTTTAGTTACAGACCACTGTTGATGCTTTACCTCAATAAGTCGAAAAGTGTCTGGTGAGAAAAATAGGCATTATATTGTAGTTGTAACGATGGAACGAAACTATCCTCAGGAACTGCAAAGAAACTACGGATAATATGGCCACACAAATGAAGAACTTTTCCCAGTCTTTTTTTCTTTTTCAGTTAAACTTGATCTAAAAATTGGAGTCTAACACACTAGCGCCCAATCCTACCTCTGGAGTTGATAACCGTTGCCATGCATGACCCCTACAACTCAAGCCTGTGCGTGGTTAACCGGGCCACCCACATGGCGTCTAGCCGACTGGTAGCACTGGCGATGTAGCCGCCGGACGGCACGAACGTTCTTTCTGCGGCTCCACTATAGTAGTAGATGCAACTTTTCACAACGAATGTAATATTCAATATTTTCAGGTTGTTGATTCTACTTACACATCATTATCACTTTAAAAAGCACCTTGTTCATAAAAGAAAAAACAATTAATGGAATTTGTATTTTTTAATTTTTTGTAGTGGTCACGATTCCGATAGTTAACGTTATAGGAAAAAAAAAACGTTGGAATTGCTAGGATTAAGCAGCTTCGGGAAACCACAGAGAACAAAGAAGTACAGGGTGATACTAAAAAAGTTCATTAACACTTGAAAATTCAATAGTTCACGGAATAATATAGATACAGGAGTAAAAACTGACACACACGCTTTTAAATGACATAGGGTTTATCTGAAACAAAGAAATGCACAAAATGACCAACCGATGGTGCTCCATATGATACAAAAGCGGTAATTAGTATAACAATTGATTTTTAGCAGCCGGCTGTTGTGGTCGAGCGGTTCTAGGCGCTTCAGTCTGGAACCGCCTGACCGCTACGGTCGCACGTTCGAATCCTGCCTCGGGCATGGATGTGTGTGATGTCCTTAGGTTGGTTAGTTTTAAGTAGTTCTAAGTTCTAGGGGGCTGATGACCTCAGATTTTAAGTCCCATAGTGCTCAGAGCCATTTGAACCATTTTGATTTTTAGCAAAGGCGGTGTTCTTTAAAACAAATGTTCAACATGCCAGCCGTCATTTATCAACAATAGCTATAATCGAGGGACAATGATGTGAACAGCTCTGTACAGAATATCTGTAGAGATGGTCGGAAACTGCCGTTGGATGTTGTCTTTTAGTGTTCCCAATCTAATGACGTCACACGATCGCGGCAGACATATGACGTCAGGTAACACCATAACCAATGATCACACGGACTGAGGTCTGGGAACCTGGGAAGCCAAGCCAGACGGGAGTGGTGGCTCAGCACGCGATCCTCACCAAAAGATGTGCGCAAGAGACCTTTCACACGCGGAGCAATATGGGATGCAGTGCCATCCTGCATAAAAGTCATATCTTCCGGCAGGTGTTTATAAGTAAGACTTCGGAAGAAGTGATTCTCTACCATATCGGCGAACCTCGCACCCGTCACGCTGACAGTGGAAAAAGCAGCACCTCCCATTTCGTCGAAGAAAAACAGTCCGATCACGACTGATGTAAATTCACACCACACTGTGACATTCCATTCAGGGGATGGGATTTCAACGAACGTTCTTGGATTTTCGGTAGCCCAAATTCTGCAGATGTGGGTGTTTACATACACACTGTTCGGAAAGGGCTTCGTCGTCCCACACCAGGTTAGATAACCAATCGCCAAAAATGGTTCAAATGGCTCTGAGCACTATGGAACTTAACATCTGAGGTCATCAGTCCCCTAGAACTTAGAACTACTTAAACCTAACTAACCTAAGGACATCACACACATCCATGTCCGAGGCAGGATTCGAACCTGCGACCGTACAGTCGCGCGGTTCCGGACTGAAGCGCCTAGAACCGCTCCGCCACTCCGGCCTGCCAACCAATCGCCATCTTCTCCCATTTTTTTGAAGTGCGCACAACGCAAATGGTCTTCGCGCCGTAAAATTGGTGCCTTTAACAGTTCACAACAGCTCATTTTATTCGCGATTCTCATGCAGCGTCACTGACGTGTTGCTGTTCAGCACCATCTGTTGGCCGGTTGTTGCACTTGTTTTTGGTTTGAATAAAACCTCATTTCATGCACGTGTGTCAAGCTTTACTCTCTACCTACATTATTCCGCGAATCAGTGCATCTGAGAATGTTACTGACCTTTGGATCACCCTGTAGAGCGCCAGACGGAGATTTGAACCGTCGTCTTCCCGAATTTGATTCCAGTGTCTTACCAATGCACCAACTCTTTCGATGCACAGGTCACATCAATATTCAAGAATGGTCGTAGGAGTAATCCACTAAATTACAGGTCCATGTCGTTAACGTCGATATGCAGCAGGATTTTAGAATATATATTGTGCCCGAACATTATGAATCACCTCGGAAAAAAACAGTCTATTGACACACAGTCAACATCGGTTTAGAAAACATCGTTCTTGTGAAACACAACTAGCTCTTTGTTCACATGAAGTGCTGAGTGCTATTGACAAGAGATTTCAGATCGATTCCGTATTTCTGGATTACCGGAAGGCTTTTGGCACTGTACCACACACGCGGCTCGTAGTGAAATTGGGTGATTATGGAATATCGTCTCAGTTGAGTGACTGGATTTGTGATTTCCTGTCAGAGAGCTCACCGTTCGTAGTAATTGACGGAGTCATCGAGTACAACAGAAGTGATTTCTGGCTTTCCCCAAGGTAGTGTTAAAAGCCCTTTGCTGTTCCTTAACTATATAAACGATTTGGGAGACAATCTGAGCAGCCGTCTTCGGTTCTTTGCAGATGACGCTGTCGTTTATCGACTAATATAGCCATCAGAAGATCAAAACAATCTGCAAAATGATTTAGAAGAAATATCGGAATGGTGCGAAAAGTGACAGTTGACCTTAAATAACGACAAGTGTGAGGTCATCCACATAAGTGCTAAAAGGAACTCGTTAAACTTCGGTTACACGATAAATCAGTCTAATCTAAAAGCCGTAAATTCAACTAAATACCTAGGTATTACAATTACGAACAACTTAAATTGGAAGGAACACATAGAAAATGTTGTGGGGAAGGCTAACCAAAGACTGCGTTTTATTGGCAGGACACTTAGAAAATGTAACAGACCTACTAAGGAGAGTGCCTACACTACGCTTGTCCGTCCTCTTTTAGAATATTGCAGCGCGTTGTGGGATCCTTACCAGATAGGACTGACGGAGAGCATCGAAAAAGTTCAAAGAAAGGCAGCACGTTTTGTATTATCGCGAAATATGGGAGAGAGTGTCACAGAAATGATACAGGATTTGGGATGGACATCATTAAATAAAGGCGTTTTTCGTTGCGACGGAATCTTCTCACGAAATTCCAATCACCAACTTTCTCCTCCGAATGCGAAAATATTTTGTAGACACCGACTTATATAGGGAGGAACGATCACCAAGACAAAATAGGGGAAATCAGAGCTCGTACGGAAAGATATAGGTGTACATTCTTTCCGCGCGCTATACGAGAATGGAATAATAGAGAATTGTGAAGGTGGTTCTATGAACCCTCTGCCAGGCACTTAAATGTGATTTGCAGAGTATCCATGCAGATGTAGATGCAGACGGGTGATTGGGTAGTAGAGTTCAGTAAGAGCAAATACATGTTCGGGGGGGGGGGGGGGGGGGGGAGGAGGCAGCTTGACAGAATACTTACTTACTCGTTCGGCATCACAGAGGCATAATTTACAATATTCTTATCACTATATACTAAAAAAGAAAACAATATAATTCAACACTATATTAGATATGTTTTTGAGCCACTCTATGGCTGAGTCACTGAGTCTATGTATGTCCATGAGTTCACCACCATAGCCATACACTTTGCACACGAGTAGATGGTCCATTGTCTGCATTTCACCGCACTCACATACAGCGCTGTCTGCCAGGTCCCACTTGTTCATCAGGTGTTTACATATCCCAACACTCGTTCTGACCCGGTTTAGAGCTGTCCACACTCTTCTTGGTAGGTTGATGCCATCAATCTTCTTGTTCGGATCGTGTACTAAATTTTTGTTCTTAAATTCACTTGCCGACCATACTTCGTTCCAGGCCGTTCTCGGCTCAAAGGCTTGTAGTTCTTCACCGATTTTCCAAAAAGGTGATCTGGATTTAAGCCTGTTTGTCGGTGTCAGATCTTGGTGGATAGGGAGGTCCGGGTTGTCTATAATTTTCCTGTAGGTTTTTAGGGCTAGCTGTGATCGCCTGACTTCTGGAGGCTCTATGTTCGCTAGTACAGGAAGCCATGCACAGGGGGTGGCCCTGAGTGTTCCCGAGAGAATTCGCATTGTCTCCCTCAGCTGGACATCCACTTTAGATACGTGTGCACTTCTCCTCCAGACTGGTGAACTGTATTCAGCTACACTGTAGACAAGGGCTAGTGCTGAAGTTCTCAAAGTGCTCGCTCCACATCCCCATGTTGTTCCAGCCAGTTTCGAAAGGATAGCATTGCGGGATTTGACAGAATAAACTGCTAGTCTGCTGCAGCTTTATCATAAGCCAACAGCCTATTGTCGTCGCAGATAGACTCCCGTACGCAGAGGCCGTCGCTCGCGCATTGCACATTCCGCAGCGCCGGGGATCCGCACGCGGCAGCTGCTCACGATGCGCGCACAACAATGACCATAGCGGTGCCTGGCGCCTGCGAGTCGTGCGCGAAATGCAGGCACCGCAGCCAGCGGGTACCGCCCGTTCTCAGAACGCACCACACGGCTGGCGAAGGGCCAGCTTCCGCCATAGCTGGACCCCAACCGGTGTCTCGCCCACCAACAGAATTTTTAGTACTTGCAGTACCGCAACATTACCGTACTACTAGGGCCACTACACCGTAAGGATTCGTCTTGGTCATTACTCATCTGCAACAACAGAGGGACTCCGACGAAGGCAACTAAAAAAAGGGAGAGCCGAGTGATCAATGTGCAGAGGCAGAACATATACATTGAGTTGACAAAAATCATGGGATAGCGATATTTACACATACATACGACAGTACTATCGTGTACACAAGGTATAACAGGGCAGTTGGGTGCTGTCTTTTATTAGCACGTGACTCATGTGAAAAAGTTTTCAGGCGTGATTATGACTGCACGGCGAGAATTAACAGATTTCGAACGCGGAATGGTAGCTGGAGCTAGACTCATTTCGGAAATCGTTAGAGAGTTCAATATTCCAAGATTCACAATGGCAAGAGTGTGCCGAGAATACCTAATTTCAGACATTACCTCTCACTACGGACAAAGCAGTGGCCGGCGGCCTTCGCGTACAGTTGTCAGTGCTAACAGATAAAGAACACAGCATGAAATAACCGCAGAAATCTAAGTGGACAGCGCGGCGAAAATTGGCGTTAATGGGCTATGGCAGCAAGCGATCGACGCGAGTGCCTTCACTAACAGTGCGACATCGTCTGCAGTACCTTTCCTGGGCCGGCCGAAGTGGCCGTGCGGTTAAAGGCGCTGCAGTCTGGAACCGCAAGACCGCTACGGTCGCAGGTTCGAATCCTGCCTCGGGCATGGATGTTTGTGATGTCCTTAGGTTAGTTAGGTTTAACTAGTTCTAAGTTCTAGGGGACTAATGACCTCAGCAGTTGAGTCCCATAGTGCTCAGAGCCATTTGAACCATTTTGAACCTTTCCTGGGCTCATGACTATATCGGTTGGAGCTTACGACGACTGGAAAACTGTGGCCTGGTCAGATGAGTCCCAATTTCAGTTTGTACGAGCTGATGGTGGTGTTCGAGTGTGTCGCAGAACCCCCCCCCCCCCGAAAGCCATTGTAAAGGAACTGTACAAGCTCCATAATGGTGTGGAATGAACTGGGTCCTCTTGTCAACTGAAACGATCATTGACGGTAAACGGTTATGTTCGGCTAGTTGGAGACCATCTGCAGCTATTCATGGACTTCATGTTCCCAAAAAAACGATGGAATTTTTATGGGCGGGCATGTGTCGTGGCACCAGGATTGTTCGCGACTGGTTTGAAGAACGCTCTGGACAATTCGAGCAAATGATTTACTATCTTTCGAACATTTAAGGGATATAATCGAGAGATCAGTTTGTGCACAAAATGCTACTTAAGGGATATAATCGAGAGATCAATTCTTGCACAAAATGCTACAACGGCAACACTTTCGTAATTATGGATGGCTACAGAGGCAGCGTGGCTCAATATTTCTGCAGGAGACTTTCAGCGACTTGTTGAGCCCATTCCACGTCGCGTTGTTGCACTGTGCCAGTTAAAAGGAGATCCCCGTCACGAAACTAGGAGGTATTCCATGACTCTTGTCATCTCAGTATTTTACAGCTCTTACTACTACGAATGTATCTATACCTTTCAAATTGCTGGAGTATCGGAATAATCGACCTGTTGATTCATTTAAAATTTGCTGCTGAACACCAGCACTTAGAACGATGCAATAGCATATCCGTCACGTATCAGTAGGATCTGGACAGTGAAGAATCACCTCCACGTCGTCTGTATTTTAGGACAGGTCTATTAGCCCGAGGTTAGAATTCTCCTGTCTCTTCTCTTCCCCGCAACCCTTTCAGTTTTGTAGTACCACGGCATCTCAATGTAGTTTAGTAGCTGGTGTCATCCCTGTTTTTTGACCGTTCATCCACTTCGTTGTCAAACATTACTTATTATGCTGTCGCTTCTCATCGAACGCACACGCCAAGTTCTGTTCCTGATCGTTTCTCCTTTGTACCAACTTCCACTCATTCATATTTCTAAAATATCCTCATTCGTTACTTGGCCATTTCATGCACTCTTTCCATCTTCTTCAAAAGGCTCATTTCGAAGGCTTTGAAACGCTTTTATTAGCTTCTTCGCAGTACCCATGTTTCAGCACCATATATGCCTATCGGCTTGAAAAGACACATTGCACTATTTTTGTGGCTCCTTTTTCAATAAGTTCCTGAATTTATTTTTTCTATGAAGAATCTTGTTTTGCTAGTGCAGCTCACATTTTTACTACTTCTTGGCAACTCATACTGAGCTTATTCTGCATACAAAATACTTAAAACTTACTTCTTGTTTCATCATTGCTCTCAAATTTATCTTCTTTGCTCTTGTCTTTCTGACATTTATCTTTATACAATTTTGTTCTCTGCAGTCTTTGATACCTTCGTACTACTCATTCTCTTCTTATCTTCACCTCGTAATGCCATACAATCGACGAACTGTATAAACATGATTTCTCTCCCATCTTTAGCTATTCCTCCGCCTTCGTGAAGTCAGTAGTTTCTTTTTCTCCCAGATACACGTTACAGGTCGGTAATGAAGTTATTGATACTTCACGTCAGTTTCAATTTCCTCGGTTATTTCTACCAAAATTCTTGCTTTTATTAATCGTACATTCCCTGACTCGGCATACCAGTCTTCTGCAGCACCCTAATACCTCTTGTCGCTTTCGTTCAGTCAAATACTGACGTACACATCTTCCTCTTCCTCAAAATATCATTCTCCCGTTGTTCTTAACAGTCTAATCACAAACCTCGCCCCTTGTCCTTTACTCAATAGAAAATGTTAGTATGTCAATTCTCTTTCAGCTGTACAAACCAGTGCAGGATTCTAGGTACAATTTTGATCATGACAGAAGTAGAGAGAGAGAGAGAGAGAGAGAGAGAGAGAGAGAGAGAGAGTACTCTAAGCATTTATTTGTCGTCTCTATGAACCTAAGAAAATGACTGGTATAGTTTCGCATAACCTCTTTTGTGTCTGGAACACATCTTTAGTCAAATGCTGTTATTTCAGACCTTATGTTTACTTATGCTACTCATAATCAAACAATGTAAGAAGATTTTTCGACTCTGGAGACGCGTTAGAAGTGTTTTGCCTTTTCAGTGAATCAATTTATCACAAGTCTCTTCAACCTCGCCGTCTTATGGAAAAGTCTGTCCACCAAACAACTGCTTCAATTGTAAATAAAGGCGGAAGACTCCTGGTGCAGAATCTGAATCATAAATATAAGATCATGTTAAAAAGAAGCGCAAAAGGAAGACGACAGATCAATTTAAATATGTCGTGGAATTTACAGATGTTATCACTCTGCTCCACACCGTGTGCAAATCTACACGGAATGGACCAAATTATACTGATGACAATGCGATCAGTTAAAACTATGCTCTGGATCGAAACTAGAAACGCAATACCTGTCTGGATGTGATACAAGTAGGCATCTACGATAAGTGTATAGGAAACTTCACTGAATTTTTGTGTAGTCAACTGCCCCTCTGAAACTCTCCCAGAAGTAACTGGCCTGCTGTCTTCATCTATCCACATAAATGTAATTTCTCTTTAAATGGAGCACAGCACAGCACATGATAGTCTCGAGCGTAACTAGCGAAGTCTAAGATTACAAAAGCTTGCCCGAAGAAGTATAGAATAGCATGAAGTGATGAAACAGAGTCGGGACGAGAAAGGAGAGCCCACACAGTTAAAACGGGCTCGACGCGGCTGCTAAGCGCATCTGCCACAACCAATCACGTGTAAAGCGATTTTGTATACGTCTCTATGGAAACGAACCAATGTTGCCGCACCGCTATATGCGACTATTGTTTCCAGTCTCGTAGCTTCGTGCTTTTCGCACTTCGTAACAGCACTACGACACGTCAGGGCTCGTCTTTCGCAGTATAGCCGTCGCAATCCTGCGCCGACTTTGTAGATAACCAGAAACTAGAAACGTGGTACTTAAGTTCCCAACACGGTTTCCTTCCGTTTCTTCTTCTTTTGTGCATTCCCGTCTCTACCGCGGGGCCCTTCCTGGCGTAACCGACATCCTCGGGACAGAATCTGTGTATTTCATCAGTCTGCGTCTACAGTAAATCTTGTCTGCGTCTACAATTAATCTATGTTCAAGTGTAAGAACGTTTCCTAATGTTTGCGTAGCGTGTATCTGAAGCGGGTCGTAGGTATCACCCCGGTATTAACCTAGATGGTTGTGGGAAACTGCCTCAAAACCACGTGGGGGCTGGTCGGCTCACGAACCCTCGCTGATAATCAGAAATCCGGACGTGTGACTCTTCAACTTGGTTAGGAGCTGATTTTTCCATTCGGCACTTGTCCGGATGAACTAGTTTCCCGTGTCCAACGACCTCTACGGGATCTTGTAGTATCTAGGAAGCCTGCATACTAGGTTCGCTACACAAACAGTCAAACAAGACGTATTCAAAATGGCTCTGAGCGCTATGGGACTTAACATCTGTGGTCATCAGTCCCCTAGAACTTAGAACTACTTAAACCTAACTAACCTAGGGACATTACACACATCCATGCCCGAGGCAGGATTCGAACCTGCGACCGTAGCAGTCGCGCGGTTCCGGACTGAAGCGCCTAGAACTGCTCGGCCACCGCGGCCGGCCAAGACGTATTAATGAGTTTTTTACAATAAGAAAAATACAGATACTTAACTTTGGCAATTACACGGATGTGTCGCAATCAAAGGGCGACATACTAAGTAATCAGTCTTTGCAGTGACTGCTGATCTCTAACTGACAAAAAGCTTTACTGGACTTCTAGGGAAGAGCCTAACGTTGACGCTGATATCCAAGTGGCTATCTTGAAGCTGCCATTGAATTGGGCCGCGGCACTTATTCGAGGGGCGTTTTAAAAGTCCGTGCAAAATCCGAGAGGTGGCACCACTGGCGCGTGTCGAGGTCATGTTTAGTTAGTAGCATCTTTGGAAAAAACGCACACCAAGTTTCAGCCATATTGGTCTATTTCTTTGTGTTTGGCATTCGTGTGAATCAAGGAAGTCGAGAGACTGTCAAAAAGTGGACGAAAAAGAATTTCGTGTGGTGATTAAACATTGCTTTATGAAAGGCAAAACGCCTCAGGACACTAAAGAGAAGCTTGATAAACATTACGGTGACTCTGCACCTTCGATTAGAACAGTTTATAAGTGGTTTCAAAATTTTTGGAGTGGCCTTATGGGTACAAGTGATGCTGAACGTTCTGGACGCCCTGTGGAGGTTATGACTCCAGAAATCATTGATAAAATCCATGATATGGTGATGGATGACAGAAGAGTTAAGGTGCGTGAGATTGCTAGTGCTGTGGGCATCTCGAATAAACGGGTACATAATATTTTGCATAAACATTTCGACATGAGAAAGCTATCCGCAAGATGGGTTCCGCGATTGCTCACGCTTGACCAAAAACGGAATTGTGTGAAGTGTTGCATGGATGGTTTGCAGCTGTTCAGGAAGAATCCGCAGGGCTTTAAGCGTCGCATCGTCACTATGGATGAAACATGGATACATTACTATACTCCTGAGACCAAACAACAATATAAACAATGAGTTACCAAGGGAGAATCCGCACCAAAAAAGGCAAAGACCATTCCTTCGGCCGGAAAGGTTATGGCGACTGTCTTTTGGGATTCGCAAAGGATAATCCTCATCGGCTATCTAGAAAAGGGTAAAACTATTACAGGTGAATATTATTAATCGTTATTAGACCGTTTGAAACCCGAGCTGCAAGAAAAACGCCGGCGACTGGACTGCAAAAATGTCCTTTTCCATCACGACAATGCACCAGCACACACCTAATCCGTTGTGGTCGCAAAATTAATGGAAATAGGATTCCAACTCTTTCACATCCCCCCTATTCTCCAGGCTAGGCTCCCTGGGACTACTATCTGTTCCCCAATTTGAAGAAACGGCTGGCGGGACAAAGATTTTATTCAAACTAGGATGTGATTGCAGCAACTAATAGCTATTTTGCAGACTTGGAGAATTCCTATTATTCGGAAGGGATCAACAAATTAGAACAGCGTTGGACGAAGTGTGTAAGTCTAAAAGGAGACTATATCGAAAAATAAAAAAAAGGTTTACCTTAAACACGTAAGTAGTTTTTATTTTTGCACGGACCTTTCAAACGCCCCTCGTATTCTCTTCACATAGGCGCCGCTGCTGTCGCGTTGTCGTCCTGGGAGGGAGGTCGGTCAGCGAGCGATTGGCTGACTTCTTCTCACAGCCTTCTCTTCCGTCGTTGACTTTACGGCGTAACAGATCTTCCATCAAAATAATTCCTCACTAGTTAAGGGCGTACGCAGTGAAGAGCAGGGGAAGACAGCTAACCCCAACCTCCTGCCCCCTCAGATTCTTCGTGGTCTGAACTCGCATCCCCGCCTGCCCGACAGACATCCACATCAGTATGAAGAGAGCCAGAACACGCAATGGATGCTGAGTAGTAGCAGGTGTACGCAGAACCACTTGTCTTGAAAACTCAAAACGATTTTGGCAATCACCGCAACATTGACGTTAGCTGATCCCCCCAATCAGACAATGGATACGCCTTTATCTTCAGGGGGGGGGGGGGGGGGGGGGGCACTCCTCACTCACATACGCTAACAGTTCCGTAGAGAAGCCTACATTTACTGAGCTTTGTACCGACAGGACGCAAAACCGTCAATATTCCTACGGTGAGCCAGACAGGTGGGTGGGTCCGCGCTGTTCGTTCACCCTGGAGGCGGAGACAGTGTCCGAGTGCTGGGTACTGCGCGGTTGGTCGTTCACTCGGCTGGTGGCAGCGAGACAGCTGAGTGCCAAAGCACGTCTGCGAGAGCGCTGGCGTGCAAACATTCCGTCCTCTTGCCGCCGATGCCACTTTCATGTCCGTAGAAAACCTGACGTTCTTGCGTCGGATCGCCGTTATACAGGGATACCGTGAACGATGGCGACAAACTGCGGTAGACGATCATTGAAAAGATAAGTTAACCTCTCACGAATGCACGTTACGTGGAGTATCCGGACACCCCAATGTAACTGGCCACTACAGGTCACGAAAGGCGGACACGTTTGTGTAAGAGGAGGTGGTACTATTGTGTTGTAGGTAACTCTTATAACTGAAAATTTATAAGACAGTTCAGTTGAAAACGACAATACCCTGTAAAGAATAAATGAAAGACTTGAAGTTGGTTGAGGAAATTCAATGAATCTGTTCAGGAAGTTGCATACGAGACGCTAGTACGACCAACTTTAGCCTTGTTCCGGTTTTGGAGTCTTCATAAAGAGTGAATGACAGAAGACATGCAACTGATTCTACGACACGCAGCTAAGATCGTAACGGCAAGGTATGGAGCATTTGAAAGTGTTATAGAGGCGCTCTAGCAACTTATATGGGAATCATGGGAAGAAAGACGACATAGTCCTCACGAGACCCCGTTTAGTAAATTTAAATATCCTCTACTCTAGGAAAACTGTCGGACTGTGCTGCTGTCACGAACGTACATCTTTCATATGGATCAAGAAAGATTAGAGCGCCTCTGGAGCATTATACTCGTTAACAGTAGTTTTCCTGGCTCAATGCGCGAATGGAGCAGAACAGAATATCAATATATAGGTACGAAGTAACCTTCGCTATTCACTGCGCAGTGGCTTGCGGGCTGTATATCCCGCCCCGTCCATCCAAAATAATGTTGAGACTGCCGCTTTCGTTGTTGTGGTCTTCAGTCAACCTATATCTTTCTGGATCTGCTAACTGTGTACATCTTTTGCTCTCCCAATACAATTTTAGCCCCTCCCCACACCTCCCTCCAACATTAATATGTGGCTCTTTGATGTCTCAGAATGTGTCGGATCAACCGACCCCTTCTTTTAGTTAAGTTGTGCTACGAACTTATCTCCACAATTGTATTCAGTACCTCGTCATTAGCTACGCGATCTGCCCATCTAACCTTCAGCATTCTTCTGTAGCACCACATTTCAAAATCCCCTATTCTATTCTTCTCTAAACAGTTTACTGGCCATGCTTCTCTTCCATACAATCATACTCCAGACAAATACCTTCAAAGAAGACTTCCTATTCCTAATATGTAAATGAATATTCGTTGTCAATAAATTTCTCTTCTTCAGAAATGCTTTTCTTGCCACTGCCAGTATACATTTGATATCCTCTCTTCTTCGGCATTATTTGCCGCCCAAGCACCAAAACTCGGCTACTACTTTTACTGTCTCGTTTCCACATTTAATTCCGTCACAATCACCTCATTTAATGCGAGTAAATCCATAATCGTCATTTTGCTTTTGTTGATTGTTCATCTTACACCCTCCTTTCAAGACGCTGTCGAGACTGTATTAACTGAAAATAGAGGAACTTTTAGATGGTGGTTTTAGTGCTTGAGGTATTCATAGCCTCCTACAGTTGGGTGTAACGCACAGAACGTTCATACAACCACGCGAAAATCTCACAAAGTCCTTCTCTGATAAATGGTTCAACCCGCGAGTCACACTGGCTTGAATGTCTGTTACGTCGTGAAAGCGGTGAAGGTTCACTTTGTCGTCTTGTCGCCCGTGATGATATTTTTTCAGATTAGAATTGTACCGCGTCTATAAAGTCGCGGCAGGCGTAAACGTGTCCTTGTTTGGGCTCAGGAAAGAAGGTGCGTGGGACAAACTTTGCGTACACCTTTCTCTTCTTCAAAACATTCTAGTGAATGTCCTGTGTATTAGATTTAGAGATGTTCCATTGCGATTTGTGAAACAACAACATTGACACATTACGACCGTACGTCCACTATACAACACTGGCTGCTCACAACCGACTGGTCGAATACAGATCTGTTATTTACAATTGTTACAAGGAGACAATTGCTGAACGATACGAAATAAAATTGTTATAACTTCTGAAGGGTTTGCATTTGGACGTTCAAACTGCACGGTTGGCCGCGGGGCATGATAGGAATTGGTATGCGCATGCAGGGTTTGGTTTAGCGACAAAGCCCACTTTCATTTGAATGGGTTCGTCAATAAGCAAAATTGGCGCATTTGGGGGACTGAGAATCCGCTTTAGCGATCGAGAAGTCTTTTCACTCTCAACGTGTGACTGTGTGGTGTTCAGTGTCCAGTCACGAAGAAATTGGTCGGATATTCCTTGATAGCATGATGACTACCGAACGGTACGTGAAGGTTTTGGAAGGTGATTTCATCTCCATTATTCAAAGTGACCCTGATTTCGACAAGATGTGGTTTGTGAAGACGGAGAGTGTTTGATGTCCTGGAGGAGCACTTTGGGGACCGTATTCTGGCTCTGGGGTACCCAGAGGCCACTGCCATGGGCCTCGATTGTCCGCCATAATCTCCGAATCTGAACAATGTTACTCCTTTTCGTAGGTCTATATTAAAAATAAGGTGCACAGCAATAACCCCAAAACCACTGCTGAGCTGAAAACAGTCGTTCAATAGGTCATTAACAACATCGATGTTCCAACACTTCAGCGGGTCATGCAGAATTTCGCTATTCGTCTGCGCCACATCATCGCCAATGATGGCAGGCATAGCGAACATGTCGTAACTTAAATCCGAATATCTATAGTGAGATTTACACGCTGAATGGAGTGTGCGCGCGTCGTAGTTGTAACTAATTCACGTTTTTTCAGATAGTTCAACAATTTTCCCCCTTATGACCCAAATCAGCAACTATGACAAGATTTTTGTTGCGATCGTTCCGAATAAATTTGTTCTAAATGAGAATCGCCGGAAGCATGGTGACGGTTCCCCCCTAGAATCCTCGCTAGTAAATTTAAGAAATGTTATTCCTGGTAGGCGGTCAAACGCACCTAACGCACTATCGGTCATCAAGTGTCGGCCAAGAGAACGCAAAAAGAAAGCTGAAGGTGCGCAGGTAGCGATAGCAATTTCTCCTTGCTCTCTCAACTAATGGGGTGGGGCAAGGAGTTGCTAATATCTTCAAGTGTTTTCGCCACCACGTGCTGCACAATGACTTGCGGAACATATATATAGAAGTTAGAAATAGTGTGACAGTGATTCACAGTTGGCGCTATTCTACGACACCCGTGCTGCGCAATCGGCCAGTGAGCAATGCGAATTCAGAGAACTACGAGGAACCGCGCAAAAAATTCGTACCGCGCTAGTTCATGCCTCTACGCTCTGACGAACATCTTATGAGGCGCCGCGCGCAAAAAAAGAGAACAGGAAGGAAGGAACAGTCTCAACGGGAAGACTGGTTGGCTGTGCGAAACTCCCAAGGGCCAGTTGGTTCTTAGACTGGGCGCCGTCTGCCGCGGAAGAAACCAGCAGGAAGCCTGCCAGTTTGCTCGTGGTGGACAAAGAGTGTCCGGTGGCAAAGCGGAGAAAGCGAAGCGCGGCCATAATCACAATGCCGCGCTGCAGAGCCGCCTCAAGGTGCGTCACGATGTACAAGCCACTGCGGCTGGCACCTGCACTAGCATCTCTTTCATTCGCGCTGTTGTGGCGGCCACGTAGTATTTGTTCCGCGCTATTTCAACCGGAGTCTCAAGACTTTCCCCGGTCGAACAGGGCACGAGGGAATTTCAAACAGCCGGCCTACGTGGTCACAGCGTAGCGTCGCCTCCTCGAGTCTCACATACAACATCGGCCATTAAAAAGGAAACAAAGAAGACGACACGTAACACGCGTGTACTACATGCTAGGATGTGAAAAGATAAGCATTTCAGTGCAATCGCATAAAGCAGATAGCAGTAACGTCATCTGCATTCTGTATCTAAGGAAAGATTACGATTAAAAAAAAAAAAGAAAAAAAAATTGTCTGACGCAGCAAGTAAGACGGAAACGCGGTTTATCGTTCCGCGATATTGCTGCTCGCGTTATTCGGAATCCACCGACTATTATCCGAATAGTCCAGGGTGGTCGTACACAACACCATGGTAGATCTCAACGGCACTACGCGACTAGCGCGTGAGAGGACAGGCATTTTTCGTTTAGCCGTGCACGGTTATACAGCCGTATATCATGAGGTAGGAAACTGTTTGCAGAAGACAAATAGCCACACGGACAGACACTGCCTATTCAACTCGCCATTAAAAACATCTGGAAAACAAAAATGTAAATACATTTTTAATACATAGTTCCCCCCGGCCCCCCACACACCCAAACAGAAATTTTCATATATATGTTTTCCTTTTCGTGCTTGAACATTGTCTTTATTTGTTGGCTCCTTATCATTGTAATAATCCTTGTGACATCATTATATACGACTGGAGGGATTAGACGTCCCTCCAACTGTGGCGTGTCATCGCCCAGACAAGTTACACAGACTATTTTTGGCCTTCGGTTTCCGAAGACTTTTACAGATCCGATGTCCGCCTTAGCATCAGGGATACACACTACTGGCCATAAAATTGCTACACCAAGAAGAAATGCACATGATAAACGGGTATACATTGGACAAATATATTATACTAGAATTGACATGTGATTACATTTTCACGCAATGTGGGTGCATAGATCCTGAGAAATCAGTACCCAGAACAACCACCTCTTGCCGTAATAACGGCCTTGATACGCCTGGGCATTGAGTCAAACACAGCTTGGATGGCGTGTAAAGATACAGTTGCCCATGCAGCTTCAACACGATACCACAATGCATCAAGAATAAATGAAGGGTAGAGCCACGGGTCGTAACACATCTGAAATGTAGCGTCCACTGTTCAAAGTGCCGTCAATGCGAACAAGAGGTCACCGAGACGTGTAACAAATGGCACCCAATACCATCACGCCGGGTGATACGCCGTTATGGCCATGACGAATACACGCTTCCAATGTGCGTTTACCGCGATGTCGCCAAAAACACGGATGCGACCATCATGATGCTGTAAACAGAACCTGGATTCGTCCGAAAAAATGACGTTTTGCCATTCGTGCACCCAGGTTCGTCGTTGAGTACACCATAGCAGGCGCTCCTGTCTGTGATGCAGCGTCAAGGGTAACCGCAGCCATGGCCTCCCAGCTGATAGTTCGTGCTGCTGCAAACGTCGTCGAACTGTTCGTGCAGATGGTTGTTGTCTTACAAACGTCCCCATCTGTTGGCTCAGGGATTGAGACGAGGCTGCACGACCCATTACAGCCATGAGGATAAGATGCCTGTCATCTCGACTGCTAGTGATACGAGGCCGTTGGGATCCAGCACGGCGTTCCGTATTACCCTCCTGAACCCACCGATTCCATATTCTGCTAACAGTAATTGGATCTCGACCAACGCGAGCAGCAATGTCGCGATACGATAAACCGCAATCGCGATAGGCTACAATCGGAAACGTGATGGTATGCATTTCTCCTCCTTACAGGAGGCATCACAACGTTTCACCGGGCATCGCCGGTCAACTGCTGTTTGTGTATGAGAAATCGGTTGGAAACTTTCCTCATGTCAGCACGTTGTAGGTGTCGCCACCGGCGCCAACCTTTTGTGAATGCTCTGAAAAGCTAATCATTTGCAAATCACAGCATCTTCTTCCTGTCGGTTAAATTTCGCGTCTGTAGCACGTCATCTTCGTGGTGCAGCAATTTTAATGGCCAGTAGTGTAATAACATTATCTGATAAAACACTCATGCAAGGAGAATTCGCAGACCCGTAGGCTTTACTGTATCTGCTTTTGAGTATGGTAGGTAAAGTGTTTAAGTACACGCAGCGCCAATGTCCGTCCGCTGGCTGCCGTCAAATGCTCACCCCATGAGTTTCCTCGTCGCCGCCTACGCTAGCACAGTAGAAAGCCGGAGGCGCACAGTAATCCATAGTTCCTACTCACCATTTATAACCAGCTCCTGTAAATAGCTCTCAAAAACTATCCCATTCGTATGCTCCGTTTGGTCTCCGAGTAACATGTCACCTGCCTCGTTAGTTCCATACCGATAGAAGTAAGTGGTGCTTTGCACGGTTATGTGAATTTATACTACGTCACACGCCTGTACTGCCTCAGCCGAAGGGTCCGTTTTTCACGGATGATTGGTGAACGAAGGAGGCTTCTCCCCAACTCAACTGTTTAAGCGACATACATACCACTGGTAAACGACTGGAGTACTGAAACTTCCTGGCAGATTAAAACTGTATGCCGGACCGAGACTCGAACTCGGGACCTTTGCGAAGATCCCGAGTTCGAGTCTCGGTCAGGCACACAGTTTTAATCTGCCAGGAAGTTTCAAATCAGTGCACACTTCGCTGCAGAGTGAAAATCTCATTCCGGAACCTGGAATATTACCATGGATAATTATTTTTCCTTATGGTAGAGTTAAATACTTTCACTGATATTTCCAAAGGGTGCATACTGGGACGTTTACTAATGAGCATTTCCCAGGATGCCGCCGTGGCCTCTGGCTGCTAACACTACATAAGAAAAAATGATTTTCCGATTTCTTTGTTGTAAAAAGTACTGCATGTGAGTTTTCTTCATTATATAATACTTCCAGTCGACTTTGTGGACACCAATTGGCACACAAAATTGATTTTTCGTATCTTACTGTTTCACATCGCAGCTGTATGATTTTTGATACAGGTCATTGTTATTGTGTTACTTCGAAATTGAGTAACCCATCGTATAAAATATTATAGCGTTTGCAGTAAATATTGTCGTCACTGGGTGCTTTCTGTTTAGTTCACGCTTTACGTGACACATTGGTGCAGACAAAGTGTACCGAACACACTGAAATGGTTTTGAGAGCTGGAACGAAAGCCACATCTCACTATAGGATGTGATGAACAGAAGCTGGAGTATTTCATCTGTTGGCGCTGCATTACGCCCAAGTAGCCGGAAGCTTGGTGTCGTTCTAAGCTTCGTCATGAGCAATTCGTGGCAATAGACGCGTATTTCTCAAAATAAGTAACCACGGTTTATTGTTGTACGGATTGCGAGGAAGAAGATGATAAGAAAGACATTCTATTACAACACGTACGCAATGGGAAAGTTGAAATACCCCATCTCCAGGACTAGGCTTGAAGACGTCTTTACGATACTTATAAATCGTCATTTATTAAACGACGACCAAAAGTTTCGCGAGTTCTTCAGGTTACATACTGCCCGGTTTAACTGCATCCTAGGTCTGACCAAAGATGATCTATGGAAGGGTTCATTAAACAAGATACTCGTATCGAAAAACGAGTGACAGAAACTTAACCATAACACTACAGTAAGAATAGTCAAAATATGTTGCAGACTGCAGTGGTTATTGTAACATTTGTTTTGCTGTGGAACAACGAAAACCATTTGCAACCAACTCAAATTTGTTAACCTATCAAGCTGAGCATAATCAGCTATGTTCAGTTGCACGGTTGTTACTAAAATTCATATTTAATGGTGATAAAGATTTGACAGTATTAATAGTTGGGGATGTCGGACATGTTGATTGAGAATTCTGAAGTAGTTCGGTACGATTTTCCAGATCGAAAACCATGTGCAATGACATTGTTTTCACCTCTCTGATCAAGAAGTCTGGTCTCAGTTTTCTGACGGACATTGTCATACTTGTTGACAACGTCTACACGAATCGCCTTAAACTCTGATCTTGGTCACCATTCCCAATATTTTTTCGTCTTCTACAACAGTGAATGGCGCTTCTGTAGCAGGCACTGTCAATAAGTGGTTCGGTAACAGCACTGTATCATACCAGAGAGCGGTGCACCCACACTGTTGTTGCGGCCCACCTGTCACTGCGCTGCTGCTGCGGCCAGTATTACACTACCATACTTCTTTCACAAAGAACTATGAAAAAACATTCCTTAAATATCTTTGACAAAGATCTTTGGCGTGGCGCTAAAAAAGGATATTAAACTGTTGTTATATTTTTCGTCAAATTTCAAGATGGCGGACAACAACTACTTCTTGTTATGCGCTGCAGTTGCTCGTACCACAATTGCACTGTGTGTGAATTTGGAACAAAAAGCGGCGGAAAATAAGGAAATACATTTGGGTGAAGCAATGGGTATAACGTCGAGATAATAAAAACATACAGTAAAATGCGTTACGAGAGCTGCAAGTCTTTATTTTTCGTTATGGCAGACTTAAATACGTTCACTGATATTTCAAAAGGGTGCATACTGGGACGTTTACTAATGAGCATTTCCCAGGATGCCGCTGAGGCCTCTTTTTGTCTTTTTTGTCTTTGTCTTATTTAAATTACTTACGAATGGATGAGAGTGAATTTCAGGATTTGCTCAGTAAAGTGGCTCTTCTTATTACAAAGCAGAAAACTCACTTGAGAAATGCTGTAGGTGCAGAAGACAGGCTCACCGTGACACTGCAATTTCTTGATACAGGTGAGAGCTACTCTAGTTTACAATACAGCACTCGAATACCACAGTGGACATTAACCAAAATAATTCCAGAAACGTGTGAAGCGATTTATAACGCACTGAAGGAGGAATATCTTACGGTAATTGAACGTTTAGCACACTATATGATCGACAAGAACTATTTTTACTTTTGCATAATTTACTTAAGAGAATTAGTGTTCCAACAAATACAAAATTAATAGGAAGTACGAAACAGACGAAGCATTTTTTAATTTGTGGCGTCGAGGATTGAAAAACAGACAATGTAGAATGCAAAGCTAAGCAAAATTTTTTTGTTTGATCGTGTGACCACCTTCTCTATTTCGGCCTGCTGAAAAGCTGCCTGGTTGTTTCCAGGTTTAGAGGTGGATGGCTGTAGCTGTTATTGTGGATATGAAGTTCCTGCAGCAAAATCCACCCGCCCATGAGCATACGATTAATAGCATGCCCTGTACCCCTTACCCAACCCCCACCACCCCAGTCGAAGCAAGGTTATTGAAAAGAGTCGAAGGAGGAACACACAAACTTTGGAGCCATATATACAAATACACTGCAGACACGTCATATAGCTGTATCGATGCCAGCACTCCAAGTGGTTACATTTCACATTGCAGTGGACAGAAGAGGAGCGACTTTTATGATCAAATCTACGGCGAGTCTCTAGATTTGATCATACTTCTTTGACGAAATGCGAGATTTGACAAAGCTCCCTATTACACGGTCAAACTCCTTTGACATAAATACAGGGCTATTACAAATGATTGAAGCGATTTCATAAATTCACTGCAGCTCCATTCATTGACATATGGTCACGACACACTAAAGATACGTAGAAAAACTCATAAAGTTTTGTTCGGCTGAAGCCGCACTTCAGGTTTCTGCCGCCAGAGCGCTCGAGAGCGCGGTGAGACAAAATGGCGACAGGAGCCGAGAAAGCGTATGTCGTGCTTGAAATGCACTCACATCAGTCAGTCATAACAGTGCAACGACACTTCAGGACGAAGTTCATCAAAGATCCACCAACTGCTAACTCCATTCGGCGATGGTATGCGCAGTTTAAAGCTTCTGGATGCCTCTGTAAGGGGAAATCATCGGGTCAGCCAGCAGTGTGCGAAGAAACGGTTGAACGCGTGCGGGCAAGTTTCACGCGTAGCCCGCGGAAGTCGACGAATAAAGCAAGCAGGGAGCTAAACGTACCACAGCCGACGGTTTCGAAAATCTTACGGAAAAGGCTAAAGCAGAAGCCTTACCGTTTACAATTGCTACAAGCCCTGACACCCGATGACGAAGTCAAACGCTTTGAATTTTCGGCGCGGTTGCAACAGCTCATGGCAGAGGATGCGTTCAGTGCGAAACTTGTTTTCAGTGATGAAGCAACATTTTTTCTTAATGGTGAAGTGAACAGACACAATGTGCGAATCCGTGCGGTAGAGATCCTCACGCATTCGTGCAGCAAATTCGCAATTCACCAAAAGTTAACGTGTTTTGTGCAATCTCGCGGTTTAAAGTTTACGGCCCCTTTTTCTTCTGCGAAAAAAACGTTACAGGACACGTGTATCTGGACAGGCTGGAAAATTGGCTCATGCCACAACTGGAGACCGACAGCGCCGACTTCACAAACAGGAGATTGGAAAACCGATGGATCGGTCGTGGTGGAGATCATGATCAGCAATTCATGTCATGGTGGTGGTGGATATTGGGATGTTTAAGGGGGACTAAACAACGAAGGTCATCAGTCCCCCATTCCAAAAACAGGCGAGACATAAATTCACGAAGTAGGTAAAACCCCAAGGGGAAGGAGACTCCCCCCAGGCCCTAAAAGAACACAAATGCGGCAACGAACACTACAGACACGAAGAGTACAGATGAACACCAGACAAAAAGAAACAGAAGAAAAGAAGATGGCCGGAGACCGGTTGAGTGACCACGAGAACAAAAAATCAGTCAACCATCTGACGACACACCAAAACAGCAACAAATATTGAGAGACGCGAGGACAAAAGACACAGAAAGGGAAAGGTGCAGGACCTCCCTAAATGGAACCATAAAAAGGACTACCACGGATAAAATTTAAAACGTCATCAGCCATGGAGGCATCGTCACATAAAACCAAAGGCAAAGTGCCCGGGAGATTAAAAGACTGGCGGAGGGTGCGCAGTCGGGGACACTCCAACAAAATGTGGGCGACCGTCAGCCGGGACCCACACCGACACAGGGGGGGATCCTCCTGACGCAAAAGATGACCGTGCGTCAGGTAGGTATGGCCGATGCGCAACCGACACAGGATGACAGAGTCCCTGCGAGAAGCCCGCAGGGAGGAGCGCCACACATCGGTCGTCTCCTTGGCAGCCCGCAGTTTATTCGGGGATGTCATGCCACGCCATTCAGCAGTCCACATCCCAAGTACCTTACGGCGCGACACCAGCTGCTGATCGCGAGCCGTGAGGCCGATCTCCAAAGCTGGGGCGTCGATCGCCCCTTTGGCCAGCCTGTCAACACGTTCGTTCCCCGGGATGCCAACGTGACCTGGCGTCCAAACAAAGACCACCGAACGACCAAAATGGGTAATGGCGGAAACAGACTCCTGAAAAGAGGACACCAGAGGAGAAGAGGTATAGCAGCGGTCGATGGCCTGGAGGCTGCTCAGGGAGTCACTGCAGATGACGATGGACGTACCTGATCAGAAACGCGTATGCTCAAGAGCGCGCAATATTGCCACCAGCTCTGCAGTAAAAATACTGCAGCCAGCCGGCAAGGAGCGCTGCTCAACATGGGCAGCGTGAGCAAAAGCGTAGGCAGTGCGACCATCAACCAGGGAACCATCAGTGTTGACAGTCTCACAGCCCGAAAATGAGGCGAGGAGAGCAAGAAAAAGGCGACAGAGGGCCACAGGCGGAACCGAGTCCTTGGGTCCCTGTGCCAAGTCCAGACGGACGGACGGCTGGGGCAAACACCAGGGAGGCGTAGGTGCACGGACCCGGAAGGGAGGCAGAAGAGGGAATGACCCTAGTTCCGACAGCAGGGACTGGACGCGGACAGCTATGGAAAGCCCAGACCTAGGTCGCCTTTCGGGCAGATGGAGGACGATGGCAGGAAAAAGCAGGCGACGATTGGGATGGCCCGGCGAGCAATGCACGTGGACAGCATAGTCGGCGAGTAGTCGATGGCGGCGAATCCGCAGCGGGGGAACCCCGGCCTCCACCAGTAGACTATCCACGGGGCTCGTACGAAAAGCGCCAGTTGCAAGCCGAACCCCACAGTGGTGTATGGGGTCTAACAACGTCAACACTGAGGGTGATGCAGACCCATAGGCTAGGCTCCCATAATCAAGCCTGGACTGCACAAGGGCCCTGTATAATCGCAACCGCGTGCAGCGATCCGCACCCCAAGATGTGTGGCTGAGGCAGCGGAGGGCGTTGAGGTGCCGCCAGCACTTTCGCTTCAGCTGAGTAATATGAGGAACCCATGTGAGCCGGGCATCAAAGACGAGTCCTAAGAAGCGGCAAGTGTCCACCACTTCAAGCAGGTGGCCGTCGAGGTAAAGTTCAGGATGAGGGTGGACCGTCCGACGCCTGCAGAAGTGCACAACTCGAGTCTTGGCTGCAGAGAACTGAAAACAATGAGTCAGAGCCCATGATACTGCCTTGCGAACGGCTACTTGCAGCCTGCGTTCGGCGACTCCCGTAGTCGTGGAGCTAAAGGAGATGCAGAAGTCGTCGGCATACAAAGAAGGAGACACCGACGACCCCACGGCTGCAGCAAGACCATTAATGGCCACTAGAAATAAGGAGACGCTCAACACCGAGCCCTGCGGGACCCCATTTTCCTGTGTATAAGAGTAACTAGAGGTGGCACCGACTTGCACCCGGAAAGAGCGGCGCAATAGAAAGGTTTGAAGAAAAGCCGGGAGCCGACCACGAAGACCCCACTCATGCAACGTAGCAAGGATGTGATGCCTCCATGTGGTGTCATACGCCTTCCGCAGATAAAAAAAGACAGCAACGAGATGCTGACGTCGGGCAAAGGCCGTACGGATAGCAGATTCCAGCCGCACCAAATTGTCCACTGCAGACCGGCCCCGACGGAAGCCACCCTGGGATGGAGCGAGGAGACCGCGCGACTCAAGGACCCAACACAAACGCCGCCCCACTATACGTTCGAGCAATTTGCACAAAACGTTGGTGAGGGTAATGGGACGATAGCTGTCCACCGCCAGTGGGTCCGCACCGGGCTTCAAGATGGGGACAGTAACACCCTCTCGCCATTGCGACGGGAACACGCCCTCGCTCCAAATGCGGTTAAAGATGGTGAGAATGTGTCTCTGGCAGTCCCTGGAGAGATGCTTCCGCAATTCATGTCATGGCCTCCACGCTCTCCCGACTTAACCCCATGCGATTTCTTTCTGTGGGGTTATGTGAAAGATTCAGTGTTTAAACCTCCTCTACCAAGAAACGTGCCAGAACTGCGAGCTCGCATCAACGATGCTTTCGAACTCATCAATGGGGACATGCTGCGCCGAGTGTGGGAGGAACTTGATTATCGGCTTGATGTCTGCCGAATCACTAAAGGGGCACATATCGAACATTTGTGAACGCCTAAAAAAAACTTTTTGAGTTTTTGTATGTGTGTGCAAAGCATTGTGAAAATATCTCAAATAATAAAGTTATTGTAGAGCTGTGAAATCGGTTCAATCATTTGTAATAACCCTGTATTTGTCGTATCAACTTTGGCAAAGAAATATGATAAGTGCAATAATACCGGCCTAAGGAATCGTTACGCATACTGTACAAAGAGGCAATAGCATGCCTCAGCTCCGGTAGCCACTAGACGCAAAAACACACATTAGTGTCCCCATCACACAATGTCTCACCTACCCTTACCCCGTCAGGCTATTCGGAGATGTGATTCATGTGAAAAGATTTCCGAGGTGATTACGGCCGCACGACGGGAACTAACAGACTCTGAACGCGTAATGGTGGTTGGATCTAGACGCACGATACATTCCATTTC
Organism: Schistocerca americana; assembly: GCF_021461395.2. Lineage (NCBI taxonomy): Eukaryota > Metazoa > Arthropoda > Insecta > Orthoptera > Acrididae > Schistocerca > Schistocerca americana. Next base: position 784,927,476 of record NC_060122.1, on the reverse strand, counting down.
GGAAATCGTTAGGGAATTCAAAATTTCAAAATCCACCGACTCCAGAGTGTGCCGACAATACCAAATTTCAGGCATTATATCTCATCACGGAAAACGCAGTGGAAGACGGCCTTCACTAAACGACCAACAGCAGCGGTGCGTTTGCGTAGAGTTGTCAGTACTAACAGACACGCAACACTACGTGGAATAACCGCAGAAATCAATGTGGGACATAGGACGAACTTATCCGTTAGGACAATGCGGCGAAATTTGGCGTTAACGGGCTGTGGCAGCAGGAGATCGACGCCAGTGCCTTTGCTAGCAGCACAGCATCGTCTGCGGCGCCTCTCCTGGCCTCGTGACCGTATCGGTTGCACCCTAGATGACTGGAGAAACATGGGCGGTTCAGTTGAGTCCCGATCTCAGCCGATGGTGGAGTTCGAGTGTGGCGCAGACCCCGCGACCCAAGTTGTCAACAAGGCACTGTTCAAGCTGGTGACGGATTCATAATGGTGTGGGCTTGGGTCTCTGGTTCAACTGAACCGATGATTGGCTGAAGATGGTCATGTTCGGCTACTTGGAGACCATTCGCAACCATTCACGGACTTCATATTCCCAGACAACGATGGAATTCTTATGGATGACAGTGTGCCATGCCACCGAGCCACGATTGTTGGCGATTGGTTTGAAGAACATTCTGGACAATTCGAGCGAATGATTTCGGCACCCAGATCGCCCGACATTGAATCACATCGAAAATTTGTGGGGCATAATCTAGAGGTCAGTTCGTGCAAAAAATCCTGCACCGGCAACACTTTCGCAATATATGAACGGCAACAGAGGCAGCATGGTTCAATGTTTGTGCAGGGGATTTCCAACGACTTGTTTAGCACATGCCGCGTCGATATGCAGTAGTATGCCGGACACGAGGTCGGACGCGATATGAGGAGGTATCCCATGACCTTTGTCACGTCAGCGTTCAAATGGCACTGAGCACTATGCGACTTAACATCTGAGGTCATCAGTCCCCTAGAACTCAGAACTACTTAAACCTAACTAACCTAAGGACATCACACACATCCATACCCGAGGCAGGATTCGAACCTGCGACCGTAGCGGTCGCGCGGTTTCAGACTGAAGCGCCTAGAACCGTCCGGCCACAGCAGCCGGCTCACCTCAGTGTATACCACTACAGCAGAGCCGAGTAACGATAAGATGTGCTATGATTAACACGGCCAAATTACTGGATTCCACCTTGAGAGGTCAATAAAAAAAAAAGTCTATAGTACACGTAAGTATATAAATGAACGCGAAGTTATGGAAAAATAAAGATTGCAATAAGTACATGACTTGAAATGTATGGTTTTTACGCTTGAGTGCATTTCATTAACATCAAGAATAATGTAAGTAATGGAGGATGTAGCAGCCAGCAGTTTAACTCCAGGTAGCTGAGAGTGGGCACCGATCATTTCTTCGACGTGTTCTGTCTGTAGTGTGGCCCTTAGACAGGTTAAGCGGTTGTCCGTATATTAAGCCGTGTTACCTCCCTCGTATTGATGGGTCGGGCCATTTACAAAATACAAGCTACAGTCACAAAAACCTCACTTTAATTATAACACAGAGTGACATTATCTGCAGTCAATTTTTTTTTCAAACGAGTATACGAACACTGCATGCTTAAGTGTCACGAAAAACTGAAGCAGTTTAGAAAAAACGATTTTATGGCTTTTACATTAGCTGAAGATAAGCCAACAGGCTACGAAACGTATAAAACGCGGGTAATCCCAAAAGTAAGGTCTCTGATTTTTTTCTAATTACATAGACCTGTTTACTTCTACACTGGTTTACATCAGTTTACAGCTTGAACATTTAGCTATTTTTCGACATAATCACCATTTCTGTCGACGCATTTTTGTAGATGCTGTGGCAGTTTTTGTATGCCCTTGTCATACCAGCTCGCCACCATGCTGTTGAGAACGTTATGGACCTCTTCTTTAACCTCGTCGTTGGAGCTGAATCGCTGGGACTCAAACGGGCAATTCAGAACCGGAGAAGAGGAATGTTGAGCAATGGCGTAGACATTCTCCATGACAACTCTCGCCCACACATCGCTCGGTAAACCGTTGCTCTCCTGCAACAGTTTCAGTGGAACATAATCACCCACCCAGCCTATAGTCCCGACTTGGTGCCCAGTGACTATCACCTGTTCAAATGGCTCTGAGCACTATGGGACTAAAAAAAAAAAAAAAAAAAAAAAAAAAAAAAAGAGAGAGCCCTGAGCACTATGGCACTAAACTTCTAAGGTCATCAGTCCCCTAGAACTTAGAGCTACTTAAACCTAACTAACCTAAGGACAGCACACAACACCCAGTCATCACGAGGCAGAGAAAATCCCTGACCCCGCCGGCAATCGAACCCGGGAACCCGGGCGCGGGAAGCGAGAACGCTACCGCACGACCACGCGCTGTGGACGGCCATCACCTGTTCCCTAGCTTAAAAGAAAATTTGGCCAGAAAGCGATTCAGCTCCGACGACGTGGTGAAAGAAGATGTTCATAACATTCTGAACAGCTTAGCGGCGAGATGGTATGACATGGGCATATAAAAATTGCCAACGCATCTACAAAAACGCATCGACAGAAATGGTGATTATGTCGAAAAATAGCTAAATGTTCAAGCTGCAAACTGATGTAAACCACTGTAGAAATAAACAGGTCTATGTACTTATAAAAAAAATTGCAGACCTTACTTTTGGGATTACCCTCGTAAATTAAAAATACGAAAAATGACATGTTCATGATCTGTTATAACCACTCATTGTCTATTAAAATGAAATATTTATTAAGAAAACACAAACTGACTTTTCTACATTGTTTGTCTGCTGAAACTGATTTATGTAGACGATTCAAACCACATCCACGTATTAAAATTGCCTTATGACCGACGGACGACGACTTGGTAATGTTTTGAAAAAAGTTTAGAAACTAATTTTTTCAGTGTAAGTTTTCAGAAAGAGCCGATTAATATAAGTTTCTGAAGTTGAGAGAAATCTTGAGCCGATTAATATAAGTATCTGAAGTTGAGAGAAATCTCGTATGACGGCAGAACACAGCACTCTTGAGAGCCAAAAGCAGGCAAATACCTGCTCGCTGACAGGAAGAGTTTTCAGTCCCACGCTAGGGAAGCGAATCGTTACAAAGCACACAAAACACGCAGTATCTGAGGAATTTGTGGGTGGTCTACGTCAATAACTGGCCGCCTCTGATTCGCAACACTAGGAGGAGCCAACTGGTGCGTTTATTTGAAGCTGCGGCCAGTGTTTAGGAAACATATGCGATCCTCTGTCAAGCGGTTCCTGTTCAGTTAGTCGCCGTGTTTAGGAAGCCGATACACAAACCATTACCGCACTGAACAGTTTATTTTCAAACAGGTGCGAGCTTATTTGTGCAGCAGCGCTTGTCGGCACTCGCCGACAAAGGGAAGAAAACTCTCCGTCAAAGAAAATAAAAAATCACAATTCTGAATTTTCTTAGCACGGAGGTGGTGTTTGTGGTCAAAAAACTGCTGTAAAAGCTTAAAGTGTTGATATACAGCGTGTTTCAAAAAGACTATTCCTTCTCCTTAAATGAGGATAGAAACTAGCCATGAATTTTAACACGTGCATAGGACAGCAACGCATTTATTTTAAAAGAAACATCCAATGATTATAACGTCGAAGCTGCGAAAACATTTCTTTGGAAGATGGTCGAATAACCGTAAGAGAACTTGCTGAGGATGTTGGCATATCGGTCGGTTCGTTTCATGCATTTTTTTCGGATGTTTTGGGCATGAGAAGTGTTTCAGCGAAGTTCGTTCCAAAACCTCTCAGTTTTGATCAGAAGGGCCGTCGCATGACCATCGCTCAGCTCGTCAACGACGATCCTGATTTGCTCAAAAGGGTCATAACTAGTGACGACACGTGAGTTTACGGTTATGACGTTTGAAACTGAAGCCCAGTAGTCCCAACGGAAGCGTCCCCGAGAGCCAAGACAGAAAAAAGCACGCCAAGTTCGATCACATGTCAAAGTTTTGCTCACCTTTTTTTTCCAATTACCGTGGCGTAGTGCGTCATGAATTTTTGCATCAAGGTCGTACGGCCAATAAGGATATTTTATCTTGACGTTATGCGCCTTTTGCGAGAAGTAATACGCAAAAAACGTCCGAATTGTGGAAAAACAACCCATGGCTTCTGCATCACGACAATGCACCTGCTCATTCATCGTTGCGTGTGACCAAAAACAACACGACAAAACACGACAATCATGCCTCAGTCACCATATTCACCGGATTTGTTCCCAAAACCGATGAGATCTATGAAAGCACATTTTGGCAAAGCAGATTCAAAATTACGGTGCACTTCACTGACATTTCTTTCAAAGAATATATTTGGACAATTTGGGAATTATGCTTGTCTAAATTAACAGAAAATTGGCAAAAACAATCAGTACATCGTATTCTTCCAAATATTAAAATTCATTTAATAAGCAAAAGTCCTTATTTTAGTTTTGGGGTAATTTCTCCGCCTCATATTAAGCTATATGGACACTGGTGCATGTTTTGTGCAAACGCACCATTATTTAGAAGTGTACATTGTGGTGGTGCCCTCCCTATTGTATATGATTCAGAAGATGAAGATTCTAATTTTGTTGAAAATTTGCTTGCAGGCTGGTAATGGACATCATCGAGGTGATGCAGATGCTGTACACTCTTCTGGAAGCTCAACTTCCGACTCCATCCCTGAAAGCACTTACGTACTTGGCGACGAGATTACACTCCAACATGGCAACAGGAAGTGGACTCTTCGGTAATACACAACCTTAATTTTGAGCTATTTGATTCAATGAGAAGTTTCTGCGCAACCACCTTCTGCTTTTGGTTTAACGACCTTATTAGAATTTCTGAAATCTCAGAGCGATGGTATTTCACTGATGTTACTGTCATCAGAGGACCGGATGATGTTAATGAATTGTGTGGACGAATTAATATTATCTCACAAAACTACCCTGGAGAAGTTATCATGTACAAACAAGATGGGGACCACTTCCATATTATCCATGACTGTATCTACTCCTCCAGACGATGCCGATGCCGTTTCCGCACTGACTCATTTACTGCCGCCAGAACTAAAAAACCAATCGACGCACCAGAGCAATCGCGGCCACGTCCGACATCGACTGGTTCAATATATTGTTACAACTCTACTTGCAAAAACGGCCAGGTTGCGGACAAGTAAATGGCTTAGAGGATCAACAACTGAGGAAATAAAAATTGCATCGCTGGAAGTAGTCAAGGCTGTACCAAAAAGTTCGTATGAGAACTGCTTCGAGGATTGGAAGGAGCGTTGGCACAAATGTATTGTATCTGAGGGAGATTACTTTGAAGGGGACAACATGAATATTGATGAATAAATAAGATTTTTTTCATAAAAACATGAAGTCACCTTGCTTTTTGAACGCACCTCGTACTGCATGCCTTTCAAGTTCTCAGACTTAACAACTGCAGTCCGGTTTCTGTGCAAGTTCTAGATAAGCTTTCGCTCCTTGTGTTTTACCTTATTATCTTTTTACTGACCTCTGAGTCTGAAACCGGTTTCTGTAGATGATGTCCTAGTTTAACCGTGGTTCCTACACTATCACGGACTACCGGTAAACTGAAAACCACGCTGTTGCAGGTTCGGCAAGATTGTGTGCTAGTTGGGTGAGAGATTAGAAGACGTAGAGCAGCCGGTCCCGGGAACAGCGGCATGAGTCACGGGAAGCCCGCTTCTGCCCGCGCCGTTGCTCAACGGCCGAGCGCCAACCGCCGCTTTTTGCGAGCGCTGGCAACGGTCGCGAGGTGTGCCCGCCTCCACCGCCACTTGAGTCAATTAACACTCGCCAGGCGCCACCAAAAAAATTACAAACGCCGGTTCCTACTTCTGACTTTCGGAGCGATACTGCGCTCGTGGCTCCACAAGCCGAAACTGTCATATTCCGGTGCGAATACTGGTAGATCCTTTCGAAAGGAAGCAACCTCTGTTAAGTGGTCAGTATGAAAGCGATGGAACGTATATGAAGTTACAGTATAACCTCGTTTGCGCGAACTCGCGGTTAACGCGAAAAAAATATTGGTCCCACTAGGAATACATTAGTTCTGATGGTATGTTTTATCGGTTAACACGAATTTCGGTTAAGGCGAATTACGAACTGTTTCAGTTCCTAGTATAATTAAATTTCACTGTAACACAAACTTCCGAACTTAGAGTATTCTAAAGTTTTTTTTCCGAAATGAATGTAGGAAATGTAGCAGCATTTAGGGATGTACTCAGTGCGAGATTTGACAGGTATTTTGTTAGTCGTAGCCGTATCGAGTTGGAATACTGAATAAAAACTACAGTTACAACCAGTACCGTAGCACGCGAAAATGGCGAAGAAGAAACAGCATAGTTAAAGCTTAAGATTCTAGATGAAGTTGACCATGGTTCAAATGGCTTTGAGCACTATGGGACTTAACTGCTGAGGTCATCAGTACACTAGAACTTAGAACTACTTAAACCTGACTAACCTAAGGACATCACACACATCCATGCCTGAGGCAGGATTCGAACCTGTGACCGTAGCGGTCGCGCAGTTCCAGACTGTAGCGCCTAGAGCCGCTCGGCCACTCTGGCCGGCTGGACCGTGGTACCAAGAAAACAGCAATTGCAGAGCAGTTTGGAATACCTAAACCTACTTTATCTACGATTATTAAGAATCGACAAGAAATTATTAATGCTGCGGCACCAGGTTCTAGAAACAAATCTAAACGACTTCGTACCGCCAAGTATGAAGACACAGACGTTACTGCTAGAATGGTTCGATCACATGCGTGCATCTAACTAGCCCTGTGACTCAGTCAAAAGCAAATGATATTGCTAAAGATAGCCGGCCGCTGTGGCCGAGCGGTTATAGGCGCTTCAGTCCGGAACCGCGCTGCTGCTACGGTCGCAGGTTCGAATCCTGCCGCGGGCATGGATGTGTGTGGTGTCCTTAGGTTAGTTAGGTTTAAGTAGTTCTAAGTCTAGGGGACTGACGACCTCAGATGTTAAGTCCGTTAGTGCACAGAGCCATTTGAACCATTTTTGATTGGGCGTAGAGGTGAAAATGATGTGGCTTTGTTCCCTTGGTCCCCCAGGGCGGCTGACCTATCCGCTTATGACTTTCCTTTAGCGCGTACATTAAGGACAGTGTTTACGTACCTCCAACTGCCAAGAACACTGGAACAACTCAGAGAACGCTTGAAATGCTGCTGTGATGACCAGCGACAGGTCGATGCTACGTAAGGTACGGAACGAGCTTGAATAACTCTCGGACGCGTGTCATGTGACCAAACGGGCTGTCATAGAACTTTAGCACAGTGCAAAATGCACACTTGGTGAGTTTACGGTTCTAGTCACGCGTCAATCACATTTGTTCGTGCAATATTTTGGAAAAATAAAGGTCTCTGGAAACGAATGAACCATTTAATGTAGCCCTGTATAACATTTAATTTGATACCAATTACCTGTATGTGACAGGCTGGCTACTTTATGCAAACGCTGCCAAGCGTCGAGCGGAGATGTAGGCCAAAGACAGTTGGTTAACGCACGGGTTTCGCTTGTGTTAAGCGGGAGAGCCGGTCAGTACCGGACTGCGGCGAAGTGGATCAGGTGGTCCACACTGGGCTAAGGCAGGCCCCTGGGGCCAGTCTGAATGAATGGGTGAGCACGGCTCCGAGGCGCGCGACTTGCGCAAGGCGGCGACGCGTGGGTGACTCAGCCGGCGGCAATTACGGCCCTCCACCGAGAGCCGCGGCACTAGCGCTCTCTGCAAAGCGTTCTCGTTACAGGTGGCGCATTGCCCACACTGGCAAGGACATACTGCGACGAAACGACCGTTGCATTTTCTTCAGCAATCTTCGGATCCGTCTGAAGAGATTTACAAAATCACCGTAAAATCTTAGTAGCGGTAGTCGCACGTAGATCTGAATACTTCTTTTTAAACAATTTATCAATTATTAACCAGATGGCAGTTATAATAGTGGAGTGGCATGAAAGGGAAGCAGTGGTTGGGAAGGGAGTGAGACAGGGTTGTAGCCTATCCCCGATGTTATCCAATCTGTATATTTAGCAAGCAGTAAAGGAAACAAAAGAAAAATTCGGAGTAGCTATTAAAATCCATGGAAAAGAAATAAAAACTTTGAGGTTCGCGCGATGACATTGTAATTCTGTCAGAGACAGCAAAGGACTTGGAAGAGCAGTAGAACGGAATGGACAGTGTCTTGAAAGGAGGATATAAGATGAACATCAACAAAAGCAAAACGAGGATAATGGAATGTAGTCGAATTAAGTCGGGTGATGCTGAGGGAATTAGATTAGGAAATGAGACGGTTAAAGCAGTAAAAGAGCTTTGCTATTTGGGGAACAAAATAACTGATGATGGTCGAAGTAGAGAGGATATAAAATGAAGACTGGCAATTGCAAGGAAAGCGTTTCTGAAGAAGAGAAACTTGTTAACAACGAGTATAGATATAAGTGTCAGGAAGTCGTTTCTGAAAGTATTTGTATGGAGTGTAGCCATGTATGGACGTGAAACGAGGACGATAAATAGTTTGGACAAGAAGAGAATAGAAAGGTCCCGAGTTCGAGTCTCGGTCGGGCACACAGTTTTAATCTGCCAGGAAGTTTCATATCAGCGCACACTCCGCTGCAGAGTGAAAATCCCATTCAAGAGAATAGAAGTTTCCGAAATGTGGTGCTACAGAAGAATGGTGAAGATTAGTTGGTTAGATCACATAACTAATGAGATATTGAATAGAATTGGGGAGAAGAGGAGTTTGTGGCACAACTTGGCTAGAAGAAGGGATCGGTTGGTAGGACATGTTCTGAGGCATCAAGGGATCACCAATGTAGTATTGGAGGGCAGCGTGGAGGGTAAAAATCGTAGAGGGAGACCAAGAGATCAATACACTAAGCAGATTCAGAAGGATGTAGGTTGTAGTAGGTACTGGGAGATGAAGAAGCTTGCACAGGATAGAGTAGCATGGGGAGCTGCATCAAACCAGTCTCAGGACTGAAGACCCCAACGACAACAACAACACTCTTCATACCGGGTGGCTTGTTTGTAGGGGCCCGAAATGTTTGTCACATGATGTGCGTGGGTCTATTATTATGGGCGATAACTGTGGGTACGGACACGCGCCAGGATAGCCGTGCGTGTTAAGGCGCCACTTCCGGGAGGGGGAGGTGTGCTGCCCCACGATCGAATCCGCCAAGCAGATTAACTACGAGGGGCGGTGTGCTGACCAGCCTAAATGTGCTTTTCTTGCGGTTACCCACATCCCACTAGGTAAATACCGTGCTGGTATCAAATTCCCTTCCCAGTTATGCGATTCTCAAACATCTCGAAACTTTTCGCTCACTGTCACACGAATAAAACTACATGCAGGCAGTTGGGGCACACATGCTCCGTCTCGAGGGGGGAGATCTGCCCTGGGGTAGCGACAGGAAGCGAATTCAGCCACCCCTCATACTAACCGTGCCAAATCCGTTAATAAACACGCCGATTCTGCTCCTATGCAGGGCAAAGGCACAATAAGAGAAAGAAGAATGACGACGATCCTGATTAGGGTTTTGAGAACTACAGATTGGGGAGTTGCGTAGATATGGAACTGAATATACAGCACAGATAAGAAGAAAAAAGAAGCTTTGAAATGTCGCACTCCAGTAGTAGAGGGGGAGGATCGAGTAACTAATGGAAGGGTACTGAATCGAATCCGAGAAAAAAGAAACTTATGACATACCATGACTAAAAGAAGTGTTACAGTAATAGGATACATGCTGATACAAGGAATAGTTAATTTGGTACTGAGAAGAAGTGTGTGTGTGTGTGTGTGTGTGTGTGTGTGTGTGTAAGGAGGTGGGTGGTTGTGGGGAGGGGAGTGGATTACAGACGTTAACCAAGGCCTTAGTACAATAAGCTGGTTTTCGGATTGAAGACTACAAAACAGTACTAAAAGGAAAAGTACACAGAAACGATGTGGCAACAGTACATGAACAGTGATCGCTGCAAGCGTGCGCAAGCAAGGTCCCTAAAAGGGGAGTAGAAAGGTCACTAATATTCTAGAACTTTGACGTAAGTATACTTCCTCCGAAACCAAACAGTAAGACGCAGTTTGTGAGGAAACTGCTCTTGGTAACAACAGCATGGACTTGTTCCTGTCCCTGCAAAGTGGGAGAAAAGAAGTGGTCCTCGCGGAAAAATGTTTTATATAAGATCAATCCTAAAATTACCGCAAGAAGGTTTCCGAGTGAGTATAAGCGTGGATTACAGTTTGTCTCTCATAAAAAGTAGCTTAATTATGAATGTTAGGAAAAGTGACACGTCTGATGTCAGCTTGAACAAATGTTACAAACAGCGTTAGTGTTCCCTTGTTTCGGGCAGATCAAATGGTTCAAATGGCTCTGAGCACTATGGGACTTAACATCTGTGGTCATCAGTCCCCTAGAACTTAGAACTACTTAAACCTAACTAACCTAAGGACGTCACACACATCCATGCCCGAGGCAGGATTCGAACCTGCGACCGTAGCAGTCGCGCGGTTCCGGACTGAGCGCCTAGAACCGCTAGACCACCGCGGCCGGCTTCGGACAGACCAGGCGGATGTTGGCTGAGGTCAGGCCATGTAGCTGGTGGCAAGCAGGACAATAAGCTTCGCTGTTAGTTCACCTGATGCTTGGAAATATTACCATGCCCAAACGGATAGGAGGTGACTTTGATTGGACTTAAAAGTTATATTTTGATCTGTGAAAATTTTGAATGCTACGTATAGCAACGCCACCTATCGGAACAACATGAAACTATAAGGGCTAAAGCGAGAATATTCCACGACGCCCCAAAACAAATTCCGCATTTTTCAGCCAAAATTGGCTAAGAAAAAAGGGGTTGCATTACTTAATAGACGCCCATCATTTAAATAGATATACAGTCCGCCAGAAAACTGTATACGCTCCTTGTCATGCTCTATCGAGATATCGATATTATCGTTCGATTTGAGTTATGAGTGTGTTGTAACATGATCTTTGGCTCAACAGATGTTGGTACTTTCATCTCGGTATTGAGAAAACGAGATGGCTGGAGCGCGCTTGACATTCGAGCAACAAAAATGTATTGTGAAATGGTTTTTCAAATTTGATAGTGCCGTTGAAGTGCAATGTCAGGGGAGGCGGGAGTTTGAAACAGAACTGCCAACTCGCCTAACAATTAAAGCATCACTGACAAGTTTGACTTGCACTGATCGATTTGTGATATTCACACAGGAAGATCACGAAGACAGCGTACAGCTACATGTCCTGCTTCGTTGGCTCTCGTGTTGGCAACGTTTGTTAATTCTACACAGAAGAATGCTAGACAATGTGCAAGTGAAGTGGGGGTTAGCAGTACAAGTGTACGAAGAATTCTGAAAGCTGCAAAGTGGAATGCCTAGGGGCTTAGTAGGAATCTTTTTCTTTGATGCTACTGTCACTGGAGAAGTATACCTGGAAATGTTACGTACATCAATTTTGCCAGGTATACGTGCGCTTTATGGAGCTGATGAAGAGGTCTTCTACCATCAGGACGGGGCGCCACCACACAACCACCTAGCAGTACGAGCTTTCCTGGATGACAATTTTCCGAGGCATTGGATTGGACGTAGAGAGCCCATTGAGCTCCCTCCACGGTCGTCAGATCTAACACCTATGGACTTTTACTCGTGGGGAACTGTGGAAGATAACGTCTATCGACGTAAGCCACGCACGCTGGAGGAACTTCGCCAGGAGATTACAGCGACATGTGCAGGCATCTCCACTGTAACACTGACTGACGTTGCGGCGACCGCTCGTCGTTCTGTTATCTCTACAGCCGCCAACGGTGAACATTTTGAACATTTAAAGTAACCATGTGCTAAACTGAAAGTCGTATAACATGTGAGATCAATTATTAAATGTAAAATAAACATATAAGTAGTACTTTTCGTTCCTTAAAATGTGTATATATATTTCTGGCAGGCTCTGTATAATTATCGCTATCCTGGTTCTGCAATTTTCCGTACGTAGACTGCCCTCTGCGCACACACACCACACTTGCAGTCGTATCTCTTCACGTTACCTCTGCCGTAAATTACGTCCGCAGGGAAAGGGGCAGCGAAGGTAGGGAGTAAACAGATGTACGAGTTGGTGGGATCCGCGGGCGCCGAGACTAGGGGCGGACGAGACACAAAGCGGTGCAGGGAGGGGTCTCCACAAAAGAGCCGGCAGCCGCGCCCGCAGCGGAATGCGCGCCAGGCCTTGTCAGAGTCCATGGAAACACCGCCAGTGCGGGGCGCACTGCACCCCCCCCCCCCCCTTGCGAAAGGGAGTCTGCCTGCCGAGTCGCAATCAAAAGGAGAGCCACCCTTCCGGAGGACACGTTCCTCGACGCGACTTGCTGGGTACGCCGGTGCGGGCGCTAACGAGGCAGCAACTCCTCTGCGACTCTTGCTGCCTCTGCAGCGTCGCCCCCCCCCCCCCCCCCCCGCCCCTCTCGCTGTTTCTAACTTTTTCATTTCAACTACGTGTTCATTTCACTGAGTTTCTGTCGACATTGTGGAATCAATCATCCGCTGCATTGAATCAAGCTCTGTCCTACCCTTATTTTCGGTGGTTTTTTCTAAGCGGTAGTACAGGGGGGAGATCTCGAACCCTGAGTTGGGTCCAAGACCTTTCGTCGTATATAACATTAACACGTGAGGCAATACTGACCCTACGACTTATCTTAGAAAATAGATTAAGGAAAGGCAAACCTACGTTTATAACATTTGTAGACGCGGAGAAAGCTTTTGACAATGTTGACAGGAATACTCTCTTTCAAGTTCTGAAGGTGGCAGGGGTAAAATACAGGGAGCGAAAGGCTATTTACAATTTGTACAGGAACCAGATGGCAGTTATAAGAGTCGAGGGACATGAAAAGGAAGCAGTGGTTGGGAAGGGAGTGAGACAGGGTTGTAGCCTATCCCCGATGTTATTCAATCTGTATATTGAGCAAGCAGTAAAGGAAACAAAAGGAAAATTTGGAGTTGGAATTAAAATCAATGGAGAGGAAATAAAAACTTTGAGGTTCGCCAATGACATTGTATTTCTGTCACAGACACTTAAAAAATTTACTTTCCTTTTCCAAAACAAGGTGGTTTTCATTGTTGCCAGCCATAGAAAGGATCTCGAAAATGTATGAACCCTTGAAATCATACTCTTTGCCACAGTCTAACTCAAAGGGCACTGCAATCTTAAAGCGCTTTTTCAGTGATCCTATAAATGAATGTTATTTACTTTTTGTACATTCACAAATGAGTGTTTTCCAACAATCCATTCTGAGCATTGAGAAACAGAATAATTCTATATGCGAAGTATTAGCAGTCTTAAATAAAGCATTGACAAGTCTAAATTCAAGGAAACAAGAACATTTTGTACCACTAAGCGTAAAAAAACTGCTGAATGATTGTGATGACCAGTCTGTTAAGAAATTTCACATAGCAGTATCAACGTTTTATGATGTTTCAGTAGACTATTTATCCTCATGGTTACAGGGAATAGCTGAGTTTTCTGTATTCTCATGGATGATGCTCACAGAACCACCCGAATGGTCAGTAGTTGAAAATACTTTAATGTGGCTAAATGAAAAGGGCATTCTAGTAAATGACAGCCTCATATTTGATGAAATAGTTCATATACAGTCATTTGTAAAGCAACAAGTGGAAATAGACAGTGAACAATGGAATCAGTTGATGGCACGTGAAAAATGGTGTAGGTTTTTCAGATCTTGCCAGTGTAATGAACAGTTCAGAGAATCGCCTAATATAGCACAGTACTTCTTTTCACCCCCTGCCTACAATGCAAATGTTGAAAAAGTTTTCAGCTTACTATCGTCACAGTGGACAGATGAGAGGAATAGATTTACAGTGAGCAGCGTTAAGTGTATTTTACTGACCTGTTTAAACTTTAGTAAATACAGCTGCACTGACTTCTATTCATACCTATTAGGCAAACCTGAGTTGCTGAATGAAATTTCATCTTCGAAGAAATATGATTGCAGTGTGGAATCCACAAAACCATAAATTCCTTGTGTTCACTAAGAACTTTTTTTGTAGTGATTGTTACAGTATGTCTTTTAACATTCTCTGTTATAAATGTTACATTTCTTAATAAGTAAATTTCTGAAAACTTGAAATGTACTTCTTTCCAGTCTTTCCATTCTTTAAGCCAATGAGCATGTCCTTCTAGAGGTTATATAAATAGCTCCGTTTCTTCATTATGACGAATGCATTGGTATCCGCGTCCCCCCTCGAGACAAGTTTCATATAGCCTCGACTGCTAGTGCTGCCGCAGGTGAATGTTTACAGCATGTTGATGTGGTCACATCGGTGTGAACTGACCTTGTTAAGCAGCCACTGAAAAAAATTATCGGTCCGATGGATGCAGTGATAGATGTCGGTGAACAACAAAAAAGTAAGGCTTTCAGATTCGATGCTGTGTTTCGAACAATTTAGGTGAGATCCGCAGGGCTTTGTGTCGAGTTGTCACTGCTAATGCGACCTGATTCACCACTACACCCCGAAAACAAGGCAACAACTAAAACTATGACTTTCAACCGGTGAACTTGCTACAAAATGGCGATGATAGTACCATCGACTGGAAAATTAATGGTGATACTTCGATTGTGAGCGGCGTCACTAGAAAAAGGGGAAATCGCTCGATAATGTTACAGTGAGATATTAGATGGCTTCGACATGAAATTGAAGGAAACACGACCCCGTCTGCCGCAGGAGAAAGTGCTGTTTCATCCACAACTCTTTCGAAATCAGCAGAATACACTACCAACCACAAGTTGAGTCTCGCACATGTTCTAGGGTTGACGAGCCTTTTCCGGCGATTATGTGCATTACACAGACAGACATGTTATAATTGATTTTTGAGCTGTGTTAGTGCACTACGTTTTCGTGAGATTCATTTCAACTAATATAAAAAGACATCCGCTTATCCTTTGCGGATATTGTAGAACATAGTAACTATTTATTAACTGAATATAATGAATTTGGGCATGGAGAGCTGCATCAAACCAGTCTCAGGACTGAAGACCACAACAACAACAACAATGAATTTGGATCTCCATCTGAAGATGAACACGAAATGGCTCGAAAACTGGTTTATGAAAATAAACAAATATTTCATAAGCGACTGGTCGCAGATGCCTGAATATGAATATTCAAATAAAACGAGTTAGGTTCGACATTAAAATACTCCTCCCCTTCGTTTTCTGACAGTTGTGGTTAACTATCCAGCAAGACTGAACGCTGCTTTGTCACTTAAAGAGGGGAAAGTCAATGTAATGGTGAGTTTCAACCCCCATTTGCATTCAATGCGAAAATTCGGACGCGCATCTTTGTCTTTTCGGCTAAAATTCCGATCCGGTCCAAACTGGTGCGGCTTCATACCTTTTAATGAGAGACAAACATCCCTAAGTTTAACCGTATAATGGATTTGCAAGCCGTAAACTTTTCCAACATTCTTGCGCGAGCCTTATAAAACCCTGAGTAAGAGAGGAGCATCGTTGAAATAGTAGTGTTTTATGCAGCGGAGGACCATCACAGTTGTCAGTACGAGCGTTGATCGTAAGCAGTTAACTGCTGCGTCAGCAGCAAAAAGCAGTGGGCTGATTACCAATTTCAAAGTTCCACCTCCACTGAGCTGTTCAACAGCATCTACATCTACATTTATACTCCGCAAGCCACCCAACGGTGTGTGGCGGAGGGCACTTCACGTGCCACGGCCATTACCTCACTTTTCTGTTCCAGTCGCGTATGGTTCGCGGGAAGAACGACTGTCTGAAAGCTTCCGTACGCGCTCGAATCTCCCTAATTTTACATTCGTGATCTCCTCGGGAGGTATAAGTAGGGGGAAGCAATATATTCGATACCTCATCCAGAAACGCACCCTCTCGAAACCTGGCGAGCAAGCTACACTGTGATGCAGAGCGCCTCTCTTGCAGAGTCTGCCACTTGAGTTTATTAAACATCTCCGTAACGCTATCACGGTTACCAAATAACCCTGTGACGAAACGCGCCGCTCTTCTTTGGATCTTCTCTATCTCCTCCGTCAGACCGATCTGGTACGGATCCCACACTGATGAGCAATACTCAAGTATAGGTCGAACGAGTGTTTTGTAAGCCACCTCCTTTATTGATGGACTACATTTTCTAAGCACTCTCCCAATGAATCTCAACCTGGTACCCGCCTTACCAACAATTAATTTTATATGATCATTCCACTTCAAATCGTTCCGCACGCATACTCCCAGATATTTTACAGAAGTAACTGCTACCAGTGTTTGTTCCGCTATCATATAATCATACAATAAAGGATCCTTCTTTCTATGTATTCGCATACAGAAACTTGTTTACACTTCACCACGGCTTAAGCACTTTTCGGAGTATGGTCTCTGGGGACCACACAGAGAGAGGGTGCACAGCTGACCCACTTTGTGGTCACGCCCCATAGTCAAGGTGAATGCCCGGCGGAGCAGCTCCGCACTCTGTGCTCCGGATGGGGCCGTGCCCTTTTAAAAAGCGAACAATGCACGTACTTCTTGTCTCCCGACGCCAAGCGCACTGAGACCCTAGCCGAAAAACACGCGCCTTTGGGGAATTCGATAGGCGGTGGGGGGTAGCCATTTAGGCCTTAGTCTAGCTACGTGCTTTAGCATCCAGGATCCTGTTATGCACACCTTCGACACTACTGGCCATTAAAATTGCTTCACCACGAAGAGGACGTGCGACAGACGCGAAATTTAACCGACAAGAAGAAGATGCTGTGATATGCAAATGATTAGCTTTTCAGAGCATTCACACAAGGTTGGCGCCGGTGGCGACACCTACAACGTGCTGACACGAGGAAAGTTTCCAACCGTTATTTCTCATACACAAACAACAGTTGACCGACGTTGCCTGGTGAAACGTAGCTGTGATGCCTCGTGTAAGGTAGATAAATGCGTACCATCGCGTTTCTGACTTTGATAAAGGTCGGATTGTAGCCTATCGCGATTGCGGTTTATCGTATCGCGACATTGCTGCTCGCGTTGGTTGGAATCCAATGACTGTTAGCAGAATGTGGAATCGGAGGGTTCAGGAGGGTAATACAGAACGCCGTGCTGGTCCCAACGGCCTCCTCGTATCACTAGCAGTCGAAATGACAGGCATCTTATCCGCATGGCTGTAACGGATCGTGCAGCCACGTCTCGATCCCTGAGTCAACAGATGTGGACGTTTGCAAGACAACAACCATCTGCACGAACAGTTCGACGATGTTTGCAGCAGCATGGACTATCAGCTCTGAGACCATGGCTGCGGTTACCCTTGACGATGCATCACAGACAGGAGCGCCTGCGATGGTGTACTCAACGACGAACCTGGGTGCACAAATGGCAAAACGTCATTTTTTCGAACTAATCCAGACTCTCTTTACAGCATCATGATGGTCGCATCCGTGTTTGGCGACATCGCGGTGAACGCACACTGGAAGCGCGTATTCGTCATCGCCATACTGGCGTATCACCCGGCGTGATGGTACGGAGTGCCATTGGTTACACGTCACGGTCACCTCTTGTTCGCATTGACGGCACTTTGAACAGTGGACGTTACATTTCAGATGTGTTACGACCCGTGGCTCTACCCTTCAGTCGATCCCTGCGAAACCCTACATTTCAGCAGGATAATACACGACCGCATGTTGCAGGTCCTGTACGGACCTTTCTGGATACAGAAAATGTTCGACTGCTGCCCTGGCCAGCACATTCTCCAGATCTCTCACCAACTGAAAACGTCTGGTCAATGGTGGCCGAGCAACTGGCTCGTAACAATACGCCAGTCACTACTCTTGATGAACTGTGGTATCGTGTTGAAGCTGCATGGGCAGCTGTACCTGCCTCTGATTGACTCAATGCCCAGGCGTATCAAGACCGTTATTACGGCCAGAGGTGGTTGTTCTGGGTACTGATTTCTCAGGATCAATGCACCTAAATTGCGTGAAGATATAATCACATGCCAGTTCTAGTATAATGTATCTGTCCAATGAATACCCGTTTATCATCTGCATTTCTTCTTGGTGTAGCAATTTTAATGGCCAGTAGTGTAATATGTAGATGAAAAACCATAGCGGAAAATACCTGAATTACAAAGACAGACACGAAACTTACAGCTATCAACTTACAAAGGCCGTCTGTCACTACACGCCAGTGTGACCACGCATGTCTTATCAATGCAGAATGAATTAGCTTTATTATTGCACCGTTCTTTCCGAAATAGCTAAATCAACGAAACTGCGGCAAGTAATCGCTTATCACAACGGGGTAGTCACAAGGACTAAGTGGTATTACTGTTCGTTTTTGGAGCATCACCTACGGCCAGCTTTGCGAAAGAAGCGGCGACACTTTCTGCGCAACCCACCCATCATTTTGCACGACAACGCGCGGGCGCATACAGCGCAAGCTGTAGCTGCTCTGTTCGGTCGATGGGACTGGAAAGTACTGTACCATCCACCATACTCCCCGGACTTAAGTCCTTGTGACTTTGATTCCGAAGATGAAGGAACCACTTCGTGGCATTCGCTTCAGAACTGTTCAAGAGATTCGACAGGCCGTAGACCGCTCCATTCGCACCATCAACAGAACAGGCTCTGCTAACGGTATACTACGCCTTCCACATCGCTGGCAACGGGTTCTAAGCAACGCTGGTGACTACTTTGAAGGACAGTAACAAGTGCAAACATGTAACTCTTTTGTATCGGTTGTGTATAAATAGTTGCCACTATTTAAGTTCCAACTCTCGAAGCAAAGCAGGCCTTCTATCGTACAATACAGTATGCAATGTGCGTTTACTTGGAAACGACAGGGAACAGTCAATACTCGGGCCCGTTCTGTTCTTGAGTAATAGCAATAACAGTGTGAATAACGGAACTTATTACATAAGGGGCGAAGTACAAACGCAGAACTGTAACGGGAAGTGAACAAGCGCCGAAGGTCGGGTGATGCCTCGGCATTTCCAAACAAGCCCGACTGTCCACAATTTTCACGATCGCCTAAAGAGATCCCCCGGTCCAGCACAAATTTAGATTTGTCACAAGTAACTGAGGTGACAAAAGGCATGGATTACCTCCTAATATCGTGTCGGGCCTCCTTTTGCCCGTCGTACTGCAGCAACTCGACGTGACATGGACTCAAGTCCTCGGAAGTCCACTGCAGAAATATTGAGCCATGTTGTCGCCTCTGCAGCCGTCCAGAATTTCTCAAGTGCTGCTGGTGCAGGATTTCGTGAACGAATCGACCGCTTGATTATGTTCCATAAATATTCAATAGGATTCATGACGGGCGATCTGGGTGGCAAAATCATTTACTCGAATTGTCCAGGAAGTTCTTCAAACCACTGACGAACAACTGCTCAGTGGTATGACCTTTTTTTTTTTTTTTTTTTTTTTTTTTTTTTTTTTTTTTTTTTTTGAAACATGAAGTCCATGAATGGCTGCAAATGGTCTCCAAGCAGCTGAACATAACCATTTTCAGTCAATGATTGGTTCCGTTGAACCAGAGGACCCTGTCCATAAACAGAGCCTACACCATTATGGAGCCACCACAAGCTAGCACAGTGCCTTGTAGACAACTTAGGTCCGTGGTTTTGTGGGGTCGGCGCCACGCTTGAATCCTACCGTCAGCTCTGGCCCACTGAAATCGTGATTCATGTGACCAGCCCACGGTTTTCCAGCCGTCTAGGGTCCAACTGACATGGTCACGAGCACGGAGACGCGCTGCAGGCGATGTCGTGCTCAGCAAAGGCACACGCGTCGGTTATCTGCAGCCATAGAATATCAACGCCAAATTTCACAGCACTGTCTATCGTATGTCCCATATTGATTTCTGCGGTTATTTCATGTAGTCTTGCTTGTCTGGTAGCACTAATTCGACGCAAACGCCGCTGCTCTCTGTCGGTAAGTGAAGGCTGTTGGCCACTGCGTTGTACGTGGTGAGAGGTAACGCCCGAAATTTTGTATTCTCGGTTCACTCTTGACACTGTGGATCTCGGAATGCTGAATTCCCTAATAATTTCCGAATGGAACGTCCCATGCGTCTAGCCCCAACTACCATTCCGCGTTCAAAGTCTGTTAGCTCCCGTCTTGTGATAATAATTACGTCGTACACCTTTTCGCATGAATCACCTGAGTACAAGTGACAGCACAGCCAATACACTGCCCCTTTACACCTTGCGCACGCGATAGTACCGCCAAATGTGTATGTGCAAATCGGTATTCCAGAACAGAGTGGGAGGGAAGGAAACTGCAGAAGTTAGTACACACTGATCAGTATGACAGAGATCAACGACAGTGGAGGTTACAAGAAAATGGTAGAATGCAACCAGTGGAACCGACAAGAGAATACCGAAAATTTTGGAAGAGGAGGAGGGAAGGAAAGGACGAATAGGTCATGGGGGGGTGGGAGGGTGGGTGGGTGGGTGGGAGGGGGGGAATAGGAGGAGGAGGAAGAGAAAACGTAATCCATGAAGGGGCTACTCGTAGTCATTACAGAGGCCGTAACGAAAGCTGAAGAAGAAAAAAATAAATAAAATAAACAGCAGTATCTCATGTGATCCCCTTCGACGGTCAGTACCGTTGTACGGAATAATAATATTAAGCAAGCCAGTTCCATATTTAATTCGAAATGTTGTTCGGTGGAGACGCTGCTACTGTAGCAGTTAGCCTACGTTTTTGTATGGTACAAGGAGCAGCAATAACAAAAATTGATTATTTTCCTCCTGTTCCTTTTCATATTCGACGTATTGCATAAAGCTTGTAAAGTCTGTTTTTTTTTTTTTTTTTTTTTAATTTTCTCCCAATGAATATCTGGTAGCATATTGACCACAGATTACAACATTTCTCATACTGCACCACACATTAAAAAAAAAATTATCCACTTAATAATACTGCGCACCCTTTCAACCTTACCAAACTATTCAGTTTTACTATGTAACAAGAAATATTGTGCAATAAAAGTGACCATCTGGAGGCTGTTTGAAAGGTCGGAAATGAGACTTTACGATCACGATCGCAAAGCAGTTCGTGGACAAAATGCTGTCTGCATCCAACAGAAGACCTGTCAATCCTTTGTTGACTTTAAAATGGTGCCATGCCCCGCGAGAGATCTTTCTCGACATTAGGACATTCTCGCCGTTGTCACACACGCTTGTACTTAATGCTAATGCAGTCAACAGCCACTTTGCAACATGCAGTGTAATAACATTTTCCCCGCTTTTTTACAGTGACTGCTGGAGTAACCGTATTAAATTGAGTAGGGACTTTAACTTATTTATTGATCATTAGTTTCGGACGGCTTGTTCATGATCAAATCATCCTTGTCCATAAGTCTTGCGTTACAACCAGACGTGCATGTAACTTACTGGACACGACACATACAAACGTGACAATATACAATGTAGTGTCCAAACATGAACATCCACAAACATCACAACGTTCTCACAAAAAAAGGCGGTGTTCAAGATCACAGAAACATTTTCTGTAACTGAACTT
This sequence comes from Schistocerca americana, assembly GCF_021461395.2. NCBI lineage: Eukaryota > Metazoa > Arthropoda > Insecta > Orthoptera > Acrididae > Schistocerca > Schistocerca americana. The sequence continues at coordinate 784,905,825 of NC_060122.1, read as the reverse complement.
GAATTCCTTTAAATTTATTGATATGTTCAATGAAGATATTTTTTGTGCATAATACTGAGTGGTTGGATTGGCAGCTGCCTGAAAGAAATGAAAATCTACTCGAAGTCATACTGTGTTTTGACATGTCTCGAATCATCTCCTGTCATCCACTGCTCCCAGAGCCTTCCCAGAGTGAACAAGTAATACTTGGGTCAGGTCAGAAGGTACACAATGAAATAAGAGGTCGTGTACAAGTAATACAGCAACAAATTACTGACGAAATGAAAGAAAGCATTTAAAAGTGACGACTATAACTTCAGGTCTATTGCTACATTATCATGGGCTGGTCAAAGTTGGCAGCAGTAGAACCAGCATATTAGCAGTCTGAATGCTAGCGACATCTCGCGATTCAGTACTACAGGGACTAGGGAGAGAAGCCAAAAAATGTGGGTGGACTTTGATGGGATTGAAGGTACAAACTGCATTGGCACAAAAGCGAAAACTGAGCTACCTTATATAAATATACGTAAGCAAAAAAATTTCAAATCGTATTTTACGCCGTTTATGCGACAGCTATGATTTAAAATGCAAATTAGTATTCTAGCAAAATACGGCTTAATGTTTGAAATTCCCTATAATTGCCAGAAAATCTTTAAGATTGATTTGCAAAATCAAATTACCATGAGTAAAACTGCAGTGTCGAATATCTCCATGTTCATGAAACTAGTGAGAGTTTGTCCACACACGGGTGCAATCGATCTGACGTCCGTGCGCCTCGGGTTGGCGGAACCCAAATGTTTGTTGATGACTTTCCTTCTCTGGCTGTCGTCATTCTAACTGCATTTCATTTCATGGTTTTCTTAAGGTTTTGCTGAATGGGGACGGATACATTCACGTTACTTGTCAGTCGCCCCCCTCTCAAAAGCGTTGCTAAGCGATGGCGTCAGCCACTGCAGAGACCCCTGTATTGTTTAGAAGTGCATCACCGATACACGGAAAATAATAACCACACAATTAAATAAACTATCCAGCGATAATACAAGGGACGTAACCAGGCTGGGAAGACCTGGGTAAGGTCCGTGTTGGAAAAAAAAGGCAGAGAGGAAGAATTAAAATGGCAAGAGAAAGAGGAAAATTTGGTAAAATCGATCAGTAATGAGAATCTCTTGCTTCGTTAAAATAAACTAAGATTGTTTTGGAAATAAATCTGACGAAAAGATATGCGAATAATTTACGTCCTTCATCCGGTCAAAGAGCAGTCTGCATTACGATACGAACATCAGGTAACTGAATATATCGAACGAAAGGGGCTAGATTGAGCAAGTGTTTCGGCCTACGCTACAAAGGGCGGCTTGTTCATTATGAGCGGCATATAAAATATCCAAAAATGAATCAGGCCGCAATTTACATTTAGTCCTAAAAGGCGCTGTAGAGGCTACTCAAGAAACAGCCCCGTATTTCGAAACAATTAAAAATATCTACAAAAAATTTTAGTCAACGATGGTAGGGTATAAAAACTTGTTCCTTGAATACTTCCGCGACAAAGCTAAAGACACCACATGCAACGCTTTGGAATGACATAAAAAAACACTTATATGCCTACGTTTCGAGATTTGTTGATGTTCTTGGGGATCTCACAAACATAATTCGTAAGCGTAAGAAATGCAAGAAAACAATGTAGAAATAGGCCTTTAAAACTTAACATGCCCTTTCCAAATTCAGTATCAAACACTAGAAAGAATTAATACATCACCCGAGACTTTGCAGTCTGAGTGTATGTACGTTGCAGATGATTTCTTAGGCAAGGCGCTATCAAAAACAAAGATGGAAGACCAGCGTTTAACGTCCCGTCGGCGACGAGATCATTAGGGGCGGGGCACGAACTCGGGTCTAGCAACGCCAGGGTAATAGAAACGGTCGTATTCTTTCAAAGAATTTTACCTCGAGAAATTGGGAGGGGAATCTGAATGGGCGGGCGGATATTTCAATCGCCGTCCTCCAGAATATGATTCCAGTGCCTGTCTTTGCTTTGAGATATTGCTAGCATCGAAGTATCATATGACAAACTGCTTGACTAAACTTTCAACACTATGAAAGATGGACAAGCGAGTGTAAGTTGCCTAACAAACGAATTAAATCAGTAAAGAAACGACGAGCTTTGCGAGGACGAGAGGCTGACGGAACCCGTGACTGGGCTTACAATTACACTTTTTAATCCAATTATTAACAACGCTCATTCGCAACTAAATACCTGGTTTAAAGACATTAAGCATGTTATGACGCATATGTAGTAATACCATATAACCTTTTTTAATACCTACGGCCAGTGATGAATGTCTTAAAAAAGAAGCACTGAAGTGTTTCCAATGACATTTTATCGAAACAATTCTTTTCAGTTTACAGCTGGTTAATGCATTTAAGAGAACCCATGATCGCTGCGGAAGCTAAGCGTTATATATTCAAACAAAACATACCGGATAGTTATAACTGAAGTGCAGCTATTCAGTGAAATCCAGTGCGGAGAATAATTACCGTATGGCAGCGAAACTTGGTAGATAATCTAATGTGTTACTGTGGAACCTAATTAGGAAGGGTAAGCAAGTTCCGAGTTTGGCCACCTGGTGCAAATCTGGCGCTGTGAACGCAAGAAAGACGAATACAAATGTTTCCAAATGTAACCGAGCGAGGTGGCGCCGTGGTCAGCACGCTGGACTCGCATTTGTGACGACGACGGTTCAAACCTGCGCCCGATTAATTTAGTTTAGGATTTAACGGGATTTCACTAATAGCTTCAGGGATGATTCCTTTGAAAGGGCATGCCGATGTACCTCCTTACCCTTCCCTAATCAGAGCTTGTGCTCCGTTTCTAGTGACCTCGTTGTCGACAGGGCGTTTAACACTATTCTTCTACTGCTCCTTCCATAGGTAATCAGGAACAGAACGTGGGCAGAAAAGGTCAAACAAGTGAGAAACGTGTAATGTTGATGATATTATTAACCGGCGCTTACACAATTTGTTCAATATGAGCACCGGAGGCGTCGACAAGATGCTGTACAACGCAGGACATGCATCCAGCGGCCAAAATTGGAATTAATTTTTTTCTCCACGGTGAATAGGTTCCGCATTATTGTCGTACGATAATTACAGCCCACACTGGACATCTGTGAGTACCTGCACTTCAACAATAACCACCCAGTATTTTATATATTCATTGTACGACGACTCAGGCATGGTTATACGCGGGATGAGGAAGAGGGGATGTGATACACGACGAGCGGGCGACATTTTGTAGAGTTGGGAATGGGGTGGAGTACAGGTGGTCATGTAGGAAAGGGGGGCAGCCCCATGACTGCACTTACGTCTCAGCAATTGGCTAACACACCAACAAAAATTGTTCAAATGGCTCTGAGCACTATGGGACTTAACATCGGAGGTCATCAGTCCCCTAGAATTTAGAACTACTTAAACCTAACTAACCTAAGGACATCACACACATCCATGCCCGATGCAGGATTCGAACCTGCGACCGTAGCGGTCGCGCGGTTCCAGACTGAAGTGCCTGGAACCGCTCGGCCGCAACACACCAACACCAAACTACTGAGACGAGACACCAACACCGCCGCCCCCTCCCCCCCCCCCCCCCCCACCAACATGCACAAGTTGATTTCTTCTGGCAAAAAAGTTATTAAGAACCTACGACACAGGAAAACTGGCTGTCGGAAAACAGATCTGAAACAACCTACCGTTGGACTTAACACTTCCTGACTTCGTGTGTAGTGGTCATTACGAGGAAAAATTTGGGAATTTATATAAATGAGACAGGTTTTCTCTGCCGGGCCGAAAAGTTTCACCTCGCCCTTCTCTAAGCAAGCATAAAGTGAAGGGTGCAATACATACAGCACAAAAAAACGTTCTTCGCCTCTTGCTCAAATTAAATTCATACAGTTTTAAGAATCGTCTGCAACGAGTCTGATGCGAAGTAGTGGCCACCTTTCGAACGAGCTGAACCTTGTTACACCTTAAATGGGTCGTTTTAAATCACACCTACTAAGTTCTTTCATTCATTCCAATTTGGCCAACGTTATACGAGTTCCACCTCGGGACTCCAGGTCTGCTAATCCGAATTTTCATAGCTACAAAGATGCACAAAATGCAGAAGGGCCTACAAATATATAGCGTCCTCGCAGTCAACAGAAACTGACAGCCCGGGAAGGTCGGCTGGTCACAGTTTCCGTTACAATGACGTCACTCGCGCGGAAAACTGCCGAGCGCAGAGCTTATGGATGCGGCGGTGACATCAAACAAGAGGCATGTTTCACACCAAACAAGCTAACGTTTCTTTAGATGATGGATTGAATTTATTTCCACTTATACCGTGAAGCTGACACAGTTAAATGTTTTGCCACGTACTTTTCGTTTCGAAAAGATGTGAATCAGACTAGTCGGAGTATGGTTGTACAAATAAGCCTGACGAAAAGCTGTGTACAAAGTTCTACACGATTTAACCGGTGAAACAGTTATCTCAATATTTCAGGCTGGTACAACTTGGTTGCATATAAGGGTGAAGATTATTGTTATGTCTCCAAATGAGTGCGGTGAAATAATGGTTAAGGCACTGGACAGTCATTCGGAATGAATGGCGCTCAAATACCCGTCCGGCCATCGAGATTTACTTCTGTCGAGGATTCCCTACACCAACTACAGCGAATGACTCCTTTGACAAGAATATGACCAATTATATTTCCTTTCAAGCATGTGGTCCATCTGATCACTTCGCTCTCGACAGGACGTTCAACCTTGACTTTTCAAAACTTAATTAACCATGTAATCTGCTAAACTGTTGTTGCACACTGGAAGGAGACGTAAGTTCACATCTATCACAGAATGTCATACTCTTCGATTGGGTGTCATTCCATATCAAAAGACTGGAAATCTTTCATTCATGAAACTAGAGAACTTGGTATCATATAAAGACTTCTACAGAAATAGGTACTTTGTACATTATTATGTATGTTGGGCCTATTCATTGTAATCCTGTAGCACAAGAGGCTCATCCCTTAAACCACTGGCGGGCCTTTCAGGAGAAGGAAGATTTAGGCTCAACTGCAGGATGACGAAAGTGAAGGTCATGACATACGCGTGGTCGTTTACATCTCGGAGCGGTCTCCAAACCGATATCATCAACGTCGTCTGCTGTTGTTCGTATCAGACTGGGCGGTAGATGGTTCAAATCGTAAGCGTTATTTCTCCTGCCTTTCTGCAAAGTTCTCACTGGCAACTTCCTACGAAACATCGCTTTATATCAGCTGCAGCAATACAACTGAGTGCATTAAATTGTGATTAACGATACTGAAGAAAAAAACCTCAAAATTTCTTTTGCTTAATATGTCACGCTGGACGTGAAAACAAGTTTACAAGCACTTACTTTGTGTGTCTGAGTACGTGCAAGACAGTGAATTAAATCAACTGATACAGTCGTCTCATACAGCGATACATCAAAAAATACTCGGTAATCTAAAGAACACGGAAAAAAAACTGACAAAGCATTTCACTTTGAAAGATGACCGCTGAGTGCGGAAAAAAGTCACTGAGCAAAATCTAGACAAAATTTTATCACATACGACTTGACTTTTTGCATTTGCAAGGTAAATATTTAGTTGTTTGAATGTTCAATGTTCGCGGACGGGGCCAGTCGCTAACTGTTAGTCACGTTTTCATTACTTTAGAATGATTTGCGATTTTACTATATCATGTCCACAATCTGTAATGATTACTTAGACGAGGATGGACGTTTTCCTAAAGTTAGTGACTAAAAGCAATACTTCAGTCTTTTTTTCCGTTCACGGGTGGGAGAACTGTCTTCTTGCTGGAATACCTACTCTCGTGCCTGTATCTTTACTACACCCGCAACCAAAATACGTCAAAAATGTGTAGGAGAATCCCTAGATAAATGTTCTGTGGTTGTCCTACCTTTATCTCGTGATATTTCTCCTCCAAGTAGTAGGCGATGTTTCTGGCTTCTTCGTACTTCTGAGACAAATGTAAGTACTTGTCGTAATGTCTCTTGAACAACACAAATCTGTAAAATAAATGCAGACTATTAGCTTTGAACGTTTTACGCAAGCAATATGTTCAGCTGATTTATTAACACACTATTTTCGAAATAACGAACCTTACAATGTACAACAACAAATATTTTGTCATGCAATGTTGACAAACTACATGTTTGTAATTTGCACACTTTACGATTTATACAAGTACATAAACGTTATTTAAACAAATACTTCAGATATTCATGCCCCCATAACTTTACACTGAGCTATATAATGTTTACACCCTATATAACACACAAAACAAAAACCTGAAGATGGTGCCTGTTATATATCAAAGATCCACGTATCAATAAGTACACATCGAACATCAGTGGCGCAAATAAGATGTGTGATTAACCACCAAATAATAATAACAACAACAAAGGTACTTCCTGTTTAGCAAATTTTTCGGGACTCACCTGTAAAAATCGTTCTCTGTTATCATATCCCGAATGCTGTCTTCGGGATCAACACGGTCGTACAGGCCCACATGTCGACTGACACACCGTTGCAAATCTGATGCAAGTTCGACAGACGCCTTACGGGCAGCCCTATCTGCGGGACTAGGTCGGAAATCCACATCTGCTTCACTGTCACTGAAATACTTCGCTTTTGGAAGAACATGCGTAGACACTAAATCATCTTCATACACAACACTCGCTGTCTTCGGTATCGGAGAATCACATCGTTGTTTTATTTCCGCCTGTATCAAAGGTGGGCTCTGAAGCACTAGATCGTCACTTTTGCTATGTTTCAGTTCTGTAGAGAAATTATCTTCTGATCTGTTGTAACGCGGCACAACGGAAGGTCTGTACCCTTCAAGCAGTCGGCGTGTGAACGTGTCACCCCTTGGAGGAGTGACAGGTGCTGGTATCAGAAGTTCCGTCATCTTCCTGGGGAATGTATCTGAAAAGAAAAGGGGAAACACGAGTTACTCCCATTTTGTCCCAATTTTGTAAACAACATAACTTTCGACATTTGCTCAAAAGCCATTTTTTCCATGCTTTTAAACGTGAAATAAGGCACTTTTTCACATACACAATGGATTAGAAGTAGACCTACAACAGTTATGTCAAACGAAAAACAAAAGGATGCCTTGAGCACAACAATGGAGTTACCAAACAATCGAGAAGACAGTCTTGTTGAACGCTGCCTTGTTGTCACAATATTTACGTAACAACGAATAACTAGAACATAACGCACCATTTCTATTACAAATTGATAGCATACTTTCCTTTTTATCCTTTTTAAGACACAGAGAATGTCATGTAATTTTTTAAAATTATTTCACACAAATATATTTAATAGTAATGCCATAACTTCATAAATTGTGCGTATTATAAGCGGAAACATAATATTATCCCACAATTAACGAAGTAAAAATATGTTACCATCGACTTGACTGTCTTGTCACCGCCGATAACATACACGCAAACACAGCACCAGACGCCAGGCACAACCTTCCCAATGCACGTCAACACGCGCTTTGAACTGGTAGCGACGGCGGCAAACACGGAACTAAACGCAAGCGCCAGTGATATTCACTTCCAAAGAGATCAGCCTATCTCACATTACCATAGTTTCATAATCAACTTACCATTGTTCTGTAAACAGAGTAAATACCAAACGGCAGTACTGAATACATCTGATTTCCATGAATCATTTTTTGTACTTTTGTCCCTACTAAATAGCTTAAATTGATAATCTGTACGAACTAAAATCTTTGGTCACAGCTGACGCCGTGCATTGGAAAAGTAAACATGCTTCGTTCTGGTGCAGGAACAATGTTGTGAAGTGAAAACATATAGGGGAATGAGTGTGTTATGAAACAGTGAGTGCTGTGATGTGAACTGGTGACAGTAGTCGACACGGAAATCTTTACTAAATGTGTTTCCTGTTAAATCTACGGAATTCCTCGTGGTAAACCGCCGAAATTCGGTAAAATGGGAACAATTTGTAAATTCTGTTTTAATAACGTAAACATTATTAAATTGCCCCTCTCAAGACATGGGCACGTTTTAAGAGGAAAACCACCAGGTGTTGCAAGAAGTCTAAAAGAAAGACTTGAAGGTTAGATCAGACAATCACACAGCTTTGTATTGCGGCTTTCTGCTAACAGCATAATTCTCAATGCGGCTCCATATTTTTCAGAAATCAACTACAAAGATCCATCTTTGCATTACAAAGTGGACATTGGCTTTCCAAAACAAAGCTCTAAGTCGTCAACTGATTCTAAAGGAAGACTTAATATCTACAGAGAAAATAAACACCTAGAACCGCTTGCAAGGAAGAAGCAATGTAAGTTTTATTGCTAAATTTATTTATTTATTCTTTGCCCATGGACTCCAGCTGAAAATCCAGCTGAGAGTATTGGGTGTGTCATACAATAGGCTGTTAACATCAAACTTGATTTCATTATATATAAATGAAAAAAATAATTAAACAGAAATAGTCCATAATCATACAAAGGTATTACATGTTTCACATTATATGTACACAAATCCAAACAACATATAGAAATGATAATTTTTAAAGGTACATTTCAGTAACATATTTAAACACCATCTTAGTATTCACTCACCCCTGTTTCTCTGTGAGATATAGTTTCAAACGATTTTTAAAACATTTTAGGTCTGTTTCTTTTTTAATGATTTTGGGGAGTTTATTAAAAAACCTTTTGCCTGCTTCTTCTGGGGCAGTCATAAACAGTTTTAGATTTCTGTTTATCATGTAGTAATTTTCGTTTCCTCTTGTACCGTGTTTGTGTACATCTTTATTTAGGAGGTGTTTATCACTTGACCTTACCGCCATGCTTTGGTATATGTACGGTGAATATACTGTCATAATATTATAGAGTACAAAAGCTTGCCTACAGGTCTGTCTTGGTGGTATTTTTGCAATGCATCTCACTGCCCTTTTCTGAATTGTGAATGTTCATTTTAGGTAGCCAGCTTGTGCACTTCTCCATATATGAACTGAATAAGACAAATGTGGGAAGACAAGTCCATAATACATTGATCTGAGGACTTTATCATCCACAGTCTTAGTTGTTTTATGCATGATGAAGATCTGTTTGTTTATCTTTTTACACAGTGCATCTATGTGCTCCCCCCATGCCAAATGTTCGTCTATTATAGTTCCTAGAAAATTTGTGCTGGTTACTTCTTTAATAGTCTTTCCATTTATATTAACATTTATATTATAATTTTCACTATGTTTGGTCTGGAATACTACATTCATTGTTTTAGACTGATTCATAAACATGTTGTTTGTGTTAAATATTTATTTGCATTTTCGATAGTCAGGAGTGCTTCCTTCTCAAGCTCCTCCTTTGTGTCAGCTGTGCAAATGATTGTAGTGTCATCAGCATACATTATAAGTTTATAATTTATATAGCTAGGGAAGTCATTTACGTAGAGTATAAATAGTATTGGCCCAAGCACAGACCCTTGGGGCACACATTGTTTAACTGTTTGTAATTATGATCTGTAGTTTGTTGTATTTCCCCCACTAGTATGTCTGATTTCAGTACATTGTTTCCTATTTGTAATGTATGATTTAAGTATGTCATAGCATTTTCCTCTAATTCCATACTGATATAATTTCATCATTAATTTTGAGTGGTTCACACAATCAAATGCTTTAGATAGGTCCATAAAAATCCCACAAGTCTTTTATTGCCTGTCAAGTAAATTAAGAATGTGCTCAGTTATATCTGTTGATGCTGTTTTTGTTGACTTCCCGTCTCTGAAACCATGTTGTGATGAATGCAGTATACTGTACTTTGTTATAAAACTTACAATTCTATTCTTTATTATCATTTCATAGATTTTAGCAAATGTTGAGATCAATGATATTGGCCTGTAATTTCCTAATTCATCCCTGTTCCCTTTCTTAAATATTGGCTTCACTTTACTTACTTTCAGTGAATCTGGAAATACCTTCTTCTATCGCAGCATTCAGCATGTGTGTCAATGGTTTTAATATACATTCTCTGCATTCCTTTATGAGTTGTGATGTGACACCATTCAAGCCAGATGAATGTTTAATTTTAAGTTGTTTTATTAGGTTTGACACTTCTGCATCTGTTGTAGGTATGAAAACCATAGTGTGATTTGTATGTGGGGGGTTTAACACTTTACTTACTGCATTTGTTTTATTTTGACTTATTAATTCGTCTGCTACAGTAATATAATATCTGTTAAAAGTATTGGCTACTTCGGGTCGACAGAAGCGTCCGATCCCAACCGTCGGCTTTTGGCCGTGACGTAAGGGTGTTGTCGTGTGTGACGTCATGACGATGCAGAGTTTGGTTCGTGAGCATGGCGTGTTTGTAGATGTCGTCGTGTTGTGGTTTGTTGTGCTCTCTGGTGGTATGTTCAGGGTTTTCGTTTGTATGGTGTAATGGGCTCAGTGTGCTTTTGCTCATTATCCAGAATTGTTCGAGTGTTGGCTGTGTTTGTAGTGGAATTCGTTTCAGTGAGTTAACGATTTTGTGTCAAGGTTAATTTAGTGTTGCTCGCTCTACATCGTGTGATAATTTTAGTAAAATTAATCGGTTGATGTTTTTGTTCAGGAATGGATATGGCGGATAAACTTAACAGTGCGCAGGTCAAGGGAAGTGTTCGATCCCAATATGTGGCTGTGTATGTTGATATTGGTATCGGGAGACGTTTTTGAGCTATGTAGGCCAAGGGAAGTGTTTGATCCTAAATTATGGGATCGGTAGCTGCTGTTGAGCTATATAGGTCAAGGGAAGTGTGCGATTCCAGATGATATTGTGTTTAGTGGTATTTGGGGAGTTTTGTGATGTCGATTTTTTTCGTCGTTTTTTGTGGTTTTGTATGGGTGTGTGTGTCTAAATTTGTTTATATTTAGTTTGCCCCCACCTAAAAACACTCCATTTCCTGCGCCTGACCCGTTAGTGTCATTAGGCTTTTGTGGAAAGTGTGTGTGTTTGTTTTTCAATGTATTTTCGTCCTCATAATGTATGTGTACGTACCGACTTTATATGCGTTGTATTGGAATCGTGGTTTACGGTAGTTTCCGCCATATTTGTGACGTCATGGGTCAAAGCAGACGGGCAGGATCGGACGCTTCTGTATTTCCGGCTACTTCTAGAGGGTTTGCTGGATATCTTATTGACTGGAACATGTTTCAAATGAAATATCTACTAGTTTATATACATTAGACTAGCTTTTGAGTAAGGAAGGATAAAAGTAGTGCAACAGTAATGCGCACTGCAATAAAACGTGTATTGAGCAAGGAAGTGCGAAGAAGAGAACAGCTAACAAGTTCAGTGGTAAATATGGAGATTAAAAGTGCAGCATAAAAGGGGAAATGTGTCTGTATTTCAAGCCTTTGACACATTCACATATTAGGATACACGAAATACAAAAAACTGATATGTACAGTGGTGGTGTTTTCAAACAAATCTTGTTTCAGGTGCGATAGTAAAGATCCTCTAGATACGGCAATACAATATTGTTCCCAGCTGTCACTGAAAAATATTACTTTACGTTCTTTCGATAGTGACAACATTATGTTACAATAATCATATTCTACACATCCTAAGGAAAGTGGTCTGTGGGTTATGGAAAGAAGTTGATGCAAATTCGATGTACAATACAGTGACACGATGTTACATTACTGTATTACATTGCTAATTATAATTATAATCATAATCACACACACACACACACACACACACACACACACACACACACACCCTTTAGCTACCTGCTATTAACGAATGTAAGTATTGCTTGTATTATACCACAATTCTCAAACATCTTTTTTGCATGAAATTGGCCCTGCATCTATATTGTTGTACTACAGATATTGGGAAGCAATCTCTGATCAAAAGTAGTTTTACAGTTAAAAATAAATTGTACAGCGGCTTCCTGTGTTACGTGATTTTCATTTCTATAGCGTTAAATTTAAGATTTTCTGTGTCGAAACATACAGTATGTGAAACATACTCATATAACTACTGACATGTGTGAGCAAAGGATATTTAAAGAATTGTCTGATAGAGGCCAAAGCTGTATCTGAATCTTCTTTTCCTTTTTTGCTGTGTGGATTACAGATGCAGCTAAACTCGCGCAATATATTAAGGCAAAATTGTAAGATATAAGTTACATCTATTGAAGTGCACAAAGGCATGACCTTAAAATATTTAATGTAAAGAGTTGTTTTTATGCAGCAGCCGAAACTGTAAAGCCCATTTTGCACAGGACTGGTTTTGGAACACTTCAAGTTTCATTATCCAGTGTATAAAATGAAATCACTTTATCATCTAAGTTCTTCCTCACCCCAGTGTTGCCATGGAACCATTGACACGGAATATTTGGTTCCACAACAACTTTGGGGTGAGGATGACCTCAGATGATTAAGTAATTTTATTTTTTACATCAGATGACGTAGCTTACGTGTTCCGAAACTGGACATGTACACAATAAGAAGACGATGGAGTAAGCAACTGTCCTGCAGTTTCTTCAGTATTCCGAATCATTAATGTAATGCAAGATAATTTAAAATAGCATGTATTAGTGTTACTAAATCTGTTGCTTCAGCTGAGAGTGCTCCATTTGTTTCTATGCCTTCCTCTATTCCTCCACTGTTTCAGTTGGAGTTCCCAGAAAAGGTCTTGGAATCCTTAAACTCAGTTCTTGGCTTGTGTGTAATGAGGGAATAGCTGGAACATGATCTGTTTCACAGTGAACAACCTAGATTGTGTAGTGTACTCAGATGGAGATAGGGGGTCATTAACATGTGGGAGCTGCTGTGGAACTGTTTTGCGTAGTGACAATACTGTACACTAGCCTCCCATGTGCCACAAACTCTGACTGTGAAAGTATTTGGAGGCAGAAAAAATGGATTTTTTGAAATGACAGCAGCTGCTGCAGTACTGTAAAGAAAAATCTTTTTTTGTTGCAGAAATATAAGTCAGGGTCTCGTATTCCAACGTAACCTCAACTTCAGGCTGGGCTGTGTGTGCCAAAAAACAAAAAGAAAAGAAGGGGCTCAGAAATCTGCAAATATGTTCTGAACTATACTAAAAGCTTTCGATCTTGATGCTAGATACATCTCCAGTTTTCTTTCCTAAAACTATCATCAGATGGGCTAGTGAAAATGCTGTGCTGCCATTTTATGTGCAATAAAAGGAAAGTGTCGCTGGTGAGCTGGTGCTAGCTCTGTTCGTAACTTTAAGCCTTCTTTGTTGTATTTCTCTCCTCCATTTTTTCCTCATTAGGTAGAACATGAATGTATAAATCTTAAACTGTTAAGGCAGTGACTTTAATTTTGGCATATCTGTATTGCCACTGTACTGTCGTATCTCATTTTATGTCCCTATTTTTAGCATATATAAAGCACTACATGTTACCTGGTAATTGATAAGGGGATTATTACTCTTCAGTTTTCTGCCTTGAAATAGTTTTTGTACTTCCACTTCACTTCATTAATCCATACAAGGATTAAAATGTAATCTCTGTCTTTAGATTTTCCAGTTCTACACATCACTTTCACATTCACTAGCCATCATTCATAACCCTTTAAAGAATTCTCCATGGAATGGTGTAGATGTCATTTCATGGTGATGAAATTATTTTGGTTTATCAGCTGAGTAAAACTGTCATTTTGAAGCGATGTTACAGTGAAATCTACTTACAAAACCTGCATACCTACACAAAATGTATCTTGTTTTCCTAATCACAAGAATAAGAGACTTGGCTTAGTAGTGGCAAAACTATGAAGTGATAAGCGAAACTGCTTAATGATTGGTGCCAATTAATGTTATATACTGAAAATATCTTAACAATATATTTGTAACTCTTAAAGAAACAGGGGCTTTGCGACAACAAATTCAACCAACAGTCTTCCCTTCAATGTTAGTCCATAGTATCCTTAAAGAAATGAAATGATCATATGGGCATTCATTGGCCACCTAGTGCACGTGCTTTTATTTGTCACCACTTCGGCAATTTGCATGTCGATTATGATAAGGACAACACAACATACAGTCCACAAGTGGCTAAAATCATCAGCCCAGCTGGGAATCAAACCCGGGCCCGCTGCAGGACAGTCAGCCATGCTAACCACTCAACTGTGGAGCCTGGCATCCTAAGAGAAAAACTGCTCAATAACTGATTACTGTAAGAATATAGGTCACTAATAAAATTTCACATTTTCATTGTTTAATTTGATCTGTTTAATCATTGTTTGAATTATTATAATAATAGTCTACTTTTCAATGTGCATGTCTGATGTTCAACACCACCTCTGTGTGGATAGCAGCAGTCTGTCATAACTCATATTGTTCTTCTATTACAAATTTTCCACTATTTCATTACTCTGTCATGCTTAATGTTAATCATCTGATTAAAAAATTCGTAAATTTATTCTAGGTATGAAGTATTTTCAAAACATTCAAAATAAAAACTTTGCTTCATCAGGTATCAATATGAGGGTGGTGGTGGTGGTGATGGGGGTAGTAGTAGTAGTAGTAGTAGTAGTAGTAGTGCTGGTGGTGGTGGTGGTGGTGGTGGTGGTGGTGGTGGTCTTCAATCTGAAGACTGGTTCATGCAGCTCCCCATGCTACTCTCTCCTGTGAGAGCTTCGTCATCTCTTAATAACTACTGCATCCTATATCCTTTTGAATCTGCTTAATGTATTTATCTCTTGGCCTTCCTCTACGGTTTTTACCTCCTACACTTCCCGCCAGTACTAAGTTGGTGATCCCTTGATGTCTCAGAATGTGTCCTATCAACCATTCCTTCTTTTGGTCAAGTTGTGGCACAATTTCTTGTCTTCCCAGTTCTATTCAGATTTCTTCAGAAATGCTTTTCTTGCCATTGCCATTCTACATTTTATATTCTCTCTACTTCGACCATCATCAGTTATTTTGCTGCGCAAATAGCAAAGCTCATCTGCTACTTTAAGTGTCTCATTTTCTAATCTAATGCCCTTAGCATCGCCTGATTTAATTTGGCTACATTCCATTATTCTTGTTTTGCTTTTGTTGATGTTCACTTTATACCCACCTTTCTAGACACTGTCCATTCTGTTCAACTGCTCTTCCAAGTCCTTTGCTGTCTCTGACAAATTACAATGTCATCAGCTAACCTTCAAGTTTATATTCCCTCTCCCTGGACTTTAACTCCCACTTCAAATTTTTCTTTCATTTCCTTTAGTACTTGTTCAGAGTACAGATTGAATAACATTGGGGATAGGCTACAACCCTGTCTCACTCCCTTCTCAACCACTGCTTTCCTTTCATGCTTCTCATCTCTTATTACTGCCATCTGGTTTCCGTAGAATTTGTAAGTAGCCTTTCGCTCCCTGTATTTTAACCTTGCTACTTCCACAATGTGAAAAACAGTATTCCAGTCAATGTTGTTAAAAGCTGTCTCTAAGTCTACAAATGCTATAAAGTAAGTTTGCCTTTCCTTAACCTGTCTTCTAAGGTAAGTCGTAAGGTGAGGATTGCCTTGTGTGTTCCTACATTTCTCTGCAATGCAAACTGATCTTTCTCGAGGTCGGCTTCGATCAGTTTTTCCATTCTTCTTCTGTAAAGAATTTATGTTAGTAATTTGCACCCATGACTTATTGAACTGATAGTTTGGTAATTTTCACAACTGTCAGTACCTGCTTTCCATGTAATTGGAATTATTATATTTTTCTTGAAGTCTGAGGGTATTTTGGCTGTCTCATGCACCTTGCACACCAGATGGAAAAATTTTGTCATGGTTGGCTCTCCCAGGCCTATCAGTGGTTCTGACGGAGTGTCGTCTATTCCAGGGGCCTTGTTTCAACTTAGGTCTCTCAGAGCTGTGTCAAATTCTTCTATCAGTTTTGTATCTCCTATCTCATCTTCCATCTATGTCCAGTTCCATGCCTGTAATATTGCTGTCAAGTTCACCTTCCTTATGTAGGCCCTCTATATACTCTTTCCACCGTTCAGCTTTCCCTTCTTTGCTTAGTACTGGTTTCCCATCTGAGCTCTTGATATTCATACAGCCACTTCTCTTTTCACCAAACGCCTCTTTAACTTTCCTGTGGGCAGTGTCTATCTTTCCCCTAATGAAATTTGCTTTGAAATCCATATATTTGACCTATAGTCATTCCTGGTTAGCCGTTTTACACTTCTTCTCAGTCTCATTTTTTAAGCTTTTGTGTTCCCTTTCATTTGCTTCATTTTTGCATTTTATATTTTATCCTTTCATCAGTTAAATTCAATATCTCTTGTGTTAGCCGAAGATTTGTACTAGGTCTTGTCTTTTTACCTATCTGATCCTTTGCTGCATTCACTGTTTCATCTCTTAAAGCTACCCATTCGTCTGATAATTGTATTCCTTTCCCCAGTTCTAGCCAACCTTTGCCTAATGCTCCCTCTGAAGCTTGCAGCAAATTCTGGTTCTTTCAACTTATCCATGTCCCATCTTCTTAACTTTCTATCTTTTTTCAATCTCTTCAATTTTAACTATAGTTCATAACCAATAAACTGTGGTCCGAGTCCACACCTGCCTCTGGAAATAATTTACAATTTAATATGTGTTTCCTAAATCTCTATTTTACTATTATATTATCAGTCTGAAACCTTTCAGTGTCTCCAGGTCACTTCCACATATACAACATTCTTTTATAATTCTTAAACCATGTGTTATTGATTATTTAATTATGCTCTGTGCAAAACTCTTACCAGGTGGCTTCCTTTTTCATTCCTTGCCCCTCCAGTCCATTTTCACCTAGTATTTTTCCTTCCCTTCCTTTTCCTACTGTCCATTTCTGGTGCCCCAACACTATTAACTTTTTGTCTTGCTTAACTATCTGAATAATTTCTTGTATCTCATCATACATTTCTTCAATCTCTCCATCATCTGTGGAGGTTGTTGGCATATAAACTTGTACTATTGTGGTGAGTGCAGCTTCGTGTCTGTTTTGGCCACAATAATGTGTTCATTATTTTGTTCATAGTAGCTTACCCGCATTCCTATTTTATTGTTCATTATTAAACCTATTCCTGCATTACCCCTATTTAATTTTATATTTATAATGCAGTATTCACCTGATCAGAAGTGCTGTTCCTTCTGCCATCAAACTTCACTATTTCTAACTTCAACTGGTCCATTTTCCTTTTTAAATTTGCTAACCTACCTTAATCTGAGAGTATACATTGGTTAACATTTCCCATCATTGATTCCATATATTGCGAATAAATAATCTGCATCTGGAAGTTACATGATGGTTAGTTATTTTTGTGATCCAAATGGGAAACAAGGCAGGAAAATAATTAAGAAATTGCTGAAAATACTGTTACATAATCATGAAAGCAGCCTTTGCTATAGTATGTCAGTATATTTGTACATTCCACATATGTTCTTCGATGTTGTTGTTGTTGTTGTGGAAAGGATGTAAAGAAATATGTTGTACTAAATGTTGACACCAGTGTTTCCGTAGGCTTATTAGGGTAGTATTTTCTGTCAAGCCTGAAACAAGATTTGTTCAAAAACATTCTTTTTAGCACAATACTTGTCAGTATTTAATATGTATGTATCTACAGACTGTAATCTGAGATGTCAATGGTTTAAGATGTGCAATGGTTGGGTTTTATGTCAGATATCTTAGATCATTGACAAGAAAGATGTTCATTCTCCTATTCAGTATGAAAATTGGTGATACAGCTCTCCATGTTAAAGTTCAGTATGCACACATGATGAATTTTTCCTCATGCAAAGCACAGACATGTGGGCACAAAAACACATATGCAAAAATTTGTGGAAATAATATACAGTACATGTGCACACTTTGGTATCCACACAGTGTGTCATTGTTCAAGCAGTCTGATTTCTGTCCACTTCTTTGCTGCGTTTATTGTGATAAAAGGCTGTATGTAAAACACAAAAAACATGAAGGTGACTATGAGTAAAACCGTCTCAAAATAAAACGGGTGTACTAAACTGTGATAAATGCAAAGCCACGGCTATTTTTTTCCAAATTTTGGAAGTGTGTTACAGCAGTATTTTGATTTTCTGTTTGAGAAATGAAGTTCCTAGAAAAATGTCATTAGGCAAGGTACTGTTGTGCATAATGCAATTTCTGCAGAAATGACTAGAAATATTAATTGTCTGGCAACTAATGGCTTTTGTAGAAGTTTGAGTTATTTGTTTTGCTTTCAAAACAAAACATTTCAGCAAATATTCCTGTAGGTATGAAATACTTAAGAGATGGTCTTAGTGATTATGGAAAGTGTAGTTGGCTTACATTATGTTGTTTGTATTTTATTTTATAAAAATGGTTTACATAATTTCACTCAAAAAATACTATAGATTAATGTTCTCGGGCTTGATATATTTGGAAATGTCATTGGCCCCAGAATCTGCTATAATAGAGGTCGTGTTTGCATTCCCAGTGTCCTTTGTGTCAGTTTCTAGTAGTTTGGAAAGGAACTCCAGTTGTCTATTGTCTATTGTCAGTTGACTATTAAGTCACCAAAGCAGGAATGCCAGTTTCCACATTCACTTTTAATAAATTTGTCAGCTGCTTCTTTTCTATTTTCCTACTCAAAGTTTTATCATATTTTTACGGTAATATGGTTAATGACTTTTTATCTTATTTTTAATTTTTGCCACATCAAGTCCTTACTTGGACTACAGGGCATCTGCACCTTAAATTTTTGTTCAAGTTATCTTCAGAAGCAGAGTTCAATGTGACTTTTCTTTGTTTGTTCTCATAAATAAGAGCACACTTTCTTTGGAGTCAAGAGACAACATTTCATATAAATCATCTGAAAGCATAACCATGACACAATACACAATGAAACATGCATCTGCCTGCCATCTGCTAAACAGCTCAAGAGATTCCCACCAAACACTGGAAACAGTATCCTACGACAGATGCCCTCCACTTCCAACTAATTACATATGCTCAGATGTGTATGTGTACAAAAAAAAATAAAATAAAAAAAGAGGCATTATGTGAACACACCTTTAGTCTATCCTGTGCAAATGTCTTCATTGTCAAACTGCCCCCCTCTGCCATTACCAAGTTAACTATTCATTGAAGTCTCAGGGTGTGTTCTATTAATCTGTCCATTATTTTAGTTAGGTTGGGCCACAAATTATTTTTCTCACTAATTCACTTCAGTACCTCCTTATTTGTAACTCAATGTGCCTATCTAATCTTCAGCATTCTTCTATAGCACATTTCAAAAGCTTCCATTCTCTTCTTGTGTGAACTGTTTATTGTCCATGTTTTGCTTCTGTAGGGTGCAGGGCTGCATTCCAAATACCGTCATAAAAGACTTACTTGCAATTAAATGTATGAGGTGTGACCAAAAAGTAACAGGAGTTTTTGTTTTTCTTAAAGAATCTTTACTTATTCATTAACATCAAGTTTGCCCCTGTCAAAGTAATCCCTCTCAGATATAATGCACTTGACCCACTGCTTTTTTGATCTTTGAAACATTTTTGGAACTCACTTTTCATTATAGTGCTCAGCTCCTTCAGCAATTCTATTTTTATCTCATCAGTGGTAGCAAAATGACGTCCTTTCATGGTTCTCTTCAGCCTCAGGTAGAGAAAGAAGTTGCAGAGGGCCATGTCTGGAGAATACAGTGGCTGAGGCAACAAAACTGTATTTGCTTTTTTTCCCCAAAATATCAAGAACAAGCATTGAGGTGTGAGTTGGAGCATTATCATGATGTAATTTGAATGAGTAGTTTTGCCACAATTGTGGTAGTTTTCTTTGGATTGCTTCATGCAGACATTGCATAACTTCCAGGTAGTCTTCCTTCTTACGACCATAAGACAGGAAAACAGTGAGAAGAACCGTCACATGTGATCAGACATGTCGAATTATTTTTGGTCATGGCTCTTCACGTAGTTTCCATTGGGACAATTGGGCCTCAGTGTTGACGTCATACCCATAAACCCCTATTTCGTCACCTGTAATAACCTTCTTTAAAAGGTCTGGTTTGTTGTTGATGTCATTCAGAAGTACCTGAGCAATGTCTACATGGTATTGCTTTTAGTAAAAAATCAACAATTTCAGAACAAACTTTGCTGCTACACATTTCATGCCCAAAAGATCTGAAAAAATTACTTGGCATGAACCAAAGAATATGCTGACATCATTAGCAACCTCTCTGATGGTGGTTGGGTGATTTTCCAGAACCACTTTTTTTACTTATTCCAGATTGTCATCAATAATTGATGTGCTAGGACATCCAGGCTGGTTGTTGTCTTCAACATCTTCTCGGCCATCTCTGAAACATATAGGCCTCTCATAAACTGTTGTCTTTCCTATAACAGATTCGCAAAAAATCACAGTCAGCATTTAGAATGCAGTGCTATACTTTTTTCCATTTTGCATGTAAAATTTAATACAAATTCTTTGATCCATCTTTTTTGAAAGTAAAAATTCAACGAGTGCGCGAACACATGTATAATCATTTTGACTGTCAACAAATTAACTGTTCGAAACAGCTGAAAATTCAAGCATACATCAGGAACATGTGTACAAGATTTAAAAAAGAAAAATGAATGTATAAAGCCCGTGAAATTAAAAAAAAATCCTGTTACATTTTGGTCATGCCTACATATGTATCCTTTTGGGGAAATTATTTTCTTGCTATTGCTAGTCTGCATTTTACATCTTCATTACTTTTGCCATTTTCAGCTCTATTGCTGCCCAAAGAGCAAAACTCATCAATTACTTGTAGCATCTGATCATCTTATTTAGTACCTTAGCACCAGCTGATTTAATTCAGCAACACTCCATCACCTTTGTTTCAGTTTTGTTGATATTTAAGATAGGAACCTTTCAGCCAAGTCAGTTGCAGGTGGTATTGAAACCTGACAGTTGCTGTCCTACTGATGCACACTACGGGACAAAACCTGAACAGTTTGTTGGTGTTTGAAGGAAAAGTTCTTCATAAATCTGTGGACCATTTTTTTAATGGAGAATAGAGAATCCATCAAAATGTTGAACTCTACTCCACATACAATGACTGTAATGAAAATACGTAACTATCATTGACTGGGGCACATTATTTGTGTTCCAGAAAGTTGATGGCCAAAAGTAGCTGGATGCATGGCAGCAAAGTGCATTGACAGACAGAGTTGGAGGTGATCTGTCAAGGAAGCACTTTGTCTACTGCACCTAGTCACATCATATAATTAGCTAACTGGTATTTATTTTATAATCTCGTTGCAAGGTCATATCCATACCATTCAACTTCTTTACAAGTCTGTAGCTGTCCTTGCCAGGATTACATTGTCATTGACAAGCATTAAAGTTCTCATTTCTTCTCCCAGTACTTTAATTCCCTTTCCAGATTTCTCCTTAGTTTCCATTACAGCTTGCTTAATGCACAGATTGAATAACATGAGGGGTTAGGCTGCACCCCTTTGTCACTAGGTTCTAAATTACTGCCTTCCTTTCATGTCATTTGACTCTTGTATCAGCAGTCCCGTTTCTGTACAAGTTGTATAATCTTTTGATTCCTATATTTCATAACTTCAGAACCCTGGAGCATGTACCAGTATTCCAGTCATCTTTATCAAATGCTCTTTCTAAATCTATGTATGCTACAAATGCGAGTTTGCCTTCCTAGACTCTGTCTTCCAAGGTAAGTCATAGGGTTGGTATAGCTTTGTGTGTTCCTGTGTTTCTCTGAAACCCAAATTAATTTTTTCCAGTGTTGGCTTCTACCAGTTGTTCCATTCTTTTTTAGGTAATTTGTATTAGTATTTTGCAACTGTGGCTTATTAACTGATAGAACAAAAGATTGAAAGGTAGCGTGGTTAAGTATGCAACCATTAACACCTTTGCTGATGAGCTTGTATTAAGGTTGGAGGACAAAGAGAGACTAATTCCTCCACTCGTGAATTATAATGCTTTTATTGCCATTAACTTATTTTGTGGTCTGATATTGTCTACTGACTTTCACAACTATCTCTAAATGAAGTATTTGTTATTTCAGTGGAAATACCCCTCAATGAAGTGAAAGAAGTTTGGAAAAGAGAATCAGCCGCATCACAGATAAAAGCAATTGCTGACCATTATGGCATCTACGATGATCTTTTTGGAGATGCATATTTCTTCCCCTCTGTTATGCTTGATGTGCATTATAAGCAGAGTGAAGACTCATTTGCCGCTGTGCACCGAGGCAATGTCATCAAACCTTCTGAGGTAAAAATATTGAAAAGATAGTGTGATTAGATTTCTGGTTTTTTTTTTTTTTTAATTCTATTAAAAACCAGAAAACAAAACAAACAAGGGGGCATCTGCTTTACTTTTGTTGTCAACTCGTTGTGGTGTGGATATGTATCAAGTAAGGCAGTGCTGAGAGATGATGACCTAGAATATAAACTAGGAAGAGACAAATGTCATTAGATAAATAGAGGCAAATGGCAATAGACAGGTGGTAGCACTATTATACCAGTCGACAGCAGGTGCACCATAAACTGTTGGTAACAGTATGTCACTTGTGTGGGACAGGCTCAGTTATGGAAATGGGTAGCCAGGAAGGGCAGGTGCACCCAGTACTTACATAGGACTCGGAAAAAAGAGTGTTGAACACTGTAGAGTATGACCCCGGTACCAGCACCATGCAGATGCTCTGCCAGCGTGGAACATTCTGCCAGTGTGGAACATTCTCTATTACAACTGCCACTGTTTGTGTCACAATGTGTCCGGGATTACTAGGTATGAACTTGCCTCCATGGTGATGGTTTTGTCACTGGTTTGTTGCACAGATCACGGTGGTGCAGGGATTTCTGTCCTATTTGCATATGAAGCTATCCTTCTGAGGGGCAGTATTATCGTCCTTCACTAAACCCACCTGCGGTCTACGATGAATCCCCATGGTATAATGGCAGCGAATCATTAGCACTGATTCAACCTCAGTGTTTTGGCGGGGATTATTGATGACCGCCTTGTAGAATGAGTCAGCCTTCCTCCACAATGCCCCACTGACAAAGCATGTCTGCACTTCCTGTGAGGAACCCTGCCTCTACTGCTGGAAGATGTGTCTTTTGTGGTATGAAGGGTAATGTTACCACTATGTGAGGGTGCTCTGGCCCAGTTCCACAGTCCCATGCAGAGGCATCTCAACAATCTGTACCCCAGCCAATGAATTAAATGAGGTGGTCCAGTAACACCTGGTTGCCAGATCTCAGTCCTTTGGATCTCTACTTGTTGGGGCACCTGAAAGAAGTTATGTAATCACAGTCCATCCTGGACATGCAGGCGCTGAAATGACACATTCATGTTGTCTGTGATGCCATTCAGTTGCAGGGTGACTCATCTGAACATGTGTGTCAGTCACTGCTGTGTTGTGTTTGTGCATGCTTAGAGACCTTTAGGGACAACTTCGAACACCTAGTCTAATGGTGGTCTCATCACAGCATGTCATACACTGCATTGTGCTGCACAAGCATGATGAATTAATAAATGCCCTCTAACACAGACACCATGCATTTCCAGCCATATGCCCATACAACTTTTTTTGCTCCTTATCCTCTCAGGAATCATTTCCCATAGTTTGTCTCTTTTTAGTAAGATCACCATGTGTAGTTACTTATGAGGAAGTGGTATCTGATAAATTGGTAGTAATGCTCACAAAGTTCATAGCATTCCTAAGCTACATTTGCTTCCAGGGTGGCACTTAAAGGTGAGAATCTAGTGCAGCCCTGTAAGCAAAGGTATAGTTTGAGTTTGGTGGCTGTAGTTTCCAAACTATAAATTGTGCCACTTGTCCATTGTCACAAACTGTTGGCATACTTCATCAGCCATCATTTGGTGTGTTGGTGGAGTGTTGTTACAAGGTTCAACTTGATTACTCAGATTGCAAAGATGGACACTGTAAGAAAAGCCTCAACAAAAATTGTTTCGTGCCAGTGAATTGACAGTTGATGAGCCAAAACAGTTGGCAAAGAAGACAAATTGCACTTAACATTGTATCTCTCTGTTGGGTTAATTCCTGTACCATTGACCTATGGAGGGCAGGAAGAATGATTGCTTAAATGCATCTCTGCTCACTGTGATTAAACTCATTTTTTCTTCAGAGTCACTATGGGAAGAATACATTAGAATTTTAGGATATCTGTAGGTGCCTCACTTAATATTGGTAGTTGGAACTTTGTAGGTAGGCTTTTACAGAACAGTTGCTGGCTACCTTCAAGCATCTGATTTTTGGGTCCTATGCTAATACGATTAACTTTTATGGACTGAGTGGAGAGTATCCTAGTGAGGAAATTAATTGGGACAAGCTCATTTTTATTACAAGGAACTGAATGAAGTTGGTTAGCTATAATGAATTTTATCTGGCCAGTTGTTGGACTCTTGGTGGGCTATTGTTGCCTTGACTGTGAACAATTATTGTAGATCCCTCCAGTTCAGTTGAGTGCTTCTACATGTAGCAACAGTGTGTGTTGTTTCTATGTTTTTGAGAGAAAACTTGGTGTTTGTGTTAAAATGAACATTTCATGTAAAAAGCTGGTAAAAATAGTTGCTCTTCGTGAACACTGTAAGAGAGATTGCCTCTGTTATTGATGTGGAAAAATCTAGTATTTCAAGACTTATTAGGGCATTTAGTGATAATGCCTCATTGTCTCAAAAGAGAGAAGGCAGACAGGGACAGAAATGAAAAACCACTTCTAGAACTGACAAAACTATGCTCAGGAACAGTAGGCTTCATCCTCATGGCACAAGTAAGGACCATCAGAGTGGAACATCTTGAACAGACCACAAAGTATTCTCCCTAAAAATGTTCTGGGCTTTCTTCACTGCAGGTGGGGCTGGGGCATGAGGAATTGAACCGTATTCATGGAAATTCTTGGCTGCAGGAATGTGACACTCTTGCAGACCTTTGCAGATGGTGGAGGAACATTTCAATATGATCTAGCATATGTCAGACTTATGAAGCAGTCAAGACTTGCGTGAAAGGTAACAACATTAATGTGCTTCAGTGGCCTGGTAATTCACCAGACCTAAATCCCACCGAGAATATGTGGAGTATTGTGAAAAGACATCTTGGTAAAATGGACTGTTCATCAAATGGATGTTAGTAAATGTGATGAAAGTGTGGTTTCATGTCAATGAACTACAAAACATTTGCTTTAACCAGTTGAATCTATGCCACTAAATGTTCAGAAACTCATTAGCAAAATGAGGAGACATTAATTATTAATATTCAGTGAGATACTAAATATAATAATATAGTAATAAGTATGTACAGTTAAAGTTTAATTATCTTGTCTCAATTACATTGCACACTACTTTCATTTAAAAAAAGCGCTGTGTGTAACCCGTACACATTGAGCTGCATGAGTAGCAGCCTCTGTTGTACAGTGCACCCCCGAGCTATTTATGGGGACCCTTCAGTACTCAAGCCTATGGTACAAGCCTAGGAAGTCACAGCCTAGTTTGTCACAGAACTTTCAAAATGTCTGATTCACACCTCCATTTGACCCCGTACCAGGGAGCCACTACCATTTCTGGGCACAGTGCTGCAGATTGTGAGCTTTGTTGAAATTCACAAGGGAGTCTCCCCATCACATATAAACATGTCTGCTTGTGTCTGTATGTGTGGATGGATATGTGCGTGTGTGCGAGTGTATACCTGTCCTTTTTTCCCCCTAAGGTAAGTCTTTCCGCTCCCGGGATTGGAATGACTCCTTACCCTCTCCCTTAAAACCCACTTCCTTTCGTCTTCCCCTCTCCTTCCCTCTTTCCTGATGAGGCAACAGTTTGTTGCGAAAGCTTGAATTTTGTGTGTATGTTTGCGTTTGTTTGTGTGTCTATCTACGTGCCAGCGCTTTCGTTCGGTAAGTCACCTCATCTTTGTTTTTATATATAAACATAATAGTTTGTCACATAAACTGCAACAAATGAATGCAACAGTTTCAAATTCACACAGTTTCTCTGTGCTGTGTCAGAATGTGTTTTTAACATTTTTTAAGTAGCTTTCCTTTTTGGAAGTTTTATCTCTTGAATTTTTTTGTTGTAACATAGTTCACATCCGTTTATGTATTGTTTTCATTTCTTGGAGATGTCTTAAGTGGTATCTCACCTGCTCTCACTGTTCATCACATTTACTTGCGATGGTAACGTATTCTTACCACATGACTCATATTGTATTGGTATGACAAATGCCAAGGCTATAGAAAGAGAACAAACATATCAGTGACCGGACAGACGGTTCATAATGTTGTGAAAATAAGAAAATAAAAAATACTTGGCATGACAGAGTTTTGAACATAGATCACCCACTTGATATCCCATCGCCGTGACCACTTAACCATGATGACGAGTCAGTTTACTTTCGCTCAGTATTGCATTTCTTAGCTCATATCGTTCACTGTTTCTATTTTGCTTTATATTTCACAGTTCAGTTCACTTTCTTTCTGTTTTTATGCTTGATCTGTATTCAGTTGGAGCCCTGGTGACAGGCATAATTCGTTCCATTGTGTCACATATTACAGCTAATTGCACCCATTTCCCTAAATGACTGCTGGAGCAGCCTCTTCTGTATGTCAAATGTGGTCACTAGGCATATATGATCAGTCTTATCCTTTGCTGTCATGCCTCTATTATTCGTTGAATGTTCAGACTGCATACAATTAACAAACTCTTACCTTCCCTTTACAAGGCCTCTAGAGCTACCACTGACACCCCACTCACACTCAGTTTGATGTTTTGTAATAGGTCATGTATTTACTGGAAAGGAGACGGTATCCAGGAAAGGATAGTACCTGAGGTGACATTGGCATCTCTGGTATGTCTCTCGTGATTTGCAGATTCATTTGTAGCAGCTTCAAATCATGTGACAGCTTCAGAGAAATTTCCAGCTGCTTAATTATCAGCAACATACTTATACCGTGCCCAAGAACAGCATTCACAGTGGGGCTGAATTGTGGGTGATGCAATGTTTTTTTCAGATCAACAAACAAGTAACTTTATATTAATGTCACTGATTCTTTTCTAATTCAATGATGTATTATGCTATAAGGCTTACAGCTTCCATTTAAGAACTGAGTTTTTATCAGCTGAGAAACTGGTTTGTTTCCAGAATTAAACTTTCATTCTGCAATGGAATGTTTGCTGTTGTAAAAAGTCCTGGTGTATTAAAATTGTGTACCAGACTTGGACTGGAATGTCTTTCACAGGTAATGCTCTTGCCAACTGTAAAGTTTAGAAAGTAGAGCAACAAACACTGGCAGAAGTAGTGCTGTGAGGGCACATCTTGAGATGTACCTGGATACCTGATTAGTGACACTATTGGCATGCTTGTTGGAAGAGAAAGAAAAAAAGAAAAACATATAGGCAACGTGGATGGTTTGAAATTTTTCTTATTAGTATGTGTGTGATGTTTTTGTAATTTTAGAATTCCTTTGTTTCATATTAAACTAATTTTCTAATTTGTATATGTAGGCAGTCACAGCACCGGCAGTGTCATATGAAGCAGATGCAGACACCCTCTGGACGCTGATTCTTACAAATCCGGATGGTCACTTCACTTTAAAGGATGCAGAATATGTCCATTGGTTTGTGTAAGTATTAAGTGACTTAAACTGAAATTGATGTTTGTAGTAACAGACTTGTGTACTTACAATTGTAGTGAAAACTTGGTAATGCAATATGTTTGAACATAAGAAAAATGATGATGAATAATGCAGACAAAATTTATGAGAACACCTAAATAGCATGTTACTGATGGGTTGTTTTGTGTTGCACAGTTATAAATTACATTAGCCATCAAATATAGCATTTTTCTCTGTATTCTTGCTAAAAGAAAGTTAATAGTCACATTTTTCATGTTGTTGAATATGAGAATGGTCATTCAGATGCTAGTGTACATATCATTTTTTTAAAGCTATTTTCACTTTTCAGAACTAACCTTAAGTGTATGAATGTATTACCTTGCAGTTCTCCTTTGTAGGAAGGATACAGAAGTCAGAAGCATTTTGCTTACCATTTGTGTATGGTTGTTAGTGATTCTGTGATGAATCTAGCAGTGTTCAGCTAACATCAGTTTGTTCCATTTTTTCTGGACCATTTGTTCATGTTCAGGAGTTTCCAGAGAAAACATATCCCTTGTTCTTTGCCCTTGTTTTTGAGTAAGAAGTTCAAGTGCGAAAGTAAGAAGTATAACATGAATGACATGTTCCACACAATAGGCTCTCTTAATAGTTAAATCTTGACAATTTTCTTACTTTATAAAGGATGTCCTATAAAGAACACAACATTTGAGTCAAAATAACATACAAATTTATTGATTAAATTAAGGAATTTATATGGTATTGCAGTGTATACTACCTGTGATGGTGTATGAAATATAATATTATGACTCTACAGGCACCGTCTTGTCTTTTTGATGAAGTTTTCCATAACTTTTTGACATACTTGCACCACTAGCTCCGAATTTACCTACTGAATCACAGAAGTGATGGGGTTTGTAGGCATACGCATGAGATTTCAAATCCCCCTACAAAAAGAAATCACATGGTGTCGCATCACAAAATCTGGGCAACCACTTCACGTCACCAATACAGGAAATCGCAGAGTCAGGGAAAATCTCTCGTAACAGTCAATGTCTGCTTGACTGCACCATCTTCTGACACCAAACCTCTTCGGCATGCACACAATTCAGTTCAGACTATGAAAACACTCTTTAACATATCACGTTGGCATTCGCCCTCCACTGTTAAAGTGTTTCGAGTACCATCTTCAAAGGAATATTATGCCATTATACCCTCAGCTGAAATGTTATACTACATAGTCACTTGTTGTGGATGTAATGACTTCTCCATAATTGTTTGAGGGTTTTTTGTGCCCCAAATTGTGCAATTTTGCTTGCTCATGAAGACATTCAACAGATAGTGTGTCTTATAAATGAATATTATTTTCTTGGTGAAATTGTTGTCCATTTTTTGCTGGGCAAGCACCCATTGGGCAAATGCTTGGCACTTTTCATGATAGTTTGGTCTCACTTCTTGTGTTGGTTGGATTTTATGGACCCAAATCTGCAGATCTTTTTTCAGAATTTGTTGCATGCTAATTCTGGGACTATCCAGTTTTCATTAGTCAGTGAATAGATTTCCCTGGACTTAACAGCAGTGTTATCACTCACAGTGGTGATGTTTTTCACAGAATGAATAACTCAAAGATGCTTTGAGGGTTTAATGTCCACAACTGACCCTGTTTTCTCAAGTCTAGCAATCAGTGTGAAACACATCATTTCCTATATGCAGGTTTAGGAAGCATTAGCGCTTTTACAGAAATAAGGCCGGCCGGGGTGGCCGAGCGGTTCTAGGCGCTACTCTGGAACCGCGCGACTGTTACGGTCGCAGGTTCAAATCCTGCCTCGGGCATGGATGCGTGTGATGTCCTTAGGTTAGTTAGGTTTAAGTAGTTCTAAGTTCTAGGGGACTGATGACCTCAGAAGTTAAGTCCCATAGTGCTCAGAGCCATTTGAGCAGAAATTAGTGGTCATGATTGTCTAAAATGTTGAAGCAGTTGGACAGATAACTTTGTACACAAACAGCATTTTACTAAAAGGAGAGAGGAGAGGTGTAAATGGGATTTGAATCTCAGAAATAAATTGTAAACTTTTAACATTGGAATTAAGTGAGAACATGTTAGCAACAACAGTCATACACAGCTTCTTTAAAGTTACCTAATGCTAAACATGAACCATAGTAATAAAACTTTCCATAGTATAGTGTTTGCTAACAGACTAGCTTCATAAACAAAATACCTTATACATAATATGTTGACATATACATCACTTGAAAATGGCATCTAAAGCTAACATTGGCCAATATGTGAAATAATAATAATAATGTCGTGTGACGAGGGCCTCCCATCGGGTAGACCGTTCGCCTGGTGCAAGTCTTTCGATTTGACGCCACTTCAGCGAATTGCACATCGATGGGGATGAGATGATGATGATGATTAGGTCAACACAACACCCAGTCCCTGAGCGGAGAAAATCTCCGACCCAGCTGGGAATCGAACCCGGGCCCTTAGGATTGAAATTCTGTTGCGCTGACCACTCAGCTACTGGGGGCGGACAATATGTGAAATTAACAAAGTAAATATGTGTAAAAGACAACCAAAGTGGAACCACTACAATGTCCTCCAGCAAGATGGAAACAAGTTGCTGTTATGCTGAAGTGTAGCTGTCAGAGCTGAAATTGATGAATCTGTGAACAATCTCCAGTTGTCAATATTTAGAGCTTCCTTATCATTGACTGTATTCCACAATTTTTGAATTATTTGACCTCAAAGATAGTAAAATGTGTCAGTAGAATTAACCCACATTGGAGGCATTTGGAATTGTACATCAGTTTATGCTCACAGTAATCAGCCATTTGATATCCGCTGCTGACTGAAAGCCTACTGCCAACTCTTCCATGCATTACAGTTTTCAGCTATACACGCATATGCTGTTCCTGCATGTTTTCTGATGTCATCCACACTTCATCCACTGGGTCATCATCTTTTCTTATCTTCTGGAGCCCAGCAAAAAACTTCCTTGGTCCATCAACCAGCCATTCACCTGGCTACATATCCCGTCCAACTTCATTAAAAATGTTTCTCTCTCACTGCCTCATGTCAAAACCACTGATTGTAAACCTTTTTCGGGCACATAGATTGCTCCAGTTCATCTTCATTCATCTGACTAGTTTTGCAGTCCATCTAGATGCCATCTATGACTTCCTAACTTCCATTGTAAGTGTACTCATTTAGGTGGAACCAGTGTATGGTGTCTCTTGGGCTGTCAGTGCAGATTTTGTTGAGACAAAGTGAAAAGCTTTCTTAGAACCTGTGAATTCGACACAAAAAGTAGGAATTCATACTCATTGCTCCATTCAGCAGTTTTATCTGTGGCTTACAAATGGTCCATTGTGCTATGTCCATTTTTAAAGCCAACTTGTTCCATTGGTTAAAATGTGAGGTTGTCAACCTTTATGGTAGACTATAATTTCAGTGATACCTTAAAAAAACTCTTTCAGTTCCATTTATTGTGAAGGAGAATAATTATAGAAACAGCAGAGCTTTGTGCAGATGGTCTATAAATAATTTCGTGGTTACTTTCATATTATTTTTCTTCTAAGTTTGAATCTCTCTTGGCACATTTCCTTTCTTTGTACCTCTATACACTTCATCTCGCAATTTGTTCAGAATGTTTTGTACTATCTCTGCTTTGGCAGCACTGTCTTCAATAGCATCTCCATTGCTGTCATGCAGAGATGGCATTGATTGTTTCGTACCGCTAATGTACTTCACATACGGCCAGAATCTCATTGGATTTTTTGCCAGGTTTTGAGACAAAGCTTCACTGTGTTAACTGTTATAAGCATCTCGCCTTGAAGTCCGCGCTAAATTTCAAGCTTCTGTAGAAGACCGCCAATCTTGGCAATTTTGCGTCTGTTTAAATTTGGCATGTTTGTATCATTTCTGCAACAGTGTTCTAACCTGATTTGTGTACCAACGAGGATCAGCCCCATCGTTTGTTAATTTATTTGGTATAAATCTCTCAATTGTTGCTGGTGCTATTTCTTTGAATTCAAGCCACATCTGATCTACAATTATATTATTAATTTGGAATGAGTGGAGATTGTCTGTCAGGAAGGCTTTAAGTGAATATTTATCTGCTTTTTTGAATATTTTTTGCTTACTTTTGGAGGATTTGGGGATTATAATATTCAATCTTGCTACGACAACCCTGTGTTCACTAATCCTTGTATCGGTTTTGATGCTCGTTATTAACTCAGGATTATTTGTTGCTAAGAGTTCAAGCATTTTTTCACAAGCTTTTACTATTCGCATGGGCTCATGAACTAACTGCTCGAAATAATTTTCAGAGAATGTGTTTAGCACAATTTCGGATGATATTTAGTGCATACCTCCAGAATTAAACATATATTTTTGCCAACATATCGAGAGTAAATTAAAGTCACCACCCACTATTATAGTATGAGTCAGGTACGTGTTTGAAATCAAACTGAAGTTTTCTTTGAACCTTTCAGCAACTGTATCATCTGAATGGGGGTCAGTAAAAGGATCCTATTGTTATTTTATTCCGGTTGCCAACAATGACCTCTGCCCATACTAACTCACAGGAAGTATCTGTTTCAATTTCATAAGTTAAACTATTTCTAACAGCGACAAACACGCCACTGCCAACCGTGTTTGCCTATCCTTTCAGAACACCATTAGGTTCTTCACAAAAATTTCGGCCGAGCTTATATCTGGCTTTAGCCAGCTTTCTGCGCCTATAGCGATTTGAGCATCAGTGCTTTCTATTAGCGCTTGGAGGTCTGGGGCTTTCCCAACACAGCTATCACAATTTACAACTGTTATACTGATGGTTCCTGTATCTACGTTCTTCCTGTGTTCGGCCTGCACCCTTTGTGTCTGAAGACCTTCTTGTGTTTTCCCGAGACCCTGTAACCTAAAAAACTGCCGAGTCCATGCCACACAGCCCCTGCTACCCGTTAGCCGCCTCCTGCGTATAGTGGACACCTGACCTATTCAGTGGAACCCGAAACCCAACTACCCTTCGGCACAGGTCGAGGAATCTGCAGCCTACACGGTCGTAGAACCGTCTCAGTCTCTGATTCAGACCCTCCACTCAGCTCTGTACCAGAGGTCCACAATTGGTCCTGTCGACTATGCTGCAAATGGTCAGCTCTGCTTTCATCTTGCAAGCAAGACTGGCAGCCTTTACCACTTCTGTTAGCCGCTTGAAACCAGAGAGAATCTCCTCTGATGCTAAGTGACACACATCATTGGTACCGACGTGAGCAACCGCCTGCACCCTGTGCTCTTCATGGCATCCAGGAAGACCCTTTCCACATCTGGAATGACTCCACCCGGTATGCACATGGAGTGCACATTGGTTTTCTTTCCCTTCTTGTCAGCAAAGTCCCTAAGGGGCCCCATAATGCCCCTAACGTTGCAGCTCGCAACTACCAATAATCCCACCCTCTGTGATTGCCCAGATCTTGCAGGCTGAGTGGTTTCCACTGAAACAGGACAGGCGACAGCATCTGGCTCAGCGACAGTGTCAGCCACAGACGGCACGTGGAACCTGTTTGTCAGACAAACCAGGGAGGCCTTATGTGCGGCCGCCTAGGAAGTCTTTCACTGCCTGCGTCACCCCAGGGTGACCTTCCACTCGACCACAGGTGAGGGGTCAACCTCAGTATGAGCAGTAACTGGATTGGCGACCGGTGAGGACTGATCGGAGGACTTGGACGTGCTGGATGTCTGGTGGATCCCCGTGACCAGCCTACAACAGTGGTGCCCATCCACTGCAGCCTCAAACTGTGTAACCAAAGTCATCACAGCCTGAAGCTGAGAGTGAAGTGTCACCAACTCGGTTCGCATCCGCACACAACAATCGCAATCCCTGTCCATACTAAAGACCATGGAAAACTAAACTCTGTAGATAAACAGACTATCAGGAAGTGCTGCGCATCTCTACTGCAGACCCTGATGAAAACGCAGGAACTGTGTCTAATAATATGCAGATATTCAAAAACCTAACTACTGAATTACTCAGGTGAAACTAAATAATTTGCCCCTGATTAGGAACTTGTAATATGTCACAAAATCGGTTTACTTTCCGACACAAACAAAAACACGAGAACTGTGGCTATTAGATATTAAATTTACATGCAGAAACTCAAAACTAAACTATTAAAGCACACAGATGATATAGTGAAATTCGCTCCTGGTTAGGGACTCATAAATGTCACAAAAGCGGTTACTTTCCTGTAGCTGTGTCTATCTCAGTCGGCTACTACTGCCTGAGTCTGGAGTTAGCTACCCTTTGTGATAGACCAAGTTATACTTCTCTGCCAACTAACCATTTGAAAGTGAATTCCCAGGTACAAGAATGGAATTCTGATTAAGCACTTACTTGTTTTGGCATTAGTGAGTGTGGATTAGTTCGACAAAAACAGAGGTCTCACGTCAGGGGGCATGGAGCGCTAACTGCAGGTGGTGTTGGATGAAAGTTATGGACTTAGCTTGGGTCAGTTCATGCCACTGAATGTCATTTGTTTCCACACAAATTTGATTGATCTGTTTTTCATGTGACTTTCTCTGTTGATAGTGAACAGTATTCCTGTTTCACTGCGTCAGTGGTTATGGGCGAGAGTTGTTAGTTCCTGAAAGAGGCCGAATAACTACAGGGCTTTTAATGATTGACTGTAGAGTTATGAGAAATTTATCCCTGTCATGCAGTTCAAAGTGTGGCTTGCAACCCTTATTTAGACTGATTTGACAGTGTAAGAAAGTAAAGAATTAATTCGAGTCTGCCAGTAAATTTTCTTGTTGATCTGTGAAGCTGTACATCACGTAGTTTGTCTCGCACATTGCAAACAGCCAAAAATAGGTGAATTCTGGCTGTGACTGCGAATACAATTTCGCGTGACATTATGGAAGCTCTGTGCCACAGATGGAAGTGTACGTTTCTGTTTTCCTTATGTCTAAACTCATTAAACCACTGGCCAAATGCTGCTGTGGGAGAAGACGAGTTGTGACAATCCTGCCACAAACATTATCAACATTTAATAACTTCCCATGGTACCTTGAATCCATATAGTGTCACTACATGAAGATGCCCCAGTTTTATGCCAGTTTTTGTCACAGAATATCTGGTGAACATAGTAAGTAAAACAAGTAGTGGTTCAGTGGCTCATTCTCAATTGGCTGAGGTGGTTGAAACTTCTGCCGAATCAATGCATTTTTTGTTTGGAAATTAATCATTTAATAGTAATGCTAGCAGTCACAAAATTTTCCGAGTGGCACACATATTTTAGGGTTGCACGTCATTAATAGAGACTGGAGGGACACATGTCACAGTCTAATTTTAGAGCTAACAGTTGTAAAATAACTAATGAATGTGTCTATTTGCATTTATTATAACATTGGAAAATTCTGGATGGCCCAGAGCTTGATCTGATGCTGTGCGATTTTCACTTTTGGAGGTTTATAAAGGATCATGTGTCTGTGCCTCCACTAGCACATAATGTACCTGACTTAAGAAATATGGTTGAAGAAGTTGTTACAACAGTTGCTCCAAACACACTGATAAAGGTTTGGAAAGATGTGCCTATCAACATGGTGTGTGCCCTGTGATGGATGGTGCTCACTTGTGACACAAACTGTTTAAGTTGGTCTTTCATTTGATGGTTATTTATAACTATAAGTTGAATGTATTAAATGCTACAAAGCCTGCAAACCCAAATATTTGTTTTGAAACACCAGGTATATGTGAGGTGCTATCCAAATGTTCCCAGAATGTGTGTGTAGTTGGTGAAGTCTACCTAGTACGATGAAACGCCGCCAAGTTGTACCTTGTACATCTTTTGAGAGTTAGTGGTTCAATCAGATTTGTGCTAGGTGGTCATGTTTAGTATTTATGAATATTTCCTAATTCTCATGTGTTGCATGTCTTGTGAAATTGACAATGGCGGGTGTCTGGGAACAATGTGTGTGTGTAAACTTTGTAAATGTAAAATATTTACATTTTTGCCCAGATTTTTTTATTAAAATCATATTCAAGTGAAGAGTGGAATGTCAGATCCCTTAATCGGGCAAGTAGGTTAGAAAATTTAAAAAGAGAAAAGTTAAAGTTAGAACTAGTGAGAATTAGTGAAATTCGTGGCGGGAGGAACAGGACTTTCGGTAAGGTGAATACAGACTCATAAATACAAAATCAAATAGGGGTAATGAAGGAATGAGTTTAATAATGAATAAGCCCACACCCACCACAGCATACAAGTTTACATGCCAACTAGTTCTGCAGCCGATGAAGAGATTGAAGAAATGTATGATGAGGTTAAAGAAATTATTCAGATAGTTAAGCGAGCCAAAAATTTAGTAGTCGTGGGGGACTGGAATTCGATAGTAGGAAAAGAAAGAGAAGAAAAAGTTGTAGGTGAATATGGACTGGGAGAAAGGAGTGAAAGAGTATAATTTAACCATAGCTAACAGTTGTTTTAAGAATCATGAAAGAATGTTATATACATTTAAGAGACCTGGAGATACCGGAAAGTTTCAGATTGATTATATAATGGTTAGACAGAGTTTTAGGAACCAGGTATTAAATTGTTAGATATTTTCAGGAGCATATGTAGACTCTATTCACAATTTATGGTTATGAACTGCAGATTAAAACTGAAGAAACTGCAAAAGGGTAGGAATTTAAAGAGATGGGACTTGGATAAACCAAAAGAACCAGAGGTTGTAGAGTGTTTCAGAGGGAGCATTAGGGAATTATTGACAAGAACAGGGGAAAGGAATACAGTGGAAGAAGAATGGGTAGCTTTGAAAGATGAAATACTGAAGGCGGTAGAGGATCATGTAAGTAGAAAGATGAGGACTAGTAGAAATCCTTGGGTAACACAAAAGATATTGAATTTAATTAATGACAGGAGAAAATATAAAAATGCAATAAATGAAGCAGGCGAGGGAACATACAAATGTCTCAAAAATGGGATAGAAAGTGCAAAATGGTTGGGCAGGAATGGCTAGAGGACAAATGTAAGGACATAGAAGCATATATCACTAGGGGTAATATAGATGCCACCTACAGGAAAATTAAGAAGACCTATGGAGAAAAGAGAGCCACCTGTATGAATATCAAAATCTCATATGGCAAACCAGTCCTAAGCAAAGAAGGGATGGCAGGAAGGTGGAAGGAGAGTATAGAGGGTCTATACAAGGGAGATGTACTTGAGGGCAATATTATGGAAATGGAAGAGGACATAGATGTAGATGAGATGGGAGATATGATACTGTGAGAAGAATTTGACGGAGCATTGAAAGACCTAAGTCAAAACAGAACTAGTTGTAGCCTTGGAAGAGCCAGTCATGCAGAACTATTTCACCTGGTATGCATCATGGATGAGACATGTGAAATACCCTCAAACTTCAAGAAGAATATAATAATACCAATCCCAAAGTAAACAGGAGATGACAGTTGTGAAAATTACTGAACTATCAGTGTAATAAGTCATGGTTGCAAAATACTAACATGAATTCTTTACAGAAGAATGGAAAAACTGATCAAAGCCGACCTCAGGGAAGATCAGTTTGGATTCCGGAGAAATGCAGGAACACTTGAGGCAATACTAACCCTACGACTTCTCATAGAAGGTACCTGTAAGTTAAGGAAAGACAAACCTACTTGTATAGCATTTGTAGACTTAGAGAAAGCTTTTGACAGTTTTGACTGGAATACTCCCTTTCAAATTCTAAAGGTAGTAGGGATAAAATATAGGGAGCAAAAGGCTCCTTACAATTTTTACGGAAACCAGATGGCAGTTATAAGAGTCGAGGGGCAGGAAAGAGAAGCAGTGGTTGAGAAGGGAGTGAGACAGTGTTGTACCTATCCCCGATGTTATTCAGTCTGTATATTGAGCAAGCAATAAAGGAAACGAAAGAAAAATTTAGAGTGGGAATTAAAATCCATGGAGAAGAAATAAAAACTTTGAGGTTTGCTGACGACATTGTTATTCTGTCAGAGACAGCAAAGGACTTGGAAGAGCAGTTGAATGGAATGGACAGTGTCTTGAAAGGATGATATAAGATGAACATTAACAAAAGCAAAATGAGGATAATGGAATTAGTTGAATTAAATCAGGTGATGCTGAGGGAATTAGATTCGGAAATGAGACACTTTAAGCAGTAGATGAGTTTTGCTATTTAGGCAGCAAATTAAATGATGATGGTCTTAGTAGAGAAGATATAAAATGTAGACTGGAAACGGCAAGAAAATTGTTTCTGAAGAAGAGAAATTGGTTAACATTGAGCATAGATTTAAGTGTCAGTATTTGAAGTATTTGTATGGAGTGTAGCTATGTGCGGAAGTGAAACATGGACAATAAACAGTTTATACAAGAAGAGAATAGAAGCTTTCGAAATGTGGTGCGACAGAAGAATGCTGAAGATTAGATGGGTAGATCATGTCACTAATGAGGAGGTACTGAATAGAATTGGGGAGAAGAGGAATGTGTGGCACAACTTGACTAGAAGAGGGGATCAGTTGGTAAGACACATTCTGAGGCATCAAGGGATTACCAGTATAGTACTGGAGGGTAAAAATCAAAAGGAAGACCAAGAAATGAATACATTAAGCAGATTCAGAAGGATATAGGTTGCAGTATTTACGTGGAGATGCGGCTTGCACTGAGTAGAGTTGCATCAAAGCGGTCTTTGGACAGAAGAAGAAGAAGAAGAAGAAGACGATGACAGCAACAGCAGCAGCAACAACAACAACAACAACAACAACTCAAGTGAAATTTTCTTTCAGACATTCATTTCAATTTTTGACATTAGAACAGTGGGAAGTCCAGCATATCCTTTGTTTCCATAATCCGTCTGGCCTCAATGTTCTCTAGTCTGTCCTCCAACTGGCCTATTCCCTTTCCTACTGTGCTGCACACTCCCTCAGGTGACATTAGCATCTTGTCCCACTGTTACCCTGCTATCCTCTTCCTCCCCTCTGGATGCCTCCTCCTTACCAACACCACCCACCCAGGATGATTTCTGCTTGCATCATCTGCAGTTACAGTCGGGTTGTAGTTCCAGAGAGAGTGCTGTGTGTGTGTGTGTGTGTGTGTGTGTGTGTTTGTGTGTGTGTGTGTGTGTGTGTGATATGCCAAAAGTTCTACTTCTGAGGAAGGACTTTGACCAAAAGCTTAAACATTTCTGGTATTCTTCTCCATTGTATTTGTCTGTGACTCAACACCTCCTCTGCATGGCAAATATAACTTTTTTTTTCCTGTGGTTATGAAAACTTTCATTTGATTCTTGATGCCTTTTTCTAGTAAAAGTTTCTGGTCTGATATATAATTTTTCAAAATTTTCTATCTGTCCAGCAAAGTTTGTAATGAAGTAATAATCTTGCATTCCAGGGGCAACATTCCTGGAAATAATATCAGCAAGGGTGAAGTTGTTTGGGATTACTTGCAACCCTTTCCTCCCCGTGGAACTGGCTTCCACCGATTTGTATTTATTTTGTACAAGCACGAGAAGAAGATGGATTATGAAATGCTTAAAAAAGATGGTTCTTGGTAAGTTGAAAAGACATTCGAAATGTATTTGGGCTGTTAGTACGTACATTTGGCTGCTGCTGCTTCATGAATAATTTGGTGTTAAAATCACAGTTGGCATATTGTAATATGTGGCAGGATGTATATTTTTTAGATGTGCTTCATGTAGCTTTCTACCATTGAATGAAGGCATGCTTGTAGCCATAAATAATACAATAGTGTCTTGTGAGGCTAGTACAGATTTCGAAAATGAAATAATTTGAGTGAAGAAAAGTGTTAAAGATGGATCAAACATAGTAATTGTATGCTTACACACATCTCCTGCCTCAGGAGCAATAGTGGCAAAACATTTGAAGAAAAACTTGGAGAAAGTTACATCTAAATTACTTGGTTATATTATAGTATTGGGGGGAGGGGGGGGGGAGATTTCAATCTCCCAGCTATAGACTAGGGGCTCAAGTGATTAGAACTGCAGTAGGGATAGGGAATCAAGTGAAATTGTTCTAAATGCCTTAGTCGAAAATTAAGTCCAGGAATTAATTAGAGAACTGATTCATGAAGTTAACATTTGCTGGTTTAAACTGATCTGAACTTTTTGACTTGGCCAATGAAGAACAAAAGTTTGGTGACCACTATGTCCTTACAGTGTCACTGAATATGGGTGTAAATAGGAATGTAAAGAAAAGAAGGAAGTTATTTCTGCTTAGCAAGAGTGACAAGAAACAGATTTCTGATTACTTGAATGTTCAAAGTGGAATATTTATCTCCAAGATTGAAAATGTTGCGTACAAATGAACAAAGTTCAAGAGTGTTATACAATATGCTGTAGACAGGTATGTTCTAAGCAGTGTTGTTAGGGAAGTGAAGGACCTGATTTGGTTCAACAGTCTAAAGTAATGAGGACCTCACTGTAGATTTAAATGTAACCACTGCCTCATAGCCAAGCATAATTTGAGCAAAGCCAAAATTGCATGTGTCAAGTTTTCAATGAACTCAAAAGTAAAATTCTATCTATTGGTGTGACAGAACATCCTAAGAAGTTTTGGTTTTATGTTAAATCAGTAAATGGATCAAAGCTGTCTGTTCAGACATGTTTGTGAACACAACAGTATTGAAACAGAGGATGAGAGAGAGAAGGCCGAAATACTGAATTCATTTTTCCAAAAC
Source organism: Schistocerca americana (assembly GCF_021461395.2). NCBI lineage: Eukaryota > Metazoa > Arthropoda > Insecta > Orthoptera > Acrididae > Schistocerca > Schistocerca americana. Next base: position 784,865,504 of record NC_060122.1, on the reverse strand, counting down.
TTTACACCAAAGAAATGTTGAAACAGCATTACATTTAGCAGTCTATATAAATGACCTAGTGGATAATACAAGGGTTGGAACTTTAATAGTGACAACTATTTATTTATAGCTCGTACAAAATAGATATGTGTTTCAAAGTTTTACTGACCTTGAAAGTAGTCACCAGCATTGTGTATAACCCATTGCCAGTGATGTGGAAGTTGTAGGATACTCTTACCAGTGCCAGTTGTGTTGACAGATCGAGCAGCACGGTCTATTGCCCGACGAATTTGTAGCAGTTCAGAAGCAAATGCCGTGAAGTGTTTCCTGCAGTTTAGAACTCAAGTTGAACTCACGAGGGCTTAATTCAGAGGAATGCAGTAGGTGGTATAGCACTTAGCAGCCCCATCAGTCAAACAAATCAGTAAAAGCTTGCACTGTACATGTTTGAGTATTGTCCTGCAAAATGATGGTCACATCCTGCAGAAAGTGTCATCACTTCTGTCTCTAAGCTGGTCATAGGTTGTGTTCCAAAAATGAACAGCATAGAGACAGAAGTGATGACACTTTCTGCAGGACCTCATCATCATTTTGCAGGACAATGCTCAAGCATGTACAGTACAATCTGTTACAGATTTCACAATGAGATTTTCACTCTGCAGCGGAATGTGCGCTAATATGAAACTTCCTGCCAGATTAAAACTATGTGCCGGACCGAGACTCGAACTTGGGACCTTTGCCTTTCGTGAGCAAGTGCTCTACCATCTGAGCTACCCAAGCACGACTCACGCCCCATCCTCACAGCTTTATTTCCGCCAGTACCTCGTCTCCTACCTTCCAAACTTTACAGAAGCTCTCCTGCGAACCTTGCAGAACTAGCACTCCTGAAAGAAAGGATATTGCTGAGACATGGCTTAGCCACAGCCTAGGGGATGTTTCCAGAATGAGATTTTCACTCTGCAGTGGAGTGTGCGCTGATATGAAACTTCCTAGCAGATTAAAACTGTGTGCCGGACCAAGACTCAAACTCGGGACCTTTGCCTTTCACGGGCAAGTGCTGTACCAACTGAGCTACCCAAGCACGACTCACGCCCCGCCCTCACAGCTTTACTAGAGCACTTGTCCGCGAAAGGCAAAGATCCCGAGTTCGAGTCTCGGTCCGGCACACAGTTTTAGTCTGCCAGGAAGTTTCATGTTACAGATTTGTTTGACTGATGGGACTGCTATTTGCTATACCACCTACTGCACTCCCCTGACTGAAGCCCTCATGTGTTCAACTCGAGGAAGGAAACACTTCACTGCATTCACTTCACAACTGCTACAAATTTGTCAGGCAATAGACTGCGCCGCTTGAACTGTCAGCACAACTGGCATTGCTAAGAGTATCCTAAGACTTCCACATCGCTGGCAACGGGTTATACACAATGTTGGTGACTGCTTTGAAGGTCAGTAAAACTGTGAAACATGTATCTATTTTGTACGAGCTGTAAATACATAGTTGTCACTATTAAAGTTCCAACCCTCTTATATATAGTTCCATTAGTTCATTCATGGAAGATGCTGTTAAATTTAGAAGAGCTGCAATGCCAGATCATTATAGCAAAATGAAGGAAAACTTACAGAGGATTGATATTTGTTGTATATAGCATGCTGTCTATAAATGGGCAGGAAGACCCATTATTGTGTGATCATACAATTACAAAATAACCAGTGGAAGCAATCTCGTCCATTAAATATCCAGGTGTGTACATATGGACCGATTCAAAGTGGAATGACCACATTAAACTAACTGCAGAAAGGTAGATGCCAGGTTGAGATTTATTGGACAAATCCTCAGGCTATATAGTTGTCCCACAAAGGTTGTGGTTTACAAAAACCTCGTTCAATAGATATTTGAGTATTACTTGTTACTTGGGGGCTCTTACCAGATACAGTTGGTAGAGGATAGACAAGATTCAACAAAGAGCAGCATGTTTTGCAATAGATTTATTTAGTAAATGCGCAAGAGTCACTGACTGGGAATTCCCAAGTGTTAGTAAATGATCTTGATGAAACTTGGTGGGTTTGTAGAGGGGGGAGGGGGGGGGGGGGGGGTAAAAATAAAGCAATATTTATTTTTTTGTTTGTGCCCAATTTCAGTTTTGTTGGGTAAAATACACCACAAAAGGCAATTTGGCACGTTAAGTTTGGAGGGGATCTCTTCAAAACAATGAGATATGAAAAATGTTTCTCTTCAAAACAATGAGATATGGAAAATGTTTCTCATATGAAAGTTGATATGTAATTAACTGTCTAATCAAATTTTGTAATAATTTGAAATTTTGCAAAATAGCCCACTGGCATTAATTAATTTTTAAAAATGAAAACTTTTGTTACAACATAAAGTAAAGAAACTTTCAGGCTGCATAAATCCATGTGTAATAATGCTTGTTTTGGAAATACCATTTTTGGAACATAAGTTGTACACATTGTGCTGTTAGAGTATTTTTAACGTAAGTAATTAAAATACCTAAACATTGATTATTGATCTAGTTACTTATTTTACTTATATTTGTTTTATGTTTTAAATTGTAATTTTACACTTTCCTTCACTAAGACACACACATGTATTTTGTTGATTGAAACTAATAAGTAACTCATTATTATGATACAAACTCATTACAAAAATAATATTCTGTAAATACATGCTTAAAACATAACTTTTTCTTACACCATGCACATAAAATGAATGAAATTTCTTCACTTAACATACATGACGAAGAACCCAATCTAAAACAAAATTAATCAGGACTTCAGCCAAGGACAACGAACTTGTTCATCTGGTGATCCCAAAGGGCTTAGCGGCACAGGTACAGTCATGATACATATACAGCTTTTGATGTTGGAAGTATTTTCTGGGAAGGTTTACAGATCTAGTCCTGGTGAATGATTATGATGACGTCAGTCTCCACTTGATTAGATTAGATTTACTTTCATTCCAATTGATCTGTAGTGAGGAGGTTATCCAGGATGTAGAACATGCCAGAAGAACAATAATACATGACAAATATTAACAACTAAAACAAATAAGCTAATATATCTCCACAGGTCCCAAATGGAATGATAGTCTATTAAAAATCTTTTGGTTTGGCTGGTTCACACCACATATAACTCTTATTGCATGTTTTTGTACCCAGAAAACTTTAACTTGGGTTGATGCATTACCCCACAAAATAATCCCATATGACATTGTGGAGTGAAGGTAATCATAGTGTGCCAGCTTTTTCATTTTTATATCCCCTATGTCTGACAGAATTTGCATTGCAAATAGAGATTTTTTTAGGCACTTCAGCAGTTCTGTGGTGTGCTCCTCCCAGTTGAATTTATTATTAAGCTGTAATCCCAAGGATTTAACACTGTTCACTTCTTCTATCTGCTTGTCATCATATGTTAGGCATCTTGTCGTGGAACACCCATTACAAGTTTTGAACTGCATGTAGTGTGTTTTTTTTTTTTTTTCAAAGTTAAGTGACAAAGAATTGGCTTGGAACCAGTGATTAATGTCCAAATATATTTTATTAGCCAATATTTCTAAGACTACACTTTATTTGCAATTTATTGCAATGTTTGTATCATTGGCAAACAAAAAAAAAAAACTTGTCATCTGGTAATGTTGCTGATGAAAGGTAATTATTTCCCAGTTGGATGATGACTGATAGCTTAATACATGTCTCTTTCCTAATAGCACCCTTTGTTTCCTGCCAGAGATATAAGATTTGAACAGTTTTGCAGCATTTCCTGTTACACTATAATATTCTTATTTACTTAAAATGATACTATGATTTATACAGTCAAATGCCTTTGACAGATCACAAATTATACCAGTTGTCTGCAATTTTTTGTGTAATGAATGAAGTACATTTTCACTGTAAGAGTAGATTGCATTCTCAATATCAGAAAACCTTAGAAATCTGAACTGTAACTTTGACAGTATGTTATTTGTGGTAAGATTGTTATATAGCTGATTGTACATTACCTTTTTGAGAATGCTGGCAAAAGTGAAACTGGATGGAAATTTGATGCCATTTCTTTATCTCCCTTCTTAAACAGTGGCTTAACTTCAGCATATTTCAACCATTCAGGAAATATTCCACTGATAAATGACTGGTTACACAGATAGCTTAATATGTTACTTTACTCAGAATCACATTCTTTAGTTAACTTTGTTGATATTTCATCATTCCCACAAGATGTTTTTGATTTTAAATATTTTATGATGGACATTACTTCTGCTGGGGCAGTGAGGGTCAAATTCATATAATGGAAATTACTTTAAATGTTTAGTCTGGGGTATCCCATGGCAGCATCTACAGAACCTGACAACCCCATATTTTCAGTAACAGTTAAAAAGTGTTTGTTAAAAAGTTCTGCAACGCTACACACATCTGTCACCTATGTGTCATTTACTCTTAATGCTGTTTGCCCCTCTTTGTGTCTGGTTCTACCAGTCTCCTTCTTCACTATATCCCATATTGTCTTTATTTTGTTGTCTGATATGACTATCTTTTCCTTGTAATATATTTGCTTTTATGTCCATATTACAGTCTTTAATATTTAGCAGTGTTTCTTGTAATGTGCTATTGCATCAACATCAGAACTGTTTCAGATTGACAGATACAGTTTTCTTTTTGTGTTACAAGATACCTCTATTCCTTGAGTAGTCCATGGCTTCTTTGTAGACTTTGCTCTAACCTCGGTTAGTTTTGGGGGAAAACAGTGTTCAAATAAGGTAAGCACTTTTTTAGCAAAAGTGTTATATTTTTAATTCATGCCATGAACACTGTAAACATGACTCCAGTGAATGTCTCTAAGGAGTGTCCTAAAATAATCAATTTTTGGTTTATTGATTATCCTCTTGAGCTCAGATTTAACAGATTTTATATCCTGTTCAGTATTAACATTTAACAGAAGGAACTGCATGTCATGGGCTGAGAGGCCACTGACTATTGGTTTTGTAATATAATTTTGTTCATTGGACTTTTCTATAAAGATATTATCAATGGCTGTTTGTGAGCAATTGGCTACCCTAGTTGGGAACTTTACAGTGGGGATTAAGTTGAATGGTAGTATCACTAACTCAAATAAGTTCTTATTGGGAGAGTCTTTAAGGAAATCTTCCTTGAAGTCACGAGCAACCACTCTTTCTTTGTTTTTAGTTGTTAAATGGGCCAGTACAGCTTCAAGGTGGTTTATGAACAGATTAAAGTTGTCTGCAAGTGCTTGATATACACTTAATATTTTGAAAGATTTTTTGCGAAATTCTACTTCTGTTGCACATGCTTCCATATGCTGTTCTAGGCAAAATTAATGAAAGTCTATGTTCTTAAATTTATGACAGTTCCTGAGGAATGTGGCAACTCCTCCTTTGTCAATTTCTGCTCTACAAAAGTGAGAGGCTAACCTAAATCCTGTAACACTTAAAACTTCTACACCTGTGGTCACATGATGTTCAGAGAGACAGATTGTGTCAGCTGGGTTTGAGGACTCTAATGCATCTATGCAGATAATTAATTCATTAATTTTATTTCTGAGTCCTTGAACATTTTGATGCAATAAAGATAGCTGACATTTCACATTGACTGATTTAAAACTGGGTAGAGTTGAAATTTCTGCTGATTGTTGAAAATTCTTAACCAACAGCTATTTCAGCTGATGTAATAAGCTAGAATTATGTTTTTTTGGTTTCTTTCTCAAACTGAAGGTGTGTCTCAATCCTAACCTCTCGTGTATACTTGTGCAACTGCATTAGTGGGGCTTTCGTGGGCACCTCCCCATTTTCATTCGGTCTTTCCTGTCTCTGCAGTTTTTTCGGACCAGAGTTGGTGCCACGCTCTCTGATTGATTTGAGCAGGATATAGTGTCCCTCAGGCAGTGTTTTATGTGTTACCCTCTTTTCCAGAGCCATCAACAGTATCACATCGACAGTAAAGAGTCCTGTACAGTCCTCTTTATTTGTTGATGATTTTGCTGTTTTCCGCTACTCCTCCAGTGTTGCAACGGCGAGCCATCAGTTGCAACTTACAGTGCGGCAGCTAGAGGAGTGGGCTGTAAAGACGGGTTTTCGGTTTTCTGCTGATAATTGTTTGTGTGTGTGTGTGTGTGTGTGTGTGTTCATTTTAATCATTCTCGTCGTCTCTTTAATTTGCCTGCCTTGAAGATGGGGGACACCATCCTACATTTTAGAGACACAGTGCGGTTTATGGGCCTCATTTTTGACTCCAGATTGTCATGGTTACCATACGTGCGACACTTGAAAGCCCGAACCCTGAAGGCGCTGAACATCCTCAAGTGCCTTAGCCACAGATAATTGACGCTGTCCACCATGAGGGGATTCAGCTCACCTTGGGCACTTATCGGAACAGTCCGAGCCTCTGTGATGAGGCAGGGGAACCGCCACTTACCATCTGGCGCCAGCTCCTCAGGGTGAGCCAAGCATGTAAGTTCCTCGCAGCTCCAACTTCACCCGCCCACCATACTGTTGTTCGTCCACATCTGGAGCACCTTTTTTCCAACCGTCCACAAGCCACAATGCCATATGGGATCTGCATGCAGCGTGTGCTGGAGTGACTCGGTGAGGCGCCAATCCGACCACAAATCCAGGTTTTTAACCATTTGCCAATCTGGTTACTGGAGCGGCCCAGAGTGATTTTAGATTTGGTGCGGTACAGGAGAGATAGCACTCCTGCTTCCGTTTTTAACGCGGTATTTTCTGTTGTTTTACCCAAGCACCACAACCATGTAGCTGTTTTTACAGATGGGTCTAAGCAGGATGACTCTGTTGGTTGCTCTGTCGTTTTCCCAGATTGTGTCCTCAAGAGCAGACTGCCTCCCAAATTTACCATCTTTGATGCAGAATCATATGTGATCATGCAGGCACTGGAGCAGATGAGACATTCTCCCAGTCTTAGATTTCTCATCTGTTCATATTCTGTGAGTGCCCTTTACTCTCTCCAACGTATGTACCCAGCAGATAAAGTAACCCAGACTATCCAGGGCACCCTCCTCCAACTACAGTGACTGGGAACAAGGTGTCTTTCTGTTGTGTGCCAGGGTACATGGGAATTCTGGGGAATGAAAGGGCTGATTGAGCAGCCAAGGATGCCTGTCATGACAGTCAGGTCTTTTGATGTGCTATCCCCCTGCATGCCCTCACCTCGCTGTTGAGGTATAAACTCCTGTGTTGCTGGGCAGACGAGTGGCTAGAATTGACCGACAACAAGCTCTGTGTCATCAAGCCCACAACTCAGCTGTGGCGTACTTCCTTCCAGCTTCGTCGATGGAACGCAGTCCTCCTTACTCGTCTTTGCATCCGCCACAGCCCTATGATGCATGGACTTTTACTCCGACGAGAGGACCTTTCGATGTGTGATGCTTGTGGTGTGCAGATTATGGTGCACCACATTTTATTGGACTGCATTGTATTTGCTGACCAGTGGACTGCAGCGGATTTGCCAGCAGATCTGCAGTCTATTTTATGTAATGATCAAATGAAAGTTTTGTAAATTGTCCCATGTTTTTAACAACATTTTGGGGAGATGTTTTTAATGTGTCAATAGGGTGGCTGGCTAGCCCAAGTCTTTTGTAAGTGGTCAGCCAGTCACATTTCCCTGTGCTGTCCTTTTAGCTCTTCTGTGTTTTGTTTTCCCTCTGTTTTAATTTCTTGAATAGCTCTCTTGCCACCTCATTGGTTTTAGTGCATGTGAGAGTGCGTGTGCAATGGAGTGATTGTGTGGTCATTTCGAGTGCATGTGTGTATGACAGTTTTCGTTCTTATCCACATTCGTTTGTTTTAATAAATGTTAGGGCACTGATAACTTCACTGTTGGGTGCCCATGAGATCCCAAAACACACACACACACACACACACACACACACACACACACACGCACACACACACACACACCTGACCTCGCTTAAAACTTGGCTTTTTTCTGTCCTCCCTACCCTAAACAATGGTCTTTTCTCAACCCTATAACCACTGGTATCTTATCACTCATGACAGTGCCTCCCCCCTTTAACTTTCCTGCTATTTTCCCAGCCAGTTTACCCTTCCCTTTCCTGTTGAGGTGAAGGCTATGCTTAGTATAATTCCACCTATTGAGAGAATCAACAGGAACCACACCAATGTGTGACCCTGCACCCGACATAAGCAGCCGTTCCAGCTCCAAATTAACTCTCCTGACAGAAGAGTTCAAATGAGGTCGGTCATGGCACCCAAGAACAGATACAAACTCAACACTAGTATGCTTCGATGCTGATGCAATCTTTGCTAGGTCACACTGTATACTGTACTTAGGATCTCTGTCAATACTATTACCTGACCCACCCACTATAACCACGATGTCTTCCTTAGCGAAATCTTTGCAAAGTGATCCTAAATCCTCTGTCACCTGCTCCAGACCAGCACTAGGTTTAAAAAAATTGTTGACCTTGTATTCTGATCCTCGTTCATCCTGCAAAAGTTGGCCAACACCTCTTCCGTGGGAACTACCTAACAACACTTTCCTTCTCTGTACTGATTTCCCTACGTTCTTACTTTTCAATTTGCTGCTGAAAGTTTGTGCCCTGTCTACACCTGCAACTTCTTGAGGCTCACCTGCTTCTAACTGAAGCAACAGGTCAAATCTATTTTCCACATTCACCACAAAGCTGTCAGACTGTCGCTCCTGTTGCCTGTTGCCACTTCCCATCTCTCTTTACCCTTCCGCCTTCTTAACCTGTCAAGATCTCCCCTGGCCTTGTCTAACTCAGCCTGAAGGGTGGCTATTTTCCCCTCCTGTTTTAGTATCTTCCTATCTCTACTACATGTCCGCAGCTCGCGGTTTCGCAGTAGCATTCTCGCTTCCCGAGCACGGGGTCCTGGGTTCGATTCCCGGCGCGGTCAGGGATTTTTCCTGCCTCTAGATGACTGGGTGTTGTTGTGTCATCTTCATCATCATCATTCATCCCCATTACGATCGGAGGAAGGCAATGGCAAATCACCTCGACTAGGACCTTGCCTAGTAAGGCGGCGTGGGTCTCCTGCATCATTCCCCTAAGCTCTATAAAGAAGTATGGGACTAAATCATCATCATCATCATCGTCATCATCATCATCATCATCATCTCTACTACATATCCTACAAAACCACTGATGAGTCTCATTTACTTTCCCTACTCCCACACCACTACAGTCACCCACATGGAAAAAAACTACAGCACCACACCAAAGCCCCGATCTAACAATTCTACAGCAAGTCAAGCACTTTTCACTCATGATACATGTAATAGTTTATTAAGAATAAGTCAATTAAATTACAGATAAACATGAAAATATGATTCCACAAATTTGGCCTTATATGCAACTGTATGTGGACAAAAACAACAGTGCAAAGTTTCTGAAACAACAACTTCAACTTTATGCTACTTTCTGGAAATGTGAGTTAAATAATGAAGAGGTACACTACAGTTAAATTGCTGAAGAGAGCAAAGAACAATTGAACGAAATTCTATAGATTTGCTGTGGCAAAACGTAAACAGAAAATACGACTATTACCCGACTGTACGATCTTTTCACATTTTCTGCTATATTATGTAAAGAAAAATGAAACCTGTAATGGTACACTTAAAAAGCACACTAATACACCTATTTACCACATAATCAGTACTGAACTAAATTTTATTGTAATCTAAACTGATTTATCTTTACAAGAACACCAAAACTCGCATTAGTGGCCTGGCTGCAGGGCGTATAATCAAGCTACAGTCACTAGTACATAATCAGTTCTCTTTGGCAAGGCTTATCAATGTACTGAAATAGGCCAGATACAAATCAATCAGGATATTTTGAAGTTCCCCCAAGTCAATTTGAAATCCTGCTGAATTTTATTTTCTATTGTATTCTACGTTGTGTGTATTATGTGAAGACATTTCTTTTGTTTCATGTGCATTGTGTAAGAAAACATTATGTCTTCAACATTTATTTACAGATTATCACTACTGTAATGATTTTGTATCACAATAATGAGTTACTTGTTAGTTTCGATTAACAAAATACATGTATGTGAAACAGTAAACTAAAAAAATAAGAAAATTAAAGTAACAACCAAAAATGTAAAATAAATATAAATAAAAGAAATAAATAGACTATAAATGAATGTTTGGATATTTTAATTAAGTATTGTTGAAAATACTCTGACAGCACATTGCCTACAGTTTATTTTCCGAAAGTGGTATTTCAGAAGCAAACTTTATTGCATGTGTATCTACATAACTTGAAAACTTCTTTAATTTATGTAATAACCAAAGTTTTCATTTTTCAGCATTAATTAATGGCAGTGGGGCATTTTGCAAAATTTCAAAATATTACAAAATTTGATTATAGAGTTTCCAAGAATGTTAATTACCCGTCAGCTTTTATGGAAGAAATATTTTTTGTATATCATCATTTTGAAGATATTCCCTCCAAACCAAATATGCCAAATTAGTTTTTAGGGGTGTTTTACAAAAAAAAGTATTGTTTTATTTTTTTTTTCCTTCTACACACTCACCAGATTTCATCAAGATTGTTTATTGATACTTGAGAATGTTCTCACATGAGATGCTCATCCATATCCAGTTGTTAAAATTCTGAGAGTGTAAATTCCTAGAAGAGTTAACCAATATATTGCTTTGTCCTCAGTATATCTCATGAAAAGGCCATGGTGGCAAAATTGGAGGGATTTGAGCTCACATGAATGCTTACCAACAATAATTCTTCCCATGGACCGATCGAATCTGGAACAGGAATATTAGGGAGAAGTGACAGCAGTGCACAAAGTATCTCTGCCACATACTATAAGGTGACCTTTGGAGTACAGGCTGTGCCATTTCCCAGTGAAATGAGAGTTACTCAAAAGCTAACTGCAAAATGAGTATAAAAATTGTGTTTGGTTTATGTAGATGTGTAACGTATAATGTGCAGTCTTGTAGTTTTATCCTACATTCTGCTGACAATTACATGAATGCTCTAGGTGAATGAATCAGATAATATTGCAGTGATTCATGATAAAAATCATTATACAACCTCAGACACAATGTGGAATGTTATAAATTTTTTCTCTTGCTCTCATTGTTTTCCATATTGTGTAACTTTCATGCTCTGCACTCTACAGTAAAGGTTGTGTTTTGAGATGTAAATTAGTCTTCATTTTTGTGTGAATTAAGTCATATAACGACATTCCATTTGTTACTGTTGACTAAGACTGGTTTTTAATCCATTGTAATGTTCATTTTTTTAAAATTTATGCACCAATAATTATGTAGTTATAGAAAATCCATGTATTAACTGCTTTTTATTTTATGTATTTTTCTTTCTTTTTAGCTTGCGGTTAACAGACAGGACATTTCGTACATTGGATTTTTACAGAGAAAGACAAGATGACATAACACCTGCAGGACTGGCATTCTTCCAATCTGATTGGGATTCAAGTCTGACAAATTTCTTCCACAATACTCTAAGTAGGGTGTTCACAACATAAACAGTTTTAATGAAATGTGCTATTGCTTTATTATTTGTTAGTTTCGTTATTTGAATCATTGTAATTTTATTTCAGATATGCAGGAACCTGTGTTTGAATATGATTTCCCACCTCCATATCATCCACCACAAAAATGGTTTCCTCTGAAACAAGCTTTCAATTTGTAAGTGAAATATTTATATTCACCATAAGATCATTTTTTTGTTTCTGTTTTTAATATTATGCTTTTTGTGCTCTTCTTACTGTTTCAGTTTTGTAAGTTGATAATACTTTTATCATGTTTCACACACTGTCACTGTAGAGCTCTACTCTAAAATCCATCTTGTTACTATTCATAACACGTAGGATATTGCAAACTCGCTCTTGTTTGATGGTGATTCTGCTTACGGGAGGTACTTTTGGTACCCAGTTTGCTCACTCTACAATACTGCAGTCAGTTATAAATTATTGTGTGTTCAGGTCAGTGACATAAAGGTTCTGATCCACTGCTTTTATGAGACTGACAACTATATTACCTTACTAGTGCACTTTATGCATCATTTCTGATGCTATATGTGTTTGAAAATATTCTCTGTTTGCAGCTGTCATCTGTCTTTACTATCCCATTTCAATGTAGAAATAGAACTACAAAGCCAGGTGGCCTAACATTGAAGTATTCATGTCTGAATGTAGCCATAAACGAATCTTTCTTATAATTTGTAATATCACAGTTTCCTTACCTCACAGTTTGAGTAGCAGAGTTCCTTGTGTACAATTTAGTAATTTAGCATTCCAGCAGGTTTGTCAAAAATTATAATGTAAAATAAGATAAATGTCCTGTGTAAGAGTTATGGTGTTTTCTGGTAGCCCCTTCTCAATCATATCTTAGTAGCCATCACCTTTTTGTGCAGTTCTAATATGGCCATAGCCTGCTCCTGTTTCCTCTTCCCTTCTACCATCATACCACACCTCCTTTTCAGATTTTAAGCAGATACTTAGCACAGTATTATGTTGTGTATCTCTCACAGAGACTACTCTTACTGTGCAGGTAACTAGATTGTGCATAGGCCTCAGATTCAGACCAAAACAAAAATTTAATCAAAGTATTTACATCTTTGTTAGCATTTCAGTGAAGTTCTGAACGAAGCTGAATGGATGAGGCAGATGATGTATTGTACTAACAATGGGAGCTTTTTTGTGATAGATATTCTGCATCAAAGTTGCAGATATAGAAGCACATGTTTCTTGCGAAAGAATTTTGATATTGTTCGAAGAGATTTCAGGATTTCAGCCAGTCGTCGTAAACTTCACTCCACCATATTTCACAGGGACACCTGCCAGTCATCTTCAGGTGAGCCATTGAAGCCAGTCTTTGATGCCTTACCTGAAGATTACTGGCAGGTGTCTAGTTGAAATATGGTGAAGTGAAGTATACGATGACAGGCTGCAACCCTGAAATCTCTTCGAACATTTATTTTGCCGGGAAAATTTCAAGTTTCATATTTTGATATTGTTTTCAATACTATCAAGGAGTAACTATAAGATATGTCCACAGACAACGTTTATGTTTTTTATTCTCCCATATCTTGTTCTTCTCACACCCTTTGATCCGTCCAAATACTATATCTTCTATTTTCCTAGACATTTTTCTTTTCTATTATATCCTGTTTATGGTTTTCCACCTTTTTTTACTTTTCCCTCATAATTTTTTCCATTTTAACTTCTTTTTCTACTTGCAGCCTATTGCTCATACAAGTTTTTATGCCATAGACTTTTCTTCCAAGTTTATGATTAATCTTATTTCTCTGCTGCAACACTCAGTGTATAAAATAATAAATGCAATAAAATAATAAATGCAACTAAAAACAGTTACATATTTGGCACCAAGGAACTTTCCTTAAACTTGATCTAGTATTAATCTATGACTTTAAGATTGTTATTTGACCAAAACAACTTGTCTATAAAAATATTATTACAACATCTTTTGGTTATTCCATAATATATTCTCTTGATCTGTAAGAGTTTTAATGAAAATGTATTGTTATGTTTTCATAAATTGGCAAGTTGTGTTATTTTTAAAACAACGTTTGGAAAGATTTAATTTTCGTTATGACTGGTTATAAGTAATTCTGTTCTCTTTTTTTTTTGATAGGTACATGGACAGATATCGTGATCAGAAGCAGATTGCAAAAGAATACTTGCTGATGAAATTAAGCAAAACACATCCATTTGAGAAACCTCCACCACCACTGAAATATCCAAATGCGCATCGTTATGAAGAGGGAACACCTTCGTGGTTGAAAACAGAAATTAGGAAAAACAGGCTTGGTTGGGGCCGAATTAATGATTTTTAATCATATTATTGTAAACATATTTTTGTGAATAAACTTGTTGCTGAGAAAAACTAGTTATAATTTATAATTCAGATGTTTCATGGTATCAAAAATTGTTAAATTTTGAATGTGATGTTCTGTACAGAAATTTATTTAGTAGTTGTTCTGTATTTACCCAATTATAAGATGAGGTTTCTTCTGAAGTCCATGATTTCAAAATTACAGGGTATTTTTACATTCACAATTTAAACTACTGTTGCTGAGAACAGTTTTTATGTTGTGTAATCATTTAAGGGGAGGTTTACTATCTTTGGCCCGAAAAAAGCATGCCCTTTGAGAATTTTTTCCTTGGGATCTGTTATAGGTATCAGTGTCAAATTTGGTCAAAATGTTTATTGATATTTCCACTACAAACTGGAATTTTTTCGACCGGAAATATCGAAGAGCAAAGGCGGAAGTGCCATTGGAACGAAACAAAATTTCGATGTAGACCTCCACGCGTGGCATGTCACAGGTCAGCTGGCTCGTCTGAAATCAAAACTGAGTTGATGTTAGTGAAGTATATAAGATTCTTTAGGAGTTGTACCTCGGTTAAGCTGGCTGGTGTGGCCGAGCGGTTCTAGGCGTTACAGTCTGAAACCGCGTGACTGCTACGGTCGCAGGTTCGAATCCTACCTCAGGCATGGATGTGTGTGATGTCCTTAGGTTAGTTAGGTTTAAGTAGTTCTAAGTTCTAGGGGACTGATGACCTCAGCAGTTAAGTCCCATAGTGCTCAGAGTCATTTGAACCATTTGTACCTCGATTAAGTTATTTGGACCATAGGAAACAAAATGGTGGCCATTTGAAGAAAAATAGGGTTTCTTTCATTGATTTTTTGACTTCGTTGGCCAAGTAAAATTATTTATAGTTGATGGATTGGAATAAAAGTGGTACAACTTCTAGACAATTTAGTTAGCTTTGTCAGAAACAAAGAATCGTGCCAATCGGTTCAGTAGATTTGAAGTTACCATGCCGCATGATAAAAAAAAAGGTAATTTCGAAAAAACGCGTTTGAAGTTTTGACTACATATAAATGCAATACTGTGCAACTTACATTCACTCTGCTGTTCCAGGTCCATAAACTAGTCCTTCCTCTTCCTCATAGAGGGCGTTCTGCTCGATCTGGGTCATCCTGTGCTGCTCCAGAGGCGCTCCTACGGCCAGTGACATGCGGTTTTCGACTGCTTGAATCTGGTGGTCGTCCAAATGCTTGGCAAACTGCATTGAATAGAGTCCCAGGGTGACGTCCATCGTTGTCATGGTCTTCAGAATTGCTGAATATCATTTGTTGGAGCTGCTCACTGCCAGGAAAGCCGCCATCTCCACAGTCTTTGCACCAGAATGCAAATGCTTGGGGGCTAACTTCCAAACACACGCGTTCAAACTTTCATTTGAATTTTGTGTTTCCTCCCGAGCACCGGTACTATAACTCGTCCTCCAGAAGAAAAAAAACTAGTGCGTGAAAAAGGCCGATTTCAGGCAGGCGCATTTTTTTGTTCAATTGCGAATAACAAACATTTCCATTTCGTATTCAGAAAAACTGTTTCAGGGGTGGATTCTGAACACTTTTACAGATCTCAAAATGCAGTTTAAAAAATTGACTTTTTAAACCAAAAGATAGTAAACCTCCCCTCAAGTAAAGCTTTTATATACCAAAGTAGCATTTCATGTCAGTTTAGCACAGGAAACTGTACTTAAAATGACGCGTTTTGGAGAGAACTGTGGGGCAGTGTCTCACTGAAACTGCCTACTTTTGTATTATGCAAGTATAAATATGAAAACCTTCAAGTACTGCATGCATTAGCTTTGCAAGCAAGGAAATCAAGGTGATGGCTGCCTGATTGGATTCTGTTAGCCAGTAACATCAAACATGCATCATAAATAAAATAAGAATAGTTAATGTCTCCTATTGAAGGGATTTTAAATCTGCCATTACAACTATTGGTGAAGTGTATTTAGTCATCAAACATGCATTGCTTTTTCTATACTGTTTATTTATAAATTTGAAACGTATGCTTTGCAGTGTTGTCCTTAGTTGCTTTATAAGCATGGAAGGTATTTTAGATCCATCTCTACAAGAAAGTGCACT
The DNA here is from genome assembly GCF_021461395.2 of Schistocerca americana. Classification (NCBI taxonomy): domain Eukaryota; kingdom Metazoa; phylum Arthropoda; class Insecta; order Orthoptera; family Acrididae; genus Schistocerca; species Schistocerca americana. The sequence goes on along the minus strand of NC_060122.1, from coordinate 784,849,548 downwards.
TTTTTTCACCAAATGCATTTCAGGTTATTGAAATAAAACATGATCAGTGATTTGTAATGAAAGATATTTACAATGTGGCTTACTTTCTGAATTGAAAAACAATTCATTAGAAAAGTTGTTGATTTTACTTATGGTATTTTATGTCCAATTTTCACTCACATCAGGAAACGCCATCTGCTTGAACATTTTTGAGGTATTTCTTCATTTGGGACTGTGGATTCCAAGCTAATCCCACATTGCTTTGCAGAACTGTGCATTTCTTGGTGTGAAACACAACATAATGCATCATCACAAAGCAATGTGGGAGTAAGCTGGAATCAACAGTGCCAAACAATGGAATTTCCCAGAACTTGCAAGCAGGTGTTTCCTGATGTAATCTGAAATGCCTTCACTATTTATAAAGCAACTATGGAAATATGGCCACACAAACATCTCAGAATAACATATAAACAATATAGAAAAAGCAAAGCTTTGCCGTCACAAATTATGGTTGTTCAGGAACCTATTAGCACAGCTCACAAGCAGCAATGACATTTATATTCTTACTTATAAAAAATATTTAGCTTTTTATTTCCGAATATATCCCAATTTCCGTCGCTTGTGCAGAGCTCTTAAAGCTGTGACTGCTCTACAGCACTTGATTTTCTAGGTTGGCCACATTGTTAGTCTGAAGTTGTCTGTTTCTTGCCAATTCACCTATAGGGAGTCCCGAGGATACTGTATTCCTGTCGGTGTGCTTCTATTGTCAGTACCGTGAGGAACCGTAAGTAGTGGCAATCAGTAATGAGTGGCAATTGCAGCTGTTAAGAAATGTGGATTTACAAGGTCACAGTTCCCAACTGGTTCCTGCAGGTCATATGACTGCTAATTTTAAGTTAATAGTGCTTCATGAAGTAGAAGTCACAAACATCTGTGCAGCAGGAAGAAAATTTGATCTCACAGAAGTGGTGTCAGATGAAGATTAAATTAAGGCCAGCTCTACATACCAAACTTTCAGGGATCCAAAGCAGGGAAAGTTTCATGATCTGGAGCAGCAGGTTGTTCAGTATGTGCTAGAGAATTGCAATGAAGGCTTCTTGATTACTCAAGAAATTGTCCAAAAGAAGGCACTGGAAATAGAGAACAATATTTCAACTGCATGTGCTGTGAAATTCAAAGTAAACACTATCATTTATGTGAGGATGATGAAGAGGGCATAGCTAAAAATATGACGCAGAACTATGCTAGCTCAGTGACCTCCCACGCATGTGGAGAAAAATTACTTGCATTTCAGTGTCATATAATTTGTCTTATGAAACAACCTGACTATTTGCTCGGCCATACGGGCATTGCCTATTCTGATATGCTATCAGATGTTACTGGTGATGTGATGTGCATTAAAACTGTACCTATAAGGAGGACTGACAATGAAACAGCCAGAATGACAGTAATGCTGGGTGCACTAGCAGATGTAAGGAACCCCTCCCCTCATATTAAATTCTTTGCAGGAAAATGTTACTGAAATAAAAACTACCTGCAATTCTTATCTTTACATGCCAAGAAAAGGGATGGATGACAAATTACCTGATGCTAGATGATTGAAGGTTATTTGGAACGGACTGCCAAGTTCTTTGCTTCAATGGAAGGAAAATGTTGGTGCTGGATTCTTTCAGGGGATACCTCACCCAGGAAGTTAAGGATCTGATAGCAAAGAACAAAACAGACCTTGTAATAATTTCTGCTGACATGACATCACAATTTCAAGTAATGGATGTTGTTATGAATAAACCTTTTAAGATTCACCCATGACTTCTTTACAGTGGATGGCTTCTTCAAGGAGATCATGCCCTCAATCCAGGGGGGGGGGGGGGGGGGGGGAGTTAAAAGAAGTCCTCAGTATCCATGATGGGCCAATGGAGTCTTAGTGCCTGGGCCACAATCTGAATTTTGAAAGGACTCCAACAGTGCTGCAAATCCAATGGTATGAATGGCTTAGAAGATGACACAACTTGGGAGGAGTGTCGGGATGATGATGATGATGATGACGACGACGACGACGACGACGATGAGAAAGTGAAATAAAAATTAGTATAACCATTTCTGTTTGTTTATTTTAGTTCACCTTTATTATCAAAACATAGATAATAAGTGACATGAGTTTAGAATATATACATAATGTTAATTATTTAGGCATATACATTATATCAGTAAAACAGGTTGCAATTCTGATTAGTGAGATTATCTTAAAATTAGTATTTTGCCAAGGAGCTGAACTTAAGACACTCAGTGTATTTCATCTTTTTCCAGGATAATTTTTCAACACTGAGCTTGCTCCCAAACTGGATACATCTCTATGAAAAAAAAAAAAAACAATGCACAAAACAAAGCTGCACAAATGCATCTTCAAAATGGTTCAAATGGCTTTGAGCACTATGCGACTTAACTTCCGAGGTCATCCGTCGCCTAGAACTTAGAACTAATTAAACCTAACTAACCTAAGGACATCACACACATCCATGCCCGAGGCAGGATTCAAACCTGCGACCGTAGTGGTCGCCCGGTTCCAGACTGTAGCGCCTAGAACTGCACGGCCACTCCGGCCGGCAAATGCATCTTCATCAAGCAAACAAGCTGTGCTGGATCTCTTGTGATAGCACCCTGAAATGGGAGAAGCATAACATGTACAAGGTTTGCCACTGTGCTGTAACATCAATTTGACTGTCTTCAACAACTTTTAGGCAGCCTGATACCTTGTGTTGTATGTACTCTTGAAGAAATGCACACAACACAGCAAAAACTTGAACATTACCAACTACAAAGAGTTCCATAATCCGTGAGGTTCTGAAGGAAAAATGTTGTGAATAGTGATTATGGCGAGCGTTCCTGAACTTGGTCAAAACTTCTCATTAAGTTAACAGTTGCATATAAGATGACCCAGAACATTTCTGGGAGAAATTGAGGTTGGTTAGTTGAAATATCTGGTCAAAACTGACATACTTGACTCAGACACATCCATTTATCCCTAGAACAGGCAAAAGGTTTGCAAATCACCCTCAATAATTTTATCTGAGGAAGACTAGATTTTCTCAGCTTGGGAGGCTAATTTAGTCGGCATGCTGAAATCAGGAAAGAATCTCACAAGCTTCAGGAGATGTAATATTGTTGCCCTCAGTAATGACATAAGAAATACCTTGGGCAACCAGTCGACCCCTGCTTTGTCTTGATCTTATTATCCAGGCAGTCGTAGTAACTTTTAGCATGGTTTTAGAAGATACATTTACCTATTGGTAAAAAGACATTGCTGCAAGAAGCTACACAACAAGCTTTCCTATGCAGTTAGCATCTAAGACAGCTCTTTCTCTTTTCATCTTGAGAGCCAGTACACAAACAGCCAGATCCATAACTGAGCTTCAACCTCTCCACTTTTGCACTGTCCACCCTGACCTAACACTATCTTAGATATTGTGTGTGTTCTCCTGTCTAATAATTTTTGAATTGAAAATACCCACTCTTCTCTTTCAGGGTAGTATCTTTCAAGATGTGTCTTTGTAATTGCAACTTACCCATTGTGATGTGTGAGAGTCAATGCCCATCTCTGAAGTGCAGTCTAGTTTTGCCTCCCATTACATGCTTGTTCTGAATATTCTTAATACGTAAGACATTCTCAGCATTTCCCAGTTTTGTTGTTTTTGTTCCAGAGTTTACACAGGGCTCATTGAGAGTTAGGTGTATTTATAGACAAAATTTACTGCAATCTTATAACAATAATACAGTAAACAGCATAGCATATATACATGCAGGAACGTCGGATATTGCACACTGTACATAAAAATGTCATTTGTTGGGCTTACAACAAACTGTAAAGTATTGTGAAATTCCACCAAAAGTGTGGTTGTTGAACTGGAAACAGTTGTGTACTGCTCATTGAAGAATGTTTAGGGTTTGGAGGAGAGGATAAAGTGAGGTGAGATCTGGCAGTAATGCAATCGAATGGACCTCATAACTGATCACAGCTAAATTGTAAAGAAGTGTATAACTGAAAAGTCCTACAACAGTGCATTTCACCATGCGCCCATGAGCATGAAACTGCCGTGGTGCTTACAGAGAGAGCATGATACCCTTTGACTATCGTGGCAGTCCACCACGGTTAAAGCATTACTGCCGTAGTAACCCCATTGGACAGTCCTTCAGAGCTATAGAGTACACACACCTCTTTAGAGCTGCAATGCGCCATCTGACTACACTCCAGCTTGACTGTGATGAGGGAGGGTTAGGGAAAGGTGGCTGATGGGAGGGAAAGGCAGCAGGCAAGCATTACACAGTGGCACTAATGAGCTCATTCTCGATGTAGGAAGAGGAAGTTGTACGCAGCACCTGATAGCATGGTAGAATGGATTGGGAGGAGTAACTGAAACATCATAAGAGAGGAAAACCACAGACGGAAGGGTGGGAACGCAGGCTGAATTAAGGCATGAGCAGAGACTTGCAGAGATGGAGGCCAGCAGGATTATGCGATAGAAGAATGTGTTGCAAAGACAATGCCAGTGTACGTAATACAGAACAGCTAGAGTATTTGTGTGTGTGTGTGTGTGTGTGTGTGTGTGTGTGTGTGTGTGTGTGTTGGGGTGGTGGGGTGGGGGGGGGAGGAGAGGTGGAGGATCGAAACTAGCCCGGTTGTGAAGCAACCATTGAAACTGAGCATTTTGTTCTCAGCAGCATGTTCCACTACTGGTTTGTCAACTTTGCTCTTGAGCACAGTTTGTGGTGGCTGTTTATTTGGATGGACAGGTAGCTGGAGGCCATGCCACATAAAATACTGTGCAGAAATCACAGCAGAGCTGGTATACAATGTGACTGCTCTTACAGGTGGCTGTGCCTCAGCCTCGATAGAGCAGGACAAACCTGTGGTAGGAGTGGAGTAGGATGTGCTAGGTGGTCTATGGAACAACTTTTACACATGTGTTTTCCAAAACAATATGAAGCATGTGACAAGAGTATGCAGTGGGTGTGATTTAAGAGTGGATTTGAATGTTGTATTGGTTGGGTAGATGATAGAATACTGCTTTGGGAGGGGTGGGAAGGATTGTGGGTAGGATGTTCCTCATTTCTGAATGTGCTGATATAATGCAAGACTTCCAACCCATAAACCTCGTAACCTCAGGCTCCACAAGGCTCTTGCCCATACCCTCCCCACTCCTACCCACAATATCTTAATTTCACTCATTCTGCACTGCACCCTCTGTCACCCGTACCCGCAGTACCTTACCTTCACTTACTCTGCCCCGCACCCCCTTCCTTGGAGTCTCCTTTACTTCTTTCTGTCTCCTTCTCCTAATCCATGCTTCCACATCCTGTGTTGCATGAACGCATCATTACAGATGTCCATGCCACATTGGTATCCCATGCAGGATAGGAGAAGCCTATTCTGGTACTGGAGTAGACTGTGCTGGGTGGGTTTATCGGACAGGTCTTGCATCTTAGTCATTTACAAGTGTAAGACCCTTGTGGCAAGGGTTGCAATGTAGGGGAGGCCTAAGGGTGGAGTAGGGTATTACGTAGATAAGGTTAGGAACAGATTACTGCTTTGGAAAGGGTGAGAAGGCTGCGGATAGGATGTTCATTTCGGTGTGTGGTGATAAATAGTCAAAGTCTTGGCAAAGGACATGGTCCATTTGGATTATTCAGGGACGATATTGGATGATGGTGCTTTGCAGCTTGTTTTTGAAGATGGACAGAGCTGTACGGCATGGCTGTTGATTTTCAGTGACCTTGATGTGGACTGATATTTGGATGGAGCCATCCAAGAGGTGGAGATAAATGGTTTGGAAGGTAGCATGCTGGACTGAGGATGAACAGCTGAAGTGGTTGGGAGATAAAGTACTGAGGTTGTGGAGGAACAAAGATAATGTGAATTGACACTGGGTCCAGATCTTGAAGATATTGTCAATTAACCTGACTCAGACTAGAGGTATGGGATTTTGGGTGGCTAGAAAGATTTTCTCTGGGTGGCCCTTAAACTGTTAGGCATGGGAGGATACATTGTGGATGTCCATGGTCATGCCATGGATTTATTTGTGTGGCTACCCCTCAGTGGAGAAGTATTCAGATGAAAGGACAAAAGGATATAGTTTGTCAGGTGTACAAGGAATGAGATCCTAGGTATGGCGTCAGTAGGATATTCGGAGAGATAGTGTTTTATTGCAGCAAGACTGTAGGCATGGGGAATGTTGGTTTATAGGGTTGTGGCAGTACCAACAAGGAACAAATGTGCCTCTTTGCAAATTATTGTCTTTGTTGTGAAGTCTGCTATTGTGCTTGTGTCTCATGCTGTGGTATAAAGTGTACTCTGATTACATTGCATGTACAGGAGTTAATAAAGTGTTAAAATGTATAATTTGTGGCTTCAGTTCTTCAGCATTGGTACTCACTGCCATCTGAATTCCTACATTGGTGACTGGCAGCAATGGTGTGTTTTGTGCGATCTCAGCGAACATGGTGCATGGCTTGTCACTGAGACCATGGATATTGAAATGCATCAGAAACTATTAGGGCATTTCACCACTTTCAACAGCATGTCCCAAGGATTGCATAGTGCACTAAAGTGTACAGAGCCACTCAAGTCCGAAAATGTGAATTAAGTGACTCTCGGCTGCTTCCCACATGCTTTCTTGCATCAGCTGATGCTGTGTGGCAGCATTCAGTGCAATGTTCCATTGACATAGTTGTCTTTTCGTTTATGAAGAAAATCAGACTTTTATACCTACTTATGCTAAAGAACCCACTCACAGTATCAGTATACTGTGCGACAGCAGTGCCTTAGTCCTCCCATCGTGACTTGCTACTGCATTGGACAATCGGATGATGAATCTGTTTCTAATCATCGGTGGAGCTCAGCCAACCAAATCACAGTAAAAGATTTTTGCATTTGCTACCGTGTTGCGACCGATTGATGGGGTTCTGCTTGCTGATACCCCCAGATCTACAATGTTGGTGCATTACAGACGCTTTTCCAAGTTATGCTGTACAACATGCTCCGCCAAAACTTCCACAGTTCTTATCAGATCTACCACATATTTGGTTTGTGATTGTTGAATAAGTGCTCACTACTCACAACATTTCCCCAACAATGCTGCAAAGCACAGTGCTTTTCTGTATCACATAGGTGAGCATGCACCTACAAACAGTACTTATACTTAGAAACCATCTTGTGCATTGATGCTGCTGATGTCTACTGAGCACAACTGATGTCTTCTGATGCTTGCCGACGTGGCATCCACAGAGCAGAGCCAACTATCTCGCCCTTCCATGCAGTACGTACCACCCAAACGATACTGGACACACCCGACACTATCAACATGGGTCTTTGCCCTCCAGCGGCCAAGATAGACTGAACCCAGCTGATAACAAGTGACGGGCACTGCTCACATCTCAGAGTGCACACAGCAGCCAACAGATGGCTCTCATCTGATGCTTCCATGTATGCTTCGGCACCGCTGGACCCTAGTGCGTTCCTCCTTGTGAACACTCGAGTGCTGCCGCAACCTTCACCAGATGTCAGAGGTTGTGACACAACTAAAGCATCCTGTAGAACCTCCAGCATGAACGAAACAAATTTGGTACCACAGTCCGACTATTTACATAAATGGCATACCAGTCAGCATTTCCTGGTAGACTCTGGCTCTGAGCTCAGCTCTGTTCCAGTCCGTTCTACTTTTCAACTAACTTCAGATATTTCACCTCAGCTCAGGGCAGTGAGTGGATCAATCCTAACAACATGAGGTACTACTGTTTATGGCATTGATTTCAGCAGTGGACAGACCTTCAAGTGGATCTTCATAAGGGTGGACATGAACAAACCACTGTTGGGAGTGGATTGTCTTTGCCATATCCATCTTTTTCAGGTTTGAGAAACACAGCACTCTTTTGTCATGTATAGAGTTTGCATCCTGGACACAGTTGGGAGACCTCTGACTCAGGCTGTCCCGCAGCTCACACACTACACCAAAAGCTGGTGCAGGTACCTCAGCAGTTAAATTTGTCACTGAAAGAGAAGTTGCAGACAGCAATAAATTGTATTTTGCCACCAGAGAAGAACATCTTGCACTAAAAGAAGAGGACTCATGATTACAGATTTCACTTTGTGAGTGACGCACTCAGCTAGCAGATGCCAAATGTCAGCTCCCATCATTACCTCCACCTGCCGCCAACATGGAGGGCTTAACTTCACGGGACTTCAACTGCGCAGGAATTCAATGTAACATAGAAGGCTGCAAATCAGTATGCAGAACTTCGTCCACAACCTTGGGGATAACGAGTGTGCTCACCTCGATCAATTACTGACCCAGGTTTATTGAATTTGGATTCCTTACTCACATCTAACAATGCAGACACCCTGCTTCCAGAGAAATGCTGTGAACAACACCAGTCAAAAACCAACATTGCATGAAGCTGTTAGAATCACTGTGGACTACTCCACCTTCCCATTGGAGCTATCTAATTTCTGCTCTTACAAGTCACGTACAGGGTAGTGACAGCGCAATTTGTGACAGTGCAACAGGTGACTTACTCCCATGCATGTGCATTTAGTGCATTCCAGCGCCCTAAACCACGAACCATGATGGCATTAGGGGTAGCATGGTCCATCGAATCAAATCCACACAGGGACCTCCAGTCTCCTACAAGACATGGCACCTCCCCAGAGACAAGTTACTGATTGCCAAAGCAGCTGTACTTGAGTTGCTAAGTAAGAGCATTGTCCACCCCTTGAACAGCTGTTGGGGTTCACTGATCCATTTTACCCCAAAAAAGGATGGCACATTTTGTATGTGCAGTGACTGTAGGGCCCTCAGATTAGATTTAGATTAGATTAGATTAGATTAATACTAGTTCCATGGATCATGAATATGATATTTCGTAATACTGTGGAACAAGTCAAATTTTCCAATACATGACATAATTAGGTTAATTTAACAACATACTTAAGTTAATATAACAACTTTTTTATTTTTTGTTTTTTTTTTATTTTTTTATTTTTTAAATATTTTTTTGTTTTTTTACTTTTTTTCTTAATTTATATCTAAAAATTCCTCTATGGAGTAAAAGGAGTTGTCATTCAGAAATTCTTTTAATTTCTTCTTAAATACTTGTTGGTTATCTGTCAGACTTTTGATACTATTTGGTAAGTGACCAAAGACTTTAGTGCCAGTATAATTTACCCCTTTCTGTGCCAAAGTTAGATTTAATCTTGAATAGCGAAGATCATCCTTTCTCCTAGTATTGTAGTTATGCACACTGCTATTGCTTTTGAATTGGGTTTGGTTGTTAATAACAAATTTCATAAGAGAGTATATATACTGAGAAGCTACTGTGAATATCCCTAGATCCTTAAATAAATGTCTGCAGGATGATCTTGGGTGGACTCCAGCTATTATTCTGATTACGCGCTTTTGTGCAATAAATACTTTATTCCTCAGTGATGAATTACCCCAAAATATGATGCCATATGAAAGCAATAGTGAAAATAGGCGTAGTAAGCTAATTTACTAAGATGTTTATCACCAAAATTTGCAATGACCCTTATTGCATAAGTAGCTAAACTCAAATGTTTCAGCAGATCATCAATGTTTTTCTTCCAATTTAATCTCTCATCAATGGACACGCCTAAAAATTTGGAATATTCTACCTTAGCTATATGCTTCTGATTAAGGTCTATATTTATTAATGGCGTCATACCATTCACTGTACAGAACTGTATGTACTGTGTCTTATCAAAATTCAGTGAGAGTCTGTTTACAAGGAACCACTTAGTAATTTTCTGAAAGACAGTATTGACAATTTCATCAGTTAATTCTTGTTTGTCAGGTGTGATTACTATACTTGTATCATCAGCAAAGAGAACTAACTTTGCCTCTTCATGAATATAGAATGGCAAGTCATTAATATATATTAAGAACAACAAAGGACCCAAGACTGACCCTTGTGGAACCCTATTCTTGATAGTTCCCCAGTTTGAGGAATGTGCTGATCTTTGCATGTAAGAACCATCTGTGATCAATATCTAGTATGCAATTTCTAAGACTTCTCCTGTTCAGTATCAGGTGCCTCCATTTTCAGTGCCATAGACTGCAAGAAGGCATACTTGCAAATACTGATGGCAACAGAGGACATTCCTGAAACTGTTGTTATTACCCCCCTGTGGGTTATTTGTATAGGTGCCGTTCAGGCTGAAAAATGCAGCACAAATTCATCAACTTCGCACTGTACAGGGTCCCATTTTGCTTTCTGTACCTGGACGATATACTCATTTTTTCTTCTTCACCACATGAGCAGGAATATCACTTTAACTAGATGTTTAACACCCTGCAGTGGTCATATGTAACAGTGAAAACTGAAAAATGTCACTTTTGACAGCAGGAAGTAGCATTTCCATGTCGATCCATTTCACTTGAGGGGACAAGACCAACGGAGGGAAGGAAAATGATCAGTTTCTATTGGGATCTCATTCCGCAGGCAGTAGCTGTCCAAGTGCCTCTTACTAATGCCCTTTCTGGTATAAACAATAAGGGAATCCGAACTGTTCTGTGGTTAGAGGATATGTTATGAGCTTTTTAGTCTACCAAACAGTCCCTACTGAAAGCCGTGACTTTGGTTCACCTTCCACATTCTGGCTGCCTTCTATCACTGCTGATTCTAGTGACATTGTCATCGACATGGTTTTATGACAGACAGTGAATAATATCCACCAGCCACTTCCTTCATTCTCCTCTAGGTTAAAAGGATCCCAATGGTTGTGGTCGGTGTAAAATCACAAGTTACTTGGCAGTGAAATGCTGGAGGGGCGACATCGAGGGCTGACACCTCACGCTTTGCAGATCACCATCCATTGTTCCATGCCATCTGCAACACTAGTAGGGATGTTTCCCCACTGCTTCCAACACCTCAATTTTATTGCTCAATTTTCAACACATATCCACCATTGTGGAGAGGGGAGGAAACATATTGGTGGACTATACGGCTCGCATTAATGTTCCCCATGCACTCTCTGATTTCGGTGACTTGGCTTCAGCACAAGAACAAGAAAAACAGATGTGGCCTCTTACAGGAACTAGCATATCACAGGGCAGATGACAACCATTCGTCCTGAAATCATCCAGGAAAACAATCTTCGGTAGCTTATGCAATCTGTTCCAGCCAGCAGTTCACTTTACTGTGAGACTGATTACAAAGCACACTGTCTGGCCAGGAATTAAGGCAGACTGCAGAAAATGGTCTTGCACCAGCATTCCACACCAGCACAGCAAAACTGCATGAACCTTTAAAGAACCAAATGGGTGTTTCTAGCATGATGACCTACATTTAGTTGGACCTTTGCCAGAATCCAGCGCTATAAAAACATCCTGCAGGCTGTTGACCATATAACTCTTTGGGTAGAGGCTGCTCCACCGCTGGATATAATGGCAGAATCTATGGAGTTGGTGTTTACAGGCTTGCTGATATCTCACTTTGGATCCTGTTGTCCATTACGACTGACCAAGGCTAACAATTTGAGTTGCTTCTCATTGCAGAGATGGACAAATATTGTTGCAGTGTGTGGTGCTTTAATGCAATTGCTTATCACCTGCAAAGCAGTGGCTTAGGAGAAAGATGACACTGCACCTAAAGGCCACTTTGATGTGCCACGATGCACAGTGAACTGACATGTTGCTATCGTATTACTGGATGTCCGCACTGCATACAAGGATGACCTCAGTTCCTCCCTCTCAGAGGTATGGTGAATCCCTCACACTCCCTGCAGGCTTCCTCCTACCTTCACTGCCAGTGTCCCCATCAGAATTATCATCTTTGTGCAAAAAATTCAATGTCTGCAACCGCCATCCCCTCCTCCCTGTCAGTTTTTGAGCACTGAGTATTATGTCATGCCATTCACATTGTGCTATGTGATGACAGTTTGTGTAGCATTACAAATTTCGTACTCAGGGCCCTACAAAGTCCCCCAGTATGGGGAAAAGACATTTTCAATCCTATAGAAAGGCAAGCCATCAACAGTATTGGTCTAGCACCTCAGACCCACTTGGGTACTGGATGATGATGATGATGATGATGATGATGATGATGATGATGATGATGACTATTATCTGTCTTTCCACTCTACGGGACCAGCATCTGATTCCAACACCATTGCTGAGGAGTTTCATACCAATATGGCATTCACCAGCCAGCACCATGCTGGCCATCAATGTGCCTGCTTTGGCAGATCTCTCAACCCGGCAGCATTTCTACAAGGTTACATGTTGGAGTAGGGCCTACCTCCTATTCACTCTGCAGTGCACTGCCCTGTGTGGGGGTCTTCTGTGGTAACATTGACTGCAGGCATTGAAAGTGACCGCATGTATCAACACAAACAACAATGAACAAGTTTGCCTCTTTCGAAATCAGTGTCTTCTCGTTACATTATCTGCTATTGTTATCGTGTGGTGTAAAGTGTACTCTGATTACATTACACAATAAAGAGTTAAAGTGTATAGTTCTTGGGTTTAGTACTTGAACGCTGTTAAACAGATGGTCATAATCTTTTGGCTCATCGGTGTATTATAAACGATGTATTGGATACTGCCCTGCAGAGATTAATGGGAAGGGAAAGAACGAGCGCCTATTACTTAAATCTCGTTATTTAGTTGGTCCACTTGATTTTAATGATGTGAAGGATAGACCACAAGTGACATGTGGTCTTCTCGGAAGCTGGCGGATTACAGTATAATAGCAAAAAGAAGAAATCTCCTGTATCAAGAGCCATGCTCTTCTGCAGCGCCTGTAAACAGGCAACTTGGTGATCATACTTCGACCTTAGCTGCTTAACGTCGTGTCCTATGTGAGCGACTTCTGGAAACGCGACCCTCCAGCAAGAAGCAGCAGCATCGGGCGAAAAGCTCGGGTGTCTTGCGTGCGAGCGACCACGTCGCGCTCGCTACAAGATGGCTGCTTAGAGCCAACCAGCTGTTTCTATAAAACGGCGTCTTTAACCTGTAGAATACTGTAGCTGGAGAGTACTTAAGAAAATAAAGCGAAAAGGGATGCTGTGCATGAAATTTACAAAGGGAGGAATCTCCATGAAGAATTTCATAAATATCATCAACTACGGAGATCACCAGACAAATTCTTGGAATACACGTGAATGAGCAGAGGAGCATTCTACTACCTCATCAATAAATTAAATATAAATGTTTTTTACGTGACCAAGAACTTTTAACAACCAATAAGTGTGGTAGAATGACTGACTACATAACTAACTACCCTAAATACACAGATAAACACACAGTTTGATAATTGGAAATAATAGCTAACTGTGGTGTAGCGGAAGCATTACAGATCATGATTACGTGCTTCGAAAATTTCTGGGTTCGGTTGAGGGAACTTTTTATATTTCAACCGACTCAGTTACAGTTCTGTACACTAAGTTTTATGCATACTGTTTACACTGCGTCGCTAAGCATATTTTTAAAGTCTTGCCGAACAGCTTGATCTTTAAATTATACACACCTGTCCCAGTACATCACACACTGAAAATTCCTAATAAATTACAATGAACCATGAAATTTTACAGATATTTGATGTTGCGAACGTAATTCATCAACAGTCGTTAAGACCAAGCGGTTCAATTAATCTAAATAGTCCGTAAAAATAAAGCAAACAAAATTTTTGAAAAGAAAGTCAAGCGTTTTGTGTAATGATTTGTCTAAAAGTATGAAATAACAAATATTAGGGAAACGTTTGGTGCACCTCATTTTCTGTTCATGATTTCGAGCGTCATTCAAAGGCACGTAGAACGTTTCTCTGATCTACTTATTTCTTTTACACGAGTCATTTCATAAAATATTTGACTGATTTCTTTCATTTTTTATTTTCAGGTTTTATTTAGAAAGCATGATTTTACTGACTTCTCGTTTGCCTTCCTAACATACTTGATTCGAAGGAAGCCTTTTTGACATTTAAATCCTGCACCAATGTATCTTTTTATGTGCAAAATAGCTAGGCCTTGAACAGATGAAATTTTTGATACTTCATTTACATAGCTTGGTAGCAGCTTTTCGCGAAATATTTCAATGTTTCCCTCAACTCATTAATTAAGTTTTCTTTAATTACCCCAATTACTTACAAGCAGTTAAATATTTTCATGCAAAACTAAACCTCACTCTGGTCGCTTTGATACCCCCTTTACCTGTTTCTTTCCCTTTGTTTGGCTATGAAAATTCAGACAAAACCTCATGGTGTAATTCATAGGGACTCTTGTTTTCGCTCTGTTCACGCGTTTAAAAACGTATCGAGTGTTAATCATACGATAAAATAGTCCTTTCTGCGCGCTGTCATTTTCAAAAATCGTCGTTTCGATATTGTGAACCTTTTATGAGGTACGACGGTATTTACGACCACCTGATTCCCGAAGCACAGGTAAGATCCGGACGTGCCGCGAGCATCCCGTCCGCGAATATAACAACCAATGTCTCAAGAATGAAAAGAGATATCATTCCGGTCTCAACTTTGTCAACCACGTGAACTTGATTTACAAATCTTGTAGTAGTGAAAAAGTGTGATAGCGGGTAGCTTGCGGTTGGACAAGTTTTAGACCATGAATTATTGCGACTGAAATTTAGCTAAAAGAACAAAAAATGTTTTCTGGAATGATGGTGAAGCTGATATCCGTCTCCGTTCACTAGTAAATGCAATCACATTTACAGATGTTTCTATGGCTAAGTTTGACTAACAGGCATTGCCGCGATCTCAAGCCTACGGAGTTTGCGCGGGCTTAGCTTGGTTTAGAGTAGTGTCAGACACTGCAGGATATAAAAAACGAATTGATAGCGATCCCTATAGGCCTCGTGTCGGTTCTTTGTGTTATTTTAATGATCTATGTTTAGAAAAATCAAAATATACACGAATGTTTCCCTCGACAACATCCGATTATGCTGGACAAATACGTGCTACGGTTTTACAATGCGCCACACCTTACATTATAACAGGCAAACAATTATTTGTTGTCCACATCCCACAATTAGTAGAATGTACATTTCGCATTTGGAAGTAGAAGAGAAGAATGAATTAATTTAAGATAAGACTTCGCTATGAATGGACTGTACTAAAAGCCTGCAACAGTCTACTTAATTCCTTTCTAGTTGGAGATGAAAACCGGTGGATTCTGAAAAACACAATCACATTTACAGATGTTTCTATGTCTAAGTTTGACTAACAGGCAAGATGTTCATTCCTGACATTTTCATTTTAAATAATTACATACTTTAGGTAGCATTAATATCCACTTTCAAATAACTGTGTATAGCTCTTAGGAAGAGTATTTACTTCAGGCAGTTAATGTAATGAAACAAAGGCTAATTGGAACTACGTTTCAATTGACGTTTTTCAGGATCCTTTAATGACAAAATTATTAAGTTCTCTTTGTCTCTAAGGTGCTTCCATTTCAATTTTTCTACTTTAATTGAAAAAAGATACGCGGATTCGGCATAGCCGCAAACACTGCAGGACAGGTAAATTAATTACAATCGATTGATGTGTTCGATCCTCATGCATTTCAAATCAATTTATAAGGAATGAGATCTGCGTGTTACTGTTTGTTTCTGTTTCCGCGTAAATTTTTTCCCTGCTTGGTGGCTTGTCTACAACGGCAACGGATCCTCAGTCTTTCGCAGCTGCAGGGCGAAGATAACAGAGGTGCAGCAAGAAGTGTTTTGTATCCCGCCTGGAAGGCGGCGCGTGGGTCTGCTTCTGAGATCTGCA
This sequence comes from Schistocerca americana, assembly GCF_021461395.2. NCBI lineage: Eukaryota > Metazoa > Arthropoda > Insecta > Orthoptera > Acrididae > Schistocerca > Schistocerca americana. The sequence continues at coordinate 784,833,783 of NC_060122.1, read as the reverse complement.
AAATAGGCCGAATGAAGGAAGCGAGTAGGAGCAGGTGAGGCAAAGTACTTCGGTACTGCAAGTAAAGTTAAAGCACCTTTACTGGTGTATAAACTTATACAAACACATTACTTATCTTTTGGTACAGATGAGCACGTAGGTGCGAAGCCGTTCATGTATCAAAGCTAACAGTTAGTAGAAGTTACAAAGGCAAAGTCTATAATGGTTAGCCCCCCGTCTACAAGTAGAAGCCAAGTTGCTAGGTTGTCTGCTCTTGATCGACTGGGGAGAAAGTAGAGCGGCGCTCGTTGAGCTCCATAGCGTCGGCTATAGGGCGCTGCGGTCGACGTTGTTCGTCCGCTCTCGTAGTGCCAACCTACGAGCGAGTACCTACGCTGTGGCATCTGAACTATCGATACCACAAAGTGTTTCACCGTTATGCATTTGGGGTCTCTTAGATAACAATGTCGAGGGGCATGAAAGGGAAGCAGTGGTTGGGAAATGAGTGAGACAGGGTTGTAGCCTCTCCCCGATGTTATTCAATCTGTATATTGAGCAAGAAGTAAAGGAAACAAAAGAAAAATTCGGAGTAGGTATTAAAATTCATGGAGAAGAAGTAAAAACTTTGAGGTTCGCCGATGACATTGTAATTCTGTCAGAGACAGCAAAGGACTTGGAAGAGCAGTTGAACGGAATGGACAGTGTCTTGAAAGGAGGATATAAGATGAACATCAACAAAAGCAAAACGAGGATAATGGAATGTAGTCAAAATAAATCGTGTGATGCTGAGGGGATTAGATTAGGAAATGAGACACTTAAAGTAGTAAAGGAGTTGTGCTATTTAGGGAGTAAAATTACTGATGATAGTCGAAGTAGAGAGGATATAAAATGTAGACTGGCAATGGCAAGGAAATCGTTTCTGAAGAAGAGAAATTTGTTAACATAGAGTATAGATTTAGGTGTCAGGAAGTCGTTTCTGAAAGTGTTTGTATGGAGTGTAGCCATGTATGGAAGTGAAAAATGGGCGATAACCAGTTTGGACAAGAAGAGAATAGAAGCTTTCGAAATGTGGTGCTACAGAAGAATGCTGAAGATAAGGTGGGTAGATCACGTAACTAATGAGGAGGTATTGAATAGGATTGGGGAGAAGAGAAGTTTGCGGCACAACTTGACTAGAAGAAGGGATCGGTTGGTAGGACATGTTTTGAGGCATCAAGGGATCACAAATTTAGCATTGGAGGGCAGCGTAGAGGGTAAAAATCGTAGAGGGAGACCAAGAGGTGAATACACTAAGCAGATTCTGAAGGATGTAGGTTGCAGTAGGTACTGGGAGATGAAGAAGCTTGCACAGGATAGAGTAGCATGGAGAGCTGCATCAAACCAGTCTCAGGACTGAAGACCACAACAACAACAACATAGATAACAATGATATCACTGTTCTGTTGGTTTTATTTTCAAATTATTGTGAATCATCGAATTTTGAAGAACATAAGAAATAGTTGCTTATGGACTCTTTCCAAGAATATCAATCAAATTATCGCGACTCGTCGAATTTTGAAGCACGTAAGAAATAGTTGATTGTGGGCTTTCCCCATGAATATCAACTGACATTTAGGAGAGTTTTTTCCTTACATGAACTAAAAAGCGTCCCTAAAATACTTGTATTCGTATTGCAAAATGAGTAATAATACATTACAGGATCAGCTGAAGAACATTCAACATCAAAATTTCAAAACACATATTTTCACAGAAGTGTAACAAGAATCAAAGTTATCTATAATTTCACGAACATTTGCCTCTGAAGAGGAAGAGACCTTATTGCACTCTTGAGACTCATCAGCAGGTGGTAAGTATCGTCAGTTTGAGCTTCAGAAATTTTTCTTTAATATTTAGCCTCCTACTTTACTTCTTTTTTTCTTTGCTGTGCTTCACAACACATTGCCGTCAAGTGGGGACGCTTTTCCTTCCCTCATGCATGTCATCAAGCACGTGAATGCGTAACATTTTAAATAAGTGTGTGTGTGTGTGTGTGTGTGTGTGTGTGTGTGTTCAGGGGGGAGGGTTGCATACACATGCAAGAAGAGATAGTCTACGCCAGAGCATTACGCGCAGGGGTTCATGTAACACAGATTTTACTAATGTATTATAATCAGTTCGTGATATCAGAGAAAACTTTCCAATAAATGATAGCACGCAAAGAGTAGGGTATTTTGGTATATAGCTAATATTTGTAACTGTTCTGTCATTGAAATGTTAACGAATTTGTCCTTTAAATGAAATAAAATAAAACACGAAGTGTTTCTATCGGCCAGTGAGAGGTATTGCCGAAATCGGTACAGTGACAGATATTGATTAACATTTGTTGCGATACTTCTGATAGACATAGACGGGTGCGGTCTGATACGTTTACTGCAGAAGCTGAAGTGTAGCTCCACCGGCTTGCGCCGGCAGTCGGCTCGCGCCAGGAATAAACATTGGGAATGTCGCCGACGCGCAGTGTGAACACAACCTCGAGAGAAAGTCACAAATACGATACAGTTCTTAACCTTCTGATAGGCGCGCGTATGCGTCAGATACGCAGCGACAATGTTCGTTACCTTTTCTTGGAAAGCGGGAGGGAGGGAAATGCCCCCTTTGTTCTAGCCTCCTCTTTCGACCCTACCCTACTTCAGTCCTTCCCGCTGCCCGCTACGGTAAACAGCAAGCTAGTAACACGTGTTTCCTGTCTGAGGAATACGCGCGACCCTCCTTTTAGGTTTATAACTTTTCATTTTCCATTATTCATTGTTAAATGTTTAGTGATTATTAGTAATTTAAAGTATTGCACATGGCGAATTTACATGCGTCTCGAATCGACAATGAAATTAAACTAAATTGTATGTGTCACATACACGCGACCTTCAATGCTTGCATCAAGTTATTTATTCCGTTTAATTTCATATTTATTTCTTAGGTGCTATGGGGGACGAAGAAATGTACAATTTAAACAATCCTTTGAATGTTGAAGCTGTGATAAATGCAATTCTGCGTGATACCGACGATGCGGATTATCAGGACAAAATGGCCCTGAGCACTATGGGACTTAACTTCTGAGGTCATCAGTCCCCAGACCAGGGCAACAGTTTTATAGAGGACAGTGACACTGATGAAGAAGAGCACTTATCGGGAAGAGATGGAGATTCTGATACGGAACTGAGTGCTCAGTTCAGCTCAGAAGACGACGAAGATGAGAGCACCAAATCGACATTTCAAGCTGTTCAAAGGAAAAATAAAAAAAAAAAAAATAATCAAGGTTTGGCAAAAAAAGGCTAGGAACAGCAAAGACGAGGTAAACAAAATATTTCATTTCATCTGCCCAGAGTAGTCGGACCTGCGAGAAACGTGACTAATATTCTAGACTCATGGAAATGCCTCATTTCTGATACAATGATTCAACGTATTGTAGAAAATACAAACAAATTTATTTTTACGGCACAGGATAACTATTATCGTTCAAGGGACGCTCAACAGACACAGTGGAAATGAAAGCCTTATTCTGGCTGCTTTATCTCACTGGGGTGTACTACGCGAATCGTCTCAATCTCTACGACTTATGGTGGATGGATGACTTCCTAACGAACGAACTTGTGCAGGGACATGTTAAAGAAGACGTACTGAAGCAACTGGACACCTCCGTGTAAAAGTTTTAAATGTGTCGCACACAGAAGATGAACACCAACAGCAACAAGGAAGAGGAGAATAAGATCAGCCTCAGGAGCATCTGAAGAAAAGATGTAGGCCAAGTTTAGTTAGTAAGGAAACGAGAATCATCCCTTTAAAATGTGAAATATCTGGACAGTTTATTTGTTTACAGAATTCAAGAAATGTTTGCAATGATTGTATTTCAGCTTCTAAATAATCACCCGTTTCAAATGTCAGATATATAGATGGTATGTTTTGTTTACGTCATTCAAGAAGTGTTTGCATTGATTGTATTTCAACTTCTAAATAACTTTAGTATATTCAGAAACCAAAATTTCAAGCATAATCCTGTATAAATTTGCCATTCGTACACGGAAAATAGGAATCAGTACCTCGAGAAGCTGTGGGAAGAAATGTGTGTTTTGAAACATAACTTTATTTCTAATTAAATTTTTACCTGGCTTTTGTTTGTATAACCGATTAATAATATCTAATATTACTTGGATGATAAACATGTAGTGTTTAAAAAGAAGTGAAGTTTATTAACAACAAACTGTATCTGCGAGATACTCCCTTTCCGACTAGAAGGAGCGCCTATCGGAAGGTTAAAGGTGCAAGCTGAGCGCCCAGTCTGCCATTATGGAGAAACACTGCCGTGGGCACGGTGGGTGTAGACTGCACTGACGAATAGCACGGTTCCGATAACATGCGCTGCACTTGGAGGAATACATTTGCGGCACTTCCTCAGCTGCTTGGCGGTGTCCTCTAAAGGCTGCCTGGCAGGGGAATACCGGGAAGTTGTGTGGCGTGACGTGGCTCGCGGACGCCAGCTAGTAACGGCTGTATCCCGTGAATGCAGCGCCCACATCTCAGCAGCTGTCACAGGTGAGGAGCTGCGCCAGCTTGCAGGCGTCTGACAGACCGCAACCCGCAACGCTGTGTTGTGTGGCGTGTGGCTGGATCGTAAGGCACCAGCAAGACGCCACACAGATCACGGAAGCCAAAACGGAACAACAGCTATAAAGCGGAAATCAACAGCGGGCTAAGTGCCTCTTTTCTGTTAGGCCCGAGAAACCATGCTAAGTCCCGTTGCCAGCAACCTGAAGAGTGGGATAAACGTTTCTATCATTTCTAGTAGTGCGTATAAGGCGCGAAAGGTAGCACGAGCGGTATGTGTCGTCCCGTTGGGAAGGCAAAAGCGGACTAAGTGCAACAAAGCTTTGTTATTGTTTGCAGCGTGTGACAGATGTGCCCAGAGTGAAAAACGTAAGAGGTTGGAAGAATGTCAAGCACCTAAGGACCCTATAAAACTTGTGGAGAATGCGACACCTGTGGTTACTGTTCTCCAGACTAAGGACTTATTTTACTAAAAAAAAAAAAAAAAAACAGCCAGCACATATTAACACAAAGAAAATAAATATTTCCAAATGTAGTTGGATTCAAGTGAAAAAAAATGCACCTAATATCGTCAAGATGAGAATAGTGTTTAACGATTAAGACTCGAGCACCTATAAGATTTTCAAAAAGGGAATTACCACTGACGTAATCAAGAACTTTATTTTACCGTCACAACGATATAAAAACAACTTGTCAGCTGAAAAGAAAAATGGTCTGCAACACACGCTGCCGTATTTGAAAGCAGCTAATTGAACATTTTTCGAACAGTTAATCAATTAAAATTGCTTTGTGCTCTATAAAATTAAAAGAAGGATTAAAAATAATTTGATCACAGCATAGTGTATCTGTAACATGTATCTATAGAATGTTTATTACTGACAAAACTGATAAATGCTTGATATTTCTTTCATTGGTACTCACGTCGTTTTCGCCGATACCTGTATGGCATTTAGCACGTTCTGCACTTTTCATAATAATTTTTTTTCCATTGATAAAAGGAAGGAAACTAAAAAAATTGCAATAGTTGTGTGTCTCTTACTGTAGGCAATAAATAAATATGTTGTTTAGGTACTTTCATTAAAATATTGTCAAAACAAAAAAAAAAAAAAAACTGAATAACTCGGAATCAGTCTTTTGGCACTAAGTCCGTTATTGGTTTCCGGTCTATAGTTATGTAAGAGGACAGAACACTTTTAACCTAAGAGACACGTGGGAAAAGGACTGGAAGAACTCAGTTGGTAATCACCATCTTACAAATGATCCCTCAAAAACACTTTAATGATTCAACTTCCGAACGTATGACTGGACTAAACTCAACATTATCTGAAGCGACCACACAAGATGCAGGTCCATGTTTTATAAATGGGGACCTGTGGACTGGCGAAACTGTGTTTACGAGTCTGAGCAGACGCTGGACCTTATTATGAAAATGTGCACAATAAGCAAATACGGTGGATGAGCTTGGGACTTTAAAGAAGTTATAACTCATGATAAGAAGTGGATAAAGAATCTGGACATCAGTGTGTAGTCAACAACTAAAATCGCATGCTGCATATCTTAATCTGTGTGTCTGTTGTGTGATACATCTGCACGTGTATTGCACATTTGCATCCTTGGTTATTACTGGAGATTTACTTCTGCCATGTGCAGCATAAATAAAACTGCACTGTGATCGTTTTATCAGCTGTAACGCTGGAGGTTTAAACGGTGAAGATGACGACGACTACGAGAAAGGGCGAAGTGCAATGCTTCAAAACTTTCTCACCTCAACAAGCGATGTCATAAATGTGTTCAAAACACGACCATCTTTGGAGAACGTGACTTTTTTTTAAACAGTGCACGGTGAAGCTTAAGTTTAATTTTTTGTCTATGATGGCTGTCTGAACAATCAGTTATAAAGATTTTCGAGAAAAATTGACGAAACTGATTGTATAAGGATTTCTTATCTTTTTTGTTGTATCGATAGCTACGATGCCACGGCGTAGGTACAAGTTCTTACGTTGGCACTACGACACAGACATTGACGACAGCGCCCTTTAGCCGGCGCTGTTCAGCTCTACGAGCGCCGCTGCAGATTCTACGCATTTCATCAAGAGCAGACGGCCTGGAAACATCGCTTCAACTTCAGAGTATGTTCGCTTGCTATTGAGACTTGGTACTACTTACGACGGGAATACGGATTCGCACCTACGTGCTCATCATTGCAAAGTTATGTAACCATTTATTAACTTGTTTTTGCCTATAGTACACATCTATAACTTCGGCCTACCCTTCAGTTTTCCGGAGCAGACCCACCCGCCGCCTTCCAGGTGGGGGACAAAATTTTTCTTTCACCAAGCTGAGCCAAAATGTAGTTACTTGCATGTCGATTTGGGAATGTTATTACGCAATTTTCAAAGCTTAAAACTACCATAACTTGAAGTGTGAAATATTTGAATATTCTGCACACTTTCCAGGTTCAAGGGCTGTAGATTCCCTTCCGTCCACTGAGGTTTCTTTTGGCCAATGCCGAGTTAGCCACGTAGCAAGGGTTTGCAAGTGCTACTGGCTCGGCGCACTGTGTGTGATAATACGAGAGCAGTTCAATAAGTAATGCAACACATTTTTTTTCTCGGCCAGTTTTGGTTGAAAAAACCGTAAATTTCTTGTGGAATATTTTCAAACATTCCCGCTTCGTCTCGTATAGTTTCATTGACTTCCGACAGGTGGCAGCGCTGTACGGAGCTGTTAAAATGGCGTCTGTAACGGATGTGCGTAGCAAACAACGGGCAGTGATCGAGTTTCTTTTGGCGGAAAACCAGGGCATCTCAGATATTCATAGGCGCTTGCAGAATGTCTACGGTGATCTGGCAGTGGACAAAAGCACGGTGAGTCGTTGGGCAAAGCGTGTGTCATCATCGCCGCAAGGTCAAGCAAGACTGTCTGATCTCCCGCGTGCGGGCCGGCCGTGCACAGCTGTGACTCCTGCAATGGCAGAGCGTGCGAACACACTCGTTCGAGATGATCGACGGATCACCATCAAACAACTCCGTGCTCAACTTGACATCTCTGTTGGTAGTGCTGTCACAATTGTTCACCAGTTGGGATATTCAAAGGTTTGTTCCCGCTGGGTCCCTCGTTGTCTAACCGAACACCGTAAAGAGCAAAGGAGAACCATCTGTGCGGAATTGCTTGCTCGTCATGTGGCTGAGGGTGACAATTTCTTGTCAAAGATTGTTACAGGCGATGAAACATGGGTTCATCACTTCGAACCTGAAACAAAACGGCAATCAATGGAGTGGCGCCACACCCACTCCCCTACCAAGAAAAAGTTTAAAGCCATACCCTCAGCCGGTAAAGTCATGGTTACAGTCATCTGGGACGCTGAAGGGGTTATTCTGTTCGATGTCCTTCCCCATGGTCAAACGATCAACTCTGAAGTGTATTGTGCTACTCTTCAGAAATTGAAGGAACGACTTCAGCGTGTTCGTAGGCACAAAAATCTGAACGAACTTCTCCATCTTCATGACAACGCAAGACCTCACACAAGTCTTCGCACCCGAGAGGAGCTCACAAAACTTCAGTGGACTGTTCTTCCTCATGCACCCTACAGCCCCGATCTCGCACCGTCGGATTTCCATATGTTTGGCCCAATGAAGGACACAATCCGTGGGAGGCACTACGCGGATGATGAAGAAGTTACTGATGCAGTACGACGTTGGCTCCGACATCGACCAGTGGAATGGTACCGTGCAGGCATACAGGCCCTCATTTCAAGGTGGCGTAAGGCCGTAGCATTGAATGGAGATTACGTTGAAAAATAGTGTAGTGTAGCTAAAAGATTGGGGAATAACCTGGTGTATTTCAATGCTGAATAAAACAACTCCTGTTTCAGAAAAAAAATGTGTTGCATTACTTATTGAACTGCCCTCGTATATACCAAGTTAGATATAAATGGTATTCTACCTGCCGTCCAAAGGAAGGACAGTTATGTCCAAATCTACATGAATAGTAACAATGGTAGCTCATTTTCAAAAGTGGGCGCAGGTCACACCATACATTGTGTGCCATAAGCTCTCAGCACCGCTTACAGTGGAAAACCCTAACGTTCGACACGACATTGCAGTGCCTGGGTTGTTAAGAATAACGATGCAGTGTTCCTTCGGACAAGCATGTTCGTTGTAATTGTAAACTACAGACATGTAAACGAAACCTATACATCTTTATAACTTATTGTGTAACCGACGTTTAACGGATTCTTTTGGTAAGAAGTTAATTCTAATAGTTGTGAGGTAATATCTGCTTGTTTTTAGATATTTCTGCACAACAAGCTTTTTTGTTTCGGCTTACAGTGCCATTATTTTTAGTGCTCATGTGAAGGGGCTCAAACTATTTGTTGCTCAGGGTCAACTTTTTGTACCATATAGATGTCATGTGTAAATAATTTCGGAATTCGTATTGATTTTCTTGAGAGTTTACTAGACGGTAAACGACGGTATAATCTGCAAACTATCTAAGAGGGCTGTTCAAATCGTCTCCTAAACCGTTTATATAAATTAAGAACAGCAGAAGACCTATAACATTTCCTTGGGGAACACCAGATTCCACTAATTTGAATACAGCTCCTTGAAATGCTCATGGTAGTTTCAGGTAAAGTGATTGAATCTATTACCAAAAATCAGCTTTTGGATTACTTTGAGGAAAACAATCTCTTTAAAGAGAGAGACAGAGAGTCTGTGGCAACGATACTGTATGATTTGAGCAAAGTACACTACTGACCATTAAAATTGCTACACCAAGAAGAAATGCAGATGATAAACGGGTATTCATTGGACAAATATATTATACTAGAACCGACATGTGATTAGATTTTCACGCAATTTGGGTGCATAGATCCTGAGAAATCAGTACCCAGAAAAACCACCTCTGGCCGTAATAACGGCCTTGATACGCCGGGGCATTGAATCAAACAGAGCTTGGATGGCGTGTACAGGTACAGCTGCCCATGCAGCTTCAACGCGATACCACAGTTCATCAAGGGTAGTTACTGACGTATTGTGACGAGCCAGTTGCTCGGCCACCATTGACCAGATATTTTCAATTGGTGAGAGATCTGGAGAATGTGCTGGCCATGGCAGCAGTCGAACATTTTCTGTATCCAGAAAGCCCCGTACAGGACCTGCAACATGCGGTCGTGCATTATCCTGCTGAAACGTAGGATTTCTCAGGGATCGAATGAAGGGTAGAGCCACGGGTCGTAACACATCTGAAATGTAACGTCCTCTGTTCAAAGCGCCGTCAATGCGAACAAGAGGTGACCGATAGGTGTAACCAATGGCACCCCATACCATCACGCCGGGTGATACGCCAGTATGGCGATGACGAATACACGCTTCCAATGTGCGTTCACCGCGATGTCGCCAAACACGGATCCGACCATCATGATGCTGTAAACAGAACTTGGATTCATCCGAAAAAATGACGTTTCGCCATTCGTGCACCCAGGTTCGTCGTTGAGTACACCATCGCAGGCGCTCCCATCTGTGATGTAGCGTCAAGGGTAACGGGACCCATGGTCTCCGACCTGATAGTCCGTGCTGCTGCAAACGTCGTCGATCTGTTCGTGCAGATGGTTGTTCTCTTGCAAACGTCCCCATCTGTTGGCTCAGGGATTGAGACGTGGCTGCACGATCTGTTACAGCGATGCGGATAAGATGCCTGTCATCTCGACTGCTAGTGATACGAGGCCGTTGGGATCCAGCACGGCGTCCCGCATTACCCTCCTGAACCCACCGATTCCATAGTCAGCTAACAGTCATTGGATACCGACAAACGCGAACAGCAATGTATCGATACGATAAACAGCAATCGCGATAGGCTACAATCCGACCTTTATCAAAGTCGGAAACGTGATGGTACGCATTTCTCCTCCTTACACGAGGCATCACAACAACGTTTCACCAGGCAACGCCGGTCAACTGCTGTTTGTGTATGAGAAATCGGTTGGAAACTTTCCTCATGTCAGCACGCTGTAAGTGTCGCCACCGGCACCTACCTTGTGTGAATGCTCTGAAAAGCTAATCACTTGCATATCACAGAATCTTCTTCCTGTCGGTTAAATTTCGCGTCTGTAGCACCTCATCTTCGTGGTGTAGCAATTTTAATGGCCAGTAGTGTATTTGATTCCATTCCCCATATGAGATTACTCAAAAAATTAAAGAGCTGTGATGTGGAAGTTGTTCTAGTACCTTTCAAAGCTACTTAGTAAACAGATGGCAGATAGTTTCAGTCCAAGGAGCAACATCACAGGACACGGCATACTACGAGGCACGGTCGTAGCCCTCTCTGTTGTTCCTCAATTTATAAACTATGTAAGCCAAGATGATAACACACTACAATTTGCAAATGACACTACTCTTATGGCAAAGGGGAAGAATCCAACTCAACCAGTCCTGTAATCAAACGTGCTCTTCGAAAATGCTGAAGAAACGTTCAAAGAAATAGTATCGGCAGCAATTGAGAGATTTATACCAAACATATTAACAAACGATGGAGCTGATCCTCCTTGTTACACAAAACTGGTCAGAACACTGTTGCAGAAACAACGAAACAAACATGCAAAATTTAAACAGACGAAAAATGCCCAAAATTGGCGATCTTTTGCAGGAGCTCGAAATTTAGAGCGGTATTCAATGCGAGATACTTATAACAGTTTCCACAACGAAACTTCGTCTCGAAACCCGGAAGAAATCCAAAGAGATTCTGGTCGTATGTGTAGTATGTTAACGGCAATGAACAATCAATGCCTTCTCTGCGCGATAGCAATCGAGGTACCATCGAAGGCAATGCTGCCAAAGCAGAGTTACTAAACCCTGCCTTCCGAAATGCCTTCACAAAAGAAGACGAAGTAAATAGTGCAGAATTCGAATCGAGAACAGCTGCCAACATGAGTAGCGTAGAAGTAAATATCATCGGAGTAGTGAATCAACTTAAATCACTTAATAAAAGCAAGTCTTCTGGTCCAGACTGTGTACCAATTAGGTTCCTTTCAGAGTATGTTGATGCATTAGCTCCATACTCAACAATCATATACAACCGTTCGTTCTACGAAAGATCCGTACCCAAAGACTGGAAAGTTGTACAGATCACACAAATATTCAAGATAGGTAGTAGGAGTAATCCACTTATTTACAGGCCCATATCGTTAACGTCGATATGCAGCAGGGTTCTGGAACATATATTGTGTTCGAACACCTCACCTCGAAGAAAACAGTCTATTAACACACAGTCAACATGGGTTTAGAAGACATCGTTCTTGTGAAACACAACTAGCTCTTTATTTGCTTGAAGTGTTGAGTGCTATTTACAAGGTATTTCAGATCGATTCCGTATTCCTGGATTTCCGGAAGGCTTTTGACACTGTACCACTCAAGCGCCTTGTAGTGAAATTGCGTGCTTAGGGAATATCGTCTCATTTATGTGACTGGATTTGTGATTTCCTGTCAGAGAGTTCACAGTTTGTAGTAACTGACGGAAAGTCATAGAATAAAATAGAAGTCATTTCTGGCATTCCCAAAGGTAGTGTTATAGGCCCTTTGCTGTTTCTTATCTATATAAACGATCTGGAAGAAAGGTTGTTTGCAGATGACGCTGTGTTTATCGACTAACAAAGTCATCAGAAGATCAATACAAATTGCAAAACGATTTAGAAAAGATATCTGAATGGTGCGAAAATTGGCAGTTGACCTAAATAACGAAAAGTGTGAGATAATCCACATGAGTACCAAAAGGAATTCGTTAAACTTCGGTAACACGATTGTTGTTGTTGTTGTTGTTGTTGTGGCCTTCAGTCCTGAGACTGGTTTGATGCAGTTCTCCATGCTATTCTATCCTGTGGAAGCTTCTTCATCTCCCAGTACCTACTGCAGCCTACATCCTTCTGAATCTGCTTAGTGTATTCATCTCTTGGTCTCCCTCTACGATTTTTACCCTCCACGCTGCCCTCCAATACTAAATTGGTGATCCCTCGATGTCTCAGAACATGTCCTACCAACCGATCCCTTCTTCTAGTCGAGTTGTGCCACAAGCTCCTCTTCTCCCCAATTCTATTCAATACCTCCTCATTAGTTACGTGATCTACCCATCTAATCTTCAGCATTCTTCTGTAGCACCACATTTTGAAAGCTTCTATTCTCTTCTTGTCCAAACTATTTATCGTTCATGTTTCACTTACATACATGGCTACACTCCATACAAATACTTTCAGAAACGACTTCCTGACGCTTAAATCAATACTCGATGTTAACAAATTTCTCTTCTTCAAAAACACTTTCCTTGCCATTGCCAGTCTACATTTTATATCCTCTCTACTTCGACCATCATCAGTTATTTTGCTCCCCAAATAGCAAAACTGCTTTACTACTTTAAGTGTCTCATTTCCTAATCTAATTCCCTCAGCATCACCCGACTTAATTCGACTACATTCCATTATCCTCGTTTTGCTTTTGTTGATGTTCATCTTATACCCTCCTTCCAAGACACTGTCCATTCCGTTCAACTGCTCTTCCAAGTCCTTTGCTGTCTCTGACAGAATTACAATGTCATCAGCGAACCTAAAAGTTTTTATTTCTTCTCCATGGATTTTAATTCCAGCTCCGAACTTTTCTTTTGTTTCCTTTGCTGCTTGCTCAATATACAGACTGAATAGCATCGGGGATAGGCTACAACCCTGTCTCACTCCCTTCCCAACCACTGCTTCCCTTTCATGTCCCCCAACTCTTATAACTGCCATCTGGTTTCTGTAGAAATTGTAAAAAGCCTTTCGCTCCCTGTATTTTACCCCTGCCAGCTTCAGAATTTGAAAGAGAGTATTCCAGTCAACATTGTCAAAAGCTTTCTCTAAGTCTACAAATGCTAGAAACGTAGGTTTGCCTTTTCTTAATCTATTTTCTAAGATAAGTCGTAGGGTCAGTATTGCCTCACGTGTTCCAAAATTTCTACGGAATCCAAACTGATCTTCCCCGAGGTCGGCTTCTATCAGTTTTTCCAGTAACACGATAAATCAGTCAAATCTAAAGACCGTAAATTCAACTAAATACATAGGAATTACAATTACGAACAACTTAAATTGAAAGGAAAACACAGCAAATATTGTGGGGAAGGCTAACCAAAGACTACGTTTTATTGGCAGGACACTTAGAAAATGTGACAGATCTACTAAGGACACTGTCTACACTACGCTTGTCCGTCCTCTTTTAGAATACTGCTGCGCAGAGTGGGATCCTTACTAGGTAGGAATGAGGGAGTATATCGAAAAAGTTCCAAGAAGGGCAGCACGTTTTGTATTATCGCGAAATATGGGAGAGAGAGTCACTGAAATGATACAGGATTGGGGCTGCCCATCATCAAAAGAAAGGCGTTTTTCGTTGCGACGGAATCTTCTCACGAAATTTCAATCACCAAGTTTCTCCCCCGAATGCGAAAATATTTTGTTGTCACCGACCTACATAGGGAGGAACGATCACCACGATAAAATAAGGGAAATCAGAGCTCGTAAGGAAAGATATAGGTGTTCGTTCTTTCCGCGCACTATACGAGATTGGAATAATAGAGAATTGTGAAGGTGGTTCGATGAATCCTCTGCTAGGCACTTAAATGAGATTTACAGAGTATCCATGTAGATGTAGATGTAGCTCAAATAACATGAAAATAAATGGAGACCAAACTCAGTGTATAGTAAGCCGCCTCAGCAAAAATACCTATCTGGAAAATGTAGAAACTGGGAAACTGCTGGATTTTGTAATAGACCACAAACTCACATGGGATGGACACGCAGGTCATGTATGCAAGAAACTGTCGCACGTAGTATATCTCCTAAGGAGCTTATAAAGCTTAATTGCAGACCAATATCTACTAACTGAATATCATGTCCTCTTCCATGACCATATTACCTATGGACTACAGCTCTGGAGTCATTCATCAGGCTGCAAAAGAAGGCAGCAAGAATTATTACATCGCGTAGGAGACAGGCCAAAAATTCCCCAAATTGGCAATAATGACCGTTTATAGCCGTTATGTATTTTTGTGTCTCTTTCATGTTAAGGAGCCGGCCAGTGAAGCCGAGCGGTTCCAGGAGGTTCAGCCTGGAACCGCGCGACCGCTACTGTCGCAGGTTCGAATCCTGCCTCGGGCATGGATGTGTGTGATGTCCCAGGCACTGGTTCCCCTTTTCCGCCTCAGTTACATTATGTCGGCGATTGCTGCACGAACTCTTTCTCCACGTACGCGTACACCACCATTACTCTACCACGCAAACATTGGGGTTACACTCGTCTGATGTGAGACGTTCCCGCGGGGTCCACTGGGGGCCGAACCGCACAATAACCCTGGGTTCGGTGTGGGGCGGCGGTGGGGTGAGTGGACTGCTGTAGCCTGTTGTTTGGTTGTGAACCACAGAGGGCTACGGCGGGGACGAAGCCTCTCCGTCGTTTCTAGGTCCCCATTTCCATACAATACTGATGCTTGGTCCATGTATTCCCACATCCAACGTGATTGTCTACTACAGTGTACTACCATCCACTTCCACTTTAACAGCAGCTACTGCTCATCACTCGTGCGTTATCCACGCTGTGTTTCTGCTTTTGAAGTAGAACTGTGGTTGTGCCGCAGTGTAAACGCTACCGGTACGTTCCTTGCACAGTCACGAGTGGATCGGCGAAGCAGACCATCGCGAGGGCAAGCAGCATCGCCATGCAACGGCTGTGTGTGGAACTGCTCATGTAATTGCAGTATTCGCCACCGGCAGCGCTGCTAAGGAGCTACGTTTTAACCGATGTCTCAGTTTGCGTGTGCGTTGCATCTGTCATAAACAAATGATAGTGTGTCGAAGAGAGCAGCCAGTGAAATCTAGCGCGGCTGTTAGCTTTTATGAAACGTTCGCGACAGAGCTCTGATAAAAATGTTGAACCGACTGTTCAGCAGTGTATTCGTTTCATCCTTGGAATGGAAACGAAGATATTCTCAAAATTTATCTTCGAAACTTTTCCACTTAAGCTGTTGAAAAAAACCTGATGGATATGCGATTGACAGTACTTCGTTACCGAAAATATCTCTGCGTAACCGTAAATCTATATGAATAAAAATGTACCGTAAATGTTCGTTTGTTCAAATCGTATATCTCTGAAAGTTCTGGGATGCAGCAAATCCACTATTCATCTCTGGGTGAAGAGGATGGCAGATGAAGACCACGTAAACCGTCGTCGTCGTTCTGGACTCCCACGGAGAACTACAGAGGATGAAGACAAGAGTATACTCCGCTGTAGTGTTGAGAACCCTTTCAGGAGCAGCAGAGGAATTAAAAACATCCTGCAGCTAACAGTGAGCGGGTCGACCATACGTCGACACAACGTTGCATTCGAATACGCGCGTGTCTTTATTTATTTACTTTCTAGAGCTCCATGTATAGCGTATGGTACTCCAGTAAGCATATAAACAACCGCGTATTCGAATGCAACACGGTCACATAATTTCAAAGGAATCGGTGAAGAACTTTCGGAGATTTAAGATTATGAACAAATGAAATCTACAGAAATAAAAATGTGAATGTTCGTTTGTTCAAAAACATATACCTCTGAATGTTCTTCACCGATTGCTTCGAAATTTTGAAACAACGTTGCATGTAAATACGCGAGCGGTTTTATGTACCAATTTTTAAATAGATGTAATACGTAAATAAATGTATATTCAATATATACAGGGGAAACTTTATTACCAAAAATCTCGAGAAATTCTACAACGATTTACTTGACAGAGTAACTAACCTAAGGACATCACACACATCCATGCCCGAGGCAGGATTCGAACCTGCGACCGCAGCAGCAGCGCGGTTCCGGACTGAAGCGCCTAGAACCGCTCGGGCACAAAGGGCCGGCACGGAAATTGGTACTCTTGCCTCTGTGGTTCGACTCCTTGTGTTAGTTCGCGTCAAATCGCAAGGGAATCTGGCATGAGCCAGAGTATTGTTGTTCGTGTTCTGCATCGCCATAAATATCATCCTTACCATATCAGTCTCCACCAAGAATTAACTAGTACGGATTGTATGCGTAGCACTGAATTCTGATGAAGGGCTCAACTTCAGATTCAGAGGGATGACACATTTATTAAGTAGATTTTATTTACTGACGAGGCTACATTCACGAACCATGGAAATGTTAAGTTGCATAACATGCATTATTGGGCAACTGAAAATCCATGTTGGCTGCGGCAACTTACACACCAAAAACCGTGGTCGGAGAATGTATGGTGTGGGATTCTGGAGGACAGAATTATAGGCCCCTATTTCATCGAAAGAAATCTTAATAGTAGGAAGTACACCGCATTCCTGCAAGAAACATTAGGTCTGCTACTGGAAGAAATACCTTTAGGGACAAGGAACAAGGTGGTATCAACACGATGGGTGTCCGGCACGTTTTTCGCTGATGGCTAGAAATGAGTTGCAGAGACAATTCCCAAATCGTTGGATTGGACGCGGAGGAGATGTCTCGTGGCCGGCTCGTTCGCCAGACTTGACGCCTCTGGATTTTTTCTTGTGGGGATTCGTAAAAGGCATTGTTTATAAAGACGTTCCAACTACACCTGAAGATATGCGAGAGAGAATTGTCAGAGCATGGGCTTCAGTAAGCGCCAAAGTGATAAGGAATAGCACTCAATTCACGATAAGAAGATTGCAGTACAGCATTGATACCAATAGTCATCACTTCGAACACCTTCTGTAAATGGACGTTCATGAAACCTTTGTGACCTTCGTTGACGTTCAAATACCATACTGCTACACGTCACTGGATTCGTCTCTGTAGTTTCTATCAGAAAATAAAGACCAATAAATAAATCCCATTAAAAAAAGGATGACCTTCATATCTCTGAAGCGACCCCACCTAGTAACAAAAACCATCATATTATGGCCCCCGATGCCCCATGCAACTTTTGTCTCACAAACTTTTCAGCTCCTATCATACTTTCGGAGTTATTCTAGGTGGCAATAGTTAGTGACTCACCCTGTATATACACTAACGATCATTAAAATTGCTACACCAAGAAGAAATGGAGATGATAAACGGTTACTCATTGGACAAATATAGTATAATAAAACTGACATGTGCTTACATTTTCACGCTATTTGGGTGCATAGATCCTAAGAAATTGGTACCCACAACAACCACCTCTGGCAGTAATAACGGCCTTGATACGCCTGGGCATTGAGTCAAACAGAGCTTGGATGGCGTGTACATGTACAGCTGCCCATGCAGCTTCAACACGATACCACAGTTCATCACGAGTAGTGACTGGCGTATTGTGACGAGCCAGTTGCTCGGCCACCATTGACCAAAAATTTTCAATTGGTAAGAGATCTGGAGAATGTGCTGACCAGGGTAGCAGTCGAACATTTTCTGTATCCAGAAAGCCCCGTACAGGACCTGCAACATGCGGTCGTGCATTATCCTTCTGAAATGTAGGGTTTTAGCAGGGATCCAATGAAAGGTAGAGCTACGCGTCGTAACACATCTGAAATGTAACGTCCACTGTTCAAAGTGCCGTCAATGCGAACAAGAGCCGGCCGGAGTGGCCGAGCGGTTCTAGGCGCTACAGTCTGGAACCGCGCGACCGCTACGGTCGCAGGTTCGAATCCTGCCTCGGGCATGGATGTGTGTGATGTCCTTAGATTAGTTAGGTTTAAGTAGTTCTAAGTTCTCGGGGACTGATGACCACAGCAGTTGAGTCCCATAGTGCTCAGAGCCATTTTTTGCGAACAAGAGGTGACCGAAACGTGTAACCAATGGCACCCCATACCATGATGCCGGGTGATACGCCAGTATGGCGATGACGATTACACGCTTCCAATGTGCGTTCACCGCGATGTCGTCAAACACGGATGCGCCGGCCGCGGTGGTCTAGCGGTTCAGGCGCTCAGTCCGGAACTGCGGGACTGCTACGGTCGCAGGTTCGAATCCTGCCTCGGGCATGGATGTGTGTGATGTCCTTAGGTTAGTTAGGTTTAAGTAGTTCTAAGTTCTAGGGGACTGATGACCACAGATGTTAAGTCCCATAGTGCTCAGAGCCATTTGAACCATTTGAACCAACACGGATGCGACCATCATGATACTGTAAACAGAACCTGGATTCATCCGGAAAAAAGACTTTTTTCCATTCGTGCACCCAGGTTTTTCGTCGAGTATACCATCGCAGGCGCTCCTGTCTGTGATGCAGTGTCAAGGGTAACGGGAGCCATGGTCTCCGAGCTGATAGTCCATGCTGCTGGAAACGTCGTCGAACTGTTCGTGCATATGGTTGTTGTCTTGCAAACGTCCCCATCTGCTGACTCAGGGATCGAGACGTGGCTGCATGATCTGTTACAGCGATGCGGATAAGATGCCGGTCATCTAGACTGCTAGTGATACTAGGCCGTTGGGATCCAGTACGGCGTTCCGTATTACCCTCCTGAACCCACCGTTTCCTATTCTGCTAACAGTCATTGGATCTCGACCAACGCGAGCAGCAATGTCTCGATACGATAAACCGCAATCGCGATAGGCTAAAATCCGACCTTTTATCAAAGTCAGAAACGTGATAGTACCCATTTCTCCTCCTTACACAACGGTTCACCGGGCAACGCCGGTCAACTGCTGTTTGTGTATGAGAAGTCGGTTGGGAGCTTTCCTCATGTCAGCACGTTGTAGGTCTCGCCACCGGCGCCAACCTTGTGTGAATGCTCTGAAAAGCTAATCATTTGCATATCACAGCATCATCTTCCTGTCGGTTAAATTTCGCGTCTGTAGCACGTCATCTCCGTGGTGTAGCAATTTTAATGGCCAGTAGTGTAAAACGTTGTTAGCAAAGTGGAAAGTTGTATCTATGACTTATTGGCTTATTATTACAGTAATAACACAGAATTTGAATTTGCAATAACAATAAACAAGGCTTAAGCTCAAAGAGAGCGAGCAAGAGGAGATGGAGGGGTGGGAGGAAATGGACATAGAAGGCGAAAAGGAGGAGATGGACAGAGAGCGTGGATAAGAGGAGACGGAGGGTGGTGGAGGAGAAATGATCATAGAAAGGGGGAGGAGGTGATAGACAGAGACGGGGCAGAGGAGGGGTAAAGGAGGAGGAGATTGACAGGGAGAGAGGGGCAGAAGGAGATTAGGATGTATTTCCAATCCCCATACATGTTAGAAACGTGTGCTTTCCCTTTTCTTTCTTTTCCATTTAAACAGACGGACCACAGCTACATGTGGCCGGAAACAGCTAGTATACGACAAACTTTTAAAAACTGCATATGTTAATGACTTCTTGTTTTTTAAGACATCTGTCTAAGGATCAGTCTTTCATCTGCATAGAGCTCTTTTTTCAGTTGCAACTCTTACTAAAATTAATAATGTTTTATCGAATTCCAGTATTTTAAGAACTTCTATCTACTGAACAGTCGGTTATGAGCCTAGTGTTTCTTTTTTAGTGCTGGAGTTGCAGCTCTTGGAAAAACTAATTAAGTTCTATGGGAAGACAGTCAAAAATGAAATTTACAAACGTCTTGATTACACATAATTAGTGAATGACTGTTAAAGCATTTGGAGTTTTCCAACAGCTTAAGTAGTGTAGATGAGAAACGTATTAGAATTGTTTACCCTGCCTATTCTAGCTCTTCTCAGCGATTACAAATATAATGTTCCATTGTTACAAGAATGGTTGATGCTAATTAATAGTGCAAAAACGTTAATGTAACCAGCGGAAGGCATCAGTTAGAGGCTAAGAGGCTAACAAAGAATATTACGACATTGGATTATCAAGGGCATGAAAAATTGTTAAATATGCCTTTGGTATAATATATTCTCAGCAAAGAACCATAACCACATAACTACAAAATTCTGTAGATGTATACGCCGATACTGTTAAATGCATTTGGTTATTGCATGGTTTAGCGTTTGACAGATAGGGTATTGAACATTATCTTAGAGTGAAAACAGCTTTAAACCCAATAAACGATGCGTAACCAGGCTTATGCCGGAAGATCACATCGCGATATCTTCAAAATGTTTCTCTGTCGGGCCACGCGGGATTAGCCGAGCGGTGTAGGGCACTGCAGTCATGCACTGTGCGGCTGGTCCCGGCGGAGGTTCGAGTCCTCCCTCGGACATGGGTGTGTGTGTTTGTCCTTAGGATAATTTAGGTTAAGTAGTGTGTAAGCTTAGGGACTGATGACCTTAGCATTTAAGTCCCATAAGATGTCACACACATTTGAACTTTTTTTTTTTTTCTCTGTCTGACTCCGCCGTTACTTACTACACCTCTCATTATTGAAAAAACGGAACTCTTACACATACCTGCTTTTTTCCAGTTTAGCTGTCGCTTCAATCCTAAAATTTGTCTAAAGCTAACCTAATAATGATGGCTTCCAATTTCCTAGTTCGGGAAGCATTTCACCAGAAACGCGTCCTTCATTCATCCAGGGTAATAGTGATGAAGACGCAAGCAGGGATTAAGAATGTTCTTGTCGATGATTCAATATTAACAGGTCAATGGGAACGGCGGTAACACTTGTCGCCGCTACGACAGAATCGTCGCTCTTTTTTATCGAAACTACAACATACACGTACCGGGTGGTTAGAATTAAAGTGCAGCTAGCCACGGAGGTCCATTGCGGGAAGTAATTGTCGTAAGGGAGGGAGACTTGGTAGATATGCTAATGCATTAATGCAGAACTGAATTACACTGAAGAAAAAACCAGTTCCAATTCTGGCCACAATGTGGAAAACTGGCGCTGTACAGCATCTCCGGTGCTCTTATTGAACAGATTGTGTTATTGATGTTGTTGTTGTTGTGGTCTTCAGTCCTGAGACTGGTTTCATGCAGCTCTCCATGCTACTCTATCCTCTGCAAGTTTCTTCATCTCCCAGTACCTACTGCAACCTACATCCTTCTGAATCTGTTCAGTGTATTCATCTCTTGGTCTCCCTCTACGATTTTTACCCTCCACGCTGCCCTCCAGTACTAAATTGATCCCTTGATGCCTCAGAACATGTCCTACCAGCCGATCCCTTCTTCTAGTCAAGTTGTGCCACAAACTCCTCTTCTCCCCAATTCTATTCAATGCCTCCTCATTAGTTATGTGATCTACCCATCTAATCTTCAGCATTCTTCTGTAGCACCACATTTCTAAAGCTTCTATTCTCTTCTTGTCTAAACTATTTGTCGTCCATGTTTCACTTCCATACATGGCTACACTCCATACAAATACTTTCAGAAACGACTTTCTGACACTTAAATCTATACTCGATGTTAACAAATTTCTCTTCTTCAGAAACGCTTTCCTTGCCATTGCCAGTCTACATTTTATATCTTCTCTACTTCGACCGTCATCAGTTATTTTGCTCCCCAAATAGAAAAACTCCTCTAGTACTTTAAGAGTCGCATTTCCTAATCTAATTCCCTCAGAATCACCCGACTTAATTCGAGTACACTCCATTATCCTCGTTTTGCTTTTGATGATGTTCATCTTATACCCTCCTTTCAAGACACTATGCATTCCGTTCAACTGCTCTTCCAAGTCCTTTGCTGTCTCTGACAGAATTACAATGTCATCGGCGAACCTAAAAGTTTTTATTTCTTCTCCATGGATTTTAATACCTACTCGAACTTTTCTTTTGTTCCCTTTACTGCTTGCTCAATATACAGATTGAATAACATCGGGGAGATTCTACAACCCTGTCTCACTCCCTTCCCAACCACTGCTTCCCTTTCATGTCCCTCGACTTTTATAACTGCCATTTGATTTCTGTACAAATTGTAAATAGCTCTGTCGCTCCCTGTATTTTACACCTGCCACCTTTAGAATTTGAAAGAGAGTATTCCAGTCAACATTGTCAAAAGCTTTCTCTAAATCTACAAATGCTAGAAACGTAGGTTTGCCTTTCCTTAATCTTTCTTCTAAGATAAGTCTTAAGGTCAGTATTGCCTCACGTGTTCCCATATTTCTACGGAATCCAAACTGATCTTCCCCGAGGTCGGCTTCTACCAGTTTTTCCATTCGTCTGTAAAGAATTCGCGTTAGTATTTTGCAGCTGTGACTTATTAAACTGATAGTTCGGTAATTTTCACATCTGTCAACACCTGCCTTCTTTCGGATTGGAATTATTATATTCTTCTTGAATTGGTAGTTAGTATTAGAATCAACACTATGTCTTTCTGACTTGTTTGAACTTTTGTGCCCACGTCACGTTCTTCATCCGTTACGTATGGAAATATTTCTATATGTCTCTTGCATTCACAGCGCCAGATTTGTAGTTGGTGGCCGAAATTGGAACTAATATTTTGCACGTAAGTCGGTTCCGCATTAACGCATTAGAATATCTACCAAATTTCACTGCAATATGATAATTATGGCCCACACTGAGCCTCTATAAATAGCTGCACTTTAATTATAACGACCCGATACATTACCCGCACACCAGTCGGCTCTAATGAGGCTACGACCACTCGGACAATTCTTGAAAGCCACTGTCAGTCGCTCGTGCATGTATGTATCTGTGTGTGTGTGTGTTTCTCCATGTCAACCAGCTGAGTCTAATGCCTCTCGGATGCTGTCCGGGATTCTCTCCAGCATTGCGCACGTCTTTGCTGGCGCTGAAGAAAGTTGTGTAAAGAGGTGGTCTGGTGCCTCGTGGATGTAAAGAAAGCTAATGCGGCAAGGCTGTTTGTGTGGGGGAGGGGAGGGGAGAGGGTATAAGGCGGGGTGCTCGGCGGCGCGCCTGCGCAGTGAAAGTCTCCGCTCAGACCTCGCGGGTCCAGATCACCTCAGCGCAGCGCGCCGCGGGCTCCCAGCACGTGAGTACCACGAAACGTCCTCGCCGCGGGACGGTGGGAAAGCCGGCCGCATCGTTCCCCAGAGCTGCTGGCGTCTGCGCCAACCTCCATTCTATCTCAACCCCAGCAGCACCAGTTTCCATAACACGCATTACCAAGCAAAGATGGGGAAGGGTACTTTATGCCCACCCGCAAAACAAAACTTTAAAATAAATCGTTAACTGTTGTTGAATTATATCAACAGCATATTTTATAAAGCAGTACTGATGAGTAAGTAAGGTCCAGAACCTGAAAATACCACTGTTAGCAATGTCAGTGCACTTTCAATAATGTGTTCTACCGAATTCATGACCACCACAAAAAATTGAAAACTGCATATTTCGCTCATCGTTGTTGAGTTCTACTCGCAACATACTTTTTAAAGAGAAACTGATGTGTGAATAAGGCCCTGAACTTCGCAATACTGAATATGACGTTCTTTAGAAAAAACGATGTCTACTATAGACAATTAATTTTTTAACCTAAGTTTAACTGAAAAATTTAAAAGAGATATGAAATATGTACCGAGACTCCAACTCGGGACTTTTGCCCTTTGCAGGCAAGTGCTGTACCGACTGAGCTACCCAAGCACGATTCACGACTCGTCCCCACAGCTTCACTTCCGCCATTACCTCGTTCGCGCACTCTGATGTAGAGTGAAAATTTCATTCTGGTGACGAGATAACTCGCCACGAAGTACCCTTGCCCCGTTGGTACTGCGAGGGCTAACCTGCATCGATAGCCTTTCTGTTGATACGATGAGCAGTCGTGAAGTTTTAATTGTTGTTGTTATTGTTGTGTTCTTTAGTTCGAAAACTGGTTTGGCATGCCTCTCCGCACTAGCCTATTTCTACATCCACACTCTGTATACCACTATGCAGTGCATGGAAAAGGGTACGTTCTATTGTCCCAGTGATTTCGAATTTCTCCCGTTCCATGCACGTGTGAAGCACGGGAACAATGACTGCTTAAAAGTCTCTGTGAGCGCTTTAATGAGTCTAATCCTGCCTTCGCGATCTCTATGGAAGCCACACGTACGGGATTGGGGATTCTAATATATTCCTCAATTCTACGTTTAAAGTTGGTTCTAGAAACTTACTAAGTTGGGTCTCACGGGATTGTTTGCGTCTATTTTCAAGCGTCTGCCAGTTCAGTTCTTTCTCGTGACACTCTCTGGTGGCTCGAACAAAGCTGTGACCATTCGTGCTGCCCTTCTCTGTATCCGTTCAGTATCCTGTTAGTCCTATTTGGTACGGGTATCACACATGAGCAATATTTTAAAATGGGTCGCAAGAGTGTTTTGTATGGAATCTCTTTTGTAGACTGATCACATTTGCCCATTGTTCTACCAATAAACCGCAGTCTGCCATGTACTTTACCTACAACCGAGCCTATGTGACCGTTGCATTTCATATCCTTACAAACTGCCTTACCAAGGTGTTTTTATTACTTGATAGATTCCATCTGTGGCTCATTGCTGTTATAGTTAAAGGATACAACGTTTTTATCGTTTTTTGAAATACACAAATCTACATTTATGAACATTCAAAGCAAGTTGACAGTCTTTGCACCACTTTGAAATCTTACCAAGATCTGACTGAATATTCGTGCAGTTTCTTTCAGACACTACTTCATTAAAGATTACTGTATCACTTGCAAAAGTCTCGAGCTACTATTAAGACTGTCCGCAGGATCATCAATGTACAATATGAACAGCAAGGATTCAAACACACTTCCTTGGGGCACGTGCGAAGTTACTTCTGCATACGTCGATGACTCTCCATCCATTATAACTTGCTGCGTCCTAAATACCGGAAAATCCTCTATCTAGTGACAAATTTCGCTTAATACTCCAAACCTCTTCACCTCTGCGTAACTACTGCAACCTACGTCCATTTCGCCGGCCGCTGTGACCGAGCTGTTGTAGGCGCTTCAGTCCGTAACCGCGCTACTCCTACGGTCGCAGGTTCGAATCCTGCCTCCTCGGGCATGGATGTGTGTGATGTCCTTAGGTTGGTTAGGTTTAAGTAGTTCTAAGTATTGAGGAATGATGACTTCAGACGTTAAGTCCCATAGTGCTTAGAGCCATCTGAACCATTTTTTTTACGTCCATTTCAACGTTTTTATTGTATTGCATAAACCGCGAAACGTAAATATGTAGTATCTTACGCATAAATATCAATAATTCACAGTTAAATCGAAGAACTCATACAAGAGCTTTGTTGTAAACAAATTGTAGGTATATGAAATGGAATGACCATATAGGCTCAGTTTTAGGAAGAGCAAGTGGCATGGATGTAAACGCATTCAAGCCTCCATCTTATAACGCACCTGTCGGTATTTACTATAAAAGTTGTTAATCATTTGAATACGTGACCATGAAGACATCACATCAGCCAGCGCCATGTTATAACGAAATTTCAGTACGTGTGGCAATAATACTCCACATTTATATTTACGTACTCACAGTTTATAATCAAATGTAAACAACACAACTTGGACAAATGGAAGGTCGACATGGAGCAGATGGATGTTGTCACTGGTTACAGTCTCAGAGCAGTGCTGCAAATTTTGAAACGTACCAGATTGTATTATGGACTGGAATTATTAAACTTGCAAGTAATATTTATGTTATGAAACTTCCTAGCAGATTAAAACTTTGTGCCGGACCGACATTCGAACTCGGGACCTTTGCCTTCCGCGGGCAAGTGCTCTACCAACTGAGCTACCCAAGCACGAGTCACGCCCCGTCCTCACAGTTTTACTTCCGCCAGTACCTCGTCTCCTACCTTCCAAACTTTACAGAAGCTCTCCTGCGAACCTTGCAAAACTAGCACTCTTGAAAGAAAGGATATTGCGGAGACATGGCTTAGCCACAGCCTGGGGGATGTTACCAGAATGAGATTTTCACTCTGCAGCGGAGTGTGCGCTGATATTAAACTCCCTATCAGATTAAAACTGTGTCCCGAGTTCGAGTCTCAGTCCGGCACACAGTTTTAATCTGCCGGGAAGTTTCATATCAGCGCACACTCCGCTGCAGAGTGAAAATCTCATTCTGGATTTATGTTATGATTTTTATGTTTCGATAGCGAGTGACTTTAAGTCTTGAAATAATTGTGTCGTTACAGTCTCTGCCTATAGAAGTTTTACCCTCCACATTTTCCTACATTAACAATCGGACGATTCCTCGATGTCTCCGGATGTGGCGTATCAACCGATCCGTTCCTTGTCAGGTTGTGCATTAAAATTCTTCCCCCCCCCCCCCCCCCCCCCACCCAATTCGATTTCCTCACTAGCTATACAATCTTTGGCTTGCCTCTGTAGCTGTTTGGTCAACGTGCCTGCCAGCCAAGTGGAAGAACCAGCTTCGATTCCCTGCACTGTCAGGAAGTTTTCCTCTTGGTGGGAGGACTGGAAAAGCGTGCAGTCTCGTGTTGCCAGATGAATAGCGGCAGGCGTGTCTGCTAACCCGACAGCGGTCAAGAGTTCGGTGTGCTGAACCCGACCCATCCAACCACCATCTACATGACGCTATTGGCTGACGGACGACATGGCGATCGGTCGGGCCCTACTGACCCGTCTGTGGTCAACGGCGGCGCTTATTATCTTATTTTATATAATTTTCACCATTCTTCTGTAGCGACACATTTCAAAGACATTACGTAATGAAATCTAGATTGATGCTGTAGTAGTTTAATGATGTAATTATCGTGATGAATCCATTTCGGTTAGAATGCCATCTTCAGACCATCTGCGAAAGTTGCCTAACATTTTTTTACTTTATTATAATGTTGATTAATCATATTGTCGGATATACAAATTTGTTACTTAAGTCTCTATATCATCAGCGGTCTCTGTCACTCTGTATTGGCGCAAGTTTAGGACTCTTATGCTATGAGCTGTTTTGTGGTTCCCTACTGTTGTTGTCAATACATCATTAAACTATTATAGCAGCAATCTGGACTTCATTACATAATGTCTCTAAGAGATACCGTCTTCGTTGCGGGTCCACTGGATCGTAAATTACATTTCAAAAGCTTCTATACCCCTCTGGTCTGAACTGTTTATCGTCCACGTTCCACTTCCTCGGAAACCTACGCTCCAGATTAATACCTTCAGAAAAGATTTCCTAAGATTTAAATGTATATTAGATGGTAAAAAAATTGTCTTTTTCAGAAATGCTTTTCTTGCTGTTACCTGTTTTCGTTTTATATGATCTCTATTCGGACCGTCATCAGCAAAGGTCATTTATGACTTTTAGCGTCTCTTTTCCTAATGTAATTCCCTCAGAAACGCCTGATTTCTTTCGACCACACTCCACTACCCTTCTTTTACTTTTGTTGGCATTCAAAATGTAAAACTGCGTAATTTTTTGTTTGTTGTAGGTACATGTCTGCTCTCCAAGTACACAGTGACATCCCAACACCGTTGTAGGCCGCTAGGCCAGTCAAAACATAACCGCGCAACCCATTGACATGGTCGAGTTAGGTCAAGCCAAACGGCTAAAGAAGTCGTCTCGACTGGCGTGACACAGCTGCTATATTTCCGCTGCTGCTGGAAACGAATTACGCACGATATTCCACTGTATCAATGACTGGCGTCATTATGTTCTGATTCGTCTAGCGGCCTACTACGACGCTGCTGCGCTGGTTTGTCAGCGTGTGTACCTATATCAAACATGCGTATCGGCAAGCAAACTTTACTTTTTTGAGGTGTTAATTAAAACTGTGGTTGTCCGTCGTAGTAGTTTTATTCGTGGGCGGGCCTTTCACTAGGTATATTGGACAGCTCACTGTGTAGCAGATAAAATAAATTTGCCCTCAATCCCAAGGTTGGTTTGAACGCCTCAGCAGTTAACTAGGTCTGCTACTTTTGGAGGTGGCATTCATTGCTCTTCTTCCGACCTTCGAACTGACATTACCAGCTAGATTTTGGGTGAACCTACAGCTGAACGTGGTCTCACATCAGCTGATCAGCTGACAAAAGAGAAGGGATAGATTGGACGAACTGCGAATCTAACCCTAGAACTTTCGATCGGCAGTCTGGCAATTTGCTTTTTTTTTTTTTAAATCATGGGTCCTTCCTCCCCTCGAACCCTGCCTCGGGCATGGATGTTTGTGATGTCCTTAGGTTAGTTAGGTTTAACTAGTTCTAAGTTCTAGGGGACTAATGACCTCAGCAGTTGAGTCCCATAGTGCTCAGAGCCATTTGAACCATTTGAACCTTCCTCCCCTTCAGTCATTCATGTCACTCACTGATTTGTCTGCCACCTCCTCCTGCCACCATTGCCTTTTTTGAATGCAAAAACCTAAGTAGCCTAATCGCTTTCCGATTTTAAATTAGAAATTCTTACTCTTATTTTTCTTTCTAGATGATTTTTTTGAAGAAAGTCTTTCGTTAAATAACAGAAGATTTGATAATAAAATTGTTCTTTTCTGTCTGTCCTCCTTTATTTCATCAAACTTCGAAATACAAAGTACAAGTTAAAAGCCGTGAACTGAATCACTCCTCTTTGTAATAAGAACTATCAAAAAAATTTTATATAAATAACGGTGAAATGATATAAAGATTTTATGTAGTTCCCTCTCTTCGTCTTCTTCCTACCGTTACACTTATAAATCCCTGAGTCACCGAGTCATATTCCAGATTTAGAACAAAAATCGTTTGACAAGGCTGCTCTTACGGTAGGAACCAACCCGGAATAACATGAATTAATTTTGGGAAAGCACGGTAGTCGGATGGAGACTGGAGCCTCCACCCTTACGAACGTGAGACCAGTCTGTTAGCAAAAGCGCAAGCCCATTCGGTTTATTCCAAGTGCACAGTGCTGTCTTCATAGTGTAAAAAGCCAGAGTTACATTGTTGTTTCAAATGAAGGCTCTATAAACTGTCACGTATTTGTTTAGACGGTGACAAGCAATCTTTCCAAGGTCGTCAGATTTCTTCCGGTTAAAAACTAGACACCAGACACAAAGTCAAAGAATGACCGTTACTATTAAGGCGAACCTCAGACCGGAACCCACGGTAGTTCTATTCTGTTTATTTACTTTTTTGCTGCGTATGGTATCTTTGCATTGCTGTGTCGTGAAAACTTCATATGTGTTGAATAATCTGCCTTACTATTTTTAAAGCGTATCTGTTTAATGTGTTTTGCTGACTGAATGTGATATCAACATGCTTTTGCTCCGATGTAAATGTCTGTAGACTGGGTTGACGAGTTGCGTGGCCCGAGCTCTCATGTATAAGACAGCTTCAAATGCCTGATTGCTTTACAAATGAGTTGATGTACTAAATACTTGGCGTTAAACGTGTAAAATCTTTATAGTTAAAAACACAGAATCCTAATTATGTTAAACGTTTGTTGGAAGTCACTAATTGCTTTCATTATCAAACAATGGATGAGTACAGTGCACGTAATTTGCGCTACATTTTAAGAAAAGTTAGTCTTTCACTCATCTCAATATTTATGACATCTTATCTCGTGGCCCATATTTCGTACAACGGTATGATTTTGCAGGTACATTCAGTGCTATATGCCGACACTGTCTGCAAAACGTGTTGCAAACATTAGCTGTAAAAAAGTATTCAATTTAAAAAATTATTCTTGTCGCTGAAGAGAAACTGTAATAATCGCTAAACTTTCTTCTTTTCATGACGGGTTTCAGCGAGACAAAGTTTCAAAAAAGCTTGAAAAGACCACATACGAGCGCTGCGACATCTGCAATAGTCCAACGCCTTGCGTTCACTGTCATCGATCATCCTCCACATAATCCCGACTTGGTCAGTTTCCACTACATCTGTTTTCAAAACTGCAAGAACATCATCGATATGTAATGAAATGGTACAAGCAGAGGTGAGGTTGCGGCTCCGTCAACGGAGTCAAACATTCTAGACAACGGAGTCAAACATTCTAGATGACGGTATCAACAAATTGGTCTCTCGTTGGGAGAAATGTGTTCGTCACCAGGATGACTATTTTGAAAAATAAATATGTAGACCTGAAGAATAAAGATGCAGAATGTTAATAAATTTGGTTTTATTTAAAAAGCTTTAAGAGTTCTCACATAAACAATAGGGAGGAGGGTCATTACTTTTCAGCACGCCTTCGCAGATCTAAAGTTTTTTTGAAAGTCTCTCGTATAGACCGACTAATTTGCGCGCCGTGAGTTACACTCCCTCCAGACGTATACACAGTTATTACTTTTAATACTTTTTGTGTTAAAATTTTAACGTAAGATTATGGATCTTAGTGAGTAAAATATGAGAGCATTTTAAATTTTCTAAATTTGGTCAATAATTATATGAGGTACCGAAAATCAAATTTTCATTGCCCCTGGAAGTCGTTAGGTAGGCAACCAGCTGCAGAGCTCGAATGACTGTTCTAGGCGTTTAGAAAACTAGATATTATTCGCTACAGATCACGCGAGGTTTCTGTCAAGAAAGAAACAAGTAAAGTAAAGTCATGCTGCATGTGTTAGTGAATCTTTTCTTTTTTTCAGAGTTCTTGCAAGTACCAGAAAAACGCAGAGTAGAGAACACGCAACCTCACAGCTGGGTCCTTTACAGTGCTGCATTCAGCGTGTGGCGAAGTGCATAATACAAGCGCTCGTAAGCGGGTATAGCGCGTTTTCTACGTCTGCATCTATATTCCGCATGTATGAGGCCAAAGGTACTGCGCGTATTTCATTCACCGACCCCCCCCCCCCCCCCTTTCCCCGCACACGCGCTCTCCGTTCACGGAGTAACATTCCATACCACCATTCCCCCTCTTTTTTCCATCAGCGAATGCTCCGTGGGAAGAACCCTGTTGGTAAAACTCAGTGTGATCTCGAATTTCTCCTGTCATGTCACGATGTGCAAGCAGTCGAAAGTACTTTGTTGTCAGACACTTTTGGAACGCAAGCTCTCGGAATTTCAGCAGGAAACTTCCTCGTCATGCACAACGCCTCTCTTGTAGTGTGTGTCACTCGAGTTTGATGAGAATCTCGGTGACTCTGTTACCCTTATTAAACGAACCACTCACGAAAAGTGCCACTCTTCTTCGAATCTTATCTGTCCAACACTTACGAAAACCTTTCAAGTTTTTCTAAACCACTTTGGACGATCGTTCTTTCAGCAAGACCAGAGGCAGTATGTTGCCTTACCCTTGTGCCACTGAATAGCCAGTCTTTGACAACCCCTGTTATCATTTTGATATTGACGATACAACTCTTCCTTCATTGTTCGACTTGTAATGATCTCAATGTCAACGATACGGTTAAGTCTAATCATTGTAATCTCTCTTCGTTCCGTAGTCGTGTATTTCATAAACAGTAAAAAGATCACTGGTGTGCTCGTAGAGGGGTAGTGTTGACGTGTTGTAATTATGCATCACGATTTTCGTACCGCTGTTTCGTCATCGCCAGGAGAATGGATTTCAGTACGCCGTTATGTACTTCACCGAATTTAAGTGCTGCGGGGCTGGGCTAGCACTTGGATGGGTGACCATCCGGTCTGCCGAGCGCTGTTGGCAAGCAGGGTGCACTCAGCCCTTGTGAGGCAAACTGGGGAGCTACTTGATTGAGAAGAAGTGGGTCCGGTCTCAGGCTGACATACGGCAGGGAGAGCGGTGTGCTGACCACATGCCCCTCCATATCTGCATCCAGTGACGCCTGTGGGCTGAGGATGACACGGCGGCCGGTCGATACCGGTGGGTCTTCATGGCCTGTTCGGGCGGAGTTTAGTTTAGTTTGTATGTACTTCAGGTGGCTGAATTATATCAGACAGACTTCACGAAGTCGCGGAACTTCCATATGCTACCACAGATTGTAACGATGTCTACGACGGAAGAACATTGATAGCGATGCTGATTTCGTTACATGGAGGAAGATTCAGTTGATTTCTCTGTCGGCTTTCAGCATCAAGCGCCGTTTTCATTTACCACTGAGAGCGTAGTCCTATTCGCTTAAAGTAGTTGTTACAAGTTATGATCTCAACGGCTTCTTTGATGACAGAATCCCTGCAGCTAGATGCATGGGATAAGGTTTCCGTTTCATCAAACATAATAATCGTATATTTGCTCGTGAAGCTGTGTTCGGTAACAGCAGATCTGTCGGAATCGCGATATTTAAAGTGGTTAACGGTACTCTGTGCATCGCTTTGGAATCCTTCATACTGACGGACGGAAGTTCAAATGGCTCTGAGCCCTATGGGACTTAAATTCTGAGGTCATCAGTCCCCTAGAACTTAGAACTACTTAAACCTAACTAACCTAAAGACATCACACACATCCATGCCCGAGGCAGGATTCGAACCTGCGACCGTAGCAGTCACGCGGTTCCAGACTGAAGCGCCTAGAACCGCACGGCCACAAAGGCCGGCGCACTCTACAACTCGACTGCGAGCTCGTGGGCCGTCTAGACACAGGTGGAGGCGCGGGAGCAGCTGACTGACGTCCAGTGACTGACAATCCCGTCGAAGGCGTGAAACGGCGCTGTCTGATGGGTAGCAGCAGCGGCAGGCGCTGTGCTGTGGTCCGAAGCGTGGACTCGACGCGGCTGAGAGTAGGTCCGGACTGGCTGTGAAGGGCTGGCTCGAAGGCGTCTTCTGAATAGGTTTCTCCTATTAGCCGTTTAAGTGCAGTGTACTGTCTGAAGGTATTGCCTACTGTGTCTGATCTATGATGACAAGTAGTATGGATTTCTAGGGTTCAAAATGGCACATATGGATCTGAGCACTATGGGACTTAACATCTGAGGTCATCATTCCCCCAGAACTTAGAACTACTTAAACCTAACTAACCTAAGCACATCACACACACAGCCATGCCCGAGGCAGGATTCGAACCTGCGACCGTAGCAGCCGCGAGGTACCGGACTGAAGCGCCTAGAGCCGCTCGGCCACCGCGGCCGGCGATTTCTAGGGATACTGGTTTTATCCAGGATGCCTTAAAGACATACTGATAGTAACAATAAACTCACATGGGCTTGCTGCCTTTCAAGTAGGGCCACGGGCCGCTTAGAGCGGTCAGCTGCTTCATTATGCTGTCCTAAGCTTCGTATGAGGGCGTTTGATGATGATCGTGTATTCTGATACAGCTTCGCTGCGTGTTCCTGAAATTGAGAGAGTACAGTTGGTTCCGTCCCTGCCTCGTGAAGGTGACAGGCTGGGAAATTATACGGTACATGGAAAATTCCAATCCCAAAGAAAGCAGGTGTTGACAGATGTGAAAATTACCGAACTATTAGTTTAATAAGTCACGCTGCAAAATACTAACGCGAATTCTTTACAGACGAATGGAAAAACTGGTAGAAGCCGACCTCGGGGAAGATCAGTTTGGATTCCGTAGAAATATGGGAACACGTGAGGCAATACTGACCATACGACTTATCTTAGAAGAAAGATTAAGGAAAGGCAAACCTACGTTTCTAGCGTTTGTAGATTTAGAGAAAGCTTTTGACAATGTTGACTGCAATACTCTCTTTCAAATTCTGAAGGTGGCAGGGGTAAAATACAGGGAGCGACAGGGCTACTTACAATTTGTACAGAAACCAGATGGCAGTTATAAGAGTCGGGGGACATGAAAGGGAAGCAGTGGTTGCGAAGGGAATGAGACAGGGTTGTAGCCTGTCCCCGATGCTATTCAATCTGTATATTGAGCAAGAAGTAAAGGAAACAAAAGAAAAGTTCGGAGTAGGTATTAAAATCCATGGAGAAGAAATAAAAACTTTTAGGTTCGCCGATGACATTGTAATTCTGTCAGAGACAGCAAAGGACTTCCAGGAGCAGTTGAACGGAATGGACAGTGTCTTGAAAGAAGGGTATGGAATGAACATCAACAAAATCAAAACGAGGATAATGGAATGTAGTCGAATTAAGTCGGGCGATGCTAAGGGAATTAGATTAGGAAATGAGACGCTTAAAGTAGTAAAGGAGTTTTGCTATTTGGGGAGCAAAATAACTGATGATGGTCGAAGTAGAGAGGATATAAAATGTAGACTGGCAATGGAAAGGAAAGTGTTTCTGAAGAAGAGAAATTTGTTAACATCGAGTATAGATTTATGTGTCAGGAAGTCGTTTCTGAAAGTATTTGTATGGAGTGTGGGCATGTATGGAAGTGAAACATGGACGATAAATAGTTTAGACAAAAAGAGAATAGAAGCTTTCGAAATGTGGTGCTACAGAAGAATGCTGAAGATTAGATGGGTAGATCACATAACTAATGAGGAGGCATTGAATAGAATTGGGGAGAAGAGGAATTTGTGGCACAGGCATCAAGGGATCACCAATTTAATACTGGAGGGCAGCGTGGAGGGTAAAAATCGTAGAGGGAGATCAAGAGATAAATACACTGAACAGATTCAGAAGGATGTAGGCTGCAGTAGGCACTGGGAGATGAAGCAGCTTGCACAGGATAGGGTTGCATGGAGAGCTGCATCAAACCAGTCTCAGGACTGAAGACTACAACAACAACATGAAAAATGAGCCGAAGCGCTGTACTCTGGAGGCACTGCCATTTCGCTACATATGTGTTAGCGGCTGTCTCCCCCCCCCCCCCCCCCCCCCCCCCACTGGACAGACATTGTCTGTGATAATCCGGATAGACGCCGTGCATATTCGAAGGCCACAGTGCACCGACAATGTGAACTGTTCATTCAGCAGGGAACAAAGAGCATCGAGCGCAGCTGACGCCTTCTTCCACGTTTCGTCAACGTGATGCTTCGAGTTCAACTGCCGGTCAAGGGTGACTCCCAGACATTTGGCTTTCGGTGCCCGAGGAATGGGGGTGTCATATAACGTGATGTTGCCAACTACCACACGCCGTCGTCTAGTACGTAGTAATGCATGGCTCTTAGCGGCATTAAACTCAATCCTCGAGTTAGAAGAAGCCCGCCCATTCCTCGATGTCACGGCAGACAGCTTGGAGACGGCGACTAACCGCTACAGGACTCCGGCGGCGACAGATCAGGGCAGTGTCGTTAACGTAGACATATTTTTCAACTCGAGCTGAGGCAGGTAAGTCAGCGTTGTAAACACTGTACAGGACAGGGCCCAAGACCGAGCCCTGAGCGACTCCAGCAAGAACACGGGGAGTCTTGCAGGTGTCACAGACAAGTGCAACGAAGGTCCACCCTCTAGATTATTAGCGAGTAGGTGCACCAAGCGGTTTGACAAGCCATAAGTGAAAAGCCTGTAAATCAGTCCTTGGCGCTACAGAGTGTCAGAAACTCGTAAGCCGGCCGGTGTGGCCGAGCGGTTCTAGGCGCTACAGTCTGGAACCGCGCAACCGCTACGGTCGCAGGTTCGAATCCTACCTCGGGCATGGATGTGTGTGATGTCCTTAGGTTAGTTAGGTTTAAGTAGTTCTACGTTCTAGGGGACTGATGACCTCAGAAGTTAAGTCCCGTAGTGCTCAGAGCCATTGAAGCTCGTAAGCCATTGAGGAGAATAATGCCACAGATCTCCCTATTGTTGTAAGCCTGGACGACGTGCTCGACCATTCGTAAGAGCTGGAGAGGAGTGGAATGAGCTTCACGAAACCCAAATTGCTCATCTGGAAACACTGCTGTTAGTCGGGGCAGCAGAACTCTTTCAAATTCCGTATTAAGAATTGAGAGAAAGCGGTTAGGCCGATAGATGGTTGATCATGCATGATTCTTCCCCGGTTTGGGCACTGTAACGATGACTACTTTCTTCCAGATCTCAGGATTCGTTTTTTGGGACAGTACAGCATTGAACAAGCAGGTGACTTGCACGGTGGTTGTCGGTGGTAATTCTCGGATCACTAGAGCAGTGAGAAGACATTGAAGTGTCCGCCGGATTTCTTCAGTGATAGCTTTTTGTGTCTGCCACGAGATATACCTGAAGTCTGTCTTCAACACTCTGGAGCCCGTCAAGAGGCCGAACAGCGACTTATATATCAGTCAGAAGAGGAATACAGGCGCTGCCTCACGTTGACACGTGGCCGTGTGGACGCAGATACGTGCCTACGACTGCAACGCTCGTTACGACGACCTCCGCGCCGCATATCGGAGCTGCTTGCGCCCACGGACGCTGTGGCGGCTGCACGATGCTCGGCGGCAAAGAGCTCAACGATACCTCTGTTGGCAAAAACCGTCCCGAGGTAAAGAAGGGGCTGTGCCGGGTCCACGAAGCATACCCGTGAGTGTGGTGGCCCAATATATAGGAGCCCAGCCCTCCGCAAGTCTTCAGCGGGGATCGCCAAGGTCTCTTACTGGAGAGGCACATACAGTGTCTTTCATATAACTACACAGGAATATGTCCAGAAGGATTATGTCTGGAGATCGTGGTGTCCACTTGGTTGGCCCACTGCTGCGGAAATGTTCGGTTCAGGGAGTCATGAAGATGTAAACTGCAGGGCAATGGTGTTCCACTCTGCTGGCACATCGCTCTTGGCTGAAGGGAAAGAAACTGAGACCGCAGTTTGTACAAGCATGTCCAGATAAGTGGCTCTTGTTACTGTTTGCTTAGTGAAGAAAAAATTGTCCAACTATGATGTCGTTGATCAGCGCACACCTCACATTCACCGTTTAACTGTCTCTGACGTGTGATTTTTCGAACCCCATATCTCAATGTTATAAAATGTAGACTGGTAATGGCAGGAGAAATTTGTTAACATCGAGTATAGATTTAAGTGTCAGGAAGTCGTTTCTGAAAGTATTTGTATGGAGTGTAGCCATGTATGGAAGTGAAACATGGACGATAAATAGTTTGGACAAGAAGAGAATAGAAGCTTTCGAAATATGGTGCTACAGAAGAATGCTGGAGATTAGATGGGTTGTTCACATAACTAATGAGGAGGTATTGAATAGAATTGGTGAGAAGAGAAATTTGTGGCACAACTTGACTAGAAGAAGGGATCGGTTGGTAGGACATGTTCTGAGGCATCAAGAGATCATCAATTTAGTATTGGAGGGCAGCGTGGAGGGTAAAAATCGCAGAGAGAGACCAAGAGATGAATACTCTAAGCAGATTCAGAAGGATGTAGGTTCCAGTAGGTACTGGGAGATGAAGAAGCTTGCACAGACCACAACAACAACATCTGAATGTTGTGCTGATTAAGCATCCCACTTGTGTAGAAGGTTGCTTCGTCAGAGAAAACATTTCCTAGGTGTTCCGGGTTTTGCACAGTTTGGTCCAGCATCCCAGTAACAAATTCATAGCGAAGCAGCTAGGCATTTCGGATCAGTGCTTGCACAATTTGAATTCTGTCAGAGTGCGAGCGAAGTCGTTTATGCAGCACCTTGACACCGATTGATGGTTCAAATGGCTCTGAGCACTATGGGACTTAACATCTGAGGTCATCAGTCCCCTAGAACTTAGAACTACTTAAACCTAACTAACCTAAGGACATCACACACATCCATGCCGGAGGCAGGATTCGAACCTGCGACCGGAGCGGTCGTGCAGTTCCAAACTGAAGCGCCTGGAATCACTCTGTCACGACGGCCGGCTACACCGATTGAGCGAGGGATGTTTAGCTCTCGCGATGATCTACTAACTGACTTTGAAGTGCTTCTTCAGAAAGTCTCTGTCATCTCCTCTACCACTACATTTCATGTTCATTCATGCCAGAATCTAATTGTCTATTTATACTACCAATGGCTAGGAACTTATCGTAACGAGCCTTAACAGTATTAAAGTCTGATGGCTCGCTTTGAAATTCACGTCGGAAATTTCTTTGGACAGCAATGTGTGATACCATAGCAGTGTACCACACCATGCACTGCACTTTCTTGAAGTGTACCGATTTCTGGTAATTATTTATCACCTGAAACAGAACAAAAAGAACCGTTGAGAAAAAATGTACACAAAACTATTTGAGTTGCTTTACATCATGCCGCAAACCGCAGGTACAGGGGGTGTACAAAAATATGGCAACACTAAAGCCAATAAATTACCACGCCTAATACGATGTCGGAAAACTGTTGGCATTTAAAACAGCTTCCAGCCGTCTCGGAATGGATAAATACAATTCCTGTATGGTTATCAAGAGAAACGTATGCTATTCATTCTGCTCAATAGTGACCAGATCAGGTAACGATGATTGAAGCGGAAAGCCATCACACACCCTTCTCTCCAAAGAAGATCACAAAGGCTCAATAATGTTGCGATCTTGTGAGTGTGGTGGCCAGAGGACATGTGCCAGTTCATCCTCGCCCTCACAAATCCAGTCCCGGACGATGCGAGCTACGAGAACAGGAGTCCTGTCGCCTTGGAACACAGCATCACCACTGGGGAGCAAGCATTGTACCATGGCATGGATCTGATCAGCCAAATTGGTCACATAGTCCTTGGCAGTAATGTGCCCTTGCTGAGTAGCCAACTGGTCCACGGAACATCACAATATGGCTGTCCAAATTATCACCAACCCCCGGGATGTTTCACCTTTAGGACGTAAAATCGGCCAGAAGTTGGAAACAGTGTGAAACAAGACTCAAACGGCCAAATGACTTTCTTCCATTGCTACACAGTCCGAGTTTTATTCACTACTGGCCATTAAAATTGCTACACCAAGAAGAAATGCAGATGATAAACGGGTATTCATTGGACAACTATATTATACTAGAACTGACATGTGATTACATTTTCACGCATAGATCCTGAGAGATCAGTACCCAGAACAACCACCTCTGGCCGTAATAACGGCCTTGATACGCCTGGGCATTGAGTCAAACAGAGCTTGGATGGCGTGTACAGGTACAGCTGCCCATGCAGCTTCAACACGATACCACAGTTCATCAAGGGTACTGACTGCCGTATTTTGACGCGCCAGTCGCTCGGCCACCATTGACCAGACGTTTTCAATTGGTGAGAGACCTGGAGAATGTGCTGGCCAGGGCAGCAGTCGAACATTTTCTGTATCCAGAAAGGCCCGTACAGGACCTGCAACATGCGGTCGTGCATAATCCTGCTGAAATGTAGGGTTTCGCAGGGATCGAATGAAGGGTAGAGCCACGGGTCGAAACACATCTGAAATGTAACGTCCACTGTTCAAAGTGCCGTCAGTGAGAACAAGAGGTGGCCGAGACTTGTAACCAATGGCACCCCATACCATCACGCCGGGTGATACGCCAGTATGGCGATGACGAATACATGCTACCATCGTTCACCGCGATATCGCCAAACACGGATGCGACCATCATGATGCTATAAACAGAACCTGGATTCATCCGAAAAAATGACGTTTTGCCATTCGTGCACCCAGATTCGTCGTTGAGTACACCATCGCAGGCGCTCCTGTCTGTGATGCAGCGTCAAGGGTAACCGCAGCCATGGTCTCTGAGCTGATAGTCCATGCTGCTGCAAACGTCGTCCAACTGTTCGCGCAGATGGTTGTTGTCTTGCAAACGTCCTAATCTGTTGACTCATGGATCGAGACGTGGCTGCACGATCCGTTACAAAAAATTGTTCAAATGGCTCTGAGCAGTATGGGACTTAACATCTGAGGTCATCAGTCCCCTAGAGCTTAGAACTACTTAAACCTAACTAACATGAGGACATCACACACGTCCATGCCCGAGGCAGATCCGTTACAGCCATGCGGATAAGATGCCTGTCATCTCGACTGCTAGCCATACGAGGCCGTTGGGATCCAGCACGGCGTTCCGTATTACCCTCCTGAACCCACCGATTCCATGTTCTGCTAACAGTCATTGGATCTAGACCAACGCGAGCACCAATTTCGCGAAACGATAAACTGCAATCGCGGTAGGCTACAATCCGACCTTTATCGAACTCGGAAACGTTATGGTACGCATTTCTCCTCCTTACACGAGGCATCACAACCACGTTTCACCAGGCAATGCCGGTCAACTGCTGTTTGTGTATGAGAAATCGGTTGGAAACTTTCCTCATGTCAGCACGTTCTATATGTCGCCACCGGCGCCAACCTTGTGTGAATGCTCTGAAAAGCTAATCATTTGCATATCACAGCATGTTCTTCCTGCCGGTTAAATTTCGCGTCTGTAGCGCCGTCGTCTTCGTGGTGTAGCAATTTTAATGGCCAGTAGTGCAGCTTCGGCGCCATGATTTTCCTGTTACGGACATTTGCATCGCTGATGAATGATTTTGGAATTCCAGCTTGCCCTGCCATTCCCACCTTGTGGACCTCCCTTCGTGTTGTTCTGGTTCTCACATGGTTCGCGAGTGCAACATTGAGTTCAGCAATGACTTTTGCAGCTGTTATCCTCTTATTTTTGTCACTGTCCTCTTCAATTGTTGTCTGTCACGACCACTCAGCACATACTTTCGTCCGTGTTGTTTGTTAGCAGATAATGTTTTTCCGCTTACCCTATATGCGGTATGAATCTTTGATATTATGCTTCTTGAAACACCAAACACTTCGGTGACCTTGGTTACGGAAGAAAACACTATACGAGCCCCAACAATTTTCCCACGTTCGAATTCACTTAGCTCCGACATAATGCACTCAAATATACGACCTGTTCTGGCCATGACTGACACCTGCAACGTGTTGAGGACAATGCGCAGTTGCCGTTCGTGGCCAAATACGAGGGCGAGTCAAATGAAAGCCTTAAATTTGTAATTTCAAATCGAAATTTCGCGCCGTTATCCTGTAAGTTTGTAAGCGTGCTACAAACAGCGTGCAGAATGGCCTGTAGGTGGCAGCAAAGTGCAGATGAACACATACCGTCGCAGTATCAGTATAAAGATGGCCGCCCCACTTGCGACTTGCACCACGGAAGAACAGCGTTCTGTTATTCGGTTTTTGCGTAGTGAAGGTGTGATACCTATTGAAATTCATCGACGAATGAAGGTTCAGTACAGTGATGCATGTTTGTCACAGCAGCAAGTCTACGAATGGAGTACGAAGTTCGGAAATGGTGTGACTTCCGTGGAGGATGCTCCTCGTCCAGGTCAGGCACAACGAGTTGTGACTCCACAGAACATTGCAGCAGTTGAAGCCATAGTGAAGGAAAACCGCCGAATGACGCTGAATGACATTGCAGCATGTTTACAGATTAGTCATGGGTCAGCACACCACATTTGCCATGATGTGCTCCAGTTTCACAAAGTGACGGCATGATGGGTGCCACGGCAGCTGACTCCTGAAACGAGAGAACGACGTGTTGATGCTTGTGAAGAACTTCTCCGGCGCTTTGTAGGAGAAGGTGATGGCTTCCTTGCAAGAATCGTTACTGGTGACGAAACGTGGGTTCACTTCAACCAACCGGAAACGAAGAGAGCGAGCAAGGAATGGCGCCATTCCTCATCATCAAAACCAAAGAAGTTCGAACAGAACCATCAGCATGGAAGGTTATGCTGACTCTCTTTTGGGACATAAAAGGCGTCATTTTGGAGCAATACATGCCTAGAGGGAACATTGTAACCAGTGCATCATACACAGATCTCCTAAAAAATCATCTGCTGTCTACAAACAAATCAAAGGGACGTGGATTGCTGTCAGCAGGTGTCGTTTTACAACATGACAATGCAAGGCCCCACACTGCCCGTACAACAGTTGCAACAATCACAGACCTGCATTTTGAGTGTCTTCCTCATCCACCATACTCACCAGACCTTGCCCCAAGTGATTTCTATATGTTTGGACCACTTAAAGTCGCAATGGGAGGAAAGAAGCTCCGTTCTGATGAAGATGTACGCCACGCGATGCATGAGTGGTTGCGTGGACTACCAGAACAATTTGTTTCTAAAGGAATTTATGCACTTTGTAAGCGCTGGAGGACTTGCATTGAGCGTGGGGGAGATTATGTTGAAGAGTAATACAACTTTGTGCCACTTCTGCACAATAAATAGTATTAAAAAAATATTTAAGGTTTTCATTTGACTCATCCTCGTACTACATCGCAAGCTGGAGGCTTGTCTCACATCTGCGTTTATGTTCAAGCATGCATTTCTCATGGTGTTTCCATATTTTTGTCCACCCCGGTATCTATATGTCATAGTTTTTTCTTAGATATCTATCATCGAAAGCTTGAGATTACATACAGATCTGACGTGGCAAGAAATCCGTGAAGCAACTATCCAAGTTTTTTTATTTGGTTATAAGCTGAAACACAGGCAGTCGGTCTCAGATGGTATCGATAGTTTTCCGGTAGCTATTCTGATGCGTATTCCATGCATGTCGAGAGTCTGTATAACCGTCCGGCGTAAGCTACACCTACTTTTTGCGATCGTAACAATGCGGTGAATATATATATAAATGATATAAGAAAAATAGCAAGAAGCACTCTCAAATTGTTCGCTGCTCAAGTTGTTTTCTATAGTATAGCAAGGTCGCTGTATAAATGCAAGAATCTAAAGCACGTATTGCACAGCATTTCTATTTGGTACACTCAGTGGCAATTCTCCACTGATGTGCGTTAGTGTTAGATAAGCTCACAAACAGGAAGGGTAAAGTGTATTTAGGGTATCATGTCATCTAAGTACCTAGGAATACGACGATGAAGGGAAACGCAATGGCATGAACATAAATCAGTAACAGTTTCTTTAACCACAGTTTAATCAGTAACAAAGTGTAGCAGAGGGGCTTAAAAGGCAATCGTTGCAACAACTGCGAGTCTCTCCTAACGAAACTTCAGAGAATTTTAATTTGGGATACATTATACAATCGCATGTTTCAAGTAGTAAAAGCGAAAATTAAATAAGATAGATTAAAACGCCTAAAGAAGCATTTTTCCGTCGCTCCATAAGCGAAGGCATCTGTAAGTGTGTAACTAATATTGTTAGGCCTACGAAGAACCGGTCCGACATATACTGTTATATAATAACTTGCCAGGTGTCACCATGTATTATAAAGTTCCCCACCGCGTTTCTCTGTCTGTACGTGGAGGCATGCCTCAGGAACTGCTCTGGGGATTTAGTACGGTTTTCACTAATAGTTAGGCTGATTCACGAGGAATCTTTATGTGTAACATTTATAAATATTTCGTGTAAACTGGATGAATTATGATGAATTAAAGCCCGTCGCCTCGTTTTTCTGTGTGTATATGAAATATAACCTCAGCATCAACCGCTACGCCAGCCAAGTCGTCCGGTCTAAATAGTTACTGGTACCCCTCCACAACCATACGTGTTTTTACAAGCTAGAAGGCTGATGTCGATACCTCATTAAAACATTGTCACACGTTTAGTGAAAGAGCCTGCTCTGTATTAGGGCGTTGTTTCTTGAATGAAACAGCTTATATCACTTACTGTATTTAATTCGACTTATATATAATTCATATGGCAGCAATAACTAATTAATTGAACGTAGTGTGCAACCCCATAGCCACTTACAGAATATTAATTGGCTATCCATTTCTTCTGATATTTGTGTCTGGTTAACTTTCAGCAGTTTAATTTTGTCATCTTGTCTCTTTTCCTCCCTTTTTTCTTTTTCCTTTCCTCATTTCTGCCAGTGCCTCAGTTACTGATTATAGTCAGTTCTACTTTCTTCTTATTATCTGCTGAAAAGTCTATTAATTTCTACCACCACTTTTTAGTT
This sequence comes from Schistocerca americana, assembly GCF_021461395.2. Lineage (NCBI taxonomy): Eukaryota > Metazoa > Arthropoda > Insecta > Orthoptera > Acrididae > Schistocerca > Schistocerca americana. The sequence goes on along the minus strand of NC_060122.1, from coordinate 784,789,889 downwards.
CTTTCTCATTCTTAACTACTGCTTTAAAGGTTGTCTGTCCCAACTTCCTCCGTATTCAGATGTCAAAGGTCCGCAATCTCTTTTCATCTTTTTTATCCTTCCCGTAGAAGCCTGCGCCCTGCAGAAAATCAGACTAGGCACAAAGCAACTAGCAAATGCTTTTCTCAGTTCTAAATTCCGTTTCCCGAAAACAATTATCTCTTCCTGTTACTTCTTTTTTTAGTTCTTGGTTACACGCCGTGTCCTCATTGATCACGGTATTTAGAGTTTTGAATTATTTGACTTGATGTAGTGGATACTCTCTGGACGACCCACTTGCTATGAGGAAATTAGCGAGCAGCTGTACAGAGCAAAACATGATAAGGAGCGTTACGCAACAATGAAAACGCATGTTTTTGTGGTCACAAAAGCGGTTCGTGAAGGAAATAAAGATGAGCAGTGGTATCGTTGTTAGGAGATATCGAAGTCTAATCGCCTCTTTCGGTGTCGTGACGCTTTCTCCATTAAGAAAGAAATTTTCTTCGCGAGAGAAAATGCAGATGAGATGATTTATTGTGTTGCAGCAGACTACACCGCGCGCGGCGAGAGAAGCATTTAGAAAACGGAAACCTGGAGTTGCTAAAACAACCGTAACTACTTTAATAGCTCGTCGCTACCAACTGTCTCTCGTTTTTTTTTTTTCTGTGCGTGAAAGTATTACAGTGTACTGGAGGGTCGAAAAGTTGTCTTGGCGCTCTTCGCTACGTCAAACTCGTAGCGATACGTAGATCAGTCTCAACACTGCAGCCAATTCCTTTCAGAAAAATAAATATTGACTGGAAAGTATTTCCAAGTACCGTACCAGCATTAGAACAGCATTGGACGAAGCGTATAAGTCTAAAAGGAGACTATGTCGAAAAATTAGAAAGGTTTACCTCAAACATGTAAGTAGTTTTTATTTTTGCACGGACTTTTCAAACGCCCCTCGTACACTGTGCTGTAAACTATGTTCATAACCTTCCACATTATGTTTTCTTAAGCACAGTTAAGTGAACCACACCGCAAAAGCGAAAAACACCACCCTCCCCTTCCCAGTACCGTAATGCCACCTCCCCTGTACTTCACCTCTGCCACTTCAGATGACGTTTTCTAAACCAAACCCAAAATCTTCAATCGGATTTCCACATAGTACAGCGTCATTACCACTTGTTTGTGGTCATTCAGTGCCAAGTTGCGTCGCGGTTTATACCGATTCAAGCGTCGCTCAGCGCTGACCACGGAAGTGTCTGGCTGATGAGAAGTTGCTCAAACATTGTATACCATTATTTCTAATTCCCTATGCACAATCATTGGGCTAACTGGACTGCTGGTAGCACTTTGGAACTCAAGAGTGATTCCTTCCGCTGATTTCGTGCGATTTTGCACAACTGTCCTCCGCAATGCTTGACGATCTCTGTCCCATCATTCCGTGAGGTCTGCCTGGTCTCGGTTTAGTTGTTGTTGTTGTTGTTCCTTCACGTTCCCACTTCACAGTCACATAACCAACAGTCGACTTGGGCAGCTCTCGAAGGGACGAAATGTGTCCGATGTATTCGTTACTTGGATGATATCCAATGATAAGTCCACATTCGAAGACATTGACCTCCCGTGACCCACTGGTTTTGCTGTTAGTGCTTCTCTGCTGACAACACAATTATTCTCTTGGATCCGCCTCTCGCGACATCTAGTGGTAAGTTCCGCCTTACGTAGAGATGTCCGGATACTTCTGGTCGAACAGTATTTAACACCCGTGAAGAGCACAAAGTCAAGATTACACTAATTACGAGGCGGGCAGAAACATTTAAGCCGTGTTTCATCCTGTATTCTTTATGTAAATGGAACGTTAGGAAACCCTAGTATGTGGTACAATGAGAAGTACCCCCTGCCATGCACTTCAGGGGCTTACAGAGTTTGGATGTAGATGTTGGTGGCCAGAACTAAAATTTAGGACATACGCCTTTTTAATGGCACTATTGGGAAAACCAGACCAACCAGCACCCGCCACTTTCCGTGCCCACCCTTTCGAGTCTGCACTTGTGCTTCGTCTCTACCGATGCCGTTGTCGGCGGGACGTTGAGCCCTTGCCTTTCTTCTTCCTCCTGTCTTCCTCCCTTCCTTCACGTAATGGAACGAATACACTCGTAACGTATTCCTCCGTTCACGGGTAATGTATAGAGTACGTTTTACCTATGTTTCTTTGAAATGTCATTAATACGAGCTCCCAACTGATTATGTAAATTCCAACCACACAATTCCTGTTGATTACGTCATCCTGTGGCTGTAGACTGTCCAAGGTTACTGGTTCATGCATCCATTTTACATGTGACTTAACCTTAACTGTGTAAATAACAAACAAAAAATTTGAGTAACGGTAGTGTATCATTTTTCACTATGAAAAGAAAACAAGTGAAATTCACTGAAATAACTCGCACAATCGGTTTTGGCATCTTCGCACAAGGCAAAAGCAATACAACACCAACCTGGAAATATGACAGTTGTAGCTGTCAAAGCGCCTGTCTGCTACACCCGTCCATCCTGTGCCAAGGCTTTAACTATCTTCGCTGAGGCCGGAGAGTATTTATTCTGTAGCTAGTGACGTCCTTCCCATGGCATCAAAGAAGCCCTACGTCAAAATTACGACGTGTCTTGTTGTTTTTGTTCTAGTCTTCACTCCGAAGACTGGTTTGACGCCGCTCCCCATGCTACTACATCCTGTGCAAACCTCCTCATCTCCGAATGACTATATCAACCTATATCCTTCTGAATCTGCTTCTGTATTCATCCCCCACGCTTCCCTCCAGTACTAAACTGGTGATGGCTTGATGTATCAGAATAAATCCTGTCAACCATTCCCTTCTCCTAGTTAGGTTGAGCCATAACTTATTTTCTTCCCAATTCTGTTCAGGATCTCCTCATCAGTTACGTGATCTACCCTATAACATTCAGCATTTTTCTGTGGCACCATATATCAAATGCTTCTATTCTCTTTTTCTCTAAATTGTTTATCGTCCATGTTTCACTTCCATACTTTCAGAAAAGACTTCCTGACATTTTAATCCATGTTTGATGTTAAGAAATTTCTCTTCTTCAGAAATGCTTTTCTTGTCATCGCATCTACCTTTTATATCCTCTCTACCTTGGGCATCATCAGTTATTTTGCTTCCCAAATAACAAAGCACATCTACTACTGTAAGTGTCTCATTTCCTAATCTAATTCCCTCAGCATTACCTGATTTAATTCGGCTACTTTCATTACCCTCGTTCTGCTCGTGTTAATGTTCATCTCATATCCCCCTTTCAAGACACTGTCCATTCTCTTCAATTGCTCTTTCAAGTCCTTTGCTCTCTCTGACAGAATTAAAATGTCTTCGGTAAACCTAAAAGTTTTTAGTTCTTCTCCCTGGACTTTAATTTCTACTCCAAATTTTTCATTTGTTTCCTTTAGTCCTCGCTCAATGTACTGATTGAATAACATTGGCGATAGGTTCCAACCCCATCTCACTCCCTTCTCAACCAATGCTTCCCTTTCATGACCCTCGACTCTTATAACTGCCATCTGGTTTCTGTACAAGCTGTAAATAGCCTGTATTTTACCCTACTGCCTTCAGAATTTCAAAGAATGTGTTGCCGTCAACCTTGTCAAAAGCTTTCTCTAAGTCTACAGATGCTAAACGTTTGCTTTTCCTTAACTTATGTTGAAAGCGACCTCGTAGTGTCAGTACTAAATGGTTCAAGTGGCTCTGAGCACTATGGGACTTAACATCTGAGTTCATCAGTCCCCTAGAACTTAGAACTACTTAAACCTAACTAACCTAAGGACATCACACACATCCATGCCCGAGACAGGATTCGAACCTGCGACCGTAGCGGTCGCGCGGTTCCAGACTGAAGCGCCTAGAACCGCTCGGCCTCTCTTGCCGAGCCCAAATTTTTCCATTCTTTTGTAGAAAATTCATGTCAGTATTTTGCAACCACTACTTATTAAAATGATAGTTCTGTAACATTCACACTTGTCAGCACCTTCTTTCTTTAGAAATGGAATTACTATGTTCTTCTTTAAATCCGAGGGTATTCCACCTGTGTCATACATCTTGCATATCACATGGAAGAGTTTATCATTAGTACTGACGGAGTGTCGTCTAATCTCGAGGCCTTGTTTCGACTTAGGTCTAAAGTGCTCTGTCAAATTCTTCTTGCAGTATCGTATCTCCCATCTCATTCTCACCTACGTACTTTTGCATTTCTATAATATTGCCTTCAGCTACATCTCCTTAAGTCATATAACTTTCACATAATTTTAAGTTACGCTGATAGCTAAATATATGGATAACACAATACATCTAAATGGCTTTCTGAATCTCTCACAAATTACCGGTTTTGATTGCATGTAAATGGTGTTTACAATGTATCGATAGAACCGGGTTGAAAGTGGAATGGAAGGCCTATTAAAACAGAAACAAAATCACTAGGTGAAACGCTAAAAAAAAATTAAACAGAATGTTATCATGATATATATCAGAAACAATTCAGTTTGATCAGAGGATTACGAAACGGAAATTCGATTTTGTATTGGCAAAGTAGTACGAGAGTTATCGATGTATCTTTATCCCATTTGTAATTAATTAACAGTAAGTATAACGTCGTCTCTTAAATAAAACTACATTCCTGGAAATTGAAATAAGAACACCGTGAATTCATTGTCCCAAGAAGGGGAAACTTCATTGACACATTCCTGGGGTCAGATACATCACTTGATCACACTGACAGAACCACAGGCACATAGACACAGGCAACAGAGCATGCACAATGTCGGCACCAGTACAGCAATGCAGGCTGCTATTCTCCCATGGAGACGATCGTAGAGATGCTGGATGTAGTCCTGTGGAACGGCTTGCCATGCCATTTCCACCTGGCGCCTCAGTTGGACCAGCGTTCGTGCTGGACGTGCAGACCGCGTGAGACGACGCTTCATCCAGTCCCAAACATGCTCAATGGGGGACAGATCCGGAGATCTTGCTGGCCAGGGTAGTTGACTTACACCTTCTAGAGCACGTTGGGTGGCAAGGGATACATGCGGACGTGCATTGTCCTGTTGGAACAGCAAGTTCCCTTGCCGGTCTAGGAATGGTAGAACGATGGGTTCGATGACGGTTTGGATGTACCGTGCACTATTCAGTGTCCCCTCGACGATCACCAGTGGTGTACGGCCAGTGTAGGAGATCGCTCCCCACACCATGATGCCGGGTGTTGGCCCTGTGTGCCTCGGTCGTATGCAGTCCTGATTGTGGCGCTCACCTGCACGGCGCCAAACACGCATACGACCATCATTGGCACCAAGGCAGAAGCGACTCTCATCGCTGAAGACGACACGTCTCCATTCGTCCCTCCATTCACGCCTGTCGCGACACCACTGGAGGCGGGCTGCACGATGTTGGGGCGTGAGCGGAAGACGGCCTAACGGTGTGCGGGACCGTAGCCCAGCTTCATGGAGACGGTTGCGAATGGTCCTCGCCGATACCCCAGGAGCAACAGTGTCCCTAATTTGCTGGGAAGTGGCGGTGCGGTCCCCTACGGCACTGCGTAGGATCCTACGGTCTTGGCGTGCATCCGTGCGTCGCTGCGGTCCGGTCCCAGGTCGACGGGCACGTGCATTTTCCGCCGACCACTGGCGACAACATCGATGTACTGTGGAGACCTCACGCCCCACGTGTTGAGCAATTCGGCGGTACGTCCACCCGGCCTCCCGCATGCCCACTATACGCCCTCGCTCAGAGTCCGTCAACTGCACATACGGTTCACGTCCACGCTGTCGCGGCATGCTACCAGTGTTAAAGACTGCGATGGAGCTCCGTATGCCACGGCAAACTGGCTGACACTGACGGCGGCGGTGCACAAATGCTGCGCAGCTAGCGCCATTCGACGGCCAACACCGTGGTTCCTGGTGTGTCCGCTGTGCCGTGCGTGTGATCATTGCTTGTACAGCCCTGTCGCAGTGTCCGGAGCAAGTATGGTGGGTCTGACACACCGGTGTCAATGTGTTCTTTTTTCCATTTCCAGGAGTGTAGTTATCAGACTCGAGGTATTTTGACCTAGTGTTTCGATTGCATTACCTCAATTGCTTTAAAAGCTTTTTGTAAAATAGTGTCAAAATTAAGATGAGTAGTGCTCTCGTATCGAGCAATGCAGGATTAATTGATGATAGCCATCGCCCACAAAACCAGTTACGTCACTGCGAATAAAAGGTGGCTTTGGTTTCGAATACATGTTAGTAAAGCTAGAGATAATTTCTGAAAGAAAAACCAGATACCAAACTTGAAGACAGCTGATAAAGTAATTACAAGTAAAAGGTAATTTTTTTAATGATTTTCGCCGTTCCTCAGTTGTTTCTATATTCTTTTGGTGTAACCTTAACGAACGACCAAATCAAAGTAAGTAACGATTCGTTGACCATGCTAGCCACTAAAACAACAAAAAACAGAGGATATATAACGTACCCAGACTGAATAATAAATAAAAAAGTCATCACTCATACACACAAGCAGATGCACACACACACACACACACACACACACACAGACACACACACACACACACACAAACAACAACAACAACAACAACAAAATAATATTAAACTACATACAGACGGCGCAGCACGAACAAAAGGCGAACTAAAAATACGTAGCGACAGTTGGTAACACGACATACAGTTAAGAAGCCAAACCGAAACACAGTGATTGATGAAGCGTAGTGTGGAACCGAAATGAGTTCGTAAAACGCAGTAACTCTGACATCCTGGATATGCTCACCATGTAAGTACAACTCCAGGACGGTACACAAGCACTAACAAAAGCGGAAATGATAAACAGATGCAAATATCAATTTAGTATCACGAAACTCGCGTTGCAAAAAGCTGTTCCTCGCCTAAAAAAGGAAAAACTGAATGTAATAACATTGTTATGTAACGCAAATACAGACTGCATTATAGCCCACTGAACTTGCTTCACAAATAAAAAGAAGTGAAACGCGTATGTCGAATAAAAACAGCCTTTCATTTAGTTGCATTAGATGAAGCACATGCCAAGAACAAGTAAAACGTTCGATACGGAAAGGGCAGATCATTTTAAGCAATTTTATGTAGTGGCCGAAAGTGTCTGTTACATCAGAATCAATCTTTGTTTCTTAAAATTGCAGGTTACTTTAAAAAACAGTTTTTGTCTGAATTACTCGATAGGATTACATCGAGTGATCACAGTAGATTTGACAACGAGATTTATGAGAAGAGCGATGAGTTCAGTAGAATTACATCACAATATTGCCAACGCAATACACACGTCTTCTGCAGAGGATACACGGAGAAAAAATTTACATAATTTTAACCAATTCTGAAGGCCGCTGCCTTATCTTGGGTTAGGTCAGTTTCAGCAGAAGACGCTGTCCCGTGGCGGCGTGGACATGGTTCTGGCGGGTTCCATACGAAAGGGCTGGCCCGGTTTGGGGCGTCGTTTCCAGCAGACGGGAGCCAGGTGCTCCAGCGGAGGCTGTGATGTAACACTTTCACTGGAGCCGAGACGAGCTCAGACTGGAGAGCTTTCTCCAGCACGCTCGCTTTCCCACTGCCGCCGGAAGTCCTCCGCATCCGGAACGTGCGACACCGTTCAGCGCCGGCTGACCTCTACGTCACAGGCGACGGGACTTCACAGAATGGGTTACCAGAACACGAGGGCAAGCTGGCATGTTCTCGGCTCCGTACACAGCTGGTGTCGATATCAGTGGAATTTCTGATTTCGTAATGTTTGTACATCACGTGCAATAGCGCAAGTCAAGCGAAACCTTGGGCTTCGTAATGGTTTTGTTATACGTCGCTTCTCAAGCAGTGGCGGTGCCCGTGATTCTACAGTTACATCTGCACTCCGACGTCCACCTTACGGTGTGTGGCGGAGGGTACTTGTGGTATCATTATCAGTTTCCCTTTCCTGTTCCGTTCGTGAACAATGCGTCGGAGGAACAACTGTTGCATTGGCAAGCCTCCGCATGAGCTTGGAAGTCTCTGATTTTCCTATCACTACGCCAGATACATTATCTGGAACGAACTGGTGTGTTACTTGACTTTGAAATTGGGTATTCGTAATTAAAACAGTAAGCCTCTTTGAAAGGAACAATGCATCCCTTCTACAATTTGCCACTGTAGTTGTTTGAGCAGTTTTATATTGCTGACCCCGTGAACCTACGCAAAGAGTGGCATTTTGAAGAGTTAGAAGAACATAACTTCAAACGCAGCCAAAGATGTGAAAGAGAGTAGAAGGGAAATGATGCTGAGTGTGAAATTACGAGCTGTCACAGTGACAAATATGAAAAGAATGGGAAAATGATACAGTCTGCCCATATAGAATAAAAGTATAATAACTCAAATAGTTGAAATACAGAGCAGGCAGATACATTGCTTGGACGCCTGTTAGTGCACATAACGTGGTGCGTGTCCACCCTCCGCCTTCATTACGGTTTGAGCTCTACTGGAGACACTTTCAGTGAGGTGCCTGATTTGCTGTGGAAGAACGGCAGCACATTCTTCCTCAAGAGCCGAAACTAGAGAAGATAGTTATGTTGGACAGTGGGGTCTGGAGCGAATTTGACGTTGTAGCTCGTACTAAAGGTGTTCCATTGGGTTCAGGTCGGGGCTCTGAGGACGCTAGTCCGTTTCGGGGATGTTACTGTCCATAACCCGTTGCCTCGCAGATGCTGTTTTAAGACAGGGTGCACTGTCTGCTGATATAGATAGTCATCGAATTAAAGCTGCTCCTTTGCCTTGTGCAGTACACAATGCCGTAAAACGTATTCGTATCCTTCCACATTTAGAGTTTTCTTAAGCGAAATAAGGGGGCCACACAGTAAAGACGGAAAACACCTTCATGTGATAACACAACCTCATTCGTACTGCACTGTTGGCATTACACTTGATGGCAAGTAACGTGCTCCAGGCATTCGCCAAACCCAAACCCTTCTGTCGGATGCCTCAAGGTGTAGAGTGATTCCTCAGTCAAAATCACTCGTGTCAAAGCATCCACTCTCCAGTGGCGTCGCTCTTTACATAAGCCCTTAGCATCGCTTGGCACGTGTGGGTTATGAGAAGCTGTTGGACCACCGTACTCCATTCTTTTTAACTCAATACGTACAATCACTGCGTCAACTGGACTGCCGGTAGCACGTTGGAACTCACAAGTTGCTTTCTTGCGATTTTTAGCAACCACCCTCCACGATGCTCGACGGTCCCTGGCCGTCGGTACACGAGGCCTGCCTGTCTTATTTTAGCTGTGGTTGCTCCTTCGCTTTCCACTTGACTAGCCCTTCACCAGCATTCGACTTGGGCGGCTTTAGAAGGGCTGAAACGTCCCTCATAGACTTGTTACTCAGGGGACATTAAACGACTAGTCCAAGTTCGAAGTAACTGACATCTCCTGTCCGACTGCTGTTACTGCGTCTGTGCTCACAACATAATGTTCCCCGCGTCCTTTTGCAATGGTGGGTCTGAATCTCATAGGAGTGTCTGGATACTTTTGATCAGATAGTATATAGGGGATGTACACTGAGGCGCCAAAGAAACTGGTATAGGCATGCGTATTCAAATACAGAGGTATGTAAACAAGCAGAATACGGCGTTGTGGTAGGCGAAGAGATTGAAGAAACATGTGATGAGATAAAATAAATTATTCAGATAGTTAAAGGAGACAAAATTTAATTGTGATAGGGGACTGGAACTCGATAGTTGGAAAAGGAAGAGAAGGAAAAATAGTACGTGAATATGGACTCAGGGAAAGGAATGAAAGAGGAAACCGCCTGATAGAATTTTGCGCAGAGCGTAATTTAATCATCGGTAATACTTCGTTTAAGATCCATAAAAGACAAACCAGTGACGATTCGTGGTGCCCTTCTTCGTATACCTTCAATATTCCCTTTCAGTTCTATTTTGTATGGGATCCCAAACTTATATCCTTTTTCTTGTGCTTTTGTCCCGCATTAGATACTTTATGGGGTGGCCGGATTGATCTCTGTCCCAAGATAACATGTTTCATCCTCCTCACTGAAGAGGCCGAATACCCATTAAAAATTTTCGTTGGATATCCCATGTGATCGTACTTTGGTCAGTGAATGCTGGTGCGGTACTGAGTTAATTTTTCTTTTGGGAACGCAAGAAAAACTGTATTTACCTGACTTACCACAACCCATGACTTTCAGGGTATCACGTGACCAGAACGCAAGGTCCGATTCTTTCCGAATCTGAGCTGGTTGGCATGGAAGAAGTCATGCTGCTCAAGATACCTTATTCCGTTTTAGCTCAGACCATGTTGTAAGGCTTTGCAAGAGAGATGTCAAAACAAACATAAAATATCGTTGGTAAAGCCGAACCAAATATTACTCGTTCAAAGACTACTGTATACAAAGTAAATACGCCAATATCTCTGCAAAAAGAGGTCAACGATAGTAAGAAAATAATTGGAACTGAAAAATTCAAACAATCAGAAACAACAGAAAGAAGCTCTTTTAGAAGTAAGTTCTTCAATTTAGACGCCCGCAAAGAAAATAAAAATTTAAAAAAGCGCCAACAAAATGGACAGAAGAAAGAAAAATGGGACATAAACAGAAAATAAAGTACTGGAAAAGAAGGAATCAAAGGAATAGAAGTTATCTGATCTCAGTTGGTCATTGCACAATTTGAGGGAATATTTGAGAACTGCGTCTTAGAACCATCAGAACATGTTATAGTGTATATTTGCTAACACGCAAGCAATTTAGTACCAAGTCTCGAATTAACACTGCATCAAGTTAAAGGGAGGTTTCTTGGTATCAGATACATAATTATTTAATAGTTGCATTATTTGTCATATAACTGTAGAGCCAAAGAACTGGTACACCTGCCTAATATCGTGTAGGGCCCACGCGAGCACGCAGAAGTTCCGCAACACGACGTGGCATGGATTCAACTAATGTCTGAATTAGTGCTGGAGGGAACTGACACCATGAATCGCTGTCCATAAATCCGTAATAGTACGAGGAGCGGAGATCTCTTCTGAACAGCACGTGGCAAGGCATCCCAGATATGGTCAACAATGTTCATGTCTGAGGAGTTTGGTGGCCAGTGGAAGTGTTTAAACTCAGAAGCGTGTTCCTGGAACCATTCTGGACGTGTGGGGTGTCGCATTGTTCTGCTGGAATTGCCCAAGTCCGTCGGAATACACAATGGACGCGAATGGATGCAGGTGATCAGACAGGATGCTTACGTGCGTGTCACCTGACAGAGTCGTATCTCGACGTATCAGGGGGCTCATATCACTGCAACGGCACACGCCCCACACCGTTACAGAGCCTCACCAGCTTGAACAGTCCCCTGCTGACCTGCAGGGTCCATGCATTCATGAGGTTGTCTCCATAACGGTACACGTCCATCCACTCGCTACAATTTGAAAAGAGACTCGTCCGACAAGACAACATGTTTCCAGTCATCAACAGTCCAATGTCGGTGTTGACGGGCCGAGGCGAGGCGTAAAGCTTTGTGTCATGCAGTCATCAAGGGTAGGCGATGGTGTTTCCTTGAACGGTTCGCACGCTGGCACTTGTTGATTGGCGAGCATCGAAATCTGCTGTAATTTGCGGAAGGGTTGCACTTCTGTCACGTAGAACGATTCTCTGCAGTTGTTGTTGGTCCTGTTCTTGCAGGATTATTTTCCGGCCGCAGAGACGTCAGAGATTTGATTGTTTACCGGATTCCTGATATTCACGGTACACTCGTGAGATGGTCGTACGGGAAAATGCCCACTTAATCGCTACGTCGGAGATACTGTGTGCCCTCGCTCGTGCGCATACTACAACACCACTTTCAAACTCACCTAAATCTTGATAACCTACCATTGTAACAGCAGTAACTGATCTAACAACTGCGCCAGACACTTGTATTATATAGGCGTTGCCGACCGCAGTGCCGTATTCTGTCTGTTTACATATCCCTGTAATTGAATAACAGTTTCTTTGGCGGTTCAGTGTATGTGCATCTATTGTCTTACATATTTTTCAGCCGTCACCAAATGCAGGAAATGTTCCAACCCGACCCCACCCTGCCTCCCGTCTTGTTCTGTCCTGCCTGCATGCATGCAAGCAAGGATTCGGTTGGAAATGGTGTCATAAAGCCACTGTATCCTCTCCTGAGGCATACTAGCCGACAACTGTTTTAACTCATCCTTGATAGCCTGTATACCAACACTGCTACCGAATTGACGTCCTAGCTGGTTGCATACATATTCTATAGGGGACAGATCTGGGAATACTGCTGTCTACAGAATTACCTCAACATCACGTAGACAGTTCGTAGAGATGGTGTCTTGTTTGGACGAGCATTGTTCCGTTGAGAAACGGCACCACGATACTGTCGCATCAGAGGTAACACATGAGGACGCAGGATGTCAGTGACGTATCGTTGTGCTGTCAGAGGCCACTCAGTCACTACCAGCCGTGGCCTGAAGTCATACCCGGTGACTTCCCACACCATGACGCCAGGTATGAGACCGCTGTGCCACTCCAAAACATTGGAAGAACGGGACGTTTCCCTAGAGCGCGCCATACTGACCGACGATCGTCGTCCGGGGTAGCGCAGAACCACGATTCAACGCTGAAGCCAGTCATCAGTAAGTCAATGCTTCCCGATGACAGCACCACCCCAAGAGTAGCTGTTTGCGTTGCGGAGTCCGGCTGCTGCCAGTCTCCGACCAATGGTGTACGTGAAACAGAATGTCGCAAGGAATTCATTATTTGTTCTAGGATGGCAGGCACAGATGTGAAAGGGTTACGATGTGACTGGTGCACAGTATGACGATCCTCCCTTGTGGTGGACAGACGGGGTCGACAGTAACCATGGCTACTAGTATGCCTGCTGTCACATTCCCAGGCGGTCCGATGTCGGGCCACTATCACATCTGAATGTCCCACAAGTCCCGATGTTGCATGATTCGACCAGCCAGGCAAATGCAGACTCACAACGAGACCCTTTTCAAACATTGTCAGGTGCTGATAAGGCTGTCTCACACGCGTAGTGACATGTCCTTGTCATTCACAGCTACCGCTCAACGTACGCGCTGTTCACGCCCCTTGTATCATTTACCAGGTCTGTTAGCAGCACCACAAAGAACATCACTAATGCACTTCGGTGGGCGTTCTACCTGACACAGACAATTGCAACTTTAATTATTTACATGGCGGCCGATGGTGTGTACACAAACGAAGTTGCATTGACATCCGGATGCTTGATATTTTTTTGTCAGGCAGAATACATGGAAGCTTTGTACCACCGTTTTCTTAAAAATTAAAAAAATAATTGACAGTAATGTCCATTTTATTTATATTACACTACTGGCAATTAAAATTGCTACACCAAGAACAAATGCAGATGATAAACAGGTATTCATTGGAAAACTATATTATACTAGAACTGACATGTGATTACATTTTCACGAACTTATGGTGCATAGATTCTGAGAAATCAGTACCCAGAACAACCACCTCTGGCCGTAGTAACGGCCGTGATACGCTTGGGCGTTGAGTCAGACAGAGCTTGGATGGCGTGTACAGGTACAGCTGCCCATGTAGCTTCAACAGGATACCACAGTTCATCAAGAGTAGTGACTGGCGTATTGTGACGAGCCAGTTGCTCGGCCACTATTGACCAGACGTTTTCAATTGGTGAGAGATCTAGAGAATGTGCTGGCCAGGGCAGCAGTCGAACATTTTCTGTATCCAGAAAGGCCCGTGCAGGACCTGCAACATGCGGCCGTGTATTCTGCTGAAATGTAGGGTTTCGCAGGGATCGACTGAAGGGTAGAGCGACGGGTCGTAACACATCTCAAATGTAACGCCTACCCTTCAAAGTGCCGTCAGTGCGAACAAGCGGTGACCGAGACGTGTAACCAATGGCACCACATACCATCACGCTGGGTGATACGCCAGTATGGCGATGACGAATACATGCTTCCAATGTGCGTTCACCGCGATGCCGCCAAACACGGATGTGACCATCATGATGCTCTAAACAGAACCTGGATTTATCCGAAAAAAAGGCATTTTGCCATTCGTGCACCCAGGTTCGTCGTTGAGTACACCATCGCAGGCGCTCCTGTCTGTGATGCAGCGTCGAGGGTAACCGCAGCCACGATCTCTGAGCTGATAGTCCATGCTGCTGCAAACGTCTTTGAATTGTTCGTGCAGGTGGTTCTTGTCTTGCAAACGTCCCCATCTGTTGACTCAGGGATCGAGACGTGGCTGCACGATCCGTTACAGCCATGCGGATAAGATGCCTGTCATCTCGACTACTAGTGATACGAGGCTTTTGGGGTCCAGCACGGCGTTCCGTATTACCCTCCTGAACCCACCGATTCCATGTTGTGCTAAAAGTCATTGGAACTCGACCAACGCGAGCAGCAATGTCGCGATACGATAAACCGCAATCGCGATAGGCTACAATCCGACCTTTATCAAAATCGGAAACGTGTTGGTACCCATTTCTCCTCCTTACACGAGGCATCACAACGTTTCACCAGGCAACGCCGGTCAACTGCTGTTTGTGTATGAGAAATCGGTTGGAAACTTTCCTCATGTCAGCACGTTGTAGGGGTCGCCACCGGCGCCAACCTTGTGTGAATGCTCTGAAAAGCTAATCATTTGCATATCAGAGCATCTTCTTCCTGTCGGTTAAATTTCGCGTCTGTAGCACGTCATCTTCGTGGTGTAGCAATTTTAATGGCCAGTAGTGTAATGCCCTACCTTACTTTGTTGATATTCGCACGTTAATATTGGCCATGTACTTTAACCAATTGTGCACTATCCGCATGGAACCTAAATTGTGACCGTAAACCGTTAAAAAGTGACCGAATGGAGCATGACTTGATCTGCGTTTGGGACGTATTAGGATCAAATCGGCGTCCGGCCATCGTTTCCCGATGTTCGCTAAATCGATTAACGCGAATACTGAGATGGTTCTTTTGCAAGGCGAACGGCAGATTTTCTTCCCCTTGCTTGTCCCGGCCCAGCGCCTGTTCCGTCTGTGGTGTCGCTGCTGCTGAAGGGACTCAAGCCGCGCGGTCAGAGGCGCCATGTCACGGATTGCGCGGCCCCTCCCGCCGGAGGTTCGAGTCCTCCCTCGGGCTTGGGTGTGTGTGTTGTTCTCAGCATAAGTTAGTTTAAGTAGTGTGTTAGTCTAGAGACCGATGACCTCAGCAGTTTCGTCCCTTAGGCATTCACACACATTTGAGTATTTTTTTGAAGGTACTCAAGACACCAGTCTTAATTTCCTCTTCCATCAGAAGACGAGCAGGAAATGCTCGATACCAGTCACAGGCTCAAAAAAATAAAGTTGTTTTAACTGTTGCGACTGGCTGCCTTTAGATGAACGTAACCAGACAAGTACCTGTCCAACTCCTGATTTTTTAAATAATCAAATTTCATGAATAAAACAACTCCGTTATAGAAAAGCAAATTTTTCACATATTTCATTTTTTATGAGGGCATATCTCAGGAACTATGTGTCCTAGAATGATATAATTTTGCAGGTATTTTCAGTAGTATATGCGGATACTGTCTGTGAAATGTGTTGTTAATATAGTTAGTAATAAAAAAGTAACAAATTAAGACGTCATGTGTGACACTGATGTTTCACGGTATGAAAATCGAAAATGTAGTAAGTGACAAACTTTTTTTTCCTTTCATCATTTATTGGCGGGTGTCAGTGAGAAAAAAATTTTCATAGCGGATTGAAGTTGTGTATTAAGCGTGATGGACTCATTCTCAAATACTGGATGAATGAAATCCGGGTAATTTGCATCTCGTGAACTACACTGTCTCAAGATATAGACACATTTTCTAGCTATGGTCTCTGACTTATTGTGTTAACGTAGGATCGTGTAACGTAATATAATACACTGCTGGCCACCGTAAATGCAACACCAAGAAAGACAAGAGGTAGCACAACAAAATTTATTTTGTAGATAACATGTTGACCAAGTATCAAATGATTACGTTTACAGACGTCTGTGACATGTGGTTCCTGCCAGAATCAGTAGCCAGAGTAGCCGCCATTGTTGGAGATCACCGCTGCCACACGTCTCGGCATTGAGTCAAAGAGACGTTGGATGTGTTCCTGGGGTACAGCAGCCCAAGCAGCTTCCACACGTTGCCAAAGATCATCTGGTGTGGCAGCTGGGGATGTAATCTGGGTCACTCGTTGAGCAACCATGGACCACATGTTTTCTATCGGCGAAAGAGCCGGAGAGCGAGCCGGCCAGGGAAGCACTTCAATCTCGTTGTTGACGGAGAACCTTTGGACAATGCGTGCCACGTGTGGTCGCGCATTATCCTGTTGAAATATGGCTGTGGCCGAGCCCTGAAGGTAAGGAAGGACAACTGGCTCCAGCACCTCGGATATGTAGCGCCGGCTATTTAAAGTACCGGCAATGCGTACTAGAGGCGTGCGAGAGTAATATCCAATACCGCCCCAAACCATAATACCCGGTGCAAGACCAGTGTGGCGGTGCATAATGCAGCTGTCCAGCATCCTCTCTCCACGGTGTCTCCACACTCGAATTCGACCATCGTGGTGCTGCAGAGAGAAGCGTGCCTCGTCAGTAAAGACAACGTCATTCCATTCTGCCGTCCACATCCGTCTGTCATCACACCATTGGCGACGGAGACGTCTGTGGTTCTGCGTCAATGGTAGACGAAGCAATGGACGTCTTGCGGACAGACCACTCTGCTGTAAACGGCGTCGAATGGTACGCGCAGACACTGGATGATGCGTTACAGACGCAATGTGCTGTGCTATGGTTCGGGATGTCACTGAGCGATCCGTCACTGTGATGCGCACAATTTGCCTATCAGCACGTGCAGTGGTGCACCGAGGTGAATGCGATCGACCACGTCGGTCCGTCGTACCCTCCTGCATCCAACGGTCACATATCCGCAATACAGTTGTTTGGTTTCGTCCAACACGACTGTCCGCATCTCGTGGTCGTGCGGTAGCGTTCTCGCTTCCCACGCCCGGGTTCCCGGGTTCGATTCCCGGCGGGGTCAGGGATTTTCTCTGCCTCGTGATGGCTGGGTGTTGTGTGATGTCCTTAGGTTGGTTAGGTTTAAGTAGTTCTAAGTTCTAGGGGACTGATGACCATAGATGTTAAGTCCCATAGTGCTCAGAGCCATTTGAACCAACACGACTAGCGATTTCTCCGTATGATAATCCACAATCTCGGTAAGCCACTTCCTCTGTCGAACTCGGATTCTTGATCAAACGATGTTCGCTGTTGTCTACGAGGCATAACTGATCGTCTTGTGAAACAAACACAAGGTAAACACACGTACCGAACGTACACTCGTCGAAATCGCCAAGCCTTAAATGGCGCTATGAGGTGGCGCCACAGGCGCGCGTGATGTGCGTCTGCGCTGAAATTCTAATCAGTTGCATATCTCATCGCTGCAAACCCATGGTGTAAATTTCACTTGATTCGGATGCTTCCTGCAGGGTGTTGGATTTACGGTGGCCAGCAGTGTACTTCTTAATGGATAGATTATGACAGTATTTTCAGATTTTAAAGTCGGTCAGTATGTACGAGGCCTGTTCAGAAAGTAAGCTCCGATTGATTGCCAAATTGAAACCACAGTGAACATCAGAAATGTTTTACTTGTAACAATTAGCTACACCTTTCAGCTACTTCTCTACGTAGTCGCCGTTCTGACTTAGACTTTTGTCATAGCGTTGTACCAACTTTTCAATAGCCTCATCATAGAAGGCAGCCGCCAGCGCTTTCCGCCAATTCTCCACGCTGGCCTACACCTCGTTGTCTGTGTCAAAATGTTGTCTTCAAAGACAGCGGTTCATGTGACCAGAGATGAAACTCAGGGGGAGACAATTGCGGACTATATTGTGGGTAATCTCACATTTCCATTTGAAAACGATGCAGGAGCATCTTCATTGCCCCTGCAGAATGCGGCTGAGAATTGTCTTGAAGAAGAAACAGCACGACAGTTATGTAATGTTAGCTGCATAGCTTCAGGCGAAATTTCTCACCAGGCCCTCGTACTTGGCGGCAGACACTATTTTCTAGACATCTTTACGCACTCACTGCGAGCTCAGAAATGAGAAGAGCGACGTGATGCTAACTGGGGTTATACTAGAGACACTACCCAACACATCTGTGCAAAGCTTTATCGGATTTTCATAGTCGTTTCCATTTCGCGACCGATCGGAGCTTACTTTCTGAACGCCCCTCGTATTTGAAATATTGTCTCTTGAAGCCGTTAGATACGCAGCTTGCAACTGTGTACGGACCTGGAGTCAGTCACGGAGTCAAAGTTTGTTTCTGGAGGGAGTGGGGTCCCGGTGTTCCACTTCTCCCCACGCCCTTCAAATCACTGCACTTTTAACGCGTCACAGGTGTCTAATATTGTAGCAATAATGCTAACAATACAGCGGTACTATAAACGATTCATTCGGTTTCGAACTTCTATATTTTCCAAAGTATTAACATGTACAAATACAATTGATGAGTTGTATTGAGTTAGAACGTCGACTTTGTTCCACACTCTAGCGTCCAAAACGACTACTTTCTCTGGTTTCGGTTCTCGTGGAGCTGCGGTTCCTACATAGACGTTCAGACGCCTCACTGAAAGCATCCTTAGCAGGGTTAAAACCATGATAAAGGCGATGGGTGGATACACCCCATATTAATGTTCTCTAATAGGTGTCCGGACGCGTTTCAAACATCAGATAGTTTAGCTTGCAAATTTTCTAGAATTCTTTGTCATATTCGAGAGCTTTAGTTTTCATACTAATAAATTTTCCGAAAGTTAGCTGAGAAATTTGGAAATTGGTATATGTAACAATTTAAACTCTAGGATTCACGCCTGCCTGGCGTCTGCAGACATCGGCACAGGCTAAGCAGCTAAGCGCTGCCTACACGAGTTTTTCCGGAGAGCCGGAGAACCTACCGTGGCGTGACGCACGTGAGCACCACGCGAAGGCCGTTCCTGGAGGAGGCGCTGTTCGTTGCTGGAGAAAGCGGCCCCCGCCCCCAACCTCACGGCTCAGCTTCCGGTCTCTGCGACTGGAACCGCCGCCGCTGCCGCGCTTTGACGCTGCTTTCGCGCGTTTTGCAGCTTACGAGTTCTGCCACGTTGCCGCCTCCTAGCTCAGTTGCGTTACAACCAGTGGTTCTACGCGCCTGAGCTGCAGGTTTACTTGTAAGCCTGTGCTCCGATCTTCGTCCGCTCAATAACTTCACCAGGCTACACTACTGGCCATTAAAATTGCTGTCGGCCGTGGTAGCCGAGCGGTTCTAGGCGCTTCAGTCCGGAACCGCGCGACTGCTACGGTCGCAGGTTCGAATCCTGCCTCGGGCATGGATGTGTGTGATGTCCTTAGGATAGTTAGGTTTAAGTAGTTCTAAGTTCTAGGGGACTGATGACCTCAGATGTTAAGTCCCATAGTGCTCAGAGCCATTAAAATTGCTACACCAAGAACAAATGCAGATGATAAACTGGTATTCACTGGACAAATATATTATACTAAAACTGACGTGTGATTACATTTTCACGCAATTTGGGTACATAGATCCTGAGAAATCAGTACCCAGAACAACCACCTCTGGCCGTAACAACGGCCGTGATACGCCTGGGCATTGAGTCAAACAGAGCTTGGATGGCGTGTACAGGTACAGCTGCCCATGCAGCTTCAACACGATACCACAGTTCATCAAGAGTAGTGACTGGCGTATTGTGACGAGCCAGTTGCTAGGCCACCATTCACCAGACGTTTTCAGTTGGTGAGAGATCTGGAGAATGTGCTGGCCAGGGCAGCAGTCGAACATTTTCTGTATCCAGAAAGGCCCGTACAGGACCTGCAACATGCGGTCGTGCATCATCCTGTTGAAATGCAGGGTTTCGCAGGGATCGAATGAAGGGTGGAGCCTCGGGTAGTAACACATCTGAAATGTAACGTCCACTGTTCAAAATGCCATCGATGCGAACAAGAGATGACCGAGACGTGTAACCAATGGCACCCCATACCATCACGCCGGGTGATACGCCAGTATGGCGATGATGAATACACGCTTCCAATGTGCATCACCGCGATGTCGCCAAACACGGATGCGACCATCATGATGCTGTGAACGGAACCTGGATTCATCCGAAAAAGTGGCGTTTTGCCATTCGTGCACCCAGGTTCGTCGTCGAGTACACCATCGCAGGCGCTCCTGTCTGTGATGCAGCGTCAAGGGTAACCGCAGCCATGGTCTCAGAGCTGATAGTCCATGTTGGTGCAAACGTCGTTCAAATGATGGTTGTCTTGCAACGTCCCCATCTGTTGACTCAGGGATCGAGACGCGGCTGCACGATCCGTTACAGCCATGCGAATAAGATGCCTGTCATCTCGACTGCTAGTGATACGAGGCCGTTGGGATCCAGCACGGCGTTCCGTATTACCCTCCTGAACCCACCAATTCCTTATGCTACTGACAGTCATTGGACCTACCAACGCGAGCAGCAATGTCGCGATACGATAAACTGCAATCGCGATAGGCTACAATCCGACCTTTATCAAAGTCGGAAACGTGATGGTACGCATTTCTCCTCCTTACACGAGGTATCACAACAACGTTTCACCAGGCAACGCCGGTCAACTGCTGTTTGTGTATGAGAAATCGGTTGGAAACTTTCCTCATGTCAGCACGTTGTAGGTGTCGCCACCGGCGCCAACCTTGTGAGATTGCTCTGAAAAGCTAATCATTCGCATATCCCAGCATCTTCTTCCTGTCGGTTAAATTTCGCGTCTGTAGCCCGTCATCTTGGTGGTGTAGCACTCTTAATGGCCAGTAGTGTAAATGTCAGTCACATCCTCAACAGCACACTGATCGCTTTGTAGCTTTGTATATCGTGTAAAACTGATATCAGAGGGTCATGAGGGTCCCTGTGCAGCTCAAGATGAGTCGCGTACTTTGCAAAAGACCATTGCTGACAGCGACACATAAAGCTTCACTTTTTAAATAGCCAACTAAGACACAAACTAGACGGCAACTGTTTGCAGGGGTACAGTGTCCTCTGAGGAGTGACAATTCTGCCTCTTTCCACGTGACGCAAGTCATCGAGTGCACAATCGGTACAGTGAGGCGTTGAGTTCACAGTCTGTGAAAGGTGTAGTTCAGGTCGGACTTGATTGTGTGATATTTTCTGCGTGTTTTTTCGTACCATTGCTTGGGTCCACTCATTCAGGTTACGATGATCATAGACAAATATGATTGTTCAAACACACTCTAAGACAAAAAAAAAACCTATCAAGAAGGAGTTAAGCAAATTGGTCACAAACCGATATTTATGCAGATGTCAACGGAAAATGCAAAACAGTAAATTCTGGTGGCTGATGGATGAATGTGTGGTGCTGCTGCGCAATTTCATTGAGTAGCTGACAAGGATAGCAAACAAGGGACATGTCAATACCAGGGCATAAAGTCTTTGCGAATTTCATTCTGTGCACTTTGTTCGACAGTAACTATGCGTCTCAAGAAATACGTCAATATACTGAGAAGACGTATAGTTGGGCTCAAAGTAGTCGGTTGGAGTAATAGCCGATTAGCTCGAGATGTGTGTGACTAATTTTTTGTCCTTCGCTTGTAAACTATTGTTGTTGTGGTATTCAGTCCTGAGACTGGTTTGATGCAGCTCTCCGTGCTACTCCATCCTGTGCAAGCTTCTTCATCTCCCAGTACCTACTGCAGCCTACATCCTTCTGAATCTGCATAGTGTATTCATCTCTTGGTCTTCCTATACGATTTTTACCCTCCACCCTGCCCTCCAGTACTAAATTGGTGATCCCTTGATGCCTCAGAACATGTCCTACCAACTGATCCCTTCTTCTAGTCAAGTTGTGCCACAAACTCCTCTTCTCCCCAATCCTATTCAATACCTCCTCATTAGTTACGTGATCTACCCACCTTATCTTCAGCATTCTTCTGTAGCGCCACATTTCGAAAGCTTCTATTCTCTTCTTGTCCAAACTGGTTATCGCCCATTTATCACTTCCATACATGGCTACACTCCATACAAATACTTTTAGAAACGACTTCTTCTGCAGAAACGATTTCTTTGCCATTGCCAGTCTACATTTTATATCCTCTCTACTTCGACTATCATCAGTAATTTTACTCCCTAAATAGCAAAACTCCTTTACTACTTTAAGTGTCTCATTTCCTAATCTAATCCCCTCAGCATCACCCGATTTATTTTGACTACATTCCATTATCCTCGTTTTGCTTTTGTTGATGTTCATCTTATATCCTCCTTTCAAGACACTGTCCATTCCGTTCAACTGCTCTTCCAAGTCCTTTTCTGTCTCTGACAGAATTACAATGTCATCGGCGAACCTCAATGTTTTTATTTCTTCTCTATGGATTTTAATACCTACTCCGAATTTTTCTTTTGTTTCCTTTACTGCTTGCTCAATATACAGATTGAATAACATTGGGGATAGGCTACAACCCTGTCTCACTCTCTTCCCAACCACTGCTTCCCTTTCATGTACCGTGACTCTTATAACTGCCATCTGCTTTCTGTACAAATTGTAAATAGCCTTTCGGTCCCTGTATTTTACATCCTGCCACCTTTAGAATTTGAAAGAGAGTATTCCAGTCAACATTGTCAAATGCTTTCTCTAAGTCTACAAATGCTGGAATCGTACCTTTGCCTTTCCTTAATATTTCTTCTAAGGTAAATCGTAAGGTCTCACGTGTTCCAATATTTCTACGGAATCCAAACTGATCTTCCTCGATGTCGGCTTCTACCAGTTTTTCCATTCGTCTGTAAGGAATTCGTGTTAGTATTTTGCAGCTGTGACTTATTAAACTGATAGTTCGGTAATTTCCACATCTGTCAACACCTGCTTTCTTTGGGATTGAAATTATTACATTCTTCTTGAAGTCTGAGGGTATTTCGCCTGTCTCATACATCTAGCTCCCAACTTGGTAGAGTTTTGTCATGACTGGCTCTCTCAAGGCCGTCAGTAGTTCTAATGGAATGTTGTCTACTCCCGGGGCCTTGTTTCGACTTAGGTCTTTCAGTGCTCTGTCAAACTCTACACGCAGTATCGTATCTCCCATTTCATCTTCATCTACATCCTCTTCCATTTCCATAATATTGTCGTGAAGTACATCGCCCTTGTATAGACCCTCTATATACTCCTTCCACCTTTCTGCTTTCCCTTCGTTGCGTAAGTGAACAGATAAGTACTAGAAACAATAAACCGGAAAATATTGTTGGGAAAATTTCGTAGTTAGCTGAGGCTTTGATTGTGTAGGCCACAATATCCCCCGGCGAAAGTTTAGATATTGCCGAATTACAGACATCCTCTTGCGTGGCAGTGGGTTGTTCCATCTCGATCGCACAGTAATACGCATTTAAGATTGAAGCATCAGAAGTGATGCGCTACAGTATTCGGTTTAGGCTCTCTCGGTTGATTCCGATATTCATAAATAATCTTACACTTCCAGTGTCATAAGATGCAAATTTTGTTCTTTTTGCAGTTACAGGAGTAGAAAGAAGCACCAGTCGGCTTACTAAAAAGCCGGCTAATGAAATGTTCGAAAAGAACAACAGATGGTTCATGGCAAACGGATTATCCTTAAATTTTGACAATACTCGGCACATGCAATTCAATAATTCTCGTATAAACTGCATAAGCTACAAAAATACACTCCTGGAAATGGAAAAAACAACACATTGACACCGGTGTGTCAGACCCACCATACTTGCTCCGGACACTGCGACAGGGCTGTACAAGCAATGATCACACGCACGGCACAGCGGACACACCAGGAACCACGGTGTTGGCCGTCGAATGGCGCTAGCTGCGCAGCATTTGTGCACCGCCGCCGTCAGTGTCAGCCAGTTTGCCGTGGCATACGGAGCTCCATCGCAGTCTTTAACACTGGTAGCATGCCGCGACAGCGTGGACGTGAACCGTATGTGCAGTTGACGGACTCTGAGCGAGGGCGTATAGTGGGCATGCGGGAGGCCGGGTGGACGTACCGCCGAATTGCTCAACACGTGGGGCGTGAGGTCTCCACAGTACATCGATGTTGTCGCCAGTGGTCGGCGGAAGGTGCACGTGCCCGTCGACCTGGGACCGGACCGCAGCGACGCACGGATGCACGCCAAGACCGTAGGATCCTACGCAGTGCCGTAGGGGACCGCACCGCCACTTCCCAGCAAATTAGGGACACTGTTGCTCCTGGGGTATCGGCGAGGACCATTCGCAACCGTCTCCATGAAGCTGGGCTACGGTCCCGCACACCTTTAGGCCGTCTTCCGCTCACGCCCCAACATCGTGCAGCCCGCCTCCAGTGGTGTCGCGACAGGCGTGAATGGAGGGGCGAATGGAGACGTGTCGTCTTCAGCGATGAGAGTCGCTTCTGCCTTGGTGCCAATGATGGTCGTATGCGTGTTTGGCGCCGTGCAGGTGAGCGCCACAATCAGGACTGCATACGACCGAGGCACACAGGGCCAACACCCGGCATCATGGTGTGGGGAGCGATCTCCTACACTGGCCGTACACCACTGGTGATCGTCGAGGGGACACTGAATAGTGCACGGTATATCCAAACCGTCATCGAACCCATCGTTCTACCATTCCTAGACCGGCAAGGGAACTTGCTGTTCCAACAGGACAATGCACGTCTGCATGTATCCCGTGCCACCCAACGTGCTCTAGAAGGTGTAAGTCAACTACCCTGGCCAGCAAGATCTCCGGATCTGTCCCCCATTGAGCATGTTTGGGACTGGATGAAGCGTCGTCTCACGCGGTCTGCACGTCCAGCACGAACGCTGGTCCAACTGAGGCGCCAGGTGGAAATGGCATGGCAAGCCGTTCCACAGGACTACATCCAGCATCTCTACGATCGTCTCCATGGGAGAATAGCAGCCTGCATTGCTGCGAATGGTGGATATACACTGTACTAGTGCCGACATTGTGCATGCTCTGTTGCCTGTGTCTATGTGCCTGTGGTTCTGTCAGTGTGATCATGTGATGTATCTGACCCCAGGAATGTGTCAATAAAGTTTCCCCTTCCTGGGACAATGAATTCACGGTGTTCTTATTTCAATTTCCAGGAGTGTAGTTTACTCAAACAATGAAATACAAGAAGTAGATGATGATACGTTTTTAGGACCGCAAATAGATCACAGGCTTCATCGGGAGAAATAACAGTATAGCATTAATGAAACGCCTTAATTATGCTACATTTTCGGTCGCATGATTACAGCTAACGATGATTTAAAAATGAAGAAATCTCTTTATTCTACATATTTACATGCGCTAATGAATTATAGAATATTTTTTGGCGAAATTCAACTTGACGGTTATAGAAGTTTCACAATACAGTCATGTGTTATAAGAATTACGCGTAGTATTCATCTTGAGATGAAGTTCCTGTGTCCCATTTGAAACCCAGGGATGTTTCACTGAAGTAACGGTATCATGAGTGGGTTTTTATTTTCCTGTCTTGTTACCACATGTCGTGGTTTTTGCGTTTTTATGTTTGGCATCACAGTTGCTTTCCTTTCAAATTCTTCAATTTTTTCTATTTTCCGCATCAGCTCCACTGTGGAAAACTACAACTTTTAAACTTTCACTGTCATTGTTTATAAAACTGCGAAAAATTTGACAAACGGAGAAAGGAAAACAACTAATACACAAAACATTACGAGAAAATACCACAGCTTGAGTTAACAAGAAGGAAAAATAAAAGCCCACTTCAGCGAAATGTGGGTGGGTAAACGAAAGTAAAAAAACTCCGGATAAATGCGAGTACAACTCAAGCACTGAAGTTTCCGTAGAAACTTAATTATATATGTTAGATCATTTATCCATCCCGAGAATCGCCGATTTCGCCAGTCTGGAACCGCGCGACCGGTACGGTCTCAGGTTCGAATCCTGCCTCGGGCACGGATGTGTGTGATGTTCTTAGGATAGATAGGTTTAAGTAGTTCTAAGTTCTAGGGGGGACTGATGACCTTGAAGTTAAGTCCCATAGCGTTCAGAGCCATTTGAACCTGTTTTTTTGCAGTAGACAACACCGTGATGCAGAGCGCCTCCCTTGCAGCGTGTGCCAATGAAGCTGGCTGACCATCTCTGTGACACATTCATGCTTACCAAATGCACGTGTGCTGCTCTTCTTTGGAACTTCTACATTTCCTCTATCAACGCTGTCTGGAACGGGTCCCAGACTGACGAGCAGTATTCAAGTATTGGTCGAACGAGTGTTCTGTAAGCTACCTCCTCTGTTGACGGACTATATTTGTTTTGGAGTCTTCTAATGAATCTTAGCCTATTACCTGCCTTACCTGTGATTAATTTTATGTGGTCGTTCCACTTCAAATTGCTCCGCATGCCTTCTCTTAAATATTTTGTGGAAGTAACTGCTTCCAGTGATTGTTCTGCAATATCGTTATCATACAGTAAAGGGTATTTCTGCTATTTATTCGCAATACGTTGCATTTGATTATGTTGAAGGACAAGTGCATCTCCCTGCACTAAGCTCCGATCCTCGGCAGCTCTTCCTGCATTTCGGTACAATTTTCTAACATTGCGACTTCTTGTAAGTGATGGCATCATCCGCGAAAAGCTCCATAGAATTTCCGATTTGTCTACTATGTCATTTACATATGTTGCGAAAAGTAACGGACCTACAGCACTCCCCTGGGGCGCGCCCGAAGTCGCTTTTAGCTCTGAAGACTTCCGCTGTTTGCTTTGCTCCTGTATCTCGGAGTGCTACACTCAGCAACTGTCCATCGTGATTCTGTGGATGAAGATGTCGGCTGGACTGGCCTAACATATTTGCACCGTCTCAGCTGTTGCCACAGTTTACCAGGCTTTCTGAACGGGTGTGAGCAGTCGCGGAACCCACTGGCCGACCACAATTTTCGTGTTCAAAAATTCGTGAAAGATGTCAAAAATTGATTGATGGCTGATTTTCATTTTCTCCCTATGTGTTCGATTATGATGTGCTGATCTTCGAGCGCCGGGGTCTCCAGCTTTACTGCAATTCTAAGTTCTTCGTAGAGAGATGGTCTGCCTGTTCCTTTTTCGTCGTTCAGACTTGTTTGCCACACTGGAAGCATCTACTGTACCTACTCACTGTGTCGTATAGTGGCGCTTTGCTCTGTATTTTTCCATCAAAGGAAACGAATTACCGCACTACACTACGCATAATCCATCAGCGGCACCATTTTGTTTTGAGACGGTGCTACGGTACTGTGCCGTGGGGATTGCAGATGTGAGCCTGCAACAAACCAAAAATTAAACACCTAACTTTATTTTTTCGAGATGCAAACTGAACCTTTATGACCACATATCGTAGTAAAGGAACGAGTCAGGTGCACGGGTAAATGTGTGTTCGAAAACCTACGGGGATATGACTAATATGTTATGGGTAACGTTATAGACTTACGGCAAGAAAAAAGGAATAAAAGTGAGATAGTGTTAATACTTTCATCCTTCTTTACCTCCTTTGCATTACTGCAGATGACGTGTCACTGAGCACATTTGTACTGTGAATGCATTACACGTGAGGTGCCTAGTTGTTTCCACTGCCCTGTGTGGAACACATAAGTTCTTGTACACTTCACTAACCTGCTGTCTTCATGATGATGATGTCCCCAGCGCAGAAAACAGCACGCAGGTCGTGGATTCTTTTTCTTGAGGCTGAAATTAACTTCGCAAGGAACTGCTGCTACGAATAAACTCATTTGGGATGCCACTCGCGTTTTTATTGCTATAGACACGAGAAACTATTCTTGATCACAACGTATTGAACATATCTTTCCACAGTCATTATATCTGGCTAAAATAACGTGAAATACATCCTGCCACAGACAACATGTCTGTCTACTGGAACCGTCAGAACTGGAGAATAAAATTACATGAATCAAATACTACCATTACAGACAACATGTCTGTACCTAGCGACGGTCGGAACTGTAGTAAATAAAATTGCATGAAACAAATACTGCTATAAGAGACAACATGTCTGTCTACTGGAACTGTCAGAACTGGAGAGCCGGATTGCCCGAGACACTTCGCGCGCCAAGCCAGCAAGGCGTGACCCGAACGCCACCGAAGTGCATCGGCAGTAATATCGTCAGTCTTTTGTTTTAGTAATACTTTGATTTTAATAATTTTGAAATGACTGATTGATAGCTGGCTGTTGAGAGATGTTTATTTTAAAAAAAATGAAGTAATTTGGATGACAGGTTTAATTAATAATAGCCACTAAAGTTTAACGTTTTGGCGTCCTACCGCCGAACACAGCAGTCAATCACAGAGCAGCAGCATCATGCAGGCCGTCTTTCTCACGGGTTTGGTACCGAATCTAACATCTGTCACCGGTACCCCATCCCACATTGCGTCATCTCTATGCTTCTTGCATCTCCACTGCCCTGGGAATAGCTTCCTGGAGCCTAATATGATGGCTGAATAAGCCAGAAATTTTACAGACTTTAAGACTTAATTTAAGATATTTCTCTTAAGCAACTCAAAATTATTTTATAAGTAAAAGTAATATGAAACCCTTGTCCGTGGGACCCATGGAAACCGACAGTTCTAAAATACAAGCACTATTTTATCGAAAGTATCCGAACACCTATTAGTGGACATTAATGTTGGGTGTATCCACCCTTCGCCTCCATTACGGTTTGAACTCTACTGCGGACACCTTTAATGAGATGTCTGAATGTCTATGGAGCAATGGCAGGCCTTTCTTCCTCAACAGCGGAAACCAGAGACGCCGGCCATGTTGGACGCTGGGGTCTGGAGCGAAGTCGTCCTCTAACTCATGACTTACGTGTTCCACTGGGTTGAGACTGGGACTCTGGTCAGACCAGTGCGTTTCGGGAATGTTGTTGTCCACAAAGCATTGCCTCATATGGCCGTGGTCCATGGAACTCTTGAATCTCTGACGTTTCGTCCGAGGCGACTGAGTCGGCAAGACTCAGAACAACCCGGAGCATCTTTGAAGATGTCCAACGTAGCCTTGGACGAAACGTCAGGGATTTAAGAGTTCCATGGACCACGGCCATATAACCCGGAAGAATTCTCAGCAGCTGAAGCATCCGGTCGTGAAAGCCTTCATTGTATCATTGCCTCATACATACTGCCTTATGGCAAAGAGCAATGTCATGCTGTTGCAAACAATCGTTATCTCCGAACTGTTCCTCTACTGCACGCAGTACGCAATGTTGTAAAACGTATTTTTATACTTGTGAACTTAGCGTTTTCTTAAGAGCAATAAGAG
The DNA here is from genome assembly GCF_021461395.2 of Schistocerca americana. Classification (NCBI taxonomy): domain Eukaryota; kingdom Metazoa; phylum Arthropoda; class Insecta; order Orthoptera; family Acrididae; genus Schistocerca; species Schistocerca americana. Next base: position 784,760,511 of record NC_060122.1, on the reverse strand, counting down.
ATCACGTCCCAATCACGAAAAACACCCCCATACCATAACACAAGCTCCTCCGTGCTATCCTGTTAGGACTACGCATAATCGCGGGTAATATTCTCCAGGCATTCGCTGTTACTGCTCCTCTACTATCAACTGCAACGGCGCGGTTATTTGTGTTTCTTCTTACAGAAAACAGTTCCACTCACCTTGCGGTGATTTCTCCTTCTGCACTCCGTTCTACACGCATTTCCTGTTAAAAACGAATAACGTTCCTCTACTGGGAAAGCTGTAGCAGAACCAGTAGCACTATACGAGTCCAACAGGTGCAACACGTCTTTTTCAGTACTGAAAGATAAAACTTAAATCTATTCCTACTTGATTGATACAAAACACTGCCAGGTCCGTACTAATTCAATGTTGCGGTTTCGACGTTGGCACGCAATCCCTTTCAGTCGTTATAACCAGCTTACGGTAATTAACCAAAGACGTTACCAAAAGGATTAACAAACGGATTGTCTGTGACAGAAAAGTCTCTCAAATATTGCACAATTTGAACACTACGAATGTTCAGATGGTGGTCACGGATTCTGTAACACGGCTCACGGGTTTCATTATTCAACTGTTACAGATTGCATACTGAATTTCTCGTGTTCGTCTTTCTGACACGTTCCCGTTCACTTAACGACACTCCTCGATCAAGTTTTAATCATTATTCCGCAAAATTTTCACATCTATTCAAGGTTCCTTTACATCCGCGCCTGAACATGACCAAGGTTCAGCTCTAAACTACACGTAGGCTTCACAAAACAATTCTCTTAGCCCACAAAATACGCCCGAACGTACTCTCCTCTGACTGGCTGGTATACATAGTTGTTGTTGTTGTTGTTGTGGTCTTCAGTCCTGAGACTGGTTTGATGCAGCTCTCCATGCTACCCTATCCTGTGCAAGCTTCTTCATCTCCCAGTACCTACTGCAACCTACATCCTTCTGAATGTGCTTAGTGTATTGATCTCTTGGTCTCCCTCTACGATTTTTACCCTCCACGCTGCCCTCCAATGCTAAATTTGTGATCCCTTGATGCCTCAAAATATGTCCTACCAACCGATCCCTTCTTCTAGTCAAGTTGTGCCACAAACTTCTCTTCTCCCCAATCCTATTCAATACCTCCTCATTAGTTACGTGATCTACCCACCTTATCTTCAGCATTCTTCTGTAGCACCACATTTCGAAAGCTTCTATTCTCTTCTTGTCCAAACTGGTTATCGTCCATGTTTCACTTCCATACATGGCTACACTCCATACAAATACTTTCAGAAACGACTTCCTGACACTTAAATCTATACTCGATGTTAACAAATTTCTCTTCTTCAGAAACGATTTCGTTGCCATTGCCAGTCTACATTTTATATCCTCTCTACTTCGACCATCATCAGTTATTTTACTCCCTAAATAGCAAAACTCCTTCACTACTTTAAGTGTCTCATTTCCTAATCTAATTCCCTCAGCATTACCTGACTTGATTCGACTACATTCCATTATCCTCGTTTTGCTTTTGTTGATGTTCATCTTATATCCTCCTTTCAAGACACTGTTCATTCCGTTCAACTGCTCTTCCAAGTCCTTTGCTGTCTTTGACAGAATTACAATGTCATCGGCGAACCTCAAAGTTTTTACTTCTTCTCCATGAATTTTAATATCTACTCCGAATTTTTCTTTTGTTTCCTTTACTGCTTGCTCAATATACAGATTGAGTAACATCGGGGAGAGGCTACAACCCTGTCTCACTCCTTTCCCAACCACTGCTTCCCTTTCGTGCCCCTCGACTCTTATAACTGCCATCTGGTTTCTGTACAAATTGTAAATAGCCTGTATACATAGTAACCAATCATATATTAGTATTAAATCACGCAATCCTGCTTCTTTTACTTTTGACCAATCACATCTTGGGTTGGGATGGGTTGATTTGGGGGAGGAGACCAAACAGCGAGGTCATCAGTCTCATCGAATTAGGGAAGGATGAGGAAGGAAGTCTGCCGTGCCCTTTCAAAGGAACCATTCCGGCATTAGACTGATGCAATTTAGGAAAATCACAGAAACCTAAATTATGTGGGTTGCCCAGAAAGTAATGCACCGCATTTTTTTCGCATTCTTTATTGAACATAATGACAACTACACACACGAAAGAATGGTGTTTTATCTACACACCCTATTTTTCCACGTAATCTCCATCTCTTTCCAAGGCCTTCCTACTGCGCGAAACAAGAGCGTATATGCCCTGTCGGTACCAAACCTTGTCCTGGTGGCGGAGACAGTGCTTCACTGTGAGAATCGCCTCCTCATCGTCCTCAAAATGTCTTCCACGAATGGCATCCTCTAATGGCCCAAATAAGTAGAAGTCCGAGGGGGATGTTCAGCGCTGTAGGGTGAATGGGTAACACCGCCCAACTCTGTTTTGCGATGTGTTCAGCAATCCTCAGACTTATGCATCCACACATCTTTTACTGATTGACAAATGTAGCGCCAACTGCCGAGTCATAATGCGTATGTCCTCGCGAATGACAACAGCAGCTCGCTGCAACATGTCGTTTGTGACAGCCGTGGATGGTCTCCCCGACCGCTGCAAATTGTGGAGCTCCACCGAACGGCCTTCTGATGCCGTGCCCAGCGACTAACTGTACTTGTGTCGACAGCAGACTCTGCACAAACGTTTGTGAGTATTCCCCACAGTTTCTTTCTCTGCAGTGAGAAATTCAATGACGGCACGTCCCTTGTACGTGCATCACCTGCAGACGCCATTTTGAAACTGTCCTGCAGCTACGCTATCTGTCGGAAGTGACGGGAACTTGGCGCGCTCATTCAGGGGACTTCGAATAATACATACGTAACGTTTCGCGTTCGTAGCGTTGTTTTCGGTTGAGAAAAAAAAATGCGGTGCATTAATTTCTGGGCAACCCTCGTATGATGGCAGGTCGCGGAACTGAACCGTCGTCCTCCCGAATGAGAGTCCAGTGTGATACCCTGCACCACCTCGCACACTTCACTGTTTTTGTGAACAGCTTATCAAAACAGAAAATTTATAAAATCTACAAATATCAAAACGACTCGCACTTTAAATATCAAAATTACCGTAAAATGCATCTTGCTTTCTCTGTCCCATAAATTGGCTAGTTGCACTAAACAATTATTTTTGGGTATGATTCTCTCAGTACACAGTTCTCACGCTAACATACATTCAGTTACTAAACGTAACAATATTCATTTATTTAATTCTTTACATTCACACTAATAATTAACAAATTAGGAATAATTAGTGAAAATCACAATAAGTTAAGTTTTACAATGAAATGAATACCCCTAGTTGCATACAGGCAACGATATAAGTCAATGGGGACAGTTGAAAATGTGTGCCCCGACCGGGACTCGAACCCTGGATCTCCTGCTTACATTGCAGACGCTCTATCCATCTTCTTTTTTTCATTTTGTTCGTTGTTGATCGTTGTGTTTGGTCGTTGCGGACGTCACATGACATCCGCTCAAGTTCGTTTGTTGATCCTTCGGCTCAGTTTTTTTTATTATTGAGGCCAACCGGCTCTCTGACCGAACACGCTTTTTTTTTTTTTAATCTCATTTTGTTCGCTATTGTTCGTTGCGTCTGCTCGGGGCGGACATCGTAGGACATCCGTTTTAAGTTCGTTGATGATAGATTAACCCAGTCTTTTTTTATTACAGAGGGCACGTAACCCTCTGACCGAACGCGCTGAGCTACCGTGCCGGCAATACGCTGAGCTACCGTGCGGGCGTATTATACTCATTACTCGCGGCTTTTTGCCGATTCCCGCAAGAGTTCGGGCACCGTTTGTGCATCCGCACAGAAGAAGATGGTCAAATGGCCGTTGAGCCTTAACATGTCCGAACGAACAGATACCATCTATATATATATGTAAGTACAGTTTTGTTTCCCAAACATACGGTTTTAACTACTTGATAATTTCACAGTTGGGGGACTGATGACCTTAGCTGTTTAGTCCCCCTTAAACATCCCAACAACCACCACCACCAATTTCATAGTCTGGAAGACGGTGACACCTTTCGGCCACCGACAAAACTACTGGCACCTAGCTACTGGATCCGAGAGCATCTGTCATGCGATAACCATGACCTGTTGCACCTATCTGCTTTCTTCCGTCTCTTAATTACACGGGCGCGATGCAAGGCGCTACGCCTCACAGTACAATATACGCAGCCTTCTTTTGTACTGGCGGGTCCGATACTCGTGATACCTAGTTGCCAGTTTGACAGTACATAAGCGTGTCCGGATACTTTTGACCAGACAGTGCACGTTATTTTGTACATATCATGTGTGTTTTTTTAGTTACTTCGGCGTAATAGATAACAAATTTGGACTGCACTACTTTCCACGAAGCTGAGGACAGACGGGGAAGAGCTGGCGGAAGTCGAAGAGAGCGACAGGCTTTCGTGTTGCTCCTCAGAAGGAAGTGATGTTGCCGCTGCCCGAGGCCAGGCTGCCTGCCCCCGCCTGCGACACGCCGTAAGGAAGCGGAAGGACGGGCCACGCATGGGCAGTGCCAGCAGAGGAGAGCTGGCGCGTGCGGCCAGCTGCCTGCTACTCGCGGAAAACTGGATTTTCCAGGCACGCCTCACGTGACCCTAACTAGGCTGAGTGGGACGTCTCTCCTCTGCACGAAAGCACGACACACTCACCAGTACGGAAAGCGAAAACGTTTGCAATCGCTTACGTCACTATCAACTCAAAATTTTCCGACCAACAGTAGTTGCGTCATCAGAACAAGAACGGCGAACAGGCTGATCAGAGTCTGCACGTGATTAAAAAATAACGAAAATAAGATCCACAATGTGTGAGTCGTGTTTGCACTTTCCTTGTGATTGCAGTGTACTCCCGTGATGAGTTTTACTACGTCGTACACAAAATACGCCAGTCCAACCCCCCCCCCCCCCCTCCACCCCCCAAATGGCTCTGAGCACTATGGGACTTAACATCTGAGGTCATCAGTCCCATAGAACTTAGAACTACTTAAACCTAACTAACCTAAGTACATCACACACATCCATGCCCGAGGCAGGATTCGAACCTGCGACCGTAGTGGTCGCGCCGTTCCAGACTGTACCCCCCCCCCCATCCTTTTTTTTCTTCTAGATATAATCCTCGGACGACTTACTTGAACTACATGCGTAGTCTTTGCAGCGGTAAATGTCCCACATTGTGCTATTTGTTATTTCAGGGTATGACCAAAGATTCTAAACGACAGGGAATATTCGTCATAAGTCGAACAAAAGTAACAAATTCACAGAAGGGATTATTTGTAACCCAAACTACAGAACGAAATCCAACGATCTTTGCAACGTAATTTATACAAAGTTCATGTTTATGTCGCGAGGTGCAATGTTTCGTCAAACTGCGTATCAGGCAGGCTCAGATTTTTCCCGAAGTAGCTGCTTTTTCCTTAATCTGCAAATACATGTGAAAAGCAATGTACATGTGATTCCTGTAACGCCCAGTGTGAGTCGATAAGCAAGAGTTATAATCTGTTCTTAGCGTACTTTACAGAAGTTGTCTGCTGCCCTGCTTGTGCTTGTTAACGTATAGAGTGCCCAGTTCCAAAACCTACATAGCTCTCCTCCATTATGGAATTTTCGGAGCACGATATAGGAATGAATGAATACAGCGAAATTTCGCTGCGTACCGAGGACAACTGTGACAAATTGTGCCAACTGTGACGCCGAAGCCTGATGGCACAGCGCTTTTCAGCTTCGCCTTATGAACATTCATAACAGATGTTTGAAATTTCTATCTGCCTGCAAAGATTGGTATCGTATTTAGCATAATTTCCATATTTTTTCATATCCTTTTTGTTTTTGCAATAATTTTCACCGTAAACATTGAGATGCGCTGATTTACTACGCTGTTCCTTCCATTATCTATAAAATGACGTAACGAAAGATGACTGTTCTTTTGATAATATTGTAGTTACTTTTATATCTCGGTAGACAAAAAGATTTAGAGCATTAGATCTATAAGAACTACGCCTTCCTTTGCATAATGTGTACCTAAAACATCGGTTTGTTATATGGAATCGACAAGGAAATATTAGTGTTATTACTGCTTACTCCTACGTACTGTAATGACATCGTGAAAACAGTACTGAATTCTAGCCTAATTTTATTTGTTAATCATATAATTTAATTTTCACTTATGGCCGATTTTGTTGAGAAAAGTCAGCTTAGATCTTTTATTCATGGTATATACAGTTGCAGTTTTGGTAGATACGACTGACAGCACATACCATCAATAAAAGATCTAAGCTGACTTTTCTCAACAACAGCAGACAAGTGAAAATTAAATTAAATGATTAACAAATAAAATTATACGGGAATTGAAGTTCCTTATGCACCAATAAGATTAGAAGACAGTAACAGCACCGTGATTCAATGTGGATATAGCCTGCAAATGGCCAAAGAGCTGAAATAGGCCTATTGCTACTGTATACTCTACGGCAATAAAACAATATCAGAAATGAACAAGGTCACAACCGCAAGAAACTTCTTTTTTATGAGGTTACCGGTTCTGGCTGTTTTAGACCATCTTCGGATCTACCGTCATGATTGGTATGGTGGTGGTGAACGGAGTAGGCGCTATGACTCCACAAACGCTAACTGCTCAATTATCAATTATAGCAGCATTCTCGTTCAGTACTGTTATTATAATGTCGTTACAAGACATCTACAATACTACTCGTATCTGATTCATCCTCTACAGGGGGTGGACAAAAATACGGAAACACCAAAAACACGACACATTACCAAGCCTAAACGAGGCAGGAAAACCGTTTACAGCCGGCCGGGGTGGCCGAGCGCTTCTAGGCGCTACAGTCTGGAACCGCGCGACCGCTATGGTCGCAGGTTCGAATCCTGCCTTTGGCATGGATGTGTGTGATGTCCTTAGGTTAGTTAGGTTTAAGTAGTTCTAAGTTCTAGGGGACTGATGACCTCAGAAGTTAAGTCCCATAGTGCTCAGAGCCATTTGAACCATTTACATTCAAAACTGCTTCTGCTCGGCTTGGGATGTATAAATAACGGTCTTGTGTGGTTTCAAGGGAATATTACACCATGCTTCCTGCAAAATAGCTGAAAATTCAGGTAACGATGATGCACCATTCTGTACAAAGTAGACCAAGAAGGCTCAATAATACTGAGGGATGGTGAGTGTGGTGACCAGGAGGAGACGCGACAATTCATCCTCGTGCTCACAAAACGAATTCTGGACGTTGTGAGCTGTGTGTACAGGAGTTCTGTTGTCCTGGAACACAGCATCACTATTTGTGAACAAGCATTGTGCCACTGGATGGATCTTGTAAACCAAAATGGTCACATAATACTTGGCAGTGGTGTGATCCTGTAGAGTAACTACGGAGTCCAGGGGTACCACGATATGGCTGCCCAGTTCATCACCAGACCCCTACAATCTTTCACTCTTGGGATGTAGACTCGGCGAGAAGTAGGAAGGGTATGAAAAAAGACTCATAAGACCAAATAACTAACTTTCATTGCTCCCCACTCCAGGTTTTAGAACTTCGGAACCACGTTTTCCTGTTCCGGGCTTTTGCATCGCTGATGAGTGGTTTTGGAATTCTCGCTCACCCTGAAATTGCCAGCTAATGGAACTCCCGTCGTGTTGTTTTGTTGCTGAGAGTGTTCGGGAGCGCGACATTTAGTTCTGCAGTGAGTTTTGAAGCTATCGTTCTCTTATTTCTCGCCACACACTTCTTCAGTGGCATCTATCACGTTCACCCAACACACATTTCCGTCCGTGGAGATGATGCTGTTCCGCTTTCCAGCGGATGATGTTTTTGCGCTTTCGCTGTATGCGGTATACGAGTATATCTTCGTTACGGTGCCCGTTGAAACATTAGTCACTTCGGTTATCTTGGTTACGGAAAACAACAGTTTAACACGCAATGGGTCTCTTGCAAGAAGACCATCCACAGGTTGTACGATAAATTTGTACAGGAAGGAACAGTATTGGAAGCGAAGCGACCTCGGCCTAAGCCTGTTTGTTCGGAGGAGAATATTGAAGCGGTGCGACTTGCTGTACAGAGAAGTCCTGGGAAATCGTGTAGAAAGGCAGCAGTGCAACTGGGAATATCCAAACGCTCCGTTCAACGCATTCTTAAAAGTGACCTCCATATGTACCCATACAAGATGACGTGTGCACAGAAGCTCACTGAAGAACACAAGCAGCAGAGACTACTGTTTGCTCAGTGGGCGGTGGATAGGGAAGAAACTCTCAACAACGTTTGGTTTTCAGACGAGGCGCATTTTCATTTAGACGGTGTGGTTAACAAACAAAATGTACGCTTTTTGGCCACTGAAAACCCACAAGTGCTTCATGAACGACAACAACAAAAAAATGGTTCAAATGGCTCTGAGCACTATGGGACTCAACTGCTGTGGTCATCAGTCCCCTAGAACTTAGAACTACTTAAACCTAACTAACCTAAGGACATCACACACATCCATGCCCGAGGCAGGATTCGAACCTGCGACCGTAGCGGTCGCGCGGTTCCAGACTGTAGCGCCTAGAACCTCTTGGCCACTCCGGCCGGCGAACGACAACATTATGCTCTGAGGATTACAGCGTGGGCAGCAATTTCCAGACACGGACTTATTGGACCCTTTTTCTTTGAAGAAACTGTGAACAGCGAGCGTTATTTGAGCATGCTTCGCAATAGCTTCATTCCACAGCTTCTTGCTACTGCCTTGACCTCCAACACGCAGTGGTTCATGCAAGATGGAGCAAGGCCACATACTGCAAACACTGTGTTGGAGTTTTTACACGAGCATTTCGACATGCGGATCATTTTATTCAGGTTTCCAGATCGCTTCAATGACGGACAGAATTGGCCCCCCAATAGTCTAGACCTCAATCCATGTGACTTTTTTCTTGGAGGTACCTAAAGGAAAAAATTTTCCCGAAACGTCCACGTGATTTAATGGAGCTCAGAAGACTTATTCTTCAAGCTTGCAGTGAAATTACGGAAGAAATGTGCCGTAGGGTAACCACTAACTTCAGTGTTCGTTTGAAGGAAGTTAGGAAACGAAATGGTGGACATATTGAGCATGTGCTGAGTTAGAACAAATCTCCATGGACGGCTCTTCATTGTAGTATATGTCCCTTTCAGATTGTGTTGACAATAAAGTTTATATTCAAAAACAAAATGGTAACACATTTCGTGCGCCACCCTGTACAACAGCACCACGTGCGGGCTTGGACAGCATCTGCATTGTAGTTGAAACAGGCTCTTCCACATGTTTGTCCAATTCCTGTATGTATCGCCTGGGTGTTTCCTGGCATGATGCGCGCCAGGCAGAAGACTGCGATTCCTGACCTCGCCTTTCGTTTCCTGTACCGGCTCGTAATCGTCAAGCTGTGCAAGCGTGTCGTGGCTTCTGGTGAAAGCGCAGCCGCGAAGCTGCCGACAGCGACGATCCTTTGCTAGCCGCCATTACTCAGCACCTTTCTTTCGAGGAAATCCCGTTTCGTCTTTACTGTTGTCCAGAGTGACAGCGGATATATTTGTCTCTCGTAACTCTATATTCTACGTAACTGAACACCTAAGAAGCATTACGCAGAAATGGGCACAAATGGTAAACCGATTTACCTTACGGTTACTACAGAAAGATAAAAAAAATTCTGAATTTCGATACAAAATAGTAATGACCTTTACTTTTCATTTCGATTTTGAAACGTTATTGACAGCTGTCTCATTTACCGTCAAGAAGTCCGCAAAAATTTCCGGGTACACTGGTACAGGCTACTCTACAAAAACTCTACACGTTTGATGTAAAGGTTGATTTTGAATGAGTGTGAGCAAATAGTGAATTTCGTGGTGTTTATGAGTAGGTTTCAGCCTCGCTCCCGCCTACGCGACTTAGGATGTGTGTAATTTTTTAAGCACGGTGTGTAGATTATCCTAGATGATACTACGTTGACTTAGAATAGGTATGCGGTGAGCGGTAATCCCACGCTGGCCTGTGTAAATGACTGTAACATTTTCTTTTGGATACAGTAAATGGTGCGCATTTGATAATAGAACTATAATTCTGACACCGGTTAAACTTTAGCAAATTAGGCAGTAAAGACAGCTGCTGGGAAAATGGCGTTTCCAAATATATTCGTATTTATACAGCTGCAGCCACACGCTACCACATTGTCAAGATGCAAAGTACAATTCCACATGATAATCAAGCAGATGAGGAACAGCACAAACATCTGTAACACTGTAGGTGTGATGATGTCCTCAGAGAAAAGAATATTCTGAATGCTGACAATCTGTCGCCCTAGCTGTGACTGACTGAATTAAATTATCGTTTTATTTTGCATTCACCGCTATTGCGCAGTCTCGGGTACGTAGCTGTTTTCACTTGTGCTACAGCCGAAGTGTCTGTGAAGTCACACAGTGGCAATAAACTTACGGATTGATCGCACTTTAAAATTACAAAAAAATGGTTCAAATGGCTCTGAGCACTATGGGACTTAGCTTCTGAGGTCATCAGTCCCCTAGAACTTAGAACTACTTAAACCTAACTAACCTAAGGACATCACACACATCCATGCCCAAGGCAGGATTCGAATCTGCGACCGTAGCGGTCGCGCGGTTCCAGACTGTAGCGCCTAGAAGCGCTCGGCCACCCCGGCCGGACTTAAAATTACAGACATGACACCCACTGTTTATTAAACACCTGTGATGAAGCATACCAGTTAGTGTTAAAAATGTAACAGCACTTCGACTGCAACCCAGGTATGTGCATTTAGGAGGTTATACTATGCAACCACTTCAAAATGGCTACGTAGCAGAGTCCGTGCAGTAGTGGAGAATTCAAAATAAAAGAATAATTTAGCTCAACTAACGACAGCCAAAGCAGTAGACTGTTCTTGCTTAGAAATCTGTTTTGACTACAAACCCCAATTCAAGCAAAATACTGCATACAGGATAGTTCTACAGGTTCCTCCTGCAGAAACGCAGCCGCGTGGGATTAGCCGAGCGGTCTCAGGCGCTGCAGTCATGGACTGTGCGGCTGGTCCCGGCGGAGGTTCGAGTCCTCCCTCGGGCATGGGTGTGTGTGTTTGTCCTTAGGATAATTTAGGTTAAGCTGTGTGTAAGGTTAGGGACTGATGACCTTAGCAGTTAAGGCCCTTAAGGTTTCACACACATTTTTTGAAGAAACGCATATCTGTCAATAATCTTTGAGCTGCTGTTTATGCATGCCTCAACACACGAGTGGCTTTTGAACTCCAAATGAACGAGACACGTCGGTTCTCTGCACCACTGTCATAATGTCACTTCCTCAAAAACGGCAACTGTTTCATGCCCCAATGCTTGTCTTCAATACGCGGTAAAATTTCGCTATATTCATTCCCACACCGTGTCCCACAAATCCTTTTGGACAACAATTTCCGTACCGGCCGCTGTGACCGAGCGGCTCTAGGCGCTTCAGTCCGGAACCGTGCGGCTGCTACGGTCGCAGATTCGAATCCAGCCTCAGGCATGGATGTGTGTGGTGTCCTTAGGTTAGTTAGGCTTAAGTAGTTCTAAGTTCTAGGGGAGTGATGACCTCAGATGTTAAGTTCCATAGTGCTCAGAGCTATTTAAACAATTTCCGTCTGAAAAAAACCATTAAACAACACATACGTTTCCGCTTATGGCCATCACCAGCAACGTTCATTCGACCTGAGTGGATTAGAAGCAAGCCGGCCGCTGTGACCGAGCAGTTCTAGGTCCTTCAGCCCGGAACCGCGCGACCGCTACGGTCGCGGGTTCGAATCCTGCCTCGGGCATGGATGTGTGGTGTCCTTGGGTTGGCTAGGTTTAAGTAGTTCTAAGTCTAGGGGACTGATGACCTTAGATGTTAAGTCCCATAGTGCTCAGATCCATTTGAACCATTTCATTAGAAGCCAATAGTCGTAGCCAGACACCTGTTAGAAGACATTAATATGTGGTTTGTCAGTCCTTCGCTTTCATGACGGCTTCAACTCTCCAGGGAACACTTACAGTGAGGTGTCTGAATGTCTGTGGAGGAGTGAAAGCCCATTCTTCCTCAACAGCCGAAACCAGAGAAGGCAGTGATGTTCGAGGCTGGAATCAGGAGCGAAGGCGACGTTCTAACTCATCCCGAAGGTGTTCCATTGGGTTCAGCTCTGAGCTCTGAGCAGGCCAATCCATTTCGGAATGTTATTGTCCACAAGCTGTTGCCTCACAGGTGCTACTTAATGACGAGATCATTATCATCCGGGTACAGTCATCGTCTCCGAACTGTTCGCCTTATCCTTCCGCGTTTGGCGCATTCTTAAGCTCTATAAGCGAAACCACACCTTAATCACAAACAACAGCCACACACGGTAACACCACCTCCTCCGTACTTCACTATTGAGACCACGAATGACACCTATCGTTGTACAGGCATTCGCCAAACACAAACTCCACCTGATGGACACAAGACATAGCGTGATTCATCAGTCCATATCACTCGTTTCCCATTGTCTACTGCCCAGTCGCATCGCTCTTTACGCTACCACTTTGCACTGGTTACAAAAATTTTTGGCTTATTACGACCTGTTCCACTATTGTACCTTTTCCTTTTAACTCCCCAGTACAACCATTGTTACACGCGCTTCCGTGGCCGAGATCACTAGTCATCTGAATGTTGGAAAAAAAATGTTCAGTGTACCTCTACTCCACGTTCACTAATTGTCTTTGGTTTCTGGGCCTCGGGCTGCGACCCCTGCCCACTTTGCCCCCACCCATTCGTTTCGGCGCCAGAAAGATAAAAAAAAAAAAAAAAAAAAAAAAAAAAAAAAAAAAAAAAAAAAAAAAAGAACACTAACGCACGCTTCTGCGTGGCGCTCGACCCTGCGTAAACCGGTTCGAGACTTGGTGGCAGGTCAAATTTCACTGACAGAATTTGGCCGACAAGAGGAAGAGAGGTGGTGGTGTGAAGTTCCTGATCACTAAGCCTTGCACCAATGTCCTGGATTGAATACCAAATCTCTCTGCATTGTGTCATGAAGGAGCCCATGTGACACTGTTGATGGTGATTCGTCCGTCGGATGGGAACATTAAGCTTGGCGCCCCCCTAGGTGCTCTTTGCAAGGCGTGGACTACGTGCCGGCATCATCTCCCATCATCTTCATCGTCATCTTCAGCTTCATACAGCACAAACTTAACACTACAATCCACACACACACAAAATACCTACATGTAATATTACAACCACTGTAATGAAGCATGTTGCAAATACATAAACGAAGAAACAGCTATTGTGCTAGTTGGACTCATGGCAGCACTTTGGAACTAGCGAGTGATTCCTCCCACTAATTTCATGTGATGTTTTAACCACCACTTTTCGCAATGGTTGACGGTCCTTGTTCGTGAGTACATGAAGTCTGGCTGGTTATGGTTTAGGTGTGGTTGTTCCACTTCATGATCACGTCACAAAATGTCGACTTGGACAGGCTTAGAAGGCCTGAAATGTCCCTGGTCGATCTGTCACTCAGATATCCAATGATTAGTGCATGCTCGAAGTGACTGAGCTGCCCTGATCGTCCCACTCTACTGTTACTGCTTCGCTACCGACAACACAGTCGACAGCCGCTTATCTGGTGAGCATTCCTTGCTCGGCATGTGTGCACGTTAAACAGTAGAACGTTATTCCTGGTAAACCACTCGGTGCGGTGCTATTATTACCTGAGTTGCTGGATAGGCGTCGGGTGATGTTGATGTGCAGATGCTTTTCGTCAAGTTGCCGTGGAGAAAATTGTTCTCGCAGCAAGATTGGCCTCCAGTGATGTGGAGCTGAGTCGTCCTCAGGCTGCTGCGGAGAGAATTATTCTCGTGGTAGGTACCGCCAACGAGTTGTCGGCCTGCGTTGTTGTTAGTTGCCCAGTTACAGGACGAGCCGATTTCGGGATGTTCTTCGTGACCAACAACACAATACTCCCCACCTAATTTCATACCGGCTAGGCCGCGTCTACTGTCAATTCCGCGTTCGGACGATTTGGTCAAGTAGTAAATGTACTTTTTCGAAATGTGTTGTTCTATGTACCAAATTACAGGAAACTATGTTATTGGTCGTCCCAGTATCTGATGCCAAACTGACTAAACTGGAATCAATAGCGTCTTACGAGATATCATTTTCGATCTTGCTGAAAAGCTGCATAGAGATGTGCAGAACTGCAACATGTTTATTACATAATTTACTAAGACGTATTGTAATAGCGTCTAATTGTTTGATCTGAGTGCCCTGTCTGTTTGTTTACAGAATGTGGGTGGCGGGGCTCATCTTCGTTGCCATCCTGCTGCTTCTCGCGTACCTCGACACAAGAAAACCGAAGAACTTTCCACCAGGTGAGTTGAACACACTTCTACTGCAGAAGAGATCAAAGGAACAGTAATATTTGCTCCGTGTTTCGGCCGTTTCCGCAGCTATTCGTTTTCATTTCTCAGAAAATACAAACACAAAATAAGAAAACTATGTTTTTTAAATTCTGTTCCGTGAATAATGTTCATAACGGCCGAGCGTTCTTTACGATTTATCAATGCCACCGTAAATCTTACCACGTGAGATATAACATCTAGAGATTGTACGTATTATGGAGGTACACCTATATTTCTTCTGTCTGCAATGGCTACTTATCTCCAATGCCCATATGTTTTTCTTTCGCAGTTCAATCCCGATCGTTACGTCTGGCAATCTGGTTCTTAGATTCTCCCTAATTCACATAAAGTGGGGCGTAGGGGAGAATCATAAAGCAAGCTGAATGTTATCGACAGAAATGGCTAAGGTCGGTCAAAAGTCAAAGAGCTTTCCAATGACGTCACATATTCTCCCAGTGCCATGAAGTTGGGAACAATAATGCTAGAAATTCTAGCAGGAGGCAGCCACTTCCAGACAAGTAATAACAGATGAAGAATGAGATAGACAGTGGGAGTGCCGCTATCTGCATCAAAAGACAGTCACATTTCATATCGCCGGCCGCTGTGGCCGAGCGGTTCTAGGCGATTCAGTCAGGAACCAAGCTGCTGCTGCGGTCGCAGGTTCGAATCTTGCCTCGGGCATGGATGTATGTGCTGTCCTTAGGTTAGTTAGGTTTAAGTAGGTCTAAGTCTAGGGGACTGATGACCTCAGATGTTAAGTCCCATAGTGCTTAGAGCCATTTGAACCATCACTCTTCATATCAGGCCAGCTTTGGTGAAAGACCTCAATCTTTCAACAGTATCAGACTGATGCTTGGAGCTCGAGAAATCGTCGGACCAGCCAGCAGTTCGCGTACCTACTGAGATGGAGACGCTGTTTAAAAGTGTTACTGAAGTCGGGAATTAGTGATTCATAGTGGTCGAACAGTATAATCTGTCAGTGCACAGAAAGCTTATAGTTATTTGTGAGCGCGTTCCCATGACGTGCGTGGACCTCTGATCGCTTTTTGGAGACGAGTGTTGGGGGTTAGCAAGTGCGGCGTCGTTAAGAGGCACATGGCTCCTATTAGATAGTCAGAGGTGGTGTCTCATGGAAAGGGCAGGGTTAGTGAGGTTTAATTAAAGCTGCATCTCTTCCCGCGAAAAGCTGATGCGTTTTTATTTTGACATTAGTGTCTGCCTACGTAGTTTTGAATTGTTATCCTGTTTTGCCTTTGAGAAGATTTCTGTGGAAATCCAATGAATTTTTTGGATATGCGACCGCGTCACACGTTGTTACTTCTATCACATCCTGAAGAATTTTACTGAAATGAACTCCAGCCGCAATAGTCTACACGAAGTCCTATTGGCCGCTTCTCCCGAGCTTACTGCGCGCAGTTCTAACAACATTGCGTTGACTGGCCTGTCAACTGGCCTGTCTTCCTATTTCAAGCATAGGTACGTCTCCACCACGTGTCTTTTGCTGGCACGTGTTGATATTTCATCACTGGTCCGTACCCGCTGCCCACAGTGCTCATCTACGTACACTGTCTGCGCCTGCTACCCACTGGAATTTTTGATGTTTCATGTTCTAACCATCCAATTTAAGCGGTACTCGACATTCTAGCCCGTGTATTTTAACCAATGTTAAATTAGTTATATGTATACATACGATGATGTGGTTAAATCATCGCTAAACCGGTAGCGTATTATGCTGTGTAACAGAAGAATTGCTAACAGCTAAAGCGGCTACCAAAAAGTTTTTTTTCAAGATTTTAATAGTTTAAAAAAAATTAAAATATTTTATCGTGCACCTAATTTGTGGGTAGGCAGAGTGCAAATTCATATATTCTGAAGACCCTACGGCGATGATACAACTACACGCTAGGTGAAATGGTTTGTGTGAGAAACTTATCTTCTGTGATGAAGCAATACCAACTGCGAATAACACAGCGAACATACCCCAATGACTAAACCTGTGGAAGAAAAACATCCTGCACTAAGACGAAACCCATCCGAGCTCGTTACAAGTTAATACACTCCTGGAAATTGAAATAAGAACACCGTGAATTCATTGTCCCAGGAAGGGGAAACTTTATTGACACATTCCTGGGGTCAGATACATCACATGATCACACTGACAGAACCACAGGCACATAGACACAGGCAACAGAGCAAGCACAATGTCGGCACTAGTACAGTGTATATCCACCTTTTGCAGCAATGCAGGCTGCTATTCTCCCATGGAGACGATCGTAGAGATGCTGGATGTAGTCCTGTGGAACGGCTTGCCATGCCATTTCCACCTGGCGCCTCAGTTGGACCAGCGTTCGTGCTGGACGTGCAGACCGCGTGAGACGACGCTTCATCTAGTCCCAAACATGCTCAATGGGGGACGGATCCGGAGATCTTGCTGGCCAGCGTAGTTGACTTACACCTTCTAGAGCACGTTGGGTGGCACGGGATACATGCGGACGTGCATTGTCCTGTTGGAACAGCAAGTTCCCTTGCCGGTCTAGGAATGGTAGACCGATGGGTTCGATGACGGTTTGGATGTACCGTGCACTATTCAGTGTCCCCTCGACGATCACCAGTGGTGTACGGCCAGTGTAGGAGATCGCTCCCCACACCATGATGCCGGATGTTGGCCCTGTGTGCCTCGGTCGTATGCAGTCCTGATTGTGGCGCTCACCTGCACGGCGCCAAACACGCATACGACCATCATTGGCACCAAGGCAGAAGCGACTCTCATCGCTGAAGACGACACGTCTCCATTCGTCCCTCTATTCACGCCTGTCGCGACACCACTGGAGGCGGGCTGCACGATGTTGGGGCATGAGCGGAAGACGGCCTAACGGTGTGCGGGACCGTAGCCCAGCTTCATGGAGACGGTTGCGAATGGTCCTCGCCGATACCCCAGGAGCAACAGTGTCCCTAATTTGCTGGGAAGTGGCGGTGCGGTCCCCTACGGCACTGCGTAGGATCCTACAGTCTTGGCGTGCATCCGCGCGTCGCTGCGGTCCGGTCCCAGGTCGACGGGCACGTGCACCTTCCGCCGACCACTGGTGACAACATCGATGTACTGTGGAGACCTCACGCCCCACGTGTTGAGCAATTCGGCGGTACGTCCACCCGGCCTCCCGCATGCCCACTATACGCCCTCGCTCAAAGTCCGTCAACTGCACATACGGTTCACGTCCACGCTGTCGCGGCATGCTACCAGTGTTAAAGACTGCGATGGAGCTCCGTATGCCACGGCAAACTGGCTGACACTGACGGCGGCGGTGCACAAATGCTGCGCAGCTAGCGCCATTCGACGGCCAACACCGCGGTTCCTGGTGTGTCCGCTGTGCCGTGCGTGTGATCATTGCTTGTACAGCCCTCTCGCAGTGTCCGGAGCAAGTATGGTGGGTCTGACACACCGGTGTCAATGTGTTCTTTTTTCCATTTCCAGGAGTGTATATTCTGTGCGATATTGTAGTTTAAAGTTTTTGGCTGCTTTACCTTCAAACGACTAACAGTTACAGGACACGTGAGTCAAGACATCCTGAAAGACTGGCTCATGTCTCAGCTGGAGACCGACAGTAAGGATTGAATATACCTACAACATGGTGCTATACCTCACTTGTACGTCGAATTTAGTAAATTATATTGATTGTGTCGTCTTTACCAGCAAGACTACCAGAATAACGGCAGTGCTCTCGATGAAAAGGGTAACAACGTGTTACGTCAATAATACGCCGAAGAAACGTAGCTAGGACACAGTAGGTAAAACCTATTTAGTTAGTTCTAATTACCGTTTTTAAAGAGAGAAGCAAACTAAAGTTATCATCAATACTTTCTGAAAACCAGTCATATGGCGGAAACGCCAAAGAGACTCAAAGATTAATACACTTTCGAATATACTTGTATGATGGGCATGCAACTGCTCCGATGAAAACAGCTGAGTTACATTCAGAAGGGAACAGGCGACAAATGAGAAACAGGAAAACGGAACTTCGTGTAGGGAAGGCTGTTCTTGCCTCCAGTAACTGTGGACTGTATTTCAGGGACAGCAGACAGTACGAGTGTTTCTTCCTACACCACTTTCTACACTTGACAAGCTTTCACTTCCTGACCAAACGTACTGAAACAGAAACTCCGCATTAGAGTTTTATAACAATACCGTAGTATAGCTGACGAGCTTCAGAGAGAGTTTGTTCAACAGTCAGTCTCTCTCTCTCTCTCTCTCTCTCTCTTGCACGGATGCCCATCCTGTCTCCATAGCCGTTAGTTGACCACTATGAAATCCATATCGTGTAACATGATCGATGGTTGATAAATAAATATGAATATGAATTGATTCTGAGGCGGAGGTTGAGGACCAGGACAGTATTTGCATGAATGAGCGTGGAAAACCGCCTCAAAATCGCATTCTGGACGGCCAGTATGCCAGACGTATGGTCGTTAACCGGCGTGCGGATTCGAAATGGTTCTGGCATCCTTCCCTGTCTCACAAGCTAGCGTGCTCGCGTTACGCTCTACGAGCAAGGCTGAGTTTATACAGCAGAAAACTGGAATGTTACGTCCATCAGAAAAGTCATTCACTACTAAATAAGTTTCAAAGACCAAGACAAACTTAAGCGCTCAAATGATGGTAACATTTTAAAACCGCTTTCCGTTACAGCATGCTTTTCACTTAAGAGAATCTTCGTTGGCCTGTATACAACAGTCGTGAGGAATTTCTCAGATAGTCGAGGAAGATAAAAATTTAACTGTCATGGGGGATTAGAATTCGATAGCAGGAAAAACAAAACAAGTAAAAATAATAAGTGAACATGGACTGGGGAGAGGAACGAAAGAAGAAACGGCCTGGCAGAATTTTTCATAGGGCATAATTTAATCATTGCTAATACTTGGTTTAAAAATCACGAGGAAAGATTGTAAACATGGAAGAAACCTGGAGTCACAGGAAAGTTTCAAATATCTTGCATAATGGTAAGATTTCGAAAACAGATGTTGAACAGCAAAACATTTGCAAGGAAACATGTGGACTCTGACCATAATTCATTGCTTATGAGCTGTACATTAAACCCGAGGAAACTGCAGAAAACTAGAAAATTAAGGAAAAGGAAAGTGGACGAATTGAAAGAATCAAAGGTTGCTGAGCGTTTCAAATGGAGCATTAGACAACGATTAACTGAAAAAGGGATAACGTACGCAATAGAAGACGAATGGGTAGCCTTGAGAGATGAAGAATTGAAGGCAGCAGAGGATTAAATAGGCAAAAAGACAAAGTCAAGTAGGAATCTTTGGATAAGGCAGGAGATATTGATTGCCATTGACGAAAGGAGAAAATTATAGACGTCTAAAAATGAGTGACAGGAAGTGCAAAATGGTTGAACAGGAATGGCTAGATTAGAAATGCAAGGATGTAGAATAATGCATAATTAGGGGAAGACAACTGTCATCTATAGGAAAATTCAAGAGACCTTTACAGAGAAGAAAAATCAGCTGCATAAATATCAAGAGCTCAACTGGCAAAACAGAACTCAATAAAAAAGGAAAAGCCGAAATGTAGGAGGAATATATGGATGGATTGCACAAGTGAAAGGAACTTGAAGGCGATACTCTACAGAAGGCAGAGGACGTAGATGAAGGTGAGATGGGCGACATGACACTGTGAGAAGAATTTGGCAGAGCGCTCAAAGACCTAAGTCGAAAGACGGCCCCTGGAGTAAACGACACTCTCTCAGAATTATTGATATTCCTGGATGAGCTAGCCATGACAAAACTACTCCATCTTGTAAGCAAGAGACACAGGCGAAATACCCTCAGACTTCAGGAAGAATGTAACAGTTCCTATGCTGATAGATGCGAATATTACCTATCTGTTTAATAAATCATTGTTGCAAAAAACTGACACGATATATTTGCATATAAATGGAAAAGCTGGTAGAAACAGACCTTGGGGAAGATCTGTTTGGGTTCTGGAGAAATGTGGATGAAGAATTCCGCCACATGCAAGACACGTTTGGAGTTTTGTTTTACCCAGATGTGTTTCAGCGCTTTTTGTGCTGTCTTCAGTGGACTACTTTGTTTCCTTTCTTTAAAATTGTTGTTACACATTAGCAATTAGAACGGGGGTGGTCAACCTTTTCGGCAGGCGGGCCAAACTTTTGAGAGGGAATATCTCCGCAGGCCGCATTACAAATTTTTGTTTTGTGAACCAAAACAAGCAAGAAATATTAATTTATTTTTTAAAGCAAATAAAACAAATCTGAGGACAGAAGATTTATTATACAATTTAATGAAATACAATGCTAGTGGGATGTTTGCCTTTGTTTGACTGAACTAAGTGAGTCAGTGTTGATGTCAGCTGAAGTTGTTGCTACTCGCAGCTTTCCAGATGAAAATCGGTAATTCGTGTTCTCGTTTGTCACTTGATGTAATTCATCCAACTAAAAAGCTGTCCACACACGTAAGTGTTTCCAACTAATGAAATCATTTTTAAAGCATGTTTGTAAAAAACACTGGATATTTCTTCTTGTCCAAATATGTTTTATGGAACTCTTCCAGACCAACCTGATTAAATTTCTCTTTTAACTGTGCGTCACATTGCATTTCTCAGTATCCCATTTGCAGATATCCCTGTAGACATTTGCAAAATGGCGTAGCAAATACAAAAAAGCGGACGATGTTTCTTAAAATTTTGAAATGGATTTTCGAATTCGTATTTCAAGTCAGATATCGAATAAGCGTATTTAATTGCTGCCGCCTGTGTGACGTCCGATTGCTTTGACAATGTTGGAAAATGTGAGAAGTTATTATTCGTAGCTGTTATTCCCAAAGCCCTGTTTCATTTGGAATGTAAAAATAAGATCATGCATGACATTAATCAGCTGATCTTTTCCTTGGAGACGAGTAATAACATCATTTAGAGGGATAGTTATATCGAACAAGAATGCAAAATTGGAAAGCCATTCTTTATTTTCGAACTGCGGGAGTCTCTTTGAGTTGCTTTCAAAGAATGATTGAATTTCTTGCTTCAAATCAAACACTCTTTTAAACATTTTTGCACGGGTTAGCGACCTTGCTTCTGTATAAAACGAAGTGTTATCGTGCTCTGAATACGAAGACTTCAGAAATTCTTAGAATTGACGGCGATTCAATCCTTCCGACTTCATAAAAGTTCACTGTTTTGACAACTACATCGATGAGATGGTCCATTTTGAGGTACTCAGCACATAAATTATCTTGATGGATAATGCAACAAAAGTTTCACATCGACGAATTGTCAAAGTTGCGGGCCTCGTTTTCAGTCAACTGAACTAAACTTTCGGCTTCCCAGCCATTGCTGGAGCACCATCCGATGTTAGCCCGGATGGGTTGTTATGTTTTAACAAAAAACGAGTTAATGGCAAAATAACTGCTTCCAACAAATATCGCGACTTCGTGGTATTCTTAAGTGGATGAAATGCTACGAATTCTTCGGTTTTACTAAAATGAGCATCAACACCTATGACATAAATTGCCACTTGGGCGGTATCAACGATATCTGTGCATTCATCCAAAGCTGTAGAATAAAATATAATTTCATAAGCACGATTTTTTTAAATTACCTTCAATTTGTCCTCCAATGTCGTCCACACATCTACTAATAGTTTGACGAGACAGGCTTATTTCTGGGAAATCCTTTTTCTTTTCTGGACACACAATTTCAACGACTGTCTCTAAGCATTCCTTAACCATATCGCCATCTGAATGTGGCTTTGATTTTTTTGCCGGTATCAGAGCTACTGCATAGCTTGCTTTCACATAGCATGTTGACTCTGAATTCGTCCTTGTAAATATCTGCTGTTGAGCAGAAAGTTTACTTTTTAAGTCGTTCACCTGGTCGAAATTGTCCCTTGTAATTATCAAACATAACTGCATGTTTAGTCCCATAGTGCCGTTTGGTGTCATATTCGTTTGGAACCTAGACAGACTCATTGCATATCCGACATACGGGTTTTGTTTCATAGTCCACAAAAAATAGTTTACAGTCAACTTGTCTTAAAAAGTTCTCAAATCCTCTGTTACTTTCTTCTAATTGTTTACTAGTTGCCATACCAACTTTACGTTATGAACTGAAACACACTTTTTTTTACCATAAGTCGGAAACTGACAAAGGGACCACAGGGTAATCGGAGTTCTGTAATTTTTTTATATATATGGTACGTGAAGTTCAGAATCAAATATCAGTTGCCTAAAGTTGTTCGATGCAACTTTCAAAAATTCCCTACAAAATCTACTTTAAAGTGGTTTCACTCCATAAAGCAACTTGACTGTTTTCATGGGCTGGTTTAGAGAAAACATTTGGTGGAAAATATTTACGTTTGTGAATGAAGTGATTGTTCTTAAGGATTGTACATGGTTTGTTCACAGTTCACAGTTGAGATATGTATTTCTGGACTGACGCATTGTATGTTGTTTATGACAATATGTCTAAAGTTCTGGTTTTATAGCTTATTTGGAAAAAAGGTGGATGTATGCATTAGTTTACATACCTTAAATGAAGCTATTGAATGTGTATGTTGGTAGCTGTAAGTCTGCTACACAGTCTACAACTTGTTATCTGCAAACAGCGAAAATGTAATTTTCATTTATGTTTATTATGCATTTCCGATCGAAAATGAGTATGTATCGCGTTGTTTCGCGTGTTACTTACGGTTTTGTTGTTGTGGTGTTTGTCTCCCTTGTTTTTGATGTGGTTACATGCTGATTTCGTTCGGAAATGCATAAGAAACAAAACTAAAAATTACGTTTTCGCTGTTTGTAGATGACAAGTTGTAGATTGTGTAACAGTCTTACAGTTACCAACATAAACATTAAATAGCTTCATGTAAGGCATGTAAGCTAATGCATACAGCCATCATTTTTCCAAATAAACTATAAAATCAGGACTTTGGACATATTGTAATAAAAAACATACAGTGCATCAGATCATAAATGCATATCTCAACTGTGAATTGTAAACGAACCATGTACAATATTTGACAACAACCACTTGATTCACAAATGTAAATGTTTTGTACCAAATATTTTGTCTAGACGTTAAAATGTAATAACAATTTTACAGAAAGAAAATAAAATAGCCCACTGAAGATGCCACAAAAAGTGCCGAAACATGTCTCGGTCAAACAAAACTCCAAAGGTGTCTTGTACAGGGCGGAATTCCTCATCCACTTTTCTTAGCAAGCATGGAAATAAGAAGAACTGCAACACCAGAAGATAATTATTCTGGAGAGATGTAGGAACATGCTAGGCAATACTAACCTACGTCTACATCTACATACATACTCCGCAATCCGCCATACGGTGCGTGGCGGAGGGTACCTCGTACCACAACTAGCATCTTCTCTCCCTGTTCCACTCCCAAACAGAACGAGGGAAAAATAACTGCCTATATGCCTCTGTACGAGCCCTAATCTCTCTTATCTTGGTGGTCTTTCCGCGAAATATAAGTTGGGGGCAGTAAAATTGTACTGCAGTCAACCTCAAATACTGGTTCTCTAAATTTCCTCAGTAGCGACTCACGAAAAGAACGCCTCCTTTCCTCCAGAGACTCCCATCCGAGTCCCTGAAGCATTTCCGTAAAACTCGCGTGATGATAAAACTTACCAGTAACAAATCTAGCAGCCCGCCTCTGAATTGCTTCTATGTCCTCCCTCAATCTGACCTGATAGGGATCCCACACGCTCGACCAGTACTCAAGAATAGGTCGTATTAGTGTTTTATAAGCGGTCTCCTCTGCAGATGAACCACATATTCCCAAAATTCTACCAATGAACCGAAGACGACTATCCGCCTTCCCCACAACTGGCATTACATGCTTGTCCCACTTCATATCGCTCTGCAATGTTACGCCCAAATATTTAATCGACGTGACTGTGTCAAGCGCTTCACTACTAATGGAGTATTTAAACATTACGGGATTCTTTTTCCTATTCATCTGCATTAATTTACATTTATCTATATTCAGAGTTAGCTGTTATTCTTTACACCAATCACAAATCCCGTCCAAGTCACCTTGTACCCTCCTACAGTCACTCAACGACGACACCTTCCCGTACACCACAGAATCATCAGCAAACAGCCGCACATTGCTATCCACCCTATCCAAAAGATCATTTATGTAGATAGAAAACAATAGCGGACCTACCACACTTCCCTGGGGCACTCCAGATGATACTCTTACCTCCGATGAACACTCACCATCGAGGACAACGTACTGGGTTCTACTACTTGAAGTCTTCGAGCCACTCATATACTTGGGAACCAATCCCATATGCTCGTACCTTATGAGTCTGCAGTGCGGCACCGAGTCAGACGCTTTCCGCAAGTCAAGGAGTATGGCATCCGTCTGATACGCTTCATCCATGGTTCGCAAGATATCATGTGGAAAAAAGGGCGAGTTGCGTTTCGCAGGAGCGATGCTTTCTAAAGCCGTGCTGATGCATGGAGAGCAACTTCTCTGTCTCAAGGAAATTCATTATATTCGAACTGAGAATATGTTCGAGAATCCTGCAACAAACCGATGTTAAGGATATTGGTCTGTAATTTTGAGGATCCGTCCTTCTACCCTTCTTATATACAGGCGTCACCTGCGCTTTTTTCCAGTCGCTCGGGACTTTACGATGGGCAAGAGATTCGCGATACATGCAAGCTAAGTAAGGAGCCAATGCAGTAGAGTACTCTCTGTAAAACCGCATTGGAATCCCATCAGGACCTGGCGATTTATTTATTTTCAACCCATTCAGCTGCTTCACAACCCCAGGGATGTCTATCACTATGTCTTCCATACGGGAATCTGTACGAGACTCAAACGGCGGTATGTTTGTACGATCCTCCTGCGCGTAAGATTTCTCAAATGCTAAATTTAAAATTTCAGCTTTCGTTTTCCTGTCTTCCGTTGCCAGGCCAGATTGATCAGTGAGTGACTGGATGGAAGCCTTCGACCCGCTTACCGATTTTACGTAAGACTAGAATTTCCTTGGGTTTTCAGCAAGATCTTTTGCTAAGGTATGACGGTGGTAGTGGTTGTATGCTTCGCGCATCACTCTTTTTACAGCAGCACGAATCTCTACTAACTTTTGCCTGTCCTCATTCTCTCGATCTTTCTTGTACCGCGAGTGCAACTGTCTTTGCTTCCTGAGCATTCTCCGAATTGCGCTGTTAAACCACGATCGGTCTTTTTCGTCCGTAACCCACTTTTTCGGCACGTACTTCTCCAATGCGTGATTTACAATGTGTTTAAAATTTGCCCATAATTCTTCCACGTCCATCGTACCGGAAGTAAATGATGTCGATTCATTTACTAAGTGGGATGCAAACAACTGCTTATCTGCTCTTTCGTAACCATAGTCGTAATGACAAGTGTAGACTGGGAGACACTCTTTCACATTCTGAATTTAGAATGGGTGGAATACGGGAGTGAAAGTTTATTTACAGCTTGTACAGAAACCAGATTGAACTCTTAAGAGCCGAAGGACATGAAAGGGAAGCAGCTGCTGAGAAGGTGGTGATTGAGATTTGTAGGCTTTTCCAAATATTATTCAATCGTACATTGAACAGCAGTAAGGAAACGAAAGAGGAATTTGGAGAGGGTATAAAAGTTCAGGAAGAATACAAAAACACTTTGAGGTTCGCAGGTGACATTGTAATTCTACCAGAGACAACAAAGGGGCTGGAAGAACATTCGAGTGGAACATATTGTGTCTTATAAAACGAAAAGCAACAAAAGAAAACAAGAGGTATGTAATAGGGTCGAATTGAATGGAATGATGCTGAAAAAATTAGGTTAGGAAATGAGGCGCTAAAAGTGGTACAGGAGTCTTACTAATTGAACAGCATAATAAGTGATGATAGTTGAAGTACAGAGGATATAAAATGCAATCTGGCTATAGCAAGAAAATCGTTTCTGAAAAAGAGGAATGTGTTAACGTTAGTATAAACAGAAGTGTTAGGAAGTTTATTCTGTAGTTGTTTGTCTGGAGTTTACGCTGTTACGAAATTGAAAGGAGGACGATAACCACTTCAGACAAGAAGAGAACAGAAGCTTTTGAAATGTGTTGCCACAGAAGGATGTTGGAGATTAGATGGGTAAATCATATGACTAATGAGGAGGTACTGAAACGAGCAGGGGAAAGAAAAAAATTATGGTACAATTTGTCAAAGCAGGAATCGATTGACACGCCGCATTCTGGGGCATAAAAGAAATGTCAGTTTGGAAATGGATGGGAGTGTGTGGGAGAGAGTAAATACTGTAGAGGAAGACCAAGGAATGAGTACAGTAAGCAGATTCGAATAGATGTTGGTGCAGAAGTTATTCGGAGAGGAAGAGACTTACGGAAAATAGCACGGAGATATGCATAAAACCAGTTTGTGAAATGAGGACCACAACAACATGGGTCGGTCTTTAATTAGAAAAAAAGATTTTGCGTGGAATGACATGAAATGTACTGCAAACACAAATCTGTTGTTCTCATGTTTCAAACTTAAGAAATGACAATGCATTTCAATTTAGTTTCACGTAATCGAGTTGCGCATAGGAGTGCTTCTACGCGCCTGCCGATGCATACAGGGGATAGCGACAAGACTGCACAACTGGCACGCGCTGCAAATAGCCTATGCGCCAGGCTAGCAGAGAATACTGGCGTCGGACGACTGTCCGCTCTGAGAGACCGAAAGCGATCAAAGGCAGCGTCCAGTTCCCCCCCCCCCCCTCCACCTTCCCCCTCCCTCTCTCTCTCCTCTGATATTGTGCGTAGCGGCTGTTGCCATGGGGAAAGGAAATTAATGCTGTGCTGACTGACATAGTAATTGTGCATCGGTTCTCAACACATTCCTTTTTTTCCCTTTTTTTTAAAATTTCGGCGTATTCCTCGTTTGTGGAAGTTAGAAAGGGAGTAACACTCTGAAGCATCCGTATGCAAATATCAGCTGATCAGATAGAGTGAACGGTACAATGATTCAGCAGACGTGACGTGTACTCCATTTTCCTCCTTGAGTCATCCTAATTTCTATCTTAGTCTTTACGTGATATAAGACTGGACACTTTGGAACCGCAGGAAAGCGTGTCGTCCAGAAGGTATTATGCGGTTTCTCGTACTCTGAGATGAAATAAAGTTAACGTGCATATCTCCTAAGCGTAAGCCTTTGATCTATTTTGGATGGTATCAACGGTGTCACTAACATGCCTAAATCTTAAGGCAACAGTAATTCGTGGAGGATAAAAGAAGCAGCTGCTCTTTACTCGTGAAAAGAAACACACGATCTTATGTTTATGTTTGAGGTTTACTATATTAGTGCTTAATTTTGTAAAGAAACACACAGTCTTATGTTTATGTTTGAGGTTTACTATATTAGTGCGTAATTTTGTGGTGAGTACAAAACAACGCGCACCAAGCAAATATTTAAAGACTAATGGAATTGCCTGTAATATACTGGACAATATTTTTTTCTTTGTAGCGGGTAACACAGCAAGAAAGTTACTAAAAGAAATTCGTAGTTTTTCATTTATGCTGTATTTGTCTTTCGGTTCACGACTAGTTTCTGCTTTTTAAGGCCTTTTTCAAGTGATTTTCTGCACAAAAGAGCGCATACTATGCGATCTCCACGAATAAAAACGCTATGATACGAAATTAACTTATTAGAAAGGTAGTTACTTGCAGTAGAAAAATTTTCATTTGCATTGACGTGGAAGCATCTTTAAATTTACGTTTTCTGTTAGATTTGGCTCACACACATGCTGTCTTGCTGGTTTTTTCGCGCCTTATTAAAAAGTCAAGCTGCCAAACCAATAAAACAGAGTATATGTGAACCAAAACGAATAATAAAAGTAAATTTAAAGGCGTTACCATCTGAATTCACATGGCATATTTTTCTCTTTGTAATAAGTTTCTAATAAGTTAATTCATGTCATTCGATTTCTATTCGTGGAGGTAGTATTTGTGCTCTATTTTATATAAAAAATTACCAGAAAATGGCCCAAAAGACTAGGTGCGCACCAATAAAAATACGGAAGAAGTGGAAAAATTCCACCTTCTTTTAATAGATACAAACTTTAGTGAAGTTCGTACAAAATTGGTCAGCTGAACAAGGTTTTCAAGTCTAAACATTTTTGAGTGGTTTGAATAGTTTGTATGTTATGGCGATTCCACCGACACGTTGCACATCATTACGATGTGTCGCATTCAAGATTTATCTAATCCAATCCACTCTAATCTCTCAAAACCTTTTCCTGGTCCTGATGAGTTGAAATGCAGTTCATGATAGAAGAACGTGATTATGAATGTTATTAAAATACTTTTTATGTTTTATTGAAAAACAACTTTTTCAACCATATTAATTGCAAACAATTAATGCTTTCATTAATTTGTAAGTAAATTTTATGGACAGAAAATTCTTTTTTGTCATGGTATCCGAGGCTCATTTCTTCATGGTGACTAACGTATTTGAAATAAAACGAATTTTAGGTGACCAGATTAAAACGCCTTGATTTTACAACGGTCTACTACAGCTCAAGATGAATGAAACAGGAAACTGATTTCATGGAGCGTGGTAGCTGCAGAACTATTTTAGGTCTTATAAGGTGAAGAAACGTAGAATAAGATGGGAAATATTTTGAACATGTACTACATGAAACAGAAAACAGGAAAATGTCTTCACTTCTAATAAATTCCCTACAAGACATTCATTTATAATTACGGCACACCGAAATTTAGTACAGTGAAAGGCAAACACCAATTATTTTAAATTGTAAATAGAATAGTCTCTCTTCTTCTCTACAGCATTAAAAGATATTTTTAAACAGATCAGTCATCCTAAAGAAATCCTGTCTTTCCTTAAACGTTACTTATCTTCTCAACGTCAAAATTATTTCATAGATTTTGCGTAATATACCCAAAGCCTTCTAGATGAAAAATGTTCCTTTTTAAGGATGTCTGGTCCTCTGGACTTGTTGCTGTATGTAGCCCCCAGATACATTCTGGTAGCTGCTGTTTCCGTGGTGAATGCCACATTTACAAGCGACACGCGGGAGTCCAAGGTATAATCTGCTCTTGACGCTAAAATCAGTTTTTCTGAGTCGTCTGCCTAGTTGCCTTTCGTTGCGCCATCGTAGGCGGGCTGCGTGAAGACCAACTGCTAGAGGATTTCTGGCGAACAGCACCTCAGCTCCTCGCTCAGCTTCCAGCAAACAGTCCATCCAGCCGATTCCCTTCCCAGTTTTTGTAAAACGCGAACTCGTCTTCATTGTGCACAAGGTGTGCAATACTAATCTTCTTTCATTTTCTTCACCTGCCCCGGGCTCCTATTTTTTATTCATTATTAAACCTACTCCTACATTACCCCTATTTGATATCTGTATCGCTGAGGCACGCAAGCCTCCCCACCAACGGCAAGGTCCATGGTTCATGGGGAGGGGGGGGGGGGGGGCGGGGGGGGGGGGGGGAATTGGTAAGAAAACAAAATACGTTGCATTAATTATTGAACGCCCCTCGCATAAGACAATATTTACTTTCGTGACTTCATCTCAAACTGCAATGTAAGTATAGCTTGAGTTTGTAATACTTAAACTTTCGGGATATGAATAGTTGAAAGCATATAGGCCCTACGTGGCAGCTATTTCCAGTGTACTGTATTTGTAATATTTATGGCTATACGGTGCTTTTTCGTCGAATGCCAAAAAAAATAAAATAAAAAAGAAGCTACTGGCACACAATAACGACGGCAACAAGTGAAGAATTCCACTTACGTGTTGACTGCACCTGTACGTTAAGAAAACGTTCATAGATACTTTATTAACAGGTTAAAGTTTGAAGTAAATGAGTTGTACAGTGTGATTTGTATCATCTTTTGAAAGTATAATGTTCTTTTGCGCTCACCTGTCGTTTCATATCCGCGTGTTGTCGCGGGAGATGGGAGATAAGGAATCGACTTTAAATTGTGGCAAAAGTTAGGTGTAATCGGAGACTATTGTGGATACCACGTATGTGGTGTTGATATGTGTCTGACGAAGGTTTTATCCGACGGTTACATGTGGAGATGTAATAATTTGTAGCGGTCAGTCCGGCGTGGTATCTGATTTCTCTTCGTTATTGTGCCTTGGTGTTACTTTCGTCCCCGTCGCGACGATTACATGCACCCTCGTGAGCAGCAGCCGTGTTACGCAACTGTCGTGAAGTGTCATTATCAAGACGAAATTCTCCATTGTACGCAAATCTGTAGCTATCAATAATTAGTGTACGAGTATGGTGAGGTAGAGACCGTGAACAGTGGATTCGTTGGTTTCTGGTATCAATAGGCGCAGAATTCTGCCAGGATTTGATGTGAGCGTTATGGGTGTGCCATTCCCCCTCCCTGTACACAGTAATTATCTATAGTAAAGCACACTGTTGTTGAAATTGGAGCGCATAGCTGAGCGTGTGGAGCATATGGCCGAGCGCGTCGTGGCAGATCAGGTATAGTGTGTTTGCCATCCATATTCCTTTCCTTCCAGGCTGCTTACAAAGTTCGAATAACAGATTTTTTTCAAGGAACATGTGTCAAGCCTGTATCGGTATATTTTTAGAACACAAACTAGGAGTACGTAGATCTAAGGTGAATCCACACTAGTATTACAAATGCCACAGTGTTTTTGTCTGTTGTCTTTCCATACCCAAACAGCAGAACCGATTTTAACGAAAATTGGTATGGAGATACCTCGAACGCTGAGGTCACTTCGGAAAGAGTGTAGTGCAAGATATTTATTGATTTGAAAAACATAACGCTAACTAGGGAAGCACAGTTACCCTTTGTAAAAGCTATTTACTCTTCGACTGTCAAAAATGGTTTAAATGGCTCTGAGCACTATGGGACTTAACTTGTGAGGTCATCAGTCCCCTAGAACTTAGAACTACTTAAACCTAACTAACCTAAGGACATCACACACATCCATGCCCGAGGCAGGATTCGAACCTGCGCGGTTCCAGAATGTAGCGCCTAGAACCGCTCGGCCACATCGGCCGGCTCTTCGACTTTTGAACCGTACCATATTTGTGAAAATGCTTTTATTGGCATGTTCTACGTTACACGATTCAGCGTAATGAATGCAATGCTTATATAATTTTCAACATGTTTAATCCACACTAATACTATTAAAACCAAAAGTAACTATATCTGTTACATTTTAATAGCTAATCGCTGAACCGATTTCCATGAAATATGGTATGGAGGGGTAACACTCATCTCACAAGACTTTCTGCAAACGTGACATCATTTTGACGTTACACGTAATATCAACTATCTATGTGGAAGGTAGAGTCGAAGGACGTAGGTTCACATCTCACTACATCTTAACGTTGTTAACACTTTCTGTTACTTTCTTACGAATGTAATTTATGTATGTTCTCCAATGTTCCACGTTATTTACATTTCCAGTTGATTAGAGAACGAATGATAAAATAAATATTTGGCGATTTCTGAGTGAGTGGATAGACAGGAACTTAAGAGGATGGTTTAAGTAGCTGTGACTGAAAGGAGGAGCAATAGCCGGCCGTAGTGGCCGAGCGGTTCTAGGCGCTTCAGTCGGGAACCGCGCGACTGCTACGGTCGCAGGTTCGAATCCTACCTCGGGCATGGAAGTATGTGATGTCCTTAGGTTAGTTAGGTTTAAGTAGTTCTAAGTTCTAGGGCACTGATGACCTCAGATGTTAAGTCCCATAGTGCTCAGAGCCATTTGAACCGTTTTGAGGAGCAATAACATTCATATTTTTCCTTCTAACAAATATTTCGCCGTTTATTTCCGCATATGTGGAGGTTTCCGAGCATGTGGCTAGGCAGGAGCCTAAGAGGTCAGCTTAAATTGCTGCGAATGAAACGAGGAGCAAGAACGTTCATATTCTTTGTTATTACGAAATCACAGCGGTTGTAGATATTGTGAGTGACCTCAAAATGACGTCACGTCTTGTGAG
Organism: Schistocerca americana; assembly: GCF_021461395.2. Taxonomy (NCBI): domain Eukaryota; kingdom Metazoa; phylum Arthropoda; class Insecta; order Orthoptera; family Acrididae; genus Schistocerca; species Schistocerca americana. Next base: position 784,728,071 of record NC_060122.1, on the reverse strand, counting down.
ATGAGTGTTCGCCGGTATGGATATAACTTGAACCCTGAGATCGAACGTAAGCTGCATTAAAAAGTAAAGAATAGAATAAAATAAGTCGACTCCAAAGTGGTGAAATAGGGAATGGAATATCATTCTTTACATCAGTTGGGTGTAAGGGCGGAGGGGGGGGGGGGGGGCAGAGGGTGGAAGGGGGAGACACATCACGCCCTTTGCTTATCCAGACAGGCAGACACGAGAAGGTAGCTGACGTTTTGCACGCACAATAAATTCTTCCCTACTCTCAGGCAATAACTCATCATAACAAAACTACTGATGTGTGAGTGTAGTCGCGGGGAACAGCTAGTACAAGATACACTGAAGCGCCAGAGAAACTGGTATATGCACGTGTATTCGGCAACGTCTATACAGGGTGTTACAAAAAGGTACGGCCATACTTTCAGGAAACATTCCTCACACACAAAGAAAGAAAATATGTTATGTGGACATGTGTCCGGAAACGCTTACTTTCCATGTTAGAGTTCATTTTATTACTTCTCTTCAAATCACATTAATCATGGAATGGAAACACACAGCAACAGAAAGTACCAGCGTGACTTCAAACACTTTGTTACAGGAAATGTTCAAAATGTCCTCCGTTAGCGAGGATACATGCATCCACCCTCCGTCGCATGAAATCCCCGATGCGCTGATGCAGCCCTGAAGAATGGCGTATTGTATCACAGCCGTCCACAATACGAGCACGAAGAGTCTCTGCATCTGGTACCGGGGTTGCGTAGACAAGAGCTTTCAAATGTCCCCATAAATGAAAGCCAAGAGGGTTGAGGTAAGGAGAGCGTGGAGGCCATGGAATTGGGCCCCCTCTACCAATCCATCGGTCACCGAATCTGTTGGTGAGAAGAGTACGAACACTTCGACTGAAATGTGCAGGGGCTCCATCGTGCACGAACCACATGTTGTGTCGTACTTGTAAAGGCACATGTTCTAGCAGCACAGGTAGAGTATCCCGTATGAAATCATGATAACGTGCTCCATTGAGCGTAGGTGGAAGAACATGGGGCCCAATCAAGTCAACAATGCCTGCCCAAACGTTCACAGAAAATCTGTGTTGATGACGTGATTGCACAATTGCGTGCGGATTCTCGTCAGCCCACACATGTTGATTGTGAAAATTTACAATTTGATCATGTTGGAATGACGAAACTAAAATGAGCTCTAACATGGAAATTAAGCGATTCCGGACACATGTCCACATAACATCTTTTCTTTATTTGTGTGTGAGGAATGTTTCCTGAAAGTTTGGCCGTACCTTTTTGTAACACCCTGTATAAGAGAACAAGTGTCTGGCGCAATTGTTAGATCGATTACTGCTGCTACAATGGCAGGTGATGAAGATTTAAGTGAGTCTGAACGTGGTGTCATTGTCGGCGCACGAGCGACGGGACGCAGCAACTCCGAGATAGGGATGAAGTGGAGATTTTTCTGAACGACCATTTCACGAATGTACCGTGAATATCAGGAATCCAGTAAAACATAAAATTTCCGACATCGCTGTGGCCATTAAAAGATCTTGCAAGAACGGGACCAGCGACGACTGAAGAGAGTCGTTCAACGTGGCAGAAGTGCAACCCTTCCGCAAATTGCTGCAGATAAATGCTGGGCCATCAACAAGTGTCAGCGTGCGAACCACTCAGCGAAACGTCATCGATATGGGCTTTTGGAGCCGAAGGCCCACTCGTGTACCCTCGATCACTGCTCGACACAAAGCTTTACGCCTCGCCTGGGCCCGTGAACACCGACACTGGATTGTTGATGACTGGAAACATGTTGCCTGGTCGGATGAGCCTCGTTTCAAATTCTATCGAGGGGATGGCCGTGTACGGGTATGGAGACAAACTCAAGAATTCATGGATCCTCCATGTCAGCAGGGAACTGTTCAAGCTGGTGGAGGCTCTGTAATGGTGTGAGGCGTGTGCAGTTGGAGCGATGTGGGACCCCTGTTACGACTACATACCACTCTGACAGGTGACACGTATGTAAGTATCCTGTCTGAACACCTTCATCCATTCATGCCAATTGTGCAAATCCAGAAGGACAATGCGACACCCGACAAGTCCAGAATTGCTACAAGTGGCTCCAGGAACACTGTTCTGAGTTTAAGCACTTCCACTGGCAACCAGACTCCCTAGATATGATCATTATTGAGCATATCTGGGGTGGGTCGCAACGTGCTGCTCAGAAGAGATCTGCAACCCCTCATACTCTTATGGATTTATGGACAGCTCTGCAAGATTCAGCCGGCCATTGTGGCCGAGCGGTTCTAGGCGCTTCAGTCTGGAACCGCGCGACCGCTACGATCGCAGGTTCGAATCCTGCCTCGGGCATTGATGTGTGTGATGTCCTTAGGTTAGTTAGGTTCAAATGGCTCCAAGCGCTATGGGACTTAACATCTGAAGTCATCAGTCCCCTAGAACTTAGAAATCATCCCAAGGACAAACACACACAGCCATGCCCGAGGGAGGACTCGAACCTCCGCCGGGACCAGCCGCACAGTCCATGATTGCAGCGCCCCATACCGCTCGGCTAATCCCGAGCGGCAAGTAGTTCTAAGCTCTAGGGGACTGATGACATCAGATATTAATCCCATAGTGCTGAGAGCCATTTGAACCATTTTGCAGGATTCATGGTGTCAATTGCCTCCAGCACTACTTGTTAGCTAAGTCCACGCCACGTCCTGTTGCTTCATTTCTGCGTGCTTGCGGGGGCCTTACACAATATTAGGCAGGTGTACCACTCTCTTTGGCTCTAATGTGTAGCTTGAACCCCGAGAAAGAACATCAGCTACATTAGAAAGTAAAAAATAAAATAAAATAAATCGACTGAAAATGGTGAAGTAGGGAATGGAGCATCTCTTACATCAATTGGGTTGGGGGGGGGGGGGCGGTGGGAGAACATGACGGCCTATGCTTACCCAAACAGGCAGACACATGTTGCAAGCACAATAAATATGTGGTGTGCATACTGTAAGACCTTCGGTACACACACCATCAGATTATTTGACTTGTCGCTCTAATGAAGTAGGCGAGTGTCAGCAATATGTCTCGTGGTCTTATCGTGGCGTGTTTATCTTCTGCCGTTAGGTCAGACGATAGAAATGCCGCTTGCACGCTTAGAGTAGCAGATTGACGGTGACCAACTTTAAACAGAACTTGATTAATTTTCACACACATTTATTAAAATAATAATAATCATAAACCTTACTTACTTGATTCTGGATGCTATTTACAATTGACAATCTGAAGTTCCTTTGGTCTTGGTACGTTAATCTTATTCTCACATATCTCTGATACTTGACAATGTGTCTATACATTTATCTTCATGGCTATGTACAGGAATATGATAATCTTATTAGGCGCAGACTGAAACTTGACTATAGACTGGTGCAGACAAATGCAGACTGACTAATCGGAGGTCTGTACACTCGTTATAATACCTCGAGCGTTCAGGTATCACTGCGCGAGTGTGATTCGCGAGGAGAAAAGGTTCTACGTTAGCAGCAATCTCATTGGCTGCGTTACATATTAATACGCGGATCGGCGGAAGCAGAATTTGGTCCGTCTCTAAGACAGCGCCATCTCGTAGTGCGGAGACGGACGAGCGCTGCGCCTGCGCTGTTGTGCTAAGCGGGGCGCGCTCTAGTGGGAAAGTTGTGTACGCGCTGAATACGTGGAACTATGTACACAACAAAATATCTTCCTTACGCTCATGCATTAACTCAAAAACTACCGACATGTGAGAGTCGTTACGGGTAGCAGCTAGTACAAAATACGTATGTCATTTGAAAGAGAGGAGCTGCTATTATACCAGTGAAGGCCTTACAAAACACTCAGAAATGAAGTTTTCGTCGTTTTCTGGGTCCGGTTCTCCTAAAGCTGATTTGCTCGTCGGCGTTGCAGGTCCGAGCTGGTGGCCGGTGGTGGGCAGCGCGCTCGCCGTCAACAAACTGCGCAAGCAGTCCGGCTACCTGTACGAGGCGACGGCGGAGCTGGGCCGGCGCTACGGCCCGGTGGTGGGGGTGCGCGTCGGCAAGGACCGGCAGGTGGTGCTGTGCAGCTACCGCGCCATCCGCGAGATGCTCACCAGGGAGGAGTTCGACGGCCGGCCGCAGGGGCCCTTCTACGAGACGCGCACCTGGGGCGTCAGGAGAGGTGAGACACACGGCCCCATTAAACTTCCCCCTTCTGGGACTGGGACGGTGTTGACAACCACGCCACTTTGTTCCTGTGCTCTACGGCTATGACTGGAAGTGTGATGGGACGATGCAGAGCGTTCCATACGCTACACGTGTCCTTACAGCTTCGGCACCGCATTAACTTCTTAAAGGCTACTGTACACAAGGATACTGTACTTCTTTTATATGTGAACTCCACCAACTTAAGCCGATCCAGAACCAGAGAGCCCACGCTGGTTATAATTAAGGTGTAGCAGCTATTCTCAGAGGTCCAGTGCGGCCTGTGGTTATTATATATCAGCGAAATTTGGTAGATATTCAAGAGTGTTAACGCGGACCGATTTACACAGAAATATAATTAATTCCAATTTTGTCCACCATGTGAAAATCTGGCTTTGTGAATGCAAGAAACTTTCCGCTGCTGGAACGGAAATGCTGTCAATAACTACAGACTTTTGTTTCTGTTACTGAAAGTGTCGTCGGAAGATGCAGTGATTAATTACAATTTTGGCCACCATGTACAAATCTGGCACTGAGAATGCAAGAAACTTTCTGCTGCTGGAACAGAAACGCTGTCGATAACTACAGACTTTTGTTTTTGTGCTCTACTGCTATGACTGAAAGTGTGGTGGGAAGATGCAGTGATTAATTCCAGCCGCCGGAGTGGCCGAGCGGTTCTAGGCGCTGCAGTCTGGAACCGCGCGACCGCTGCGGTCGCAGGTTCGAATCCTGCCTTGGGCATGGATGTGTGTGATGTCCCTAGGTTAGTTGGGTTTAAGTAGTTCTAAAGTTCTAGGGGACTGGTGACCACAGAAGTTAAGTCCCATAGTGCTCAGAGCCATTTGATCCATTTTTGATTAATTCCAATTTTGGCCACCACGTACAAATCTGGCACTGTGAGTGCAAGTAACTTTCCGCTTCTGGGACAGGAGTAGTGTTGATAACCACGGAATTTTGTTTCTGTGCTGTACTGCTACGACTGGAAGTGCGGTGGGAAGATGCAGTGCGCTTCCAACACTACTCGAGTGTTTGGGATCCGTACGAGGTCGGATTGAAGGAAAACATCGAAGCAATTCAGAGGCGGGCTGCTTGATTTGTTACCGATAGGTTCGAATAACACGTAAGTGTCACGGAGATTCTTCGGGAACTCAAATGGGAATCCCTGGAAAAAGGCGACATTTTTTTTCGATAAATACTATCGAGAAAATTAAGAGAACCGGCATTTGAAGCTGACTGCCGAACGATTCTACTTTCGCCAACATACATTGCGCGGGAGGAACGCGAAGATAAGATAAGAGAAATTAGGGCTCATACGGAAGCATATAGACAGTCGTTTTTCCCTCGACCTATCTGCGAGTGGAACAGGAAAGGTAGTGGTAGAGGGTACCCCCCGTGACGCACCGTACGTTGGCTTGCGGGGTATCGGTGTAGATGTAGAAGAAAGCCGAATAGAAATGTTTCCATGTGTAATGGATTACGAACTGAACGTGGGCAGGGAAGACCAAACAAGTGAGAAAGACATAATGTTCATTTTATCATTAACCGCGTCTTATACAATTTATTCGATTTGAGCACCGAAGATGTAGATGAGGGACCCCATCCGTAAAACGACGTGATCAACAGTTGCTCGCATCAGTTCCAGTGGAATCTGAGAAACGTGCTCTTGTATATTGGCCTTTAGATCAGGTAGAGACCGAATGTGTCTCTGGTAAACACGTGCTTTACGGTATCCCCAGAGTCAAAAGTCACGTGGATTCAGATCAGGTGATCTTCCAGACCATGCTTCTGGAAAGCCTCTGGAGATAATACGTTCGTGGAAGGTTGCATTAAGCAGATGTTCCTCTGGGTGAGGGGCATGGGGTACTGCCCCATGTTGCATAAAAACAGTGGTATTCCCACGACTGCGCTCCTCCAAAGCACGAAACACATGCTGTACAAGGAGATCTCGATAACGTGCAGACGTCACGGTACACCTGACAGGCCCTCTGCATATTTTCTCTTCAATGAACAGACCGAGAATAAAGGTGTTTGTGAATCCACACCACACAATCACGTATGGCGAGTGCAATGGCTCTTCTTGCACAAGACACGGTTTAACAGAACCTCCAAATCCACTCTATAGAATACAGTCCAGTCACATGTCTTCCGTGCCAGAAATCGGAGAGCACATTCAGAACGTTGCTGCGGATCATGAGATTCCAGTTCCTGCACCGTCTGGATCTTGTCATGTACCAGAATAAAATAGACTACAAAACTTTCCATGCTACTGGCCATGGGATGGACAATCCTCATGACACTGCATGACCACTAGTACTATTTGGGTCACTTACTGATGATCAGTTGCATCATCAGCAACCTCATCAGTATCTTCCATGGGATAGGACGCCTTCCTCTGCCAGGTACCACACCAAGCTCACCCGTGTTTTCGAATTTCGTTATCATCATCTTTAAACCGTTTAATAGCACAGAGCCTCTTCTGAGACATTTCAGTCGGCGATACTCTCCCAGTGCAGCACTCTAATTGCTGCCGTCCACACAAAATAGTTTCACTAACTGCGCCCGGTCTCTCTTCTCACGTTATGGCTTGTGAAATGACGGTGTGGATGTCATACCATCATGCAATGTACAGCGCCAAATTTGCACCTGGTGGCACCAGTTGGAACTAATTTGTTTTCCAGCGTAAATCGGTTCCACATTAACGCATTAAAATGTTAACAAGTTTCGCTACCATACAATAATTAAAGCCTACACTGGACCTCCTTGAGTAGCTCCAGTTTAATCAAAATCACCCTTGGCGCAGGGTTGCCAGTTTTTTTCTAACAGCAGATAAGGAGGAATATTCGACACTAGTCATCGGCTTTGATCAGTGACACAGGAAACATGCGATAATCGACGTAAATAACACGGCAGTATAATGTGAGATCAGGAGCGATTATCTTAAAAGGGTTGAGCTACAGATCATCTGATATTACAGCCAGATTTTTTGCTTTCACAATCGTTGACTTTGCAAACTAACAACCAAACTGCGAAAATATGTACCGAAGAGTGACGTCATAGGAATCATTAACATTGTATCACTGGTCAAAGCCATCGACTAGTATCGAATATTACTCTTGACGTCCAACAAAACTGCGAAAATATGCACCAAAAGGTGACGCCAGAGCAGCCATTAACATTATGTCACCGGTCAGTCCACAACTAGTGTCGAATATTCCTCTTCACTCAACAAAGTCACGAATTTTTACCAATCTGACACTTATGGACTGAACAAAGTGATAAGTTATTGGCAACGGACACCTCTCAGGCTAGAATTAATACTCACAGATCTAAAATTCAGATATTTGTAAATACTGCAGTTACTGGTTTATTCTATTTTCAGTCCTTAAAGTGTACAACTATACTGGTAACGCAGTATAAGTAAGTTGGAATTGAAGAAAACCATCGCATTTTACCTTTTGATATTTCTGTTTGCTTTTCAACCTCTGTAGTAGAATTGCCCCTTCTTTCCTGCCGGTAAAAGGACGAAACTGCAGGCATGTAAATTAAATCCGCTTGTAATGGAACCATTTTAACTAGATTTTCAACCCCATGGAAGACAATAAAATAAGAGGACCATTGCAGTCAACTGTACCTTTCTTAAACCACGATGAAATCTTACACTCTTCGTAATTAAAATTGATTTTAAATTGTAACTCTTCCTTGTTTTTCGGCACTAGCACTTAGTCAGTTTCGGATGCCTGAGAGCGAACCTATTTTTCTTTCAAATGCATCGCTAAATTTGAAATGTAAACCAACAAATTTCTGACTCGATACTAAGTGTAAATGTCAAGTAACGGCTGTTGAGTGGAGGTTTTCAACCTAATCCTGTTCAGAGTAAAAGCTGAATTTTTAGTTTCAGTTAAGTTTACAAGACTGTCTCTTAAATGAAATCACTCCTATAATGAATAGGTCTATATTGTGTGAAACATTATACGTTTTCGTATAGTCAGATATTAATTATCCTAATACAGTTTAACAGACAGTCGGATATCCAGCGGAAAATCTGGACAATTCTGTCAAAATCGGGATACCTGGCAACCCTGGTGTGGCGGAGGGTGCTTTCTTCAACCACTTTCTTTTCCCCCTTCCCTCTTCAATTTGCGCACAGCATGTGGAAGGAACGACTGTCTGTAACCCTCGGTATGAGGTATACTTTCTTAGACTGTCTGGTCGTGGTCATTTCGTCACACATATGTCAGAGGAAGTAATATGTTCCGCCACACTATTTGGCACGTACGATCGCGGAATGGAATATCGCTTAACAAAAGGAGAGTTGGGGTCCTCCACTGATATATTGGTAAAATTTGGTGTTGCTTAAAGTAGTTTTTGGTAACTGTTTTGGCATGCAGGGTAAAAACCTGTCTACAGAATGTGTGTGCCCGGGAAAGCAATACGATTTGACCCAGATGTCCGGTGACTTCGAAGTTTTTGTGTGGGGTCGGCAATTTAAATGTTGGTAGGAATACCCAGCATATTTGGCTTTCTTGAATACTGTAAGTGGTACTCGTACATTAATATACATCCAGTGTATATTAATAAATAAGAAGACGTCCATTTTAAGTACAATGATATTTATTGGTTTAGATAGCAAGCTACACTACTAGCCATTAAAACTGCTATACCAAGAAGACACGGTATTCACTGGACAAATATATTATACTACAACTGACATGTGATTACATTTTCACGCAATTTGGGTGCATAGATACTGAGAAATCAGTACCCAGAACAACCACCTCTGGCCGTAATAACGGCCTTGATACGCCTGGGCATTGAGTGAAACAGAGCTTGGATGGCGTGTGCAGGTACAGCTGCCAATGCAGCTTCAACACGGTACCACAGTTCATCAAGAGTAGTGACTGGCGTATTGTGAAGAGCCAGTTGCTCCGCCACCATTGACCAGACGTTTTCAATTGGTGAGAGATCTGGAGAATGTGCTGGCCAGGGCAGCAGTCGAACATTTTCTGTATCCAGAAAGGCCGGTACAGGACCTGCAACATGCGGTCAAGCGTTATCCTGCTGAAATGTAGGGTTTCGCAGGGATTGAATGAAGGGTAGAGCCACGGGTCGTAACTCATCTGAAATGTAACGTCCACTGTTCAAAGTGCCGTCAATGCGAAGAAGAGGTGACCGAGACGTGTAACCAATGCCACTGCATACCATCACGCCGTTGTGATATATCAGTATGGCAATGACGAATACATGTTCCCGGGTTCGATTCCCGGTGGGGTCAGGGATTTGCTCTGCCTCGTGATGACTGGGTGTTGTGTGATGTCCTTAGGTTAGTTAGGTTTAAGTAGTTCTAAGTTCTAGGGGACTGATAACCATAGATGTTAAGTCCCATAGTGCTCAGAGCCACGAGCCACGAAAACATGCTTCCAATGTGCGTTCACCAAAAAATGGTTCAAATGGCTCTGAGCACTATGGGACTCAACTGCTGTGGTCATAAGTCCCCTAGAACTTAGAACTACTTAAACCTAACTAACCTAAGGACAGCACACACATCCATGCCCGAGGCAGGATTCGAACCTGCGACCGTAGCGGTCGTGCGGTTCCAGACTGTAGCGCCTTTAACCGCTCGGCCACTCCGGCCGGCCGTGCTTTCACCGCAATGTCGCCAAACACGGATACGACCATCATGATGCTGTAAACAGAACCTGGATTCATCCGAAAAAATGACGTTTTGCCATTCTTGCTCCCAGGTTCGTCGTTGAGTCCACCATCGCAGGCACTCCTGTCTGTGATGCAGCGTCAAGGGTAACCGCAGCCATGATCTCCGAGCTGATAGTCCCTGCTGCTGCAAACGTTGTCGAACTGTTCGTGCAGGTGGTTGTCGTCTTGCAAATGACCCCATCTGTTGACTCAGGTATCGAGACGTGGCTGCACGATCCGTTACAGCCATGCGGATAAGATGCCTGTCATCGCGACTGCTAGTGATACCAGGCCGTTGGGATCCAGCACGGCGTTCCGTATTACCCTCCTGAACCTACCGATTCCATATTCTCCTAACAGTCATTGGATCTCGACCAACGCGAGCAGCAATGTCGCGATACGATAAACCGCAATCGCGATAGGCTACAATCCGACCTTTATCAAAGTCGGAAACGTACGCATTTCTCCTCCTTACACGAGGCATCACAACAACGTTTCACCAGGCAACGCCGGTCAACTGCTGTTTGTGTATGAGAAATCGGTTGGAAACTTTCCTCATGTCAGCACATTGTAGGGTCGCCACCGGCGGCAACCTACTGTGAATGCTCTGAAAAGCTAATCATTTGCATATCACAGCATCTCCTTCCTTTCGGTTAAATTTCGCGTCTGCAGCACGTCATCTTCGTTGTGTAGCAATTTTAATGGCCAGTAGTGTATTTGCCGGTCTTATTCTTTTGTTAAAATGTGTTTGACAGACATTGCAACCTATATTGCTACACAATTACACAAAAAATGAATCTTTTGAAGTAATATATTCGCTGATTTCTGAAGTCATTTTATCCAGTGTAATATGATACTCCATTGGGCTATAGCCCCCATAGCCCCCGTCCCCCCTTGCCACCGGCCCTGGATGCATACCATCTTTCTTGTAGCGCCTGCCACCTGAGTTTGTTGAGCATTCCAGTATCGCTCTAGTGCTTGCCAAATGATCCTGTGACGAAACGGAACACTCCTTGTAGGATCTTCTCTATCCCCCCTCTAAAGGGTGGTCAAAAAGGTACCGTTTGGGCGCGTTGCTGCAGCGTATATGCAACGTAGCGCGACGCCGTTTCCGGTATGCAGACTGAACTTTAATAAAACTGAGCAACTGTAGGCATGGATTCTTGGCTGCTAATGGAAGAAAAAAGGTCCTACGAACGTGTGTCCGGAAATGGATCGTTGCCGCGGTAGATGGCGCTGACGAATGACAGTTCCTCTAACCACGTGCCCTGCATTCCTTGTGTGTTGCAGGCTGTGTCATTGACGCAGCGTACTGTGCAGCAGAACGGTCCGGTATTTGTGTCGGGAACAAGCCCACATGCTGTATACACGTAACTGTACTTTGGCTTACGCCGTGCTGGCGGGCCAATTGCCTGGAGGTTGTACTAGGGTTCGTCTCAATACCATATAGAACCAGGTCCTCCAAATCTGGTGTACCCACAATCCGTCGCCTTCCTGCACGTCCGTCTGTCTGGAAGAACGCTGATCACACAAACGCCAAATAAAGGGCTTGAAGTGTTGTGTGATGTGGTTGGTGTATTTGAGGGTACTTGTTTTGGTATAGCCGTGCTGCCTCTCGACCATTTCCGTCTGTTTGTCCGTACACAGACACCTTCTCGGCTTGTTTTTCCCTCGCTCTGTTTGCGACTGAAACAGGAAAGGAAATGATAGTAGTGGCACAGGGTACCCTCTGGCAAACAGCATATGGTGGCTTGCGGAGTATGTAGAATGTTCAGAAGTGTAGAACTGAGTGCTTCACTAAACTAAAAAACGTAGTAGCCTATGATTGTAATATGTATGAGTTACTGTTGGATTCGGTTAGCTTATAACAATACCTGGATGTAACAGTTTACAGGGATGTGAAATGGAACGATCATGTAAGCAAGAGAAAAAGTAACGCTTCTGAATTTCTATGAGATAATTCATAAAGCTTTTTAAATAAAACAAACTTTATTAACATTATACATCTGTATTCCTTATATCAACATATTTATTCATCAACATAGTCACCCTGACACCGTACACACTTCTCCCACAGAGAGACCAATTTGTTGATTCCGTTATTCTAGAATCTTTGACTTTGAGGATGGAGCATCAGCCTCACCTCTGCTTGCACCTTTTCATTGATGTCAAAGTGAAGTCCTCAAAGATGTGTTTTAAGTTTTGGAAACAGATGAAAAGCAGGTGGGGTCAAGTCGAGACTACGGAAAACGATCGATGACAGTGAACCCAAGGTGTCAAATTGTTGGAGATATTGCAGCGCTCACGTTGGCCTGGCATTGTCATACAGAAGGACAAAGTGCTTCGTCTACATCTACATCCATACTCCGCAAGCCACCTGACGGTGTGTGGCGGAGGGTACCTTGAGTACCTCTATCGGTTCTCCCTTCTATTCCAGTCTCGTATTGTTTTGGAAAGAAGGATTGTCAGTATGCTTCTGTGTGGGCTCTGAGCTCTCTGATTTTATCCTCATGGTCTCTTCGCGAGATATACATAAGAGGGAGCAATATGCTGCTTGACTCTTCGGTGAAGGTATGTTCTCGAAACTTTAACAAATGCCCGTACCGAGCTACTGAGCGTCTCTCTTGCAGAGTCTTCCACTGGAGTTTATCTATCATCTCTGTAACGCTTTCGCGATTACTAAATGTTCCTGTAACGAAGTGCGCTGCTCTCCGTTGGATATTCTCTATCTCTTTTATCAACCCTATCTGGTACGGATCCCACACTGCTGAGCAGTATTCAAGCAGTGGGCGAACAAGCGTACTGTAACCTACTTCCTTTGTTTTCGGATTGCATATCCTTAGGATTCTTCCAATGAATCCGTCTGGCATCTGCTTTACCAACGATCAACTTTATATGATCATTCCATTTTAAATCACTCCTAATGCGTACTCCCAGGTAATTTATGGAATTAACTGATTCCAGTTGCTGACCTGCTATTTTGTAGCTAAATGATAAGGGATATATCTTTATATATATTCGCAGCACATTACACTTGTCTACATTGAGATTCAATTGCCATTCCCTGCACCATGCGTCAATTCGCTGCAGATCCTCCTGCATTTCAGTACAATTTTCCATTGTTACAACCTCTCGATACACCACAGCATCATCTGCAGAAAGCCTCAGTGAACTCCCGATGTCATCCACAAGGTCATTTATGTATATTGTAAATAGCAACGGTCCTATGACACTCCCCTGCGGCACACCTGAAATCACTCTTACTTCAGAAGACTTCTCTCCATTGAGAATGACATGCTGCGTTCTGTTATCTAGGAACTCTTCAATCCAATCACACAATTGGTCTGATAGTCCATATGCTCTTACTTTGTTCATTAAATGACTGTGGGGAATTGTATCGAACGCCTTGCGGAAGTCAAGAAACACGGCATCTACCTGTGAACCCGTGTCTATGGCCCTCTGAGTCTCGTGGACGAATAGCGCGAGCTGGGTTTCACACGATCGTCTTTTTCGAAACCCATGCTGATTCCTACAGAGTAGATTTCTAGTCTCCAGAAAAGTCATTATACTCGAACATAACACGTGTTCCAAAATTCTACAACCGATCGACGTTATAGATATAGGTCTATAGTTCTGCACATCTGTTCGACGTCCCTTCTTGAAAACAACGAACCTGTGCCCTTTTCCAATCCTTTGGAACGCTACGCTCTTCTAGAGACCTACGGTACACTGCTGCAAGAAAGGGGGCAAGTTCCTTCGCGTACTTTGTGTAAAATCGAACTGGTATCCCATCAGGCCCAGCTGCCTTTCCTCTTTTGAGCGATTTTAATTGTTTCTCTATCCCTTTGTCGTCTATTTCGATATCTACAATTTTTTCATGTGTGGTCGACCTCCCCGAATTTGTGATTTCAGTTTCCTGAGAATCTGTCACGCACCGACATAGTTACGTTACACGCTGCCACGTTACACGCTACAATTCGTAGCCCTCTTGTGGCAGAGGGTTGCAACTTGCGTCAGCGAAGCGGGAAAGTCGACTGAGTAATATTCATGTAATGCAATGTCTCAACTGATATCGAGAACAGAAGGAAAAATTCGGAAGCATTAATTTTCTGCACGCCTTCATAGGTTATCAGGGTGATCTCCAATTAAAGTGGGCATTGCTGATAAGATAAGAACTTCCGGTATTATTTTGCACACTTGGGTGACATATTCAAGGTCACTCCCCACTCCTCTGCCCCCTGGGAACCACCGGCAGCTGATCAAGGTCACCAAGGAGAATCCCCACCCTTCCTCTCACCCCTCCGCACACTTCCCCTTTCCCCTGGACCAATGAGACTCAAGCACTCACCATTTTCATCTTTTATAACTTGGGCACTTGAGTGGGTGGCTTCACCCTGGAGCTGGGCAGTATAGGGAGAGAATCAGGCTGTCTATTTGTTAATAACAAAGTATTGTAGTTACAGTAAGCCATGTCACTCGAGGTCTATATGTGATATTTGTTATTCAAGGCATTAACAGAGTCCACACCCAGGCAGATAGGTAAGTACTCACATTCTTCCACATGTTACCCAGTTTTTACGTATATTTCGCCCACTTTTTTGTATTTTTCCATATATTTTCACATTTTCCGTACATTCCACAATTTTTTCCAGTAACATGAGTTACGCTCCACTGCTCTCGACGTTACATCAACACCATATTGCGTCGACATCATTAATCTCTAAGTCTCTCACAATGCAATATGTGTCCGAATTATTTACCACTGCTAAGCCACCATGTCATTACTAATGTGTATGTGGCATCATAATATGTTAGAAACGAAAATTCTGTAACCCCTTCCTTTATCTGATTTCTAACTAAAGACTTTATTTGTATAAGAAATACCACAGTGTGGTACATCAACTCTTGCTAAGCCACCACTATATTATAGACTGTGTCATGTCATAATTTAAATTTTAAGACGAGCGCATTGTTGGGAATAATTATGATGTCAAAACAGTCTGCGTACCTTTCGTCAAAACAAAATTGTAATGCTTCCAACACGGGTAAAAAAAGGAATAAGCACAGCGCTAGTAAAATAGGCTCCAGACAGCATGACATTGTTTCTAAATTTGATTCTTGTGAGTTATTAGATGTTTTGCAAAATGTTAGTCTATCCACACATCTAGATGAACTGTGTGCATCGATAACCACAGTGAGATTAGCCTGGTGGAAACATATAGCTCGATGTATAAACTATTGCTAAATCATCTCTACAGTACTAAAAATGTTCAAATTGTTAAAAAACTGGTCCTCTACTTCTAAAAAAACCTTTAAATAAAAAAATGGCATAGTCTTTGTCAGAATGCGCAGAATCTTATGTGAGGCCAATAACACGTCAATTTTAATCTGAATATGGTATGCCAATGTTAACGTAATAAAAAATTCGGTAATTCAGTACAATTATTATATAGATGCGATAAATCACTTTAACGGGGGCCAAATGAACAATTAAAGTCAATATAATTCCAGTAAACATGCAAAAGTAAGAACAAATTATTGTAGGGGCCTGTATAGACATCGCGCATCTGCTAGATGCCCACGAAATACGTAATTTTGTTTTGAAGCTGACAGCCAATGAGAAAATAGGTGTAGTTTTCAAGCAGTAATGGCGGACAGCATCAGCTGGTAATATACGTAATTTTATGGTAGCTAATTTTACTACACAAAAAATAAAATATGTACTCCCTCCAAAAGAAGTTACAAACAAACATTAAAATAAAACTATAATGAGCAGCAAAATGTTTGAGAAGAATTTTGAAAGAAAATTATTATTTGAACTTTAATTTGGCGGGTTTTCAACAGTCAACAAGACGAAATAATAGAAAGAATATTTATTGGGACTAAACAAAACTGAGATATTGTGACAGTATTTTTAAAATAGTTAATTTAACCGCAATTGTCTTTAATTTTGAAATGAGAGAGAGCGTAATATATATATTTTTTAATGTCTTAACTGTTGCTGCAGGCAGGGCGTTGACGTCAGCGGTGGTCCGCGCGCACGATGTGTGAAGTGAATCCTGGTTCGTGGCATTGAAGATAATGATGCATCCTCCTGTTTCATTAATATTCCAGTTATGGCGGTGGTCCACGTCTCCGCTGTAGTCGAATCAGCTGGCAGCACTGGCGCGATAATAATAGTTTCAGTATGTGCGTTGTCGTTACGCGCACGACGCTTTATTATTAAAAGTTTATTAATCACGCGGTGCGGGTAGGTCGGAATTATGCAATGTCTTTAGTATTTACGATATATATCCGGTTAATGCCAATACTTCGCACAGTTCTTTCACCGTGTTGCCACAGGAAAACAGTCACATGTGTTTATCACTATAACAGTCCGTTAAACATCAGTTCAATTTACGTCGTCGTCTTTAAGACAGTTGGACGATATAAAAAATGTTTCTTGATCAAATCACAGTACTGTTCTTTTAATTAACATTTTGGTTTGTTCCACTTTCACAGTTAGTGTCTCCACACGACAATGGTGTCTGATTCATGGCTAATTGTCACAAGTTCACACAGTTTGTAAAATCGTCACCACAAACACTCAATATACTTTTCAGGTTTTACTGTTCACCTAATAATACACGATCTCCTATTAACACAGCGGACGCACTGTAATTAATTGTTCCTCCACGTATCACCGTCTTTCACGCCGAACTTTTTCGCGTTTTTCCACCCGCGAACCGGCCGCGTACCACAACAACTCGCACGCTCTCTATCGAAGTCGTTCGCTCTCTCTCTGACCCAGTACTTCCCCTAGCCTAACCAAAGATTTACAAAGCATATAAAACCAGAACGTTCATATTCGTACAACATAAAATATAAAACAGTAGCAAAATGAATGAAGAAACAATGTGACGTATTAACAAATAAACAATAGTTGAAATAAATGATACATACTTACTATGACAAGGACATGCACAAAAGAAAGAAAAAAAATCATCGATTTTCGGGGAAAGCAATGTCTTTACAAAATATGTGTGAAATCTTATGGGACTTAACTGCTAAGGTCATCAGTCCCTAAGCTTACATACTACTTAACCTAAATTATCCTAGGGACAAACACACACACCCATGCCCGAAGGAGGACTCGAACCTCTGCGGGGACCAGTCGCACATTCTATGACTGCAGCGCCTGAGACTGCTCGGCTAATCCCGCGAGGCTCTACAGTACTAATGTGTGTTAAAATGAACTCATTCTGATATTACTGAAAATAACATCATAGTAAAATTCTGATTCTTGCAACAAAAGATACTGTGTTTATAAGAATTAGCACAGAGCTATGAAGTATGCACCTAGAGAGAGCTGACCAGTATCTGCAACCAATCCCAGCCCCAGCAAAAAGTACAGGAAGTGGAAAAATAATATGAACGCTTGACATATAGACAATATTTATTTATTAATAAGGAGTCGGACCACCATTGGCTTTGAGAAAAGCTGTAATTCTTCGTGCAATGGATTTGCAGTGTCTTAAGTCTCCAACAGAATGCTCTCCCATTCTTGTACCGAAACATCCGCCAATTGGTTGAACGATATTGGAGCTGGATACCTGCTCCTCACTCTCCAACTTAAAACACTCGATAACGATTCAACGATGTTGAGAACCGCCGATTATGCTGATCAGGGAAGTTGTTTGACGATATCGTGATGCTCCGTAAACCTTGTCTGGATCTCTTTGGCTGTTTGTATGGACACGTTATCATCTTGGAATACTGCAGTTTTTGACGGCAATATGCTAGTCATAGCAAGCACTTCAGTGTCGAGAACGTGGAGATATTCATTTATAGTAATCCGGCCAGTGAGGGTAATGCTACGGTCATCTGATTACCACAAGAAAGCCACCCAAGTCGTAACAGAACCTCTGCCATGCTTGACTGTAGGAAGCAGGCATGCCAGATCGTAGGCTTCTTTTGGTTTTCTCCATACATAATCCAACAGTTTGTAAGAAACAGCGTAAACGATGATTCATTGTACCTTACTACATTCTTCCACTCATAAAAGGTTTCTTCTTTCGCAGCTTTGCGCTGGGTTCGTTATTAAGCACTTTGCAATTGTAGCGCTTCCCTGAAAGTTAGCCTTCCGAAACTCCCGCCAAACTGCTTTTGTTGACAAAAACTCTTGCTGTGGAAGTTTTATGCTGTCTATTCATAATCGTTTTTAATGCTCGTCGGTCTCCGTCAGTTTACTTCGGCTTTTGCCCACTATTCCTCTTCACCGTCGATGTTCTGCAATGTTTTACATATACTGTCATTACTGCGTATCCTGTCACCCTCGAAACGTTAAACTATTCGCCCGTTTTCGTCACTAATGCTCCTGCTAACCAACGAGTTACAATTTTTGGAAATATGAGAGATCAGGCGTTTCACCGATCAGTTGTATTAACTGTCGCAGAACAATGCATGTAATACAGTGAAATATTATCTCTAGGATCTGTCACGTCATCTATGCCTTGCAGCCACGTCACAGTATTTACACGTATGCAGTGGTGCTAGCTTGCAACAATATGTAGAGTGTGCACAGAATAACATAACCGGTAGACGCATAATCGGCAGGTCACGTATGGGATATGAGGAAATGGTTGGAGTTCCAGGCAGGCGCTGTGTCACCTCTGCTTTGGTTAGTATCTAAAAAGAATTCCGCAGAAAATGCAACAAAAGCAATGATTTATTTTCGCCTGGCTTGTTAACCATTTGCAGCTTTCAGAGAAGCATCATGAGTGGCGAATTATGAGTAAAATCTACATATTTCTCTTATTGCCATGTTAAAATTTGCTTCTTTTGCCAAAATGCAGCGGGGATAACACACTGTCACCTCATTAACATGTTGTGCAGACGCAATCGCGAGAGAATTCTGAAACAGTTGTTTAAACTGAGGATCCGAGGAAAAGTAAGGCCAAGAGCTTACGAAAAAGCACAGCTTCGGCAAAAAAAAAAAAAAAAAAAAAAAAAAAAAAAAAAAAAAAAAAAAAAAAATTACGTGTAATGTCTGTAATTATGTTACTCCAAAACTCATAGCATTTCTCATTTAACCAGCTGTCGATGACCCTTAAAAATCACATTTTCTCATCGAAAAAGCCATTTAGTGAAATACAATAGATAATGAAGTTTTGAATAATAACGATATGGCAAAATACTTTGCTTGCTATCATTTGCCAAAATCACATTTCGATATTTCAAAGCGTTTATGAAATATGAGGAATGATATGGATACCTCACACTGGCTGTACAGCTGGTACGCGCGATCGAAAATTAGTGCGCTACATTAGATAAATTTTCTCGAGATTGGTGACAGATTGAGACCTCCAACCAAGTCCAAAGAAAAATTCAATATTTTAGCTATATTTCGTACACAGATATTATGTAATATGCACCAAACGCAAAATCATAGCGACCCCTATATTTCATTGCAAACTTTTTCGAATATCGCGCAGTGTCTTACTTACATGCAAACATCATAGTAATTATAATCATTAACGAAGCGATAGGCACATTATCACGAAGCTGAAGTATGATGCTATAAGTCATGCAAAACGAAATTTTTTTTACAGGATCGTTTTTGTAAAATTGTTTGAGAAAGGTTGCCGGGCATGCGCCTCGATTCTGTCGTCACCACCGACCGGCCGAAGGTGGGCAAACACTGTCGGCCTCTCCTTCCGAACAAACAAACGAACTCGCCCAGCGTTTTGGACGTAAACTGGTCGCTGCGCGTCGGCCAACGTATTCCCCGCGGATTCCGTTATAATGCATCGTGTTCTTGTCACGTTGTTCACTCCTGTGGCGAGGTGCGAAAGCAAGGTTGGCATCTCGCAACGAAACCAAAGAGAGTATGCTCGTTGCATGTCGCACCGACGAATGAGAAACACCAGCGCAGGGACGCTTCCTCACCACACCACCTCAATGACTTGTCTACTTACGACTGAGCAGA
This sequence comes from Schistocerca americana, assembly GCF_021461395.2. Taxonomy (NCBI): domain Eukaryota; kingdom Metazoa; phylum Arthropoda; class Insecta; order Orthoptera; family Acrididae; genus Schistocerca; species Schistocerca americana. The sequence goes on along the minus strand of NC_060122.1, from coordinate 784,708,194 downwards.
GGAACGCTCACCCCAGTTCGCAGTTCACGATCAAGACAACAACGTCTGAGATAGGCCACCAGTCTATTAAATGTCTGTGTTGCTGTTGTTGTGGTCTTCAGTCCTGAGACTGGTTTGATGCAGCTCTCCATGCTACCCTATCCTGGGCAAGCTTCTTCATCTCCCAGTACTTACTGCGACCTACGTCCTTCTGAATCTGCTTAGTGTATTCATCTCTTGGTCTCCCTCTACGATTTTTACCCTCCACGCTGCCCTCCAATGCTAAATTTGTGATCCCTTGATGCCTCAGAACGTATCCTACCAAACTGATCCCTTCTTCTTGTCAAGTTGTGCCACAAATTCCTCTTCTCCCCAATTCTATTCAATACCTCCTCATTAGATACGTGATCTACCCAACTAATCTTCAGCATTCTTCTGCAGCACCACATTTCTAAAGCTTCTATTCTCTTCTTGTCTAAACTATTTATCGTCCATGTTTCACTTTCATACATGGCTACACTCCATACGAATACTTTCAGAAATAACTTCCCGACACTTAAATCAATACTCGACGTTAACAAATTTCTCTTCTTCAGAAATGCTTTCCTTGCCTTTGCCAGTCTACATTTTATATCTTCTATACTTCGACCAACATCAGTTATTTTGCTCCCCAAATAGCAAAACTCCTTTGCTACTTTAAGCGTCTCTTTTCCTAATCTAATTCCCGCAACATCACCCGCTTTAATTCGACTACATTCCATTATCGTCGTTTTCCTTTTGTTGATGTTCGTCTTATATTGTCCTTTCAAGACACTGTCCATTCCGTTCAACTGCTCTTCCAAGTCCTTTGCTGTCTCTGACAGAATTACAATGTCATTGGCGAACCTCAAAGTTTTTATTTCTTCTCCATGGACTTTAATACCTACTCCGAATTTTTCTTTTGTTTCCTTTACTGCTTGCTCAATATATAGATTGAATAACATCAGGGAGAGGCTACAACCCTGTCTCACTCCCTTCCCAACCACTGCTTCCCTATCATGCCCCTCGACTCCTATAACTACCATCTGGTTTCTGTACAAATTGTAAATAGCCTTTCGAGCCCTGTATTTTATTCCTTCCACCTTTAGAATTTGAAAGATAGTATTCCAGTCAACATTGTCAAAAGCTTTCTCTAAGTCTACAAATGCTAGAAACGTAGGTTTGCCTTTCCTTAATCTTTCTTCTAAGATAAATCGTAAGGTCAGTATTGCCTCACGTGCTCCAATATTTCTACAGAATCCAAACTGATCTTCCCCGAGGTCGGCTTCTACCAGTTTTTCCATTCGTCTGTAAAGAATTTGTGTTAGTATTTTGCAGCTGTGACTTATTAAACTGATAGTTCAGTAATTTTCACATCTGTCAACGCCTGCTTTCTTTGGGATTGGAATTATTATATTCTTCTTGAAGTCTGAGGGTATTTCGCCTGTCTCATACATCTTGCTCACCAGATAGTAGAGTTTTGTCAGGACTGGCTCTCCCAAGGCTGTCAGTAGTTCTAATGGAATGTTGTCTACTTCCGGGGCCTTGTTTCGACTCAGGTCTTTCAGTGCTCTGTCAAACTCTTCACGCAGTATCGTATCTCCCATTTCATCTTCATCTACATCCTCTTCCATTTCCATAATATTGTCCTCAAGTGCAATGCCCTTGTATAGCCCCTCTATATACTCTTTCCACCTTTCTGCTTTCCCTTCTTTGCGTAGAACTGGGTTTCCATCTGAGCTCTTGATATTCATGCAAGTGGTTCTCTTTTCTCCAAAGGTCTCTTTAATTTTCCTGTAGGCAGTATCTGTCTTACCCCTAGTGAGAAAGCCTCTACATCCTCACATTTGTCCTCTAGCCATCCCTGCTTATCCATTTTGCACTTCCTGTCGATCTCATTTTTGAGACGTTTGTATTCCTTTCTGCCTGCTTCATTCACTGCATTTTTATATTTTCTCCTTTCATCAAATAAATTCAATATTTCTTCCGTTACCCAAGGATTTCTACTAGCCCTCGTCTTTTTACCTATTTTATCCTCTGCTGCCTTCACTACTTCATCCCTCAGAGCTACCCATTCTCCTTCTACTGTATTTCTTTCCCCCATTCGTGCCAGTTGTTCCGTTACGCTCTCCCTGAAACTCTCTACAACCTCTGGTTTAGTCAGTTTATCCAGGGCCCATCTCCTTAAATTCCCACCTTTTTGCAGTTTCTTCAGTTTTAATCTACAGTTCATAACCAATAGATTGTGGTCAGAGTCCACATCTGCCCCTGGAAATGTCTTACAATTTAAAACCTGGTTCCTAAATCTCTGTCTTACCATTGTATAATCTATCTGATACCTACTAGTATCTCCAGGATTCTTAAATGTCTTAGGCAGAACATTAATGTGAATATTATATCAGCTATTCCCAGTGGCAGATACAGCAAAACCTCAAGGAGGGGGGCGCTAGAGATATCTTGAGCTACCTTTACATTTACAGTAATAAAAAATAATCGAGTCACATGCAAAGTTTAATCCTCGAATAAACACTTTATTCACACTGAAAAATGCAACGCTAGTACACCTAGCACCAAAACACACACCGTCACACTCCGCATATTTCAGTGTGCTACACTGTTAGATTTAAAAAAAAGCCTTCGACTCAGTCACACATGAAATAATGCTAAAAAAACTAGAACGTTATGGTATTGTACATAAACCATTACCATTTTTTCAATCATACTTAAGCAACAGGGTGCAATTAGTAAAGACAAACTATCGAAAGTCAACACCCATGAAAGTATAGCGAGGAATTCCACAAGACTCAGTGCTTGGCCCTTTCCTGCTCATTGTTTACATCAATGACTTCTCAAATTATATGCCATGCAACAATGTACTGTATGCTGATGATATGACTGTTGATGGCTGGAAACATGTTGCCTGGTTGGATGAGTCTCATTTCAAATTGTATTGAGTGGATGGATGTGTACAGATATGGAGACGGCCTCATGAATCCAAGGACCCCGCATGTCAAGAGGGGACTGTTCAAGCTGGTGGAGGCTCTGTAATAGTGTGGGACATGTGCAGTTGGAGTGGTATGGACCCTGATACATCTAGATATGACTCTGACAGGTGACACGTACATAAGCATCCTGTCTGAGCACCTGCATCCATTCATGTCCATTGTGCATTCCGATGACTTGGGCAATTCCCAGTACAATGTGACTCCCTACACGCCCAGAATTGCTACAGAATGGTTCCAGAAATACTCTTCTGAGTTTAAACACTTCCACTGGCCACCAAAAATCACCAGACATGAACATTATTGAGCATATTTGGGATGCCATATTTGGAATGTCTTGCAACATGCTGCTCAGAAGAGATCTCCACCCACTTATATTCTTACAGATTTATGGACAGCTCTGCAGGATTCATGGTGTCAATTCCCTCCAGCACTACTTCATATATTAGTCGAGTCCGTGCCACTTTGTGTTTCGTCACTTCTACAGGCTCGTGGGGGCCCTATTCCATATTAAGCAGGTGTACCAGTTTCTCTAACTCTTCAGTGTATAAAAAAATGTGAGATGCCAATCCAGAGCCTGACAACTGTATACAAGAATGCGATAATGCTACCCTAGCGTGGAGGGTCATCACAATGTATGGATGACCTTGATACAGTTTTAAGTAGAAGTAAGACATGTATTTTGATAAAATAATACACACAATCCAGAGTTAGGTTCTCAGTCCAGCACATGTGATGTTACTCAAAACACATACTAATGAAGGAAATTCACTTTAATGTCAACCAGGTCCACTTTACATCAGGAATGTAACTGGCTGTTTAAATAGTAAAAATGTATTATGATCAAATGTTAAGCATTGAAACCACTGGATAAATGGCAGGGGCTCAAAGATTAGCAGATGTACTTATCGAAGGACCCTGACAAATCAGTTGTGTTGGGCATTGCCTTCCACAGAGTGATGATGAGATATGAGCAGTATCTCCACTGACTGCATCTTTTACCATTTCTCTCTAACATGTGTTCAGTCTCCTCCAAAGCAGTGAATTGCACGTATGTCGAAAGCAGTAAATTTTACAGAGCTGACACTGCCAGAGAGAACAATCAAAAAAATGGTTAAATGTAGGATAAATGATTTTAAAAATTAGATAAACACTGAGCAATGGGTGCTACACTAAGTCAAGCAGATAAAATATATGCTATCCATATTGTGTACAGAGCCACTTTTGTCCTCTCTCAGCAAACTTCTTGTGATTTTATCTATAGTAATGTCAATATTCTATGCACAGGTACCACTTTTTGATTCTGGAATCATACCACTTTACATTGCATCTAAATATTTTTATGTTTCCAACACATATGACTTGTAACTCTCACACATTGGGAAAGAATACCCTAACAGTCGGAATAAAATAACATGACTATTTCCTCACACACACAGAACTAGTGCGAGTATGTGAGTTCCACCTTGTCACCATGTCTCTCTAGAAAACAACTACTTTCCATTCTTAAATCATATGTTGTGTCATTACTTCTCTTATATCTAGTTATTACAACCCCTGTCTACCAATGACTCCACCTGTATAATGATTTTTTTAAATTTCTGAGTGTTTGTGTGTCACCCATGAGTCTACTTCCATCCCTAAATAACAAACGCCATATATTTTTTCCAAGGGAGCTGTGAGGTCTCTTAACCTTTAGCACAGATCTAGCACTCATTTTCTGGGAACCAGATAGTGCTGTGATTCTAGTAGTTCTCCCTTCCTTGGTACAGACTTGTAGCTTTCTAGGAAAGTATCCTCCAGGCACTTTGATCTAGTGCTTCTGTCACAAAAAATTTCAGCTACTTCCTAAGTATAAATACAGATATGCTGTATGATTATGTCATACCCATATATTACCAAATTTTTGACATTTATTGACTCTTCCACATTTTTCCATATTTTCTGATTTTTTTTTTGCATATTCTATATGTAAATGTACAAGTGTATATACGCTCTTACTGGTTGCATTATCTGGTGTGGGTTGGTATTTTTTTACCATCCAAGTGTGATACATGGTCCCAAACCAGCCCACATTTCTGGTGAGACAATAGCAAAGACCTTCATCCCCACATGAACAGCATTATTTGGTTGCCCTCTCCGACATCGCTATAGACAAGGGCTGGCAATCTGCATCTGTTTTGTTCCAAGAATTGTCCAAGTTGTGTGGTTCCCAGCATCATTATACAATAAGCTACCATCCTGCCAGGTAATAAAACAAGGTAATGGCACTGTAGTGGCAGAACATGCTATACAGTTCATCCCATCAACTGTTTCAAGAACGTGTCATAACTTCCAAGTTTTAACTAGTGACCAAGCACAGATATGTTTTCTTGCAATGCTTGTGGCACAGAAAATGTCTCATTTTCAAATTATTTCCATAACAATTCTATCAAGTGACACAAAACTGCAACATAGTCTGTTTCTTATACAAACTGCAATGCTTTCATGACACCTTCTTACCTTAAGTGGTAGAAAAATATGGCATAACATACAATTAGATTTCATCATGTGACTACTTGGAACTGATACTTTGTTTCAGGAGTGTTGTTGACAGATGAGGAGTTCTGGCAGGAGCAGCGGCGCTTTGTTCTGCGTCACTTGCGTGAATTTGGCTTTGGGCGGCGCACCATGGCTGAGTTGGTTGAGGCAGAGGCTGGTGAACTGGTGGCTGCTATGCGGTCCCGCGTGGGCTCTCAGGAAACAGGAGCAGTTGTTGCCATGCATGACGTCTTTGGTGTCTACGTACTTAACACACTGTGGTCCATGCTTGCTGGGATTCGATATAGTGCTGACGATCTTGAACTTAAGCGTCTGCAGGTCAGTGTCTCATCTTCAGTACTGACTATTGTTAGTCTTACAAAAGAATTTGAGTTTTGATTAAGGTTTTATGAGGACAAGGTAAAAATTTGTTTCCTGGCACAAAGAGAGCTTTGAATTTTGCACCTATTATGTTGGCACATGTTGCACAATAATGTCAGATTAGTGTCATCTTCATTTATGGAAGATTTCTGATTATACAGCTTTTCAGAGTAGTTGTCTTATATATGTGTCTTTATTGTGTAAGTGTTTGTTATAGGGAGTTTGTTTCATAGTTACAGAATGGATGGTGGTATCTGAATTCTAATATTATTATGGAGAGCCTTCATGGTTGTGAAACAGAAAAAGTAACACATTAACAGGCAGAAGCAGCCATTCTAATTTTCACTCATTTCAGTGAATTTCATTCCCATAACACAGCTGAAAACATGTAAAGTATTCTCACAAGGGAAGTAAGAAGCTTTCCAGCAGAAAACCCTTTCACTTTAGCTATGAAATCTTCACAGGTTATCAGCCAAGTGGTGTCGTCTTCTAGTCGCAACATTTCAATGGACTGAATATCCATCATCTTCAGGTGAAAATGATGGATACGCAGTCCATTGACATGTTGTGACTAGAAGATGACGCCACTCAGCTGATAACCCGTGAAGATATTATAGCTGAAATACGCCAAGAAAGCCTGCAGTCGCATCTTTCACTTGAGTTTGAATATATACCATTTGTCACCAGTAGCCTTCAACACTTGTAGAAGCCCATTGAAATTCTACCACAGACAGCTACAACTTATTTTAATAGTACTTGAAGGTGAGCTTGCAACACAAAGATTCAACGATTGTGTCCCTATCTTATGTTTTCTGCATGGACATCAAAGTTCCTTTTCAACAACTTCATCCTGCAGAGGCAAATCCAAGAGGGTTGGGGGGGGGGGGGGGAAGTTTTGGAGCTGCAGCCCTCCCTCCCTCCCCCCCCCCCCTCCACAGAATTATATCTGTTTCTTGTTAGCAAAAAACCCATTGCAACAGACCTTTCCTCTGGAGAATTTGGAGACAGCATGATGATAGAACATTTCTATGGACTCAGTTCACCTGCCCCTCTCCCTCCAGACAAAAGTCCTGGATTTGGCTGTGTCATCTTGTAAACTGCAAGACTCATATAAGTAAGTAAAGCAAATGCACTGCAAAGCCAGAATTCTCAAATTATTAAACAAATGCCTCTATGAGGTTCATAAATTAACATCACATAGTGAGCTCATTTTAGTGCTTAAAATTCTGTTTCTTCTTGAACTATATGCTTCGTTAGTCACTGTCCTCACCCATCCAGCCCCTTCCTTGTTCCCATTCCAGAACCACACAGCTGTCATTGCACCACTACGGTAGTCAGGGAAAGATTTTAGCTCACCTAAGATGTGATGGCTTATGTCTCTATTAGTAATGAAAAATTCTGAAATGAAATGTCTAGGTCTGTTATTGTATTTCATTACTTCGTGTTTCTGAATAAGTGAGTACAATCTACATTTCATCAATAAAAATGACTTATGCTGACATCACATTGTTGCAGGGACTTCTGACAGAGCTGTTTGCTAATATTGACATGGTGGGTTGCCTGTTCAGCCAGTTCCCAATGCTGCGATTCATTGCTCCTGAACTCTCTGGCTACAAGCAATTTATTTATATTCATCAAAAAGTATGGGAATTCCTCAAGGTTTGTTCTAAGAACTGTTACTTATATGGAAGTTAAATTACATATTTCTATTTGATTTATTATGACATGGTATTACACTTTGCTTATATTGAGTTGAAAGCTTTCTTGCCCACAACATTTTGCATTCATAGAAAAATGTATTGCACAAATTTTATGTTGGTCCATGTTACAAACATTTGGCATTCAACCAATTATGATACAAAAAAATTATATAACCCATTCTATCACATATACAGGTGGTATTGAGAAGCAGGCACACATATAGGAAATGTCAAATGGCAACTGAGGCCTATGTGTGTGTGTGTGTGTGTGTGTGTGTGTGTTTAGTTTTTATCTCTGTAGTGCAATGTACAGAACTCTGACATGATCAATAAGGAAAATATTTATTCCTTCACACATTTTGGCTTCACTTGTTTCATGATTTTATTACTGTAAATGGCTATAGTGCAGTAGCTTTCATTACTAGCACTTACAATGGCACCAATGCTACTACGTTGTGTAAATTACATTATACAGTGTGGACGTCTCCCAAGCACAGAATACACAGTCCCAAAGGGCACCTGGTGTTTGTGAGGAATTGTGTGGCCAGTCACATCTTGTGGGTTTTCACCTGATCCCATTTATTCTTAATTATATGCCTCTGCTGAGCAATTGAGGGGTGTGAATTCAGATGCTCAGAAAACGAAGCCAGACTGATTTATTGCTATCAGTGGGCAAACAGTCTTATTGGAACTGTATCACATTAGTGGCTATCATACCTTTACACAGCTCTCTTGTTCCTGAAGTAAGAAATTGCCTCTAAAGACAGATGCACTAATAATCGATCAACCATATAGAATGGAGAAGACAAGGGGAAACCATCCCATGAAAGATCCCTGGGAATATCCTTAGTATTATCATTATGGTTATGAGTGAGCTTGAAGCAAAATGTTCTGGATATAGTCCTCAGTTTGGAGCTCTGAGGTGGAATGTTTTGAGTGGTGTAACAAGGATCTAGACACTAGGATATGCACGGACAGTGGCAAGAAAGGGGAGAAACACACAATGTCATCCAGTAATGAAAAAGACGAAGATATGTATCATGGACGTAAGTGAGAAGAGATGGCTTAACTCTAACTGTTGTGACATAGATGAACACAGAGTGTATGACGTGTAACATCCAACAGAGAATTTTGTTATGGAGTAGGTGTGATAGGGCATAAATCAGTGGCCTAATGCATTGCTAATTTATTACCAGTATCTGGAAGGATATTGGTATTTCAAATTAGTGCTAAACTGGCACAGATAAGTACAAGTATATGCCCCTACTAATCAGCATAGTGATGAAATGAAAGAATTCTGTTTTCAGATTTCAGACAGCCAGACCACAATCATTCAAGTGAAGTTTTCAGGATAAAATTGAAAAGAATAAAAAAGAAAGTGAAAACAAAATATGATCTACGAAAATTGAAAGAACTACCAGGTAAAAGGGATGTGAAAGTCAAACTAAACCAAATTTTCAGAGCACCATCTGATGTTGTAAAGGTGGAAGAAACGATTATTAATTTATTTCAAAGAGTCAAAACCATCAAGATAGAAATGGTGTAGACTGAAACAAGGGAAAGGAAATCATGGATGAATGCCAAAATACTACAACTATGCATCAAAGAAAAAACTGCAAAGCAAACAGGAGTGAGTACAGAAGGCTGAATAAAATTATACAGGGAAAAATCACAGAAGCAAAAAGGAAGAACTGAAACAAAAATGCTCAGAGATCAAAACTTTACAAGTTCAATATGGCCACTCCAGTGTATATAAGAAAGTAAAAGAAATGTATGGTAACTTCTGTACAAAAGCTGCATTTTAAGGGCAATGTAAGATTGGAAAACAGCAGGACCAGGTGGCATGCATTCTGAATTCCTTAAGTTGTATGATGAAGAACAAATATAATGGTTGACAAAACTAATCAACATAATTTATAACTTGGATATTGTACATCAAAAGGCTTTCATTAGAATTTATGATGTTAAAAAAAAGGACAGAAAAAAGAGGAGCTAAGAATATTGTGGTCTCAGAACAATACGTTTGATGGGGCCTCTCCTGAAAATATTTCTAAAAATTACTCACAAAAAAATCTACAAGGTTTGTGAAAAACAAATGGCACCAAAGCAGTTTAGTTTCAGAAATACTGCTAATGCTTGAGAAGCTCTGCTCTGCATACAAATCTCAGTTCAGAGGCATGGAGACATGGAATATAATGTCTATGCCTGTTTTATTGATTATAAAAAAGCTTTCAATAGCGTACAACGTGACAAGATGGTTAAGGTGCTTAAAACAGTGGAATAGATGACAAAGACCTGCAAACCATAATTATATCTCCATTGGATCAATATGCTGCTGTAAGAAAATGTAAATCTGATGCATTCAAGATATGTTGAGGAGTGAAATGGGGCTGCATTTTGTCAAAGAAGGAACTGTCTTGAATGCAGAGAAGCTGAATAATATCCGCTATGATGATATTTGTTGACATCTTTAAATAGTATTCAACATCTCCTACTCTGAATCAAGAAAAGTAACGAGTGTTAGGCCTAGAAATCATCATAAATAAAACAAAATTAATGGCAAGAATGACGTATCAAATTGTAATCTAAACATTAATGGTAAACTTATTGAACAAGTAAACAAATATCCATGTATCAGCAGACATCAGCACACAGTGACAACAAGCTGTCAGCTGATTTGTTCAGCACAGCTGTCAAAAGAGTTCATGCTTTGGTCTCCAAGAGCACTGTGATTAAATTTCTCTTTGCTGCAGTGCAAAGCTCTGTGAGTGGTTTTGTTCTGATAAAAGCTTCACTTTTCATTTCATTACATGTTTGAATTGTTCTGCATGTAAAATGATGACCTGGTTTATTCTAAATAAAGTTCTTTCATGATACACCAGAATTAATATTTTCTATCTGTAACTGGCTGAGTAACAATCATGTTGTATTCAGTTCAGAGGGCTGTAAACTAGTCTTGTGACAGTAGTGACCCTGACGTGATTCAGCCAGTGAGAATAGAGCATGATACAGCAGAATTATGACCAATTTTTTATGAGTCAAGAAGTTTTTAGAGATGGTAGATGCACACCCTGTATCAAAGATTACAGGGTGACTATGCCAGGCCACACAATCGAGCATTATGATTTTCTCAAGTCAATATGTTTTTCTCTGTGTTGGAGTAATAGCAAGCTCCACAAAATTCATACTTGTGGTCGGCCAATTAGACCATCTTTAATGCCACAGAAGTACAAGAGATAATAACCAAACTTCTGAAGGCAGAAGAATATGAGAAGTGCGAGACACAATTGATCCACAGATTGTGAGCTTCTCAGAAAGAGTGAGTGAGGCAACAATTTATGCAGGAGGACATCAGGGACAGAAAGCCATCTCAGGACATCCAACATCTGCACAGTACGGTTGACACGTGCATGGTACTAGATACACTGTTGCACACACTGTGGAGCAGTTGACTGCCAAGTCGAGTAAAAGCCATTATAGCGTCCCTCACAAAGATGTTACTAGACACCATAGTGTGCCTGACAGATAGAATCCAGGACCAGGTCACACCATCCTGATGCATTTTGACAGAGGCAGCATGCAGCAGAGCATAGATGGTGATCTGTGCAGATTACACTTGCCACACAAACAAGATTGAAGCACTAAGCAAACAGATCGATGAGCTGTTCTCTGACTGAAATGCTGGAGGACGCTTTTGTAGGAAATCCTGAAGTTGTTCCTCTATGAACTCTCCACCAGTGGGTGGCACAGCACAGCATGACATTTTCTGGTATCATAGAAAGTTCAGACACCATGTGCACAAATGCACTTAACCGTGTGCTTTACCAAACAGCAATGGCAGTCGGAAGTAGGTGCACCCAATTGTCAGTCACTGTCTTTGGGCTTCTTCATAACTGACCAGAAGACAGGATGAAAGTTTCTAGTGGGCACAGGATCTGATTGATTTATTTTCCCACAGACCCTGCTACATAAATATTGGCCACTGATGTTTTTCCACCTCTCTGCTGCCGATAACTCATCTGTAGCAACCTACAGCATGTAACACACAGAACTGGATTTAGGATTATGCCACATCTTTACTTGGGACTTTACTGTAGCAAATGTGACCCATAATGTGAGCTGACTTTCTAGCAACGTATTGTCTGCTGCTAGACATCGCCAACGCACATTTCATCAACAGCATCAGCGGCCTATCTGCTGCTAGGTTTCGACGCAGCACAGCGGTGGGTAATGCCAAATTTGTCCACTCAGCAGGCAGTGGATATGCCAGGCTATTGAAGCAGTTCCCAGGTATCACATGACTTCCAGGCAAATCCGAAAAAGGTACATCACAGCACTGTGCACTACGCCAACACCACTTTCAGCCCACCAATTTCATATGGGCCAAGATGCTTTGCTCCAGATTTTTATGCTATTGCCAAAGCATAGTTCAATGTAATGTTGAATGAAGATATCATATACCCCTCCAGTATTCCATGGTTGTTGCCTCTACACTTGGCGCCAAAAAATTGGGGTGACTGGTGCCCATGTGCAGATTACCATGCCCTTAATGTTAGAATGGTACCACATCATTATCCTGTACCTCTATTAAGAGTCTACATTTATGTATTGTGTGGTACAAATATATTTCATGTCCTAGACTGTGCCAAGGCCTACCACAAATTCCTATGGCTGATGGAATCATACCAAAGATGGCTATTATTATACCATTTGGCCTCTTCGTTAGTTAGTTCATGATGTTCAGCTTACAATGCTGTGTGGACTTGGCAGAGGTTTATGACTCAGTGCTACAAAGGTTGTGATATCACTTTACTTACCCTGATGACATCCTTGTTTTTACGGCCATGGTGGAAGAACACCAACAGCACTTAGTTGAAATCTTTAGACACTTGAACAAATACGGGGTTGTACTAAACACTGCCAAGTGTGTTTTTGGGCAAGCAGAAACTTTTTTTAGTCCACCTGAACTCAAACTCAGCAGCAGTATCATTACTGCTTCTGGAAGAAGTAGAAGGAATATTGGACATTTCACGGCCAGAAACAACAAAAGAATTGCATTGCTTTCTGTGAGTTCTCAGTTTTTACTGGCATCATCTACTCCATTCAGCAGAGGTTCAAGAACTTCTATCTGCAGCATTGTCTGGCCATAAAGTTTAGGAGAAAATGCCAGTACTGTGCATGAATGCTTCTTTCAAGACAGTCAAGGAAAGTATAGTGAATACATCACTCCTTGCATTAGAAGCACATTGGTGGATGCAGGTCAAACCACAGTTCATGCAGCATTTCAACAATACATAGACAGTGCATGGTAGTCACCTGCATTTTATTTGCACAAGCTCTCTCCGTCACAACAAAAATTCTGCATGTATGATCGTGAACCAGTCGAGGTTTATAAATCTATTAGATACTTTCACACACACTTGGAGAACAGAGAGCTTGCAGTTTATACAGAGCAGCCAATCATCTACACCTCCAGGCAGAACAATGATAAATGCGTGCATGGCAATACAGTCAATTGGAATTTATTGCTCAATTCAGCACTGATGTACGTCACCTATCAGCAACTGACAGCATACTAGCTGACTGCCTAGCCCTTGCAAACAGTGTAACAGATGCAGGGGGTTTTATTCAACTCACCTAAGCACAAGACTCAGACCAGAAGCTTCAGAAAGTCACTTCCTCCAACCTTCCGCTGAAACTGAAGGACATTCCTGCCACAAATGTTAAACTATATTGTTAAGTCTCCAATGAGAGATCTCATCTGTTCCCACCTTCCTCATTCCATAGACACATGTTGAGAGCCTGCACAAGTTATATCACACTGGCATCAGGTAAACAGTTAAACTGATTGCTAACCATTTTGTGTGGCTCATTATGTAGAAAGATTGTAAAACCTGGACTCAGGTGTTCAACGCCAGCATGCAAAATATCTCGCAACATACATGTGCCTGTGGGAGATTTCCTAGAAAAAGCTGCAAGATTGGCATGTCTACATATTGATGTAGTATGACTGTTAGCACCCTAAAATGATCAATGATATCTATTAACAGCAGTTGGCTGCTTCACCTGCTGCCCAGAAGTGATACCAGTAGAGAATATTTCAGTGGGAACATTAGCCTCTGCCATTGTTTCAAATTGGATATCCCATTTTGGTTGTCCAATACACATCACAACAGAACATGGCCATAATTCAGATCTGAACTGTTTGCCCAGCTGAACAAATTCTGTGGCACACCGTACATCACAAGACGATACGTTATCACCCAGCAAGTAATGGTATGATTGAACGCTGGAAACAATCATTAAAAGCCACACTAATGTGCCATGAGTCAAATTGCAAAACAGTTTTAGTGTTGGTCTTGCTTGGAAACCCAACGTGGACTCTTCACCAACCGGGCTAATTTGTGGAGACGTACTATAACTTCCTGGTGAGTTCACTCATCCACATGCAATCATGATGGAGGACACCAACAAAAGAGACTTCATTTCTCACCTGAGAGATTGGATGATGCAAATCTGACGATGTCCAGCATTGAGGCGTGGAACCTCACAAACCTTTCTGCTCTGTGAGTTAGAGACATGCCTGCATGTGATGTTATACTGATATGGAGTGATATCGGCACTGACACCTCTGTACATGGGCCCTCATATCATTGGCATAAGTGAAAAATCAACAGACATTTCAATTAATGGTAAATCCATTGACAGGCTTAAGCAAGCCTTCCTGTTGCCAGAACTGCCACAAATGCATGCACAGTGCAACCAGCCACAGCCTTTGCCTCGGGTACAACCACCTCCACTGGAAGCAGAGGCTCAACCAGAATATCAAATCCATTCTGATCAGTGCGTACACTTCAGAACATGATTCATGGGTGCTTCTGGTGAAATTTGTGGATGATGCTCTGCTTTCCCTGAGGGGGATGGTGTAGCAGTAGACATAAACACCCGCTGATAACAAGTCATCAGCTGGTTTGTTCAATGAGGCTGTCTAAAGAATTCATACACTGACCACCTGGATGACTGCAGTTAAATTTCTCCTTGCTGTAGTGTGACACTCTGAGACTGTTTTTGTTCTGACAGAAACCTCACTTAGCTACCAATCAAGCTTGGGTGACATACTTACCTCTGTAATGGCTGTACTTATTTCATTATATGTTTGGATTGTTCTGCATTTGACCTGGTTTATTCTAAGTAAAATGTTGCTCATGATACCTCTGAATTAATATTTTGTATCTGTGCCTGGCCAAGTTACGAGCACTTCACATTCAATTTGGATGGCTATCAACCATTATTGCAATGCACAGAGCTGAAAAGTAATATTAACAAGCAATGGGACAACTTGCAAGAAATTAAAGTTTGTATTGTGAATGTCAGAGCTGCATTTTGTAAAATGACTAATATGTTCAAAAGCCATCAACTCTCAATCAAAACAAAATTAAAGTTTCTACTTTGCTTCATATTCCCCATTCTTTTCTATGGAGCTGAGACTTGGACTTCAAGTGAGATGGGGGTCAAACAACAGGAGGAATTGGAGATGTCCCTGTACACGAGAATGCTAACAGTGCAACAGACAGATAATATTACTAACAACTACATTCTCCACAAACTTAAGAAGGAAAAAGTCCTGAACACCGCAAAATACAGAAAACTACAATATCTTGGCCATGTAATGAGGAATGGAAACAGGCACAAACTGCTGCAAAACGTTCTTCAAGGAAAGAGACTTGATAAAAGAGGATGAGGATGAAGAAGAAGAAGAAGAAGAAGAAGAAGAAGATGGAAACTTAAGGACATAAATTTGATGCATGAGTGAGGAACTTTTTTGAACAAACAAAAGTGATCTAGCTGTGACGGTCACATCTGGAATGGATAGGCACTAGAAGAAAGAGATACCTTTATGTAGGGTAGTGTGAATTTCTTTATTATATGAAGAAATTGACTGGCATTTAAATGACTGCTTAGTCTACCAGCAGTAGACACATAACATATCAAATTGGGTTGGCCCAGGTTTATAAACAATGAGAGATCCTCATTCTGTTGCATAAAATGTTAACATGTTGCTGAAAATGATGTCTCCAGTCCCAGTCTTCATTGTTATGGCATATTTTGTGCTTCTCGGCAAGATTGGACCTTGTAGAAGCTCTCTGTGATGGAAATATAGAAACTTTCTTCAGCCTCCATAAAATGATGTTACATGATCCAGGAATGCAGATCTGGTCATGGAACCACACAGCTGTTAAATGCAGTAAGGTTTCCAATATAAAAGCATTTTCATCCACACCAAAGAGAAAGCAACAAAACACTACCTTCAATCCTATTCTGTCATTTTGTTTTCCACAACTGTTTGATCCATCTTTGTGCTCTTTTAATGATTTATTATATGCCTCTGTAGGCTGAAAGTTACTGTAGTATCTTGACAGGTGGAATACGGTTTTCCGGACCACACATAAGGTCAAGTTTACTTAGAACAGTAAATGTAAGTGCCAATGTAATTCAGAACATAACTAATGAATGAAACTTTCCAAATAGAAACCACATGTATTCCATAAAAATGATCATGATGTTAAAATTAGAAAAATTAAAGCCTATGAAGAGATTTACTAACAATCAGCCTACACGCTATCAGAAAGTGGAACAGAAATATGATGCAACCTCTGATATGCACTTTTGTGTGCATATTAAAAATGTTTATAGGTTTTTGCAAAACCTTTGTACCAAACTTGTTTTGCATTTTAAAATTTAGGTCCAATTTACAGTAATAATTGTTAATGAGGTATGATTTTGATGTAATTTCATATTATTTGGGACACATTAGACTCTAGCTGTGTCCATGTGCAACATTTTAGAAACTTTTGAGAAAGAATCCAGTACTGCACTGTGTAACTTAGATGAGGATGAAATGTTTATGTGGAGATTATTTTTGTATCGCTGTGGGTTTTCATAGACTGTAAGTCATTTTAAGATGTTATATGAGTACAGTGAAAGAATGTCTGATGCAACTGCAGACTTCCATCATAACAATCTGTCATAAAAATCTGATAAAAAGGAAAATAAAATCTTAAAATTCTTTCAAAAATTTGAGACTATATTAAGAGATAAACCAAACCTCATCATAGAGCATAAAAAGGCAAGGCACAAATTGTACCTAGATGAGAGGAAAATATATGATGAGACTTACCAAACAAAAGCGCTGGCAGGTCGATAGACACACAAACAAACACAAACTTACCTTAGGGGGAAAAAAGGACAGGTATACACTCGCACACACACACATATCCATCCACACATACACAGACACAAGCAGACATTTGTAAAGGTAAAGAGTTTGGGCAGAGATGTCAGTCGAGGCGGAAGTACAGAGGCAAAGATGTTGTTGAAAGACAGGTAAGGTATTAGCGGTGGCAAATTGAAATTAGCGGAGATTGAGGCCTGGCGGATAACAAGAAGAGAGGATACACTGAAGGGCAAGTTCCCATCTCCGGAGTTCTGACAGGTTGGTGTTAGTGGGAAGTATCTAGATAACCCGGACGGTGTAACACTGTGCCAAGATGTGCTGGCTGTGCACCAAGGCATGTTTAGCCACAGGGTGATCCTCATTAACAACAAACACTGTCTGCCTGTGTCCGTTCATGCAAATGGACAGTTTGTTGCTGGTCATTCCCACATAGAAAGCTTCACAGAGTAGGCAGGTCAGTTGGTAAATCACGTGGGTGCTTTCACACTAGGCTCTGCCTTTGATCGTGTACACCTTCTGGGTTACAGGACTGGAGTAGGTGGTGGTGGGAGGGTGCATGGGACAGGTTTTACACCGGGGGCAGTTACAAGGGTAGGAGCCAGAGGGTAGGGAAGGTGGTTTGGGGATTTCATGGGGATGAACTAAGAGGTTACAAAGGTTAGGTCGACGGCGGAAAGACACTCTTGGTGGAGTGGGGAGGATTTCATGAAGGATGGATCTCATTTCAGGGCAGGATTTGAGGAAGTCGTAACCCTGCTGGAGAGCCACCTTCAGAGTCCGATCCAGTCCCGGAAAGTATCCTGTCACAAGTGGGGCACTTTTGGGGTTCTTCTGTGGGAGGTTCAGGGTTTGAGGAGATGAGGAAGTGGCTCTGGCTATTTTCTTCTGTACCAGGTCGGGAGGGTAGTTGCGGGATGTGAAAGCTGTTTTCAGGTTGTTGGTGTAATGGTCAGGGATTCAGGACTGGAGCAGATTCGTTTGCCACGAAGAACTAGGCTGTAGGGAAGGGACCGTTTGATATGGAATGGGTGGCAGCTGTCATAATGGAGGTACTGTTGCTTGTTGGTGGGTTTGATGTGGACGGATGTGTGAAGCTGGCCATTGGACAGATGGAGGTCAACGTCAAGCAAAGTGGCATGGGATTTGGAGTAGGACCAGGTGAATCTGATGGAACCAAAGGAGTTGAGGTTGGAGAGGAAATTCTGGAGTTCTTCACTGTGAGTCCAGATCATGAAGATGTCATCAATAAATCTGTACCAAACTTTGGGTTGGCAGGCCTGGGTAACCAAGAAGGCTTCCTCTAAGTGACCCATGAATAGGTTGGCGTACGAGGGGGCCATCCTGGTACCCATGGCTGTTCCCTCTAATTGTTGGTATGTCTGGCCTTCAAAAGTGAAGAAGTTGTGGGTCAGGATGAAACTGGCTAGGGTAATGAGGAAAGAGGTTTTAGGTAGGGTGGCAGGTGATCGGCGTGAAAGGAAGTGCTCCATTGCAGCGAGGCCCTGGACGTGCGGAATATTTGTGTATAAGGAAGTGGCATCAATGGTTACAAGGATGGTTTCCGGGGGTAACAGACTGGGTAAGGATTCCAGGCGTTCGAGAAAGTGGTTGGTGCCTTCGATGAAGGATGGGAGACTGATGTAATGGGTTGAAGGTGTTGATCTACGTAGGCAGAGATACGTTCTGTGGCGGCTTGGTAACCAGCTACAATGGGACGGCCGGGATGATTGGGTTTGTGAATTTTAGGAAGAAGGTAGAAGGTAGGGGTGCGGGGTGTTGGTGGGGTCAGGAGGTTGATGGAGTCAGATGAAAGGTTTTGCAGGGGGCCTAAGGTTCTGAGGATTCCTTGAAGCTCTGCCTGGACATCAGGAATGGGATTACCTTGGCAAACTTTGTATGTAGTGTTGTCTGAAAGCTGACGCAGTCCCTCAGCCACATACTCCAGATGATCAAGTACCACGATTGTGGAACCCTTGTCCGCTGGAAGAATGACGATGGATCGGTCAGCCTTCAGATCACGAATTGCCTGGGCTTCAGCAGTGGTGATGTTGGGAGTAGGATTAAGGTTTTTTAAGAAGGATTGAGAGGCAAGGCTGGAAGTCAGAAATTCCTGGAAAGTTTGGAGAGGGTGATTTTGAGGAAGAGGAGGTGGGTCCCGCTGTGACGGAGGACGGAACTGTTCCAGGTAGGGTTCAATTTGGATAGTGTCTTGGGGAGTTGGATCATTATGAGTAGGATTAGGATCATTTTTCTTCATGGCAAAGTGATCTTTCCAGCAGAGAGTACGGGTGTAGGACAGTAAATCTTTGACAAGGGCTGTTTGGTTGAGTCTGGGAGTGGGGCTGAAGGTGAGACCTTTGGATAGGACAGAGGTTTCGGATTGGGAGAGAGGTTTGGAGGAAAGGTTAGCCACTGAATTAGGGTGTTGTGGTTCCAGATTGGAATTTTGAGGTTTTGGGGGGAGTGGAGCTGGAAGTGGGAGACTGAGTAGATGGGAGAGACTGGGTCTGTGTGCAATGAGAGGAGGTTGAGGTTTGCTGGAAAGGTTGTGAAGGCTGAGTGAGTTGCCTTTCCGGAGGTGGGAAACCAGGAGATTGGATAGTTTTTTGAGGTGGAGGGAGGCATGCTGCTCTAATTTGCGGTTGGCCTGTAGGAGGATGCTCTGAACAGCCAGTGTGGATGTGGGAGAGGAAAGATTGAGGACTTTTATTAAGGATAGGAGTTGACGGGTGTGTTCATTGGCTGAGTTGATGTGTAGGTGAAGGATTAGGTGGGTGAGGGCAATGGATTGTTCAGTTTGGAACTGGTATAGGGACTGATGGAAAGAAGGGTTACAGCCAGAGATGGGAACTTTAAGTGTGAGGTCTTTGGGGATAATGCCAAATGTCAGACAAGCCTGAGAAAATAAAATATGGGAGTGTAATCTAGCTAAGGCGGAGGCCTGTTTGCGGAGGGAATGTAAATAAAACTTAATGGGGTCGTTGTGGGGATGTTGTGAGGGTGACATGGTATTAGAAGGTGGAAAGTGTAACATGAGGCTGAAATGAAAATGAAAATAAAAATATATGGGGAGAGATAAAGGTGACCTAGAAAGCAACTGGAGATCTGGTGTGAAAAAAGGCGAAAAAGTGTTGGTTATAGCTGGGCTATGTTGATCCTGTGGTGAACTTGGGTTGGTAGACAACGATGTGCACAAAGGTTAGGTGGTTGTGTTGCCGCCAAAACACGTTAAAAGGTGGAGCAATTCGGGAAAATTTCGAAAAAACCGCGTGTAAATGTATTAAAAGGAGTGGTTTTGTGGTGGCAGATTGTGAAAATGAGGCTAACAATTGTCTGACGAAGAAATAATGACGTTAAAACCTGTGGGAAGCGCCTAAAAAAGATCAGTGATATGGGAAAAACGGAAATGGAGAAAAACCGAAAGTTAATAGAACTAGCCGAAATGGCTGTTTAATAGCTGAAAGGAACTGTTTGTGAACTGGAAACGGTGGATTTTATTGCAGCGGTAGTGTTGAAAGCGGAAAAATATTTTTTGGTTATCGTTTGGAAGTGGGTTACGTATTATTGAGTATATATAGGCGGGATAAAATTGTATGGTAGATTCGGTAAAGAGGAGAAGGTGAATACAAAGTGAAACTACTTGCTAAAACAGAAGAGGAAATAAGATGACAGGAAAGATTTCGAAATGCAACAGTGACAATAACAAACGTAATTGTTGGGTTCAAATTAATGATATCAATATAATAGAGGGAAACATTCCATGTGGGAAAAATATATCTAAAAACAAAGATGATGTGACTTACCAAACGAAAGTGCTGGCAGGTCGATAGACACACAAACAAACACAAACATACACACAAAATTCAAGCTTTCGCAACAAATGGTTGCTTCATCAGGAAAGAAGGAAGGAGAGGGAAAGATGAAAGGATGTGGGTTTTAAGGGAGAGGGTAAGGAGTCATTCCAATCCCGGGAGTGGAAAGACTTACCTTAGGGGGAAAAAAGGACAGGAATACACTCGCACACACACACACACATATCCATCCGCACATACACAGACACAAGCAGACATTTGTAAAGGCAAAGAGTTTGGGCAGAGATGTCAGTCGAGGCGGAAGTACAGAGGCAAAGATGTTGTTGAAAGACAGGTGAGGTATGAGCGGCGGCAAATTGAAATTAGCGGAGATTGAGACCTGGCGGGTAACGAGAAGAGAGGATATACTGAAGGGCAAGTTTCCATCTCCGGACAGGTTGGTGTTAGTGGGAAGTATCCAGATAACCCGGACGGTGTAACACTGTGCCAAGATGTGCTGGCCGTGCACCAAGGCATGTTTAGCCACAGGGTGGTCCTCACACAGACCACATTTTGCAGTAATTTGGAGTATGGACTGCTATGTGGCAATGTCATACTGTTTGACAGAGATGTTGTGGAGATTAGGAAAATGACAAGAGACCGGGCTGTGAAGATGATATGGGGAAGATATATTGTCAGTTGAAGTCTTAAGTCAAGAGAGTCAGAGCCATGTTGGAGTAATCTATTGGTGCATGTAAGGCCTGAGTGAGTGGTACTGGATGCTTCAGAATGTTTTTTTTAAATCGTAAGTATGTTATTGAGTTGGAAGAATCTATGAGGAAACTGTTTGAGAATTTGTTTATGGTTGATTGGTTGGTTGGATTAAAAGAGGGGGAAGGGACCAAACTATGAGGTCATCAGTCCCTTGTTCCGAATAAAACAATGCCACAAGTGTGAGAATAAAACAAACAAGACTGACAACACAAAACAGAATGAAAGGAAAAATAACGAGAATGATGAAGGGCAACAAATGTGTAAATGGACAAAAGAGGGACAAGAAAACCACAGAAACACAAGAAACGGGATGAAGAGAGTAAAACAACAAAGCAGATGACCATGGCTGGCTGACCATGAGAATAAAATGGAGAAGCCAGCCACTCTGCTACACATTGAAACCTTCACCCTAAAAGCACTAGGGGGGAGGACACAAAAGGACAAAGGACATGCGCTAAAACTTAGATCAAATGACAAAACCCACCCTCATGAAGAAAACATAAAACTAAATTAGCCAGTGAGGCTTTGTCAGATAAATTAGTAGCAGTTACCACACCAAAATACACACACACACACACACACACACACACACACACACACACACACACACAAGCAGAGCAAAGGAAAAAATTAAAAAAATAAATAAAATAAAATAAAAAGCACACCGTAACACACACACACACACACACACACACGCACACATACAAACACACACAAACGCACACACAAATGTATACACGAACAGATCACACACACACACACACAAACACACACACACACACACACACACACACAAGCAGAGCAAAGGAAAAAATTAAAAAAATAAATAAAATAAAATAAAAAGCACACCATAACACACACACACAGCACAAAAAATTATATCACACCAATACACACACACACGCACACATACAAACACACACAAACGCACACACAAATGTATACACGAACAGATCACAGATACTTCAATAATTACACTCGAAAGTTTGGCAATAACATTCGATCTTTGGCAAAAACATTTGACAGTCAGCAACAGAAGCCAAAGCATTGCATTGAAACAAGCGTTCAGTTCATAGTGCTGTGGAATGCGGGGAAAAAACCGCAAATTGGCATTCACAAGAAGAAGAACAACACCAAAAATGCAACAGGAGTGTAATATATAAGAAATTGTCCACGCAACCTGTAAGTACAGTTCAAAACACCACTACTTAATAGGAAATGCCAACCACCCGAACTGTTTATAACCTATAGGCGCTGTGACAAAAATGTAAATTAAATAGCTAACATATGTACATATTCCAGGCCACTGATGATGCCTTGCAGAAAATAAAGGCGAAACACGTATGGCACTAAAATTGTGTTCTATTCAGTTGCTGTCAGATGGTCCATAAGTAAAAATTATCAATATACCGTAATAGTAGCAACGAATTCGGTAACCCAAGATTCCATCCCTGGGCTGTCGAAGTGGGACAGAAGATGGGCCACTGTCAAACAGGCACCGCACCAACACTGGGGAGGATCTTCACGGCACAGGAGGCAACCGTGGGTCACCCAAGCATGGCCAACGCAAAGCCATCAGAAGACAATTGATTCCCTGTGAGAGGCCCGCATGGAAGATGTCAACACAATCGTAGTGTCCTTAATAACACGCAGTATGTTGTGCATACTGTTATGCCATTCCTTCTCCGACATCCGGAAAACCCTGCAACGTAAGTCAGAATGCACATCAGGTTCAGAGATGCAAATCTCCAGAGGTGGTTTCCGTGTAGCCTGCTTGGCCAGCCTGTCAGCAAGTTTGTTGCCTGAGATTCCGACATGATCTGGGGTCCAGGCAAACACCACTGAATGACTGGATCGTTCCAGGGCATAGATGGACTCCTGGATGATGAGTGTAGCACTGATCGATAGCTTTTAGGCTGCTCAAGGAGTCAGTACACAAGAGAAATGACTTGCCTGGGCATGAGCGTATGTACTCAAGAGTACGAAATATGGCCGCCAGCTCTGCAGTGAAAACACTGCAGCCATCAAGCAATGAGTGCTGTTCTATATGTCCTCCATGAACATAGGCAAAGCCAGCGTGACCATCGGCCATTGAGCCATCAGTATAAACCACTTCATGGCTCCGGTACATGTCGAGAATCGAGAGGAAGTGACAGCGGAGAGTCGCAGGGTTAACTGAGTCCATAGGGCCATGTGAAAAGCCCAGGCAAAACTGCGGCCTAGGTGTACACCATGGAGGTGTACGTGAATGGAACTCAAGTATAGGTGGTAAAGAGAAGGACTCCAATTCAGACAGAAGGGATCACACACGAACTGCAATTGTTAGCCCTGATCTGGGCCACCGATGCGGGAGATGGGCTGCCGTGGGTGGGAAAAGGAGACGGTAATTTGGATGCACTGGAGAACTACGAATGTGTGCAACGTAAATGGTGAGCAGTTTTGCACGCCTAACCTTCAATGGAGGGCCTCTGGCCTCCACCAGGACACTGGTCACTGCACTCGTTCTAAAAGAACCTGTCGCTAAGCAAATGCCACAGTGGTGCACTGGGTCGAGTAAACACAATGCTGAGGGTGCCACCGAACCATAAACCACACTCCCATAAATAAGGCAGGAATGAACAAGGGCTCTGTAGAGCTGCAGCAGTGTAAAGCGATCTGCACCGAAGTTGGTGTTGCTTCAGGCAGTGGAGGGCATTGAGGTGCTGCCAGCACTCCCGCTTAAGCTGACAAAGGTGAGGAAGCCAAATCAATCGGTTGTTGAAGAGCAGTCCTAAGAATCGATATGCCTCCACTGCAGTGAGTGGATTGTCATTAAGGTAAAGTTCTGGATCCGGGTGAATGGTACGATGCCGACACAAGTGCATGACACACGACTTCGCGGCTGAAAACTGTAAGCCGTGGGCTAGAGCCCATGACTCCACCTTGTGAATGGCTCCCTGTAAGCACCACTCAGCAACACCAGTACTGGAGGAGCAGTAAGAAATGCAGAAGTCATTCACATACATAGAAGGCGAGACGCATGGCCCTACAGCTGCCGCTAGACTGTTAATGGCCACTAAAAATAGAGAAACACTCAATACGGAGCCCTGCGGGACTCCATTCTCCTGGATATGGATGGAACTATGGGAGGTATCAACTTGGACATGGACAGTACGAAGCACAGGAAATTTTGGATAAAAATAGGGAGCGGGCCTCGGAGACCCCGCTCATATAACCAGATGTTGGCATCTAGAAAAGGCTCTGGAGATGGCAGACTCTAGGGACACGAGATTATCAGTGGTACAACGACTCTGGCAGAAGCTGCCCTGACATGGAGCCAGTAGCCCCCGTGACTCCAGAACCCAACCCAACAGATGACACACCATACATTCCAGCAGCTTACAAAGAATGTTGGCGAGGCTGATGGGCCAATAGCTATCCATATCAAGAGGATTTTTACTAGTTTGAGTACCGGAATGACGGTGCTCTCCCGCCATTGCGATGGAAAGATGCCATCACACCAGACCCGGTTGAAGATGACGAGGGGATGTCGCTTGTAGTCAGATGAGAGATGTTTAATCTTCTGACTGTTGATCCGATCTGGCCCAGGAGCTGTGTTGGGGCAATGTGCAAGGGCACCGAGGAGCTCCCACTCTGTAAATGGGGTGATATAGGATTCACTGTGGCGTGTAGTGAATGAAATCACTTTCCCTTCCAGCCGCCATCTGAGAGTGAGAAAGGGTGGGGGGTAATTCTCCGACCCAGAGGCTCGAGCATAGTGCTCAGCAAAGTGCTCGGCAATCGCGTTTGCGTTGGTAGGTAACACACCATTTATATTAACACTGGGAACACCTGTTGGGGTCCGGTACCCACAAACATGTTTGATCTTTGCTCAAACTTGGGAAGGTGACATATGGCACCCAATAGTTGAGACGTATCTCTCCCAACACTCCTGCTTCCGTCATTTGATAAGATGGCAAATGCGGACACAGAGCTGTGTAAAGGCTATGAGGTGTTCCAGGGAAGGGTGCCGCTTATGCCGTTGTAGAGCTCGCCGATGCTCCTTAATTGTTTCAGCAACTTCCGGCAACCACCAAGGGACTGTCTTTTGCTGGGGGGGGGGGGGGGGGGGGTCACCCTAAAGAGCAAGGGAGCGCGTTTCCCACAGCAGAAACGATAGTTGTAGTCACCTGCTCAACCATCACATTGAAGTTACCATGTGGGGGAGATTCAATGGCGACAGCAGAGGTGAAAGTTTCCCAGTCCACCTTGTTTACAACCCATCAGGGCAGGCGTCCATGGGCCTGACGCCGGAGCTGTGACAGGAAGGTGGGGAAGAGGTCACTACCCCACAGGTCGTCATGTGCTCTCCAGTGAATAGATGGGAGAAGACCAGGACTGCAAACCGAGAGATCAATGGCCAAATGTGTGTCATGTGCCACACTGAAATGTGTGGGGGCACCTGTATATAAGAGGTAGAGGTCGAGGTGTGACAGTAAGTTTTCGACATCTCTGCCTCGGCCAGTAAGGATTGTGCCACCCCATAAGGGGTTATGAGCATTAAAATGTCCCAAAAGTAGGGAAGGTTTAGGGAGTTGATCAATCAGTGCAGCCAATGCGTTCAGGGGTACTGCACCTTCTGGAGGAAGATATACGTTGCAGACAGTTATTTCCTGTGTTGTCCTTATCCTGAGAGCCACAGCTTCAAACGGGGTTTGAAAGGGCACAGGTTCACAGCATACTAAGTTCAGGACATTGACGCAAACTCCACCTGATACTCGATTATAGTCGCTACGGTTCCAGTAATATCCCTTATAGCTGCGGAGGGCCGGGTTATGCATTGCCGGGAACCAGGTTTCCTGGAGGGAAATGCAGAAAGCAGGTGTAAAGCTTAACAGTTGCTGTAGCTCAGCAGGGTGGTGGAAAAAACTGCCGCAATTCCACTGGAGGATGACGTGATCATGAGGCTGGGAAGGCATGGTACATTAAATGAGGCAGTTTACACCTCGGGGTTACCTGCTGCCAACGATTTATTTCCTGAGCAGTCTGTATTCATAGTGTCTGAGGGTTTGGCGAGATCTAGATCCTCGGCAGACCCCAGAATCTCCACTTCATCCTCAGAAAGCAAAGCTTGTAGATGGGGGTGGCGTAGGTGCCACCACAAGTCCCTTGGTCTTAGGGGTCTTCTTTTTGGATTTCTTTCGCTGCTCCTTGGGTTTCTCTTGCTGATTCAGTCTCCAGGACTGAGGATGATTGTGAAGTCCTACAACCAGATACTTTTAGGCACTTCAGCCACTGGTGGGAGTCATCTTTCCCACTAGCAGAAATCTGGGAAGGGAGTGACCCAAGGGACCCCTTCCCAGCGAGAGGTGCCGAAGAAGATTTATGCGTCCCCGGCTGAGAAGTGGGGACTGGTGTCCCTGATGGTTGTGGGGGCAACAGGGAGGGATGGCCCTCATCATCAAGGGGGAAGATGTAGTCTTCCGAGTCGGAGAGCTGACGGGAATTCATGGAGCTGATGGAGCTACAACTGTTCTCGTGGCGGCGGCATAAGAGGAGGTCATAGCCACAGTATGTAGACGCTCACATTTCCTCTTAGCCTCAGTGTGGGTCAGTCGGCCCAGGGTCTTGTACTCCATGATTTTCCTTTCAAGCTATAAAATCCTGCAGTCTGGCAAGCAAGGGGAATGATGCTCTCTGCAGTTGACACAGATGGGAGATGGGCCACATGGAGTATTGGGATGTGATGGATGTCCACAATCTTGACATGTGACGCTGGAAGTACAGCAAGAAGACATATGGCCAAACTTCCAGCACTTAAAGCACCACGTAGGTTGAGGGATATATGGCTTTACATCACAGTGGTAGACCATCACCTTGATCCTCTCAGGCAATATTTCACCCTCAAAGGCCAAGATGAAGGCACTGGTGGCAACCTGATTATCCTTCGGACCCCGATGGACGCGCCGGACAAAATAAATGCCTCATCGCTCTAAGTTGGAGCACAGCTTGTCGTCAGACTGCAAAAGAAGGTCGCTGTCGAATATAATACCCTGGACCATATTTAAGCTCTCGTGGGACATGATGGTAACAGAAACATCCCCCAGCTTGTCATAAGCGAGTAATGCCCGTGATTTGGCAGGGGATGCTGTTTTTATCAAGACTGACCCTGACGGCATTTTGGACAAGCCCTCCACCTCCCCAAACTTGTCCTCTAAATGGTCTACAAAAAACAGTGGCTTTATTGAAACAAAGGAGTCCCCATCAGTTCCTGTACACACGAGGTACTGGGGTGAATAAGGTTCGCTGCCATCCTTAGCCTGGCATCTCCCCCATGGTGTGGCCAGAGAGGGGAATGATTTAGGGTCATACTTCCTTGCATTGTACTGAGACTTAGAACGCTTGGAGACTGCTGGTGTTTGATCTCCAGCAAGTGATGACGTGGTATGCCTCATCGCGCGTCATCTGCCCTGATGCCACCCACTCCAACCAGGGTCCCTCCCCACGGCCGCCACCCAGCCGCAGCAAAGGCCACCTGGCAGGATGGCAATTGCTGGGAGTCCCGATGCCCCAGGGTGACATGCATCTACTCCTTGGCATATGTGGGGAGTTAACGACGCAGGCATTGGCAGAGTGATCCCTGTGTTGTCAGGGGGCTACAACCAACAGTGTAAATAAGTCCATGATCATCATTGGCGCAGAAAGTGACACTGCATACTGCATGGTGGAAAACACACCCAGGAAGGTGTCCTCGCCCAAGAGATGGATAATGAGTGGGACTGCAATGCGATGATGAGAAAGCGGGCTACAGATGTCAAGGCACGATGCATCATGTAAGGCGCCCTTCCCCAACTGGCTCGCTCTTCAGAAAAATTTTGAAGAATGAAGGTCAAACTCTGCAGGGGACCATCACACGAAGGCCGAAATGTGTGAGACTCCTTTTAGTTGCTTCTTACGACAGGCAGGAATACCTCAGGCCTATTCTTACTGCTGGACCTGCAGGGGTGAGAATTGGTTTATGGGCAATGTCAGTGGGGCAGTTCCAGGAGAGCAAATTCTGGGAGAGGCTACTAGTACAGTAATACTAGGGATTTACTGTTAGAGCAAATACTATGAATTTACTACTGATTCCTAGGCTATAGGCCAGGGAGCGTTTGATGTGGAAGGAGTGGCAGCCACCAATCTGGAGGTATTGTTGTTTGATTTGATGTGGACTGAGGTTTGGATATAAGCGCTCACAAGATGGATTTCAGCATGAGGAAGGTGAGTTTGGGTCTGGAGAATGACTACATGAATTGAAGCTGTTGCAGTAACTCAAGTAGTTCTGCAGCATGAATACAAACCACAAAAGCACTGTCAATAAATCTTTACCAGTTCAGAGGCATGGCTTCTGCTAGTTGAGGGTACCCTGTTTCATCCAGTCCATGAAAAGGTTGGGACAGGATGAGGACATCCTAGTTCTTAGCGTGATTTCTTTGTAGGGCTGGCACTCCAAGATTAAGAAATTATGCATAACACTGAAACTGATTAGTGTAACAATAAATGAAATTTGTAGATGGCCATCAGGTCAGTGCTGGGACAGTTAATGGCAAGGGCTGATAGCTGTTTGTATGTGGGTTGCATCAATAGTGACAAAGAAGGTTCAAGTGGGAGAGGTGTGGCAATGA
Organism: Schistocerca americana; assembly: GCF_021461395.2. Lineage (NCBI taxonomy): Eukaryota > Metazoa > Arthropoda > Insecta > Orthoptera > Acrididae > Schistocerca > Schistocerca americana. Next base: position 784,679,148 of record NC_060122.1, on the reverse strand, counting down.
CTTTGTATTGGTAGTACTGGGGGTGTTTCCCTTGAAGATGATAACTGGCCTGCCTGGTTGTAAGTTTAACAATGTTCTAAATTGAATTTTTCAGTTCATATACTGTGGTTATGTAGGCAGCAAAGGATGAATTATAATGCAACTTTTTCTTGGGGATGTTGGTTTACACACCATACTTCAAACCATTTTAAATGAATTTAGTGTCAGTGAGACATTAAAATCTTAATCGTCCTCTGCTCCTACATTAGTTTTCATGAGAATGCAGCCACACATTCAAGCAATTGTTGCAGTTTAATACTGATTGCTAATCTCATGCTAACCTGCATCAGATTTCCAACATTTCTTGTTTGCAGTCCTTTCAGTGTTGATATTTGTGAATGGAAAAAGAGATTAACTACATATTTAAATATATATATTATATATACATTATACAAAAATATTAATATCTGCCTTAGGCTGAACTTGACAAACATAAAGCCACATTCAAGCCAGACCAAGACAGGGATTTCATGGATGTCTATTTGAAGACATTGCTGTCAGATAACTCAAAAACAAGTTTTTCAGGTAAGGATAAAAACTACATATTCTATTCTTAATACATTATGTTACTTATTTTCAAACTTACACTTTCCTTTGGTTCCTAGAATCACAGCTCCTGGCAATTTGCATGGATATGTTCATGGCAGGCTCAGAAACAACCAGCAAGTCCCTTGGATTTGGATTTTTGTATCTTCTGCTTTATCCTGAAGTGCAAAGAAAGGCTCAAAAGGAAATAGATGCTGTTGTTGGACGAGACAGATTACCACGGCTCAGTGACAGACCGAAGTAAGTTACTTTTACAAATGCATTTTTTAAGTTGAAATTATGTAATGATTCCATTACTTAGGGAAAAAGCACAGGCATAATACTTGACAATATAATTTTTATAATTAAGTCTCCTTATATATTTTACATAATTAGAAGTACCAGCTTCAGTAAACTTCTGTATTTTACACAGAAACTGTTCTTCTATACAAACTTAAAAAATATTATAGTCTATGTATGTGTACATAAATTTTTCTCTTTATCTTCATTGATTCCTGCACCAAAAAGAGCAATAAGCTGCACCATCTCACTAAAGCCCCAAATGGAGGAGAGAAATAAGATGTGCCCAAACTACATATACTTTAGATTTTCTGACCATCTGTTACCACACTATTTCTCTATGAATGGTGAGTTTCCTCTATCTCCTTCCTTAACATTTATATCTTCCTTCTTACCAAAAGTACTGGTATGTTTCCAAGGGGTATATTCTGATAGCAAGCAGGATATGCAGAGTGTAATATATACACTGAAAATATATACTTCATCAGTCTGAATGTTTTTGCACCAATGAGAATTTCATTCATAGTCCTCATGAAAACTGTGTTAAATTCAGTTTTGAGGGCCAGATTTAAAAACTAAATAACAATATCTACAATTCTTATAGAACTCATACACTGATTGAACTTCACTTGAAGAAATTATTACTAAATACATATAAATGAAAGCATCTGACTTCATTCAGTTACACTGATGACAATTTTTCGGCTGATTGTCAGTTACAGCAAGTATATTTTTGAACTATTAATTAGTACTCTTCATAATTTCTTGGTTTAACACTCATCCTATTGGCATGCTGGTAATACAGTAACTTGCAGCAAGAGCTATACTTATACTTTTACCAGTATTAAAGAATTCATTCACTATATGTGTGATTTTATAAACAATGTAGAGTATCATTAACATAAATCAATTAAAATCAGTGACATAAATGAAGTGGGCTGAAATCATTGGCCACAAAATCAAATGAATTCACAGCAACAACGACAGAAACCACAGAGGTCAATAGTAAACCATCAAAAGCTGGTGTATTAGATTCATTGAATGAAAGAAAAAGAGCTAGTAGTAGTTCTGGCTCTTGTGCCAATTTGACAGTCTGATCTTATGTTTACATACTTACTTACAATTTCTCCTAAAGTGTGAAATATATAGTAATATTACCAGTCAATAAAAATGGGGAGGGATAAATCAGAAATCCATAACAGGTCTTCCACTATGTGGTAATATGCTAATTATTTTTTCATAAAATACTTCCACAAAATTATTTCATTTCTCCTACCTTCAAATATTTAATTTTTTCTGATTCAGGGGTTGAAGTACTGTAAAATGGGGAGAACAGAAAGTTTAAATTTCAATATTTTATGTCCATCAGTATTATGCAACATATATTACTAAAATTTACCTTGGTTTATGGCTTTTGCAGTCCTCTTCAAGGCTACAGTATGTAGTTTCCTTATTACTCAAAAGTTAAATTTCAATCTTTTATCTCCAACAGTATTACGAGACATATATTACTAAAACTTATCTTGGTTTATGGGTCTTGCAGTCCTCTTTGAGCCTGTAGTATCTGCTTTCCTCATTACTCATAGCACATAATTAAAAAAATGTATTTCTTTTCATGCTAAAGGGGGGGGGGGCTGAGTAACAACAGTTATGGTTTTTCTTGTGTTTCTGTTCCAGAACTTTCTGCGTGAATAAAAGCAATTAGCAATGTTGTGGGGTAAATATAAACACCAGTTTGAACAATTAAGAAATTTAGTGAGTGTAATTATAGTATCTAACCAAGTAAAAATTACAAAACAACCAAAAATGTGTTCAAGGCAAAATCAGCAACTTTTTAGTAAGGGCTGAACTCACTAAGATCAGCAGTGAAACTAATTTTCTCTTTTGAATGAGAAAAGAACTTCAAGACATCAACAGGTCCCAGGAGCTTCTTGATAATGTCTTCTATGGTTAAAAATAAATAAATAAATAATAATCATGATAATAATAAAACAATGGAAAACCTAGGATGGACTAATGACAGTATTATGAAAAGGACGGATTTCTACGCACCATGTAGTGCAGCACACAGGGAAAATAAAAAGACTGCTAATCTAGTAAGCTTTCAGCTCAAGTCTGCCCTCCCCACATGTGTGTGTGTGTTGCAGTTGAATGAATGAGTGTGTGTAAGCTACCTAACTCAGAAAAAGGCCTTTTGGCTGAAAGCTTACTAGTGCAGCAGGCTTTTTGTTGTGCCTGTCTGCAACTCAACATCTCGACTCTGTGGTGAGTAGAAATCTATATTTTTCACAATATTATAAATAATAATTATAGTAAATTAAAACAAATTCATCAGTTTGTGAAAAGTGCGAGCATCAAGAGACAACTTAGAATTAAAAAAAAAGGCCAACATAACCATATTCTTTAAGTCGAACTTCTTTTGAAATGTGCATTCTACACATCCATTTCAATTAATTATAAATTTTCATAACTGAAAAAATCAGCAGATGGTAGAGACATGTTGGTTGCTTGAGAGTGGTCTGGAAAATAATCAGGATCTTCAGAAGTGGCAGAGAAAACAAAATCTGGAATGCTGTCTTGAACAGAACATTCAGAAACTTCATCTGTACATGATTGGGGAGCAGGGAACAGTAAAAACAAAGATGATGTGACTTACCAAACGAAAGCGCTGGCACATCGATAGACACACAAACAAACACAAACATACACACAAAATTCAAGCTTTCGCAACAAACTGTTGCCTCATCAGGAAAGAGGGAAGGAGAGGGAAAGACGAAAGGATGTGGGTTTTAAGGGAGAGGGTAAGGAGTCATTCCAATCCCGGGAGCGGAAAGACTTACTTTAGGGGGAAAAAAGGATAGGTACACACTTGCACCCACACTCATATCCATCCGCACATACTCAGACACAAGCAGACATTTGTAAAGGCAAAGAGTTTGGGCAGAGATGTCAGTCGAGGCGGAAGTGCAGAGGCAAAGATGTTGTTGAATAACAGGTGAGGTATGAGTGGTGGCAACTTGAAATTAGCGGAGATTGAGGCCTGGTGGATAACGGGAAGAGAGGATATATTGAAGAGCAAGTTCCCATCTCCGGAGTTCGGATAGGTTGGTGTTAGTGGGAAGTATCCAGATAACCCGGACGGTGTAACACTGTGCCAAGATGTGCTGGCCGTGCACCAAGGCATGTTTAGCCACAGAGTGATCCTCATTACCAACAAACACTGTCTGCCTGTGTCCATTCATGCGAATGGACAGTTTGTTGCTGGTCATTCCCACATAGAATGCGTCACAGTGTAGGCAGGTCAGTTGGTAAATCACGTGGGTGCTTTCACACGTGGCTCTGCCTTTGATCGTGTACACCTTCCGGGTTACAGGACTGGAGTAGGTGGTGGTGGGAGGGTGCATGGGACAGGTTTTACACCGGGGGTGGTTACCACCCTTGTAAAGAGAGGGAAAGACGAAAGGAAGTGGGTTTTAAGGGAGGGGGTAAGGAGTCATTCCAATCCCGGGAGCGGAAAGACTTACCTTAGGGGGAAAAAAGGAAGGGTATACACTCGCGCACACACAGACATATCCATCTACACACATACAGACACAAGCAGACATATACTATGCATATAGAATCATTCAACATGGGAAAAATATATTAAAAACAAAGATTCCATGACTTACCAAATGGGAAAGCACTGGTAGATAGACACAATAAAAAACACACAAACACACACACAAAATTTCAAGCTTTCGCAACCAATAGTTGCTTCGTCAGGATAGAGGGAAGGAGAGGGAAAGACGAAAGGATGTGGGTTTTAAGGGAGAGGGTAAGGAGTCATTCCAATCCCAGGAGTGGAAAGACTCACCTTAGGGGGAAAAAAGGACAGGTATACACTCGCACACACACACACACACACACACACACACACACACATATCCATCCACACATATGCAGACACAAGCAGACATATTTAAAGGCAATTAAATATAAATTTTCATAACTGAAAAAAACCAGCAGATTGTAGAGACATGTTGGTTGCTTGAGAGTGGCCTGGAAAATAATCAGGATCTTCAGAAGTGGCAGAGAAAATATGTCTGCTTGTGTCTGTATATGTGTGGATAGATATGTGTGTGTGTGCGAGTGTATACCTGTCCTTTTTCCCTCTGAGGTAAGATTTGCTGGATTCATTAAAAATGTTGAAATGTTTTTGTTGTGGGTTCCTTAATGCATCAGGCTTCTTCCCCCTTCATTTGTCACAGCAAACTGTGAATCTAAACTAACAATCATGGAAAAGCATTGGAATTTGAAGCTGTAGGGATATTAATTACAACACACAGACACATAGCATTGTAATTTATGACCAATTTATTCCTACAACATACATAATCTTGATGCCAGATATTAAACACGAACACAGTCTCAAAATACATGGACCTTAGTAATGTCTGCTCTATCAAAATAATTTTTCAATACTTGGGTGCATGTAAGTGTAGGGTTGAAGGTCCATTACTTAAGCAGCTTATCCAACATTATCATTACATTAATATAGTTCTCAACACGTTATGATGTTCACATAGGTTTTTGCCATTACTATTGACAGAGTATGTGCCCTCGTGTACTCAGTCTGACCCTCCTCTCCTGGCTCATGTCTGGCGATTTATAGTCTCACACTCACTCACTCACTCACAGTAATGCATCATTTCATGGTTTTCAGTCAGTTACAAAAAATGCTAAGTTAATTAATAATACAAAAGAGAGAATATATAAAGATTACCAGGCTGGATTTTAGGACCAACTGCTTCATGTACCAAACAATTTGTGCTTGAGCCTTACAGAAATGCTCAATTTGGTATTGTAATGTTGCCATACTTTCATGTTCAACAAAATGTCCCCCATTTCTAAGAGAGTTGGTATTTACACATTATTTCACAAAAGTTTAGTTTTTGAATATTTCTTAAAAATCAAATTATGGAAAATGTAAGAACTAAACCACATTTGGAAAATTTCAGACTTCAGTATTATCAGAACAGAATTTTGATATACACAAAGGTATAAAAATGGGTGTTGTCTTCAAACGGTATCTCAATTCCGAATTACGGGAATTTAAATGTAAAAAATTACTTTGTCAGACTCAGAAACAATTGGTCTACAAAGATGCCTAGGTTCTTAGTTTTTATGTTTCAATTTTGAGACATACATTTTTTCATGGTAATGAAATTATATCTTCAAATCCTGATACCTCCTGAATTAATTAACTTTAAGTGAAAACTATAGTCCCACAATGTTTGCGATTGGAGACAGTAGTAAGAATTTGAAATTCTTTACAAAAATCAAAGGTTGATAAATTCATGTACATTTATCGTGAAATCAAGATTCTATATTTGTAATCACAAGATAATGAAGGGTGGAAGTAGTATGGTAAATGATTAGACAGAACATGCTTCGCTTCAAAATCAGTTGATGATAGCTTCTTGAGGGCTTTATGATGCAGGGGCATGATATCACATTTCCTGAACACAGAAATATTTCTTGTATCTTGAATGTACAATTTTTTTAAGAGACCTAAGAAACCTGAGTTTTTAATTATGAATTATTTAGGAATGAAGGAGATGACTCAACAAAAGGCAGAAGCGCTGCGTCGTTGATAGATACATGAACAAAAGGTACAGAGCTTTGTTAGCTTTTGGAATGACACACACACACACACACACACACACACACACGTCTCACTACATTGCGCTCAATCAACTCAACACAATGTAGGGAGACAGACATGTGTGCCTGAGTGTGTGACTGTGTATGTGTATGTGTGTGTGTGTGTGTGTGTGTGTGTGTGTGTGTGTGTGTGTGTGCATGTTTTTACTACAAGTTTAAAAAGGGAGTGCAGTCCAAAAATTGCCAGCCTCTGTACCTTTTGTTTGTGTATCTGTTGACAACACATTGCTTCTGCTTTTCAGTGAGTCGTCTCCTTTATTCCTAAATAATTCATAATTCTCAACCAGAACTTTCTATAAGCTTGGGTTTTGGTAAAGAGGCTTCATTCCAACCAATTTTTTCCAGTCTTGTAGAATTGTATACTAGGATATTTTCATAAACAAAATAAAGCGACAAAAAGGACTATGTGATGTATTTTTAGTTTCCTGGCTTAAAAATGAAATGGACGCTGCTCTCCATACATTTTTGGATGACACCCAATGATAAGTGAGCGGCCAAATTGTTTCAACGAGGTACTTTTTTTCCACCTGTGTGTCCCAAAAATGGAAGAGTTCAGATTCAACCTAATCTGTAAAATAGTAATTTACTACTCTTAATTGGATTGTATCTAGATTCTTCTGTGCTGCAAACAACAAAAAACCTCAGATTTATGGATTGATCATCATGTCACAAAATTACCCTCATAGCATGGGTAATTTTACTCTTTGTCAAATGACAGACTATTTCAAAAGTTTTGGTTCTTTCCACCCCAATGTTGCTATTCACCCAATTTTACAGTTGTTGTTGTTGTGGTCTTCAGTCCACAGACTGGTTTGATGCAGCTCTCCATGCTACTCTATCCTGTGCAAGCTTCTTCATCTCTCGGTACCTATTGCAACCTACATCTTTCTGAATATGCTCAGGGTATTCATCTCTTGGTCTCCCTCTATGATTTTTACCTTCCACACTGTCCTCCAATACTAAATTAGTGATCCATTGATGCCTCAGAACATGTCCTACCAACAGATCCCTTCTTCTAGTCAAGTTGTGCCACAAACTCCTCTTCTCCCCAATTCTATTCAACACCTCCTCATTAGTTATGTGATCTACCCAACTAATCTTCAGCATTCTTCTGTAACACCACATTTCAAAAGCTTCTATTCTCTGCTTGTCCAAACTATTTATCGTCCATGTTTCACTTCCATACATGGCTACACTCCATACAAATACTTACAGAAACAACTTCCTTACACTTAAATCTATACTCGATGTCAACAAATTTCTCTTCTTCAGAAATGCTTTCCTTGCCATTGCCACTCTACATTTTATATCCTCTCTCCTTCGACCATCATCAGTTATTTTGGTCCCCAGATAGCAAAACTCGTTTACTACTTTAAGTGTCTCATTTTCTAATCTAATTCCCTCAGCATCACCTGATTTAATTCTACTACATTCCATTATCCTCGTTTTGCTTTTGTCTTATATCCTTCTTTCAAGACACTGCCCATTCCTTTCAACTGGTCTTCCAGGTCCTTTGTTGTCTCTGACAGAATTACAATCTCATCAGCAAACCGCAAAGATTTTATTTCTTCTCCATGGATTTTAATACCTACTCCGAATTTTTCTTTGGTTTCCTTTACTGCTTGCTCAGTATACAGATTGAATAACATTGGGGATAGGCTACAACTCTGTCACACTCCCTTCCCAACCACTCCTCCCCTTTCATACACCTTGACTCTTATAACTGCCATCTGGTTTCTGTACAAATTGTAAACAGCCTTTCGCTCCCTGTATTTGGCCCCTGTCACCTTCAGAATTTGAAAGAGAGTATTCCAGTCAACATAGACTTAGAGAAAGCCTACAAATGCTAGAAGCGTAGGTTTGCCTTTCCTTAATCTATCTTCTAAGATAAGTCGTAGGGTCAGTATTGCCTCACGTGTTCCAACATTTATATGGAATCCAAACTGATCTTCCCCAAGGTCGGCTTCTACCAGTTTTCCCATTTGTCTGTAAAGAATTCGTATTTTGCAGCCGTGACCTATTAAATTTATAGCTCGGTAATTTTCGCATCTGTCAACACCTGCTTTCTTTGGGATTGGAATTATTGTATTTTTCTTGAAGTCTGAGGGTATTTCGCCTGTTTCATGCATCTTGCTCACCAGATGGTAGCGTTTTCGCAGGGCTGGCTCTCCCAAGGCTATCAGTAGTTCTAATGGAATGTTGTCTACTCCCGTGGCCTAGTTTCAACTTAGGTCTCTCAGTGCTTTGTCAAACTCTTCACACAGTATCATATTTCCCATTTAATCTTCATCTACATCCTCTTCCACTTCCATAATAATGTCCCCAAGTGCATTGCCCTTGTATAGACCCTCTATATACTCCTTCCACCTTTCTGCTTTCCCTTTTTTGCATAGAACTGGGTTTCCATCTGAGCTCTTGATATTCATACAAGTGGTTCTCTTTTCTCCAAAGGTCTCTTTAATTTCCCTGTAGGCAGAATCTATCTTACCCCAAGTGATATATGCCTCTACATGCTTAAATTTGTCCTCTAGCCATCCTTGCTTAGCTATTTTGCACTTCCTGTCAATCTAATTTTTGAGACGTTTGTATTCCTTTTTGCCTGCTTCATTTACTGTATTTTTATATTTTCCCCTTTCATCAATTAAGTTCAATATTTCTTCTCTTATCCAAGCATTTCTACTAGCCCTTATCTTTTTACCTACTTAATCCTCTGCTGCCTTCACCATTTCATCTCTCAAAGCTACCCATTCTTCTTCCACTGAATTTCATTTTATGACAGTCCATTGTGTACTAACTCTGGCTGCACATCAGCATCAGGATCAGAGAGATCTACAGAATCTTCTATTACCCCAATTGGTTCAGCATCTGCAGACGATGAATATGGTTATTAGCAAATGGCTTTAAACTGGAATAAAAGTACACCTGCATATTATTACACATTTAAGTAATATGTTACATATTCTTGTTTCTTATGCTTAGTGGCAATATAGCACTGGACACTGTTTATTTAAATGAGGTGAAGAAGTAGAAATCAGAATACCAATAATGAACTAAATGCTTATCATACTTCGATTTTTAATGGTCTAAAATAGTTGTGTTTATAGAAATACTGTAACTGTGAGAATGGGTTCACACTGCTCTTGTAAATTACAACTTTGTTTCTCAATTTCTTCATCAGATCTATATTTACTGTTAACGAGAGAACCCCTTCATTACATATTTGAGTTATTTTTAAATATTTGAACAACATTGACTACATTACTGTAAGCTTGAATTTCTTTGTTTTAATATTGTTATATTAGTTACCTTAAATGATACTTTAATATAAAAGGATGGACAAAAAATCTACTCACCAAGTGGCAGCAAGGGAACACACACACAAAAGGATTTCACTTTAACAAGCTTTCTGAGCCAGTGGCTCCTTCTGGCAGAAGAGTTGAAGGGGAAGGAAGAGGGTTGAAGGAAAAGGACTGAAGAGGTTTAAGGAAAGAGGTACGGTTCAGAAAAGTCACCCAGAGCTGCAGGTCAGGGGAGACTTACCAGACAGGATGAGAAGGAAAGACTGATTATTGGGGACTGCACAGGGCAAGATTTGAAAACCTGAGAGCTTAAAAGTGGAAGATGGGGTAATATGGAAGACAGATATTACAAGACTACCAAAACATCATGTACAAGTTAATAAGAGTGAAGAGCTAAGTGCATTGTACACCACAAATGTGGGAGGGGGATAGCAAAAAATAGACAGGTCAGAAAATGAAAGATGTAGGAAACTAAAATCGAGTGAAGAAAGAAGAAGTTATTGTGAATAAATGCTGAGACGGAAGGTATTAATGTAAATTAAGGCCAGGTGGGTGGCGAGAACCCAGGGCTAGTTCCCACCTGCGGAGTTCTGAGAAACTGATGTCTGGGGGAAGAAACCAGGTGGCACATGTAGTGAAACAGGCACTGAGATCATGACTGTCACGTTGTACAGCATGCTCTGCAACAGGATATTGTGTGTTGCCTGTATACACCCTCTGCCTATGACCATTCATCCTCACAGGTAACTCAGTGGTAGTCATGCCGATGTAAAAGGCCGAACAATGTTTACGTAACAGCTGGTAAATGACATGTGTCATTTCACAGGTGGCTCTTCCTTTGATAGTATATGTTTTGCCTGTTACAGGACTGTGATAGGTGGTGGAAGGAGGGTGCATAGGACATGTCTTCCAGTAGGGACAGTCAAAGGGCAGGAGCCATGAGGTAGGTTGATGGGTGCAGAACGAGCATTGGGTCTGACAAGGAGATTGTGGAGATTGGGATGGTGACGAAAAGCTATTGTAAGTGTGGTGGGCAAAATCTCAGACAGAATGGATCTCATTTCAGGGCATGATTTTAAGAAGTCGTGGCCTTGTCAAAGTAGCTGATTGAAATATTCAAGACCAGGATAATACAAGGTGACAAGTGGTGTGCTTCAAACTTGTTTTTGGAGTACCAGGATTGGGTGTAATGGCCTAGGAAATCTGCTCTTGAACTAGGCTGTTGGGGTAATTATGTCCAGTGAAGGCTGAAGTGAGAGTGGTGCATTCCTGTAAAGAGTCTGCATCCAAACAAATATGTTCACCTTGAATGCCAAGCCTCTACAGGAGCGAACGTTTGACATGGAAAGGATAGCGACTGTTAAAAGTACAATTGTTTGTTAGTAGGTTTGATGTGGATGGAAGTGTGTAACTGGCCTTCAGTGAGGATGGGATCAACATCAAGGAAAGTGCCATGGGATTCAGAATAGTACCATAAGAAATTTAATTGGGAGAAGGTATTTAGAGATTCCAGGAATTTTAACAGGTCAGCCTCACTGTGAGTCCATACAGCAAAGACATCGTCATTGTATCTGAACCAGACCAGGGGCTGAAGGCTTGTGAATCCCATGACAGCCATGAAAAGGCTGGCATAGAAAGGAGCCATCTTGGCTTCCATGGCAGTACCACTGATCTGTTCATATGTCTGCTCCTTAAAGGTAAAATAATTGTTGGTAATTATGAACTTGATTAAGGTGAGTAAGAAGGATGTCATAGGCTTGGAATAATTTGGGCATTGACTGAAGAAATGTTCAGCAACAGACACACCACAGACAGACCGTGTATGTGAGGGATGTTGGTATAGAGGGAGATGGCATCAGTGGTGACAAGCAAGGTGTGTGGTGAGAGTGGGACATGCACAGATTTCAGATGATCTAGGAAATGGTCAGTATCTTTAATATAGAATGGAAGTCTTTGTACTATGGGTTGCAGGTGTTGATAAACTAAGGGAGATATACATTCGTAAGGTGCTTTGGTTAGGTTCAAATGGCTCTTAGCACTATGGGACTCAACTTCTGAGGTCATCAGTCCCCTAGAACTTAGAACTACTTAAACCTAACTAACCTAAGGACATCACACACATCCATGCCCGAGGCAGGATTCGAACCTGCGACGGTACCGGTCACACGGTTCCAGTCTGAAGTGCCTAGAACCTCTCGGCCACACCGGCTGGCAAGGGTGCTTTGAAACCAGCAACTATAAGACATCCAAGGCGTATGGGTTTGTGGATCTTAGGAAGAAGGCAAAAAGTGGTGGGTGAGGGGTGGGGGGGGGGGGGGTGGTTTGGGTGGGAGAAGAAGTTCTGTGGATTGAGGTGTAAGTCCTTATGAGGGGCCTGAGGTTTTTAGGAGGGACTGGGATCTCGATGGCGGATGTAAGTAGAGGTGTCAGACAGCTGGTGTAGACCTTCACTAACATACTCCTGTTGGTCAAGTACCACAGTGGTAGATCCTTTGTCTGCTGGGAGGATAATGATGGAGTCATCAGCTTTTAGTGAATGTAGGGCATGGAGTTCTGCAGAGGACGAGTTAGGGTCATGTTGTAGGGAGCTGAGGAAAGGTTGTGAAGGAATGCTGGATGTGAGGAATTATTGCAAGGATTGTAAGGGATGATTCTGAGGTAACGGTGGTGGATCAAGTTGAGATTGTGGTCAGAACTGTTCAAGTCAGGGTTCAATGTCAGGTTTGCTGTTGGAAAGGTTTTGGGATTGGGTTGCAAAGTGATATTTCCAGTTGACATCACGTGTAAAGGAAATTAGATCTTTCACCAAAGTAGCATGATTAAATGCAGGTTTATGGCTGAAAGTGAGACCCTTGGATAACACAGAATTCAGAGGAGGGGGTGGGGGTGGCGGTGCTTTGGACGAGAGGTTGAGAACACTGCATTGTTGTGACTGGTTCTTATGATTATGAGTTATTACAGGTATGGAAGGCAGTGGGAAGTTGAGGAGGCTGGCCAAACTCAGTTTGTAGGAGAGGAGTGGTGGTTGATGGTGTGGCTGTTTGGGGAGCTGCAAGAGCAGAAAGGGAAACACTACTGTCGAGGTAGTTTAGGAGAAGGTGGGATAGCTTTTTGATGTGAAGTCTGGCATGTTGTTTCAGTCTGAAGTTGGCTTGGTGGATGATACCATCCAAGAAAACATGAGGGGCAGATAACTGCAGGATTTTGTAGGAGAGAAGTCTGGTGGAGTCAAAACTGGCAGATGGGGTATGTAGGTCACAGATTAGTTGGGTAAGTGCAAGAGATGGCTGTATTTGAAACTGTAAAAAGGCTACCGTAGAATAAGAACATTTCATCAGTCAACACCCACCCGATTCCAAGTAAATGACATCCTTCTTGCTCACCTTAATCAACATTACACTTACCAAAATTACTTCACCTTTGTGGGGCAGACATACAAACAGAACAGGGGTACGGCCATGGGAACCAGGGTGGCTCCTTCCTATGGCAACCTTTTCATGGGTCACTTGAAGGGGGCTGTCCTGGGATCCATAGGCCTTCAGCCCCTGGTCTGGTTCAGATACAATGATGACATCTTTGCTGTATGGACTCATGGTGAGGCTGGCCTGTTAAAATCCCTGGAATCTCTAAATACCTCCTCCCAATTAAATTTCACATGGTCCTATTCTGAATCCCATGGCACTTTCCTTGATGTTGATCTCATCCTCACTGAAGGCCTGTTACACACTTCCGTCCACATCAAACCTACTAACAAACAATAGTACGTTTAACAGTTGCTGTCCTTTCCATGTCAAATGTTCCCTCCCATACAGCCTTGGCATTCGAGGCAAATGTATTTGTTCAGATGCAGTCTCTTTACAGGAATACACCACCACTCTCATTTCAGCCTTCACTGGACATTATTGTCCTGACAGCCTAGTTTAAAAGCAGATTTCCTCAATCATCACATACAATCCTGGTATGGCTGATTCCTCCAAAAAAGAACATCTTTGGAGCATACTACTTGTTACCCTGTATTATATTGGTCTTGAATGTATCAATCAGCTACTCTGACAAGGCCTTGACTTCCTAAAATGATGACCTGAAATGAGATCCATTCTGTCTGATATGTTGCCCACAACACCTAGAATGGCTTTTTGTCATCCTCCCAATCTCCACAATATCCTTGTCAGATCCTATACGCCTTCTGCACCCACCACCCTACCCTATGGCTTCTACCCCTGTGACCATCACCACTGCAAGACTTGCCCTATGCACCCTCCTTCCACCACCTATTCTAGCCCTGTAACTGGCAAAACATGTACTATCAACGGCATAGTCACCTGTGAAATGACACATGTCATATACCAGCTGTTATGTAAACACTGTTCGGCCTCTGAGATCAGTGTGACTACCATCCAGTTATTTGTCAGGATGAATGGGCATAGGCAGAGGGTGTATACAGGCATCACACAATCTCCTGTAGCACAGCATGCTGTAAAATATGACAGTCACAACCTTGGTGCCTGTTTCACTACATGTGCCACCTGGTTTCTTCCCCCAGACACCAGTTTTTCAGACCTCCGCAGGTGGGAACTAGCACTACAACATGTCCTTGGTTCTCGCTACCCACCTGGCCTTAATTTACATTAATTCCTTCTGTCTCAGCACTTATTCACAGTAACTACTCCTTTCTTCACTCCATTTTATAATTTAATCTCAACAGCCTCCTTAATAACATTGTCCCAATAGCTGGACATGCATGCCTATACCTCAGTATTGTTATATATCATAGGGTGACCAATAGCCATACAATGTTCAGCAATAGCAGATCTACTTAGCTGCTGTAATCGTGTGTGCCATTTATTCTTAGTACATTGGTCCTCCACGGTCCTGATAGTCTGACCAATATATGCCATGCCACAGCTACAAGGAATGCAGTATACACCCACCTTACACAAACCAAGATCATCTGTAACAGAACCCATAAGTATTCTAATTTTAGATGCAGTTCGGAAAACACATTTCACATCATACTTCTGTAAAATACAACCGATCTCGTTGGAAGTGCTCCCTACGTAAGGCAAAAAGCCAGTAGACTTAGGTGTCTGCCGTCCACCAAACCTACACAATATCCTCATCCATCCCTACATAACTATGGCTTCCAATCCTTTGTGTACAGGGTGGCAGCCAGTCAAAGAATATTTTAGCGAATTGGTTTAAAAATTAATTTCAGAGGCCCAGTCAAATCTTTACAAGTGTTCTCCCTGAGTAACTTACACTGTGCCTACATGATACAAGTCGCTTGTCTTTCAAAGTTCTGTCCAGTTCTGCCCAGTTAAAGCTGCTGACAAGAGACGCCTTGAGCCCTCTGCCGAAACTGCCAGCGAATTCACACAATTGGAGGAGGAGGAAATTAGTGTTTAATGTCCCGTCGACAACGAGGTCATTAGAGATGGAGCAAAAGCTCGGGTGATGGAAGGATGGGGAAGGAAATCGGCCGTGCCCTTTCAAAGGAACCATCCCGCCATTTGCCTGAAGCGATTTAGGGAAATCACGGAAAACCTAAATCAGGATGGCCAGAGATGGGATTGAACCGTCGTCCTCCCGAATGCGAGTCCAGTGTGCTAACCACTGCGCCACCTCGCTCGGTCACACAATTGGTTTTAGCCAATAGCGTGCATGGGATAGAGGTCATGTGAGTGGATGCTGGAGTGTTCTGCAGTGCGGAACACAGTTGCCTCTCTCTCTCTTGTAATCCAGACCTCGAGCACAACAGATGTCTTCTTGGAAGGCAAAGCCTCTGGCTCTGCTTTTCACAGCCGGCCACCAACGTAAGTTACCATGAAACATGAACTGCTTCCCCTTCCACTGCCCATTTCAATTAATTGTTCGATCTCCTAGACTGGCCTAAACCTGGTAACTTCTGACTCTAAGTGTGCCCCTTGCACACCGTACATTGAAATATATCCTCTTTACTGTACCTAATTTCCTGTATTGTCATTTATCAGCAGACCTGGATGCCCACTCTCAAATCCTAACCGCTCGACCTCCTGCACACTGTCATCACAAGCCATATGTAACAAGCTTCTCCCCCGTTCCCTGCCCATATAGATTGACAATGGTGACCAGAAGTGGGATCATATACATTAACACTTGTCTCACGGCTCATATCCCTGTAATAGACCTAGATGCAAGATCTGTCCCATACATCCTCTCACCACCATATACTTCAGTCCAGTCACGAGTGTCACCTATCCCATCAAAGGCAAGGCTACCTGTGAAACCAGTCATGTGATCAACAAGATAAGCTGCAACCACTGGGCTGCATCCTATGTGGGCATGACAGCTAACAAGCTGTCAGTCCACATGAATAGCCACCGACAAATTGTGACCAAGAAACACTCCCCACCACAACAGTCTTAATTTCTATGACTGCTTCACAGCCTGTGCCATCTGTATCCTTCCCACGAACACCAGTTTTCCTGAATTGCACAAATGAGAACTAACCCTGTAGTATATCCTACATTCCTGTAATCCTTGTGGCATCGACCTTCATTGGTCTTTATCCTTACCCAGACCCTTCCCTGTTCCCATTCCAGCACAACTCTGTCCTCTATTCTACAACACACCCACACTCTTTTTACTTCTCTCCTCCTCTGTTACCCCCCTCCTCCACCCCCACCCCCACCCTTCATCAAACTTCCCGAGTGCACCTAACTGCCCAAACCCCTGTCCACCTAGTTCCGCATGCTCCCACAAGCAGCACTTTACCATCCCCCACTCCTACCCTACTATCTGGAAATAACTCGTAAAGTCAGATTCCATCCACACCAATAATGTTGGAAATATGTATAGAGTTCCTTTCTTTCAGTGTGAATGGCCTATATGTCAAAGAGAGTGGTATTAAATCAAAAGCAATTGTGCGGGGTTTTGTACATGATTGGTGAACTAATCCTGAGTTTTATTTTGATGTCCTTAAAAATCATTGTTTGTTTCACAAACTATTTTCTCTACAGCAGGAATGTTTTCATATATAACCAAATACCTGATGTTGACCATGTTCCTCATCGCCTAACAAAATTCAGTCTTTCAAATCCTGCAACTACAAAAAGGGTGTCTCATAGGAAGGAGAAAGTTTCCTAATAAACCATTGCAAATGTTCATGGCTTTCAAGTTTTCTTTTACTTTTGAAACCATAA
Source organism: Schistocerca americana (assembly GCF_021461395.2). Classification (NCBI taxonomy): domain Eukaryota; kingdom Metazoa; phylum Arthropoda; class Insecta; order Orthoptera; family Acrididae; genus Schistocerca; species Schistocerca americana. The sequence goes on along the minus strand of NC_060122.1, from coordinate 784,662,098 downwards.
AAAAGAAAAATGTTTTACAAAATTGTTTCCTTCCAAGTGCTAGTCTGACTACAGTACCATACACATGGAAACAGTAGCTACCCTTCCAGCAAAGCAACACTTCTAAGTTGAAATGTACACCAGGTACATGTTAATGATGCCACTGTTGACCATATGTCTACAAAGTGAAATAATAGAGCATAGCACACTGTCAAAACATTACTAGCCATTCTTGTAAGTATTCTGCATATTTTCTAGTTAATATTGTCATGCTTTAGTACAGTTTCCTACTGGTACAATGGTCTAATGACTTATTTCTAGAGTTGTTCATTGTAATAAGTCAAACAATCTTCTGTTATTCCCCAGTGTGAAAAATCTATGTGAATTTAGCAGAACTACTACGCCAAATATTGAGAACTGTCAAATACATATAAATTAACATTTTCATTCATTGATGTACATTCACCCATCCACCTTTCTTCTATTTCACGGGCATATTCATTTGTAAACAACCAGGGGTACAAACTTCTCTCTCTCAGTATATCTGTAAAGAAATATGTCAACAATCCATATGATTCTCTGAGATTCAGAAATGTGACACTTGTTGTGAAAATGATATACATATAATCTAAATTTGCCTCACAAAGGAGTTACTCCTGCCAACTGCTTTCCTGTAACTGAGCTCTTGAACAGAGATCCATAGTCAATTACACCTGTGCTCCATAAAATTTTGGACTAACTACTGGATGCCTGAAGGTGGCAGAAAGTTACTAACATCTGACAGTCCACCTGAAACTTATGAAACAGCCTATATGCAGGGAAAGTTTGACATTTTACAATTAACCCTTGTTAATGCCCAGGAATACTACTTCTTGGTCTTCAAGCATCAGGTTGGTCGAGAACAGCTTTTCATATTTTTCCGTGTTCAGCTTTCCTCTTCTACATCAATACACTGATATCCACCTTACAGTGTATGGTGGAGGGTACCCCGTACCACTACTACTCATTTCCTTTCATGTTCCACTCACAAATAGAATGAGGGAAAAATGACTGTCTATCTGCCTCCACATGAGCTCTAAAGTCTCATATCTTATCTTTGAGATCCTTAAGAGCAATGTGTGTTGGAGGCAACAGAATCATTCTGCAGTCAGCTTCAAATGTCAGTTCTTTAAATTTTCTCAACAGCGTTACTAAAAAAAAAAGTCACCTTCCCTCCAGGGATTCCCATTTTAGTTCCTGAAGCTTCTTGGTAATACTTGTGTGTTGTTCAGACCTATCAGGAAGAAATCTAGCAACCCACCTCTGAATTGATTCGATGTTTTCCTTCACTCTGACCTGGCATGGAGCCCAAACACATGAGCAGTATTCAAGAGTAGATCAAATTGGTGTCCTATATGTGGTATCCTTTACAGATGAACCACATTTTCGCAGAATCCTCCCAATAAACCAAAGTTGACCATTTGCCTTTCGTATCCCACTCCTCACACATTTTTTCCATTTCAGTGCAAATATTTATATGACATGACTGTGTCAAGCAGGACACTACTAATGCTGTATCTGAACATTATGGGCTTGTTTTTGCTAATCATCTGCATTAACTTACATTTTTCTACATTTAGTGCTAGCTGCCATTCATCACATCTCGTATCTTAGGGACTGATGACCTTAGCAGTTAAGTCCCATAAGATTTCACACACATTTGAACATCTCACATCCTCCTACAGTCCCTCAATGACGACATCTTACCGTAAACCACAGAATCATCAGCAAACAACCGTAGATTGCTGCCTGCTCTGTCTGCCAAATCATTTATGTATATAGAGAATAACAGCAGTCCTATCACATTTCCTTGGTTCACTCCTGACGATACCTCGTCTCTGATGAGTATTCTCCATCGAGGACAAAATAATGGGTTCTATAATTTAAGAAGTTTTTGAGCTCGCATATCTGTGAACCTATTTCATATGCTCATACCTTCTTTAACAGCCTGCAATGGGGCAACGTATCAAATGCTTTCCAGAAATCTAAAAATACGTAATTTGCCTGTGGCCCTTCACCCATAGTTCACAGTATATTATATGAGAAAATAGCAAGTTGAATTTCGTGTGAGTGATGCTTTCTAAAACTGTGCTGATTTGTGGGTGTAAGCTTCTCAGTCTCAAGACAATTTATTGTATTCAAACTGAGAATATGTTCAACGATTCTGCAGCAAACCAATGTTAGGGATATTGGTCTGTATTTTTGGATGTCCATCCTTTTGCCCTTCTTATACACAGGAGTCACCCACGCTTTTCTCCAGTCACTGGGGATTTTGAGCTGGGTGAGAGATGCGTGATAAATGCAATCTAAGTAAGGAGCCAACGGCGCAGAGTACTCTTTGACAAACCAAACTGGGATTCCATCCAAATCTGGTGATTTATTTGTTTTCAACTTCTTCAGTTGTTTCTCTACTCTGGGGATAATTATTACTACGTCACCTTACGTAAGTCTGTTCAATGGTCAAACGAGAGCAGTGTAGGTGGTGCAGCTGTTATCCTCCATGACTTGGTTGACATGTTCCAGTCTCTGTCTGCCTCTTGTGTTCTTGTCCTCTACTGTCCATTCAGTGACTGTTTTAATGACTACCATGTCTCAGCAAGCTGCCCTGTGTGCCCCTCCTATGTTGGATAAGTTTTCAAAGATGCAGCTTCTCTTCCTCCATTCTGTGGAGGGCCTTTTCATTTCATACATTGTCTATCCAGGCAATCTTTGGTATTATTCACTAGACAATATCAAACACTATTATTGTGTGTTTTTCTGTTTCTCCACATGTCCCTGTTTCATTTCCATTCCACAGCACATCCCTAAAAAACGTATTTCCTGAGACGTTCGTGTATGAAACTGGATCTGGATGCAAAAACGTTTCTTCTCTTGTTAGAAACAGTCTTTGCCTGATAGATTTGGCTTGCAATATCCTTCTTTTCTCCTCCATCTGATGTAACTTGACACCCTAGGTAGGTAAAGTAGTCAGCAGTCTCAGTCTACTCACCAGTAAGATTTTTGTTTTAGCTTTATTAATTTTTATCTTATAGGAAGGGCTGAGGGTGGTTTCCACTAGGCCAGCATCACTTCTAATTGTCCCACCTCTTCACTTAACACTGTAATGTTATCAGCAAATATTAACATGTTTCTTTTCTTACCATGCACTTTCATCCCTTCTCCAGCTCCTGGTTTCTCTCTGAATCTACCCATTGAGAGAAGCCCAATCTCACACACTCCTAATAGTAGCTTCTACACATCTTATCACAGCCATCTCCCCTCTACACAGTCTGCACCACTCTTCTGTCCTTATACTTCATGCCACTCTCTCGAGCCTTCTTTAGTCTTTTCTCAAGAATTAATTGGAAGCAGAGTATTACTTCTCAAGTGTGCATACCTCTTCTAAAGCCAAGTTGGCCATCTATGATCAGTGTATCCATCCTGCCTTCAATACTTCTAAAAGTGATAGAGTTCAAGCTCTTGGACGCATGTGCCACCAAACTGACAGTCTCAAGGTGATCACATCTATTTGCAGACGTTTAGTTTGATGCTGGCACTGTAACACATTTTTAAAGTCTGTTAGGAGCTTTCCAGTTTTGTATATAACTTACGAATAAGCTATGAACATATCTCACTTTCCTTCTACCAAATTCTGTTTTACACTAAGAGTATAAAGCAGAACACCTAAATTATTTCCTTCACCAGCTTTTGTGATAAATGCATTGGCGAATTTCAGCTCATGTAAGTTTTTGTTATCTGAGGCCACAACACTGTTTAAAATACAAAATATCAAAGTGGATTCGACATATTAGTAGATTTATCTGGTTACATCGGCACACATTCAGCTAAGAAAGCCCAGTGTTTATCAGCAATTTCAAATTTTCGATGTTCCTCAGATTTCTGTACCTTCATAAAGTTACGTACAACCTGCTCCTAATCTGAAGAGTTCTCTATAAGATTAATGGCATGCATTTTGTGAGAAAGAAGTATTTAGAACTGCATTAATATTCTGCTTCATGCATGTCCAAAAATCCTATACTTTCCTTTGTAGACATGCTCTGACTATCACTTACTTTTACAGCATGCCATACATGGAAGCCTGTATGCTGGAATCTGTTCGCATGTTTATGGGCCGCACATTCAGTATACCTCACCGTGCACTAAAAGATACTGAACTTTTGGGATACAGTATACCAAAGGTACTGTGCTCATTATATACTATTAATTGGAATTAACTTCACCCATTTAGCAATTGCAGATATCTGATAATACAAATGTGTATTCTTGGCGATAAACAGACCTACTTTAGTATATTTGTTTTGACTGAATTGTGAATCATGTTTTTATTGCTTAGGATACTATGGTGATATGCAACTTCCACTGCACTCTCATGGACAAAGAAATATGGGGAGACCCGGAGGCTTTCCGCCCAGAAAGGTTCATTGATGCTGAAGGAAAAGTTGTGATACCTGAAGAATACACGCCATTTGGATTTGGTTAGTGCAATATAGTCATGTAACATCTACTCATTTGAAATTTTAAGCTCTCTAGGCAGCATCTGCAAATTTACTGCATTTTCATGCAAATAACATACACTATATTGAGTCATAATTTTCAGGTAGTTGATGAGTAATAATTTTCAGGTAGTTGATTATGTCGATCTCTTTCACTCATATTTTGGTTTTGAGCTTTGCCATCTAAACAGATATACGACATCACATACCATCTTTCACATTATTCAGTATGCTGGGAGAAACTGAGATCTTACAATAGAGTGATCAATGGAAATATGATTCTGACAGCATTCCTGTGTGCTCATTGAAGAACCTGTCATATAACAGCAACTTCTTGAAATGATTTAATGACAAAGTGTAAGTTAGAAAAATGTCAATGATGTTTAAATGGCTTTCCAAAATACAAATTTCCCAATTCTCTAGATATACACTCATTGGCATTTTAATAGTCGCCCTAGACTTTATTTTTTTTTTTTTTAATTTGGTATGCATATTCCATGGATCCGTACATGCGAGTGATTCGCCTGGATGTGGAACGTGTCTATACAATTGTACAAATACAATTAATGCTACAGAATAGTAATATAATATTAATAAGTATCACTTTTTCTCATTTACAAGCTGTCATTTAACTAGTATAGCAATTCTCAATATAACATTATAACTATAACATTAACACTATAACATTAACATAATATTGTATCGTCCATCTAATAACTAAAGACTAAATACATCTATTATTAAGGGAGGGCATTACTTCTGGAAAAGAATTCATCTAATGAGTACAGTGGATGGTCAAGCAGGTATTTTTTTAACATACCTTTGACCAGTGTTTCATTTTCTCTTGTACATTTAATATAATTAGGCAATGCATTAAAAGTCTTTATAGTAGCATACTTTACTCCCTTCTGTACAAGTGTTAAATTTTTTAGTTCAACATGTAGATCATCTTTACCTCCAGTATTGTAGTTATGGTATGAACAATTTGTTTCATACTGAGCATAGTCTTTATTAACTACATTCATCAGAGAGTATATGTACTGACATGTTGTGGTCAGAATACCTAACTGTGTAAAGTTTTCTACGTGAGGTTCGTGGAGGAACCCCACACATGATTCTGACTGCTCTCTTCTGAGCAGTTAAGATTTTTTTTGAGGCTGGTGAATTACCCCAGAATATTATGCCGTAACTCATTAATGAGTGAAAGTACCCAAAGTAAGCTGATTTTAAAATGTTGATGTCCCCAAAATGAGTAATGATTCTTAGAGCAAAAGTTGCTGATGAAAGCCTTTTTAGAGTAAGGGACACATGGTGTTCCCAGTTGAGCCTACTTTCAATGTGAACCTCCAGGAATTTAGTGGATTGCACCTGTTCTAGTTCCTGGTTGTCATGAGCAATTACTATATTTTCTAGAGTTTTATTTTTTGTGTGGAACTGTATAAAATTAGTTTTTTTAATATTAACTGAAAGAGAATTAATTGAAAACCAAGCTGTAACTTCTCTGAGTATATCATTAACATCAGTCTCCAGATCAGCAGTAGACTTACCATCTATGACAATGCTTGTAACATCAGCAAACATTGTGAATTCACAATTTTTACTAATGGACAGGGACAAACCATTAACATATATTAAAAACAGCAAGGGTCCAAGGACAGGGAACTCAATGCTGAATTTTGCCCCATTCAGAATCCACTAGATTAGTTTCTTTGTTGCAGCCATTTAGAACCACCTTTTGTTTCCTGTCTTCAAGATATGATTTTAGCCAGTTACCTATAGGCCCTTTGATTCCGTAATGATAGGCCTTCTCCAAGAGTATCTTGTGGTTTACACAATCAAAGGCCTTAGAATTATCACAGAAGACACCAACTGGTGACTTCTTACTATTAATAGACTCCAAGACATCATTTGTGAGTGAATATATGGCACGCTCTGTGGAAACCCCTTTTTGAAAACCAAACTGTCTGTGGTTAATAATATTAAGTTTATCAAGATGTGCCACAATCCTGTTATACACTGCCTTTTCAAGAACCTTTGAAAATGTTGTTAAGAGAGAGACAGGACGATAATTTTTGACATCTGTAGCATCGCCAGACTTGAGAAGAGGTCTCACAATGGCATATTTCATTCTCTCTGGAACAACTCCCTCATAAAGAGACGCGTTGCAAATGTGAGCAAGTACTACACTTACACCATTACTGCAGGCTTTCAACAGTTTACTAGAGATGTTATCTATACCTGAAGATCCTTTACTTTTCAATGAGTGATTTTTTTTATTTCATTAACAGTTATGGGTGTAACACTTATATCATTAAAACATTGTGGGAGGTTAAATTTCAGAATATCTGCAGCTTCCCTTAGGTCACCACTGCAACCTATTTGAGAGGTGACACTTAGAAAGTGGTTGTTAAATGTGTCTGCTATCTGTTTACTATCAGTTATTTCCAAATCGTTAATTTTTAGGACAGCAGTTTTTTCATTGTCAGATGGTGCAGTACCTGTTTCCCTCTTTATTACATTCCAAATCGTTCTAATTTTATTGTTTGAACAGTTAATTTCAGATTGTATGCACGTACTTTTAGATTTTTTAATGACTTTAGTTAAGATTTTGCAATATGTCCTATAATATTTCATCTGGAGGGGATTATTGGATTGTCGGGATATTATATACAGTTCTCTTTTTCTCTGGCATGATATTTTTATGCCCTTGGTGAGCCACCGTTTTTTGCTTGATTGCCTGATCTGTAGTCTACAGACCTTTTTTGGGAAGACATTTTCAAATATACCTGATAATTCATCAGTAAATAAATTATATTTTTTTAAAGTCATTTGCAAGATAAACATACCTCCAGTCAGTCTCCCGAATGCATAATTTGAATTTTTGGATATTTTCCTCATTCATGTTTCTAATGGTTGTATTAAAGGACAGGCTGTTTTTCACATAAATAACTGCCCCACCTTTGCACATATGCTTTCTACAAAATGAGGTAGCTAAAGCATAGTTTGGTATATTGAACATTTCGATGCCAAAAGTGACATGGTGTTTTGTCAGACAGAGAATATGAGCACAATTTGTGCCTGTTGGTTCATCAATATTTACAATAAATTGGTCTAACTTACAGAGCAGGCTTTGAATATTTCGGTGAAAAATTTTGAGCTTATTTTTAATTACATGATTGGTTGTGGTGCTGCCACTGTTGGGACTGAGTTTTATTTCTTTTGACATACCAGTATTACAGGAACAGTTTTCTGCAGGAAAGAGGGAGCTATTGTGCTGGTAACACCCACATTTGTTGTTATTAACTACATTACTTACATTCTGATTGGAACCTTCCCCCTTCTGCCCCAGTACCATAAAAAATCCCCATTTGCAGCTGAGGACTTTCTTGATCTCAGGCACATCCTATGTGAAGCAGCTGCAGTCACTACTGTGCTACTTTTTGCAATAGAGGGTGGATCTCCTGTTGGTGATGTTTCTACACTGTCAGCTTGTACACTTGATCCTGTGGGGGTTGGTGTTGCTGTTTCTGCTATTGATGACTGTTCTTCCTCCTTAAATGCAGCTGCTTCACAAGTTGGCAGTGGACTAACATTTCCCACTTGAGTTGTAACTGCTGGTGCTGTCTTGCTTTTGTATAAAAGACCTGTTTGTATTGATTCACATACAGGTGCTCCTGCATATGAAGTCTTCCCTTGAGCTGTTCCATTAGGTTTGAAGGAGTATTTTGACGACACTGTCTGTATTTCTTCCAATGGTACAGTTTCAATGGGCACAGTTGCTTTCAGAATGATTGGAGGAGTGGTGTTTTCAAATAGTTTGAATGTTTCTGCTAATAGTGCTTTAGCGAGTACAGGTTTTCCTAGCCGGTTCCTGTGCATTCCATGTCGAATAAAATGGTTTCTCTCTTCGGAATTACTGTCCAAAAACTTTATGTCCTTGAATGCTTTGCATACCTTTTGAAACATTTTGTTTGTGAATTTGATTTCATTATTTACATATGAACTGTTTATTAACTTCTCTTTTCATACAGGGAGGCAGTTTGACATTTATCATTCCAGTGTATCCTGACAATCTCAATTTCACTTTCACTACATCCATAACTGTATTTCACTCGAACAATACGAAACTCCATTCTGTCATCCAGTTGTTTTCCTATATCTCTTATAAGTTCCGATCATATTATCTCCATTGCTCACTGATCAAACCTTGCTTTTTGAATATTTTTCACATTTGAAGTCCATATGCCATTACCATAAATCGCAACAGGTAAAAAAATGCTTCCTTTTCCAAACGCATTGGACGTTAAGTTTTAATACTCTCCCCAATTTACCAAAAACACTCCTGATCATTTTTTTCTCTTTTGTTTACATCTTTTACTTTCTATTCTGGTGAAAGCTGTAGACTAATAATGCAGGTCCTGCATTCAGTTTTAGCCACTACTTCAATTATGGCTAAAAATCATCCACAACAGTCACCAAAACTTCCAGTATAATGAGTCACCTCCCATTCTCTAAATTGACATGTCAAAAGAGAGCAGGTTCAGGGCACCCTCTTCCTCTTCAGGAGGGACCGTCCTTAAACGTGGAAGGATCAGCAAACTTCAATAGCACAAGGACACAGAATGCAATCAAAACCACTGTATTAAATTTGTGTCATATATATCCAAAGAAAATGTGACCTTATGATATCTACATTGGCAGAAGATTGAAGAGTAGTCTTCCATTTGGATCTCCAGAAGCAGGTGACCATGAGAAAAGCATTGAAAAATGCTAATGGAAGGGTATTATTCCACATATCAGAGGAAATAATGTCTGGATGAAAGGGGCAGAGCCCCTAGAATATATAAAAAGGGAACTGAAAATGTTGAATCTATATGTAGAAAATTGAAATCAAAAGAAGATATCTAGGCAGACATATAGGTAATGTCAGTAGCATCAGAAAACAGTAGAACAGGAGCAGGATTTTTCATGAATTGGAAAGATGGGCAATGAGTGAAATAGTGTGAGCAGTTAAGGCATAGGATTATTCTCATTAGAATCAATATTCCGATGTGAACTACTACAGCTAAAGCATAAATGCTTACTTCACAAATAACGGTATATTCCGAAAAGGCAAGAGGTACCAGGTGGCTTACTACTTGAATTAAAATAGGTAATTCAGTAGAGGAGAAATCAACATCACTAAAAAGGATAATAACATAAATCGGACAGATAAATATAAGGAAGGTAGCTGTGAAGAAACTGTAAGTAAGTAACAGAAGAATTCAACTGATCTATAAAAGAAGAACATACAAAAATAATCAGTAAAAGACAGGAATGCTGCAATAAGAGTTACTTAAAAATGAAACACAGAATAGCAGCAGGAAAAAACATATAAAACCTAAAAGGATATGGCCACTGGAACAACAAGCTCAGCATACACCAGCTCCTTGTCCTGACCGTGAAGGCCCAAAAGATGTCTACCGGCTGCCATGCCAACCTCTGATTTGCGGTGTCGTGCAGATACGGTATGGAGCAGCATGTTGTCAATGCACTCTCCTGGCTGTTTTGCAGACTTTCCAAACCATGGAGCCAGTACTAGGTAGTCAAGTAGCTCCGCAATTGGCAAATGTGAGTGTACCCTATACAAATCTTCTCACCATGGAAAAATCATTAGTAATACTGGGAATCAAACCCAGGTTGTCCGCACGGTAGCCATCTACACAAACCACTCAGTAGCTGAGGTGGACAGATTCAGCATATAAATAACTTAAAATAACTTTTGATGAAATGAAATCAAAGCCATGAATATTCAGAGTGAAGAAGGAGTTGCACAGAAAAGACTATGGAAAAGTGGAAAGAGTGCACTGTGGACCTCTATGAAGGAGAGGAACTGTTTGCAAACAAAAGTGTTAATTTGAAGTACACAGAGATCCAGAATTAGAGTCAGAATTTTACAGAGGTTAGGAAGACACAATCAAACAACATGAAAAGGTGTACATAACATTTGTTTGACACTTATAAAAGTCAGTGAGGAATATGACAACTTAACCATTATTCAAGTGTGTTGAATATGAGACTAGTGACATACAACCAGATTTTCAGAAGAATATCATCTACACAATTCCAAAGACAGAAAAAGCATGTAAACATGAGAAATTGTATCAGCATGATAGCTACTGAAGTTGCTGACCCACTGTAATATATAAAATAACAAAAAAGAAAATTGAATGATGTTAGATGATGAACAGTCTGGCTTCAGAAAACATAAAAAAAGACCAGAGAGGAAATCCACTCTTTACTCTTCATAATGGAAGCAAGATTTAAGAAAAATTAAATCATTTTTCAGATTTGATGACCTGAAAAAGATTTCAACAAGGGGGTGCAAGATATTTGAAGTCTTCAGAAAAATAAGTATAAACAAAAAGGTGAGACAGGTAATCAATATATATAATATAAAAGAAAGTGTACAATGTGCGTACTGCTAAAATGCAGAAGTAAGTCCCAGTGCGATCAAGGCAGTTATATGGTGTGGTAGCCCTCTATCCCCAATCCATGAAGAAAGTTTCTGTTTTTACCTCAAGGGCGTGCTTTTGAAGATATAAGGGCTGGGAAGTTTCATCCTCTAGAAATGTCTAGAATATTCCAAACTTTCGAGAGCATTACACAACATTCCAGAATGTTTTGGAATGTTCCACAATGATCTGTGATGTTCTGAAATGTTCAGGAATAGTCTGGAAGAATTGCAGAATGTTCAGAAACATCCTGAAACATTCTAGATCATTGTAGAACATTCCAGAACATTGACAAATATTGTGGAATGTTCTGGAACATTGTGGACCATTCGAAGCCCTTTTGGTATGTTCTGAAATTTGCCACTGGTGGGGCTACCCATTGTTGGGGGTACATAAAGCAAGATCTGTCATGGGTTTGGAAGTCAGTTTCCTATCAGTAATGAAGGGAGGAACTGAAAAAGTAGCACAGTGAGTGAATATGACACATGAGTAGCCAAAGTGATACAGTGAATATAAACTGAAAATAAAGTGTGAAACATGTGTAAAGTGTACTTAGTGTATTTATTAATAAAAATTGATTTGATTTATATTTTAGACAATGTTTAAATGTAAAAGAGGAGGAGGTCTTGCCAGATCCAAAGCAAAACAGTGAAAACAAAAAAGAGCAATGAAAAAATGAAACAGACGAAGAGTGCAAAGCATGTTTAAGTTCCCAACGAATGAGATGATACACAAACATGTTGTAATCAGAAAAATGGATAGCATCTGCCAATTTTGCAACATGAAAAAATTCAGTAAAGAAACACCAGGATACTCTTGCATGAATAGACAAATTCGATTATCACCACTGGAAGCACTTCCACAGGAATTTTTACATTACACGACACGGGAAACTCCAGAATCAAAGCACTTTCTTCAAAAGATAAAAGCATACCCAATGCCTGCATACATATGAATTCTTTTGGTCTCACTTCAATCAACACTAACAGGAATGAAATCGATTATGTTTTTTTCCGTCCAAGGACAACTCTATCACAACATGGGACCGTTATTACCACTACCCAACAAAGATCATAAATTTTGGCAATTATATTTCATCGAAAATGAAGAAACAGAAAGTGATCAACCATGCACAGATATCAGTGGATTGAGACGAGTAGTAGAGGACCTTACACAAATACAATCAACTGATTTACATATTCAAAACAGCACTAGACTGATGACTATAAAGTTATAATTCGAGCCAACAAGAGACCACCTGGAGAACACGAATGTTGCAGATACACAAAATCGCCATCAAATTGTGAACAAGGAGAACACAAGGCATGACACAATTGTACAAGAAAGAAGGGAAGGACTACAATGCATTGCAGGCACACACTGTTCATATAATGCCTCCAGTATCCAGTAATATTTCTACAAGGAGGGCGGATATCTTGTGGACAGGGTGAACTTCTAAAGCATGCTAAAATTATCTTCTGAGACGAATGCACAATGGCACATAAAAAACCACTCAAATCCATGGACAGAAAATTACAAGACTTGCAAGGAAATCCTGAAGTGGTGGAAGGAGGTCTACCCGTACCTCCGAAGATTTTCAACAAACACTTGCAGTTATAGCCAAGTCAACACCAGCAGATAAGATCAATGCACACTTTAAAAAAATCACATCTCTGCCATACATACAAATACCGCAACTAATAAAAAATATGAGAGTTGAACTATCAAAAGATGAAACAACAGCGCGTTTCTCTCAACAACTTTTACAAATGGGTGAAGGCACATATCCTACTAACCAGATGATTGGCCTCATTAAACTAAACAGCAATTTCTGCAACATAGTCACTGCTGAAAATAAACTCATCAACCAAATTTATCCAAACATTGTTCACAATTATACCAATCCAGACTGCCTATTTGAAAGGGCAATTTTGGCAACTAAAAAATAATATTGTCAACAATATTAACTTTAATATTCAAAAGAAAATTCCTGGTGAAGAGAGAATATACAAATTGACCAACACAATGGTAAACATTGAAGAAAGTGTGAACTTCCTTCAAACTTTCTTAGCTCTATGCAAGTCAGGAATGCCATTATGCTGCCTTTGTCTTAAAATTGGGGCTCTGATCATACTAATTGGAAATCTCAACTCACCAAAACTATGTAACTAAACAAGGATGGCTGTCAAACAGCTGTCAAATAACATCACCAAAGGAAAACTTATGACTAGAAGTTACAAAAGACACACACATTTATCCCCAGAATACCAGTGATGTTTACTGAACGTTCATTCCAGTTTAAAAGACTGCACTTTCCAATCACATTAGCCAACAGTTTTACAATTAACAAAGCACAAGAACAAACTTTAAAATATTGCAGCATCAACCTCAAAGACTCCTGCTTCTCTCACTGTCAACTATCAATAGCTTGCTCTCGTAGGAAATTAAAAAAAATTGTACATATATACCCCGGATAACAAAATGAAAAATATTGTTTATAAACAAGTATTGTAAATAGTAAGAATATGTTTTCAACAATTTTTTACCTTTTTTACTTTAAAGTGCATCCTTTTATGCCAACTACCACACAATCTCGTATTAACTCCCAGAGTGAAGTACACCAGCTGGTGTACTGCGATACAAGAATCAGGAGGTAAATGCTGTGATTAAAACGGGCATAGACAATTTCTCTCCTTTATTGCATATCAAAGGAGACATGAAAGAAATAAAAGAAAGGTTCTGAAGTGGGTTTACAATTTAGGGTGAAAGGATATAAAAAATGAGATTTACTGATGTCATTGCTATCCTCTGAGAAAGTTTTGTAAAATTAGAGGCCTTCACAAATTGAATAACAGGCTATTGACAGAGTAAAGCAAAGAAAGATGAAAGTATTTAGGAACAGAAGCAGCAGCAGAAATGGGACTAGTGACGAACTTATCAGAAGAAGAGACAGGATGATCAGGCATACGCCAAGATATAAAGCAAGTCAAGATACTAGAATACATACAACAAATGTTCAATCACTGTATGGGAATGCAGCTCAGTAACATCCTTCAATGTGTGAACACCCCTGTCATTTTCAAACCACAAATGCAATGAGTGATTGTTATGAACAGCAATTTAAGCACCCAATAGCCATGGCTGCACCAATAGATGATGTGTTCACACAGAGAAACAAACAAAGCAAACAACTTAGTCCACCACACAATCAAAGATGCCAAACACGAGACACTGGGACAGTGAAATGTCAGCCAACAACAGGTGAGCAAGTAGAACTAATTCTGTTCCTATGTTGTTTAATTACAAAGCTGGATTTCAAGCAGAATTCAGGCAAAAATCTTTGTCTCTATTTTTTATATCTTGTTAGTTTAGTCTCAGCAGCTTCCTTGATACCACTACGTCATTAATTGGAAGTGTATGTCAGATTATCTGTTACGTATTTCATTCGATGACTGGTACTGTTGTGCCCGACTTCTTAGACATTGAGATGGCCAGTAAGAATGCAGTTAATTAGAACACTCTGAATAACTAATACTTTTATTAATTACAAAAAAAACTTACATTTGCTTGATGCTTAGCAGTAGCTATGAAACTGCAGACATGGCATTGCAGTTCAGAAACACACTAAATGAGCCATGATTACTGAGTGGGAAACTGATACTAGTCCATAATGGCCATGCTCTGGCTTCATTACAGTCACTGGAAGACACAAGTTAGTAGACACTGTTCCGATAGCACTGGCACACAGTCACTGTTCACAGGACGCTGAAGTCTTCACTCCCCAGTGGTTGACACAGCTGTGTCACGGTGAGTAGGCAGCATAATGACGTTACTTTGACAGGAGCTTTCTGTAAGTGGGCAGGATCCGACCTTGAACAGAATTGCCCTCCTGGCCTCTGGCTACAGTACCTCAGGGCAGAGGCACATTGGAACTACAGGAGATATGGCTTCTTCCTAGTATCTCATTGGCACCTTGTAATACCACTTCGCTGTGCAGTATCTCTGCAGTGGTCAATGCTTCTTGTGCCGCTCTAGATACTCGCCAACACCGTAGGTCCAAGTTCTACAATAGCACATTTGCCCAGCTGTAGCAAGGGTGTACAACCCATATGCTGTATACAATAGTCTTCCACCATCTTACTGGTTCAACAGATAGGCACAACAGAAAGGAGCATTTGCCTCATGACTCAGTACCACCCAGGACTGGAGCAACTGATTCACATTCTCTGCCAAGTGCTGCTTGTGGGAGCATACAGGGACAAGGTGGAGGGAGAGAGGGTTGGCAACTGGGAGGTTACACAGCAAGGGGGCAGTGAAAGAGGGGATGTAAAAAGATTGTGGGTGTGCTTGTGGAATAGAAGGCAGTGGAATGGGAACTGGTAAGGGGACAGGTGCATGCAGGACAATGAATAACAAAGGCTGAGGCCAGGAGGGTTTTGGGAATGTAGGATGTACTGCAGGGAAAGTGCTCACCTGTCCAGTTCAGAAAATCTGGTATTGGTAGGAAAGATCCAGATGGCACAGGCTGTGAACCAGTCATTAAAATGAAGAATGTTGTGTTGGGCAGCATGCTCAGGAACTCGGTGGACCAGCCGTTTCTCAGCCACAATTTACTGGTGGCCATTCATGTGGACAGACAGCTTGTTGGTCATGCCCAAGTGTAACGCAGCACAATGGTTGCAGCTTACCTTGCAGATCACATTACTGGTTTCACAGGTAGCCCTGCTCTGATGGGATAGGTGATGCCTGAGACCAGTCTGGAATAAGTGATGGTGGGAGGATGTATAGGAAAGTTCTTGCATCTAGGTCTATTACAAGGATATGAGCCCTGAGGCAAGGTGCTGGGAGAAGGGGTTATGTAAGGATGGTCAAGGCTAATGTGTAGGTTCACTGGGTGATTGAATACCACTGTGGAAGGAGTGAGAAGGATAGTGGGTAGGACATTCCTCGTTTCAGAGCATGACGGGAGGTAGTACGAAACCTGGCAGAGAATGTGATTCAGTTGCTCCAGTCCTGGGTGGTACTGAGTCATGAGGCAAATGCTCCTCTGTGACTGGACAGTGAGACTTTGGGAGATTGGGGGGGGGGGGGGGGGGGGGGGTGACTGGAGAGACAAGGCATAGGAGATCTGTTCTGTACAAGGTTGGGAGAATAATTATGGTCTGTGAAGACCTCAGTGAGTCCCTCGCTACATTTTGACAAGGGCTGCTCCTCACTGAAGATGCGACAGTCATGGTTGCTAGGCTGTAGGGAACAGACTTCTTGGTATTGAATGAGTGGCAGTTGTTGAAGTACTGCTGACAGTTGGCAGGTTTGATATGGATAGAGCCATCTTTGAGAAGGAGGCCAACATCGAAGAAGGAGGCTTGTTGGGTTGAGGAAGATTGGTTGAAATGCGAATGGCAGAGAAGGTGTTGAAGTTCTGGAGGAATGTGGATAGGGTGTCCTCACCCTTGATCTTTTTGCGAAGATGCCATCAACGAATCTGAACCAGGTGAGGGGGTTTGGGATTCTGGATGTTTAGGAAGGATTCCTCTAATTGGCCCGTGAATACATTGGCATAGGATGGTGCCCATCCCCAGATTTGTTTGTAGGTTATGCCTCCAAAGGAGAAGTAATTGGAGGGTGAGAATAAAGTCGATCATGGCGACCAGGAAGGAGGTTGTTGGTTTGGAATCCATCAGGTGCTGGGAAAGGTAGAGTTCATAGTGGTGAGGAGGTGGCATCAATAGTGACAAGCAAGGCACCATGTGGTATAGGAACAGGAACTGTGGAGAGTCAGTGGAGGAAATGGCTCATATCTTTTATATAGCAGGGTAAATTGCAGATAATAATCTGAAGGTGTTAGTCTATGAGAGCACAGATTCTCTCATGGGGGCACAGTAACCAGCCACAATGGGGCATCCTGGGTGGTTGGGTTTATGGACTTTAGGAAGCATGTAGAAGATAGGAGTGCAGAGTGAAGAGAGAGATGAACTGGGATGATCCTTTGTATTTGAGGAGAGACTGGTGATCTTGCTGGATTTCTGGAATGGAATCATTATGGCAGGGTTTGTAGATGGATTAATCCTTGCAATTCAAAACAGCAGTGATGAAGACTGTCAGCAGGTAGGATCATAAGGTCGGGATTGCAGTTCTGGATGCTGTATGTTGGTGGGAACGTCTCTTACATGTATCCAACTTCCTTTGACGATTCTTAAACCAATATTGACGATGATTCTACCAGGTGGATTCCTCTTTCATTCCCTCCCCCAGTCCATATTCATCTGTTATTTTTCCTTCTCTTTCTTTTCCTACTATCTAATTCCAGTGCCCCACAGCACATATTTGTCTCCCTTCAGAATAATTTCTTTTATCTCAACAGCTTTGCAAACTAATACACCCTACCTTGGACCAATTCTACGCAGCCTATTAGCTCGCCTACATACACATAAATTAGAATAAAAATGATGCATAATATCTGAAAAACTAGGAGGGAAGATAGAGGTGAGGCAGATAACAGAATGCCTAAAGAAATTTAAGGAAACTAACTTGACACATACACAAACTATTCTGGTTTAAGCTCTGACTGTTGACACATTACCTATTTGTACTTTTCTCTGTCTTGCCTCACAATCCAGTGTTTGTTTCTCCTCTCACCCTTTCTTCTAATTTCTTTCTCGTGGGAGATGTTATAAATGTTCTGTAATAGAACTGTTTCACATGCAAGTCAGCCTTCCTCCAGTTGTTTCTAGTTTACCAGGTGCTAAGCACATTCCCAACAATAAAAATGTTCTGATTTTGTCTGTCTTGTTGCGTGAGTCTCACTCCCACTGTTTCACTTCTGAAGCTGTTAAATAAAACAAAATTTATAATTTTGGAAATATCAAGTGAAACTTGGCTTGGTTTGGTACAGGAACTGGTTTTATTGTAGTGAAGACCTTATTTAATCTATCTTACTGCTTTTAATTTCAGGAAAGCATCGATGTATGGGAGAGACTCTAGCAAAGTCAAACGTCTTCATATTTATGTCATCACTGCTACAGAACTTCAATTTTGAAGTGCCACCAAATCAAGTACCTCCATCCACTGATGCCATTGACGGTGTTACACCATCACCTCGTCCATACAGTGCTCTTGTCAAGTTGAGATCATGAACTCTGAGAACAGCTGAAGCACGTAGTTGAACACTGTGAATGAATTAATTTTTTCACAGAAAAGTCACTGCTAAAAAGTGTGTGCTGCAAAAAGCAAGCATTCTAAAATGAATGAATGCTGATATTTTTTTTTTTTTTTTTTTTTTTTTCAAAGTAATTTTATGTTGTAGCAAATGCTCTGTATATGAATTGGATATTGACCAAAAACTGATTATAGTATTTATTTTATGTAAGTTGCTGATTTACAACATTCTGTTACAGAGTATTTTTTATGCCACAGTTCTAAATAAAATATGTATGAATAGACATATTCAACACAAATCAAAGAACAAGTATAACAATTTTTTTTATATATAAACTGAAGTACTGCTTCATTTTTAAACCCGATGACAGTAGTTCTTAAATGTTTGTCAACACACAGTGTATTCGGAACTCTCACTCTCTTGTTCATTTGTGGTGTTCTCCCAGCATAATAAGACTCTCTAGTTATGTTTAATTAGTCAAGATATACATCAAACTGTTTGTGCTTACTCAAGCTTAGTTCTATTAACAAAAAATCTAATACTTTGCATAAAGCTGCTGCTTTCTCAGTTACATTGAACAACAGCTGTTTAGCTTCCACTGCTGGCTTAGAGGCTACATGATGAAAATTATACTTATAGGACAATACTTAAGTATGTGCCACAACACAGCCTTCCTTACAATGAAGATTGCTACTGCTTACACAGTTAACAGAAATCTTCAATTCTTGGTAACTTGAAGTGGCTTACATAAATTTTTAAACTTTATTTTGAATTTACAGGGATCTGCAATTTCTTATACTATGTCTGATACAAGCTCATTGCACACAAACTTAGTCAGGTCTTGCACTGTATTTGTATGAATCAAAATTCAACTGAAACTAATCTTTATTATCAGCACGTTATTAGGGAATAAATATATTGGGAAATAAGTGTCACAGTTTTCAAGAAGCCTCTGCAAAAATGTTGTTACCTCTTTTACATTACATTCTTACAGTGCACTTCTGTTAAATGAATGCTTTTTATGTTAGCTGCATTGCCCTACAAAATAGTTGCACGAGACAAGGAGGGAAGTCCAACACAATGATCAAGTCAACATAGTGAGTGTTACTACTAAGTGTTGAGCTGAGATTTGTGTGTATTGATTCCATTTTAGTATATCCACGTAAGACCTCTTGGTTGTTTGAAATGTTCTGTACAAGATACGAAGGTCACTCCAAAAGAAATGCACACTATTTTATTTTTTTAAATCCATCTTTTATTCTACATGTTTGAAAGTTTTACAGTGTGTAGATACATCCTTTAGGAACAATATTTTCATTTCTCTGCAGAATTTCCATCCCTCTCGACTGCCTTATGCCATTTTGGAACCAGCGCCTGTATACCCGCAAGGTAAAATTCTGGACCAATCTGTTGGAGCCACTGTTTGGCAGTGTGCACAAGGGAGTCATCGTCTTCAAACCTTGCTCCACGAAGAGTGTCTTTCAGTTTTCCTAAGAGATGATTGTCACATGGAGCCAGGTCAGGACTGTAAGGCAGATGTTTCAGTGATGTCCATCCGAGTTTTGTGATCACTTCCATGGTTTTTTGACTGACATGCGGCCACGCAACAGAAAAACATCCTGCTTTGGCCAATGTGGTCGAACACGACTCAGTCGAGCTTGAAGTTTCTTCAGTGTCGTCACATATGCATTCGTTCACTGTGATGCGTCTGTCAGCAGTCACCAATTTGTTAACCCTCTGCACATTGTTTGGAGTGTGTGCAGTACGAGGCCTGCCGCTGCAAGGACAATCCTCAATATTGCTGTGCCCACTTTCATTACGTAACCTGCTTGCCCACCGACTAACTGTACTGCGATCGACAGCAGCATCTCCATACACCTTTTTCAACCTCTTGTGGATGTTTCCCACTGTCTTGTTTTCACAGCACTGGAGTTCTATGACAGTACGGTGCTTCTGACGAACGTCAAATGTAGCAGCCATCTTGAAGACATGCAGTGACGGCGCCACTCACGGGAACAGGTTGAACTAAGTTTGAAAACAGATGGATAGGATGTATCTACACACTGTAAAACTTTCACACATGCAGAATGAAAACTGTATTTTTACAAAAATAGTGTGCATTTCTCTTGGAGTGACCCATTCCCAAATTTCATTTTACTTCCAGTACAGCCCTCTGATTTCTGATCCAAACTTGAGATTACATTCACGCAAATTGTCACAACAATTTTATAGCATCCAACGCACAAGTTTAGTGGAAGAATCACAAAATACACCATTACGAGTTCTTGATGTACCAAGATTTCTTTTGGTAAATCATAAGAATTCTTAAAAGAATTTTTGATGAAAGTCAGAGGAAGTTAAAAAAAAAGTTACACTGAAAAAAATTCAAGCAGGATACTACATAAAGTCATTTTCTCAGTGCTTTTCAAGAAAACAGAGGAGTGAAATGTGCCTGGAGAGGTTAAATGCTTATCTATACTTATACATGGCACAACTGCATACTTAAGTCTGTTACGAAGCATCCCTTGCGTCATTGATTGCCTGACTTGAATACTTGCTGCAAATATTCTCATAAGCAAAAGAATTACTACTTCATTATATTCATTTCCTTCTTTATTGTATTTTTCATGGTATAAAAATGTCTGCTGGAGTAATTGTAATGCATTATATTTTGTTAGTAAGCACACTATTTGTTGCCACTGTGACAGTAAGTAAATCATGAAAATTTGTGGCTAATAATTTCAATGTCATCTTTTCTGTCACAGTTAATCACTGAGATTTCAATTTAGTTTGTTGACATAGTAAAAACTACTGACAATTTTTGCATATCTTGAAACATTTGTGGGGCCACTTACCTGTTACTTTACATACTTCCCATATCAGTTCTAGTCTGAGAGCAGTACCAAGTGCATATGCTAATAAAAATAATTTACTTCCACAATTATTGCAATGTACCCTGTGATTGTACCTAAAATAATTGTGTAATGAATCAGTTCCTGAATGGTGTTAAGTGAAGCTGGATCTTCCAAATTATTTGACCAAAAGACAAAAATGAAAAGCACACGATATAAAATGAAACATTGTCATTATAGCTATTAAAATATATTTTTGAAAATCACACCTGTAAGTTTTTGCTGGAGCAGGAAGCCCTGTGTTATAGGACTGTGGCCTATTCAAATATGAGTAAAGATGACCTAGCATACAAGGGGATGGCACACTGAACTAACTAAGGGATTGCAACTTGCCTCCTTGGCTGCTAGATCCATCCTTTCGTTTTCCACAATACTCGTACCCTGGCACCCAGCAGAAAGAGACACCCTTCCTCAGCCTTTGTAGTTGGGGGAGGGCATCCTTGACTATGTTATATATTGGGTACAAGCGTTGTAGAGAGAGAATGGCGCTCAGGGAAGTGGACCGTGTAATGGGACACCCTCCTCTAACATTACCTCTTTTTTTTATAGAAATAATTGGTACAAAAATACAGTAAAACTTGGTTAACATGTATCCAAAGGGAGCTAAAAATCAGGAGTTCATGTTAAAAAAGCCATGTTAAGTGAAAAACACAGATTTTAATAAGTATACATGTACAGCAGTACACTAATGTGTAATACACTACACTACCAATCCCGTTATTGTAGACTTATAACACTATAAAGTGATTGTAAAATTACAAGTACTCACAAATTATAAAGATTACTTTCTTGGAAAAAATTCGGTCATGGTTCGCTGACGTTCATGGGAACCATAATATTTTGTGATTTCACAACCAATTGTAATGTTAGCGTCCGCAAACCCACCTGTGACGTCAGATGTTGAAGCGAACCATTCTAAACAGTCCAAGGCTGTAAATATCTCCTGACGGGTAGGTGGAATGGTATCTGTATTCTCTTCCTCTTCACTTTCTTCAGATGGCCCTTCTTGCACCTCGTTCACAGCTTTTGGCACATCCGAATCCACAGAAGCACATACGGCAACATCATCGTCTACACTAATGAATGCTTCGAAACTAATCCCAGGGTTCACAACGTCCTGCAGAACCGGCCATTCATCAGGTGAAGTGGCATCTTCTAACTCGTGGACATCTTCAGTGTTAATATGTCTCCAAGCTCTGTTAAAGCACTTCCCTACATGATGTGGCGATACTGAGTTCCAGGCTGCTGCGATGGCTTTTATTGCGACAAGCAGATTCCAATTTGGGGTTGCTCTATTGTTTTCAGCAGCACGAATTGCAGCTCTTGCAAGCTCTTTTTGTGAGAGAGATTATGCCTTGGTCCAAAGGCTGAAGGCGGCTTGTGGCGTTGTGTGGAAAAAACTGAACCTTTATGTTTGATAGGTTCAGATCATGAACGTTATGGGCAGTACATCTGTCCAGTGTAAGAAGAACATGTCTGTTTTGAGCAACTATTTGACTGTTGAAACGAAGAAGCCGCTTGCGAAATGATGTGCCATCGATCCAAGCTTTCTTGTGGTGGGAGTAGATGCAAGGTAAAGTGTCCATATTTTTTTTTTAAAACAACGTGGTTTCTCGGAATTAGCGATAACACTAAACTTCTCACTGCCGTCAGCATTACACCACAGTACACAGTCACACGTTGTTTGCTTCGTGCTTCACCGTGACACTTATCACCTTTTATCCCCAGGGTGTGATTTGGAAAAAGATTGTAGAAAAATCCAGTTTCATCCATGTTAAACACATCACACGAGGCATACTTTTCCCTCACTCGGTTGAATTCATGCAACCAACTGTTCGCCCTTTCTTCATCAACTTTATTTACTTCACCACAAATTTGTACAGATGAAATTGAATGTCTCTTTTGGAACCTATACAACCAACCAGCAGAACAACGGAAGTCTTCGGTGCCCATATCTTTAGCAATATCATTTGCTTTTGACTGAAGCACAGGGCCAGTTAAAGGTATGTTAGATGCACACACATGATTGAACCGGTCTCGATATCTTCGTACTTGGCGGTATGAAGTCGTTTAGATTTGTTTCCAGAACCTGATGCTGCAGCATTAATAATTTTTTCTCGATTCTTAATAATCTTAGATAAAGTAGATTTAGGTATTCCCAACTGCTCTGCAATTGCTGTTTTCTTGGTACTACGGTCCATTCATCTAGAATCTTAAGCTTTAACTGTATATTTAGAGCTGCCTGTTTCCTCTTTGCCATTTTCGCGTTTTTATTCAGTATTCAAACTCGATACAGCTATGACTAAGAGTACACCTGTCAAATCTGGCACTGAGTATGTTACTAAATGCTGCTGCACACATTATTGAATGTCTTACAATGTACAGAGTACACTGATTGTTGAGGCGATAATCGCAGCTACCGACCTACAATACGTTAAAAACGAGTCAACAATAAATATAATTAGCTTTGTAGCTACATTTCCTACATTCAATTCGGAAAAAATACGCTTTAGTATACTCTAAAGTCGGAACTTCGTGTTACAGTGAAATTTAATTACGCTAGGAATTGAAACAGAGTTCGTAATTCGCCTTAACCGAAATTCGTGTTAACTGATAAAGCATACCATAAGAACTAATGTATTCCTAGTGGGACCAATATATTTTTACGCGTTAACCGCGAGTTCGTCTTTGCGAGTTCGCGCTAACGAGGTTACACTGTATTTTCAAATCTTGTATAGGTTATAATTATCTCAGCTGTTTAACTAAAAGAATTTCATATGATATATACAATGTATTACACTTCAAGCTAAAATGTATAAGAAGGAATTAATTTCTTACAATCGATATGCGCTAACTCTATATGTACGGTTAAAATTACTCTTCTTTGGGAAATATTTGAAATTACGAAATATCTGGCGCACTTAAAATTCCTATTATTATTTACACAGTCTGATGATATATATTAAATTTATTTCTGTATTCATTTACAAAATAATGTTATAACTTGGTGAAGATTCTTCTTCTGTCAAGAAAGTTTGTAAACTCTTTGGAATATTGTTTTAACGTAGAATGAAGAGTAGTGGGCATGCCTCTGATGGAATTGGACATGTTTTTATGTTAGGCAATAAAGTAATGTGTTATATGCAAATGGTGATTGTACAGTCAGTGTGATGTAGGAGAATGTGACATAAGTAAGGTGCAATCATAAATCATGCAACAGGCTTACTTAAAATTTTATCTAGTCATCTGGAACCCACAAAGTTAAAAAATTTCAGCCTGAAGAATCTACCCCTAGACGTGACAAACTGCAGCCAACAACGAGAAAATGAAGATAAGTCAAACAGTGATTTGTACATCTTACACATCTCTGAAACAAGTCAATTTTTATGAAGAAACTAAAAACTTACTGGTGATGTGTGGGAGGGTATGATTACAACCACACAAGGAATTTTGCAGTCTAAACACATCTCATCTGCTCCAGTGCCTGTAAGATCATATAGAATTTCATGTCAAAGGCAGTAAAGTCTCGATGCAGTCGGATCTTGGGGAAAACAAAAGAGCAACCAACAGAGTCTCCCTGTTTAGAACCCTCTGTAAATATGGCTATACAGTTATGGTGCTTAACTAAAAATGTCATAAAATAAACAAATGGAGGAGTGCAGCTTCTCTTGTACTGCATTAAATCTGAAATTACTCTGGGCCCCTGCAGTAACTAGAACAGCAGGTGGTGAAATCCTGGAGTTGGGGGCTGTACTTGCTTCACACCGAGTGACTCCAGCACACATTGCATGTGGATCCCAAATGGCCTTGTTGCTCCTGGAAGATTGTAGAAAAAGCAGTCCAGAGACAGATATGCAGTAGTATGGTGTGCTGAGCCACCTCCTATTAGCACCTGTGCCCAATCTAATCCGCTTATGATGGATAGCATCAATAATCTTCAGATGAGAAGGTCTCACTTGTCCATACACTTTGCACCCATATTCTAGTAATGATATATAGTTGCAACTGGCAACTCACTTTTGCAACACTGGACAAGGAACATAAAACCGTAAAAACGTCCATTAGTATGCAGCACTGTACAGGACTCCTTAACATAGATGTGATACTGTTTATGGCTATGGGAAAGAAGGTAACACTTAAAATGCTGACCTGAGGAATCCCATTCTCAACTCAAAATGATCTAACAGGACATCACCGCCTCGGGACTGAAAAAAGTGCTCAAATAGCACTGTAAGAAGAGGGGAAGGTGGCCACAAGATCCCTATTGGTAGAGCTGCCCTAGGATACTATGCCTCCAAGTAGTGTCATACACTTTAATTAAGCAAAGGACTTCACCGATAAATTGGTGGTTACATAGGAAAGCATGCTGAGCAACCACCTCTACCAAAATCACATTGTCAACAGTGGATTGAAATCTCTAGAATCAACACTGAGATGTACTCAAGGATTGCCTGACCTCTAACATCCAGACTAGAAGCTGGTTAACTATTAGTTCCAGGGTCTTTCCTAGACTGCTTATTAAGGCAATGCTCTGGTAACTTCTGGGAGATGTTTGGTCCTTTCCTGGTTTGAGGAGAGGAATCAAAAGCGCCTCCCTCCACGAGCTCGGAAAGTGGCCTGCCTGCCACATCAAATTAAAACCCTCGATTCCTTTGACACTGCTTTGAAATATTGAAACATTATACTAGATTCGGTCATGACCCGGTGCAGTATCACGAACCTCAGACTGTGACAGATCCAGCTCAAACCTGGAGAAAGGCCCATTGTTAAAACAAAGCATTGCTGCATCTTAATCCCAACTGGCTCGTCTATAGTCGCACAGTAGTGACAGAACGCGGGATTCCGCCTGGCATTGGCTGTAGTAGTTGTTAAACACACTGCCATCATCTGAGCTATGTTTGGAGACACCTGTTTCAGCACTGCTGCTACTGGTAAACAACTGTTTACTGGAAATCATCCTGATGACTTCCCTTTGTAGGACAAGTGGAACAGTTGATAAGAATCGAGGACTGCCTGTCAAGACTTTTTCTTGCTATCTTTAACCACATGTTGAACCTTGGCTCTCACAACTCTAAAGGCTGCGGCTGCAAGGTTGCCAGCTGTTGGGCGGGATCTGAAGTAGGCACTCATTGGTCAACCAAGGTACAGGTTGCCTCCTAAGATGACCTGAGCTCTTTGAGATAGATAAGTCAGCAACTTGTGTGATGGGGTCCACCCAATAATGGGTACTGCTTTAGTGTTCAAATACAGCCAGAACAGCATCCAGTTAGTTCTGCTGACCACCCATTTCAGCAGTTCCCTTTCAAAACACGCTCCATCCAGCAGTGGATTCACATTGTGAAGTGGTCCTTGGAGCAAAGTCATCAGTTGCTTCCCACTGAACCGAGTCTGTGACCCTGCAAAGCAGCATGAAAGGTCGATGGCAGAGGATGAACTGGTAGCTGCCAAGAAATGAGTGTGATTGCCTTTGTTGAGGATGCACAGCTCCCAAGATGATATGAGGTTCTCAAAAACTTGACCCCTATGGTAAGTTGAGTTCAAGTCCCATAGTATATTATGAGCATTGAAGTCACCCAATAACAGAAAACAGGTTGGGGAGTTGTTCTTATCGCCTTTGAGCACATCAGAGTGTCACATCCTATTGAGTTATGGGGTGTATACATGGCCAAGGAAAGAAAATTCCCGGATTTTACGGTTCAAAAATAAAGTATTTCCTGGGTGAAAATACATTTTTCCGTGTTAAGTGACAGTATACTTTCCCAGAGAACTGTGAAACTTATCAATCGTGTGAATGGTTAACATTTTATACATTATCGGTGTAGAACTTCCCACCGCCACTTTAGAAAGCGAAATCCAGAAATAAACGTCTTGGGAAGACATTGATGATGTCCAACATGTGCGCTCCGTGTTTTCGTAATCACGAAAGTGTAAATTCTACTTCCAACAAACACTTTAGTTTCCAAAGCATTGAAATCAAGATTGTGATGCCCTTTTGTAAGCCAATCATAGCTCATGTCACGTGATCTCGCCAGCCGATATTCAGAGCGTGGGACACGTGATGTCGTCAGCCAAAAGCAACACACTTAGGTAGCGCGAATACAGAAATAGGAAAAGTTAATGGTTTAAATTAATATACATAGTGTAGCTACATGAGAAGCTAGGCTTTCACCTATAATAATAGTGTTTTTTGCTTGTGTTACACTTTAAGACACATCACACGAATTTGCCACGAAAATTTAAAATTGTGACAAATGTCTGGTCTTCTCGGCTCGAAATTCTTCTAAGTGGCCGGTCCTCAAATTGTTAAGTCGTTTACGAGTGTCGAACGTTCTGTGATTTACGAAATTTCATCGCACATTCTTACACGTAACTTAATGCATCTTTGAAAGTAACGCTTTTCAAACCACCGTTCGCAATATTTTCACGAGACCTGTTAGAAATAGGTTCGTTTCAACAGTTGCCAGAGAATGCCTGACAACAGGCGTTACTGCGCTTACGCGGCTACGATAGCGGAAAAGCCCGTATGTTCGTACATTTTGCATAAAGATATCTTACGTCAGAAAAGAAACAAGACATCAGAGGATACTCCAAGAGCATCGGAAGTTCGCAAACCATGCATGTATGTTTCAGCTTGAAGTGCACATTCCTATATCCAGATGCACAACAACGTAGGCCCCAACCCGATATTAAGCTTTCTAGTATTGTTTTTGGGATGTAAATTTTCTAAGAGTACCAGTACTGTACTATCTCATGTTTGGTTCTTTATTATGGCAAAATGTCTTACGTACTTGAGGATGAAAACGTGTACTTGAAATTCAGCGAACAGTAGGTAGGAACTAGCCTACCCTGAGTAATGAAACGCTTCGTTTCAAATAAATTGACTGCCTCAGCGGAAAATATTAATAATAGCCAAATTTCTCTAGCAAACCGACAAAAAAAAACATTGTTCTGCAAGGTGATTATTGCTTGACTGCCAAAAATGCGGAAATGAAAAATCTGAAAACAAACTATTAATATATTTCAGTCTTCCGTAATTATGTAAACGTATTTTAATTCAGAATCCCGAATCCAGCAAAATCGTTAAACGTAAACATAAGTCACGTGGAGACTACCTCCCTCCCCAACACAAGTCAGACTACTTATACGCGACTGGACTGCACAGGCGCATGAGCCCGCTGGCAACTGGCCAAACGAACCTAATGTAAACACTAAACAGTTGTCACATCACGCTCTTCGGAAACAGCTTGTCGTTCCGAAGTATTGCACAGTTTTCATCGTAAGGCCTTCGACACATTTTGCTGTTGGCAGACAATTGTGGGCGCACAAGGTTGTGGTTAATGCGCATATCGTAAGCAACTAAAGTTTTATTTTGGTACTTTTCTCTAGTTTGTGTTTTACTGCGGCGGTATTATTTCGCAGTAGCGGGATACAGTAACATTCCTTGTTAGGAGTATCAGTTCTTGCCAGTCAAAATTACAAAAAATTAACTGAAAATTAAAACCATGAAAAATTCCCGAAATTCCGAATAATTTCCGGGTTTTTCCCGAATGAAAAAAAATTCCCGTTTTTTCTGGGGCGTAGACACCTTGAGTTAAATACTGTGAGCAGATAATGATGATCTGACCTACAAGAACATCAACACCCATTGCTTGAAGGTGAGTAACCAAGGAGACTGTAGAGGAGCGGTGTGCGTCATAAACAAACACAGCAACACTTGGCTCTACCCAAGTCTGGTCAGCCTTACGGTAGAGGGTATAACCCTATAGCACAGGGATGTCAGTGACTTTAAAATGTGTTTCTTGAAAACAAGCCACAGGTGAAGGCTTCCTATTCCACAGCCTCCGAAATCAAAACCTTCAGGTCAAATGGAATCGACGTGGTCTGTTTGCTACCTGTTTTGCCTGGGTTTTATGCTCGCTGTTTGCTTTTTAGTGGTCGGGAATGCTTGGTAGAAAACCACCACAGCCATGGTAGAGGCAGTGCTGAACTTAACTACACAGCACCTTTGGTTGTGTTGGGAGCAACACAATGTCGGCAACTGTAGCTGCTTCTGACGTTCTTGAGGGGTCCTAACATAACTGCAGCTTTGCAAACGCACTAACGAATACAGGTATTAGTGTAGTGGCATTGGTTTCAGAATAGGCTTTTTAAGGGCTGAAACAAAAGATGTAGTGAATATGGTAGGCCTTATTGATCTTTTTAGTTTCACCACACAGGATGAGCTTTGTTGTTTTGATCTCCTGTATCCTGCTTTCTTCAAGACAGATGTCGCAGTCTCTACTACAGGGAGGATGGTACCCAGAACAATATACATACTTCGAAAGAGACGAACAAATGACATCCTTGAGGGCTGCCTTACCACATCTGCCACGAGTGGCTTCTCCCTTACATACCAACCTGGTCTGCCCAAAGCACTGGCATTTAACCCTGTGAGTACTGCAGACGTGATATGCCGCGGGGCCTGAGGTGGGCTTCCCCATGGGCCCTGCAGACGGCATTCGTCTCGCGGCCTGGCAGGTACTTGAGCCATAATGACGGCTCTTATACCGCAGCCGGTTCCACTGCCTGTGGGCCTGCGGACGTCAATAGGCCGCTCAGGGCTGCATGCCGGCCCCGTCAAGTTCTTTTGTCCCGTGCACTCCTGGGATGGATGTGTCCGGTTTATTGTTCTGTGCCGCTGTACCTACTATCTGGAAAACAATCTGCTGCGGATTTCGTAGTTGCTGTTCGACATTCATGCTAGCTGGTTCATGTGAACATCTGCCTTCTGCTTCTGTGATGTCGTTTAGCTATCAGTTTCATCAGAATTTTTAGAGTGCTGTCACTTTTGAGTTCCACAGACAAATGGCACATCGGCATCGTTGCACTGACAGATACAGACAAGGAGTGACAGTGTGATTGGCATCATCAAAAGAATCTCGTAGTAATACACCTCCACGTACCTCACCTAGTACAGCCCATCATGACAGTTCTTCAGATTCTGAAAGTGAAGACGAAACGATCCGTAGAAGGACACGGCCATAGTGAGAATGAGAAATTTGATTGGCAAAAACGTGATTTCAGTCCAGCACTTCATGCATTTGAAGGACATATTTGCCAAATAGCGCCTGATTCAAGCGTTCTATCCTTTATCATGCTATTTATATCAGAAGATCTGTTGAAATTAGCACTTGAAACGAACCAATTTTTCACTTTCACCATGGCAAATACGTCGGAATTCGTTCGTTCTCGACTATCCAGTTGGAAAGATACAGGTTTTGAGGAAATGTATAGCTTCATTGGTATTTGGTTTCTCATGGATCGTGTTAAAAAGTTGAGAATAAAGGAATATTGTGGTCCAGAGATGTTCTAAGTACTCCAATTTTTGGCGACATTATGTCCTGTGACCGTTTTATGTTACTTCTGAGAATGTTGCATTTTAGTGACAACTCAGCCAATCGTGGAGATGACAGGTTGTTTAAAATTAGGAAAATAATTGATACAGTTCGTATGGTGTTCCGCAGTGCATTTAACCCATACAGAAAACTCTGTGTCGATGAAAGTCTATTGTTGTTCAAAGGTCGCTTATCTTTTAAACAATACATTCCTTCGAAACGAAGCAGATTTGGAATCAAAACATTCGTGTTGTAAAATTGGATACGTCTTGGATTTCATTGCATACACAGGCACAACAACAGAAACTGAAGTCCATAATTTGGGGAACCTGGTGATATTGTGGCAACACTAATGAAGCCATACCTTGAAAGTGGACATTCCCTGTATGTCGACAATTGGTATACAAGTCCAGCCTTGTTCCTCTGGCTTCAACCACAGAGCAGCAGCATGTGGTACTGTATGTAGGAACAGGCGCAACTTTACCAAGCTGCAAAAGAAACAAACAAGGAGAAGTCGAGTTCATGTCAACTGTCGCAATGCTTGCCATCAAGTGGTGCGACAAACGAGAAGTGTTTATGTTGACTACCTGCAACACTACAGAAACGCGAGACATGGGAAAGAAACAGGACGACTGGCGAAAAAGTAAGGAAGCCGCAATGTGTTGTTTACAGTGCACATATGGGAATAGTAGTCCACTCCGATATGCTATTAAGCTCTGTTGCGTAAATCTGTTAAACGGTACAAAAAGTTTTTCCCCCCCATGTTGTGGACCTTTGTGCTCTGAATGCTCGCACTCTTCACAGATTGGTGACAGGGAGCAAAATATCATTAGCAGATTTTCATTTATGTCTGGTACGAGAATTTGTGGGCAAATTTGCTACAGAACAGAGAAGAGAGAGGAAAGGAAGACAATCTGATGACGAGAATCCTCTTCACTTTACTGGGAGACGCTTTCCACACGTCATTCCAAGTGACCAGTCCAAGAAAAGCAGACTATCGCGTAGATGTGCAGTCTGCTCGAAACAGAATGTGCGCCTAGAAACGAAATATGAACGCAAAACATGAAATGTACCTCTGTGCGTTGACCCATGTTTTGGAACATACCACACAAAGAAGAACTTTTAGCCAAGCTGCTACAGCTGGAAGAGGAACTGAAGCCCTTACTTCTGAAAAAAATTACTTAAAAATAATTACAAAAGTTAAAAGAAAAACATTTTTAACTTCGCCATTGCCGGTCCAAAGCCCAGATGAAAAAGAAGGAAAAAATAAAACCAACACCGAATTATCTGAGCTTGAGGAGCCTCCTCTCCAGATGAATTACTTTGTTGACAAACACCTTACCAACGAAGATGTGAAACAACCAGTCTGTGCTGACAAACAGAAAGTGCAAAAATAAAAACTTGGTGCAAATTTATGGATTCTTCCATAACTTCTTGGTAGCTAGCAGTTAAACGTTACACTTATTGCAAATATCATTAATTGAACAAAAACTTCTAGTATTATTATTACTACAAAATTGTAGCCTGGGTTGCGGTAAAAGATATTTATTTAAGTAGCGACTAGTTTCGGGCGATGCCCATTTTCAAACCACCATGTAAAACAAAGACTGTGACAACCACATTATAGCTGTTAATAAAACCACAGAAGATGGATACCTACTGATATTCTATGGTTTTAGTAATAGCTATAATGTGTTTGTCACATTCCTTTTTGACATGGTTGTTTGAAAATGGGCTTCGCCTGAAACTAGTCACCGCTTAAATAAATATCTTTTACCACAACCCAGGCTACAATTTTCTAGTAATATTCAGTAATGGATTGCTGTCCTATTTTTCCAGGACACTGGATTTGTGAAAAAATTCTAGGCCTACATGTGGAAAGGGCGTCTCAGCACACCGTTCGTCAGTTGCACACACCTGCCCGTTTCTGAAGCACGAAAGGTCATTAGGAATTAAAGGTAACGTTTTAATTAGGTAGTTTATAAACTTGAGTATTTTCTTATCTAATTCTTAAACAAAAGTTATAAACCACTGTTTATTTCTACTGTAAAATAACAATTGCATCCCATATAAAAAGAATTCAGATATGTTGAATTTTTAATTTTGAAGTTCCCTTGGGGGCAATTTATTGGGTTAATGTTCTCAAAATATAGTGTTTAGCTTGAAAAGTGTGCATCCAGACGCTTCCCTCGAAGGTTGTTTGCGGGCGAATTATTGCGCTAGTACAGAAGAACAACAACAATTGTTCGTTACGGATACTACAGCGTTTACATCGTAAGTTGCGTACAAAAATCTGATAATTAAATATCAGTATGCCAAATAAAACACAGATGTATACTGAGACCTTATGACGATTCTCAAGAACTAATTGCAAATGAAAGAAAGCGTTTGATGAGGAGTTACATGTTAGCAGCGTAAGCAGTTTCAGTGTACATTAGGTCTGTCGAGCAATTCATTTCCAGATTCAAAGCTACGGAATAAGTACCCAGATGTCCTGCGTTTATTTGTAACGTTGGCGATCACACTAACTGCGAGACTGTCACGACTGCCGTGGTTCCAGAAATACTCAGGCCAGGGTGAGGAAGGCTGAGTGGTGAGCTCTGGCACACACAACAGTTAGCAGAAGTGGCTGCCAGCGCAGGTACACGGATTAGGCGGCCCCAAGGGCAGGCTTGACACGACTAGCCGCACTCGGCGGTGCAGCACTCAAAGGATAAAAACAGCACACTGAATTGGTGACATAGGATTGCATGCTTAAGTGGCGGAAACCTGCCTTCGTACGCTCAGTCAGATTTTACCAGATCCTCATCCACGATATTTTGTACATCCACAATACCTTACAGAATCGATTAACTTCCACCTTCTTTGAAAATACGTTAATAGATTTCTACATGACGCAAACATCTTTGCTCTGGTTCAATGTCTTGTGTAGCTCAATTTTGACGGCATATTTCCCAAGGTATTTAGCTTTCTGAAGGTTCATTGCTTGTTGGGAATTACAAGTTTCAACCAAAAGTATACCATTTCACAATCACCTTTGATGCAGAAAGATGGAACTTTATCAAAGCTGTCCTCTTTCTGATAATTATTAATAAACCATTCTGACTACCAGCATGTGTTCTGTTACCATACACACTGGAACTCCTAGCAATTTCTGTACCCGCATGACTGGCAAGATGAGCTCTCTTGTGAAAGTGAGTGTTGGTACCAACCAGCAGCCCACTCATACTGCTGGGAGGTGGAGGAGAAAATTTTGAGGGCTCCAGGAGTAGCTAGGGGGGGGGGGGGGGGGGGGGAATAGGGGTCCACCTAGATAGAACCCCGCAGGCCTAGGTAGGCCTTATACAACCAATATATTTCATTTTCCTTGGGGTTGCCAGCTAATAATATTCCACTTCAACAATTGTTCATCTCAATCGTGCACAGCAAACATTGAGGTTGAGGTTCTTACCATCCTTACGATCCAAGTTATTCCAAGCTAAGTCCCCATTCCCTATGGAACACAACATTTCATCACCATGCCGTACAGTGTTCACTGAGCCATGCCTAGAGCCTATGGTGACAGTGGATTGGCGGCACTTACCATTCGACAGCTCAGCAACCCCGGAGTCA
The DNA here is from genome assembly GCF_021461395.2 of Schistocerca americana. Classification (NCBI taxonomy): domain Eukaryota; kingdom Metazoa; phylum Arthropoda; class Insecta; order Orthoptera; family Acrididae; genus Schistocerca; species Schistocerca americana. The sequence continues at coordinate 784,628,036 of NC_060122.1, read as the reverse complement.
CCAAGCCCGTACTCAGCACGACTGCCGAGCCCCTGAGGATGTGTCATTGTCAGTCATTCATAGGATAGTTTTCATTATGCAAACATCATGTGGCTGGTTAATGTGTATTTTTACTTTGAGGTAGACTGTGTTAGAACACCAAAATGTAAAAGTCATGTTATTGTTACAGGGTGTATACAGGGACAAGGAAAAAAAATCCCGGATTTCCCGGTTAAAAAATACACTTTTCCCTGGGTGAAAATACATTTTTTCCGTGTTAAGTGTCAGTATACTTTCCCATGGAACTGTAAAACTTATCAATCCTTTGAGTGGTTAACATTTTACACATCATCGGCGTAGAACTTCCCGCCACCACTTTAGAAAACGAAATCCAGAAGAAGAGGATGAAGAAGGGAAGAAGGGAAGAAAGAAAGAAGAAAAGTCTTGGAAATATCTTTGATGATGAGCAGCTACATGTAAGCAGCATATTTTCATACTATGATATGCTGCATGTTTTCGTAATTATGAAAGTGTAAATACGAATTCCACCACACACACAGCACGTTAGTTTCCAAAGCACTGAGATCAAGATTGCAAAGCCCTTTTGTAAGCCGATCATAGCTCGAGTAACACGATCTCGCCAACCGATGACAGCATATATTCAGAGCATAGGACACATGATATAGTCAGCCAATAGCAACATCACTGTTGAGTAGTGCGAACACACAAATGGGAAAAGTTAATGGTTTAAATGAATATACACAGTGTAGCTACAAGAAAAGCTAAGCTTTTACTTATTATATTGACGTCTAAGATTAATAAGCTGCAAGAGAATCTAAGCTTTCACATGTAATATTGTTTTTGTTTGTTTGAGTTACAATAAGATACATCACACAAATATACCCGGAAAATTTAAAATTATGACATAAATATCTGGTCTTGAAATTCTTCCAAGTGACTGGTCTTCAAATTGTTAAGTCGTAAACGAGAGTCAAACGTTATGCGAGTTATGAAATTCATCACACATTCTCACACGTAACATAATTCATCTTTGAAAGTAACACATTTCAAACACCATTCACAATATTTTCCTGATACCTGTTAGAAATAGATTCATTTCAACAGTTGCCAGTGTTTGCCAGAAAACAAGCATTACTGTGATTGCACTGCTACGATAGCTTAGGAAGCCCATATGTTCGTACATTTTGCATTAAGATAACTTACGTCATAAAAGAAACAGGACATCAGGGGATACTGCAAGAGTATCCGAAGTTCGTAAACCATACTAAAATGTATAGTTCCACTTGAAGTGCACATTCATTTCGCAATACAGTGGGCCCCAACCTGATATTAAGCTTTCCAGTGTGCTTTTCGGGATGCAAATTTTCTTAGAGTACCAGTACTGTACTATCTCGTGTTTGGTTTTTTATTATGGCAAAATGCCATATGTACCAGAAAATGAAAACGTGTACTTAAAATTCAGCGAACAATTGGAACTGTGTAATGAAATGCTTTGTTTCAAATAAATTGACCGTCTCAGTGGAAAAATATTAATAAAAGTCAAATTCCTCTAGCAAACCGACAAAATAACTTCATCTTTCTGTAAGGTGATTATTGCATGACTGCCAAGAATGTAGAAATGAAATAAAATCAGAAAACTGAAACTACTAATATATTTCAGCCTTCTGTAATTATGTAAATATACTTTAACTCAGTTGATAATTCCCAGCCACAGAATCCGTCCTGTTTTCATTTGACATGGGAGCTGTACACGATGAGGAAACAGCAAAATCAGTAAATGCAAACAAGGGTCACGTGGAGACTACCCGCGTCCCCAGTACAACTCTGACTGCTCTGCACATTGACGAATCTGGCAGCTTGGGCGCCCGAGAAAATTTTTTTTAGTTACTGGCTTCAAGTAGCCACAGAAGCGGGAGAAGGTACTGCTACCATGTGACTGAACTGCGCATGCGCATGAGCCCAATGGCAACTGCTCAAATGAACGTAATGTAAACAGTTGTGATGTCATGCTCATAGGAAGCAGCTTGCCGTTACGAAGTACTGCGTAGTCTTCATTGTAAGGCCTTCAACACATTTTGCAGTTGACAGACTTGAGTGTGTGCATGGTGTTTTGTTGTTGTAAATGGTGCATTTCCTATGCAACTTAAGTTTTATTTTGATAGTTTTCTCTCGTTTGTTTTATTGCTGCAGTATTATTCTGCAGTAGCGGGATACAGTAATATTCTTTGTTAGAGTATCAGTTCTTGCCAGTCAAAATTACAAATATTTAATTGAAAATTAAAAACCTGAAAAATTCCCGGATTCCGAATAATTAATGGGTTTTCTCCCAAATGAAAAAATTCCCAGGTTTTTCCTGGATTTTCCAGAGTGTATACATCCTGTACTAGTAAGGCAGTGACAGATTGCGTAAAATGTAGAGCCACTCAGCCTACAAGAAATTGCAAACATTACTGTGCTCGTGTGCAATTTGATAACTTTGCCTGTGAATGTAGTTTGCCTACCTGGTACAAGTGTTTATCCTGTTACTTGTGACAAAGCTGGTCATCAGACAAGGAACACTGCAGTAATTAACTTTAATCACTCCATTTTTATTTATAGTCAGTGTGGTGTACATTATTTTACATATGTTCATAAGATACTTTCACAACAGGTGTATCTTCTTCATTGAGTAACAATGAAGCTGCCATAAGCAAGAGTACCTGGCAAGCCAACTTACAGGTGGTGCCCCAGGTTTAGTTTAGGTTGGTTGGTTTGCAGTGAAAGGGACTAAACTGCAAGGTCATCAGTCCCTTCACCTTTTAAAGTAGCAAACCAGGAGTAGCTGTCAAAAAAGTGGTATCATGAAAAGAATTAGCACAAATTTTGAGGTCAATGACGGGGGAGTGACTATGTACGTACAGTGTTTTAAAGGTTCTTGCAGCTACCGCTCTAGCTCCTGCATTACATAACCTTCTATCCCACCAACGGAGCCACTAGCCTTTTCCCCCTATTCTCCTTTCCTGTTTAAATTTGATTGTGTCATAACTATTGACAAAACAAGTGGTTGATAAGGAAAGTGACAGTGGCATAACATTGGACATAGCGTTAGGTATTGAAATAAATCCCTACCAGGTAAGTGAAGAAATTCAAGGGCATCACCTACATAATACTTTGATATTAACAGTGAAGAAGGTAATTCAGAAGTAACGGAAAAATTACAAGAAACAGTGATATTTAACAATTTATGGACAAGGGTGTGATAGGTTTCAGAGGGCCCAAACACACCTTATCTGATCACATTAAAATTATAATCAACACAAAAACAACTGTGGTAAAAAATAGAAACAGCATAATACTCTTCCTGTACCTCTTTACTATTTGATACAATTCACGTTTATTATTAACTACTCCTATCTTCCAAAACTAAAGCAGTATTATATAACAATGGAGGAAAAGATATGCTGCTATTTACCACAGAGAACACATGTTAAGCTGCAGACAGCTTGTTTGTTGTTTAATGTGTCTTCTTTACAGTAAGTAGCAATCTACCTTTCTCTACAGTGTTGATATTCCTACCTGGAGTTTCCATGGTTTGCAGTTTATATTATTCAGAACAAAATCTTTCATCGGGAATGGGAGTTGTGTTTCCTTGAACAGCATTTTGACAAACTTACGGGTTATTTACATGAAAGTTATGGTCATTACAGGACTATAACAATAATAGCAAATTAGAAAAGGACTACATTTGTAAGGTGACAGTTCCTTATTCATCATCATCTCCTGGTGGAAAAGTGTTATTATTCTGTCGATGAATTCATTGAGGACAGCTTCACAATCTGAACACAGGGATTGTAATACATTTATTATTTTATGTACATGTGTAGCTGTAACTTAGAAATGTAAACTTTTGTAGTTCTCTTAAAAAAGTGAAAAAAGTTTCTTTTGTAAACCTTGACATGTCTCCTGTACATCAAATCAAATGATTTGAAAATTGTATGTAATGAGATGAATAAACCACATAACATAACATAACAAACATCATCATCATCATCATCATCATCATCATCATCATCATCAGGCAAGGGGGCTACAGTTCATTTCAAATGTTTATGCAATGTTTGGGAATGTATAAACCCAAACATATGAAGATTTCAACCTATTTTTCAGAGGGAAATATTGGTGAGAGGAAAAATGAAGAAAATTAACTAATTACACCCTACATATGTAACAAGCAAATCACAAACAGAATTTTGAAAACACAATAACCAATTTATGGAATTAATTGACTGGTTTTGCTCCTTGTAAATTAATGTTTGGGGAAATAACTACTAATATTATCAGGGAAAAATAGTGTTTTCCATTATTGAGTGGAAAGTGTCCTCTTCACTACGTGCACATAACAGAAATATTGGAAGTCCCATCTTGTACTGGCAAAGATCCTTACTGGTAACATTAAGTTACTTTTGAGGCTGGTGACAACAGGCCAAACTTAGTACTGAAATGAATTAAAAAACTGACATTAAAAGGGATATCAGTAATCTAAATTCAAAACTTAATTTAACGACGATCTCCTCCTGTCCTTCCCACAGGCATTCTTGATAAAGAATCTGCTATTGTAGAGGGTAGTCAAATGGAAACGAGAGAGATAGAAAGGAAGTTCGGCGAAACTGTTTATTATTTAAATACTAATAGCCACAATTGTTAATACAATTATCCCACTTAGACAAGACTGTCTATGCCTTTATGCAAAAAATGTCTGGATGCCTATGGAATCATGATCGTACCCAGGCATGCAGCATGCACCTTTTCAGTCGATGCAAATCAATGGCCATGAACGTCTTTCTTTCAGGGGGTCCGAAAACAAGGAAATTGCTCGCAGAGAGATCCCGACTATATGGAGGCTGTGTAATGGCTTACTGCGAAACTTCTGCAGCTTAATCAAACAAGCCTTGGCAGCATGTGGGCATTCCCGTATTTTCCATTTATACAGCTCTTGGTTAAATGAAATTGCTTGTTTTGCAATCTTTTATATTAACATTAAAAATACAGTATCTCTAACTCAACATTTTATGATTTTTCATATTAGGTTCTTCTATAAATAGGTGTGTGGCATGCAGCATGTAGCGAGTTCCTTTTAGCTACCAGAACATTAACACCTCATTATAAGTGAATCAACTGCCAATATCTGTGTTGTTACCAACCAATCACAGATTAGCTTTCACTGTGCAAGCAAGTGTACTTTTACTTTGAGAAAGTCTGTGGTCAAACATAAAAATGCAACAAAAGCGGTGTGTTAATACCAGTCAATTGACGACGGATTGTGTAAAATGTGAATCCCCCTGGCCTTTAGGAAATTATGATCACCACTTGAGAACTATGCGATATGTTGCCTATGAATGTAGTTGTCCACCTTTTACTAGTGATAATGCTGATCACCTCACATAGAACATCAATTATAAATAAAAATGAAGCAATCAGAAGTTAATTACTGCCATGTTTAGTGGAACGTTATTTGACTCATGTTCGGAAGATTCTTTCCTCAAAAGCAGAATACCAGGTGAAAAACTTACAGGATGTGACAAAAAACATACAATTGTGAGCATACAATGCTGGTCATATGCAATTGATTTTGGTGCCAATTTCTAAAGAATAGCTGGTTTATTCACTGTGCCTCAGAAGGCAATGTCAATATCTGTTAGTATTTTCCCCCCCTTGCGCTTTGTAACAATAGAGAATCAGACCCTAAACTATTATACATTCTGTACAAAGAAACTTCAGCTGTGTACGACCACTTCAACAGAAATATTCATCTCTGGAAGATATTATTTAATCATTTCCAGTAAATTCCCACTAGTCACTAAATCATGAGCACTATTATACTTCAGTACATCATTATAACAGTTAGCTAGCTTTGTTCTAAATTTCTTGTGAATCTTCGTGGAGATGTTTTTGTAATTGACACCTTGCAACATTTTGCCCAAGGTGTAGTGCAACCAAAGAATATTTGTATAGGGCCTGAAATTTCTCCATTCATTTCTGAAACACACACACAAGAAATGACATGTCAGTTAAACAAACAATAGAACAATTATAAGCACATAAAAAGGTGACTGGCTAACAATTACATGAGTCACATTTGAGAACAACTTGAGAAAATGCACAGTGGGAGCATACCTCTAAATAAAAAATCCACACATTTCTTAACACAACCATACTTTAGTGAACCAATTACTGTTCTTTACACTTTATTTTTCATACTTATTAGACAAGTTCTAGCTGTTAACTGTACCACTGGTTGACTTTTACAGTGTTATCTTTTAACTTCTCAGAATGTGTGTGTGACGTTTAAGTATGAAATTACAAAGAATATGAAAATAACTTCGTAATATCGTGAAAAGCAAACATTTTCTAAATGTTATATCAAATTAGGGTTTCTCCATCCTGTCTTAATCTCATTACATGACTGACCCACTGGAATTCGTGCCTACTGTAGCTTCCATAAAAGGTACTTGAATCATTATGTTCTTCCCTGTTTACTTCAGTTCTACTGCTTCTGCCGTTCTGGATAATGGTTTCAATGAACTTTCTGTTGCCTGATTTTTAAACTCTTGGGTAAGGACTACATCAAGGGCATTTCATCAATATTTTTGTCCCCACACAAGTTTTGTCATTTCAATAAGAAATTAGATGTCTCCTGCATTCTATTAACCCTCTAACAATAAGGTTGGGGTTGGATCCGACCCCAGCGGGTCTGTTTTGTTTATAACTCCCCATTCCCTTTTGTGAGAGCGCTGTGGTTCCAGCTACCCTACCAGCCAGTCGTCCCGAGAACGTCGAGGAGGCCATGTCAGTCTGGTGAGTGACCTCCAGCTACCCTCTCTATCCGAAACCTACATTACCCGCACTCTGTTTGGATCCGACCCCACATTACTGTTTACGTCACAATTAGTTTTTGTGGGGAGGATTCAACCCCATATTGATGTTTATATTACATCTAAGTCTTCTTTTCTCTTCTAGTATCTTATTAAAGTGGCGCATCAACTCCTTAGAACTCCTGAGGAGATATACAACAAGTTTCTCCGACAGGAGGCTGAGTCAGAGGATGGCGACAATACCGATGCAGAAAACTGTTCAGAAACTGAGGATGATGTATTATCTAATACTGACGACGAGGATGATGTAGTTCATTGTGCGGCAGGAGCAGTCGAATTTGATAATTCTCAGTCAGATGTAGATGATAGAAATTTTGAGCTAGGTAAAGACTTGGAGAAAATGTGGACCAACAAACCCATGCATTCAAAATTTTCTAGGACACCAGTGTCAAATATTATTACTCATCTCCCTGGTCCACGTGGGGAAGCAAGGGGGGTCACTAGTGAACTGGAAATATTTTCATTATTCATAGATTCGAAATTTATAGAAAAAATTGTTTTGTACACAAATCTTTAAATCAAGAAATCTAGGCAAAAGTACAATACTGTCCAGTGGTTTCATTCACCAACAGAAAGCGACAAAATAAAAAGGGTTGATGGGCCTTCTCTTCATGAGTGGTATCCTAAAAAATTCTATGTTCAGTGTAGATGAGATGTTCTCAGCAACCTACGGACCTCCGTTATTCCGTTGCTCTACACGAACAGGATAGCTGTGGAGAAGCAAGGCGGCAAGCAGTAGTTGTACTTGAGAATCTGAAGTAGTCTCCAAAAGCGAAGTGCCAATGTGCAAACAAGGATGCAATTGCTGGCTCTGTGAAGTTGCACTAACACATTTCTGAATACGAAGCGGATTTACCGTTGCAAAGGACTGATCGTCTTCAGTACTTGAAACCACAAGGAATCACGGCGAAGCTGGAAGGGCCTTTGAACTGGGAGCTTCCTTCCATTTACATGGACTGTGAAGAATATGATTGGCTCATTGTGAGAAAATCCCCCATGATTGCAGCATCTTCGATGGTGCACTCCCTCCAACTGGTCTCACCTCCCTCAGAAGGGGACTCCCGTGCCTTAGGTGATTGTTCACAACTCAGGTCGCATCTTAAACACCTGACAGAGGGACCAATTGGAAATTTCGGAAGGCAGCAGCTCAGGCAATCACCCCTCCCTGGACCCAGCATATACCAGGGGTATGTGCAAACCCTACCTGTCAGCCCGGGGCTGGGAATTACACATTACCCAGTCACCTGTTACGCAACAGACGAGTGGGCCAGCCTTCAGGAGCGCACATAGAGTCAGAAGAAAAGAGCGGCCTCAAATGCCGAAGTGGAGGAAGGATATAGGACATGGTAAAAAAAAAAAAAAAAAAAAAAAAAAAAAAAAAAAAAAAAAAAAAAAAAAAAAAAAACAGTGGTGAGACTGTTCTTATGTCAGCTGGTGAAAATGTGGAACACAGTCACAAAAACATCCCAGACATGTTCCCCAAGGGAGGGGGAAAGGAATAGCAAGAAGACAGACACGCAGTGTGCAAGGGAAATGACATTGCAGAGACTGGGGACCTGTGGTAGCCAAGCTCGAATCCACAAAAGAGCAGCAAGCCCTGTAGGGGGCGAAGAAATTCAGTGATAAAGACTCTGGTCCAGGATATCTAACACTTTCAGGAAAGGAAAGCCTTTACAACACCTGCGAATCGTGTTCTGAAAGAATGGTTAATCATAGCATCAAATTGAACAGGCAATGCATTCAAAACCAACACCACCTGAGAAAGAGAGTGAGGCACACTGAGGAGGAGAAGCCAAAAAGCACCTGACTACTTTACACTGTTTCAATGTCCAGAAAGATCAGTCTAGTCTAGTTCTATCGAATAAAGGTAATCACTCATTCAATTACGATAAAGCGTTTTCTTCATAAAATTAGAGATGATCTAGGTCTCAAAAAGACAGGTGGATATTGCATTCCATGCTATTATTGTATGACTTATGTGGGACAGACTGTCAGAACAGCTGAGGAGAGATGCGAAAACATCAGTGAAATACCCAACTAAAACAACTGAGTAAGTGAGCTGTCACCAAATACTGCCACTGAAATATAATCATGAAATGAAATAATGAAATACGGTGAGACCAGTATTGGGGTGACAATGCCAACCATCAGGGTGGCAGGAAGGGTAAAGGAGGGGAGGAGGGGGGGGGGGGGGAGGGAGGAGGGGGGAGAGCACAGGGTGCTCCACAGAGTTGCTACATGCAATGTGGACCCAGCATAGTCCCAACCTGCTGTTAATAAAGCGGAGGGCCCAGTAAATGGCCAACAGTTCCATGATGAACACTCCCACATGTGGCAGGCGAGAGACAGTGTTATATGCCAACAGCAGAAATAAAGGTGTATACCATGTAATCATTGGAATTCGAGCCATCGCTGTAAAAAACAATAGCATCCCAAAACTCTCCTAAGAGCGGGTCGAACAAAAAATGGAACACCATTGGAGTGATGGAGCCTTTCAGACCCTGGGAAGAGATCTATCTGAACCTGGGATCTCCAGAAAATAATGTGGAGAAGAGGACACAGAGGGAAGATGGAAATTGCAGAAGAGAGAAGTGAGACAGAGACCAACTGGTAAACCCACTCGAAGGCTGGTGATATCCTGAAGTGATGAAAAGAATAGAATAGGAGGGGTGAACAGGGAAAGAGCGGATAGCAATGGCATAGGAGACCAAGAGCTGGGGAGTGGGGGGATCCCAGTGTCAACCTGAATAATATCCACAGGACTAAGTTTACAGAAACAGCCAATCTTCAGAAGGCTGATATGGGGCAACCAAGTAAGCCTGTTGCCAACAAAGAAGATCAAAGAAACAAAACCACAGTCAGATGTTGGGGGTTGACGTAGAGCTCGGAACTGGGATTGATCGTAGTACCGCAACAGAAATGGACCACCTGCAATATACAAGGGTGGGAGAATTGCAAATCGTGTGAGTGTGTCCACGCAGAAGTGCACTGGATGACAACCGGGAGCTTCCGCTCCACAGAGGTCACTGAGTGAAAACTAGCCAAGGTACAGAAATCTTTCACTTACAGCACAGGGGAGACCAACAGTCCGACTGATGCCACGAGTCCATTGACAACAATAAGGAAAAGAAGGACACTTAATACAGAATCCTGTGGAATGCCATTCTCCTGGGTCTGTGCAAGGCTCAGAATGATGACAAGCTTAACTCTGAACAACCAGTGGAACTGGTACATAAAAATGAGGAAGGGACCTCGAAGACCCCAATCAAGAAGTGTAAATAAGATGTGATGGTACCAAACCATGTCGTAGGCCTTACAAAGATCGAAGAAAACTGCGACAAGATGCAGAGCTAAGAAAATGCCTGATGAACTGCGATTTCCAGCTAAACCACATGATCGATTGGAGACCTTCCTTCCTGAAAGCCACACTGGTAAGGAGACAAAGAGTTCCGAGATTCTAAGATCCCACAGAGCCACCACCTGTTCAGATAACCTGCAGTGGATGTTGATCAGACTGACCAGCCTGTAACTATAGAGGGACAACGGATCCTTATCGGGCTTATGGACAGGAATCACAACACTGTCCTCCATCAAGAGGGTTGGTTGAGGTTGAAGGGACCAAACAGCAAGGTCATCAGTCCCTTGTTTCAAATATGCGCCATTCCGCTAATGGGACAACTCAGTAAAGTCAGAACAATAAAACGGAAAAAGGGAAAAAACGTAAAAAGGCAGTCATGTTGTCATTGGTAAAAAACAAAATGAGGGAAGTCGGCAAGAGAACGAACCCAACACTATGCTGAAGCAGCATAGGCAAGACCACCTGTGACTTAAAAGGTACAACTGCTATAATGTAGAAAGTACGTATGGTAAAAAACAGAGTAAAAGGGGAAGAAAAGAGGAATTCGGTCAGGGAGGTGAATCAGGAATCTCCGAACACTGCTTACAGTAGGAGACACCCAAACACTCACCGCCCCGCCCCAAAACCAGAGACAGATTAAAAACCTTAAAACTGAGAATAAAAACCACTTTCCCGGAGGAAACCGAGAACCAGAGAGACCATCCGGGAATCGTCAGCCAACATCAAAGGTAAAGTGTGGGGGGGGCCTGTACTTAGCATGCAGAGCCAAAAGAAGGTGGCATTCAACCAAAATGTGGGCTACTGACTGGAAGGCTCCACAACCACATAGTGGGGGTGGCTCATCACGCAAAACAAAACCATGGGTCAACTGAGTATGGCCAATGCGGAGACGACACAGTGTGGTCGAGTCCTTTCGAGAGATGCGAAAGGAAGAACGCCACGGGCCTGGTGTCACATTAATTGCACGAAGTTTATTAGACAGGGGAGTAGCCTCCCAAGAATTGGCCCATGACTGTGCGAAGTGGGATTTGATGTGAAGCCGTAAATCCGCTGCAGGAGGGGCTACAGAAAACGGGGTGGGGGGGGGGGTGGGGGGGGTAAGTAACTGCTCCCCCAGCCAAACGATCAGCGAGCTCATTACCCGGGATACCCACATGGCCAGGGACCCAAAGGAAGTCAATAGAACAAGCAGCACGGTGAATATCAGCGAGATGGTCATGGATGGCAGAGACCAAGGGATGGCGCGAAAAACACCGGTCAACAGCAAGAAGGCCACTCATCGAGTCTGTGCATAACAAAACGCGGTTGTGTTGGGACTGTTTAACAAAGGTAAGGGCCTGGGAAATTGCCATCAATTCTGCAGTAAACACCCCACATGTAGGTGGCAGCAGATGACTTTCCGTTCCAACAGAGGACGTGAAGGCATACCCAACACGATCAGCAGATTTAGAGCCATCAGTGTAAAAAACAACAGCATCCCGAAACTCCCACAAAATTTGGCAGAAAAAGGAACAGAACACCACCAGGGGGATGGAATCTTTCGGACCGCGGCGGAGATCCATCCGAAGTCGAGGCCGAGGAACTAACCAAGGAGGGGTGGAGGGGAGGGAGCGAGGAAGACAGGACAAAGAAGGAAGCTGAAAATCACGGCAAAGAGACGCAAGGCGGAGCCCAACCGATAAACCCGCCCGAGGACGGGAGTCGGGTGGGTGACGTCCATGGTCTGGGAACAGAATAGAATAGGAAGGATGAGTGGGAGAGGAACGGATAGTGAGTGCATAAGACACCAGTGAGCGCATAAGACACCAGAAGCTGGGACCGCCGAACAGAAAAGGGGGGGGGGGGGATCCCAGCTTCAACCAGGAGACTATCAACAGGGCTAGTAGGGAAGGTACCGGTGGCCAAACGGATACCACGATGGTGGACTGGATCCAGCACGTGCAGTGTGGAAGGAGCAGCTGAACCATAAACTTGACAACCATAGTCCAAGCGAGACAGAACTAGAGCACGATAAAGACGGAGGAGGAGGGAACGGTCCGCACCCCAAGAGGAGTGGGCAAGGAAGCGAAGGACATTGAGTTTACGGAAACATCCTACCTTCAGGAGTCTGATATGGGGCAGCCAAGTGAGCGTGTTGTCGAAAAGAAGACCCAGAAAACAAAACTGTGGGACCACAGGCAATCATTGTGCAGCGAGATAGAGCTCTGGACCAGGGTGGATCGTAGTACGGCGACAGAAGTGGACCACTCGCGATTTTAAAGGAGAGAATTGAAACCCGTGTGAGAGGGTCCATGCAGAGGCACGCCGTATAGCTACCTGGAGCTGCCGCTCTGCAGATGCCATCGAGGAGGAACTAACCCAAATGCAGAAATCATCCACATACAGGGCAGGGGCGACCAAGGGACCGACAGAGGCCACAAGTCCATCGATAGCAATGAGGAAAAGAAGGGCACTCAAGACAGAACCCTGTGGGATGCCCGTCTCCTGGGTCCGTGGAGAACTAAATGCAGTACCAACTCGAATGACCGATGGATCAGGAACCGGCAGATAAAAATCGGGAGTGGGCCCCGAAGACCCCACTGATGAAGGGTAAGTAAGATGTGATGGCGCCAGGCCGTGTCATAGGCCTTGCGAAGGTCAAAAAACACTGCAACCAAATGGCGGCGCTGGGAAAAAGCCTGCCGAACTGCGGCCTCCAAGCGAAGTAAATGATCGACTGAAGACCGTCCCTCTCGAAAGCCACACTGGTAAGGCGACAATAGATCCCGAGATTCGAGGACCCAATTGAGCCAACGGGCTACCATCCGTTCAAGTAACTTACAAACAACATTGGTCAAACTAATTGGCCGATAGCTGTCAACAGATAGGGGGTTCTTACCAGGCTTAAGGACAGGAACCACAATGCTATCCCTCCACTGAGAAGGGAAATCAGCCTGGAGCCAGATACGGTTAAACACCCGAAGAAGATGTTGCCGTTGTGGAGCACTGAGATGTTGAAGCAGTTGGTTATGAATGAGAAGAAGATAGAGCAGAAAGAAATTCCCATTCAGTAAAAGGTTCGTTGTAAGATTCTGACTCACAAGGGGTGAAACATAAGGTGGAAGCTTCAGCCAGCTGTTTTTGATGAAGGAAAGCACCTGGATAGGAGGCTGATGCCACTGCAAAATGGGTCGTAAGATGTTCTGCAAGAACTAATGGGTCCGTACAAATGCCACCTGGGAGGTGAAGGCCTGGGAGGGTGGACTGCCGATGGCAACCTTGGAGAGAATGAAGTGTAGCCCATACCCGTGACAGAGGGACAGTAGAACCAAGGGAAGAAACGAATCGTTCCTAACATATCCGCTTACTCTGTTTGATTAAATAATGGGCTTTAGCGCGAAGCCGTTTAAAGGTAGTAAGGCTGGCTACGGATGGGTGCCTCTTGAAGTGTTGCAAAGCTCGATGGCGATCACGGATGGCAATGGCAATGGCCGTACTCCACCACGGGACTTGCCGGCGACGAAATGGTCCAGATGAGCGCGGGACAGCAAGGCTAGCACCGCGAACAATTGCGTCAGACACGTCGCGTAGGACGTCATCAAAACAACCCGACAAAGAGTGAGAAAACACGACCTGTGCAGTGTATAGAGGCCAATCGGTGCGTTGGAAAGACCAATGAGGTAACCTGTCCATCGGGGAGCGGGAAGGGAGCGTGATAATCAACGGGAAATGGTCACTATCACAAAGGTCGTCGTGTGGTGATCAGTGTAATGAAGGGAGGAGAGAGAAGAAAGAGAAAGATCAATGGCAGAAAAGGTACCATGACCGGCACTGAAATGAGTAGGAGAGCCATCATTAAGAAGGCACAGGTCGTGGTCTGCAATAAATTGGTCTATAAGAAGACCTCGTCTAGATGGAAAGGCACTGCCCCACAAAGGATGATGAGCATTAAAATCCCCAAGGAGGAGGAAGTTGCTGAAGAAGGGCGGTTAAGGTAGCAGGTGTAAGAGTCCTGTCAGGTGGGAGATAAGGATTGGAAACTGTGACTGCAGAGTCTAAGTGGACCCTAACAGCAACCACTTCCAATGTAGTTTGGAGAGGAATCCACGTGCTAGCAATGTCTGTACGGACCAACGTACAAACGCCACCAGAAGCCCGCAAGGGTCCGACCCGATTTCGACAGAAAACATGGAACCCACGGAGGGTCGGTGAGTGAGCATCAGTAAAATGAGATTCCTGGAGAACCACACAAGCTGCAGAGTAGGACGAAAGAAAGAATTTCAATTCCGGAAGGTGACGATAGTATCCATTACAATTCCATTGGAGAACCACAGAACGATGGTTTAAATGAGGGCTGAACACGCTAAATCCAGTCATACCGCCGGGTCCCCACCCGTCACTGACAAGGAGGGGGCGACATCCATGAATGACAGGTCAGAATCCGGTTGTGAAGTCGGGGAAGGGACCTCCGGTGACACCAGAGGCTCTTTGTCCCGGGACTTATGTTTCTTCTTCTTTTCAGGCTGAGATCGAGGAGGGCTGTGTGGCATAAAGGAGCCAGCTGCAGCAAGATCAGGAACAGAAAGAGACCGGGCGACCTGGGGGCCGACAGACCCCGGCTCTCGCGGTCGCCGTGCGGCAGCATACCTTTGACCTGGAAGGTGCCGGGAAGGGGCATCCCGGGAGAGGCACCCTTGACCGGCAGACACCGAAGGAGTGGGACACTTCTCCGGCTGGGGAGGGGGAGCAGCGCCCATAGGAGAAGGTGTGGGAGCCGCAGGGGAGGGGGGGGGGGGAGGAGAGGGGTCGGGGGGGGGGGGGGGGGTAAGGAAGGGGGAGTAAGGGGTGAAGATGTAACGAAGGCGTAACTAGATGTCATGGACACAGGGTGCAGTCGTGCATATTTCTTACGGGCCTCTGTGTAGGTTAAACGATTGAGGGGCTTATACTCCTGTATCTTTTTTTTTTCTTTCTTATATACTGGGCAATCTGGTGAACGTGGAGAATGACTACCATGACAATTTACACATACAGGAGGGGGAACACAGGGACTCCCCTCATGGAGTGGACGTCCACAGTCACCACAGAGAGGGGCCTGGGACAGTGAGAAGACATGTGGCCAAAACGCAAGCACTTAAAACACCTCATAGGAGGTGGGATGTACGGCTTCACATCACAGCGATAGACCATCATCTTAACTTTCTCAGGAAGGGTATCCCCTTCAAAGGCCAGGATATAGGCACCAGTATCAATACGATTATCTTTAGGACCCTTCTGAACACGCCGAACAAAGTGAACACCCCGTCGTCCGAGATTGTCCCGAAGTTCCTCATCAGTTTGAAGGATGAGGTCCCTGTGAAAAATCACACCTTGTACCATATTTAGAGACTGGTGAGGGGTAATGGACACAGGAATTGTGCCAAGATGGGTACAGGCACGAAGGGCCGCAGATTGGGCAGCTGAAGCAGTTTTTATCAGCAACGAACCCGACCGTATCTTGCTCAGGGAGTACACTTCGCCAAACTTGTCTTCAATGTGTTCCACAAAGAATAAAGGTTTGACACTGGTGAGAGTATCTCCATCAGTCTTGGTGCAAACTAGATAACGGGGGAAAGGTTTTGCCCCTAGACGACGGGCCTGACCCTCTTCCCAGGGGGTAGCCATGGAAGGGAAGGCCGAAGGGGCAAGAGAAGCAGCACTTGAGGAATCAGTTCCACGCACAGAGACGGCCGCAGAAGAACGGCCAGAGTTTTGGACCCGTATGCGTTTCATCTGCATAGCGTCCGCCCTGATACCACCCACTCCAATCAGGGGCTTTCCTCACGGGCGCCACCCAGCCACAGCAAGGGCCGTCTGGCACGGCGGCCATTGCCGGGAGTTCCGATGCTCCAGGATGACGAGCAACCACTCCAAGGCACGCATGAGGTGGTCACAGCTCAGGTATCAGAAGTGTGATCCCTGTGTGTTCTGGGGGCTCAACCAAAAGGGTACATAGCGACCCCACCACACAGGCTGGCTACCGTGCTGGCTATGCACCCTAGCATCAGACAACGACGTGAAAGAAAAGGTGGAATGTACTAGGAGGGTGCACGTCGGAGACACTAGGTAAGGTGCTCTTCCCCAAATTTTGTAATGGAGGTCAAAGAGGGGGACCAAGGAATGCCAAAAGGAGGAGATGATTATGCAACAAACCCGGAGTGTAAAACCAACAGAACCAGGAGGATAGTGGGGGCAAACGTAAGCAAGGACACCAATAGAGGGAGAGGAGAGGGCGAGGGGAAAGGAGCATGGAGGGGAAAGGAGGGGAAGGGAAAGGAAATGCAGCCCGGGAGAGAAAGAAGGCTGCAATGGCTCGGGGCCCCGTGCTCGCCACGCACGTATCCACAAATAAGTTGTGGACCCCCTGGGGGGTCCATCAAGAGAGGAAAACCCCTTTGAGCATAACACAAACACTGCAAGGAGATACAGTTGTGGGCGACTGAGATCTTGCAGCAATTGGTTATGGGTGGAATCGGCGCTGGGGTCTGCATTTTGGGAGGAGGGAAGGACCAAAAGATGTTCCCCTGAACAGAGAGAAATTGTAAGTGGGAAGCTTCAGTCCACTGTTTCTGGAGGGGGAAGGCATCTGGAGAGGAGGTCGACACTGACGCCATCGCAAAATGGGTCACAAGGTGTTCCGCAAGAACCAATGGATCTGTATGAAGGCCACATGGGAGGGGAAGGCAAAGGATGGAAGACCCTGTTGGCAACCTTGAAGGGTGCAGAGTGTAGCCCACACCCTTGAAGAACCAAGGGAGGAGACGAAGTGCTGATTATGAACTCTCTGACACCTTCCCGTTACCTACTGCCTCTCTTCCACCTGACAACATACAGGACCCATGTTGGCTCAATTCAAGTTTTTACATCTTTGACTCCTGGTGCAATTTGTCTGTCTAGTCACCAGGTGGCACTTTGGTTGCCTGTTAGTTGAGTATTTGGTTTTAGTTCCTTTGATCTAGGTTGCTGACCACACGGGCAAGCATACAGTCGCAGGCTGTGTGTGTGTGTGTGTGTGTGTGTGTGTGTGTGTGTGTGTGTGTGTGTGTGAGAGAGAGAGAGAGAGAGAGAGAGAGAGAGAGAGAGAGGAGGCACATGCAACTTATAGTAAGCTGTTCATGTTTTAAAATTTCCTTTAATTGTAACTTGTCCAATATCTGCTTATCTTCATCCCACTGAGATCGATATTGAGTCTTATTTATATTGGAAATTCTTGCTTCCCTGAGTGATGCAGTAACCAGTGACTATAAAATTATCTACAGGCGTGGTAAGCAAATGCTAGTGGCCTAGTGAATATTGGGTCACGTGGGTAAGTGAGTTCCATAAATCTACAGAGATTTTGTCCCTTTCAAGAAAATTAATATTTATTGTTTTAAATTAATTACTATTGTAGCTGTCTGACTGTTAGTCCTCAAGACTTGGCTGTTACGCCACGTCTCTGAAGTTAATGTGTCTGAATAATCTGATTTATTGGTTAATACATTAACTTCTTGTTATATTTTACTGTAAGATAAACCGGTTAATCCTTTTAGTAATTCTTACTGTAGTATTCTAGTTGTAATACGTAAGGTTTGTTTGGCGCTTGGAGCCACACTCGGGTTGTGTTTCTTGTCTTGGTCTCAGCATTTTCGTGTGTTCTAAGATTATTATGCATAAATTATATGTATGCTCTAAGCTTTCCGAGCTGTTCACAGCAATAGGCGTTGCCCCACGGTGTTATCTATTACCTGCGGGTTCATCAGGCGTAGCCTGTCTGCATCGACTGTGTATGTGCACGCGGCCAGGACACTGCTTCCCATCTCACTGTAGCCTCCAAGACGTTGCCGCCTTCTGGCTTGCTATGGCATCCCTCATAAATTGAGTTTCTATCTCGTAGGAATTGGGCTTAAATTTAATCAGTTCTGTCCGTTACTTTAAACCATCTTCTTCAGGCCTGCCCTTCCTTACCTGCCCCTTCCACGTTTTGCCTGCTTGAAGTTTGGTTTTAATGTAATAGTTTTAATATTGCTGTAATGCTCAATCTGCTAAATGGTGTTTTATTATTTTTATTTGTTCTTTATTATTTTTCCACACCCAAGGGGCTTCTCTGACTAATCAAATATTGAATATTTGTATACAGAATTGCATAAAATATCAGTACTCAACAGGCCTCAGCTTGTCAGATACCAGATTTGCGTAATTATATATAACTATACTTCTTTTTTAACAGGATGTATGCTTTGACAAGAAGAAAAATTCCTGGATTTTTCCCCAATCTCCCAGTTAAAGACACTTTTTCCCATGTGAAAATAAATTTCTTCTTAGGTGAAAATACGCTTATTGCAGATAAGCAACACTTTACTTTCCTTTGGAGCCATAAAAATGTCAATCCTTTGAATGGTAAATTTTTTGTACATCAGCGTAGAACTTCCTGGCACTTTATAAAATCAAAGTCAGCAACAGGGAAAGGGGTTATACGTTTTGGAAAGATCTTTGACATGCA
Source organism: Schistocerca americana (assembly GCF_021461395.2). Taxonomy (NCBI): domain Eukaryota; kingdom Metazoa; phylum Arthropoda; class Insecta; order Orthoptera; family Acrididae; genus Schistocerca; species Schistocerca americana. Next base: position 784,609,270 of record NC_060122.1, on the reverse strand, counting down.
GCAATATGTACGCTGCATATTTTCATATTACGGTACACTGCATATTTTCATATTACGATAGTATAAAATTGAATTCCACCAAACACAGCACGTTAGTTGTCGAAGTGTTGAAATAGAGATTGCAATAGCTCATCTCACTGATTTTGCCAACCAATGACAGCAGATATTCAGAGCATTAGGACATGTGATGTCAGCCAATAGCAACATCACTTTTAAGTAGTGTGAACACAAACAGGAAAAGTTAATGGTTTAAATTAATGTACATAATGTAGCACAAGTAAAGCTAAGCTTTCATAATAATATTGGTATTTTTAGCGTGTGTTACACTAAGATACATCATACATCACACAAACATTAAAAATTTAAACAATGACAATGTCTTGTCTTCTGAGCTCAAAATCATTCTAAGTGGCTGGTACTCAAAGTGTTACATTTTAAATGAGAGTTTGTGATTTAAGAAATTCATTGCACATTCTCAAACGTAACATAATTCGTCTTGTGTAAAAAGAAATTTACTTTGAAAATAATGCTATTCAAAGAACCATTTGCAATATTTTCCTGCGACCTCTTAGACATGGGTTCGTTTCAGCAGGTGCCAGAGTGCGCCAGACAGCAGGTGTTACCGCGCATGGGCAGCTACGATGTCTAAAGAAGCCCATATGTTCGTACACATATAGCATTAAGAAAACTTCCATGACTTCATAAAAGAAACAGGACATCGGAGGATACTCCAAGATCATAGGAATTTTGTAAACCACACTAAAATGCATGATTCGGCATAAAGGACACGTTCATACGCCCAGATTCACAATGAAGTAGACCACAACCTGATATTAAGCTTTCCAGTGAGCTTTTTGGGATGCAAATTTTCTAAGAGTACCAGTACTGTATTGTCTCATGTTTGGTTCTTTATTATGGCATAATGCCATACGTGCCAGAAGATTAACATGTGCACTTGAAATCGAGTGAACCTAGTCCATAATGTGGAATGAAACATTTCGTTTCTTATAAACTGACTGCATCTGCAGGAAAGATTAATGAAAACCACATTCATTTAGCAAATCAACAACAATAACTTCATTTTTGTGCAAGGCAATTAATGCTTGACTGCCAAAAACATGGAAAGAAAATCAGACACCTGAAACCAATAACATATTTTAGCCTTCCATAATTATGTGAATATATAATAAATCACTTGATAGTTCGCGGTCACAGAAATCCGTTTTGTTTCTGTTTGACGATTGAACTGTTAATGTAAATGAAACAGTAAAATCACCAGACATAAACACGGGTCACTATCCCCCTCCCACTACAACCCATACATCTGGCAGGTTGGGTATGCTAAAAAAATGTTTGTGGGTGGCGTGACTGCCTCCTGCTACTACTGCAGCCAAAAGCAGGAGAAGGTACTGCTCATACGCAACTCAACTGCTCATGCACATGATCTCTTTGACAACTGATCAAAATGCACTTAATGTGAACAACTGTGACGTCACTCTCATCAGAAGCAATTTGCTGTTATGAAGTACTCCATAACCTCCGTCTTAAAGCAGCTGACACATTTTGCTTTTAGCAGGCGCATGTGTGTGGACTGTGTTTTGTTGTTGTAAATGGCGCATTTCGTTTGCAACTCGAGTTTTATTTTGGTTTTATTCTGTCGTTTACTGCAGTAGTGCAACACAGTTGAATTCTTTGTTAGACTATCAGTTCTTAACAGTCAAAATTACAAAAATTGAACTGAAGACTAAAACAATGAAAAATTCTCGGAATTCTAAAAAATTCCTGTTTTTACTTTTTTCTCTCGGATAAAAACATTCCCGGGTTTTTCCCCGAGCATATATATCCTGTTTAAGTTATATTTATTAATGTCAAACACCCCTTTTGGCCAGCCAAATGTTGGAACTATAATCTTTAGCAACATTGCTGTCGTTGCTTGCCCAGTGCTAACGGCGTGCACGTTATATGCAATTGTATTATTTTCTTGAAAGTTCTTCGTAATTGGGGCATTTTATTTGTTTTTAAATTGACTAATTACTAATCATTGGTTCAATTGAAGAAATTTTTGAGTAACTGCCTGAATCATTTCTATTTTATTAGTGTTTTTAGTATCTGCAATAAAAGATTGTTGTACTTCTGAGAAGTAACAAATGACTTGGGGTAAATGGCCTCTTCCACGCCCATTTAGTCGTTTCCTTATCCTGGGGTGTCAACTGATATTTCACCCCTCCAATTGATGAATTTTTCATCCATGAAGAAATGGCATAAAATTCCAAAAGGTCACTAGTATTCTTTCAATATTTTAAGTTATTTTATTGATAGTATTAATAATTGTGACACATGATAAGTACTGGTCTTTCTTTCTGTATTTTAAACAATTTCTTCGAGTTTTCTGCAGTGAATTTCCAGACCTGTAAAGCACATCCCAATTTTGAACTACCTCAGGCACTTTGGCATTCCTGATTATAATTATTTCCAACCACTCAAAATTATTTTTTGAATGTTTTGTTGAAGCCTTCAGCTGCCATTTTCTGTATTTCCTGTACGATTGTACAATTTTGGCCTTAGGCTATTTTCAAGTATCTAAAATGTAAATTTCACACAGTGGCTACATTAGTGGGATTTGTGTTTTTGATATATGAACGAAGTCATATCTGTAGATATACTACGCGCATTATAACTTACTTTATGGATGATTTTTTTGGCAACAGATAATTATAATCTTCCTAGGGTTAAGTACATTACATATAAGAGCTTTGCCACAACTGCTCGAAAGTAGCATGCTCCTAAAATAGCGTGAACACCCGAACTAATTTATGAGCATGATTTGATGTCATACGAGCAACGATGTATATGCCAATCTGTTAAAAAAAAAACCATCCATAAAGTAAGTTAAATGCGCCTAGTATATCTACAGATATGACTTGTTTCTATATCAATAGCACAAGTGTTACTAATCCACTGTATGAAACTACTGTTTTAGAAACTTGAAAATGGGCTAAGGCCGAAATTGACAATTGTACAGGAAATAAAGAAAATGGTAGCTGAAGGCTTCAAGAAATTATTCAAAAAATTTATCACAGCTGCGGACCCTATTGTATTGAAAATTATACACTCAAAATTATGTTCGTTCCAACCTTTTCCTTTATTTACATGACGTTCACGCAGTCAGTCTCAGTCTTCCTCTTTGGTAACTTGCCCAAAATGTAAATGATCTTAGTAAACAACTTTACTAACACGAAAAGTCCTAGCACAATTAAATATTTAATGTCACAAACTAGTCACAACATGTTAGCTAGGATACACTGTTTAACTAAAACAGAAATGACACACTGAGCTAAAGACAACTAATGAGTGAATTTGAAATCATGCTACGTACTGGCATGTTACATGCATTACATACAGTATTTTCTACTAGTCTAAGTTGTTAGAGCTCAGGTATGTCGCGATTCTAATTAATAGCATTAAATTTCTACTGATACAATGAGAAAGACAGAGATAAATTCGGTGAATACTAACTTCACAGTATTTTGCATTAAGCGGTACACTTCAAACTGATAATCTCCTTGTGAGATGAAGAGGTCTGGGTCCACAGCCAGATCATTGAAAATGCAACAGCCACCATATGACATTCTTGATAAAGTGTAATCTATAACTGTGACCTGCAACAGTGAACAAAATTTTAACAGTGACGAGTCAGCCCAACATTAATATCAATTATAATCATTAGAGCCTAATACTAAAAGGATTACAGACGGCTTACAGCATGAATGTGTTCTGATCATCTGTTTTACATTCAAAAAAGGCTTCCAAGACAAGCATCTAACATTAACTAATTATTTACTTACTTGTGACGAAGATATGTTAATTCAAGTGTCTACAAAACTGATACGAGACAACTGGAAACCATATAAGTAAACAAGGATAAAGGAGCTGAACTTATACAATATGAAGTTCTATCCAAAATTTCTAATTTATGAGAATTTTAATATTACACCTAAACAATCAACAGTACACACTTACACCACTAGTTGCCTCTAGTTCTGTATTTCAACTACGAGTCTGCGATGTGATGTTATTGCGATTGCAATGGTGTGATTGATGGTGCTAATTTTTGTGTATCGTGTTCTACTGTGTCTGGCTGATTTATTGGACCAAAAGGATCTGCGATTAAGGTCCACAAAACTGTAGCCTCGTCACGTATGCTAAGGGAGGCTTCTGATAAACTAGCTTTGAGCAAGCAACAGGAAAAAAAATTCTTTTGTTTATAGACACAATTTTGCCTAATGGCCACACCTCATTTCATTCCCGTCATACGCCATGGTGAGCGTCGACAACATCACAACGTGATTAACTCTTAAGTACGTGACTGGCCCCACCTTTTTATTATTATTAGTATTACTATTATTTTTTAAAAATGTGGAATGCTTCATGATTTTGCATGTCAACCTTGTGCAGGGACCATGCTGATCTTGTCAATGTCTGCGTGTGTGTGTGTGTGTGTGTGTGTGTGTGTGTGTGTGTGTGTGTGGGCGCGCGCGCAAGCGAGAGTGTATACCTGTCCTTTTTTCCCCCTAAGGTAAGTCTTTCCGCTCCCGGGACTGGAATGACTCCTTACCCTCTCCCTTAAAACCCACATCCTTCCGTCTTTCCCTCTCCTTCCCTCTTTCCTGATGAGGCAACAGTTTGTTGCGAAAGCTTGAAATTTGTGTGTGTGTGTATGTGTCTGTCTGTGTTTCTATCGACCTGCCAGCGCTTTCGTATGGTAAGTCACATCATCTTTGTGTGTGTAAACATACACACAAAACTCAAGCCCTCGCAACAAACTGCCGCCCCACAAGGAAAGAGGGAAGGAGAGGGAAAGACGAAAGGATGTGGGTCCCAAGGGAGAGGGCAAGGAGTCACCCCAATCCCAGGAGCGGAAAGACCCACCCTAGGGGGAAAAAAGTACGGGTACACACTCACGCGCGCGCGCGCGCGCACACACACACACACACACAAGCAGACATATTTAAAGACAAAGAGTTTGGGCAGAGATGTCAGTCGAGGCGGAAGTGCCGAGGCAAAGATGTTGTTGAATGACAGGTGAGGTATGAGTGGCGGCAACTTGAAATTAGCGGAGATTGAGGCCTGGTGGATAACGGGAAGAGAGGATATACTGAAGAGCAAGTTCCCATCTCCGGAGTTCGGATAGGTTGTTGTTAGTGGGAAGTATCCAGATAACCCGGATGGTGTAACACTGTGCCAAGATGTGCTGGCCGTGCACCAAGGCATGTTTAGCCACAGGGTGATCCTCATTACCAACAAACACTGTCTGCCTGTGTCCATTCATGCGAATGGACAGTTTGTTGCTGGTCATTCCCACATAGAATGCGTCACAGTGTAGGCAGGTCAGTTGGTAAATCACGTGGGTGCTTTCACACGTGGCTCTGCCTTTGATCGTGTACACCTTCCGGGTTACAGGACTGGAGTAGGTGGTGGTGGTGGTGGTGGTGGTGGTGGGAGGGTGCATGGGACAGGTTTTACACCGGTGGCGGTTACAGGGCTAGGAGCCAGAGGGTAGGGAAGGTGGTTTGGGGATTTCATGGGGATGAACTAAGAGGTTACAAAGGTTAGGTGGACGGCGAAAAGACACTCTTGGTGGAGTGGGGAGGATTTCATGAAGGATGGATCTCATTTCAGGAAGTCGTATCCATGGTGGAGAGCCACATTCAGAGTCTGATCCAGTCCCGGAAAGTATCCTGTCACAAGTGGGGCACTTTTGGGGTGGTTCTGTGGGAGGTTCAGGGTTTGAGGAGATGATGAAGTGGCTCTGGTTATTTTCTTCTCTACCAGGTCGGGAGGGTAGTTGCGGGATGCGAAAGCTGTTTTCAGGTTGTTGGTGTAATGGTCAGGGATTCAGGACTGGAGCAGATTCGTTTGCCACGAAGACCTAGGCTGTAGGGAAGGGACCGTTTGATATGGAATGGGTGGCAGCTGTCATAATGGAGGTACTGTTGCTTGTTGGTGGGTTTGATGTGGACGGATGTGTGTAGCTGGCCATTCGACAGATGGAGGTCAACGTCAAGCAAAGTGGCATGGGATTTGGAGTAGGACCAGGTGAATCTGATGGAACCAAAGGAGTTGAGGTTGGAGAGGAAATTCTGGAGTTCTTCACTGTGAGTCCAGATCATGAAGATGTCATCAATAAATCTGTACCAAACTTTGGGTTGGCAGGCCTGGGTAACCAAGAAGGCTTCCTCTAAGCGACCCATGAATAGGTAGGGGGACAAGAGGGCCATCCTGGTACCCATGGCTGTTCCCTTTAATTGTTGGTATGTCTGGCCTTCAAAAGTGAAGAAGTTGTGAGTCAGGATAACGCTGGCTAAGGTAATGAGGAACGAGGTTTTAGGTAGGGTGGCAGGTGATCGGCATGAAAGGAAGTGCTCCATCGCAGCGAGGCCCTGGACGTGCGGAATATTTGTGTATAAGGAAGTGGCATCAATGGTTACAAGGATGGTTTCCGGGGGTAACAGACTGGGTAAGGATTCCAGGCGTTTGAGAAAGTGGTTGGTGTCTTCGATGAAGGATGGGAGACTGCATGTAATGGGTTGAAGGTGTTGATCTACGTAGGCAGAGATACGTTCTGTGGGGGCTTGCTAACCAGCTACAATGGGGCGGCCGGGATGATTGGGTTTGTGAATTTTAGCAAGTAGGTAGAAGGTAGGGGTGCGGGGTGTCGGTGGGGTCAGGAGGTTGGTGGAGTCAGGTGAAAGGTTTCGTAGGGGGCCTAAGGTTCTGAGGATTCCTGGAAGCTCAGCCTAGACATCAGGAATGGGATTACCTTGGCAAACTTTGTATGTAGTGTTGTCTGAAAGCTGACAGTCCCTCAGCTACATACTCCCAACGATGAAGTACCACGGTCGTGGAACCCTTGTCCGCCAGAAGTATGACGATGGATCGGTCAGCCTTCAGATCACGGATAGCTTGCGCTTCAGCAGTGGTGATGTTGGGAGTGTGATTAAGGTTTTTCAAGGAGGATTGAGAGGCAAGGCTGGAAGTCAGAAATTCCTGGAAGGTTTGGAGAGGGTGATTTTGAGGAAGAGGAGGTGGCTCCCGCTGTGACGGAGGATGGAACTGTTCCAGGCAGGGTTCAATTTGGATAGTGTCTTGGGGAGTTGGATCATTATGAGTAGGATTAGAATCATTTTTCTTCGTGGCAAAGTGATCTTTCCAGCAGAGAGTACGGGTGTAGGACAGTAAATCTTTGACAAGGGCTGTTTGGTTGAGTCTGGGAGTGGGGCTGAAGGTGAGGCCTTTGGATAGGACAGAGGTTTCGGATTGGGAGAGAGGTTTGGAGGAAAGGTTAGCCACTGAATTAGGGTGTTGTGGTTCCAGATTGGAATTTTGAGGTTTTGGGGGGAGTGGAGCTGGAAGTGGGAGACTGAGTAGATGGGAGAGACTGGGTCTGTGTGCAATGAGAGGAGGTTGAGGTTTGCTGGAAAGGTTGTGAAGGGTGAGTGAGTTGCCTTTCCGGAGGTGGGAAATCAGGAGATTGGATAGTTTTTTGAGGTGGAGGGTGGCATGCTGTTCTAATTTGCGGTTGGCCTGTAGGAGGATGCTCTGAACAGCCGGTGTGGATGTGGGAGAGGAAAGATTGAGGACTTTTATTAAGGATAGGAGTTGACGGGTGTGTTCATTGGCTGAGTTGATGTGTAGGTGAAGGATTAGGTGGGTGAGGGCAATGGATTGTTCAGTTTGGAACTGGTATAGGGAGTGATGGAAAGAAGGGTTACAGCCAGAGATGGGAACTTTAAGTGTGAGGTCTTTGGGGATAATGCCAAATGTCAGACAAGCCTGAGAAAATAAAATATGGGAGTGTAATCTGGCTAGGGCGAAGGCCTGTTTGCGGAGGGAATGTAAATAAAACTTAATGGGGTCGTTGTGAGGGTGACATGGTATTAGAAGGTGGAAAGTGTAACATGAGGCTGAAATGAAAATGAAAATAAAAATATATGGGGAGAGATAAAGGTGAACTAGATAGCAACTGGAGATCTGATGTGGAAAAAGTTGAAAAAGTGTTGGTTAAAGCTGAGCTATGATGATCCTGTGGTGAACTTGGGTTGGTAAACAACGATGTGCACAAATGTTAGGTGGTTGTGTTGACTCCAAAACACGTTAAAGGGTGGAGAAATTTGGAAAATTCCGAAAAAACCCTGTGTAAATTTATTAAAAGAAGTGGCTTTGTGGTGGCAGATTATGAAAATGAGGCTAACAAGTGTCTGATGAAGAATTAATGACGTTAAAACCTGTGGGAACCGGTTAAAAATGATCAGTGATGTGGGAAAAACAGAAACGGAAATAAAGCGAAAGTTGTTAGAACTAGCTGAAATGGTTATTTAATAGGTGAAAGGAACTGTTTGTGAATTGGGAATGGTTGATTTTATAGCAGCGGTAGTGTTGAAAGCGGAAAAAATTTTTTGGTTATGGTTCGGAAGTGAGTTACGTAGTATTGAGTATATACAGGCAGGATAAAATTGTATGGTAGATTATGGTAAAAAGGAGAAGGTGAATACAAAGTGAGACTACTTGCACAAACCAAAAGAGAAAGTTAGATGACAGAAAACATTTCGAAATGTAACAGTGACAATAACAAATGTAATTGTTGGGTTCAAATTAATGATATGAATATAATAGAGGGAAACATTCCACATGGGAAAAATATATCTAAGAACAAAGATGATGTAACTTACCAAACTTAAGCGTTGGTATGTTGATGGACACACTAACAAACACAAACACACACACAAAATTCAAGCTTTCGCAACCCACAGTTGCTTCATCAGGAAAGAGGGAAAGAGAGGTAAAGACTAAAGGATGTGGGTTTTAAGGGAGAGGGTAAGGAGTCATTCTAATCCCGGGAGCGGGAAGACTTACCTTAGGGGGAAAAAGGGACAGGTATACACAAACATATCCATCCACACATAAACAGACACAAGCAGACATATGTAAAGGCAAAGAGTTTCGGCAGCGATGTCAATCAAGGTGGAAGTACAGAGGCAAAGATGTTGTTAAATGACAGGTAAGGTACGAGTGGCGGATACTTGAAATTAGCTGAGGTTGAGGCCTGGTGGGTAGCGGGAAGAGAGGATATACTGAAGGGCAAGTTCCCATCTCCGGAGTTCTGATAGGTTGGTGTTAGCAGGAAGTATCCAGGTAACCCGAACGGTTTAACACTGTGCCAAGATGTGCTGGCCGTGCACCAAGGCATGTTTAGTCACAGGGTGATCCTCATTACCGACAAACACTGTCTGCCTGTGTCCGTTCACGCAAATGGACAGTTTGTTGCTGGTCATTCCCACATAGAAAGCTTCACAGTGTAGGCAGGTCACTAGATGATTGTATGTTGCATAAATGAGTAGTCTTGTTGAGCATTTGTCCAATTTTGTCAATGGATTCAGGCAAACTGCACTTTAAATGTGGCAGATGTTCCTAAATAGCCAACGTATGCAGTGCACATTCCCATGGTTGGCAACACGACTTAATTTGCTGCCTGCTCACTATTCTTGTCCCCGATAGTGCTGTGCTTGAGCAACTGTGAAGCACGGACTGCCGAATCATCTGCGGTGCAAGTGACATGTCACAAAACCAACTCGTGCATAAACAAAAGATAATAATCACGATTCAGCCCAATTCTCGAAATGCCCTTATACCGCGATCTACTGATGTCTGTTGGCAGCATCTACAAACGTGTTTTGCCGCTGTAATTTATTCTCGCAACAAATAGGCAATATGATCTATCTAGTTTGTTGAACATTTCATTCTCAATAAATTTTCCTTGTTTATCTGAATGTTAACATCATGTTCTAATTACTGTCACTAAAATTCAAATGAAATATTGATCCGAGTTAAGAACCAAGTAATTTTTTGGAAGAACAACATTTCCAGTTTTGAATGTTACCTTTACTTTAAAGTTTGCAGAATGTTTACATGTCAGAACTTTTATTGCAAACTTGTTCAAATTCAGTAAGAATTTGTAAGACAATTGAATTTTGTGCTTCTCACACTTTTCACGAAATTATCAAATTTGTAGCAGAGCTGTGGACTGTTGTGGTGCATAGTTCATAGCCTCTCGCATATACCTTGCAGTAGTGCCAAGGGAGTCAATGTTAAGTGATTGTACGTCAGTACTGCAAATGTCAAATGATTGCTCGAGCAACGTCAACACTGAAACCGAGTGCTTCGGCGTATTGGGAAATCCCGAGCCTGTTCGAAGGTGAGCATCATTTGCCCAGCCCTGCCTTACCAAATTCTTCAAAATAAATCTGCACGTGACCTGAATAGCCAAAGCTTCATCTGTAAATGTAGAGGACCATTATATACTTAGAAACATTAACCTCAGCAGCAATACTTTAATCTGCGAATATGGGACGACCCTGATTGTTTGAATGACAAATTGTCGAAATCTGGTAAATGCAGTATTTTCCTGATAACACAACCCTCCTCCTGACCCAAAGAACAGAAAGCCGTTAAAACATTGAACCCTTAGTACATTATAACTTCCCAAATAAAAATAAGCAAAATAAAGCAATTAGACCAACTGTTAACATTACTTCCCCAAATTATAAACTAAATAAAATACTGAACAAGAAATTGAAGCAAACATACACATTCGAACATTCTACTCATGTAAAATATAAGTAGGAGCTCATAAAATATTTGACAGTTATCAAACTACCAGATGATGTTAATTTGGCATTTTTAGATACTGCCACTATTTACACTAATGTCCCTGTGAAAGAAAGTATACAGATCATCCTACAGAAACGGTTATTTAAAAAGCGCAGTACAAAAATTGCTCTGAGCACTATGGGACTTAACACATGAGATCATCGGTCTCCTAGAACTACTTAAACCTAACCTAAAGACATCACACACATTCATGCCCGAGGCAGGATTCGAACCTGCAACTGTAGCAGTCGCGCAGTTCCAGACTGAAGCACCTAGAACCACTCGGCCACACCGGTCGGCGGCCCAGTACAGGTGAGAATCAAGCTGGTGAAATAACCAAGCTGGTGAAATAACCAAGCTGGTGAAATAACCAAGCAGGTGAAATAACCAAGCAGGTGAAATAACCAAGCAGGTGAAATAACCAAGCAGGTGAAATAACCAAGCAGGTGAAATAACCAAGCAGGTGAAATAACCAAGCAGGTGAAATAACCAAGCAGGTGAAATAACCAAGCAGGTGAAATAACCAAGCAGGTGAAATAACCAAGCAGGTGAAATAACCAAGCAGGTGAAATAACCAAGCAGGTGAAATAACCAAGCTGGTGAAATAACCAAGCTGGTGAAATAATGAAGTTGGCAGAATTATTAGAGCTGTGTTTTACATATTATTTTGCAGTTAATGCGAAAATTGATTACCAGGAAGAATGAATCACTATAGGCAAGTCTAAGAAGTATGCAAGTAGAAATTTTCTTTAATTACCCGAGAGAATTTTTTGTTTTGTTTTTGCAACTATAAAACACTTAATAAGAAAACTACACACTATAAGCATTACGTAGATGATGTTTTTATTTAGTAAAGAGAGTGTGTGAATGTGTGAAGAACTATTTTCCTAAAAGGGGAGTTTGCAGGTATGACCTATATTGGCGATGCATCACACAGACTTGAGCAATGTTTGCACAAAATGAATGTCAATTGAGCATTCAGAATAAAAATTAAAAAAAAAAATTAATGAAAAGCTATAGTTTAACACATTAAGTAAGATGCCCCCTTGAAGACTGTCATCACTAGACAATGTTGAGGAAACCAAGAAAACCACACTGGCTAACCTTTGCCACCAAAGACAACACCACCTACAAACTTTGTCAATGTGAGGCTAGACAGGATTCTGAACAATTGTTGGTTTGAATGAACTCTGTAATCCGGAAGATTTGCTTGTAGCAAATAACTGTGCCATTGTGACTATCGAACATTGGACTCTCAAGTGTATCATCAGAACTGATTGTAATTTTAGGATATCGGTGTTTTTGGTGTTTTATGGACAAGTACAAAAAAATAAATGAAAGTAATACAGCAAATACAAATAAACCCACTGCACAGGTGATCCACAATAGAAAGTCTCTCTATATATTGGCTGTCTGAACTTCATGTTAGTGTACTTCATGTTAGTGTACTTCATGTTAGTGTACTTCATGTTAGTGTACTTCATGTTAGTGTACTTCATGTTAGTGTACTTCATGTTAGTGTACTTCATGTTAGTGTACTTCATGTTAGTGTACTTCATGTTAGTGTACTTCATGTTAGTGTACTTCATGTTAGTGTACTTCATGTTAGTGTACTTCATGTTAGTGTACTTCATGTTAGTGTACTTCATGTTAGTGTACTTCATGTTAGTGTACTTCATGTTAGTGTACTTCATGTTAGTGTACTTCATCCCATACAAAGACTGCCGTGAGGAGAGAAGCAGAGGAAAGTAGCAAAAACTTCCTCTCCCACATCTGATGCTATTATCTGCGTACTGTAAAATCCAAAGATGACCCCGTATTTCAGAGACCATATCACGGAAAAGAAAATCTATGCTGACCTAAGAACAACTTATCTATTCATCAATATTAATATCTGATAAAAGATTACTAACATGACAATGTAGTATATGTACATGACAGCTACTGCTATTCTGCTGCATGTAATGTGTGTGTTAACTAATATCGGCAGCAACCAGAAAAACATACCTGTCATTGCTGAACAGTTTGCGTTGACCTTTTTTACTACGAGCAGAATCAGTGCAGAGTCTTCATCATGATTAAGTTATCACTTTTCCTAGAAATTTCACTTTTGGTGGTTCATTTCTGTTTTCACAATGAATTAACATACGGCTCCTACCCACGTGTGGCAATAAACCGAATTACTGGAGTTTAGTGATGTATGAAGGACAACAGAACAAAACTGATACAAGGAATCCATACTTAGAGACAAAATACAATTTTTTAAACCTTACTTTTCTGGTCCAAGGTGCACATTCTAAAATCACACTATGGATGACTGGACACTACATTTATGAAAATGAAAGAGTTGGCATGAGGTGTGTGGAAGTCAGGGCTAAGAGGCTGACAGAAACATGCAATTCAACAACAGCACACCAACCTTTGAGGGTCAAGATGTTACCACACCATGTAGTGCTATTACTTTAAACCTTCAACATGCTAACACTGACATACATTCCCTACCATTTAGTATCACTTAAAGAAATCTTAAGCACTAAAATTCCAACCACTCATTGAAACTCATTTAAGACATTCTCAGATTTACACATTTACCATTGCACTATTCATAAAATATTGATTCTTTCATACCTGTATTCCATTTGATGGAACTGAAAATTCCTTTCCACTTAATTTGAAAGTAATATGCTTTGCTGATGTCTTCTTTATTAACACATTACCCCAGTGTAAATCTCTGTGCTCAAATTCCAGAGTGATCTCTGCTACTGCCAAAGCAAATGATAACTGTAACAAAAATGTATCCAAATAAACATCCATTGGCCACAAATTATACTTGCATTGGAATATTTTCTTAGATTTCAAATTTGATCAGCTTAGACCTGTAGAATATTACAAATTACACTTACTGACTAAAAAAACAACAGTAACTAATTCTATCAGTGCATGTTATAAAACAAAGGAAGATGGAACTTCAACTTCATTAAGAAACAAAAGGTATGAAGAAGGACCTCATCTGGTTTTTCAAAGGAACCACCCCAGCATTTGACTTAAGGGTTTAAAGAAACCACTGAAAAATCTAAATCTGCGTGGTCAGGCAGGTGTTTGAAGCCTGCTTCCCAAATACCAAACCAGTGTTTTAAAAATTAGAAGGAACGTGTTCCAGAGTTTCTTAAATAACTATGTTCTGCATCTTTTGCTCTATGCATAGTTTCTAATTTGGCAAATAAGCAAATCAACAGTTTACATATTTCCACTCATCATTGCCTTATGTTATAATCTTCAGAGGAAAAAGTTTAGACTGCACAGAAATGATCAGTCACAATAATAAGTGGTTCTCATCCCGTCATCTTGTACAGGGTGTGGAGAAAAAAAAGTGTAAACACCAATGCACAATATATTAGCATGCCTAATTCGGTGTAGGAAAACCGTAGGCATTCAAAACAGAATCCACTTGTTTTGAAATGCGGAAGTACAGGTCCAATATGATTTAAGGGAATCTCATAATTCTTCCTGCGAAACAGCAGCAAGTTGTTCAGATAAGGGTGAGGGAGGTAGATAGCAATCATGCACTGTTCTTCCTAACGTTGGTATTGTAGGCCCATTTTATTGACATCTGGTGATGGTGGCCAAGGGAGATGTGACAAATCATCCTGGTGCTCCCAACACCAATGTTGAACAATGGAAGCTGTGTGAACAGGGGTCCTGTAGTCTTTGAGTGCAGCACCACATGGGGAAACAAATATTGTACCCAAGGATGGACCTGACAGCCAAAATGATCAGATAATCCTTGGAAGTAATGCAACTCTGCAGAGAAACAATGGGGCCCACCCTTTGTTATGGAAGGACCCGCTAAATGAGCACCCACAATTTGCCAACGTTCACATTCACTTAGCTCAGGCATAATGCACTCACTACACAGAACACTGTCCTGACCATGACTGGCATTTTCAACCTATTGATGGAATTGCACAGGCGCAGTTCTTGGTGAAATACAACAGCACCAACTGCAGGCATGGCTAACATCTGCATCTACAGCCAAGGAAGCATTACTCGCAATGTTTTCATATTTTTGTCCACCTCCCTGTAAGGGCCTCTTCAAACACATAGGCATTTGGACAACGTGACACACAAACTGCATGTCTTTGTTGTAGACAAGTATAAGTATAAATGCCCAAATGTGCTTCTTTAATCAGTCACAGAGCATGATTCTGGTGGTACAACAGAACACTGAGAATGTTTATTTCAATGTTTGTACAATACTATTTTCTGAAATGATGGTTCTGGTGACAACTTAATCTGTAGTGTAGTCTGAGGTCAGGTTCAGTTCTTACATGGGAAAGGAGTGGTCATTTTATGGTTAGACACGAAGTAAGTGTTATGAGAAAATAGTCAAGATTCAATTTCAACATTAAATAACTATCAGTTAGTAATAATAAGAAACTGCTGCCTTCAAATTAACATTTTTACAAGAGAATGCGTGAAATTTCAAGTTACACAACAGTTTGTAAAAATAGACAATTTCTTGTTATTTTTTACTTTATCACTAATGCAAAACTTCTCCCCCTATAAAGAACCCATCATAATTTGAAGCATAGCACACATGCAGCACTAGAAGAAAAATGGGAATTACCCATTACCCACTACTAAAGCTGCCTGTGGTTCTGAAGCAGTTCAACATGTAGCCGTATATGATACAGCATCTTGGACAAGCAACGAAGAACAATAATGATATCTAATCTATTATTTGCCTCATTTTTATTATCTGGGTCTTAATATTAATGTAAGTAGACAGTCCTGTACTCATAATTCTTGTGGTTTTCTTTTCATCACTCACACCAGTTCCTATGTCAATCACCTGGGCCACCACATCCAGCTAGTAAGTCAATAGGCCTCACCATTTAGTTCCTTGTGCACTGGTAAAGCAGGTGCCCCTCTCGCTGCTGCAGCACATACATGTGCATCTTTGTATTTCTGATTTTGATCTAAGGTGTGTGTCTCCCTTCAGCGTAGCATTTTCAATTGCTGTTCCTAATGTCACATAGCCATGACTTGCAGGTTTTGCAATTAACTGGCCCACCCATCCCACACCCATGGCTTCAACCATGAGAGCAAGTAGCTGTTAACCAAGGTTTTACCTGTAATGTTAATGCAATGCCCAATGATTGGGTTACAGGGCTCTTCAACTAATCATGAAGTAAAAAAAAAAATTATCATTTGCAACTGAAGTGGATTTTCAATCTCACCAATAATCTAAAATTATTTCTCCTGGGCAATTCTGACTCCCTATAGGAATATTTAGTAAAATACTGGTAGTATGTGGTGTACAGTAAAATTTTATGTGCACTGTTGTAACTTGTCAACAAGATTTAGTATGACTATGATTACTACATATAAGTCACTGTGCTATTTAGTGTCACATAAATAGCCAGAATGAAGCCATACATATATACCATGTGTAGATATTGTCACACTCACTCACTCCACATAATCATGCAAACTACCTATGGGACAAATACATAACTTCATCACTAACACCTTTATCACTTCGAAGTTGCAAGGTAGCTAAAAATGCTGCAAAAAAATTACTGTTAAAGTATTGCAATATTACTAATACAAGCAAAAAGTAGCATTATTGTATGTACAGATATAATTAATATTGGCTTGAAATGAAAGCCAATAATTTTCACATGAGCATATGTGATATTCTTTGGCTACTATGCAGCACCTTTCAAGGCATAGCAACATCAATCACATGAACAATAAAATTAAACTACGAAACACACACTATTTTTCAGCACTAGAACCTTACATTCAGCAAAGAGAGGATAGGATTTGAGGAAATTAGTGTGTAGGAGTAAAGTAAAAAACCTCAACAGTGATAAGCCAAGCAAGATAGAAGAGAAAAAATTCAACTACACTGTGTCATCCAATCTTTTATTGCTATTTTGCAGGATGAAGGAATCTGATTCCACAATAGCATGTGTCATTTTTTGTTAGCATGTGTCATTTTTTGTCTTTCTCTGTAAAACTTGAGACGTTGAAGTGATGGAATTAATGTTCAAGCGCTTACAACTGCAGTTTCAAATTTATTATTTTACTAGTTAACAATGCTAGAAATGTTGCAGGAAAACATGTAACAACCAAATTGGAAAGGCATGTACAATTCAGTCAAGTAAAAGACGATGTTGACAATTCTCATAGGATGAGTGTGAATCTAGTCATGAATTACCACCACATGCACCAGACCCACACCCATCCAATGAAAACTTGTCTCCCAACCTTCAGTGCCATCCAGATTTGCACATCGTATCTCAGCAATCATTATACTGGATCAGAACACATGCACAATCCCATTGTGCTAATAATTCATTAACAAGGGCTCTTCTGTATCAGTTGTAAAACCACCAGCTGTAACAATTTAATACTACAAACAATATTTTAAAATTATAAAGATGTTTATTATGTAAGTCTAAATATGTCAAGCAATGGACAACCACTGCGCTTATACATGGAAGATCATGGACAACATACAAAATCAGAGAAGGCACTTCACATTAACTATTCTACTCGTGACTTATTATGAAATATTGAAATTTTAAACAGCATTCATTACTCCGATTAACTATATATTTCTAGGCTACAGAATTTATTCCAAATAAATTATGTTGGACACTGACTTGGACAATTGTCAGAAAGTGCTCTATAAAGTAACTACAAATAAAGAAGTAGGATGTAATGGTATCCACGCAAATCATCACGAGACAAACTTATTTGACCTTAAAGAGCCAGTACCACACAGTAGAACCTCACTTTTACATTCCCAAAATTAGAGTCTTCCTGCTCTTTGCCACATTCTTAATTGGATCTTCAATTTTTTGTAGACACACTTCAATTTGCCCTCACTTGTGTGTTACCATGATTACGAACATCCCACCATATTTGATGAGGGAAGATTTGGGGGACAAGGGCAGACGATACACTTAAACTGACACTAGAAAGGCATCAGCTTTCAAATGGTGTTTACAAACATTATGCAGTTAACTTTCTTGAGTCTCATGCTAGTAGTGCTTTTTCTCCTAACACTACCAATCTAGCAGTAACTATATTGTATGTAACACTGTTCATAGTTACAATGACAATGATAAACAAGAGCTATGGTAATGACTTAGAAAAAATACAAACAAGTTTTGAAGCATTGTTGATAATAAAAAATTACAATAACTCTGATTTGCAGGAAGATGCTATCAAGAGGTGTACACCATAGTTTCTTTTTCTGGAATTGGTACTGATTCCCAAGTTGGTGGTTAGATTTGGACTTAATACCACAATTTACATAGCTGTGAGGGAAGCAAACAGCAACAGTATTTAAATAAAATCATACCCGACATTTCTTTCGCAATATATTCCGATTGCAAAGGTATTGGTTAGATTTGAACATGACAGCATAGCTAGAATTTAACATCACACCAATTTAGTGTAGGGATGTTATAACTTAATGTTAATATTCCTTCAGCCCAAACATAGACAGTAGCAAAAAATCATGTTTACTGCTACAGTCCATAACAATGAGTGGCCATTGCACACTAACCCTATTAACTAACTTCCCTGTCAGGACAGCACTACAGCAGAAATGGGCAACACAATAATAAATGATCAAGAACATTTATGAAGAGTGATATACTTTACTTAATTGTTGGTAACAGTTTGATGTGTGGCACTTTATGTCCTAAATATAATACAAAGTTATCTAGATAGATAACTTCTCAGTCTCATGCTATTGTCAATATGACAAAGTAATTATGCATGTCCTAGTTCTCTGTAAATAGTGACTGCCAAGTTCGAATGTTGTCTTCTCAATGGAACTTGCTGTACCATGATCCAAGCATAATTTCATGAACTTCACTGAGCTGGTTGTAGGTACATCCTTTGTGCCATTTGGCCAGTACAAGGTGGAAGCAATATAGTCACTGGTTGACAGCATTCTCCTTAGCAGATTAGATTAGATTAATACTTGTTCCATAGATCATGAATACGACAATTCGTAATGATATGGAACGTGTCAGGTTAATAAAAGATGTCTGTACAAGATGTTACATTACACAAAATATTTTTTAACATCTTTAGTACTTGCCTGGCAGAGTTTCCCACTGGACACTGATCTTACACTAAAAAAGAGCTTCCACCATGAGATGAAGTTCCTCCCCCTTTAAATTTCCTGCTATCAGCCCAGCCAGTTTACCCAGCTCGTAACACTGTTGGCATATGAATATAACGTGCTGATGGATGTGGGCACAGGAAGCAAAATGTGGTCCATATTTATGAGAACTGTCTACTGCCCAGAACCAAGAGGTGCCAGGTGTGTGATTTGCCTATGTGGTGATGGCTGTCTCTTGTAGCACTTGTTAAGTACCTCTTGAGCCATGCAGACAATTACTGAAAATCCCCATTACAGGTTACCTATATAAGCAATATTTTCAATACTTTATATTAGTACTGACGTACCTGAAAATTTAAAATGTGTCATAATTTCCTAATTAAGAGGTATAGTCTTACATTAAATGTAAGAAAGTAAGACAAGTATTACAGTTAGAAATTGTGTATGTATCTTGAGGCAGCAAAACTCAGTGACAAGTATCTAGACTACATTCATCCAGTTTATGAAAAAAAGAGCACTCGACAACTTTACACGTAATTTCAAACCTTTTCAAAACTTTATTTACCTTTACATACTTAACCACCAAACCGCATGCAATTTTTGGACTTTTCCAAACAAACTTTTGGGACATTTTTATTCAATAATTAGAATGTTTTAAGGACAGAATTGGAGTGTAACAAGAAAACCAAAAACTTAAAGAGTTGGTTTTAATTAAAATTTAATAATGATAATGTAGGAATGTGAAAACTAGGTTCATTCTTATGAAAGCAGAACAAATTTATTGACAATTTTTCTGAGTTTTGTGTAACTTTAAGCAAGGTTCCATACACGAGCTCAAGAGTATGGTTAAAAAAAAGCTGGCACAAGAAGATACGTGTGTAAGTGAAACAGGAGAATGTGTAAAATGCGGCTCCAGATTTTTCAGATAAAAGAAAAGGATTAAATAGTAAAATAGTGACCACCGATGTTCCAGAGCAACAGAAAAAGATCTCAGGGGAAAACAACAGCCCAAGATGTTCTAGAGCAAAAGTAAGTCAATAGGAAAATCGCAACTTCCAACGCACAAACGGTGCAGAAATTTCATCCAACACAATAACAGCAGTGCCCACGGAAAAAAATTGCAGAATGCACACATTCACACTGCCTATGGCTGGACTGTTAATGTCAAATATCTAATACTTTAACTCATTTCTAAAGTAATCAGAAATTGGAAGCTGTTTTATACATGGTAGTTTGATTCTTTAAGACTATAATTGCCGACAGGAAATTTTAACCTCTCTCCTAATGGTTTACGGAGGTGGACGAATGTTTGTAACGTAATTTTTCTTAGTGTAGTTCATATTCAAATAGACGTCAACACTGTTGATTATATAGTTTTTGAGAAAAAATAATAAATGCCAAAAACTGCCGACATGACTTTTTTCTCCCACTGACTATACCAAGTGCTGCTGGTTACTACAGATCGACTGTAACCTTTACTGCGTATGTTGCTGCAATGTAGATACGAGACTGGAGCTGCAGCACCTTTCGCAATCATGTACATGCTAAAAGGCGACTGAATTCAAGTAAAAGAAGCTTTCTCATTAATTTGACAGTCACTGAGGAGGTAGAACCCACTGATGGAATAAAGTTGGAAATAATTCCCATTAGTAATAGAACATCTTGTCCTTTTCCATACACGTAAAGGGGCGGTACCAGATATTTGCTCTCAAGTGATGCCATTTGTTTACCGACAAACTCATTCTCACACATATTCACACAGAGGCACATAGTGCATTGAGAGATGATGAATGGACCTTACCATCAGAAATGCTTAATGCCTTTCTTGATACTCTATGTTAGAGGCGCCACTGAATCCGGAGGAAGAGAAATGAAGCTTCGTTGATCAGAGAAGTGGGAAATGCAATTTTACAAATATGTGATGTCACGCAATTGCTTCAGTTAATTTGGCATTGACACTGTTGAAAAGACAAAGTGACAGGTCTGCACTTAGGGTCAGATGTATGGGAGGGATTCATAGCAAATTGGGAAATCATGTTCATTCCTGGTTTATACATTTGTTGCAATGAACAATTGTTTGTATCTCGGACTGACTTGTGTAATATCTTTAAATCAAGTGCAATATTATTTTCCTGTTACTTAATTTCATTACAACAAGTTACTCGTACGTTGTGCCAGGTTTATTTCGCACAGGACTGGTTGCACATGACCATTAGTTGGCTGACCAATATATCCTTTAAGTGGGTCACTCTTTTGCAATTAATGAGGATTCGTCTGCCGTGGGTGATTTTCTTAGCCTCTTTCACTTCTCATGTGCTCAGGTGTCCACACAACTGTTGTGGTTCTCCGTGTCATGTGGCTGTCATACTGACACTTATGAGAGACTTTTTCCCTGGCTTGTTGATTTCTGTTCTGTATCTTATCGGTGTTACTTTGATTTTGTGCCCTGGCCATCACTTGTGATTCATGGAAAACCTTAAGAGTGTTGCAGATCTACTCTGCATCATTGTGGCCTTTCCAACCATGGGGCAGTGACGGTGCATCATCATACTGTCAAAGAACCTGGGAGTGGTTGTCTGCTCAGTTATTTGACTAATGCGTAATTGGCCGATCACCAGTTTTCTATAGTTAATTACTACTGTGTAAAAGGAGAGTTTTTCATCTCACTGCCATTTAGGCATAACACTTGGTGCTCACAAGGATAATTATTCTGGAACTGAAATAAGTAACAATGTTAGTACTTTATCAAGTGAAGATATCAGACTGTAAGATGTGCAAGAATCATTTTTTTTTTTCACTTTATAGTTTTCAAAAACCCTGATAAGCATTTCATATAGGCTGGAATGCAGGCACCAGCATTTGGCGAGCAACACAGCCATAACGAAAGCTGCCTCAGCGTGGAATGCTACGAGCATGCCTGCCATAATAAAAGGCTCAATGACAAAAATCACACACAGCGATGTTGGGGTAATATGGTGGTTGTGCTAGCACTGCAATGTACTTTGTCATCAAACACTGCTCAACAGACAAGGCAGTATGAGATGGTGCGTTATTGTGATGCAGGATCAAGTTGTTAGCAATGTGCGAGCAGACTTGTTTTCTAAGTGTTTACAGAATTAATTTGTAGTAACACTAATTTACCGACTGTCCTGGAGGTAACTACTCTTCATGCACAATACCCATGGAGTTGAACATGCAAGCATAAATTTCATCTGACCGACATGCGTACTATTTTTTGTCTTAGCAGTTCCCTCAAACACCATTACGAGCTTTGGTGTTTTGTCTAGGGATTATTCTGGAAAAACCAACTTTCAACACCAATGACAACTCTGTTCAGTAATTCTGGTTTCAATTCCACCTATTCCAACAGATCAGCATCCACACGTCTCCGTTGGTCTTTTAGTTGCTTTGCGAGATTTTTGGGAACCATTTTGGCACAAAGTTTTCCCATTCTAAGATTTTCAGTCGACATCAGATGAACAGTTTTCTGATTAATGCTCAGTTGGTTTGTAATCATTCTCTCATTTAATTGTTGATCAGCTCACATATGTTCATTCACTCTGGCTGTGTTGTCATTTTTTCATGCTACTGATAGTCGTCCTCTGGAGTGTTTATCTTTGATGCTGGTTTTGTGTTCGGGAAACGCTTGTGCCCTGGACAAGACCTTGTTTTCACACTTGCGCCCTTGACAAAACCTTGTTTTCGAAACCCTGCTGAAGCTTCCTACATGTTACTTTCTCACCCAGATTTATGTAGAAAGAGATGGCATACCATTGTGCTACATTTTTGAGATTCCACTGAAGTGATGAGGTGCAGACATAAGACTTCACTCTTCCATTACTCCTGATTGAAACATGTTCGGTGCATGCCACGTGTGGTGGTGAAAAACCAAGGTTACACACCATTAATCAGCCACACCGAGAAAGCCAAAGAGATTACATGTTGTTTATATTTTCCAATTCGTCAGTGTTATTCTCTACCGCACAGCCATTCAGTTCAATTAATTTTTTTCAAAATGATTAGATGATTCCTGAAAAATCTTCAACTGATATTTCAAAGCAATTCTGACAAAATTGTCTCTGAATTAAATGCTTACACATGCACAGAAATACATAAGAAACTGTAGCTTACCTTTGTTGCAAGCAGCTGAACACATTAGTAAGTATGTTTACGAATGGCTCACTGCATGTTACTCTTATTGCTGTGACCATAGTACCGTGCAAGTTTGGGGAAGGGGGTGGGAGACAGGCTATGAGCAGGCTATGTGAATAGTTACAAGAAGGAACGGTGAAGCAGGCTGCCAGCACACCAGTGGTGGGCGAAAAGCAACTAACGGATGGTGGCCTATGCAACCCTGCTGCGGTTGCAACATGTCCAGCGTAACTACAGAAACAAGCATCTCTTATCTTTGATGTGCTTTGTGACCATAACACTTCCGTTGATTTCTGGCAAAGTTTCGAACTTGTACAAATATATTTTCTGTGTAGTCATTGTAAAAATAAAATATGATAAATTTTAAAACACTAGTAATAACATGGAAAGTGATTGTCTTATGACCTGTGGGCTAGTTTTGAATGAGGGGCCATTTTTATATATGTTAACACATTTTGATGAAAATCAGGGGATGGACGAGCACTTACATTCGTGGAACCATATAGACGTGATGTGCCTTTGGCGCTGAGGTTTGAAGAACTGCTTGCGTATGGTGTGGTCGTGGTGAACACCACTAGCCTTCCAAATATTTGTACAATTCAGTGTTACATTATTGTCGACAAGGACTCCATTTTTGACAGTTTGAAGCACTTACATGTCACTACTGCATTTCTTGATTTAGCAAATGGCTTATTTGTGAAGCAGCACAAACTCAAAATTCATGTTTAAGGTGATGTTGCTGGACTTACAATTAGAGAAGTAGATTTTATTAATGCAGCGGTCTGGTGGGAAAACACTACTAATACTAACGTTCTGCGACAGAACAGAACAAAACAGTGCTAAGGTAAAATGATGACCACACCACGCTACAGAACCCACAACAGAGATTTACCTGGTATTAAAGAAGACTGCCTGCAGAAAGGACATCAGGGTGCACCTGATCAGTGACCTGTCCACAGTCTAGTTATAGATGTTACTATATTACGAGTTCCACGGTAGATCTGTGTGCTAATACATATGGTATATGCATATTTCTATCACACAAATAATGACCTACACAAATGACAAACTGTACGTATATTGCACAAATACTGCATATTTCTTGTCTCTCAGTCAAGAGTGCCAGCTATCTACAAAACAGGTACTGACATTCTGCAAGCTGTAAACAGTGATGCCCCGCCACTATCAGACGCAAATTTGAAGCAGCTGAGAACACATCTTTGACAGGTACGTCAGTACAATCGTGCAGAATCATCAGCGACAACAGAATCGCCAAGATTGCTCCAAGATCAAGCACTATTTTTAGCACACACTAATGCATCTAAGCCAGCAACAAATCAGCACAATAGATGCAAGACAAGTTGCACAGTGACAGACCCTTTGAGCCAGCCACTACCTTCCTTGAGGGGAAGGCTGGTCTGCCACAACCACAATGTTTATGTGGTTAAGGGATGCAATTGCATCATATGGCTTTCAAAGCACTGCCACTCTATACTGCCTGCTCCATCCTAGGGTCCAGTCACATCAAGAGCCATTTCACTGTAACAAGTATAACATCAGATTAAAAAAAAAAAAAAAATAATAATAAATAAAAATTTCTAGTCATATGATGCTACAATTAGATTGCCAGAATGAGTAATGGGTTCATGAAGCCTGCAGAGGAGGACACTTACGTGCAGTTGGAAGAAGAGATTGTATGGCACATGGAGGCTGAAAATTTGGACAAAATTTCTGATCTTGCCAGTCTATAGGTATTTATCACTTGTAGCAGGTCATAATGAATCTATGGAGAAGTTAACATCACAGCTATGTGAGCTCGTGCACCAGGATGTGGCTATCTGTGTACAAATGGAGATGCCCAATCATAGTTTGTAAGAAAAGGGAATGTATCAGATCTCATGGATTGAGCAGTACATGATTCTCACCCACACCAGTCAGGGAGGAGTGTTACCACGATAGATACTTTGGAAGCAGGCACACAGAAGTATCATGGGGCTCAAGTTATGAGTCATAACTGAACCAACAACATCACTCATGATGTCTCCCTGATGTTCACGAGCACTTTTACCTTGAGTACTTTCTTACGGTCCCTTTCTCATAGACCATGCAGTTGCCATTCCTTGCACCATGTGATTTCATCTCTGGGTGCAGAGTGCTGAAAGCTGTAAGAGCACTCACATCTACACTAACTTGCTACGAAAAGACATGATTGTCTTTTTTAGCAAACACTTCCATATTTGTTTGTTCTCACATTTAACATTTACAATGTTACTTGACGAATCTATTATTTCTCAGAACAACATATCTGAAGTGAATCTCAAAATAGAACATTAGAGATATTTATCGTCAGCTTCATTCAACTGCTGCTGCTGGTATTTAGATTTCCACGGAGCCAAGCCACAACACACAAGTACAAACGCCACCTCCGCAACAGGTAGACTCTAGATGGTATTTTGCCTTGCCAATGTCCTACGCTCATGCTTCTTGCGTCATCTCTACACAACCCATAATCTAAGCATGTGCAGAGGAAATTCCCTATATGCTAACTGCTTAGATTTTAGGTGACATAGGCTTAGGCACGGCATGTATTCCCACGTGCACTCATGACGCAGAGGCCACTCGCTAATTTCAGCCACAAGGGCAGAGCACAACACACATACTACATTCAACCTTCTCACGATTACAGCATCTACTACCTGATGAACTCCAGACTGCCAAAATGGAATTTGATGTAATGGTTCCGGAAGGCACAGCATTCCCATCTGGAAGTACAAGTACTGCACTTTGAGCCAGATGAACACTGGATGGAATCCACTATTTGCCCATTCTGTTGGTGAGGTCCCCTTGTGATCTATTCATATGCTTAAGCCTGTTCTGTACGTGCATTCTGCAGCAGTGTTTTAACGGGGGGGGGGGGGGGGGGGGGGGGGGGGGGGAACTAGGACTTTTCCTCCAAAAAGCTGACAGAAAAACCATGCTCATGGCCACTATTTCATATAAAGCTCCATGCTGCCACAAAATATTTCAGTTGTGTGACTGAAGGTGTCTGAAGCTGACATTTGTATTTTTGCAGACCTTTTAACAACTATCTGTCAGTCCAACTGGAACAAATGAATTTGATTGCCCAATTTAAGACTCATATTTGGCAAATCAGTGGTGCAAAAATGTCATTGCTGTCAAAACTGTCCAGAGCTAGTGACTCAACTGTAGCATACACCACCACCAGGTGGCAATAGATGTAAACTCACTGTGATGAAATCAAAGGCCAGTTGAAGTCAGTTCTGGTGGTAGCATGCCGTAGGACTGCCTGGACACAGGATGTAGTGCTTTGAGAATTTCGGTGAAAATTCTAGAACCACTCTGCCTTCCACCGTGTCGAACAGACGATATTTTGGATGTGAGTGGGAGATAGGAACCCCATCTACTGCGCGTTACCTGTCTGTGTGTGCAGGTCCGAAGTTTATCGTGAAAAGACGGTAGGCACAGCGGTCAAACGGCACCGAAAAGTACTTGTCGGTTGGTCCGCCCATGGAAGTCTTAATGAAAGCGTAAGGCAGAACCAAGGAACTTCTGTGTTATTCTGTGCTATTTTGTAACTGGCTGTTAGTGACAAGAGAACAATTGAGAGGAAAAACTTTTAACTAACTTGTTAGAGGCAATACATGTTCACGATTTCTGTGGCTGTTAAACCAACTTTGTTGTAAATGTATCTAATTTGTGTAATGTGACGTGACACAGGCGACTTACAAGAAGTCGAATATTTATGTGGGAAATGCTAACGTTGTTCTTTAAGGAAGTTGAAATAAACAGACAGTGAACTAAAAGTATTCTTTGAGTTCCTACTTATTTCATTGGGGGGAAGACAGAGAGAGAGAGAGAGAGAGAGAGAGAGAGAGAGAGAGAGACTAATATCTTCCTTTAACTAGCATCATTCAAGTTTTTAGAGATTGACGTAGCTGGCTATCCAGAGAGGATCAGTTGTGCATACCCCAAGCAAGTCCACTCGTGTAAAAGAAGTGGGAAGGTTGCAATCCAACTTCACACATTCTTGTCGTCAAAAACATTAGGAGTGCACCAGCCTGCCAGAAGTCCAAAATGTCATGCCACTTCCTGGCACTGCTCAGGAACTTACACCCCCCCCCCCCCCCCTCCTTGCTCATTTGCATGTGAATCTCATCGGCCAGCTATTTGCTTCTCACAACTTCTGCTACTGCCAAACAGTGATCATCAGGTTTAGTAGTTGGCCAAAAGTTTCCCTACTACAAGATAGACAGCAGAGAGTGCAGTCTTTACCTTTGATCGGATAGCATGCTTTGACAGCCAGCAACATGCAATATCTGGCAAAGGTCACCAATGGGAGGCAGAGGTGTTCTGTTCCATTCCACAACTGTATGGTGTTCACCTCAGCTGAGTGACACCATATAATCCAGCTTCGACTGACTTATAATTTCTTCACAGTTGGCTTACTGTAGTTTTTAATCTGACAAATAGTTTGATGCCGATATCCACACTAGTCGTTCCTGTGCCAGACTCCCATCTCTTTGTAACTACTGTCAACTATAGCCATTTGAACCTGTTTAATGTATTTGAGCAGTAGTGTGGCAGCTCAGTGCCCCACTCTTCCACACCAGGGACTGGAACCATCAGGTCAGGGATTTACCCAGTACTATGGGAGACTATGTGCAGTAAGAAGGCCAATCCGCATCTATGCAGTGATCTTACTAGACAGTATTTGTAACTACTATTGTGTAGAAAGTTACAAATAAATGTTTGTGTATCTGTATTCCACAGGTAGGCGTGATGTTGTCAAACAATAATGCAGGGGCTAACTTATCTGGCTGCATCTATGGCCTATGGTGCTCACATTGCAAATGGTGTGGAACTGACAAGCTGTAATATCTTAAGTCCCTTGTTCACTGGCAAACAGGAACTGATGTATACAATGCTTGAACTTTGATCGTCTGCTACTCCCAAAATACACAATAGCTGTACTTTTCATCCATTTTTTCAATGCAGGTTTAGTGTTAGAACAAACTGCTCAATACATATACACAACAACTGATTTGAGTGTCAGATTTTACTTTAACGTGTGAATGCACACAGAAACACATCCATTAAAGACTTATCAAATTTTACACTAATCTAGAGTTTTACAATGATCATTATTCCAAGAGACTTATAACTACACAATCCAAACACTATTATTTTACACACAACGCTCAGTCACCAATCACAGTCTGTAAAGAAACATTTAAATACACAATGCAGAAACCTTGCAGTGGAGCAACTGAAATGCTTTTTTGACATTTTATCGATCAAAATATCAGTATCATATTTCATAAATAAAAATTAAATGTGTTACGAAATGGATTGATTGCTGCTCACCATATACTGAAGAAGTTGTCACAGGCAGGAACAACAAACACAGCTATAAACGTAAGCTTTCAGTCAAATGGCTTTTTTCCAAAGTAGAAAACACACGCAAACACACAAACAACAGCAGCAGCAGCAACAACAACAACAACAACAGCCTCTGGCCACTGACGCCAGATTGCGAGCAGCTGCAAATGATGCGAGAAGCAATCTTGGCAGTGGGGGTAAGGAGGAGGCTGTGGTGGGGAGGGGCAAGGATAGCAGGGTAGGGTTGAGGGGTTGGTTGGTTGGTTGGGAGAAGAGACCAAACAGCGAGGTCATCAGTCTCATCAGATTAGGGAAGGATGGGGAAGGAAGTCGGCCGTGCCCTTTCAAAGGAACCATCCCAGCATTTGTCTGGAACGATTTAGGGAAATCATGGAAAACCTAAATCAGGATGGCTGGACGCGGGATTGAACCTTCGTCCTCCCGAATGCGAGTCCAGTGTGCTAAGCACTGCGTCATAGGGTTGAGGGGCAGTGAAGTGCTTCCTGTAGGAGCATGCAAGGACGTGGTGAGGACAGGGTAGGGTAGGGTAGGGTAGCTAGGAACAATAGGGAGGTTAGACAGAGAGAGGGTGAGAGTAGAGGAGACAAAAAGAAGACTGGTGGGTATGTCGATGGAACTGAAGGTGGTATAGTGCTGGAGTGGAGCAAGGAAGGGGACAGGTGGGGGAAGTAGAGGGACTAATGAAGGTTGGGGCCAAGGGGAGTTACAGGAACATAGGCTATATTGCAGGGAGAGTTCCCACCTGTGAAATTCAGGAAAGCTAGTGATTCTATGAAGAATCCAGATGGCACAGGCTGTGAGGCAGTCACTGAAGTGAAGAATATTGTGTTGTGCAGCACACTAAGCATCTGGGGGGGGTCCATCTGTTTCTTGGTCACAGTTTGTCAGTAGCCACTCATGTGGACAGACAACTTGTTGGTTACCATGTCCATGTAGAAGACGGCACAGTGGTTGCAGCTTACTTTGTAGATCCCATGCCTGCTTTCACAGGTAACACTGCCTTTGATGGGACAGGTGATGCTTGTGGCCAGACTGGAATAGGTGGTGGGGGACAAGTTTTGCATCTAGGTCTATTACAGGGATATGAGCCATGAGGCATGGGGTTGGGAGTAGAGGTGAAGATGGACAGGGATATTGTGTCATTTTGGTAAGTGGCAAGATACCATTGTGGGAGATGGGAAGGGTAGTGGACAGGATATTCCTCATTTCAGCACGTTACAAGAGGTAGTTGAAACCCTGGCAGAGACTGTGATTCAGTTGCTCCAGTCCTAGGTGGTTATGAGTCACGAGGGGAATGCTCCTCTGTGGCCGGACAGTGGTTCTGAGAGAGGCAGTGGATAACTGTATAAATAAAGCACAGGAAATCTGTTTCTGTACGAAGCTGGGAAGGTAATTTCAGTCTGTGAAGACTTCTGCGAGACCGTTGGTATATTTGGAGAGTAACTGCTTGATACTACAGATGCAACAGTCACAGGTGCTTATGCTATGCAAATGGGACTCTTCTCAGTATAGAATGGGTGTCAGCTGTCAAAGTGTTGGTATTGCTGGTGGTTGGTGGATTTGATGTGGATGGGGGTATTATTGTACCATCTTTGAGAAGGCGGCCACCACCAAAGACAGCGGCTTGTTGGGTCAAGAAAGACTGGGCGAAGTGAATGGGGGAGAAGGCGTTGAGGTTCTGGAGTAATGTGTATAGGGTGTCCTCATCCTTGAAAAAGATCCTGAAGATGTCCTCAATTAATCTGAACCACATGAGGGATTTGGGATTCTAGGTGGCTAGATTCCTCTAAACGGCCCACAAATAGGTTGGTGCATGCGACTGCTCATTGCCACACCCAGGATTTGTTTGTAGGTGATGTCTTCAAAGATGAAGTATTTGTGGATGAGGATATAGTTGGTCATGGTGACCAGGGAGGAGAATGTAGGTTTGGAATCAGTTAGTCATTGGAAAAGGTAGTGTCAATAGTGGCAGGGCAAATGACATGAGGGATGTTAGAGTAAAGGGAGGTGGCACCAATAGTGACAAGCAGAGTGCCGTATGGTACATGAACAGGAACTATGGGGAGTCAGTAGAGGAATGGTTGGTGTTCTTTATAGTGGGTTACAGGTAAGAGGCTGAAGGTGCTGGTCTATGGGAGCAGAGATTCTCTCAGTGGGAGCACAGTAACTTGCCACAATGAGGTGTCCTGGGTGGTTAGGTTTATGGGCTTTAGGAATCATGGAGAAGGTAGGAATGCAGAGTGGGCGAGGTGAGGAGATGAGACACATACTCAGGGGAATGTGTTCTAGGATGGACCTAAGGATTTTTGGAGAGACTGGAGAGCCTACTGGACTTCTGGAATGAAGTCACTGTGGCAGGGTTTGTAGGTTGTTGAATCTTACAGCTGGCAGAGTCCTTCCGTCAGGTAATCCCTGCAGTTCAAAACCACAGTGGTGGAGCCTAACGTCAAGAGGCAGGATTATAAGATCAGGATAAATTTTCAGGTGGTGGATTGCAGTTCTTTCTCCGAACGTGAAGTTAGCATACATGTTGAGGGATTTGGGGAATGATGATAAGGCAAGGTTTGAGGTTAAGAAATTCTGGAACATTAAGGAGGTAATTTGGGTGCAGTGAGGGTGGATCATGGTGGGTGAAGGAGTGAACTGAGTCAAGTAGTGTTCAATATTGGTCTTTGCTTGAGTCAGATTGGTAAATTTGGTGGCAGAAAAGTGTTTCAATGTAGGGGCCAGGAGAAGGAGAGAGGGAAGTCCAGCCTGACTGAATTTTGGAATGGGGCAAAATGTAATGCCTTTGGAAAGGACTTCTACTTCCATGGGACTAATGCTTTTGGAGGAAAAGTTTACGACTGCATTTCAGATTTAAGCTACTGGGTTCTGTATGGTGGTGGAAGAGTTTCTAAAGATGTGGTAAATACACTAGGTCTCTGAGGCAGGGCTCATCTGCTATGAGGGTGTTTTGGAGCAATTTGGAGGATGTTCTTGTAGTGGTGAATAGCTCTAGTCCAAGGAGGTAGTAAGAGATGAACAGGTTGGAGTGTGTTTTTCAAGTGACTTCAAGCATGCTGCTGTAGTTCCTGGAGGGCAAGAGCAATGTGAGA
Organism: Schistocerca americana; assembly: GCF_021461395.2. Taxonomy (NCBI): domain Eukaryota; kingdom Metazoa; phylum Arthropoda; class Insecta; order Orthoptera; family Acrididae; genus Schistocerca; species Schistocerca americana. The sequence continues at coordinate 784,577,740 of NC_060122.1, read as the reverse complement.
GATGGGCTACAGGAATTTGGAATTGCAGAGCAGAAGAACATGTTGAGTAGGAATTTATCCTTTTCATTACATTATTATTCCACATATGACTTTCCACTGTTTGTAAATTACATGTGTTTATCAACAGTGCTTTCAAAAAAAAACAGCTACTGTGTATCTCAAAGAAACACTGTACCAGAAAGAGTCAGTATCTCTGTGAATCTAGAGCACAGCTTTATGAAATACTGTACATTCTCTGATTTATAAACACCAAACCCTATACATCACAGTGGACACACATTATAAGACTATTGCATGAACACTGATATCCAATTTATGTGGAAGCAGAATGCTGGAGCATTAAACATACCTGAACAAAGGCTGAAAATGCTTGGGCAGCTGATGTAAAACAGTAACTTTCCAATGCTTTGCCACCATCAGCCAATTCAAATATGAGAAAGAGTTGGCTGTCATCAAAGATAGTTGGTGAATCATTTTCAGACACTAGCAGAGAGAAAAAAAGGTAGTATGAAAATTTACAGCAAACTTAATACATAATATATAAAAGTCATAAAACAGCACTATATCATCCTTAATTTAGATTTAGAGTGACAACTTTTATATACTTTCACCCACTATAAAGTAATAAAATTATGGTTTCCAAAACTGTTGATGATAAAGCCTTTAAGGATATTCTGTTCATTACATTAACAAATAATTGAGCCAGGAAATACTGTCAATATGTCATCCCGTAACACACGGCTGTTAGACAACACATGAGACTCAAATTTCAAAGACTTAGAACTCTTAATTACTGGTGTATGTTACATCTTTTAGGGGTTACTGCTTCACAAACAACTGCCCCATCAATATTTGAGGAAAGAAAACAATTTTTTTGTATGATAAGCATTTTTCTTTCAAAAATAACTGTTTTACACATTTCAGCATTATATTCTTAGATGTCACAAGACCTATCTGTAACACCAGTATTCTAAAGAAATTAAATCCATTTTCTAGACTGACAAATGTGAAAGTGATTTTCCTTTAGTTTTCAAGTAGTGTAAGTGAGTTTTGGGTGTAACAAAACATTCAAAATTCTGAACATACAATTACTTCCACATCTGCCAGTATCTAGAGGACAATATACATTAATAATGATAATTTTTTTTGGGTTTTTGTGTAACAGTTAAGTCTCTTCAATAATGCAGTGTACACACACACACACACACACACACACACACACACACACACTTAGTACGCTATCATAAAATCAGAAAAAACCACTAAATTATAGGGATCATTTGCAGAAACAAGGCCTGTGTAACATAAAATTAAATAAAAAGTGAGACTGGCAGCAACAAGTGGTTTGATATAACAGGTGTAACAGACTGACACCAACAAACTTTGTGGGGTTTTAGACCAGCCTTTTACTGCTACTATGCCTACCTGAGGCAACAAGGCAAGCACGGACACAGGTTAGCAAGGATGGGGAAAACATCTGACCTGTGAGCAATCTTGCAGCCAGGCCGTAAGTGTAAACAACCATACACCACTGGCCATGTGTGGCCATGAAGCTCGCATATGCACAAAATTTGTACAACAGGGCCGACTGGTAGGTGGCTTTCACAAAATGGGAGTAATTCCATGACAATTCAATGCAGCACTCAACCCAACTCATTCAGATTTATTTCAAATTTGGTGCATTCTATGATTCACATCAAAATTTAAAAACTTTCATTTATCAGAGGTGTATGTATATGACAACTGAAGAAAGTTACAGGTCTGCAAAGATCAGAAATTAAATGAAATTTACATGTGCTTGTTTGAACATAAATGAGTATAATTCTGGTTCTGGTCCAGATATAGTAGTTAAACTCTTAAGCACTGAAAAGGTAATGAATACATTGATATGCAGCATGACAGGTCACTAAGAATATATACACATTCAGGGTAATTGATCGACCTCACAGCACTCCACCTTCAATTTCTTTGGTGGGGAGGGGGGGGGGGCGGATTATTGCTCCAGTGTGCTATTATAGACACAAGAAACATCAAGACGGTGTACCAAAGACAACATTCCAAAAAGCCACTACCATTCTGACAAATTGCTGAACATTTCTGGCTGTGAACAGCCTATCAGAGAAACTTATTTCAACCATTTTAGTAGCACTTTGTAAAAACAGATTTATTTCAACTAATTTAGTAGCACTTTGCAAAAATAGATTTCAAGCCAAAATTATATAGTTGCAATCTATTTAAAGGTCATGCAGGAATTCAGAAGGATTTGAGAAATGTTCCGGAGTAGATGGTAAACAAGTATCCTATTGTATTACAAGACAAAATAGAAAGCAAACATCACAAAATTCATCAACCTATGCAGGTGTTGCCTCAGCTGTGCTAGGTAATTCCAGACTTGTGATAAGTGAAGATGATATAGCATCACCTCTGACAGTGCATTCTTTTAAATACTAGCCATCATTGTTTAGTTAATCTTTTTCTTCCCAAAAGAAGCTTCAACATGAAAGAAGTATCAAACACATAAATTGAAAGAGATTGTCTCAGTGTTGGAAGCATTTTTGTGTGGCACAACTTGTAAAAGAAGAGTGCAAAAAGATGGAGAAAGAGGAATATAGGCCAGCTAAAAAATGAGCTTCACCATACAGAATTTGTGTGTGACAAACCCATAAAAGAACTTTCTGTTTCAGATTACGTGGTACAAATAGGAAACAGTAGGAGAACATGATGTATAACCAATACCAAATCCAAAGCCAGGTGAGACACAGTACGAAAAAAATGTTCCATATGTATGTGATTTTAACTATGATCATAATGTCAGCCGTGTTGTACAATGTGCCCCTTGCCCCGAACGTGAGTAATATTTATTATTTAAATTTTACAAACAGTTGGCCTATTTTGTCTGTTGCCTTTCAGCTGATCCAACAGCAATCAACCTGTTCACGTCAGAATAGGCTGTAGGCTGCAAAGTCTTGGGCTTTTACCATAGGATTGAGAACTGCAGGGTCCCCCTAAATGTGTCAAGGTGTGCACTGCACATCAGGAGCCACTACCAGGTAGCTGATAGTGTGTGAGTTGTACACCAAGGTTTCTTAGATTTGGTGACTCCCCAACCAATGCTAACAATGATAGCTGTAGGGAACCGAGAAGTATGAAATGTCTCCCACAGGTGAGAGTATTAAAATCCTAGTGGGTTAACTGCTGGAGCATTCACAACAAAGTGCCGGAGCTCAAAGTGCTCCTGAAAAATAGTGAAGCTCACTTAATACTAGCAACAGAAAGCTGGTTAAAACCTCTAATTGTAGCGATGAGATTTAGACAAGAATCTCAGATCCACGGAGAGAGAAATTGAAGCTGCATGTGGGACTGCTTGGGCAAGACTCAGTAGGGGTGGGCCTAAAATGGTAACTGGATCTTCCTACCTTCCACCAGACTTGTCTCCTGATGTAACCGAAAACTTTAGCACATCAGTTCGTTTGTTTAAGCTCCGCAGTCATACTGTAATCATCAATGGAGACTTCAATCATCCAGCAACCACTGGGAAAATTACAGTATTGTTAGTAGTGGGTGTGGAAAGACATCCTGCGAAACATGACTTGAAACCTTCTCCGAAAACTATCTAGAATAGATAGTTCAAAACCTTACTCATGACGGATATATACTGGATCTAATGCCAACAAATAGACCTGACCTCTTCCAGGATGTCCATATCAAAGCTAGTATCCATGACCATGACGTAGTTGTGGCAACAATGGTTACTGAAGTGCAAACAACAACTAAAAAAAGTAGAAAGATACACATGGTGTTCAGTAAACTACATAAAAAAATCGTCATACATCTACGACCAACTTACAACTTTCAACACACGACAGGAGCATGTAGAGAAACTACGGTACTCGATAAGTATGTATCCAGTAGAACAGTTCATAATGGGAGGGACACTGGAAAGAAACTTCAAAACAACACACAGGGCTACAGATAGATCGATGGTGAATGAAACCCATTTGGCTGTCAAGAGAGCAAACGTGAAGCCTTCAATGACTACCACAGAGAACATTAGCAAATGACCTCTCACAAAACCCAAAGAAATTCTAGTCATATGTAAAGGCTGTTAGTAGCACCAAACTTAGTGTCCAGTCCTCAGTGAATGAGAGTACCAGAGTGGAAGCTGAAATACCTAACTCTGTTTTCAAATGTTCCTTAACAAAGTAAAGCCCAGGAGAATTTTAACAATTTAATCCTTGTACCACTGAAAGGATCAGTGACATAAGTATTACTGTCAATGGTGTTGACAAACAGTTAAAAATTGAACAAAGCTCCAGGGCCGATGGAAACATCAGATCCTCTACTGAATTTGCGGCTGAGTTATCCCCTCCTCTAAATACAATGTATCCCAGACCTCTCAAACAAAAAAAAACGTGCTCTGTACTTTCCTCAACAGAGGAAAGTTCACTGGACCATGGGATACCAATTCGATTCTACACAGAGTACATGAAAGAACTCGCCCCCCTGCTAACAGCCGTGTACCACAAGTCTCTAGAGGAATGGAAGGTTCCAAATGATTGGAAAAGAGCACAGGTAGTCCTAGTTTTCACAAGAAGGGTCGTCGAGAAGATGCGCAAAACTATAGGCCTATATCTCTGACATCCATATGTTGTAGAATTTTAGAACATGGTTTTTGCTCGCGTATCATGTCATTTCTGGAAACCCAGAATCTACTCTGTAAGAATCAACATGGATTCCGGAAACAGCGATCGTGTGAGACCCAACTCGCTTTATTTGTTCACGAGATCCAGAAAATATTAGATACAGGCTCCCAGGTAGATGCTATTTTCCTTGACTTCCGGAAGGTGTTCGATACAGTTCCACACTGTCGCCTGATAAAGTAAGAGCCTACGGAATATCAGACCAGCGGTGTGGCTGGATTGACGAGTTTTTAGCAAACAGAGCACAGCGTGTTGTTCTCAATGGAGAGACGTCAACAGACAAAGTAACCTCTGACGTACCACAGGGGAGTGTTATGGGACCATTGCATTTCACAATATATATATTATGACCTATAATTCAATTCTTTTATCATGGCGGCTCGCGCATGCCCGCCCAGACGCGGGAGATTGCTGCGTTGCCAGTTGCACACGACGCACGCGCCAATAGAAGCAGTGCCATAGTATAACATAGTTCGCACGCTTACGTTTAGGGGGGAGCGCGCAGTTCATGAAGTAAAGCCACCACAGCCACATTAACCCTTTTGCTGCTACAAAGATGTGCTCCCTGCATTCCATGCTGTGCGCAATGTTGTCACTGCACTGCTCGCCTGTGCAGACACACCGTGTTCAGACTGCTTTGACACTCTTATCAGTCGATTCCACAAAAACTATTTGGCCCAAAAATTTGATTTTTACACATCTCCTTGACTGATACCTTCCCCCCATAAATGACTTAATTTTGTTTCGATGTTCAACGCAGTTATTACGCAGCATTAAATATAGTAAACCATTGCACGAAATTTTGAAGAGTTTGCAGAGGTAAAAGTCCATAGAGTATACTTTCCGTATGGTCGATTTTAGTTGCCACAATGTTGAGAATGAAATGTGGACAAGATACCTAAATTTCATATAAAATTTACTGTATAACAATAGCTCATTTAAGTACCACATAGGTGTCATACGTAATATTGAGAAATATTCCGTCTTTCGCGACTGTAACAAAAGTTTTATTTACACTTAGCACGTTTGGCTTTATTTTAAAGCACTTCAATCAATCAAAAGGAAGTAGACAAAATACATTAAACAAAACTGTGGACTTACAAAAACATTAGGACTTTAATATACCGTCTATCAGTGAAGTGCTCTGAGCTATGTCAAATATAATTTTTGTGTGTGGCACACACAAACATCATTTATTTGCTAAAACACTGATCTGCCAACACAAACGTTGAATACTGTGTTACCGCAGCACAAAACTACAAAAGGTGACTTGGCAATGGAGGAGACAAAATACTGTCCACTGAAGATGCTTCAAAAGAGAGAAACGCGTCTGGTCTAAATAAGTCGCTTATTACAGTTGCAGAAGAGGAATATATTTCAGTACCATTGGTAAAACTGTGACTGTGGAACAAAAACAAGAAAGAGAACATGAGTACGATTGTGTATGTGCCACACCTTTCCTTGATTGAAGTGCTTTAAAATGAAGACAAACGCGTCGGGTGTAAATAATACTTTTATTACATTCGCGAAAGACTGAATATTTCTCAATATTATATACGACACCTATGTCGTACTTAAATTAAATGAGATATTGTTATACAGTAAATTTAATATGAAACTTAGGTATCTTGTCCACATTTCATTCTCAACATTGTGGCAACTAAAATCGACCATACGGTAAGTATACGGACTTCTACCTCTGCAAACTCTTCAAAATTTCGTGCAATAGTTTACTACATTTAATGCTGCATAATAACTGCGTTGAACATCGAAACAAAATTAAGTCATTTATGGGGGGGGAGGTATCAGTCAAGAAGACGTGTAAAAATCAAATTTTTGGGCCAAATACTTTTTGTGAAATCGAATAAGAAGTGTGTCAAAGCAGTGGGACCACCATGTGTCTGCACAGGCGAGCAGTGCAGTGATGACAAAATCGCGCACAGCGCGGAATGCGGCGAGCACGTGTCTGCAGCAGCGAAAGGGTTAATGAAGAGACAAAGCACTAGAAATTTCAAAAAATTGCATTCAAACGATTATAATTAGTGAAGTAAGGCACTTCAATATTGTTTTTAAATAATGAAAATATTAAACACCGCAAGAGGTTTGAACTCATAACCTTTCGCATAGCAGCCCAACACCTTAATCGTTACGCTAACGCACCTCGTCTGACTACATAACGCCATGAGGACTATAACATGTCACGCAAAATACTGACGAACACTCCTGTATTACTATGAATTACTCACGCTTCGTCGAAGTACAATAGGAAAAACAATTACCGCTGTTCTTTATTGCGAAAAAGCGGTTCGTGAGTGATACAAACACCTTTCCTTGCTATCGCCTGAATTAGGAGTCTTATTGCTTGTGTGGTTTAATTAATTAATAGAATATGAAGCAATTGGTATAAAGAATGCTTTTTCCAAACTTTCTGTAAAAGAATGTCTGCTATCAAGACATTGCTTTTGTTCTATTACTTTATTTATGACTGAACATTTCTAAAACTGAAGACACTCGTCCATGCTCTGCACTGCAGTCGAGACGTGGCAACGTCGTTCTCTGTTCATTGGCTGACTGTTTTGTGACGTCAGATGCGCAGAACGAACCTAAACTCGGCCGCCAACATAAATGACGCGCACTTTAGGAGATAGTGTCAAAAGTTCCATGCGGCTTTTCGTGGATGATGCTGTAGAATACAGAGAAGTTGCAGCATTAGAAAATTGCAGCGAAATGCAGGAAGATCTGCAGCGGATAGGCACTTGGTGCAGGGAGTGGCAACTGACCCTTAACATTAGACAAATGTAATGTATTGTTGGGTGACTTGCGGAATATAAATGTAGATGGAAGAAAGCGTAGGTCACACCGTCTGTAAGAAGGATAATAGAAGTGATCCACACAGCTATCGTCTAATATCCTTGATATCAATTTGTTGTACATAATGAGGTGTGTGTGTGTGTGTAAACAAAATGACCACCTCCATGCCAACCAGCATGGATTTCAAAAACAATGATCACCTGAAATTCGATTCACACTTTACTCACATGACCTACTGAAAGCTTTGGACCAAAGCAGTCAGAAAGATGCAGTTTTTCTTGATTTCCGAAAAGCATTTAGCTCAGTACTGCAGTTCTGCTTATTTTCAAAAGTACAATTATATGGCGTATCAAGCGAAATTTGTGACTGGATTGAGGACTTTTTGGTAGGGAGGATGCAGCAGGTTAACCGAGATGGAGAGTCATCCACAGATGTAGAAAGAACTTTGGGTTCATGTCAGGTAAGTGCATTGAGCCCCTAGTGTACATACTGTACATTATTGATCTTGAGTTAACATTAATAGTAGCCTCAGACAATCCACAGATGAAGCACTACCTACAATGAAGTACAGTCTGAACAAAGCTGCACAGCTTGACAAAATTCCAAAGTGGTGCAAAATTAGCAACTTGCATTAAACATTCAAAAATGCACAAATGTGCACTTTGTAAAATGGGGAAAAAAACCACAAGATTTATGAATACAGTATCAGTGAGTCACAGTTGGAATCAGCCAACTCGTACAATACATGGGTGTAACACTTTGTAGGGATATGAAATGGAATGATCATACAGGCTCAGTTGTGGGTAAAGAAGGCGGTAGATTTCTGTTTATTGGTAAAATCCTAGGGAAATACAAGCAGTCTACAAAGGAGATTGCTTAAAAATCACTCATGCAACCCATTGCTTAAGTTTGAGAACCTTGTATTAATTACAAGACCACACTGCTTTCTAATCCTGACTACGTCTCTGGTGTACGTGTCAGGATCAGGATGCAGAATTCACCCTCTTTTCAGCTTTGAGGTGCCACATACAAATTGCCAACCCATGAGCACGTGTCAAACCATCGGGCAAAGCCATCCGCTGCAAGCTGTAACGTAATGGATGAGTAGCAAGCGCTTTCAGTCCTAGCTTCCTACCCCAGTCTACCCAGAGCCACCACCACTGCACAAGACCAATCAATCTCTGCCACCTTCACAAAAAGCCAAGTCACACGTTCAATTACCTGAAACAACCCCGAAGTCTGGCGTTGCCATCGTGTTGTTGCCTGATACTGCCTTGCCGTTAGTCATGAGCTTCGCATTTAGGAGGAGATGTTACCAAGACTCGGTACTGCCCGTGATATTGCCGAAGACACACTTGTTTGTTTTGATGTGTATAGTTTAAAGCAATGCTCATCACCTGGTCACAGGGACAGCTGGAGATGGATCCTCACGTGGAAGCAAGGCTTGAGCTGCTCCGGGTGGAGAATGAAGATTTGCAGAGGCATCCTAATGAATCGGTAGTAAATTCAAACCCACAAAGTAGCACTGTGCCTGAAGCCAGCCTCACTTCCCCTCTTCTGGGTTTCCTACAGCCAGTTCCATCACAGCCTGTAATTGATGTTGCAATAGGTTTGCTGGTTCCCATCTTTACAGGCAAACCAGTTGAAAATGGCTGCACTTTCACACAAAATATAATGGAAGTAGGGAAACTGTCCACATGGAGTGATGAAGTATTCTTAGAAGTCACCAGACTTAAGTTGGGAGGAGAGGTATGCACTTCCGCAAATTCCGTGGAAGGCCTCTGAAATACCAAGGCATTTCATGCCCTTTGGAAAGGGTTAGTGAACACAGGGAAATAAGCAGAGCATTAGCTATTATTATAGGGACCAACTTTCCAACCTACGCCAACATTTTGGAGAGGATTTAGTGAACTTAGCTGAAAATAAGAGCTGCATCATGTCATATGTACTATGGAAAGTAATGAAGTATTATTCAGCAAAGATGAAATTTACTGTGCAGACGTATCTGTGAGGCTGACTGAGATGTAGGTGTGAGGTAAAAGTGTGCTTCGCCAAGAACACTAAGGGAGGCTGTACAACTCATTTCTATGTGAGGAGTTTCGGCAATTCTTCCAATCTTCCCCCAGAGGAGACACTGCTAGACATGGCTTCATTGCCAAAGTGCAGTGCACTCATTGTAAATACCCAAGTCACAAAACTCCCGAGTGTTTGGACCGCCATAAGCCTATTGTAGAAGGACTGAATTTAGTTCATTAAATCTACTCGCAGTCAAGAATTAAAACCGCTGACTGAATGGATTGGGGAAAGAAGATAGTTTATCCAGTTCGCAATATGAAGAATTGGAAACAGATGGAATCATGATCACTATTTAGATGCAGCTTTAGATAACAATTTCCCTTATTTTCAAGGCACAGTTAACTCCCGAACACAAGAAGTTCAAATTAGGAGAAATGTCCACCATTTTGACAATGTTTCTGCTATAAGGACACAACGGAGTCCAAAGCGAATAGGTATGGTCTGACAACCCACTAAACCACATACAACAGTGTTGAAGCTAAAAAACTGAGAAAATATCGAGCGACGGGGAAAATAGTTTCGTTAGAAGTGAAGAAAGAATTTTTAAGAGAAGATATTGCCTTAGTGCATCCATTAACAAGAAGATAAGTTTTTAGGCAGTAAAATGACACTAAGTACAGTTCATCCCCAATGAGCATGACAGAAGAGAGTACATTTTTGCTAGTGAGCGTAGATAATTTAGTAAGCAGAGATGTTAAAATCTGCAGGGTGCCATACTCTCCAAAGTGCACAAAATAAATATTGATGAGATGCGCATGCGCGAGCGTTGCACGCACACACACCTGAAAGAATAGTTTACATAAATCCTACCTCAGTTACATCACCTGTAAAACCAGAAATTTAGAAACATTTGTTTAAGTAGATCGAGATGCTAATGCTAATGCATAACTACTTCTACTTTTCTATGTTACATGCATTCTGTTATCCCAAAATTAACTAGAATGCCCATTCAAACGAAATTTGCAGCTTTGCATGAAGAAAAGGAATGACTGACATCAAAACTCAAAGAATCATTCGGCGCAAAAGTCAAAGGGCAGTAAAACTGTTACACAGCAACAGACGAGTTTACATCGCTATTATCTACGTTTCGCCACTCCATAAAATTTACGGTTAGGGATTGAGAATGAATTTTATCGCAAGTCTTACGTGGGAGTAGAGATAGTATTTTGTGTGTCAATCGTTTGCTAAGCCGTGCTGATGGTTCTATTGTGTTTTCACCTCAATCAGGCCCTGATAGCTAAATATTTTGCTTGAGTGTTAGATTTGTGTTCTTGTAAAGTTGCCTCTGTGCCTTATACTTTAACATGTTAAAACTGTCATTACTGACTGAACACTGGGTCATTGCTATGGAAAATAGCTTGTTCATTATGGACACCTCGAATACATCAAACAATGCCAGCCACACAGCTGATGGCCTTTGCCCACTGCATGGTACTATTTTCTAATGTGGTTGTATTTCAATTCCACTGGACTAGCAAGCCCTGTGCTGCTAATGCATAACTACTTCTACTTTTCTATGTTACATGCATTCTGTTATCCCAAAATTAACTAGAATGCCCTTTCCAGCCTCATATCCTCTTTTACTTATTCCTCTATATTTTATCATCTGCCTCTACTGTCAGATGGTTTTGCCACGTATTTGCATTATTTTGCTGCCTTGGGACATTGTTGCTACATAGGTTTCACTGCTGTCTGGTACTGTGAAATTATGTTCAAAGTTTGTGGAATTTCAAAACTTGGGTTCCAAAGATGCAGACTGCCAGCCTTCATTGTGGGGAAGGCCACATTGTTTTGAAGGAACCTCCAGAAATAAGATCCCACTCTACACGAATCGAACCATCTATTGTTCAACCACAATTGAATAAGTGCAACCCAGTACGAGTCCACATGCCTAGTTTCTGAGTAGACATTGGTGACAATTCAACATCTTTTGAGGACACCATTCCTCCCTGGAACATATTGATGACAATTCCTCATACTTTAATTCAATTGGCCTCCAAATTAACTAGTCAAATTAATACAGCATTTGTTCCACAGCATAAGAACCAGTACGCAGTCCCATGCCCAGTTCACCTTTCACCTGCGAGTTCAAACTGGAATTTCACTCCCTTGCACACTGATTAACACTACATAACAGCGGACTTCTACTCAAAGCATTCAGTTTCTGTATTACGGGACCTGAATTTTGATTCTCCGTACAGTTGAAAGAAACCAACTTCCACTATCGAGCCTTTCCCATTTTTGATCCTGGATTATAACTCCTCTCTCAGTGCACGTACTATCTTTCATCTAGGTACTAACAACACTGAACTGTTTAAGGTTTAGTTGATAGCACCAACAAATTTCACTAAATACAGCTGCCAACCATACCACGGCATTCTGACAATTTTACTTAACATAATTATTCCTGCAGTGATTCCTGCCCTGCTTGCTATTCTAATACTGTAAGTGACTATATACTGATTTCTCACAATCAGTTTATGTAGCAAAACACACAAACCAATCCAGCTGACAAAGTAACTTTGCCAAGTTCCAGAACAAACGTTATGACAACTTATTTTCCTACCATCACGAACTGTAGCTTTCTAATCTAATGTAGTATTGTTTTCTTTAATTAAACCTATTATTTTGTATTTTCTTACTAAGTGCTTGCTTTTCTAATTTTTGAACAATAGCCATTTATCATCATGGTTATTTGTTCATTTGATACTGTTTTACTGTCCTGGTTTATTTTTACAGGCTGTCTATTCAGTTTAACAGGATTTAATGATCTTGCTTTTTGCGATCGCTTAAATTTGGATTAAAAGAACCATCCTTCAAGTGTTTGATGTAAATCATTTGTTTGAACGATGCATTACTGTTTTTTATAGTTTTATCTGTGAAACCTAATTAATTCCGTACATCGTTCATGGAAAGTTTTAATTAAGTAGTTGACTTTGTGCCTTCTGCACATTAACATATTATCAGTTTGTTTAAATTTTACTGGGTCCATTCGATAGCTTCGACATTATTTAGAGGATATAATCTGTGGTGATAACAAGCTCTAAATGAATTTAACTTACAATGCTTGCATCCTCCCTCACTGCAGTTACACTGTCGTGTTTCAAAACTCTGTTCAGTGATTTCGGTTTGCCTTAAGGTCAGGATGGCAAACAAATGGTACAGCCCTAATCATTACCCAGTCTCTGTAAGGATGTTGAGTATTGTGTGTTCATGCTATTCTAAAACAGACCAACTGCAATCTCAACGAGGCAGCTTTTCATCATCATGTGGCTCCTATTCTATTACAAACTACACTGTGCCCATTACCTCCCCCTAGAAATCAATCATACACATCCTTTATTAATTAAAGAAAGTGAAAGTTCATGGTGTGGGTTCCTGTGGTTCATGAACCACAGGCAATGTATGAGTGGCCAAGTAAGTGGTCCCGACAGTCAGGATACCAGTTACTTTGGAATAAGGCTGGGCATCTCGGACATATTCTGAGTCGTGGTCACCTTTGTGCTCATACGGCAACGACTACCAAATCCACTGGTTAGTCCCTCAACCATTAGTAGTAAAACCCAATGGGACACGGGGCAAGTAAGGCTAGCAACCTGCTTCCCTGGTACTTTAAATATGATGCTGGCAACAATCAGAGCAAAATGCCTGGAGGTGACGGAGTCCCACCTCTAAAACTGACAAACCAGGGACTCCTAAGATACGACTTGGCAAACAAATGGTAATGAGATGGGGAGCTATTAACATCAATGGGGGCTACTCTAGGAAGTAGAGCTGGCAGATGCTGCAAGTAAGATGGGGCTGGACGTTTTAGCTGTTAGTGACATTCGGGTAAGGGGTGAGAAAGAAGAGGAAGGAGTCAAAGCAGGAATAGCACAATGGGGTGTAGGGCTTTACATCAGGAAAGAAATGGAACCCAGCGTAGTTGCAATAAGGTATGTAAACGAACGACTGATGTTGATAGATTTGACAGTGTCTAGCAAGAAAATTAGGATTGTGTCAGCATATTCGCATTGTGAAGGGACAGATCAAGATAAGATGGATAGTTTTTATGAGGCACTCAGAGATGTAGTTGTTAGAGTAAAGGACAAGGACAGTGTTCTGCTCATGGGTGACTAACGCCAGGATTGGAAATCGAACAGAAGGGTATGAAAAGGTTATGGGTAAATTTGGAGAGGATATGGAGGCTAACAGGAACGGGAAACAACTCTTGGATTTCTGTGCCAGTATGGGCTTAGTAATCACAAACTCCTTTATTAAACATAAGAACATTCACCGGTATACTTGAGAAGGCAGAGGAACCAGATCTGTCATTGACTATATAATAACAGATCAGGAATTCAGGAAGGCTGTGAGGGACACACGTGTATTCAGGGGATTCTTTGACGACACTGATCATTATTTAATCTGCAGTGAAATTGGGATTGTGAGGCCGAAAGTGCGGGGGGTCAGGTCCAAATGTAGGAGGATAAGAGTGGAGAAACTTCAGGATAAGGAAATCAGGCACAAGTACATAACAGTGATCTCAGAAAGGTACCAGTTAGTTGAATGTAGTCAATTACAGTCATTGGAAAAGGAATGGACAAGGTACAGGGACACAGTACTAGAAGTGGCTAAAGAATGTCTTGGAACAGTAGTGTGTAAAAGTAGGATGAAGCAAACAGCTCGGTGGAATGACACAGTCAAGGCAGCCTGTAAAAGGAAAAAGAAGGCATATCAAAAATGGCTACATACTAGAACTCAGGTAGACAGAGGAAGTTATGTTGAAGAAAGAAACAAAGCCAAACAGATAATTGCAGCATCCAAGAAGAAATATTGGGGAGACTTTGGAAACAGGTTAGAGACTTTGGGTCAAGCTGCTGGAAAACCATTCTGGAGTGTAATTAGCAGTCTTCGAAAGGGAGGTAAGAAGGAAATGACAAGTGTTTTGGACAGGTCAGGAAAACTGCTGGTGAATCATGTGGATGCCTTGGGCAGATGGAGGGAATATTTTGAAGAGTTGCTCAATGTAGATAAAAATACGATCAGTAATGTTTCAGATTTCGAGGTAGAATGGGATCAGAATGATGATGGAAATAGGATCACATTTGAGGAAGTGGAGAAAATGGTCAATAGATTGCAGTGCAATAAAGCAGCTGGGGTGGATGAAATTAAGTCGGAACTCATCAAATACAGTGGAATGTCAGGTCTTACATGGTTACACAGGATAATTGAAATGGCCTGGGAGTCGGGACAGGTTCCATCAGACTGGACAAAAGCATTAATCACACCAATCTTTAAACATGGAAACAGAAAAGACTGTAACAATTACAGAGGTATCTCTCTAATCAGCGTTGTGGGTAAAATCTTCTCAGGTATTGTTGAAAGGAAAGTGCGAGTATTAGTTGAGGACCAATTGGATAAAAATCAGTGTGGATTTAGGCCTCTTAGAGGTTGTCAGGACCAGATCTTTAGCTTACGGCAAATAATGGAGAAGTGTTATGAGTGGAACAGGGAATTGTATCTATGCTTTATAGATCTAGAAAAGGCATATGACCGGGTTCCTAGAAGGAAGTTATTGCCTGTTCTACGAGATTATGGAATAGGAGGCAAACTTTTGCAAGCAATTAAAGGTCTTTACATGGATAGTCAGGCAGCAGTTAAGAGTTGATGGTAAATTGAGTTCATGGTTCAGAGTAGTTTTAGGGGTAAGACAAGGCTGCAACGTGTCTCCACTGTTGTTCATATTATTTACTGATCATATGTTGAAAACAATAGACTGGCTGGGTGAGATTAAGATATGTGAACACAAAATAAGCAGTCTTGCATATGCGGATGACTTAGTTGTGATGGCAGATTCGATTTAAAGTTTGCAAAGTAATATTTCAGAGCTAGATCAGAAATGTAAGGGCTATGGTATGAAGATTAGCATCTCCAAAACGAAAGTAATGTCAGTGGGAAAGAAATATAAACAGACTGAGTGCCAAATAGGAGGAACAAAGTTAGAACAGGTGGACAGTTTCAAGTACTTAGGATGCATATTCTCACAGGATGGCAACCTAGTGAAAGAACTGGAAGCGAGGTGTAGCAAAGCTAATGCAGTGAGCGCTCAGCTACGATCTACTCTCTTCTGCAAGAAGGAAGTCAGTACCAAGACTAAGTTATCTGTGCACCGTTCAATCTTTCGACCAACTTTGTTGTATGGGAGCGAAAGCTGGGTGGATTCAGGTTACCTTATCAACAAGGTTGAGGTTACAGATATGAAAGTAGCTAGGATGATTGCAGGTACTAGTAGATGGGAACAATGGCAGGAGGGTGTCCATAATGAGGAAATCAAAGAAAAACTGGGAATGAACTCTATAGATGTAGCAGTCAGGGCGAACAGGCTTAGATGGTGGGGTCATGTTACACACATGGGAGAAGCAAAGTTACCCAAGAGACTCATGGGTTCAGCAGTAGATGGTAGGAGGAGTCGGGGCAGACCAAGAAGAAGGTACCTGGATTCGGTTAAGAATGATTTTGAAGTAATAGGTTTAACATCAGAAGAGGCACCAATGTTAGCACTGAATAGGGGATCATGGAGGAATTTTATAAGGGGGACTATGCTCCAGACTGAACGCTGAAAGGCATAATCAGTCTTAAATGATGATGGTTACGATGATGAGTGAAAAATAAATTTAAAGAACCCAACCTGTAAACACGTGTTGATAATGTTTATGTTCCATCCTAATCCTCGTAAGAGTATTTCAGTTGCTAGAACTCTTCAAAGCTGTCTCTGAAACGAGCTTCAGCCGTGTCTGTAACGCCGTCACCATCACAGTTCTGTGCCAACACGTGTAGTCCCTTCATGGTGATGTAACAATTACACCAGGGTGGGTACTCATACTTGAAAAAATAAAACAAAGTAAAATAAATTAAAAATACCCGAAAATTTGTAGTGTGGGGAAGAAGATGTCCAAAAAAGCTCCTGAGAAATTAGTGGTGAGTGGGGGGTTCAGCACATCAACGACGACTTTTCTTTCCTCTAGGCTGTAGTTAGCTGGAGTTTTTCAACCTCAATTTGTATAGACTAATAATCAAATAATTGACACACCTTGAAATATATAAAGCTCAATGAAACTGAATTAAACATTAGTTTAAAAACAAAAGAATTACTTGAATATTTCATCTTAGTTTTCAAGTAAAATTTAAGTTCCTAAGAATTGCAGATCTTCCGGAAGAATCACCACCCTGTACACTCATATTCTAAGATTTGAATTATTAGATGAGGTTCAAATATTTTTACATGTCTATATTTACAGCCCCACTGAGATTGTAGAGTTCACCTGCGGTGAATTCATACAGGGAGATAGAAGGAGATGTATAAGGTGCCCCAGGCTTTGAACACTAGTTACGAAGATTCCATCTGTCTCAGACTTTGCCTTTTAGTTGATGTGTCAACAAACAACCAGTTCACACTGGAATGGGTCAATCACTGTCAGCGCAGCCACCTTGCCAATCAAACCATATTGCCACATCATTTGACCGGTGAGAATGAAGGCTCTTTCAGTCGTGACAAAACTAACACTCTCTCTCTCTCTCTCTCTCTCTCTCTCTCTCTCTCTGAGCTGCCACCTAGAGCAAACGCTAAATGGCTTAGTCCCTTCATCTTTGAATTTTCCCTCCTCCTTCGAAATGGGTTTGGGACTACAGAAATTATCTTCTCTCATCTTGGCAATAGCCAGCATGGGCTTAATAACCCAGACCTTATTCCCATGGAGGGAGGAGCACTTGCAATACTAATGGCGCACCACCTTCTGACAGATGGCAACCCGGAAATCATCGAAGGGAATGTAAGAACTAGTGGGCTGAGGTACGAGGACTGCAGATTTGGCAGCAGCATGAACAGCTTCCTTTCCTGTCAGACCGACATGACCAGGAACCCACATAAACATCACAGTGGCTCCATCAAGAATGAGCAAGTGCAAGCTTTCCTGTACCCATTGCACTAAGAGATGGATGGTGTTCAGTGCACAGAGGCTTTGAATGGTGCTGAGAGAGTCTGAGCAGATGACAACTGTAAAGCCCGTTTTGCAAGGTGTACTCTGTGGCCTGATATAGGGCACAGAGCTCTGCCATAAAACACGAAAGCCATTGTCGATGTTCCACGAGTAAAGACAATCGAGACATTACTGAAGATGCCACTCAATGAGACAGGTCTATGAAGAACTGCAATAGTGGGCAAAATTGTCAACAAAAAGGGAGCCGAAGACACCTGGCAGGAGACAGGCCATTATAGGGTTAATGGCGATAGCAAAGAAGACGACACTCAGGGCAGAACCCTGAGGCACACAGTTTTCCTGGATAAAGGTGTATGACAAGGCAGAACCCACGCCCACCTTGAAAGCTTGGTCTTTTAAAAATTCCTGAAGGAGATGGGGCAGGCGGCCAGAGAAGTTCCACATGTAGAGATTACGGAGGCGGAGGATACCAGTGTTCCAGCAGCTGTCAAAGGCTTTCTTCAAATCTAAAAACACGGCCAGTCTGGGATTTCCGCAAGAACTATTCGTGACGCGGGTGGACAAAGTGACAAGATGGTCAACTGTAGCACAGCGAGCTCAAAAACCACACTGTGCAGTGGTTAGTAAATTGTGAGACTCTAGCCACCATACCAGCCGAGCATCAATCATACATTCCATCACCTCGCAAAAACAACTGGTGAGAGAGACGGAGCAGTAGCTAGAAGGAAGGTGTTTCTCCTTACCAGGTTTGGATATGGGCATGACTGGCTTCATGCCAGCACCTGGGAAACTTGCTCTCTGCCAAGATGCGGTTGAACGTATTAAGCAGAACGTGCTTGCCCGCAAGAGAAAGGAACTGCAACATCTGAAGGTTAACAGCGTCTGGCCCTGGTGCGGAAGATCTGGATGAAGTGAGAGCATAATCTAACTCCCACATTATAAAGGTGGCATTGTACCACTCATGATTCTGAGAAGAGACGGGTATCACCCGACCCTCCATTGGAAATGAGTGGAGGAGGAAGGCAGGGTGATAGTGGGAGGAGCTCGAAATTTCTGCAAAATGGTGCCCCGAGGTGTTGGAGACAGCAATAGGGTCCATGATATCTGCTACTGTCAGACCGAACACTGGGGGAATGGATCTTGGTCCCAGAGAGCCGTCAGTGGTTGGCCCATGCAACAGAAGAGGGAGTGGAACTGTTAAAAGAACTAGTGAATGAAATTCAGCTAGCTTTTTTGCTAACCTGAAGAACGTGACGAGACTGTGCAAGTGCCTGTTTATAATAAATGCAGTTTGCCATCATAGGATGATGGTTAAAAATGTGGAGAGCATGTCCCCAAATGTGAACTATGTCACAGCACGCCTCAGTCTACCAACGAACCAGGACATGGTATGGTAAAGAGGAAGTGTGGGGAATAGAACATTCTGCAGCAGTATGGATAATTTTTGTAAGATACTCTACCTGGTCATCAGAACTGGGGAAACCTTGTTCGTCAAAGGTCGCCAGGGAGCAACGAAGCCTCATGTCAGCCTTAGTAAGCTGCGATTTGTGTGTACATGGAGGTGGGGTAGGAGTCAACAAATGGATAGCAAACTGGAAACGGTCACTCTAGTAGGTGACACAGTGGACTATTCAAGACGATGGGCGAGATGGGCAGTGCAGAAGGATAGGTCCAAATGGGAATAGGTGTGCAAGGAGACAAAGGAATGCGGGTGGTCCCGTGTTAACGCAGAAAAGGTTAAGTTGATCAAGAAGGGCACCTCTCTGACAGGTTCTGGGAGAACCCCAAATAGAATGGTGGGCAGCAAAAATGGATGAGGTAGCTGCCCAATAAGCTGGACCCTGGTGACACTGAATGACGGAGGGATGTAAATGGTACAAAGGGAAAAGGTCAAGTGGGGAAAGAAAAGGCAACCTGCAACAGCTCGAGAAGACGGGTAGTCAGGGAAATGGGTGACTATGAATGTCATCCCATACGAGCAGCAACACTCCCCCATGAAATGGAATGTTGACCTCTGGCGGAAGGTCAAAATAGACCAAGAGGAAATGCGAAAGCTCAAAGCGGTCATTAAGACGCAATTTTGTTTCCTGAAGGCAGAGTACAAGTGGACACTGCAGTTCTAAAAGCAGCCGTAAATCCTCTTTGTTGGATCAAGGACCATGAATGTTCCGTTGGAAGAGTGTCATGACGAAGTGGTGTAACATCGGCAGCTGCCGAGTGCCAGCCTGTGAAGACTCGCTGCTGCAGGGTACCGGTCAACAGAAGCATAGGCTTTCTTCTGCTGCTGGTCTGTGGAGTCCGAAACTCCAAAAAGGTTGGCAGTGCACACTGGCAACATGGAGGCCAACCAGGCGAAGGTATCACATGGCAAAACTGTCGAAGAGGATCTTCGAGTCGGCGAAGGAGAAGACTGTTTGCCTTTGTTTGACTTCTTCGAGCCTTTCCGCTTAGCAGAGGACTTCTTGGGTGTTGGTTGGCTGGAGGGTCACAGGAAGTCATCACGGGAACATTCCTTCCGTCCTTTCCAGCCTGTCAGTTGTGTAGCTGGTGACTTCCTGTGAGGTGAAAGTTTGCAAGCTTGTTGCACAGCTGGACAAGGGGACTGAAGCTACGATGACACTGGGAGATTTCACAACCTCAGAGCTGAGGTAGAGGTTGCATGTCTGTGTGGCTATGTCCTTCATGGAGCAAGATGTAGCAAGAACAGTACTGTGTCAGACGGTAGAACACAAGGTTTGCAACTAGCCAACACCTTATGAGCAATGGGGTAAGGAACTTTTTCCTCTACCCGGATCTCCTGGACCGCCCACTCATCAAGGTACACAGGACAATCTCGACAGGGAGCAACATAGTCGCCCCGTGTGCATCCATACCACAGGTTACACGTTTGGCCCGGTGTCGGCAAGACATTCGAGTGTGGTTGAAATGATGATGATACTGATAGCAGCGCATCAGGTTCGGTTGGACTGAGAACCTCACAGCCTGCTTTGATCTTGGAAGGAAGCACCACTATCAAAGGAGAGGAAAACAGTGTGTGTTGGCATTTCATCACCCAATCGACATCCTGATCAGAAAGGTATGTATGGATTTTGGCCTCGTGCAGACCATCGAGCAGCCTAGCGCAAACAACACCACAGGAAGAATTCCGTGTTTGATGGGCCTCCACATGAACAGTATAGTTGTGGAGAAGTGAAGCAGCAAGCAGTTGTGCTTGAGAACCAGAAGTAGTCTCCAAAAGCGAAGTGTCATTCTGTAAACAAGAGCAGGATTTCACAGGTCCAGCTGCTGCATCAACACATAAACACCTTTCTGAATAGTGAATGGATTTACCATTGTGAAGGACTGACCGTCTTCAGTACATGAAACCATGAGGAACCATGGTGCCGCTAGGAGGGTCTGAATCGTTTATATTGAGTAGACACTAATTCTGAAGACGACTGGCTCACTGTGACAAAATCCCCATGATTGCCAACGTCTCTGATGGCATGCTCCCTCAAACTGGGGTCTCCCTTCACAAGGGGGTGTACCCGCCTCAGGTAACTGTTCACACCTCAGGTCACACCTCCCTTGCACCTGACAGAGGGATCAATTGGCAATTTGGGAAGGTAGCAGCTCAGGCAATCACCCCTTTCTGGGCCTGGCCTGTACCATGGGGTATGCGTGAACTCTACTGTCGACCCGGGACTGGGAATTACATGTTACCCAGTCACCTGTTATGCGTCAGATGCATGAGGCTGCCTTCAGTGCGCAGGAAGCAAGAAGAAAAAGAGGAGCCTCCAACACTGATGTGGAGGAAGGATAGGAGAAGGTGAATGAGGAAACGAAAATGGAATGAAAAACAGTGGTGAGACTGTTCTTACGTCAGCTATGGACAGCTCAGAACATTCCCAGAAACACCCCAGTCACGTCCCCCAAGGGAGGGGAAAAAGAACAGCAAGAGGACAGACGCAGCACGTAAAGGAAAAGATGCTGCGAAGGCTGGGGCCCCATGATAGATTTCTCCCCCCGTGTGAGCGAAGTACTAACAACATATTTTGTAATGAACTGTTTTTAAATTGAGAAAGCAAGGCCAATGGTTAGTGTGTTCCATTAAGACCACTGTTATTTTATTTCAATAAAATGAAACATTTCTGACAAAAATATGCATTTCCTTGGAAGTGCAAAACAGATTTAAAATACCTCCACTGATTTCAGAAATAACCTCAGAAAAAAGTAGGCCTCTTCAAAAGCATGTATAAGGGAGGGAAGAGTTGTGTAAGCCAACACTAAGGGTGACCACTAATAAAACAATGGTTCTACTATGTTCATTGTCAGTTATTAGTCACTGTGTGTATTATTTTACAGGTATTGCGTAATTTTTCTTTCGAGAAATGTACGAGCACAAAGCGTACAAATTGCCAGTGACTGCCACAAATTTCTTTTTATTTTCTTCCATACTTCCTAATATATAAATTATTTTAAAGTGCTAAAATGTACTAGAATAAATAAAATGTCTTAAACACAGCACTGTACAATGTCGCAATTCCATCGCCTCTGGCCTGCCAAGAAGCACCACAGTCCTGGGTCCTTGGATAAACCATGAAAATTTGCCACATTATGCCACACACAAACAGACCCAGGCTGCTTCGATGGGCAGGGCTTACAAATTAATGGGAAATGATGGGCTTCAGATCAGAAGGCCCTATCTGTTAGAGATACCCCCAGAAATGGTCTGCGTTTTTTGCCTGTGGTGTAAGTCGAATTGTGTGGCAAGCTATTCACGTGTTACAGACACTTGTTGATGAAGTGAGACCAATGAGATTTTTCCAGTTTTTTTCCCCTTCAAATTTCCCTGACACATTTGAAATTCTCTGATATTCCCTGATTTCCAGAACTTGTGGCAACCCTGGTTTCAATAACACACACACTCCTGCTACTTAACAGCACTTTTTATTTTCAACATTGGCAAATGTTAATCCTTCGTGATGGCAGTTCTGTGGGTTCAACTGTAGGGAGCCAAGGGAACAATGTAGTCTCTCTCAGTTTGCTTATACTGCCAGCTCTATAAGAACTGTAAATTGTAGCAACTGATATTGCATGCAAATACAGCCTTGACTGGTCGAGGAACATGGATCTACGAGTTCACATTTCACAATAGGTTCCCACAGACAATACGACACTAATGTTAACGGTAATCCATGAAGTAGAAATCACAAACAACTGTGCAACAGGAAGAAAATTTGGTGTCATGGAACAAAGACTAAATTAAAGGCAGGCAATAATACACATCAAGCTTTCAGGGGACCGAAGCACAAACGTTTCACAAATCTGAGCAGCTCCTTGTTCATTATGTGCAAGAGAAATCCAATGAAGACTTACCAATTATTTGAGAAATTACATGAAAGCTAGAGAAAGGCACCATAGAATTCAAAATCAGTGTGGGCTGGTGTGTTGTGGTGGTGGTGGCGATGACGACAGTGGAGCTTATGTTACGATGCAGAACAACACTAGCTCCTTGACTTCACGTGGCGTATGATAAAACTACTACCACCATATCACTGTCTCATAACCAATCTAAGGAAGTAGAACAACCATCTGCTACACCCTATACCTGTTTACTCCAATCCCCAGCCAAATGTTACTGTCGAAGTGCAGGGCATTAAAATTGTTCCTGTAAGATGTTCTTGCAATGAAAAGGCCCCACCCCGAAGTATGTGCACCCTTGGGTACAGGGCAGAGGGCACCATTTACCACTACTTGTCATTTCTTTGCCTGGTCTACTTGCCAACAAAGCAAGGAAAAGAACAACTGTCTACAAACCACCATATGAGCCCTAATTTCTCCCCCCTCATCTTCATGATCCTTACATGAAATGTCCATCGACGGTAGCAGAGTCATCTCCGGTCGGCCTCAAAAGCTGGGTATGTAAATATATGCAATAGTGACTCACAAAACAACCATCATCTTCCTTCCAGAGATTCCCATTTCAGTTCACAAAGCATTTCTGTAATACTTTGACACCAATTGAACCTACCAGTAACAAATCCAACAGCACACCTCCAAATTGCTTCAATGTCTTCCTTTCATCCAACATGGTGAGGATCTCCAGCACTCTAGCAGTACTCAAGAATGGGTTTCCCTACCATCCTATACGCAGTCTCCTTTATAGATGACCTACACTTCCCCAAAATCACCCCATAAAATGAAGTCTAGCATTCGCCTTCCCTACTACCAACCTGACTGACTCATTCCACTTCACACTGCTTGGCAACCTTAATGCCTAGATTTTTATTCAATAAGACTGTGACGAGCAGCAGAGTACTAGTGCCGTATGTTTAGGCTGAGACATATCACTGCAACAGTTTGTAATTTTGACTAATCAGAGTATGTTGAACGTATAATTCTCTCACAGTCACCTAAAAATATTTAAAATATACACATACATACAGGCACCTCATACGCCAATCAACACAGTAACATCACTGCATAACTGCAATCACAAAATCATTACAAAATGCAGTAGATGTCTTGCTGACTGCGACAGTTCATGCAAGGGTAGGTTTGTTAATGGTGGGTATCGTGCAAGAAGATACCGTGTCAGTGCCATGGTCATCACAATAATTGAGTCCGGTGTGGCAGACGCAGTGCATTGACTTACGCCCTCTGCTGTACCGTATCATCAGTGACTTTGCACAGCTTCATCAGGCTGGTGCTGAACGGCAGCAGCTCACTCTTGGTTGGCGTCCCCTGCTACCGCATAGCGCAGTTCTGTCGCAGCTGCTCCTTGAGCAGTTCCGCTTGCTCGGCATACTGTGCCGCAGTATCATCTGAGAGCTGCAGGCCATTCTCTCGCGCATGACAGCATAATATGCATTGAGCTACATAGTAAGTATTCTACTGGAAAACATAATTGTATTCTCAGACAAATTTTTGGAGTGTTATCACTAGTACTCTCAAACTTCATACCATTCATAATGCTTCTTGAGCAATATCCGTAAGTATTTTAGGTCATCAACTTTCCACGTAAGACCATTCAACCTATTGCAGATTTCAGCAGGACCAAAGTTCATTTCACATCAACAGTTTCTCTTTCATTAATCTCTTTGACTGCTTCAACTTAACTGAAACTTATCTCTTCCATATAACATGACGGCAACAGTACAAGTTAACTTAAAACTGAACTGACCCCAAATGTTTTGAGAGGAAAGAAGTTTCTTTTACTAATTCTATGGCCTAAGTAACTTAGCTATTACATACACTCACTGCACACACAACTAGCAGGCTCAAAATATCTAAGTCCAATTTTCTTTTGATCATCAATTTTCACATGTGAACCCTGTGTGAATTTTAATTCCAAACACTTAACCAGCACAACAGTTGAAATGTAATGATTACATTGGATTCCTAAGACACTGAACCTTACAGATACAGTGAAATCATAGAAAAACTGAACATTTTGTGATAAGAACATTTGCCGAGAAGACCAAGATACAAACAAAATGTTATAGAAGTATTTAATGGAATATATTCTCACCTTTTTCCTCATGATATTCATTCCAGAGATCAATAAGCCTCTGTGGATATTTTCCTTGAACACACACACAACGAGTAACCTCAACAAAGCAGCTAGTTTTGAACTGTGCATCATGACGTAAATTACTCAATTCCCTATATGAATAAGAAAACATTTTAAGAATAGGAGGACACTCATGTATCATAATACCATGACAATTGTTTACTTACATAGCAATAACTAATTCTGAAAGGACTTCTTCATACTTTTTTTGTTTCTCCCCATTCACCAAGATATGACCTTCAATGGGGATAATCTTAAGCACCCTGTCAGAGGTACAATTATACTGACAGAAAAACACTTCTCCATATAACCCTTCACCTATCTTCTTACAATTGTCCAAAAACCTGAAGAAAAAAAAAAGCACCATTTGATTTCACAAAATAATGAAAAATCACCAATACATCGGGGAGGGAGACTGATTTCTAACACAGCAATTAACTAAAATGTGAACACGAAGTAATGAGGTATCTACTCTAGCCAAGCTTGCTTTCCAACAAAAGAGAGAAAGGGTGGTAAAATTAAAACTACTCAGTAATTTTAATACTGTTCCTAGTTTGAAGTTGCGGCAAACTAAAAAAAAATGCAATAATTACAGTAATCACGCAATAAATGTTGAAACTTTAAAATTAAACCAGGAAAATTAAAAAAGTTGCAACAGCCATAACTTGTGAATGAAGTTAACAGTTCACAGAGCTTAATGTTACTTCTGAACTCATGTGGCACACACCACCAGTTCAGAGTACAGAATAGTATACTGGACCAGCCGTAAGCAACATTTCAGCACATATTAGCGATTGTATCTTGTGTATTTTCGTATTTGTATTTAGCCTCATCAGCAAACAGTAGAAATTGAAACCTCTGAGATTAAAAATCGTGCAGAAACATGCCTCTCTAGATCTGTAACTTCAGAAACAGAAGTAATGTAACTTACAACTTTTTTTAAACCTCTGAATTTTCCAAATTAGGATTTTCTACATTGCAATATGAAATAAAGGCTTTAAGGTAGATGTTCATTTTGACCAGTAGTTTATCATCCCAAAAAAGCAGCAGCATAGTGAAGTGCAATTCATTAAAGCTTAAACACATGATTTAGAACTGCCACACATCATCATCATCATCATCATCATCAGCCAATTCAATCATTAGATGATGTGGCCTCTTCGAGTCGTGGATTCAGGTAGGCTTTCAGCAGTCTTCTCCAAGTGGGACGGTCTTGGGCAGTTCTCTGCCAGGTGTTACCAGCGATCTTCTTGATGTCTTTGTCCCATCTGTCTGGTGGTCTTCCTCTAGGCCTCCGGTGCTCTCTCGGACTCCACTCCAGTACTAACTTCGTCCATCTGTTGTCTTTTCTTCTTGCGACGTGGCCAGCCCACTGCCATTTCAAGGAACCTACTCTCTCTAAGATGTCATTAACCTTCGTCACAGACCGGATGTCATCTGCCCTTTTCCTGTCCTTTCTTGTATAGCCCAGCATTGGTCTCTCCATGGCTCGCTGTGCTGTCCTAAGTTTTCCTTTTGTGAATGAGTTCAGTGTCCATGTCTCGCATCCGTACGTCATCACAGGAAGAATGCATTGATCAAATACTGCTTTCTTCAGATTTACTGGCATTTTTGATCTGAATACTTTTGAATTCTTCCCAAATGCTTGCCAGCCAAGCTTGATGCGTCGATAGATTTCTGGTCTTATGTCTCCCTTCATATTTATAATCTGGCCAAGGTAGACATATTCACTGACCTCTTCTAGTAGACTGTCCTTGACTTTCACATCTCCAGCTGGGACCCATTTGTTGGATATTACTTTTGTTTTGGAAAGGTTCATGTTCAAGCCAACCAGCTGCCACACAAAGCAGTTTAAATATACAACAAACTAATTTCAGTACATCTCTGAATATCCAACTTACAAACAAATTAAGTATTATTTTGGCAACTTCTACTTTTGGCATAGTCCATAACAATTCATACAGACTAGGAAAAAATCTTACCTTGATAGTCTCCAATGTTACTGAATTTAGCATATGTTTAAATGAAGGACTAAGTAAGGAACATTTATTTTTTTGTTTTCTCCACAAAATTTCTCCTCCGAGATACAGCCCTCCAAAGATGACACTGCACATACCAACGCTGTATCCCTAGATATTGCGCTGGTTTTTATTTGAAATATAATTTCTTCATGATTAAAATGAAATCATCCATTTGGACTGACCTATCAAATTTATTTTACTACAACATTCTGAAGTTTTTTTTATAATTTATGGAATTTTTTTCAAAAATGCCAATACATAAAATTTATATTTTCATCTGTTGATTAGTACCAAATAGTTCCACATTCCCTGAAAAGGAGAGCTTCCACTTTTAGGTTGAACAGGTTTTATAAACAATTGAAATTTTTACCATACATAAAACCTGTTGTATGAACACAACAGGCTCATAAAAATTAAAAAACTAGCCTTACTTAACGTAATTTTAGTTTTGAAAGATGAGTAAGAGACTCATTTTTCAAGCATTTTAAATGGTTTCAAAATGTATCTGAAAGATCCAAAGACTTACATAAAGTTCACTACAATTTCGTTTAACTCTTAACTGGTGCCTATAATCTCTGCAATCCACCATTCACAGTCATATACACACGCCACAAACATCCCCCTCTCAGGTTGTAAATCTGAATATCATCCTGTTGCTTCTGAGGTATTGGCCGAACAAACAAAATTTCTTCTTTCTTGCTCTTTAAAGTGCGTGCAATGTGTGTTAACCCATCACCGAGTCCAAAAATGTGTCTTCTGAATTCCTTTCACAGGAATAGTTTGTTTGGACCATTCTTTTTTTCTGCTCACAGAATTCCTCGATTTCCTCTTTGGACAATAGAGTGAGGGCTGTGGATGTGTAAGATTTCACGACTCTCGTAAAATCCTCAGCATTCTGAATCACAGCTGTATTTGTTCTGGAAAAATTGAGTTTTGTAGCATGGTGCTTCAGCAGGCCGCCTACACAATCACAAGGCCCCTTCCCGTGACCAGTAGCACTGTATACGCAGTCAGTTGGCACAAGCAACTTACTCAATTCAAACAGCTGGTAACGATTTTTAAACTGACTAGGAGCACCATCAGAAATAATGATGATCTTCTCTGCACCTGTTTGCAGAGGAAGAATTTTGCACATTGCTAGAAAAGCATGTACTGAGTCACGTCCTGTGTCATCACTTATTACTACAACACTTGTGATCTTGTTTCGAAAAAATGTCATTCTTGTAAAAATTGAAACCCTTGTGCTTCTCGTGGAGGAATTACAGACGAGTTCTCAGCAAAATCACAGTGAAGCACTGAACTTAGTTCTTCAGCTTGTACACACCCTTTCACTTCTGCGATGTGGTGGTGTTGCAATTTCTTCAGATGTTTGTGTGTTACTGCTTTAACTGACCATTTACCAAGTTCATCAATGAAACTATCAAAGGCAACAGTTTTCTTAATTAGTTCATCTTCCTCCCATGCCACGTATATAATTTCTGCAGGGTTATCTGCTATGTCTTCCGGGCCAAGTGCCTAAAGACAGTCCTTCCTTTCCAGGGCAGTCACCAGATTCTTGAAACAAACAAGTATCTCGCTTTGCGTCACAGACTACTAACAGCTTCAGACAACCAACCAAAGTGTCACATGTCACGTGCTTCAGTAAGTTTTTCCAAGTTACCACACAAAGTTAAAAATTCGTGTAGTACACACACAGACATCTCTAGGTGGGTGTGGAACTAGTGCATAAAATTTTAGTCTTCCAATAAGTAAAGTTGTATAGTTGCTCTTACAAATTGCAAAAGTTTCTTTAACACTGCAAGTCATGTACCTCTTCACTTTCACAACTTTATGACATTCAACTGTTACAGTTGTAGTGTCTTTTTTGTTGGCAGTATGGCGATAACAGTCCCATTTATCTTCCACATAAAATGACTGCACTATTTTAACTTTAGTTGCTTCTACAGGATGACCATAATAAGGATCTGATCTTCCAAAGACTCCTCTTACAGACCTCACATTTCCTGATTTGTCTACCATGTACTCTGATACTGATGGAACATGGTTCAAAATTCTTTTTCAAAATGTCTCTGGAATAATAGTTAAAACTTGCACCTTTTCACTGTAGGATGCACAATATTCAACAGTTGAATTGATATTTGTGAAAAATTCCTGCCAAGAGGTGCACGAGTGCTTGTTTTCATTTTCTTCTGAAGATGGAATTTTTACTTTGAAGAATGTAGCCAGTTTTGCTGTAGTGTATTCATCCATAACTTTAGTAATTTCCCTGTGCTTTCTTGATGCACAGATCTTATGACTTTACTTCACTGACCACAGTTTCTTAACAGGACCAACACCTACCTCTGTAGTTGACTGATTCAGGGTATTTAATTCTTCCTCTACTGATGCAAAATCTGCATCATCTACACCATGGGAGACTTCACCTTGTTCAGATACTATCATTGTTATTCTGCAAAACATTTAGGACACAAAAAGGAGTCACTGGAAACACCATTTTGAAAGAGTGTCTTCAAATGAGAAACTGATCACCACCTTGAACAAAATTAGCGTTTTTATTTGTCTTTTATGGACATGCAAATAGTCAGCACACTTCACTCTCCTGTGGCCCCAATCAGAAGACATTTCGAACAGTCCTTTCCACAAAACACATTGCAACTTTGCCCACTGGCAAACTCCTCACAAAGACGCAGAACTCACTGGATGGTGTCAGATTTCTTAGAAGCCTCTTTACTAAACAAATTAGCAATATACAATACAGAAACCCGCAATGAACAAACCCAACAAAGAAACTGACAAGAATCTACAACAAAGTAAGAAATATCTGCAACAATGAAAGTGAAAAGAAATAACTAAACAAAGACAGTGAAAAGAAGTAACACAGCAAAGACAATAGAAATAAGCATTCTAATGAAGAAATTGGTAAAAACAACTTCAGGGAAAACACACATTACCCTCAAAAGTTAAAAAATGATTTTTTAAAAAAAAACCTGCCTGACTTATAAGTGGGTGCTCTCCTTTACAGAGAACATAGTACTACATGGAACTAATCAACAGAAAAAAATCTAACTTTTCTGGATTGGCATTTTTGAAAAAAAAAAAAAAAATTCTGTAAATTACAAAAATATTCAAAAAGCAACAGTAGAAGAAGTTTGACAGATCTGTCCGGAGGATACTATTGTAATCATAAAGCAATTATCTTTCAAATAAAAAAAACTAACAAAATATCTACAACTGTTACAGTGAAACAGCATACTAACATCTTCAAAATGGTGTTTGCACTTTGAAGGTCTGTATCTCGGAGCATGAATTTTTTTTGAGAAAAGAAAAAAGTACGTGTTTCTTACTTACTCCTGAATTTTAACAAGCTAAATTCAATGACATCCAAGACTATGAAGGTGTGGCATCGATAGGTCACATCAAGCACACATTGGAACATTAACTTCCCTGACACGCCGCCGTGTTTAATTCAGTCTGTCTTTGCACTTCGTGCAGTGTGCATGTGTATCAGTCTTTATGGTAAAATATATGCGTATATAGAAAACTTGGGAACTGTTTATTACGTATATTAATACCCATATCCAGAATCCCATATTGATGACCCCGGACAAAAAGTTCCAAGTCTAACGCGCGGGTTGTATAGAATCAACAGGTTTCACATACGACGCCATGGCTACATCACCGAACATTCTTTACAAAGATTTGGAGGCCCAGCTCTTACAACCAGGACAACACAACCCTCCGCCGTCAGTTATATCGCAGCTAACGGACAATGATCTCCGATCTTAGACGAGGATAACGTCTACTTCAGCAACTCCACAACGACCGAGTGTTATGCAGTTATATCAAATAATGGACTCAGGTTTCGATTCACCGGATTACACACAACCACAAGTGAAAAGTGAAGTGGATGATCTACTAAATAGTGCGATAATCGATCACCCGTATGAAGTTCAAAGGGACCGAAATTCGCACACATGCTTTGA
Source organism: Schistocerca americana (assembly GCF_021461395.2). Classification (NCBI taxonomy): domain Eukaryota; kingdom Metazoa; phylum Arthropoda; class Insecta; order Orthoptera; family Acrididae; genus Schistocerca; species Schistocerca americana. The sequence goes on along the minus strand of NC_060122.1, from coordinate 784,546,615 downwards.
TCCTCTACGTGCCACGACGTCTGTTACAGTTGTGCATGTGTAACGCCACCATTTGTGCAAAATGCACACGCAGTCAACTATTACCAAGCTACGCCAGCCTCACCTTCCTCACAAATCAGTAACAGACATTTTTATGCCCCCAGTTCGCCAGAACAAACCACCCGATCCGCGGCCCAGTTTCGCGACCACGTGGGTACGACTGCACTCAACATAGCTTCTTCGCCCAGCAACCTTGTACAATGACAGTACGACCGCCGGCAGGTTTCACCAGTGTTTTATAGTCCTACCACTAAGGATGCGTGGCCAGTGTGCGTGGCAAACTCTCATTATTAGCACTTTAAGCTGCAACCCACCAAAGGAAATGTATAGCAGTAAAAATGTAGTATCATGTTGACCAATTGTGTGGTGTAATGGATAGGGTCACGGCTACACACAAAAGTTCATGGATTCAAATCTCATCAGGTACTTTATTTTAATACTTAAATTTTTATCAAAATTACATTGCTCAATACTGTTACTCAATTGGTTTGAATATAATATTTTATTTTTATTCCTTTGTCACATCATTTTAATCATATCAACTACTTCATTTCCTCTGATTTTGCTTCCTACATTTTTTTCTACTGTTTTAAATCTTTGTCCGTGTGATTTTAATTAATTTTATGCATTAATTTCAATAAAACCTGCTATCATATTTCTTCATCCATGTTACTGCATTCGTTATTTCTATTCCTCACTAGGTAATTCTGTGCATAGTGCAATAGGAATTTAGGCTCTGTTTTAAATATGTGTACAGTTATTACCATAAAAAATAAAAAATGAGAATTTCGTGATGAAAAATACATTTTTATCACTACATAGTTAATAGAAATAGATTATTTCTTTTTTTAACTGATCAGAATTTCCAAATACTTAAATGATATCAATATAATAGAGGGAAACATTCCACGTGGGAAAAATTATATATAAAAACAAAGATGAGGTGACTTACCGAACGAAAGCGCTGGCAGGTCGATAGACACACAAACATACACACAAAATTCAAGCTTTCGCAACAAACTGTTGCCTCTTCAGGAAAGAGGGAAGGAGAGGGGAAGACGAAAGGAAGTGGGTTTTAAGGGAGAGGGTAAGGAGTCATTCCAATCCCGGGAGCGGAAAGACTTACCTTAGGGGGAAAAAAGGACAGGTATACACTCGCATATGTCTGCTTGTGTCTGTATGTGTGGATGGATATGTGCGTGAGTGCGAGTGTATACCTGTCCTTTTTTCCCCCTAAGGTAAGTCTTTCCGCTCCCGGGATTGGAATGACTCCTTACCCTCTCCCTTAAGACCCACTTCCTTTCGTCTTCCCCTCTCCTTCCCTCTTTCCTGATGAGGCAACAGTTTGTTGCGAAAGCTTGAATTTTGTGTGTATGTTTGTGTTTGTTTGTGTGTCTATCGACCTGCCAGCGCTTTCGTTCGGTAAGTCACCTCATCTTTGTTTTTACATACAAACACTTAAATGTTATTACAGATAATCAAATTCACATTCACAAAAATTCTGAGTAGTAAAAGATTGACACAGTAAAACTTACTCAGAACGGAAGCACATAGGACTAAAATAATTTTCAAAATCGTGCTAGTATCTGCATTAAAACTCACTAGGCTATATAAAACTTGTCAGTTATCATGCACAAAGATTTAAATTTGTAATTATGTAGTATTTATGTTCCTTCGCTCCTGGACAGTAGTTATTCATTTACTGGATGTTGTACAATAAAACACTAGGCTATTATACTAATTAATAAATAATATGGTATTTCTGTATCATTACTCTATGTTTAAATTTGTTTACTGTTGTAAGTACATATATATTATTTCCATGTTTATTTACTTTACAGTTCACTTTTTTTTTTGCCACATATAAAGTGAGGAAACTTGTTTCAATTTCCCATTAAGAACTGTTTTTTCTAGACTTTTGTATTAAATGATAGTTGAAACAGTTTGGGAGAATTTGTGTATGCTGTGAATTTCATAAAACTGTGTGCAACAGCTTCTTCAGACAATTTTTCTAGGGCTCTCTTCTTCTTCTTCTTCTTCTGTTTCTTCCTGATCATCATCTGTGTTGCGGATTTCTATTAAATCTGTTATTGAAGTAAAAGTAGAGTGAGCTGACAGACAGCAATCACTTTAAACATAATTATCCACACATGAAATGCTTTACATTTCAATTAATTCAGCAACTGCTGCTGCATTTTCTTGAGGTTTGATAGTTGGAGGAGTGTGTTGTTTTTGACTTCCAAATGCCACTTTGTTGAAGCACTTTGTAACAGTGTCAGGCTTTATTTCCCTTACTGGCAAACTAATCCCATTTACTGCCTCCAGGACAGAAACCGACCATGCCAGAACAAATGCACTTTCAGCTTCTCCAATATTAAGAATAAGAGACTGCATCAGTGATTACCTATTATGAAATGTGCATGGTCCATGGATTGTGTGAGGCTAGTTCAACCTGGTGGGAAGCAAGGCAGTTTCATGTTCGAAAATTTGACTTTCAGGTGGCAGGTTTTACTGTCTCGGAAAATGAGAACTTTGCGATTTCCTTTCTTCATTTTGGCACTTGAAGAGCCCAGCCATTCTCCCAAAGACCAGTAACCACCCACTTCTTTTTACTGTTTCATCACGTAACTGAAAGCTTACTGACATCTACATTTTTGAAACAAAGTAGTTTTGTAACCTTTCTTATCACCAGTGGCTTCTCTATTTCACGTAACATGTTTCCACACAGCAGCATAGTGAGTCTTTCCTTGGCTGTTTTTTTACTAGACGACTTTTCACCTCTTGCTAGAGATTTCAGAAGAAATGCACAATAAAACAGTCCTGCTTCATCGACACTGAACATTTCTTTCAGTTCATAATTTGCAATTAGATTACAGTACAATATTGCCTTCCATTCTTTTGTTACATTTCCTCCCACATCTGTAACTTCCACACACACTTCATTCCGCACAGTGTTGTGCCTAGCATTGAAACTGTCCAGCCATCCTGTGAATGCTTTAAACTCAGTATTTTCAAGCTCTTTAGCAACTTTCAGAGCTTCACTCTGCAATGTGGATCCAAAGGTAAGTTTCTTGCCTGTGCACTTATGAACCATTCCCACATTATCTCGTTAATTCCTTCATTTCTTTGGCTTTCTTTTCGTTTGCCCACTTCCTTTCATCCATGTATCCTGCATCTTATCCTTGTTTCTGAAAATATCTAATTTGTATACTGGCGCTCTTTGGAATGCTGAACCTTGCCAGGTGAAACCATTGTTTAACTGAACACCACCCCACCTTTTTCACTGGGTAGATTGCAGCAGAGTGTTTGTAGGTGCACAAAACCGGACCAGTGTGTGCCCACAAGCGTCTAAAATTTAATATTTCAAAACGAGAAAAACAGACAAACGGAGTGCTCCTTCGATGTACCAACACTGAGCATAACCTACTTCTTGTTGCACAGAGCAGCATGGTTTGATGTCTAGATCTGCAGCACAGCACTGCACCAAGCCGGGGATCTTTTCTCGCTTTTGATTCGCTTCACAGCATTGTCAGGGCTGTACTGTTATTGTGTTAATAGTAGCATCCTTGCAGAGTCATGAATAACTAACCTACAGTGTAATAGCGTAAGTTCTTTACCACATTATGCAATACATTATTAATAATGTTTGAAATTTGCATCACATCCACGTTAAGCATGTTCCACTTTGTACAAAAATTAGCATTTGAAAGTCTACTCAATACATTGGTACCGTAATACTTGTGCAGTTTGAGCAGAGCTTGGAATTACAAACATTCCACTGAGTTCAAATTTCACTGTATAAACAAAAATACACCACACTACCAGTCTTCAAACTTCTTGTTTTTTAATGCTATTGAGTGTCATGCAAAATTCCGATTTTTTTCCTTCGGCGATTACTCGCAAGTAGCGTCCACCAGGGTGAATGGCTGCAGGGCGAGATACCTGGAGATCTCTTCTTGCTAGTTAAGCTCCTCCAATACATACAGGGGATAGGCAAAATAAAGATAACACCTGTTCTTACTTGGGAATAGTTTATTAATAAAGCGTTTGACCCCTATTTGCCTGTAATACAGCTGTGATTCCTCTTGGAAACCTGGCATATAATGATTGTATAGTCTTCAGTGGAATGTTATGCCACCCTTTGATCAGAACCTCTTCTAACTCCTGTGGTACAAAACTGCTACGGTCGTTAGTGACCATTCTGTGGCTTAGGGAAGGGGAAAAAACCAAATTGGAAATCAGCAGCAATGGGAGCGAAACTCGAAGTGGAGAAACTAAAAACCAGAAGGAAAGATTATAAATCCACTATAGAAAGGAGGGAGGGGGGGTTGTTTTCCACAAAAAGAGCTTCAAATGACTGGCATCATCTCACTGACAAGCTCGAGTACGCGATCGGCTGAGCGCGATATCTGTTAAAATGGAAGATAAATCAGGCAACAGTTATAAATGGGTGCGTAGTGGAGTAAAATAGGGGCACTAAAATGAGAGGTATCTCACCTTCCACAGATGACAGCAGTGGGGATAAAGTGGGGGAGGATCGCCACTTGAAAGATGTCGATGGCTAAAAAGACAGTGCCCTATCCGGAGACTAGTTTAAATTACCTCCTCCCGATGATGAGTGAGAGGCAGAGGTCCGAGCACAGGGAAGAGCTTTCACATCCCGCAATTTATTATCGGGAAGTGTAGACCAATGTACGTGCCATAAAAGAGCAGCACAACGACATAAAACACACTGTAGATAAGCGAAGGGAACCATGCGAACAGCAGGCTGAGGAAGAGAGACTGCAGCCTTGGCCGCTATATCAGCCGCCTCGTTTCCACGGATACCATTGTCCTGGGATCCAGAGGAATTCCACGGAGACGCCCCCCAAGAGGAGCAAGTGGAGGCAGTCCTGAATCCAGTGGACCAGAGGGTGGACAGGGTAAAGAGCTTGAGACTGAGGAGAGAGCTGAGCGAATCTGAGCATATAATATACTGTATCCGCTTATGGCAACAGATGTATTCGACAGCCTGCAGACAGCGTAAAGCTCCGCAGTAAAAACTGAACACTGGTCGGGAAGCTGAAATCTATTAGGGGTGTTGCCAACAATATAAGCACTCCCAACACCAAATGAGGTTTTTGAGCCGTCAGTGTAAATAAATGTGGCATCCTTCATTTGTGTGCATAGAGCAGCAAATGCCCGATGATAAATGAGAGAACGGGTACCATCCTTGGGAAGCTGAGAAAGGTCACAAAGCAGGCAGGTCCGGGGGCCGAGCCAAGGCGGTGCTGTACCCCCAGTTGTCAAGAAGGTTTTAAGAAAGTGGAAAGCATGAGAACGTAGTAGTTGACGGAAGCGGATGCCCGGTGGTAGTAGAGATGAAGGGCGGCCTGCATACCCTGAACTCAAGGAGGCGTCGAAAAAAAGGTCATGGGGTTGTAGAAAAATATCCGCTACCAGTCACAATAAAAGGTTGTTTATTCGTCACACCACCGGTTTTGGGCTTGCGCCCATCTTCAGGTGTTTATAAATTCGTTTACATGTTTGTACTGTTGGAGATCACTGTATAAATACAAAAAATTAGTCACCAGCAAATAATTTTTTGTATTTATACAGTGACCTCCAACAGTACAAACATGTAAACGAATGTATAAACACCTGAAGATGGGCACAATCCCGAAACCAGTCGTGTGACGAATAAACAACCTTTTATTGTGACTGGTAGTGGATATTTTTCTACAATCCCATAAAGGGAGTCACGGAGTTCGACAGCATCCACTATGGATAAAATTCATTAAAAGGTCATGGGCTGGATTAGCAGGCATGGAAGACAGGTGGCTAGCATAACGAATCAGAAGGGCAGCTCGCCGATTAGGCAGCAGAGGTTCAGCAGTCTCAGCTTTAAGCTCCAGACCCTAAACACAATCCACGGTGGAGGACAGAGTCGAGGTGCTGAAGAATAGATGGCCAAGCAGAGGAGTAATCTATGCTTCCATAGTCCAATTTCGAGTGCACTAAGGCTTGATATAGGTGGAGAAGGACCACTCGGTCTGCTCCCCAGGAGGTACCAATCAGAACACGGAGGGTGTTGACGGATCGCAGACAGCAAGCCAAAAGATAGGAAACGTGGGAGGACAAGCACAGTTTTCTGTCAAACATAAATCCCAAGAATTTAGTGACGTCCGCGAACGGAAGGTCGACAGGGCCTAGATGTAGGGAAGGCAGAAGAAACTCCATACGATGCCAAAAATTGACACAAACTGTCTTACTGAGAGAAAAGTAGAAGCCGGTTTTGATGCTCCAAGAGTGAAGGTGATCGAGACATCCTTGAAGGCGTCGTTCAAGAAGGTTGGTCTGTTGAGAGCTCTAGCAGATTGCAAAATCATCCACAAAGAGGGAGCCCGAGACATCAGGAAGGAGACAATCCATAATTGGATTTATGGCAATGGCAAACAGTACAACACTTAGCACGGAGCCCTGGGGCACCCCATTTTCTTGGGAGAAAGTACGGGAGAGAGTAGTGTTCACTAGGACTTTAAATGAGCGTTCTGTCATAAATTCACAAATAAAGAGGGGTAGCCAACCTCGAAAGCCCCAAGAGAACAGTGTGTGGAGGATGCCTGTCCTTGAACAGGTATCGTATTTTCTCTCTAGATCAAAAAACATTGCTATCGTTTGGCGTTTCCTGAGAAAATTGTTCATGATATAAGTGGAGAGAGCAACAAGATGGCAACTGCAGAACGATGCTTCCGGAAACAGCATTGAGCAGATGTTAAAAGGTTTCGGGACTCCAGCCAACAGGCTAAATGGCAATTCGCCATACGCTCCAAAACCTTACATATACTACTTGTGAGGGAAATGGAGTGATAGCTAGAGCAGAGATGTTTGTCCTTTCCAGGTTTCGGAAGAGGGACGATGACAGCTTCCCGTCATCTTCTGGGAACAGTACTGTCGGTCCAAATTTGATTATAAAGGCATAGGAGGTAACACAGACTATGGTATGATAAAGGCAGCAACATTTGGACATGCACACCGTCCGGTCCTGGGGCAGAAGAGCGAGAAGAAGAGAGCGCGTATTGGAGTTCCCGCATGGAGAAAACAGTGTTATAGCTTTCGCTATTTTGAGAAGAGAAAGCAAGAGGTCACACTTCCGCTGCACTTTTCTTCGGGAGAAAGGCTGGCAGGTAATTTGAAGAGCTCAAAATGTCAGCAAAGTACTGACCCAATGAGTTAGAAACTGTGACTGGGTCCACTAAGGTATCATGCACGACAGTGAGCCCAGAGATCGGGGAGAAACTAGGCACGCCAGATAACCATCGAATTAGACTCCAAACTTCTGAGGAGGGAGTGAAGGTGTTAAAAGAGCTAGTAAAGATGAGATGAAGATCAGCTCTTGCCATCAGTGTGGACGATGGGATGTATACGGTACAAAGAGAGAAGGTCTATCTAGAAAGGGATAGACGGACTGCAACAGCTTGGAAGGAACTGTTTAAGGGGATTGGGTGATAATGGACAGTATCATGGAGAAGAATCTTGAGTCTCCCGTGTGCTGGAGTGCCATCAACAGAGGGGAGATCAAACTGGACTGACTGGGAAAGAGGGAAAACAAAGCAATTGTGGGGATGCAGCTTTGTTTCCTGAAGACAGAAGATGACCAGGGAGCAGGATCGTAAAAGGATCGACACTTCATCCCGACTGGCTCTAATGCCACGGATATTCCAATGGATAATGGACATAGCGTGGACACAAAAGAGAAAAATCTTACCACGGTTCATCTCAACTCGACGACTGCAGAGAGCTGGCGGCCGACAGCGTGCTCTCAACTCGACGACTGCAGAGAGCTGGCGGCCGACAGCGTGCTCTCAACTCGTCGACTGCAGAGAGCCGGCGGCCGACAGCATGGAACGGCTTTCAGCCAAAGCCAGAACATCGTGATCCATAGGTTGTTCGGGGGCATCTCCTACATGCATATGGAGTATCATCTCAGTTGTGTGACTGGATTTGTGATTTCCTTTCAGAGAGATCACAGTTCGTAGTGATGTGTCATAGGCCCTCTGCTGTTCCTGATTTACATAAATGATCTAGGTGATAAACTGAGCAGCCCCCTTAGATTGTTTGCAGATGACGACGTAATATACCATCAAATAAAATCATCAGACGATCAATTACAATCACAAAATCATGTAGAGAGAATTTCTGTATGGTGCGAAAAGTGGCAATTGGTACTAAACAAAGAAAAGTGCGAGGTCATCCACATGGATACTGAAAGAAATCCGATAAATTTTGGGTATACGATAAATCACACAAATCTAAGGGCTGTTAATTCTACTAAATACCTGGGAATTACAATTACGAGCAACTTAAATTAGAAAGACCACATGATAATATTGTGGGGAAGGTGAAACAAAGACTGCTTTGTTAGCAGAATACTTAGAAGATGCGACAAACCCAATAAAGAGACAGCCAACATTGCACTTGTCCTACCTCTGCTGGAATGTTGCTGCTTAGTGTGGGATCCTTACCAGGTAGGATCGACGGAGGGCATCGAAAAAATGCAAAGAAGGGCAGCTCGTTTCGTGTTACCACGCAATAGGGGTGAGAGTGTCACTGGTATGATACGCAAGTTTGGGTGGCAGTCACTGAAAAAGGCGGTTTTCTTTGCTGCGAGATATATTTATGAAATATCAATCACCAACTTTCTCTTCCGAATGCGAAAATATTTTGTTGACACCCATCTACGTAGGGAGAAATGATCATCATGATAAAATAAGAGAAATCAGAGCTGGAATGGAAGGATTTAGGTGCTCCTTTTTCCTACACGCCATTTGAGAGTGGAGTCTTAGAGATGTTGTATGAAAATGGTTCGATGAGCCCTCTGCCAGACACTAAGTGTGAATTGCAGAGTAACCATGTAGATGTAGACCCCCACCCAGTTGCCACTCCCATCATGCACTGAAGCTGTTGATTGCAATGCTGCCAGAGGCTGCAGTCAGGTGTGTGAGCTATTATTGTGACAGTATTTTTGATGTGCCCGATCGCGACTCAGTATCTTAACTATTTGGTGAGTAGCAACTTTCCTTTTCATAATACTGCTACAGTGAGACAGAATATTATTGTGATTTAGTTGTAATGTAAAGAAATTTTTTCTGATTTTGCTATCAATAATTCAATCGACAATTATACAAAGACAGGAAGCTGAGTTTTTGTATTGTCAAAATTTGCAACTTTCGTTATTAATTATTAGACGTATAAATAATTATTTCCAGAAAACATTATTTAATTTACACCTGGGAAGCAGTTTCAGTTGAGATAGTCATAATAAAATTCATTTTAACTACATCCTGTTCTAGAATTGTCTGACAGTTTTGTATGCACTACTAACACAAATTTTAGGCACCAAACATGCCACAATAGTTTCAGCTGTTGTCAAGATTGGTCTATGTAACTATCAAGTTCTCTGTGTTGTGATGAAATGTTGCACAAGGAATTTACTTAAAAAAGTGGAGTTTTAGAAAGTGTCAAGAATTTATGAATAAATATTGATGTTGTCAAAATGCAAAACACCTTCCAGTGAGTTACTGAAACAAAAAACTTTGGACCTATTAATTGGAAAGCACAAACAAGAGCCGAAATCTTAGCCAATGAGCCAATCATAGTAAGGTGTAACATTTGTCTGCTAATGTAATGTTTCTGCCCTTATGAAATTGTATAAATATTGACAACACTATAGCTCGCATCATGTTGGAAGGCGGCCCTATTTTCAGCCTCCCTGCGCATCCCCACAGTATTTTCAGCCTTCCTGCACATCCCGCACTGTTAACTGCTAGTAGCCAATAATATTCAATAATTCTCTTTCCGAGTGGCTAACTGCGAGTTACAAACTAGACTGCCAGAATCTCTCCCATGTGCTGCGCTGTTGCCGTATTTTGCGACAATGCCGTTTCATTCACAGAGCAACCGAATTATAGCATAAATGTGGCTGTGTATCTGTAGACTGCGTGATTTCCAAGTGAAAAATGTAATGTGACGGCAATAAACGTGAAGTTCCCCACAAGCAACTTTAATTAAATTGCACACCTATGGAGTATTTCCTGTCAGACAGATCACTCATAGGTAGTAATCAACGGAAAATCATGGAGTAAAACAGATGTGATATCTGGCTTTTGCTAGGAAGTGTGATAGGCACTTCCATGTTCCTGATCTAATAAACGACTTAGGAGACAACCTGAGCAGCCCTCTTAAACTGTCACAGATGATGCTGTGATTTATTGTCTTATAAAGTCATCAAAGATTAAACAATTCAGAAAATGACATCTGTATAGTGAGAAAAGTGGCAGTTGACTCTAAATAATGAAAGTCTGAAGTAATCTGCATGATTACTAAAAGGAATCTGCTAAATTTGATTTACAGGATAAAACATACGATCCTGAAGGCTGTAAATTCGAGTAAACACTTAGGGATTACAATTACGAATAGATTAAGATGCAACTATCACAACGATAACGTGATGCAGAAAGCAAACCAAAGACTGCGATTTATTGGTAGGATTTATTGGTAACACTTAGAAAATGCAACAGGTCCTCTAAAGAGACTACTTACCCTACACTTTTCAGCCTCCTGGAGTATTGCTGTCAGGTGAGAGATCCACAGCAGATAGAATTGATCGAAAAAGTTCGAAGAAGGGCAGCTCATTTTGTATTTTCGTGAAATAGGGGAGAGACTGCCACGGATATGATACACGAATTGGGGTGGCAATCATCAAATCAATGGCTTTTTTGTTGCGGCAGGATTCTCTCATGAAATTTCAGTCACCAACTTTCTCCTCAGAGTGCGAAAATACTTTGTTGGTGCCAACCTACATGGGGAGGAATGTTAATCATAGTAAAATAAGATAAATTAGAGTTTGCAAGGAAAGATAGAAGCGTTCATGTTTCATGTGCGCTATTCGAGAGGGGAACAGTAGAGAAACAGCTTTAAGATGAATCTATGAAAACACTTCTACTTTTGACATTTTCAACACTCAAGAACGAACTGCAGAAGCATATGTTTGCAAGAGAACTGGACAGAGAATAGTAAACAAAACTGTCGGAGCCGTAAAAAAACTCATGAAATTTTGTTTTCATGTCGCCTGAAAATCACAAAAATTGCAAGAAATCTGTAACACAAATAGGTGGTTTTGACAATGATGTTTTAAAGCACTCTGTGTTTGAAATACATATAACAAGGGAATACCCAACATCACAGAAACTTGTTACAATTATGCCTGAGCAAATTGGCTTCAAATTTAGCATTTCATCAATGTAAAGAATTTTAAAATACATTGGTTTCAAACATGTTAAGAAGAGAGCTTTTAATTGAAAGAAGTGACATGGAAGCAGCACGAAGCACTTCATTATAGAGATGCACGGCACAAGAGGAGGAGGTAGTTCTAGAGTGTATTACCTTGATGAAACATGGGTGAATCAGAATCACTCCACGAATACCTGCTGGAAAATGGGTGTTGCTGCTGGCTCTTCTTCTCATTTGGTTCCTGGTGTGTGTGTGTGTGTGTGTGTGTGTGTGTGTGTGTGTATATAAGGGAGAGGATAAGGAGTCATTCCAATCCCAGGAGCGGAAAGACTTACCTTAGGGGGAAAAAAGGACGGGTATACACTCGCGCGCGCACGCGCGCACACACACACACACACACACACACACACACACACACACACACACACAGACACAAGCATATATATATATATATATATATATATATATATATAACAGACACTGAAAGGCTTAGGCTTGCAGAAATAGGCAGCATCCCCGTCATCGTGGGCACACTGTGTGTGTCACGCTGAAAAGTTTCAAAAATATACTTTCACAGGAAGGTGAAGATGGATAAATGTCTTGAATGTATCATAATAAATTTACAATCAGATGGTTCGGACATGGACTCAGATAGTAGATGGTATTACGATGTAGACTGAAGCAAAGTAATGATCTTTCTTGGTTTTAAAGACGCATGGTTTGAAAACTTTGTCAACGTATCAATTGCATACACTGTACATGAGAACTTCCTAGCTTTTATGGATTAGGAATATGTAGCCTGTGAAGTATTCAGACTATAATGTTCAACACTTTGCCCAAGGAAATGTTAAGCTTTTCCCAGCCTACAGTATTACTTGTGAGAATGCGGGTGGATAAATTCATCAAACACCCCAGTATTTTGACACTGTAAACCCCTGCCATTTTCATAGCACAAAATGGAAAATGCTTAAAAATGAAAAAAGGGGGGCAGGTTACCTGTCGAGATATCGGTGGTTTTTGACGTTATCAGTCAGCATTCTGTTGAGTTATTCATAGAAGATGGTTAATTGTTAGCTTGTTCAATGGATCATAAATGCATTCTCCCACTGTAATGAACGAGTTAGTTTAAACTCATAATGCCTGTTGACACCGAAGAATGTGATATCATACTGACAATTTTTATGATAGTCTTTTGCTCTACTGTTTGCGACCAGTGATTCTTTTTTACACATAGTGGTTTACACTGAACAGCAGCGAAACACACCTACATAAGCACATCATACACACTGAAAAAAATTATATGGAGCAGAAGCAGTTGTCAAACAAATATAATGATTTCAGTTTGAGTTTGTAGTTTATTTTGTTACTTATTACATTTTTACTTATAATACAGTCCAAATCACAATAAATGGCAATTATTTTCAACGAGTCATTAGACAATCGTCGTTTTGAGAAAAATTGGTCGACATCTTCACAAAGCTGTATCAGCTGTTCTCACCTTCTGATGTCACACAGACAATTGTTGTGAAGCAGTGGATACAACCTCAAGACTCAGAAGTAAGATTTCTCTCATGTAGACGAATGATTGAAATCTGTTTTAAAATGCATTATTCCCTCATAGATTTGAACGTATAATACAATGTACCGAAGGCAAATGAACATCAACACAGTTCAGCAACACAGACTTCGTCTACATATCTCTGCTGCAATGCATGTGCAAACCTCATCCCCTCACACCTTCTTATCGCCCCGCCTCTATGCGTAGAAGTGCCATATTATTTGAAGCAGGCTGTAGACCAGTCAGTTCAATGTAGGATATTGTCTTTCTTTATGTCTACTAACTTTTTGATACTAACAGCTATGTCACACTATAGTGTACACAGAAAAGTTACTGCAAACGTCATTATGCTCACTACTTGCAAAGTGTGTATTGTGCCTTAAATTTTTTTACAATTGCATTAAATGTGGAAGGATGTCATACCTGGGTGGAAAGGCCTTCTCAAAACTAAGGGGTTCGAGCTGGTTACACCTGCCCAATACCATGCCCCTTGCAGAATCTAGTCCTTGAGCCGCAACTTCAGGAGCCAGTTCGTCTTCGTCTTCCTCTATTATTACGGAGACGGTAAAATCTATTATTTGGGAAGAATGTAAAACACAGACCCACAGATTAATATCACTTTGCACACAAAGTTGTGTACACTTGCACAAATATCAAAACTGGCAGACATACCTGAAAGGGGGACAGATCTTTTATCAGACACTGGCAATGATCCATTTGAATTATTACTTCCTCGTGTCCGCCTTTCTGGAATTACCACATGCGAAAGCCTCCTACACAGACTGGACCTCCTGCTGGATTTACGATACGACAGTTCTGCATCTTTTCCACAGTACAGACCCGTGCTGTGGGCCAAATTTTGCCCTGCAGAAAGATTGTATGAATGACAGACTAGTCAACTAATACATTAAATACTACACTCTATTGTTATGCAACTGGTAAATCAGTACACAAAATTGGCCATGACTAATAAGAGTTAAAGTAATTTCTGAAATGGGATTTGCAAAAGCGTCAAGGGTCAACATCAATTAACACTGAGCACAGAATGACCCAAACACAATGACAAATTCAAGAATTTCTGACAAATATAAAACACATGCCAATGTGTGTTGTGTATGCAAGGGGTGTTTGAAAGACACTGCTTACTAACAAGGCCATAAATAAAACTGGTTATACTTCATCATAAAATGTAGGGACATATATAAACTAAAACAAGTCAAGCACTTATAGTACAGTCGCCAAAAGGACGTCCCCAACAGCCGGCAGCTATGTTGCCAATGCTGCTATTGTGCCATGTCTATCGCATGATTATGAATGTAAATTGTAGAGCTGTTGCAATGCCGTACTACTGAAGCACGTAAAACCACTGACAACCTTGGAGTACCAAAACACCCTTTCTCTGTAATTAAAAAGAATTTAACATTTGGAAAATGTTGAGAGAAAGATTACAATATTTTCAGTATTTAAATACGTTATTTTAATGCACTGGGTAATCTCTTACTTGGTATCACAAGGAAGCGGATAGAGAACCACAGTCTTTAATGCGATTTATTTGCATGTCTGGATGAACAGGTATTGCAGACAATAGACAGTCGTCCAAAATTACTTTGAAATAAATTCGCCGAACACGAATAACTTGGCTTCAGCTGTGTTATGTATGGATGCACTACCTATTGGTGACATATGAAATAGTAGAACATCTATACCTAGCACAGTTGCAACTATTCGCACTCAGCAAATTTATTTCAAAGTCAATGAGAGCATATTCGTTAGCCACATCTATGTCACAACCACTATCTTCCCTCCTGCTTCTGCTGATATCTTTTCTAAGATGTGCTAGGAGTGTATGACCACACTGATCCATGTTGTGGGAGTAATATTGCCTAATGTCTTACTTTGAAACTTTCATTTCTGTCGGCAGGAGGGGGGGGGGGGGGCGATTTCAATTGAGTCCACACGACTTCTATTGCACTGAAGTGTCAATGATGATGTAGAAGACAACACACTACGACCATTTTCTTCTGCAATTTTGTCAATGATGTAAGAGATATTATACGACACACGCCCTCATTATTTCCAGCATTTGTGACTCTTCCATTTCCCTATAAAATGAATCTATATTGTTGTTTTCTAGCCAATCCAATATGTCATTCTTCCTGCTTCTGCATGTAGGTTCTTCATTTAACTGAAAGGAGTGTCATGGTCCACAATCTGATCTTATAGTGCAGTTATTTTCTTTGTCTGGCAGCAAAAGGTGTATGAAACACACATTCTCACAATTTTTCCTCTAAAATCCGCAGATTCTTTTAAAGTAAACAGTGAAGCATTTGGAATAAACCCATTGATTGTTCTAGTTGAGTCAGCCAACTGCCTTTTGCAACTGATGCTTTGTTTCTCATGCAGTGTCATTAATCCTTGCAGTCAGCCTGGAATGATCACGGGTTACCCATGCTTCATCCAACCATATGATTTCTTAACATTTGCATTTGGATACTTCCCTCAGAAAGCAGCATATCCTGGCTATGATATCCTACCATCCAGGCAGAATTCTTCTTCCACAAAATGTTTTCCATTGAATCCCTATCTTCTTTAGTATCACTCAAGGCTTGGTTTTTCCTCAGATAAACAACTGACTATCTCATGTTAAGACCAGGAGCTTCTTCTGGGTGAGAGATTCTTTCCGTGTTTAACAGTTCTACGTGTGTTGTCAAAGCCCATTCTCTTGAAAATTCCCAAGTTCTGCCTTCTGGCATTTTTCCTGGAGTAGAAAGAGTGGCAGTACTTCTCCAGCACATTTCTCCCTCATTATTTTCTTCATAGAGTTCATTCTAATTTTCAGAGCTTCAACTACTCATTTGACAAGACTGAATATTTAAGGTAACAACCTACTTTCCTGGGCTCGAGGTAGAAATTAACAATAGGACATGACACCACTCCATTAACACAAACTGAATCCGAAACACAATATGCGACAAACACTTTGCAGCATCATCTGCGATGTTGACTTGTCAGGGAGGCAATTGGAAGTCATCACCACAGAAATATTCACAAATTGCAGAATTCAGAGTGGCACTAGAGTGTCCTTCACACAATGCACTCCACGTATGTGAATTGAGAGGGACGCTCTTTCAGCGGCTTGACTATGGCAATCTTATTTCAACGATCACTATAAATACTCGGGATAGTTTAGAAATACAAACACTTATGTGATAAATAGAAAATTTCTGAAGACAGGCTTATGAGGAAGTACAGGGTTATTACAAATGATTGAAGCGATTTCACAGCTCTACAATAACTTTATTATTTGAGATATTTTCACAATGCTTTGCACACACATACAAAAACTCAAAAAGTTTTTTTAGGCATTCACAAATGTTCGATATGTGCCCCTTTAGTGATTCGGCAGACATCAAGCCGATAATCAAGTTCCTCCCACACTCGGCGCAGCATGTCCCCATCAATGAGTTCGAAAGCATCGTTGATGCGAGCTCGCAGTTCTGGCACGTTTCTTGGTAGAGGAGGTTTAAACATTGAATCTTTCACATAACCCCACAGAAAGAAATCGCAGGGGGTTAAGTCGGGAGAGCGTGGAGGCCATGACATGAATTCCTGATCATGATCTCCACCACGACCGATCCATCGGTTTTCCAAGCTCCTGTTTAAGAAATGCCGAACATCATGATGGAAGTGCGGTGGAGCACCATCCTGTTGAAAGATGAAGTCGGCGCTGTCGGTCTCCAGTTGTGGCATGAGCCAATTTTCCAGCATGTCGAGATACAAGTGTCCTGTAACGTTTTTTTTGCAGAAGAAAAAGGGGCCGAAACCGTGAGATTGCACAAAACGTTAACTTTTGGTGAATTGCGAATTTGCTGCACGAATGCGTGAGGATTCTCAGATTCGCACATTGTGTCTGTTCACTTCACCATTAAGAAAAAATGTTGCTTCATCACTGAAAACAAGTTTCGCACTGAACGCATCCTCTTCCATGAGCTGTTGCAACCGCGCCGAAAATTCAAAGCGTTTGACTTTGTCATCGGGTGTCAGGGCTTGTAGCAAATGTAAACGGTAAGGCTTCTGCTTTAGCCTTTTCCGTAAGATTTTCCAAACCGTCTGGCTGTGGTACGTTTAGCTCCCTGCTTGCTTAATTCGTCAACTTCCGCGGGTTACGCATGAAACTTGCCCGCACGCGTTCAACCGTTTCTTCACTCACTGCAGGCTGACCCGTTGATTTCCCCTTACAGAGGCATCCAGAAGCTTTAAACTGCGCATACCATCGCCGAATGGAGTTAGCAGTTGGTGGATCTTTGTTGAACTTCGTCCTGAAGTGTCGTTGCACTGTTATGACTGACTGATGTGAGTGCATTTCAAGCACGACATACGCTTTGTCGGCTCCTGTCGCCATTTTGTCTCACTGCGCTCTCGAGCGCTCTGGCGGCAGAAACCTGAAGTGCGGCTTCAGCCGAACAAAACTTTATGAGTTTTTCTACGTATCTGTAGTGTGTCGTGACCATATGTCAATGAATGGAGCTACAGTGAATCTATGAAATCGCTTCAGTCATTTGTAATAGCCCTGTATAGTATTTTCAATTTCAGTTGAGGGGTACACAAAACATGACTACATATCATTATAATGTTACTCTGAACGTACCTTTACAATAGCTCAATTCGTGGCTGACAGCAGCTTGATATAAAACATCGGACACATTCTCTGATTCTTCTTCTTGATGAGTTGCCTGTGACAACATGTTAGTTGTACACACATCTTTGTATGAAGGTATGCATGTCTCAATGTGTGAAGGGGATAACACTGCAGCATCTGAAGAACTACGAGCAGATTTCTGACTTGTTCTGCTGCACTGATTAACTTCAGGATCAACTGGCATTAAATTTTTAATTGCAGTAGCTCTAAAACAGCCACCATTGTCAAATTCTGCCTCTAATGACTTACTTCTATTAGCGCACACTTCATTTACTACATTATCACAGTCTGAATTCTGTACTGAAGTAATTATTAAATCTGATAGTCCTGCATGTACTGGACTGGTGAGATCAAGTGTATTGCTAACCTGTGAAGATAAGTTGATGTTACCTATGGACTTCCTATCCATTTCACTGTTACCTCTGATTTCCACTGAAGATACTGAGTGGCTGAACTCTGCTTTTCTTACATGTACATTAAATGAATGTGCATCATTTGACGTGAGTGACCTATGGTACTCATGAGAATTGTTTGTAATAACAGAGACTGAAGACAAATTTCTACTTGAGGCACTTTCGTCAGAGAAGTTCAAATGGTTCTTTTGAACTACAGTTCCACATTTAAATGCAACCATATCAGTTTCAATCTCATCCACAGAAGAGAACATGTCAGGACTTTCACAAGTCATTGCAAATTGGAGTTGGCCAATCTCTGGTCTATCCCAAGTTGTGCTGTCACCATTGCTTCCACTTTCATTGTGCTGGGAACCGCTAACTAGTGGCACCAAGTATCTCTCACGATGTTGATGACTAGAAAGTGTTTGATATCTGTTCTCAATTCTCGTATGTTTAATTCTGACTGACGAAGATATGCTTTCGTCAATATTACAATTGCTTTTACCTTTATTATACACACTGTCACTACCAGACCTTTTATTAGAATCATGAACACTTATAAATTCCTGAACTCCAATAGCTTTCTCACGTACACCCTGACTCTCTCTAGTTCTCTTAGATCTTGTGAAAATTGGCGAAAGGAAATCATCAGAATTTCTAGTGTTATCAACTTTGTCACGTCCATTCTTTGTTTTCTTATTCCTTTTATGTTTTATTTTGATTGATGAATAGAAGCTTTCATCAGGATTAAATGAGTTATCAGTATTATTAGGCCCTTCATTTTCACTTGCTGTAGTTCTCCTCAATCTCATTCTTGAAATATTTCCAGAAGAATCTTGATGTGTAATTTTGTAATCAATGTTTTCATTTTCAATACTATTTCTAGTCATTTTTGCAATCTGGGAGAAGGGACTATCCACACATTTACACTGTTCAACTTTGTTACGAAGACATTCAGAAATATGTGCACGTGATTCAAAAAATCTGACCACATTGGATCCATCAGTGTCATCTGCATCACACAGAAGCAGTGAAGGTGAAAAGGTGGAATCAGAGGCAGCGAAAATGGAAGAGTGGTGTTGGGAAGATTTCTCAATATTTTCAATACTATTCCTCAACTCCTGTGTCAACATATTTCTGCCATCTCTCTTCAGATCATTATTGTTGTTCCTTCGTTTATTACGAACTGAAACTGCTGGGAAAACAGGTGAAATCAAAATTGGAGTACTTGTTCTGTTACTTCCTTTGTCTATTGGTAGACAATGCGAAGGTGAAAGTAGCACTGAAAAGCAAATAAATAAATTAATCAAATATTTTGCTCAAAATACGGACTACTGTTTTTACAACAAATTAAATTATATAATTTCTTAATATGAAGCAGTAAAAATAACATTAACAGTAAAACACAACTCCAAAAATATTGTATTAAAAATTTAACATAAAACAATTTAAACTAAAAACTTTCAAATTACACCATAGCCTACTGTACTGTCATAATATGCAATGTTAATGAACCAGAAACAAGGAAAGTGCACAAAGATGGTAATTTTACATTAATTTTTATTTTGGAAGTCCATCCTGCATTAGTGAAAAATTTCTTTGTCTCCTTCTTTTACTAAAATGTCCATCTTTTGTGAACTTACTAATGTGGGATTCCTCCAATCTGATGTAAAAAAATCTACCCTAAAATTTTGCCTACAGAAAGGACTCATCCAAAGAAATTCACTGTCCAAATTTTAGGTGCTAAGGCACATTGCAAGTATTTAAAAAAGTATTTGTCACGTGAAAAACTACTTTAAGCAGTAATTTGTACAGCCCTTCTGCCTAGATGGGAATTGGCAAACAAGCAGTTGTGGCCATTACAAGAATGTAGGACCATGTAGTATGAAGTCTAAACTGCGCGCACACAAATTTTAAGCACTTATGCCACACCATTGTCTCTCACATCATTAACGTTTGGAATAACTTGCACATCATATTGTCAGCTAAGCTGCTGCAGATGTAAGTATTGCATAAGTGACTAGCAGAGGAAAGAAAATCAATGCAGTTTATGATGTTATACTACAGATGCTTCCATCATTTGAGACTAATTTGTTGAGATTAAACATTTTATAATAATTCCTGAAGCACAGTTCTTATGATAATTATTGAATATGTATATTTCAGAAGCAATGAAACATTTCCTTGTTTATTCCCTGTGGTTGTCACAAAAATGGAAAGTGTGCACTGGATGACAAATCAATATCTTCCTTACACCAGGCAAATGTCACAAAACAAAACTGAGTGCTTACTAATTTTATGTAGACAGAATTGGGATGGAGTAAGAAACGGTCGTGACCATGTTCTGTACACCAGGTGTACATGTCCAAATTAAGAGGGTTGCCCAGAAAGTAATACACCACATTTTTTTCTCATGCGAAAACAATGCTCTGAATGTGAAACATTACGTATGTATTATTTGAAATGTCCTGGGTAAGCATGCCAAGTTTCCATCACTTCCGACAGACAGCGAAGCTGCAGGACAGTTTGTACATTACAAACAACGTACTGTCATTTAATTTCTCACTGCAAAGAAAAACTGTGGGGAATATTCACAAACACTTGTTCAAAGTCTACAAAGCATCTGCTGTCAACAGAAGTACAGTTAGCTGTTGGCCACAGAGGGTGAGGTCACCAGAAGGCAGTGCGTCGGAGCGCCACAATTTGCGGCGGTCTAGGCGACCACCAATGGCTGTCACACCTGACATGTTGCACTGAGCTGCTGATGTCATTCGCAAAGACTGACGCATTATGACTCGGCAGTTGGTGCTGCATCTGTCAATCAGCAAACGAAGTGTGGATGCAATTATCCAAACTCTCAGATATCCAGAAGTGTGTGCAAAATGGGTCCCGTGGTGTCTAGCAGTGGATCAAATTGCACGGAACAAACATTAGTCTTGATTTGACGCAAAATTTTGAAGCTGAGGTGAGGCCGTCTTGTCCTGGACTGTGACAGGTGAAGAAACCTGGGTTCATCATTTTGAGTCCAGGGGGGGGGGGGGGGCAGTTGCTGGAATTGCGCCATTCCCACTCCCCACAGAAGAAAAAATTCAAAGCAACTGCTTCCACCAGCAAGGTCATAATCACTGTGTTCTGAGACTGTGAAGGTGTGATTCTCATTGATGTGATGCCAAGAGTTGGTACCATTAATTCATAAGCATGTGTCAACACATTAACAAAACTCAAAAGACTCACTTCCAGTGACTTTGGCACCACAGCAACCCAGGAGATGTTTTGCAGCAACAATAATACTCAGCCCCACACAAGTCTGAGGACAGCTGAACACATTGCAAAACAGGGTTGAACAGTGCTACCCCATTCACCCTACAGCCCTGACCTAGCCCCACTCAGACTTCCACTTGTTTGGGCCATTAAACGATGCTATTCATGGAAGACATATTGAGGATGATGAGGCTGTGATTCATACAGTGAAGCACTGGCTCTGCCACCAGGACAAGGACTGGTACCAAAGGAGCATAAACGCCCTTGTTTCGCAGTGGAGGAAGGCCACAGAATCGGATTGAAATTATCTGGAAAAATATGGTGCGTGGCTAAAACACCATTCTTTTGCGATTATAATTCTCATTATGTTCAATAAAGAATTGCTGAAGGAAAAAATGTGGTACATTACTTTCTGTGAAACCCTCTTAACAAAATGTGCTGGCACAAAGTGACAATGCACAAATGGCTGAAGTTTAACAAATCTGTTCCAATGGTAAACCTGAAAGTACAAAGAGCTATTGGAGTTTACATTGTCCAACAATTTTCTAGAAACTGCTTTCTACTGTCAAACAATTACTTTATGGAGAGGACTGAACCGCACTATTAGTTCTGGGTGGAATCCAAATTATATTAACAGTCTTATCATCATCATCATCATCATCATCATCATCATCATCATCATCCCAAAGATGGAGATGTCATGTCCAGGTCAAAACTCCCAACAAAAGCAATGCATTGTTTTCTGGAAATGGGAAGAAGACGTTTCAGACGTAATATTGATCAAATTATTCTCTCCCATTTTTCCAGATTTTACCAGAATTACACGATATTTGCCATTAAACAGCTAGTGCCTGTGGTAAGCATGAGTGGATTACACAGTTTTATATCTCTCTTCACATCAAGGCACATTAGGACCAAAATTTAAAACAAGTAGTGATTAGGGACAAAAATCTTGTAATGGACATAGTAAAATCTGGAAAAGTGAGATGAGAATAATGAAACATGTCATAGCAAGCATTGATTGCACAAGCAACTGACTGTTTTTTGCTCAAAATAAAGTAGTTTGCGCGCCGTTCTTGCACTACACCTGACTAATTAGTTTTATAAACAAAAAGAAGCTTTGTCTTCACATCAATTACGAATTGCTCTATACTATTAGCTATCTCCTCTACATGTTTACTTTAAGGAAAGTTCATAATTTTCTGACTTCCTTTTCAGTGTAATTTCTTGTATCTGTTTAACCGGGTCGAAGAAAGTTGGAAATCAGTAATCTCCCTCAGTAAGGGTGCACTGATGCTCATGAACAGTTGTAAACCTTCAGAATTTTTCTCCTTTAATACTTTTTCAAGCTTCATTTTGGCACATATTTCGTGCTTGATGTAAAGCCGCCTCCTATTTATACATGTTCCACTTTTTCGAAACAAAACTGACTGCACACTGCTTAACTTTAGGCTTTTTCTCTCTCCTTCATTTAATCAAAAAATTTAAAATCTCTTCATTGTTACTGAAATCTATTACTTTACATGTTTTTTTTTTGTTCGAGCCACATTTCACAGATTCGGAGTTACCTCCAGTTTCTTCTCATGTTTTCACAATTTCTAACAAAATACTGAGATCATTTGAATGAATGTCTTCATATTTCACCTTTGCAAAGTTGGGAACATTAATTGGACTTCACATTACTGGGAAATCTGCAACCTGCACAAAGACAGATGCTATTAGCAAGCATATTGGTGGCAGGGGACAGCTTTACGGCCATGGTTAACACTTGCAATACCGCAAAGGCAACAGTTGGTCATTAGGGATATTAAGTGAGTTACAAACTTGAGCAAATAGTAATAAGGCAATTGTGTAAGAAAAATTATCAATGGAAACTGAAATTAACTTTACTCATGTACTGCCTGCTTTGGCTAGGGTAAGAGAGTACACTTCTCCACTTGTGTGGCTAGCTATACTACAAATTTGGCAGGTTTCTTCATTTCAAAAACTTGCTGTGTGTCTTAGCAACTAAATTTTTGACACTGTCATACCCGCAAACTTTTGAAAAACATCACAAGATGATGATGGTAATAATTTTTGGAGATTAAATATTCCTGGAGAGATGTCCACTGCAGCACATACTTCTCCCCCACTGGCGTTATTGCACAGTATCAAAAGTTGAATAGCCTGGATTTCTTGCCGACAATATCAAACTTAATCACTACCCTCTGCCTAATATCACTTCTAACATCAATGAGCTTGCAATTAACATTCCAATCAATTTCTGTGAAGGCAAGCTGATGGATTCAAATTCTTTAACAGTGCTAACAAGGAAGTCAAAGTTGCTATGGATGTACACCATAGCATTTTTGATTGAAGGTACAACGATAGCATTTAGCGCATCATGTACTTAAAGCAGATTTCACAGCCTGAAAATGTTATTCATAACATCAACAGCTTCAATCCACATAAATCCTCTCATTAAGGCTCATATTACACCATGAAAGATTTTTGACAAAGTTCTTTTATAAATGCTTGTTGGTCAAATCTTTGAAAGTCAATTCTATGTGTGCTTTTATAACAGATTTCTCTTATCAAAGATCTTTGACAAAAATCTGAGCAACGTACTCACTTTCATAAAAGGTTGCAATTGTATGCTTGGCAATTCATTTCCTTTACCCCTTTCACCTAGAAAATAACGATCAAAAGTATTTCGTGTGTGGGTACCATCACAATGGTTATCGAAAAATATGAAGGATATGGAATTCTTCATAATGCAAAGCATGCGGACTAAAAAAAACCACAAAAAGTTGTTAGAATCTAATGAAGAAAAACTTTTGCAATCAGCTGCATTTGAAGTGGCTGCACTGTGGAAAATGAAATAAAGAAATTAAATGGACTAAAAAGTCAGCATTTGGTAGGAAAGTTGAAAACATTTATGCAGAAATGGTAATTATAAATTTATTACTAAAATCCAGCGTTACTGGTACCCATTAATGGGATTCCTTGAGACAACACATGCCAATGAGTTGTCTAATAATTTTGATTTTATGCATTTTATTGCTTACAGGATATGACAGAAGAGGCCAACGGAAGCTCATTAATTACCTAGATGGAAGAAGGAAACTATCAACTCTTTTGTGATGTGAAAATTCAAGTGGTGTTAATAAAGTGTATTTTTTCTAGGAGCGGCGAACGGAGGACATGGTGTAAGTAGTACGGTAAAAAAGCACTAATACGTAAGACAAGCAATATATTAATACACAACAATAAAATGAAAAATTAACACTGGCAAAAAATCCAGGAACAATTACATTTTTCATGTGCATATGCAAATTAATAAAAATTCAGGTTCTATTCTTCAGATTTCACACACAGAAAGTTGAACCCATCATCTATGCCTCCAATTATGTCTTAAAGATTTATCTACCACAAGTTTGAAACACTACATCCACATTATGAGTTGTTGTAGATGAAATCTGAATCTCTCTCAGTATATTCTTCGGAAGCAGCAGAAAGTAGTGAAAATTTCGTCTCCCCCCCCCCCTTACAAACCCTAAATATTATGGACAGCATTAATTCTGGTTAGGATAACACTTGAGCTACAAGAAAGAAAGCACATATACATATATTTTAACTTTGGATCTCACCTGAGTCAATGTGTTCAACCTGATGTTTCACACCACTCGACGAATTTTTGTCGACCAATGGTTTCCTGTAAACACGAACACAGAATTTAGGAAGGATGAAGCTAGGACGACAAAAGAAATTTTATGTCCAAGAGGCTTACATCATAACATATCATATTCACACTTTTCTTCTGCACTTTTAAAAACATGTCACTGTGTTTTATTCATGTAGAGATCTGATTCACATGAATCTTCACTATTTGTAGGCTACACCAGGGTACTTACATGTGGTCAATGTATGAATGTATGGTGTCTGTTCTTTCTGACATGTCCAAAGAAGCAGTCACCACACATTCATAATTTGCTAGACCTAGCTGGGCAGTGAATCCACCTCCTTCAGTGAGAATGCACAAATACGTCCGACCTCCTGGCAAACTCACAAGCAGAAGAGGGCATACGGAGGAAATGGACAGTGGCTGGGGATAGGTGGTGCTCGATGGGAGTGTGGACCGGCCGTGAGGCAAGCTGAGATAGTCTGTGCAGCTGCGATAACACTGTGTCCCAGATGGCGCAGTGGTTACCGCACCTGCCTAGTAAGCAAGAGATCCTGGCTTCAAATCCCAGTCAAGTACCCATTTTCACTTGTCTCAGCCGAATCTGCGTAATGTCCTCATGCAGCTGACAGCAGTGTCACTCCACTCCCTACCCTCCCCTCCCCTTTCCTCCCCCCCCCCCTCTCTCCACTTTCAATTTACATTTTTGTCAATGATGTATTTCAATTTCAGGCTGTTTTTCGAACTACATTATTTCTCTTAACCCTTCATCGAGTGCAATCAGCCTGATAGGTGCAGCTGAAATGTTTTTGTTCCCCTCTCCCCAAATTGTCGGCATGGGATTTCCCCAACATTGGTACCTTCTTACCTCGAGGTGCTGTTTACAACACTCCACTAGCTTTTGCACAACCTTTGGGGAGAGCAGAAAATGGCCTCTCAAGCTCAGTGCGCTCTAATACATCTCACTTACAGAGGTGTGTAGTTTTGGTTCTTTTCAACCAGAGTTGTTATTTTACTCGCTTGATGGATGAGTAATGTGAATTGCTTGTGAAAATGTAGAGTACAGTGAGCTAAGCCTTTCAGGTACATTGTGCCTGAATAATGTTGTTATACTTGTGTTCTCTCTTTTACACTCCATATTTTCCACAGACATGGCTCAGAATTATTACAACTTGTCTAATCCACGTCAGCTTTAAGAAATACAGGATTTGCTGAAGTGTGATGACGATGAAGACCCCATGCTATCTGAGGATCTTGGTGAGGAGACATTTATTCACAAGACGAGGTGGAAGAATGTGAATGCAATTCTGTAACAGAGCAGGATGGTGAGGATACTGCGGACGATGAAAAACAAAGAGAACAAAACGAACTTAATTTGGGAAGAAATAAGAAGACCATGGCAGCCAAAAAGCCACCCGGGAAGGCACATAATATGGGATCAGACATCACCACCACTCACCTCCCTGGAGTCATAGCAAATGCTAAGAACACAAAGTGCAGTTGAATACTGGAATAAAAATATGCAAATCAATACACTGACACTATCAAGGAGTGTTTCTAGACACACAGAGAGAGAGAGAGAGAGAGAGAGAGAGAGAGAGAGAGAGAGAGAGAGAGAGAGAATCAGTTCCACAGATGTAATTGAACTAAAAGCATTTATTTGTTTGTTGTACCTAGGGAATTGTCGAAGCCTGGAGGAACTTTGGGGACCAAAGGTTGTTGCGCTGAATAATAGTCTCTTGATGAATCTCAAACAGTTTACGACTGTTACATTGACTTCATTTTGATGACTGAACTATCAGAGACCAACGAGAAGAATTTGGCTGGCTAGCTCTTATTTGTGACTTTTTGAAACATTTGTGGAAAATTGCCAGAAGAGCTATTGTCCTACACTTCCTGGTTTTCGTGGAAGATGTGTTTTTCAGCAGTACATACTCTCAAAACCAAACAAATATTGAATAAAACTTTTTGCTCTTGTTGCAGCTAAAATGATACACACTGTAAACATGGAGATCTATGCTGCACTACAGCCTGCAGGTCCTTTCTGTCAGCAACAAATGAACTGAAGTTGTCAAGAGAATGACTAAATCTGTATTTGGATGCAATCAAAATATCATTGCTGATAGTTGATTTTCTGATTTTTGACCTCACTGACTATTTCAACACAAAAAGCTGTCTTATTTGAACCTGTCACAAAAAATAGAAGACAATTGCCATAAGATTTTGTTGATGTAAAACAGAAGACACAATACAGCAGAATGTTTGGCATTAATGATGGGGAGGTTTTGGTTTCCTACATACCACACCAGAACAATGATGTTATTCTTGTATTTTCGTTTCACAATGACAATGTCACTGATCCTTAATCTGGAGAGAACAATAAACCAAATACAGTCACACTCTACAATTCAACAAAAGATGTTGATACCACAGATCATATGCATGCTACTTAACAGTGTGAGCAGAGAAAGTACTGGTCAATGATTATTTTTTTCACACCCTGCTGAATGTGGGTGGTATCAACGTCCCAGTTACTTTCCTTGGAAATCAACTGAAGAAACTACATGGAGGAGTGTACCTAAAACCGATGGAACATCAAATTGTTCTTAGAGAGCTATGCAGAAGTAGTAAGAAGAAGATTGGAATGCCCTCCAGCTTGCAAAGGCGACTCAAAAGCCTCAGTGAGTGGGAAAGGCACCAGCACCAAAATAGTGTCTTGAAATGGGACATTTTTACATAAATTTACCATTTACTAAAATTTATGTACTGAAAACTGTAACTGTTCGGTGGTGGATTTAAAATTTCAGTCGTTTATATTTTATTCTTTTGTTTTTAATAAAAAGGTTTTTTTTTTAGCCTCATGTTCTGCTTCGACACATTCCCATGAAAGCCACTAGTTACGTTTAGGTTACTAAAGTTGAAAATATGAGATAATAGCCAATTTCAAAATCTTTGTCCTTCAAGCTCCTTGTCGCCAAACACAGGAGTCCCAGAATAGTGCCTAGCAGAGGGTTAAGCATTTTTCATGCGTAAATAATAGTAACCTATTATACTGTACTGTTTTCTTCTCAAATTACTTTTATTTTAATTAATATGAAATTCCCCTAACAGTCTCAACTAGAGAGTTAATGAAATGGAATCTGCACTTTCAAATGAATGTTTCACTGACTGTATTATATCTGTGTATTTTAAGACAGATCATTACAAATAATGCATTAAGAATTTAGTTTGTAAATGCAGCACAAAAGTAACATGTACATGAAAAACTAAGTTAACAATGATGTAATTATTATTTAATTTCATTGAAACTACCTGGAACTGCGAAGTAACCTATCAAATGTTGTGTTTGGGCTCTGTGTGACATCGCTAAAGACCTTTACTTCTGGCTGGAAAAATTTGTACTTTTTTGCTGCAGCAACACCCTCTTTCCTCATAGTTCCCTTCATTTTACTCTTTTTCCTGTTCTCTTTCTCTGCTTTCAAATCTACCTGGGGAAAATTTATTCTGTAACTGCATTGTACAGTCAAAATGAACATTCAACTTTCCTGATATATTTACAAATTCTACTATAATTGTATGCAGGGTGAATGAATTAGTTTAGCCTACAAAAATGAGATACTGGAATTGGGTCAACACAATATAAACAAGATACTTACAGTAGTTGTATCAAAATGGACACTATTCTGCAACTTTTTAGGCTTCCTTTTCTTTTTTGGGTTACATTTCTGGTCTGCTTTAAACTTCTTTATACTGTCAGCATTCAAAGCATTGAACAAATAAAAACTGGAGTTCAAGTCATCTTCAATTATAGCTGCTGGGAAACGCTTCCTCCTCTTCCGCCTTCGAACTGGTATGTAAGTTGATTTCACATACATCTTTGCCTCCTGGAAAGTAGTAAACATAAATATACATGGCTCCTGCACATATAAGAATAATGTCTAAGCAACATTTATTCCTTTTTTCTGTAATAAGAAGTGAATCAGTGTCTTACAGTTCATACTCCATCCAACCATGGCCCACTCCCACACTAACCTAGCCACCGCCTGGTTACTTTCCAAAAATTTTATTTCCATCTTCATTTTACCCTACTTTCCTAGGTCCCTTTCCAACATTAAAAAAAAGCCTGATTTACAATCATCCTCCCGACAAACTAAAGGCTCTGCCATTGCCATGCTGAACCACTACTTAACATAAGATATTCACCACTTGTTTTATTCTTCTATCTACAAGGCCCACCAGAGTGGTGGCGGTTATGTGTTTAAGAGGACTAAACTCATTGCTTATCAGTCTGTTGATTCACAGGAAAATGACGTTAAAAGGAGAATTCTCAGTTCCAAGGCCTGTACCCACATCATCAGACTGTGCAAATGAAATTCGCCTTCAAATAGGCTAAAGTTTCCCGATATACCAAAGCACTCACTACAGTATCAATGTTGCTCGAACAATCATGTGACATCTGAATTGCTCTGGTTAAAATTTAATAATTTTGAAAAACATGGGAGGAAATAGCACCAAATTCAATCATCTTACAAACTCTTATATTTAAACAGGTTTGGAATAAAAGTTTTCATACGCGTAATAGATTCTGTGTATAAACATTATGCTGCTTTTTAACTGAAGATAACATTCAAAAGCAAAAATTCTGTTCTTCAACATACATTACTTTTTTTTCTGAAACCAGATCAATATATTATTTGATTATGAGACACTAATGATTTACTAACTAGGTTTCAAATAAGAAATTCAGTCACTCCTTACAATTAGAATACCAGGTGAAAATGTTACTTGCTTCTAATCAGTTTTAGAACATGATTCAGATGAAAAAAGGAACAAAAATTTATCAAGAATGAAATGTCTAACAAATTAAAAACAGACTGTAATTTTTGCTGTAAGATTAAATTCCGGCAATAAGACCCGCAGTTGGAGATAGTAACAGATATCAGTAGATGGTGGGACACGCGCAAGTACATGAACTGGACTTAATCATGATTGCAATCTTTTATTTCTGTATTAGTTGCTTTTGCTACACACGACTTGTACCTTGGAATATATTGCAGTCCTCGTTTCATAGCTGCTCAAGCTTTGCACTACAGAAAGGTTGGAGGGGGAACAGTGATATCAGTCTGGCAGATAACTATGAAAGCAGGGATGGGAGCAGCAAGCAGACAACAAATTATGTCTTTCTTCAACCATGGGAATGCGTACCACATGCTTGTGCTTTTCAGGAACATGTACCACGTTTAACCTACAGTTTACCTGAACCCATTTGTAGTCAGAATTGAACAGACTTTCAAATTGCACAAATACTCAACAAGAGTATTCACTTCTGCAGGTGACAGTAAAAGCCTAGATAGAAGCCAGTGGTGCACTTATGTATTTCATGCTGCAGTGTTCTCAACACTCAGTGTGATGTACAACAGGAGCAAAATGGCCTGTCAGCTGTTGGTTCTATGCAGCCAATGAGAGAACAGTGGGCAGACGATATGTTTATAAGCAAGATACATTGTAACATTCTCAAATCAGTATAGAAGAGAAATGCAATACCGATTCGGATAATAACAGCTGTGTTCTCAGGTCCTACAGTAATCACAAACTCGAAATTAGTTAACATATTTGAAAAGAACAGCCAAATATTTTTTATAACGAAGATACAATTTTCTTAGCTGGGCAATGGGGATGATGATCATTAAAAATAACGATAGCACAAATGAAAGGGTCAGTAAGCGAAAACTGTAGAAAAGGAAATTGTCTGCATATTAATGTACACCATTTCTTTTCGTAAATTTTATATCTCCTTGTACTATCAAACTGTAGCCTATTAATAAATGGCATACATGTAGAACAGGTATAATATTAACCTTTTAGGCAGATACTTTATGTAAATAAAACAGTTTGGAATTCTGATTAGTCAGAATATGCCAAAAATAAATTTTTCACAAGAGGCCTCTTAGGGGAAGAGGGATTGGGAGTTGTCACATAATCAAGGTCGTCATACTCTTGGCTAATACAGTACAACTGGGTGTGAGAATGCAGACTATATGGACTAAAGAGCTAATTAGCTTGAATAGTCAAAATATGTACATAAAAATTTGAAGATGCACAACAGTGTGGAGGGATAAAAAAGCTGGATACAACTCGGGGACACAGTGCAGTGGGAGGTACTCCCCTCACAAACTACACCTTACACTAGACTTGAAGGTTCAATTAAATTTTGTCATAAAATACGCTTTGCCTCAGGCACTGCAGGAATTTGGTAGCTCCTAATCCATCATCTGCAAGTATCTGACAGTGATGTAGACAGGTTTATTGCTTGTCTCAGATTGGCTAGCAGGGCACATTCTGAGAGAATATCAACAATCTTGAGATGACTACCACAAATGCATTGAGATTGAGGAGTCCTCTTGACACAACAGGAACTCTTGAGTAAATTTGGTGTGACTGATATGCAGTCAGCACAGTACAAAGGCATCTCTCCAGGAGGCCTGGAGAAGCATGCCATGCCTTGGTGATCCCTTTGACTGCTCTCAGCTTGTTGAGGATCGTCGTTACCTGTCATTCCATATCCCATGTCTTCACAATCTGATGTAGTTGCAACTGTATGTCTGTGCCCAGAAATGAAGTTTATCTTCTGTGGTTGCTTCTTTAGCTAATTTGTCAACGAGTTCATTTGCCAGAATACCCACGTGGCTCTGTATAGGGGTGAATATATCTGTCTTTCCGGGGATGTGGCAGCCAACTAACAGGTCTCCGGTGTCAGTGAACAAAAGGTTTTTTGGAGTAGCACTGAAACTGGTCTTTTAAGCAGCTCGTGGAGTAACTACAAATATGAAATCCCTTGTGCCCAGAGTTTTACTGTACTGCAGAGCCCATTATATGGCAACCAATTCTACATGTACTTGACAGACAACACTTCTTATGTCCCTTGGGTGTGCAAAAGCAAAACTGATCCTGTCAATGACTTTCAATCCTTTTAGATAGACGTCTAATTTGGGTCGTCACCGAGAACTGAAGAGATGTCTGAGAAATAGTGCAATCAGCATTTTTCTTAGTGCCACAAGGGAGATCCATCCGAATCATAGGACTACCCCACAACACGGGGTGGGGGCACCCAGAGGGAGCTCGGTGAGCATAGACAAGAGGCAGCAGTTTGAGGTCCTGCATAGATCTTCCAATCGTACCCCAGCTGGTCAGCCCATCTTTGGGCAATTTGGAAAAAGTCTTAACTGTTGGTTGTTAAACATAAGACATATTACACAGATGGGTAGGCATCTGACAGACAGTGACCACATAGATCAAGAGTTCCTTGCATCTGACCCTCAGTGATGTGATACCAGCTTCCAACAGTAGGCTGTCGACAGGTCTCATATGGGACACCCAAGCTGCCAACCACACAACACTACTGCGGGCATGGTCTAACAAAACAAGCACAGTACTGATGGAGGTGCCGAACCGTAACAACAACCCATAGTCCAGATGGGATTAAATAAAATCTTTTAGGATTTGAGAGGAACGGTACAGTCTGTGCCCCAGGTGGTGTCACTGAGAAATCTGAGGGTAATCTGCCCTGATCTGGTTTACATATGGTAAACATGTTAACTTACCTATTAATAAAAGGTCTAAAAAGTTCGAAGTTTCAATGACTTGAATCAACTAGTTACCATGGTAAATCTCTGGATGTGAATGCACAGTCCTGAGTCAACTACAGTATATGATGCGAGTTTTCATGGGAGAAAACTGAAATCCATGATTCAGGATCCTAGTATGCACTTTTCGTATGATCCCCTAGATTGGCAATGGCTGTGCGGATGATGGAAAGCTGCAGCACAGGCAAGTCATTCATGACCCACGACAGTGATGCCATGAGTCCCACTGCAGTCACAAAATACCGCTGATTGCAATGGCAAAAACGGTTATGCTCAGAACCGATCCCTGAGGGACCCCAGTTTGGGCTGCTGTGGGTCAAACCTATCCAGACCGGAACAGAACAAAGGATAGGAAAATCTAAATAAAAATGGGTAAATAGCATTAGAAGCCCGCCCCCCCCCCCCCCCCCCACACACACACACTGTAGAGGATATGATGGCACCAGGTGGTATGAAACGCCTTCTGTACGTCAAAGACCTCCACAATTAGATGTTGGCAATGCACAGAATCACTGCACTCTGCAGATTCCAATGAATCAGATGGTCTGTGGAGAGCTGGAATGACAAAGTCATTTGATTTGGGGGAGGGGGGGGGGTGGGGGTGAAAAAGGATGTTTTATGCCGTCATTGCTAACACCAGTATTACAATAACATATTTCTTCATCAAAGTTGATATGTCAAATATCTATGTCACAGAAATTTGATGGTGTAATACAGAACTTCGTCAAATGTCACCTGTCGTCAAATAAATATGATCAAATCTACGACCTCGCAGTAGATTTGATCATAAAAGTTGCCTGTCTTCTGTTCACCGCAATGTGAAATGTTACAACTTGTAGCGCTAGCATCGTTGCAATGTCCTGTCACCAGTGGTTGTTAACATGGCTGTGAAGTTTAATTTGTGTGTGCCGTCAACTACAACATTAATGGAAATGTATGAAGCCGATGAGGCACTT
The DNA here is from genome assembly GCF_021461395.2 of Schistocerca americana. NCBI lineage: Eukaryota > Metazoa > Arthropoda > Insecta > Orthoptera > Acrididae > Schistocerca > Schistocerca americana. The sequence goes on along the minus strand of NC_060122.1, from coordinate 784,513,132 downwards.
TACACTACTCAGGATGCTCCACATTGTAAAGCACCTCATCAGCTTCATACATTTCTATTAATTTGGTAGTTGTGGGGGAAAATGGAATTATTACTTTGATCTATGATAAAAATAGTTCTTAATGCACATAAAGTGCACTGAACATTTATTTACTTTCAGATATTGGTCCTTTAGTGCTTTATAAATTGCTTCACACATTTAAGGTATTATTTTAGTTAATGTGCACTGGTATTCGAGTGCTGTACTGTAAGCTAGAGTAACTCCCTTGTTGCAAGAAATCTTAATCTTATTGTGAGTCTGTCTTCTGCAGGTATAGCAGTTCTTAAATGAGTATTGTGCTTTGTGATATGACGAGACACTTCACTTCACTGAGCGATTACTGAAATGCATGCTCATCCATTCTTAAGTAATTTATGTATGACTTATGTCCTCCACTAGAAGTTCACATAACAAATTTTTTTGAATGCTTTTATTGTTTCACCGTAAAACCCACAGCTTCACCCAGGTAGGTTTCTCCCCCCCCCCCCCCCCCCCACTTCTCTTCCAAATGCACACACAGTGCTATTGTGGTACATACAACCGCTGCGCAAAATAACAAGTTGTTGTCAGCCATCTTGAGCTTTGACAAAAAATATGCTGACAGTGTGATACCACTTTTTAGCACCACATCAAATATATTTGTCAAACAAATATGGCTAATATATGATCATATCTTTCACAAAGAAATATTGTAGTGTAATACCGGACTAAGAAGCTCACACACATGATTGTGGATTTTATTGGGTCCAGGGGCTGTGTCTTGACACGCTGATTAAGCATTGCAATACTCCAATTCATAAAATGGAACACTGTACGATTCAAAGCCTTGTGCATGGAAGGATAATATGTTTACCTCCATCAAACATTTCTGGGCTAGGAAATAAAGATAGTAGCTAATGCATGCGGACACTTTGTAAAGAGTGCTGCAAAATATTCAGCAATGACTGCGGATCAGTTCAAACATCACCAAAGAGAAGTCAGGAACTACTGTGCACACAAAAATAACTAGGATCATATGCACCCAAGTCAAAAATATAGAATACAAAGAGAGGAGTTAAAAAACTACTACATTCTTCACGGTAAATGATAACAGCCAAACAGTGGCAAGTGTTTGATATTATTTACCGTGAAGAATTTCAAGAGTTGCCGTTTCAGCCATGTTTAAAATCTTGAAACAACTACATGTCCATCCCAATCAATGTATGGGAACACAGCGAAACGGTGGACAGCTAACACTTAGGTGCAATGTGCACAAAGTGATGGGGAAGCGCCACGTAAATAGCCATGGCCAGAAAGGTAGTGCCCTATACGCAACCTAGTTAAAATGAACTCCTTCCAGCAGGGGTGTTGAGAGCACGTCCAAGCTGCTGGAAGAGGCTTAATAAACTGGAGCTTGTTCCCATGAAGGGAGGACCAATGGCAATGCCGAAGTGACACCACCACCTGACAGATGGCAACACAGAGATCATCGGAGGGAATATAGGGACAAATGGGCTGAAGTATGAGGACTGCAGCCTTGGCAGTAGCATCAGCAGCCTCGTTTCCTGGCAAGAGTGACATGACCAGGAACCCACATAAACATCACAGTGGGTCCATCACAAGTGACAAAGTGACAGTTTTCCCAGATCCACTGCACTAAGGGATGGATTGAGCAGTGTGCCAGAAGCCGATATTGAAAGACATGGGTGCCAATGACAAAAAGACACAGCTGAGCCCACGGTCAGTCCAAGAGCCATCAGTGTATACAAAGGTACTATTGCGAAGCTCCATGCGAAGGGCGTGAAACTGAAGGCAATAGACAGAGGCTGGAGTAGTGATGTTAGGAAACAAATGAAGGCCAAGGTTAATATGGGCCACTTCACAAAGCCAAGGTGGTGTAGGGTTCAACCCACTGGGAAAGGTGCAGGTAGTGTGAAGTTAAGCAGCCGTAGAAAGTGCCGAAAGCAGACTCCAGGAGGTTACAGAGAAGAGGGACATGCCTCATACTTGTGATCAAAGGAATCATCAAAGGAGGAGGCCTAGGATGGGTGGACACGCATGGCAGACAAACAGCAAGCATACCCGCTGAGGAGAAAGTCACAGCAGAAGGGCAGTGGTAGTTCAGCAGCTTTGACGGACAGGCTCTCGACTGGGCTAGTGTAAAAGGTGCCAGTGGCCAAATGGATACCACGATGGTGGATAGTGTTGGGACGGCATAAGAGGGCTGGATGTGCAGACGCAGACAAAGCACCCATAGTCTAGTTTCTAGTGGACAAGGGATCGGTACAAACAGAGGAGAGTGGTTCTGCCTGCACCCCAGGAAGTAACATTCAGGATACGTAGGACACTGAGGGACCGTGTACAGCGGGCTACCAGGTAAGGCACATGGAGGACCAAGAGTGTTTCCTATCGAGCATGAGCCCCAGGAATTTCATAGTTTCAATGAACGGAAGAGCAACAGTGTCAAGATGTAAAGAAGGTGAGAAAAACCAATTGCATAGCCAGAAATTCATACAGACAGTTAAAAACGAAAGCCATTGTTGATTCTCCATGAGTAAAGGTGACCGAGACATCGCTGAAGACGGCGCACAATGAAACTTCAGGATGAAGTGAGAGCATGATCTAACTACCTCACAGTAAAGACTGTATTGTAGCACTCCCGATTCTGAGAAAAGAAGGGTATCACCTGAGCCATCTCCACTCGTTTCTGATTAAGGCAGGCAGGGTGATAGTGGGAAGAGCTCAAAATTACCATAAATTGGTGGCCCAAGGTGTTGGAGATAGCAATAGGGTCCACAATGACATTGTCTGTAAATGTCAGGCTGGAAATTGGGGAATGGATCTTGTTCCCAGAGAGCCATCAGTGGTTGGCCCATACAACAGAGGAAGGGGTGGAACTGTTAAAAGAACTAGTAAATAAAATCAGCTAACTTTTTTGGTATCCCGAAGAATGTGACACTTTGCATGCATCTCCGTGCATGATTTGCGTCGCGGCATGCCCCAGACCACCACGGGACTGGAACACAGCTTGGTAAGGAGGAAGTGTGAGGAATGGAATGTTCTGTGGCAATAAGGATAACATTTGTAAGATAGTCCACTTGTTCATGACAACTTGGGAAATCTTGTTTTTTGAAGGTCGCCAAGGAGGATTAAAGCCGCCGGTCAGCCTTGGTAAGCTGCCATCTGGGTGTGCAAGCAGGTGGGGTAGGAGTCAGCAAATAGATAGCACATGGGAAATGGCCACTCGAGTAGGTGTCAGAAAGAATGCACCACTCGATATGATGGACAAGCTGGGCAGTGCAGAAGGATAGGGCCACATGGAAAAAGGTGTGCGAGGAGTTTGAAAGTAATGTGGATGCTCCTGTGTTAAGGCAGAAGATGTTACATTGATTAAGAAGGTCAGCCAAGAGGGCACACCTTTGCCAGGTTCTGGGAGAACCCCAAAAGAGAATGATGCACATTAAAGTCACAGATTAGAAAAAAATGGGTGAGGTAGCTGCCCATTAAACTGCAGGAAGTCTACCCTGGTTTCATCAAATGACAGTGAAATATAAATGGCACAAAAGGAAAAGGTCAAGTGAGGGAGGAAGAGGCAAACTGCAGCAGCTTGAAGACGGGTAGTCAGGGAGATGGGTTGATTATGATCATCATCTCAAATTAGCAGTACGACTCCCAATGAGACGGAATGCCGATACTATGGGGAAGGTCAAAACAGACCAGGAAGAAATTTGAAAGCTCAAAGTGGTCGTGAGGACGCAATTTTGTTTCCCGAAGGCAAAGTACAAGGAGACACTGCGATTCTAAAAGGAACTGTAAATCCTCTTCATGGGATCGAAGGCTGTGAATATTACACTGGAGGAGAGTCATGATGAGGAAAAAATGAAGGGGTGTCACCTCGGTGGCTGCCGAGTGACAACCTGCGAAGACTCTGCTGTCTTGTGCTGTCTGTCTGTGGAGCCCAAAGCAGAAAAACGGTTGATGGTGTGCACTGGCGACATGGACGCCGATCGGGTGAAGGTATCACACGGTGATGCCATCGAAGAGGATCTTCGAGTCAGTAAACGAGAAGACTGTTTGCCTTTGTTGCAATTCTTGGAGCCTTTCCAGTAAGCAGGGGATAATACAGGTGTTTGTTGACTGAAGGGACATAGTAAGTCTTCACAGAAGGAGTACTTCTGTCCTTTCCAGCCTGCTAGTTGTGTACCTGGTGGCTTTGCCCCTCGAGGTGAGAGTCTGATGGCCAGTTGCACAGCTGGACGAGGGGACGGTGATTCTACTATGACACTGATTTCACAACCTCAGAGCTGAAGTTCAGATCCAATGTGTGGGGCTACGTCCTTCACGGAGTGAGATGTAGCGAGAACAGTACTGTAGGAGTCAAGACGGTAGAACGCAGGGTTTGCAGCTAGCCAGTAACTTACGAGCAACCAGGTAAGGCACTTTTTCCTTTACCTAGATCTTCTGGACAAACCGTTCATCAAGATACATGGGACAATCTCGAGAGGATGCGGCGTCGCCACCATTGCAGTTGATACAACAGGGGGGAAGGAGGCAGACAATCGCCCTAGTACACATCCCCACAACAGGTTACACAGTTGGCTGGGTGTCAAGACATTCTAGTATAGTTGAAACAATGACACTGGTAGCAGTGCATCGGGTTCACAATGTAGAGCTGGACTGGGATAATTTCATAGCCTGCTTTGATCATAGGCGGAAGCACCACTCTATCAAACATGAGAAAAAGAGTGCGTGTGGGCACTAAGGAGGAATCTAACTTTTTCATCACCCGATGGTCAGCAATAACATCCTCATCAGATGATTGGATTTCAGCCTCTGCCAGACCATTGAGCAGCCTAGTGTAAATAACATCATGGGAAGAATTCAAAGTTGTATGGATATCAACACAAACAAGACAGCTGTGGAGAAGCGAGAGGGCAAGCAGTTGTTGAGCTTAAGAAACAGAAGTAGTCGGCGTAGTCCATACGAATTCAGGGGCTAGGAAAAAAATCTTTCCTTCATAGTCTCCGATGTTATCGAATTTAATTTATTTTAAAATGAAGGTTTAAGTAAGGAACATGTATTTTTTGTTCCATGCAACAACAAAAAAAAAAAAAAAAAAAAAAAAAAAAAAAAAAAAAAAAAAAAAAAAAAAAAAAAAAATTCTGCTCCGAGTTGCAGCCCTCCAAAGATGACACTGCGCATACCATTTTGAAGATGCAAACTTTGGAAAAAAAAATTTAAAATCTCTGTAACAGTTATATATTTTTGTTGCTTTTTTATTTGAAATATTATTGCTTTATGATTACAAAGAAATCTTAGATCAAGTTCTTTTACTATAGCATTCTGAACTTTTTTATAATTTATGGGAATTTTTTTTTAAATGCCAATCCATAAAATTTATTTTTTTCTGTTGATTAGTACCATATAGCTCTACATGCCCTGAAAAGGAGAGTTTCCACTTTTAGGTTGAACAGGTTTTATAAACAATTGAAATTTTTACCATACATAAAACCTGTTGTATGAACACAACAGGCTCATAAAAATTAAAAAACTAGCCTTACTTAACGTAATTTTAGTTTTGAAAGATGAGTAAGAGACTCATTTTTCAAGCATTTTAAATGGTTTCAAAATGTATCTGAAAGATCCAAAGACTTACATAAAGTTCACTACAATTTCGTTTAACTCTTAACTGGTGCCTATAATCTCTGCAATCCACCATTCACAGTCATATATACATGCCACAAACATCCCCCTCTCAGGTTGTAAATCTGAATATCATCCTGTTGCTTCTGAGGTATTGGCCGAACAAACAAAATTTCTTCTTTCTTGCTCTTTAAAGTGCGTGCAATGTGTGTTAACCCATCACTGAGTCCAAAAATGTGTCTTCTGAATTCCTTTCACAGGAATAGTTTGTTTGGACCATTCTTTTTTTCTGCTCACAGAATTCCTCGATTTCCTCTTTGGACAATAGAGTGAGGGCTGTGGATGTGTAAGATTTCACGACTCTCGTAAAATCCTCAGCATTCTGAATCACAGCTGTATCTGTTCTGGAAAAGTTAAGTTTTGTAGCATGGTGCTTCAGCAGGCTGCCTACACAATCACAAGGCCCCTTCCCGTTACCAGTAGCACTGTATACGCAGTCAGTTGGCACAAGCAACTTACTCAATTCAAACAGCTGGTAACGATTTTTAAACTGACTAGGAGCACCATCAGAAATAATAATGATCTTCTCTGCACCTGTTTGCAGAGGAAGAATTTTGCACATTGCTAGAAAAGCATGTACTGAGTCACGTCCTGTGTCATCACTTATTACTACAACACTTGTGATTTTGTTTCGAAAAAATGTCATTCTTGTAAAAATTGAAACCCTTGTGCTTCTCGTGGAGGAATTACAGACGAGTTCTCAGCAAAATCACAGTGAAGCACTGAACTTAGTTCTTCAGCTTGTACACACCCTTTCACTTCTGCGATGTGGTGGTGTTGCAATTTCTTCAGATGTTTGTGTGTTACTGCTTTAACTGACCATTTACCAAGTTCATCAATGAAACTATCAAAGGCAACAGTTTTCTTAATTAGTTCATCTTCCTCCCATGCCACGTATATAATTTCTGCAGGGTTATCTGCTATGTCTTCCGGGCCAAGTGCCTAAAGACAGTCCTTCCTTTCCAGGGCAGTCACCAGATTCTTGAAACAAACAAGTATCTCGCTTTGCGTCACAGACTACTAACAGCTTCAGACAACCAACCAAAGTGTCACATGTCACGTGCTTCAGTAAGTTTTTCCAAGTTACCACACAAAGTTAAAAATTCGTGTAGTACACACACAGACATCTCTAGGTGGGTGTGGAACTAGTGCATAAAATTTTAGTCTTCCAATAAGTAAAGTTGTATAGTTGCTCTTACAAATTGCAAAAGTTTCTTTAACACTGCAAGTTATGTACCTCTTCACTTTCACAACTTTATGACATTCAACTGTTACAGTTGTAGTGTCTTTTTTGTTGGCAGTATGGTGATAACAGTCCCATTTATCTTCCACATAAAATGACTGCACTATTTTAACTTTAGTTGCTTCTACAGGATGACCATAATAGGGATCTGGTCTTTCAAAGATTCCTTTTGCAGAGTTCACATTTCTTGATTTGTCTATGATGTACTTAAATACTAATATTCATGGTATATAGTTAAAAAATGATTTTTTTAAAATGTATCTGGAATAATAGTTAAAACTTGCACCTTTTCAACATAGGATGCACAATATTCAACAGCTGAATTGATATTTGTGAAAAATTCCTGCCAAGATGTGAAAGAGTGCTTTGGTTCATTTTCTTCTGAAGATGGAATTTCTACTGTGAAGACTGTAGCCAGTTTTGCTGAAGTGTATTCATCCACAACTTTAGTAATTTCTCTGTGCTTTGTTGATGCACAGATCTTATGACTCGACTTCACTGACCATGGTTTCATAACAGGACTAACACCTACCTCTGTAGTTTACTGGTTCAGGGTATTTAATTCTTCCTCTACAGAAGCAAAATCTGCATCATCTGCACCATGGGAGACTTCACCTTGTTCAGATACTATCATTGTTGTTATTCTGTCAAAACATTTGGGACACAAAAGTAGTCACTGGAAACACCATTTTGAAAGCGTCTTCAAATGAGAAAACTTATCACCACCTTTAACAAAATCTGCGTTTTTATTTGTCTTATATGTAACTCTTATGGATATGAAAATAGTCAGTACACTTCACTCTCCTGTGGCTCCAGTCAGAAGACATTTCGAACAGTCCTTTCCACAAAACACATTGCAACTTTGTCTACTGGCAAATTCCTCACGAAAACAGTACAGAAACCTGCAATGAACAACCATGACAAAAAAACTGACAAGAATTTACAACAAAGTGTAAGAAATATCTGGAACAATGAAAGTGAAAAGAAGTAACTGCAACAGAGACATTGGAAATGAGCATTGTAATAAAGAAATTAGTAAAAAACCTACTTCAGTGAAGACATACATTACCCTTGAAAGTTAAAAATTTTATTTTATTTTTTTAAATAAAACCTGCCCAACTTAGAAGTGGGTGCTCTCCTTTAAAGAGAATATAGTACTACATGCAACTAATCAACAGAAAAATCTAACCTTTCTAGATTGGCATTTTTGAGAATTTTTTTTTTTTTAATTACAAAAAATTCAAAAGCGATAGTAAAAGAACTTTGACAGATTATGTCCAAACAGAGGATACCATTGTAATCATAAAGCTATTACCTTTAAAATAAAAAAAAAAACTAACAAAATATCTACAACTGTTACATAGAAACGGATATTAAAATTTTTCCGAAATTGGCATCTTCAAAATGGTGTGTCCAGTGTCATATTTGGAGGCCGGTATTTTGGAGAAAAGAATGAAGTATTTGTTTCTTACTTACTCCTGGACTTTAACATATGCTACATTCAGTAACATCCAAGACTATGAAGGTAGCCCCCCTTGCCTGAAGATCCAGATTATGCCAGTCTCCAAAATCAAAGTGCCATTCCGTAAACTAAAGCAGGATTTCACAGGGTCGGCAGTACATGAAATCACGAGGAACTGTGGTGCAGGTGGAAGGGTCTTTGAACCTGTAGCCTCATTCAGTTTAGGTTTTGTGGATGTTGATTGTGAAGATGATTGGTTCTAGTTTGTCCGATGGCACGCTCCGTTCTACTGTGCACCCCCTTCACTGCCTTAGGTGACTGTTCACACCTCAGGTCACACCTCCCTGAACACTTGGCAGAGGGGCCAATCAGAAATTTGGGAAGGTAGCAGCACAGGCAATCATCCCTCCCTGGGTCTGGTCTTTATCAGGATGTGCACACGATCCTTATCTGTTGACCTGGGTCTGGGAATTACGTGTTACCCAGTGACCTGTTACGTGTCAGACACGTGGGTTGACCTTCAGGAGCCCACAGAGAGGAAGAAGAAAAAGAGGAGCGTCAAACGCCGAAGTGGAGGTCGGATAGGAGAAGGTAAACAAAGGAAAAGGGAACGAAAATAGTGATCATGTCAGCAACGGACAATGTGGAACATTCCCAGTAACACCCCCCACATGCTCCCCAAGGGAGGACGTAAAGAATAGCAAGAAGATAGACATGCAGCCCAGAAGGGAAAACATGCTGCGAAGGCTGGGGCCCCACGGTGGCCAAGCACGAACCTGCCAAAGAGTGGCGAGCCCCCTGGGGGACTGTGGATGGTGGCAAATGTTGCAGTTCCCAACGCTCCTGCTTTCTCTTCTTTAATAGAAAGCATGCCTTCACTTGAAGTCTCTTGAATGACATTAACTGGTCCACAGAGGGGTGGCATTTGTATCTAAGTGCCCTGAAACACTCTCAGATAGCTGCATCTATTGGGTTTCGAAAATTATAGTTTGCTGTCCTAAGTGAACAATGTGGTGCATGCAGCAAGGAGTTTGATCTCTGAGAATCTTGTCTCCTGAATTGCCATGCCAACTGTAGAGTAACTACTCACTCAGCCAGGTGGAGATGACAGTTCACTGAAGGGAAGTCAGATTGAGATCTAACAAAAGATTGAATGGGAAAAGAAGTATAAATTACTTTGCTGCTGAGTCACATTCCACCTGAATGTGCGATTCTTCATTAGAATTTGGGGCACAATCCTGCACAGCAGCCCGCCGCGCAGCAATGCTGGCCCACAGGCTTGACCAGCCCAGTCCACAGGCTGAACTACTCAGCTGTCGTGGCCATATTGCCAGCAGGTAGCACTTGGCTGCTCAGTCTACCACAGCCCACCAGACCGTATGGACTGGACAACGTATCAAACATACATCCCACACTGCAAACCGAACTCTACCACTCTAGATGTGCTGTTACCTCCTACCAATGAGGGTTTTCCCAACATACCTTCAACAGCACTTAACACAGTACTGATGAGGCCGAAGTATTTTTCTCTGTGAAAAGAATTTCATTTTACACAATGTATGTGAAATAAATGCTCAACAATATATTTGAAGTAATTTTTAGAAATGCTATTTGCTGCCAAAATGCACACATGCAATTGCTAACACATCTGATTAGATATGTTTGTTTACACTTTGAATATCTTCATTTTAAGGGTTGCATATCTATAGATTTCTCTGCCATTGCACAGACAAATTAGATTTTGACATATCCAGAACTGAACTGACAAGTACAATGAAATGTACTGACACTGGCAATATTATAACATACGCAAAAGCAGCACTGTTTCTTCTGTTCGGTCAAACAGATAAAAATAAGAAAAAACTTCTGAGAGTTGATGTGACTACATAAAGTAGGTACTGAACATCTAATTTTCTGAGAAGCATGCTGTCATGTCAAACCATTTTGTTTTGTGCTACAGAAAAATGGAGTGTGACATTACACCCGGTCCACAGTACTATTTCATGTCAATGGATTATTCAAATTAAGCATTTTCATGTAAAATGATTGTCACTACACTAACTGCCAACACACAGTAATCAACAACCGATTTAGAGAGGACATAAAATGTAACGTGAAAAAATATTACAATAACCTATTCCTTCATTCATTTTCTCTGATACTGGAGTTGCTATAAAGAAAAAGAAGAACATCAACATTGTCCAGGTCCAAAAGTGACCATTGTGTACTTAGAACGATACCTCGGACCATCATGCACTTAAAATGGAATCTGCAAAACTAAAATTTCTCTGATGCAAAGCTCAATGACTACACACAATTTTTCTGGAGATGATCTGCAACCAGAAAGATTTGTGCATTTTCATTCCAATACGACTCCACATTTTCAACCCATTTACAATTCTGGTTTAAGTACCTATGTGACTAATCTGTGGAAGTCTGACTGTCCAATATCTGCCCACAAAGCGAACATCTGTACCTTTGTTCATGGCAGTAAAACAAAGACTTAATATACCATTAGGCAAGTCAGTTGAATGAAAATTGCTAGTGACAAAAAATCAAATGTCCCATTGTTAAAAAGACTTCAATCATTTCCCAGCATTTCAGAACTTCGCAAATGTTGCTCTCAGATTCTACCTTGACAGCCTGACAAGTAGTTTACATATATTTGGCTATTCATTAGATGAGATTATAAATAAGATGACAGTCTTTCCTGCAGCCAAAATTAGTTTTGTTTAGTAGATGGAACTTTACGAGGCAGTGTCCTTTTGTGCCTGGTCACTCCAAATAATTGATGTAGTAGTTAAGGAATTGTATGCTTTACCTCTCCCACGACTTTCACACCTCTGAAATTCCGACATTTTTGGAAAGCGAAATGGTGCCCACAGGAAATTAGTTAGCTCTTCGTGCCTTTTCCTCTACATATTTTTTCAGGTGGATATACAAGATTTATTTCGGAGGTTTCACCATTCTGGGATTGTTTAAGCAGGGTGTATAAGCGGACAAGAAAAAAATTCCCAGATTTCCTGGTTAAAAATACACTTTCTCCCAGATGGAAACACTTTTTCCGAATTGTTAAGTGACAGTACATTTTTCCTCGGAACTGTAAAACTTATAAATCCTTTTGAATGATAATGTTTTTATATACGGGCATAGAATTTCCCGGCACTTTAGAAAACGAAACTCAGGGAAGAAAACCCCTCTGGAAAGATTTTAGATGTGCAGCAACATGTATGCTGCATATTTTCGTATTACGAAAGTATACATTTCGAATTACACCAAACACTGCATGTTACTTTCCGAATCATTGTAATCTGAGATTGCAATGCGCTTTTGTAAGCCAGTCATAGCTCATGTCACGTGATCTCGCCAGCCAATGACAGCGGATATTCAGACCCCAGGACACGTGCTGTCAACTAACAGCAACATAGCTTAACTAGCGCCAATACACAAACACAGGAAAAGTTAAGGTTTTAAATTAATATACATGTTGTTGCTACAAGGAAAGTAAAGCTTTCACATATAATATTGGTCTCTAAGGTTAATAAGCTGCAAGAGAAGCTAAGCTTTCACATATAATGTTGATATTTTTTTGCACGTGTTACACTTTTAAGATAGATCACACAAATGTGCCAGGAAAATTTTTTAGAAGAGTCCAGTTACTTGTCCTCACAGTTTTACACAAATAAATTAGCTACCACAGAGGAGGGATAGCTTCCCGTAGCACTACATCAATTTGCTCATAATAACAACATAAATGTCTGATCATCTGGGCTCAAAATACTTCTAAATGGCTTGTCATCAAACACTCTGTGATTTAAGAAATTCATCATACATTCTCGCACATAGTTCAACTTGTGTAAAAGGAAATTTACTTTGACAGTAACGCTTTTCAAACCACCATTCCCAATATTTTCCTGCGACCTGTTAGAAATAGGTTCGTTTTAGCAGTTACCAGAGAGCGCCAGATAACAGGCGCCACCGCGCTTTGGCAGCTACAATGACGCAGGAAGCCCGTATGTTCGTACTTGTAAAACATTAAAAGATCTTACATTATGTCATAAGAGAAACAAGACATCAGAGGATACTCCAAGAGCATCGGAATTTCCTGAACCATACTAAAATGGCACATTTAAAGTGCATACTTAAAGAGCACATTTGTGTATCCAGATTCCCAATGAAGTTGGCCTCCACCTGATATTAAGCTTTCCAGTGTGGGTTTTGGGATGTAAAATTTCTTTGAGTACCAGTACTGTATTAACTCATTATTGATTCTTTATTATGGCATAATGCCACATGTGCTGTAAGATGAAAATGTGCACTTGAAATGCAGCAAGCAGTTGAAATAAGCCAATAGTGTGGAACTAAACACTTCATTTCAAACACATTGGCTGCTTTGTTCTAGAAGGTGATTAATGCACGACTGTCAGAAAAGTGGAAACAAAATAAAATCTGAAATGAACAACATATGTTAGCCTTCCATAATTATGTGAATGTATTTTAATTCACTTGATAGCTCCCGGCCACAGAAATCTGTTTTGTTTTCATTTGACGTAAGAGCAGTGAATTCAGAGGAAACAGAAAAATCACTAAATGTAAACACGGGTTATGTTGAGGCTACACACTTCCCCACTATAACTCAGACTGCTCTGCACATCATCCTCAGATCTACGATATTTCCGAACCGGGTAATACCGAGATAGTGCAAAGCCAATCAACAACATAATCAGACAGCGATTGGCGTTAACTCATTTGGCTTTACTCCGCTCAGCACATATAGCCCGGTCCCCTTCTGCCTGCGGGAAAGTTTATTTCTAGATGCGACGAGGATTCCCCTGACAGACATCATGTACACTATGCACGCATTCAAAAATCAACTTGTGATTCATTCAGAAATCAACTTAGAGTGTGTTCAATCAACAGGGATGCGTTTTAAAATCTTATGAGTAATCGATAGACCATCGTGCACTGGATGCTAGGTGCTTTGTGAAAAAAGTTTATTATTTCCCCCCCTCAAAAAGATGAATTTGGCGACCCCCCCCCCCCCCAATTCTTGCCCGGGTCAGATACCTTGGTTTGTCCCCCACCCTCATAGATCCGGGCCTGCTGTGCATGCGCGAGTCTGGCAGCTTGGGCGCAGCAGTAAATTTTTCCTGGTTGCATCTAGCTGCGACTGCTTACACAGCCAACATCAGAGGATACTCCAAGAGCATCGGAATTTATGTAGCCAGAAGGGGGAGAAGGTACAAGTCATATGCCACTCAACTGCGCATGCGCATTAGCCCACTCGTAACTGCTAAAACAAATCTAATGTAAACAGTTGTGACATCACGCTCATTGGAGGCAATTTGTTGTTATGAAGCATTGCATAGACCTCCTAAAGCCTTTAACACATTTTGCTGTTGGCAAACAGCTTGTATGAGCACAGTGTTTTGTTGTTGTATATGGCACATTTCCTATGCGATTTATGTTTTATTTTAATATTTTTTTCTCGTTCTATTGTTGCAGTATTTTTCTTCAGTAGCAGGATACAGTAATATCCTTTGTTAGAGTATCGGTTCTTACCAGTCAAAAATTACAAAAATGTAACTGAAAAGTAAAACAACGAAAAATTCCCAGGATTCTAAAAAATTCCCGGGTTTTTCCCGATTTTCTCCCGGGTGAAAAAATTCCCGGGTTTTTCCCGGTTCGTATACACCCTGTTTAAGTGTTTCAGGAGCATCATCTTCCATGGCAACAGGAGAGCAAAGCAGGTAATTTTTTCCCATTTCCAGTTCTTTTGAAGTCTTCTTGAAGGGATGTGAGAATCTCTACTTTACAACTCTTGGAATAATTTGTGTGTTAATATATACATTATCAGTTTATTATAAAAATACCACAGCGTACATATCGTCAGAACAGAAATCAGTCAGTCCAATGTGGTGTCAATTCCTTCTATTCCCTCTCTGTTTTTCATTTCTCAAAGAGCATTATTACACAGTACAGAATACTGCCTCCTGATCAATTCAAACATGGCTATTCGAGGGTTCCAGCAAGTATCGTCTGACTGCTCCAGTGTTCTCTCTAGGCTATGACAGGGTGTATACATGGACGCGGGAAAAAAATTCCTGGATTTTTCCTGTAATTCTCGGTTAAAATTAAATTTCCTCCCTGGTGAAAATACACTTTTTCCGTGTTAAGTGAGAGTATACTTTTCCTCGGAACTGTAAAACTTATGTCTTTTGAATGGTTATGGTTTTATACACGGGCATAGAATTTCCCGGCAGTTTAGAAAACAAAACTCAGGGAACCAAACACGTTTTGGGAAGATGTCTGACGTGCAGCAACTTGTACACTGCATATTTTCATATTACGAAAATATAAATTCGAATTCCACCAAACACCGCATGTTACTTTCCGAAGCATTGAAATATTGATTGCGATGCACATTTGTAAGCCAGTCATAGCTCACATCACATGATGTCGCCAGCCGATGACAGGATATTCAGAAAATAGGACGCGTGATGTAGTCGGCCAAAAGCAAGATCACTGTTAGGTAACGTGAACACACAAATTGGGAAAGTTAATGGTTTAAATTAATATACATAGTGTTGCTACAAGAAAAGAAAAGCTTTCACATATAATATTGCCCCTTTTTGCGTGTGTTACACTTTAAGATACATCACACAAATGTGCCAGTAAAATGTTTAAGAACAAAATAAATGTTAGATCTTCTGGGCTCGAAATTTTTCTAAATCATCATACTCAAAGAGTTGATTTTTAAACGAAGAGTCAAAAGCTCTGGGATTTATGAAATTCATCGTACATTCTCGCACATAGTACATATTGCGTAAAAGGAAATTTACTTTGAAAGTAACGCTTTTCAAACCACCATTCCAATATTTTCCCGCGACCTGTTAGAAATAGGTTCGTTTCAGCACTTGCCAGAGGGCGCCTGATAACAAGCGTCTTACATAATGTCATAAAAGAAACAAGACAGAGGCTACTCTAAGAGCACAGGTATTTCGTGAACCGTACTAAAATGCGTAATTCGGCTTAAAGTGCACATTCGTATGTCCAGATACGGATGTAAATATTCTTGGGGTACCAGTACTGTATTATCTCATGTATGGTTCTTTATTATGGCATAATGCCATACGTCCTAGGAGACAAAAACATGCACCTGAAATGCAGCGTAAACAGTTGAAACCAGCCAATAGTGTGGAATTAAACACTCCGTTTCAAATAAATTGGCTGGTTCAGCGGAAAAGATTAATAAAAACCAAATTTCTTTAGCAAATCGACGAAAATAACTTCATTGTTCTGCAATGCGACTAGACTAATGCTTGAGTCAGAATGGGGAAATAAAATCAAATCTGAAACTAATAACACATTTTAGCCTTCCGCAATTACGTAATTCACTTCAGAAATCGCTCAGAAATCAGTTTTGTTTTCATTAGACGTAAGAGCAATAAACGAAAAGGAAACAGCAAAATCACTAAATGTAAACACGCGTCACATGAGACTACCCACTTTCCCATTACAACTTAAGATTGCTCTGTAGATCTGTACCGGATCTACAATATTTCCGAACCGGGGCAATACTAGATAGTGGCGCTCACCCCCTCCCTCGAGCTTTTGAGGTAGGACACAAAAAATTTAAAAAATGACCATTTTGTAGCGCACTTCTTTCTGAAGAGCCTGATACATAAAGCATATGTGTTTGAGGAAATGTAAGAAGCCGGCCAGGGTGGCCGAGCGGTTCTAGGCGCTACAGCCTGGAACCGCGCGACCGCTACGGTCGCAGGTTCGAATCGTGCCTCGGGCATGGATGTGTGTGCTGTCATTAGTTAGGTTTACGTCGTTCTAAGTTCTAGGGGACTGATGACCTAAGAACTTAAGTCCCATAGTGCTCTGAGCCATTTGAACCATTTGAAATGTAAGACATATTGTTTAGTGTTATGGGTGCCATCAAACTATATTCAGGACAGTGGTACTTAAAATTTCCTGTGGTGCCTTTCCTGCTCCCGATCGGCCGCGTCGACAACCTGCCCTGTTTAAAAAAACTCACAATAAATACTGGATGGGATTATTCGTAACAGGGAGAACAGTAACTCTTCAGAAAATTTGCACTCTTTATTGCCTGTTAGCTAATAACTTTATGTTTTGTGGGACATAAAATTAAATATAGGATACAAAAAACCAGTAAAGACAATAGACAAGCAAGATAGTACACATTTCTTCAGTCCTTAAGTCCTTGCATTGTTTTTCTCACTAACCTTAGTACAGCTTTACATGACGTGCTTTCCTTTTCGGTAAGAATCTATTAGCTCATCAAAGTTCGTCAAACGTTTTGCTAAATGAAAAAACCAAATCTATTAGCTCATCAAAGTTTGTCGAACATTTTGCTACATGACGAATAGAACCCAAGACTGGTGTGCTTTCTCAATCTGATTACGTGTATTTTGTCACGAAATAACAGCAGTTTTAACACACACCGAATAAACGACACTGTTTTGGCACAAATAGTCATTTTTATAACATGACAGAATATAATCACGAAGTACCAATATCAAATGCCCATTAGGCCTACCACAAGCAAAACGTTTCACGTTAAGTAATAGTTTCACATTTCATTCATACGCTCTAGCTTCTGAAGAAGTAGTACGAAATTTTTATAAATTTGGAGTCTTCATATTCTTCCATAATTTGTGTGATGTCCCCGTTTCTTCTCCTTCCTCGTTCTAACAAACAATCTTGTCATCACTAATTCTGTAACTATTCCTGCCATGGTTAAAACTTATTCTCCGATTGACTTGACTAACCCTGCCACAATCACCGTTTTAGCTACGGTATCCCACTTTTTTCCTCCAGTTAGGCGTAATTAGGTGTTCGTACAATGCATTTTCCGCACTGCTCCCACAACAGAACTTCAGCGGCTGCTAGCCTGGGACTGTACAACTGGCCCTTACCAGTGTACCGTTCTAGCAAAGAAGCGGGAGAAGGTACTACTCATACGCAACTCAACTGCGCATGCGCAAGAGCTCGCTCGCAACTGCTCAAATGAATCTACTGTAAGCAGTTGTGACGTCAGGCTCATCGGAGGCAACTTGCTGTTATGAAGCATTGCATAGTCTTCCTAAATCCGTTGACACATTTTGCTGTTGGCAGACGCTTTTGTGAGCACTGTGTTTTGTTGCTGTATATGGCGCATTTCCTTGGCAACTTAGTTTTATTTTCGTTTCTTTTTCTCTCTTTCAAGTTTTATTGCTGCAGTATTATTCTGCAGTAGCGAAATACAGTAATATCCTTTGTTAGAGTATTGGTTCTTACCGGTCAATGTTACAAAAATTTAACTGAAAACTAAAACAATGAAAAATTCCCGGAATTCTAAAAAATCCCGGGTTTTTCCCGGATGAAAAAATTCCCAGGTTTTTCCCGGGTCATATACACCCTTTATGAACAAGGCCACTTTGCTTTACAAATGTCACACATTCCTTCACTGAAGTCAGAACAAAATAGTTGTGAGCAATTGGACGAGATATATGGAGTATTAAATACATTTCTTAGTATTCTGTTCAGAATGTGACAGGAACAAATCAGTGTAGAATATCTACAAAGGGCGGCAGCAGTAATGTTGGCACCTTAGTCATAAAACGTACATCTTTGACAAGACTTTTCTCATGAATACCAAGGGAGATAAATCTTCCAACAATTCCTCTCTGATATTTTGAAGTGTTTTAGGCTCATCTGGAAAGGGGGTCATAAACAAGAAGTGTGATGTGAGGTCACAGTTAACAAAATAAGAAACCGTACATGTAAGGTAACGATCTCTCCTTGTGAGATTGTCCACATATCTGTGGTCATTGAGCATTCACCTTCATTCACATAAAAAATTACTTCAGGTATAATTTCCTTACTAAGGTTTTTTGCGTCTTTTGTGATGTGTTGTGAGAGAGTAGTGGGATGCGGCCTAGAGGGTTCTGCATACAATTTTTCCTTAAGTCACTGCAGTGTCTACTAATCTGAGCCACAACCAAAAATCCTTCACTTCTAATAGCTTCTCGTGGACACACAACCATGCATTTGCCAGTAAATTTGCCCTGAGCACAACTGGGAAGGCATTTTTGGTCAACACATGCCACATGTGTGTTAGACACACACAAATGGTGAGAAATACGCAAAGTGTCACATGACCCTTTACCGTGCAAGTAAAGTGCATTGCACTCCACACAACAATGACAGGCAGCACTGTTGCCATCACCATCTCCTACAAGCTTAAACACTGGCCAAATTGAACTTTTGAGATCTGGGCCAGGCTCGATGATTCTGTACTCACCAGTCATTTAGTTTTCGCTTTATTTTCTGTTTTCTTAATGTATTTTTCTTTCTTTTTGAACGACTTTCCGCATTCATCTTCAATACGGTAAGAAAACCACAAAAGACTATTATACTATCAATTATTTGATCAATAACAACACAAAGTATCTTTGCACAATGATCTCCTAGAATTTATAAACAATTCATGCCTCTTAATATGTCTCTATCATAATATGTTTGCTACTAATTGTGTTGGAGCAGCTGTATTACAAAGCATCTTTTTTACTAGTATGAAGATGTCACAATGTTTTACAACTACCACCATCCCACTTCGAAAAATTATAAAAGCTTAGACCACATGCGTGGAAACAGCAAACACAGTTACTGTCATTAGGGAAGACAATAAAGTAGCCAATGTGAGAAAAAACAGGAACGAAGTAAGAAGCAGTATGTTGCAAAATAGAGAATGATAGTTTTTTCTACAAGTGATTCTGCAAAGATTAATGAAATGAAATGTCGCGTGGCTAGGGTCTCCCACGGGTAGACCAGTTGCCTGGTGCCAGTCTTTTTAAGTGATGACACTTCGGCAACTCGCATGTCAATGGGGATAAGATGATGAAGACAACACAACACCCAGTCCCTGAGCGTAGAAAGTCCCTGACCCAGCTAGGAATTGAACCTGGGCCCCTTGGCGTGGCATTCCGCTGTGCTGACCACTCAGCTATAGAGACGGATGCAAAGATGAATAAGAGAGACATATCCCCTACATTAAGCTCAAGGTGACACTCCAAGATTTCTACATGTACATCTATACTCTGCAAACCAACGTGAGGTAAATGGCTAAGGGTACGTCCCATTGCACCAGTTTTCAGACATAACACACATTTGTAGGTAGGAACACAAACATCACAATAAACTGAGAAAGGAAGATAACCTGTCTGATAATCTAGATTGCATGTGAAATAATACGAATATATACATGGGGGAAACAGCCTCAGAAAAAGATTAACTGGCTTATTTCAGTACAAAACAGTGCACCAAAGTTGTATAAATTGAAACCTTAAAGTCTTTGGACCTTTCACATACATCTTGGAATCATTTAAAACGCTTGAAGAAATGTGTCTTGCTCATCTTTCAAAACTAAAATTATGTTAAATAAGCCTAGTTTTTTTATTTTTATGAGCCTATTATGTGATAATGTGGTAATAAAACATGTTTTACATAAGGCAAAAATTTTATAAAACCTGTTCAACCTCAAAATAGCTCTCCTTTTCAGGGAATGTGAAACTACATGGTACTAATCAACAGAAAAAAATCAAAATTTTATGGATTGGCATTTAAAACATTTTTCAATAAATTATAAAAAAGGTCAGAACACTATAGTAAAAGAACTTTTGACAGGTAAGCCCAAATGGAGGATTTCTTTGTAATCATAAAGCAAATCTTTCGAATTAAAAACCCCAACAAAATACCTAGAATTGATCCAGAGATATAGCATTTAAAATTTTTTCCCAATATTTGCGTATTCAAAATAGTATGCACAAGGTCATCTTTGGAAAGCTGTATCTCGGAGCAGAAATTTTTTATGGAGAAAAAAAAAACAAAAAATGTGTGTTCGTTTACTTAGTCTTTCATTTTAACATACGCTAAATTCAATAACATCCGAGTCTATGACGGTAAGATTTTTTCCTAGCCTGCCGGAATTGATATGGACTATGCTATTTTATTCGTTTATTTGACCAATGACATGAAAGCAAAGAAAAGTTTTAAAGAGAACTTAAAATTATTTCACCTGGACAACTCATATTTCATTGCTCAAAAAAAAATTTCAGTGTAGTAGCACGAGTAGGGCTAAACGTGTTCATTAATGTCAACACTAATCTTTTACATACGTCCCCTAAAGCAACTCTTTCCACATTTCAATATAGATTAGATTCAGTTTTCACTCAAATGATACATGGAACACATAACTGCAAAATTTGAGTAGGGAGTTATGGGTGAATGGATTGGACATGTTCAAAGGTATGTAGGTATTTAGATTTCTCTATGGACAACGCAATATTTTTCAAACAACCAGTATCATACAAACAACCAGTATCATAGGCTGTAGGCAGCCACTGTGCAGAAGTGAGTGAAGGGAAGGACTGTTTCCCTGCCTTATCTACAGGCATTCTGAGCTGCCTACAGTATGTAGACTTAGATCAGATGTAAAATACAGTTGATGGAATGTAGTCAAATTAAATATGGTGATAATGGGAGAATTAGGTTAGGAAATGAAACTGAATAACTGATGGGAGAAGTAGAATTGATACAAAATGCAAACTAACACTAGCAAGGAAAGCATCTCTGAGAAAAAAGAAGAGAGAAATTTGTTACTATCAAAATATATTTAAATATTAGTAAGTTTACTCATTTGGTACATAGCCTTGTGTGCGAGTGAAACATAAGTGATAAACAGTTCAAACAAGAAGAGAATATAAGCTTCTGAAATGCAGTGGTACAAAAGAATGCCTGAAGATTGGATACATAGATTTGGTAACTAATCCAGTAGGTGAAAGCAAGTTAATTGCTCGATGTTTCAACCCGCCACCCGATTACACTCTTGACAGTTCTCAAGTCATTCAAATATAGTCTACTGTCAGTAGCACATAAATATAGAGATCATGCTGTCTAGTTACAAGAAACTTTGAACTCTGAATATGTTGTAAGATTCTACAACAAATCAATGTCAAGGATACTGGACATAGTTTTAGGGTATGAACTGCGCCTTTTCCCCAAAACTGGGCACAGTTTTTTTGTTTGAGAGATCTACGACAGATTATAGTTAGAAGAGGGGCTAACTCAACTGCACATTCAGTATGGAAACTGACAGGTTCCATAGGGAAATGGAACTTTGTTCCATTTTAATGATTTCAGCTGTCTCTCAACACCACCGACACTAAATTATTATTTTATTCATCTTTTCAGTGATACGAGGATTACATTTGGGCAATTCACCTGTGTTTTTTTTATTTTTTTTTTTAAAGGAACATTTGAAAATGGAGTTAAGCATTTCATCTTTTGTCTTGCTACTCTTAATTTCAGTTCCTGCCTCATTTGATAGGGGCTGCACAGTAACTTTGGTGCCACAAACAGCCTTTACATATAACCAGAATTTCTTTGGATTTTGTGAAAGATCACTTGACAATATTTAGCTACGGCAGTCATTGAAGGCTTCAAGCATTGATATGTTGACAGCCAAATGCTTTTCATACAGCATCTATCTACGGGCCTATGCTTTATTTTTTCTTCACCCTTTGTGCAGTAATTGTTTCTTCAGAAGTTTATTTTACAGTGACCTTTGGAGAGAAGAGAACCACTTTATGAATATCAAGAGCTCAGATGGAAACCCAGTTCTAAGCAAAGAAGGAAAGGCGGAAAGGTGGAAGGAATATATAGAGGGTTTATGCAAGGGCGATGTACTTGAGGACAATATTATGGAAATGGAAGAGGATGTAGATGAAGACGAAATGGGAGATAAGATACTGCGTGAAGAGTTTGACAGAGCACTGAAAAACCTGAGTAGAAACAAGGCGCCGGGAGTAGACAACATTCCATTAGAACTACTGACGGCCTTGGGAGAGCCGGACATAACAAAACTCTACCATCCGGTGAGCAAGATGTATGAGACAGGCGAAATAACCTCAGACTTCAAGAAGAATATAATAATTCCAATCCCAAAGAAAGCAGGTGTTGACAGATGTGAAAATTACCGAACTATCAGTTTAATAAGTCACAGCTGCAAAATACTAACACGAATTCTTTACAGACGAATGGAAAAACTGGTAGAAGCGGAACTCGGGGGAAGATCAGTTTGGATTCCGTAGAAATGTTGGAACACGTGAGGCAATACTTACCTTACGACTTATCTTAGATGAAAGATTAAGAAAAGGTAAACCTACGTTTCTAGCATTTGTAGACTTAGAGAAAGCTTTTGACAATGTTAACTGGAATACTCTCTTTCAAATTCTGAAGGTGGCAGGGGTAAAATACAGGGAGCGTAAGGCTATTTACAATTTGTACAGAAACCAGATGGCAGTTATAAGAGTCGAGGGACATGAAAGGGAAGCAGTGGTTGGGAAGGGAGTAAGACAGGGTTGTAGCCTCTCCCCGATGTTATTCAATCTGTATATTGAGCAAGCAGTAAAGGAATCAAAAGAAAAATTCGTAGTAGGTATTAAAATTCATGGAGAAGAAATAAAAACTTTGAGGTTCGCCGATGACATTGTAATTCTGTCAGAGACAGCAAAGGACTTGGATGAGCAGTTGAACGGAATGGACAGTGTCTTGAAAGGAGGATATAAGATGAACATCAACAAAAGCAAAACGAGGATAATGGAATGCAGTCAAATTAAATCGGGTGATGCCGAGGGAATTAGATTAGGAAATGAGACACTTAAAGTAGTAAAGGAGTTTTGCTATTTAGGGAGTAAAATAACTGATGATAGTCGAAGTAGAGAGGATATAAAATGTAGACTGGCAATGGCAAGGAAATTGTTTCTGAAGAAAAGAAATTTGTTAACATCGAGTATAGATTTAAGTGTCAGGAAGTCGTTTCTAAAAGTATTTGTATGGAGTGTAGCCATGTATGGAAGTGAAACATGGACGACAAATGGTTTGGACAAGAGAATCGAAGCTTTCGAAATGTGGTGCTACAGAAGAAGCTGAAGATTAGATGGGTAGATCACATAACTAACGAGGAGGTATTGAACAGACTTGGGGAGAAGAGGAGTTTGTGGCACAACTTGACTAGAAGAAGGGATCAGTTGGTAGGACATGTTTTGAGGACTCAAGATTCACAAATTTAGCATTTGAGGGCAGCGTGGAGGGTAAAAATCGTAGAGGGAGACCAAGAGATGAATACACTAAGCAGATTCAGAAGGATGTAGGTTGCAGTAAGTACTGGGAGATGAAGAAGCTTGCACAGGATAGAGTAGCATGGAGAGCTGCATCAAACCAGTCTCAGGACTGAAGACCACAACAACAACATAAACCATGAAGCTTCCCTACCAATACGAACTGTTCTACTAGGTACATATACATCCAGTGCAGAACCAACCATTCTTTTAAACTTGATTCAGAGTTCCTCTACTGAGTATAGATTGCGATATCTACAGATTCATTGCGGTGGGGTACAGCAAACAGTCAAGCAAAATGCTTTTGAACATGTTATCTGAGAATGAGCAGCTAGCTTGGCAGCCCACACACAATGGACATACCCCAGACCATGTAGCTACAAACAGCTCGGACCTTATCGACAATGCCAGTATATAAATGGGGGTTAGCGATCATAATGGCATTACAGCAATTGTGATTCCAAGAGTTAGTGTATCAGTCAAGAAGGCTAGGAGAGAGTTTCTGTTAAACAGAGCAGATAAGCAGTTGTTAGCATTCCACTTACACAATGAACTGACATCTAATTCCAGTAAGATGGGTGTAGAGGAATTATGGGCAAAATTGAAGCGGAATGTAAATCATGGTCTGGAAAGTTATGGGCATAGAAAGTGTATAAAGGATGGAAAAGACCCACAATGGTTAACAAAATTCAGAAGAGACTGAGGAAACAGAGGGTGTTGCACTCTCGGTTGAAAAGGGGACGGGCAAATGACGACAAGCAAAGATTAGCAGTGATTCGTGCATCTGTGAAAAGATCTATGCGTGAAGCATAGAACTACCACCGTTACTCCTTAGAAGATCTGGCAGAGAAACTAAGAAAATTCTGATACTATGTAAAATCACCCAGCACTAAGTCCCAAGTGACTAGGAAAATGCACAGATGACACCAGCATATAAGTGTGAAAAAATGGACCAACAACATAACAGACCAATATCCATAGCTTCTGTTTGCTGCAGAATCCTTAAACATATTCTCAGTTTGAATATAATAAACATTCTTGAGACAGAGAAGCTTACATCCACAAGTCATCATCACGGGTTTAGAAAGCAACGTTTGGGCAAAACTCATCTTTCCCTTCTCACAATATACTGGGAACTATGGACGGCGAACAGCAGGCAGATTCAGTATTTCTTTACTTCCAGAAGGCATTCGACACGATGCTCCATTGTTGGCTGTTACCAAAGGTACAACAATATAGAATAAGTTCAGATATATAGGTGGCTCAAAGACTTCTTAGATAATAGACCCCAGTACGTTGTCCTCTACTGCGAGTGTTCATCAAACAAAGACAAAGGTATCAGTGTCCAAGGAAAGGGTGATAGGACCACTATTGTTCTCTACA
This sequence comes from Schistocerca americana, assembly GCF_021461395.2. Lineage (NCBI taxonomy): Eukaryota > Metazoa > Arthropoda > Insecta > Orthoptera > Acrididae > Schistocerca > Schistocerca americana. Next base: position 784,488,132 of record NC_060122.1, on the reverse strand, counting down.
TACATAAATGATTAGGTGGACAGCAGTCTGCAGTTGTTAGCTGATGATGCTGCATTGTACAGTGAAGTGTCAAAAGTTGAGTGACTGTAGGAAGAAACAAGACGACTTAGACAAAATTTCCAGTTAGTGTGATGAATGGCCGCCAGCTCTAGGTGTGGAAAAATCTAGCTTTTTTAACGTGAATGAGTAGGAAGAACAAACCTGTTATGTTAGGATGGAGTATTTCTAGTGTCAAGCTTGACACAGCCAAGTCATTTAAATATTTGGGCATAACTGCGAACCAATATGAAATGGAAACAGCACGTGAGAATTGTGGCAGAGAAGGCGAATGGTCAATTTTGGTTTATTGGGAGAATTTTAGGGAAGAGTGGTTCATCTATAAAGGAGCCTGCATATAAGATGCTGGTGCAACCTATTCTTGAGTACAGGTCGATTGTTTGGTATCTATAACAGGTCACATTGAAGGAAGACGCTGAAGCAATTCAGGAAAGGAAGCAAGTAGTTGTGGTACAGTGTACCCTCCACCATGCAGCATATGTTGGCTTGCACAGTATCTAGAGAGATGTAGAAAGGTCTGTTGATAGGACATCTTCAAATAGCCAATTTGATAATACAGAAAGGGTCCTGGAATAAAAATTTTAGAGGGAGAACAACCATTAACAATAGTATGCACATTCAAATGTGATGTAGGTTGCAATAGTTATGTAGACAATACAGTGTTTGCTCAGAATATACTACAGGATGAAACAAATCTTTGGACAGTATGTTTACTTTCTGTCCTTAAGTAAAACATTAAATGATACAGAATTTGTCTATGTACTGAATACAGGATAACATAGGCCTACGGCATTTCAAATAACTGTACATCATTTGGATGGAAGTGATATGGTTTCAGGAGAAAAACGGCGGCTGACTGGAAATGTAAAAGTCACACCACAATGACCAAAGCACACAAGGGTATATGTACTACGCTCGTAGCAAACTACGCGATAAAGATATATAGTTTTTAAGAATCTTGACAATGTTTCATTTCTGATTTGTCATACCGCATCTTAATGAACCAAATATCCACACAGATCACATCATACTATTGCATTCTCTTAACACAACACTAAACAACAATAGGCCTATCCTTATACGCAATAAGCTCATCGAGAAATCTTGTTACTCTATTTTCATCGATTACTCTGTACAGTACAACTTACCTACTCACAATAACCAGACAGCAACTTAACGCTATCTTTCACCGCGGTTGGGTGTCACTGCAAAAAATTAAGCATATTATGTTAGCGTCTGATATGAACCGAAGGTGGGAGAGAGCAAGCGGGGCTGTATAACATCCATTTGCACGACAAGGGTCAGGCGTCACATACCTAAACAAACTCATTCACGAAAACCATAAATAGATATGTAACCATATGCTAAACGTCTTTACATACTTGTGCTTACACTGTACCTATCAACTACTACAAGCTGTCAATACATCATAATTTCGATGCACGTCAAGTACTACGCATACACGATGAGAAATTATGACTCACAACCTTCAGCTGGTAACTAAATTCATTAATAGTGTAAATATTGCTTGGCGAGTCATTTTGACTTCTAACTGCAACCCATCAACTCTAGCCCCAACCAACCACGAACGAGTGTAATAACCAACAAAGCTACTTTCCCAGCAATTCTTACTAAAGAACATAAATACTACAATCTACTAAAATCATTATGAATCACTGTGTACCTATAATTGAAATCAAACTATTACCTCTACACTCTACAGGTACTGAAATATAACTGGAAAAATTTCTACTCCAAACGAATAACAAACCAACTTCGCGCCAATACACACACCGCTAACGGCCACTCGACAATTTCAAAGACACCTTGAATTCAAACAGCAAGCGGCATTATTACACAAAATCGCTGGCCGACCGATCGAGAGTCATGTGGCGCATCTACACAGAAAGATCGTAGCGTATGGACAGGACATTTGCGCAGATGTGAGATGTGCCTACAACTAGAAGTTGTGTTGGGGTTTTGAGCAAAATTGCTCAAATATATGGCCAAAAACACATCTGCGTAGATAAATACCAACGTGTGGATAAAGATCGGTATAAATCGGGGGTTTTCAGTCAACAGATTGTTCAGTCTGGTGTTTCCTGTCTTTGGATACATAATTAATTCTAAAACGGTTGATAAGCATCATGACTTTAAGGAATTCATTGCTGAATTTATTGAAACATACAGGAGACACATATGTTTGTGGAAAGTTATGACCAAGGATTACAGTGATCGAGATACGAAATCAGCAGTTTTTAGTTCTTCCATAGAGAAAACAAGAGCAGTTGACCCTGCAGCAAACAGGGGAACCATAATTCTAAACGGAACAAATAGTTGTGGACTTAACCAAAATTATTAGTACTGCCTGTTTTGCAGTCATTATGCTGACATGAACAAGCGTTTGTCAATATATCTTCACTCAGTACTGTCCAGTGCCATTGTCTTTCGTGGCCGTGTAAATAAAATGAAAGTATTTATTCTACACTAGAATGCAGTCACAATGTTGTGTTAAGTTGATAAATGGACATTTTGCGGTTTCCTCAGGGACGGGGATTTTTATACTTGTGTGTCAATACATTTCCTTCCTAATGGAACGTGTGTTTCATAACAAGAGTGAATAGTGATAAACTGTACAACTGTCACGACATTAAAACTTTTCAAGTAGACTATGAATTCCCATCTAGAGCTCAAAATGTTCTATATTTTGATGCAGAAATTTATAAGAAGTTGGTGATAGATTTGAGGTATGGAATTTAGAATTCACATATACTAGGGAACAAAGTAAATTACACCTCACTGGTCAGTCCTGTAACTTTTTTAATATTTTTTGAGTTCAAAACAAATAAAGAAATGTAGAAATATGGTGGGTATATAGTATGAATCACATAAAACTTGCACAGCAAATATTGCAGAAATGGAAAGTGATATTGATGTGCAGTTTTCACAAAATGGGTTGGGAATCAGGGTCTCCTATTGTTAGTCAATAAACAGACTGTAATAATATTCAGGAAGTGTATTTTTTGTCAAATATCAGTGGCGTAGCGTGAGGGGAGACTTTGAGACTTAGTCTCCCCTCTATTCGTACTTAAAAAAATGCAATAGTAATTCATAACAAAAATATAAACAACTTTCTACTAAGAGCTCTAAATGTGCGAAGACATCAGTTTTGTAGCCCGCGCCGCACCCAGAGTATTGGTGTATTTGACTGCTTGAGACTCGGCTGCTCTCAGTCTCTGCCTCCCTTCCCTTAGCTGGCTGTGTGCGCCTGCGCGTTAGTGGCATTCTCGGCTCCCCTCCACTTCCCCCTACCACGAAGGCCGGTGCGCTGTACTTGCTAGAAGGTATCGAGACTAGTCTCTGCCGCTTCTATTCTGGCTTTTAAGACGGAAGTGAACAGTCGCGCGGTTTGTGTTCATAGTCATTCTTGTGTGATTTTAGTGCATATTTTCGTTGTGTCGCCAGCATGAGTGAGCCAGCAACTGAACACCTTACATAATTTTTATTATAAACCCCTTTCTTTACATTAACGGACGAAGAAAAGTGCGAATTGAAGAACAAACGACCTACTCCTATACTCAGTGTAGTTTTAAGTGAAGCCAAACAAAAACGCACTTTTCAGACAGCCTGGTACGAAAAGTATACTCGGCTGATTGCGAATGCAGTTAATAGCAGATTATATTGTTATATATGTCTTCTGTTTGGTGGTGAAAAGGAATGGTGCAATGAGGGCGTTTGTACAATAAAGAACTTGGACAGGAAAGCATAAAAGCATCAGATATCCAGATGTCACCTGCAGAACAAAAAATCATTTCAGTTGCTGGGCAAAAGTAGAATTGAGCACGCCCTTTGGGAAGCCGCTCGTCTGACAGCAATGAAATACAACAAACAATTTGCATCCAACAGGAGAGTATTGGCTCGTCTTATTCAGGCAATTGTATTTCTGTGTAAACAAGAACTAGCCTTTCGTGGCCACCGAGAGGACGAATCCTCCAACAACAAAGGTAACTATCTGGAATTGCTGGATCTGCTAGCTCAAGGAGAGCAGGTAATCTCACACCTCTGTCATCATCTTCAACCTTTAAAGAAACTTCTCCAGATATACAGAATGATGAAATAGAGTTAATGAGAAAATGAAATCTGAATCTCAGAACTGCAATTTCATTTTGATTCAGGTTGATGAAACATTAGACATGTCATGCAAGAGTCAAATGAGTATAATATTCAGGTACTGTATTGCAGACAAAATTGAGGAAAAATTCGTTGGATCTTACGATGTTTCTGGTGAAGGTTTGTCGGTCATTATTCATGCAGTATTGAAAGAATGGAATGTGGAAAGAAAAGTGGTTAGTCAAACACATTATGGCACTTCAGTAATGGCGGGCAGATAAAGAGGACTACAACAATTGGTGAAGCAGTTCTCTTGCTATGCACTGTTTATTCAGTGTTACAAACACCAACTGAATTTGGTACTGTTACATGCCTCCAAAATCATACGACAAGTACGCATGTTTGTAAGTGATCTTACTGCATTCCATTCGTTTTTTAGCAAATCATCAAAATGAACTGTATTGCTAACTGAGAAAGGATTTAAACTGCCACATGCAAGCAACACTCGCTGGAACTTTCGTTCCAGGGCAGTTTTAACAATTTCTAGTCATTTATCAGAGCTATATAGTGTTTTTAATTGTATAATTGATGATACAGACTCTCAGTGGGACCCAGAATCTTTGAGCCGTGCTGTGGGAATGAAACGACAGATGGATGATCCTACGTTTGTCTTCTTGCTGTGCTTCTACCGAGGGTGCTTTGTTTATGTTGATCATCTCTTTAATGTTCTTCAGTCAAAATCCGTCAGTATAACTGTCTGCCACGATGAAATAAGAAGTTTTTTGAGAAACTTATGACAATTAAGATTGGCAACATTCGTTGACGAATGCATTAAATGCAGCTTGTGTTTGAATGGCAACTTATCATTCTGTGACAGTCAAAAGGCATCTCTCAGGGCACTAACTCACTAGATACTGGATTTGCAAACTGTTCGGATGGAGATTTCAAGACTTTCCCCAAATTCAGTTTGTTGAACTTTTGAACGAAAAGTGTTTCCCGAACTATCAAAAAGAATTCTCAAAGTTTAAACTGCTTCAGTTATTAGAACAGTATCCTCTTTTCAAACAAGAACAACTTGAAAATGAACTGTGTAACATATACGCTGATAAGAAAAACACTTATCTCCAAGAATCCTCTTAAGGTACATTGTCTACAATGATTTAGACTCTATTTATGAAGAAACAACGAAGCTCCTGCGTTTGGTTTTGACCCTGCCTGCAACTACAGCAAGCAGTGAATGAAGCATGAGTATTCTTGAACAAGTGAAGAATTGTTTAAGGGATTCAATGTCCAACGGTCAGTTGTAGTGTTTGAGCACGTCAGCAATAGAAAAGACACTACTTGGAGAGCTATCGAGTAATCAGATCTTTGTAAACCGATTTATAGACTTATGCGTGGAAAGAAAAGACAGGCACATTGCACTTGTGTACAAGAAAATATAACTGCTTCTTCTCTTGTGGCTGGAGTTCTACAAATTTGTCATCGTTTCATGAACAAGTTAATAATATTAATAATAATAGTAACTATTATTATTATTATTATTATTAGTGGTGGTGGTAGTAGTAGTAGTAGTAGTAATAGTTGTTGTTGTTTTATTTGATGCATTTTGTGTCATTTGTTTAAATTATTGTTTATTGTACTATTTTGTCTCCTTATAACAGCTGTAGAGTCTTCCCAACCGTTACAACCATTATATGCCACTGGCAGATATACACTTTTTCCATTGGAATAAGTCCTATTGACATTAACAAACTAAAAGTAGAGTACATTACAATCTCAGTGGTGTTTTTTCCAGGATTCTACTGCGAGTTGTTTACGAGATATCGTAATTTGAAAAGTTTCCACAATGACACTTGTTTGTGCCATTTAACCTGCATAGTTGCTAGGCGTGATGCTGCTATGATAGCCTACAGTGTGCTTGTGCGCTCCTTGAGAGCATTGCAGCTTCCTGGTCAGTTAGTGTGTAGCAGTTCAAGCAGTAGATTGTGAGTGGACGATAGCATTTACCAATGTAGAAAAATTCGACATGCTCATGGTGTACAGAGACAGTAGGAAGTATGCAGTTCTTTCAAGTACAGTGTATGTAGCAAGATATCCCAATAGACATCAACCATCTTGGCAATAATTTATCAACCTCTCCAGCCAGCTAAGTGAAAGTGGTAATGCAACATCTAGACAACGAAACAGAAGGAAACAAGCTCCAATAAAACACAGGAGAATTAATGCTCTTGCTAGTGTTGCAGTTGATCTGCACGTTACCTCCCACGCAATGGCGTGAGAAAGTGACATGAGTCAGGCAAGTGTCCTACGCATTCTCCATCATCGTAGGTTCCATCTCTATCACATCTCCCTCCATCATGAGCTGCAAGGAAATGTTTATGAAAAACATGTTAACTACTGTACATTAAGTCAGGATACTTCAAATATATCATATATCTGGTTTATTGATGAAGCAACATTTACCAATCATGACCAGGTAAACTGCCAGAACATGCATTATTGGTCTGTTGACAGTCCCCATTGGCTTCATCAAGTGCAATTTCAGTGTTCATGGAGTGTGAACGAATGGTGTGGAATTGTGAACCATCAGCTCATAGGCTGGTCTTTCATAGACAGAAGAGTGAACACTGAATCCACGGAAGTATCAGAGTCTTCTAACAGACCATGTTCCACAGACGATAGAAGATGTTCCTTTGTAGAGTAGGAGGAACCTGTGGTACCAACATGATGACTGTACAGCCCATAGTGCACAAAGTTCTACAGCATGTGTCCACGAATTGTTTCCAAATTGTTGGACTGGACACTGACAGCCTATACCTTGGCCAGCTCATTCCCTGGATTTGACACTTTTGGGCTTTTTTTGTGGGGAAAGCTGGAAGATGCTGTCTACAAGGACATACCAACTACACCCAATGATATGCAACAATGTATAACTGCAACCTGCTTGGACGGCTCTGCTGTCTTACTAGCTTGTGTGCAGATGACTTTCCATACCAGACTGGAAGTGTATATGGCCACTTCTGGTAGTCATTTTGAACACAACATCTAATGGTCAATTGTTTTGTTACTAGTCAGAAAACACGTATCTAGTTTATACACTTGTGTTGTTACTTAGGGTGTGCTACCACAGATACTATATTAGTGTCAATGTGGACACTTTTCAAAATGCGATGTATCATAAATGACTCGCACTAGAATCCTGAAACAAACATCACTGACATTCTAATTTACTCTATTTTTAGTCTATTAATGTCAATAGTTATTGTTCCATTAAAAAAGCGCATGATTGCACAAGAATACACATTCTAAGGTTATTACAATCTGTTGATTGGTTAACAATACGATACTACCAATTCATTATGTGAAAACCGCACATCAAGAACTCTTTACATTTCCGCAATATTTGCGATGCAAGTTTTAGTTGATATACCCTGTATAGCGTCGCAGGTTCCAGGTATTGTTTCGCTCAATGCTTGTTTAAACATTGGTATGGAAAACTCTAAATCTTTGTAACTTGTTTCTTTTGCCAAAAAATTGCAGTGTTAGTACTCATATTAGTTGTTATGTGGTGAAATTAGGTAGTCTCACTAGGTAATATGAGGAGTAAGGACTACAACGTGCTAGGTAGCCAGGTTGCGATAGCCTGGTTGAGGCAGCCGAACTGTTGAACAATCATGTAATTGCATAGGATTTCATAGTCAGAGTCAGTTGATATAAAAGTTTTTTGAGTATCATACCGTGTCATAGCATAAAAAACTACACTGGTGAAACCAACGTTTCAGCCACAGTTACAGTGACCTTCTTCTGGGTCTTCTGATCCAGACTGCAGCAAGGAAATGAAATTCAATGAAACCATCGTACTGGCTAAGCATCCAGCCTTGACGAAAGTTAAGATCAGAGGAGCAATAGAAATAATAAAAGGCCTAAAAATGGAGAACAGATACAAGCTTACCCCATCCTAACGGACAGCTCTCGAAGTCTAACACACCACACCAACAACATGTGACATGAGCACTACCAACAAGGAACTGCTCCTGCGTGGCCTGTGTCCAGCAGGAGGAAAACAGGAGCCCGCATCTCATTCATTGATGAGCACCAACCATAGAAAACAATGCAAGAAGCAACTGACAACAACTGATCCCCACTCCCTTCACCACAGCAGTCTATTATAATTAAAGTTCTCGCTCCTTACACCTCTAGTGACTGACTATAAAAACAACATTTTAAAATTATGATGTAACATTGTGCTTAGTGAGCAGCAATGATAAAATATAAGCGACTCCACACAGCTAAAGCACACCAATAGACCAAGAAAAAGGCTACTGTAACCGTGGCTGAAATGTTACTTTCTCCAGCATAGCTTTTACATCATGATGCGTTGATAGAATGCCTTATTTTGGAAACAAACTAGTAAGTTTCCTAACATATATTGCATATTTCCACTCAATAACGCCACATGGGAATATTTTCCGGGTTAAATCGTCACTTAGACAGGAAGTATTGATTGCACAAGAGCGAGCAGTGAGAATAACATGTGGTGTTCACCTACGACCGTCATGCAGGTGCCTTCCAAGAAACTAAGTATTTTAACTGCATCATCACAATACATATATTCGCTAATGTAATTTATCATAAATAATCCGTCACGTTTTTTTAAACAACACTAGAGAGAAAAACGACCTTTAACACCTATTATTAAAGTTTACGGGTGTTTAGAAAGAACTTCAACATGCAGAAATAAAAATTTTACATCATTTGCCCCAAAACATAAGATGTTTGACAGATAGCAAAGCAAGATTTAAATCTAACTTAAAGTAATTTCTCCTGTACAACTCCTTCTATTCCACTGACAAATTTCTACTTAAATACTGGTAGCCAGTAAAAAATTACTTGCCTTTAAGTGCAGTTGCATGAGTAGGACCAAAATAATAATGTGTAAATTGATGTCAACACTAGTCTTGTATACAGATACTTCGAACTGACTCATTGCAAAACATTTCCACAAAAGGACGGTTCAAATGATTTATGAAACATCTAACTGACTAACAGGACTTGAGTAGGAGGTGCTGGGCACATATATTGGACAGGTTTTGTACCTAGGTGTTAGATAAAATCAACAGTGATGAAAGATGGAATAACTAAACAATGTGCAAGCAGATGGCATTTCATGATGTAAGGGAAAACCGTGCATGACATATCATAAATAAAAATTAACATATTTTTAACAAACTATTTTCTGTCTAGAAAGTAAGCCAATGTGAAAAGCTCTGTCATTACGGATCACTGATCACCTCTTATTTCAATAAACGCATTTGGTGAAAACAAACACACATTTTCTTGTAGTTACAAAGAAAGAATTAAATTACTTTCAATGTGTGCAACTGTCACTAACTTATAGAGGATCAAGTGATGTAAACTTGGTTAGTTGGTTTCATATTCCATTGATCATTTTGCATGATAAAATGAAATGAGTCATTTTGCAAACTAATTTATAAATATGGCCATTTGTTGTACAGTTATAAGACCTTTTTTAAATATATGTATGTAACTCATACTCACCACCTTTTACACATTACAATGTTAGAAATTCTTCTATGAAATAGAAGAAGTTTTCAAGCAGAAACTTTCTGAGTGTGTTTTCAAAATTCCACTTGGCTATCTGTCAGACATTTTATATATCTGGGTAAGTTGTCAGAAACTTTAGTTGCAGCATTGTACACCACGTTTTGTGCTATAGACAATCTTAATGTAATGAATATCATTTTTCCTTCTGGTGATGTAATTATGTGCATCATTATGAACTGCAGTGGATTGTTTACAATAAACTTCACAAAGGAATAAATATATTAATGAAGGTACTCCTTAAAAAGATGTCCACAAGATGATAATGGGTGAGCCCCACATATTATTCTTACAACCCATTTTTGAACAATGGAGACTTCCTTCCTTAAAGATGAGTTATCCCAGAACATTACAGCATATGACATTATTGAATGAAAACATGCAGAATATGTCGTCTTACTGATTTGTTTCTCCCCAGTGCTTGCAATGTTTCTAAGTGCAAATGTGGCTGAATTAAGTTGTTTTAGGAGTTCCAAAACGTGCTAATTCTTGTTAGTATAAACACCTAAGAATTTTGACGTTTCCACCCTATATATTATTTCCTCACCATGTGTTACACTTATCATGGGTGTAGTATCCCTAAATGTGCGGAATTAAGTATGTTGTGTGTTTAAAGCTGAAGATGAGACCATTCACAGTAGACCAGTTACTGATGATTTTAAGAAAATTGTTTATCATTTCTTCTATTTCTTTGTAAAGCTTGTGTTGATTAAGCAAAAAGAAATAATTCTGCTTTTGTATATTATACAGAAGATCATATATATATATATATATATATATATATATATATATATATATATATATATATAATGAACAATAATGAATCTAAGATTGTGTCTTCATGAACGCCACATGTGATTCCTCACCCAGTCGGAATAATGTACCCAGACTGCATTGGTTGAATTGCTAAGTACTACTTTTTCCATTCTTTTGGTTACATATGACATTATCCATTGGTTGGCTATAACATCAATCACATAAAACTTAAATTTATCCTGAAGAGTACTGTGATTCACACAGTCAAATGTCTTAGTGAGGTCGCAGAAAATACCAGCCTGCACTATTTTGCTATTTAATGCTTGTAAAATTTAGTGAGTGCACATGAAAACAGCATTCACAGTAGAGCAACTCTTCTGAATTCCAAACTATTATTATCTGAGGATACTACAGTTGCTCCGGTGAGATACTTTTCTAGAATATATCATCTTCCAAAAATTTTGGAAAATTTTGTCAGCAGATAGGGGTTTGACAATGACATATTTTAGTCTCTCTGGAAAAATACTTTGAATTAGTAATGCATTACATTTTTAAGATAAGACAGGGCTTGGTGTATGGGAATAAATCTTTAGTACGCTGTTGGAAACACCCTCAAAACCTGATGAGATTACATTTTTGGGAGAATATGTAATTTTCTTAATTTCAGAAGGGGAAGTTGGTGATGCATTCATATGGTTGTATTTTATGAGAGGTACTTTTTGAACATACTGCTGTGCTTTTTCTCTTCAACTATTTGTCCCTATACTTTCTACTATATTTAAGGTATGATTATTAAATCTATCTGCTGCCTGTGACTCATAATTTATAGTCTTTCAATCCATTCCAATAGTGATGTTATTCTGTTCTATGGTTGGTTGATCTGTCTCTTGTTTCACTACATTCCACATATCCTTGAGTCTGTTGTCAGAATTACTCATTTCTGACATTATGTACATGTTCCTTGATTTTTTAAGGACGTTTACTGGTAATTTTGAGCACTTTTTGTAGTTTGCAGCTACTGCAGTGTCTCTACTTATTCTTGCCAACAGATAGATTATCAATTAGGATCCTATTGTCTTTATCCACCCATGTTGGTAAGTTAATTACTGAGGTAAAAACTTAAGATCCAAATGAGATTTTGAGACAATTTTTCTATTAGAATCATTTAGGAAATATACATTGAAGTCGCCACAGACTATTAACTGCTTGCCGCCGTCTGACAAATAGCACAGTAAGAAACCTAATTTTCTCAAAAACAGTTCAAAATTTCCCAATGGGGATCTCTATGCAATTACAATTATAAGTGAACTATTTTCAGTATTAATTGAGAAGCACACACTTCTATGTACTGATCACAATGAAATCTACTTATCTCGATGTTTTTGAACTTACGCTCTGGCTCAATATATGTAACAAGTCCTCCTTTTCCCACATTAGTTCTGCATGAATAAGCTGCTTGAGTGTAATCTCTTATATGTAACTTAGCTAACGCTGTATTTATGCAGTGTTCAGCCAGGCACAACATGTCTATCTTTTCATATTTCTCTAAAATCTCCAACAGACTAGAAGCTCTTCTACCTCATTACTCAGTCATATAATATTTTGACAAAATAAGTTAACCTCACTTTTCTGAGCATTCTTAAGCATTTTGTGGGACTGTTCTGTTATTTTGATTCAAAACAGTATGCCTGAATCCTGATTCTAACCTGAGAAAGGGTACCTCTCTGACACCAATAACCACAGGAATCTTGCTTTGTGTGATGGTGCCCCCCCCCCCCCCATCCAGCCCCTATATATTAACTGCAAGAAGCTCAGCCAACCTATCTTTCCCTCTCCTGTTCAGGTTTAGGCCATATCTAATACATCCCCATCTCCCAATAGTAGCCACGGGCACTGCACTCCCATGAGATTTCATTTCAGTAAACAACAGCCTGCTCAACTCAGTGTTCACAGGGCTCACAGCAGTGTTATCACAGGGCTGGTCATAGTGCTGTAGGAACTCAGCAAAACTCACCTTTGTGTATATAGTTGCTACTCTTATTTCATCCGGGTAACCCATAATGCTGTACCTACTGTCCTTAGCCAGGTTGTTTCCTGTTTCACGTACTACAATAACCTGATCCTCTTTGCCAAAATCTTTTGCACAAATTCTATACATCCTCTGTCAATCTGGCTAAGGCTGGCACTCGGCTTCACAATAGTGTTAAATTCTTATTAAACTGTTTAGCCTCATCAGTATACAGATACCTTCAAAACAATATTTGTCAAATTTTCCATTTGTGTTTACATAGTATTAATATTGGTACTGTGCATGCAACTACCGAAATGTGCTTTTCCGTTATGGTACATGTTTCATTTTATTCAGTTGTAAAAACGTTAGTGGTAGGATGCTTTGTCTGTTTATTTCTGTTAATGTGAATGTGATGACGTCTGTTTTACTGGAATTTTCCCTCATTGCACTGGTGCCTAACATAAAAAATAAAAGGGACAGTGTGACCATAAATAGCAAACAGTGAAATACAAAACTGATTATGAAATTTATATTGTGTGATGGCCTGTTTCTATGGGTTGTCAGTCAATATCACCGACCCCTACACATAGTATCAACTCAGCTGTCACCAACTGAGATTTTGTCTAATGGCTGAGGTGTGGGATGGTCTGCTTATATCGACCATCTTAAATTAGGGGAAAACAGCGATCAGACTGAGTAATCATGTCAGAATGGGAAATTACGTGACAGTAAAGAGGGTTGGTCACTGTGCAGACATGGGGGGGGGGGCAATTTTCATGTTGTTAATATGAACTGAAAATTATTGCGGAAAGCCTAGAGTAAGTATTGAGGCGCCACTGCTGGTGAAGGATTGGTGAACCGAGTAGTTAGTCAACAGCTGCAGGTAGCTGACAGCCATTTGAGAATGAGGCCCCCGGGATAGAATACACCAGAGCATAAAACGATTAAAACATGTTAAGAAACGCTGCGTTCTGTTCGTATCTGTATGTGCATTGATAATGATTTCTAACACACCAAGCATGAAAGATTGCGATTTTGAAATGTAATGATTGATTGTAAAGGACAGTTAACTACAGGGTGCATCAAAAAAATGTATACACACTTTGAACTGCCATAGACAATTTATTTCCCGTTCTACAAGGTTAAATATCTGTGAGAAAGTAATGTTATGTTTCTTCATCAGGTGGTAGCAGTGGCAAGGAAGTAACTGCAACATGGCGGACGTGCATTTGAGCTTTGAAGCGCGGAAGCAGATAATTAAGTGGTACTGGAAGTTTGAGAATGTAGCTGCAGTTCGAAGACAGTGGAGAAGTGAGTATGGTACAGAATCACCTCCAAGGTTAACTATTACACGTCTACAAGACAAATTCGAAATTCGTGGAACAGTGTGTGATGTGCATAAAAGTCGATCAGGGCGACCTCGTACAGCTACAAGTGATGATTCCACAACTGCGGTCTTGGAACTGTTTCAGCGTTTGCCTCAAAAATCTTCAAGGCAAGCAGCATGTGAGAATAATGTAAGTGCTAGTAGTGTGCTACGCATTCTGAAGAAAGTCAAGTTTCATGTGTACATTCCAAGGCTGGTGCAACAGCAAAGTGACGACAATCCAGATCGAAGGTTAGAATTTTGCGAATGGGTTCAGGAGATGGGAGACGTGAACCGGGATTTATGGGTAGCATAATTTGGTCAGATGAAGCCCAATTCAAACTCAATGGAACTGTCAATAGGCACAATTGTGTGTACTGGGCTGAAGATAATCCTCACATTACAGTTGAAAAGGCTGTGAATGTGCCTGGTGTAAATGTGTGGTGTGGTTTGTCTGAAAGGGGACTCATTGGGGCTTTCCGCTTTGAAGGTACTGTTACTGGAGAAACGTACCTAACAATGCTCGCTGACTCCATATTCCCTGCCATTTGTGCATTATACTGTAATGATGAGTTTTATTTCCAACAAGATGGCGCCCCACTGTACTATCATAGGGACATACGAGCATACCTGGATCACAATGTGCCAGGCCAGTGGATAGGACGCAGGGGACCAATCGAGTTTCCTGCATGCTCTCCAGACCTCACGCTGGTGGATTTCTTCTTATGGGGCACAGTAAAAGATGAGGTGTACAAACGTAAACCACATAACCTGGACACACTTTAGAATGAGATTCAGGCGGTGTGCGCCGAAATCTCATTGGACACTTTGGTATGATGTACAGAATCAGTGGTGACTCATACTCAGAAATGTACTGACGCTGAAGGCCACCAGTTTGAATATTAATCACATTTGCAAAGTACATTTATTTTTCCAATTGGACTTTAAGCTTTCCGTTTCGAGAAATTTATCATTGCAGAATGGGAAATAAATTTTCTATGACGCTTCAAAGTGTGTATACATTTTTTTGATGCAACCTATATTTTGAATGATGCTTAAGTATATGTAGACAAATGGCGTGAAATTTAATTTCTGCTGGAAGTAATTTTTACATCTTTGCTCTGGAAGGCCTACTATGCTGAATAATAGTGTTGCTTTATGGCAGATTTGAGTGGTTTTTATTTTTTTCTGTGCAAGCGAGTTACTCTTAGGAAGTTGTGTGTGTGTGTGAAATGTTATGGGACTTAACTGCTAAGGTCATCAGTCCCTAAGCTTACACACTACTTAACCTAAATTATCCTAAGGACAAACACACACACCCATGGCCGAGGGAGGACTCAAACCTCCACCGGGACCAGCCGCGTAGTCCAGGACTCCAGCGCCCTAGACCGCTGGGCTAATCCCGCGCGGCTGGGAAGTTGTGATTTTACTTAAGATTGTAATATACATGTTCACTTTCAAGAGTTTCTGAGTGATCAGACAAGTTATTAATTCAGGGTTGGATTACTGTCCTAAGACAGTCACTACTTATCATGATAATTATACTGGCCCTATATTTGTGTGTTGTCTCCCAAGCCTGATAACTTGTAATCAGAGCGCCTAGGTTCCTAATGGCCAGTTGGTTGACAATATAGATTACCCTGAGCGTGGTAAGCGCCACAAGAAAATAACAGAGGTCCCACAGACTCTTTGATTATTAACAGAGCTCAAGTCCATTGATCATGTTCACTTCTAACAATGACCACACATTCTTAACCTATAAAAGCACATTTAACAGCATTAGACAAGTATGTACTATTACTGGCTGGGAAAGTGTTGGATGATATCAATTTAAGTTTCATGGCACTTACAGAATTTATTTATTTATTTATTTATTGTTCCATGGGACCAATGAAGGAGAAGCCTCCATGGTCATGGAACGAGCCAATACATGAAATTATAACACGATATTAGAAACAGATAAAATGAAATATTAAAAAAACATATTCAGGTGACAAGTCGTAAATTTAAATAAAGAAAATCAACAATATAACACTGGAATTTGCTTAATTTTTTAGCTCTTCCAGGAGCTCCTCGACAGAATAGAAGGAGTGAACCATGAGGAAACTCTTCAGTTTAGACTTAAAAGAGTTTGGGCTACTGCTAAGATTTTTGAGTTCTTGTGGTAGCTTATTGAAAATGGATGCCACAGAATACTGCACTCCTTTCTGCACAAGAGTCAAGGAAGTGCATTCCACATGCAGATTGGATTTCTGCCTAGTATTAACTGAGTGAAAGCTGCTAACTCTTGGGAATAGGCTAATATTGCTAAAAACAAACGACATTAAAGAAAATATATACTGTGAGGGCAATGTCAGAATTCCCAGACTATTGAATAGGGGTCGACAAGAGGTTCTCAAACTTACACCACATATAGCTCGAACAGCCCGTTTTTGAGCCAAAAATACCCTTTTTGAATCAGAAGAATTACCCCAAAAAAATAATACCATACGACATAAGTGTATGAAAATATGCGAAGTAGACTACTTTTCGTGTTGAAGTGTCAGTTATTTTAGATACTGTTCTAATGGCAAATAAAGCAGCATTTAGTTTCTGAACAAGATCCTGAACATGGGCTTTCCACAACAGCTTGCTATCTATCCGAACGCCTAGGAACTTGAACTGTTCCGTCTCGCTTATAATATGCCCATTCTCTCTGATCAAAATATCAGTTCTTGTTGAATTGTGAGTTAGAAACTGTAAAAACTGAGTCTTACTGTGATTTAGCATCAAATTATTTTCCACAAGCCATGAACTTATTTCATGAACTACATTATTTGATACTGTTTCAATATTACACACAAGATCCTTCACTATCAAGCTGGTGTCATCAGCAAAAAGATATATTTTTTAATCACCTGTAATACTAGAAGGCATATCTTTTATATAAATAAGAAACAGCAGTGGGCCCAGCACCGACCCTTGGGGAACGCCCCACTTAACAGTGCCCCATTGGGACTGAACATCACTACCACTCTCAATATTGCGGAGAATTACCTTCTGCTTTCTGTTCTTAAAGTAAGAGGCGAACCAATTGTAAGTTACTCCCCTTACTCCATAATGGTCCAACTTCTGCAGTAATATTTTGTGGTCAACACAGTCAAAAGCCTTCGTTAAATCAAAGAAAACACCTAGCGTTCGCAACCTTTTATTTAATCCGTCCAAAACCTCACAGAGAAATGAGAATATAGCATTTTCAGTTGTTAAACCATTTCTAAAACCAAACTGAACATTTGACAGCAAATTATGTGAATTTAAATGCTCCAGTAACCTTGTATATACAACCTTCTCGATAACTTTAGCAAACACCGATGGCATAGAAATAGGTCTACAATTGTCAACATTATCCCTGCCTCCCTTTTTATAAAGTGGCTTCAGTGCCGAGCACTTTAATCGGTCAGGAAACAGCCCACACCTAAAGGAAAAGTTACAGATATGGCTAAGTGCTGGGCTAACATACATAGAACAATACTTCAGTATTCTGCTAGATATCCCGTCATATCCATGAGAGTTCTTGGTCTTTAGTGATTTAATTATTAACTCAATCTCCCTCTTGTCAGTATCATGGAGGAGCATTTCAGGTAACTGTCTCGGAACACTTTTTTTTAAGAGCGCTATATGATTCCCTGTTGGGACTAGGTTCCTATTTAGTTCACCTGCTATATTCAGAAAGTGATTATTAAATACTGTACATATATGCGACTTATCAGTAACAAGGATATTCCCACTACACACTGATTCTACATCCTTGACCTGTCTCTACAGACCAGCAACTTCCTTTACGACTGACCATATGGTTTTAATTTTATCCTGAGACTTAGGTATTCTATCTGCATACCACACACTTTTTACCTTCCTAATAACATTTTTAAGCAGCTTACAATACTGTTTGTAATGGGCTGCTGCATTTAGATTTTGACTGTTTCTAACGTTTTGATATATAGTTGCCACTTCGTTCTACAAGCTATTCTTATCCCTCTAGTCAGCCACCCAGGCTGCCTGTTTGTGCTAGTACCCTGTTTTGAACATTCTAACGGAAAGCAACTTTCAAAGAGCACGAGAAAAGTCTTGAGAAAAGCATTATATTTATCGTCTACTGTATCAGCGTTATAAACCTCTTGCTACTCTTGTTCCTTGATAAGGTTTACAAAGGTCTCTACAGCAACTGGATCAGCTATCCTAAACAGCTGATGACTATATTTAACACGTGTTGCAGCACAAAAATCTTTTAGAGTTAAAATTTGTGCATCACGATCTGAAAGGCCATTCACCTTTTTGCTAGCAGAATGCCCTTCTAGTAATGAGGAATGAACAAAAATGTTGTCTATGGTTGTTCTACTGTTCCCTTGCACTCTCATTGGAAAGAATACGGTTTGCATAAGATTATATGAATTAAGGAGGTCTACCAGCAAACAAATAACAGTCATAATGATCTCTAGCTCTTACAAGCTCACTGTTGAAATCACAGTTCTATATGTCATACACGAGTTTATTACAAGCGATAATTCTTCTGCTTATCTGCAATAATCAATTTAAGATACATTTGTGTTAACCACTTGTGATATCACTTTGGCTCACACCTGTTAACTAACTGTATTGTATTCATTTCCCTTCTTTACATCAACCATGCACCTTGCACCCATGCTTCATCCAGAGACTAGACAGACTTCACTCTGCTCACTGAAACAATGCCTATCAGCTGTATTAGCCTTGCTGCAGCTCAAAGAGAACTATTGCCAGAAGAAATTTTGATACTATCTTTGGGTAAGGGGATTGGTGCACTTACACTCCCAAACTAACTTCATATCCAGAGAAAACTTCGAAAACACAAAAATAACCTCTCAGAACGAAAAAGACACCCTAAACCGAAAACCATTGGTAATGGACCATCTATTACACTCATCTCAGTGACAAATAAAGTAATGAAAGTCACATTTCTCAACATTCACCCTTCTCTACACTTAAATCATATATGATTCTTTATAACATAGCAACTCTTCTGTTTCTTTAAGAAGGCGTTAACACATTTACATGAACAGAGTAATATGGACCAGTAAAATAAGGAATACATAATTCAGAGTATTTGGACATAGTATGAAAACATACTGTTGTGAACAGTGTTATTGCTCCATTTATTTGAACACAATATCTGGTTACAAGTCCTGTACAAGAAGAGCACAACACACACAGCTTGATGGAGGCGTTTATTGACTGAACACTGTGAAATACTGCAAGTCTGCAAAGTAAGCCAAAGTCTGTCGTAGCACTTAGAGAATTGCAGACAGAATAAAATTCCAGTCCAAAACCGAGTTTGCGCCGTACATTGCCAAGGAAACTGCCGTACTTTTAGTAACCATACAGGGAGAACATTGTTTTGTTGTCATTATGTAGGCCCCTTTATCCCTCTCCAGAAACAATAGGCTCCCGCCACGTGATGTGACGTGGCGATAGATGTTGTGTGTGTCTGCCCAGCAGCTGTGTGCTAACTGCCGCTTCTGAACGGGAGTAGATAGCCAAGCTCTCCCATTTGGTGTCAGCATTGCTGGGTACAACACCCATCCCCGTGAAATGGCACTGAAATTCGAAAATGACTGAACTTGTACCGACACCAGCGAGGAGGTAAGAACAGAGCTGCCGGTGTAGACATGGTGTCTATTTTGATGTATGGGACCAGAGGTTGGGGGACGAGAGGAGACGAATGTGGATCTGCATGGTCACCTTGCATCAGAGCGAATGCAGTACTGTGGATCTCCAGGCCCAGTGGGGCCTGTAGAGCACCATCAGCGGCTCTGGGATCATCTGCATTGCAGGACGAGCAAGGGACCACTCCATGATCCCTACACAATACTACTGGAGCTTCTGATACGCCGCCTGCAGCTGCTGCTTCTGTTGCTGTGGAAAAGGAGGACGAGTGGGGGAGCACTCAGTATCCCTACGATCGTCTCCCCTCCCCCCACAGCTGGTGGTGGGGTGATAGTGGGGGAGCAAGAGGCAGTGAATATCGTGTCTGGAGTTGTAAGTCTTAGGCTACGGCCACACGAGCGTTTTTTTCACGCGCGTTTCTGCCGGCGTTCACGCCGACATTATAGACTACTGCGTGTTGAATGGGGCTGGCCACACGAGGTGTTCTCGCACGCCGCGGGCCCGCAACCTTCGGCGTTCACGCTGAGCGAACGCTCTCGGGTGCATTCGTTCTGCGTGTTTTTCACGCTGGACGCTGGCCACACGTGCGGGAGACACGCTGCGGCAGTGTCCGGAACCTCAGCCCTTTTCTCCGACGCCTACCGACAATTACCGAACTGAAATCGTAGCGATGCCAACAATATAGGCAACAATGCGTGGAGCGGTATTATTTCAATAGGTATTTCATAATAAAGAACATATGCAGTCTAACAATGCGTGGTGCGATATTATAAAAAGTAGTTATTTCATAATGAAGTAGCCACACATGTCTTATTTTTGGTTTTATAACATCTCAAATGCATGATAAATGTTCTTGGTTTGAAAGCCAAAGTTCGAGATTTTAGTTGGTTATGTACGATGGAAAAAGTTCTATGGTTGGCAACCCTGCTCGGCAGCTCGCTGTTCAGTTTACGGACAGACTTTGCCGCCCTCGCTTTGTTGTCATTGTAGCAGTCTTCTTGTATTTTATAAAGTGCCAGAATGGAGCGTCTGGACAGTGAAATCATTATTATGGAAGAGCAGAAACATCCATGCCTGTACATTACAAGGGATCCAGAACACAAAATTAGAGGAAGAAAAAGAGAATCGTGGCGAGGAGTTACAGCAGCCGTTCTGGGAGAAAAATGGAATGGAATGGATAACAAGCAAAAATCAGATCTAGGTAATTACAGACAGTAAATATTTTATTAATTGCTATAAACAGTGTACAATGAAATTTATATATGAATAAAATGTTAACAAGCCAATACAAAAATTAGTCTTCATCCGAAGAAGTTTCCATAATGATCTTGCCATGGTACAGATCCTTGGGGGGAACAGCAGTAATCAGCAAAATGATCTCTGATACTTTTGCAACTGACCGTTCCTTTTGTCCCATGTGCCGGAATACTTTCCATTGTTCAAGCCAGTGTGTCTTCAAAATTGTAACCATCATGTTGTCTCACAAAATTGTGAAGTACACAACATGCCTCAACAATAGTATCCGCCACATCCACGTTAACATCGATTGGACGATGGAAAATTCTCCATTTATTGGATAAAATGCCAAATGCACATTCCACACAACGTCGTGCTCGTGACAGTCTGTAGCTAAACACGTTTTGTTTATTCGTAAGGTTTTTTGCGGGATATGGTCTCATTAAATGGTCACTCATCGTAAAAGCCTCATCAGCCACAAACACATAAGGAATTTTCAGTCCACAAGGATCATTCGGAAGTGGCGCAGCTTCTGGCAAATTCAAGGCTTGTTGGTAAAGTTTTTTACCCATTTCAGTTGCTTTGAATATATTGGAGTCTCCTTGATGACCAAATGCCCCTACATCTATGAATCTGAAACAATATTTGCTGTCTACTATGCCCATCAGTACAATAGAAAAATACTTTTTGTAGTTATAAAATTCGCTGCCTGATGTCCATGGTTTAACGATTCTAACGTGTTTTCCATCTATGGATCCCACACAATGAGGAAAGTCTGCTGTCTTCTCATACTGGTTGCTGATATTCTTCCGCTCTTCTGTAGTCGGGGGTTTCATATACTCCACTTTCAGCATCTCCCATATGGAAGTGCAAGTATCTCTAATAATATCAGCAATTGTGGAACGGCCGAGAAGAAACTCAAAATGCAGAGAATGCATCGAATTTCCAGTCGCCAGATGCCTGTAAAATTTGATTTGATCAGTTAGAAATGGTTGGGGAAAGCCAATGGATTTTCTCCTTATTTATGTTTCAGGAAATGGTTCTCACTGCCAAACGTATTTTTGTGTGCTATGCTACTTTATCCTGATTTTTTCCATGTGTAAGGTGCTCCGTTGTCCTGTTGTCTTCATTGTAATATACAAAATCAAGAGGAATATTGAAATAACTGCCTGTCTTTATATATAGTTAATGGTGAAAGTCTGCAAAAACGTCGATCATTAGTTAAAAACTGCACATGTCTTTAAACATTATACTAAAGACAACACAAGACTACAGTACCGGACAGCACGCAGAAATTCACTCGAAAATGGGAACCATTTCATAGAACACGTTGTGGAAAATATAAATGGAAACAATCGTTCTTGGTAGTAGAAAAATTGTTTCATACACAAGTCTGTTAAATGATTTCATTTTAAGTAGCAGAAATTAAATGAGCTCCAGGTAATTACATAAATCTACAATACTTTTATTCGTTATCTTTCAGGGATAGAAGTTCAGAAACGGTGGAAAATTATGAGAGATTCCTATACAAAATATATGAAAAGCAAAGGAAGAAGTGGTGATGCTGCTACGTCCAGCAAACCACATGTATTTTATAAGCTAATGACGTTCCCTGAAGGAGTGCTGCAACAAAGGACGTAAGTAACAATTACCCCTTACTGTCTGTGGATTATAAGGTCACTTGTTGAACATAGTAGCTGCTTCAGTAGGTTTAATATGAAAGGATACTGTTTTAAATTATAAAAAAGTTTATTTTTTCAGAACTGCTGGGAATATGAACGTCATTGAGAATGACGACAGAACAGAGAGCGTACTAGCACCAGAACCTCGAAGTGCAGAAAATATTTCAAGGCCAAAACCAAAAAAGCGGAAACAAGATACGTTCGAGGACGAAATTGTGAAGGTCTTAAAAGGGCATTTGGAACAACCTGCACGTCACGTGCCTGACGCGGATGAGATGTTCCTCAAGTCGCAACTTCCTGTTATTAGGAAGCTTAAAACGGAAGACAAATTAGATTTTGAAATGAAATTCCATCAACTTTTAAGGTCTTACACAATTCCGACGTCTTCACCTTCACCATCTTCACCAAGTGGCAGCACAATTAATCAGTCTTTTGTACATCACTACGAAAGCTATTCGTCACAGTCCACAGAAGAAAGAGAGTCCACACAAGAAAGAGAAGATGCTTTTGTGACACTTTTTGACTTGTAATTAAAAACTATGTCAGGCCTTTCAGATCTAGATTTTTTTCCTTGGCATAAACATTTTTAATTAATATTAATGTCTAAACACAGAAAGAATTAAAAAATAAAACGTACCTTAAGGTTACTGCGAGATTTTCTTCTGGACTGATACATTCCCTCATGTTCGTGTTCCTTTTAGAAATGTTCTCTCCAATCATATTCAGAAGCATTTCAAGTGAGTTAACCGACATCCTGTAGTATTGAAAGAACTTGTCTGGATTTGCCTTCAGTTTGTTGTGTAGAATCACGAACTTTCCTTTAGTTGATCTGTCGCTTAAAATGGGATGAATGCAGTATTTGTTTTTCCTGCCGTCGTTTCCGACGCCTATGTACAACTAACGCAGCACATACTGCAAGAACCGCGTTCTTGTTTAATGTATTTCCGCTCATAGTTGATACTAAACTGCGCACAGTAGATGTTGTCACAGCTGGCAGCAAAGCACTACTGACGTTTCGCTGGGCTTCACGCCGCGTGAGAGAGGCGACCATGTGGCCGCGCGTGTTGCGTGAATTCTGGCAGAAACGCGCGTTGAAAAAGCGCTCGTGTGGCCGTAGCCTTATAGTATATTCGGTTTGGGCGAAGGGTGGCAGAGAAGTCTGTCAGCGTCCAAGTCGTTAAAGTGGCGACCATGGGCGCCTATGACGGTCGTGCAAGCCCATGCCAGATGTCATCTGTGCCCATACTCAGTCTCCTTTATGGAAGCTGCGTCGATATAGCGGGCGCTACTAGTTTTGTTGTGGCCTGAGCAAGTGGGGGACGATTCGAGGTTTCCTGCTATACAGAAGTCCCACCAACACCATATATACTCAAAAAAAGGAAAGAAACGCTCAGAGCGTCTTCCATAGAAGAAGCCTGACTCGTTATCTTAGTTTCCTTTTTGAATGTGCGGACCGTCTGGTCTGCCCTGCGATTTGATTGTGGGATAAAAAGGAACAGTGAAGAGATGTCAAATGCTATATTGAGTGTTAAAGTTAACACAGGGGGCTGCTTCCTGTTATAGGCATTCAGTCATGAACGTCTGTGCAAGTACTTCAATTGTAACTTGTGTCATAGTGGAAGGCATATCAGCAGCATACGGAAATACTGGGAAAAGTGCTTACGACGTTTAGTCACAATAAACTGGGAAAAGGATCCGCAAATTCTACGTGGATTCGGTCCCAAGGATCAGCAAGCTGACACAAGGATGAAAAAGCTTCTCAGAGATACACATTCGGGACATGAACAGGCGGCATTCTCAATGTCTTTGTCAACAGCCGGCCAGTAAGCATTGTGATGGGCCGAAACCTTCCTCTGCATAACGTCGCAGTGACTTGCGTAAGTAGGGCAAGGATGTGAGTGCGGAGTAAGGTTGGAGTCACCATCTGGAGGGAATCTTTCTCTGTAGTGAGCAGGAAGACCCTGTCTTGAACTGACAGACGATGTTTAAGGGAAAGAAGCATTGTAAAATTAGGTCAAATCTCGGAAAGGCCAACCTGATTTATCCACTTTATAACTTGGTTCGTCATGGGTTAATTCCACAATTCTGTTGCAATTGTATATGTTTTGACTGAAAAATCATTTAAAGTGAAAAGAGTCTCTGATTGATGTGTGATCCTATGCGTCCTGTTCATCAAATTCAGCATCAGGACCAGCTGGGAACCGGGAAAGTACATCTGCATTTCTATCTTGGCCTATTGGTTTGCTTCAAATGGAAGACTGATATGCACATAGAAAGAGAGCCTGTTGCTGAAAGAGTTGTACTGTCTTCTCAGGCAACAGTGAGTGAGGGCTATATGAAGTAAGCAAAGGCTTTTGATCAGTCTCTAGAAGAAATTTCACACTGTACTGGGAAGTGTAAAACTTGTGCATTGCATAGGTGATGGCAAGGGCCGCTTTCTCGATCTGGGCGTAGTTCTACTTGGACATATGGAAATGAAAGCTATTGGGTACTCTGACCCACTGGCTTCTCGGTATGACAGGACAGTACTATGGTAAGGTTCAAAGGTTTCTCCAGGGAGCAGGGCACCAAACAAGGCACCCCTTGTAGAGCTTGTTTAAGATTGTGGAATGCATGTTGCTGTTGGGACCAAACGAACTCAGCCATCATCCTCCAGAGGGCATTGACTCATTGTACAAACTGCACCATGTACACTATAAATTTCCGCAATAGTTCACCTTGCCCATGAAAGGCTGCTGTTCTTTTAAGCTCTAGAATGGGGGGAATTTCTTCAATGGCCTGCAGATGGTGCTTGCTCGGGAGAATACTGTTTTTATTTATAATTAAACACAAGATCTCGAAGAAAAATTAAAAAAACATGACTTCTTGAGATTGCACTTCAGGTCAGCGTTCTGTAGGACAGATAAAAGTGAGCATATGTTTTCAAGATTAATAGGAAGTGATAAGAAAACCACTGCGAAGTATTGTAATAGCAGCCAAGGGCTGGCAGCATGTGGGTCAGAATAACATGTACTCAGAGGAATTGAGATATGGGCTAGCCCCACTCAGTGGAATGCTGCACCATGCAGAGATAATAGCCATAGCAGGTGCATCAATGTCAACACACGAGGGAAAACCTGTTATTATACGCTATGTGACTACCTGCCAGGTATTGGCTCAACTGACGTATAGCAGAACCACATAAAGAGATCTGAATTTTGAGTTAGAGGCCCTTCTTCTTCTTCAGAGTCCAGCACCACCACCATAATGGCAGGGCTATGCCAGATGATAAGATGACTGGGCATTGCCAGCAGGAGCAGGAGTTTGAGCCCAGATTGGGCCAGTCACTGCCAGCACTGAGCTCCTTGTGCGACTTGGAACCACTGTGCCAGCAGCCGTCTGACTCCTGCCGAAGGGTAGCATGTCGCATCCCGTTCACACTAGTCACCATATGAAGCTTCAGTGACCACTTGTGCGGCTGAACCGCAAAAAGAGGCTGTTCCCAGGTGGAACACTGCCGCAACACAGCATATGGCAGTGCTGACACCATGGCCATGGTCTACTGAAGTTGCCAGTGTTCTTCGACCTGTCATCAGCATCATGGGGTGCCTATGTGAGCATCTCCTCATGAGGCAGAAGCAGCTGTCACGAGCCAGCACCAGACAAGGTCAACAATGTGAGGTGTGTTTGCCTAACTGAGCTAGCAATTCAATGTGTAATTAAAATTGAATATACGCCTTTCTTTTCGCCAGCAGCATTTCCACTGGGCCTCCTAGACCGTTGTCACCACCACTGACCCTACTGAGTGCAACTGCACTCAACAGAGGGGACTCAAGGGAGCTGATAGCGCTACAGTTGAGAGGGGTGGGTGTACCAGATCTGGCAGGGCATTGTCTGAACTTAGGCTGAGATATCGTCATTGTGGTTGAATGAGCCTATTCCATTTTTTTGTGGTGACAATCATGGAAACGAGAGTTCACGGGTATTATAACTGTAGAGTTACTTTTGTAAGATTGGAAGGTAGCCATTGGCTATCCCTCAGTTTAAGAGAAATTCTAGGGATGAATCGCTAGAATCAGTGCAATGTACAGTTTGCTTGGGTTTTCTGTCCCTTGTTCCGACTCTGTGGCAGCTGTTTGTTTTTCATGTAAGCATTTTGGTCACATGGTAAGTTAGTGTAGAGAGAGCAGGTGGCTCACAATTAGACAGAAGACATGTATGTGGTAACTAAAGAGTAGCTACAGAGCGTTATATCCATGTTATTATCGAACTGTTAGTACTAGATTCGTAAAAATGAGTAAGGTTGATGTAATGGCATAATCAGAAAGCCGAGGTGTCACCAGTGAGGAAGCTATGCAATCATTAGCTAATCAAGTAGCTCAGTTAAGGGCAGCAATTATGTTTGTAAGTAATAAGCTAGCAGAGATGAATGAGGAGATAGAATTATTGAAGTCACAGAACCTAGGAATGGATCCAGCAATTGCGAAACTGGATTCTCCCTTTTCTGGAGGGTCGTCTGAGGATATGTTGACATTTTTAGAGGATCAGCTGACATAGGGGATTGGTCAGATAAACAGCTGTCATAGAGAGCTAGGTTGCAATTTTCAGGAGAAGCAAAGTCATTTGTATGGTGCACAGAAGCATTGCACAAGTAGAGCCATTTAAACAACTCAGGGAAGGATTAGAACAGAAATATGGGAAGCATGACAGTGTATGGTTTTTCTGTGAACAGTTCAGCATAATTTCGAAAAGGCGTAATGAAGCCACGGTTGGGTTAGCAAAAGTAAATTCATACATATGAATTAACACATAATGAGGATGTGAACAAGCTGTTGCCACGAAGTGGAGCAACAGTTGCTTGATGCTTTACTGAAGACTTCAGCGCTAGAGATGCCTAGGAAGCTAAGAATTGGTACACCTAACGATCTTCATGCAGCAGTTAGGTTGGCATTGGAAATTGAGGAAACTAATGTTTTGTCAGGGATAAGCGACTGGAGAAATTTGTTTATATCAAGTGTAAAATGTTTTATTGTGGTTGTAAGGGCCATGTATAGAAGCAATGCTGCCAGCCACAGATTAATAGAGACATTACGTACTAACAGTGGTTCAGTGGTAGTAGAAGAAGAGGTGGTGTAGATCAGCAGCAGGAGTATAGGGGTAATGGTAGGGGTAGTCTTGGGTGGTAATATGCACCTGTCAAACTTATGATAGAACCCCAGACCTGCCAAAGGCTTTCCATTAAAAGTCAATGGAATGAAAACGAATGCAGAGGCAGAATGTGCCATAGTGGGTGTATAGATAAGATAGAGTATAAGTTTTTATTGGACACAGGCACACATGTGTCAGTGGTCTAAAGAGATTTAGAGAGTGAGAGGCTATGGAACCCAGGTCATTATAAGTTGCATGGTGTAGGGATAGTGATATACGATCACTGAGGTCGGTAATGATAAATTATTTGTTGGAGGCAGTCAAGTTTCAGCTGTGTGTGCTAATAGTGTCTCGTGTAAGTTAGGGCTACAGATGGGTGCTTATGACCATCGCTGTTTTGCGCCGTAAAACCATAATATGAAAAAAAGAGGGCTGCAGCTTGATCCTAGTGTTAAACTTTCTGCATCAACATCATGCCACAAATGACCTTTGATCAGGTGTTATGGAGCTTAGTGCGAAGACATTTTGGGTAGGGGCAGCTGCAGTCAACGTTGATCTGTCGCGAGGAGTGTCTATTGTGCAAGGCAATCCAGCTGAACCGCAGACATTAAGCAGTAATTCGCGTGTTTGGGTGTCATGTGGTACCAGGAAGTCGCTATGGGTGAGTTTGGAGCCTGACCTACCGACTGAGCTGTTATGTGTAATGAAACCACAGGAAGGTAGTGAGATATTAGATTTGGTGTGTTGTATAGTGAGACATAGTATTGTATACCTCCTAGAAAGAGGTGGAGACAAGGAGACACCCATCAGTGTGCACAATTTTGGCGCCGAGAAGGTTAAGTTGTTAAATGGAATGTTAGTGGCAACGATGGAAATTCCGGATTAGAAAGATTGCTGCACAGGAAGTGGGGCGTAAGAGGGCATAGGATTGTCTCGAAGCCTGGCAGAAAATTCTGAGAGATTCTGGTCGTATGAGAAGTATGTTAGCGACGAGACACAATTAATGCCTTCTCTGCACGATAGCAATGGAAATGCTATCGACGACAGTACTGCCAAAGCAGAGTTGCTAAACACAGCCTTCCCAAATTCCTTTACCAAAGAAGATGAAGTAAATATCCTAGAATTCGCATCAAGAACAGCTGCCAACATGAGTAACGTAGAAGTAGATAACCTCTGAGTAGTGAAGCAACTTAATATCATTAACGTCGTTATGCAACAGGATTTTAGAACATATATTGTGTTTGAACATTATGGATGATCTCGAACAAAACGGTCTATTGACATACAATCAATACGGATTTAGAAAACATCGTTCTTGTGAAACACAACTAGCTCTTTACTCACACGAAGTGTTGAGTGCTATTGACAAGGGATTTCAAATTGATTTCGTATTTCCAGATTCCCAGAAGGCTTTTGACACTGTACCACACAAGCAGCTTGTAGTGAAATTGCGCGCTTACGAAATATCGTCTCAGTTATGTGACTGGATTCGTGATTTTCTGTCAGAGAGGTCACAGTTCGTAGTAACAGATGGAAAGTCATTGAGTGAAACAGAAGTGATTTCTGCCGTTCCCCAGGTTGTGTTATAGGCCCTTTTCTGTTTCTTATCTATATAAACGAATCAGGAGACAATCTGAGCAGCTTTCTTAGGTTGTTTGGAGATGATGCTGTCGTTTATCGACTAGCAACGTAATCAGAAGATCAAAACAAATTGCAAAACGATTTAGAAAATATATCTGACTGGTGCAAAAATTGTCAGTTGGCTCTAAATAACGAAAAGTGTGAGGTCATCCACATTAGTGCTAAAGGGAATTCGTTAAACTTCGGTTACACGACAAATCAGTAAAATCTAAAGGCCGTAAATTCAACTAAATACCTAGGAATTACACTTACCAACAACTTAAATTGGAAGGAACACATAGAATACGTTGTGGGGAAGGCTAAGCAAAGACTGCTTTTTATTGGCATGGCACTTAGAAAATGTAACAGATCTACTAAAGAGACTGCCTACACTACAGGTGTCCATCCTCTTTTAGACTACTACTGCGCTGTCAGGGAATCTTATCATATAGGATTGACGGAGTACATCGAGAAAGTTCAAAGAATATCAACACGTTTTGTATTATGGGGAAATAGGGGAGAGAGTGTCACGGAAATGATACAGGGTGGACATCATTAAAACAAAGGCGTTCCTCGTTACAGTGGGATCTTCTCACCAAATTTCAATTACCAGCTTTCTCCTCCGAACTGGAAAATACTTTGCTGACGCCGACATATATAGGGAGAAACGATCATCATAATAAAATAAGTGAAATCAGAGTTCGCATGGAAAGATATAGGTGTTTGTTTTTCCGCGCGCTGTACAGGATTGGAATAATAGAGAATTATTGTGAAAGTGGTTCGCTGAACACACTACCAGGCACTTAAATGTGGTTTGCAGAGTATCCATGCAAATATGGATCCTATTGCTTTTGTGTAGAGACAGTTGACTGGAGTGAGGAAAAATCACTCATTGGCGGAAAGAGAGATGCTTAACCTGGCGTACGGAGTGACATATCTTCAGTGTTTCCTGTAAGGAAGGAAGTTTAAGGTGGTGATGGACCAGGCTGCTTTGAAGTGGTTACCAGGTTTGAAGGACACATCCAGTAGACTTGGAAGGTGTGCGTTAAAACTCAGTGAATTTGAGTATGAAGTAATCCACAATCATGGAGGAAGCACAGAAATGTATGTGCTTTAAACAGAAAAATAGCAATGATACAAGCATTAGATCAACACCTAGCTGAACAGCACGAGCGCCGACCAGGAGTGCAAACAGTACAGCAACGAATATTAATTCAGCATGTATGACAGATCATTGTGTAGGGAGATGAAGTTAGAACCGTGAGCGGTTGTGCCAGCAAAGCGAAGGGAAGAACTAGTGAGGGAAATGCATGATCATGTGTGTATTGGACCATAGGGGATGCAGGGTGGCGAATCGGAGAATGGTGGAGAAGGAGAAGTACTGGTAGAGAGAACAGAAGTCTATCAATATGTCAGGAATTGTGTACCGTGTGCACAGTGTCTGCATTTGAGAAGGGAACAGGTGCTATTGCCGAGGGTGCAAGAAGCAACAGACCGTTTTAGTTTTATTTGTGTAGATGTGTTAATTAACCATCATAGATCATCTTTCACATTGTATCGATGTGGTGTCGATGCCGGATCAGCAGGCAATGAAAGTCGCACAAGCATTGGTGAATAGATGTGTACTGAAGTTTTGAGTGCCAGACTCAGTAATAACTGATGAAGATACGAACTTCATATCAGATCTAATGAAGGAATTGTGTCGATTATTGAAGGTAAAGAAGTTAAGAAACAGTCCACCTCAACGGCAAGCAGCCAGCAGAAGGACGAAATGAGTGCATTGGACGATTGGGAATATGCTTATAAGGGAAGCTCTCCATTGCATCCCCTCAGATTTGGTGGGAAAATGGGTCAGTGGACAGTCCACCAATAACTGAGCACAGATGAAGCATGAGAACAGGAAGAAGGTGTACTGAACTGTGGAAACAAAGAAAAAGAGAAACACTGAACAGTTTCAGCTTAAGATGTGGAACATCGAGTGAACTACAAGAAACATGGTGTCGTGGTTGTATGGTCAGCGTGTTGGACTGCAATGTGGGAGATCTGTGTTCAAATCCCCCTCATGCCCCACTTTTTTTCACAAATTTATGAACATTCCGTCCAGTCACTGACGTGTCTGTTCTTCTCTATTCTTGACAATGGTCATACTATACATTGGTTATATAGTATGGGTCGTGTGGAAACAATACATTACCGCCGCAAGTAAATGTGATGCATAGTGAGAGCAGGCGAGATGCTGCAGAGACCTCTCACAGAAATGAAAATAACCAATAAACAGGTGTAACGTATATTACAACAAAGGAATTCAAGAGTCAGAACTTCCAAAACAGAATTCAAGAATCATAACATGTGGTACTTGAGTAGAACAAGTAGCATGTACATACTTCTGAAGGTCCCTTCCCTAAACATCGCTGTTGCAAACGGACGTTACACAGCGACACAGACACAGATTTGAAGACAAGTCAATGAATAGACGGACCAAAAAAAATAATCGAGGTGCGAGGGAGATCTGAACAACCATCTCCCCCTTCGCAGTCCAACACCGTGACCATATAACCACGACTCCCTAGCTACTCAAGTTTGCTCGGTGTTCCACATCTTTAGCTTGGACTGTTCGCTGTTTCGATTTTGCTTCTTTTTTCACGGTTCAGTACACCTCCTTCCTGTTTTTGTGCTTGATCTATGTTCAATTTTTGACAAGCTATCCACTGGGCCATATTATTACCAAATCTGAAGGGGGTGCGATGGGGGATTCGATTGTTAGTTATTATGTGAATGCCGATCATTCAGATATTTATGGTGAGCGCCTGTAATTCTAAAACACACACTAGGACAGGACTGTCGCCATTGGAACTGGTGTGTGGTAAGAAGATGCTGGCGCCATTCGACATGATTAGGCAGAAAGGAAGCAGGAGCGCAGAGCCACTCTGGGAATTCGCGAAAACTGTGAGAGGTCAACAAGCAAACACCAAGGCACTGGAAAAGCTATAAGAAGCAGTGAAGCGTTTGGAATGTTACCCAGTAGAAAGTGGGCTAGTGGGTAATGTTGTTAAATCTGTGCCGGCCGGGGTGGCCGAGCGGTTCTAGGCACTACAGTCTGGAACCGCACGACCGCTACGGTCGCAGGTTCGAATCCTGCCTCGGGCATGGGTGTGTGTGATGTCCTTAGGTTAGTTAGGTTTAAGTAGTTCTGAGTTCTAGGGGACTGATGACCTCAGAAGTTAAGTCCCATAGTGCTCAGAGCCATTTGAACCATTTTGTTAAATCTGTGCACCTCTAAATGGGAGATGAAATATATTGTGACAGGATACCAAGACCAATACCAAGTGACTGAAACCACGTCACCAGTGATTGTGAAGCTACAGTTGCCAATGAGATCAACAATTGTACATGTCGGGTGCTCTACGCCTGTTGAAAGATGCGCCAGAAGCAGTTCCAGGCGGAATATTAGCGGAACTCAGGAAGAAATAGAAGGAGAAGAAGCAGAAGAATGACCAACAGGGGAAGGAGGTTCATTTAAGTCATGTGTGGTATGCATTAAGGCCAAGGAAGTATTGATATGTTTTGTGTTTTTAGTTATTTTCTTTTGTATGTTGTTTAGGTTACTGGAGTAATTTTGAATGTATGTGTTAGGGTAAGGATTATCTTAAGCGTGACAAGATTTTCTGTTCGAACAACAGGCTTCTGGGGGGGGGGGGGGGAGTTGATAATGGTCCTTGTCCAGAGGTTGCCATGTGCAGAAAGGGAGAGCAGAGGAATTTTAGTTTTGGCAGTGCTCTGTCTCTTCACCTGGGGCAGAGTTGAGGCATTGTGAGACCTTCACCTAGATGGAGGGTCAGGCAACAGTATGTGATATTAAGCTTACTATTCAATGTGTGAGAGCTGCAGAACGAGATAATGAGGTTGGAGGAGATGCTTTTGGATTTGCAGCAGTTAGTAGCTGAGACAGCCACCCAGAATTTGCCTTTCAATTACGATGGAGCAACTGCAGATGTAACAACAGTTAGTGTACAACTGTACATGTCAGTAATGAGGATAACACACTGTTTAAGTGTTACACGGGGCACACCTATCCAGTGAAGATAGAGGCAGTTGGAAAGTTTGCGCACGTGACGGAGAATGGGATGTTACTAGTGGTGAAAGATGGGGATCTACATGTGTTAGTGACCCAGGGTGGGCCATAGCAGTGTCAGAGCAGAGTGATCATCATATTCATCTCTAGTGAGATTCATGTGGGAGGAAGCACATGTGTCGTGCAGTTGTTCAGGGGCAAGGCATAGCATTGCCCACGCAGGAAAGAAGTGATTGAACCAAAGTCATGTTTCCAGAAAGCAGGTTTGCATTGGGTGTACTCAGTATACAACGACGTAGTAGTGGCTGCTAGTTGTTATGAGAAAGGGAAACTCATAGGAGCAGGTCGCTTGGAGTTAAGAGGCAGTGCATTGTCGATATATGGAACAATGTTTAGCAGCTCCAGTGATGGGACCTACTTTGTTAAATGTAACATAACCACAGCTGTAATGGCCAGACGAGCCCTTAGATATATTGTCTAAACAAAACTGTACCTTCCTAAACAATATCTGGGAACTAATTTGGTCCATTCTCTAAGTCGGATGATAGACACACAGGAGGGGTAGATCACTATGGAGCAGTTAATGCTGCATATAGAATAGTATCAATGTAGTAGACGTCGCTCAGCTGTGACCTTTGTTGTCGAAATTCCTAGCACCATGGTGACTCTGATTTTGCTCTGCTTAGCTTTTATTTCTCTGAGACTATGAGCCATTTCAAAACCTGACCCATGGAAAAAATGCGCACCAGAGCAATATAAATAGATGTGAATTTTGAGGCAAAGGCACTTCTTCTTTGGAGTCCAGAGGCACCACCACAACGTCAGAGCCTTGCTGGACGACTGGGTATTGCCAGTAGCAGCAGAGTTCGAGTCCGGGTTGGGCCAGTCGCCGCCACCACTGAGTTCCACAGCGCCAGCAGCGTCTGACTCCTGCAGAAGGGCAGCAGATCACATCCCACGCACAGCAGTCAGCACGTGATGTCGTTGCGAGCACATGTGGAGCTGAGTCGTAAGAAGAGGCCGTTCTTTTGTGGAATGCTATCACAAAGCAACAAGCAGGATGCTGTTGTGGCCTACTGAGGCTGCCAGCCACCCTCCACCCTGTTGTCACTATCGTGGGGCGCCTATGTGAGCATCTCTTTGCTGGATGGAAGCACCCAGAGGTGAGCCACCATTAGCCAGCGTCAACGGAGTGAGGCGTGTTTGCCTCACTGAGTTAACGACTCAGTGTGTAATTGAAGTTGAATGAACTCCTTCGCTTTGGTCAGCAATGTCTCCACTGGGTCTCCAGGCCCATTGTCACCATCTCTCACCCCACAGAGTGCAACCGCATTCTTTGGAAAATGACAGTTGCACTAGTAATGCCAAAAGGGACCCGCTGCTACTGGTAGAATCTGAATCAGGTATTCAAAATGAGCATTCGTTTGGAGTGTAAATGCAATGGTAGTTGCAAGTACACCTCAGACATATCGATTTTAGAGTAACATTCATAGACTTTTAATTTTGAAATTGGGTCTTCCGCACTTGGAACCATATAGATATAATCCACCTCTTGGGAATTAATTGCTTAAAATCCCCA
Source organism: Schistocerca americana (assembly GCF_021461395.2). Classification (NCBI taxonomy): domain Eukaryota; kingdom Metazoa; phylum Arthropoda; class Insecta; order Orthoptera; family Acrididae; genus Schistocerca; species Schistocerca americana. The sequence continues at coordinate 784,453,212 of NC_060122.1, read as the reverse complement.
CACAACCTGATAGAACCATTCGGTTTGCAGACCATTACTACAAGGGATGCCCATTAACGACACAAGATAGGCATTATCACTTGTTTTTGCTGGAGATCGTCTACTTCTTTTTTAAAGTCCTCATGCAGAACATGTTATGCAAAACAGAGGACTGCATTAGGTTGCAGGATTATCGTGATCTGTATGTCAGTGGCACAGTTCAGCCCTTGAAGGAACAGTTTTAAAAACCGAGTGCAGAGGTCATCAGTGGCTCTTATACCCTCTTCACTACGAGAAGCATTGTAGGGAGATCCTCTTGTCGAAGCTTCACAATCATTGAGTGGGTCTTCAGTTTTCTTGAACCTCCAATTGTCGATCTGTGCCTCTGGACTGTGCTAGGGCTTTATATAAAGAATATGGACGACTACTCTGCATTTTTCCTTCTTAATGAAAGGTCACTACCCTCGACTTCATATGTGACACTCACAATAGACGGTTCAGTAACTTTTCTGATAGTCCCACTTTCTGCTAAGTTTCCTGAGCCCTATCTCACTGGTTGGTGCACTCCATCTTTTTCCTGTACACCCAGTTTATGTGAGCCAGCTAACTTGCTTCTTCAATCCTGGTGATGTGGTACTTCACATAGTCATTCTGGGTATCATCTGGCTGAAATATGAACAGTGTGTCCATTGTTATTTTGACCCCACAATTGTGGAGCAAATGTGATGACGGGCAGTATTGAATTGCAGTCTCTCTGTTGGACAGCAACATACATCAATAGCATATCTTCCAAAGACTTATGAAAGTGTTCTCTTGGGCCATTTGTCTGTGGGTAATAGGAAGTTGTAATCATGTATATGATGTCACAACATGACTTTACCTCTGGTAATAGTCTCAACTGGTAAACTCTTCCACCATCAGAGATCAATCAATATACAGGGTGCTTTGTTCTTCACAATTGTGTCTTTTACAATGAACTTGGCAATTTCCAGAGGTTCAGCAGTCGGCACAGCTTTGGTGGCAGCTTAAAAGGTGAGGTAGTTAGTGAAGACTATTATACAGGGTTGTCCATTGAGCTTTTGTAGGTGACTGGTGTGTTTAATTTTAAACTCATAGAGGCTCTCAGGATTTATGAATGTAGCCTTTTCTCAATCAGCCTCAAAACCTAGATTTTACAGTAGCCAGTCTGCATCTTTATAGCCAAGAAACTCTTTGCGACTTTCAAACAATCTCAGGTATCATCAATGCCCAGCAGTGGGTAGACATCTTTTCTCCTGGTTTTCTTTAGCCGTTAAGAACTACAAGAAAGGATCAAGGACTCCATGATATCAGCTTGCAGTATCTTCTCCAATTCCTCCCAGATTATATGATGATCAATCAGCAGCACTCTACATGAGTATAGGCTACATGGTGAACTGTCAGTACATTATTCAATGGACCATGATCTTCTTTAGCTGACAATGATGAACATTTGATGTGATGGAAATGGAAGCCTCTGAGTCGACTAGCACCTGGATAGTCTGGTCGTCAATGATGACATTATTTATAGTAGTACAATCTAATGAGCATCTGTATAGGCGTGAAGCTCGGAGTACATTACTTTCCACTCAAGACATTGCACTTGTAGCCACTGCCGCCATGGCTAGGGTGTCTTAGCTCCTCTGCTGCCACCATCATTGACGAAGTCCCCACGTATGTTATGTCTTTTCTTCTTCTGTACTATGTTCTTATGATGATCACGAATCTTTTGATCTGTGGTCTTCAACTATTTGGTTTCTGTTTTCCTCTTCTTTCGTGTCCTGCATTCATGTGACACCTTTTGTTGGTTTGTTTCTGTAGCCATTCATACTCGCTTCGCTATATTATCCCGCACTGAATGCAATCAAAACTAGTGGATTTTGCAACGTCAAATATCTGTTGTCTCACTATCGTAAAATAACAAACCTTCTTCTGCTCCTACGAACTTTTTGATATTCTTCTCGTGTTCTTTTCTGAACTTTTACTTGTTTTGACGCCTATTAATTGTCTGCGAAACGGCTTGGAGCAGAATGGCTGCCTCAGCGACCCGTGCACGCGCTGTGTATCGGCCTTGTACGCCAGCGGAGTTGCGTCGTCGTCAGGATGCCGGCAATCGACTCAGCGGTCTGCGTCCCGGCCGACACAGCGCCGCTCAGTGTGAGCAGCAGGCGGCCAGCTGCATGCTACTCGCCGGCGTGGCTGAGATCGCGGCGACAACAAGTGCCTGCGATCCAGCATCTGACTCTGTGGCCCTCGCCTCGGGAAGCCTCCGGCATGTGTTGGAAACCAGGGCGCCTGTTCGCGGTAGCGAGCCATGGAGTGGCCCGCTGCTGGCTGCCTATGAACCCATGTCGGCCTCAGAGGATCAAACCAGCAACCCGCCGTGGACTGGAATGGTGGTGCCCCATCTGCTGCTGTGTGTAGCTAGTGGTGTGACACGCCCCACAGTCCAGTAGAGCTGCAACACTTGAATGATTCTCATTTGAAGCCCACACCTATTTATACGTGGCTGTGTGCCTCTGTTTTGCCGTATGCGCCGCTTCGCATCATGTACTCATAATATGCTTGGCCAGTGGGACCCTCCTGCCTGTGATTTGCGACATGCAAAACTGCTACGTATACTCTTTCAGTAATTTTTCACTGGGTGGAATGCAGTGGGGAAGCCAGTGGGCATTCTGGTGAGATCCTCTCCTGGAACTGCAGGTTATATAGCAAGAGTAAGTTGATAGAGGAGCAGGAGCGTAAGATCTGTGCCCTTCAGGTGCAGTTGAAAAACGCACAGGAGGAGCTAGATAGGATGAGGAGGGAGAAGGGGGTTGGGGAATGGGAGCTGGCTGTTGGCAAGAGATCTGCTAAGAGAATAAGATTTTCAGACAGTTTTACTATTGGTGTTCACGATAGATATGACCAACTGTCAGAGTCTAGTGGAGAGGAATCTCTAGTAGCTGTAGATGTAGGAAGTATGCAGCAGACCTCAGTAGTTACTGTGCCTAGAACAGTTGCAAAGTCGAAGAGGAAGAGGAAGGTTCTGCTGTTAGGTAGTTCTCATGGCAGAGGTGTAGGCCAGCAGTTGCAGGAAGTGCTGTGGAGTGAGTACCAGGTCACCAGCATTGCGAAGCCTAATGCAGGGTTGGCTCAGGTGACTGTTAACATAGGGGGGTCATGTAGGGATTTTACTAAAGAGGATCAGGTAGTGATTGTGGGTGGGGCTGGTAATAGTATTGGTAGGGATGGGGAGTATAACATAGATGGTGACCTGGAAAAGATAGCCACTCAGACTGGCAACACGAATGTGCATTTCCTGGAACTGTTCAGCGTCACGATCTGCCTCATCTTAATACAGCTGTCAGGCGTAATAACATGATACTTGGGGGTGCGCTGATGACAGAAAGCATGGGTCACATTTCAGTGGTGTCAGTGGAGTCTATCAGCAGGACGGGTTTCACTAGACATGGCCTGCACCTCAACAGGTATGGGAAGGGGAGGTTGGCAAAGCTTATAGGTGACAGCATAGGTGGGGTTGGTGGGATCACTCATGGGAAAATTCCTGCAGTAGTGGGTGTTAGAGCTGCACCTTTTTTAGATTGAAGTCAGCTGATAGGTATTCCTGCTTAAGGGAAGTCTCTCTAACAAGGGAATCACTTTTGAAAAAGCTTAGGTATCCGAGTAATGAGGGAATTAGTATATTTCATCAAAATATACAAGGTATTAGAGACAAAGTTAGTGAACTGCTTATAGATGTTGACTCTGAAATTATTGGTAGATCTGAACACTTCTCAAATAAGGAGATAATTCAGAGGCTTCCTTTACCAGGATACAGGTTGGCTGGCAGCTTTTCGAGGAGCTCTTTGCGGTGAGGGGGAGTAGCCATGTATGTGAAAAATGGCATCCCATTTGAGTCAATTGATGATTCAAAGTACTGCACTGAACAGGTGTTTGGATGTTGTGCAGGTGTGGTTAAATTTAACGGAGCTAAACTTCTAACTGTTGTTATTTATAGATCCCCAGACTCCAATTTCACAACATTTTTGTTAAAGCTAGAGGAGGTTCTTGGTTCACATTATAGGAAATACAAAAAGTTAGTCATATGTGGTGACTTCAATTTTAATTGTATAAGAGATTGTGCAAGGAAGAGGATGCTAGTAGACCTCTTTAATTCATATAATCTTATGCAAACCGTATTCTTTCCAACGAGAGTGCAAGGGAACAGTAGAACAACCATAGACAACATTTTTGTTCATTCCTCATTACTAGAAGGGCATTCTGTTAGCAAAAAGGTGAATGGCCTTTCAGATCATGATGCACAAATTTTAACTTTAAAAGATTTTTGTGCTGCAACACGTGTTAAATATAGTCATCAGCTGTTCAGGAAAGCTGATCCAGTTGCTGTAGAGACCTTTGTAAACCTTATAAAGGAACAAGAGTGGCAAGATGTTTATAGCGCTGATACAGTAGACGATAAATATAATGCTTTTCCCAAGACTTTTCTCATGCTCTTTGAAAGTTGCTTTCCGTTAGAACGTTTAAAATAGGGTACTAGCATAAACGGGCAGCCTGGGTGGCTGACTAGAGGGATAAGAATATCTTGTAGAACAAAGTGGCAATTATATCAAAACGTTAGAAACAGTCAAAATCTAAATGCAGCAGCCCATTACAAACAGTATTGTAAGGTGTTTAAAAATTTTATTAGGAAGGCAAAAAGTATGTGGTATGCAGATAGAATAGCTAAGTCTCAGGATAAAATTAAAGCCATATGGTCAGTCGTAAAGGAATTTGCTGGTCTGCAGAGACAGGTCGAGGATATAGAATCAGTGCGTAGTGGAAATGTCCGTGTTACTGATAAGTCGCATATATGTACTGTATTTAATAATCACTTTCTGAATATAGCAGGTGAACTAAATAGAAACCTAGTCCCAACAGGGAATCATATAGCGCTCTTAGAAAAAAGTGTTCCGAGACTGTTACCTGAAATGCTCCTCCATGATACTGACAAGAGGGAGATTGAGTTAATAATTAAATCACTAAAGACCAAGAACTCTTATGCATATGACGGGGTATCTAGCAGAATACTGAAGTATTGTTCTATTTTTGTTAGCCCAGTTCTCAGCCATATCTGTAACTTTTCCTTTAGGAGTGGTCAGTTTCCTGACCAATTAAAGTACTCGGTAGTGAAGCCACTTTATAAAAAGGGAGACATTGATAATGTTGACAATTTTAGACCTATTTCTATGCCATCGGTGTTTGCTAAAGTTATCGAGAAGGTTGTATATACAAGGTTACTGGAGCATTTAAATTCACATAATTTGCTGTCAAATGTTCAGTTTGGTTTTAGAAATGGCTTAACAACTGAAAATGCTATATTCTCTTTTCTCTGTGAGGTTTTGGACGGATTAAATAAAAGGTTGCGAACACTAGGTGTTTTCTTTGATTTAACGAAGGCTTTTGACTGTGTTGACCACAAAATATTACTGCAGAAGTTGGACCATTATGGAGTAAGGGGAGTAACTTACAATTGGTTCGCCTCTTACTTTAAGAACAGAAAGCAGAGGGTAATTCTCCGCAATATTGAGAGTGGTAGTGATGTTCAGTACCAATGGGGCACTGTTAAGTGGGGCGTTCCCCAAGGGTCGGTGCTGGGGCCACTGCTGTTTCTTATTTATATAAATGATATGCCTTCTAGTATTACAGGTGATTCAAAAATATTTCTGTTTGCTGATGACAACAGCTTGATAGTGAAGGATCTTGTGTGTAATATTGAAACAGTAACAAATAATGTAGTTCATGAAATAAGTTCATGGCTTGTGGAAAATAATTTGATGCTAAATCACAGTAAGACTCAGTTTTTACAGTTTCTAACTCACAATTCAACAAGAACCGATATTTTGATCAGGCAGAATAGGCATATTATAAGCGAGACGGAACAGTTCAAGTTCCTAGGTGTTCAGATAGATAGTAAGCTGTTGTGGAAAGCCCATGTGCAGGATCTTGTTCAGAAGCTAAATGCTGTTTTATTTACCATTAGAACAGTAGCTGAAATAAGTGAGACTTCAACACGAAAAGTAGTCTACTTCGCATATTTTCATATGCTTATGTCGTATGGTATTATTTTTTGGGGTAATTCTTCTGATTCAAAAAGGGTATTTTTGGCTCAAAAACGGGCTGTTCGAGCTATATGTGGTGTAAGTTCGAGAACCTCTTGTCGACCCCTATTCAATAGTCTGGGAATTCTGACATTGCCCTCACAGTATATATTTTCTTTAATGTCGTTCGTTGGTAGCAATATTAGCCTATTCCCAAGAGTTAGCAGCTTTCACTCAGTTAATACTAGGCAGAAATCCAATCTGCATGTGGAATGCACTTCCTTGACTCTTGTGCAGAAAGGAGTGCAGTATTCTGCTGCATCCATTTTCAATAAGCTACCACAAGAACTCAAAAATCTTAGCAGTAGCCCAAACTCTTTTAAGTCTAAACTGAAGAGTTTTCTCGTGGCTCACTCCTTCTATTCTGTCGAGGAGCTCCTGGAAGAGCTAAAAAATTAAGCAAATTCCAGTGTTACATTGTTGATTTTCTTCATTTAAACTTACGACTTGTCACCTGAATATGTTTTTTTATATTTCATTTTATATGTTTCTAATATCGTGTTATAATTTCATGTATTGGCTCGTTCCATGACCATGGAGACTTCTCCTTAATTTGGTCCCACGGAACAATAAATAAATAAATAAATTTGACAGCCTTGTGGCCTCTATTCTACTTCGCAACTGGTGGTATGCATAGCTCACTGCAATCTGGCCACACCTGGCTGTAACTTATGCTAAGAATATTGCCCAAAGCTAACTTTCCCTATCCTAAACGGTGGTGCCGCTACAGTACCTTTGATTAGTTATGTCAGTTGTGTATTTCTTGCCAAAATGATTGTTTCATGTAGGCTGTAGTGCATATAACTTGTAATGTATATGTCACATATATCTTTGTTACTCACTGCAGCCTTGTAATGCAATAATACTTACAACTTATATGTTTACGTGTACTTTTATTCAGCAAATGGTAATGTGGAATTACCATGTTGGTCATTGTAATTTTCCAACTCATTCCTGATTCCATCTACTGTCCACATTAAGCAATGAGAGGAGCGAACATTACAATAACCTTTCTAGTTTACTTAGCTTCTCTTGTTGAATTGGCTCCAGTTCTTCTTGCTTAGCAGTTTGATTATTGAAGATTAAAATGTCACATCAGGTCCTCAAGATTGGTTTGAACTAAATAAATCTGAGGATTGTTGTTGCAGCATTTTTTACGTAAATATTTTTCCCGCATTTTAGCATATCACACAGTATTTTGATTTTTCACATTTACAGAGCCGAAATTACACTGTTCGCACAAAAATTTGTCTGATCACATCAGAGGCAAGCTTATGACTCTCACGCTGTGCGGAAATAACACTATTCCAATTCTTTTGACAAATGAATTTCTACTAGCTTTGGTTATATTAGTAATTTCGATTATTATTTCATAAATGAATCCAGAAATAAACATAGTAAAAAGTGCAGGATTGCGTAATTACTAATAGACATTTTAAGTGCACGAATATTTCGTAATTTCAAATTTTTCTAAAAAATAATTTTAACTGCAAATTCAGAGCTAGTACTTATCGATTGTAATATCAAGACTAACATTTTTTATAAAGTAATCCCTTTTCATAAATTTTAGCTTGAAATACAGTATAAGATACTGTGTACAAAATCATATGAAAGTTTTCAGAAAAGCAACTGATGTCCCGTTGCACCATTCTACAATTTGTGACATTTTCCATCAGATATATTGAGCCTGTGGTGTACCATCAATTCCTTCCTGAATCACCAATCAATGACTGGTTACTATAATGTATTCTCTTTCCTATGTGGCAATATATCCTTTAAACATTAAATGGTTGAAAGTTAAATTTCTGGCAAACGAGGTGCATATCACATAGCTGACAAGAAAAGGAAAATATGTTGCTGCTAAATTAAGTGACATGGCGCAAGTCTCTCTTTAGTGCCATAAGACGTCTTTATAAAAGCCAGAGGACATAGTTCGGTCTGGTGGCGCCAGACCATGTATATGTTACAGTAATGAAAAAGGACAGCATTACATGAAAATAATAATTATGATTAGATTTCGTTAAAATTACAAACTGCAGGCTCAAATGATGTTTGTTGCAATTTTGAAACGATAGAAAGCCTATGACATACTATCGTCATGGCACCAAACTTACCACTTCCATCTAATTTAACAGGCTGAAAAATACATAAAAGATTTTTATTATTGGGATAGTGTACTTAATATACCTCCACTAAATAAAATATGATGCATGTTAAACATCTCGTTATTATTTAACCATAAAATTACGCTAACAAAATACACAGGACTTTCTTGTGTAGATGCTTGAAGAGGAAGAAGAACAAGCATGAGTTGTACAATGTTTTCACATTTTTCAAAACTTTACAGAAGCGAAATTCCCACTGGCAGTGGAATATGCACAAGAGGTAAATTTCCTGTAGTACGATTGAGTCTTTAAAATTTAGTCCGAATGATTTGCTACATTGCCACCTTGAATGGTGGAGACAATATTTAGAACAGTAATTGGGTTTGCCATTCAACTTCATTTTACTTATACATAGACGCAAAATATTTCACACATTACAATTTTCACATATTGCAAAAACATATCACTGACAGATGGATCCAGTAAAATGTAGTTAAAATACACAAGCTGTTAGTCAAGATTTCTATGAAAAGAACCTTTGAAATAACATATATTCAGCGAAAGTATTACCAGTGTATGTTTTAAATGTCTTCACCTGTGCTGTTTGCACTCATCTTTAAAGTGCTTTTCTTTCATGAGATTAACACAGGTATATAAACTTTCGATAATCTTCTGAAATTTTTATTCATTTATTAATTAATATTTGTAGCATGGTATATGTACAATACAAACTTATTTTTGTCCATGTTTCATAACAGTAGACGTAAGCAATTAGCAGCTACTGGATACTGGTGACAGATGATGATTTTGGAGGAGCTGTTGGGGCAAGATGCACCCAATCACGGGATGCAAGCTGTGTTGACTGTTGTTTTGGGACTCATCTAATGCCTACATTCTGGACAGAGAGGTTGATGATTGGAATGGTAGAGGTGATGCCTTTGTCCAGTTCTCAAGGACATCAAGCAATTCATCATTATCATGTTTCATGTAACAATTTACAACAGAATTACTATTACCTAACGAACAACTTACTTAATTGTGCTGAAGAGAAGAATCTAATCAACATACAATTTTTATGACAAAAGAATAAATTAAATACATTAAATGGATCCGTGTTTAGCTTGGGGGGGGGGAGAGAGAATCTTTTTTATATGTCATCTATCAAACATCGCTAAGTGTCATGTAAACGGCGATTTAAATAATCAATATTTGTGATGAATGAATGAGATCAATCTGGTAATTAATTTTCACAACGCAGACTGCACAAATGTCTTTCTAGAACAATTTTTCATTACTTTGACTGTACAGTTCAAGTCAGTAATGGCAGTGTGTACAGCACTTTACACTGACTATCAGGTTAGGCACATGGCATGCACAATTGTTGGCCACAGCCCATGAATCACTGTGTCAGTTATGTAGCAATCATCTCTGTTGCTTACTGTGTGCGAGTGTGTGTATAACCATCCCACCATGCATGAACAAAACTTTATCTTTTGCGCTATGCCACAAATGGATAGCAGATTGCTGATTTCATCCTAGGTAAGTGCAAAATTTTTCATAGTATAGCTATTGGCGTTAGTTTTGGTTGTTCATTTCAACACATCCTAACACAGTATTAGTTTATCTTTGTTTTAACCCTTTCACCATGCATTCATTAATGCAAAAGCACACACATCAAAAAAAGTTTTATTTACCCCCATTCCCAGAGCCCCGGAAGACAGACATTGACTGTGGATATTGTATCACAGATGCAGTCCCTTTGACTGTTCAGAGATGTCACTAAACCCACCTGAAGCTCGAAACAACAATGCATGAGCACCACCTATTAGACGGAGGTGTCCGACAACCGATCAGTTCCAGTCATTCCACCAGGAAGGATGTACACGGCTCGTGTTATCTGTAGTTCAGCCATGCCTAGATGGTCAATACCGCAGTTCGATCACGTCCGCATTGTTATATGGTGCCAACAAGGGCTCTCAACAAGGGAAGTGTTCAGGCGATCTCGGAGTGAACCTAAGCGATGTTGTGCGGACATGGAGGAGATACAGAGAGACTGGAATTGTGGATTACGTGCCTCGCTGAGGCTGGCCAAGGGCTACTACTGCAGTGGAAGACCGCTACTTACAGATTATGGCTCGGAGGTAACCTGACAGCAACGCCACCATGTTGAATAATGCTTTTTCTGCAACCACAGGACGTCCTGTTACGACTCAAACTGTGCACAATAGGCTGCATGATGCACAACTTCACTCCCGACGTCCATAGCGAGGTCCATCTTTGCAACCACGACACCATGCAGTGCAGTACAGATGGGCCCAACAACATGCCGAATGAACTGCTCAGGATTGGCATCACGTTCTCTTCACCGATGAATGTCGCATGTGCCTTCAACCAGACAATCGTCAGAGGTGTGTTTGGAGACAACCCGGTCAGGCTGAACGCCTTAGACACACTGTCCAGCGAATGCAGCAAGGTGGAACTTCCCTACTGTTTTGGGGTGGCATTATATGGGGCCGACATATGCCGCTGGTGGTCATGGAATACGGCTGTAAGATACGTGAATGCCATCCTCCGACCGATAGTGCAACCATATCAGCAGCACATTGGTGAGGCATTCGTCTCTATGGATGAGAATGCGCGCCATCATCGTGCACATTTTGTGAATGACTTCGTTCAGGATAACGACATCGCTCGACTAGAGTGGCCAGAATGTTCTCCAGACATGAACCCTATTGAACATGCCTGGTATAGTTTGAAAATGGCTGTTTATGGACGACATGACCCACCAACCACTCTGAGGGATCAACTTCGAGTGGTCGTTGAGGAATGGGACAATGTGGATCACCAGTGCCTTGATGAACTTGTGGATACTATGCCACAACGAATACAGGCATGCATCACTGCAAGAGGGCGTGCTTCTGGGTATTAGAGGTACCAGTGTGTACAGCAATCTGGACCACCACCGCTGAAGGTCTCGCTGTATGGTGGTACAACATGCAATGTGTGGTTTTCATGAGCAATGAAAAGGGCGGAAATGATGTTTATGTTGATCTCTATTCCAGTTTTCCATACGGGTTCCAGAACTCTCGGAGTTGTGGTGATCCAAAACTTTTTTTGATGTGTGTATTTTTGCAACTTTTCTACATTCTACTTTCAGTAAAGTAAAATACAACTAAAATGCTTATAGAATTATGGTGTACATTTTTCTGTGTGAAATACACCCATAATCCATTACAGAAATAAGTTTACAATCAATTAAACAGTTTCCTTTTACGACAATGGGCTGATTTCGTAAAAAATTGGCATTCTCAGGGTCTCAACATTCATACAGGCCAGGAGAACATCGTCTATTCATGTAACAAAATTATCCTTTGGGTTAGAGTACTGAATCAAAAATAATGCGAAAAGTCGGCAAAACGCAGAGAAAGAACAAAAAAACACTCAAATCTGCACATAACACTTACGGTACTTAGAAATTGCGATATCCCAAAACAAACATAATCATTCAAGCATTTTGGCTCATGGAAAGAAATCAAAAGCAGTGTAGTCTGTTGTAAAATAAGAACTGGGAATTAGGAACAACAGCAAAGATATTTTCAAAATTTAGGTGGGAAATAAAATCATAACAAATCCTGCTCAAATGTCAGGATCATTCAACATTTTGTTTTATTAAGCTAAGAAAATCAGATGTAGATGTAAATGCTTATACAGAAAAATTACATTTAGATCAGAAGGCAGAAGAATACTTTAGTAAATTTGAGAAAATATGAGCCAAGGATGTAGAGAAAACTATATTACAGCTAAAAACAAAAATTCTGTGAGTCAGATGGCATACCTACCAAAGTAGCTAAATCAGCTGCCAGGATAATAGCCCCACCACCCTTTGCTCAATAATAAATAGATCACTTTCCAGACGCCCTAAAATACACAGACGTAAAGAGTGGTGGTAACACAAATTAAAAAAAAATTATAGTAAACTCAGACATAATTTCAGATAATCAATATAGCTTCCAAATTGGAAAAGCACAGTAGAGGTCATTACTGAGATTGTGAAAAAAATAAGTTCTGCCTTAGACAAGTTGAGAAATTTGAAGTATTATTCTGTAGCCTACAAAAGCATGTATTTATGTACATCATCGATTGCTCCTGTGTAAAATGGAAAGATACAGAATTGGGGGTTGTACTGTAGAGTGGTTTAAGTTATATCTCCTAAAACGAAAACAAAGGGTAATTATGCCATCAACCAAGGGAAATTCCTTCTCTGAATGGATGATTATTTTACAAGGTGTTCCAAATGTTCAATTCTGGGTCCAATTTTGTTTCTGCTTTAAGTGAACGACTTGCGCTTAAACATAAATCCACACTCAGTTTTGTTCACTGGTAATATTTCTACTGTTTTTGAAAGCAGTGAATAGGAACAAATCCTCTCAATTATCACAAAACTACCAGACAGTTTAGAAAACTAGTTCCATCTAAATTAATTGACATTAAATATTGGAAAACACAATTATTACATTTTAAAACTAAAAACTCTAAGGTAAATGAAACCCACATTAATCATAAAACTTAAGAACTAAACAAAGCAAGTTGTGTAAAATTTTGAGGAATGCAAATGGACCAAAATTTATTCTGGTCTTCACACATAAAGCACTTAGTAAATAAATTACACAGTCTGATCTTTGCAATGAAGAGTCTGTCATATTCAACTAGGATGGAGACGATAAAACATCTATTTTGAGTCAGTTATAAGGTAGTGCATTATTTTTGGGGTAAAACAAACAAGATGATTAGAACATTAAAATTACAAAAATCAGTTGTTAGAAATATGTGTAATGTAAAAACAAAAAAATCCTTTCACCCACAGCTAAGAAATTTAAAATAATAAGTGCTCCCTGATTGTACATCTATGAACAGATTATTTTTGTATACAATAGCCCCAAGCTAGTCATACAAAATAATTTTAAACATCATTACATAACTAGGAACAAGGGGAATTTCGTGATTCCCATTCATAGATTAAAGATATTTACACAAACTCCGGAATACATGGACATGAAAATTTAAAACATTTAAAAAGGAAACAAATCTCCAGATGGAGTTTGAGCAACTGAAACAGAAGCTATGAAAGTTCTTGGCGTAGAAATGCTATTGCTCCTTAGAAGAATTTTTGAATGATTTTGTGAAAATCTGTACAAGAAAGTAAATGGTTGACATGTTTTGTTACTAAAGCTTAGCAGGTTTATGTCAAATAAATGCTGTAATACTTATGTCTTTATGTTAATGCTATTGTTGTACATTGTTTCTATAATATATATGAATTATATATAACTGCAGAGTTGAGGAGCCCCGTGTACATTAGATCTATGATTTATCTTCGTATATTATGGGAGAATATAAATTCTAATTATTAAGTCCATTAATACTGTTAATGTTACTGTTTCATGGCTTCAGACACTATCAATACTAAATCAGTTTTTTATCTTTGCCTTACAGCAAAAACTTATTATGTTTTAAGAATAACTGATAATGAAGGCACTTATTTCATGCCCCAATCTTTCATCTAAACTGGTTCAGAACTACTAGGAAACTACATAAAGAAATATTCCTTCCATCGAAGCACTTAGTATTTCAAATTATGTAAAAGACCATTTGAAATATTAAGTGTTTTGATGGAAGGAATACAAGAGACCATTCCTCCTCCCATGAGCCATGGACCTTGCCATTGGTGAGGAGGCTTGCTTGCCTCAGCAATACAGACTGCCATACCATAGGTGCAACTACAATGGAGGGGTATCTGTTCAGAGGCCAGACAAATGTGTGGTTCCTGAAGAGGGGCAGCAGCCTTTTCTGTAGTTGCAGGGGCAACGGTTTGGATGACTCACTGATCTGACCTTGCTGTGCTGTGCTGATACTGCAAATGGCTGAAAGCAAGCAGAAACAACAGCTGTAATTTTTCCCAAGGGTATGCAGCTTTACTGTATGGTTAAATGATGATGGCGTCCAATTGGGTAAAAAGGTGAAATAGTCCCCCATTCGTATCTCCAGGTGGGGACTACTCAGGTGGATGTCACTATCAGGAGAAAGAAAGCTGTCTTTCTACAGATCGGAGAGTGGAATCTCAGATCCATTAACTGGGCAGGTAGGTCCGAAAATTTAAAAAGGGAAATGGATAGGTTAAAGCTAGATATAGTAGGAATTAGTGAAGTTCGATGGCAGGAGGAACAAGACTTCTGGTCCGGCCAATACAGGGTTATAAATACAAAATCAAATCGGGGTAATGCGGGAGTAGGTTTAATAATGAATAAGAAATAGGAGCATGGGTAAGCTACTACAAACAGTGTAGTGAACGCATTATTGCAGACAAGAAAAGACATGAAACTCACGCCCACCACAGTAGTACAAGTTTATATGCCAACTAGCATATGCTGCAGATGATGAAGAGATTGAAGAAATGTATGATGAGATAAAAGAAATTATTCAGACAGTGAGGGTAGACAAAAATTTAATAGTCATGAGGGAATTGAATTCGATAGTAGGGTGAGGAAGAGAAGGAAAAGTAGCAGGTGATAATGGAATGGGGGTAAGGAATGAAAGAGGAAGCTGCCTGGTAGAATTTTGCGCAGAGCATAAGTTACTCATAGCTGACACTTGGTTTAAGAATCATGAAAGAAGGCTGTATATGAGGAAAAGACCTGGAACACTGGAAAGTTTCAGATAGTTTATATAATGGTAAGACAGAGATTTCGGAATCAGGTTTTAAATTGTAAGGCATTTCTACGTCTACATCTACATCCATACTCCGCAAGCCATCTGACGGTGTGTGGCGGAGGGTACCTTGAGTACCTCTATCGGTTCTCCCTTCTATTCCAGTCTCGTATTGTTCGTGGAAAGAACGATTGTCGGTATGCCTCTGTGTGGGCTCTAATCTCTCTGATTTTATCCTCATGGTCTCTTCGCGAGATATACGTAGGAGGGAGCAATATACTGCTTGACTCCTCAGTGAAGGTATGTTTTTGAAACTTCAACAAAAGCCCGTACTGAGCTACTGAGCGCCTCTCCTGCAGTCTTCCACTGAAGCTTATCTGTCATCTCCGTAACGCTTTCGCAACTACTAAATGATCCTGTAGTGAAGCGCGCTGCTCTCTGTTGGATCTTCTCTATCCCTTCTATCAACCCTATCTGGTACGGATCCCACACTGCTGAGTAGTATTCAAGCAGTGGGTGAACAAGTGTACTGTAACCTACTTCCTTTGTTTTCGGATTGCATTTCCTTAGGATTCTTCCAATGAATCTCAGTCTGGCATCTGCTTTACCGACGATCAACTTTATATGATCATTCCATTTTAAATCACTCCTAACGTGTACTCCCAGATAATTTATGGAATTAACTGCTTCCAGTTTCTGACCTGCTATATTGTAGCTAAATGATAAGGGATCTTTGTTTCTATGTATTCGCAGCACATTACACTTGTCTACATTGAGATTCAATTGCCATTCCCTGCACCATGCGTCAATTCGCTGCAGATCCTCCTGCATTTCAGTACAATTTTCCATTGTTACAACCTCTCGATATACCACACCATCATCCGCAGAAAGCCTCAGTGAACTTCCGATGTCATCCACAAGGTCATTTATGTATATTGTGAATAGCAACGGTCCTACGACACTCCCCTGCAGCACACCTGAAATCACTCTTATTTCGGAAGACTTCTCTCCATTGAGAATGACATTCTGCGTTCTGTTATCTAGGAACTCTTCAATTCAATCACACGACTGGTCTGATAGTCCACGTGCTCTTACTTTGTTCATTAAACGACTGTGGGGAACTGTATCGAACGCCTTGCGGAAGTCAAGAAACACGGCATCTACCTGGGAACCCGTGTCTGTGGCCCTCTGAGTCTCGTGGACGAATAGCGCGAGCTGAGTTTCACACGATCGTTTTTTTTCCAAACCCATGCTGATTCCTACAGAGTAGCTTTCTAGTCTCCAGAAAAGTCATTATACTCAAACATAATACGTGTTCCAAAATTCTACAACTGATAGACGTTAGAGATATAGGTCTATAGTTCTGCACATCTGTTCGAGGTCCCTTCTTGAAAACGGGGATGACCTGTGCCCTTTTCCAATCCTTTGGAACGCTACGCTCTTCTAGAGACCTACGGCACACCGCTGCAAGAAGGGGGGCAAGTTCCTTCGCGTACTCTGTGTAAAATCGAACTGGTATCCCATCAGGTCCACGGGCCTTTCCTCTTTGGAGCGATTATAATTGTTTCTCTATCCCTCTGTCGTCTATTTCGATATCTACCATTTTGTAATCTGTGCGACAATCTAGAGAAGGAACTACAGTGCAGTCTTTCTCTGTGAAACAGCTTTGAAAAAAGACATTTAGTATTTCGGCCTTTAGTCTGTCATCCTCTGTTTCAGGACCATTTTGGTCACAGAGTGTCTGGACATTTTGTTTTGATCCACCTACCGCTTTGACATAAGACCAAAATTTCTTAGGATTTTCTGCCAAGTCAGTACATAGAACTTTACTTTCGAATTCATTGAACACCTCTCGCATAGCCCTCCTCACACTACATTTCACTTCGCATAACTTCTGTTTGTCTGCACGGCTTTGGCTATGTTTATGTTTAGTGAAGTTCCCTTTGCTTCCGCAGCAGTACTCTAACTCGGTTGTTGTACCACGGTGGCTCTTTTCCATCTCTTACGATCTTGCTTGGCACATACTCATCTAACACATATTGTACGATGGTTTTGAACTTTGTCCACTGATCTTCAACACTATCTGTACTTGTGACAAAACTTTTGTGCTGAGCCAATAAGTACTCTGAAATCTGCTTTTTGTCACTTTTGCCAAACAGAAAATCTTCCTACTTTTTTTAATATTTCTATTTACGGCTGAAATCATCGATGCAGTAACCGCTTTATGATCACTGAATTCCTGTTCTGCATTAACTGTTTCAAATAGTTCGGGTCTGTTTGTCACCAGAAGGTCTAATATGTTATCGCCACGAGTCGGTTCTCTGTTTAACTGCTCAAGGTAGTTTTCAGATAAAGCACTTTAAAAAATTTCACTGAATTCTTTGTCCCTGCCTCCCGTTATGAACGTTTGAGTCTCCCAGTCTATATCCGGCAAATTAAAATCTCCACCCAGAACTATAACATGGTGGGGAAATCTACTCAAAATATTTTCCAAATTATCCTTCAGGTGCTCAGCTACAAGCCAGGGGGCCTATAGAGACATCCAATTACCATGTCTGAGCCTGCTTTAACCGTGACCTTCACCCTAATTATTTCACATTTCGGATCTCCGTCAATTTCCTTCGATACTGTGGCTCTTCTTATCGCTATAAACACGCCTCCCCCTTCACTGTCCAGCCTGTCTCTGCGGTATACATTCCAATCTGAGTTTAGAATTTCATTACTCTTTACATCTGGTTTCAGCTAACTTTCCGTCCACAGTACTACGTGGGCATTGTGACCGTTTATTAATGAGAGCAGTTCTGGGACCTTTCTATAGACACTCCTGCAGTTTTCTATTAGCAGATTAATATTGTTATTCCCTGTTGTATTTTGCCTGCTCCTACCTTGCCACGTCTCAGGAGGCGTCTTGTCGGGCCTAGGGAGGGAATTCTCTAACCTAAAAAACCCACATGTGCACTCCACACATACTCCGCTACCCTTGTAACCACTTCCTGCGTGTAGTGCACGCCTGAAATATTCAGGGGGACCCTACATTTCTCCACCCGATAGCGGAGGTCAAGAAATTTGCACCCCAGATCTCCGCAGAATCGTCTGGGCCTCTGGTTTAAGCGTTCCACTCAGCTCCAAACCAGAGGACCGCGATCGGTTCTGGGAACGATATTATAAATAGTTAGCTCAGATTCCACCACGCGAGCGAGGCTTTCCGCCTTCACCAACTCCGCCAACCGACTGTATGAACTTAGGATGACCTCTGAACCCAGATGGCAGGAGTCATTGGTGCCGACATGTGCAACAATTTGCAGTCGGGTGCACCCAGTGCTCTCTATCGCCGTCGGCAGGACCTCCTCCACATCTCGGATGAGACCCCCCGGCAAGCAGACAGAGTGAACACTGGCATTCTTCTACGACCTTTCCGCTATTTCCCTAAGGGTCTCCATCACCCGCCTAACGTTGGAGCTCCCAATCACTAATAAATCCCTCCCCCCCGTGTGCCTGCTCGGACCTTGCTGAAGGAACGGCCACATGTCCACTCACAGGCAGAGTGGGCGATGCCACACGGCCAACCTCCACATTGACCCTCCACCTCGTGCGCCGCGAACGCCGCTGAACCCGCCACTTCTCTTGGGGAGAGGGTGGCCCAACCGCGCCCGGTACCCGCGAAGATGTCTCGACAGCAGGGACAGTGGGTGAAGCATGTAACACGTGGGGTGTACCATGCGACGCACCAGACTCCCCACTGCCGCTACACTCCGAGGCAGCAGCCTGAAGACGGCTGACCGCGGCCATCAACACTTTCAGCTGTTCGCGAACAGTGGGCAGCTCCTCCTGCGTCCGTACACAGCAGTCACACATTCTATCCATCTTAAGAAATCAATTTACTAGACTGCTAATTCACTAAAGGCAGCTGATAGTTGACTAAACTGTGATTACTAGATACTTCTTGTAGAAAACAATGAAAATAGCACTACCTGTCTCTGGACTGTGTTCAAAACAAACACTAGCACTACTGGCACTGTGGTTGACTAAAGGGACTCTCTCTGACTGTATTCAAAACAAACACGAAATCTATGGAACACTATTACTAGCACTCGACAATTAAAGCTTCCTAAAAGCAAAAACACACAGAAGAAGAAGTGACAAGCAAGAAAAATACAGTTAATACTTAAATTAACGCAGCTCGCTGCACAGCAGACGTGACACAGACGGCAGTTACGACGACACTGGCCACGGGCAGATGTGGATTCAGACCACAGTCTACTGGTTGCGAACTGTAGATTAAAACTGAAGAAACTGCGGAAAGGTGGGAATTTAAGGAGATGGGGCCTGGATAAACTGAAAGAACCAGAGATTGTAGAGAGTTTCAGAGAGAGCGTTAGGGAACGATTGACAAGAATGGGAGAAAGACATACAGTAGAAGAAGAATGGGTAGCTCTGAGAGATGAAATTGTGAAGGCAGATGAGGATCAAGTAGGTAAAAAGACGAGGGCTAGAAAAATCCATGGGTAACAGAAGAGATATTGAATTTAATTGATGGAAGGAGAAAATATAAAACTGCAGTAAATGAATCAGACAAAAAGTAATACAAACGTTTCAAAAATGAGATCGACAGAAAGTGCAAAATGGCCAAGCAGGAATGGCTAGTGAACAATCTAAGGATGTAGAGGCACATATCACTAGGGGTAAGATAGATACTGCCTACAGAAAAATTAAAGAGACCTTTGGAGAAAAGAGAACCACTTGCATGAATATCATATATGGCGACCGTTCCATTCTGGCACTGCTGTAGCTCATCCTTAGTCATTGCCAAGTGTCGATCCCTGTCTTCCACCACTAGCAACTCCTCTTCTTCTCTCACTTGCGCAAACTTCACCAGATAGGTATGTAACATGTAACATATGAACAACACCTGCTCACTCGCTACTGGTATCCTACAAGTACATGCAAACCTGCATCACCTGTCGTCACATCCAATACATGGCTCTGCTACTAACTGTAATTACACTTGAACCTTTATCAGTCCCCTCAAATGCTTTTCAGGTGACAGCAAGATTTTAAATACCCCTGAATTACTTGATGAAGTTCATCAGTTCTACTCCTGAATCCAAATGCTATCCCCTAGAGACTGCAATAGTCTTGTCAGGGTTATACTTGCATCCAGTACTTTCATCTGTGCTTGTGTGGCTTCCAAACCTCAGTTTAGAGGGCTAGTTGAGGCCATGGAATAACCCATACCTTCCTTGGCAACCTGCTGAAGATTCATCTGGTGTTCAACACACCTCTCTACATATTACCGATCTGCTTGGAATGCTACTGCATTGTTGCTCTATTTGCGACTGCTAACCCCTTACTGGTTTCCACTGCTACATTTAGTTTGCTCACATCAGCAAATATGCTCTTCAGAATTCCACCTCCCACATACATACATCCCCCTTTTAACCTTCTGGGTTCGTGTGGTGCACCAACTGCTGCAACTACTCTGATTATCTGCTACAGCTGCTCTTTTAATGGTGCATATGCTCCAATTTACTTTATGTGTTTCTTGGCGACCTCTCCCAGCACCCCACTACTATCCACTAAATTTTGTACCGTTGAAAATACTTCTTTAGGCCACCTTTCACGTTCTGTAATTCCCAAACATTAAACACAGAACTCAGTGACCATTTGTGACTGGACAATATTATATCTTGTTTCCTGTAAAATACAACTTCTTCATCCAAGTGATGATCTTGCAGTACTTTCACTCATCGTCCAGCAAAGAGGTACAACACTGGGAAAACTAGTATTCTTCTCCACTGGCCCTTTCTCCAACTTGCAATTAGAGGACAAGGACCATTATTACCTCCTCTCCCCTCAGAAGAATGCTGTCTCTTACAGCACACCTCAATACACTACCAATACATCCGACCATAACAAAAAATACATAGGATAAATATATGTGCCACTCTGAATGGTGAGCATTCATGTAATAACCAAGCATTTTTCCAATTGTCCGATGAAATCGTTCCACCCTTCTATTAGCCTGAGAATGAAGTGGACTCATTCTTAATTTTTTTACTCTTAATAACTGGCTCAGGTCTCCCATCAGGTCTGACATGAAGTTTGTCCTCTGGTCTGTAATTATTGCACCTGGCACCTGAAACTTCGCTATCCACCTACTCAACAATGCCTGTGCTTCTGTGACTACCTCTTGATCCAATATTGGCATTATCTCTATGTAATGAGAAAAATGCAATATTATGATCAGCATAAAACGGGTCCCTGCTGGTGTTTGGTTGAATGGTCCTAAGACATCCACCCCAATGAAACTAAATTGTTCTGTTGCCTCTGGCAATGATTCATATCCACATCTGGTGCACACTCCATGCAGTTTCTGATATATGATCAACATCATTGTTCCTTACCTTCATCCAGCATTTCTGCCACTCTTCGACTCACTGCCTTGCGTCCTCCATAGCCCTGCAAGGCATAATCATGCATTTCATGCAGAACTTCCTACTTTAATACTGCTGGCACGTGGTTGTGTCTAACGTAGTCAGTATACACAACAATCCGCCATGCGAGTTGTAATGCTGCTGCTTGCCATATCATTTACATTCCTGACTGGCACTCTATGAAGCCTGCCATTTTTCAAGGTCCTGCCCTAGTGCTTGTATTGCTTCTATCTTCCTGGTCAATACGTCTGCATTGCCATCATCTTTCCTTGGTTTTTGGATTAATTCATACTCAGATTCATTGAATCTTAATATGCACTTCATCAGTATACTCGACTGGTCCTTCAAGTCTAGTAATTACTTGAAAGCAGCATGGTCCAACACTACCTTGAACTTTCTACCACACAGGTAATTCTGTAGTATTTTAAATTAAAAATCTCTCTCTCTCCATTACAAAGCAATTCCTTTCCACCCCAAAAGGAACGGTATGTTCCTGACCACTGACTTCCTGATTTTAAACACAGCCAAGAGCATGATTTGATGCATCACATGATAATATGAACCCTTTCTGGACTCGACGTTAACACTTTCGTCATTCCAATAAAAGCTACTTGCCATTCCTCTGACCATACAAATTTAATATCCTTTTTCAACAACTGTGTAAGTGTCGTGTCATATCTGCAGATTCACCGACAAAGTTTCTATAATAATTTGCAAGACTTAGAAAGGATTGCAATCCTTGGTTGCTGCTGGTACCAGAAAATCGTGCACTGCTTATACTAATCTATGATTAGTTCTCACAACATCTTTACTATTTACATGGTCTAAAGAGATGGCTTCTTGCAGCACAAAGAGGCATTTTTCCATGCTTAGCGACAAATGAGCTGCTCATAAGCTCTTTAGCACTCCCCTCAGTCGTAGCCTATGCTCCTCTGTATTCCTTGAAAAGATGATTATGGCTTCAAGATACACTAGACGCTGACACAGTTTTAATTCTTTCAGCACTCTGTCTAATAACCGAGTTTAACATGAATGACGCCTGCCTGAAAATTCGGTTCTGAGGGCGTCCTCAGTTCCTTTCGACAGATGGCTGGTCTGGTGAAGACGAGTACCATCACACATGGGATGCAGGTTAAGCTGACTATTTCTAACACTGAGCCCAGAGTCGATCGTGGTCGTCTAGTTTGGATCATAGTAGAAGGTCTAAACTGTAGGATCAGATGACTCTGTGATGGTTTTGGATGTGAATTTCTCGTCCTCCACCATTGGGTACAGAATTGTACGGTTTCCCTAAGCGCTGGAAGTGGCTACAAGGATAGAAGAGTACATGTGGCATGCACATGGGGATTTTTCGGGTTAGAGAAATCGCTTCTTGGGATCAGAGACGAACAGACCGCCAAAATGGAACTCATATCAGTCACAGAGTTCTAAGAGAATGCTCGTCCTCACAGATGGGATATAGAAAATGTGAATATGATATTAGTAAACTGTAGTAGCATCCAAGGAAAGATCCCAGAATTGATATCAATTATTGAAGATTATAATGCCCAGATAGTATTAGGAAGAGAAAGTTGTTTACAACTGGAAGTGAATAACAATGAAATCCTAAGTTCAGATTGGCATATTTATCATAAGGATGGATTAGTCGCCAATGGTTGCTGCGTATTTACTGCAGTAAAAAAAATTTTAATATCTAGCAAGATTATCATGGATTTTGAATGTGAATTAATCTGGGTGAAGCTAAGCATGAAAGGTCATCCAAAAATGTTAAGCAGATGCTTTTACTGACTGTGTTGTTCAGGAGCTGCAATGGAAGAGCGCTTCAGAAGAACTTGCAGAATGTCTTCAATAATTTTCCAGATCATGCCATTGCAATAGGGGGTGAATACAACTTGCCAGGCATAGATTGAGAGAGTCGTGCTATCAAATCTAGTACCAGAGACAAGGATTCATGTGACATTATTCTGAATGTGTTGTCCGAAAATTACTTTCAGCCAATAATTAAAGAATCAACTCATGCAGGTAACGACTTAGACCTTAGCAAGAGTGCAGGATATGAATTGCGGAATATGTTAGTAGTCAGAGTCAAATATTCAGTGCTGAGGATGGAGATGTAGAGTACAAATGGAAAAAAATGCAAAAGCATTGTTCAACATGCCTTAGGCAAATATTTTTCGAGCAAGGTCATAAGGACTGGGGAAGACCAACAGTGGTTTAACAGCCATGTTAGAAAACTGCTACATAAGTGAAGAGGGCTTTAACGTAGATTCAAGAGATATCAAAACCTAGATGACAAACAAAAGCTGAAAAATGCGAAAATAAATGAGAGAAGCGAAAGAGACATTCAGTGACTTTGAAAGTAAAATTCTGTTAACTAATGTGAATGAAAACCATGAGATGCCGTGGTCTTACATAAAATCAGTAAGCGGTTCGGAATCCTCAATTCATTCAGTCAGTGTCCATACTGGCACCGAAACAGAGAGAACACCGAAATGCTGAATTCGGTCTTCTGAAACTGTTTCGCTGCGGAAGATCGTAACACTATCCCTCCTTTCAATTTCCTTATGAACCCCCAAATGGCAGATATTGTGATAAACGATAGTGGAACAAAAAAGTATCTACAATCGCTTAGTAGGGGTAAGGCATCAAGACCAGATGAGATACTACAAGATTTACAAAGTATATGCGAAAGAACTTACTCCCCTTCTATCAGCAGTTTATCGCAGAGCGCTCAAGCAACGAAAGGTACCCAGCGACTGGTAGAAAAGCGCAGGTCATTCCCCTATTCGGGAAGGGTAGTAGAACAGACGCACGTAATTATAGGCCTGTATCGTTGACCTCAGTCTGTTGTACAATTATGGAACATGTTTTATGCTCTAGAATTATGAAGTTTCTGGAGAAAGATATCTCCTCTATAAAAATCAACAAGGATTCCGCAAACAGAGATCTTGTGAAACTAAGCTCGGTCTGTTCCTCCATAAGATCCATAGCACTGCAGACTTCAGGAAAGCATTTCACATCGCTCCGCACTGCCGTTCAGTGAAAAAAAATACGACGTTACTGAGTATCAGCCCATATTTACGACTGTGTTCAGGTCTTCCTTACAGACAGAACTCAACACGTCGCCCTTAGCGGAGAAAAATCGACAGATGGAAATGCAATTGCTGTCGTCCCCCAAGGAAGTGTGATGGGACCGTTACTGCTTACAATGTACATAAATAATATAGCAGCAGGTGTCGGAAGCTCTTTCACGATGCGATTTTCTGTAACAAAGTAGCAACGTCAGAAGACAGTAACGATTTGCAGAATGACATGCAGAGAATTGATGAATGGTGCAGGCCCTGGCAGATGACGTCGAACGTAAATAAATATGACATATTGCTCATACCTAGGAAAAGTAATCCAATACGCACAACTACACTTTTGATGACATATTTCTGGTGAAAGTACTACCGTGAAATATCGAGGAGTAACAATCCAGAGTGTCCTTAAGCGGCACGACCATTTAATGCAAATAGCAGCAATAGCATGCACGCTTGTTCGACAGATTCTAGACTACTGTTCATCTATGTGGGATCCTTAACAAGAATAGATACAGAAGATCCGACTAAGAGCTGTGTGTTTCGCCACGAGATTGCGCAAGAGCGCTGCAGAGATGCCCAACGAACTCCAGCGCATCACGGTGAGGTTTGCTGTTGAAATTTCGAGAGAGTACTTGCCAGGAAGAGTCAGACAACATATATCCCACATATATTTCGCGAAATGACCTCAGTGAGAAAATTCGAGAAATTAGAGCTAATACAGGGGCTTACCGACAATCATTTTTCCACACGCCATTCGCGAGTGGAAAAAGGAATCAGTGATACCAGGAGTACCCTCCGCCACACACCGTTAGGTAGCTTGCGGAGCATGATGTTGATGTAGAATATTGCTGTTGCGTTTTTTAACCAAAAAGGCATCCTTACTTATTGACAGCGTCGCCAAGTTGCTGAAAACGTCGCTTCGGTCTGTCCTCTAGAACAAATTCTATTTTATGGTATCCTTAAAGTCCATTGTCAAGAAGTACTGGCATTACCTTAGCTTATCGTTTCTATGAAGTTCGGAATCAGGCAGGCATGTATCCTAGTCTTATTATTCAAATGGCGCTAATCGCAAAAAGAGTGACACTTCTTCAAGCCATTCTTAGTCTTCTTAGGCATGATTACAATTTATTAACCACCTCTGCCTAGGGGCTACTACTTTCTTCTATTATCCCATCAGTCAATTATTTATTTATAATATCCCCCAAAAGTGGTTGCAGTGATTGTAGTATTCTGTATGGTCTCCAACACCACTGCTTTGTTCCCTGTCGGAATCCTGTGCTGTGTTACAACTGTAGCAGGCAATGGCCCTTGCAGAACCAACAGATCTTGAAACACCTATGTGGCCACCAGTGTTCCTTATAGTAATTCAACCCCTTCAGCACCATAATTATTTATGTTGATGGGTACTACCTTGCCTCCGTCCCTCTCTTGCACATGTACAGTATTACATTTCACCAAACAACACATTGTATCCAACAGTTCACTACCTTCCAACGGTTCCATTACACACAACATATTAACTGGTAAGTCATGATCCACATTCACCCATAGCGACTTTCTGGTACCACCTGACACACAATCACGTGAATGAAGCCCTAATGTCATTGCCTGTAGTTTAACTGGATTCCTTCGCATACTAGACACTCCTCGTGACACATCAATTTGACAACAGCTTCCCCTAGCCAGAATGCACTATACCCGAATGTCATTTATGGCATGATGTTGATGCAAGAAGTCTAATCCTAGGATCATGCTGTAGCCGTCACTTACAGGAGACACAACTTTCCACGCATTGTCTGAATTCGGTTGACTTTAAATGCGAACAGGCCTCATCTTTTTTTATAAAATATAACAGTTTACATGTGCTGTGTTGCGACAGAGAAAGGAACGTGTGACTACTGGAGACAGAGGCAGAAGTTATCCCAGAATCGTAACACTACAGACACATACGGCATTCTAAAACATGTAAATCCATCTGATGGTGGAGGTTTAAACCTCTGAAATGTGGATATAAATAAACACTGATTGGTTACAATAAACATGTTGTTTCATTCGATAAATTCGTTTGTCTCAGACGAAGACTTCATCGTTACTGATCCCAGCGGTCGCATATCATTATCCCTTACTCCATGCAATGTGTGACGGGGTGGATTCCGACTAGGGCTTTTGATTAAACATCGATATATCGATATTTTCGATAAAAAATATCCATATTTTCCAACGGTATTTTATTCCTCATTATATCGATACGTTGATATCAGAATGGCCGTATCGAGTGCCGATATTTTTATTTTATATTATATCTTTTTGGCAATTTTCGGTAAATATTTGAAGTTATTTTTTGAAATTGTAGTAGAACATAATTTTACTTTCAATGTGTGAAGGAGTCTTACTACTTTTTGATCTTTCATCACTTCCAGTCTTTCTCTTTCGCTGTGTGTATAGGTGGCACAAGAGAAGATGTCTGATTGCACTGGAACTGAGGGGGGGAAGGGGGAGGGGGGAGGAGTGGCAGTGTGAATGGAATAACAAGTTTTCTGATGTGAAGAAAGATCCCACTAGTTGCGATAAAGAGAACAATTTTTAACTTAACTAGTGTATTAACTCTTCACATCAGCATTCATAAAAAAAAGTTGATGAAAATTATGAACAAAACTCTAAATGACAAGACTGGTCATTGCAGTGGGTGGAGACGTGTGAGGGGAAATGCTGATGTAATCAACACTCGTTGCTGCCAGCAGAAACTGCAACGTTTAGCTACGCCAAGCATTTTTCTACATCCGAGTGAAAAAAGGTTTATTTTGATTTGTAGCCAAAGTCAAATTAAAAAAAAAAGGTATGAGATGTTAATAGAATGAAATATTTGATGACAGTGCACCATTTACACATTTGTTAATTAACAATACAACGGTCGACCAAAAAAGTATGATAATTCAAGTTTTCAACTGCACGAGGTGCCATTACTAAC
Source organism: Schistocerca americana (assembly GCF_021461395.2). Lineage (NCBI taxonomy): Eukaryota > Metazoa > Arthropoda > Insecta > Orthoptera > Acrididae > Schistocerca > Schistocerca americana. Next base: position 784,425,780 of record NC_060122.1, on the reverse strand, counting down.
TTACAAATTTTCAAATTATGTATTTTTCTTTCAATTTTTGCTCTAAGGGGGATAGACAGAGTGGTAGGTTGTTAATGTACATAATATCTAATACTAAAACAATACTTAATTATACAACTATAAAATCGACAATATATTTACAATGTGTAGCCAATATTTTTATAGGCCTGTAGGTCGATGATGCTTTTCTTCTATCTCTCGTTACTGTTGTCGATATATCGAACGCAAAGATCGATAACTTATTAAATACTCATGTATCAGCTCGAGATATTAAAACTGTCGACAGTCCCAGTTCCAACACCTCCTACATACAACACTCTTAAGGGCCACTGACACATGCACACCTATATCCTACAAAATTTTATACTCTCTACCATTTATCACACCTATTATGGTACACGCTGCGACTGCATTCGTTTCTACTGAATTTATTTTCACAGGGAACTCCTCTCTGCAGCTGTGGTGTTCCCTCTTCAGCATGACAGACATTTACTACCGGCCTGATCAACTCTACCACTATGAGTATCTTCCTGTCCATACCTACACTACATTACTATTATTCCTGTTAAATCCTTGCTAGCCCATGCTATTCCCATCTCTCATTTGTAGCCGATAGCATTACTGGGTCTGTCGACATACCATCTGATTTTCGGAAAATATCATTCACACAATTCCGAAGACTGCAAGAGCTGACAAGTGCGAGAATTATCGCACAATCAACTTAACAGCTCATGGGTCCATGTTGATGACAAGAATAATATACAGAAGAATGGAAAAGAAAATTGAAGATGTGCTAGATGACGTTCAGTTTGGCTTTAGAAAAGGTAAAGGCATCATAGAGGCAATTCTGACATTGCAGTTAATAATGGAAGCAAGACGAAAGAAAAATTAAGACATGTTCATAGGATTTGTCGACGTGGAAAAAGCAATCGACAATGTAAAATGGTGCAGAATGTTCGAAATTCTGAGAAAAAGAGGGGTAAGATATGAAGAGAAACATGTAATTCACAATATGTACAAGAGCCAAGAGGGAATAATAATAGTGGGCGACCAAGAAAGAAGTGCTCAGATTAAAAAGGTTATTGGACAGGGATGTTGACTTTCGCCCTTAATGTTCAATCTGTACATCGAAGAAGCAATGATGGCAATCAGAGGAAGGTTCAGGGGTGGCATTAAAATTTAAGGCGAAAGGATATCAATGATATGTATCCCTGATAACATTGCTATCCTGAGTGAAAGTTAAGAAGAACTACATAATCTACAGAATGGAATGAACACTCTAATGATTACAGAATATGGACTGAGAGTAAATCGAAGGGAGACGAATGAAAAGTAGCAGAAATGAGAACAGCGAGAAACTTAACATCAGGATTGATCATCATGAAGTAGATGAAGTTAAAGAATTCAGCCCACCTAGTCAGCAAAATAACTAATGACGGACGTAGCGAGGAGGACATCAAAAGCAGATCTGCATTGGCAAACAGAGCATTCCTGACCAAGAGAAGTCTACTAGTATCAAACATAGACCTTAATTTGAGGAAGAAATTTCTGAGAATGTCGTTTCGACTACTACATTGTATAGCAGTGAAACATGAACTGTGGGGAAACTGGAACAGAAGAGAATCGAAGCATTTGAGATGTGGTGCTGATAAGGTAAGGAATGAGGAGGTTCTGTGCAGAATCAGAGAGGAAAGGAATATGTGGAAAACACTGGCAAGGAGAAGGGACAGGATGACAGGGTATCTGTTAAGACATGAGGGAATGACTTCCATGGCACTAGAGCGAACTATAGAGGACAAAAACTGTAGAAGAAGACAGAGATTGGAAGACATCAAGCAAATAATTGAGGACACAGATTGCAAGTGCTACTCGGAGATGAAGAGGGTGGCACAGGAGAGGCCGGCCGGAGTGGCCGTGCGGTTCTAAGCGCTACAGTCTGGAACCGCGTGACCACTACGGTCGCAGGTTCGAATCCTGCCTCGGCCATGGATGTATGTGATGTCCTTAGGTTAGTTAGGCTTAAGTAGTTCGAAGTTCTAGGGGACTGATGACCACAGCAGTTAAGGCCCATAGTGCTCTGAGCCATTTTGGCACAGGAGAGGAATGCATGGTGAGCCACATCAAACCAGTCAGAAGACTGATGACACCTCCCCCCCCCCCTCTTCCAATAAAAGCATTGCTCCTGCACATGCCCCATACGCCAACGGTTAAAATATTTTACATTTGATGCAAACACGTGTCTTCAATCCCTTACCTTCACGACCTATCAATTTCGTCGTATTGCAATCCCCTTATGTGTATGTTATTCTGACATTCATGTCGCCACACTTATGATTGTCAGGCTACAGTTGTTGATGCAATGCTTCACAGTGGCTTTCTTACCACTTCTCAAAATTTTAGTTAAAACTGAGTAGCGGTGTTACACTATCTCTAAGTCTTGGCTGTATTTCCCATGCTGTCTTTTTTTAGCAAGTCCACAACAATATTTTTGCCATCGATATACAGAAAACATTTGCCTGAGGAGATGTTGACCATTGTATCGTCTTCCCCTAGGATTTCTAAGCCAAATATGCGTTCTACAATTAACCCCTTATAATTAGGAATAGACACATTGTATCTCCATATCTTATAACAACTTTTAATTGTGTTTGCATTTTGACAATTTACGATCTGACACCAACTGCTCCGACAATCTTATAATTCTGTACTGGGAACATGGATACCCTTGTGATCTCACAAATCTCACTAAATAAAATGGCTGACATAACATTCACCATAGCAACTGTGCCCGGAAGAATTATAGTCAGTACTTTCTTTACAATAGCATGTACAGTAGCTTGAACTATTTTTGCTATTATCGTGGTTTCTAGAGAAGTTAGTAGTTAATTCGTCCCTAATCCCTAATGTCTGTGTCTTTGTTATGTTGCAGTAGATTCACATAATTTCTTACTTTTCCTCCACTCTGTCCCGGAACCAACACTGAATGGTGCAGTGAAGCCAGATTTAATTTCTTGAACTCAATGTTGTCTGGCGCAGCTATTCCAACAATTCAATAATATTTGTGGTGGGATTTTATGTTTTGTACCTGATGTTCTTGCACGTTAGTATTACTAATGTTTGATGGGTGTGGTTTTCCATTTAGGGATTCCACCAACCGCTGTGGTTTTGCCACTACCCTCCCCTGTTACCACAGTAACAAGAGTGATGTCATTACTAATTTTATTTCTCTGCCTATTAAAATTTGTTGGCCCATCATCAACAGGCTGAGCGTTATGCAGTGGAGGCGATGCCAGCTGTGTCATATAGTTACCCTCTGTGGTTATAAGTTTGTACTCATGGTGGAGGGGACTGAATTATGCCATCACTGTTACTGTTATTGCTCAATTTAGAATCTTCATGCATCAGATCGAGCAAATATAACACAGTTACGAGGTACTCAAGATTTTTTTTCTGGCATGTGGACTATCTCTTAGGTCCAGTGGCAATCTTGCTTTTAAAATTCTTAAAATGTCCCTAGGTGATATAGGTTCATCCCAATAATGGGTCTTATTCACGTACTTCTCAAAATATATTTTCGTGGACTTTCTTGCCTATTGTTAAATCGTTCAGAATTGAATAATTCCTTACAGAGTCTTCTTTGCACACAGCAGGATCAGCATTTCGATAAGAATGTCTTTTCTAATTGTTCACAAGTCTGACAATTTTCAGCAGTAACAATTGGCAAAAAGGTGGCTTTGCCTCAAATAAATGTTATAGCGAATTGCCTCTTTTGCTGATCTGTCCATGTTCTCGGCAATGCACCTACCATTGAGTTGGTGAGCACTATGGGATGAGTATCTTTTTGAATGCAAAAATCTGATAATGATAATGGAGGTGCTGCTCCCACCCCATATAATATATGGTTAGGCTGAAGTGAGCGCTGTATCAAAAATCTACTAATACCAGTATTCGAATGCTGACCCCTGTTTTGACCATAACTGAGGTGGAATCTTCCTATACATTGGTCAGGGACCTGAAGATGGTATAGTAAATTGCCGAAATTGGTAGCCAAATAAAATTAATTTGGAAACTAGACAGCTGAAAGGTGTTTGATTTGTCATTCTATATAATTTATATCCTTTCTGTACATTTTCTCATGTGGTGTCAGATTAATATTTTCACCATAGATCCTAGCAACAGAAGGTATTGTGTCATGAACTATCTGGTCAAGTACAGATAATTACCGATGTATATTATTAAGTTGAGATGTGATGCTATCTTGATGCTCTGCTAAAGCATTATGCAAGGTAGTCTTAATTTGACTCTGTTTTGTCTTAACTACTGTTTCTGAAGCTCCTTTCTCAGACAAGACTTCAACAGCAGAGTGTCGCATAACAAATCTTAGTTCTGAATCTAGCTCTTCTTATATTTTTGTGTCTTTGCTGGAAATTCACTGTGAGAAAACTCAGGAAATACTTTCTCTTTGTGCATCAAATTGTTCCCTGATTTTAACTTCGTGTTCAGATGTAAAACTGTAGACTATTTCATTCAGTTTACGAACAGATTCTTTTTAACTAGGCTTGTTTGTCAGTTAAGTGCCTTATTGCACCTGGAAGGCCCTAGTATGCAGGTTTTAGTTGTGTAATATCAGTCATTAAGATATCCTGCTGCATCAACAAATTTGTCATTTCAGACCACAATTTATTATGCTTAGTGGATATTTCAAATGACATTGGACTTTGTTAGTTGTTAAGTTACTTAACTTGTATGAAATTTCCTTCTGTTGGTATAACATTTGCTCAAAACTTGTTTTTATGAAAGCCTCCCAGCTGCAATAAATTTTGGTAACTGGATCTTGTATGGGGCTGGTGGTTGGATTAACTTCCTCGGCCACAGTGTTTGATTCAACATCGAGAGTTGGGACTTCCTGTTTTCAATGGCTACCTCAGCAAACTCGTCAGCATTCTATTCTTTCTCACTGCATGTTTCAATTTCTATTTTGAGTGACTATCTAATTTCTACCATAACATAAGATGATTGAATTTGTGTGTCAGATTTCGTATTTTAATTTTGACATCAGCACATAAATAACAATATTGCTGAAATGAACTTTCCAGAAAGACAACATTAGCGTTCTGAAACAACTGAGTATCAGCACACCATGCTGTGCATACATGATGTAAATTCAGCCATCTTGTGGAAACCAACTTCAGTATTGTAAAAATTAACTACTACAACAGTTTTAAAATATCAAATACTAAATAAAATTCGGCAGCGGATGATTAGCTTTGTTTAGTGGAATCTACTATACACACAGGCAAAGGAGAATAAACAATGTTAGCCTACCTTTTGTGTTATGTTATAATGTAGATTGCTATCTACAAGTTACTGAAAAATTTGTCTGTACATGTAAACAGGTTGTAAGTCTCATTACAGTAATTCCTTTTCACAGAGCATGATATTGGTTTGTTGTGGAGCCACAGTCAAACAAAACTTTCTGAAAGATATAACCGTTATTTGACAACACAACAGGTTTTATTCCAAAATCTAGATTTAAGCCTTAGGCCATTATTAAGTGTTACAAGTATCAAAAATCATTAGATCTGAGTAGAACGCAAGTCATCATAAAAATATGTATCTTGGGCTATATAAACCAATTGTATCAAAAGTAAATACTAGAACATTCGTGTAATGGGCTAATTTACTGGCAATGCCTAAGGCCGAAACCTAGATTGTGGATAAAACCTTTTGTTAAGTCAAATGAGGATTATATCTTTAAAAACCTGTTCTCAGTTGTTTGGGTCTTCGGGTTTTCTCGGTTTTTGTTTGTTGTTCACTGTTTTTGTGGTGCAGAATACCGATACAAAAAGTTTCCAATAATGTATTGACAATAAAATTTTATACACAAATGTACGTCAAATACTTGTCCTGTACCTGAGTCGCCAGTGTAATGTATCCCCTTTTATCATTTAAAAATTAAATGTTTGAAAGCTCAATTTCTGATGAAGGAGGGATACATCACATAGCCAGCAAGAAAAGGGAAATGTTTTGCTGTTATATTCCTAAAGGACATATCAATTACATGAATGTGTGATGTCTGGTCTTTCAGACATGTACTCATTTTGCGAAGTCTTATTTCTGTATAGACTGTCAACTGTCACTAAGTTGTAACCCTTATGAACAGCAATGTACTTAAGTTTTGACAACTTTTCTATGAATGCTGGGCTTAATGGGATTACAGTAATGAGACTGACCACAGTCTGAAAAAAGCATGCTTGTAACGGAAATGGTATGTACCACAGTCACATGTGGTTGGTTTTTGGTATACACCAAACCGAATACAACCCTCACTGAGCTGTACTTGTAAATCCAAGTAGTTGAGTACTTAATTTCCATCAATCATTTCATGAATGAATTTCAGTTTTGGGTGCACCTTATTAACCCCTAACTGCATGATTTTTTTTATTGTTGTGAAAAAAATGTCACATGTTAATTTCAGTGTCCCGATGTGTGGAAAAATACTTAAAAAAAATTATATCTCTTATGTGTGGTCTGTTAGTTTTAGTTTAAGGGTTTGTGCCATATATGGGACAGCATGCATTTTGGCTGACATACTAGTTTCAGGCTAGATGAGAAAACATCTCGAAAATATACAAGATATAAACATACACTAGCAGAACTAAGTTTATTTTTTTAAATAATTTCTGTTCATTAATTTACATGTTATCAGAAATCAAACAAAATTATTTATCATTTAGTCTATTCATTATGAAATTTCATGAAAAAGTTTCTCTTCTTATTCAAACATAAAGATGCACTGCACTTCAGACATGCTATGAAGAATTTTCCATTGCAATCTGGATAGTTGCATCAACCATGGTTTTCGAGCCTGACTGGCATGTGATCTGTGTCACCCTGTCATACCTGATGCTGTGGAAGATCTGCCAGAGGACATTTTTTCTTTTTACTGTTCAGCTGTTTATGGACTTTGTTGCTCAGCCTATCTCATTTCTTCGATAATGTTTTGGCCTATTTATAGAAGGCAGCTGCAACTGCTACCTTTAAATCCACTAGGGCCATGTAATCTGTATTTCACCTTCTCCATCCTATTAACACAAGCTAGATCAATTAGATGAAAGAATATCTTCAGGTGTCATTTTTTTGATCTGATTTGAATTCTGTAATATCAAAGGATAGAATATAAAAGATCGACACCACCCATGTAGTCATTGCAGATAATCACAGAGCATGGACAAGGTATCATTTTGTATTTCTTTTCCTTTCTGAAAAGCCTCTTATTTTCGCCTTCTGGCTTGGATCCAACATTAAGTGGACAAAGTGTTGACTACTCTAGTGTCAAACCAGGATACTACTGAAAATTATGGCATCTACTGTTGCTTCCTTGTCGTTCATGCTATCTCGGCGATTCTTCTTCATTTCTGCCTCTTTAGGAAAAATGCAACCTGGTACACGATTCGCACGGACTGTACCTAGTGACGGTATTACTTCCTTATGCAAATACACTTCCAAAGGTATACTACTGAACCAATTGTCAAAAAAAAGCTTGTGGTTCACATGTCATGGGACTGTTTGCGTAAGACGCACAAAAACATTGCTACTAACTCCTAGTTCCACAGCAACAGCTATTGTAACAGAAAATGTTGTGGAGAAGGCTAACCAAAGGCTGCGTTTTATTGGCAGGACACTTAGAAAATGTAACAGACCTACTAAGGAGACTGCCTACACTACGCTTATCCATTCGCATTTAGTATACTGCTGCGCAGTTGGGATTCTTACCAGATAGAACTGACGGAGTACATCGAAAAAGTTCAAACAAAGGCAGCACGTTTTGTATTATCGCGAAATATGGGAGAGAGTGTCACAGAAATGAAACAGGATTTCGGCTGGAAATCATTAAAAGAAAGGCTTTTTTCGTTGCGATGGAATCTTCTCACGAAATTCCGATCACCAGCTTTCTCCTCCGAATGCGAAAATATTTTGTTGACACCGACCTACATAGGGCTGAACGATCACCACGATAAAATAAGGGAAATCAGAGCTTGTACAGAAAGATATAGGTGTTCATTCTTTCTGCGTGCTATATGAGATTGGAATAATAGAGAATTGTGAAGGTTGTTCGATGATCCCCCTGCCAGGCATTTAAATGTGATTTGCAGGGTATCCATGTTGATGTAGATGTAAATGTAGATTCTGAGCTCCAGCAAAAATTTCGTAATCATAGCTGAACCCTGACACCCCACTAAGAACAAAAGCTTTGAACCCCCATTTGTGTGGTTTACTAGGATTGTATTGTTTTAGTGAAGATCTGCACTTTGTTGGAATAATCTGTTCATCCACAGCTAAAAATTCCTCTTTTGGTACTCGCATCAGTCTTTCATGCAGCTGGTCTGGCAGTGGGCGAATTTTGAAAAGTTTATCATGGTTGGGGTCACTAGCACAGACTAGATTACTGTTATCACAGAAGTGTATGGAGCGTTTTATTTCTTCCCATCAGTTACAGCTCATTATGTCATTACAGTAGGGTGGCCCAGATGTTGAGACCAATTATGCCTTGTTGCTAGGAGTTGAATAATGGACGTAAGCATGATCATACCAATAACCAATAAATTGTTCCATTTCTTCTACATTAACATTTACACTTTTATTGGGTTGCCATTGTACAGAATACAAATTAGTTTGTTTGGTTATGTACTGCACTATGTCTTCAGTAAAGAAATACTGAAAATATTCCACAGGAGTGTCAAGATCCAATATTTCCTCAGAAAGATTAGTATTATCAGTGAATTTTATCTCTTTATCTTTTCTAATCAAGTGTCCTACTTTCCAGTGTACTGCAGGTTTCTCCACCTTAGCAGGAGGTTTTGAAATTCGTTGCTTTGCTCTAACCCTATCTGCAACACGATTATCATCAAGATTAATGTCAGCAGTAAGCCTCATCTCATTGTCATCTTCTGATTCAGATTCCGTTTCTGGTATGACAGCTCTTTTCTTTGTTATATTATAACTCTTAGGTCTGATATCATCATCTCTATCTGACTCTGAACAAAGCACATCGTCTTCATTTTGAAAATACTGTTCTGCACAAAATGTTTCGTCATCTGACATATCTGGGTCTTCACTAACATTTCCATCCTCAATAACTCTCATTGTGGCAGAAGAGATGTAAAACTTTGTAACATTCATTGCACTAAACCAGCTGAAAAGAAAAGATATATTTTACTACGAAAGCTAGTTTATGGTGAATGTTTACTCTATGCTACCAGTACTGCATGTTGTGCCATATGTGTCACAAACAGAGTTTTCAGTATTATATGTATTTTAAGAATAGAATAATAATAGAATAATATTTTAAGAATAGAAAAAGAATAGAAGCTTTCGAAATGTGGTGCTACAGAAGAATGCTGAAGATTAGATGGGTAGATCACATAACTAATGAGGAGGTATTGAATAGAATTGGGGAGAACAGAAGCTTGTGGCACAACTTGACTAGAAGGAGGGATCGGTTGTTAGGACACATCGAGGGATCACCAATTTAGTATTGGAGGGCAGCGTGGAGCGTAAAAATCGTAGAGGGAGACCAAGAGATGAATATACTAAGCAGATTCAGAAGGATGTACGTTGCAGTAGGTACTGGGAGATGAAGAAGCTTGCACAGGATAGAGTAGCATGGAGACCTGCATCAAACCAGTCTCAGGACTGAAGACCACAACAACAACAACAACAACAACAACATGTATTTTAATAGACAAATATATAAACTTACATCTTTACAATTATCCACATATGTCCTTTCACCCCCAGAAATTATATAAGCTCCGAACTCAAATGTTTACTGCATAAAATACAACATTTCGTATGACTGAACTTGACGTAAACATGAGATTTGAGACTTTCTCGGCGTATTCCATTCGTGAAATCTTCTCGGGTGATCAGCCGAGTAAAGGCGTCGTCTTCTCGCAACGTTTCGAAGGGTTTCGTACCCATCATCTTCAAGCTTGAAGATGATGGGTACGAAACCCTTCGAAACGTTGCGAGAAGACGACGCCTTTACTCGGCTGATCACCCGAGAAGATTTCACGAATTGACGTAAACAGTTTGCAGGGCAAAGCAAAGATTCATACTACATAGCTCCTTACTCTCTCTACCGATGGCAGTATTGCTTGCAGAAATATTCTTAACAGCCTACCGTATCTGCCCCAACATGCATTTACGAAATATGTTTTCAAATATGGACTCCACAATGAGGAAAATGCTATGTGCCATATCTGACCCAGAATGTCGTAAGGGGTTAAAACCGTCTACCTACACCTGAACCTTAGCCACTGACTCATTAAAAATAATAGAAATGCTGTCGACATATCGATAATAGAAGAGGACTAGCTTCGAACTCTCCATGTTTTTAGTGTAGTATTCGCACTCTAAATGGTTTACGAAGACGTCAACAATAAAACCTGCTAGGCAACTGCCCATAGATAAACCATCAGTTTGTATGTCATACTAGTTATTGAAAGAAAAATAATTATATACCACAAGTACTGAGAGAATGGAAATAGTTTCATTGATCTCTTCCAGCATAAGCCAGCTGCGTTTTAGCAAATTTTCTCATAAGACGGCGATAATTTCATTGATGGGTATGTTAATACACAGATTTATAAAATCTAGCGATAGCAAAACACAGTTAAGTGGGTAGACACTATTACAGAGTGCATTGATCAGTTCCTCTTATTGCGAATTGAGAAATTTTCCTCAAAAACAAACCTCTGACACAGAAGCTTTAGTATATACTTACTTGTTAGAAGCAGGTTACCCGGTTTACTAATGCCATTAGTTATAGGACGTATTGGACAATCGAATTTATGTGTCTCAAAGTGAGCACATAACGTGGGGGCTTTAGAGTTCATTACTTTCAATCCCGCAGTTATGCCAGGACAAAGTATGTCTGAGAAGTCTTTAAGGTAGGTCTTTAGCTCTTTCGCATATTGTTCCTTTTGGTCACCCTCAATACAATGAATTTTTTCCTGGCAAAGAATTCTAGCACCTTAGCCACGTAAACTACTCTCATGCTCATAAATTAAGGATAATAACGATACATGGTGAAACAACGCTCTGGTGGGCGGTTTGCGGGTTTAAATCACCTCAGGGTATAATCAAGCAGTGCATTTGACCTGCAGTCATCGCTCGGTGGCGCTGGCAGCAGTCCACAAACGCAGAGGTGCGTTGGTGTATGTCAGAGTACAGAGCAGCGAGTAAGTGTGCAGACGTTTTCAGACATGCTAACAGTGACTGTGTGTTGAAACTGGCTCAAAGAACACATATTGATCACGTTATGAGGGGTAGAATACTAGGGCGACTGGAGACTGGTCAAACACAGCAGGTCGTAGCATGGGCCCTCCGTGTGCCACAAAGTGTGATCTCAAGACTATGGCAACGAGTCCAGCAGACAGGAAACGTGTCCAGGCGCTACTGTACAGGACGTCCACAGTGTACAACACCACAAGAAGACCGATATTTCACCATCAGTGCCTGCAGACGGCCACAGAGTACTGCAGGTAGTCTTGTTTGGGACCTTACCGCAGCCACTGGAACAGTTGTTCCAGACACACAGCCTACAGACAATTGAGCAGACACGGTTTATTCACCAGGAGACCTGCAAGGTGCATTCTACTGACCCCTGGCCACAGGAGAGCCCGTAAAGCCTGGTGTCAAGAACACAGTACATGGTCACTGGAACAGTGGTCCCAGGTTATGTTCATGGACGAGTCCAGGTATAATCTGAACAGTGATTCTCGCTGGGTTTTCATCTCGAGTGAACCAGGAACCAGATAACAACCCCTTAATGTCCTTGAAAGGGACCTGTATGGAGGTCGTGGTTGGATGGTGTGGCGTGGGATTATGATTGGTGCACGTACACCGCTGCATGTCTTTGACAGAGGAACTGTAAAAGGTCAGGTGTATCGGGACGTCATTTTGCACCAGTATGTCCGCCTTTTCAGGGGTGCAGTGGGTCCCACCTTTCTCCTGATGGATGATAACACACGACACCACTGAGCTGCCATCGCGGAGGAGTACCTTGAAACAGAAGATATCAGGCGAATGGCGTGGCCTACCTGTTCTCCAGACCTAAACCACATCAAGCACGTCTGGGATGCTCTCGGTCCATGTATCACTGCACTTCTTCAAACCCCTACGACACTTCAGGAGCTTCGACAGGCACTGGTGCAAGAATGGGAGGATATACCCCAGCAGTTGCTCGACCACCTGATCCAGAGTATGCCAACCTGTTGTGCAGTCTGTGTACATGTGCATGGTGATGATATCCCATACTGATGTCAGGGTACATGCTCAGGAAACAGGTGCGTTTTGCGGCACATGCATTTCGGGACGGTTTTCTCAACTTATCACCAATACCATGGACTTACAGATCTGTGCCGTGTGTGTTGCCTATGTGCCTAAGCTATTAGCGCCAGGTTTGTGTAGTGCCACGTTGTGTGGCACCAAATTCTGCAGTTATCCTTAATTTATGAGGATGAGTGTAATATATAAAGAACAACGGATGTACTACCCTTATCAGCGCATATATGTCGGAAATGTTCTAATTTATGGCCGTGGCACTCCATTTTGTACCATCCACAGCCCCACCCACTGTCTTCAAATGACCAAATGACAATAGCGTAAAGTCAAATAGCACATGTGATCTACAAATAAAAAATTACAATCCATAACTAAACCCATAACAACTAGAATACCAACATGCAAAACGAAAACACTACAAATTTAAGCATCTCCATAATATGTCATCGATGGTGAGGTCCCCACAGAGTGCTCTCCTCGCCTTGGCCCAGAGTGCAGACCTGGTGGAAGGGTGGGAGAGGGTCGCTGAAAGTCACAGCTGTGCAGTTGTGTGTGAGCAGCTGTGTCATGGCTGGCTGCAAGGCGGGGAATGGCTGATCCATTTCTTGGCGAGAAGAGAAAACATAGTTCTGGTGTTCTTCTCCCGTACTTAGTACGGGCGATAAATGCTGAGGCAGGGCATAGGGGCTGTAGGGGGCAATGTAGTAGGATTGCTGGTCTACATTGAAATTATCAAGCTGTCATGGTGGAGTGCTTGGCTGTGGGGGTTATGGGAGGGAAGGTGCAGTATTATCTGTCACTGTCTGCATGCTTGCTGGCAGCAGTTGTTTCCCAGCAGGCGTGATCATTAGGAAACCATAGGCTGATGCCTGTAATGTTATCACCGAGGGTTCAATGTTGTTGGGTAGTTTGTAGCTGTTAATGAACTGTGTGGAACTAAAGCTCTTCTCAACCTGTCGTTTTTTATGCTGTCCTTCAAGTGCAATAAAGTTGTCTACCAGTATCACATATATGTCATTTGCCTGGAGTTTCTGCATGTCAAGGCTCTCCTTGAAAACATTGTCAGTATTCTCAATATCTGATGTTTTATGGTGCTCTGCAGTGTTGTCTTTAGTCCAAACAATCCCTGCACCAGCTACGCTGGTTTTAAGGGAGGCAGGTTTGAGGTAGTGAATGGCTTTCCATGTGGTAAAATTTTGAATGTGTTGTTGGGCAGGAGAGTAGTGCTGATTGATGTATAGAGATGTCCAAATTTGAGATGGTGTCCATTTGGGCAAACTTTCCTTGTAAATTATTATCACATATGTTGCTGTGGCATCTTGGTGAGTCGGTGGAGCAAGACTGTCCTTGTGGTGTCGAATCTGCTGCAGCCTCGAATTTGTCCAAGACAGAGGGACGTCGCTGATGACGTTGCTTAATAGGACCACCAATTTGGAAGTTTCATCAAAGACGCTGTGGCAGTGTAGCATGAAGCTGACGATCTTGAACCATGCTGCTGGGTGTTACATCTACATCTACATTTATACTCCGCAAGCCACCCAACAGTGTGTGGCGGAGGGCACTTTACGTGCCACTGTCATTACCTCCCTTTCCTGTTCCAGTCGCGTATGGTTCGCGGGAAGAACGACTGTCTGAAAGCCTCCGTGCGCGCTCTAATCTCTCTAATTTTACATTCGTGATCTCCTCGGGAGGTATAAGTAGGGGGAAGCAATATATTCGATACCTCGTCCAGAAACGCACCCTCTCGAAACCTGGCGAGCAAGCTACACCGCGATGCAGAGCGCCTCTCTTGCAGAGTCTGCCACTTGAGTTTATTAAACATCTCAGTAACGCTATCACGGTTACCAAATAACCCTGTGACGAAACGCGCCGCTCTTCTTTGGATCTTCTCTATCTCCTCCATCAAACCGATCTGGTACGGATCCCACACTGATGAGCAATACTCAAGTATAGGTCGAACGAGTGTTTTGTAAGCCACCTCCTTTGTCGATGGACTACATTTTCTAAGCACTCTCCCAATGAATCTCACCCTGGTACCCGCCTTACCAACAATTAATTTTATATGATCATTCCACTTCAAATCGTTCCGCACGCATACTCCCAGATATTTTACAGAAGTAACTGCTACCAGTGTTTGTTCCGCTATCATATAATCATACAATAAAGGATCCTTCTTTCTATGTATTCGCAATACATTACATTTGCCTATGTTAAGGGTCAGTTGCCACTCCCTGCACCAAGTGCCTATCCGCTACAGATCTTCCTGCATTTCGCTACAATTTTTTAATGCTGCAACTTCTCTGTACACTACAGCATCATCCGCGAAAAGCTGCATGGAAGGGTGGTAGTTTAGGGTGAAAACTCAGTTATGTATATATTCCTTAGAATTTTTGTCTTCAGAGGGTGGTGTGGTCTGAAGCTAATGGCAGACGAGATGCCTGCGGCAATGCATGGTGCAGATAGCAACCCAAGAATCTTCCTATGTTGTCCAGCTGCACATACTGGCTGAAAATGGTCATTATTTCTAACTGGATGAATGTAGGATGGAAGTTCCTCAATATTTTGTATTATGTGATGATTCTGATAGCTTTTTTGTAGCATTAACAGGTTCCTACAACAAGCAGAGTAATATCATAACTTTAGACCATAATTAATGTAGTTATGAAATAGCACATAGTACTCTGTTATAAAGAAGTTGTCAATTAATACTTTCTTTAGTGTCTGCTTTTGTAGCAGTTTTCCTTTAAGAAGTTACAAGCAGACTTGGTTGAGTCATGATTGATGCGGATGGACTGGTAAAATAGCTTGATATGTATTGCTGGTGCTGTAGATTTTTCCAAATTTTGACTGAGATAAACTCATGCTGCAATGTCTTCTTCGGCATGCCAGTGTAGAAGTTGGCACAGAAACAGGTAACTAAAAAATCCATGCAATTCGCATATTTATTTACATATAAAAAGCCAATATTGGAATTTGTCTTTGTGTGAGACCGAGTTTGCAAAATTCGTGTGCCAATTTCAAATTCTAGATTCGTATATTTTACTGTCGCATCACTTCTGCAAAATAATTCATTTATTGTATCAGTACCCATTTGAATTGTGATGTACAGGGTGTCCCAACCAAACCTCCCTGATTTCAAAGATGCAGGAGAAAAAAGCATAGTAGATAAGACAATGAAAAATGCACCACATTGTAGAATTTATTTATTTATAATCAATACACCTCTACATGTGAACAATTTGTAGCATGAAGAACATCGACTCTAATTTCAATTTCTTGCCAAGTTATTTGTAACATTTCCTCTGTTATTGTTGCAATTGCATTATTGATATGTTGTCGCAATGTGGGAATATCGTCCACTTTGGTCGCATATACGCAGTCCTTCACGAATCCCCCACACGAAGAAATCAAGCAACGTAATGTCGGGTGAACGTGGTGGCCAGGCAATGGGTGTCTCTGCGTCCGATCCAACGATTGGGAAATTTCCTATCCAGGAACTTGCGAACAGCCGTTGACCAATGCGGCGGAGCTCCAGCTTGTTGAAAAATGATGTTGGGTTGCAAGTCTTGTATCTGAAGGTACACGTACTGCTCCAACATGTCCAGATACAGTGACCCATTCACTGTTTGTTCCACAAAGAAGAACGGTCCAACAATCCTGTTGTGCATTAGCCCACACCAGACATTTAGTTTAGGGCTATCACGAACATGTTCAATGATAACGTGCGGATTTTGCGAACCCCAAATCCGCACATTATGCCTAGTAACCTTTCCTCACAAACGAAAGGCTGTCTCGTCTGAGAATAAACATCTTTCCAGGCAGCTAGCGTCCATATCAATATGCTGCAGCATAGACGTAGCAAATTGTTGTCGGTGTGGTTTGTCGTTCGGCGTCAGATGGTGCAGAATTTGCACTTTGTAAGCACACATACGAAGACGCTGGTGAAATACACGATGAAATGGTGATTGAGGTACTTCAAGTTGCCTAGTTGCTTGACGAATTGACTTACGTGGGCTTCTGAGGAACGTTTGTCTGATGTCCTCCACTGTCTCTTCTGAAACTCTGTAACGTGCACTGCCAGAATGTTTCAGAACACTTCCTGTTGTCAGAAACTTCCTATTATTATTATTATGTAGTATTCTGCCTAGTGGCAGGTCCATGTCTTCGTACGGAGAATTTCTGATTCCACTGTCCCCTGTCTTCAGCTTCCTCCTGCAGTCTCCAGATGTTGAATTCTTCTTCTTCCTCGCCCTATGTTTCCTCTGAGTTTCCCTTCGATGACAACATGTATGAGTCCCTCGTGTCTAAGTACATGACCAATCCAGTTGGCCTCTCTCTGAAGAATTGTGCGCGGAATACTTCTCTTCTCTCCTACTCTTCGCAGTGCATCGTCATTTTTTATGCGACCTGTCCTCTTGATGTTTTCCATTCTCCTCCAGCACCACATTTCAAAGCCCTCTAAGTACTTTTTCTCCTTCTTTCTCACGGTCCATGTCTGTGCTCCATACAGTACAATGCTCCAAATGTAGCACTTCATCAGTTTTTTCCTCAATGCCAAACTCGACTTGCTGATCAGCAGAGTCCTCTTCTTGTTGAAAGTAGCTTTGGCCACGGCGATTGTTGCTCGGATTTCGTTGGTGCAGTGGCCATCCTTTGTGATAAAACTTCCCAGGTACTTGAACTGATTCACATTTTCCAGTTCGCGATTGTCAACAGTTATCTTCAAGTGTTTCTCACGTTTTGATATGCGCATCACTTTTGATTTTTCAGTGTTGATTTCCATGCTGTATTTTCTTCCCGTTTCCACCAAATTGTTCATCATGTGTTGCAGCTGTCTCTGATTTTTGGCGAGCACTACCAGGTCGTCTACATACTTGATGGTGTTGATGAGACGTCCTGCTACTTTGAAGTTTCTGCATCCTTTCAGCGCTGCTCTCGCCAGCATTTCTCCATGCAGGTTGAAGAGACTTGGCGACAAACAACATCCTTGTCTCACTTCCCTTCCTATTCCCACGCTGTTCATTTCTCAGTCGTCCCTTTACCCTTTGTCCCGGGTACAAGTTCCTTATAAGTGTCTGATCTCTCCAGTTGATTCCTATTTCCTTAAGGATGTTCATCAATATATTCCAATTGACTCTGTCGAAGGCCTTCTGCCAGTCCTCATCATGCCAATGGCGTCTCTGGTCCCTTTTCCTTTCCTGAAGCTAAACTGGTCTTCTCCTATCACTTCTTCAATTTTGTTTTCCAACCGTCTATTTAGTATTCTTGCAATGGTCTTTGCCACTTGCGATATCAGACTAATTGTTCTATATTCACTACACTTCTTGGCTTGCATTTTCTTCTCAAAAGTAACCATTGTGACGTCCAAAACGTCTTCAGGCCATTCTCCAGTTTCATAGATTTTGTTTATGAGTTGTGTCAGAGCTTTCAAACTTTCATTTCCGATTTCTTTAAGCAAATCCACTGGTATGTCGTCATCTCCTGTAGATTTCCTACTCTTCATGTCCTTTATCGCCTTCTCTACTTCTCTTGTCAGTATACTGGGCCCTTTTCTTCGTCAATAGCTTCCTCTGGCTCTATGTCGATGTCATCTGGGCGATGTTCTGTATATATAGTTTCCTTATATATTCTTCCCATGTTTTCAGCACTTCCACTTGTTCAGTAACCACTTGTCCTCTAGAATCTTCTATTCCGAACGTCCTTACACTTCTTTCCTCTCCTTTTCCCAGTTACTTCGTTTTCTGGTACATGAGGTCGTACCTTCCTCTTCTTTGTAGTTCTTCTATTTCGTCACACATTTCTTCTAAGTACTTTTCCTTCGCTTTGTCTGTTTCCCTCCTGAGGGCGTTGTTAAGTCTTCTGTATTCTTCTTCATTAACATTTTTACACTTCCTCCTCTCCTCCATCTTCTCCAGCATCTCATTGGTGATCCAGGGTTTTCTCGCTCTCTTTGTTTCCCTCCCAACTTCACTCTTCAGAGTATTTAACAAAACCATTTTAACATTTTGCCACTGATCTTCCGCACTTGCACTTGTATTTTTGTGTCTCACTTGGTTAAATTTTTTCTCTAACGATTCTCTTATGGCCACGTTATTCTCTCTTAGCTGTTCAAAGTCCCTTAGCTTTTCCAAGTCCCATCTCTGTTTTCTCTTCCCATGTTGTGGGATCTTCTTCAGCCTGGTGCTGATATCTGCAACCAAAAGGTTGTGATCCGAGTCGATGTCAGCAGCTGGCATAGTCTTGGCATCCTTCACACTGCCCCTAAACCTCTGTTTAACGAGTATGTAGTCTATCTGATATCTGTTCATATCTCCTGGGCTCTTCCATGTGTACAGTTTACTCTTCCAAACTTGAACCAAGTGTTCATCGCCACAAAATTATTTTGGTGACAGAATTCCACTAGCATTACTCCTCTGTTGTTTCTTTTTCCTAATCCATATTGTCCACAATGTTTGTTTCATTGCCTTGTCCAAACACACTATTTCAGTCACCCATGATTATGGCATTTACTTTTCCTGTTCCTTCAGACTGAAGGATGTCTTCTATTTCATCATACATTTTCTCCACTTCTTCGTCATCATGATCTGATGTTGGCATGTACACTTGGACTATTAGAATGTCTACTGGTTTTGCACTTATTTTCACAAACATTAAATGGTCACTAAGACACACGACTTTATTCACACTTTGCACTAATTCATTTCCCATCTCTATTGCTATGCCACGATCAAAACTTTTACCACTGGAATAAAACATTGTGTAATTACCTGATACTATTTCACCACTGTCTGTCCACCTCACTTCACTTAAGCCCATTATGTTCACTTCACATTTGTCAATTTATCTCTTCAGATTTTCCAGTTTTCCTGCTCTTTGAAGTGTTCTCACATTCCATGTCCAAATCCTGAAATTAAAATGATCATCTCTTTTGATGACACCGCCTTCCTATACCATCCCTTAATTGTTTTCACATCAGGTGGATCACATTCATACACACGAGATAATTTCTTTGCACAGTAATCGGCGATTTTGTTTCTGCAAACCACAAATCTGCTTGCCCACTGATGGAGTCGCCATTTTCACTTCATGCGACTATGCTGCACTCGGGCGACCATACTTGGCAGTTCTGAATTGGGAATATGAATTCTTTGAGATGCTCTACAATGTGGTGCAATTTTCACTGTCGTATCTACTGTGGTTTTTCTCTCCTGGGTTCTTGAAATCAGGGAGGTTTGAGTGGGACACCCTGTGCTATGAAATTTAAGACATTAGCAAGTGCCGCAGTAAACTCCTACTGTTATCGTCAATCGTAAGCTTAAACTAATTTGTGTTCTTTTAAAATTTCTGAGAACAGTAGGCCTTTGGTCGTTCAAAACAATCACTGTCTAATTTCATTGTATAATTACATGAGAAATAGGTTATTTTTGAGAATTTTTGGGCGATTACAAAACTACATTTACATCAGTTACGGGTGTTTTTGGATAACTTATTTCGTAGCAAATCAGCGTTCGTGATTCACAGTTACTGCCAAAGAACAGATGACCCGAAATTTCACTCTATACCAACGCCAATAATAGTGTTTTTTTGAAAATTTTCGGAAGTTATCATTATTCTGTGCATACTCCAATTTGTAACAAACTGGCATTTGGAATTTAGTTATTGTAGCAGATATTCTAACACACTGTGCTACATGTAGTTTTCTGTTGAAGATGAGTGTACATTATCTACATTTATTGTAAATTATTTTCGTGTTTGCTAATAACTATGATTAACGTTAAAATGTTTCAGGAAATTGTAATTTTTATGACAGATTTTTCTGTTGCCGTAACAGAAGTCTCATCTGGTTGGGATCAAATCTGTAGACTTGCTTCTGTAGAAAAGAAATAAGTTGAAGCCCTGGTATAACAAAGACTGACCAAGTGGGTAGTAATGCCATCATTTATTTGTGCCACATGTGATTTTGAGTTTCAGCGTAGTTTATTTCTGTGTTAAAGTCATTCCAGCAATAAGACAAGCACAGTGTGTGCTATTAAGAATCGATGAAGTATATAAAAATCAGATTAGCACAGAAACCACCTGGAAACTTTGAACAAATTTCGGTGTCAACAAGTGCTTCTGCATGGGCCTTATATAAATTTTGCCACAATGATGTGATTGTTAAAAACAGGAATTTAAATAAATACAATGAATTCTGACAGATATCAGAACAGAAATGACATTGTATGAATCGTAAAATAAAATGACATTATGCAGGCTATGACCTTCGTTACAGATCAGTGCCATTCACAATGAAAATAGTCGGTTATGTAAATATAACACTACATATTACATTTTAGCGGATTATTCGTAAAATGTCGAAAATAATTTCTTCCTAGCAAGTTTCCTAACTTTAATAAAAATGTACTTAATTTCAGTAATAATAGTCTTTCGAAAATGAGCCTGGAAGACAGGATAACATTTTGCAATTGCATAGTAAGAGCCATAATTTAATTTGATTCAGTTCTTTACTTTCAGATTACATCAGTTTCAAAATGTGTGTCATAGACAATGATCATTACTGCAGTGAATGAGAATCTATTGATAAAAAAACTTTAAGGAAGCAGAAAGGTCGTAGCTGTTATGTTTCAATTTGCTCCACTTCTTATGGGGATTTATTAAATTTTTTAGCTCAAGATATGTAAAAGTTAATCAGCCAGCTTAGTTTAAAATTATTTGTTCACTGTCCTGCAATACAATGCACCAGCCAAAATGCAGCCCAACTGTGAATGCTGTACTCGAATATGGGATGAGTTGACTGATGTTCGTAAGAAGCTGGGAATCGCACTGACTACAGCTAAACGATTGGCTCTCTGAAGTCATGCACCTGCAGTACCGGTACTAAGCATACCTCAAGTACTATCCTCTCCTATAGATCCTGTCCCCTCTGCAGAAAGTTCAGGATCTGTCATTACTCGTCCACTGGACTACAAGTGGCGTTTAAATGATAGATCTAGGCACCCTGTAAAGTGTGCACACGGAACAGGGAGGACTCAGGGTGTTACACCAATCGCCCTAACAAACAAGTTCGAGGTGCTGCCTTTCACTGAAACTGAAACTGAGCCATTGGGACTCACTTCATATATTTGAGTAAACCTGATTTGTCCAATGTCAAAGAAGGCAAACACAAAAGCTTTGGGGTCTATTAATCGTTGGTAGTTCGAACATACAGTTAATGACGGTATCTCTCAGGGAAATGGCAGCAAAGGACAGAAAAGTACACCAGATGCACGCAGTGTGTGTGCCTGGGTACCTAATTCAGCCTGTTGGAGAAGCTACTCCAGCAGACATTGAGGTAGCAGGATGCAACCAACTGCAGATTGTGGCCCAGATTGATGGCTGTGTGTGGTGAGTATGCAAGAGTTTTTTTAGATTATGCGACTCTCCATCCAATACAGATAACGATAGCTGTAAGAAACCCAGAAGCATCAGAGTAAAATCGAAAGATATGCCTCCCAAAGGTGAGAGTAATAAAATCGAAGTGTTTAAGTGCTGAAGTATTTGCAACAAGTGCCAGAGTTCGAATCACCACTGAAAATCAGCAAAGATCACATAATACCATGTACAGAAAGTTGAAATTGATAGCAATGAGATTTTTGGTGAAGATTTCAGTGTATATAAAAAGATGGGGTAATGGGAAATGGAGGTGGCCTTTTTTGTTCTAGCAGACAAGAAAGTCAGAGCCACCTAGATTGAAATTGAAGCTGCAAGTCAGACTGTTTGGCAAGACTCAGCACCAGGGGTGGGGATATACACTCACCATACTCATTTCTGGATATAACCAAAAATTTTAGACAAACTCTCATTTCTCTTCTAAGTAAGTTCTCCAATTTTTCTGTAATTACCAGTGGAGACTTTAATCATCGAACAATCAACTACAAAAATTACAGTTTTGTTGGTGGTTGGCATTATATGACATCTGTCAAAGATTACTAAAGGGAGACCTTCTCCAAAAACTGCATAGAAAAGTTAGCTCACAACCCCACTAATGGTAACAAAAAGACCTGACCTCTTTGAGGACTTCCACATTGAAAGTTGTCAGTCATCACGACAAAATTGTGGCAACAATTATTATCAACGTAAAAAGCAGAACTAAAACAACCAGAAAGATATATGTGTTCAGTAAACTACATAAAAAAATCGGTAGTGTCATATCTCAGTGGGCAACTTGAAACTTTCTGCACAGGGCATGTAGAGGAACTATGGCTCAAGTAGAAAAGAATAGTTAACCATGCACTGGATAGATATACACCAAGTGACACAGTTCATAATGGGAGGGATCCTCCATGGTATACAATCACTGTAAAGAAACTTCTAAAGAAACAGAGACTACTGCATAATAGGTGTAAAACAAGACAGAGGACTATAGAAATAGTGATGCTGAATGATATGCATTTGGCTGTCAAGACAGCTATGCGTGAAGCCTTCAGTGACTACCAAAGCAGAATTGTCAAGTCCCAAGCGAATTAGACAAGAACTGAAATGAGGGTAGCAAAGCAAAAACTGAAATGCTTAACTCCATTTTCAAATGTTCCTTTTACAAGCGAAAACCCGGGAGAACTGCCGAAAAATTAATCCTTATACCACTGGAAAGATGAGTGAAATCAGTACTAGTCTCAATGGTGTTAAGAAACAGCTGAACTCGTTAAAACTGAACAAAGGCCCAGAGCCTGGTGAGAACCCTATCAGATTCCGTATTGAATTTGGGCCTGTGTTAGCCTCTCTTTTAATTACAATCTGTTGTAGATTCCCTGAACAAAAACCATGCCCAGTAGTCAGATGAAAGCATAGGCAATACTCACCTACAGGAGGAGCAGTGAAAGCGATCCACAAAACTACTGTCGGGTATCTACTGAGAAATCTTTCACAGCATGACTTCCTCCATGCCAGACAGCATGGATTCCTAAAACTTCGATCATATGAAGCCTAACTCTCACTTTCCTCACATAACATACTGAAAGTTTGAAAGTGAATCAAGGTAGCCAGGTAGATGAGTATTTCAAGATTTCTGAAGAGCATTTAACTCAATACCACACATACACATGTTGCCAAGATTTCGATTATTTGGGGTACCAAGTGAAATTTGTGATTGGACTGAGGTCCTTTTGATAGATAGGACAAAGCATGTTATCTTGGATGGCGAGTCATCGAAAGATGTAGAAGTAACTTTGGGTGTGCCCCAGAGAAGTGTGTTGGCACTCTTGGTGTTCATGTTGTATATTAATGGCCTTGCAGACAATATTAATAGCAACCTCGGAATTTCTGCAGATGATGCAATTATCTACAATGAACTTCTGTCTTAAAGAAGCTGCATAAATACTCAGTCAGATTTCGATAAGATTTTAAATTGGTCCAAAGATTGAGAACTTGCTTTAAATGTTCGGAAATGTAAAATTTTGCAATTCACAAATCGAAAAAGCATAGTATCCTTTGATTATAATATCAGCGAGTAACAGATGGAATTGGCCAATTAAACCAAATACCTAAGTGTAACACTTTGTAAGAATATGAAATTGAATGGTCACATAGGTTCAGTTGTGAATAAAGCAGCTGGTAGACTTTGATTTATTGGTAGAATATTGGGAACATGCAAAACATCTCATGCAACCCATTCTAGAATATTGTTCAAGTGTGTGGTACATGTAGCAAATAGAACTAACAGGGAATACTGAACACATACAGAGAAGGACAGCACAAATAGTCACAAGCTCATCTTACTAAGAAAGAGTCCTACAGTGATGTGGAAGAAATTGATCTGTCACACTCTTGAAGACAGATATAAATTATCCTGAGAAATTCCACTAATAAAGTTTCAAGAACCACCTTTAAATGCTTACTCTAGTAATATACTGCAACCCTCTACACATCGCACAAATAGGGATCGTGAGGATAAGATTAGATTAATTACAGCATACACAGAGCCATTCAAACAGTCATTCTTCCTGTACTCGACATACCAATGGAATGGGAAGAAACGCTAAGAATTGGTACAATGGGGTGTGCCCTCTACCATACACTGGACGGTGGTTTGCAGGGTATGCGTGTATATGTAAACACAGATGTAGGTGATGCTGTGTAGACCTGAAGTAGTTGGAATATTGTGTTGGTGGAGTGAGGAAAGATTGAACTCATCACTGAAATACAACAGAGGTCGAAAGTCGTTACACATCGTTCATGCACGCGTTCATAATTGTAGTCAATGCAACGACACGGTAGAACGTCACTTTCGTGCTCCACACATAACGTAGGCTGATCTGGGTGGTAGAAAATGTTATGTGAGCCACTGTGTTGTCCACGTTGTTTGTAAAGCGGGCGATCGTGGGAGAGGTCCACCGTCGAAGAAAACATGCGTTGAAATACAGAGTGTTTCAAAATGAATATACAGGTTTTACCGCTTTGTAGCACATATTACATTCAGTTTACAATTACACTCCTGGAAATGGAAAAAAGAACACATTGACACCGGTGTGTCAGACCCACCATACTTGCTCCGGACACTGCGAGAGGGCTGTACAAGCGATGATCACACGCACGGCACAGCGGACACACCAGGAACCGCGGTGTTGGCGGTCGAATGGCGCTAGCTGCGCAGCATTTGTGCACCGCCGCCGTCAGTGTCAGCCAGTTTGCCGTGGCATACGGAGCTCCATCGCAGTCTTTAACACTGGTAGCATGCCGCGACAGCGTGGACGTGAACCGTATGTGCAGTTGACGGACTTTGAGCGAGGGCGTATAGTGGGCATGCGGGAGGCCGGGTGGACGCACCGCCGAATTGCTCAACACGTGGGGCGTGAGGTCTCCACAGTACATCGATGTTGTCGCCAGTGGTCGGCGGAAGGTGCACGTGCCCGTCGACCTGGGACCGGACCGCAGCGACGCACGGATGCACGCCAAGACCGTAGGATCCTACGCAGTGCCGTAGGGGACCGCACCGCCACTTCCCAGCAAATTAGGGACACTGTTGCTCCTGGGGTATCGGCGAGGACCATTCGCAACCGTCTCCATGAAGCTGGGCTACGGTCCCGCACACCGTTAGGCCGTCTTCCGCTCACGCCCCAACATCGTGCAGCCCGCCTCCAGTGGTGTCGCGGCAGGTGTGAATGGAGGGACGAATGGAGACGTGTCGTCTTCAGCGATGAGAGTCGCTTCTGCCTTGGTGCCAATGATGGTCGTATGCGTGTTTGGCGCCGTGCAGGTGAGCGCCACAATCAGGACTGCATACGACCGAGGCACACAGGGCCAACACCCGGCATCATGGTGTGGGGAGCGATCTCCTACACTGGCCGTACACCACTGGTGATCGTCGAGGGGACACTGAATAGTGCACGGTACATCCAAACCGTCATCGAACCCGTCGTTCTACCATTCCTAGACCGGCAAGGGAACTTGCTGTTCCAACAGGACAATGCACGTCCGCATGTATCCCGTGCCACCCAACGTGCTCTAGAAGGTGTAAGTCAACTACCCTGGCCAGCAAGATCTCCGGATCTGTCCCCCATTGAGCATGTTTGGGACTGGATGAAGCGTCGTCTCACGCGGTCTGCACGTCCAGCACGAACGCTGGTCCAACTGAGGCGCCAGGTGGAAATGGCATGGCAAGCCGTTCCACAGGACTACATCCAGCATCTCTACGATCGTCTCCATGGGAGAATAGCAGCCTGCATTGCTGCGAAAGGTGGATATACATTGTACTAGTGCCGACATTGTGCATGCTCTGTTGCCTGTGTCTATGTGCCTGTGGTTCTGTCAGTGTGATCATGTGATGTATCTGACCCCAGGAATGTGTCAATAAAGTTTCCCCTTCCTGGGACAATGAATTCACGGTGTTCTTATTTCAATTTCCAGGAGTGTATAAATAATACACAAAATCAAAGAGAAACACAAACAGTTTTTATTACAGTTATTCACTGTGAACACCGATCACACATCGAATTGATAGGCGAGTTGTTCCAAAAACTTGATCAATGAGTCAGGAATAACTGTTGCAATAACACTGTTTCTAAAGTCGGATAGATCTGCTGGTATCGAAGGCACGTACACATGATAGCGTCAGATCGTGTGTGAACGCCGATGTCATACATAAAATGCTGTGTCAACCGGCCCCTTACGCCCAATCCACTGATCGGATACAACATTGTTTAACCAGTCACGTACCGAGTTATGCCAGTGAGGTGGCGCATCACCTTGCTCCCAAAGAAAGATGTGTTGTTCAGCTTCTTTCCATTGAGGCATGGGCCATAGCAGTAGCACATCAGGATAAGAAATATCAGTTACAGTTGATTCACCGAAAAAGAAAGCTAAGCGTGAAAGACTCGCACTCGTTCAACACATTTTTCAGTCACTCTTTGTCATTCCATATTCTTCCCATTGCGCACAGGTATACAAACAAAACTGTTTGAGTTGCTCTTTCATTTGGTGTATTATTTACAATAATTGTAAGTTGCACGTAATAAATGCTACAACCTCTTAAAACCGGAGTGGTGTACGTACTGTAAGACCTTCAGTACACACACCATCAGATTATTTGACTTGTCGCTCTAACGAAGTAGGTGAGTGTCAGCAATATGTCTCGTGGTCTTATCGTGGTGTGTTTATCTTCTACCGTTAGGTAAGACGATAGAAATGCCACTTGCACGCTTAGAGTAGCAGATTGACGGTGACCAACTTTAAACAGAACTTGATTAATTTTTACACGCATTTATTAAAATAATAACAAGCATAAAAATTACTAACTTGGTTCTGGATGCTATTTACAATTGACAATTTGAAATTCCTTTGGTATTGGTACGTTAATCTTATTCTCACATATATCTCTGATACTTGACAAAAGTGACTATACATTTATCTTCATGGCTATGTACAGGAATATGGTAATCTTATTAGGTGCAGACTGAAACTTGGCTGTAGACTGGTACAGACAAAAGTAGAACTCATACAGACTGGTACAGACTAATGCAGACTGGTACAGACTGGTGTAGACAAATGCAGACTGACTAATCGGAGGTCTGTACACTCGTTATAATACCTCGCGTGTTCATGTATCACTGCGCGAGTGTGATCCGCGAGGAGAAAAGGTTCTATGTTAGCAGCAATCTCATTGGATGCGTTACATATTAATACGCAGGTCGGCGGAAGCAGAATTTGGTCCGTCTCTAAGGCAGCGCCATCTCGTAGTGTGGAGATGGACGAGCGCTGCGCATGCGCTGTTATAGGTCAAGTGAAAATTGTGTCACGTTTTTGAGATCTGTGTGGGTTACTGGTATCGAGATCTTCATTTGATATATATATACATCACGCAAAATTTACAACACCAATAGTTTTCATTTTTGTAATTTTTTTGTTAAATTTTGAGGATTTTGTGTGCTTGACTTTTGGGTGAATATTTGTTTTGGAGTGATGTCACTATTTTTACTGTCATTAATTTAGTTTGTCCTCTTCATTTGGTTGTCATGTTAGTTTCTTTCTATTCTTGGAGTTAAATACTTCACATGTTATTTATGTTTGTTCACTGGTGTAATGAGTGACATCGTGGTCACCATATTGTATGTGCTAGAAATAGTGTACACCATGTTGATGGCATTACTGGTCAAATCAGGCGGGTGGAGTCATGACTTTATGCCAATCTACCTTTTATAATAGAGAAGTAGTTCACTTTATATAAACTGATTTTGTTCTTTGGATATAGTTTGTGTGTTTTGGTTAATTAAAAATAGCGCTACATTCCAAGGACCATTGGTCTGTTTCTATCAAAATGGTGTACATTACATGGTTTTACACTCTGTGTCTTTTTTGTGTTTAGGCTACATACTGGCTATTTACAGATTACCAGCCAGCTTACTGGCTAAAAAGTAATAATAATAAACATATTGGTCTCTGTCACTGCTCATGTTACTGTTGTGGAACGCTTACATCTACTTCTAAACAGCAAAAGCAATCATTGTAGTCTTTTATACCACAAGGTTTTTGTTAAATATCCATCTTTAGAGCAGAAGTTGCCAGAAGAAGCAATTTCAGTTCAGATTTAAATGTGTGTAAAGGTTTACAGCAGCCGGATGCCTTTGGTTTTATTCTTCAGTTTCTATTTACCATGACTGGTTTTAAACTGACAAGTGATTTATCATCAGATGGTACATATTTATTGCATATTTGTAGCATTCTTGTGGCTCATGTAGTTATGGCAAGAGGATGAAACATATACATACTGAATGTGGTGAGAAATATGTACAGTTCACGCCTGGCCACAGCTGTACAACTCCAACAATGCTGCAAACATGCAATAAATATGTATCATATGATGAGAGTGATTCAGGACTGGTCTTGGTAAATAAAGATTGAAACATAGTACAAAAGGTGTCTGATAGCAGTAATTTCTGGAAAATTTTAAAATTGGCACCTGTAAGATTATGTTTGTGGGAAAATAATAGAAAACTTTTGTGGCTATTGTTCACAGCTTTCGTGAACCTTTGGCAGACTTAGTGATAAACGATTGTCATGTTTTCTTCTAAATTTTGATTAAAATAGCCTCTTGGTTGACAGACAGCTATGGTGGCGCAGATTCGCTCGTTGTATACATCATTCCACATACTTAGATCGAGCAAGAGCTGCATAGGGCAACAGTTGGCTCTCCCCTTCCTGCACCTGAGAATGCTGTGTGGTGCCAAAAAAATCATTCATTGTAGCTGGCACATAGGTGTCAAGAAAGAACTGCAATTGGCTGACTCCTAGCCATTGCCACAATGACAGAGTTATTTTAGTCAAGGTGTAGCGTGGTTGTGAAAAATCAGTTCAAACTAAACTGTGATCTGTGCTATCAATACAAGATAGAAATATAACTTTTGTGTAAACTTTGCATCCTTACCTTGGATTTAAAAGAGTTATGTACTATGGTATGAAGATATTTGAGGAGCTCCCATATAACATACAGCAAGTAATTAGTTTTCTCAGCCAATACAAAGGAAAATTTAAAACGTATCTCATTAGTGACTCCTTCCACTGATTATCTTAGTTCAAGGATTTGATTCCTTTTTTAGATGGATGGTACATAGTGTTTTGTAAACTGTCCTGTTTAATTACATATTTATGTTACTGTTTACTCTGAAAAAATACTTGATTAATGAAGTAAATATTAAGTTTCTGATAAGACAGCCTGCAGCCCCTAATGTAACTGAAGTAGCAGCAGCTTTCTTTCTAATTCAGTAGAACACATTTAACTGGCATAAACAGAGTTAGTATTAAGCGGTATTGTGATAGTTTCTTGTTAATATAGTGTACAGCTTAACCTATGTTTGGTTGTCTTGTGTTAATGTGTACCTTCACGTGTTTCTTAGCCCTGTAGGTTCACCTTCTTGGTGAGGTGTACAGAAAATGATGAATGAGTAGAGGAAACCTCTATTCTTTTGAAACTGTGATGGTTTATTTAGGTCAAGCCACATTAGTAAATGTATATAATGTGAAGGTGCTGTAGAATTCTTAATGCTTGAACATGTACCTACATAATGACTGTCGGTAGATCCATAGCATCACTATCACTAATACATGATGAGATTAGCTGATTATATGTTTCACCATTTGACAACTTCATATGTGCTCAAATGCAGGAGTTTTTACTGCTAAGTATTTCATTTGAGATTGATTTGCACCGCATTGGCCACAGAGTGATGCATTCTACATACAAAATTCATGTTACTGATCAGTACATACTTAGTTTTTTCTGATTTGACATGTAGTGATGTTATTCTAATTTGACATCTACTGATGGTATTCTACTTATGTTTCTTCTTTCCAGTACTGCCCCTTCTATCAAAAAATATTCAATAATTCCATTCAATATACCTTTGATTTATTTTCTGAAACACATTGCATATCCAGTACCACAACAGAATGACTACAGGATTGCATAACCAAACGTTCTCTGCCACCACCCGATATTTTCTGGTCTGGTTACTAGGGATCATTATTTTTATCTTACCATCCGTGTGTCTGGTAATATATTTATGTAATGTCACTGTCTATAGTAGTATCGTAGATACACTTTAAGAAAATGAAATGCTTTACATTCCATTGTACAAACCCACTGTCATAAAATGTTTATGGAAGTGGATGACACTTGTACCTCTTGCGTTGGTGGTACTGTTGCAATGAATGTGATTTTTTAGTATAGCATGTTAAAAACAACTGCAGTAAAATAAGTTTCTTTATTGCAAAAGGAGTTATATCTCTTACATATGTTACATTGTCCCTTTTTAAATGTTTGTTGTTCACAATCCCTGCTCCCATCCCAGGGGCCCAGAGAAAGAATCATGTTACAGCGCGCACGTGTGTGTGTGTGTGTGTGTGTGTGTGTGTGTGTGTGTGTGTGTGTGTGTGTGTGTGTGTGTGTGTGTGTGTTCCCCATTTTAAATGTGTGTTGTTCACAATCCCTGCTCCCACCCCAACGGCCCAGAGAAAGTACCATTGCATAATGTTACATCGTGTGTGTGTGTGTGTGTGTGTGTGTGTGTGTGTGTGTGTGTGTGTGTGTGTGTTTGTGTGTGTGTGTGTGTGTGTGTGTGTGTGTGGGTGTGTGTAGTGGAAGGGGGGGAGTGTACACACTTTTGAGAAGAGTGCAGTGGTACATCCACAAATGATTATAGGTCCAAGGATAATATTTTTTGGCTGAGTTGGCTTCATTTCTGTTGCTAGAGTTAGAGTCTTGTCAATACAAATGTTGACTATGAACTGAGACAGCCAAAGATGTTCTCCCTGTGGGGCTGTAAATTTGCTGCCAGAGAGTCTTTCTTTCTAATACTTTACATCATCGGTGGTTTTAGTTATATATTCGAATGAATCGATTAATTTCAAATGATTTTTCTTATTATTTACATTACAAACACTGATTTCTGCTTTCAGTATGTCAGTTACACATTGTTTATGAGCTGTTTTTGTGAGGTGTCTTGTATATCACAACTTGTGCACTCATTATATGTTTTAATATAGTCACTTTCTTTCACTTTTCCGCTGTTAATATGCAGTGATACACTTGCAAACTGTTTAAATTTCACTGCAGACGCAATTTATGAATATTTGGCGCATAACATAACTTCACATTCAACATAAAAGAACTTAATTCGTTCCTTTGAGCCATTGACCAAGCAAATTTCATTATTGATAAGGCTAACACAATCGTTCACAAAAGAAAATCCTACACCAGACTTCACAGATCGCTCTTATGCCCACATGTTTTACTAATTGCATTACTTGCTGCCATCTTAACTCTACAAATACCATGACATGTTTTAGTATCAGTTAGAAAGCTCAAGGTCATATTTTCTGATTTCTGCAAAATTTACTTGTTACGACTTTTCTTGACTTGTGTTCTACTTTTATATTTGTGGTAATTCCCTACTTTTCCATATTTACTCTAAACAAGGAGAGTCATCATATCAGGAACTGAGACTTGCTTGAAACTTAAAGTAAAATGTAGTTAATTTTTTGACAACACATGAGATGTGTATAGGAGAGACAGTCACGAAGCCTTTTACAATATCCATAGTCAGATCACGTGAAAATTCTAGTAAAAATTCTAGTAAATTCTGGTTATACATAAAGTCAATGTTTCATTTAATGTTTTGCGTGTTATTATGGTTTCCGAAAAGAATACACCAGACAGAAAAGCAAAATATTAACTTCTACATTTAAAAATGTATTCACAAATGAGGGCACTACCACATCATTGTTTGATGGATGCTGACATTAAAAAAATGATGTATATAAAAAAATCATCTGATTCTGCTGAGAAACAATTGAGATTATTATAACCAAACAAGCCACCAAGTATGAAATTTTCACTCTGTAGCGGAATATGAAACTTCCTGGCAGATCAAAACTGTGTGCTGGATCGAGACTCGAACTCAGGACCTTTTCCTTTCACTGTTAACTGCTCTCCCAACAGAGCTGCCCAAGCACAACTTATGATCCATTCCCATAGCATTTGCCTGCGAAAGGCAAATGTCCCGAGTTCGAGTCTTGGTCCAGCAGTCAGTTTTGATTTACCAGTAAGTTACAAGGCATCAAGTCTTAATGAATTCCTGTTACATTTTGCATTGAATATGCTGTGTGATCGGTGTCTGTGAGCGCAAGTAACTCCGATTTACAAAAAGGCTAAAAAGATGGACCTACCAGAAGTAGACACCATCTCCATCTGGGTCTACATCTACATAGATACTCCGCACCCCACCATATGGTGCGTGGTGGAAGGTACCTTCTACTACTATGTATCATTTCCTTTCTTGTTCCATTCACAAATAGAGCAAGGGAAAAACGGCTGTCTGTGTGCCTCCATCTGAGCTCTAATTTCGCGTATCTTGTCTTTGTGCTCCACATGCGCACTGCATGTTGGCGGCAGTAGAGTCATTCGGCAGTCAACTTCAAATGTCGGTGTTACGGTGCTCGCTTATTTCCAAGTCCGTATCGATCTTAGTGCTGAGCTTTCATTCAGATGGCGCTTTGGCGTTAGGCGGTTGTTTTCCGTGTGTGATCGCTGGCCGGAGCTTAGCCGGAGGCGTGTGAGGAGGTAAGGTGTGGCTGCCTTGGCGTGAAGACAGTTCGGCTAGGCTGGGGTTGTTTGCGTCTGCACGCCGAGTGGGACCCAATGGGAAGACCGGAGCGTGATTTTACGGTTAATTGTGTGGACAGCAGCGTGGTGTGCCATTTAACTTAATTCGCAAGGGAGCGAAATCTTGCTAGTTGTAGTTCGTCGAGCCTGAGTTTGAAATACCTTCTATGTGTGGCGGGATGTCATTTCGTCTTCCTGTCTATCTATCGCTGGGATTACTATCCTCGTTTACCATCCCATGGATGTATATCGATGGGCTATGCTGCTCTCCATACTCTACTAGACGTTGGTGACGGAAGTGCGTCGTTCAGCGGCATATTAGTCTTGGTGCTTTATGTTTGTTTTTCGAGTGGCACTCCTTAGAGTTTGCCTTGCGCAGTTAGATTGGAGTTTATTTTGTCTTGTGGTGCTTCCGCTTTCTGTTAGTGAAGGTTAAGCTTGATTCAGCACTTCATACAATGCTTGGCACATCAGCTGCCGGGTCGGAGCCACCTTTGCGGCTAAACGGAAGCCTTTGGACTGAGAGGTCTTGTGTTTTGCATATTGTTCATAAATTGTTGTTTTGGTATTTCTTATGGATTTCCTGGCATTTGGTCTGTTGTCCGGCCTGGGCTAGGTCTCATTGTTTTATAAGTCGGTCCTTGTTTTGGCTTAGTACGATTTTGGTTTAGTGCCTGGTGGTTCTGGTAGTACGCCGGGTCACTGTGGTTGTGATACATTTTGTATGGGGCTGTGTTCTCATAGCCGTGGAGTACCATTTGTGTGAAATGCTTCACTGGGGACTACTGATCGGGCCATTCTTGGTCCTCTTTTGTATGAAATAATTTTATTATTGTTTTAAAGTGACATTATCACTTAAATAATTTAATGCTTGTTACGTTAATTGCAACTTGGGTACTGAGAAATTTAGTAGTGTAATTACGCAAGATTTAATAGTGGCACATGCCCCTTTACTTGTTTTGTAATCTGTTAATTACCGAAAGACCTTAAGCTCATACTCATATGATGTGATTTTCTTAAATTATTATATTTTTATGTCATGTTATTTTTTTTTAATTTTCTGATCACTGGTGTACTGTTCCAAGTATTAAAATGTTTCAGGTAGCTATTACATGGGTGGAACGCGCGGAACCGCAACAGAGAGAGTAGTTGCGTGCCTTACGTGTCCGTTGTTGGCGCGGCCTGGTGTCCGTTGTTTGTTTTGGTGCACCTGAGTTAAGTATCCTGTTGACTCCTCTCTTGCGGCCCCGTCATGTTCTTCTCATAAACATTTCCTTGAAGGCATTTTAGTTAATTTTATGCTAGTATTACTTTAATTTCTTACATTGGTAAAATTGTGCAGCCTTCATTATGCACACTGTTTGTCATAGCGGAGTTGATGTGCCATTGTAATTTCTTAAGCTCTATTGTGTGTGACCATTATAATGTTTCATATATCATGATGTGCGTGTGTAATGGTGCAATAAATGGATGATTGTTATTTCTGTTTTGGCGCCCTTCATGCCTCCTTTCTTGTCCCCATTGGTACGCTATCCTTGTACTTGTGTTGATAACACACATCAGTCGTTTCTCTAAATTTTCTCAATAGTTTTTCTCGAAAAGCACGTCGCCTTCCCTCCAGGGATTTCCGTTTGAGTTCCTGAAGCATTTCCGTAACACTTACGTGTTGTTTGAACCAATCAGTAACAAATCTAGCAGCAAACCTCTGAATTGCTTTGGTGTATTCCTTCAACCCGATCTGGTACGGATCCCAAACACTAGAGCAGTACTCAAGAAACAGTGTGCTAAATGTGGTCTCCTGTACAGGTGAACCACTCTTTCCTAAAATTCTCCCAATAAACTGAAGTCAACCATTCACCTTCCCTACCACAGTTCTCACATGCTCATTCCATCTCATATCGCTTTTCAACACTATGCCCAGATATTTAAACGACTTGACTGTATCATGCAGGACACTAGTAATAATGTATCCGAACAGTACAGGTTTGATCTTCCTACTCATCTGCATTAACTTACATTTTTCCACATTTAGGGCTAGCTTGTATTCATCACACCAACTGGAAATTTTGTCTAAATTCTCTTGTATCCTCCTACAGACTCTCAAGCTCGACATTTTAATGAACACCACAGCATCATCAGCGAACGACCGCAGATTGCTGCCCACCCTGTCACTTGAATAATTTATGTATATAGAGAAAAACAGCGGTCCTATCACACTTCCTTGGGGCACTCCCTGACGATACTCTAGTCTCTGATGAACACTCATCGTCGAGAACAACACACTAAGCTCTATTATTTAAGAAACCTTCGAGCCACTGACATATCTATGAACGTATTCCATATGCTCATACCTTCGTTAACAGCCTGCAATGGGCAATGTGTCAAATGCTTTCTGGAAAGCGTAGTTGTAGCGTTACTGCCTACCCTCCAGGGGGCCCGGGTTCGATTCCCGGCAGGGGACTGGGTGCTGTGTGTCCTTCATCGTCATTTTCATCATCATTGACTCGCAAGTCGCCGATGCAGCATCACTTAAAAAGAACTTGCAATACGGCGGCCAAACTCCCCCAAATGGGGGCCTCCTGGCCAACGATGCCATACAATCAGTTCCATTCTTTTGGAAAACTATAAATATCGGCTCTGCCTGTTGCCCTTCATTCATAGTTCTCGGTTATGTCATGTGAGAAAAGGGCAAGCAGAATTTCACATGAGCGATGCTTTCTAGAACCATGCTGATTCGTGCACATAAGCTTCTCAGTCTCAAGAAATTCTAAATGAGAATATGTTCAAGGATTCTGCGGCAAACAGAAGTTAGGGGTATTGGTCTGTAATTTTGCGGATCCGTTCTTTTAGTTTTCTTACATGCTGGAGTTACCTGCGCTTTTTTCCGGTCACTTGGGACTTTGCACTGGGCTAGAGATACACGATAAACACGAGTTAGGTAAGGGGCCAGTACCGTAGAATACTCTTTGTGAAATCGGTCTGGGACTCTATACGGACCTGGTGATTTATTTGCTTTCAAATTCTTCAGTTGTTTCTCTACGCCAAGTATACTTATTACTACGCCGTCCATACGGGAGTCTGCCCAATGGGCAAATGACGGTATGTTTCTATGGGCCTCCTGGGTGAACGATTTCTTGAATGCGAAATTTAAAACTTCGCTTTCGTTTTATTATCTTCAACTGCCACACCATACACTTCAACAAGGAACTGAATGGAAGCCTTATGCCCACTTAGCGATTTTATCAGGTTCGCTGCCAGATCTTTTGCTAACTTGTGATGGTTGTAATTGGTGTATGCTCTGTGCACAGATCTTTTCACAGACACACGAATCCCTACTAACCTTCACTTGTCGTCATTTATACGTTCCCCTTTCAACCGCGAGTGTAACAGCCTCTGCTTCCTCAGGTTCCGCCGAATTTTGTTATTAAAACATGGTAGGTCTTTTACATCCTTTATTCACTTACTAAGCACATAACTCTCCAGGCCAAGATTTACAATCTGCTTAAACTTTGCCCATAATTCCTCTACATCCATCTTACTGAAACTAAGTGATGCCAACTCAGTGTCTAAGTGAGATGCTAATAACTGTTTATCTCCTCTCTCTAGCAGAAACGCTCTCCTAGACTTCTTATTGACTGATTTATTTGTCTTTCGTAAATATAGTTGCTACAATGACATGATGATCCTAAGCCCCATTTCTGTGCTGACATTATCGATAAGGTCTGATGTATTCGTAGCTACAAGGTCTAAGATACTTCTATTGCGTGTGGTCTGCCGAGGTAGCTGCTCAAGACAGTTGTCAGAAAACGTGTTCAAAAGAATTTCACATGATTGTCTGTTTGTACCCCCATAATGAATCCATAGACATCCCAATCTACACTCCTGGAAATGGAAAAAAGAACACATTGACACCGGTGTGTCAGACCCACCATACTTGCTCCGGACACTGCGAGAGGGCTGTACAAGCAATGATCACACGCACGGCACAGCGGACACACCAGGAACCGCGGTGTTGGCCGTCGAATGGCGCTAGCTGCGCAGCATTTGTGCACCGCCGCCGTCAGTGTCAGCCAGTTTGCCGTGGCATACGGAGCTCCATCGCAGTCTTTAACACTGGTAGCATGCCGCGACAGCGTGGACGTGAACCGTATGTGCAGTTGACGGACTTTGAGCGAGGGCGTATAGTGGGCATCCGGGAGGCCGGGTGGACGCACCGCCGAATTGCTCAACACGTGGGGCGTGAGGTCTCCACAGTACATCGATGTTGTCGCCAGTGGTCGGCGGAAGGTGCACGTGCCCGTCGACCTGGGACCGGACCGTAGCGATGCACGGATGCACGCCAAGACCGTAGGATCCTACGCAGTGCCGTAGGGGACCGCACCGCCACTTCCCAGCAAATTAGGGACACTGTTGCTCCTGGGGTATCAGCGAGGACCATTCGCAACCGTCTCCATGAAGCTGGGCTACGGTCCCGCACACCATTAGGCCGTCTTCCGCTCACGCCCCAACATCGTGCAGCCCGCCTCCAGTGGTGTCGCGTCAGGCGTGAATGGAGGGACGAATGGAGACGTGTCGTCTTCAGCGATGAGAGTCGCTTCTGCCTTGGTGCCAATGATGGTCGTATGCGT
Organism: Schistocerca americana; assembly: GCF_021461395.2. NCBI lineage: Eukaryota > Metazoa > Arthropoda > Insecta > Orthoptera > Acrididae > Schistocerca > Schistocerca americana. The sequence continues at coordinate 784,388,172 of NC_060122.1, read as the reverse complement.
GTTTGGCGCCGTGCAGGTGAGCGCCACAATCAGGACTGCATACGACCGAGGCACACAGGGCCAACACCCGGCATCATGGTGTGGGGAGCGATCTCCTACACTGGCCGTACACCACTGGTGATCGTCGAGGGGACACTGAATAGTGCACGGTACATCCAAACCGTTGTCGAACCCATCGTTCTACCATTCCTAGACCGGCAAGGGAACTTGCTGTTCCAACAGGACAATGCACTTCCGCATGTATCCCGTGCCACCCAACGTGCTCTAGAAGGTGTAAGTCAACTACCCTGGCCAGCAAGATCTCCGGATCTGTCCCCCATTGAGCATGTTTGAGACTGGATGAAGCGTCGTCTCACGCGGTCTGCACGTCCAGCACGAACGCTGGTCCAACTGAGGCGCCAGGTGGAAACGGCATGGCAAGCCGTTCCACAGGACTACATCCAGCATCTCTACGATCGTCTCCATGGGAGAATAGCAGCCTGCATTGCTGCGAAAGGTGGATATACACTGTCCTAGTGCCGACATTGTGCATGCTCTGTTGCCTGTGTCTATGTGCCTGTGGTTCTGTCAGTGTGATCATGTGATGTATCTGACCCCAGGAATGTGTCAATAAAGTTTCCCCTTCCTGGGACAATGAATTCACGGTGTTCTTATTTCAATTTCCAGGAGTGTAGTTCATGGAGGAATGGCCAGATGTCTGTGTCCAATGAGCACAATATTTTGGCAAGTGACCATGTTGCCATTACCAGCTGTGCTGGTGAAGTGATCGTTTGGTGGTTAGCGTGTTCCTTTTATCTCTTCCCTCTCATTTGCTGTTCTATCTGCCATCTGCACACAGTATCTCCTTTCTGACTCCTCCCACCAACACATTGCTCCATCTTAGGTTCATATCCCAGTGCACATGCTGACAGCACCTCTGCTGTTCCTCCAGTAGCCCCTGAAATCAGTTCGTTTTGGGTTATACTTCAGGGAAAGAACAGCAGAGGTCCTGCTGGCACTTGCATTTTGATGTGAACCAACGACAGAACAATGCTTTCATGGGAGGAGCGGGAACAAGATGCTGATAGTAGACAGCAGATAGAATGCCAGATCAGAGGAAGAGGGTAAGAGATGAAAGCAGCTTACCAGCCCCTAAGCGAGCAGATCATCAGCATGCCTGTTACTGGCAACATGGTCTCTTACTGAAATGTTGTGCTCATTGCTCACTGACATCTAGCTGTTCACCCATGAGCTATTTCATCATGAAGTATGCCAGGAGAAGCTGAAGAATCACATCGCATATTTCAACATGCTATGTCACCAGAGGAACTGTGTGCTGAGTGCATTTGCATTCCTCATGAGATGCTATGCCAGAACAGTCTTTCATAAAACATCGATAATTAAGAATTTGTATTTGAAATGGAAAAAAGGAATTTCGCGTCCAAAGTGTAATTAGAAACAAGAAGACGTGCATTATTCATAAAAGTGCTGGTGAGTTTTATAATTACGAGCTGTAGGTATTTCAAATTGAACGAGAAAAAAATGGTACTGGGGGGGGGGGGGGGGGGGGGATTTGAGCAAACGTCCAAATACCCACGTGTTAGTTTATTTAAGGAGATGGGACCTGGATAAACTGAAAGAACCAGAGGTTGTACAGAGTTTCAGCGAGAGAATAAGGGAACAATTGACAGGAATGGGGGAAAGAAATACAGTAGAAGAAGAATGGGTAGCTTTGAGAGATGAAGTAGTGAAGGTAGCAGAGGCTCAAGTAGGTAAAAAGACGAGGGCTAGTAGAAATCCTTGGGTAAAAGAAGAGATACTGAATGTAATTGATGAAGGGAGAAAATATAAAAATGTAGTAAATGAAGCAGGCCAAAAGGAATACAAACGTCTCAAAAACAATATCGACAGGAAGTGCAAAATGGCTAAACAGGGATGGCTAGAGGACAAATGTAAGGATGTAGAGGGTTATCTCACTAGGGGTAAGATAGATACTGCCTACAAGAAAATTAAAGAGACCTTTGGAGAACAGAGAACCAATTGTATGAATTTCAAGAGCTCAGATGGAAACCCAGTTCTAAGCAAAGAAGGGAAAGCAGAAAGGTGGAGGGAGTATATAGAGGGTCTATACAAGGGCAATGTGCTTGAGGACAATATTATGGAAATGGAAGAGGATATAGATGAAAATGAAATGAGAGATACGACACTGCATGAAGAGTTTGACAAGGCACTGAAAGACCTGAGTCGAAACAAGGCCCCGGGAGTAGACAACATTCCATTAGAACTACTGACGGCCTTCGGAGAGCCAGTCCTGACAAAACTCTACCGTCTGGTGAGCAAGATGTATGAGACAGGCGAAATACCCACAGACTTCAAGAAGAATATAATAATTCCGATCCCAAAGAAAGCAGGTGCTGACAGATGTGAAAATTACCGAACAATCAGTCTAATAAGTCACGGATGCAAAATACCAGCGCGTATTCTCTACAGACGAATGGAAAAACTGGTAGAAGCTGACCTCGGAGAAGATCAGTTTGGATTCCGTAGAAATGTTGGAACACGTGAGGCAATACTGACCCTACGACTTATCTTAGAAGCTAGATTAAGGAAACGCAAACCTACGTTTCTAGCATTTGTAGACTTAGAGAAAGCTTTTGTCAATGTTGACTGGAATACTCTCTTTCAAATTCTGAAGGTGGCAGGTGTAAAATACAGGGAGCGAAAGGCTATTTACAATTTGTACAGAAACCAGATGGCAGTTATAAGAGTCGAGGGGCACGAAAGGGAAGCAGTGGTTGGGAAGGGAGTGAGACAGGGTTGTAGCCTATCCCCGATGTTATTTAATCTGTATATTCAGCAAGCAGTAATGGAAACAAAAGAAAAATTCGGAGTAGGTATTAAAATACACGGAGAAGAAATAAAAACTTTGAGGTTCGCCGATGACATTGTAATTCTGTCAGAGACAGCAAAGGACTTGGAAGAGCAGTTGAATGGAATGGACAGTATCGTGAAAGGAGGGTATATGATGAACATCAACAAAAGCAAAACGAGGATAATGGAATGTAGTCGAATTAAGTTGGGTGATGCTGAGGGAATTAGATTAGGAAATGAGACACTTAAAGTAGTAAATGAGTTTTGCTATTTGGGGAGCACAATAACTGATGATGGTCGAAGTAGAGAGGATGTCAAAGAGTATTGATTTAGGTGTCAGGAAGTCGTTTCTAAAAGTATTTGTATGGAGTGTAGCCATTATGGAAGTGAAGCATGGACGATAAATAGTTTGGACAAGAAGAGAATAGAAGCTTTCAAAATGTGGTGCTACGGAAGAATGCTGAAGATTAGATAGGTAGACCGCATAACTAATGATGAAGTATTGAATAGAACTGGGGAGAAGAGGAGTATGTGGCACTACTTGACAAAAAGAAGGGACTGGTTAGTAGGACATGTTCTGAGGCATCAAGGGATCACAAATTTAGCATTGGAGGGCAGCGTGGAGGGTAAAAATCGTAGAGGGAGACCAAGAGATGAATACACTAAAGAGATTCAGAAGGATGTAGGTTGCAGTAGGTACTGGGAGATGAAGAAGCTTGCACAGGAAACAATAGCATGGAGAGCTGCATCAAACCAGTCTCAGGACTGAAGACTACAACAAAAACAACAACAACAGTTTATTCCATTGCGCCACCAACTGCACTACAAGTTCAATGTATTTTTCAATATCACTTGAAGTACAACCAGAGCTGGGAAAACTTCAAAGCCGATTATTTCCGTAAATATATGAAAAACGATAAGAACAGCCTGCTTCTTGGCGCTTTTTAACGGTGTTCCACACGTGTGTTTCACTACGAAACAGGAAGCAGCTTCAGCCAGTTTCATACTGCGCCTTAACTGCGCAACAATCAGTACAACGCTGCAGAGGCTGTGACTGTACACTATTTTTGAAATAAAAACTATGTAGCTAAAGCATGATTAAGAAAAACATTGATGGCTGTTAATACATTTGAATATCTTATAATTTCATTTAATGTAACTTAGTAATGATATATCTGATACATAAAAAGGACCTACTTCCAAGAGCATAACAAGACCAGTGCGCATGTGCTATAATTAGTTCATCATAAGAATAAACCTGATGTAAACATTGCACTATGTACTGATGAATTTTTCTTGGGTTATCAGCCGAGTGGTAGCAGATAACCTGGGAAGAATTCATCAGTGGAATATGTCGAGAAAGACTGAAATCGCATATTGCACTACGTATTCTTCCTTGTTTCCTGTAGCCTCATCGGATTTCCGTTTCACATGGGACTGCAGCCAAGCTGTCTCGAGTACGATAGTTGTTGTTGTTGTGGTCTTCAGTCCAGAGACTGGTTTGATGCAGCTCTCCATGCTACTCTATCCTGTGCAAGCTTCTTCATCTCCCAGTACCTACTACAACCTACATCCTTCTGAATCTGCTTAGTGTATTCATCTCTTGGTCTCCCTCTACGATTTTTACCCTCCACGCTGCCCTCCAATACTAAATTGGTGATCCCTTGATGCCTCAGAACATGTCCTACCAACCGATACGTTCTTCTGGTCAAGTTGTGCCACAAATTTCTCTTCTCCCCAATTCTATTCAATACCTCCTCATTAGTTATGTGATCCACCCATCTAATATTCAGCATTCTTCTGTAACACCTCATTTTGAAAGCTTCTATTCTCTTCTTGTCCAAACTATTTATCGTCCATGTTTCACTTCCATAATGGCTACACTCCATACAAATACTTTTAAAAACGACTTCCTGACACTTAAATCCATACTCGATGTCAACAACTTTCTCTTCTTCAGAAAGGCTTTCCTTGCCATTGCCACTCTACATTTTATATCCTCTCTACTTCGACCATCATCAGTTATTTTGCTCCCCAAATAGCAAAACTCATTTACTACTTTAAGCGTCTCATTTCCTGATCTAATTCCCTCAGCATCACCCGACTTAATTCGACTACATTCCATTATCTTCGTTTTGCTTTTGTTGATGTTCATCTTATACCCTCCTTTTCATGACACTGTCCATTCCGTTCAACTGCTCTTCCAAGTCCTTTGCTGTCTCTGATAGAATTACAATGTCATCGGCAAACCTCAAAGTTTTTATTTCTTCTCCGTGAATTTTAATACCTACTCCGAATTTTTCTTTTGTTTCCTTTACTGCTTGCTCAATATACAGATTGAATAACATCGGGGAGAGGCTACAACCCTGTCTCACTCCCTTCCCAACCACTGCTTCCCTTTCGTGCCCTTCGACTCTTATAACTGCCATCTGGTTTCTGTACAAATTGTAAATAGCCATTTGCTCCCTGTATTTTACCCCTTCCACCTTCAGAATTTGAAAGAGAGTATTCCAGTCAATTGAGAGCATTAACCTAATAAATTATTCCCAAGAAAACTTTAAAATAAAAAATTCAACATTTCTGAATTCTTTCTTTATGGGACGCAATTGTTATTGTACAGTAGAAATAAACAATGATTTGTAACTTTAGTTTAAGAATTAGATAAGGAAATCCTCAAGTTTCTGAACTGCCTAATTAAATATCACCTTTAATTCCTAATGACCTTTTGTGCTTCTGAAACGGGCGAATGTGTGCAACTGGCCAATGTGTGCCGAGATGCGCTTTTCAAGTGTAGGCCTAGAATTTTTTCACAAATCCAGTGTCCTGGAAAAATAGCACAGCAATCCGTTACTGAATATTACTAGAAGATTGTAGCCTGGATTGCGGTAAAAAATATTTATTTAAGCGGCGACTAGTTGCAGGCAAAGCCCATTTTCAAACAATCATGTCGAAAAGGAATGTGACAAACACATTATAGCTATTACTAAAACCATAGAACATCGATAGCTATCCATCTGCTATGGTTTTATTTACAGCTGTAATGTTGTTGTCACAGTCTTTGTTTTACATGGTGGTATGAAAATGGGCTTCACCCGAAACTAGTCGCCACTTAAATAAATACCTCTTACTGCAACCTGGATACAATTTTGTAATAATAATAATGTTAGAATTTTTTGTTTAATTAATTATATTTACACTAATTTAAGGTTTAACTTCTACCAAGAAGTTATGGGAGAATCCATAAATTTGTACTATGTTTATATTTTTGCACCTTCTGTACAAACATTTGAAGCATCCAGTGTGTTTGTCAGCACAAACTGGCTGTTTCACATGTTCGTATATAAGGTGTTTGTCAGCAAAGTAATTCTTCTGGAGAGACTCTTCAAGCTCTGATAATTTGGTGATCTTTCTTTTGTGCACAGTTATATTTCCCATTCTTCTTTCTCATCCAGGCTTTGGACTGGCAATGGCGAAGTTAAAAGTTTTTTTTAAAATTTTTTTAATTATTATATTTTTTAAATTTTGAAATAATTTTTTTTTCCAGAAGTAAGAGCTTCAAATGGTTCAAATGGCTCTGAGCACTATGGGACTTAACTTATGAGGTCATCAGTCCCCTAGAACTTAGAACTACTTAAACCTAACTAACCTAAGGACATCACACACATCCATGCTCGAGGCAGGATTCGAACATGCGACTGTAGCGGTCGCACGGATCCAGACTGTAGCGCCTAGAGCCGCTCGGCCACCCCGGCCGGCCAGTAAGAGCTTCATTTCATCTTCCAGCTGTAGCAACTTGGCTAAAAGTTCTTCTTTGTGTGGTATGTTTCAAAACATGGGTCAATGCACAAAGGTACATTGCATGTTTTGCATTCATATTTCGTTTCTTGACGCACAGCAGACTGCACATCTACGCCATAGTCCGCGTTTCTTGGACTGGTCACTATGAGTGACATGTGGAAAGCGCCTCCCAGTAACGCGAGAAGTATTTTCGTCATCAGATCGTCTTCCTTTCCTCTCTCTTCTCCGTTCTGTAGCAATTTTTTCCACACGTTCTCGCACCAGACATAAATGAAAATCTGATAAAGATATTTGGCTCCCTGTCACCGATCTGTGAAGAGTGTGAGCACTCAAAACATGAGCACTCAAAACACAAAGGTCCACAACATGAAAAAAAAACTTTTTTCCATTTAACATATTTACGCACAAATGCAACAGAGCTTAATAGCATATTGGAATGGTCTACTGCTCCCATATTTGCACTGTAATCAACAACACATTGCGGTTTCATTACTTTTTCGCCAGTCGTCCTGTTTGTCTCTCCTGTGTCTCGCATTTCTGTAGTGTTGCAGGTAGTCAGCATGAGCACTTCTTTCTTGCCGCACTACTTGATGTCAAGCATTGCGTCAATGGACATAAACTCAACTTCTCCTCGTTTCAGTTTCTTTTGTAGCTTGGAAAGTTGCGCCTGTTCCTATGTACAGTGCGCATGCTGCTGTTCTCTGGTTGTAACAAGGCTGGACTTGTATACCAGTTGTCGACATACAGGGAATATCCACGTTCAAAGTATGGCTTGATTAGTGTTGCCCCAGTATCACCAGATTTCCCCAAATTATGGACTTAAATTTCTGTTGTTGTGCCTGTGTATACAATGAAATCCAAGACGTATCCAGTTTTAGGGTCGCACAACACGAATGTTTTGATTCCAAATCTACTACGTTTTGAAGGAATGTATTGTTTAAAAGATAAGCGACCTTTGATCAATAATAGGCTTTCATCGACACAGAGTTTTCTGTATGGACTAAATGCACGTCCCTACGATTGGCCGAGTTGTCACTAAAATGCAACATTCTCAAAAGTAACATAAAACGGTCACGGGACATAACTTCCCCAAAAATTGGAGTACTCAGTAGTACATCTTTGGACCAATATTCCTTTATTCTCAACTTTGTAACATGAGCCATGAGAATCCAAATACCAATGAAGCTATACGTTTCCTCAAAACCTGTTTCTTTCCAGGTGGATAGTCGTGAACGAACTGATACCGACGAATTTGCCATGGCGAAAGTGAAAATTCTGTTCGTTTCAAGCGCTATAAAGTTCAACAGATCTTCTGATAGGAATAGCCTGAAAAAGCATAGAACGCTTGAATCAAGCGCTAGTTGGCGATTATGTCCTGAAGATGAGTCATCAAATGCATGAAGTGCTGCACTGAAATCACGTTTTTGCCAATAAAATTTCTCATTCTCACTATGGCATGGCCTTTTACGGATCGATTCGTCTTCGATCTCAGAATCTGAAGAAGAACATTCCTGGCGAACTCTACTAGGTGAAGTACGTGGTGGTGTATTACTACGACATCCTTCTGATGAATGTTCATCGTCACTACATTCATTGAAGATGCCGCACTCACTGCCACTGTCACTCCTTGTCAGTATCACCAGTATCTCTTCGTCAGTGCTACGGCACTGATGTATCATTTGTGGAACTCAAAAGCGACAGCACTCTAAAAATCCTGATGAAACGACAGATAGCTAAACGACACCACAGAAGCAGAATGCAGATCACATGAACAGCTAGCATGAATGTCGAACAGCAACTGCGAAAATCATAGCAGAGTGTTTCAAAGAAAGCATGGACAGCGGCAGAGAATAATAAATAGGGTACATCCAACCCAGGGAGTGCACGGGACAAAAGAACTTGCGACGGGCCAGCATGCAGCCTTGAGCGGCCATTAACGTCCGCAGGCCCACAGGCAGTGGAACCGGCTGCGGTATAAGCCGCCATTAGTACTCAAATACTGACCAGGACGCGCGGCGAATGCCGTCTGCAGGGCCCACGGGAAAGCCCACTTCAGCGGCAAGCAACGTCCGCAGGCCCCGTGGCAAGGTGGCGCGCCGCGGCATATTACGTCTCCAGTACTCAAAAGTTTAACTTGCACAATTCCTCGCGGCAGCGGTGTGGCGGGGAGTCGTAGTGTGCAGATTCCAAGTGACCGCTGATGCGCCGTGTTTCAGCAGAGCGCCATGCGGTATATTCTTCCATTTAGTACTGTACCTGTGACCCACGGTCGCGGCGGCGCGGTCTTCTTATGAATTCGCTCGTTGCATTATTAACAAGCGGCTATGGAGTGGTGCAGGGTGCTCCATCAAGGAATCGAACCAGCGACCATCAGGTTTGGCGTCTTCTGGCCGAGTTCATCAACGTCTAGGCTCACAGGTGATCCATTAGGTGAGGCCGCAATCCCTTCATCCTCACCAGCCACCTGGGTAAGTGCCACATGAACTTCATTTTGGTAGCATCGGGGATGGTACCTTCTGTGTTGACCTATTGGCGCAGTATCGACATTTTCTTCTGTTGAGCAGTGTAGCGGCTAATTTTTTACAGCAAAGCATGACATCCGCTGCCTAACCATTGGTCCAGGCAACGTTTCTTGGTCTCTTCTTTCTCTCCTCAAAGTACCACCTCAAGCCCGTTTGTCAGAGTTATTTATTTGGTGTTTTCGACAATGTCACCAAGGTTCTAGGGCGGGGACTGACTCCTTGGTCGTTGATCTATGCTTCTTGCGTTGGGCAGAAACATGACCAATGTCGACATATGTGCTGGCTTTCCTTGTTTTGCCTCTATGATGGCGTGGTTGGGGATTGCCCTGTCGTCCTCCTCCGCATCGCCAGATATGTCATGCATGTGAGTTCAGTATGCTGATAGTTCCTGGATCATTGATCGCTGATGTGCAAACTGCGCTGGTCGTTCTTCTCCTTGGAGCATTGCCCATCTGCTTGGTCATTGATCTGTCGAAGTTCTGACTGCTGTTGCACAGACTCTGCTGGTCAATGGGCCTCCTTCTTCGACTGCTGCCGCTTCCGAATATTGTGGCTTAAGGTGTCAAAGTCGCTAAAAAGTTCACTTAACTTATAGTAAGCCTTTACGTATTTTTCTGCCGGATCTCTGCTTTGATCAACCATAAAGCATGAAAAGAGCAGTGTGGGCAACACACTTTCATTGGCTATCCACAGACTCTAACCTTGTACATAGCTCGTGGCCACTGAAACACGTATGTAACATAGCAGCGATGGCGAGGCATTGTAGCATCTGTGACCAGAGTATGCGCTTGACCGCGCGAGTGTTGCGAGCGGTTCTCAGTCTGTCAGTAGTCGTTGCGAGTCTGTAGCTCTGTCTAGTTGAGGGCAGTACTCTGTCAGTAGTCGTCGCGAGCAGTAGCTCTGTTCAGTGGCGTGCAGTACGCTAGTAGTCGTCATGCAGAGCGGTCGGTCAGTGGTAGCAGTCCAGTGGGATTGCGTGATGTGGTCTGGCGACAACACTGGTCAAGATGCTGAATGAGGTATACTGTTAATTAAGATAATCATCGGATAATGTAAAGTTTAACTATTGTAACTAATTTTCAACAAGTGCCCTCAATAATAACTTTGATTTCAAAAGCAATTTTACATAAAATTTTCATTTAATTGAAGTAACTATTTCGTTCCACTTCCCTTAAACAAAAGTTTCAGTTTTCAATTAGATTACAAAAAAAAAAAAAAGGGAATATTATTATTTGCAATGCAGTTCCTCCAAGCGGTGCGCAGCGCAACTACAAGAGCAGAAATTTGACTAGGTGTTGCAATGAGGTAAGAATTTAATTTTAATTTTTGCACAGGGCCAAAGACCGATATTTCGGTTTAATTGAATTTTCTTATCACTGAATAGACTTTATTTTTTTGTGAGGAACATATACTTGGGTCAGATTGCTAATTTTTGTTTAATTGTCATTGTCAGTAGATTTAATTGTGGGGAGGTTACACTTGGCGACACCCAGTCCAGGATCGAATTTCGTTGAGAATCTTTTGAGCGACAGTCAGATATCTGCTCTTATTTGCTTAGGTATAATTAGGATTTGGCGCAACGCTTTTATTAACTTGTGACTTTCTTTCTACAGGTCAACGGCAATTCGTTGCTCTATTGTATTTGTGTGTTGCTTTTGCATTTGTGCTTATTTGTTTTTGAATAATTGTGACTATTGTAAAAATGCCGCGAAAGACTGTGAATAGTGTATCGCGAGGTATTGTGAATGAATTTACCGACTTAAACAACGTGATTGATAATAATTTTGACACGCAGAGTAATGATGACAATCCTGCGTTCACTAACAATCAGTGCATTCCAACTACTAGTGATGACTTTTACCTTAATGATGAACAAACGAACCCAATTGTCTCGTCTGTTAATTTGACGACAATTGATGGCGCTGAGCGGTCTATAGTAATGAGCGCTGCCGAGCCTAACACACCCGGTTTGAAAAATTCTCGTGAAAGTGGTCAGTGTACCGAAAATACGACGGACTCGAGTGAGAAACCTTTTTGTAAATTACAGAATGACCAAATGGTCACACAAAACGCGACAATGGCAAATACACCGTCAAACAGTACAGAGAATAGAGCAGGTAATGCTACTGAGGCTGAAATTATAGCATTATTGCTACAAATGATTAAAAAACTTGATGAACAGCACAAAGAATTTATAGAATGGAACAAAGAATTTTCTGAAAGTCTTAAACAGCAGAACGAAAAACACGACAACGTTAACGAACAGAACAAACAAGTTAGGGAAGAGATTACAGCTGTTACCGTTCAATGTCAGGACAATAAAGAACAATTACGTGTGGATAGTAAGGCTTGTGCTAATAACAGTAATGAAAAAGTTGGCACTGTTGCACAAGAATCAAGTAGCACACGTGTAGACACAACAAAATCACAGATACACGAAATTAATGCAGTCACCGAACAATGTCCTAAAAACGCAGTACAGATTCGCGACGAAGTTAATTTAGAGTCAGTGGAAGTTTTACACACTGTGAATACGGAAGTTGTTAATAAAAGTGAACGACACAACAACCAAATTGACGAAAGTAGTAAAGTAATAGAATTAACAATTATTTCAGTCACCAATACGTCACAGAACCCGCCACGTTGCGAAGGTTTGTCAGACTTAGGCAGCGCGTATCATGTGAGCAATTTACAGAGACTACGAGACGTAAAATCCGAAAAGCCACGCGACTTAAAATCTGAAAAGCTATGCAACTTGAAATCAGAAATGACACAGACGAACAGATTCACTCACAAACCCGAACGTGTTATTAAACCGAGTGACGAGAACGTAGATTTCGAGCAATTTGCATTTGTAAGAAAATGTAAGGAACTTAATAATGACAGCGTACAGGTACACGATTTGCACTGTATACGACAATTTGTTTTTATGCTTTCACCGCTATTACCTGTAATGCAGAAGCTAGCTTTGAACCTGATGCGACAATTTGCTATTGCATTTTCATCAGCATTGCCTGTAATGAAGAAACAACAATTAGCATGCAGACAGCGATTTACTTTTGGAATTTTACCGCTATTGCTTGCAACGCAAAAGCTAAAATTTATTTGCAGTGCGTAAATGACCTCAGGGGATTCATTACGCTTTAATGAATATGTGCCGTAGCGAGCATAGGGCCCCGAGCTGTAGTAGTGCTGTTTCATCTTTAGTTTTCTGCACTGCTGCCTTTTCTTCTACTATCCTTTATATCTATCCAAACTGCTCTTTAACTATTGCTCTACCTAGTATTAAGAAACGAGTAATGAAAACCGGATAAGACAAATTTTTACCGAATGTGACAATTTTCATTAGGCACTCCAGAATCACGAGAACTTAAATAACAGATAAAATCGTAATCATCAGTATGTGTAAAATTATTAGTAACAGGAACCACATTTTGGTAACAATAGACGTTTTTCACCGCAACAGCATGAAAGTCAACCGCTTAGCATACCTAACCAACAAGGCAGTCTACAAGGTCAACCTAACTTTAATGTTTCGCCGCGTGCACGTATAGTCCCAGCTCCAACAAATAGTAACGCATGGCAGCAAAGAAATAACTACGTACAGATAACACACTATTTCAACTCGTATCGCAATGCGCCGTATAGAAATTACTATCATGACAGACGTAAAAATAACGAGCACAATTTTCAGCGTACATTTAATAACAGTCGATCTTTTCAGCAGCAAGAACATCAGCAACAACACATTATCATGAATGATCCGGACAATAGGTGTCATCGATAGCGTAATACGTCAGTAAGAAATAACAGAACAGTTCATATAGTGGATATGCCACAACATTCTCCCGTAAATAATAACACGTATGATAGATTTTAACCAGATACAGTACAGGTTGCATAATCCAGTAACGTAAGCAATAATTTTGACACGCAGAATCTTCTTCACGAAAATGTTATTAATTTTGACGCCATCCGACACACGTTTGCATTAAGGACAGAATTGCGACGTATGTAGACGACATTCTTATCGCAGAAGCTAACTGGTCTGAACACAATCTGATTCTTGAACAACTGTTACAAACTTTTCGTGCACAATGACTTACAGTTAACATCAGTAAATCGCATTTTGGCAAAACTTCTATAAAATTTCTTGGACACGTGATTTCAGCAGAAGGCATTGCACCTGATCCGGAAAAACTTCAGGCTCTACGTGACATTAGTGTTCCTACGACGAAGAAACAACTACGCAGTTTTTTGGGCTTAATTAACTTTTTTCGTAAATTTATTCATCACTCTGCTTTAGACACACCCAGATTATGCCAATTAACAGGTAAAAACAGTATTTGGTCTTGGGATAAGCAAGCACATTCTGAATTCGTGAACCTGAAACATGCTCTGTTGAATGCACCACTTTTATCGCACCCAGACCTTATTAGAAATTTTTCCATCGCCACCGACAGTTCCAACACCGCTTTAGGCGTACATATTTTCCAGGAAATTGAAGAAGATGGTTCAACAGTAATTAAAAACATCGCATTTGCAAGTCCCATTTTGTCACCCGCTGAACGAAATTATTCTGTTACAGAACTGGAAACATTATGTGTTGTATGGGCTTTTACGAGATTTAGGCACTTTCTTTATGGCAGACATACCACCGTCTACACAGACCACAGAGCAATACAATTTTTACTTTCAGCTAAATTTACTCACGACAGATTAAGCAGATGGAAACTTTATTTGCAAGAATTTAATTTTACGATTGTTCACATTCCCGGCACACAAAATGTTATAGCAGACGCACTATCGCGTTCTCTCGGCAACAATCAGCAAGACGTAGCAACCAACTTCTGCAAAACAAATTTCAGTGTCATGTACATTCAGCAAGTTGCATTTGAAAACTTTATTTCATCGTCATTACAGGACATAGCAAAGGAGCAAAATAAAGACAATGTGTGGAAAGAAATTAAACACCTTTGGCAAGATAGGAAAAATGTTACGATTAGGAACCACTACACTGTACGCAATGACGTTCTGTTTCGCCGCTCTCATCCTGACAGCAACAATTGGTTATTATGCATTCCTGACGAACTGGTTAACAAATTAATCTGGTACACTCATTTAAGTTACGCACATTACGGAGCACGAAAATGTTTTCTTATACTGAGACAGAACTGTTATTTTACCAACATGGAGAAACGTATACGACGAGTCTTAGCGTCTTGTAAAATTTGCCAGAAAGCTAAATCAGACACCACTTCACATATTCCTCCATTATATCCCATTATACCTGTTAAATTAAGACACATGGCCGCTGTAGATATTTTTGGTCCGATTCCGAGAACTAACAGAGGTTTTTGCTACATCTTTGTCGCTGTTGAGCTCACTTCAAAATTTGTTACTTTCACTCCGTTACGTAAAGCTACTGCTAAAACTGTTTCGAAAGCATTTGTAAAACATTTTCTATTTCATGTAGGGCATGTGATGAAAGTAATTTCTGACAATGGATCTCAATTTCGTAGTAGCGTATGGACACGCATGTTACGAGCCAGAAACATTTCTCCGATCTATATATCCAAGTACCATGCTTCTTCGAACCCCTGTGAAAGATTAATGAAAGAAATTGGTAAGCTGTGCCGAATATACTGCCACAAAAGACATATTGATTGGGATACACACATACTCTCATTCCAAGATGTAATTAATTCCATTCCAAATGAATCCACTATGCTATCTCCGTCTGTTATACTCAAAAACGTTGAACCACCGAACAAAATTAAAGAATCAGTAAACTTCCCTACCTGTCGTCGACTAAGACACCACGAAATAATTGACATTGCGCTGAACAACATCAAACGTGCCGCAGAGCGCCGGAGAAGACAGCAAAAACAGGTTTGTACACGCCGCGACTTTCACGTTGGACAGAAGATATTAGTACGTACACACTATTTATCCAGCAAATTAAAAGGTAAGTGCAGTAAATTTGAACTTCTATACGCAGGTCCATATCGGATTCGCAGCATCCCTCACCCCAATGTTGTACACGTCGAAACTTTGAGAACCAGAAAATCGAAAGGCAACCACCATATCTCAAACATTAAACCGTTTATTGAGTGAAGACACTTTATGATTCAACACACTATGATGTCATTTACTAATGCAATTATTTCACCTGACTAATTACTGATGATTATCGTATTTTTTCTTGGCAAGTGCCCGGCAAGGTAAGGTTAGCAGGTCGCTTTTCTTGTCGTTACACATCAGACCGTGCACATTTTCCACTTTTTTTGTGTATATGATTGTACTCCAGTTTTGTTTGTATGCACTGTGAAATAGTTAAGATATAACACACCTGTTGACTTTGACATTTTTTGCCTTATGACATCTCAACATCGTGACTGTTTTACATTTTTGCTGCTGCATTGTGATATTATCTGTACATTTTGCCTCTGAACACTGTCAATGTCTTTGACATATTACGTTTTGTCATGTTATGCTGTATGGTTAATTATGTTACCATAAACCAGTCATTATTTAATGGGTATATGATTTAAATGCAAGACATTAATCTCTGTTCATCAATTTCAGTAAGAAATGATGCGTGTAAGAAATAAATTCAACAGAAATGGGAATTTCACCTACGGAATAAACGAAAGAAGATGCAATAACTTTATGAGGAAGAGTAAATGGATCAGGATTAACAAGCATTAACAAGAATATACTATACTCATCGTAGAATAGCAGTCTTAACTAATTTTTTCTTTCAGAATACAAGGTGATTGATGCAGGCTGTCAGACTGAACTACACATCTTAGTTTTAGTGATGAAATATGCTAGAGATATGGAATAGTTGTATAATGAGTAATGAAGTGATTTTTTGCAGATGATAATGAATACTGATGAATAATGATGAAGGATATGGTATTATGAATAATGAAGTTTTTATTTACAGGTGATGATAATAATGAAGTTATGATAATATGGGTAATGAAGTGATTGATAATGAAGTTTTTTCTTTACAGATGAGGATAATGTTGGAGTTTTATATTTATGCTATGTAGTTATTTAAGTATTTGTTGCAGTTTGTTTTGACAGCAGGTGTTATATTGCATAGCAGGATGACGGAAAGTTTTGGAAAGGACAGCTATGGAACACATTTTATACACATTTCACTACTTGTTAATTCGAAGTTCACTACTTTTCAGCATAGTGTGCGTTTCTTCTTTCAGGTCAATAATCCATTTTGTATTTTTTCCAGGAGAAGCTTTTCATGATACTTACTAAACCAGTTACTTATTATACCTGTTCTAGTACTTGCATTTTTATTTTTTACCCATTTGTGTTTATCATTTATAAATGTGATCACATATACTGCCTTGTTACATAACCTTGCTACAGCTGACTCATGACGAATGACGTTACCTATCCTCATTTGCAGCACTAGGTCAAAAGCAAATAGTGTTATGCCTCAGCAATTAATTATCGATCCCAACGCAATGCATTGCTAACAAAAAAAAATGTATTAACAGTCCCAAATAGTGATACCAGTTTGAGAAAATTCTGAATAATACTGATTAGCTCTGAATAGTATGTCACTTGAGTAATGACTTCTTAATGAGACAACAAAAATACACATATATATAAAATAATGCTTAGTAACTGGCTAGTAATTGCCACTGTTATTGTAATGAGACTACTTATAATCCCCATGATTATTAATGTTATGACTATAATTAACTGATTTTTAATAATGACTTCGTAATGATCTGAATAATACTGAATGAGGAACAATGCTTTATTCTATTCAATACTTGCTGGCCACAGAGTGCCAATAATTAATGTCACTCGATGAATTGTTATTAATTATGCCATTAATTAGCTCTTGTTTTCAATGTTCATACTTTGTAATTGGAAATGAATGTGACTGTTTAATAATGCTTTGTAATTAGAAGAAGGCTAATGATTCTTACTAGTCATTCCATGTAGGCTTTCACGGCCGGCGTCTTTATCAGTAAACTCTTCCGGGCTAAGTTGCCGTGGTCGATCTGTAGAACTTCTTCTCCCTGACGTTTCGTTCTCAACTGCGGAGAACATCTTCCGAGGTGAGTCGACGACTGGCTGCTAGGAGCTGGGGCCGCCGCTTATATAGAGATCGTAGGGGGCGCCACCACACGTCACATGGCGTCGATGTGCAGCTATCTCTGGCTATCGTCTGTTCTCTCGATTGCAGGCAATCGATTGTCACGTGATTGATGCAACGTCGACCGCCATATCTTATCCAATTTTAATCCTTCTTCTTTATGATTAAAATTGTATTGATGTTTGTGGATTTCAATTGCCTCTCTATACATACGTGTATAATAGTGCGACGTCCTCGCTAGCACGCTTGTTTCACCAAATTTTATGTCGTGATCTCCATCCTTAAAAACATGTTCCGCTACTGCCGATTTGTCGATATGTCCCAAGCGACAGTTTCTTTTGTGCTCCGTCAACCGTGTATTGATGCTTCTTTTGGTAGTTCCTATGTAAACCCTGCCGCAACTACACGGAATTTTATATACCCCTGGGGTGGCTAGGGGGTGACGAGCATCTTTTGTTGATCTTAGGCATTCACTAATTTTCTTAGTAGGCCTAAAAATGGTCTCTACCTGAAACTTGGCTAGTACTTTTCCAATGCGATCCGTGATATTATGGATGAACGGAAGAAATACTTTTCCAGCTGATGGTTGTTGCTGTCTCCCATTTTTAGGCATTTTTCTATTTGGGTGAAGTGCTCGATTAATCTCGTTTTTTGTATAACCATTTTTCGCAAAGGCCATTCGTAAATGATTTAGTTCTTCTTGTAAGTAACCTGGTTCACAAATATTATTGGCCCTATCCACCAGTGTTTTTATGACCCCCCTCTTTTGCCTAGGGTGGTGGTTTGAGTTCTTATGGAGGTAGCGATCGGTATGTGTACCTTTCCTGTAGACCTTATGGCCTAAGGTCCCATCCGCCCGTTTGATAACTGATACATCCAAGAAGTTAAGTTGTCCATTCTTCTCCTTCTCCATAGTAAATTTAATCTTTGGGTTGATGCTATTTAAGTGTACCAGAAAATCATTCAAGTCTTCTTCCTCATGATTCCATATTACAAAGGTATCATCCACATACCGATACCACTTCGAGGGGCTTTTTTTGGCCGACTGCAATGCTTGATGTTCAAAATATTCCATGAATAAATTCGCAATTGCGGGACTTAGGGGGCTTCCCATGGCTACCCCATCGATCTGTTCATAAAATTCACCATTATACTGAAAATAGGTTGAGGATAGACAGTGTTGGAACAAGGCTACTATATCAGTAGGGAACATATTGGCTATATGGGAGAGAGCTTCATCAACTGGAACCATCGTGAACAAAGACACTATATCAAAACTGACAAGTATGTCATTAGGACCGACAGTAATTTCCCTCAATTTCTCAATGAAGTGTAGAGAGTTTTTAATATGACTCTCAGTTTTGCCTATGTGAGGTTGTAACAAAGAGGCAAGGTGTCTGGCTAGTTCTTGGATAGGAGCTCCAATTGCGCTGACTATTGGTCTCAAAGGAACATCAGGTTTATGTATCTTTGGTAATCCATATAATCTCGGAGGATAAGCCTCCGTTTCACAAAGATACTTTTTAACTTCTGTAGGAATTGAAGACTGTTTTATCAGACGCTTGGTGGCATTCAGCACATTCGTTGTGGGATCCTTTTTCAACTTCTTGTATGTGCTGGGTTCCAGGAGATCACTGATCTTCTTGTGATAATCCTCAGTATTCATTAAAACAGTAACATTTCCCTTGTCAGCGGCAACTATAATAACATTCTTGTCTGCATTGATCTCCCGCAATGCCTTCCTTTCCCCTTGAGACAGATTGCTGCTGGGTGGCTTAGCTTTGCGTAATATCCTGGAGGTTTCCATTCTAATTTCATCAGCAGAATATGATGGTAACTGACGAATTCCTGCCTCTATATTAGCAATAATGTCCTCCACAGGAATCTTGGATGGAGTTATTGCAAAATTCCCTCCTTTAGACAGAACAGAAAGTTCTTCCTTAGACAATTCTTTTTCCGATAAATTAATAACCGTTTGGGAATTGTTTGGAATCGCTGTTTCCTGTCGACCCTCTTGTAGACGATCAAACTTGTCCTTCTGCCTATTGGAAGACACTTCTGCACTAATCTCCATAGATCTAAATGTTAAACTGTCCACTTTGCTCCAATGACAAAACTGCATAGTATTGCTAATAAGTAAATGAAGATTTAGCAGTTGGCCATCACATACCGCCAGTCCTCGTCGTGTCTGATGTATCCGCTCACGTAGTAATGCCAGTTCCATACGAGAATAAATACGGTTAGCTTGTGGCGAATGAAACATTCTTCTCACTTTTAAAAACTTTGGAACTATACCGGTATCACGACAGCGTAGCAGAAAAGTGAGTGAGCAAAGTTGTTGACCTTTCTTCTTGCGTAGGTTCTCCAGTCGTCGTACCCTAGTTGACATTTCCTCCCCGTAGAGGCGTCGAATCATTCCATGTAGGCTTTCACGGCCGGCGTCTTTATCAGTAAACTCTTCCGGGCTAAGTTGCCGTGGTCGATCTGTAGAACTTCTTCTCCCTGACGTTTCGTTCTCAACTGCGGAGAACATCTTCCGAGGTGAGTCGACGACTGGCTGCTAGGAGCTGGGGCCGCCGCTTATATAGAGATCGTAGGGGGCGCCACCACACGTCACATGGCGTCGATGTGCAGCTATCTCTGGCTATCGTCTGTTCTCTCGATTGCAGGCAATCGATTGTCACGTGATTGATGCAACGTCGACCGCCATATCTTATCCAATTTTAATCCTTCTTCTTTACGATTAAAATTGTATTGATGTTTGTGGATTTCAATTGCCTCTCTATACATACGTGTATAATAGTGCGACGTCCTCGCTAGCACGCTTGTTTCACCAAATTTTATGTCGTGATCTCCATCCTTAAAAACATGTTCCGCTACTGCCGATTTGTCGATATGTCCCAAGCGACAGTTTCTTTTGTGCTCCGTCAACCGTGTATTGATGCTTCTTTTGGTAGTTCCTATGTAAACCCTGCCGCAACTACACGGAATTTTATATACCCCTGGGGTGGCTAGGGGGTGACGAGCATCTTTTGTTGATCTTAGGTATTCACTAATTTTCTTAGTAGGCCTAAAAATGGTCTCTACCTGAAACTTGGCTAGTACTTTTCCAATGCGATCCGTGATATTATGGATGAACGGAAGAAATACTTTTCCAGCTGATGGTTGTTGCTGTCTCCCATTTTTAGGCATTTTTCTATTTGGGTGAAGTGCTCGATTAATCTCGTTTTTTGTATAACCATTTTTCGCAAAGGCCATTCGTAAATGATTTAGTTCTTCTTGTAAGTAACCTGGTTCACAAATATTATTGGCCCTATCCACCAGTGTTTTTATGACCCCCCTCTTTTGCCTAGGGTGGTGGTTTGAGTTCTTATGGAGGTAGCGATCGGTATGTGTACGGTATGTGTATGGTTATACAAAAAACGAGATTAATCGAGCACTTCACCCAAATAGAAAAATGCCTAAAAATGGGAGACAGCAACAACCATCAGCTGGAAAAGTATTTCTTCCGTTCATCCATAATATCACGGATCGCATTGGAAAAGTACTAGCCAAGTTTCAGGTAGAGACCATTTTTAGGCCTACTAAGAAAATTAGTGAATGCCTAAGATCAACAAAAGATGCTCGTCACCCCCTAGCCACCCCAGGGGTATATAAAATTCCGTGTAGTTGCGGCAGGGTTTACATAGGAACTACCAAAAGAAGCATCAATACACGGTTGACGGAGCACAAAAGAAACTGTCGCTTGGGACATATCGACAAATCGGCAGTAGCGGAACATGTTTTTAAGGATGGAGATCACAACATAAAATTTGGTGAAACAAGCGTGCTAGCGAGGACGTCGCACTATTATACACGTATGTATAGAGAGGCAATTGAAATCCACAAACATCAATACAATTTTAATCGTAAAGAAGAAGGATTAAAATTGGATAAGATATGGCGGTCGACGTTGCATCAATCACGTGACAATCGATTGCCTGCAATCGAGAGAACAGACGATAGCCAGAGATAGCTGCACATCGACGCCATGTGATGTGTGGTGGCGCCCCCTACGATCTCTATATAAGCGGCGGCCCCAGCTCCTAGCAGCCAGTCGTCGACTCACCTCGGAAGATGTTCTCCGCAGTTGAGAACGAAACGTCAGGGAGAAGAAGTTCTACAGATCGACCACGGCAACTTAGCCCGGAAGAGTTTACTGATAAAGACGCCAGCCGTGAAAGCCTACATGGAATGATCCGACGCCTCTACGGGGAGGAAATGTCAACTAGGGTACGACGACTGGAGAACCTACGCAAGAAGAAAGGTCAACAACTTTGCTCACTCACTTTTCTGCTACGCTGTCGTGATACCGGTATAGTTCCAAAGTTTTTAAAAGTGAGAAGAATGTTTCATTCGCCACAAGCTAACCGTATTTATTCTCGTATGGAACTGGCATTACTACGTGAGCGGATACATCAGACACGACGAGGACTGGCGGTATGTGATGGCCAACTGCTAAATCTTCATTTACTTATTAGCAATACTATGCAGTTTTGTCATTGGAGCAAAGTGGACAGTTTAACATTTAGATCTATGGAGATTAGTGCAGAAGTGTCTTCCAATAGGCAGAAGGACAAGTTTGATCGTCTACAAGAGGGTCGACAGGAAACAGCGATTCCAAACAATTCCCAAACGGTTATTAATTTATCGGAAAAAGAATTGTCTAAGGAAGAACTTTCTGTTCTGTCTAAAGGAGGGAATTTTGCAATAACTCCATCCAAGATTCCTGTGGAGGACATTATTGCTAATATAGAGGCAGGAATTCGTCAGTTACCATCATATTCTGCTGATGAAATTAGAATGGAAACCTCCAGGATATTACGCAAAGCTAAGCCACCCAGCAGCAATCTGTCTCAAGGGGAAAGGAAGGCATTGCGGGAGATCAATGCAGACAAGAATGTTATTATAGTTGCCGCTGACAAGGGAAATGTTACTGTTTTAATGAATACTGAGGATTATCACAAGAAGATCAGTGATCTCCTGGAACCCAGCACATACAAGAAGTTGAAAAAGGATCCCACAACGAATGTGCTGAATGCCACCAAGCGTCTGATAAAACAGTCTTCAATTCCTACAGAAGTTAAAAAGTATCTTTGTGAAACGGAGGCTTATCCTCCGAGATTATATGGATTACCAAAGATACATAAACCTGATGTTCCTTTGAGACCAATAGTCAGCGCAATTGGAGCTCCTACCCAAGAACTAGCCAGACACCTTGCCTCTTTGTTACAACCTCACATAGGCAAAACTGAGAGTCATATTAAAAACTCTCTACACTTCATTGAGAAATTGAGGGAAATTACTGTCGGTCCTAATGACATACTTGTCAGTTTTGATATAGTGTCTTTGTTCACGATGGTTCCAGTTGATGAAGCTCTCTCCCATATAGCCAATATGTTCCCTACTGATATAGTAGCCTTGTTCCAACACTGTCTATCCTCAACCTATTTTCAGTATAATGGTGAATTTTATGAACAGATCGATGGGGTAGCCATGGGAAGCCCCCTAAGTCCCGCAATTGCGAATTTATTCATGGAATATTTTGAACATCAAGCATTGCAGTCGGCCAAAAAAAGCCCCTCGAAGTGGTATCGGTATGTGGATGATACCTTTGTAATATGGAATCATGAGGAAGAAGACTTGAATGATTTTCTGCTACACTTAAATAGCATCAACCCAAAGATTAAATTTACTATGGAGAAGGAGAAGAATGGACAACTTAACTTCTTGGATGTATCAGTTATCAAACGGGCGGATGGGACCTTAGGCCATAAGGTCTACAGGAAAGGTACACATACCGATCGCTACCTCCATAAGAACTCAAACCACCACCCTAGGCAAAAGAGGGGGGTCATAAAAACACTGGTGGATAGGGCCAATAATATTTGTGAACCAGGTTACTTACAAGAAGAACTAAATCATTTACGAATGGCCTTTGCGAAAAATGGTTATACAAAAAACGAGATTAATCGAGCACTTCACCCAAATAGAAAAATGCCTAAAAATGGGAGACAGCAACAACCATCAGCTGGAAAAGTATTTCTTCCGTTCATCCATAATATCACGGATCGCATTGGAAAAGTACTAGCCAAGTTTCAGGTAGAGACCATTTTTAGGCCTACTAAGAAAATTAGTGAATGCCTAAGATCAACAAAAGGTGCTCGTCACCCCCTAGCCACCCCAGGGGTATATAAAATTCCGTGTAGTTGCGGCAGGGTTTACATAGGAACTACCAAAAGAAGCATCAATACACGGTTGACGGAGCACAAAAGAAACTGTCGCTTGGGACATATCGACAAATCGGCAGTAGCGGAACATGTTTTTAAGGATGGAGATCACGACATAAAATTTGGTGAAACAAGCGTGCTAGCGAGGACGTCGCACTATTATACACGTATGTATAGAGAGGCAATTGAAATCCACAAACATCAATACAATTTTAATCGTAAAGAAGAAGGATTAAAATTGGATAAGATATGGCGGTCGACGTTGCATCAATCACGTGACAATCGATTGCCTGCAATCGAGAGAACAGACGATAGCCAGAGATAGCTGCACATCGACGCCATGTGACGTGTGGTGGCGCCCCCTACGATCTCTATATAAGCGGCGGCCCCAGCTCCTAGCAGCCAGTCGTCGACTCACCTCGGAAGATGTTCTCCGCAGTTGAGAACGAAACGTCAGGGAGAAGAAGTTCTACAGATCGACCACGGCAACTTAGCCCGGAAGAGTTTACTGATAAAGATTCTTACTAGATTGGAATGACGCATAATTAATTAACTATGTTATTGTTTCATAATGCTTTGTAATTAGGAAAAAGCTAATGATTATTACTATTGGAAGACAAATGATTAATTAATTATGCTATGCTTTGTAACTGGAAAAGAATGCGATTATTTCATAATGCTTTGTAACTAGGAAAAGAAGGCTACTGATTCTATGTAAAACAATTAATGAACATTTTTCTGTAATACTACATACTTGGTACAGAAATGTTCAATAACTGGGCTATGAATGCCACAAACTACTAATGAAGACTGTAATTGTCAATATTATGTGACTTAATGTCCTTCACCTCATGAGTTAACTACCCTGAATTACTGCAATGTCCATTTGTCCTGTCTATCCTAGTGATCATGGAGCACTATCTTTGGTTCTGCACTAATTCTACGTTGGCGTGCCTTGTAAAAGCGTGGTGTTGACACGACATGCTGTCCACCACCGTGAGCGATGAAGACGTTATTATGGTCCCACTGTTTGGTGTACCTAATGTACTGCCAAAATGAAAACATGAAACATTAATACGACAGTTCAGTGTCTTGGCTACACTGATAAATTCTGAGGGGAAAAGAACTTCAAGTTGTGTCACTTGGTGTTGTACTTCTGTGGAAAGATATGGACTTTCAGAACAGCTGTGTGCAATCTAAAGTGCTACAACCATGATGCAATCCTTCCCTTTCCTATCCTCATTCTTGTCACATAAGGAAAATAATTTTTTTGGTTAACATCGTTTATGTTCATGGGTTATACATTTTTTTAGATTTGCTGAACTCCAGTGTGAGTACACTTATGTCACTGGTAGACATGATTTTTTACCATTATGTTTATTTATTGCGAAAATGCTAAAGACATTTTTTTTCGATTTGTTCTGAAGAACAGTATATGTACACTCTTGTCTTTTATATTGTATATACATTTTTATTTTAATGATATGTTCTGAATTACAGTGCATGTGCACTTATGTTAGGCGTTAATATGTTTTCTACTGAACTTCAGTGCCTGTGCACTTTTCTCATTTTTCAATATGATTTGTACTATTCTGTATATTCAATACTTCAATGCGTATGCACTTATGTCATTTGTTACTAATTGTATATACATTTCATCATTTACTGATATGTTCTCAACTGCAGTGCATGTGCACTCATGTCACTTGTCAACATAATATTTTCTGCCAGTCTGTTTATTTGTTCTGAATATGCTAAAGAATTTTTTCAGTGCGTGTGCACTCTGTTATCTGTCAAATAATTTGTATATACATTTTTCTGATTTGCTACTATGTTTTGTACTCACATTTTGTCTTTGTCTGATATATTTTGTACTTAGTGCGTGTGCACAACATTTAAATATTCTGTAAGTTGTAGAATTTTGTTAATTAAAGAAAAATTTTGCCGCGCTTGGCAAGTCCAAATGACTCACCATCGCTGCCAAATTTTTGCCCCCCCAGTGGAGGGTTATGAAACACGTATGTAACATAGCAGCGATGGCGAGGCATTGTAGCATCTGTGACCAGAGTATGCGCTTGACCGCGCGAGTGTTGCGAGCGGTTCTCAGTCTGTCAGTAGTCGTTGCGAGTCTGTAGCTCTGTCTAGTTGAGGGCAGTACTCTGTCAGTAGTCGTCGCGAGCAGTAGCTCTGTTCAGTGGCGTGCAGTACGCTAGTAGTCGTCATGCAGAGCGGTCGGTCAGTGGTAGCAGTCCAGTGGGATTGCGTGATGTGGTCTGGCGACAACACTGGTCAAGATGCTGAATGAGGTATACTGTTAATTAAGATAACCATCGGATAATGTAAAGTTTAACTATTGTAACTAATTTTCAACAAGTGCCCTCAATAATAACTTTGATTTCAAAAGCAATTTTACATAAAATTTTCATTTAATTGAAGTAACTATTTCGTTCCACTTCCCTTAAACAAAAGTTTCAGTTTTCAATTAGATTACAAAAGAAAAAAAAAAGGGAATATTATTATTTGCAATGCAGTTCCTCCAAGCGGTGCGCAACTACAAGAGCAGAAATTTGACTAGGTGTTGCAATGAGGTAAGAATTTAATTTTAATTTTTGCACAGGGCCAAAGACCGATATTTCGGTTTAATTGAATTTTCTTATCACTGAATAGACTTTATTTTTTTGTGAGGAACATATACTTGGGTCAGATTGCTAATTTTTGTTTAATTGTCATTGTCAGTAGATTTAATTGTGGGGAGGTTACACCACCTGCACCAGATACATGGTGCAAGTATAGAAAAGCAGAGGCAGCAGGAAAATTAGATGCATTTAAACATAAACGTTCGGTACCTGAAGCAGTAATAGAGGCCATTAAGCCTATATTCAGAGACTTTGCCCATCTTGACTTGCTAAGAAAATGCCTCCATAGTAAGACACAGAATGTTAATCTCGTCAATGTCAACAATGGGAATTATGGGAGATTAAAAGTCCTGGATCAGCTGGGAATAAAAATAGGGCAGAATATGGCTACTACATTGGAAGCCATGGATCGATTAAGACTGTGTAAAGCTGAATTTTCTGCTCGTAAAATGACCAAGAAAACAAGATAGAAGAGAAGAATGAAGAATTTAGGTGCAGAAGAAGGATCTGATTATGGAGGAGGCTGCTTTTAGACACTTTTTTTTTAAGAAGGACGGTGTGTTTCTAACGACTTCTTACTTGAATTTTCTCAAAACTGTAAATTTTTGTGCAAAATATCCATTTTCTCATGAACCAATAAACACATATACAAAACATTTATGGGTCTACAATCAGTATTTTGAGAGTTGTATAATTGATGCTGTGTTGTATAAAACACAATAATTTGTTCAAATAAACGCTCATATTTATAAAAAATTATATCTCAATATCTATTATGTGTACTTTTTCCATTCTAGACCAGTGAACGAAATACATTCAGATAACCAATTGGTAAAAATTTGGTGGTGATATCTTCAATAGTTTGACTCCCATAAGAGCTAAGTGGACAATAATAAATGTTAGTGAGCATGATGCGAGGTGTAGATTTTCATATTTTGGACCCGAGCAAAGCCCCATTCACAATGGTCGTCGTGTTGTGTTGCATCACACAACTCAAACCATTCCACAATGCATTTCAGATGCCAGCATTCACACAGACCATCAAAGGTCCGTCACAACATGTCACGTCACGTCACGTCACGTCACGTCAGGTCAAGGTTTCTCAGAAAGAAAGTTATGACGGCAGCGCCGGCGTCTAATAACATTGGAAGTGGACCTATTTTCGTCCCACTCGCTCACGTTTTTTGTTGTGAATTTTGTGCTTTGGGGTCTTATTAATCTTTATTTCATTATTTTGGGTTGTTTTAGTGACAAATTGCAAACGCTGCATGACAACTTGGACATTTTTACGGTTTAGTACCTTAGTCGGTAAAGTACCCTTAAAGGATCATTTTGTAGTCTGTCTGTCTCTCAGTTTAAAAACTTTTTTCTCACCAACAGGTACAGTTCTCAACCTGAAATTTATGCCACATACTACATCTGAGTTTCCTTGGAGATGTAAACAAATTGAAGATTCTAAGTCAATCCAATCAAAAGATACAGACATTTACGTCACACATTTTAACACTCCCAAACTCACCCCTCAAACCTATAAGGCACTTTCCTTTGGAATAGAATCATGAAATTTGGCAAGAAGCAAGGATTCATAGTACAAGCAAAGCAAGAAATCCGAAAGTTAATAATCTGTAAGTATCCGACACCTGTAAAATCATATTTTAGTGATTTGTTTTCCGATTGACTGTCGGTGCATCTGTCAAGACCCTTCATGTATCGATTTCAGATTTATGTCGGATACTAATGTCTACAGTCCCTTGGCGGTGCAAAAAAATTAAGCTTCTAAGTGAGTGCAACCAAATGACACAGCCATTTACATCAGATATTTTGGTGAAAACTCATTCAACAAATGCTATAGCATGCTTCTAGATGAATTTGAATCATGAAATGGCAACATGCAAGGTTTGACAGTAAAAGTAAAGTACAAAATCCGAAAATTGTCGATTGTAATTAAATTACATGAAAAATTATTACTTTGTCATTTGTTATCTGACTGTCTGTCCATCTGCTAAAGCTCCTTTTTCTTAAAAACAGGCACACCTGTAACATGGAAATTTTTGTCACATACCAGTGTCTGGGTATCCTTATCGGTGTGAAAAACTGAAGTTTCCAAGTCGATTTAACCAAACGATAAGGCTCTTTATGTCACATATTTTGAAACATGCAAATGCACTGAACAAAATGGATGGACTATCTACATAAATCATTAAGTTTGCATGAAACCCTCAGTACATGAGTCCTACTCACACTTCGCCAATTTTTTTCCATTGAGTGTTCTTCCACAACTTGGGTCAGATATCTGAAAGTGAAAAACTATTTAGGTTTTACAATTGCAAAGGTAATGCCCCCACTGTATGTAAGTAAGTCCATAAGTTGAAGCAATTCTCATTAAACAGCATATAAATAGTCAGCTCTAATGAAGGAGAAGAATAGTTTTTTTATGACAATATTTATTACATAATAAAAAAGGGTAAGGCAAACAGGATCTATTTATTCTGTCATAAATATTATATTATATATTATATTATATATGTACATTTTTGTGCTAGCAAATAAATGCCAGTGTTTAGAAATGCTGTTTCACTTCGCAATACTTTACCACACAAAACTGATCAACAGTATACATTATGAAGTTTTCTATGGCCATCAATAAACTTTTGTCATTGTTAATTCCTCAATTCTCGTTTTACTGTAAAATCCTACTTTTTGTATCATGGATGATTAATCATAACTAGGGTCTGGGTTCTAATGACAATCCATAATTTTCGTTGAACTTCAGGGTGTATTTTACAACAATTTATGCATGAATCTAGTTATTTTAGTGTAACCGAGTGTATAAAAAAGTATTGTTATTTCACATATAATATCACATTTACACTTTTTAGTAACACATAATATTTCGGCCAACTTTTGCCAAAAATGCATAATTTGTTGTATCTTTAAGGACATTGCATTGTTAGCTGCAATAGGCATAAGATGTGCTTTGCTGGTGCTGTACATTTTAGCAATTTTAAGCAAGATAAATTCATGCTGTAATGTTTGTCTTAGGCACACCAGTGTAGATGTTGGCACAGAAACAACTAAGTGAAAAATCCGTGAAATTCGCATTTATTTATTTATTTATTTACATGTCAAGTTCCGTAGGACCAAATTGAGGAGCAAATCTCCAAGGTCATGGAACATGTCAGTACATGAACTAACAACATAAAAGTAATAACAGATAAAAATAAATGCTCATGAACCTGAAAAAAAGTCAGTCCATAAGTTTAAGCAAATGCTATTAGCAATACAATGAGAATCAGTTTAATTTTTCAGGGAACTCCTCGACAGAATAGAAGGAGTGACCCATGAGGAAACTCTTCAGTATCGATTTGAAAGCGCATGGATTACTGCTAAGATTATTGAATTCGAGTGGCAGCTTATTGAGAATGGATGCAGCAGTATACTGCACACCTTTTTGCACAAGAGTTAAGGAAGTCCGATCCAAATGGAGGTTTGGTTCCTGCCGAGTATTAACCGAGTGAAAGCTGATTATTCTTGGAAATCAACTAATATTAGTAACAAGAAACGACAATAAGGAATATACATATTGAGAGGCCAATACCAAAATACTCATACTCGTGAACAGAGGTCGACAAGAGGTTCGTGAACTCTCACCACTTAATGCCCGAACCGCCCGTTTCTGAGCCAAAAATATCATTCTAGAAAGGGAAGAGTTACCCAAAAACATAATACCATACAACAAAAGTGAATGAAAATAAGCAAAGTATACTAATTTACGTGTCGAAGTATCACTCACTTTCGATACTGTTTGAATAGTGAAAATGGCAGTATTAAGTCTTTGAACAAGATCCTGAACGTGGGCTTTCCATGACAGCTTATTATCTATCTGAACACCTAGGAATTTGAACTGTTCAGTTTCACTAATCATATGCCCGTTCTGTGAGATTAAAACGTCAGGTTTTGATGAATTGTGTGTTAGAAACTGTAAAAACTGAGTCTTACTGTGATTTAACATTAGTTTATTTTCTACAAGCCATGAACTGAGGTCATGTACTGCACTAGTTGAAACCGAGTCAATGTTGCACACAACATCCTTTACTACCAAGCTAGTGTCATCAGCAAACAGAAATATTTTAGAGTTACCCATAATACTAGAGGGCATATCATTTATGTAAATAAGGAACAGGAGCGGCCTCAACACTGATCCCTGGGGTACCCCCCACTTGACAGTACCCCACTCAGATCCCACATCACAGCCGTTATCAACATTGTGAATAATGACCTTTTGCTGCCTGTTGCTAAAGTAAGAGGTGAACCAATTGTGAGCCACTCCCCTTATTCCATAATAGTCCAGCTTCTGGAGCAATATTGTGAGATCAACACAGTCAAATGCCTCTGTTAAAACAAAAAATACGCCAAGCGTTCGAAACTTTTTGTTTAGCCCATCCAGTACCTGACAGTGAAAAGAGAATATAGCATTTTCAGTTGTCAAACGACTTCTAAAGCCAAACGGTACATTTGATAGCAAATCGTGTGAAATAAAATGATCAATTAACCTCACATACACAGCCTTTTCGATAACTTTTGCAAACACTGATGGCATAGAAATAGATCTAAAATGATCTACATTATCCCTTTCTCCCTTTTTATAAAGCAGCTTTACTACTGAGTACTTTAACCGCTCAGGAAACTGACCATTCCTAAAGGAAAAATTACAAAATGGCTAAATACAGGGCTAACATGTGCATCACAGTACTTTAATATTCTACTAGACACTTCATCATAACCATGAGAGTCCTTAGTCTTCAGTGATTTAATTATTGACTCAATCTCCCTCTTGTCTGTATCACAGAGGAGTATTTCAGACGTCAAACTCGGAAAGGCATTTACTAAGAAATTTATATGATTTCCTGCAGAAACTAAATTTTTGTTTAATTCACTAGCAATGCTCAGAAAATGGTTGTTAAATACTGCACATATATCTGATTTATCAGTAACAGAAATATTATTACCGCAAACTGACTTTGCATCATCGACCTTGTGCTGCTTACCAGACTATTCCTTCACAACTGAGCATATGGCTTTAATTTTATCCTGTGAATTAGCTATTCTACTTGCATACTACATACTTTTTGCCTTGCTAATAACATTTTTAAGCACCTTACAATACTGTTTGTAATGGGTGACTGTAGCTTGATTGTGACTACTTCTAACATTTTGATATATTTCCCACTTTGTTCTACAAGCAACTCTCAAAGAGCATGAGAAATGTGTTATGGAAAGCATTGTATTTATCATCTATATTATCGGCATTATAAACATCTTGCCACTCTTGTTCCTTGACAAGTTTTGAAAAACTCTCTATTGCTGTTGGACTAACTTTCCTACGTAGTTTGTAATTAAATACGACATTGGTTTGAGTACAAAGACCTTTTAGTGTTAAAATTTGTGCATCATGGTCTGAAAGGCCATTCACCCTTTTACCAACAGAATGCCCATCTAGTAACGAAGAATGAATAAAAATATTGTCTATGACTGTGCTACTGTTCCCCTGCACCCTAGTTGGAAAAAACACAGTTTGCATCAGATCATATGAATTTAGGAGATCTACCAACATCCTTTTCCTTGCACAATCATGTACAAAATTAATATTGAAGTCACCACATATATCTACTTTCTGGTACTTCCTACAAATTGAATCAAGAACCCTCTCTAGCTTAAGCAAAAATGCTCTGAAGTCGGAGATAGGGGACCTATAAACAACAGCAATTAGAAGTTTACTTTTACTAAATTCAACTAATGCTGCACAAATTTCAAATATCTGTTCAGTGCAGTGTCATGATATGTGTATGGACTCAAATGAAATACTGTTTTTTACGCACAGAACCACTCCCGCACCCTGCAAGGAACTCCTTGAGAAACAGCCAGCTAGTCTGTAGCCTGGTAAAGGAAGCCTCTTAATTGTCAAATTATTTAAGTGGTGCTCTGATATACCAATAATTTCAGAGTTAACATCTATTAGCAGTTCATGAACTTTATCTCTAATACCTCTTATATTTTGATGAAATATGCTAATTCCTTCTCTACTTGGAAATATTACATCCGACTTAGGAATTTTCTCTTGTGTGAGACAGACTGTGCAAGATCACGTGGCGATTTAAAGCTCTAGATTCGCTGTGTAATCTTTCACTGATTGTTTTAAAACCCATTTGTATTGTGATATGTTGTGAAATTTCGACAAATTCGTTCTGTTATCTTCAATTTTAAGCTTAAATTAAATTTTGTTCTTTTAAAATTTATGAGAACAGTGGGCCTATCCTCATTCAAAGCAATCATCCTCTAATTTCATTGTATAATTATGTAACAAATAGGTTATGTTTGAGAAACACTCTTGAAGCCAACAAAGGTGGATTCTGATATAATAACCACTGCATACATGGTCATACTATTCAGTTTGAAAAAAAAAACTCACAAGTGAATAGTCCAATCTGACATGTTAAAACTTGTTCTCAAACTTGTTATATGGGTAGAATATAGCTGAAAAATATTCTGTCAAAAAGTTACCTTCTGATATGCGCTGTAAATATTTTTAAGAAAATATTGAAAGTTGTCAAATTTGCAGCCTGCCAGATGGGTGGAATAATGTACACCCTGCCAGATGGCTGGAGTAATGTACGTCATGCCAGAGATGTGGCATACTGCACTTGCACTACACATGAGGCTCATATACTTGACTGAAAACGCATCAGTAAACAGAAAACACGATACATCATAATCATAATTGTACAGAGAATTCCGATAAGGTTTTAACATTGTAGATGAAAAACTGAATTAATATTCGTTGTTTTTTCTTCATATATGCCTGCCAATAGTATCTGTTTGTACAGATTCCGGAGTTTCACAGTAATGTGGAATCCATTTAACGTTCTCAGTCCTTCAAAGATGAAATACGTAGAATGTGGTATGCAATTGAATTCACTCAATTCTCCCGACGACCTACATATGTGTAGTTTGTGAGTTAATTTCTTGGACAATAATTTGAATGATGTCGATGTCTCATTAGAAACTGTGGAAACTTTAGAAGAAATCGGTAATTACAGTGACGATCATTGCATTGTGGTTCTAAAGATGCGTGTTGTACCAATAAGATTCTGGAACAAGAACACCTTTCTAGCAAAAAAAAAAAAAAAAAAAAAAAACATTTGCAGTAATAGATTTCAGTATCAAAGAATGGGCTGCAAATTTTTGGGACAAGGGATGTACAAAGCCAGTTTCGTTTCATGAAATCTGAACGTGAATTGTATGAGTGGAAGAAAGACTGACTCAATGTAAGGAATGGATACCAAATGAAACTCGCGAAAGCGTGGAAGAAAAATTATTCGAAAGATTTAGAACTGCTCGTGAGAGATACTGCACCATTACCAAGGCAGCTCTACGAGACTGTGTCCTTCATATTGATAATGAGATAAAAATTGTTGGTTTCCAAGCTTCTTTGATCTAATTAAGCAGATTGGAGAGTTCATACAGAATAGAAAGTCCCAAAATTACGAACTTTACTTTAGGTCAACGTGTGGGGGAGAAGTCTTTAATAGGCAATATTATAGAGAATTTCACAGCTGGTGTGATGACGGAGCTTACTGTTGTTTCTGCATTTGTTTGGTAGAAAGTCAACCAGTCAAATTTCGTGAAAGAACTGCATGCATATCGCACTGTATTAGTTCGGGCAAAAAGAAGACAGTCAGTTGTGCAATCGCTGAATGCTATGACACATTTGTATGCAATGATGTCAATTATAAGAATGAGTGGATTACTGTTTCTGCAGCTTTATACCTTTCATTAGGAACCTCAGGGAAAATTAGGACTACAAATAAAAAGTACGGAGTGTTTAGTTGTAAAAATTTTGTAATGTATGTATCAACATCATGAAAAATGGGGAAGAATAATTTTGAACATTTTATTCGAAACACCATCTTACTATTTGCACAAAAAAATTTATTATTTTTGTTGAAAGTTTGGCCTGGACATAACGACATCTCTGCCTTTGAGGAGGAAGAAGGAAAAACTGTTTATATAATTAAGGTTCCAAATTCCAATAATGACAATTAATGTGATTGAATCTATCGATAAATAATTTTTATGGCATTGGAAAAAAATTTCAAGAAATTGCTGCACAAGAGAATATCTTTTAGCTCTTCGTCATTTCAGGTTTATTACTGGAACAGTACTCGTACAATTCAGTTACATTACATTACATTACATTAATACTTGTTCCATAGATCATGAATACGATATTCCATTATGGTGTGGAACATGTCAGTTTAATCTAAGTTTTCACTACACTTTTTCTACAGTTACTATTTCATATCCAAAAATTCATCTCTTGAGTAGAAAGAGTTGTCATTCAGAAATTCTTTTAATTTGTTTTTAAATGTTGGTTGCTATCTCTCAGCGTTTTAATTCTGTTTGGTAAATGACCAGAGATTTTTGTGGCAGTATAATTCGCCCCTTTCTGTGCCAGAGTCAGATTCAAGCCACACTAGTGAAGATCATCCTTTCTTCTAGTGTTGTAGCTCTGCATTTCGCTGTTATTTTTAATTGGGATGGGTTATTAATAACTAATTTCATAAGTGAATATGTGTATTGTGAAGGTACTGTGAATACCCTGAATTCCTTAAACAAATGTCTGCAAGGTGATCTTGGGTGGGCTTCAGTTATTATTCTGATTGCATGGTTTTGTTCAATGAATACCTTTTCTCTTAATGATGAATTACCCCAAAATATGACACCACATGAAAGCTGTGAATCAAAAAGACTGATGTGTTTATTGCCAAAATTTGCAGTACCTATAATAGTATAAATAGCTGAACCAAACTATTTCAGAAGATCATCAGTGCGTTTCTTCCAATCCAATTTCTCAGCAGTGCACACACCCAGAAAGTTTGAATATTCTGTCTTAGCAACAGACTCCTGTTCAGAGTCTATATTTATCAATGGTGTTATGCCATATTCTGTACTGAATTGTATATACTATGTTTTCTCAAAATTTAGCGAGAGTCCATTTGCAGAGAACCACTTAATAATTTCTGAAAGACATTATTTACAATTTATTCAGCTAATTCTAGCTTGTTGGGTATGATTATTACATTTGTATCATCTGCAAAAAAAACTAGCTTTGCATCTTCATGAATACAGAGTGGCAATACAATAATCTATATTAGGAAGAATAAGGGATCCAAGTCTGAACACTGTGGAACACCATTCTTGATACCTCCCCTGTTAGAAGACTCTGCTGATTTTTGCAGGCTATCTGTACTGTTCATTTCAACCTTCTGCATTGTTCCAGTTAAATATGAATTAAACTATTTTTGCACAGTCCCACTTATATCACAGTACTCAAGTTATCTAGAAGAATTTCATGATTCACAAAGCCAAAAGCCTTTGAGAGATCACAAAATAATCCGATGGGTGATGTTAGGTTATTCAGAGCATTTAATATTTGATCAGTGAAACCACA
The DNA here is from genome assembly GCF_021461395.2 of Schistocerca americana. Lineage (NCBI taxonomy): Eukaryota > Metazoa > Arthropoda > Insecta > Orthoptera > Acrididae > Schistocerca > Schistocerca americana. Next base: position 784,352,446 of record NC_060122.1, on the reverse strand, counting down.
TATAGCATTTTCTGTGGAAAAGCCTTTTTGGAAACCAAACTGACATTTTGTTAGCACCTCATTTTTACAAATATGTGAAGCTACTCTTGAATACATTACTTTTTTAAGAATTTTGGATAAAGCTGTTAGAAATGAGATTGGGTGGTAATTGTTAGCATCTGACCTATCCCCTTTTTTATACAAAGATTGAAAAAGAGCATATTTTAGTCTATCTGGAAAAATGCCCTTTTTCAGTGAGCTGCTACATATGTCTTTGAGAATCCTACTTATCTGTTGGGAACATGCTTTTAGTACTCTGTTGGAAATATCATCTTTTCCATGGGAACTTTTATCTTTGGATGAATTAATTTTTTTGCTAATTTAAGTAGGAGAGGTGGGTTGAATTTCAGTTTTATCAGTTGCATAGGTATTGTCTCTTCCATATACAGTCTTGCATTTTCTAGTGAATAGCTGAATCCTATTTTCTCTACAACACTTAAAAATGATTATTAAAATATTTTCTGCTTCTTGATTTCAATAGAAATAAAGTCTTCCTATACTCTCAGTTGCCCTGTTTCCATTTTAACAATATTCCAGATTGTTTTAATTTTATTATCAGAGGTGGTAATCTCAGACATAATGCACATACTTCTGGACTTTTTAATAACTTTTCTTAATACAGTGCAGTAGTTTTTATAATCCTCGACTGTTTCTGGATCATTACACCTTCTAGCTATAAGATACATTTCCCTTTTCTGTTTACAGGATATTTTTATCCCTTTAGTAAGCCATGGCTTTTTAGATGGTTTCTTACAATTATGTTTCACTGTTTTCTTAGGGAAACTGTTTTCAAATATATTCACTGAGCTATCGTGAAATAGGTTAAATTTTAAATTGGCATCAGGTTCCCTGTACACTTCATCCCAGTCTAACCGTTGCAAGCTTTCTCTAAAATCTGCAATTATTAAATCGTTAATTCAACACACAATTTCAGAGGACTGTTTTATATTATTGCATGGAACTATGTCATATACTTTAACTAGCTGTGGATCATGATCAGACAGACCATTCTTAACAGTAAAAGTTTTTATTTGATTAAATTTATCGTGGTCCCTAATAACATTGTCTATCAGTGTGCTGCTTTCCTGTACCACACGAGTAGAAAAGTCAATAACTGATGTCTGATTGAAAGAACCAAGAAATACTTCAAGGTCAAGCTTTCTATCAGGCTCTTTCAGAAAATCTACATTGCAATCACCACAAACAATAATTTGCTTCCCTCTGTCTGACAGATAGCACAACAAAGAATCTAAGACTTTCAGAAATAGCTGAAAATTGGCCAATGGGTACTTATACACAGCTGCAATTATAAAAGTCCCATTATTTAGTTTACGCTCACATGCACATGTTTCTACATGTTGCTCTACACAAAATTTTTTAGTTTCTAAATTTTTCACACAGTGATGAATTTTAACATATATGGCAACTCCACCTCTCTCCATGGTGTCTCTACTTACATGTGCTGGAAGGTCATATGCAGGGTGATTATAATACTTTCAATCCTCTGTAGAACACCACTGGTCAGAATGACGTCAAATTGCAACAGAATATTATCAGGGCATGAAGAAAACGTATGGCAGAAGAAAAATAAATAGTTACAAAATGTAGCAATAGATGGCGCTGTAAGCTTCATATTTAATAGTGGCTGACTACAAATCATGAATCATACAACAATGCCTAAGGTGTACGTTTGACATTAAACAAACTGTGCTACTCAGTGTGAATGGGTTTACAGTTGCGATACTGTTATTTATGCAAGCCCATCCACCATGACAAGGTCATATCACATCGGACGGGAAAAATCGGTTCTTAATTGTCCTTAGGCCAAAAACCGCATAAAAAGCATGACTCAAATCGATATTTAATTGTCCTGAGGCCAAAAACAGCATAAAAAGCATCAATCGCATCGATTTTTAATTGTCCAGAGGCCAAAATTCGCATAAAAACAACAATCAAAATCAAATCGGATTATTAATTTCCGTGTGACTGGCGCGAAACACGTTCAATATGCTGTCCACCATTTTCTGCTACAAGTTGAAATCGCGAAACAGCATGTTCCACAACAGATCAAAGTGTTTCCAGGTCATGTTCAGAATGTGTTTCGCAATGTGTGCCTCCAGTGCAGCTAAGTTTGCAATTGGAACACTGAACACAACATCCAGCCAGATGTCACACGGATTAAGATCAGGTGATCAGGACAGCCAGGCTGTAGGGAAATGGCGGCTGATAATTCTAACATTTCCGAAATGTCGTTTCAACAGCTGCTTAACTGGATTTGCAATGTGCAGAGGTGCAGCATCTTGCATAAAAATAGTACCACCTACGAGGCTGGAGAGCTGGTTGCGCAAAAGACACTCAGATAGTTTACCAGTGATGGTACAGGAAACAGGACTGTGAGCACCTGTCTATTCGAAAAAATATGGTCCTATGATAAATGATGCCGTAAACTCACACCACGTAGTGACCTTTTCAGGATGAAGTGGTACTGGTTGATTTGCATGTGGATTTTCTGTTGCCCATATTTGACAATTCTGTGTATTGACATATCCTGTCAGATGGAAGTGGGCTTTGTCTGTGCACAAAAGCTTCCACAGCCAACCATTGTCCACTTCTGTGTGAGCTCTTGCTGGCAGATCAACAGGAAGTAGCTCTTGCACATGGGTAATTTTGAATGGATGGCAAAGAAGGATGTTTCATAGGATTTGACGCACCATGCTCATGAGTATGTCCAATGTTTGGGAATTCTCGATGCACTACACGTTTGCACACTACCACTCGTCTCCTCCTGCATTGCTGTGGCCCCTGCTTCCACTGACATCGAATCAATTCATTTCCTCCCTCTACCAGGTTGTAAACCAAAAGAACCTGTCTTCTCGAATTTCCGTATCATTTTCTCCAGACTTAAGGTAGTCATCGGACCAACACCTTTTTTCATACCCTAGTGTCCGGGACTTCTGCATAGTGACTTGTGCATAGTCATCATTCTTGTAATACAGCTTTACAAGCAGACCGCTATCCTGGATTGAGACAGTCATGGCAGATGCGAAAGGAGGAAAAGCCGTGTACCCAGCGTGTTTATACCTACTTCAATGGGTCATACGCATGACAGGTGTTTTCATTTACATATTTTTAATCTTGTTACATATTAACATTACATTTCACTGTGCTTTTATGAGAATTTTGTGATATTTTAACATCTCTAGTACCTGCTGTCTGAGCTTCTCATTAAGTTTACTTTCATTCAATATAAAATCATTGGACATTTATCTTAGCCTAAAAAAGAGGTACTCCCATGAGTTTCAGTGCCCTCACCTCCCTAAAGATTTTGATATCATCCTAGTCAATTTACCCTTCCGCTTCCTACTAAGATGCAGGCCATGTCTTGTGCAGTCCCACCTACCAATAGCATCAACAGGAACCAAACCTATGCCTGACAAAGTAGCTGCCTCAAGCAGCCTATTTAGCTTCACAGTGACCCTCCTAAGAGAGCTATTCAATTGGAGCCGATCATACAACATGAAAGTAGGAAGCAAGCCAACATTTGAGTGTTTCATTGCAGATACTATTTTTACCAGGTCACACTCAACATTGTAGCCCTGATCTCTATGAATACTGTTTCCTGCTCCACCCACTACAACAACGTGATCCTATTTTGTAAAGTCTTTGCACAATGATCCTACATCTTCTATCACTTGGCTAAGACATGCACTAGGCTTGAAGAAACTTGTGACCTGGTACCTGTCAAATAATTTTTCGCGTGAGATCTGGCTCACACCTCTTCCATGACTACCATCTAACAACAGAACTTTCCTCCTATTTTCTATTTTTATTTTTTGAAATACTTGGTTTCCTGGTGAAAGTCTGTTGAGTATTAGCAATACTTACATAATTGGTTATCAGTTTACATTGCAACATTTTACGAATTTGATCAACTATGGCTGGTACACAGTTTAACATGCAGAACTACAGCATGTAAACCAAATCTGTCTGAATAAAAATAGTAAATACGATGAAACGTCTGAATTCATTCATTTTATTTCAGCAAATATCACTGGTATAAAGAAAATGTTTGTTTTCATTATTCGATAGACGCTTCACATTTTTGCTATAACTATATCGAATAAAAAAGGAACTGTTCCATTATTAGTATAATTTACATTATCGAAAAATTCTCATAAGAATTGTGCTACAGAATTTGTTATAAAATGTCGCGTGTCCAAGAAATATTTCGTTACCAAAATTAAAGTCTTAATTGATGGAAGATCAAAGACTGCTTTTTTATTCCTCCGCCACTCACCTTTGTAAGTGTTGTGCAAACAGCTGTTAAAAGCGGTTCTCCACGCGACAATAATGAGTACCCTCAACTTAAAAAAAGATCACTTGCTGTGCGTCTTAGCAGTTAAAACTCTGACACTGCAATTATTTTGGTCTATCCTTCCTATGCACAAAATTCCAGGGCAAGTTTCGGCATGTCGAATTGGAGTGTTCCCTTGTCAGTGTTGTTCAATGTGCCCAAAGGAAAGTACTCCAGCATCATGAAGTTGCGAGGTTTTTTCGTGGTTTTGGAGAGACGTTCTTGAGCACTGATGGGGGGGAGGGGGGTATTGTTTTGAAATTATTTGAAGTTAGCGCAGGAAAGCGCCCATATGCGCAACAACACTGTAATACCGTCAAACACAGCAGGTGTGTGAAGAGAAATGCTGAAAATGAACATGACTGCAGACAGATGCTATCACTCGAACAGACTCCTTCAACTGTGTAATCATTCTTCAGGACTTGTGTGGGATGATGGTGTCTAGGAACATCCCATTGGAGAAGCTGAAGAACCCACGCGTCAGGCAGTTCTTGACAAAGTACACAACACACCCAGTTCTAGATGAATTTACATTGAGAAAGAATTATTTATCCATGCACGACAAGGTGATACTCTACAAAATGCGATTTAGTGGTTCTGACGAAAAGGTGTTTGTAACTGTAGATGAAACCACCAATGTGGGTGGGTGTTATGTTGTAAATTACGTTGCTCGTGTTCTAGAAGTTGATGGACCTGGAGAAATTTTCTCCCTAACACGTGAAGTGCTCTAGAGACTGGACAACCCGACAATTGCCATTCTGCTTCACAACTCTGTGAAGTTACTGTGGACGTGTGGTGTGAAGAGAGCAATGTTCTGCTGCTAGTAACAGATGGTACTTCATACAGTTAAAACAGCAAAGGGGCTTCAGATTCTCTACCCCAGTATGGTATGCTTCACTTGTCTTGCACATATGTTACACACAGTTGCAGAGGAGGTGTGATGAAATTACTCTGATCTGGACAAATTAATTTCCTGTTGCAAGAAAATTTGTGTGAAAGCTTTGTTAAGGGTGATGAAATTCAAGGAACAAGAACCTTCACTGCCTCTCTCCCCCCTCAGTCTGTTCTTACACTATGGGGTCCTTGGCTTAATGCTACTGAGTATTGTTACACCAAAATGTAGAAAATATTTAGTGAACTTGTTAGTGATGAATCAAGTGCTGTCTATACCGTGAATGAGTACTTTAAAGGTACCTTGTCTGGAAGCTTGGTGTAGATCAACGTCAACTTTTCAGTGGTATGAAAAGCTATCTCACGACTGGTAGCTGCTGGTACTCAACTGTGTGATGCCCTGTATATTGTGCAACATGTTAATAGTGAGCTGTATCGAGCACGTGGCCATGTGACTGACTAAGTGAACAACAAATTGCGAAGTTGTCTCTAGGGCATTCCGGAATATTCTACGATGTGCAAAATTAGTGATGGTCTTTCTGAGAAAGTCACAACATTCGAAGTCAATGAACCACAGCTTGCATGCAGTGACCTTATTACCTTCAAATACGCTTCTCTGACGTTCTATGTAACTTTTTCAGTTACAAAACTTTCCTCAGTGACAACAATATATCTTCGAAACGGGAAACCTGAAAATGCACATTATGATCCACTGCTACTCTACAGAAACTGAAAAGTGACAGAATGTGTTAAGTAATGTGGAACACCTTCTCATAACCTCACATTCGCAGTTCGGTGCTGGGATAATAGGATCGTCGTGACCTAACGTTACGCACAGTGTGAATACACCTTGAGGCGACCACAAATTCTGAGTACTGCTGACGAAGGCTTTCCTTCGTGTATTGGTATCTCATGTTACAGGAAACACAAGCAATGTATCATCGTACGCTGTAATTCCATCTTAGGCAATACATCCACGCTACAACAAAAAAGAAAAGAAAACCAAAATCTCTTGCGAATTTTCGAAGAGGCATTTTCGTTGCGGCACTTTTGCAGGCTCCCGTGCAGAACTTTTGATCAAGAAGCTTCCGGAGTTGGTTATCAGCTGTGATTGGAAAGGTATGACATCATCCCCAAGGGCCACTATTTTTAGATGTGGGGCATGCGCATTATTTATGAAATAAATATCCGCCATTCATCTGAGTTGAATTCGTTCGTAAAATGGAAAATTGTAATTTGTTCGACACTTTTTGAACTCGCGAGGTAATTTTCGAAGTTGGAAATGACACTACATAGGTTCTAAGATACATTGACGTAATTTGTTGTGATACGTACCGTAGTTGGTTCGTCTTTGCTGCGAGGTTAATTTCGTGTGGCAAATGTATTCCTGTAAATAAATCATCAGTTTGACCAAAACTGAAGTGCGAAGGACAGTGTTATACTGTGGATTTATAATATGGACGTGGGGCGTGGTGCTACTGATTTACGTTTAAACTCTTTGTATTTCATTGATAGGAAAGAGGGAAAAGAAGACTATGTTTAGAATGTCAGGGGTATACACAAAACTTTATTTATTTATTGTTTTTTAGTAGCTTCTTGCCGATCGTGCACCAACATTTAACGAATCCTTCAGAGTGCTGCTGTCAGCCTGTGGTGAGTGTGTTTGAAAACTTGGCGAAAGATCATTGAGAAATATGATCTAGTATTCCCAAACTTGAGGTTTCACAAACGTCCGTAACATTAATGATGCTTATTTTTTTAAACACATGGGGAAATCCGTATCCCAAAAACTCGCAAATGATTATTTATAAATGTCTGTACGCAATTAAATGCAGGTAAATCATTTAAGTAAAGAAACATCGGCCGTCGTGTTGTTTAAAAATATTGTTACTTGAACATTGTTAAACAGCACAATTCGTAGAGAAGGAAGCATAACTACGGGTTTGAGAACACTTGAAATGACAGTGTATAGACTGACTTTTATTTTATGTGCAACATCTAGAGGACCATAAACAGCATAGTAGAGAGTAAATTGGCTTGGATTGTTTGTGTTAAATTTTTTGAAGTTGAAATATTTAGCATACCTAGATATCACATTTGATACATTATTCCACTTATTGTACATATCAAATGAAACTATATGGTTTCAGAGATCTTTTTAAGTCTCTATGGTGTTTATATGTAGTAAACATGTGTTCTGTCTGCTGATTATTTGCTCAAGTAAAGGAGGGGTCGTCTGTCCAGAATAAATGGCCAGTGAGTAATGTTTGGAATAGAATACTACACAAGATCTTATACATAACATGATACTTTCTGTGGCTTGATCTTATTTTGTGTTAAATATATTAAGACTTACTTTTGTTTGGTTTTCCTATCACAGTCAAAGGATCAACTACCACTCAGTTTACCAGCAGCGACTCATTGCTAATGAGTGCTAATATCGTAGTCAGTCAGTGAGAGCAGTTGCCAATTGTATTAAGATTGTTGTAAAAGAGTCTTCACAGTAAAATTAGTGATTCGATATTTTTTGGTGACAAATGTAATTGAATAATCTGTTACGGTTTTTTTTTTTTTCCAAATTGAAAAAAATTGTTGTTCTTAGTTCCTTTGATTTTCTTCTGCTCCGAAGAGCTTGAATAGTTTTTTGCGTGTTATGTGTTACGTTGTGACTAATTGTGACTTTGTTGATGGAGAAAGTAGGGGGCAGGGTGTGAAACAGGAATAGTTGGTGGGGTTACTAACAAATTTGAGGGCAGATCAATTGATAAGAGTTACGTAGTGGGGCTCACTTGTAGTTTCCTTTGTAGATCATCAAAGTAAAATATGTTGTCCTATACTTAATACACCCCACAAGCTAGTCAGTGATTTGTCCGTTTAATGTAGCCTTTTTAACTTTCTTTTGCAGTTGACATTAGCCTATTTATTTGCTGTTGATATTATTTGTTACAAAATATTCATTTAATGTGACATTAACTTAGATCTCATGCCAAACTACAACCAAGATTTTAAGTGGAGTTGCTATCACACTTAACTGGTTCATTTTGATCTTTTGGAGAACAATGTTGTGTACTGGGGGTAGCATTTTTCATACATTTATATTTCTCCGAAAGCAGTGCAATTTTTTTAACATAGCATAACCTAATAAAAGGAAATGAAACACAGCATTATCCATTTTGTTCACAAATGTTTTACTGAAGCCCAATGTAGTATCTGTCTGAATGTTCAAACTGAGAGGTCAAGGAAAAATGTGAGCTATAAACCTGCAGCTGTTATTCTGATCTACTTTCCATAATATGTAAAAATGCATGCCACTCGTACAAAGTTGTGACATATAGGAGATTATCCACATGTGTCTGAATTGGCAGTTTAAGCAGTTGCTTTCTATTCAGTACTGAAGGTAATTTCTTGGAACTAATATTATGCACGCAAATAAAGTTGAGACTTGGTGCCGTGGTTGATGGGAGTGACCATAAATGGGAAATGCCTTAATGGTTGCTCCCATCAGCCACCATGCCCAGGCTGGTGAAACTGATTTGTGTGGACAGTAATAGAGGCATGTTAGTAGAGTACTGTAAGAGTTCAAAATTATGAAACTCCTCCACTTTTGACCAATATTGTTTCTACAAGACACAAATACTTCAATAAATGTAGAATTTCAGCACTGAAGTGGCATAAATCCATACTGTTTGAAATCATGGCCATAAAAATGCCATGTAAGGACTCCCTTAGACTTTTTATGTGATCAGACTAATTATATCTTTATAAATAGCCACAGTGAAAGTACTAAAGTGTAAACCAGAAATACTGTGATTTGTAATGTTTACTGCCTTAACAGAAACACCATTGTTTTATTAACTACAGTATCAGTTTTGTAACATTCATCAGACACAGGCTTAATCCGCGGGATTATGAAATGTTAACACTTACTATGCCAACTCAGATCGTATGCTTATGAGTGGAGCTTTGTGTGGACTAGCATTTCAGGAAAGCAAGTCTTTATCAGAAACTTACTTCATATAAAAGTAAGTGTTTGAAAGCGGAAGACTTCAGTATAAATAATTGTATACAGCCTTTCACTCCAAATGCGCTACCAGTTGTTCCTTGGTATGTGGGCTGAGCCTTTACTAGATGTGGAAATAAATATGTGGAATTGCAGTAATATGATCAATAACTTTTTTGTGACAATACTTTCTGGGTTTGTGGTGACCCACTTTGATTTTCCAGTTAATATAACACTGCCCTAAGGATTTATTAACTTCACTCTGTATTGCTATTGCACCTTCGTTTCATATGTAGGGCCAGGTTTTAATGTGCTAAATCTTTTAGCTTGTTTTAATACACTGAAGTACAATTTGCACTAAACTGCAATTAGGCCTATATAGTGTTTAGAAAGTGATGTTTGTAATTGAATTCACATGAACAACATGACCTGACACTTTTATTGGACCAAGAGGAAAATTATACACTATTTGTCAGTTTTGATCAGTGACCTGATGGTAGCTGTGATGTCAACTTTTGGTGCATATTTTCACAGTATTATTTATTGGTTGGCAAAGCCAGTGAATACGGGGGAAAAAAACCCTGGTTGTGGTTACACACTGATTTGTAACTTAGCCCATTGGAAAATTTTTTCATTGTCCTATCATGTTATTGTCATCATGTTGTTTATGATGTTTGTTGTATGTTTCCTGTGTTGCTGGTCAAAGCTGATGATTAGTATAGAATATTCTTCTTTATCCCTTTCATTTTGTGTTATCCATTATTACATTACTTTTTTTTGAAATACTATCTTCACATCAGGTAAGAAATGAGTTATTGTACGAACTGTAGATACTGGAGACTGTAGTTTGTGCATGAAAAACTTTCATTGAAGATCCTTTATTGATTATCAGTATCATAGAGTAGGCGATAAAACAAAATGGATTAAATACATCCACTTATCGCTTCGTCAGTCACACAGCAGTCCAGTCGAGAAATAGTAAAGCCACCTAACCATGTTTCTTGTTCTGTGATAAAGGTGTGTAGTTTGCAGCTTCAATCTATTGCTGTATTGTCAAATCAAACAAGGGGAAATCCAGGATGGAATGTAAAATATGAAAAGGATAGTTGCTACTCATCATATAGCGGAGATGCTGAGTCACAGATAGGTACAACAAAAAGACTGTCACCAAACAAAAATGATGAGCATCAACTATTCTTTTCATAATACTATGTCTTGTCAAAGGTATTCTGAACGAGTTGAATAACTGTTTCAACAGATGCATGAACGATGAAGGATAGTGAATTCTGTTTGCACTTGTGGAGTTATTGTTTTCAGTTTATATCTCTCCCGACAATTTAATCTTAACCTATTAAGCCGAGAATTTTGGTGTAATTTAGCCACTCCTTAGTATAGAATAATAGTAATATGCTTTGATAGCATGTTGGCTTTTGCAGCTGCATTTCACAGAGAATTACATGGTTCTGAGATTCCTGTAAAGTATAAGCCATGAAAATTACAGAATCACACTTTAATTCATTAAAAACTCTGTAAGGATTGTGGCCAAATTTTAAGAGCTGGAGGGAAGACCAATTCATGTTTTGCACTGCTTATTTTTGTATATGATAAATTTTATTTTTTTGGAGCAAGAATTTCTGAAGTTAGTGAGTGTTCTTGAAAAATATATGTTACAAATTTGTAAATGATGCTTCTGAAGGTTTCCTAAGCTGATTACACACATTGTAGAGATGGCATCACATTATTGTGAGGGTGCATGGAACATCTGCTTGTACAGGATATTCCCTTGATGATATACAAACTTTCATCAGGGGTAATTGTGGAGGACAATTTATTGTTTTGTGATTAAGAATTGTGGTCTGGTTAATACTGAGTCAAAAGTTATATATAAAAGTGAGGAAAAATCAATGTATGAAAGGTTAGACTCTAAGCTCAATTTTTATATAGCTGCGGTACTTGACATGATGCTACTAATGCTCTGTCCATCACCATATAAGGCAACATTTTCATCCTGTTTCTGCCACACCTGATTTGACCTCAAAATGACTGGGTTCCATGCTGCACTCAAATCACTGTGTGTGTTGATAGAGTTAAGTATTTTGTATCAAAGGACGATTTAGCTGAGAAAACTAATAAAGTATATGCAGACAGTCAATACTTACTTTCAGGAGGCACAGTATGTAGAATTGCCAGTACTCTCGTACAGTAATGGAGACGCTACATAGCATTCACAATACTTAGTTTCTTTGTCGAGGAGGAGAGAAGGATAAGTTGGGAAAGTTGAAAAAGGAAGGGCAGCTCACTTGGACCTGTAGTGCGGATGAGGATAAAAATGGAGGAAGAACCGCTAGAGAGTAGGTCGGAGATGGTACACCAGTTGGCACTGTGCTGACGACTTCAGTCCATAGTGAAAGACAGTGTGAGAAGTAAATATGAGTTAGTGGGGAGGGAACTGAACAGTGCAATTAACAATTAGGACAGAAAATATTATATGAAAATATAATGGAGCTGGAGGATGAGAGGAGGATACTGCATGGGAAAATTGTTTGCGAATGAGACCTGTGGAGTAGATGTGGGACAGGAGAGCCTGGAAAAGGTTGTTGGTGAAGCACATGTGTTTGTTTCTGATACTAGTCTTTAAGGAAGGTATATAAACTCATCCTCACTACTGGAGGATCTCTCTCTTGTCCTGGGGTCAGTGACCTGCCCTTCCTTTTTAAACTTCCTCAAACTTACCCTCTCCTCTCACTAACGAAGCAGTTATTTATCCCAAAAGCTAGATAGTGTGTCGCTTTTAATTTTATGTGTTTCTATCAGCAGTAATAAACATTTTGTCTCATGAAACTACAGCAGAGTCTTGCTAATCCAAGCATTCGGTTAATCCAAACATGAAAAATGTTAGTCTAATTATGGAAAACTGTGGGATAAACTGCTGTACATACACACTATTTTAATTTACACAGTACAGTAAACATGTATTAGAAAAAATGGCAAGAAAACATTAGGTTTAAACAATGCACGACAATGAAAGAAAAACTGCCAAACTTACTAAAATACTGTGGACATTTTATCACTACTTTTTAGAAGACAAAAACTCAATCATTGTTTTTTTTGGCGTAATGAAGACAGTCCCTTATATGACGCATAGTTACGCCATCGCCTCATAAACATCAAATCAGCAGATGTAGCAGTGGGCTGTTGCCCTAAATAATGTAGCGTGAGGTCCAGGGCTTCTGGTGTGTCACTGTGTGGCACCAGCTCTCCTTTGTTGCTTTCAGGCTCATTGTCACTTCTGTCACAGCAGTCCACTTTTTCCTGGTCTTGAGTCAAGGCAGCAACTAAATCAGCGCCAGTAAGGTTGGTTGGTTGGTTGGTTAGTTGGTTGTGTGTTCCATTGATCAATCGCACGGTACAGTAGCTGTTATGATGTGGAACGTGTCAAGTGCACAGGAAATGCACATATGAAACAAGATTTTTTTTAAATTAAAGGATTAATATTTCTGTTATTTACCCCATTTCCTTAAATGGCACAAAATGCATATACTATATTTATATATTTATTTATTCCTATTCAAGAATTCATTTATGGTATAGAAGGAGTTGTCAAGGAGATATGATTTCAATTTATTTTTGAAGCTGTTGCTGCTGTCTGTCAGACATTTTATTTCATCTGGTGATTTGTCGAAAATTTTTATAGCGGCATATTTTACCCCTTTCTGTGCCAAAGATTGTTTGAGTAAAGGATAGTGTAAGTCTTTCTTTTTTCTGGTATTATAATCAGGAATGTCACTGTTGTTTTTAAACTGGTCCACGTTGTTGAGAACAAATTTCATTAGTGAGTAAATGTACTGTGAGGCTGTTGTAAGAATTCCCAATCTTTTAAAAACATGCCTACAAGATGTGCAACTATGAACCCCACACGTTATTCTAACCACTTTCTTTTGAGCAGTGAATACTTTTTGTCCATTTAGTTACCCCAAAGTATTATTCCGTATGACATCAGAGAGTGACAGTATGCAAAGTATGTTAGCTTACTAATTTCTACATCCTCAAAACTGGCAATTATTCTGATTGCAAAAGTTGCTGAACCTAGTCGCTTTAGAAGGTCCAAAATATGAATTTTCCAATTAAGATTCTCATCTATGTGTATACCCAAAAACTTAGTGTGCTCTATCCTGTCTACTGACTTCTGTTGATGTGTTATATTTATTGAAGGAACTGTACTTTTTGCAGCAGAAAATTGGATGTACTGTGATTTTTCAAAGTTTAGAGCAAGCCCATTTGCAGAAAACCAATTAATGACTTTTCCAAAAACCTTATTTATATCATTTTCAATTGGAGTTTCTTTTACCAGATTAATAATGATGGTTGTATCATCAGCAAACAGTGTCAGTTCAGCTTCCTGTTTCAGATAGGAAGGGAGGTCGTTCACATACATCAAGAACAAAGGGGACCCATGATTGAACCCAGTGGAACACCTAATGTAATTTCACCCCAGTTAGATGAAGTGGCAAACTTATTTAAATCACTTGACCCATATAAGGAAACTTTTTGCTTCCTGTTCTGTAGGTATGGCTTAAACCACTCATATACTATTCAATTTATACCACAGAACTGTAATTTCTGTAACATAATGTCATGGTTCACACAATAAAATGCTTTGGACAAGTCACAGGAAATACCTATTGGTGACATTTTACTATTTAAAGACTCTGTTATGTGGACAGTGAAATTGTGTATTGCTGTCTCAGTGGAACAGCATTTTTGAAATCCGAACTGTGATTCCCATTACTGTTGAGATGGCTAACCACTCTTGAGCACATTACTTTCTCAAAGATTTTTGAAAATGCTGTAAGCAAGGATACTGGCCGGTAATTATTGACATCTGTGGTGTCCCCCTTTTTGTAGAGTGGCCTGACAATGGCATATTTTAACCTGTCTGGGAAAATACTTTGAGTTCATGATGCATTACATATGTGACTCAGAACATCAGCTGTAATTGCTCCACATTGTTTTAATATCTTATTAGAGATGTCATCTACTCCAACAGAACATTTATTTTTCAAAGATTTAATAATTTACTTATTTCACAAGAGGCTGTTAGGTGAAACTTAATCTGATTAATTTTTTTCAAAACAGACTCTTACATGTACTGCCTGGCTTTTTCTTTTGAACTGTTCTCACCAATTTTTTCTCCTACACTTAAGAAATGGTTGTTAAATACATTAGCTACCTGTGTACTGTTGGTTAGGATGATCTCGTTTTCCTTAATAGTAATACCACCTACCCCAGTGGTTATTTTTCCTGTCTCCCTTCTAACAACATTCCATATTGGTTTTATTTTATTGCCGGAGTCGTTAATTCCTTCTCCAACATACATATTTCTTTATTGCCTTACAACTTTCCTCTATAAGTTAACAATAATTTTTATAGTGTAAAACTACTTCTGGGTTTTTACTAGTTCTTGCTGTCTCATACAGTTTTCTTTTTCTTTCTGAAGACACTTTAATACCTGTAGTAATCCAAGGTTTCTCTGAAAAGTATGTGGTGTTACATTTAGTAATTTTCTTTGGGAAACAATGTTCAAAAAGGGATATAAATTTATCAAGAAATATTTTTCATTTATCATTAGCATTTGGCTCATTATATACATCTCCCCAATTAACATTTCTCAAGCTTTCTTTGAAGTGCCTATAGATACTGGGTTGAGCGACCTTACACTTTTACTTAATGGTTTCCAAACTGTACGCCCTGTTAGGTTTTGTAAGTTAATCAGTTGTGCATCATCATAGTCTGACAATCCATTTACCGCAGGGAAAGCATGTGTTTGTTTTACATCCTCTTTGGATACAAATACATTATCTATTAGCGTGCTACTGTCTTGAACTATACGTGTAGGGAAATTGATCACTGCTTGTAAGTTGTATGTTGTTAATAACACTTCTAGTTCACTTTTCCTTGCAGAATTATTTAGAAAGTTTACATTGAAATCACCACAGATTAATAACTTCTTCTTTTTGTCTGACAGACAGCATAATAGGGAGTCAAACTTTTTTATGAATAGCTTCCAGTCTCCTAATGGGGACCTGTACACTGTTGCTAATATATTATCATATATACATTATCTAGCTGAAGTGCACATGCACAAACCTCAAAGTGCTGATCAACACCAAATTTGTTTGCTTCTAGAGTTTTGCATATATACCCTTGTTTTATGAAAATGGCTGCTCCTCCTTCATCCATCCTAGATCTACAAGTGTAAGATGCTAAATTATACCCACTTATACTGACACTATCCATGCCCATAGTTACATGGTGTTCAGACAGACAGTATATCAATCTCATTCTTATTTTTGATCATCTAAACACACTAATAGCTCATCTATTTTATTTTTCATTCCCGTGATATTTTGATGAAGTAAGTTGATACTGACCTCACAGTTACCCCTATTTACTGTGAATGAAGTTTCTTTTATTCTATTTATCTTAATTTTCATCTGTCTGGACTTTGGCTTTAGCTTAAAATAATCTGTCTGCCAGGACCCATTAACCACAGGGATCACCCCTTGTGTGACTGTGGACCCCCTTACAGTTTCTGCTAACAGAGAAGCTAACTTATTTTTTCCCATCCTATTCAGGTGCAGGCCATGTCCCCACCTACCAATAGCATTTACTGGAACAACACTTATGTTAGATTTTGCCGGTGTCTGGAGCATCCTATTCAGCTCAGTTTTAACATGCCTTACAGCAGTGTTTACCCAGGGCTGATCATGGCACTGAAAGACCTCCACAAACCCCACATTTGTGTGCTCGGTTTCTGCTCCTATTTTATCCAGGTCACTCCCAATACTGTATATTGGATTCATAGCCAGGCTGTTTGTTTCCCCAACCATAATTACCTTACCTTCCTTCTCAAAGTCCCTGCATAGCTGACCTAAGTTTTCTGTCACCTGGTTTCACAGAACTTGTGACCTGGTACCCTGCACCTAATTTCTCCTGAAGCTGCTGGCCCACACCCCTCCCATAACTGCTGCCTATAAGCAGAATTCTTATTTTCCTATTCTGGTTTGATCCCGACATGTCTTTTTTTCTTTAAGGTAATATTCTGCTTCAACCTACTTTCAACTACATCTGGATGAGGCCCTTCCTCCACTTCAGATAGCAAGCCAAACTGATTTACTAATTGAATTTCTGGAGTTTTTTCAAGTGTTTCTCTATTTCGCCCTTTGCTTGCTACCTTTTCCCAGTTCCCAGTCTCTTTTTCCTTCCTTAACCTACATAATTCCAAGTTCGCGTTATCTAATTCAGCCTTAAGGGCACAAATTTTTGCCTCCTGTTTTTTCTGTCCTTTCTACGCTGCCATGGAAGAGCCTCATTTTCTACCCTCGTTTCCTCGCCGCTACGTTCACCCCAATGAAACCATAACTTATAGTCTACACAGAACACCCCTTCTTTCAAATTTCTACAGCAACCACCACATTTGTCACACATGGTTTGATAGACAAACTTAACACAAAAGCAGGTTCTCCACACATGCCCCATCCGCTGCCATCCACACATGTATGTCTCCTTCACTAGCTTCTTCACATCCAGGGTTTGTCTGTATCATTTGTAGTAGATTTTCCTCTTCATTTTCAACTAGGTTGTCCTGAAATTCAAGACATGTCCACAGTTTTCTCCACAATTTTGTCAGAGTATTTTCTGAAATATTCTGCCGTGCCTCAGTGGTCCAATAAACAGTATCCTTCACATTGGTCTTTTCTATTATGTCCATTAAAGGAATGCTATCATCTTGGATCAGCATTCTTAAAAATTGTTTTCCGTAAATCAGCTTTAATGTTTGCAGTATGCCCTGGTCCATCGGCTGTAGAAGTGGTGTAACATTCGGTGACAAAAACTTCGCCACAATTTCTCCCTCACATAATTCCTCAGTGCTGGGGCGAGATGGCGCATTATCAATCAAAAGGATTGCACAGGGAGACAAATGAGTTTCCTTAGAGTACTGTTGAACAGAGGGAACAAACTTGCCGTGAAACCATTCTTTGAACAGCTTACCATCCATCTATGCTTTTTTCTGGTTGTGATAATATATGGGCAGGGAATTCATGTTGCAGTTTGAAAAGCTCTGGGCCTAGCAGATTTGCCTATCAGCATTAAAGGCAGCTTGTGATTACGAGCAGCGTTGCTGCACACTAAAAAAAATCACACAATCTTTGCACATTTTAAAAGCAGGAGCATGGTCTTCTGCTTTGATGCCAAGCTTTTTGTTGGCAATGCTCTAAAATTAAGGCCAGTCTGGTCAGTGTTATAAATTTGTTGAGGAGAATACTTTCCCTCTCTTATCATTTTTACAAGCTCACCCAAGTAATTCCTTCACTGCATCAAGGTCGGAAGAAAGCTTCTCTCCAGTAATTATTAGCTGATGGATTCTATGACTTTTTTTGAATTTGTCCAACCAACCAGTACTTGCACTAAAAGACTCATCACCATTCATTAACTTGTTTAGGTAAACAGCTTTCTCCTGAACCAGGACTCCGCTCAAAGGGGTTCCCCTTTTTCTTTCCTGTGTAAACCAAAGGAAAAGAGCTTCATCCACTTTATCGTACTGTGACTGTTTCAAAGTCAGCTGAATTTCAAGTGTTTTTCCTGAAGACATTGCGCAGGACTGTCCAAGCTTCACTTGGTTCTTCTTCCAACCACAAATGGTTGCTTTACCAACACCCAGTTCCGTTACCAGTTTAGATACAATCTCACCATTGTCTATCCGCTTCAAAGCATTCAGTTTTTCTTTGAGAGTTAACGTTGTAGGTTTCCAATTACTCATGACGAAATTATGTACACCACTACACCTGAACAAATACAATATAACTGTTACAGATGCCAGCGATCGATAACTAACATAACCAAGCGCTTTGCGAGCCAACTGGCAGTGCACTGACTTCAGACACTACACAGGTCTCAACAATGCACAACAACCAGGGGAGGGAGTGAGAGTGAGCCATTGTTCACACACTTGTTGCCATTTGTTACCATGGTGTACGTACTTATCTGCTTGGTATACTTCATTCGAGAAACTTGTCGCCGTAAGTCCGGCTAATCCGAACAAATCGGTAATCCAAGCAAGGTACTGTCCCAATTAGTTCGGATTAATGGGACTCTACTGTAAGTACTGGTCATCAGTTCTGCCTAATAATTTATTATTGTTATTTTGATCTCTATAGATTATTTTTATTATATTTTCCCAGAAACTGTTAGTCCTGGTGAAGGTAGTGGTGTCATTGAATGCCAGTTTCTGCCAATTTTTAGTTCACATTCAGCTACCGCTGATTTCCTGGGTAGCATATTCAGAAGCACTTTTTATGAGCATTCTTCAATGAGCCTTTCACAAGTTGATATGTTTTAGCTAGAAGCCTAAAGATTGACATAATGTTATATCTTCAGAAGCTGCAAATCTCCCTGTCACTGAACCAGAGAACATCAAAAGTGTCAGATGTTTACTCTTCCTGTCAATGGTGCTACGATAAGCTTGATTTGTTGAGCAGAAGTGCTCTCTGATGCTGGAAATGTGGCAAGAGTACAGAACTACCTAAGAAAAGTATTCTGTGAAATTGAATATGGGAACAGATGAATATTGCAATTAATTTTGGGAGGTATCTGCAAGCAGAACATTGCTGAGGAGGAAAGTGTTCTTGCCATTCCATGGTTTGTGATGGGAAAGATAAGCCATCACCTGAACAGACATAATGTAAAGCCAGCCTCATGAGACATGTGAAAGAAAGTAATCTACTGAATTTAAAGAATTTACAAAGTACCATGTAAGTGCAGACAGTTCTATGGTAGATAGAACTTGTGCACAGTAGAATGCCAGATTGAATGTGAGATGTCTGTGACCACATTATTCAGAGAGACTTGTGGTAGTTGAACATGTAGTGAAAAAATTGATACAAAATTGCACTCAGTGTCACATCTCTATCATCACAAATGGTAACAGTTTCAAGTATAGTGTAGTAAAAGTCACCGTAGACAAAAACATAATGAATAACAACAGCAGTTTGAATCTGAATATAGAGTGAAACCCAACCATCATGAGATTAAAGTAGGCATGCAGACACAAGGCATAATAGTGCCTTATATGATGATGGACGAAGAACCGATGACATCATAGCGTGTATCACTGCTATATAAGGTAACCAGAAACCACGTTTCAGTCAGTTACTATTTGAAATTTCTCATTTTCTACGCCTTTAGCTCATCACGTTGTTTGAGTATCTGGAGGTAACAACAAGAAATGATGTGAAATAGGATGAATATGTGAAACTGGTGATACGGAAGACAAATGGAAACTTATATTGACTCTGGGAAAGTGTAACATCTGTAAAGGAAACCACATAGGAGTGCCAGAGCAAGTAGTTTGATGAATTTCGACCAATTACCACATATGAAACAGGAGACATTGAACACACTTTCTTCTTCGTACCTTCCTATCCCATCCTTTCCCTTCTGTTCTTTTTCTTTTCTATTCTTATTTCATACCTCTCATGATTTATTCATTTGCCTCCTTGGCTCTTTTTGCTCTGTTTCCTTTTATTTGTAGAACTTTGTCTTCCATAACTCATAGTGTTGTCCTCTTAAACCACTTGATTCATCTCCCCTGTTGAGTTTACCGTGTACACCAGTTATACTACACATCACAGTATCATATAAGTCTGTTCTATCTGTCTAAATGTCTCTCTGGCTTTATATTCAGGTATACTGCTCTAAATGACTAAAAGAGCTTTATAGATTAGTCAGACTATGTGGATGTTGTTAGCACTGTACAACAAGAGAAGGTCTCTCTTTCTGATTTGTGGTAATGCAATACCAGACACTGTCTGCTGTACTTCAAAGTGTGGAGAAACAAGCTGAATGCTTCTATTGCCACTATCTCGTGAAAGATCTTTTTCTAGGAACTTGTTTCTTATCTTTTTTTGGCCCGATATCTAATAATCACAATAAAAGCCAGTAGAGTCTAAATACTGAAATTTAATTATAAGTAACTGTCTCGTCATTTGCTGTTTTTCTTTTTTTTTTTTTTTTTCCCAGTTTGCTTCGCTGGTAACATTGTGTGCTCTGTAATTTTATAATCTTGCTGATGTTGATGTAGGCGTAGGAAACGTGACCAACAGTATGAGCACTTTAATGTGATGTTATTGGCAATTTTTTTTCTAACAGGCTAAGCTACAGATCAGACTGTCACCACAACCAGGTTTCTTTAGTGCTACATTCGTTGGCTTTGCCACTCACAACCAAACTGTTACCTTCCAACCTAACCTGTAACTCAGGCTAAGCTTCGGGTCAGTCTGTCACCAGTTTATTTTATTTATTTATTTATTATTTTTTTCATGTCTTGTTTGCTTCATATTCATTGGCTTTGGCAGCTAATAACTAAACTGTGAATATATGCACTAAAAAGTAAAATGACAGCAGCCATTAACAGTACACTGAGGTGACAAAAATCATGGGACCTCCTAACATTGTGTTGGGCCTCCTTTTGCCCACGGGGTGCAGCAGCTTGACATGGCATGGACTCAACAAGTCATTGGAAGTTGGCTGCAGACATATCGAGCCACGCTGCCTCTGTAGCCGTCCATAATTGCAAAAGTGTTGCCAGTGCAGGATTTTGTGCACGGACAGACCTCTCGATTATGTCCTCTAAATGTTTTGATGTGATTCATGCCAGGCAATCTGGGTGGCCATATCATTTGCTTGAACTGTCCAGAGTGTTCTTCAAACCAGTTGTGACCCATTGTGGCCCGGTAACGTGGTGCATTGTCATCCATAAAAATTCCATCATTGTTTGGGATCATGAAGTCCATGAATGGCTGCAAATGGTCTCAAAGTAGCTGAACATAACAATTTTTGGTTGAACAAGAGGACCCAGTCCATTCCACGTAAACACAGCCCACACCGTTATGGAGCGACCACCAGCTTGCACAGTGCTTTTTTGACAACTTGGGTCCATAGGTTCATGGAGTATGCACCACACTTGAACCCTACCATCATCTCTTACAGACTGAAATCAGGACTCACCTGATCGGCCCATGGTTTTCCAGTTGTCTAGGGTCCAACCAATGTGGTCACAAGCCCAGGAGAAGGAATTTATTCTGCTGTTAGCAAAGGCACTCGCTTCAGTCGTCTGCTGCTATAGCCTATTAACACCAAATTTTGTCACACTGTCGTAACAGACATGTTTGTCTTGCATCCCAGATTGATTTCTGTGGTTGCTTCACACAGTGTTACTTGTCTGTTAACATAGAAACTCTACTCAAATGCTGCTGCTCTTGGTCATTAAGTGAAGTCTGTTGGCCGCTGCGTTGTCTTTGGTGAGAGATAATACCTGAAATTTGGCACTGTCAGCACATTTTTGACACTGTGGATCTTGGTATTTTAAATTTCCGTATGATTTCTGAAATGGAATGTCCCACGCATCTACTCCAACTACCATTCCCCATTCAGTGTCTGTTAATTCCTCTCAAGCAGCCATAATCACATTGGAAACCTATTCGCATGACTCACCTGAGTACAAATAACAGCTCCACCAATGTGCTGCTGCCCCTTTTATACCTTTTGTAAGTGATACTAGTGCCATCTGCATATGTGCAGATCGCTGTCCCATGACTTTTGTCACCTCGGTGTATGTCATTGGCCAAAGCCAATGACTTCTGTGGAACATTCCTCTTGATCCGACATAGTGACTGTGTTTCACTCTTTGGAAATAGTGCTCAAGTTATAATATTGAAATTTATTTGTGTATCACTTATATGTTTAGTGACTAGTTGTTAAATGGCGTCAGGATGTGAACATCTGTTATTCACTTCGTTGTGGGGGGGGGAACACTTTTCACTGTATGCATTACTGCTTTTAAGGACTCCATAAATTCTTCAAATATCAGTATTTCCTGATAGATGTAACAATGAGAACTATATTATGTGGAATGTTTACACTGAAAGAGGGCAAAATATTGGATTTTTGTATCATGTATACATTTTGAAACACTGTTTTCATCACCAAGTCAATGATGGTATTTCATGAAAATCTTCTTTTGTTTCAATGTCCAATTAGCAATATGTACTCCAAAAGCTATTTTTCTGTTGCACCATCCCTGTATAGACTATTTTTTTCTGAGGGTTGTCCAGCAGTTTTATTCTTAATGTTTTTCAAGTAAAGCTGGAACATGCAGATAGACATTTATACTGTATGATTTGTATGAGACATCTGAAATTTGTGGTTCTTGATTGAATTGGATCTTATCAAAGCAAGATGTAGCGGTAAAACTAACACCAATAAACACACTAGAAGGAAAGGAAAGAAATGCCCTTTTGCTATATTGAGTGTATTTTACTTTCTGCCAATGTGGAAGAAAGAAGAAGAAAAAATGTTGCTTTGAAACGATAGTATCATTAAAGTTTTGTTACTGTGTTGCAGATTTTCACACAGTTTAGTAGAGTAATGAATGACGTTAAATATATTGATGTCCTTGCAGAGAGCTGTGTTGGATAGTAGACTTGTTCCCCACTGCCTTCAGAGATATAGAAGTTAGTTAATAAACTGTAAGATTGTGATACTTTATTTATTGTATTTTTTGAGTATATCAATAGTGAAGAACCAAAATCTCTATGTTATCTCAACTGATATCTAAAGACTTTAATATTTCAATTGCTTTCAGATGAAGGATCGTCATAGGTAAGACGAATCTGACAGGATGGGGTCATTTCTCGACAAACCGAAGACTGAAAAACACAATGAACATGGCTGTGGGAATGGGCTGCGTTACGGTGTGGCGAGCATGCAAGGTTGGCGTGTCGAAATGGAGGATGCCCACTGTGCCGTCACAGGTTTGGGTGAAGGACTGGAAGATTGGTCATTCTTTGCCGTATTTGACGGACACGCAGGGGAGAGAGTGTCGGCACATTGTGCAGATCACCTACTTGAGTGTATAGTGGGTGCAGAAGAGTTCAGAAGTGATGATGTAATAGAAGCAATACGTGCTGGTTTCCTTCGTCTGGATGCCCGCATGAGAGCCCTTCCTGAGTTAGCTAGTGGTGAAGACAAATCTGGTTCAACAGCTGTTTGTGCACTTATATCCCCACACACGGTAAGTTATTGTCAGGTTATAAGTTTCTAGGTTGCCTTGTTCATTAGAAATGACATAAATGTAAATCACTTTTAGAATTTCTGTAAAACAGAAAGTCTATAAAGTTCCTCTGATATGGCAACAAAGTAACATATGCTACAGTGGGGTGCCAAATTATTATACTTACTGAATGGACAAGGCAGTTTTATCATGCAACTTTATTCTGTCATTTTTAATGAACTTAAATTTTATTCATCACTTGTATCACATTTCTGTGAACTTACTAACCTATTTGGAAGTTAAAATAAGTTTTTAAAACATAAAAGTCATGAAGATAAACGAAGTGTTTAGTGTTCAGTATGCCCTCATCTAGCTGTAATCAAATCTTTAATTCTCCTTGGCATACTCATAATACATTTCTTAGATATATCCTCCAAATCAGGTGTCCTGTGCACGCTTTGTCAAATTTTTCCTCCAGCGTGTTTCTGGGTATATCGCCCTTTGCAGTTTCGCGCTAGACCTTCGCAGACATTTTCAGTTGGGTTGAGGCCTGGCGAGTTCCCCGACCAATCCAAACCGTGAATTACAGTCTCATTTGCATATTTAGTCACAGATTTTCTCTTGCGGCATAGTGCAGAATCGTGGCTATAGGGGTAATTGTTGTCTGGCTCTGGGGAAGAAGTCGAAATTCCAGTACTGACCTGTACTGATCTTGACAAATCGTCCATTTCACAATATAAAGGCGTCCATTTCCTTTGCTACTTTTACAGACCAAACCATTACTGATGAAAGATGCTTGACTTGTTGAAGTATGCAATCTCTGTGGAATTCTTCATAGCTCCTGTATCTCTCAAATTCAGTTTTGTCTTGCAGAATTTGGATATGTGTTTCATCAGAGGAGCAAACCTGAAAAGAAATCATGTCACATTTGGAAGTCTCTCTTATTATAAAAGGAGGGTTGCATGATATTGTAGTTTAGTAACCTTATTCCAGTCATCCGCAGTCCAGTTTTTGCACATGTGGCCCATTCTAGTTGTTTTTGTTTCATTACTGTGTCAAGTTTCTGCTTCTTGTTGGGATGATGACATCACAGCCCCTTTTCATTGAACCTTCACTGCAGAGTACAGGTATATATAGGCACTACACGATCCTCCAACATGTTTTTAATCACCCATATTAGTTTTCTTCAGTTTTCCGCTACCATTTGTCCTATTACTCTTGTCTGTTCGAGGGAATGTAATACGTTTTTGACTTCATTTACCTTTCTGCTGTGTTTTGAAGTTTACATTTTTTTTTTTTTTTTTTACTGTGGATTGTGAAATCCCTTCCGCATGTGCAATGTATCACTGGCTTTGTTGACAGTGTGACAAAATATTCAATTTTCTGGCCTTATTCCACGGAGCAAGATCAATACCTTTACTCATATCTTAAAACATCCACAGAGTAACCTTATTCAGAATTAAAGAACTCACTAAGGGTTACAACATGGACTACATTGCATAATAATGTAATGAATTGCCGAAAGCTTGATAATAATTGAAAAAGTTACCTATCTTAGGGATGTAAGACATCTACATCTGTACACTCCAAACCACTGTGAATTGCATAGTAGAGGTTATGTGCCATTGTAAAATTTTTAGAGTTTCTTCCTGCTCTGTTCACATATGGAGCACGGGAAGAATGCCTCTTTACACGCCTTTGTGCAAGCTGTAATTAATCTCATCTTGTCCTCACAATCCCTATGCGAGTAGGGGATTGTAGTATATCCCTAGATAGATAATTTAAAGCTGCTTCTTGAAACTTCGTAAGTAGTCTTTCTCGGGATGGCTTTTGTCTATCTTTTGAAGTCTGTTACTTCAGTTTCTTCAGCGTAACTGGGTCAAATAAACGTGTGGCCTGTGGTGCTGCCCTTCTCTGTGTACGTTCAGTATCTCCTTTTACATGGAGAGGTCCCCTGTGGAGGGACTGACTTGTTGAAACAGTCCAATATGGTAATGTAGGTTAAGGTGCAATGAATTGCACCCTACAACCATTCACCCTGGTGGGCCCTCGTTTCCGAGTAATCAACAAAAAAATATTTAGGAATTTCATGTGCTGCTCCATAGCCTTAAAAATGGTGCCAATTTATAGACTGGTTGCTTAGTGTAATGCTTAAGGTACTGACCTCACGAGCAAGAGGTTTTCGGTTTGAATCTTGACAGATATATTGATTTTTTTATCTTCAAATCTTTATCAAAATGATTTTGATTATTATTTTTATTCGGTTAATTGGTTTACTTGCAGTTTCTTTTATATGTATTCATTTTATCATTTTAATCGACTTCAGTTGATCGTATTTTTTTCTTCCTATCATTCTTCTTCCACAATGAATCTGTGTGCATCCAAATTTTATTACATTTATTTATTTAGCATAATGTTTAATCATTTGAATATGCCAATATGTTGGTTAGAAAACAAAAGATGAAATATCTATTTATATTGATTGAGCAGTTGTGTCAAGAAAGTATTTTTCATTACAAGATGTACTTGTTTTTGGATGGCAGTCTTTATATAAACGTATGAAACGTGAATTCTTATTACGCTATGGACAAAATAACATGGATAATGATTTAAACAAAAGCTGAGTTAAGTAAAACGAAAGTCAAGCAAAATGAGAAATAGAAACAATGAATCCAATGACATGGGCGAAAATGTGAGATGACAAAATGGAACAATTAAAGGAAGCTCATACATAACAGTAATCAAAATCACATGAACAGGGGTGCCACGTGGAAGAAGACTGATAGGAAGGGTAATGATGCATTTCATATGATGACTAATATGTTGTGGCACATGAATGGAAAAAAATACATTTAAACCAATTAACTCAATGAAAATAATGATAAAAGTCACAGCCCACCAGGGTGAATGGCTGCAGGTTGTGAACACTTGGAACTTAACCTAATTCACTGTATAAACTGTTTGTGAAAGTTGACACCACTGCCAGTGACTTCTCCTTATTATTGCTGTTTAGTATGGGTCTGATGCACTTGAGCAGTACTCAAGAAGAGTTGCACGAGTAATTTGTGAACAATCTCCTTTGTAGACTGATTGCATTTTCCCAGAATTCTACCAATGAACTGAAGTCTGCCAACTGCTTTACCCATGACTGGGCCTATGTGACCATTACGAATTATTTAGGAATAAAGGAGACGACTGACCAAAAGGCAGAAGTGCTGCACCATCGATAGGTTCACAAACGAAAGGTATAGAACTTTGCAAGCTTTCAGAATGAACTTTCTTTTTCAACCTTGTAGGGAATACATGAATACATGTGCGCGCCCACACACACACGAAACCCTGTCTCCCTACATTGTGCTCAGTCAACCATATGTGAGCATTCCATTTCATATCATTACAAAGTGATACACCAAATTGTTTGTATGAGTTGGCAGATCCCAGCTGTGACTCACTGATATTGTAGTCATAGGATGCTATATTTTTTCGTTTCGTGAAGTCCACAAATTTACATTTCTGAACATTTATAGCAAGTTTAAAACTTACACTACTTTGAAATCTTATTAGGATCAGACTGAATATTTTTGCAGCTTCTTTCAGACTGTACTTCATTATAGATAACAGCATCATCTGGAAAAAGTGAGAGGTTACTGACAGCCAAAAATATTTAATAGGAACTACTAAAATGACTGTTCAAATACATTATTTAATGGGCATAAATTGTCGTCAAACAAACAATATAAGAAACTTCCTGGCAGATTAAAACTGTGTGCCCGACCGAGACTCGAACTCGGGACCTTTGCCTTTCGCAGGCAAGTGCCTGCAATCTGCCAGGAAGTTTCATATCAGCGCACACTCCGCTGCAGAGTGAAAATCTCATTCTGGAAACAATATAAGCTTGTATATTATTCTACATTGCTGTAGAAACAATACAGCTTGTAAATTTTTGTGTAGCTTAGAGTAGGCCTACTTCAAAACTTCATGAGCTACATGGTGAGCGTACTAATTTGGCATCCAACTGGAAAATTATTCTTGAAGACTAACCTTTCCAATCACATATGATGATCCATAGATAGAAGTGTGAAATCGTCATTATTATTGTGCACATAAGACGGGGATGGAACAATTTTTGTGCAGAGAAAAACACGAAATGCACTGTGACATTATTGATTTGCTCTCCATCTGCCATGCTCCCTTTATTCCAGTCTAAATGTTTTCTTTACCTCTTCTGCCACATACCAATATGGAAGTGTGCTCATCATGGGAAAATAGTTACTGCTTTTGATATGTTTGTGAAAAACTGATACAGAAACCAATGACAGTGACATGTTTTGTGTACAACACTGTATGAGTTTTATTTCGCACTGTCAGAATTAAAGTTTTGGTTGCTGCTGTTCAGCTTCTCAAACACCACAGTACTCAATGTGATATTTATTGAGGGGTCCGTGTTTATGTATACTGGAATTAGGGGTGCAGGGGTTAGAATAGGCCCGCGGTATTCCTGCCTGTCGTAAGAGGCGACTACAAGGAGTGTCAAACTTTTCGGCCATCTGTGATGTTCCCCTGTTGGGTTTGACCTCCATCTCTCAAAATTTTTCCGAAGAGCGAGCCGATTGGGGAAGGGCGCCTTACTTTGTGCATTGTGTCCATCTAGCGATCAGGCCTTTCGCCAGCTTCTTTGTCGTCGCATTGCAGTCCTGCCCGCTCTCCATCTCTTGGGCATGGATACGTTCCTGCGTGCACTTTCCACCTTGCCCTGTGCAGTGCCACTTTCTGCACTGATGGCGACCATGGACCACATGTCAACTAACATCCAGCACGGTAGCCAGTCCGTTGTGGTGGGGCCGCCATGTACCCTGTTGGTTGTAGCCCTCTGACAACACAGGGATCGCTCTACTGATGCTTGCGCTGTTAACTCCCCACGTATGCCAAGGAGTAGATGCCCGTCTCCCTGGGGCATCAGGACTCCCGGCAATGGCCATCCTGCCAGGTGGCTATTGCTGCGGCTGGGTGGCGCCCGTGGGGAGGGCTCTTGGTTGGAGTAGGTGGCATCAGGGCGGATGACCCGCAATGAAGCGTGGTACATCATCTCTCGCTGGTGGCCAGCCGCCAGCAGTCTCTAAGCATTCTCGGGCTCAATTTAATGCTCAGAAGTACAATCTGAAGACGTTCCCCCCTCTGGCCACGCCGTGGGAGGAGCGTAAGTCTCAGGATGGAGGTAATAGTTATTCGCCCCGATTCTTAGTTTGCACGAGAGCTGATGGGGAGTCTTTTCTATCCACAAAGCCTCAGTTCTTCGTCGAGCATTTAGAGGACAAGTTTGGGGAGGTGGAGGGCTTGTCCAAAATGCGCTCTGGGTCAGTACTGATACAAATGGCATCCTCCGCCCAGTCACACAGGTTACTTGCTTGTGACAAGTTGGGGGATGTTAACGTTACCATTACACCACATAAGAGTTTAAATATGGTCCAGGGTGTTATTTTCCATAGGGACCTACTTTTGCAGTCTGATGACGAGCTGCGCGCCAACTTAGAGCATAGAGGTGTTCATTTCGTCCGGCGCGTTCATCAGGGTCCGAAGGACAGTCAGGTTGCTACCAGTGCCTTCATCTTGGCCTTCGAGGGTGATACATTACCGGAGAAGGTCAAGGTGATGGTCTACCATTGTGACGTCAAGCCCTATATCCCTCCCCCGATGCGGTGCTTTAAGTGCTGGAAGTTCGGCCATATGTCTTCCCACTGCACTTCCAGCCTCACATGTCGAGATTGCGGACGCACATCACATCCCAATACTCCATGTGCCCCGCCTCCCATCTGTGTCAACTGCGGAGAGCATCATTCACCTTGCTCGCCTGACTGCAAAGTCTTTCATAAAGAGCGCAAAATCATGGAATATAAGACCCTGGACTGGCTGACCTATACTGAGGCCAAAAGGAAATTTGACAGATTCCATCCTGTGAGAATGACATCTTCTTACGCAGCTGCTACAACAACTGTGCTAGCCCCATCAGTTTCGAGACTTCCAGCCAGCTCGATGAGCAGTACGGCTCCTCCTGCCCCCTTGCCCGTGGGGGGGCTCTACCCAACCGGTTGCTCCTGCACCACCTACCTCAGGAGCAACATCCTCCCACCCATCGGGGACGTCCGTCCCTCCTTCTCAGCCGGAGAAGCGTCTAACTTCTTCGGCTACTCTCGCCCGTAAGGGTTCCCTTGAGTCCCTCCCTTCCCAGGCTTCCACCAGCGGGAAGGATGACGGCCGACAGTGGCATAAGTCCCCACCAGCGGCCGGGCGTCGGGCTTCACGATCCTCCTCCGTCCCGGAGACTGAATCGGTGAAGCCTTCCCAGCCGGTGAAACCCAAGGTTCAGCAAGAGAAGTCCAAGAGAAAGACCTCTAAGGCCAAAGAACTTGCGGTGGTGCTGACTCCACCGCACCCTTTGAGCTCTGCGTCTGAGGGTGAGGTCGAGATTCTGGTGTCCGCTGAGGACCTTGATCTCACCGGATGGTGATGTCTCGCAGCATGTCCTGGCTGCGCTGATAGCCCAATTGCCGCCACCTTTCTTGTTACTGGGCGACTTCAAGGCCCATAACCCTCTGTGGGATGGGTCAGTGGTAACAGGTTGAGGTGCCACCGTTGAGCATTTATTGTCGCAGTTCGATCTCTCGATTTTAAATGATGGTGCCTTCACACACTTCAGTGTGGCGCATGGCACATACTCCGCCATTGACCTTTTGATCTGTAGCCCTAGCCTCTTAATCTGTCCAATGGAGTGTGCATGACGACCTGTTTGGTAGTGACCACTTTCCGGTCTTTCTGTCACTACCACAGCGTCACTCTTCTGGGCGCCCTAGCAGATGGGCTATGAATAAGGCCGACTGGGACTTGTTCTCCTCCACTGCCTCGGGGCCTTCTGGCTCCGTCTCAGGGTGGGTTCCGTAAAGGCCGCTCCGCCACCGACAATCTGGTGAGCCTGGAGTCGGCCATCCGTACTGCCTTTGCCCGCCGTCAGCACCTGGTCGCTGTCTTTTTCGACATGCGGAAGGCGTACGATACGACATGGCGTCATCACATCCTTTCTACGCTTCATGGATGGGGTCTTCGGGGCCCTCTGCCGATCTTTATCCGCAATTTTCTGTCGTATCGTCCCTTCCGCGTGGAAGTCGCAGCCTCATATAGTTCCTCCCACGTCCAGGAGAACGGTGTGCCACAGGGTTCTGTTTTAAGTGTCTGCCTGTTTTTAATAGCCATTAACGGGCTCGCTGTGGCCTTGGGAAATTCTGTCTCCGCTTCCCTGTATGCTGACGACTTCTGCCTTTACTACAGCTCTATTGGCATTGCAGCTGCTCAACATCAGCTACAGGGCGCAATCCGCAGTCTTGGGCTGTAGTGCATGGTTTTCAGTTTTCGGCTGCCAAGACCCGTGTTACGCATTTCTGCCGGCGCCGAACGGTCCATCCTGAGCCGCAGCTTTATCTTGACAACCAACTTCTTGCTGTGGTGGAGACCCACAGGTTTTTGGGTGTAGTTTTTGATGCCCGGTTGACTTGGCTGCCTCATATTCGGCAGCTTAAACAGGCGTGTTGGCGGCATCTAAATGCTCTGCGATGCTTGAGCCACACACTCTGGGGCGCTGACCGATCTGCCCTGTTACGGCTCTAC
This sequence comes from Schistocerca americana, assembly GCF_021461395.2. Lineage (NCBI taxonomy): Eukaryota > Metazoa > Arthropoda > Insecta > Orthoptera > Acrididae > Schistocerca > Schistocerca americana. Next base: position 784,321,396 of record NC_060122.1, on the reverse strand, counting down.
CAGGTGTTAATCCAGTCTCGTCTGGATTATGGGAGCCTGGCTTATGGCTCCGCTTCCCCATCTGCGTTGCAGGTGCTGGATCCAATACTACACAGCGGGATACAACTTGCCACTGGTGCCTTCCACACCAGCCCTGTGGACAGCATACTAGTGGAGGCAGGTGTCCTTCCCCTGCAGTTACGGCGCCAACGTTTCCTGGCTGCTTATGCTACCCATGTTTTTAGCTTGCCCAGGCATCCAAACTATCGTCTCCTGTTCCCGCAATCGGTCGTCCATCTGCCAGAACGTCGGCCCCGGTCAGGTTGTACGATCGCGGTCCACGTCAAAGAGCTTCTCTCCGGGCTTAGGGTTTTCACTGTTCCACCTCCTTTCCGGGCCACTTTGCGTACACCCCCATGGTGTGTTCCTCGCTCTTGCCTTCGGCTCGACTTGGCACAGGGCCCGAAGGACTCAGTCCCTCCAGAGGCCTTCCGCCGCCACTTTTATTCCATCCTGGTCACGCATCAGTGCTCTGGCATTGTTTACACTGACGGTTTGATGGTTGCTGGTCGTGTCGGGTATGCGCTAACTCTAGGGGACCATTCCGAACAACGTTCCTTGCAGGTTGGCTGCAGCGTTTACACTGCTTAGCTGGTTGCCATCTTTCGTGCCCTCGAGTATATCCGCTCCTGCTCAGGTGAGTCCTTCGTTATCTGTAGCGATTCCCTGAGCGGTTTACGAGCTCTCGACCAGTGTTTCCCTCGTTCTCATCTGGTGATGGCTATCCGTGAGTCCCTGCATACTCTTGCCCGTTGCGGCCGCTCTGTGGTCTTTGTGTGGACCCCCCGGTCATGTCGGTATCCCGGGCAATGAACATGTTGACCGCCTGGCGAAAGAGGCCGCGAGTAAACCATCTCTGGATGTTGGCCTCCCAGAGACTGATTTGCGGGCAGCCTTACACCGCAAAGTTTTTGCGCTATGGGACGATGAATGGCGCGCACTGACAACGCGTAATAAACTTCGTGCTGTCAAGGAGACGACAGCTGTGTGGCAGTCATCCCTGCGAGCCACTCGCAGGGACTCAGTAGTCCTTTGCCGGCTCCACATTGGCCACTCCCGGCTGACACACAGTTATATACTGCGCCGGGAGGACCCTCCTCTATGTCGCTGCGGGGCGGCTTTGACAGTAGCCCACATTTTGTTGGCCTGCACCCTTTTAGCTGTGGTCAGGCACACATTTGTGCTGCCTGATACGCTCCCTGCCCTTTTATCTGATGACCCTGCTATGGCTGGCTTAGTTTTACGTTTTATTCGGGCAGGGGGTTTTTATCATTTACTCTGAGTGTTTGTTCTGTTCTTTTGTGTTGATTCTGGCCATTGGCCTATGATTTTAATCTGAGTTTTTAATGCGTTTCTCGGTGGTTGGCTTTTCCTTTTTTGTTTCTATGGTCTGCCAACCATCGTCACACTCTGTGTGTGGTTTTAATATTTTTTTATATATATATATATATATACACACACACACACACACACACACACACACACACACACACACACACACACACACACTCTGTGTTGGTGTTTTTAAGTTTTGGAACAAGGGACCGATGGCCGTTGCTGTCTGGTCCCTTAAACCCACAAACCAACCAACCTGGAATTAGGGGGAGAGAACATAATTATTGTTAGGAGTAATAGTTCATCAATTCAGGCAGTAAAATTTCTATATGCTATACATTATTCATATTCCAAGTGAAATAAAACACCAGTCAAGTGATAAAATTCAGTGTTATCAATGCCCAATGAAAGTAACAAATGCTATACATTAATGCTGCTGTAGATGGTGAATATTTTGGTTGGATTGTCTCGTTGGGCATGGTTTGTAATAAGTCTGAATGTGACTTACATTTTCATATCGATATTACTGAAACAAGGATTTAACAATTCATGATTGCCAAATACTAATGAAGGGTGTATACAGGATAATGGAATCCAACCTGGGGGAATATCACTTTGGATTTCAAAGAAATGTAGGAACATGTGAAGCAGTGCTGGCCTAATAAGAGCAAGCTCCCTCTTACCACACTGCCTGTCTACAGAAATGTTCTGTGTTTCTACAAAAGCAAAGCGGATACAATTGTCATAGGACTTGCTGATCATATCTGGTTTTGAGAAAGCCATGCTCATACCCTATAATGGACCAGAATTGTTTACTTGACTCATTTCAGAATAAGAAAATGAAGAAGAATGTATAACCCAAAGCCAGATTAAGTACACAAAGCTTTTGGCAATGACAACCACTCAAGTGCTTGCAAATGTTGGCAATGTCATAAACGTAGTAGTTCAGGTCTGACCTCGAGTGGTATCTCAGTGGAATTGTTTACTTGACTCATTTCAGAATAAGAAAATGATGAAGAATGTATAACCCAAAGCCAAATTAAGTACACAAAGCTTTTGGCAATGGCAACCACTCAAGTGCTTGCAAATGTTGGCAATGTCATAAACGTAGTAGTTCAGGTCTGACCTCGAGTGGTATCTCAGCAACCATAGTTCCAAAGGCCCTACCTCCCCCTCCCACCACCACCACCACCACCACCACCACGTTATTATTATGGTACAATTTTTGTATAAAAATATCATAGGTATATATAGTCACTGAACCCTCAAAAATAGAACTTACTTCACATTTATTATCGTTGTTTGGCACAGCTCATGACCTCATAATCTTCAAAATATGTATGACCTTGCAGCTGTTCATTCAGAGGTCCAGTAAGAGAAAATCTGATTCCGTCAAGTACAGGCTGTAAGGTGGATGTTTCAGTATCTCAAATTTGAAATCCTGCTGTGTGCCCTTTGGTGATGCATTGTCATGCAGCAACGGTACTCCTTATGAGAGAAATCCTCAGTGTTGCTCTCATATTGCAGGTATTAACTGCCTAATTAACATGTCAGTTTGGCTGTTCACCTAGAAATTCGGAAGTATGCAGCAGTAAAGAACCCTTAACACCCAAGATGGATTGTTAGCATGTACTTGAGACTCTAACTTAAACCACCATATAGATAGTTTCAAAAAGTTGATTACACCCCTGGGAGCCTCTTCTTATATATATAAAAACAAAGATGATGTGACTTACCAAATGAAAATGCTGGCAGGTCGACAGACACACAAACAAACACAAACATACACACAAAATTCAAGCTTTCGCAACAAATTGTTGCCTCATCAGGAAAGAAGGAAGGAGAGGGAAAGACGAAAGGATGTGGGTTTTAAGGGAGAGGGTAAGGAGTCATTCCAATCCCGGGAGCGGAAAGACTTACCTTAGGGGGAAAAAAGGACGGGTATACACTTGCACACACACACATATGATATGTGTGGATGGATGTGTGTGTGTGTGTGTGTGTGTGTGTGTGTGTGTGTGTGCGTGTGCAAGTGTATACCCGTCCTTTTTTCCCTCTAAGGTAAGTCTTTCCGCTCCCGGGATTGGAATGACTCATTACCCTCTCCCTTAAAACCCACATCCTTTCGTCTTTCCCTCTCCTTCCCTCTTTCCTGATGAGGCAACAGTTTGTTGCGAAAGCTTAATTTTGTGTGTATGTTTGTGTTTGTTTGTGTGTCTGTCGACCTGCCAGCATTTTCATTTGGTAAGTCACATCATCTTTGTTTTTAGATATATTTTTCCTACGTGGAATGTTTCCCTCTATTATAACCATATATTCAAAAAATACAGGCTGGTCTTACATTTGCATATTATTATTATTTAGCGTGTGGCTAATACAGACATATCATGAAATTACATATACATATGTACATATTGACACACAAGAAACTTCAAGTCTGTCTTTACAACTGAATATCCAGTCCTTCAATCCAGCGCACTGCATCTGGAGTTGCCAGCAGGAAGTCCTCTTTGGCGCCGTGATAGGCTCGAATCCTGCATTCACTGACAATGTGGTGAACAGTCTGGTATGGAGCCCCGCAGTCACAAGCTGGATCAGGCAGCTTCTTCCACTTAAAGAGAGCATCCCTGCATCGCCTATGGCTGGTACGGATTCTGTTGAGAGTAGACCACGTCTTGCGTGGTAAGTCGAATCCACTTGGAAGTTTAGCACCTGAGAAGATGTTATGCAGGTGCACATCTGTCACTGCTTCCCACCAACCTTTCCATTCTTCAAGAGGTTTGAAATTCTTAGCAACCATGTCAGCAGCATCGCACAGAGTTGGATGACGTGATTTCAGTCTCTTGCGATTTAAAAGTGGCAGGCCGCTATGCACGGGTAGGTTAGAATTCCTGGAGATCTTGTGGAATTCTCTCATAAGGGCAGTACATCTGCGTAGATCAGGAGGCATTATACCGGTTAACAGTGGAAGCCAGTAAACTGGAGTAGATCTGATTGTGCCAGATATTATGCGCATTGTCGTGTTCAGCTGGGTATCAACAAGCCTTGTATGATGGCTATTCATCCAAACAGGTGCACAATACTCAGCACTTACGTATACCAAGCCCAGAGCTGAAGTTTGCAGGGTGGTTGCTGAAGATCCCCAGGTAGTTCCGCATAGCTTATGGAGGATGTTGTTTCGAGTCCTCAGCTTTTGAGCTAAGTTAAGAAGGTGTTGTTTGAAGCATAGTGTACGATCCAGGAAAGCATAGTGTACGATCCAGGATGATACCAAGATATTTTGGGTTCCAGTTGTGACGAAGAATTCTGCCTCTGAAACTTACCTCCAGTTTTACGTTCGCCAACTGGTTATTTAGATGGAAGCAACACACTTCTGTTTTACTCACACTGGGTTGGAGTCTCCAGATTTTGAAGTAATTGTCTAATGCAGACAGGTCTTCATTTCCTGGTGTTTGACGGCTAGAGCCAGGTCATCGGCATAGCAGTATTTTCTGGACGAAGTGTCAGGTAGATCAGATAGATATAGGTTGAACAGTAAGGGTGAGAGAACTGATCCTTAAGGCAATCCGTTGTTCAGCTTCCTCTCCTTACTTATGTTGCTTCCAGTGGTTACCTGGAACTTCCGATCACTTAGCATGCTGTTAATCAGTCGAGCCATTGTTCTGCAGGGTATGATGCGGAGAAATTTGTAGATAAGGCCTTCCCTCCACACAGTGTCGAAGGCGGCAGTTAGATCAACAAATGCCACAGATGTTTTCTGCTTCATTTGGTATCCTGACTCTATGAAGGATGTGAGAGACAATACTTGGTCGCAGCAGCTATGCCCTGGTCTGAAGCCTGCCTGATCAACTGGAACGTTCTCCAAGATAGCGCTACTTATTCTGTTATATATTAGCCTTTCAAAAAGCTTGTAGCAGCAGCTGAGTAGGGAAATGGGGCGATAGTTTTCTACCCTGTTGCTGGGTTTGCCAGGTTTCAGAACAGATATTATCTTCACCTTTTTAAACTCAGATGGAAGTTGACCAGTCAGCAGGATGTCAGTGAAGAATTCTGCCAGCCATTTCTTAGCTTTTCCTCCCATATGGATCAGGAATTCTGGGTGGATACCATCGAATCCAGGTGCCTTAAGAGGTTTGAGGTCCTTCAGTCCAGAGTCAATGTCTGAAACTGTGAAGGGATGGGTATACTCAGATGAGGGAGATGCCTTCTTTTTAAGGTCACGAAGCTGTCATCTGATATGTCTTGTATGTTTCTTGTCAGGAGGTACTCTTGAGGTGGTAATGATGTGGGAAGCAATTTGGTCTGGTGTTACTTCGGAATTTTTTCTGCATGCTGGTGCACTTTCTCCCAGTTTTCTCAGAAGACTCCATGCTTTCCTGCTCGAGTGGGTAAAGTCCATAGTTTTGACTGTTTCTGCCCATTTCTGCCTCCGAGACATGTCCAAGCTGGACAATAGTTCTGTAGCTATCTCTGGGTCACCACTTTGATGGAAGTATTGGTACAGTGTTTCACTTTCCTCATTCCATCCTGGAACATATTCTTTTCGGTATCCTCTTAGCATACACTTTTTAGCTGTTGCTGTTACTGCACCAATGAAGCGTTGATAGTTGTTATGTGATGGAGGTATCCATCGAATGGTCTTATCCACTTCCGTTGAAAACTTCATCCAGTCGGCTTTCTGGAAATTCCACCGAGCATGTGGAGTTGATCGTATGACAGGAGCAGTGCAGCCAATTTGTATTATTACAGGTCTGTGTTGGCTGTGAGGAAAGGCATCTATCACTTTCCTTGTGGTGTTGATGGGAAAGCCAGTTTCGTTGCAGCTAACAAAGCATAAGTCAGGATTTGAATCCTTGTCCCAAGCAGCTGACCTGAAAGTGCCTTGATCTTTGGCATCAAACACTAGATGAAGATTATTCTCTTCGATCCATTCTGCAAGCATGCCCCCATTTTCATCATTTTGAGAGTACTTCCAAAGTTCATGGTGACTATTGAAGTCTCCTATGTAAATTGCAGGATGTTCTGCTGTGTGTAGGACAAAATCGGGCCATGTTGTTTTGGGTGGTTTGTAAACATTTGTAATAGTAATGCCGTGCAATTGTATGACAACTGTATGTATATCTGCCTCCACACTTACAGAAATCAGCGAAGCTTCGTTTATGTTGTTACGGACATACGTAGCAGTTCCATACACTTCGTGGTAAGTTACACCAAGTGCAGAATATCCAGGAATTCGACCTCGGCTTCGGAATATTTCTTCGCTGGAAACACGAGTTTCTTGAATGGCGACGACATTGATATTGTTGTCCAGCAAAAATTTTGACAGGTAGTCACACTTTGCCCTGCTAATGCTTTTGATATTCAGTTGAAGGAGTCTGATAGTTGGTCCAGTGTTTCTTATTAATGAGCTCTGAAAAGAACTGTTTCTGCTGTTTAGTTGATATGTCATTGCCAGGAGATCCTATGGATAGTCTGGCTGCCTGTAATCACTGTTGCTCAATTAGCACCACCCAGGAGGCACGTGTAGGGTATTTTAAGGTTAAACCTACGGACGTGAGCAATGCCACCTCCCATTTGTATATTAAGCATAGGTTGCAGACTTCAGTGGTTTTACATTGTTTGATGGCTTTATATAGAGGTCACAGTACATTTACAGGTATTTGAAGTGAAGTGCAGATGTAATTTGGAAATTTCAAAGGGAACTCCCTGTGGACTACAACCTTAATGTTAGGAAGGTGAGTTCAGTATAAAGATGCATCAACTGTATGCAGATTTTAAAGCAGCTAATGAAAGTGTCAATAGGAATGGTCTTTTCAAGGTGATATAGGTGCTTGAGCTGCCACCAGAGCTAATAAGACTCATGAAAATATCCTAAGCTACATTTATCCAAAATAAAAACTAATTGCAAAAATTTAAATAATTTTCCGACGTTATTTGGCCTGCCGTACGCTGCATGCAGCAGAGGAGAGGGGGCCTGCGTTTGTAAAGCACTCACCTCAAAGAGGCACCGCATAACAGGCGGACCCAGCATAGGTGCAGGGCAGTCCACTTTCACTCTGTCCGAGGAACACAGTTTTCCTCTGCCTCTGTCACACGTGTTCTCTGCGTTCTCGGTGTGTGTCAGCTGTTTCGCCAGGCTGCACTATGCCATTGATGAACTTTCAGCGGCAGGGTGCATGTCTGTGGTCACACTTCACCTTCATTGCTCATATAAAAAGCATTTAATGATGGCATACCTGATTTGTTCACTTCAGGAAAACTTAGTGGTTTACATCAGTCATCTGGACTAATCAGGAATAAGTTAAAGAAAGAAATATGAAAGAACTGCATTACACAAATTTTATAACTTATTATTATATTTACTAAGTTATAAAATAACTTATTATTGTATTTACTTCCCCCCCCCCCCCCCACACCCCGCCCCCCCATGAACCATGGACCTTGCCGTTGGTGGGGAGGCTTGCGTGCCTCAGCGATACAGATAGCGGTACCTGAAGAGGGGCAGCAGCCTTTTCAGTAGTTGCAAGGGCAACAGTCTGGATGATTGACTGATCTGGCCTTGTAACAATAACCAAAACGGCCTTGCTGTGCTGGTACTGCGAATGGCTGAAAGCAAGGGCAAACTACAGCCGTAATTTTTCCTGAGGGCATGCAGCTTTACTGTATGATTAAATGATGATGGCGCCCTCTTGGGTAAAATATTCCGGAGGTAAAATAGTCCCCCATTCGGATCTCCGGGCGGGGACTACTCAAGAGGATGTCGTTATCAGGAGCAAGAAGACTGGCGTTCTACGGATCGGAGCGTGTAATGTCAGATCCCTTAATCGGGCAGGTAGGTTAGAAAATTTAAAAAGGGAAATGGATAGGTTGAAGTTAGATATAGTGGGAATTAGTGAAGTTCGGTGGCAGGAGGAACAAGACTTCTGGTCAGGTGACTACAGGGTTATAAACACAAAATCAAATAGGGGTAATGCAGGAGTAGGTTTAATAATGAATAGGAAAATAGGAATGCGGGTAAGCTACTACAAACAGCATAGTGAACGCATTATTGTGGCCAAGATAGATACGAAGCCCACACCTACTACAGTAGTACAAGTTTATATGCCAACTAGCTCTGCAGATGACAAAGAAATTGAAGAAATGTATGATGAAATAAAAGAAATTATTCAGATAGTGAAGGGGGACGAAAATTTAATAGTCATGGGTGACTGGAATTCGAGTGTAGGAAAAGGGAGAGAAGGAAACATAGTAGGTGAATATGGATTGGGGCTAAGAAATGAAAGAGGAAGCCGCCTGGTAGAATTTTGCACAGAGCACAACATAATCATAACTAACACCTGGTTTAAGAATCATGAAAGAAGGTTGTATACATGGAAGAACCCTGGAGATACTAAAAGGTATCAGATAGATTATATAATGGTAAGACAGAGATTTAGGAACCAGGTTTTAAATTGTAAGACATTTCCAGGGGCAGATGTGGACTCTGACCACAATCTATTGGTTATGACCTGTAGATTAAAACTGAAGAAACTGCAAAAAGGTGGGAATTTAAGGAGATGGGACCTGGATAAACTGAAAGAACCAGAGGTTGTAGAGAGTTTCAGGGAGAGCATAAGGGAGCAATTGACAGGAATGGGGGAAAGAGATACAGTAGAAGAAGAATGGGTAGCTTTGAGGGATGAAGTAGCGAAGGCAGCAGAGGATCAAGTAGGTAAAAAGACGAGGGCTAGTAGAAATCCTTGGGTAACAGAAGAAATATTGAATTTAATTGATGAAAGGAGAAAATATAAAAATGCAGTAAATGAAGCAGGCAAAATGGAGTACAAACGTCTCAAAAATTAGATCGACAGGAAGTGCAAAATGGCTAAGCAGGGATGGCTAGAGGACAAATGTAAGGATGTAGAGGCATATCTCACTAGGGGTAAGATAGACACTGCCTACAGGAAAATTAGAGCGACCTTTGGAGATAAGAGAACGACTTTCATGAATATCAAGAGCTCAGATGGAAACCCAGTTCTAAGCAAAGAAGGGAAAGCAGAAAGGTGGAAGGAGTATATAGAGGGTCTATACAAGGGCGATGTACTTGAGGACAATATTATGGAAATGGAAGAGGATGTAGATGAAGATGAAATGGGAGATATGATACTGCGTGAAGAGTTTGACAGAGCACTGAAAGACCTGAGTCAAAACAAGGCCCCCGGAGTAGACAACATTCCATTGGAACTACTGACGGCCTTAGGAGAGCCAGTCCTGACAAAACTCTACCATCTGGTGAGCAAGATGTATGAAACAGATGAAATACCCTCAGACTTCAAGAAGAATATAATAATTCCAATCCCAAAGAAAGCAGGTGTTGACAGATGTGAAAATTACCGAACTATCAGTTTAATAAGTCACAGCTGCAAAATACTAACACGAATTCTTTACAAACGAATGGAAAAACTAGTAGAAGCCAACCTCGGGGAAGATCAGTTTGGATTCCGTAGAAACACTGGAACACGTGAGGCAATACTGACCTTACGACTTATCTTAGAAGAAAGATTAAGGAAAGGCAAACCTACGTTTCTAGCATTTGTAGACTTAGAGAAAGCTTTTGACAGTGTTGACTGGAATACTCTCTTTCAAATTGTAAAGGTGGCAGGGGTAAAATACAGGGAGCGAAAGGCTATTTACAATTTGTACAGAAACCAGATGGCAGTTATAAGAGTCGAGGGACATGAAAGGGAAGCAGTGGTTGGGAAGGGAGTAAGACAGGGTTGTAGCCTCTCCCCGATGTTGTTCAATCTGTATATTGAGCAAGCAGTAAAGGAAACAAAAGAAAAATTCGGAGTAGGTATTAAAATTCATGGAGAAGAAGTAAAAACTTTGAGGTTCGCCGATGACATTGTAATTCTGTCAGAGACAGCAAAGGACTTGGAAGAGCAGTTGAATGGAATGGACAGTGTCTTGAAAGGAGGACATAAGATGAACATCAACAAAAGCAAAACAAGGATAATGGAATGTAGTCTAATTAAGTCGGGTGATGCTGAGGGAATTAGATTAGGAAATGAGGCACTTAAAATAGTAAAGGAGTTTTGCTATTTGGGGAGCAAAATCACTGATGATCGAAGTAGAGAGGATATAAAATGTAGGCTGGCAATGGCAAGGAAAGCGTTTCTGAAGAAGAGAAATTTGTTAACATCCAGTATTGATTTAAGTGTCAGGAAGTCATTTCTGAAAGTATTTGTATGGAGTGTAGCCATGTATGGAAGTGAAACATGGATGTTAAATAATTTGGACAAGAAGAGAATAGACGCTTTCGAAATGTGGTGCTACAGAAGAATGCTGAAGATTAGATGGGTAGATCACATAACTAATGAGGAAGTATTGAATAAGATTGGGGAGAAGAGAAGTTTGTGGCACAACTTGACCAGAAGAAGGGATCGGTTGGTAGGACATGTTCTGAGGCATCAAGGGATCACCAATTTAGTATTGGAGGGCAGCATGGAGGGTAAAAACCGTAGAGGAAGACCAAGAGATGAATACACTAAGCAGATTCAGAAGGATGTAGGTTGCAGTAGGTACTGGGAGATGAAAAAGCTTGCACAGGATAGAGTAGCATGGAGAGCTGCATCAAACCAGTCTCAGGACTGAAGACCACAACAACAACAACAACAACAACATTATATTTACTTGTTTCATATGGATCTTCACAATAAACTTTGAACATAGATGGCGTAATTTCTTCATCAATTTAGTATTGCCTCACTTTAAAGCTGCCAATGAACAGAGCATTAACATTTCTGGAATTTTTATCTCATAAGTAAAGCTTCAGTCTTGCCTTTGCCCCTAGATAAAGCAGGTGAGAGAAGCTGGCTGGTACTCATTGGCCCCACGACTTCTTCGGCAGGCTCGCTTGCTGTAATGTTTAGAGTCCTCAAATAATCGTGCAGCACACATATAGCTGTCGCTATTGTCTTCCTTCCCCAGATTACAATCAGAGGGTCGTTAGAACACACGAAACCTGGTACTCAATATACCAAATCCACATTCCTCAGTTTGATAAGGATGAGGCAGTCTGTAGTTAAAAACTTTGTCATCAATAAGTTTACATTTAGGGTAGAGTCACGTGAAGTATTTTAACAATGGAAATGCCTCATCACCTATGAAAACATAAGTTCCATTCTGTTGTCTGGGAAGTGGTTTACCTTGCAGGATATGTAGAGTCTGTCAGTCAGCTTTTTTAATAATACTGAATTTGAAAAAATGTTTTCGTCACTAAATCTCCCCATCAAAAGCCTATGTCTGTAGAAGTAATATATGATATAGCCATTAAGTGATGTTTATACTTTAAATAAGAGGAAATAGATACTGGAAGTTTTCTCACTGTAACATGTTCCCCGTCAACAGCTCTGAGACAATTATAAAATGGCCATTTCCTGTCAAACTCAGACTGCTGTGCTGCATAAGTGCTACTCGCTAAATTAGGACCAATGCAGAATTGTATGAACTGTGTAAGAATCTACCAAACACCATAGATGTAAATGCACAAAGAAGATGTAAATGCACAAAGATTAGAGTAGTTGCAACATGTGCAGCAAATAGAATAACAGTGAGTACCAAAGAAGGTGCTATTTGCGAAGCCAGAGGGTAGCCGCACACTGGGAAGACTAAGAATGAGATGGCTAGATTGTAGAGATGGATCTGAGAACATTAGGCATGTGGAGCTCGAGAAGGCTGGTGAAATTCAGAGATGATTGGAGGAGACAGGTGTCAGCAAGACTGAGACCTTTCGTGGGCTGTTGCACCAGAAGAAGAAGAATTTCAAAAGGAAGGTAGGAGGGGGAAGGGTGTAGTTTGGTGAGCACTAGGACATGGTGAGGGGAGCAGCGAGGAGGCAACAAATTTTTAATGAATATCTGCTATGCTCAAGACTACAGTTGATCCGTAGTCCAAATGTAGTTGAAATTGAATTGGCATTATAAATGGAGAGGTTCCAAACAGTGATATGTATTTATAAAGTAGACAAATGTTTGCAGAGAACACTGTAAATGCGGTACAACAAATGAAACATGATGTTAAACATTGGCGCTATGGCTGATACTGCTACATGCCACTGTTAAGTTTATTGGTTGGCACCAAATGACCCAAGCATATGTCAGCCCAAAGTATTCAGCTTCGGCAATATGGAGGTGAGAAAACAACATATTGTTGTTTTGATTTAAATTTGAGTTGCACTTTCAAACACTACGATATCAGCATATGAATTTTGCTTTCCTCAAAGGAACAGCAGTATTCAGTTTTATTTGATTGTCAGTGCTGTAAGAACAATAAATTGTAGCAGGTGATAATTGGTGCTAGTCACAGCCTTGTCTCTGTTGAAATAAGTGGATTTACAACTTCATTGTTCACAATTGATTCACGCAGGCAATGCGATGCTGATTTCCTTAATGGTAATTCAATTTAGTTTGGTTAGTTTTATATTCCATGGATTACTTGTATGATTAATCATATTGGAGTGGAACGTGTCATTTTGCATCCACATTACACATTCATTTGTAAGAACGACCATCTATTGATGGTTTTAATATACAAATGCGAGTAAGTAATTATTATCCAGCACCTTTCACATGTTACAAAAATGGAAACTATTTTACAGGATAGGAGTTTTCAAGGAAAAACTTTTTCAGTTAGTTTTCAAATTTAGCTTTGCTGTCTGTTAGATTTTATATCAGTGCATAAGTGATTAAAAATTGTGGTTGTAGTATTATGAATCCCTTTTTTATACCAAAGACTACCTTAATGTGAGCTAAAGAATGCCTTTTTTCCCATCTACATCTATATCTATTCTCTGCAAGCCACTGTGAGGTGCATGGCTGAGAACGTCCCATGTACCAGTTATTAGCGTTTCTTCCTGTTCCACACGTGTGGAGCGTGGGAAGGATGATTGTTCAAATGCCTCTGGGTGTGCAGTAAGTGTTCTACTTTTATCCTCGCAGTCCATGTGGGAGCGATACCTAGGGGGTTGTAGTATATTCATAGAGTAATAATTTAAATCTGGTTCTTCAAACTTTGTTAATAGACTTTCTCAGGATAGTTTATGTCTGTCTTCACAAGTCCACCAGCTCATTCCTTCAGTACCTCTGTGACTCTCTCCAATGGATTAAACAAACCTCTGACTATTCATATTGTCCTTCTCTGCATACATTCAATATCTCCTTTCAGTCCTATCTGATAAAGGTCTCACAAACTTGAACAATATTCTAGGATGGGTCGCACAAGTGATTTGAAAGCCATCTCTATTGTAGAGTGATTGCACTTCCCCAGTATCATACAAATAAACTTAAGACTACCACCTGCTTCAACCATGACTGAACCTATGTGATCATTCCATTTCATACCCCTACAAAGTGTTACACCCAGGTATTTATTTATATGATTTGGCCGATTCTAACAGTGACTCATTGGTTTTATAGTCATAGGGTAATAGGTTCTTTCGTTTTGTGAAGAGCAAAATTTTACATTTTTGAACATTTAGAGCAAGTTGCCAATCCCTGCACTGTGTTGAAATCATACCAAGATCTGACTGAATATTTATGCAGCTTCTCTCAGAAAGTACTTCATTATAGATAACTGTATCATCTGCAAAATGTCCTGATTTTTACTATTAATATTGTCTGCAAGGTCATTAATGTACAATGTGAACAGCAATTGTCCCACCACATTTCCCTGAGGCAGACGTGAAAGCTACTTAGAGATCTGATGATGACTCTACATCCAAGACAACATGCTGTGTTCTTCTTACCAAAAATTCCTCAATCCAGTCACAAATTTCACTTGGTACCACATACGATGTTACTTTTGACAGTAAGTGTAGGTGTGGTACTGAGCAAAATGCTTTTTGGAAATCAAGAAACACTGCATCTACCTGGTTGCCGTGATTCAAAGCTTTCAGTGTCATGTCAGAAAAGTGAGAGTTGGGTTTCACATGATCGATGTTTTCAAAATCAATGCTGGTTGGCTTTGAGGAGGTCATCCTGTTCAAGATATCTCATTATGTTGAGCTCAGAATATGTTCTAAGATTCTAAAACAGATCAGTGTCAAGGATATTGGATGGTAGTTTCATGAATCACTTTTACCACCTTTCTTGTAGATGGGTGAGACCTATGCCTTTTTCCGAGAATTGGGCACGGTTTTTTGTTTGAGGACTCTACGATAGGTTATACGGTATAAGCCCACCTTTACTTTCCATGAATTAACATTTTCCTGCCATTTATGACATTTTTCATTGGTCGTGTCTAATTTCCTATGCCCACAATGTTAATTTGCACCTGATTTTGTGTCAACATACCTATAATTTTCCTGCAATTTACACATTACGAAAAAATGTTTGTGAAGAAAAAATGACGCCGGCATGATGTTGGCCATCCAGTAGTGTTAACAAATATTACGTGGTTAAGTTTCTTGACACCAGGGCACTCTACACAGCAGATTTGAACTGGTAAATGTGTAAATGTTGGAACAATTCGTGCTGCACCTCCCACCGCTACCAAGCTTTACTTGGTGTAGTGGCTGATGGGAATAACTAGGTTCGCTCGAATCATGACCAATCACAACCATTTCCAAACTGTCTCTACTGCGCAATTGCAGTTTTGTGATTGTTGTGATCGTTACACATTTGTTGAACCATATTTAGCATGTTTTAGCGTATGGCCACTTGGAGCTCTAATTGACACAGTCATTTACTTTGTGTTGCTCAAATGTTTCTAGTTTAAACACAGCGTCGGTTACATATTTTATTCATGCCGAGCAAAATGTGATTTGAGAATTTATTCTCGCCGTCAAGTGCAGTATTTACGTATGTATTTTTTGTGATGTTACACAAACAAACAGTGTGTGTGTGTGTGTGTGTGTGTGTGTGTGTGTGTGTGTGGGTTTCTATATAACTGATGAGGCACAGTATCTGATAACCTCAAAAAGATGACTACAGTGCAAGAGATAAAGAATAATACATATTCCAACATCACACAAAATACTTATTTATGTATGTGTGCATTTGACAACGCAAAAAAATTCTCAAAACGTGTCATGCTAAACATGAAAAAATATGTAACTAGTGCAATATTTTACTATCTAAATAATTAATGACAGCTGCAGGCTTTCAAAAACATCAATTTCTATTTTGGTGGATTTGAGTTTCTTGTGTACTGTGACAAATACACCACCTCCATTTTCTGTTTGCCTAGCCTTTCGATATACACTTAAATCCCCCCCCACCCCCACCCCCCCACCCCACCACCACCACCACCACCACCACCACCACCACCACCAAAAAAAAATCTCACTGCTATCAATTTCAGGTTTCAACCAGATTTCTGTACCTAGTGTAATGTGAGATTCACTGCTTTTCATTAATTCATCAAACTCTGGCACTTTGTTGCGAATGCTTCGAGAATTTACCATTAGGATTTTAATACTCTCACCTGTGGGAGTGTTGCGAATGCTTCGAGAATTTACCATTAGGATTTTAATACTCTCACCTGTGGGAGGCATTTCTTTTGATCTTACACTGATACTTCTGGGTTTCTGACATGTATCATCATTATCTGGATTGAATGGAGAGTTGCCTAATCTAAAAAACCCTTGTGTGCACCCCACACACGGTCAGCTATCTGAGTAGCAGCCTCTGATGTGTAGTGCACACCTGACCTATTTAGGAGGACCCTCCGGTCCTCAACCGTATTTCACAAGTTGAAGCTGTCACAGCCTAGCTTGCCACAGAACCTTCGAAGTCTCTGGTTCTGTCCTTCCACTTGACTCAGAACCAAAGGGTCACAATTAGTTCTGGAGACAATACTGCAAATTGTGAGTTTTGTTGAAACTCCACATGCAATGCAGGTGTTCTCGACCCTCTGTGCCCGTCGCTGGAATGATCCGAGAATAACCTCGGAGACCACACAACAGACATCATTTGTTCCAATGTGTGCCACAGTCTGCAGTTGGTTGCACCCTGTTCCCTCAGTGGCTGCTGGAATAGCCTCTTCAGCTTGTCGAATGAGCCCCCATGCGTACACACGTGCGCACCTGCTGTCCTTTCCCGTCCCTTGCTGCCATTTCCCTAAAGGGTACCATCATTTGCGGTACCTTTGAACTGCCTACGATTAATAGACCCCCTACTCTTCTGCGTTTGCTGCCTCCTGATACCGGACAAAAGAGGTTTCCCCAAAACAGGTGAAGAGTGTGTCACTGGTTCAGTTTCAAAGACAGCACCTCAAAAGATGTTGGTTAGGGGCATCAGTGCAACACACCAGTTCTACCTGGTCCCCGTCCACCCCTGTACAGGATTTCTAGATCTACCATTGACACTCCACTCGCAGTCAAGTGGATGGGTAATGACAGATCCTGTACTTGCTGCAGAGGAGACAGTAGAGGACAGTACTTGATGTACCTCTGGTACAGCCATCACAGATACACGACTCTTGGGAGCTATTCCAACACACTGATTCGCAGCAGCTGCCGATCGTTTGACAGTAGTTAGGGCAATGTCAAGCTGCTTATGAAAATCAACCAGCTCGTCCCATGTCCGAGAGCAGCATTCACAGTGGAGCTGCATTTCGGCTGGTGCACTGTATTAGCAGGTAGTGAACAAGTGACTTTAAATTAAATCTGCTGATCATCTTTTAATCTGTTGAGCTAAAAATTGGTAATTATCTGTGAGAATTGAAGCAGATACACAAAACTAGATTTCTGTTAAGGCAGCATAAAACATCTGTGATAAAAATTACTAGTGTCCTAAAATGTTTTGATGTTAATTATAGTTGTTAGCAAACTCGAAAACAGAGTTAATTTACAATAAATGCAGGTAACATATAGGGCTACCCCTCTTTAAGGGAAAACCTGATGTAACACAATGTTAGATAATCTGCTACAGGAACTAAATCACAAACCCCTATTTGTTACAAATGGTTGTGGTATTGTAAATATCCACACATTGTTCCATTTGAACTGCAGTGTATTAGCTACAACAAACTTCATGAGGGAATAAGTATACTGTGAAACAATAGTAAAATTCATAACTTCTTAAACAGGTATCTACAAGATGATTGTGCATGAGCACCACATGTTATTTATAGAGAACATTCTTGGGCAATGAAGATGTTACGTCTTAGAGATGAGTTAACTCCAGAGCATTATTCCATATGACATTATTGTATGAAAATACACAAATGTCAACTTACTGATTTGTCTCTCCTCAAGATTCCCAGTGATTTGAAATGCAAGTATGACTGAATAAAATTGGCTTAGGAGATCCAGAATTTCTTTTTCCAGTTTAAATGCTCATCAACATGGCAACTTAAAATTTTTGAAGTTTTCACCCTATATATTATTTCCTCACTACCTGTTACACTTCCTGTTACACTTATCATTGGTGTAGTACACATGGATGTGCATAACTGATTATCTTATGTTTTTGAAATTGAAGTGAGACCATCTGCAGAAAACCATTCAATAATCCTTTTAACAACATTATCTACCATTTCTTCTGTTCCTGTAAGTATGGCTGGATTGATTACAGTATTAGTATCATCCTTAAAAAAGACCAAATTCTTCTTTTTGTATTTTGGAGAGAGGGTTGTTTGCTTGTACGAGTAACAGTAGTGGACCTTAGAGTGAGCCTTGTTTAACCCCATAAGTGATTTCTCTCCACTCAAAAGAATCTCCCCTAGTTACGCTATTTAAATTACCAAGTGCACAAAAAGTTATGATACTCTTGACTACTGACTTAGATAAGTAATAGAAAAGAGGTTGTGATGCTAAAAATGCATTTGAACCATGTCTTCTTGTTTACTATGTTTCTTCTTGTATTACCAAACTGTGGACGATTAATAAATGCCGTAAATTCACAGTAGATAGTGTTTACGTTTCTTTGACAGGTCTTAAGACAGACATACAATTTCTAATTTTCATTAGTCTGAAATTATTCAAAATAAAAAAATCTCAGGAAGCCTTTCAAAATATGAGTGTTGTGTTGTATTCAGTATCGTCTAGTAGTCTGGTAAACATGTTAACATTTTAAAGTATGAAATTTATCAGGACCCACACTTTTTGTTATAATCAATGAAAGATAATGGGAACCCATGAAACAGTAATTACATAGTCTACCTGCTATTAGTCTCATTGGTGTGGGATGTGCCCTCTCTACCCACCGCACACACTCTGTACAGAAAACATAGAAATAACACAATCCTCTTCCACAGGTAACCTTACCAGAGTTGAGATGATGTAGTATACAGCAAGGTAATGACACGACAAGATGGTTTCACGTTAGATGGAAAAACAACTCGCCTGTTTTAGCAATTTCATTGATCAGGATGGACCAAGAGCGACTTACGAACTGATTGTTCAACAAGGATACATTGGCAGGCCATTGCCTACACTTACAGGAACCAGAATACAAACATTATTTCGTTCCCAAGTCTCTGTACTCAAGAGACCAATGGATTCCAGAACAGCAGTAAGTCAGTTGCATGTCAGGTCTCCATCATTGTTTTCTGGAGATGCTGGTGAGGACCTGTGAAATGGCCGAAAAGATCAATGGATTCACCAAATACGACATGTGGCATGACATGCTGCTTTTGACAAATGTGTGCTTTTACCTGGATGGCACAGCCCAACAGTCGTCAGAGAACAATAAAGAAAAGCTCAGTAGTTGCGTGAAGTTCGTGCCCAAACTTGGTGACAGTCACCAGCAATTCCACTAAGCAGAACAACAATTGAAGAGCAGGGCCCAATGTTATGGGGATACAGGCCACTTTACGAATCTGAATGCGTTAGAAACTGACAATATCCCACTCCTGATAAAAGGAGTCGAAGATGACGTGTAAGGTTCTGGGAAAGGTCATCAAAACAGAGGAATTCATCAAGTGATGCCAGCGCATCAGGGAAATGCGACAGAAAAGAGTTGGACAAAAGAGGTGTGAGTGAGTCCCGAATGTGATCCCTCTGGCAGTTGTGGAAGACCACCATAATATCGTCTGTCTCGGGTGCCAGGAAGTATTGGGAGAGGGGGGGGGGGGGGAGGAGAGAGAGAGAGAGAGAGAGAGAGAGAGAGAGAGAGAGAGAGAGAGAAAGCGCAGTTTTTGGCGGTCAGAGACAGCAGCCATGAATGTTGACCTCCTAGTCAGGAGGTAATTGAGAATGTTCAAAAAGTAGTGTATCAAGCTGTTGCGTCCGCCTCTACTGCTTGTCGAATGTGCCATGAAAAATGGACTCAGTGAAATCGAACTTATGCTACAGCTGTCAAACAAAAATGCAGGCAAAACTAACTGTTCCACTACATTTAATATTCTGCAGACCAACATATATTTTGAGGGAGGCAGACACACCAGAATGTTTCCACTGCAGACCCCCTGGATACATTGTACACTACTGCAGAGAAAGAAGACTGTGAGGTGTAATGTTTTATAGAACTTAGCTTTTCTGTACCTTTTTATTCTTGTGCCTTTTTGTGCTTGTCGGACTTCTGATCCAGCTGTTCTTGTCTTGTAATTAAAAATTGTTAACCACATTTCTAAATCTATACCTTGTGAGATTTCAGTAGCATTAATAACATGTGTATTCTCTTCTCAGAACATACATTAACTCATTTACATTTACACTTTGTTGGTTCACTATGTCATTACCAGAATGAATAATGATTAATTTAACATCTCTTTCCTTAACAAGCTTCAGTTGTTTTCTCCCTGTGCTCAGGAACTCGAAGCACCCCCAACACAGGCTGGTGATATGTAAAACTTATGTTCCAGTATTCGATCAGTATTTCCTCTTGTGATGTCATTGCAGTTGCCGTGCCATGTGGAAGTTGTGTCATCTGTCAGTAGAGCTCACCACATCAAAAAAATATAACAACCCCACACAATATGTGTACTTTACCTACGACATAGTTTAACAGTTGTATCATTCACTAGTAGAGAAAATGTAGGGATACAAATCATTCCTCTTTAAGTGGTATTAAACACCACAGAGAGTATATGACAGTTATGGCATTGCAAGACGTCAACCATTACAACAGTCCTTTCCATGCCAGTCAACTGTAGAAAGTTATGGTCGACCTGTGGGGTGACGACCATCACTGTACAATGGACAAGGTCACTCCCCAACAAGCTATGGCCATTCTCTGTTCTCGTACAGATGTGCCAGCCACTCACTTAGCCGCGAAATTCGGGAGAATTAAGCGATGAAGATGAGGCCGATACAGATGAAAATCATCTGTTGACGACAGTTACTAAGATTTCAGGGAATCTCATCAACGTGATCATTGACAGTCAGCCTTACCAGGTGCTAGTTGACTCAGCTGCATCTTTTTCTGTAATGTTGAATGTATATCGTCACCAGCTAAAGAAGACTATGTCCCTTGATACAGAAGCAATTGTGCTGAAGTTCACAAATCTGAATTATGTCCAGCCAGTGGGAATTTGTATTGCAAGAATAATTATTAATGACAAAACATGACCCTCAAAATTTTCTTTTTAAGAAAATGTAGTCATAATGTTATTATTGAATTGGACTGCTTGTAGGCATTGCAAGCAGTCATAGCTTGTGGAAGATAAGAGCTCCAGATTGATGAAGCTATTCTAACAATCACACATGACGATGCTAGCTCTGGGCAGTTGTTTGCTGTTGAAAACATTATCATCGTGTTCTGTGCAGTTGTCTAGTGTTGTTGTTGTTGTGCTTGTTGTTGTTGTTGTTGTTGTGGTCTTCAGTCCAGAGACTGGTTTGATGCAGGTGCCCATGCTACTCTATCCTGTGCAAGCTGCTTCATCTTAAAGTACGTGGTTGCAATGTACATCCTTCTGAATCTGCTTAGTGTATTCATCTCTTGATCTCCCTCTACGATTTTGACCCTCCACGCTGCTCTCCAGTACTAAATTGGAGATCTCTTGATGCTTCAGAACATCTCTTATCAACCGACCACTTCTTCTAGTCAAGTTGTGCCACAAATTTCTCTTCTCCCCAATTCTATTCAGTACCTCGTCATTAGTTACATGATCTACCTGCCCATCAAATCTTCAGGATTCTTCTGTAGCACCACGTTTCGAAAGCTTCTATTCTCTTCTTGTCTAAACTATCTATCATCCATGATTCACTTCCATACAGGGCTACACTCCATACAAATACTTTCAGAAAATACTTCCTCACACTTAAATCTATGTTCGATGTTATCAAATTTCTCTTCTTCAGAAACGCTTACCTTTCCCTTGCCAGTTTACATTTTATATCCCCTCTACTTTGACCATCATCAGTTATTTTGCTCCCCAAATAGCAAAACTCATCTACTACTTTGTGTCTCATTTCCTAATCTAATTCCCACAGCATCACCTTTTTTTACTTCGACTACATTCGATTATCCTCATTTTGCTTTTGTAGATGTTCATCTTACATCCTCCTTTCAAGACACTGTCAGTTCCATTCAACTGCTCTTCCAGGTCCTTTGCTGTCTCTGACAGAATTACATTGTCATCAGCAAACCCCAAAGTTTTTGAAACTTCCTGGCAGATTAAAACTGTGTGCCCGACCGAGACTCGAACTCGGGACCTTTGCTTTTCGCGGGCAAGTGCTCTACCAACTGAGCTACCGAAGCACGACTCACGCCCGGTACTCACAGCTTTACTTCTGCCAGTACCTCGTCTCCTACCTTCCAAACTTTACAGAAGCTCTCCTGCGAACCTTGCAGAACTAGCACTCCTGAAAGAAAGGATATTGCGGAGACATGGCTTAGCCACAGCCTGGGGGATGTTTCCAGAATGAGATTTTCACTCTGCAGCGGAGTGTGCGCTGATATGAAACTTCCTGGCAGATTAAAACTGTGTGCCCGACCGAGACTCGAACTCGGGACCTTTGCCTTTCGCGGGCAAGTGCTCTACCAACTGAGCTACCGAAGCAGTATTGCCTCAAGTGTTCCAACATTTCTACAGAATCTAAACTGATCCTCCCTGAGGTCAGCTTCTATCAGTTCTTCCACTCGTCTGTAAAGAAATTGTGTTAGTATTTTGCAGCCGTGACTTATTAAACTGATAGTTCTGTAATTTTCACACCTGTCAACACCTGCTTTCTTTGGGATTGGAATTATTTTATTCTTCTTGAAGTCTGAAGGTTTTTCGCCTGTCTCATACATGGTGCTTACCAGATGGAAGAGTTTTGTCATGGCTGACTCTACCAATGGTATCAGTAGTTCTAACGGAATGTTGTCTACTCCTGGGGCCTTGTTTCAACTTAGGTCTTTCAGTGTTCTGTCAATCTCTTCACGCAATATCGTATCTCCCATTTCATCTTCATCTACATCCTCTTCCATTTCCATAATATTGTCCTCAAGTACATTGCCCTTTTATAGACCCTCTGTATACTCCCTCCACTTTTCTGAGTTCCCTTCTTTGCTTAGAACTGTTTTTCTATCTGAGCTCTTGATACTCATACAGGTGGTTATCTTTTCTCCAAAGGTCTCTTTAATTTTCATGTAGGCAGTATGTATCTTACCCATAGTGATACATGCCTCTATATCCTTACATTTGTCCTCTAGCCATCCCCACTTAGCCATTTTGCACTTCCTGTTGATCTCATCTATAAGATGTTTGTTCTCCGTTTTGCCTGTTGGATTTACTGCATTTTTATATATTCTCCTTTCATCAATTAAATTCAATATCTAAGGAGTTCTACTAGCCCATGTCTTTTTACCTACTTGATCTGTCTACACCATTTTGTCTCTCAAAGTTACCCATTCTTCGTCTGCAGTATTTCTTTTCCCCGGTCTTGTCAATCGTTCCCTAATGCTCTCTCTGAAACACTCTACAACCTCTGGTTGTTTCAGTTTATCCAGGTGCCATCTCCTTAAATTCCCACCTTTTCGCAGTTTCTTCAGTTTTAATCTACAGCTCGTAACTAACAGATTGTGGTCGAGTCCACATCTGCCCCTGGAAATGTCTTACAATTTAAAACCTGATTCCTAAATCTGTGTCTTACCATTATGTAATCTATACATTCCAGTGTCTCCAGGCCTCTTCCACGTATACAGTGTTCTTTCGTGATTCTTAAACCAAGTGTTAGCTATGATTAAGTTATGCTCTGTGCAAGATTCTACCAGGCGGCTTCCTCTTTCATTTCTTACCCCCATTCCATATTCATCCACTACTTTTCCTTCTCTTCCTTTTCCCACTATTGAATTCAGGTCCCCCATGACTATTAAATGTTCGTCTCCCTTCAGTATCTGAATAATTTCTTTTATCTCATCATACATTTCTTCAATCTCTTTGTCATCTGCAGAGCTAGTTGGCATATAAACTTGTATTACTGTAGTAGGCGTGGGCTTCGTGTATATCTTGGCTACAATAATGCATTCACTATGCTGTTTGTAGTGGCTTACCCACATTCCTATTTTTTATTCATCATTAAACCTATGCCTGCATTACCCCTATTTGATTTTGTATTTATAACTCTGTATTCGCCTGACTAGAAGTCTTGTTCCTCCTGCCACTGAACTTCCCTAATTTTCACTATATCTAACTTTAACCTATCCATCTCCTTTTTTAAATTTTCTAACCTTCCTGCATGATTAAGGGATCTGACATTCCTTGCTTCGATCTGTTGAACGCCAGTTTTCTTTCTCCTGATAACAACGTCCTCTTGAGTAGTCCCGGCCCGGAGATCCAAATGGGGGACTATTTTACCTCCGGAATATTTTACCTGAGAGGACGCCGTCATCTTTTAACCACACAGTAAAGCTGCATGCCCATGGGGAAAATGATGGCTGTAGTTTCCTCTTGCTTTCAGCCATTCGCACTACCATCACACCAAGGCCGGTTTGGTTAATGTTACAAGGCCAGATCATCAATGATACAGACTGTTGCCCGTGCAACTACTGAAAAGGCTGCTGCCCCTCTTCAGGAACCACACGTTTGTCTGGCCTCTCAACAGATACCCTCCACTGTGGTTGCACCTACGCTACGGCTATCTGTATTGCTGAGGTACGCAAGCCTCCCCACCAATGGCAAGGTCAACAGTTCATGGGGGGGCGGGGGTCTACAGGATAACAATGTCCTTGTCTACCGTTAAGGAGCTGGTGTGAGCAGTTGTTTGCCATTGAACACATTGTTATCCCACCATTATCAACAAGACTATTTCGAGTTTTCAGTCTACATGCTCAGTTTTACCCCCCTGCGGGTCTGGGGGTAAGAACAGGCTCGAGGTATTCATGCCTGTCGTAAGAGGTGACTAAAAGGAGTCTCATGCGTTTCGGCCTTTATGTGATGGTCCCCTGTAGGGTTTTACCTCGATTCATCAAAGTTTTTCCGAAGAGCGAGCCAATTGGGGAAGGGCGCCTTACATGGTGCATCGTGTCCGTGTCCGTTGTGCCTTGAGATCTGTAGCTCGCTTTCTCGTCGTTGCATTGCAGTCCGACTCATTCTCCATCTCTTGGGCGAGGACACCTTCCTGGGTGCGTTTTCCACCATGCACTATGCAGTGTCGCTTTCTGTGCCGACAAAGACCATGGACTAATTTGCACCTGATATCAAGTACAGTAGCCAGTCCATTGTGATGGGGCTGCCATGTACCCTGTTGGTTGTAGCCCCCTTACAACACAGGGATTGCTCTGCTGATGCCTGTGTCGTTAACTCCCCATGTGTGCCAAGGAGTTGATGGCTGTCACCCTGGGGCATCAGGACTCCCGGCAACGGCCATCCTGCCAGGTGGCCTTTGCTGCGGCTGGGTGGCACCCGTGGGGAGGGCCCCTGGTCGGAGTGGGTGGCATCAGGGTGGATGACGCACGATGAAGTGTACCACATAATCAATTGCTGGCGATCAAACAGCAGCAGTCTCTAAGCATTCTAAGTCCCAGTACAGTGCAGGGAAGTATGACCCTAAATCATTCCCCTCCCTGGCCACACCATGGGAGGTATGTCAGGTGAAGGATGGCAGCGAACCTTATTCACCCTGGTACCTCATATGTGCAAGAACTGATTGGGACTCCTCTGTTTCGATGAAGCCACAGTTTTTGGTAGATCATTTAGAGGATGAGTCGGGGGGAGGTGGAGGGGTTGTCCAAAAGGCGGTCAGGGTCTGCCTTGATAAAAACAGCATCCTCTGCCCAGTCATGGGCATTACTCACTTGTACCAAGCTGGAGGATGTCACCATCACACCCCATAAGAGCTTAAATATGGTCCAGGGTATTATATTCCACAGGGATATTCTTTAGCAGTCTGCCGACGAGCTGCGCGCCAATTTAGAGCAGCGAGGTGCTCATTTTGTCCGGTGCATCCACTGGGGTCCCAGGGATTATCAGATTGCCAGCGGTCGCTTCATCTTGGCCTTAGAGATTGACGCATTGCCTGAGAAGGTCAAGGTGATGGTCTATCACTGTGACAACAAGCCATATATCCCTCTCCCAATGCGGTGCTTTAAGTGCTGGAAGTTTGGCCAGATGTCTTCCCACTGTACTTCCAGCGTCACATGTCGAGATTGTGGATGTCCATCACATCCCAATACTCCATGTGCACCGCCTCCCATCTGTATCACTTGCGGAGAGCATCATTCACCTTGCTCGCCAGACTGCAGGATTTTACAGAAAGAGAGGAAAGTCATGGAATAAAAGATTCTGGACTGATACAAGAACAGCTGTCGCCCCATCAGTTCCTCGCGTTTCTGTCGCCTCTCAGAACCAGAAGACTACACCTGCCCCCTTGATGGCGGGGGCATTTCCCTCCCCTGTTGCTCACACACCACCTACTTCGGGAGCAACCCCCCCCCCTCCCACCCCCCCCACCCCCCTGCCCCTCCAACCATCAGGGATATCAGTCCCCACTTCTGAGACGGGGAATCATAAGTCTTCTTCGGCTCCTCTCGCTAAGAAGGGGGTCCCTTGGGTCACACCATTCCCAGGTATCTGCTAGTGGGAAAGATGACACCCGCCAGTGGCTGAAGAGCCCAAAAGCAGCCGGTCGTAGGGCTTCACACTCATCCTCAGTTCTGGAGACTGAATCAGTGAAATTCTCCCAACCCGGGAAACCCAAGGAACAGCGAGAGAAATCAAAAAATAAGGTCCCCAAGACCAAGGGAATTGCGGTGGCATCCACACCACTGCTACCTACAAGCTCTGTGTCTGCGGATGAGGTGGAGATTCTGGTGTCCGCTGAGGACCTAAATATCGCTGGATCCTCAGACACAATGGATAAAGACTGCTCAGGTGAAAAGTCGGTGGTAGCAGGTGACCTTGAGGCATAAATTGTCTCATTGAGTGTTCCATGCCTTCCCAATCTCACTGTGACATCCTCCAATGGAATTGTGGTGGTTTTTTCCACTGCTTGGCTGAGCTACGGCAGCTGTTAAGCTTTACGCCTGGTTACTGCATTGCCCTCCAGGAAACCTGGTTCCCGGCAGTGCGGACTCCTTCCCTCCGCAGCTATAAGGGATACTACAGGAACCGTAGCGCCTATAATCGAGTGTCAGGTGGTGTATGCCCAGTCTGTAGTGAAACTGTGCCCCTTCAAACCCCTCTTGAAGCTGTGGCTGTCAGATTAAGGATGATGCAGGAAATAACTGTCTGCAATGTATATCTTCCTCCAGATGGTGCAGTATCCCTGAATGTAGTAATTGCACTGATTGATCAACTCCCGAAACCTTTCCTACTTTTGGGAGGTTTTAACGCCCATAACCCCTTGTGGGGTGGCACTGTACTTACTGGCCGAGGCAGAGATGTCGAAAATTTACTGTCACAACTCAGCCTCTGCCTTTTAAATACTGGGTCCACACATTTCAGTGTGGCTCATGATAGATATTCGGCCTTTGATTTATCAATTTGCAGCCCAGGACTTCTCCTATTCATCCACTGGAGAGCACATGATGACCTGTGTGGTAGTGACCACTTCCCCACCTTCCTGTCACTGCCCCGGCATCAGGCCCATGGACGCCTGCCCAGATGGGCTTTAAACAAGGTGGACTGGGAAACTTTCACCTGTGCTGTCACCGATGAATCTCCTCCACACTGTAACATTGATGTAATGGTACAGCAGGTGACTACAACAATCGTTTCTGTGGCAGTAAACACGATCCCTCGCTCTTTAGGGTGTCCTCGGTGGAAGACAGTCCCTTGGTGGTCGCTGGAAGTCGCTGGAACAATTAAGGAGCTTCGGCGAGCTCTACAGTGGGATAAGTGGCACCCTTCCCTGGAGCACCTCATAGCCTTTAAACGGCTCCGTGCTCGTGTTTGCCAACTTATCAAACGATGGAAGCAGGAGTGTTAGGAGAGACGTGTTTCGACCACTGGGTGCCATACGTCTGGACAAAAATCAAACGTGTTTTCGGGTAGTAGACCCCAAGAGGTGTTCCCGGTGTTAACATAAATGGCATGTTATCTACCGATGCAAATGCGATTGCTGAGCACTTTGCTGAGCATTATGCTCAAGCCTCTGCATCGGAGAATTACTCCCCAGCCTTTTGCACTCTCAAACGGCAGCTGGAAGGGAAAGTCCTCTCATTCACTACATGCCACAGTGAATCCTATATCACCCCATTTACAGAGTGGGAGCTCCTCAGTGCCCCTGCATAATGTCCTGACACAGCTCCTGGGGCAGATCGGATCCACAGTCAGATAATCAAACATCTCTCATCTGACTACAAGCGACATCTCCTCGTCATCTTCAACTGGATCTGGTGCGATGGCGTCTTTCCATCGCAATGGCAGGAGAGCACCATCATTCCGGTGCTCAAACCCGGTATGACACCACCTGGTGACATCATGTCCTTGCTACGTTATACGAGTGGGGTCTCTGAAGCCCGCACCCGATTTTGATCCAAAATTTCCTGTCACTTCGTACTTTCCATGTCCAAGTTGGTGCACTGTTTTCACTGCTGAGCTGGTGGCTATATCTCGTGCTCTTTAGCACATCCGTTCATGCCCTGGGGAATCGTTTCTTCTGTGTACTGACTCCTTGATCAGGCTACAAGCTATCGACCAGTGCTACTCTCATCATCCTCCGGTAGCGACCATCCGGTAGTCCATATTTGACCTGGAATGGTCTGGTTGTTCAGTGGTGTTTGTCTGTACCCCTGGTCACGTCGGAATCCCAGGCAACAAACGTGCCGACAGGCTGGCCAAACAGGCTGTGCGGAAACCGCTTCTGGATATGGGCATCCCTGAACCTGACCTGTATTCTGACTTAACCTGCAGGGTTTTTCGGCTTTGGGAGACAGAATGGCATAACAGTACACAAAATGAACTGCATGTCATTAAGGAGACTACAAATGTGTGGAACTCGACCATTCGGACCTCTTGCAGGGAATCAGTTGTCCTCTGGCTCCGCATTGGCCTCGCTTGGGCGACCCACAGTTACCTCCTGCACCATGAAGACTAGCCTCAGTTTCGGTGCGGCGCCTAGCTGACAGTGGTCCATCTTGTGGTGAACTGTCACACATTGACTGCCCAGCGACGGAATCTTCGGTTACCGGACTTGTTGCCGCTAATTTTATCTGACAACACCTCATTGGCTGATTGAGTTTTATGCTTTATTCGTGAGCGTAGGTTTTATCATTTGATCTAGGTTTTAGTGCATGTTCTTTGTCCCTCTGTGTCCTCCACCCTAGTGCTTTTTAGGGCGGAGGTTTTAATGTGTTGCAGAGTGGCTGGCTTCTCCTTTTTATTCTCATGGTCAGCCAGTCATGGTCATCTGCTTTGTTGTTTTACTCTCTTCATCCCATTTCTTGCGTTTCTGTGGATTTCTTGCTCCCCTTTTGTCCATTTACACGTTTGTTGCCCTACATTGTTCTTGTGATTTTTTTTCTTTCATTCCGTTTTGTGTTGTAAGTCTCGTTTGTTGTATTCTCACACTTGTGGCATTGTTTTATTCGGAACAAGGGACTGATGACCTCGCAATTCAGTCCCTTCCTTTCTCTTTTAATCCAACCAACCAACCAAGCAACCATGCTCAGTTAAACTGTTGTAGATCGCACTCAGGCTAACAAAACAAATCTTATGTGCCAGTGCCAATTAAAAGTGTTGTGGATAGCCAAGGAGAAGTTTGGATTACTAATTGTCATGGGGAACCACAACTCATCCCTAAAGGTATGCCTCTAGAAACAGCCGAACCAGTCCAGAACTGGTAGGTCAATCAGCACCAACAACACTGAATTGTGCTCTGCTACCACTATAGATAACCCAGTGGAGGAACTTATTATCAAACTGCCAACTGGATCTGTCCTGACTGATGAACAATGTAGATGATTGGCTAACAATCTGCGGCAGTTTGTGGGTGATTTCATATCAAAGGTGGAAAAATATAGACCAAATGACCAATGGTGAAACATTATATCAACACTGCTGGCAATCCAGCAGGTAGCATATGTTTGTAGCGTGTGTCACTGCCAGATGACACACAATTCGGGTGGAAGTGGAGATGATGTTGCAAGATGACATCATTGAAACTACAGAATGTCCTTTGTCCCCTCCTGTGCTCCTTGGTGGATGGTATGTGATGTTTCTGCATTGACTATCAACCGAGGAAAATCTCGAAAAAGCTGTCCGCCCATTTTTGGAACCCTAGTCTGTTTGAAAGGACCAAAGTATTTATGAACTGTGACCATGCAGACAGGCTATTAGAAAATTGAAGTTCATGAGGCTAACCATAAAAAGACTGCGTTCATAACACCTGTCAGCTGCTATTAGTTGAAAGTTATACCATTTAGACTACATAATGCTCCAGCCACAATTGAATTCATGGTGGACAACCTTTTTAGACAACTTAAATCAATAGTGTGTCTTTCCTATCTTGATGACATTGTTGTTTTATTGAAAAAACTTGAACATCTAAGCTACCTGATTGTATTGCAGTGTGTTCAGACCACAGGCCTGTGCCTGAATCCAAAAATGTTCCTCTTCACTGCCAAAGAAATAAGTCTTGTGATATCTACTTAATGGTGATGGGGTCTCTCCAGATCCAGAGAAAATAAGAGCAGTCTCAGATTTTCCAACTCTTTCACACAGTAGTAATGTGAGAAGTTTTCGTGTAGTGTGCTCGTACTATTGGCAATTCATAAAGGACTTCTGTACAAAAGCATGTCCCCTGCAGGGAGATACCAAATTTTCCTGGAGTAGTGTGCAAGAAAGATCTTTTTTGTGCTTAAGGAGGTGCTAACAGATTCTCAAGTCCTAGCATTGTGTGAGAAGAATGCTGAGACGGAACTTCCCACTGCCACAGTAGTTATGGGATAGGTGCAGTGCTGGTACAAATGTAGGAAGGTGCTGATAAGATGATAGCTTATGCTTCCAGAGTAATCTCCAAGTCTGAGATGAACTACTCTACAATCAGTAAAAAGAGTGCCTTGCAGTTGTTTGGACCATCAAAAAGTTACAAATCTATTTATTTGGTGAACAATTCACTGTTGTGATGGAAGTGGTCACAAACATAAGGGTGCCAACTGACTTTCAAAAATATGTCATTGCTGCACTGAGTAATGTTTCTGCTGAATAGAGGGAAGACCCACTGCTGCCGCAAAATAGAGGTCTTGAAGGAGAAGGAAATGAGCTAAGAAGAATTCTAATTAATGAAAGGAACAGTGTATGAGAGGAACTATGAACCAGTGGGACAGAAATATCTGGTCATCATCCCAGTTCGTATGTGACCAAATCCTGAAGTATTTTAATCGTGCTCCAACAAGTGGTTGCCTTGGTTTTGTAGAGACTGGGCGGATTCAGACACTGGTTTCACTGGCCAGTCTCCTACTGATTTGATAGACACTGTGAAAAATGACAATGATGCAAGCACATACCTCAGTGCCTCCGGGGCATCTGATACGAATTCTACCTGCAGCAGTGCCATGCTAGCAGATTGGAGTCGACCTCTTGGGAAGACCCTGAAGTGGACAAACAGGAGTCGATGGATAGTAGTGTGCATTGGCTACCTCACCCACTATGCTGTCATCATTTTTGTGCCGACTGACAAAATGCCAGAAGTTGCAAGGTTCCTTGTGGAAGACACCATTTTGAACCGCAGAGCTCTCCACGTGATGATCTCCGATGTAGAAAAGTTATCCAGTTGAGACTAGTTTCAGAGATGATTTTGTGGTGCGACATTATCTACAGAATGACAACTGCCTACCACCCATGTATGTATGGTCACACAGAATATTTTAATAAGACATTGGCAGATATGCCCTCGATGTACATTGATGTTGACTGCAGAGAGATCATCCATGTTCTTCGTATGGAGCATTACTACAGTCCAGAGGCACAGATTGACAATGGTGGCTTCCCCTTCAAAGTACCCGAAGGCCCACTCAATAATCGTGAAGCTTTACAGGAGGGGCTACCTTCTGTGCTCATTGTAGTGAAGAGTATGGGACAACATGACCCAAATGCAAGGATCTTCCAATACTGGCATACTGAGGACTGCTAATGAGTACTATATCTTGGACACTCTGCATCTTCAAAGAGAGAGAAATGCCACGAACTGCATTGCATGCCATGTGAAGTAACGGTTAGCGTCGCTGTCGGTCAGCAGTTCTAATCTGATCACCAGCAAATATTTGTTATTTAGTGTTTATCATTCCTGGAAGGATATTGATATTTCTTTTTCTTAAGTTTTTGATGTTTGCTTATTCTGGAATATTCAACACACACTGTCTAGGGAGCAGTTCTGCTCTGTCTGAATGTTTGTTCTGTGTGTATTTTGATGTCCATAATACACATGCCTTCAGTGATAAGTGTTGTACTTCACTGACAACCCTCCTTTCAGATTTTTACTTCATTGCAGTTATGACGTTAACAGATAACTTTGTGTATCACAGCTCAGGATCTGGAAGTACATATAACATTTATATTATGACAGTAGAAGATGATGAAAGGGAAAACTGAAGTTTTAAATTTCGCATTTAACAAAATGTTCATGCAGGAGATCATACTGACATACTGTGATTTGACCATTGGGGTTATAGTAATAGCCAACCCACATGTAGAGAAGCAACTGACAGAGATGAAACCAAATAAGTTGTCAGCTCCGGAAGGAAGCCCAGTTGAATTTAACAGAGAATACTATTTTTGCATTGGGCAATTAATTGGCTTGGATTTATAGCATATGTCTCAGCTGGCACAGTCCCAAGCAACTGGAAAAAAGCAACAACAACATCACTTGTGTCACCCTCTATGTAAGAATGGTAAAAGAACAGACTAGCAAAATTACAGACCTATATCATTAGCATCGGTTTTGTTGCAGAATCCTTGAGCATATTCTGAGTTTGAATGTAATAAACCGTGAGACAGATAAGCTTTTGTCGATAAGTCTTCATAGGTTTAGAAAGCATTGCTCATTTTCTCAGAGTATGTCTTGCAAGCTATGAATGAGGGGACAACAGTACATTGTACTTGACAGTCAGTGATCATCAGAGGCAGGAGTATTATGAGGAGTGCCCCAGGAAAGTTTTATAGGACTGCTTGTGTTCTCTGTATAAATGAATTATCTGGCAGTGAGTGAGTGAGTGAGTGAGCAGCAATCTGTGACTGTTTGTCGATGACACTGTAGTATACAGTAAAATGTCATCATTGAGTGACTGAGGAAGGATACAAGAGCACTTAGAATTTATATTTGGTGTGGTGAATGACAGCTTGCTCTATATGGAGGAAAATGTAAGTGAATGCAGATGAGTAGGGAAAACAATCGTGTAATGGTCAAAATACTGTATTAGTGGTGTGGTGCGTGACACAGTCACAGTGATTAAATGCCTAGAGGTAATATTGCAGAGCAATATGAAATGGAATGAGACGGCCGGCTGCTGTGGCCGAATGGTTCTAGGCACTTCAGTCTGGAACCGTGCTTCTGCTACGATCGCAGGTTCGAATCCTGCCTCGGGCATGGATTTGTGTGATGTCCTTAGGTTGATTAGGTTTAAGTAGTTCTAAGTCTAGGGGACTGATGACCTCAGAAGTTAAGTCCTATAGTGCTTAAGCCATTTGAATTTGGAATGAGACGTAAGGACTGTAATAGGGAAGGCAAGTGGTCGACTTAAGTCTATTGTGAAAATTTTGGGATAGTGTTGCTCATATGTTAAGGAGACAATGTGGAACACCAGTGTGACAGATTCTTGAGTATTGCTAGTTTGTTTGGGTATCTCCACAAGGACAGATTAAAGGAAGAAACCGAAGATATTCAGTGGAGTGCTGATAAGTTTGTTACTGGTAGGTTCGATCAACAAGTGAGTATTACATTGATACTTTAGGAACTCAAATGGGAGTCCCTAGAGAGAAAATGAAATTTTGTCATGAAACACTTTTGACAAAATTTGGAGAAGTGCCATTTTCACCTGACTGCAGAATGATTCTACTGCTGCCAGTGTACATTTTACACAAGACTGTACAATGACATATAGACATTTTTCCCTTGATACATTTATGAATGGAATAGGAAAGCAAATGGCTAATGGTGGCAGAAGGTACTCTCCACCATGAGTAATACAGTGGCTTGCGGCGTCTCTATGTTGATGTATAAACAATATCGAAAGGATAGATTGGTACTCACCATATAGAGGTGGTGCTGAGTTGAAGACAGGCGCAATGAAAAAGACTTGTTAAAATATTGAAGCTTTCTGACAAAATCGTTCTGCAGTAGGATGCAACTGAGGTAACTGGACAGTATTTGAATTTGGGTACTATGTTGGCACTTCTTGATTCTGGTAAAAGTTCACCCGTCCTGTTAATAAGACTATCAATTTGGCACAAGGGTTCAAAGCCTTGGTTATTGTTTAAAATGTTTTCAAACTTTTTTAAGCTGTCATGGGAATACCTCTGCCAATGAGGAATTCACTAGATTAGTTTTATACATTAATTGAATAGATTCAGTCAGTGCCAAACATTGAGTTTCAAGATTTTTAATACTTGCAGGTATATGGGAAACATGAGTGCAAATCACAGCAATGTCATTTTTAATACCGGAATCAGTAAAAGCTTCCTTGCACTGGCAAACTGCCAAAGCCTCTGCACTATCGAAGTCATTTACTACCCCTCTAATGGCCTCGAAATGTTTATTGTAAAACAACGCAGCTTTGACACACGTACCCCAACGAGTTACCACTGGTTCGGGAGGTAAAGGCACATTTGGTAGTTTTTCTCTGTAGGTCTTGAGGCGAGCAGGCGCCTTTAGAAACACTTTCTTTGTGGGTGAAATCAGTTTATTTACATTCACAAACGTAGAACATACTTCTTCTGCAAGCCGATGTAGGGAGCAGCAACTGAAATAAAAACAAACACCCTTTCATCTGCGGAAGATTCTGGAAATATTTTTCTAATACGATCATTCACAAATCTGGTGATTGTAGAATGATTTACTTTTTCAAATTCTATGCAGGCCGCTAAATAGGAAGAAGTAGCTTCTTCTTTTAAAGCACTAACAATTAAATTTGCAATGTAATGGCCATAAGTGTCTGTAGTTTCATCAGCTGAAATCTAGATAATGCTGCCCTTGAGTTCATTGCGTACTACTTCCAAAACATTTACATAAAATGTCGGTATGTAATTTTTATGAAATGTTGATTCATCTGGTATATTTTGATTTAAGCAATATTTGTGCAGGAAGCCTTTGAGGATAGGGTTTGTAAGTTTGTGAAGAGGAATGTTGCTTGCAATGAATGCTTCACATAGATCAATGTTAAACCAACTTTCGTGGTTACCTTTGGACAAATCCCAGCTGCTACAACTTACTGTTGTCAGAAGTTGTTGTCGTGGTCCTTTCTTCTTCATTCCTGCGATATGAACACTTGTCTTGACATGCTGGTCTATTTGAAACATTTTGTTGCACAAAACATTTTTCTCATAAACTTGACAATATAAAACAATTCCGTCATATGTAAATGTTCCAGGATGGTCAGCTATCCACGAAACGACGTTTCTTTTTTCGGGCAGCACGGTGCACAACATGTTACACACTACATGTCGTAAACACGTTCAGCTGTGTACAAATAAATAGAAAGCTAAACTGAAACAGTGCATGTGCCACTAAAAGCTTATGAAGTTTAATTTAATTGTTCCCGACGCGTACAGTATGACAGCGAAGGGGATTAACCACAGGCGCAGGAGGATTTAGTGTGTCTGCATGCTCCTGTTGTTCCTCTTCTGTAATGATTTCACTAGGCAATGGCCTCTCAGTTAGCGAGTGCACGTAGTTCTAGGTCATGGTCAGTTTGTGAGACATCAAAACTAGATCGAGCTAGAGACTGCCTGTCTAAATTTTTAAAATATTGTAAACGTAGAGTGAAAATATGCATCGTCACTAGTTTTTAATTAAAATGTGCAACAGCCAATGAAAAGGAGCCAAATATGCAAATGCATATAATCCGGTCTCTACTCATAAGGCACTGACACAGAGGACACACAGTTTTTAACTGAGTTGACTAACAATGTGTATGATACTTAAATAACAGGTAAATGTTAAAAGTTCTTGGCACTGATGGCAGGAGTGGTTACAGATCTTTAATAAGCATATATTTACTGGAGTAACTAAATGTCAGAAAATGTAGACTAAAGTGAGGTTTATATATTTGTTTATTGCACATAATAATAATAATTTTAGTGGAATAATACATGAAAAGGCACAAACTGATGTATTTAAAGTAGTTTCATAGTGTAAAATGTACCTGAATGTGCAAAACACTAAATAAAATATATGCGTGACATAATGTAGTTGTTACGAGGTCGAGACTACCTTAGATGGTGGTAACAGTTGTCTCACTGCACAGGCAGTCCAACAGCTTATTGTATTTCTAATAACAAAACTACCTTGGATTGAACCTGTGTGGTGGTGGCATTGAGTGTGGATATACTTTCCTGTTTTCATTCCTTATCTCTTTGAGCCAACAGCATCAGCAAAATTAAACCATTTGAAACATTACCCTGATACTGTTGTGTATTGCTGCATGTTCGCTATTATGTAATCCATAATCGTTTTATCAGTATGTTTGCAAGTAGATTAAACATATTACTATTGTTGGATTTGAGACTCTGATTTCAGAATTCTTTGCTTCAGATCTGTTTATCAGCTAGTTTAGTCAAATATTCTTCGTACTTTTGACAGATAGTTTTAAGCTTTTATCTGTACGTTGTTTGGGCTGTGCAGTTCCTACCGACACAATTTTATCACATAATTACACTTTACATTAGATGGCAAGGATATATTTTTTGCCCAAAAATTTGTTATTTGGATTAACTTCAGGCATACTTAAACTGCAACAATGGGAATATTGCATGGTAAATGATAAGTCCCATGCCAGTGGGGCCGCAGTGTGAATGCCGCCTAGGTAAACAGTGTAGAGCATGTTTATTAAATATTGTTAAATATGTGTCTCTGTCACGGGGATTTAAGTTACGTACAAATGAAAATTTGTTTGGGACATATTCCTAACAGGGAAGAAAAATAATGATTAAATGGCCAGTGGCCTATGTGACTAACAAATCCAGATTCACTAGGAATATTCTGGAGTTAATAACACAATTAGTCACAGTCTTGGCAAAAGGTGGCCATATGCTCTTAGATGGTGTAAGGCCAAAGTCTGAAGAAGTGAAGTAACTGCCCTACACTCCCGGTAGGGATTAGAAGTCGAGCGCAGCACAGCGGCTGTCTGACGACGGTTCCTTAGCGAGAGCTGTGATCAGTGGACCGCTATCGTGGTTGACGTCTGTTCCAGAGAACTCGAAGGAATGACTATTTCAGTAGCAGTTCCGTGGTTGTGCACCAGCAGAAATACTGTTTCTGCACACGGATACAGTGCGACGTGGTAGCAGACGTACGACACCCTGTAGGAAATTAAGGCCCGCAGTCGCAGCTCGAGGACATGGAAGTGTATTCAGCTGTCAGTGGACGTGGTGCCTGTCGTGGTGGGTCCCGGGGACCTTGTGGACAAAAAGTTGGCTATTGTAATTTTCCAGAATGTTTACCAATGTGTAAGGCAAGCATGGATTGAAGTTTGTCTTGCAGGCACTTGTACCTGTTGTGGCAGATGGTGCCTGTAGTGTGACCACCTGTGGGATGTGTGTGGTTAGTTCAGGTTGCTGTCTTGTTGGAAGGACACAGTAGTAAACATACAGTTCATCTGATTTTTCTTAGTAGTTACGAAAGATGTATGAGATGACCAATGTCTTGCTTTGTGGCTTGCATTTTCAGTAAAAATGTGTGTGTGTCTACATTGGCTTGCTATTTTGCCATACACATAGGCGAGATGACAAGCAATTCATACATGCATGTTCTGCAGTGTTGGGTAACAAAATGTGATATACTTCTGGTCTAAGCTTAGCGTTTTTTGCAGTTTGTTTTTATGGTATATTGAAATTTGCTGAAATAATAGTAGTTCATTAAAAGTAAAGATAGAGAGTATAGATACCACCATAAGTGCTGGACATTACTCATTTGTGGAAAAAAATGAAAGAAGCAAATGAGTCAAACTCTGAATGTGATAACCATTCAACTTACAGATACAAGAGCTCTGGAAAATAGATTTTGTTGTACTCTATCATTAGTTTGTCTTTAATATTTGCAGATGGACTATGTTTGGCTTAAACATACCTCTCCAAGTTCTAGAAATATGCAGTTGGTTAAGACAAACCAGCCTCAAGTGAAATACCTCCCAATGTTCATCAAATTAATTTAATGGAATGTGATCTTCTATGTCCTTGTTATTTGGTAACACAATGCACCGTACTAGGTATGGTGGTAAATTCAGTTTGCCCTATCAAGGTTAAGGTGTTTTGGAGTTAAATATAGTAGTTTACAAAGCCAGTCCAGCGTGAAATATAATGGGACTATTTCTGGATGTAACAGTTAGTAGGTAATACTCAGCTTTGTTTCTTGGTGATTTTCAATGCTACAGTGGGTGTAAAAAAAATTTGACAGTATGTGTTCCACCAAAAATTGCTGCAGCTTCCTGTGTCCATCAGTGTAGCTAATGATTTGGTGTGCCAAGAGGAATTTTAAGCTATCAGTTTGACATGAGGTTTCACTTTCACAATTGCATCTTTATTAGCCTACTCAATAACTAATACAAAACTTGCTCTCTCAAAAACTGTCACAAAACTGGCACTCTCATGGTTGATTAGCCACTGCTTATATATCATTTCAGTAATTACTGGTTATGTCATCCATTATTGCAGACAGAAAATTTGAGGATTACAGTCAAAAACTTTGTTACTTTTACTAACTGATTATACAAAATTAATTATGATGGTGATTCAAATGAAAACCATAAAAGTGCTATAATGCTTTTAATTGCAGCTATGAGCAAAAAACTACATGACATTTTTCGACATAATATCTGTGGCATTGAATGTGCATATTCCACTGCTTCAGAAGTGCGTAGATACCATGAGGAAACAAGTCTTTTGGATGTGTGTGACCTCTTTGTCACTTCTGAAATACCTGCCTGTCATTGCTTCTTTAAGTGCACTGAACAGATGAGTCACTAGGAGCAATGTCTAGTGAATGAGAAGGATGTACCAGACATTCAAATTTAATTTCCTCAATAGTCTCAACTGTCTAACAGGCTGTATGCGGTATGGTGTTCTCATACTGTAGCAGTACTTTTGAAGTCGGAAGTCCTTTTCCTTTACTTCCGATTACGGGGGAAGTTGATTTTTCTGAATCTCTGATAACAAGTACTGGTTACGGTCACTTCCCTATCCACATAATGCTCCAAGATTAATCCATTTGCATCCCAGAAGAGAATGAGCATGGCTTTTTCAGCAGACAGTTGAGTGCGGGTTCGGCAATGACCTGTGGTGCCATTCCTTGCTTGACCTTTTCATTTCTGGTCGAAGGTGGCCCAAGTCTCATCGCTTGTAACAGTTTTTCTCAGGAACGCACCACCTTTGACATGGAAATGATGCAAAATTTTTTCACAGCCATTATCACGACAGTCTTTCAGTTCGGCAGACAGTTGATGTGGCACCCATCTCACAGACACCTTGTTGAAGTGCAGTATCTTGTGAACAACATTGTGTACTGAACCAATACTAATCTTCAAAGTTGTGGCTATTTCATTTGGCGTTATGCGTCTGTCTCCCTTTACAAGCTCCTCCACTAACACTGTTTTCTTGTCCGTCACAACATGATGAGCCTGCTCGGTCTTGGGGCATTCACCTCAGAAGTTACACCACTTTTAAACATCCTACACCACTCATACACTGGCTGCAATGCCAATCATGAGCCGCTGTTCTGAGTTGTGTTGTCGTTCTGCGATGAATTTTGATTGGTTTGACACCTTCACTAGCCAAAAAAATGTGTCGCAGATTGCTGCTCAGTCATGATGCATGTTGACAGCAGGGTAGCCATCTTTTTGTGGATGCTGCTGCCTGCTCCTGTGTTGTTGTAGCACTCTGCCACCTGTCAGAAACTTTCTGAAACTCAAGGAACACTGCTGCTGCCTATCAGCTCCATCGCACAACTTTTCAAAATTTTGTGGAACTTTTAAGGATTTCATTTGAATTACCGTCGTCTTAATTCGCCCCTCCTGTGCTGTGACATTTTTACCTGGCTCCTAGATTTTAATACTGAAATTCATAAAATATGTTCAGTAACAATGCTTTTAAGAAGTTGCTTATATCATTAAGATTATTAGTTAGAAAATCTTCCTAACATGTACATGAGTTCTTTACATAAATACTAACGAAAAGCTAGTTTCACTTCTTGAGAAAAGTATTCTGGAATTACAAAATCAGAATTGTTTATGAATTATGCTTGAGTATCGATTACTAGGAGTGAAACGAGTGCAGAGATGTATTTATACTTGCTGAAATTGAAATGAAATTAGTGACAGTATAATAAATTGAGTTATAAAATGACCAGGTAAATGAAATAATAATGTTACAAAATTTATTTGAGCCTGTAAATGTGGCAGCCAGACACCTAAGTCAACAATTCATCATGTTATACTTATCCTGACGATCATGTATTGGTACGTTTCAACACTCCTCACTCCCCCAAAGTACCATAGATGACAATCGGGTACAATACTCTGCCAAAAATTAAACTTAAGTCAATTGTCAGAAACATAGTATAAATGAACGATTCCCCAAAAGTTACCATTCAGCACAATGTGAAGTTGACTTCACAGATTAGTGAATATAAAATGTAACAGTGACCGCAGCACATCAGATTATGCAATTACTGTGAGTACATGCTCAGAGCATAGCTTACCAAAAGGATTCAGATTTAAACATTGAACATTTCCAAATTATTTGAAAAAGAAATAAAAGAATCAATTATACAACATCATACATTATACAAAATCTCACTGCTTGAGAAGATCTCAGTCCATATGTGACAACACCTCCTTCCAGTCTCTCAATATTCCTCTAGTGCTCCCAGGCATACAGTCTCTCTGCTCTATAATTTCCGCAGATATGTACAATTAACTTTGTCACTGCTCACCAGTCCAACATACACAATATAGTCTACAAAGAAACAGAACAGGAAACAATTACATACAGTTGATATTCAAATATCCACATATTAAATAGCCTAAAGTTTCATCACTGTGACACAATAATGGTTTCATAAACAGTAGCTTTCTAGCAAGATAAGTTTTCTCACTTCTACCAATATGGGTTCATGGAATCCTTACATGGCATTTGTGGGTAATGTGTACATTATCAGCTATCACGTCCAGGACAGAATACAAATTAAAACAGTGTGTATATAGCATGATAATTAGTTTTTGTTTTCATTGATATAAGTTATTTTCAATTTCTTTGCATGATTGCATATTCATTTTGACATTGCACTTGCTCTCTCTGCAAAGTAGTGCGTAATTCATAAAACATCAAAATAGTAAGTAATAAAATCTTTTGTTCAGTAGAAGGAAACACACATGGTTTTGTGATAGTGTTCCTCTCGTGTCAATGAAGTGATGCTTATATTAGTAAAGTAATAAAATTAGCAATTAATAAATTCCTCCCTTCATTTCTCAGTACTGTACAATTGTGATTACCTAAAATAAGGAACACTGTGCAAACTGTTGCTCTTGTGCAAGCATTCCTCATATTGATATGTAATAAAACTTCAATGAAAAATGAATATGTTCAGTGTTCAACTTGTATGATTAATATTTATTAATCCAGTCAGATGTGTCTCTACAAGTGACAACTTATAAGCAAATTCTGTTCAGCCTACTTCTTTTCTGATCCAAGAAAGTTACATTACAGTAAGGCAACAACTGCCCTTTACCTTAGCTCATTCAAAATAACCCTCCTTTCAAATTCCATGAAGTATACTGTGAAAATAGTTTACTGTCTTCATTACTGTTGCTCTTCATACTAAAATTCTAATCTTCACACAAAATTTCTGCCACACACAAAAAATAATGAACAATCAAAGTACTTACCTTAGTTGTCTGCAATGAAGTAATTCCATGCCACAAAAATTTTTATTTATTCATTTTATTTATTATTTGTGTCTAATTTTTAGTTATCTTCTCTTTAATCAACTTCTTGTGTCAACATATGGTCCATTTCAGATTTTCATGCCAGTGGTTTCTTTAAAGTTTTCCCCTAGTATCAGCATCCATTATTGCATAGATCAATCTGAAACTCAAAATTCTGTTACCAAAACCTCATTAGCAGGGCAGCTTTAATCTTGGGATTGTCCACTGCAACTGAATTGTTTCTGGGTGTAACAGTTTGTAGAGAATAGTCACCTTCACTTTTTGCCAGTCTCTGATGCTGCAGTGACTACAAAACTATTTGTGATATCTGCTCCACCAAAATTTGCTGCAACTTCCTGAGCTCCTCACAGTGTAGCTAATGATATAGTATGCCAAGAGAAAGTTTAAGTAATCAGGTTAACACAAAGTTTAACTTTCACAATTACATGTTAATTGTACAATAACTAATACATAACTTGCTCTCAAAAACTGTCGCTAAATTGGCACTTCCATGGCTCATTCGCCACCGCTTATAAATCATATTGATGGTTACCGGTTATGTCATTCATTATCGCAGACAGAAAATTTAGGGATTTGTTGGCTTTTACTAACTGATTATACAAAACTAAATTTTAACTTGTGTTTCCCATGCTGTGGCATTAATTTGTTTCACTTGGCCCTTAGTTTTTAGCACTGAAATTCGTAAAATAAGTTAGATAACAAAGCTTATTTTAAAGTTGCTTATGTCGTGAAGATAATTGCTTGGTAAATGTTCCTAATGTGTGTGGGATTTCTTTACATAAATACTAACAAAAAGCTAATTTCACCCCTTGTGAAAAGTATTCTGGAATTGCAAAATGAGAATTGTTCAGGAATTGTGTTAAAGTATCAACTTGTAACAGCTGAACTAGTTCAGAGATATATTTGTACTTGCTGAAACTGAAATGAAATTAATAACAATATAATTAATTGAGTTTTAAAATGACCAGATAAATGAAGTAAGAATGTTACAAAATTTATATGAGGCTGTAAATGTGACAGCATGACACCTGAGGCCAACACTTTATCATACTTACTCCAACATTCATATTATGAAAATGATAGATTGCTACTCTTCAGGCCTTCTTCTGGAGTGCGCATGCCACACACACACACACACACACACACACACACGTACACATGTTCACCCAAACACAACTCACGCACACATGACCACTGTCTCAGGCTGCCAAGGCCAGATTGTGAGCACCTGTCATTTATTTTATAGTGACAAAGGCATTCTGGAGAATAAAATCCAAGAAGAATTATGTTAGAACTACCTGGACACATGTTTGGTGTTTTTATGTGTGTAATAATAAATTGTTCTAAAACTAGAGGATGTGTGATGTTCTAGAAACATAGGTTGCTCTTGAACTAGACAGTGTCATCAGGAGGTGTTTGCTGTGTTGAAAGAAGCAATTGCTGATGAAATTGGTAGACAAAGGGATTTTTTTA
Source organism: Schistocerca americana (assembly GCF_021461395.2). Classification (NCBI taxonomy): domain Eukaryota; kingdom Metazoa; phylum Arthropoda; class Insecta; order Orthoptera; family Acrididae; genus Schistocerca; species Schistocerca americana. The sequence continues at coordinate 784,278,110 of NC_060122.1, read as the reverse complement.
CATCATGGAACAAGTGATTAAAAGAAATGAATGGTACAAAACAATGTATCATCCATCATCGTAGGCTACAATAGGTATATTGGAACAGTTGTCAAGACTAGTGGGCAATTTAGGCATTTACAGATGCCAGCCATCGGAAAATTCAAAACCACCTCAGTTCCTCAGATATTGCTTCCCAGATATATTGTTAAAGACATGAAAGTAGTATGCTGTGAGATAGTGTCTCGTGTGCTGGAGTAAAGAAAATAGAAAGGTTACATTTCTTACTGGTTTCCTGTTTGTGAAAAAGCTTTGAGCACATTGCACTTCTGAAAATTCCATACTGATAGAAACATGAAGCTAAAATGAATAACGTATTTTACCATTTATACACTCTCTTTGTTGTCCTTGTGACAAAATAAATTGTTTTCTTCTTCTTCTGCTTCATTAGGACCCATCAGGATCACATGTGGTTTGTTTTGCACGTCTCCGTTTCTTTCTTCCTCTGTTTCTTTCTTCCTCTGGTAAGACAACTTTAATTTTGGTGTCTGGCCACCTGCGACCATCCATCAACCCTTTATACTTCTCCCTGTCCTGTACTATTGCCTGCAGATTCCATTCTTTTATTCCTACAGCCTTCCAGTCATCTCCGACTTCCTTCACCCAGTTGTTTCCCGTATGATATGTTGCATTCCATATCTTCCTAGTCAACCTCTCTTCTCCATCCTCATAATGTGCCTAACAAATTGTAACCTCCTCTTCCGTATCTCATTCGATATGGGTTCAATATTTGCATACAGTACTTGTCATGTTCCGTGTATCCAGTTATCCCCATGTTTTTTGGTGCCCCATATGTGTCTCAGAATTTTCCGCTCCTCCTCCTCCAGCTGTATACAAGCTCTCTTGCCGAGTGTGATCATTTCTGATGCATACAGAGCAGCATTTCTTACAGTTGCTGGGTAATGTCACAATTTGGCATTTTGTGACAGCTTTTTCTTGCCATATGTTGTTTTCACCGCATACCAAAGCTTCTGTAAAAGCTGCGCCTGTCTACTGTGCTACTGTTGCTCTGTATGCCACCAGTTATCTTCTGAAAACCGTTGACTTTCTCAACTGCTTGGCCATCTATCTTCCAGTCAGACTCAGTGTTCACTGTCTTGGTCTTCTTATATACAACCTTCAGTCCGACCTTTTCTGCTGTTTTGGCTAGAATTTTTAGTGCTGTCTTTGCCACTTCTTCTGTCTCATTTAAGAGTGCCATGTCATCTGCAAATGCCAGGCAGTCCACTGTTGCATTGTGTGTGACCTTGTACCCTATTTGCACACCTTTGATCTTCGTGTTACTAATTAGTTGTCTCACTACTTCGTCCAAAACCGGGTTAGATGAAGTTGGTGACAGCCAATCCCCTTGCCGGACTCCTGGTTTTATTTCGAAGCTGTCTGACAGCGTGCTTTGATATCTGATCCTGGCAGTAGTGTCACTTAACATTTCCTTTATTATTGCGTGTGTTGTTGCGTCCAGTCCTCTATCTTCTAACACATCAAGCAGAGTACTTCTGTCAACTGAATCGTAGGACTTTTGAAAGTCCACAAATGTCACTATTGTCTTTTTTCCTTTCTTGTGTCTGGGGTTTTATTATTCTTTGTATTCCATATATCTGTTCTGTACAGTTCCTCCCTTTTTTAAAGCCACACTGTTACTCCCCTATTGTCAGCCCAAGCTGTTCTTCAACTCGGTTCTGCAAGATTCTCGACAAAACCTTGTACCCTATGTTTAAGAGAGGGATGCCCCTGATGCCCCTGTAGTTATCCAGTACTTTCTGGTCCCCTTTCTTGTGCAGTGATATTATAATGGCTTCCTTCCAGTCTATGGGTATCTTCTTATTTATCCCTATATGCATTATTATATTGTACATACTTCTTTCTATTTCAGGCCCACCCCACTTGATCTCTTCAGCAAATAAATTGTTTTATTTTAACAATGACCAATTTATTATTGTCATGAAATATATTGCTTTATCTACGATAATGATAGCAGCTGAAGAAATGAATTAAAATTTGTGCCATGGCCGGGACTTGAATGTTCGAGTCCCAGACATGGCACAAATTTTAATTCATTTCTTCAGCTTCCATCATTATCGTAGATAAAGATGGGACTTAAATGTCTCGGGGGAAAATTTAATTATATTGATTTATGTTTCTATCACTTCTCCATGCGTAAAAACACCCAAGACCTATACAGGTCTCATGAAAAAATTCACAATTATGAATTCAGATTTACCATTCTGTCTTGTTGGAGCAATTGCATTATCCTGCCGATCTATCCCATTATTTTGAAAGTTCGTAGGGTGATGGATGATGGTACGAACTATTCCTCATGGGTGACACTAAATGACTTATGTTAGGTTGGTCATTGTAATTCATCTAGACCATTAAGGGAACCATATCTAGCTTTTGCACTACCTTAGAGACCATTTGGGTCTGTGGGCATGTGTGACCTGTGTGAATACCTAATAACCTTAATGTAGTTAACTGTGGCACTCGTGAACAAACTACATGTATGTTGATCTAGTTACGGAAAAGCAGATTCCAAAATGAGATTAATTGGAAAAGTCTTGAGAGCGGATTCACCCATAAATATGTTTGCTTATAATTTGTGGGAGGACTGTAAATGAATATTTGCTTCATGTAAGGTTTACTTTTAAACTGTAATAGCAGATGTTCACAGATAAGTCAAAAAGACTATCATGTCCAATGATGTATGAATTATTCCCATGGCAGGAAAACTGGATAAATTTGAGCTTATATAAAGGTTTGCATACAGTTCTTTTTTTCTGTGTACAACCCTCAAATGAAATGAAAAAGTAGTACAATATGTAGAGTCTTGTACTGCAGGAAGCAAGGGAGAAGATGCATCTTTGTTGTGTGTAGTGTAAGAAAGATGCGAATGACAATGGGGTGGAACATGCGGCTTTTCTCGGATGATGCTGTAGTATACAGAGAAGTTGCAGCATTAGAAAATTGTAGCGAAATGCAGGAAGATCTGCAGCGGATAGGCACTTGGTGCAGGGAGTGGCAACTGACCCTTAACATAGACAAATGTAATGTATTGCGAATACATAGAAAGAAGGATCCTTTATTGTATGATTATATGATAGCGGAACAAACACTGGTAGCAGTTACTTCTGTAAAATATCTGGGAGTATGCGTGTGGAACGATTTGAAGTGGAATGATCATATAAAATTAATTGTTGGTAAGGTGGGTACCAGGTTGAGATTCATTGGGAGATTGCTTAGAAAATGTAGTCCATCAACAAAGGAGGTGGCTTACAAAACACTCGTTCGACCTATACTTGAGTATTGCTCATCAGTGTGGGATCCGTACCAGATCGGTTTGACGGAAGAGATAGAGAAGATCCAAAGAAGAGCGGCGCGTTTCGTGACAGGGTTATTTGGTAACCGTGATAGCGTTACGGAGATGTTTAATAAACTCAAGTGGCAGACTCTGCAAGAGAGGCGCTCTGCATCGCGGTGTAGCTTGCTCGCCAGGTTTCGAGAGGGTGCGTTTCTGGATGAGGTATCGAATATATTGCTTCCCCCTACTTATACCTCCCGAGGAGATCACGAATGTAAAATTAGAGAGATTAGAGCGCGCACGGAGGCTTTCAGACAGTCGTTCTTCCCGCAAACCATACGCGACTGGAACAGGAAAGGGAGGTAATGACAGTGGCACGTAAAGTGCCCTCCGCCACACACCGTTGGGTGGCTTGCGGAGTATAAATGTAGATGTAGATGTAGATGGAGGCAGGATGCTGGACATAGAGATGAGTGGAAGCTGTGACTGTGGAGGATGGCATACTCCTGACCGGCTGCCAGGGAACACATCCAGGCCTGAGGGTGTGTCCTGGAGCAATGGTGACAATGAGTCGGCGAGCAGGGCCAGCGGGGGCATCGTCCATCTACTCCTCCTGGGGTGCTCTGTGGCACCAACGGGCAACTGCGAAGGCAGTACAGTCCCAAGAGGCCGTGAATCTGGGGGAAGAAAATGAGCAGAATCACACGTCAAATGACACACATGAATTTGGTTCTAATGGTGCTGCTGCAAACCATTAGGACCTACAATCACGTACATAAAAGAGCCAAAGCGTTCCTAGATCACACCTCTTTCCCAGCACCCACAGTTGCCATAAACCCTGAAAAGACCAAGATTGCGCGGCAAATCGATACTTGTGGACCATTGGTGGTGACGGATGCTGAGGTGAGTTGGATATAGCAAGTGTAATAGCGTTTGATGGCGGTGGCCATGCAGAAGTTCCACCAGTGATGGTCCGTCTCTTGGGGGGGAGCGATAGGATGCAAGAAAGAGTGGCAACACCTGTTCTTGTATGTGGGTGGTGCAAAGCTTCACTACCTGTTGTTTAAAAGTGCATACGAAGCATTCTGCTTCTCTGTTGGGCTGGGGATGAAACATAGCACTTAGATGACAAATGCCATTTCGTTCACAAAACTGTTCTAAATCACGTGAAATTAACTGTGATCTGTTGTCCGACCCAAGTGCTTCTGGCAAACCTTCTATGCAAAATATGGAGGACAATGCTTGAATGGTGCTATATGATGTGGTAGTAGAAGCAAATGGGAGCTTGTTAAGAGTCTACCACTATGAGCCAATGAGTATTCCAAAATGGTACTGCAAAGTCAATGTGCACCCGTTGCCATGGGAATTGAGTCTTAGGCCAAGCTGCTAATGTCTGTGGCAGAGCGGATTGGTTTTCCACTCGTGTGGGACACTGTTATGTCATCTGTTCCATCTGTGCATCCGTGCCCTATCAAGTACAGTGCTGTTGCGCCAACTGTTTAGTGCAAACAATTCCCCAATGTCCTAGGTGGAACAATCGCAACACGTACTTTTGCAACACTTTGGGAATAAGCACAAGTGGTTGTCCACTGCAATTTTGAACTAGAATGATACCCTGTTGAACTGAAACGTTATGCAGATGTACAAAATATCGGTGCACAACTGAGTTCTGGGTACTGTTCAATAAATGAGTCAGAGACATGCAAATGTAATACAACAGATTCTTGAGATCTGGATTTGCTTCTCTATCCTGTGCAATTTTTCTGTAGTGTAAGGGAAAAAGATTCCAGCAATTCAGAGTCTTGTGCATAGATTTGGCAACAAGATGCGGCAGATGCATCAAAATCATAGTCTGGGCCAGTTGAAAGCTGAGATAGGGCCATGCCTTGCTGTAGTCTGTACACAATTGCTCACTGACACTGTGAAAGCAACAAACCCCAACATTGCAATTTTTGAGCAGTGCGTGTAGGAACCAGCTTTACCAGATGAAACAGGGAGTGCAAAGGCTTGTGATCTGTCACTAAAAAGAACTTGTGACCATAAAAATAGTGATGGAATTTTGTCACACTGTACACAATAGCAAGAGTTCCTTTTTCAATTTGAGAATAACTGCACTGAGTTTGAGTTAACAACTTTGAGACACAAGCAGTAGGTCTGTCTTATGCGCCAAGTCTGTGTGAAAGCACAGTGCAAATTCCATAGGAAGAAGCGTCGACTTGCAAAACTACTGGCTTGGCAGGGTCAAAATGCACTAAACATCTGTCACTAAGCAAAGCATTTTTGAGTTCCTGAAATGCGTCTTGACAGTCTTGGTAGTCGACGCAAAAGGTACATTTTTGCAATGCAGACAATGCGATGGAGCTGCAATCTGAGCGGCATTCGATATGAACCAAATGTAGTATGTCATTTTGCCTAGTACTGACTGCAGTTCTGACACATTGTGAGGAACAGGCAGGTCACAGATTACAACCAAATTAGACTGGAGAGGGTGCACACTTTGTTTATCACATGACCTAAGTACTGTAGTTCAGTTTGAAGAAAGTCACACTTTTCGAGACGACTCTTGAGTCCTGCTTCTCAAAAAAGAGTACGCAAATTGGCAATGTGTTACTCTGGTGTACAACCTGAGACAACAATTCCGTCGAGATAGTTTGAGCAAAATGGAACTTTTGCAGTCAGCTGTTCCGAGTAACGTTGAAAAATGCCGGGTGTGGAAGCACTTACGAATGGCAAATGCAAATACTTGAACAGTCCTAAGTGTGTATTTACAGCAAACACTTAATATGATTCTTCATCCAGTGGAATTTGCAAGTAGACATCATGCAAATCCATCTTAGATAAGTAATGTCCTGCACCCAGCTTGTTCATGAGTTCCTCAGGGCAAGGTAACAGATAAGTGTCAACCACTGTCTGTGGGTTGACTGTAGACCTGAAGTCAACATAAATGCGAATGCGGCCAAAAGGCTTAAGCAACAAAACTTGTGGACGTGCCCATTGACTAGCTTGAATGGGAGCAGTTACACAATTATCGTGCAATTCTTTCAATTCACTGGCTACTTTGTCTCTTAAAGCAATTGGAACAAGCCGAGCCCAGAAAAACTTAGGCTGTGCATTGTCTTTCAGTGTAACATGCGCTACAAAGTTATTAGCTTTTCCCATTCCTTCTGAAAATAGTCCAGGAAATTCATTAACTGTCTTTTGTTGCACAAACAGATACTGAAAGTATGTTGTCTTGGATGCTAAGTCCAAACAAATCAAAGGAGTCTAAACCGAATATGTCCTCACTGTCTCTTGATTTTAGCACAGTAAAATTCACTGTCCTAATGTGAGATTTGTAAGTGGTACGAAAACTGTACTGTCCAAGCACTGGTATATCCTGTCCGTTATAAGCAGTGAGGTGCTTCCTAGATTTAGAAAGGCATGGCGAGTGTAACTGTTTGTACATGGCACGATTAAGCAAAGTTACTGATGCACCTTGTTTAATTGAAAGTTCACATGCTGGCCAGGAACACATAATTAGACAAGTAGTTCGTTAGAACGTCATTACACAGCACTAGGGTGAGGAGGCAGCACAACCTGAATCTTACTTTTGTCAGAACCTGTCGTAGGTTTTGAAAACACACCATTCACTGCATGTGCATGAGCCTGTTTTTCCCGGGAATGGGCAAAATTTCTTGTTTTTGTACTGTTGCAAATGAACTGCTTGGACATGGCCTTTTTTTCCACATGTGGAACACGTTGTGTTATGTGATGGGCAAACATATCATATTATGGTGAGCAAAACATCTAGGGCAAGATGTCACTAAATTCACAGGTCTGTTTATATGTCTACGTGGCTGTATATGCGGTTGTTGTTGATTTGTTGTTGTGGCTGCTTTTGGTGGTCATGAGCATTGGGTGACTCAACCTGACAGATCGGGACCTGGTCAAACTTAACGGCCACTATGGCACCTGAATCATATTGCTCAAGATTTGCAGTACAAGGGGAATTGATGGACCAGAGTACTTTAAGATCTGTTCCCGTATCCTACTGTCTGGGACATTGAATGTTATTGCATCTTTTATAATTAAATCATTGTAAAAGTTGCCACAACTGCACTTATATTTACACTTACTAGTCATGTCCATTAATTCTGTACACCGCTGACGGTACATCTGTTCCAATTTTTCCTGCAAATGAAAAAAACTGATATCTGGGTGCAGCTACTTGAACTTGCTGGTCATAGTATTGAGTTAATGCAATGATTACTTGGTCATAGATGAATGTGCTGGGAGATAGGTTGGGAATAGTTTTTGTATTAACCTAAACACTGAGGACCCTGCAATCAAAAGGAAATATTATAACTTTACAGTATCTTGAACACGATGAACTTGACAGTGTGCTTGGAACTGAGTTAGGTATTCAATCCATTCCTCTTCTGTGTCCTTAAATTGCCATAACATTGGTATACTGGTCAGTGGCACTTGTTGGCCTGGTTGGTTGGTCGGTTGTGGTTGTGTAGCCAGTAGTTTGTTGTACTGTCATCAGCAAGGTAGCTATTTGTTGATTCTGAACCTGAAAAGCTTGTGTTGGATCCATCACATTGGCTGTCAGCAGCTGTGGTGCAGAGGCAGGGGGTGGAGGGAGCAGAGAATTCATGGTTTACACAAATATGTTGTAGCAAAAAGCAAGCAAAGCCTCTGAAATGAGAAATTTGATTAGTTCTGTGGCTCCCCTCCTGGAATACATGTAAGATCACAACAACAAATTAGCAAATATAAACACTTGAAAATGATCGCCCTGGCAAGCTAAATCACAAGAGAAGCAAGCAAAATCTTTGGCCAAGTTGATTATCTGCGATCGCCAATCAATTACCCTCATTGCCAATGTAGAGTCTTGTACCATAGGAAGCAAGGGAGAGGATGTTGTTATGAGTGGCCAGTATCCTGTTTCTACAACACAAATGCAGAAGTGGATTGATACAGTTCTTTATTTATGTGAAACTGCTACTTAGCTTGAGTACAGTACATGTTCCTGGTACAAGCTCATCAGTAATAGTCAGCTTACAGACAATATCGGTAATCTTCCTATTATAAACTTTGGTCTCACTGCTAGCCCTGCTACGGTCACTAATCTGGTCACCATCTGCTGCAACCTGCGATGTGAACTGAGCTCGCTCTGCGAATGCGCAGCCCTCAGGTCAGCAGCTGTGGCTTAAATACAGGCTGTTGAGAGGGCATTGGCGACATGTTAGTTGTCGGTGCGTCTTTGGCCTCTCTCGTGATAGGCGTGCTTGATCCAGCACCTACTATCGATCTTCACGCTATATCTTTGCCGACTGGTGCACTGATGACAGCTTATGCCAGCAGACAATATGATATTGGTTCACTGTGTGTCCCCTGTGACATACGAAAGCAGCATGCAGAATAAATATGGAGACGCCAGTACAGATATGGTGTTTACTGGTGTCTCACAGATTAGTTATCTGCTTCAGAAATGTTGATGACAGACTACCTCATGTGAGGTGACCTAAATACAGAGACCTTGTTGCCATTTGCTAAGTAAGCTGCTAAAGGCATTATTTCTTCTTGTTTATATCCATAATCATATCTCCTCTGTGGGCAGTGTAACTTGATTTATTGCAAAAAGTTTTAAGCAATTCTGTGTCTTGCAGCAAGCATTGTTCAGTTTTGGTCAAGTAGTGTCTAGTCTCTTCTTCACTGACTAGGTTATTCACATTGACAAGGGTGCAGTCCTGTCTTTCTTTCACTAGTTCCTGTTCCAGCAAGGTTTTCAATGATAAAGGAGGCTGACCTGAATGATGAAGTTACAGGGTTGAAATTACCTCTCAAAGATTTAAATCTGGTTTAAGTATGGGGACAGTCTCACAGAGCACTGGCAACATCCACTCACAGCACAGAACTTGTCCAATGTTAACCTTCAGGAAAAAGTTTACTGTTGAACTGCAACGGTAGTTTCTTCTTCCACTTTTGGTCAACTGTAGTGAAACTGATTGGAAGTGCTTTAGCTCTTGGCTACAGTACATCTATGTATATGATTAAAGATTAAAACTTGCACAGAAGTAGATTGTGACTTACCCACACAAAACTTCACACTGTAAACCTTTCCTACTACAGAAAAGTTCTAAAACTCTGCCTCTCACTTTTCCTCGGTTTTTGAGTGTTTCAGCAAATTAACTTTGAAGCATATATACAATTCCAGAATAGCAAAAAGTTTTTATCTTTTGTTTTACATTGGACTTGCATCATTATAATGCCACACCAATTTGAAAACAACAGTGTATCAAACTATTTTAAGTTCCATTGTTTCATCTGAAAGTATAAATCAGTTATTTAATCCTCAGGTGTACGTAGCGAACTGCGGTGATTCGAGGGCTGTACTGTGCCGGAGCGGTCGCCCGACATTCGCTACCAGAGACCACAAACCAGTTCTGCCCGCAGAAAAAGAACGTATTTTGCGTGCAGGCGGAAGCGTAATGATCCAACGTGTCAATGGCTCACTGGCTGTTTCACGTGCTTTGGGTGACTACGAGTACAAAAATGTGGAGGGCAGAGGCCCTTGTGAGCAGTTAGTCTCTCCAGAACCAGAAGTATCAGCTGTGGTTAGAAATGAAGAAAAGGATGAGTTCTTGGTCTTGGCTTGTGATGGTGTTTGGGATGTAATGTCTAATGAAGATCTCTGTGCCTTTGTGCGCTCTCGTCTTGCTCTCACAGATGACCTCGAGAGTGTGGCCAACCAAGTGGTTGACACTTGCCTGTACAAGGTAGGTGAAATGGTAAAATATTTGTAGCTAGTACAAGGATAACACTGAGATAAAATGTGGTTTGAATTCTAATATTGTCAAGTAAAATATGAATTACTGTAGCTAATCAAATTTATTCTTCAGTTGAATAGGCAATTTAGTGTATTATACTTCCACACCAAGGGGATTTATTTTAGTAATAAAGGCATAGATGATTTGTATCCAAGACTTATTGTATGCACCCTTTGGCATTGGCAATGGAAAAACAAATACTGTTTCTGGCCAAGGTTCAAATTTATGTGGATTCTTTGACTGCACAAGTGAACAGTAATTTAAATGGAAGTATCTTCAAATGGTCACAGGTTCCTTTCCCAGTCAGATTTACATTTTATTCACTATGTACTGATGGAGTTATCAGTAGTTGGTGGATACCAGTGGAAGAACACTAAGCCTCATATTTAGACTACCATGGGGAAGGGAGAGGGGGGAGGCATCTTCCTCACAGTGTACTGGCAGTACATGTGAACTAACTGCTTTGGCATGAGGCGCCATTCCATGGTAGATACACTTGTCACTTAGTAATGACTACCAAAGATAGGTATTGTATCTATACATCACCAATGTTGACAGTTGTTGCCACAAAGTACTCATGGCCTGAAATCATCAGACTTAACCGATCCGCTGCTGCTACGGACGCAGGTTCGTATCCTGCCTCGGGCAAGGATGTCTGTGATGTCCTTAGGTTAGTTAGGTTTAAGTAGTTCTAAGTCCAGGGGACTGATGACCTCAGATGTTAATTCCCATAGTGCTCAGAGCCATTTTTTTCAACCGATCCAGAAGTAGCGAGCCCTCAATCAGGACATCATGAACAAACAGTACTTTATAAACTGAACCAAGCAGACACGGTATATTAGTAACTAATAAGTCCCCAACACACACCAAATAATAATGCAGACACCAGTGACACCCTAATTCATTATTTTTAATTGTTGTTGTTGTTACTACGTTAAGTTGCTTTGTGTATATATTATGAGGAGGGGCAGGAGAGAGATGATGATAACAATGACAGAGCTGTGAATTTCACAATCTGAAACCATCAGGAATCATACACATGATAACCCACAACTCTTTCCCAGTAAACATGATCCTTCGCCCACACCAGCCGCCCTATTCCCCTGCATCCTGACCCTCCGCCCTCTACCCCTGCGCCCTGACCCTCCGCCCTCCACCCCTGCGCCCTGACCCTTCGCCCTCTACCCCTGCGCCCTGACCCTTCGCCCTCTACCCCTGCGCCCTGACCCTTCGCCCTCTACCCCTGCGCCCTGACCCTGCGCCCTCTACCCCTGCGCCCTGACCCTCCGCCCTGTACCCCTGCGCCCTGACCCTCCGCCCTCTACCCCTGCGCCCTGACCCTTGCCCTCTACCCCTGTGTCCTGACTCTTGCCCTCTACCCCTGTGTCCTGACCCTCCGCCCTCTACACCTGCACCCCGTACCCCTCCGCCCTCTACCCCTGCGTCCCGTACCCCTCCGCCCTCTTCCCCTGCGCCCCGTACCCCTCCGCCCTCTTCCCCTGCGCCCCGTACCCCTCCGCCCTCTACCCCTGCGCCCCGTACCCCTCCGCCCTCTACCCCAGCGCCCCGTACCCCTCCGCCCTCTACCCCTCCGCCCTCTACCCCTGCGCCCCGTACCCCTCCGCCCTCTACCCCTCCGCCCTCTACCCCTCCGCCCTCTACCCCTCCGCCCTCTACCCCTCCGCCCTCTACCCCTCCGCCCTCTACCCCTCCGCCCTCTACCCCTCCGCCCTCTACCCCTCTGCCACCGTACCCCTCCGCCACCGTACCCCTCCGCCCCCTTCCCCCTCCGCCCCCTTCCTCCTCCGCCCCCTTCCCCCTCCGCCCCCTTCCCCCTGCGCCCCGTACCCCCTGCGCCCTCTACCCCTCCGCCCCGTACCCCTCCGCCCCGTACCCCTGCGCCCCCTACCCCTGCACACCGTACCCCTGCGCCCCCTTCCCCTCCGCCCCGTACCCCTCCGCCCCGTACCCCCTACGCCCCATACCCCTAACGCCGCGATAACCCTGTAGCCCTGCGCCCTGACCCTCGCCATCTACCACTCCACCCTGACCCTGACCCTGACCCTGACCCTCACCCTCACCCTCACCCTCACCCTCACCCTCACCCTCTACCCTTCCACCCTCATGCTCTCCCTCCTATCCCAAATCCTCTCCCCTTCAGTTACCCTCTCTCCCTCTGTCTGCTATTGGCTGCTCCCCACCCAGTTCCAGCCTCTGTCCGCCCATGTCCCATCTGCTGGCTTCAGATCGCCCACACCCCCTCCGCCGGCTTCTGCCTGCCCGTCAGTATCACCCTCCCCCTCTGCACTTTCACGCCTAATATAAATGTAGTAATATTATAAAATAATGTTACCATAATTTTGCAGTTGTTGACAGCATTGTCATTTTCTACGTTTTTCGCCCTTATTAACTTGTAATACCCTCTTTTTGCATAGTTGATTTTACCCAACATGTATTTGACAGAAAATATTGTTGGAAAAAGAATCTGTGATCACGAGATGGGAATTACATTTATATTACAGTTGACTTTATGCAGTAATAAAGCGTTTACAAAGGTTGTTTGTTTTCTGCCATCACTCATGCTGTTCTTACCTATCCTTTGTTCATTGAAATGCATCCAAGTCTTTAAAATTTTTAGAGGATAAAACTAAAAAATGTGTGTCTTGTTACAGTAAACTGTAATATCAACTGATATTTGTGATGGTTATGGTTAAGCTAACTTAAAATAAAGCTAATGCGTTGCTTTAAAACAATCCAAACTTGAATGGTTGTGTGACTAGAGTAAATTATAGCTGTACACTAGTGATACAGAGATTTTCATTCTGCAGTGGAATATATTAGTGCAATACTTGCTGCTAAACTGAAACTCTGTGCCATATAGAATCTCGAACCTTGTTGTTTGACTGATGAAGATGGTCCACGGTTCAGATAATAGACATGCATTTGGGATTATCAGGATTCATATTTCTGTTTCCCATCTAGTCTTATGTTTCCTGCACTTTCTTTGAGCTGTGATGGCAAAGGTCAGAAAGGTGCCTGAATCAAAGTAATAGCCAATTTCCTGCCCCATCTTTGTGCTAACTGTGATGTTAATTCCTTCCTTACTTCTGAACACTTTATGTTCGTGAGCAATATCTTTACCGAACTGTGTAGACATATGGTGACTTTCCCTCACAGATTTAATTTACCAGTGTCCTCTTCTGGTTAAATACTGCAGATGATATGCTATACATCTTGCTGGACTAGCACTGTTTGAAGAAAGGGTGTCTGAGAGAATGACTTAGCCACAGCTTAGGGCATTTTTTTTCCGGAAAGTATCTTTCTTTAATTCTGCAGTGAAGTGTGTTCTGTCATGTGAATCGAAAGCCATACCTAGACAGTACAGTTAACAACATTGTCTGTAAAAGCCAAGGATCCAGAATCGAATCTTGCAGGCAAAGGTAATCTGTTAGGAGGTTTAAACAATTTATTGTGGTTACCATATGTAAAGAGTTGGGTAAATCATAATCTAATGAAGTATGAAGTATGGTGAGAAGTACCAGTTTAGTAGAATTAAATAGAATTAAATGTTTACATTTTAGATAATATTTGTAATTAACTAGCTGAATTGTTTGTAGTTTAACCATGTATCCATAAAAATATTTTTTTGTATTTTCTGTTTCTTACTCAAGATGTTGAAGTGACTACACCAGTAATTGAGTAATGTTTCCAGTAGTTTTTAATGAATTACAACTGAACACTTTTTCAAGGCAGTGCAGATCTATGACAAAGATTAAGTAGTATGAAAAGTGTGTTCTTTCAGAATTATTGCTATCGTTGCGAGAATGTACTGTGACAAAACTGTTCCACCTAGTATTCAAATTATACAATTCACTCCACATACCGACAGCCACCACCCATTCAGCACTGACCAACTGCCATGTCACCATCTACCACTAGCTTCATTCTCCCCTGTCCCCCATCCTGCCCGCCCACCCTTCGCCCCCTGCTCGCCCGCCCTTCGCCCCCTGCTCGCCCGCCCTTCGCCCCCTGCTCGCCCGCCCTTCGCCCCCTGCTCGCCCGCCCTTCGCCCCCTGCTCGCCCGCCCTTCGCCCCCTGCTCGCCCGCCCTTCGCCCCCCCTGCTCGCCCGCCCTTCGCCCCCCCTGCTCGCCCGCCCTTCGCCCCCCCTGCTCGCCCGCCCTTCGCCCCCCCTGCTCGCCCGCCCTTCGCCCCCCCTGCTCGCCCGCCCTTCGCCCCCCCCTGCTCGCCCGCCCTTCGCCCCCCCCTGCTCGCCCGCCCTTCGCCCCCCCCTGCTCGCCCGCCCTTCGCCCCCCCCTGCTCGCCCGCCCTTCGCCCCCCCTGCTCGCCCGCCCTTCGCCCCCCCTGCTCGCCCGCCCTTCGCCCCCCCTGCTCGCCCGCCCTTCGCCCCCCCTGCTCGCCCGCCCTTCGCCCCCCCTGCTCGTCCGCCCTTCGCCCATTGCCCGCCCTTCGCCCCCTGCCCGCCCGCCCTTTGCTCCCCCCCTGCCCGCCCGCCCTTCGCCCCCCCCCCCCTGCTCGCCCGCCCTTCGCCCCCCCCTGCTCGCCCGCCCTTCGCCCCCCCCTGCTCGCCCGCCCTTCGCCCCCCCCCCCTGCTCGCCCGCCCTTCGCCCCCCCCCCTGCTCGCCCGCCCTTCGCCCCCCCTGCTCGCCCGCCCTTCGCCCCCCCTGCTCGCCCGCCCTTCGCCCCCCCCCCTGCTCGCCCGCCCTTCGCCCCCCCTTCGCCCCCCCTGCTCGCCCGCCCTTCGCCCCCCCTCCTCGCCCGCCCTTCGGCCCCCCCTGCTCACCCACCCTTCGCGCCCCCATCCCCGACCTGGCTTTCGCCCCCCGCCCCCCTGGCCATCGCCCCCCCGCCCCCCACTCACCCCGACGCCCCCACACTCCGCCCCTTCGACACACCCTACCCCTCCCCCTGCATTCCTGCCCCTCTTCCCCTGCACCACCGCCCCTCTTACCCTGAACCCCCGCACCCGCCCCCCGCCCCCGCCACTCGCCCATCGTCCCCCGACCCTGCCTCTCCCGCCCCCCCTCTCCCCCGCCCCCGCTCTCCCCCGCCCCTCGGCCCCTGCCTCTCCCCCGCCCCTCGGCCCCTGCCTCTCCCCCGCCCCTCGGCCCCTGCCTCTCCCCCGCCCCTCGGCCCCTGCCTCTCCCCCGCCCCTCGGCCCCTGCCTCTCCCCCGCCCCTCGGCCCCTGCCTCTCCCCCGCCCCTCGGCCCCTGCCTCTCCCCCGCCCCTCGGCCCCTGCCTCTCCCCCGCCCCTCGGCCCCTGCCTCTCCCCCGCCCCTCGGCCCCTGCCTCTCCCCCGCCCCTCGGCCCCTGCCTCTCCCCCGCCCCTCGGCCCCTGCCTCTCCCCCGCCCCTCGGCCCCTGCCTCTCCCCCACCCCTCTCCCCCATCCCTCGCCCCCGCCCCCTCGCCCTCGCCCCTGCCCACGGCCCCCTCGCCCGCGGCCCCGCCCCCCCCCTCCGCCACTCGCCCCCCGCGCTACCAATTGTATTCTTGTGGGATTCTGGGTCTATAAAGATTTCCAGTTTTTAACATGTATGCCCCTGTTGCTGCCTCCTTTGTAACCCAAAGATATAATTGGGGCTTCTTCAGTATGGTCTTCATCCCAGCTGTTGGTGTGTTACTAATTGTGCTGCTTTGGCTAGGTAACTCTTTGCACCTTCTTCAGCTCCTTAACATCTGACTTCTTTTCTTCTTTATTCCACCATATTGTAGCTCATAACTTAGCCTGAGATAATCATGAACCACAATCTGTTTTCTAGGATTCCTTTTGGCTGTGTTCTGTTTAACGTCTTATTTCAATGGTTCAGTTACTGCTTGCCAATGTTTGACATAACTACTCATTGAGATGGACAAAAAAATTATATTAGTTACTTTCTACCTTCTTTCATTCATGAAGGTAGGTTCCCCAGCCTTACAGAAGACCTCTTAATTGCTCTCCAGTATGTATTCAAGTAGGTACTCATCTCTGCTGTTGGTGTCACTGCTTTGTGGTTGTGGGCATTGGAATCACAGCCAACCAGCAGTCATTCATTCAGCTGCAAACAACTGTCTTATCAGTCACCTCACTTGCTGGGAACATGTAACACAGTCCTCGTAAGGAAGGTAAACTTAGACCAATACAGATTCCCTCAAACTGTTTCTTATGGTCACTAAGTCACTGGAACAGAACTTAAGTAGTTTAGTGTCAGCATAAATGAAATTACATATTTACCACAGATACATGTTGGGGGTTTTTAGATTCCTTCCGTAAATCAGCTTACCTTCAGTTCCTCCGAGGCCTGATACACCCTCTTTCTGTATAAATAGGTTTCTTGGATCAGGGCCACATCCGTTTCGTCTTCCCAGACGGTGACTTAATGAAGCAGTTGCCCGTTACTAGACTGTAGGTTTCTTTGCAACACTTCTATATGCCAGCCTGCCACCATTGTTGCTTCTGATATCATTAACCAACCTGACAGTAACCTGCAAGATTGCTAAGTATTGTTTTAGATTGTCTTGCCTTGAGGGATTTTTCACTGATTTCCAGCACAAGGTTTTGACAATCAGTTGCAACCTTCCGGTTAATTATCCTACAATCATCTGTCGAGACTTTCTGCTTCTGAACCTGTAATTTCCCTCACAGGGTCTCTTGGGGAACACCCTTAAGTAGTTGTGGTACCCAGATTGATATTTTAGTGGCCTTAAATAGTTCTATTGCTGTCTTGACCAGCATTTTCGCCTCATTCCACAGAGATATCTTGGGCACCATCTCCTTCAGCCATTATACTTTTCCCATCCCCACGTAAACAAAGATTTGAGCACCTTTGTCCAGACAGACCCTCCTGAATTTGTGGCCTTCACCTGCTTTTTCCCCAATCTTTTTGAAGAGAGTCACCTGGGCTAGCTCCTCCTGATGTGAGCTGAAGTTAACAAGTTGATATTGTGTTGAGCTACCGCCATCCTGAAAACAGGAAACTGCAGGACTACAGGTCTGTTTCCCCATTTCATGCTGTGATCAAAGCATATTATTTTCTTTGCATAATGGTTTGTCTACCAGTGCTGAAGAAATCATTGGAGGCAATAAAGACTAAGATTGCAGTACAGACTTAAATAAGCTCAGCAAGCCAAACTGTTTATATGTATCCTTGCAATGGGCAGTTTGTGATGTCCTCAGATTGCTGCCAAAGATCGTCAAGTCGTGCCAAAATGTTTTATGGGGCTTGTAAAGGGGAAGACTTGGTGCTGCTTGCTTCATTTAGCACTAAGACCCACAAGTTATTTAGTTACAATCCTTCTCTTCCGTTAAAGTTGTTTCTGCTCTTTTTAATTTCTATTGCCCCTCTGCACATCTGAGCACAGTAATGATTGGCTCTTGATAAAACCATAGTATTGGAGAAACAAATTTGGTGATTACCTGGCCCCAATTTATGATTTGTTGATGCCAACTTATCTGTGACAACTGCTCTTGTGTTCTTTAAATCAGGTGTTAAAGTTTGTTTTTGTAGTTCCTCTTTACACTTGACTAAAAAATTCTTTGTTGTTTTATCACATCAAATTGCGATAAAATCACGATCTTCATAAAATTTTAGTATGGAGAAGCAATTTTTGTCATTAACTGGTCCCACCTATGCACCCTTCACTGCATATGGAAGGGATTTGATATACTCCCGCTGCCTCAAGCAGTGGGCGCAGGTGCTTTGCAATGCTTAAATATTCATGCATATTTCTTGCATTCAAGGTCTTCTTACTACTCTACCAATGCAGTCTGTGACTGTTTTCATGAATGGGGGGAAAACTTCCTCTTCAGTTGGTTCTTTCTTACCTGAAGCTCCAGATCTTTCAGTGTGCAGTGTCCTATTTATTTCTTCGTCATAGTACCCATTTCTTCTGAAAGCAGTTTGTAAATTATCAGACTGGTCTTCTAAGTACTATGGTTAACAGTTTCTCTTAGCCCAGTCCAACAATACTTTGATGCTTCTGATGGTGACTGGAATATCTGTGAAGGCATCTGGCTGTGCGTTTGGGCTTACTGTAACTTCTGGTCCTAAAGTTCCATTAGGTTTTCTGAGTACCAGTACACCCAAAATGAAATTTGACTTTCTTTCTCTCTTTCCATAGGAGACTTTATATTAGAAGTAATATCATTCAGAAAATTTAAAATTTCTGAGACATTTTCCTCCATGAAGTCATTTAACTAAAATATCATCATTGTACTGAAACCAACAAAGGGTTCTCTTCCTTTGCTGACTAAAGCGCTGCTTCTTCAAATTTTTCCATATAAAAATCCATTACGACTACATTGAGACGGCTTCCCATAGCTATGCTATTAATTTGCTCACAGCATTTGTTGCCCCGTTGAAACTAATTTGATGTGAGACAATGTTTAAAGAGACCTGCCATATCCTATGTGAAAATGATTTACAGCTATGACATAACTTCATTAAGAGGAACCTTAGGAAACAATAATTTATCGTCAAAACTGGTCGTAACAACTCTTGCACAAAACTTGAAGGATTTTAGTTTTTCAATAAAATGACGATAATACACTGACCGGCCAGAACATGGTCACCATCAACCTACTATTGGTATAAACCCATCCAGGCAATTGCAGCATTGCCTGCTAGTTGGACACATGCATAGTGCAGGTAGTATCAGTGAGCATGCTGTCCGTGCCTAGAATGGGGAAGGTGCTCGATCCATCTGAATTTGACTGAGGGCAGATATTGATGGCCCAGAGGCTCGCCACAAGCATTTCAGAAACTGCATGACTTGTCCGGTGTTCGAGGTGTGTTGTGGTGAGTGTCTTCAACAAGTGGTGAAACCAAAGTGAAACCACATCTAGACATTGTGGGGTGGGTGGCCACCCCTCATTGCAGATGTCGGATGTCGTAAAACAGGACAGCTGGTGAACTGTGGGGGAACCCAACATCAGACTTCAATGCTGAGCAGAGTATAAGTGTGTGTGTGTGTGTGTGTGTGTGAACACACAGTGCACCGAACATTTGTAATGATGGGCCTCTGCAGCCGATGACCCATGCGTGTGCCAATGTTAAACTACAACATTGGCAACTACGAGTGAAATGGGCATGTGACTGTCAGCACTGGACGTTGGTGCAGTGGCAGAATGTTGCATGGTCTGATGAATCCTGGTACCTTCTTCATCATGCCAATGGGAGGATGCAAATTTGTCATCTTCCAGGGGAACAGCTTCTTGACGCCAGTACTGCGGGATGGAGGCAAGATAGTGGTGGCTCAATTATATTCTGGGGAACATTCACGTGGGCATCCACGGGTTCAGTGAAGCTCGTGCAACGCACCATGACTGTCACTGAGAATCGGACACTGGTTACAGACCACATACACTCCTTCATGACAATCACGTTTCCCGACGGCAGTGGCTTTTTTAACAAGATGATGCTCTGTGTCACAAGGCTAGGAGTGCGATGGAGTGGTTCGGGAAACACAGTAGTAAGTTCCAATTGATGTGCTGGCTCATTAGTCCTGAATCCGCTTAAATACATCTGGGATGTGATCAAATGTGGTGTCAGAGCTCATCGCCCACCTCTCGATAATTTGTGGGAATTAGGTGACTTGTATGTGCAGATGTGATGCCAACTTCCTCCAGTGACCTACCAAGGCCTCATTGCTTCCATACTGTGGCACGTCACTGCTTTTATCCGTGCCGAAGGTGGACATACGAGCTGTTAGGCAAGTGGTCATAATGTTCTCGTTGATCAGTGTAAGTGTCAGTTTCTCCTATAAATGGTTGTAGTAGGGCAGCCAATTGTTTGGCAGTTCAGTAGGTCAGACAATCAATAACACTAACAATGGGTCTTAATGGAATGCCAGATTTTACATTTACACCCACAACCTATACTCTGCAAACCACCATGGCAGAAGGTACATAACAGTCTACCCATTCTATTCGTGTATGGAGTACAGGAAGAATGGTTGTTTGAATGCCTCTATGTATGTTGTAATTATTCAAATTTTATCCTCAAGATCCCTATGTGAGTTATATGTAGTGATTTTTGGAATATTTCTAGATACATCATTTAAAGCCGGTTCTTGAAATTTTATTAATACACTTTCTTGGGATAGTTTACACTTCAAGTGTCTTCCAGTTCAGTTCCTTCACTCTCTCTGTGACTCTCTCCATGGATCATACAAACCTGTGACCATTGGTGCTGCCCTCCTCTGTGTGCATTCAATATCCCTGGTTAGTCCTATTTGGCACGGGTCCCACACATGTGAGCAATATTCTATAACTGGTCACACAAGTGATTTGCAAGCGATCTCTTTTGTAGACGTATGGCATTTTCCCAGTATTTTACCAATAAACAAAGTCCACCGCCTGCTTTACCCTCAACTTGAGCCTATGTGATCATTTCATTTCATCTCATATCCCTGCAGAGTGTTACAGGCAGATTTTTTTATGAGTTGTCCGTTTACAACACTGACTCATGGATATTATAGTCATAAGATACTATTTTGTGAAATGCAAAATTTTACATTTCTGAATGTTTAGAGCAAATTGCCAATCTCTGCACCATGTTGAAATCTTATCAAGATCTGACAGAATATATACAGAATATATATGCAGCTTCTCTCAGATAGTACCTCACTATGGATAACTGCATCATCTGCAAAAACCTGATTTTACTATTAATATTGTCTGCAAGGTCATTAATATACAACATGAACAGCAAGGGTCCCAACACAAATCCCTGGGGCACACCCTGAGTACTTCTATGTCTGATGATGACTCTCCATCCAAGATAACATGTTGTGTCCTCCCTATCAAAAAGTCCTCAATCCAGTCACAAATTTAACTTGATACCCCATATGATCTTATTTTTGACAGTAAGCGTAGGTGCGGTACTGAGTCAAACACTTTTCAGAAATCATTAAACACTGCAACTACCTGGCTGCCCTGATCTAAAGCTTTCAGTATGTCATGTGAGAAAGGTGCGAGTTGGGTTTCACATGATCATTGTTTTCGAAATCCATGCTGGTTGACTTTTGAGGAGGTCATTCTGTTAAAGATACCTTATTATGTTTGAGCTCAGAATATGTTCTAAGATTCGATTACAAATTGATGTCAAGGTATTGGATGGTAGTTTTGAGGATCACTTCTACTATCCTTCTTGTAGATGGATGTGACCTGTACTTTTTTTGTTCGAGGGATCTAGATTAGGTTATAGTTGGGAGAGGGACTAACTCGGCCATAAATTTAGTGTAGAATCTGACAGGGGACCACATCGATGCCAGGAGTTTTGTTCATTTTTAATGATTTTAGCTGTTTCTCAACACTACTGACACTAATACTATTTTTATTCACCTTTTCAGTGGCACAAGGATTAAATGGGGGGGGGGGGGGCAATTGTCCTGAGTTTTCCTTTGAAAAAGAACATTTCAAAAGCATTTCAGCTTTTGCTTTGCTATATGCAATTCAGTTCCTGTCTCATTCGCTACGGACTGGACAGTAACTTTGGTGCCCCTAACAGCCTTTATATATGACCAGAATTTCTTTTGAGTTTTGTGAAAGATCACTTGACAGTAATCTGCTATGGTAGTCACCGAAGGCATCACACATTGCTACCTTGACAGCCAAATGTGTTTCATTCAGCATCACTCTAGCTATAGCCCTAGGCTTTATTTTATACCTATTATGCAGTAATCTCTGTTTCTTTAGAAGTTTCTTTTCAGGGAATGTATACCATGGAGATTCCCTCCCATTATGAACTGTTCTACTGGGTACATGTGTATCCAGTGCATGGTCAAATATTCTTTTAAACTTGAGCCAGTGTTCTGTACATGCTCCTTCACTACCCTGAAAGTTTCAAGTTCCTCATTGAGATGTGACCCTACTGATTTTTCTCCTAGTTTACTGAGAATATATGTCTTTCTGCTAGTTTTAGTTGTCCTTTGTACTACGGTAATCATTGTTGCCACAACCATATCATGGTTGCTGGCACCAGTTTTGATGTGTACATCCTCAAAGAGGTCAGGTCTGTTTATTGTCATTAGAACCAGTATATTTCCACCATGAGTGGAGGTCCTAACTCACTGTTCAAGATAGTTTTCAGAGAAGGCATTTAGTAATGTTTCACAGGAAGTCTTATAACGCCCACAGCTAACAAGACAGCAATTTTCCCAGTTAATTGTTGGATGATTAAAGTTTCCACCGACGATTACAGTATGACTCCTAACCAAGGTATGAGCATATGGGATTGGTTCCCAAATATGTGAGTGGCTTGAAGACTTTTTAAGTAATAGAACCCAGTACGGTGTCCTCGATGGTGAGTGTTCATCGGAGGTAGTTAGGTCTGCTGTTATTTTCTATCTACGTAAATGATCTTTTGGATAGGGTGGATAGCAATGTGCGGCTGTTTGTTGATGATGCTGTGGTGTACGGGAAGGTGTCATCGTTGAGTGACTGTAGGAGGATACAAGATGACTTGGACAGGATTTGTGATTGGTGTAAAGAATGGCAGCTAACTCTAAATATAGATAAATGTAAATTAATGCAGATGAATAGGAAAAAGAATCCCATAATGTTTGAATACTCCATTAGTAGTGTAGTGCTTGACACAGTCACGTCTATTAAATATTTGGGCGTAACATTGCAGAGCGATATGAAGTGGGCAAGCATGTAATGGCAGTTGTGGGGAAGGCGGATAGTTGTCTTCGGTTCATTGGTAGAATTTTTTGGGAAGATGTGGTTCATCTGTAAAGGAGACCACTTATAAAACACTAATATGACCTATTCTTGAGTACTGCTCGAGCGTTTGGGATCCCTATCAGGTCGGATTGAGGGAGGACGTGGAATCAATTCAGAGGTGGGCTGCTAGATTTGTTACTGGTAGGTTTGATAATCACGCAAGTGTTACGGAAATGCTTCAGGAACTCGGGTGGGAGTCTCTGAGTCTCTGGAGGAAAGGAGGCATTCTTTTCGTGAATCGCTACTGAGGAAATTTAGAGAACCAGCATTTGAGGCTGACTGCAGTACAATTTTACTGCCGCCAACTTATATTTCGCGGAAAGACCACAAAGATAAGAGAGATTAGGGCTCATACAGAGGCATATAGGCAGTCATTTTTCCCCCATTCTGTTTGGGAGTGGAACAGGGAGAGAAGATGCAAAGATGCAAGTTGTGGTACGAGGTACCCTCCGCCACGCACTGTATGGTGGATTGCGGCATATGTAGATATGTTTGGGTAACAACTGCACCGAAGTTTTCTCTTAAGTTTTTGGTTACATCAGATGATGAGTCTGGAGGGCAATAGAAGGATTCAATTACGATTTTATGCCCACCTCTGATATTGAGCCTTGTTCAAAGTCTCTCTCATGCAGCTTCAATTTCTATCTTGGTGGATTTGAGTTTCTTGTCTACTGTGACAAATACGCCACCTCCATTTCCCATTTGCCTATCCTTTCAATATACACTCATATTCTCCCAAAAATCTCACTCCTATCAACTTCAGGTTTCAACCAGCTT
This sequence comes from Schistocerca americana, assembly GCF_021461395.2. Classification (NCBI taxonomy): domain Eukaryota; kingdom Metazoa; phylum Arthropoda; class Insecta; order Orthoptera; family Acrididae; genus Schistocerca; species Schistocerca americana. The sequence continues at coordinate 784,254,460 of NC_060122.1, read as the reverse complement.
TCTGTACCTAATATTATGTGAACTTTACTGCTTTTCATGAGCACTTGAAACTCTGGCACTTTGTTGTGAATGCTTTTTTAAGATTTTAATACTCTCGCCTGTGGGAGGCATTTCTTTTGATCTTACATGGATACTTCTAGGTTTCCTACAGCGATCATTACTTGGATTGGATGCAGTCACATAATCTTAAAAAACGTGTGCACTTCACAAAGAGTCAGCTACCTGAACAGCAGCCTCTGAGGTGTGGTCCACACCTGACACATGTAGGGAGACCCTACAGTTCTTAACCCTATGGTGCAAGTCCATTAAGTCACAGCCTAGCTTGTCACAGAACCTTCAGAGTATCTCTGGTGCAGTCCTTACAATCGACTAGAACCAAAGGACCACAATCAGTTTTGGGACAGTGCAGGAAATTGTGAGCTTTGTTGAAACTCCATGCACAAGGCTGGTCTTCTCAACCTTCTCTGCCAGTCGCTATAATGACCAAAGTATGACCTCGGAGCCCAGATGACAAACACTAGTTGTTCCAACATGTGTCACAATATGCAGTTGGTTGCACCCTGTTCTCTCAGTGGCTGCTAGAATAGCCTGTTGTGAATTTGTGAATTTTTGGTAAACCATACAATCTTGATCACAGTGCTTCTGATTTTATAAGTCTCTTTATGTCAATGGGAGGTATTAAAAAGGTATTTATTAGTTTGTTCATTATCTTAAGAATAGAAGTTATCAGATCTCCTTTAAGCTCTGTTTATTTCTCTGAATTTTACTATGGTCGTCCTCTTTCTTCATTGCCCTTATCTGCGGGATATGCCAGATACTTTTAAACATTTTCACACAACTTTCAGTGGAACAACAAATTCTGTAAATGAATTAATGGCATAGGAATGGGAAACACAATCAGTGTAGCTGTAGCAAATTTCTATACAGAAAAATTTGGAGAAGCAGCCCTTGAGACAGCGAAGAAGAAGAAGAAGAGAGAAAAAAAAAAGAAAAAAAAAAGCTCTAAAAGATTTAGAGCTTCTAGTGAAAAAGAACCATTTAAAGGAAAAGGTTTCCTCCTGTTTGTCAACAATCACAGACCACATAACCAAAATATGAAGATGTGGTATTAACATTTAAAACGTCAAGACAGGTGTGCCTGTATTTGAAGATGCAGGGGACCTACACTCACCACTTGCAAAAGCATTAATATATGGAATCCCTTGCACATGCAGTCACTTGTATGTAGGAAGCTTTTTAGGTTCATTACTTGAAGAGGGATGTAGGTTTTAAGCAGTTATATGAATGGAAGACAGAAAACAAAAGACTAACAAAAAAAGCTACATGGGGCTTAGTGCCCCAATGTTCTATCCTTTCTTAGTGACATTTGGCGTTCCTGGTTAATGGGATTAAATAATAATGTGTTGCTTTGGTGCTCATTTTGTCGTATCCATTTTTATCTTGTATTAGTAATTGTTATGAGCTGGGCATTTTCATATATATTTTTATCAGTCCTGTTTGTAGCTTTGATTTTCAGGTACTTTCTTCTTTTTCAGGGAAGTCGAGACAACATGAGCATTGTGTTAGTCACCTTCCCTGGTGTGCCACAGCCTTCAGCTGAAGCACTGCAGCGTGAACGAGAACTTGAAGAATTAATAGAAAGGAGAATGACAGGTGGCTTCTTTAGTTTCTTATGCGCACATATGCTGGTTTGTTGTTGTTTAGCAGTTCACAATTATGTAGTCATTAGCACCCAAACTAGATTCTTGTAATCTCATAGGAAACTAAAATTTATCAAAAAAGCAACAGAAACGAGAAATGCAGCTAAAGATCTAAAGGTCTATAGATGACAAAAATAAGAAGTGTGAGTTGTTTAAAAGCAGCATGGTGGCTGTGCTGTGTGTTTGTCTTCACCACTTTGTGATAACTGGAAAGATTAACAGTAGTTTACTAGATGTTTGAAAATTTGTTCATCGTATATAAAATAGAGGGCAAGTCAGTAGCTAAATGTTTGGCTTACAAACATTTGTCCACCACGGACGTCGCATGCTGAAAGGTTTTCTTGCCAGAGAAGAAATCTGTCCATCAAAGGATAGTTCCATATCTACGCCACTGTCATCCTACAGTGAAAAGTTGTCTTGCCAGATAAGAAATCCATTCATCAAAGGGTAGTTCCCTATCTGGATGCATCTTGCGAACACTTCTTTCCACATCAGTCTGGAAGGAGTTAATTGCCATCTAGTCTCTCACACCCTGCCTCTCTGTCTTTAGCACTGAGGTCATTGTGTGTACAGAAACTTTTCACGATGTTATAGTAGCATTATGCTGATGTTCTTGACTGCTGCATCGACCAATTCATTATCTTGTATTCCCACATGCATTAGTACTCTACATAATATACGTTCTTTTCCTAGATGCTGCAGGTGAAGAAAAATGTACTGGATTGACTGGACAAGTACAAGCACTACACAGCTTAAAGTGCACTCAGAAAATGAGAATAGATCAAGAATTTCATAGTTTGGGTACATATAAACGAGCTCCAGTGCCTTCATTATGTCATATTTCTTGGTCCTAGTCAGGCACTGCAATTGATAAACTATCTTGTGGATATGATTGAAGTGCATTGCTGATTAATTAATGTTGCCCCTACTTGCTCATATTAGAGCAGGTTAGCGTATAATTTTGATGCTTACTTAATATGCTGTTACATAATATTTCAAAAGCGTGCTATAGAGTACAATTTCTCTTTTATTTTGACCTATGCAATATAGTTATGGATCTTGTTATCAAACAGAGCAGAAGACAGCTCCAACCATGACATGGATAGTAATGAAATGACATTTGGATCCTACAAAATGCTAAAAGACCTGCATTCACACACATTCCAAATAGCAATATTGGTCATTGACATTGTCCAGATGCCAATCCCACGAGTACTCACTTAAAAAGTTTCAGTACTGGTTACTCACCAGTAGACAAGATCCCGAACACTTGATACATCATGGTGTTTCCTCCAGACAGTTAATAGTGGCATGCAAGGCTTGGATCAGAGGCTGGCTGTGTGACTGAGTCTGTAGGTACCTGTGGCCACACAAAAGCCCTCAGTGTGAGTAGTGTCAATGATCTTTGAACATGGTCTGCATCTGGCACCCATAAGCCGGTATGTACCCAAATGAAAGTTTTATAAAATGGGAGCAAATTCATTGTCAGTTCTGCAAGAGTTATGGCTAAGGTCCTTAAAAATTTAAGTTGTTTGAGGAACTTAGTTTTAAGATCCCTCGCATATCGTAACCAAGACAACTTGTGGTTTAAACTTATGTCCAATAACGAAACTACATAGCATTCATTTATCTAACCTCTTCGATATCAGTTGCAGCTAATGTTTTGCTGTTGCTGATTTGGAGAAGATACAAAATATTCCTCGTCCATGAAACGCTGCACTCCCCTGATTCTTGACAGTGTCACACTGCTGATTGCAATGACAAATTTGCTAACAATTGAGTACCACTTCCTTATACGCAGTCTTCTGTTCAAAACTGTTTGGCATGGTAAATAGTGTGCATCTGGGCCTTATGCCAAGTTGTTGTTTCCATTTTATGCATAATATTTTGACAACCGACCCACCCTGAAGAAGACGGGTTGATCAGTTATCAAAATATTGTGCAGAAAAGGAAAACAGCAACTCAGCAGAACATCTGAAAGCACACTGTTAATCAGTCATGCCGAGAAAACCTGAGACATTATTAAGATGAAAAGCAGTCGTGGAACTATCTGAGGTGGTTGTGTGTCTTAAGTGGTATTTCAGACATTCTCAAGATAGAAAAAGCCATCTGCTGTGCTTTAATTAACAAGAAAAATCTGTTGGATTCAACAGGGTGTAGTTACTAAGAATCTATCAGGATTCAAGAACTCAAAGACAGTGACTCACCATCTACTCTTAAGGTCTTCCTACACAAGATAGAGGTGCACTAAGCTAACCGAATGAGTATGTCCAGTTCTTACGTGCCAAGAGTTGGAGTAATGTCATGCCTCCCATACACAACTAAGCAGACCCTGAAGGGACAGGGGTGGAATTTTTATGCACCCCTCAAAGGTTTCCTAACATGCCATAATGGTCAAGTGTTGTGTTACAACTTGCAGATAGTGCTGAATCCAGCTCCCACATTGAGAAAAAGCCATTGCTAACTACACCTTTTTTCGCGTAGCAGTCCCAACTCTGCCTCCCACTAGTATCTATTGTTGTAACTGTTCTTTAACACTTTAGATCCTGAGTTGGTAACGTGCAAGCATATCCTCAAAAATTTGATTGTATTTTCCTTGTTTTTTGAACAGTTGCATTTCTTGGAATGTTTCAAGTGTCATACCCACATTTCCATTATTGAATAGTCAAGAATATCTAATAAAATTCATATGTGATACTTTGTTTTTGATTTTAAATGTACTTTCAAAGTGCAATTTATTTATAATATTTTCCGAATGAGTCTTTCAGTGTGCCAAAGAGTGTGCACTGGTTTTGAAAATTCCTGACAGATTCAAACTGTTTGCTTTTAAAAGACTCAGACCTGCAACCTTGTGTTTACAAGCAGTGTGGGTGGTCTTACTGACTGAGATATTCCAGCGTGAGCAATAACTGGCCTTATTGACTGAGGTATTCCAGCCTGACTCATGATCCACCTTCACAGCTTCACTTCTGCCTGTACCTTTCTCCTGCTTTCCTAACTTCTCAGAAGTGCACCTTCTGTGTTTGATCATAAAATATGACAGTGGAAAGTCCAGAATAGAATAATAATAATAATAATAACATGGAAAGCATAGATTGCTACTCGCAATGAAGAGAGGAGGCATTGACTTGCAGAAAAGCACAGTGAAAAAGAATGCTAAAAATATTTCAGCTTTCATATAAATTTAAACTGCACTGTACATATTGTCCTGAAAATACAAAGGTATCTGGAACATAATCAGTGATCATCTGACCTTCCTCAAACTATACAGCTTGAAGCTTGTACCCTCACACTGGGTCATCTTCAAGTGTAATATCCAGAGGAATAGACACAACTTGCTTCTATAGATTTTGACATCCACACTTTGTTCTGATTTTACTGCAAAAAATTGTACTTCAAAATAAAATCACTTTCAAATTATGTACTGTGAAATGTTCCATGTTGTGTGTGTGCCAGTTAACTTCATAAAGAAATTTTCAGTAACCATTGTTTATTAAAATTTTTGTATTTTTGTATGCTGCAGTTATTTGGCAGAATTACCACAAAGTTATTTCTTAGTTGCAGACTCTTATCATAGATTGATACAGGGTGATTCAAAAGTAACTGTACACCCTTGATGGGTGTGGTGTATGGATCAATATAAGAGTTAAATGTTAAAAAAAGTTCTGTCTGAAACTGCTTTATTTTTTAGTTATGATGGATAATGTCATTTGTGGTAGGCATTACATCGTGGGCCAATACAGGCTTTCGGCGTGCCATGTTCATCTGTATATCAACTGATGATGTTTTGTTGATGGTGCCCCTGCGCATTTCATTTTGGTGGCAAGAGAGTTTCTCGAAGTTGCTTATCCCAATAAGTGGACAGGTCATGCAGGACCAGTTGCTTGGCCCACCAGATCTCCAATCTTAAACCCTAGACATCTACCTTTGGGGTTGTCTCTAGGAGCTCATGTATGGTGTTGTATTTGAGAATGTAGCACAACAACATCGAGTTGAGAACAGCTGCACAACTGTGCAGAATGGGATGATTGGAGCCTGCACCATCCCGAGAATGATGAAGTTGATCGCATCACTGCTTCATCTGCATGGACATAGTTTGAATGTGTCCTGTGGTGAATGTATAGTTCGTAGTTGAGTTGAATTTTGGGTTGCTTCATGTTGTTTCTTTGCGAGAAGAATTAATTTTGTGTTGCTTGTGTCACATTCATGATCCCTTCTGTACTGTGTAACTCTGAAATAAACCAATTTCAGACAAAACTTTATTTAATTTTTTACTCTTATTTTGTTGCATACATCACACCCAAGAAGTGTGTACAGTTACTTATGAATTACCTGTAAATTGTATCTCAAATTTATAATTTGGAACACTTCAGTTATAGATTGTTTACAGACTTTTAAGTGGACTATGCTTGTGTGCACAATCCACCAACACTCTTTCAAGTCTAGTCAATGAATGCTGCCTTCCTTTGTTATGATCTTCAAGATTCCATGGCCTGCTGTGCATTGTGGGGAATAATAGACCTATTAGCAGGTGTTGCAACATGAAGAAGACTGCCCTTTTCACTCTGTTTTGCAGATACACCGTGTGCATCCATTCTCAGGCACTTTCAAAAAAATAAACAAAATTTCTGTGCACAGTATGCAGGTTGAAACTGCTTAACTAACACATAGACACTTACAAAAGTCACAGCCATTATTTGTTGGTTAGGGAAAGAGGTGGGGACTGCTTGTCACTTTCCCCAAAGTGATATGTTACATCACAACTGAAAACCTTTTATATAGAAATCTGAATTTGAAATAGCAATTTTTTTCATTTTTAGATGTGCCTTACCTGGGCTCTCTGAAATTTCTTGTTGAACACAGTTGATATCATCCTTTTCATATGCAATATCTTCAAAAAATAGCTATTTTCAGAATTAAGAAGTAACTCAAAAGCAGTATCATCATCAGTCAAATTGTGCATCACCCAGTACCATGTGGATGCAGCTGAGACCACATATGAGAAACATGCTGCTCCAAATGTACCCACAAAACAATAGAAATTAGAAGCTCCTTCATTATGTTACCATCATATAGCAAGCGACACTGGAACTATAGCCTCTACTGCAAAAACCATAGAGCTGGAATTGTAAGAAAGAGGACAGGACAAAGAAATTCTGAGAAAATGTGCCTGTAATATTACAGCTTGCTGACTTTCAGGTGCATCAAACCCACCCACATATTTTTACGTGTTGGCTTCAAAGTGTTAGACAAGTAAGAAAAATGTTAGGTATGAAGACCTGTAGATAGAAGCACAGGTGACACTGGGAAGTTAATAGGTGCATCTTTATTGGTCACCTGCATTAAATTTCAAGAGGAATTACTGGTCCAAATTCATTCGTATGTTCATGATAGCTTTAAACTACAGTCACACACTAGTCAAACAACTGTTTTGTACATGTATTTTCACACTTGCAAGTAAGTTCTTGAGTAGTGTAAATTTTATGCACAAATGCGTAGTAAAAAACAAAACTTCAAACCAGGTTGTAGTCACTTATTAGTATAATGTTAATAAGTTTGAGATACTGCCCATAACAAAAAGAGCAAACCCAATAGCATGTAATTACAAGATTAGTGGTGAACATTGTGAGCACATCACATTGTAGAAGTATTTAGGGTTAATATTAAGATGTGATGTGAAATGGAAGCAGCACACACAATCAGTATTGGGGAAGGTGCATAGGAGATATAGATTTATTGGGAAGGTTTCTGTTGCTTTGATAAAGGGGTTCTTGAGTGGTAAGCCATTGAGTCCTTTTATTCAACATTTATTTTGGCAGACACACAAGATTAAAATTTTTGGTTCTTAACAACTGTCTCACTGGATGTTCAGAATAAACCCTCAAACAGGATAAGAGGCTTATGGCCCACAAACAGTTAATAAGTTAATAATTGTGCACAATCTTAACAAAACAAACATTAAGAAGGGCCAACGAGCTTTAGCCCTTAACAGTTAAGAATTTAAACAACTAGCAAAATTTATGAAAAAAAGCTCAACATGTTAGAAAACTCTTGGCCACATTAAATAAGGTTCAATAGAGTAAATAGTGCCTCATGTGGCATTTGTTACTTATAATCAAAACACCAATTTCAAACATTCTGCTCAGTAGAAACTTAGAGGAGTAACACATGGCACACAGCCAAGCTGTACATTATTCTGCTGGAACAAGTTTTGTCAAATAATGAATTAAGTGTCGACCCAAAGCCCTGATATTAAAGAGTATTAATTTAAAAAATACAAGATAATAACAATATTTGTAAATACAATACTTTGCTGTCTTGACAACCATCACAGCACTTTACCCCAGCCATACAGATAAACATTCAGGGGCACTTGTTCAATAAAGTGGCGTCTGCTCTGTCACACCTGGCTGAAGTACAACTTTCAACAACCACATGTGCCATCCACCAGTGTGTCATGTCCCATGCTAAATTAACTACATGATTCACAAATTGCTAGAGGGCTTCTACAACATAGAGAGGGGTACAATTAATTCGCATATAATAAAGCAAGTTAATTACATGAGGATTAACAGTATCACCTCTCTCAGCTGAGCAAATGGCTGCAACTGACACTGTAATGAATAAAATTTAAACAAATTATAATGACATTGATCAACAGTTCAACTAACAAAATAGAATACAGTTTAATGCTAACAGAGCACCTGCTGGAATGTTAGTCTACACAAAGTGCATCATGCAAGACCAAGCTTTACTCAGATGTTTAAAATAATGGCCTAATGGCCAGATATCAGGTGGAATAACCACCAAGTGAATTTAAAGAGTTCATTATATCTGAAGAAAATTGTCTGTTGTGTCCAGGGAAGTCCCTCTGTTAACCAGACATCTAGGATGAGAGTGAAACTTCAGCTTCCTGACCAAAGGTGAGAATGTTCACAGTGAAAAGAAAAACAGTGGAAAGTCCAAGATGGAGTAACAATAATATAGAAAAGTTAGACTGCTAATCACCAACGAGAAGTGATGCCGAGTCGCAGAGAGGCACAATGAAAAAGAGCACTTGACATATTGTCAGCTTTCAAACAAAGTCCTTCAGCGAGCGTGTGCGTGCATGCACACACACACACACACACACACACACACACACACACACACACTGCCAGTGGCTCACGACCTTAGCAGTCATGTTCCAGCCACCCCCTGACCATCCTATCTTGCGCTTAATCCTCCACATCTCTGTAACGCTATCACGCTTACCAAATAACCCTGTGACGAAACGCGCCCCTCCTCTTTGTATCTTCTCTATCTCCTCTGTCAACCCGACCTGATATGGATCCCACACTGATGAGCAATACTCAAGTATAGGTCAAACGAATGTTTTGTAAGCCACCTCCTTTGTTGATGGACTAAATTTTCTGAGAACTCTCCCAATTAATCTCAACCTGGCACCCGCCTTATCAACAATTAATTCTATTTGATCATTCCACTTCAAATTGTTCGGTACGCATGCTCCCAGATATTTTACAGAAGTAACTGCTACCAGTGTTTTTTCCACTGTCATATAATCATAGAATAAACAATCCTTCTTTCTATGTATTTGCAATACATTACATTTGTCTGTGTTAAGGGTCAGTTGCCACTCTGTGCACCAAGTGCCTATCTGCTGCAGATCTTCTTGCATTTCGCTGCAATATTCTAATGCTGCAACTTCTCTGTATACTACAGCATCATCCGCGAAAAGCCGCACGGAACTTCCAACACTATCTACTAGGTCATTCATATATATTGTGAAAAGCAATGGTCCCATAACACTCCCCTGTGGCACGCCAGAGGTTACTTTAACGTCTGTAGACGTCTCTCCATTGAGAACAACATGCTGTGTTCTGTTTGCTAAAAACTCAATCCAGCCACACAGCTGGTCTGATATTCTGCAGGCTCTTACTTTATCAGGTGACAGTGCGGAACTGTACCGAATGCCTTCCGGAAGTCAAGGAAAATGGCATCTACATGGAAGCCTGTATCTAATATTTTCTGAGTCTGATGAACAAATAAAGCGAGTTGGGTCTCACATGATCGCTGTTTCCAGAATCCATGTTGATTCCTACAGAGTAGATTCTGGGTTTCCAGAAATGACATGATACGCGAGCAAAAAACATGTTCTAAAATTCTACAACAGATCGATGTCAGAGATATAGGCCCATAGTTTTGCGCATCTGCTCGATGACCCTTCTTGAAAACTGGAACTACCTGTGCTCTTTTCCAATCATTTGGAACCTTCCATTCCTCTAGAGACTTTCGGTACATGGCTGTTAGAGAGGAGCAAATTCTTTCGCTTACTCTGTGTAGAATCGAATTGGTATCCCATCAGGTCCAGTGTACTTTCCTCTGTCGAGTGATTTCAGTTGCTTTTCTGTTCCTTGGACACTTATTCCGATGTCAGCCATTTTTTCGTTCGTGCGAGAATTTAGAGAAGGAACTGCAGTGCGGTCTTCCTCTGTGAAACAGCTTTGGAAAAAGGTATTCAGTATTTCAGCTTTACGCGTGTCATCCTCTGTTTCAATGCCATTATCATCCCAGAGTGTCTGTATATTCTGTTTTGATCCACTTACTGATTTAACGTAAGACCAGAACTTCCTAGGATTTTCTGTCAAGTCGGTACATAGAATTTTACTTTCGAATTCACTGAACGCTTCACGCATAGCCCACCTTAAGCTAACTTTGACATCGTTTAGCTTGTGTGTGTCTGTGAGGTTTTGGCTGCGTTTAAATTTGCAGTGAAGCTTTCTTTGCTTTCACAGTAGCTTCCTAACTTTGTTGTTGAACCACAGTGGGTTTTTCCCATTCCTCACAGTTTTACTCGGCACGTACCTGTCTAACACTCAACATTATCATTGCCTGAACAGAAATTTTCGTTTTGATGTGTAAGTTAGTCTGAAATTTGCCTCTTGCTAAACAGATAAACCTTCCTCCCTTTTTTTAATATTCCTATTTACTTCCATATTCAGGGATGCTGCAACGGCCTTATGATCACTGATTCCCTGTTCTGCACTTACAGAGTCGAAAAGTTCAGGTCTGTTTGTTATCAGTAGGTTCAAGATGTTATCTCCACGAGTCGGTTCTCTATTTAGTTGCTCGAGGTAATTTTCGGATAGTGCACTCAGTATAATGTCACTTGGTGCTCTGTCCCTACCATCCGTCCTAAACATCTGAGTGTCCCAGTCTATATCTGGTAAATTGAAATCTCCAACTAAGACTATAACATGCTGAGGAAATTTGTGTGAAATGTATTCCAGATTTTCTCTCAGTTGTTCTGCCACTAATGCTGCTGAGTGAGGAGTCGGTAAAAGGAGCCAATTATTAACCTAGCTTGGTTGTCGAGTATAAACTTCACCCATAACAACTCACAGGAACTATCCACTTCTATTTCACTACAGGGTAAACTACTAAAACTACTACCAATAGTGACAAACACGCCACCACCGGTTGCATGCAATCTATTCTTTCTAAACACCGTCTGTGCCTTTGTAAAAATTTCGGCAGAATTTATCTCTGGCTTCAGCCAGCTTTCCGTATGTATAACGATTTCAGCTTCGGTGCTTTCTATCAGTGCTTGAAGTTCTGGTACTTTACCAACGCAGCTTCGACAGTTTACAATTACAGTACCGATTGCTGCTTGGTCGCTGCATGTCCTGACTTTGCCCCCACATCCTTTGAGGCTGTTGCCCTTTCTGTACTTGCCTGAGGCCATCTAACCTAAAAAAACACTGAGTCCACGCCACACAACCCCTGCTACCCGTGTAGCCGCCTGCTGTGTGTAGTGGACTCCTGACCTATCAAGCGGAACCCGAAACCTCACCACCCTATGGCACAAGTCGAATCTGCAGCCCACACGGTTGCAGAACCATCTCAGCCTCTGATTCAGACCCTCCACTCGGCTCTGTACCGAAGGTCTGCAGTCAGTCCTGTCGACGATGCTGCAGGTGGTGAGCTCTGCTTTCATACTGCTAGCGAGACTGGCAGTCTTCACCAAATCAAATAGCTGCCGGAAGCCAGAGAGGATTTCCTCCGATCCATAGCGACACACATCATTGGTGCCAACATGAGTGACCACCTGCAGATGGGTACACCCTGTACCCTTCATGGCATCCGGAAGGACCCTTTCCACATCTGGAATGACTCCCCCTGGTATGCACACAGAGTGCACATTGGTTTTCTTCCCCTCCTTTGTAGCCATATCCCTAAGGGGGCCCCATTATGCGCCTGATGTTGGAGCTTCCAACTACCAGTAAGCCCACCCTCTGCGACCGCCCGAATCTTGCAGACTGAGGGGCAAACTCTGGAACAGAACAAGCAGCCATATCCGGCTGAAGATCAGTATCAGCCGGAGACAGAGCCTAAAACCGGTTCGTCAGACAAACTGGAGAGGTTTTCCGTTCAGCCCTCCGGAATGTCTTTCACCCCCTGCCACACCTTGAGACGACGGGTGAGGGGTCAGCCTCAATGCCGGTAGTATCCCGGGCAGCCACAGCCTAGTCCAATCGGGGGATGTGTGGGACAAGCTGGCCAGCCCCGACAAACCCCCGTCCGGACCCCCACAGTGATGCCCATTGGCAACAGCCTCAAGCTGTGACTGAAGCCAACACTGAAGCTGGGAGCGAAGGGATGCCAACTCAGTTCGCATCCAAACACAGCAGTCGCAGCCCTATCCATGCTAAATACTGTTGTGCAAAGAACGTCGGAACTAATCTACAGAGAGCACAAACAATTCGACACAAAATTTAAACGGTTATTAAAATACAAGACTGCCTAGTGAATGCATGGACTACTCAGTTTGTATATTTTGCTTATTTTTTCATAGTTCCACACAACTTCTTCCTGTTTTCTCGATTGATCTGTGTTCAGTTTTTCAAGGCCTATCCACTGGCCAACTTATAACCAAATCTGAGGGGGGTGCGATGGGGAGGTTCCCTTGTAAGTGAAATGTCGTGCTGTACTGAGTACTGCAGGCAAAGACCGAGCAAAGTCGAGGCAGGCCAGGTTGTGGCCCACACACTATGGACGCATGAAATTTGGCATACTGTGGCCAGTCCTACTCTACAGCTTCAAAAAAGGAATGTTACACAGACTGGTCATCTAGCCGTAGTAGTTAAGATACAGTCGTCAAATGCAAAAGGTTATGGGCTCGAATCTTGTAAGGTGCTTTCATTTTATCTTTTATTTGTAAGTCATTATTAAAATGTGTGCACATTATTTTTACCCAGTTAATTGGATTAAATCTAAATTTTTATTTCTATTCCTTTGTCACAACATTTTAATCATCGTTTCAACTTTTTCAATTGCTCTTGTGTCTTCTTCCCTTTTCCACTCAAAATTTTTGTGCATGTTAGTTTAATTATTTTTATTTATCGATCATAATATTTACACATTTGAAAATGCTGATTTATTGCTTAAAAAAAAGACAAAATAACAATATTAGGAAAAGTGCAGATTGCTGCTCACCATAAAAATGACCTGTTGAGTTGCAGACAGGCATAACGAAAAGACTTACAATTTACAGCTTTTGGCCAAAGCTTTCGTCAGTAACACACACACACACACACACACACACACACACACACACACACACAAAACAAAGCACACCTTAGGCACACATGACTGCTACCACTGGCAGCTCTGACCGGAATGTGACTGTTAAGTGAGAATCAATCGGGAATGGGGTGTGAGTATCAATTGGGAATGGGGTGAGGGAGGAGGAGGGATAGCAGGGTACAAGTGGGGGGAGAGAAGAGCACTGTCTGGTGGAGTGTGCAGGGACTAGAGACTGCCAGACTCAGTGTCGAGAGGTGAGGCATGGAAGAAAATAAAGTGGAGCAGAAAAGAAGAGGAACAGGAATGGGGAAAGGACTGCAGAAACACTGGCAGAAGGCAGCACACATTGAGAGTGAGGGAATGTGAAATGCAGGAGATGATAGGACGAAGGGCGGAAACTGTTGGGTGGAGTGTGTGGTGACAGTAGGATACTGTAGGTTGAGGCTGGGATAATGTTGGGAGTGGAGGGCATATTGTAAGGACTCCCATGTGCATGGTTCAGAATAGGTAGTGGTGGAGGGAAGGATCCAGTGTTGTGAAGTAGGCATTGAAATCGAGCATATTGTGTTCAGCCGCATGTTGTACCACATGGTGTTCTGTTTTACTCTTGGCCTCAGTTTGGCAGTGGCCTTTCTTCTTGTTGGACACTTAGTTGGTGATCATATCGATATAAAAAAACTGCGCAATGGTTGCAGCATAGCTGGTATATAAAATGGCTGCTTTCACAGGTGGCATCGCCTTTGATGAACTAAGACAAACCTGTGACAGGAGTGGAATTGGAAGTGCTGAGTGCATGGATTGCACAGGTCTTGCACCTGGCTCCTCCAGGGGGTATGATTCCTTTGGCAAGGGGCTGGTATTGGGAGAGGCTTAGGGATGGACTAGGATTTGTGGAGGTCGGGTGAGCGATGGAACACTACTTTAGGAAGTTTGGGAAGGATCTTGGATATGATGTCCCTCATTTCAGGGTGTGATGATAGCCCAAACAAAGGATGCGGTTCAGTTGCTCCAGTCCATGGTGGTTTTGGTTGATGAAGGGGGCACTTTTCTGTATCTCGCTCTTGGAGTTGGTGCGAGAATTAGTTGTCTATCGGGAAATGGCATGGGATATCTTCATGATCTAGACTCAGAGCCAGGACATCATATCCTCATTCCTTCACAATCTCAACACCACCTCTTCCATTCACTTCACCTGCCACTTTCCTAGATATTAGCCTCTTCCTGTATGATGGCTCCATCCACACCTCTGCCCACATAAAACCCTCCAACCACAGTTACATTTTGACAGCTGCCATCCCACCCACATAAAAAAAAAAAGATTCCTACAGCCTTGCCACACAAGAACTGTTTACCAGCAGTGACAAGAACTCCCTTGGCCAGTATGCTGAAGATCTCACCTAAGTATCCACAGGCAGGCACTATCCCCCGAACCGAGACCGCAAACAGATTTCCTTTACCATCCCCACACATTCAGTCCTCCCACCACCCCCAAGAGCCCCTTCATCACCCAACACAATACCACCACAGTCCGGAGCGACTGAACCACATCCTTCGTCAGGGCTTTGATAATCTATTGTCATGTCCTAAAATTGGGACATCCTACCCAAGATCCTTCCCACACCTCTAAAATGGTGTTCCATTGCCCACCCAACTTCTACAACATCCTAGTCCATCCCTATGCCACTCTCAATCCCAACCTCCTGCCACAGGGATCATCTCCCTGTGGAAGACAGGTGCGAGACCTGCCCAATCCACTCACTTTGCATTTCCTATTCCAGTCTTGTTACAGGCATATCTCACCACATCAAAAGCTATGCCACCTGTGAAAGCAGTCATGTTGTATACCAGCTCTGCTGCAACTATTGCACAGCTTTTTATATTGATATGACCACCAACTAGCAGTCCAACAACATCAACAGCTACTGCCAAACTTTTCCCAAGAGCAAAATAGACCACCATGTGGAACATCACTAACCTGAACACAAGATGCTTTATTTCAATGGCTGCTTCAAAACCCAGACCATCTGGATCCTCCCCTCCACCACCAGCTATTGTGATCTGCACAGATGGGAGTTACCCTTACAACACATTGTGCACTCCCAAATGATCCTGGCCTCAACTATGGTAACCTACTATCCACACATCCACCACCCAACAGTTTCCGCTCCCCTCGTCCTATTACCCCTCTACCTTTTCGCTCGCCGCATCTTACCGCTCGCCACCTCTTACCGCTCAGTTCCTATCCACTCCTTTGTTTCCCCCCTTCCCCACGTGCCACCTCCTGGCCTCTATAGTCCCTAAACACTCTGTCAGATGGTGTGCTTCTGCCTTCTCTCCCCCTACTTGTAACCTGCTACCCTTCCCCTATTCCCTGCGCCACACCAAGTCTACACCTACATCCACATGGGTACTCTGCAAATCACACTTAAGTGCACAACAGAGGGTTCATCGAACAGCCTTCACAATAAAACACTATTATTCCACAGCCGAGCAGCGTGTGAAAAACGCAAACACCTATGTCTTCCCTTTTGAGCTGTGATTTCCCATATTTTATTATTATTATGATGTTTCTCCCTATGTAGGTCGGCATCATCAAAATATTTTCTCATTTGGAGGAGTAAGTTGGTGACTGAAATTTTGTGAGAAGATCGCTCCACAACGAGAAAAGCCTCATTTTAGTGATGTCCACCCTAAATCCTGCATCATATCCCCCCTATTTCTCGATAATACAAAATGTGCTGCTCTTCTTGATCTTTCTTGTTGTACTCCGTTAATACTATCTGGTAATGATCCCACACTGGGCAGCAGTACTCCAAAAGAGGACGGACAAGCATAATGCAGTCTAGTAGATTTGTTGCATCTTCTAAGAGTTCTGCCAGTAAAATGTAGTCTTTAGTTTGCCTTCCCCACAATTTTTTTCCCCCCAATTTAAGTTTTTGTAATTGTAATTCCTGGGTATTTAGTTGAATTTACAGCCTTTAGATTTGACTGATTTATCATGTAACCAAAGTTTAATGGACTCCTTTTAGCACGCGTGTGGATGACCTCTCACTTTTCATTATTTTGGGCAATTGCCAGTTATCGCACTATACAGATATCTTCTCTAATCCGTTTTGCAATTTTTTTGGATCTTCTGATGTTCTTATTAGATGATAAATAACAGCATTGTCTGCAAACAACCTAAGATGGCTGCTCAGATCCTCTCCTAAATCATTTATACAGATAAGGAAGAGCAGAGGGATATAACATGGCCTTGCCAAACACCAGAAATCGCATCTGTCGTACTCGATGACTTTTCGTGAGTTACTAGAAACTGTGAACTCTCTGACAGGAAATCTGAGGTGCGGTGTCAAAAGCCTTCTGGAAATCTAGAAGTATGGAACCAATTTGAAATCCTGTGTCAGTAGCATTCAACACCTTGTGCGAGTACAGAGCCAGTTGTGTTTCACAAGATTGATGTTTTTTAAATCCATGTTGACTGTGGGTCAATATATGGTACTCTTTGAGGTTATTCATGATGTTCGAAAACACAATATATGTTCCAAAATCCTGCTGCAAATCAATGTTAATGACAGGAGCCTGTAATTTGGTGGATTTCTGCTATTGCCTTTCTTGAATGTTGATCACTATTCATGTTACATTGGCATTCCAGTTCGAGCTGCCGGTGGTAGCAATTTTGTGCACGTGTGCATGTTTGCTTTGCTGAATAAAGCTTTGGCCAAGAGCTGTAATGTCTTAAAATCTTTTAGTTGTGCCTGTCTGCAACTCAACAGGTCAACTGCACAATGAGTAAAAATCTATCCTTCCCCAGTATTGTTAGTATTCCAACCTGGAGTTTCCATTTCTGGAAAAGACAAAATAATCTATACTGACTGTGTAATGGTATAAAAAATGTATTTTTGTTACAAGATTCACATTTTTTTACTGGTAGCCATTGTACAAACGATTAATATATAAATTCTTGTAAAAGAAGGGATTGTCATGAAAGAAGGGATTATAAATAAGATGAAATTCAAGCAAAGTGAGGAATAAATAGAATCAATGCGAAGACATGGACAAAAATATATGATGACAAAACAGAAGAAATTAAATAAAACAAACGCCAGGTAGGAATATTAACAATGTAGGAAAAGACAGATTGCTACACTGTAAAGAAGACCTGTTAAATTGCTGACAGGTACAGTTAAAAGACACTAACTTTAAATCTAAGTTAATACAAAACAGTAATTAAAATTACACGAATAAAGATTCCAGGTGGAAAAAGAATGATAGGAAGAAAGAATGAGAGCAGTTCAAATACTTGAAATGTTGATTAAAATGACATGAGAAAGGAATCGAAATAAAAAACACATCAAAACCAGAATGAGATTTTCACTCTGCAGCAGAGTGTGCGCTGATATGAAACTTCCTGGCAGAGTTCGAGTCTCGGGCACACAGTTTTAATCTGCCAGGAAGTTTCACATCAAAACCAATTAATTGAATAAAAATAACGATCAAAGTTTTTGTGAAGATTTAAATAAATTTCAAAGCAGCTAATGAGCTTTAAACCCACAACCTTTTGCATGTGAGTAGTGCACCTTATCCATTACGCTACACGAGTGATATGTATGATGTTCTTTTTTAAACCTGTACAGTATCACTCAGAATTTGAATTTATTTTTTTTTCCTCCCCCATTGATTACTCACGAACGAGGGCTCACCAGGGTGAATAGCTGTGATACTTGGGACCTCAGCCTACATCACTGTATAGATGGTTTCAAAAAGACGATCCCACTGCTGTGGACCTCTGC
This sequence comes from Schistocerca americana, assembly GCF_021461395.2. Classification (NCBI taxonomy): domain Eukaryota; kingdom Metazoa; phylum Arthropoda; class Insecta; order Orthoptera; family Acrididae; genus Schistocerca; species Schistocerca americana. The sequence continues at coordinate 784,236,384 of NC_060122.1, read as the reverse complement.
TTGTAAGACTTGTGTTACACCGCCCACTGTATTTCAGTAATGGTCCTTGTAAATCGACTGCCACTTTACCTTCTGCTTTTTAGGTAATAAAGTGTGCATAAAACCCGTATGCAACACTGTTGTGCTTTTTGTTTTCTGGCACACCTCACAGCTCCTCAGCAGGTTTCTTACTCGTCTTGGCATGTTGAAAAACTAACAGTTACATCGGAGTTTCTCCAAGCGTTTTCTTTGGGCCGCAGTGTACACAACTAAGGTGCGTATGCCACACTAGTATCTCTATACCTTGATATACATATTTTCCATGCTTCTTATTTCACATTTGCTGTGTGATACAGAATGTTGTCATGTATCAGATAATATCCTCTTATCTTCTCGCTCACACAGTTATATATTCTTTTAACATCAGTCTTTCACATTTCTGTTCTCTTTTTCGGTTTTTCACCATCATTCGCACAGTTCTTTCTTGTGCAACCCATTCAATGACACAGATATCTTATTTGAACAATGGAAACTCTGGCTTGGAGTATCAACAATGTGAGGAAAAGGCAGGTTGCTACTTATCATGAAGACGATACGTTAAGTTGCAGACGTTAAAAGACACTTACACATTAACTTTCGGCCACAGCTTGTGTTGGAAAAAGAAAGAGAAACCCACACGCACTCATTTGCTCAAGCAAGCACACCTCATGAACACATGACCGCCATCTCCAGCAGGTTGGACCAGATTGCAACTGTCATGTGGATTGGAAGCAGCAATCTGGAGAGGGTGAGGAAGGAAAAGGCATAGCAGTGTATGGTGGAGGGGAGAGGAGTTCTATGTGGTGGAGTGTGCAGTGACTACACTTCCAGCAAGGCACAGTGTCAGGAGGCTGCGAGGCAGGAAGGTGGGGAGGGGGGGGGGGGGGGGGGGGGGAAGGTGGCATGGGGAGGTAGGGCAGGGCACAGTGCAAAAAAGGAGAGGAGCAGGGAAATGTGGGCAAGTGAGTTGGTGGAGGGACACACACACACACACACACACACACACACACACACACACACACACACACACGGATGTTGGGATGCAAACATGGAGGAGGTGATAGACTGGGGGGGGGGGGGGGGTGACTGTTAAGTGAGTATCAGTTGGGAATGGGGTGGGGAAGGAGGAGGGATAGCAGGGTACAAGTGGGGGGAGAGAAGAGCACTGTCTTCTGGAGTGTGCAGGGACTAGAGACTGCCAGGCTCAGCTTTGGGAGGTGAGGCATGGAAGAAATGAAAGTGGAGCAGAAAAGAAAAGGAACAGGAAAGGGGAAAGGACTGCAGGAATACTGGCAGAAGGCAGCACACATTGAGAGTGAGGGAATGTGAAATGCAGGAGATGATAGCACGAAGGGTGGAAACTGTTGGGTGGAGGATGTGGGGACAGTATGTTACTGTAGCTTGAGGCCGGGATAATTTTGGGAGTGGAAAATGTGCTGTAAGGATAAATATCACGTGTGCAGTTAACAAAAGCTGGTGATGGAGGGGAGGGTCCAGATGGCTTGGGTAATGAAGTAGCCATGTTGTGCCACAGTGGGGTCTAACTTACTCTTGGCCACAGTTTGGTGGTGGACCGTTCATTCCGGTGCAAAGCTGGTTGGTAGTCATACCAATATACACAAGCTGTGCAATGATTGCAGCAGAACTGTTATTTAATATGAATACTTTCACCAGTGGGCCGGTCTCTGATGGGCTAGAATAAGCCTGTGACAGGACTGGAATAGGATGAGTTGGGTGGTTGGATTGGGCAGATCTTGTACCTGGCTCTTCCACAGGGATGTGATCCTTGTGACAAGGGGTTGGTATTGGGAGTGGCATAGGGATGGATTAGGATGTTGTGGAGGTTGGGTAGGTAGGGATGGATTAGGTTGTTGTGAAGGTTGGGTAGGCAAAGGAACACCACTTAAGAGGCGTGGGAAGGAACTGGGCTAGGATGTCTCTCATTTCAGGGCATGATGATAGGTAATCATAGCCCTGGTGAAGGATGTGCTTCAGTCGTTCCAGTCTCGGATGGTACCAGGTGATGGAGAGGGCACTCTTTTGTGGCTGCTTCTTGGGAGTGGTGGGAGGATTGGGGGCGTAAGTGGGAAATGGCATGGGAGATCTGTTTGCGGACTTGGTCAGTGCCTGTCTGTGAAGGCCTTGGTGAGACCCTTGGCATACTGGGCAACTGAGTTCCTGTCACATGGTCCCCAGATGGCCAGGCTGTGTGGCAGGAATTTGTTTATGTGAAAGGGATGACAGTCGTCAAAACGCAGGTATTGCTGGTGGTTGGTGGGTTTAATGTGGACAGAGATGTGTATGTTTAATCCAAATGGCAACATTCTATATTGAGAACAGTGTTCTTTATGTATACAGTGCTGTATATTGCGTCAACTCCAAATCCAGTAGAACTTGATGATATCCTGATGTTAGATTGGATTAGTGAAAACTGTCGCACATTCAGGTTTTTGTGGCAGTTCATGTATGTTCTGTAGGTGACCTCTTTTGGGTTCAAAAATTTTATTAACTTGATGGACACCGAAAAGTAGCCTCACTGTTTTGCCACAATGAATAATAGAATGTTATACTAATACGTGACCTTCCTGTCACAACAGACAGTCGCTAGCATTTCTTGCAACTGAAGTGCTACAACACCTAGGTAACGTACCTGTGTTGTGCATGGATGCAATTTAAGCCTCTCTGCCTCTTTGGATATTTGGATAACTGAGGCTGAGGTGATGCATTTGGTACACCTTATGCTGTGAAAAGCATTCCAGACTATGATATTGATATTGGAGACAATGAAACTGTCATTGTCAAATACATATTGACAGAATGTTAGAATTTGGGGGTGGGGTGGGGGGGCTCTTCAAGTGTGGTAGACAGTTGACAGCTTCAGCTGTTTAGTTTTTTGTACATAATAGTGTACTTAACAACTGCAAATAAGTACTCTGTTAATAAACTGAAAATTACTCCACTATATTAACACGATCTGAGTGAAGTTGTTTTGTTTACTCACATAGGAGCACAGGACAGGAAATATTGAGGAGTGAAGAGGTATAGTCTACCTGTAAACTGAAAAACAAGTAGCACTCATGGTATTAGAAGTCACCTTTCCCAGAAGCTACAAATGCACCTTAGGATAACTCAGAATCATTTCCCCTGTAGCAGTTTAGAACAGTGGATTTACAAAGATTCTCTGTCCATGTGTGTTTCCTGCATTATTGTCAGCAGTAACTCATATCTGTATTCCATGAATTATCCCATCATGACATTATTGAACTTAGCCTCCTGTGATCATTATCAGAAACATGCGGTGGGGTTACAGTAAATGAGTGTGGTGGTGACTAAGGGAAACACGGAACACTGTGAATAATTTCAGGACAGTTGTGTGGACACTGTCCAGTAGTTCAGCATGTCCTCATGAAATATCACGATAAAAACTCACAATAATCTGATGAAGTGGCCTCACCTACAGTTGTAATAATATTATGGTCAACTAATAATGTTAATGCACTTCGTGAAAAATGAACACCCATCCAGATATGTTTGCACACTGAATCACCGGTGATTCATAAGGCAAGCTGCAGAAGGGTCAGCGTAACATTGTGAAAACACTGTGTAGTTACTTCTTGTGATGTAGTGGGGTAGAGAGAGAGAAGGGGGGTGAGGGATGTGCCAGCTTGCTCTAAAGTTTGGTACTTGCATGACTACAGTCCAGTGGCCTGCTTTACCTTATGAGCCACCCTCTCCCCCACCTTTCAGCCCTTCTACACCAAGCCCCCAGAACTCAATCAATCCCTTAATACAGCAAGATGTGTTTTGAATGACTTTTAAGATAAACATTAATTATATACCATTAAAACAATTTTGTTAATAATCTAAATTTTTTACATGTCCTGCACGCAGAAACTATGAACCCTAGAGGAAAAAATGAATAGTACCTTTTTTGTAGGAAATTTAATGTAATTTAATTTTATACTGGGATATATTTTCATACAAGCCACAGTTTTTGGGTTACTTGAGAAAAATATAAAAATGTGACCTTTAAATGCCAACCCCCCACACTCCACTGGTCAGGATTTTTAATGTGTCGTTCAGGGCACTCTCTCCTAGCACTGTGCAAAAATTTGTGACTACACAGTTTTTTCCCCTAATTGTTCTTTTCTGGTCTTCATTGACTGGACTGCCATCCGGATGTTGGTATTGATTATACCTTGCAACTATCACAAAATTTTGAGTCTTGTCAACTTGCTGAACATAATTTGATGTGTACCACTATCTCCACTTCCGTTGACAGTACCATCACTCTAAATCAGGAAACAATTTATGTATGCATAATTCAGTTATCTAGTGTTGAAGAAACCAGTTGCCTAGTGTTGCAGTGAATATAAGGTGAACTACCTTATCTGGGACACTCATACTGTACATCTAGTCCCTAAGATCATTTCTTGTAACATACTCTTCACAAGAAAACTGAACAAAGTTGTTCCAGTAGCCCTTCTGAGGTCTTTCTCTAGCACTTGCCACAAAACATGACAACAAAGATGGTCAGATATTAGATTTAGTTTAGGATTATAATGTATCAACAAATGTGTCCAGTGCAGATCTGATCTGTCTCATTACACCAGTTGCACAGTGATGACTTCCTTACTGACAATGAGATCCACAGCAGTGCAGAGAGAAGTCCACTCTTCATGAATTAGAGCAACTGCCTTTGCTCACATTAACCTTTGTACTTCTTTGTGTTGCTTTTTCACAATTGAAAATACAAACACCCCCCCCCCCCCCCCCCCCAAATTAATGGCAGTATGTTTATGTGAGTACAACATAGTAATACTTAAATCTGATATAATTAAATTTTCCTTGAAACATTTGAGTCTCATCTTTATCTACAATAATGTTATGTGGTGTCACCTGAGACTATAATAGAATCTGTTTGGGTTGTGCATCAGAATAGTGTGGGATTGGTGTGGATTTAATACCAATGATATTGACTATACCAGCATTTTTTACTTTTATTTTTTCCTTACAGATATTATAAACCAAGGCGACACAGTGGAATTTCTCCATGTTCTCCAGGCCCTTGCAGATGAGAACATACCAGGACTTCCTCCAGGAGGTGGCCTTAGTGCAAAGTATGTATGAAATAGGGACCTGTTTTATTTTGTAGTTAATGTATAAATATCAGTCCTTTTTGTCTCAGGTGGCCAAGTGTACTCTTCTTCTTCTTCTTCTTCTATTTCTTCTTCTTCTTCTCTCCTACTTTATTTTTAAGTTATTCATAGTATTTCTTAAAGTTAGATCTTATGCATCTATGTTTTTTAATATGCCTGAATTACTTACCTCTAGTGACACAAAAATTTTATGTGTACGTGGTACCACTTTTGCACACAGAGTGAAAAATTGGAAGTACCTTAGAGCTGGTAAGCTAGGGCACAAGGTCCTGGAGCGAAAGCCGGTGGACTTCTGCAACAACAATTTGTTAACGAAGGAAGTTACAAACAATTTCTCTTTGAGCAACAATTATTTTAAAAATTTTCCTCAAATTGAAATTTGTGGAGACTGCCCCACTGCAGCAATTACTTTCGTTAAAATTAACTTACACTGAATAATAAATAAACTTACGGGTACTAGCCCACTAATTTTTTAACACCATCTAAGAACTACAGGGACTATCCCACTGCAGCAATTGTATAACACATAGAACTCATTTGAAAGTGATTAATCTTTCTTACAACAAAGTGTTCATGGTGTGGGTTCCTGTAGTCATGTCCTAGTTCATGAACCACGGGCAACGTATGAGTGGCCAAGTAAGTGGTCCCGACAGTCGGGATATCAGTTACTTTGGAATAAGGCAGGGCATCTCAGACATATTCTGAGTCGTGGTCACCTTTGTGCTCATACGGCAAAGACTACCAAATCCACCGGTTAGTCCCTCAACCGTTAGGGGTAATACCCAATGGGACTCGGGGCAAGTAGGCTAGCAACCTGCTTCCCTGGTACTTTAAATATGATGCTGGCAACAATCGGAGCAAAATGCTTCGGACCTTTGGAGGTGACGGAGTCCCACCTCTAACTGACAAACCAGGGACTCCTAAGATAAGACTTGGCAAACAAATGGTAATGACATGGGGAGCTATTAATATCAATGGGGGCTACTCTGGGAAGAAGGTAGAGCTAGCAGAGGCTGCAAGTAAGATGGGGCTGGACATTTTAGCTGTTACTGACATTCGGGTAAGGGGTGAGAAAGAAGAGGAAGAGGGAGAATACAAGGTCTACCTGTCAGGAGTCAAAGCAGGAATAGCACAATGGGGTGTAGGGCTTTACATCAGGAAAAAAATGGAACCCAGCGTAGTTTGCAATAAGGTATGTAAATGAATGACTGATGTGGATAGACTTGACAGAGTCTATCAAGAAAATTAGGATTGTGTCAGTATATCCGCATTGTGAAGGGACAGATCAAGATAAGATGGATAGTTTTTATGAGGCACTCAGAGATGTAGTTGTTAGAGTAAAGGACAAGGACAGTGTTCTGCTCGTGGGTGATTTTAACGCCAGGATTGGAAATCGTACAGAAGGGTATGAAAAGGTTATGGGTAAATTTGGAGAGGATATGGAGGCCAACAGTAACGGGAAACAACTCTTGGATTTCTGTGCCAGTATGGGCTTAGTAATCACAAACTCCTTTTTTAAACATAAGAACATTCACCGGTATACTTGGGAAGGCAGGGGAACCAGATCTGTCATTGACTATATAATAACAGATCAGGAATTCAGGAAGGCTGTGAGGGACACACGTCTATTCAGGGGATTCTTTGATGACACTGATCATTATTTAATCTGCAGTGAAATTGGGATTGTGAGGCCGAAAGTGCAGGAGGTCAGGTCCATATGTAGGAGGATAAGAGTGGAGAAACTTCAGAATAAGGAAATCAGGCACAAGTACATAACAGCGATCTCAGAAAGGTACCAGTTAGTTGAATGTAGTCAATTACAGTCATTGGAAAAGGAATGGACAAGGTACAGGGACATAGTACTAGAAGTGGCTAAAGAATCTCTTGGAACAGTAGTGTGTAAAAGTAGGATGAAGCAAACAGCTTGGTGGAATGACACAGTCAAGGTAGCCTGTAAAAGGAAAAAGAAGGCATATCAAAAATGGCTACATACTAGAACTCAGGTAGACAGAGAAAGTTATGTTGAAGAAAGAAACAAAGCCAAACAGATAATTGCAGCATCCAAGAAGAAATATTGGGAAGACTTCGGAAACAGGTTGGAGACTACGGGTCAAGCTGCTGGAAAACCATTCTGGAGTGTAATTAGCAGTCTTCGAAAGGGATGTAAGAAGGAAATGACAAGTATTTTGGACAGGTCAGGAAAACTGCTGGTTAATCCTGTGGATGCCTTGGGCAGATGGAGGCAATATTTTGAAGAGTTGCTCAATGTAGGTGAAAATACGATCAGTAATGTTTCAGATTTCGAGGTAGAATGGGATCGGAATGATGATGGAAATAGGATCACATTTGAGGAAGTGGAGAAAATGGTCAATAGATTGCAGTGCAATAAAGCAGCTGGGGTGGATGAAATTAAGTCGGAACTCGTCAAATACAGTGGAATGTCAGGTCTTAAATGGCTACACAGGATAATTGAAATGGCCTGGGAGTCGGGACAGGTTCCATCAGACTGGACAAAAGCAGTAATCACATCAATCTTTAAACATGGAAACAGAAAAGATTGTAACAACTACAGAGGTATCTCTTTAATCAGCGTTGTGGGTAAAATCTTCTCAGGTATTGTTGAAAGGAAAGTGCGAGTATTAGATGAGGACCAATTGGATGAAAATCAGTGTGGGTTTAGGCCTCTTAGAGGTTGTCAGGACCAGATCTTTAGCTTACGCCAAATAATGAAGTGTTATGAGTGGAACAGGGAATTGTATCTATGCTTTATAGATCTAGAAAAGGCATATGACCGGGTTCCTAGAAGGAAGTTATTGTCTGTTCTACGAGATTATGGAATAGGAGGCAAACTTTTGCAAGCAATTAAAGGTCTTTACATGGATAGTCAGGCAGCAGTTAAGAGTTGATGGTAAATTGAGTTCATGGTTCAGAGTAGTTTTAGGGGTAAGACAAGGCTGCAACCTGTCTCCACTGTTGTTCATATTATTTATTGATCATATGTTGAAAACAATAGACTGGCTGGGTGAGATTAAGACATGTGAACACAAAATAAGCAGTCTTGCATATGCGGATGACTTAGTTGTGATGGCAGATTCGATTTAAAGTTTGCAAAGTAATATTTCAGAGCTAGATCAGAAATGTAAGGACTATGGTATGAAGATTAGCATCTCCAAAACGAAAGTAATGTCAGTGGGAAAGAAATATAAACAGACTGAGTGCCAAATAGGAGGAACAAAGTTAGAACAGGTGGACAGTTTCAAATACTTAGGATGCATATTCTCACAGGATGGCAACCTAGTGAAAGAACTGGAAGCGAGGTGTAGCAAAGCTAATGCAGTGAGCGCTCAGCTACGATCTACTCTCTTCTGCAAGAAGGAAGTCGGTACCAAGACTAAGTTATCTGTGCACCGTTCAATCTCTCGACCAACTTTGTTGTATGGGAGCGAAAGCTGGGTGGATTCAGGTTACCTTATCAACAAGGTTGAGGTTACGGATAAGAAAGTAGCTAGGATGATTGCAGGTACTAGTAGATGGGAACAATGGCAGGAGGGTGTCCACAATGAGGAAATCAAAGAAAAACTGGGAATGAACTCTATAGATGTAGCAGTCAGGGCGAACAGGCTTAGATGGTGGGGTCATGTTACACGCATGGGAGAAGCAAGGTTACCCAAGAGACTCATGGGTTCAGCAGTAGAGGGTAGGAGGAGTCGGGGCAGACCAAGGAGAAGGTACCTGGATTCGGTTAAGAATGATTTTGAAGTAATAGGTTTAACATCAGAAGAGGCACCAATGTTAACACTGAATAGGGGATTGTGGAGGAATTTTATAAGGGGGCTATGCTCCAGACTGAACGCTGAAAGGCATAATCAGTCTTAGATGATGATGATGATGATGATGATGATGATGATGATGATGACAACAAAGTTCAATTGCAACGATTCCCAAACTATTTCTCAGTTATTGTAGCCACTGCATATTCGGGCCCCATGTTCCGGGTGACAGTTTAATGCTATTCTGTCCGTTTTAATTATTTGGGAGTTGACCGTCTGGTTTTAAACTTTCTTTGCTTTTTGCGTTTAATTTGATTGGGAAATTGAACTTAACATACACATGGATGGACATGAGAAATGAAAGGTTGCAATAAATTTTTCATCTGTGATTATTACTTTACGCATGTAATATTCTATTACAGATTAATAAACATGAATTTCTTTGAATAGTCCCAAAATAATGATTCCAATTTTACTTTTATTCAAGTACTAAAGCTGTTTGTGCAAGAATGAAAATATTATTGTCCATCAAACTTACAAACATTTTCAAGTTGCAGTGGATTTTTGTTTACTGGATGTACCCCGACTAGCTTTGAAGCATGCAATAGAAAGATACATAGATAATAGAAAGAATCATTCCACATGGGAAAAATATATTAACAACAAAGATTCCATGACTTACCAAACGGGAAAGTGCTGGTAGATAGACACAATAAAAAAACACACAAGCACACACACAAAATTTCAAGCTTTCACAACCCACGGTTGCTTCATCAGGAAAGAGGGAAGGAGAGGGAAAGACCAAAGGATGTGGGTTTTAAGGGAGACGGTAAGGACTCATTCCAATCCCGGGTGCAGAAAGACTACATTCACGCGCGCGTGTGCGTGCGCGCGCGCGCACACACACACACACACACACACACACACACACACACACACACACACATCCCTCCGCACATATACACACACAGGCAGACATATGCAAATGCAAAGAGGTTGGGCAGAGATGTAAGTTGAGGTGGAAGTACAGAGGCATAGATGTTGTTGAATGATAGGTGAGGTATGAGCGGTGGCAACTTGAAATTAGCGGCGGTTGAGACCTGGTGGGTAATGGGAAGAGAGGATATACTGAAGGGCAAGTTCCCATCTCCAGAGTTCTGATAGGTTGGTGTCAGTGGGAAGTATCCAGATAACCCAGATGGTGTAACACTGTGCCAAGATGTGCTGGCCGTGCACCAAGGCATGTTTAGCCACAGGGTGATCCTCATTACCAACAAATACTGTCTTCATGTGTCCATTCATGCGAATGGACAGTTTGTTGCTGGTCATTCCCACATAGAAGGCTTCACAGTGTAGACATGTCAGTTGGTGAATCACGTGGGTGCTTTCACACGTGGCTCTGCCTTTGATCGTGTACGCCTTCCGGGTTACAGGACTGGAGTAGGTGGTGGTGGGAGGGTGCATGGGACAGGTTTTACACCGGGGGCGGTTACAAGGGTAGGAGCCAGAGGTTACGGAGGTTAGGTGGATGGCGGAAAGACACTCTTGGTGGAGTGGGGAGGATTTCATGAAGGATGGATCTCATTTCAGGGCAGGATTTGAGTAAGTCGTATCCCTGCTTGAGAGCCAAATTCAGAGTCTGATCCAGTCCCGGAAAGTATCCTGTCACAAGTGGGGCACTTTTGGGGTTCTTCTGTGGGAGGTTCTGGGTTTGAGGGGATGAGGAAGTGGCTCTAGCTATTTGCTTCTGTACCAGTTGGTAGGGTAGTTGCGGGATGCGAAAGCTGTTTTCAGGTTATTGGTGTAATGGTTCAGGGATTCAGGACTTCCTCAAATCCTGCCCTACACTCATACTCTCTGCTGGAAATATCACTTTGCCACGAAGAAAAATAATCCTAATCCTACTCCTAATGATCCAACTCCCCAAGAAACTATCCAAATTGAACCCTGCCTGCAACAGTTCCATCCTCTGACACAGCGGGACCCACCTCCTCTTCCTCAAAATCACCCTCTCCAAACCTTCCAGGAATTTCTCACTTCCAGCCTTGCCTCTCAATCCTTCTTGAAAAACCTTAATCCCACTCCCAACATCACCACTGCTGAAGCCCAAGCTATCGGTGATCTGAAGGCTGACCGATCGATCATCATTCTTCCGGTGGACAAGGGTTCCACGACCGTGGTACTTGATCGTCGGAAGTATGTGGCTGAGGGACTGCGTCAGCTTTCAGACAACATTACATACAAAGTTTGCCAAGGTAATCCCATTCCTGATGTCCAGGCGGAGCTTCAAGGAATTCTCAAAACCTTTCACCTGTCTCCATCAACCTCCTGACCTCACCAACACCTCGCACCCCTGCCTTCTACCTACTTCCTAAAATTCACAATCCCAATTATCCCGGCTGCCCCATTGTAGCTGGTTACCAAGCCCCCACAGAATGTATCTCGGCCTACGTAGATCAACACCTTCAACCCATTACATGCAGTCTCCCATCCTTCATCAAAGACACCAACCACTTTCTCAAACACCTGGAATCCTTACCCAATCTGTTACCCCCGGAAACCATCCTTGTAACCATTGATGCCACTTCCTTATACACAAATATTCCGCACGTCCAGGGCCTTGCTGCGATGGAGCACTTCCTTTCACGCCGTTCACCTGCCACCCTACCTACAACCTCTTTCCTCGTTACCTTAGCCAGCTTCATCCTGACTCACAACTTCTTCACGTTCGAAGGCCAGACATACCAACAATTAAAGGGAACAGCCATGGGTACCAGGATGGCCCACTCATACGCCAACCTGTTTATGGGTCGCTTAGAGGAAGCCTTCTTGATTACCCAAGCCTCCAGACCCAAAGTTTGGTACAGATTTATTGATGACATCTTCATGATCTGGACTCACAGTGAAGAAAAACTCCAGAATTTCCTCTCCAACCTCAACTCCTTTGGTTCCATCAGATTCACCTGGTTGTACTCCAAATCCCATGCCACTTTCCTTGACGTTGACCTCCATCTCTCCAGTGGCCAACTTCACACATCTGTCCACATCAAACCCACCAACAAGCAACAGTACCTCCATTATGACAGCTGCCACCCATTCCATATCAAACGGTCCCTTCCCTACAGCTTAGATCTTCGTGGCAAACGAATCTGCTCCAGTCCGGAATCCCTGAACCATTACACCAACAACCTGAAAACAGCTTTCGCATCCCGCAACTACCCTCCCGACCTGGTACAGAAGCAAATAACCAGAGCCACTTCTTCATCCCCTCAAACCCAGAACCTCCCTCAGAAGAACCCCAAAAGTGCCCCACTTGTGACAGGATACTTTCTGGGACTGGATCAGACTCTGAATTTGGCTCTCAAGCAGGGATACGACTTACTCAAATCCTGCCGTGAAATGAGATCCATCCTTCATGAAATCCTCCCCACTCCACCAAGAGTGTATTTCCGCCATCCACCTAACCTCCGTAACCTCTGGCTCCTACCTTTTTATTCTGTGTCTAATGCTGTGAATAGAATCACGTTATTATTTTCCTTCAGCTCTACCTGTACCCTTTTTAGGATGTGGTCGTTATTGCAATCGTATATTTAAATCTGCCGCTGCTGCAGACTGCTTGCTCGCTGCGCAGCTCCGCACTGCCAGCGATATCCAATAAAATGTTGAAATTTCTTAAATAAAATGGGTAGTGTCCAGTGCGAACTTTGGAGTAATTGTGACAAACAGATTTTACTAGGTAAATATATTTTAACAGATACAATTAAAATCTTTACACACCTTTTACAATCCCAGCTACAAATGGTGTCGATCATCGACTTATGAAAAATGAAAACTACCTAAGAGCCTAAAGCATTGTCAAGTGTTCCTTTCCCATTCAGTCCATGCAGAAGACAAGCAATTCTATTACAATATATTGCCTATTTATATCTTAACTAATTCTTGTATAGTCTTTGTCATTTCTCATTACATACCGTTTCTTATGTGGCGGTTTTCACATCCTCCACCACATATAGTATTTCACACTCTTTGAATAATCATTTATAATAGCAAAATTCATAATTATCTTTTTCCTGACAAAATTAAGTGTCCTTTTGAAATTCAATTAACAGAAATACATATAAATTATTTGTTAACAGTGAGCATTATACATCGAAATGTTCTTTTAACTTTCACTTTGGATGCTGCCAGAGAACATTACAGGGCCTGGCTCAGATTTCAGACAATCGAGGAAGTAGTTGGTATCTTTAACACAGGATGGAAGTCTTTGTACTGTGGGTTGTAAGTGTTGATCAACTAAGGCAGATATACATTCGGTGTGTGGTGTGACAGATTAATAATAAGAAATATTGTTCACCGTCTCTTACGAGAGCCTGAAAACTATTTTTGTGGTAAGCCAGAAAGCGATGGAGAATGTACTGACCATAATTTCCAGTCTGCAAGTCAACATTTTTGTCTTGCACACTGAAAGTAATGTTTGTACTCACTGTTTACTCAGCAGGATCAGGAACTATAATTGTAAATGGAAGTTTTGTGTTCTAACTGTTTCAGTTATGTTTAAGAAAATTTCACACGCACAACACAGTAATGTTCTTGATAATAATGATGTCTCTATCATAAACAGCACTATGAGCAGTTCAGAGATGAGCTCTATAGTAAGTTCCCAATAAATGGTCTTTCACCCTGACTTCTAGTAATGTAATGTAATTGCTCACAACGAAAGTGGAAAATAATCTCACCACTTGACACGCAGTTTTGTTAACATTACGGGTGGCACACAAACAGTTACTTCTGCGAATCTGAGTGATGCAGGTTGGTGTACAGTCCTCGTGAGTTCACTTCCTATTTGTGCCAAAAACATGCATTTAGCTGCAGCCTAGCTGGGACATCATCCGAGGCACACATAAGCCGGCATTTGACTAACATGGACTGATTGATAACTGGATATATTTATATATGGGCGCAGGAGATGGCCGAAGGGAACACCTGCCATCATCCACTTTCTCAGGCACACAATATTTTATAACATTGTTGTGTATTAATTTAGAATTTTTGTATGAAAGGAATTAAGTTGGCTATAATCACAGGAAAAGATTTAGCTCGCCTGCATTTAAACTGTACCATCTAGAATTTTTAGAACGGAACTGGCAGTAGAACCTGACCTCTGAACTATAACTTTGAGACGTTGTATTGATTATTATGTACATCGAAGTCTTGAAGCTTGTTATAGCTCTGTTATTTAATGGGTTTCATCAGATACTTTAATCAAGACTTTCTATCATTAATATAAAATATACTTAATCTGCTACAAATAAGGACAGTTTTGTGTCAAATTTAATTTTCAGTAAGTTACTCAAAAACTATTAGAGGTAGCTTAATGGGGTCACTTAGTTACTGTTTTTTTTGTGTTGAACTGAAGCTTCGTACAAATTTTCGTGTTTCTAAATCTAATCTATAGTGCCTTTAATTTTTTTTTGTAAAAGTACTGATTTTGAGCAAAATATTACTCCATTCGAGATGCAACTTGTAACAGTTGATTTTGACATACATTTACACATTCTGACCAGTTTGTGGCTTTCTAGCTTTATTATTTTGCACCACTTGGTTTTTTATTTAAAACTTAAGGAATGACATACTTCTGGTCATTCTGAGATTTGACAATTTAAATGTTGACAAAGTTTGGAAAAACTTCTCTAATTTTTAATTTCATTATTAAATTATGGGGCAAGACTTCTGTGCTATGCACAGACACATTATGTCGACATGACGCTAGTAGCAGTGAACTGGGGTAAGTCCCCGCACACTTGATCACCTCTGTTTGTTTCAAATGATACAGTGCTTGTCACTATGCTACAGTGGTGCTATGGTATGCTATGCTGGGTGCTATGAAGCCAGCAACTATAGGACGACCAGGATGATTGGGTTTGTGGATCGTCGAAAGAAGGTAAAAGTTGGGGGTGCATAGTTTGGGTGGAGTAAGATGTTCTATGGACTGTGGTATCAGTCTTTGTGAGTAGCCTGAAGTTCCTAGAAGGGGCTGAAGCTCAGTTTGAATCACAGCGATCGGATCTTGCTGGCAGATGCTGTATGTAGAGGTATCAGACAGCTGGTGAAGACATTCACTAACGTACTCCTGTTGGTCAAGTACCACAGGGGTAGATCCTTTGTCTGCTGGGAGGATAGTGATGGAGTCATCAGCCTTTAGGGAACATAGAGCCTGGAATTCTGCTGAGGGCAGGTTGTAAAGAAATGCTGGATGTGAGGAAGGCTTGTAAGTGATGATTCTGAGGTAGTGGTGATGGAACAAGTTGGGATCATGGTCAGAACTACTTAAGGCAGGGTTCAATGCCAGGTTTGCTGTTGGAAAGGTTTTGGGATTGGCTTGCAAAGTGATATTTCCAGTTGACATTATGTGTAATGAAAGTAGGTCCTTCACCAAAGCAGCATGGTTAAATGCAGGTCTGGAGCTGAAAGTGAAACCCTTGTATAATATATATAATTCAAAGGGGGAGTGCTTTGAATGAGAGGCTGAGAACACTGTACTATTGTGACTGGTACATGTGATTGAGTTACTATAGGTGTGGTAGACAGGCTGTGGGATGTTAAGGAGGCTGGCCAAGCTCTATTTGTAGGAGAGGAGTTGTGGTTGATGGTGTGGCTGTTTGGGGAGCTGCAAAGGGACAGGAAGTGAAACACCACTGTTCAGATAGTTAAGGAGAATGTGGGATAGTTTTATGAGGCGAAGTCTGGCATGTTGTTGCAGTCTGAAGTTGGCTTGGCGGATGATACCATCCACGGAAACATGAGGGGCAGATAACTGCAGGATCTTGTAAAAGGAAAGAAGTTTGGTGGCATGGAAATTGGCACAGGAGGCATATAGGTCACAGATTGGAAGAAAAAAAAAAGTAAAGTAGTAGTCTCCTCTGACCTGGAGTTCTGGGTGACTTTTCTAAACCCTACCCCTTTCCCTAAACCTCTCCAGTCCTTTCCCTTCACCCCTTTTCCTCCACCCCTTTTCCGCCCCCCCCCCCCCCCCGCCCCCTTTTCCTCCCCCTTCAACTCTTCTGCCAGGAGGAGGAGCCACTGGCTCTGATGGCTTGTGAAAGTCAAATACTTTTGTGTGTGTGTGTGTGTGTGTGTGTGTGTGAGAGAGAGAGAGAGAGAGAGAGAGAGAGAGAGAGAGAGAGAGTATATTCCTAAATCTTCCCTGATGATTGCAAAATACAATAATAATTACAATCTTTCAAAAATTCCAAGCACATAACAGGGAACAGTACCTCAAATTACAAAATTTAAACTGTAGTTGTTGTGGTCTTCAGTCCTGAGACTGGTTAGATGCAGCTCTCCATGCTACTCTATCCTGTGCAAGCTTCTTCATCTCCCGGTACCTACTGCAACCTACATCCTTTTGAATCTGCTTAGTGTATTCATCTCTTGGTCCCCCTCTACGATTTGTTCCCTCCACGCTGCCCTCCAATACTAAATTGGTGATACCTTGATGCCTCAGAACATGTCCTACCAACCGATCCCTTCTTCTAGTCAAGTTGTGGCACAAACTTCTCTTCTCCCCAATCCTATTCAATACCTCCTCATTAGTTATGTGATTGACCCATCTAATCTTCAGCATTCTTCTGTAGCATGACATTTCGAAAGCTTCTATTCACTTCTTGTCCAAACTATTTATCGTCCATGTTTTACTTCCATACATGGCTACACTCCATACAAACACTTTCAGAAATGACTTCCTGATACTAAAATCTGTACTCGATGGTAACAAATTTCTCTTCTTCAGAAACGCTTTCCTTGCCATTGCCAGTCTACATTTTATATCCTCTCTACTTCGACCATCACCAGTTATTTTGCTCCCCAAATAGCAAAACTCTTTTACTACTTTAAATGTCTCATTTCCTAATCTAATTCCCTCAGCATCACCCGACTTAATTCGACTACATTCCATTATCCTCATTTTGCTTTTGTTGATGTTCATCTTATATCCTCCTTTCAAGACACTATCCATTCCGTTCAACTGCTCTTTCAAGTCCTTTGCTGTCTCTGACAGAATTACAATGTCATCGGTGAACCTCAAAGTTTTTATTTCTTCTCCATGGATTTTAATACCTACTCCGAATTTTTCTTTTGTTTCCTTTACTGCTTGCTCAATATACAGGTTGAATAACGTCGGGGAGAGGCTACAACCCTGTCTCAATCCCTTCCCAACCACTGCTTCCCTTTCATGCCCTTCGACTCTTATAACTGCCATCTGGTTTCTGTACAAGTTGTAAATAGCGTTTCGCTCCCTGTATTTTACACCTGCCACCTTTAGAATTTGAAGGAGAGTATCCCAGTCAACATTGTCAAAAGCTTTCTCTAAGTCTACAAATGCTAGAAACGTATGTTTGCCTTTCCTTAATCTACCTTTTAAGATAAGTCGTAGGGTCAGTATTGCCTCACATGTTCCAATATTGCTACGGAATCCAAACTGATCTTCCATTTGTCAACACTTGCTTTCTTTGGGATAGGAATTATGACATTCTTCTTGAAGTCTGAGGGTATTTCGCCTGTCTCATACATCTTGCTTACCAGATGGTATAGAGTTTTGTCAGTACTGGCTCTCCCAAGGCCGTCAGTAGTTCCTATGGAATGTTGTCTACTCCCGGGGCGTTGTTTCAACTCAGGTTTTTCAGTGCTTTGTCAAACTCTTCACGCAGTATCATATCTCCCATTTCATCTTCATCTACATCCTTTTCCATTTCCATAAGATTGTCCTTAAGTACATCGTCCTTGTATAGACCCTCTATGTACTCCTTAAACTTTTCTGCTTTCCCTGCTTTGCTTAGAACTGGGTTTCCATCTGAGCTCTTGATATTCATACAAGTGGTTCTCTTTTCTCCAAAGGTCTCTTTAATTTTCCTGTAGGCAGTATCCATCTTACCCCTAGTGAGATAAGCCTCTACATCCTTACATTTGTCCTCTAGCCAGCCCTGCTTAGCCATTTTGCACTTCCTGTCAATCTCATTTTTGAGACGTTTGTATTCCTTTTTGCCTGCTTCATTTACTGCCTTTTTGTATTTTCTCTTTTCATCAATTAAATTCAATATTTCTTCTGTTACCCAAGGATTTCTACTAGCCCTCGTCTTTTTACGTACTTGATCCTCTGCTGCCTTCACTATTTCATCCCTCAAAGCTACCCATTCTTCTTCTACTGTATTTCATTCCCCCATTCCTGTCAATTGTTCCCTTATGCTCTCCATGAAACTCTGTACAACCTCTGGTTTAGTCAGTTTATCCAGATCCCATCTCCTGAAATTACCACCTTTTTGCAGCTTCTTCAGTTTTAATCTACAGTTCATAACCAATAGATTATGGTCAGAGTCCACATCTGCCCCTGGAAATGTCTTACAATTTAAAATCTGGTTCCTAAATCTCTGTCTTACCATTATATAATCTATCTGAAACCTGTCAGTATCTCCAGGCTTCTTCCATGTATACAGCCTTCTTTTATGATTCTTGAACCAAGTGTTTGCTATGATTAAGTTGTGCTCTGTGCAAAATTCTACCAGGCGGCTTCCTCTTTCATTTCTTAGCCCCAATCCATATCCACCTACTACGTTTCCTTCTCTCCCTTTTCCTACACTCGAATTCCAGTCACCCATGACTATTAAATTTTCATCTCCCTTCCCTATCTGAATAATTTCTTTTATTTCATCATACATTTCTTCAATTTCTTCATCATCTGCAGAGCTAGTTGGCATATAAACTTGTACTACTGTAGTAGGTGTGGGCTTCGTATCTATCTTGGCCACAATAATGCGTTCACTATGCTGTTTGTAGTAGCTTACCCGCATTCCTATTTTCCTATTCATTACTAAACCTACTCCTGCATTACCCCTATTTGATTTTGTGTTTAATACCCCGTAGTCACCTGACCAGAAGTCTTGTTCCTCCTGCCACTGAACTTCACTAATTCCCACTATATCTAACTTTAACCTATCCATTTCCCTTTTTAAATTTTCTAACCTACCTGCCCGATTAAGGGATCTGACATTCCATGCTCCGATCCGTAGAAAGCCAGTTTTCTTTCTCCTGATAACGATGTCCTCTTGAGTAGTCCCTGCCCGGAGAGGATATTTTACCCAAAAGGACGCCATCATCATTAAACCATACAGTAAAGCTGCATCCCCTCGGGAAATATTACGGCTGTAGTTTCCCTTGCTTTCAGCCGTTCGCAGTTCCAGCACACCAAACTACATTTCATAATATGAAATCCATTTCTATTAATATATTCATTTTTATTTTCATGCACTGTTTGATGCTCAGTTTGTGTAACCATTTTAACGAGTATTTTTGTACTTCAAGTGTCGAATTGGTGAGTCCATTCCTGGGCACTCCTTACAGTGTCCATGTTTATATTCATGCTCAGCAAATTACGAATGTCTGCTTGTGTCTGTGTATGTGCGGATGGATATGAGTGTGTGTGCGAGTGTATACCTGTCCTTTTTTCCCCCTAAGGTAAGTCTTTCCGCTCCCGGGATTGGAATGACTCCTTACCCTCTCCCTTAAAACCCACATCCTTTCGTCTTTCCCTCTCCTTCCCTCTTTCCTGATGAGGCAACGGTTTGTTGCGAAAGCTTGAATTTTATGTGTATGTTTGTGTTTGATTGTGTGTCTATCGACGTGCCAGCGCTTTCGTTTGGTAAGTCACATCATCTTTGTTTTTAGGTATATTTTTCCCATGTGGAATGTTTCCCTCTATTAATACAGACATAAAAGAATAGACATACCTAAAAGGATTCAAAACTGTTTTTACATGCATAAAATACATTTTGTATTTTTCAGGTAAGTAATAGAAATTATAAGTTAGGGGAATGTTAGATGTATTGGAGATTTCTCATTTCTCAAGACTAAAGAGCCACCTAATGACACACTTTTTCTCAAAAAACTTGGTAAAGACCACTGAACTTCCTGCCTAGTAATAGGTTCACAGTTACATCTACATCTATGCTATGCAAATGACCGTGAGGTGCATGGTGGAGGGTACATACTATTGTACCAGTTATTAGGGTTCCTTCCTGTTCCGTTCACATATGGAACATGGGATGAATGATAAACTGAATGCCTCTGTGTGTGGAGTAATTATTCTAATCTTATGCTCGCAATCTCTGTGTGAGGGGTATGTAGAGGGGTTGTAGTATATCCCTAGAATAATCATTTAAAACTGATTATTGAACCTTTGTTAATAGACTTCCTTGTGATAGTTTATGCCTGTCTTCATCAGTCTGCCAGTTCAATTCCTTTAGTATCTCTGTGACACTCTCCCATGGAAACAAACCTGTGACCATTCGGATACGTTCAATATTGCCTGTTAGTCCTATCTGGTACACGTCCCACACACTTGAGCAGCATTCTAGGATGGGTTGCATGAGTGATTTGTAAGAAACCCCATTTGTAGACTGATTGCACTTTTCCAGTATTCTACCAGTAATTCTGATTGCACTTCTCCAGTATTCTACCAATAATTCGAAGACTACCACCTGATCTACTCACAACTGAACCTATGTGATCATTCCCTTTCATATCCCTACAAAGTGTTACACCAAGGTATTTGTATGAGTTTGTGAAGTGGAGAATTTGACATTTCTGAATATTTAGAGCAAGTTACCAATCTCTGCACCACTTTGAAATGCAGCTTCTCTCAGATAGTACTTCACTGTGGATAACTCCATCATTTTCTAAAAGCCTGATTTTACCATTAATATAGTCTACAAGGTCATTAATATACTACGTGAGCAGCAACACATCCATGGGGTGCAACCGAAGTTACTTTCTACATCTGACGATGACTCTCCGTCCATACCGAAAAGTCCTCAATCCAGTCACAAATTTCACATAATATGCTATAGGATTGTACTTTGACAATAAGCGTAGGTGCAATGCTGAGTCAAATGCTTTCTGGAAATCAAGGAGCACTGCATCTACCTGGTTGCCTTCATTCAAAGCTTTCAGTATGTCATGTGAGAAAAGTGCGAGTTGGGTTTCACCTGATCAATGTTTTCAAAATCAATGCTGATTGGCTTTGAGGAGGTCATCCTGTTCAAGATATCTCATTATGTTGAGCTCAGAATATGTTCTAAGATTCTACAACAAATCAGTGTCAAGGATATTGGATGGTAGTTTTGTGGATCGCTTCTACTACTCTTCTTGTAGACAGGTGTGACCTGTGCATTTTTCCAAGAACTGGGCACAATTCAGCTTTAATCAGTTCAACAGTTTCTCAACACCACTTACACTGATACTTTTTTCATTCCTCTTTCCAGTGGTACGAGGGTTAAATTGGAGAAATTCTGCTTGGTTTTTGTTTGTAAAGGGACATTTGAAAATTGAGTTAAGCATTTCAGCTTTTGCTTTGCTATACTCAATTCAGTTCCTGTATCATTCGCTAGGGACTATACACTAACTTTGGTGCCACTAACAGCTGTTATAATGAACATAATTTCTTAGGATTTTGTGAAATGTTATTTGACGATGGTCTGCTATGTTAATCATTGAAGGCATCATGCATTGCTCTCTTGGCAGCCAACTGTATTTGATTTAGCATCTCTCTATCAATAGCCCTACGTTTTTTTTTACACGTGTTATTCAGTAATCTCTGTTACTTTAGAAGTTTCTTTACAGTGACTATATACCAAGGAGGTTCTCTCCCATTATGAACTGTTCTTCTGGGTACATATCTGTCCAGTGCGTGGTCAACCATTCTTTTAAACTTGAGCATGAGTTCCTTTATATGTTCGTGACCTGTGCTGAAAGTTTCAGGTTCCTCATTGAGCTGTAACTCTACTGACTTTTTATCTAGTTTACTGAACATGTATAGATTTCTGCGTGTTTTAGTTGTCCTTTGGTAATCATTGTTGCCACAATCACATCATGTTCACTGACACTAGTCTTCGATGTGGCCATCCTCAAAGAGGTCAGGTCTATTTGTTCCCATTAGATCCAATATATATCCATCATGAATGGTGTTCCTAACTGTATGTTGTAGGTGGTTTTCAGAGGAGGAATTTAGTAATATTTCACAGCATGTCTTGTCACAGCCGCCTTTAACAAAACTGAAAGTTTCCCAATTAATTGTTGGATGATTAAAGTCTCCACCGATGATTATAGTATGATTGGGGAACTTACATGCAAATGAAATGAGGTTTTCTCTGAAGTTTTCAGTTACTTCAGGAGATGGGATAGCAGGATCCAGTTATAATTTATGCCCACCTGTGATATTGAGCCTTTCCCAAACAATCTCACATGCAGCTTCAGTTTCTATCTCAGTGGATTTGAGTTTCGTGTCTGCTGCGACAATCCTTTGGATATACAATTAAATTTTCCCCAAAAATCTCACTACCATCAATTTTAGGTTTCCACCAGCGTTCTATACCTAGTATAATGTGAGCTTTTCGTGAGGGCTTCAAACTCTGGCACTTTGTTGTGAATGCTTCAGCAGTTTACCACTAGGATTTTAATACTCTCATCTGTGACTCCCTGCCCTTATATCTATTTTTTAAATATTCGATGAAACATTAATCATATTATTCAAAACATCATTTGCTATTTCAGTGGCACACACAAAAACAATTTTTGATCATAAAAACATTTTTCAACGACAATTCCATTGAACATTGCATACACACTGAAAACTACTTTCTGTGCATCTACATTCAATGCTACTGTTTAGAAACAGATCTCTTAACTGTTAGGGTCTGAGAATTCTGTCAACTTTCAGTACTGGTCATTGATCAACAGATTTGTTTGCTTTAGCAACCTTTCTCTTTCCAATATGGATACATTCTGTTTCAACATTGTTACACACATCAAAATTTACATTAACTCCTTGCTCTACTGTTTTCAGTCTGTCTCTTGGAAACAAATGCAGACCAGGCATAAACATAAAGAGTCAGTTCCGTGGGAAGGAAAGTTGGACCATACTTTTTTTGTGTGTCAAGATATGGTTTTATTCAATATGTCCATTATCCAAAAGAACTATACATGGTCAGAGAAAGGAAACACATGTTGATTACTGAACAAACGTAAAAGAGGCAATGCTTAAAAAAGTCCTGTTCTGGATTACAAAAAAATGTGGAAAATCATCACTAGATGATTCTAGCACAATATTTGGACTGCTTCCCAAAACATATCAGTCCAATGCCTTAAAAAAATTAAAGTTTGCATAAAGTACAAAATACAAAGCAGAACAATGTGGGAATGCTCAGAGTGTAGAGTGGCGTTGCATCTGCCACAGTGCTTCCAAAACTGCAATGCCATGCAAGACTATTTTTAAAGTTATAGGTATTTTCCTATTAAAAATTAGCTCAAGGGGAGCATTTCATGTTGTAATTATATTTTTTGTGAAGTCACACAATCAGAGGCGTTTTTCAGGTAACAGAAAATGCCAGTAGCCTCTAATTGACAATATGTTATATGCAGTTACATGCTTAAGGAGATGCAAATAACATATTGTCCAAGTCACAGTTTGGGTTCCTTATGGCTTCCGATATACAGAAGGCTATTTCCACATACAGTGAGAATGTACTTAATTCATTAGATAACAGATTAGAGGCTACTGGCATTTTCTGTCACCTGACAAATGCCTTTGATTGTGTGACTCACAGCTTTCTCATAAGTAAATTAGAATATTATGGTATCACCTGTAGTGCAGCAAAATGGTTCGAGTCTTACCTAACTAACAGGAAACAAAGGGTGAAGTTGAGAAATACCTCTGGAGTAAGCAATCTGTCTGCATCTGATTGGGAATTAATTATATGTGGTGTTCCTCAAGGTTCCACCTTGGGTCTGTTGCTTTTTCTTGTGCATATTAATGATCTTCTCTGATATACTGCCAGATACTAAGGTTGTTTTGTTTGCAGATGATATGAACATTGCAATAAGTAGCACATCAAGTACATATTTAGAAATGCTGCCTATCAAATTTTCACTGACATTAATAAATGATTTAAAGCTACTTCACTGTCATTAAACTTCGAAAGAAACACTATATACTGTTCAGAACCTATAAGAGAGTTCCTTCCAGCATGTGTGTAACATGTAAAGAAGAACAGATTGAAGAGGTTGACAGTACTAAATTTCTGGGTTACACTTTGATAACAAATTCAGCTGGGAAGGGACTACCACAGAACTGCTGAGGCACCTAAGCAAGTCTGTATTTGCAATGAGAATTATGTCAGATGTAGGAGATATAAATATAAAAAAAACTTGCATACTTTGCGTACTTTCATTCTATTACATCTTACGGGATCATATTCTGGGGCAACTCATCAAACTGAGCAAAAGTTTTTAGTGGGCAAAAGCGTGTAGTAAGAATCATTTGTGGTGTCAATTCAAGAACATCATGTTGAAACCTGGTCAAGGAACTTAATATTCTATCCACTCCTCAGTATATTTATTCCTTAATGAAATTTGTCGCAAGTAATATATCTCTATTTCCAACCAATAGCTCAATACATAGTATCAATACTAGGAATAAGAACAATCTACGTAAAGACATAAAATCACTTACGTTGGTTCAAAAAGGGATCCAATACTCAGAAACGCACATTTTCAATAGATTGTCAGCAACCACTAAAAACTTGGTTTCAGATAAAGCATGGTTTAAACAGAGTTTGAAAGACTTTTTGATAGGCAACTCCTTGTACTCTATAGATGAGTATCTTAACAGGGGCTATTAGACCAGCTTAAGTTACATTTCAGTTCTGACAGCACTTGGTCACAACAGTTGAGATTAGGTATATTTTGTGTATGATAAATTTATTAAAAGTGTGTAACTATGTTTCATTTTGACAGTGTATTAATTCTGTAAATATTAGCAGTTCCAGTTTACTGAAATGTATTCACATATTTTAACATTCTCCTCAGGGTACTGAGTATTATATTCAAATGTTTTGTGTGTTTTATGCTATGCTATACTTTTTACCTTTTTCCACACCCATAGAATCGTCTCATTTTTGAATCTATGGAATGAACACTGAATATAATATAATCTAATCCCTTTCATGCTCTAAGACTCATACAACTATCATCTGGTTTTTGTATTTCTGTTGTAAACAGCCTTTCACTCCCTGTATTTTACCTCTGCTAGCCTCAGAATTTGAAGAGAGTATTCCAGTCAATACTGTCAAAAGCTTTCTCTAAGTCTACATATGCTACAGCAGTAGGTTTGCCATTCCTTAACCAGTATTGCCTCATATTTTCCTACATCTGAACTGATCTTCCCCAAGGTTGGCTTCTACCAGTCTTTCCATTCTTCTGTAAAGAATTCATGTTAGTATTTGCAGTCGTGACTTATTAAACTGACAGTTTGGTAATTTTCACACCCTTCAGAACCTGCTTTCTTTGGAACTGGAATTATTACATTTTTCATGAATGTCTGAGGGTATTTTGCCTGTCTCATACATCTTTCTCACCAGATGGAAGAGTTTTGTCATGGCTAACTCTCCCAAGGCTATCAGTAATTCTAACAATGTTGTCTACTCCCAGGGCCTTGTTTCGACTTAGGTCTTTCGAAGCTTTGTCAAATTCTTCACGCAGTATCATATCTCCCATTTCATCTTCATCTATGTCCTCTTCCCTTTCCATAATATTGCTCTCAAGTACATCTCCCTTGTGTAGACCCATCTTTCTGCTTTTCCTTCTTTGCTTAGGACTGGTTTTCTATCTGAGCTGTTGCTATTCATACAGGTTCATCTCTCTTCTCCAAAGGTCTCTTTAATTTTCCTGCAGGCGTCACTTATCTTACCCCTGGTGTTATATGCTTCTACCCATTCCTGCTTAGCCATTTTGCACTTCCTGTTGATCACATTTTTCAAGATGTTTGTATTCCCTTTCGCCTGTTTCATTTACTGCATTTTTATATTTTCTCCTTTCATCAACTGAATTCAATATCTCTTGTGTTACCCAAGGATTTCTACAAGGCCTAGTCTTTTTACCTATTTGATCCTCTGTTGCCTTCACTATTTCATCTCTCGAAGCTACCCATTCTTTTTCTAGTGAATTTCTTTCCCCTTGTCAATCATTCCCTAATGCTCTCTCTTAAACTCTCTACAACCTTTGGTTCTTTCAGGTTACCCAGATCTTGTCTCCTTAAATTCCTACTCTTTGCAGTTTCTTCAGTTTTAATCCACAGTTCGTAATGAATAAATTGCGGTGAGTGTACACACCTGCCCTGAAAATGTCTCACAACTTAAAAATTAGTTCCTAAAACTTTAATCTATCTGAAACCTTCTGGTGTCTCCAGGTCTCTTCCATGTATACAGCCTTCTTTCACGAATCTTAAACTAAGTGTTAGCTATGATTAAATTATGCTCTGTGCAAAATTCTACCAGGTGGCTTGCTCTTTCATTCCTTTTCCCCAGTCCATATTCACCTACTACTCTTCCCAAACTTCTTGAAGCATAATAAATAACTTTTCAGCCAATTTACTATCCAGATTAACAGTTGGCATAATTGTATACTAATGCATTAAGGCATTGTTGTTAGTTAATCTTCCTTTCATATGCATTTCCTCTCCAAATCCTGATTAGTCAGAATTTAAAACAAATTCCATTCAGAATGGTAGGATAAGTTTGTTTAGTTTACAAATTTTGGGGCCTATTCCACAGGTTGCTGTGCAGCATCATGTTGAGGCTACATTTGAAATTTTATTATCTTGTGTCTTCCAATTCTGTAGAACTGTTTAAGTTATGCAAACCGTTCACTGTTTCCCTTGAAATCATTCACTATTTCCCTTGAAATCACTGTAATCTATGTCCCATCAATTTGATGTGCATAATGTAGTAGGTCGTCATCATGCACATCCTGTAAATTTATCGAGCATCCTAGAAATGTGCAAACACCAGTTTTTGAAACAAGTGTGTCTTATCTTCCGTTGATTATAATATTGCTGCAGACTTATTTGAAGTCTGTTCTTAATTGCTTTTTACTACGGTGCTGATGATGATCTGTGTATGTAATTATGTTTAGTACCTGCTTCTTGGACAATGATTGCCCTTTATGACATTTCACTGGAGATGTGATATATGGCTCTCTGTCTGTAAAGGATGATTAACTGCATGACTCAACACCTGTTTCAATATTACTTTCACTTGTTAGGCATGTATCATCATCGTTGTAATCCTCATGTACATTGCCCGCACAGTCGAGCATATGAGACACCACAAATTTCACTGACTCATCTTGCGAAACACTAATATTTCATCCACCACTTTTTTCTCGCTATGCAAAATTCCTTGGGTTCCTTTCTGACAAAATGTCAACTTTGGCAACTGTTGTTGTGGTAGTAATGCAATGTTTATTTTATTTATAGTTGCTATCGTTCTGCTTTGTATCAACACCAGCAGCACTGTCGCACTGTTGTGAGCTACTCATCGACGAAGCATTTCAACTACGTTCCATAGCCTCATGCTGTGCTGACTATTGGATACCTTCAGTCCCACCCCCTGTTGCCATTAGCAGCCTGAATGTTCAGTTTTTGTTTGTGTTCAAATTTCTTAACTTGTTTTGTAAATAAATTCATTTTCTGAAATTTTATATTTTTTATGTTTACAGGAGGAACTTCATTGAAAGCGTCTACAAGAAACTGTGTCCTAACAATGCTGACAGTGTAAGTCTAAGTATTAGTGATTGTTATTATTGACCTTTGTCTTTTGTATAACCTAAGTCAGTGCCCTTTCTATTTCTTGTCTAATTGAAGAAAGTAATTTATATACAGACAAAATCTTTTTGCTTTTCAAAATGTGATCTGTCAAAATTTTCAACATTGACATCTTCATGTCAACCACACTCTTACAAATGAGCATGATGGCATGGTCTGATACATTTAAATATAACCAAATAACTTAGAGACTGTGATGTTTTAAAAATGTACTTTTTATTTCTCTGTGATACTTTACCTTATAGTATGCTTTGTAGATAAAATTTTACATTGTCTCTGCTTTTTTCCTTAAAAGGTTTCACTCCAATAAATTTCAGAAAATTTAAGTGACTTTTTGTACAAATTATCTAATAATACTTGAACATTTTTGCTTATTTATATCTATTTTTTAACATTGCTAATAACTGAATGGTGAGTGTTCTGTTTTATGATGTGATGGGTATGTCACAGATAATTATATTGTTTGAGCCATTACGGAGAGAAGATTAGAAAATCCTGCCAGCCAAATTCTAGAGAAAAGTTTTAAATTTTGTGGCTGTCGATGGGCCTAGGAAAGAAGTGGAGCGCAACATCTGATCATCAAAGATGAGCAGTAGAACAGTTTTTCATATGCAGTTAATGTGTTGTGTTTGGTGTTTCCTTATTTAAATCACCCATACCAGAATGTCGTCCAACAGCTGTTCTTTTTTGTTGTCTCTGACATGCGCATAACTCTCTAATAGTTGTGAAATTTCTGTCAAACACAAGCTCCTGCATTAATTTGTAAAGGTATTATTTTAAAAACCTCATTCCTTCCAATATTAACTACATAAAATTAAAGTAATTAAACAGACAGTGCTGGTAAGAATTTCCATTTGGCAATCAAATTAATTATTTGATTACATGCTTAATCTCCATTTACACATCGCTTGCAATGGATCTATATAGACTTCGAAACCTTACATTATGAAACTGAATTTTTTACTGGCATTCATTGTGTACTGTGTGTATTCAAGAATAATATTATGTTTTCAATTATGAGCATTTTGATTAAACCTGGGTATTTAATTTTGTGATTTCTGGGAAAATATTACGGGAAGAGGTAAAATTTTCTGAGATAAGTGGGTGACCTTGTCTTTGCATGTAGCATGAGACAGTGGGTATTTCTTGAGACACAGATAATATTCTGGGCCTTCCAGAATTTTAGGCTTCAGCTTGTTTTGTCTTAAGCAGAGTAAACATTGAAATAGAATGTGGTATTAGTGTTGTGTATTTTTTACTGTGTGCAGTAATACTGAAACTGGAGTGAGCAATTTTGGCAAAATTGCTAAGCATACTCACCACTCATTTGTTAACGTCAGCATGAGTTTTGATATATTACCATTTTATTAACACTTTCTCTTGGTTAATGTTTTAAAAGTTATTCTCACAACTTCTGTTAGCTATATTTTTTTCCCATATGTGCTATGTGAAAATATCAGTTTTTAAAAGGCATAAAATTTATCAGCCAATATATGTAGCATTGGACTGTTTCTCAGAACAGACTAAAGTTTCACTTTTATTTTCACCAGAATTCTCCTGAATCCCAGCGAAGAGGGGTCAGCGAAACATAATGGTGACTTTCTTAAACTGTTACTGGTCTGTGTCATTTTAATTTCATGAATCTTCAAACCATTATTTTTTTTCCTTGCAAGAAAATATGAGAATTTAATGTAAATGTAATGGCTGTAACAGAGGAATATTTTTTGAAAACATCTGAAGTTTATCTTATGTGAAAACAGAGAAGAATCTTCCATTTAAGATTTATCTTGCAGTATTGAGAAATATTTTGTTTCATGTTAATTTCCTGGATTGTCATCTGACTTATGTACCATTGAGTACTGTGCAAAAGGCAAAAAGATAGACATAAGGAAATGTACATCTGCAAATATCAATTGTTTGTGTAGTGGTTTTCCTTTTAATCTCTGGTGTATTAGGACGTATTAGAACAAATGATGAAAACTTTTCTGTACAAAGCATATTGTTTTGGTTAACTGATGTGGAATACTGCGGTTTGTAATGTCATATGTCTTAGTAAGCACAACACACTTTTTGTGCATTGTCTTCATAGGTCTGTTAATGTACATAAAAAGTATATGTTGAAGACAGTAAAGCTGTATATAAAATGTTGTAATAGATATTTTCCCAGTAAAGGTACTTTTTTAGGCTGAACTAAAACTAAACTTCCACCCTGCCCTGCAAGTGCTGTAGATTTAGGAACATACATTAAGTTTATAATTATTGTGTGAATGATTTATTTATGAAAACTGAAGTTTCCATGTAATGTATGTCAATAATTAGTCCTTTCCTCGACTTTTATTGCTTACACAATGAGATTTTGAAGAAGTTGTTGTTGTTCTTGTTTATTATTGTGATTATTAATATTCTTGCTACTGCTATTATTATTCCTTTACTTTACTCTGTTTGTACATTGTGTTATCATGTTGAAAGATATGTACATATTTTTGTGTGAAAATTAGAATGGTAATACTGACTTGTCACGTTTGTTATTTTCGTAGTCAATTTTCATACATAAAACCTACAAATAGGTATAAGTATTAAGTTTAGTGGTTACCTCAGTCGCTTATGCAATCAATGTGTCAAGTACTGCTGATTTTGTCATGCAAGCTAAAAGTTTCTAACATCTACATCATTAGTTCAAACATTTAAAATTGTTGCAGATTTAAAGGTTATTATCTTTTTTTTTTAAAGCAATAGTTTAATTTCATCATAACTGTATTCTTAATGAGACTGACAGGCCTATAATATTTGGAGAGATATCAATAAAATTTATTATCATTTAGGAAGGAGATAATTGGAAGTTGACCACATATAATTGGCTACATGTTGATAATGAGATTATATTATACAAAATTATAGCATTAACAGTTGAAGGTGGGTGAGAAAGATTACCTCCTTATCTTCGAAGAGCATTCTTCGATATCGTGATCACTTTTCTATATTCTATGTAATTTATTTATCGTTTGAGCATTTTCTGAAATCAGTGTATAATCTGCTGAAGGTGGGCCTCAGTTACATATGAACAGTAAATATAATAAATAATATTTGGTTAATGGATTTCTTTGAACTCAAGTACTTTAATAAAATTATAAAATTTTTCTTTCTTATGAAGCAAACTGTCTTTTTGCATGAAGAACTGTGGGAGTTGAGATTTTGTAACTTAAAACAATATGTTTACGCATTTATTCACAACTGTTTCACCAGCCACATTAATTTTTGCTATGTTGTGGTAGAGAGTCACACTTAGAAACAGTATTTAATGTGTTTTACCAGGGAGTAAAGTAACCTTAGCAAGAACTTTTTTCTTTTATTATTGATTATATTATTGTTTCGTGAGATATATTTCCTTTGTAAAGAAAGCATATTCAGCTGCTGCAGGTGTCAAAATGTAGTTCATAAATGAAAAAGGAAGTTGTATTTGTGTGGCCATCTTCCACGCTAATTGCTCAAGACGACCATACTGAAGGAAAGTATGTGCACATGCAAATTAATTTTGCTTCACTTTACTCCGGACTTGTTTTGCATTTGTTTCAACAAAACCTCATTAGTGACGTATCACTCTAACCTATGCATGCAGAATTCATTGATTCAAAGCAGTTAAAGGGCAAGTTCAGTACTTTTTTTGTGCTTAACATCCACTATTCAGTTTCTTGATGTTCATTGTGCATCCATGTTGCATATATAAGCTGGGTAGCTTACAGTCTTGTAAATTTTTTCGTAGCATGCTAATGTTCATGTTGTGTATGTGTTCGTTTTATCTGTGGCCTTATCGACATAACTCACTTTAGTGTAGCATATATTGCAAGCGTTCTGGAGCGCATCCCCCACCTCCCGAGAAATCATTTTAATATGCGGTTGGAAGTGTAGTCATGTTGAGACATCTTCATTTGTCCAAATAATGGAATATTAGGATGTTGCTTTGTGAAAATATAGTAAAAGATTTTTTATATACAGTAAATAAATGGAATTAGTCCCCAGTTGTATATACATAGTTTTCGCTTCAGCACCATTGAAGATAAAGGATTAATATGTCATTACACACAAACATTTTTGTGTTCAGGCAAATCGTATATGACTTCTGCATATGCTGGGAGTAATTGTGATTTTCAGTACAATATTTCTTTAACACACAAATTAGAGAATTAAATTTTTGAAATAACAGAAAATGGCACTGTCACAAATCATATCTGATATATTGCATTTAAGTTGTGTGGAACTTATCAGATACAGCATTAAGTTTTTAAGCCATACAAACTTCAGTTTTATATTTTTGTCTCTTTTTATTGGTTAAAATGACTCTACATTATAAACTCTGACTGTAGAAAATTACTCCTCCTTCAAAACAGAATTGAAATTACAGATACGTGGTTCTTGCATAACGGTCTCTATACTTTCAAAATCAAGAAACTTCTTTTCTGTAAATTTGGGAGCAAGTGATAAATTGACATTGATACAAACTTGAACAAATCCTTAGCATTACCTGGCTAATCTCCAGTTGTTTCATGGTTGCGTATGGTATTTTGATTCATAGTGATAAATAATGCATGAAATTTTGTCTACACAATCCTAAAATTTGTATCTGACAGTAAATTGGTTGACAGAAAGCAAAACCTTGTAAAGATTATATGACAAAAATTATAAGAAGCGAGTTTGTAGGTTGATCTGGGGGAAAGGACCAAACATCGAGGTCATATATGAGACTGGAGTCAATCAAAAAAATATTCTAGTAGTACTTTCTATAAAATATGTTCTGATTCCTATATTTTCACAGAGTTATTGGGTATGAGACACTTTACAGGACTCCTTGTGCCTATTGGAATGCAAAATGTTTCATAATAAAATTTCTAATTTTTCTCCATTGCACAAGTGATGTTTAGACATTATGTACTCCCACACTAGCCTAATAATAAGATAATTTTAGTAATGTTTTATGCATATGCCTTCCCCTGCCAACTTTACTCTTACCAGTTGTTTTCTGCTAATTTCAATAGTTAGCATGCTGTGATTTTAGGTTACATGTATATAAATTTTACTGTACTCATTAAAATAGAACAACTATTAGTAACTCTTGGGTTTTTTTATTATTGTATATTAGACATTAGTTAAATATTTTGTTTTCTTGTGTGGATATACACAGGTTATTTGTGAAATGTGATATCAGACCAAGCAGGTAAACTGTGTTATCACTACACGTGAATTCTGTAGAGGTGCATAGGATTTCACAAAGATGAATATGTGAGTAATTGATGAAAATAATGACAAGTAGCTTCGAATTCAGGATCAGCTGTTCATCCACTCAGGCACATAAAACACACATCGGACACACAGCTGAAAATTGGTTGTCGTCCTACCTGTGTAGCATGGCCAAGAAGAGCATAACCTGGTAGGCATGAGTCCAGAGTTGAGTTGCAACCCAGTGAACAGTTTTAATCTCTCAGGAAGGTACATAACAGTACACACAGCTGCATCCTGGAAACAAATTTTAGATTATGGTTAAGCCATTCTCTGCAGTCACCTTTCTTACAGGAATAATATTCCAGTAATGGTTGCAAGAGAACTTGTATGAAATTCAGACAGTAAGAGAGATGTGCTAGCAAAATTGAGACTGTGAATTTTAAAATTTTCCCTGTGAATTGAACGTTCAAACTAATTTCATTATGCGATATTTCAACTGGCACATAGCAATCCTCTTCTAGTGAGCTATTGAAACTCTTCGACATCTTCGATGGCTCACCAGGTGACGACTGGCAGGTACCCAGTCGAAATATCGTGTGATAAATTAACCTACAACTGACTGCAAGCCCGAAATTTGTTTGAACAGAATTAAGATTGTGAAGGTGGGTGAAGAGATGTACCTTGATTGCTCAATTTTGAGGAGGATTTCCTGTGAAATGTGGGGGGTCTGTGAAGTAATCTCAGGGTAGTACACAATTTTAATCTGCCGGGAAATTTCAGTACACTGTTATCGCCAAGAATAACTACTTACGTACTCTGGTGTGTCAACAGAAGAAAGGACGGATATTTGTTTAAATTTATTCTTCCAAAGAAAAAGAAGAATCAAAGCTCATTTATACTTTTTAGTGGCTTTCTGCCATTCAACACTACATCATAAAGGTGAGTGGCGGTCCATCTTGTTAGTCATTCTTTATTCACCAGAAGTGTTCCATATTTATTGGAAAATGAGGAGAGATTTAGATTGTGATTCTTCTTGTATACTATTCTGCATTTCAATCATCTGTTGTCCTCTTTGGTAAAGAAAATATATGTTCTCATTAATAATTTTCGCAAAAAGAGTGTGTGTGCATGTGGGGGGAGGGGGGACATTTAATCATTTTCTTTTTTGCTTGGTACACTGAAGGATGAATGATTTTGCAGAATTTTCTGTAGGCCTATACGTAGTTTTAAGTGTTGAGCTGTTTGTTGAAAGTATAGAGATTAGATGATACTCAGAATGACAATCAAGAGGATTCATAAAAAGAACATAGAACCAGCTAGTGGAAGAGAAATCTTGCTATCATCAAGACATCATCATTAAGATAACAACATAAGAGATATCCAATAATCTATGAATGCCATCATTGTGTCTTAATATGATATTGAGTAACAAAGAAGGAACTTTAGCAGAATATTTTCTAATTGAAAGTACAGACCTAACTATCATGCTGGATAAATTTGTCAGTATCTGGGGTAATCAATGGTTGTTTAAAGTGGTGTCATTTATCATAGTAATTAAACAGGTTGTGTCAATTTAATGGACTCGGTACCCTCCCTGAAAGTTTTTTCGTCTAAAGCTGAGGGCTTGGTAAAAAACCGGTATTGACACACCATGCAGAACTAACCTCAGGCATTGCAGTATTTTGTTCAACACATTCTCAGAGGTGAGATTTATTCTGTTGATTCTTTGCATCACCACAATTTTCACAAACGCTCAGTAGATTAGTGACATTTATTGCTTCTGTAAAATTACACAAGATGCATAAATCCCAAAAGGTAGAACAAAATTGCAAGTCTTTTCAGAACTTGGCTAATCCAGGGTGTTATCTCATTAACAGTTGCTCATGATTGTGATAGCCTATGACATGTTTCATTGAACACCACTGGGGAAACGAGTTTAAAAATTCATTTTCTGTGTGCAGCTATCAAATATTTATTGCAATGTGAAATTAGTCTCTCATTTTGCAGCAAGCATCTTGTAATATCTTAAGTATGGTCATCACATAAATAGATTAGATGGCACATATGCAACCTGTATCAGTGCAGTGCCTGCAACGAATCATCGAATCACAGGTGAATAATGTTGTCAGACTGCAAGCTTGCAAATATTAACATGCAAATTTTCTCCAAGTTTACAGTTTGATAGTGTTATGTTGCTTGTAAACTTACAAATGTGCAAATACAGATTTTCCTTGCTTTGCAAAGCTTTTTCTTGGCCTTAAAATGAGAAAGAGAAAGGGAGCCAGTTGAAATGACACACACTTCAACAAAAGTTTGGAATATTACAGTGCTTACTACAATGACTTGTTATAGTACATCGTTGAAGTTCGTACAGTACCTTTATTAACAAAATAAGCTTAATTCCTTCTGAAAACATGAACGATTTTGTTTGGCTACAGAAGAATCATTAGAAAACAAAGGAAGGACTCTCCTAAGTGTTCATTCTGAAAACAAAAACAGTGAAAAATCTTTACCTTATGGTAATGGTTATGTCTTGAGTAGTGAGTATGTCGTCCCCACACAGACGAGTTCTTCCACTCAGTGAGACATGCTTTGGATGAAACCGTCAAGTTTGTCTGGGGATATGGGGTCCCAGTCCTCAATGGCAGTTTCCGTGAGGTCCTGACGATTGTCAGGTAGATTCGGACACTGTGCAAGGGCCACCTTCAACAGGACCCACACCCACTCAATTGAATTCGTGTCTGGGAATGGTGCTGGCGAATGCATTCAGTCGATATTGCATCTTTGAAGATACCGAGACACTGCTAGAGTACGGCGTGGTCTCGCATTGCCATCTACTAGGATGAAGTTGTCACCAGCTTCACGTCTGTACGGCCTTACAATCGTTTGTAGGACCTCTCTGAGGTATTGGGTACCTTTCAAATTGCTGTAGATGGTAATCAGAAGTGTCTGCTGTACAATCATTGTTGCCACCCAGAACATTACACTTCCACTCACAAACTGATGCAATTCTTGAAAGTGTCGGCGAACCCAGTGTCATCTGGCACTTCTCCAGACCCTAACACATCTAGTCTCCGGTCACAAAACGAATACTTGTCACGTCAGCAAACGTGACATTTCTCCATTGTGCAGCAGTCCAATGTTCATGTGCAAGAGCCCAGGTCCTTAGATTGTGTCAGTTCTGTTTGTTCAGTGCAAATGTCTCATTGATCTTGTGGAATGAATACCACCTGATACAATCTTCTAAGCACTTTTTGGTCTGAGATATGAATCCCTGTTGCCCAGGAGAAGACATTTCCAATATTTCTGGCAGTCGATATTGGGTGCCTCTACCATTCACATTTCCCATCTCTCTGTAGTTTCTCCGCACCTTATACATAGCACTTCAAGTGAGACGTAACTGATCGGCAACATCTTGCTGTGTATGACCTGCCGAAAGTAAGACCACTATCCTGACTTTATCAAAATGTTGCCTGCTTCTACTGAACAAAGTTGTTGTCGATACTGGACTGCTCGCGGTGTGCTGCTGTGGCAGCAGTATGTTTACATGACTGGGAAGTGGCCACAAAGCATGCCAGTAGTAAACACCATCCAGTATATGGACTCTAACTGGATAATGCATGAAGCGCGTAGGTCAATGAGACCTGTATTATTGTAGACAACATTTTACGATAGTATTCGAAACTTCTGTTGAGGTGTGTATTATCTACCTGCAAAGCAGTCACAGTCTGTTTAAAAAAGCTTAACAAGAAGAGGGTGAATGATTAGCTTTCTTTCAGCTATCATTGTCAGAAGCACATTTTAAAGTTGGTTTCCAATGTTGGAAGGTGATCTACATAGTAGTGAAATGGTAATCTTGCCATGCCTTGCAAAAGGTCAAGTAACATGTAATAAAATAAGTAAATGTGCAAATTGAAAAGGAGCACAATACTTTTCCTCATATCTGCATAAATGATTCCAGAAATTGTTGCCTGTTATCATAACTAATTGATTTTCATTAAAGGGTTTGAGGGGGGAATGAGAAAACTACAATATGTAAAGGTCATTAAGTAATTACAGCACCAAAACTAAGAAGACCCATGAGGCTATCAAATTGCAAGTATTCTGTAAATGACATTCACTTCTGTGTCAAGAAAGATAGTCAGTCTGAAACAAACTGCTGTCCCTGGAAGTGCACTTGGAAAGAGGAGACTGTCATGTAGACGGATGTCTCCTCCAGACCCAGCAAAGGCTGAAGACGTCAGCAGGTGGCGGTCAGCCACAACGCTCCCACAGCCACATGTGGAGAAAACTAACCAGTATGTTCCAGAATACATGGTGGGTAGTCATTACAAAACAAAAACTGTCCAAACAGGCCTTGAAGGCCCAATGGTACCGACCGGCCGCTGTCTCATCCTCGGCACTGTCACAGATGTGGTTATGGAGGGGCTTATGGTTAGCACATCGCTCTCCCAGTCATTGTCAGTTTATACTTATTAATCAAGTAGCTCCTCAATTGGCTTTATAAGGGCTGAGTGCAGCATGCTTGCCAACAGTACTTGGCAGATCCAGGCGGTGACATGTCCAAGTGCCAGCCCAGTCCAACAGCACTTAACTTAAGTGAACTGACGAGAACTGGTGTTACCACTGCGGCAAGACTGTTGACAGGTAGTCATTAAGGAGAGGAAAAAGATACAGTGTAAAACTGAATGTCCATGCAAACTAGGCCAAAGCCATCAAATCAGTCATTCTGTCTTATGTGGCAGATAATGATTATCCAGCAATCCACAGATATCTGCCTGAGAGAAACAACAAACCTACCTTCCATATTGTAGCAGAACTGAAATTAATTCAGAACACACATGGGATAAGTTGGAACATCACTGTGCAGATGTCTGCTGGATATTTTTTAAATTCATGTGCTAAGGAAGAATGTTCTCAGAGGAAAATAGCCACAGAAGGGACAGGACCAAATGTGAAGTTGCTAATAAATTATACATACAATTTTTTACAGTGCTCTAATTACAAATTCCCATCTAGTTCCTTCAACAGTACACATTCCATCCAATTAAACAATGTGTTCCCTTTATTTGCCATTTAAAGAAGTGATCATGCTTCATTATCTTATCTCCCAAATGCCTCCAACCGTGTCTTCATTAAGTAAATTTTGGGAGCTGTACCAAGTAAGACTCAATGAGGGATACTTAATGTATACAAAGAAGGGTAACAGCATTGTTTGACCTGTAGGATAGCCTCATTGAGATGCTGAAAAATCTGAATCATTCGTTGCTTGAAGATACATGCAAACTATTCCATGAAAGCCTACTTAGAAAATTCCATGATCAGATTGAAGTAGGGAATCGAGCAATAAAGAATCCCGATTCATTCCTGTCTTAGACAAGATTAGGCTAATAACAGCATGCATAGAGATGTTTAACTCTTTGTACCTCAATAATTTAAATTTTAGTAACATAGTTAAAATTATGTCCTTCAGTAGACATGGTATGAGGGAGAAATAATTTAAAAAATTGTTTCTTTCAAAGAACACAACTTTTATTGAAAAAAGTGTACATTGTAGTTTTTGAAACATTATGACATCGGCATAATTTTTACATACACTATGTGGTAAAAAGTACCTAGACACCCCCAAAAACATACATTTTTTCATATTGCGCTGCCACCTTCTGCCAGGTACTCCATATCAGTGAACTCATTAGTTATTAGACATTGTGAGAGAGCAGAATGGGGTGCTCTGCAGAACTTCGAATGTGGTCAGGTGCTTGGGTGTCACTTCTGTCATATGTCTGTGCGCAGATTTGCTATTTCTCTATCCCTTGTATGAACCCAGAGACTTCTGCGCCACTGATGTCACCTAGATACTCTCCCAATCCCCTTTTCCTTTTTTCTTCAAGCCTGATATTTTAGAGTGTGGATTTCGGTTTCTTCTAAAAGTACCAAGGCTAATGTTCCCCAGTTGATACAGGTAATTCAACAAAGGAACTGATGTGAAGACATCATCAAAAAGCAGACAGTAATTCAGATATTCCTAGCCAAGTGTACAACAATATTACAGGAAACTCCCATACTTGGTTCTCCGCCACTTACAAAATTCCCTGGTGTGTTTCAGCCTCAAACTTGTAGGCAAACCATGATACACCACAGAGCATAAAACTCTTATTATAACCCTAATATTGCTCAAGGGGCACTGTACCAAATGCTTCAATTAGTCTGTTTAGCAAAGCATCTCATTTTAAACAATCTTTAATGGGCAGGATCTGTAGTAGGAAGCAAATTGCTGTTGTCACTAAAGTGAAATAGTCTCTCTCTCTCTCTCTCTCTCTCTCTCTCTCTCTCTCTAAAAAGAAAAGGACCATATTTATGCCTTTCTGCAACATAGGAATAACTTCAATCATAATTGTAAAACTTTATAAGTTCCCAAATACATCTATCAGAATCTGGAAAATGGAAGCATACCTGTTAAATATAGTGTCAGTTCAGTTTTACGTAACACTTTTCTCTGATTTGTCACATTTCAGAAGCAGCCGACTTAAGATGTGTTTATTCTTGGAAAACAATTGACAAGTTCTTGCAGCAGAGATATTTGACAGAATCTTTGAGAACTTAGAAAGGAACTGAGAATGTTGGAACACATCAACACTGTGAGTTTCGTCCTCTAAGATTTGAGAAATATTATTTATGGAGATTGAAATGGTATGATGTGTAACTGCGACATGGTAATACAATGGGTTAAGCAAGCATTCTTCCTGTTCTCCATACATGTGTGGAACAAGTAGCTGTCCTACTACCTATTGAGAAAGACTAACTGCAATGCACTTCACAGTGGTTTGTAGAATATAGATTTAAATGTAGGTGTAGAGCTCCACTGTTTTTACCATAAAAGTAGTTAAATTTATTTTGTATTGGAGATTGGAATACTAAAGGATTGGAGGAATAAAAGAATAAAGTGACCTGACATGCTAGTACTTCAACACTGTATCATGAGAGCACAGAGCAGTCTTGTGTTCCAGTTATACATCACGTTTATGTGACTGTAGCTCGAATGTGGGTGCACAGTGACTTTCATTGAGGTGGTTCTTCATTCATAGGTGCTGTCCATGTTGATTGGATTTAGCTGGTGTAGTCTGTTTAAAACTAACTCTTTACCCAGACACTCAACTGGTGAGATACTGTTGGCCAACAGATGGCAGCTCCTCTTATTGCAGCATGCATTTGTTCACAATGTCTGACCAATGGACAGCACATCAACAGCCGTCAGTATAATGGTGATGTAAAGGGTACAGGCTCAGCTTTCCTTGTGCAGTTCTGGCACTATGCGTGTCCTCACCAGTTTATCACAGCATGACAATCACTTCGTAATGGACACAGTACATTCAGGTACTGCATTCTCAGATTGCCAATGTTGCAAAGAGCCAGACACAAAACATTCGTGGTCCAACATTGACTCAGTTTGAAAGCCTTAAGCCAAAGCACGAGTACAGAGCCCTCATCCAGTACGTTATGTATGAGGTATACATCCTACTGTCCACCCCACCAGCATCCTCCTGCCCACCCAATTAGCATTGATCACTGTTGTTTACTCATCTGTGTGGTGTCACTAAATGAACCCTGTAACACTAAGACCCATCATATGATAGATCAAAGAGTGTGTGCCTTCACAATTAGACCCCTAATGTGAAGGACCACTGAAAGAATGTCCCCACTACAAGGATCGTTATACACTAAAGCGCCAAATAAACTGGTTTAGATGTGCATATTCAAATGCAGAGATATGTAAACAGACAGAATACGGCGCTGTGGTCGCCAATGCCTGTATATCACAACAAGTGTCTGGCACAGATGTTAGATCAGTTACTGCTGCTAAAATGGCAGGTTATCAAGATTTAAGTGAGTTTGAATGTGGTGTTATAGTCGGCGCACGAGCGATGGGACATAGCATCTCAGAGGTACCGATGAAGTGGGGATTCTCCTGTACGACCATTTCACGAGTGTATTGTATCAGGAATCCAGTAAAACATCAAATGTCTGACATCGCTTCAGCCAGAAAAAGATCCTGGAAGAACGGGACTGACGACGACTTAAGAGAATCGTTCAGCGTGACAGAAATGCAACCCTCCTACAAATTGCTGCAGATTTCTGTGCTGGGTTATCAACAAGTATCAATGTGGAACCATTCAATGAAACAACATCAATATGGGCATTCAGAGGACACAAAGCTTTACACCTCGCTTGGGCTCACCAACATCGACATTGGACTGTTGATGACTGGAAATATGTTACCTGGTTGGATGATTCTTGTTGCAAATTGTATCAAGCAGATGGACGTGTACATGTATGGAGACAACGTCATGGATCCTGAATGTCAGCAGGGGACTGTTCAAGATGGTGGAAGCTCTGTAATGGCGTTGGGCGTGTGCAGTTGTAGTGATATGGGACCCCTGATATGTCTAGATACGACTCTGACGGGAGACATATATGTAAGCATCCTGTCTGATCATCTTCATCCATTCATGTCCATTGTGCTTCCTGACAGACTTGGGCAATTCCAACATGACAGTGCGACACCCCACATGTCCAGAACTGCTACAGAGTGGCTCCAGTAACATTCTTCTGAATTTAAACTCTTCCGCTGGCCACCAAACGTGAACATTATTGAGCTCATCTGGGATGCCTTGCAGTGTGCTGTTCAGAAGAGATCTCCACCCTCTCGTACTCTTACGGATTTATGGACAGCCCTGCAGGATTCATGGTGTCAGTTCCCTCCAGTACTACTTCAGATGTTAGTAGAGTCCATGCCACATCATATTGCGGCACTTCTGTTGGCTTGTGGGGGCCCTACACGATATTAGGCAGGTGCCCCAGTTTCTT
Source organism: Schistocerca americana (assembly GCF_021461395.2). Lineage (NCBI taxonomy): Eukaryota > Metazoa > Arthropoda > Insecta > Orthoptera > Acrididae > Schistocerca > Schistocerca americana. The sequence goes on along the minus strand of NC_060122.1, from coordinate 784,194,652 downwards.
TGGCTCATCAGTGTGTGATGGATCGATGAAAGTCTGCTCCAGTGCTAGATAAAACAAAATTCTTAATATATACAGTATTTTTGATGTGGAGTTATAAAAAGTAACTCAGTCAGTAAATGTTTCAGTTTCTTCCTTCATTTTATTTCTACATTTTACGGCAGTGTTTTGCATAAATAAATATATAAATACACCTTTATTGATGTCCTCAGTACTAAACATGTTTCTTGTAATTTTTCTTCTGTCTCTGGACTATTTCTTCTTAAAAAAAGGGACATAATGTAAATGATATCTCAAAAAGAAAAACAACATCAAATATGAAGTGTAAGAAAATAAATAACAAGGAATGAAACAGTTTCCACTATAATAAAACATTAAAAGTAAAATAACAAATCCAGCGTTCTATGTAATTTTTTTTTTTTTTTGTATAAGGTACTAGCAAACCCGGCAGTGCTTCAGAATTACTATTTGTATGGGAATTAGATCTACAACCTAATCTCCCCCTCTCGGACTCTGTCCATATATTTCCACCCTTTGTGTCACATAGTGTGGTGCATATTCATGTAGTAGTATTCTAATCGCAAGCCGATAAGGTATCAATACAACTTCCCTGTTTTCTGTGAAAACTGAATGTGGAGAAGAAAATAAATACCAATTTTCACAACATTTTCTTATTCACAGTCGGTTTTAACAGATGACCAGTACATTATTGTTTTAAAAAAAATATACAGCATATATCTATCTGGATGTTTATTAGAGTATCATTTAGAAACTAGAAGTAAATTGCTCAAGAACTTTTCAAAGTTTCTGGTAACAAAATTTATCCTTTATGCACCACATTCATATTTATACATTATATACGTTAATTATGTATAGCCTGTCTCTGTCTAAATATTTGTTAGAATGTCTTGTAGAAATTTGAAGTGAATCAGTCAAGTACTTTTTGAGATTTATCAAACATTAGACAATGACTTGTTTTTATATAGTAGTGTAGATATAACACTATAAAACATTGATCAGACCATTTTAGAAGTTTTCCCATTGTGTGACTTTTTTGTTAAAAAAGTAAACTATCAACATGGGGCACCACTATCACTGCTGGTCACAATTTGCATCTAATGTCACATCTACAGGGTGTTTCAAAAATGACCGGTATATTTGAAACGGCAATAAAAACTAAACGAGCAGCGATAGAAATACACCGTTTGTTGCAATATGCTTGGGACAACAGTACATTTTCAAGCGGACAAACTTTCGAAATTACAGTAGTTACAATTTTCAACAACAGATGGCGCTGCAAGTGATGTGAAAGATATAGAAGACAACGCAGTCTGTGGGTGCGCCATTCTGTACGTCGTCTTTCTGCTGTAAGCGTGTGCTGTTCACAACGTGCAAGTGTGCTGTAGACAACATGGTTTATTCCTTAGAACAGAGGATTTTTCTGGTGTTGGAATTCCATCGCCTAGAACACAGTGTTGTTGCAACAAGACGAAGTTTTCAACGGAGGTTTAATGTAACCAAAGGACCGAAAAGCAATACAATAAAGGATCTGTTTGAAAAATTTCAACGGACTGGGAACGTGATGGATGAACGTGCTGGAAAGGTAGGGCGACCGCGTACGGCAACCACAGAAAGCAACGCGCAGCTAGTGCAGCAGGTGATCCAACAGCGGCCTCGGGTTTCCGTTCGCCGTGTTGCAGCTGCGGTCCAAATTACGCCAACGTCCACGTATCGTCTCATGCGCCAGAGTTTACACCTCTATCCATACAAAATTCAAACACGGCAACCCCTCGGCGCCGCTACCATTGCTGCACGAGAGACATTCGCTAACGATATAGTGCACAGGATTGATGACGGCGATATGCATGTGGGCAGCATTTGGTTTACTGACGAAGCTTATTTTTACCTGGACGGCTTCATCAATAAACAGAACTGGCGCATATGGGGAACCGAAAAGCCCCATGTTGCAGTCCCATCGTCCTTGCATCCTCAAAAAGTACTGGTCTGGGCCGCCATTTCTTCCAAAGGAATCATTGGTCCATTTTTCAGATCCGAAACGATTACTGCATTACGCTATCTGGACATTCTTCGTGAATTTGTGGCGGTACAAACTGCCTTAGACGACACTGCGAACACCTCGTGGTTTATGCAAGATGGTGCCCGGCCACATCGCACGGCCGACGTCTTTAATTTCCTGAATGAATATTTCGATGATCGTGTGATTGCTTTGGGCTATCCGAAACATACAGGAGGCAGCGTGGATTGGCCTCCCTATTCGCCAGACATGAACCCCTGTGACTTCTTTCTGTGGGGACACTTGAAAGACCAGGTGTACCGCTAGAATCCAGAAACAATTGAACAGCTGAAGCAGTACATCTCATCTGCATGTGAAGCCATTCCGCCAGACACGTTGTCAAAGGTTTCGGGTAATTTCATTCAGAGACTACGCCATATTATTGCTACGCATGGTGGATATGTGGAAAATATCGTACTATAGAGTTTCCCAGACCGCAGCGCCATCTGTTGTTGAAAATTGTAACTACTGTAATTTCGAAAGTTTGTCTGCCTGAAAATGTACTGTTGTCCCAAGCATATTGCAACAAACGGTGTATTTGTATCGCTGCTCGTTTAGTTTTTATTGCCGTTTCAAATATACCGGTCATTTTTGAAACACCCTGTAGTTGGGAAGTGAATTTGACAATTGCATGCCAGGCGTAAGGGCTGCCTGTATTTTAGGGTTGCACTCTGTCCATGCATTTGCTATTGCAGAGAAAAAATATTTTGTAAATGTTACTAAGGAACTGTTTCAACACTGTACTGTGATTTGTTGAATATAGGATGGCCTGATGATGATTGTACTTGTATTGAAACCGGTTGCAGACACGTGTTCATGTGCGTAAACTCACACACACACACGATGATTCAGCTAAGGTTTTCTCCTCAGAAATTTTCTGGGCCATAATTTTGTTTCACCCAAATGAATTGTGAAAAACTCCACACTAAATGACATAGTCTCTTCTTATAGCTGTATTAATGAAACAGAGATCAGTACTAATTTTGCTTTTTTGACTGGAACCGTATAAACGTGAAATTGATTGCTGTCTTAAAGTTTGTGGTGTTATAAGGAGCTGTCACATCAGGCTGGTATGGATCTCCCGCTTGACACAGCTAAGAGAGTTTGCACTAAAGTGAAATAATGGAGAAAAATTTAACTAGTAATGCTTGGCTAATGTGATTGGACCATCACACCAATTGGAAAGTAAAGGGCATGGCATCTAAGGACAATTAACCAGTTTACTATGGAACAATTTTGAAAGGAATGTGTGGATCTAAAATTGAATGGATTTGTAAAAAAGGATATTGGGGTATAAATATTGATAACTAATGACTTTCGATCATGAGTTCAATGTCAAGATACACACATTACAAAATTACATTAGCACCAACAATAACAACAGCAGCAGCAATAACAACTAGGAAATGGCAAAAGGATGTTATCATAAATGCTTTCTTAAAATTTCATTTAATGTCATCAAGTTTTTGAAATTTCTACCACTTGCTGCAACACAGTCTCAGTCTCTGGTACAAGGACTTCTGGACAGACTCAAGAAATTCCTACCACATCATTGCACATGGTGCAACAGTGCAGTGTTTTCAATCTTCTTGAGTCAGTGGAACTTGTCGGTAGACTTTATATTTGAATTTCCCTTAGAGAAAAATGTCCAGTGGCACCAAATCATGTGAACATGCAAGCTAATTGATAATGCTTTCATGTCCCATCCTGCGTCTAGGAAAGAGTTGGGTGAATGCTGTACTAACTGATTTCCAAAAAGCTTTTGACTCATTACCACACCTACGCATATTATCAAAAGCAAACAATTGAAAATCCGGAATGGAATGTAACAATACCAGAGAAGGAAAGTTGCTACTCACCATATAGCAGAGATGCTGAGTCGCGATAGGCACAACAACAAGGTTCACACAATTATAGCTTTCGGCCATTAAGGCCTTTGTCAGCAGTAGACACACATACACACACGTGCGCGCGCGCGCGCACACACACACACACACACACACACACACACACACACACGCAGACGCAACTTGCACACGTCTGCAGTTTCAGAGAACTGAAACCACACTGTGAGCAGCAGCACCAGTGCATGCCGCTCCCATCATGCGCTGGTTCTGCTGCTTTCAGTGTGGTTTCAGTTCTCTGAGACTGCAAACATGTGTTCAAGTTGTGTTTGCGTAAGTGTGTGTGAGCGTTTGTGTATGTGTGTCTACTGCTGACAAAGACCTTAATGGCCGAAAGCTATAATTGTGTGAATCTTTTTCGTTGTGCCTATCGCGACCCAGAAACTTTCCTTCTCTGGTATTGTTACATATTATCAAAAGCATGATCATATGGGGTATCAGCTGAAATACTTGTCTGGATTGAGGATTTCTAGGTAATGAAGGACACAGCGTGTTATCTTGGATGGTGAGTCATTGACAGACGTAGAAGTACCTTCGGGTGTACCCCAGAGCAATGTATTGGGTACCTTGCTGTTCACATTGTATATTAATGATCCTGTGGATAAATTAATAGTAACCTCACAGTTTTCCTAGATGATGCAGTTATCTACAATGAACCTTGATAAGATTTCAAAATGGTGCTGCGATAGGCTACTTTCCTTAAACATTCAAAAATATGAATTTGTACATTTCCAAACTGGAAAAAAACCATAGTATTCTATGAATATAATATTAATGAGTCACAGCTGGAATTCGTAAACTCATACAAATACTTGGGGACATATAATGGAATGATTGCAAAGCTTCATTTGGGGGTTTAGCAGGTAACAGATTTCAGTTTATTGGTAGAATACTAGGGAAATGCAATCAGTCTATAAAGGAGATTGCTTACAAATAACTCGGGCCACCCACACTAGAATATTGCTTGAGTGTGTGGGACACAAACCAAATAGGAGTAGTAGGGGATATTGAACATGTACAGAGAAGGGCACTACAAATGGTCACAGGTTTGATTGACCGGTTTGAGAATGTCACCGAAATGTAGAAAGAACTGTAGCGGCAGATCCTTGGAGATAGAAACTATCCCAAAATGGCTACTGACAAAGTTTCAACGATCAGCTTTAAATGATGACTCCTGGAATATACTGCAACCACCTAGATATGCTCCCATAGGGATTGTGAAGATAAGATTAGATTAGTTAAAGCGTACACAGAGACATTTAAACAATCATTTTTCCGTACATGAATGGAACAGGAAAAAGACTTAATAACTGGTACCATGGGACGTACCCTTTGCTGTGCACTTCACAGTGATTCACAGAGTGTAGATGCAGATGTAAAATCACAAACAAATAGTGAGCTCGACATCCGTCTTGCTAGTACTGCATAGGTCTCTGTGTTTCAAGTGGAATGTCCTGTAGGAGAGCCAGTTTTCCACTACAGTAAGAAACTGTGTGTATCATTTACCGGGTTTAAGGTTTCTTCAGTGAAGTAAGGATCAGTCATGTAGTCACCAATAAACCCAAACCAAACATGCACACTCCACTGCCTCTAATGTTCAACCTGACTCAGCCAGTGTAGATGCTTATTTCTTGCATTCAGTTTTACTAGATTTGTAAAGGTAGCTTCATCAGCAAATAGAATTCTTTGAGATTGAATCTGCTGTCCTGATACCAAGTGACAGAATTCCTTGCGCCTTCTGCGATCCCACTGGTTAATACGAGGGTTGGCTGAAAAGTAATGCCTCCACCTTAACTTTTCAACAGTTGGCAGCATTGAAATGCAGCAGGTACTGGCTTGTTCCATAGCCTCTTCTCTACAGCTCCAGTTGGCTGGAAGCCTTAGCATTGAATGGTTGTGTTGTTACAGTGTAAAGTATGGAACCCTGTGCAGACGGTCGGTCAGTGCGATTTAAGCAACGTGCAGTCATTGAATTCTTGACAGCAGAAGGTGTCACCCCAAAGGAGATTCATCAGAGAATGAAAGCAGTTTATAATGATTGTGTCGATGTGAGTACTGTGCATTATTGGGCGAGTAAGTTTAAAGATGTTGAGGTGGGAATATCTGACCTGCATGACAAACAAAGAATTGGACGTCCTGTGACAGCAACCACAGAGTTTCACAAGCAAAATGTTGACAGATTGAGTCAGGACGATTGTCGTATCACTCAGAGAGAAACTGCAAGCACAATCGGCATTTCACAAGAACGTGAGGGTCACATTGTTGCTTTGCTTGGCTATTGGAAGATCTCTGCATGATGCTGACGCCTGAAATGAAAGCACATAGACTTGAAATTTGCCAGGAACTCCTCTCGCATTACGAGAAGGAAGATGATGCCTTTCTCCATTCAACTGTGACAGGATACAAAATGTGGGTACAACATTACGACCTGGAGATGAAACGTCAGTCTATGGAATATCGACACAAAAACTCGCCCCAGAAAAAGAAAATCAATACGCAGCCCTCAGCTGGAAAAATCATGGCCTCAGTGTTCTGGGACACAGATGATGTTATATGTTGATTTCCTTGATCTTGGAACAACAATAAATTTAGAGTGTTACATCACAACGCTGGGACTTCTGAAACGATGGCTAACAAGGGTTCGAAAGGAAAATGTTTTGCTGCAGCATGACAATACCAAACCACACAATTCACGTGCCACGACTGCAGAACTTCAGAGACTGAATCTCACCACCATACGGCAACCTCCATACAGTCCAGATTTTGCACCGTCTGACTTCCATCTGTTCCCGATAATGGAAGACGATCTGCGGGGACATCATTATCCTTATGATGAAGACGTTGGGAGACCTGTGAGTCTGTGGTTGCAGAAACAGTGTTTTGACTTCTTCCGTGACAGCTTCAGAAAACTTGTTCGTCGTTGGCAGAAATGTATCCAATTGGCTGGTGATTATGTGGAAAAGTGAATATCCATAATTAAATATCACATTCTAAGCATTATTTCTTAATTTGATTTATTAAAATATTCACATCCAAACCCAAATAATGAAGGTGGAGACATTACTCTTCATTCAACCTTTGTATGCTGCTAAAGTGTCACGTGATAAGGATGAAACCTGTTTGCATGCAAAATGAGGACAACACTAGGGGCACACTTACTTTCACTGGAGCTAACGTGGATCATGAGCAGCAGCTGCCAGGACATCACTTTTGTTCACTCTGCTTATTGCAGGCTTGCTCCTTACCCTCTATGTGTTATTCGAGCTCCCTTCCAGTACCTATTTTTTGCACATTCACTGAACTGTCATTCTTGTTGGACACCATCTGTCAGAGAAACCTTTTTTGTACAACTCTACTGTTCTCTTTGTGTGCCATCTGCATTCCCTGTGAAGAAGTAAGCTATCTTATTTCTCTTGGTTTGTGACACGCATGTATTTTTTGGACCTAACCAGCATTTGCCACTTGTGAACAGACAGACAGAATGAAAGCTACATTTCCCTTATGCCCTTTTTATACTGGTATAATGCCAATAAAACACTCTTTATCTAAAGTGACATATTTCTGTATTTAGGTGTGAAACCACTTAATTCTGCATAAGAGACCAATCGGTTTTATGTTTGAAAACAGGTAAATCCAAAGTTATGAATATTGTAGTTAATCTGCAACTAGAAATTGAATTTTCAAGAGTGAAATACAGTTAAATTCATCTGCTTTAGAACCATGATACTAGCAGCAGAAATTACTGTAATTCCATTTGAAAAAGGAAGTTGATATAAATATTTCTGTGCTTATTACAGCTATGGAAAGAACCTGTACATCATTTTGTGAGGTCTGTCTCAAAATTCATCTGAGCGAAAACGGAATTACAATACCTTAAACAGTTCTAGAAATATTTTAGATGAACAGCTTAGCTGAATCACCCTGTATAATGACTTCATCCTCCCTTCACTTCTTGTTTTGCTTGTGTGTCTTTGCATTCTTTTATTCAATGAAAATTGGTCAATGACTTACACTCCAGTGACTAAACTCCTTCACGATGCATTTATTAGGACCAGTTTGAAAAAGAAGTTGGATGCTGTTCATCCTACTCTATATGAACACTCAGTGAGTCTCATTTCAGATATTATCAACCATGTCAGTATTTCATGTATCCTGAAGTCTTTGTAGCACTTAGTTCGTTCCACAGTGTACTGAATAATGCCACTCCGAAATTAGGATTGTGCATGCAGCACTGCAATAATCAAATTGCTCACTGTCTGTAGAGAACATTGCAAGCTGTAAAGTCACAATGGCGAAGAGTTGACAAATAATTCAAGGGAGTGAGACAGGAGCATTGCAAGAGCTTATTGAGTCAGTCAGTAATTGAACAAAACATAAAAATGTGTAGAAAATTATCTCAGAGGTTTCTGACAGACATGCAGGTCAAAACACTAGGAGACATCACATGGACAGTGGCAAAATTCTGTCCATTCACTTTCAACAGAAACTGGGGTCCCCCATCACACTGTGTCGATGAAGAGGGACTGTCGTGACCACCATTTAAATAAACACAGAAGGGTGTAACTGCTATTCCTTCATGTGGGAATTTGATTCAGCATTATTTGAAGCCAATGAGGCTGTCACGAGGAACAACTGAGTCCAACATTACATGTTGCAGCACATAGGAAATGAAGTGTGAGAAAGTGCATGCCTTTATTAGTATCTGGCTGACTGGAGACTTCCCTGACTTGCAGAGGGAGGCAGTCTTGGTCTTTTCCTTGCATCCATAAAAGAACTGTCTTTTCGATAATTGTTTTTGTTGTGTAGTCTTCAGTAACTGTGTAATGATGATAATGTAATGTATGGCAAGTTCTAGAATCCTGGAAACAAACCACGTTCAAGGACAGTTTAGGAAGTAATGGTAATAATAATATTTTATGCTCCTGCTACATGGTGACTGTAACAAAGTGATAAGTGATAGGAGGAGTCATTAGACTGAATCAGTTTTCAATCTTCTTTAGAGAATATTGGTATCATTTTAATCTTATTGTCATGACATTTTAAAGTTGTCTATACTTTAGAGAAGTACTCCTGTTCTTAGTTATCAAAATTCAGCGATGTTGTTGTTATTGTTGTTGTCTTCAGTCCAAAGAATTGTTTAATGCAGCTCTCCGTGCTGCTCTATCCTGTGCAATCCTCTTCATCTCTGAGTAGCTACTGTAACCTACATTTTTCTGAATCTGCTTACTGTACTCATTTCTTGGCCTCTGTGTACAATTTTTAACCCCCATGCTTTCCTCCAGTACTAAATTGGTGAGCCCTTGATGTCACAGAATATGTCCTGCCAAACAATTCCTTCTTCTAGTCAGGTTGTGCTACAAATTTATTTTCTTCTAAATTCTATTCAGTACCTCCTCATTAGTTACATGATCTACCCATCTAATCTTAGCATTCTTCTGTTGCACCACATTTCAAAAGCTTCTATTTTCTTCTTGTCTAAACTGTTTATCGTCCATGTTTCACTTTCATACATGGCTACGCTCCATACAAATACTTTTACAAAAGGCTTCATGGTACTTAATTCTATATTTGTCGTAAACATATTTCTCTTCTTCAGAAACACTTTTCTTGCCATTGCCAGCCTACATTTTATATCCTTCATACTTCGACCATCATCAATTATTTTGCTGCCCAAATGCAAGGTGTACAACTTTGCTTCCGCCGTTTTTCCCCAACATTTGAAGCTTTAATGAAACAAATTGATTACACATGTAGCAGCCAAAGTATTTTCCATCACTGGCCACTACTTTCTCCCATCTTTCGGGCAGTGTATGAATACTGCTTCAAAAAAATTGTTCATCTTTTGAAGCAATCCACGAATCAATCCAATTTGTGACTTCTTCATGAGATCGGAAGTGTTGGTCAGCCAGGCCAAGCGCCATTGATCTAAACAGGTGATAGTCAGAGGGAGCAATGTCTGGAGAATATGGCGAGTGGGGCAGGACTTCCCATTTTAAAGTTTCTAAGTACTTTTTTGACCTATTTTGCAACATGGGGTCGAGCGTTGTCATGCTGCAAAATCTCTTTATCGTGCCTCTCACTGTAGTGCGGCCGTTTGTCTTTTAATGCTCTGCTCCAACACATTAATTGCATTTGATAACGAGCACCTGTGATTGTTTCACTTGGTTTTAACACCTCATAGTACACGGCGCCGAGCTGGTCCCACCAAATGCAGAGCATGATCTTGGAGCCATGAATATTCGGTTTGTCCGTTGACATGGGAGCATGGCTGGAATATCCCAATGATTTTTCGTGTTTAGGGTTATCGTAATGAACCCATTTTTCATCCCCAGTCACAATGCGATGCAGAAATCCCTTCCGTTTTTGCCTCTGAAGCAACTGTTCACAAACACACAAATACTGTTCAATGTGTCTTGGTTTCAGCTCACACGGGACCCAAGTTCCTTCTTTCTGAATCATGCCCATAGCCTTGAGACTTTTTGAAATGGCTTGCTGTGTAACTGCCACTAATAGTGCCAATTCTTCTTGAGTTTGACGTGAGTCTTCACGCAGCAATGTCTCCAATTCTGCAGCTTCGAAAACATTCTCTCTTCCACCACTATGCCGGTCTACAACGTTAAAATCACCGTTCTTGAAGTGTTGAAACCACGCACGAAATGGTCTTTCACTAATAGTGTCCTTACCGTATGTACTTGAGAGCATTCGATGAGACTCAGCCGCTGTTTTCTTCATATTGAAACAAAACAGTGACACCTCTCACAAATGATGAGAATTAGGCTCGTAAACTGACATTTTCAATCAAGAACAACTTTATGTTGCAGTCACAAATCGACTAATGTTTGCAAGAGGTTATGTTGACCGAGGTCCAAGCTAACTGCCTGATGTCTGCGATCTGTTTCTTTCGATCACTACTTACCGTTGTTGCCACCTAATGGCAAATGACGGAAGCAAAGTTGTACATCTTGTAGCAAAACTAATCTACTACTTTAAGTGTCTCATTTCCTAGTCTAATTCCTCAGCACCACCTGATTTAATTTGACTGTTTTCCATCAGCCTTCTTTTGCTTTTGTTGATGTTCATCTTGTATCCATCTTTCAAGAGACTGTCTACTCCGTTCAACTTCTCTTCCAAGTCCTTGCTGTCTCTGACAGAATTACAATGTTATCAGCAAACCTAAAAGTTTTTATTCCTTCCTCCTGGACTTTAATTCCTATTCCAAATTTTTCTTTGTTTCCTTTACTGCTTGCTAAATATACCGATTGAATAACATCAGGGATACGCTACAAGCCTGTCTCACTCCCTTCTCAACCACTGCTTCCCTTTCATGTCCCTCGACTCTTACAGCTACCATCTGGTTTTTGTACAAATTGTAAATAGCTTTTTGTTCTCTGTATTATACCCCTGCCACCTTTAGAATTTGAAAGAGAGTATTCCAATCAACATTGTTCAAAGCTTTCTCTAAGTCCACAAATGCTACAAAGTAGGTTTGCCTTTCCTTAACCTATCTTCTATGAGAAGTCATAGGGTCAGTGTTGCCTCATGTGTTTCTACATTTCTCTGGAATCCGAACTGATCTTCCCAGAGGTCGGCTTCCACCAGTTTTTCCATTCTTCTGTCTTGGTATTTTGCAGCCATGACTCATTAAACTGTTAATTTGTTTTTTGTTAATTTGTTTGATTTAAACTGTTAATTTGGTAATTTTCACACCCGTCAGAACGTGCTTTCTTTGGAATTGGAATTATTACATTCTTCTTGAAGTCTTAGGGTATTTTATCTGTCTCATACATCTTGCTCACAGATGGAAGAGTTTTGTCATGGCTGACTCTCCGAAGGCTATCAGCTGTTCTAATTGAATGTTGTCTACTCCCGGGGCCTTGTTATGACTTACACTTTCAGTGCTCTGTCAAATTGTTCATGCAGTATTGTATCCCCCATCTCATCTTCATCTATGCCCTCTTCCATTTCCATGATATTGCTCTCAAGCACATATCCCTTATATAGACCCTCTATATGCTCCTTCCACCTTTCTGCTTTCCCTTCTTTGCTCAGGACTGGTTTTCAATCTAAGCTTTTGCTATTCATACAGGCTGTTCTCTTTTCTCCAAAGGTGTCTTTAATTTTCCTCTATATCTTTCCCCCAGTGATATATGTTTCTAAATTCTTACATTTGTCCTTAAGCCATTCCTGCTTAGCCATCTGAACTTCTTGTCAATCTCATTTTTTAGACATCTGTATTCACTTTTGCCTGCTTCATTTACTGCATTTTTATTTTTCTTCCTTTCATCAATTGACTTCAGTAACTCTTGTTTTACTCAAGGATTTCTACTAGCCCTCATCTTTCTACCTATTTGATCCTCCTCTGGCTTCACTATTTCATCTCCCAATGCCACCGATTGTTCTTCTACTGTATGTCTTTCCCCTGTTCTTGTCAATCGTTCCCTAATGCTCCCTCTGAAACTCTTTACAACCTTCTGGTTCTTTCAGTTATCCTGGTCCCATCTCCTTAAGTTCCTACCATTTTGCAGTTTCATCAGTTATAATCTACAATTTATAACCAATAAATTGTGATCAGAGTCCACATCAGCCACTGGAAATGTCTCATACATTAAAAATCTGGTTCTGAAATCTCTTGTCTTACCATTACATAATCAATCTAAAACCTTCCAGTGTCTTCAGGTCTCTTCTAAGTATACAACCTTCTTTCATGATTCTTAAACCAAGCGTTAGCTATGATTAAATTGCAGTCAGTGGAAAATTCTACCAGGGAGCTTCCTCTTTCATTCCTTTCCCTCAGTCTGTATTCACCTACTATTTTTCCTTCTCTTCCTTTTCCTACTATTGACTTCCAGTCCCCATGACTATTAAATTTCATCTCCCTTAACCATCTCAATAATTTCTTGTATCTCATCATACATTTCTTCAATGTCTTCATCATCTACGGAGCTAGATGGCATATAAACTTGTACTACTGTGGTGGGAGTGGGCCTTGTGTCTATCGTTGCTGCAGTAATGCGTTCACTTTGTTGTTCATAGTAGCTTATCCGTGTTCCTATTTTTTTATTCATGATTAAACCCAGTCTAGCATTACCACTATTTGATTTTGTATTTGTAAACCTGTATTCACCTGACCAAGAGTCCTGTTCCTCCTGCTACTGAACTTCACTAACTCGCACCATATCTGAGTTTAAACTATCCATTTTCCTTTTTGAATTTTCTACCCTACCTGCCCGCTTAAGAGGTCTGACATTCCGTTCTCTTATCAGTAGAATGCCAGTTTTGTTTCTCCCGCTAACGACATTCTCCTGAACAGTTTCTGCCCGGAAAAGGGGGACTATTTTACCTCCAGAATATTTTACCCAAGAGGATGCCATCATCATTTAACCGTACAGTGAAGCTGCATGCCCTTGGGAAAAATTAAGGCTTTAGTTTTCCCCTTTCTTTCAGCCATTTGCAGTACCAGCACAGCAAGGCCGTTGTGGTTGATGTTACAAGCCCAGATCAGTCAATCATCCAGACTGTTGCCCCTGCAACAACTGAAAAGGCTGCTGCCCCTCTTCAGTAATCAAACATTTGTCTGGCACATCAGCTGATACCGCTCCATTGTTGCACCTATGGTACAGCTATGTGCATCACTGAGGCATGCAAGCCTCCCCACCAATGTCAAGGTCTACAGTTCCTGGCTAGCTCAACTTATTTCCACATATTTTTTTACAAAACAAAATAAACAAGATTGCTCATATAACTAAGGAACTGCTTGTCATGGTATGTTGGTGTATGACTATTTTTCAACCTTGAGCTGCAGTCTTATACTTTGAGAATTTCTGTCAAACCTGTACAGCTCATTGGGAATGGACAAGCAATGTACTACATGGTCTAATCACATTAATATGACCACAGCTTATATTCACCGTCAACATGCAACAACCACTCTTAGATCCGAAAGGGCATGATCACTGGTCTTCGGGCCAAGGGTGGAAGCATTTCCGAAACGGCTAAGTTTGTGAACTGTTCACATGCCGCTATGGTTAAAGTATACCGTGTATGGTGAAATGGTGCTATCCTAAACCAGCACTGAATTAACTGTGGTGCACAATGGGCCATGGATGACAGGGGTTAATGACAGCTGCAGAGATGTGTACAGGCAAATAGATATGCAACTGTTGAGCAACTGACCACCCAGATGAACCAAGGGGCTACCAGCAGTGTGTCCTCAATGTTGCTGCATATGGGCCTATGCAGCAGGCACCTGGTTCAAACCCCCATGCCGACTGCTGTTCATCAAGCATAAAGGGTGGAATTTGCATACCAGTACCACAACTAGATGTCAAGTGAGGGCAACGGATGACCTTTTCAGAAGAATCATGTTTTATGTTCCGATAGATGGCTTTTGGGTGTCAGAAGGGTCCAGCCTGGAGGAGGGAGTGTCATACCTCAGGAATGTTTTCATGGCCTTTCCGGGGTGATCTCATCATTCTGGCACAATGGATCAACACAAGTATACATCTATCCCTGTGGAGGGGGAGGGGGAGGAGACTATGTCCACCATTAGATGCAGTTTGTTTTTCCTCACCACAATGGCATCTACCAACAGGCCAATGCAATGCATCACACAGTTCGCAATGTACGTGCATGTTTTGAAGAGCACCAGGATGAGTTTACCATTCTCCTGTGGCTACCAAACTCTCTGTATTGAAGCCCAATCAAGAACCTGTGGAATCACTTCAATCAGGCCATTTGCATCATGGATCCTCAGCTGAGAAACCTACTGAGCTGGCCATGGCACGAGTCAGATGGCTCTCCTCATCCCTGCCGGTACCTCCTGGAGCCTCATTGACACTTTTCCTGTACATCTCTCAATGGTCCGTACACCAAAAGGTCATTATTCAGGCTTTAGACTGGTGCTCACTTTAATGTAACTGGACAGTGTAGAAACACATTCTTTTCCTGTGTCAGGTAGGAGATCTGGCATAAAAGTAACAAGACTGACACTGTAAATTTATGCACTTACCAAATATGTTCAATTATCATAGGTCACCATCAAAATAAGACCCACATGGCACTAACTGAAATATTGTTCTTACTTTTTTGTGGGTCTGTGTAGGACCTGTTAGTGGCATTGAGAAATAGCTGAAATCAGTAAAATTGGATAAAGCTAAGACCCCAATGAAATACCTGTCAGTTCCTGTACAGAGTTTGCACTGAGTTGATCCCTTGAATAAAAACTGTGCCAACTAGTTGGAAGAAAGCAAAGTTCATGCACATCTACAAGAAGAGTAGCAGAAATGATCCAATATCCTTTAAGCTACCATCCAATACCTTTGACATCCAGAATATTCTGTGCTCAAACAAAATCAGGTATGGTCATCCGAAATCCAACTTGAACTTTTCTCACAACATCCAGCAAGCCATGGATGAAGGCAGTCAGGTAAATGCCAAATTTCTTGACTTCTGAAAAGCATTTAAATCCGTTCAACACCTACACTTATTATTAAAAGGATGATCATATAGGATATCATGTGAAATTTGTGACAGGATTGAGGATTTCATGATAGTGAGGAAATTTCATAATTATTAACTTGGCTGGAGAATTGTTGACAGACGTAGAAGTAACTTTAGATGTACCCCGTGGAAGTGTATTGGGACCCTCATTCGTCATGCTGTTTAATAATGATGTAGCACTAAAGCACTCCGTCTTCAGGCCACAAGTGGCCTACTGGGACCATCTGACCGCTGTGTCATCCTCGATGGAGGATGCGGGTAGGAGGGGCGTGGGGTCAGCACACCGCTCTCCCAGTCGTAAGACGGTATTCTTGACCGAAGCCACTACTATTTGGTGGAGTAGCTCCTCAATTGGCATCACGAGGCTGAGTGCACCCCGAAAAATGGCAACAGCGCATGGCGGCCTGGATGGTCACCCAGCCAAGTGCAGACCATGCTCAACAGCGCTTAACTTCAGTAATCTCATGGGAACCGGTGTATCCACTGCTGCAAGGCCGTTGCCTAATAATGATGTAGCAGACAGTATTAGTAGTAACGTCAGATTTTTTCACAGATAAAGCAGTTATCTGTAATGAAGAACTATCTGTAAAAAGCTATGCAAATATTCAGTCAGATCTTGATAAGATTTCAAAGTAATACAAAGACTGGTTGCTTGCCTTACATGTCCAAAAATGTAAAGCTGTGCACTTATAAAAGACTGTCAGTGAGTCGCAACCGGAAACTAATCAACTCTTACAAATACGTGGGCTTAACAATTTGTACAGCTATCAAATGGAACAGTCATATAGGCTTAGCCTTAGGCAAACGAGGTGGCAAACATTGGCACAGTGTTAGGACACAAGGAAAATGCAATTGGCCTGCTAAGGCCTACTGCTTACAAAATTTTTGTGCAACCCATCATAGAATATTGCTCAAGTGTATGGGATCTGGACCAAATAGGACTAACAGAGATTACTGAACATACATGAAGGAGGACAGCACTAATGGTCACAGGTTTGTTTGATCCAAGGGAGAGTGTCACAGAGATGCTGAAAGAACTGAACTGACAGGCACTTGAAGATAAATGCTGACTATCCAGTGAAAGCTTCCTGCTTAAAGTTTTCTTCCCATGCTCCGTACGTAAAAGTAGTGGGAAGAAACTGTACCAAGTGATACAGGGGGAAGCAGTCCTCAGAGCGTACACTTACAGTGGTTTGCAGAGTATAGATTTGAATACAGATGTAGAGCTCAATTATTTTTACCATACAAGCAGTTGTATTTATTTTGTGTTGGAGATTGAAGGAGTATAGGATTTGAAGACCAAATACTCAATGTACTTAACATACTAAAGTACTGTAGCAGTATACGAGGGGATTTCAAAAAGTAAGTTAGATATTATTATGCCAGGCCAAGTAACTCTGCTCTGCTACATTCAGAGTGACACAGTTACATGACACAGTTTTCAGTGTAGTCACCAAGTCTCTGTAAACAATGGTCAGGACATTCTACCAATTGTTGATAGAAATTCTCTCCTTGGTCATGGAATCATTTGAAAGCTGCTATGTGAATGTCCCCTTCATTGGGAAATCATTTCTTCCCCAGGTGTTCTTTCAACTTGCCAAAAAGATGGAAATTGCACGGTGCGGCATCTGGACGTCCTGATTATCATCAGCCACATCTGTAAGGCCTTAGTCAAATTGTTGGTACCATTTCAGTATGGTGGACACAATATTGCATTTGGTCCATGTACTGCCAGAATTTCACAGTGGACCTGTTTGCAATTTAGTCATGTTGCCCACAAAAATTGTACTGTCCCACATACTTCAACTTTGGAGTATGTTGCTAGTTGCTGTGTGTCATTTCGCCACTACACTGTGATGCATCTGTCATCCATACCACAGCAGAAGTGTGTGTGTGTGTGGGGGGGGGGGGGGGGGGGGGGTGTATCTGTGCCACTCTCCTTCTTGTATAATGGCTATAGTGTGGGATGACACATGTAACTTGCTTTCTGAGTGGCTTCCTCTTTCATTCCTTTTCCACCAGTCCCTGTTCTCATACTATTTTTCTGACTCCTCGTCTCCCACTTCAGAATCAAGTCATTCACCGCAATTAAATTTTTGTCTCCTTGAAAAATCTGAACAATTTTCTTTATCTCACTGTAAATTTTCTTTCAGTCTCTTCATCATCTGCAAAGGAATTGACATATTGACTGTGGCTGGTGTTTTTCTGAGTTTGTGTTTATAACCCTGTACTGGCCCAGCCAGGAGTCCTGTTCTTCCTGCCACAACGCATCACTGATCCCCCCTATATGTAACTTAAATTTATCCATTTCCCTTTTTAAATTCTCGTAAGCTATCTACCCACTTAAGGGACGTAACATTTCACATTCCACACTGTAGAATGCCAGTTCAGTTTTCGTTTTCCTGGTGGTGATATCCTCCTGAGCAGTCCATTCCCAGAGACCTGAATGGAGGCTATTTTACCTCTGGAGTATTTTATCCAAGAGAGTGCCATCATCAGTAAGTCATACAGTAGAGCTGAATGCCCTCAGGAAAAAAATAACAGCTGTAGCTTCTGCTTGCTTTCAGTTGTTCGCACTACCAACACAGCAAGACCACGTTACAGAATCATTTTCTGAGGAAACCCAGCTGAAGTTATAGTATGCAGAAAAGAAAAGTACATCTTGTAAGAATTAAGTTGTCATAGTTCTGTAACATCCTGCAGAGACCTCTTCAAAAAACTTGGTATTTCAACAGTTGCCTCACAATTGTAAAATCATTCATGTACTTCACTGTCACCAATATTTACCTTTTCTCAAACAATTATGAAAGCAAAATTACAATAACAGAAATACTGAAAACAACCCTTAAAAAGGCTTCAGTTAGCTAACATTAGTACCGGATGGAGTCCAATACGTGAGTACACATGTGTATTCCAACAGCCTGCAGCATATGTTAAATACCCTAAAGGTAATGTGGTGGGATTTATGACAGAATTAAAAAACATCTGTTGGGCAACTCCTTCTAATCCATTAGTGAGCCTTACAGGTAATGTGGTGGAATTTATGATAGAATTAAAAAAAACATCTGTTGGGCAACTTCTTCTAATCCACTTGTGAGTATCTTCAAATAAACTCTTAAAATTAATGTGTCAGGTTATTTTATAATTGTCACTATAATACATAAGTATAATTTTAGGTCATTTCACTGAATTGTATTTTAATAAAACGTACATATTTGACTTCTTTCTACGTCCCAGACAGTCCTCTTGATGGGATGGAATATTACTGATGAAATGTAATACATATAAATCATGAGAAGTGAAGGAAACACATTCAAAATAAGACAAGAGAGGGGTGAATGTAATGAGAAAAGTGGAGTTAACAACAGAACATGGAATAAGTTGTTTGTTCATCTATTCATTACTCACTTATGCTTTATACAGAGTTTCTTATATAATCTTGTAAGTCATCAGCTACTAGACAATTATCTCTGTACATCCAGGCATATGTACATACTGAGTAAGTTAATAAGTTAATTCATTTGTGAGAACCAAATTCCTTTATTTCCTTCTGAAAGTTACTGATTTATTATAGAAATAACCTTAGCATCCACCTGCAATGTGTTTTTCAATGACTGCTTCTTTTTCAGAAAGCTATAGGAGCTGTAAGTTGCTAAGTTAAATGAAATGTGATAATTGCAACAATATAGTAAACAGAAGCTGAAATTTTTTGTTTGTGTCTGTTTGGGTATTGATGCTTCAATAAAACTATGATCATAGATGGGGCCATAGCTATTTCTCTCTGTAGAAGATGGAGAAAGATTACGATAAAACATCCTATTGGTGATGAACTTCCTTGAGAACAGCAGTCCCTTGCAGATTACTGTTTAAGAGACTTTAAGATTCAGTGAAAAAGAAGGAAGACAGTAAAGTGAGAAAGAGTCTTCTGCTTCTGACTGGAATGACACATCCAGCATTCATCCAGCGGTACAAGATGATGATAAACCTTTTACATTGTGCTAAAACACTAGTAAAAGTCAGCTCTTTCCAATTTCAAAGGAGATCAACAGCTTTTGGACATATACTACTTTGATACCTTGAAGGTAATCATATAATCACAGTTAATGTGAACAAGTTAATTATGCTTGCTTCAACAGTCATAATGCGAAAGATTGTACTATATTTCTGCACTGGGTACCAGTTCATGTTCTCGACTATGTTGGTTTCGGTTACTGAATGTGCCCACATTTTAGGCATTTCTTCCATCTCGGGGATGTGTACTTCACCAACTGACATTTCATTTACTCATTGTTTCTGTTTTTCCTTTGGATCCCTTGGAAGCTTTCAGAAATGTGCTATATTCACTCATTTTCCCTGTAATGATAGATTAAAACTTATAACACACTTATTTTGCAGCAGAGAACTGTAAACAAGAAGATACTTTTATTTTATTTTCCATTAGCAAGAATTTCATAACATTTAACTGTGAAGTCATTTTACAAATTAAGCAATAGTTTAATTTTCACTATGGAAGAGGAAGAAATTGGACACATCTAAGTGCAGAATACATGCCGCATGGTTAACAGAAATGGTTAAAAACTTAAGGTGGCTCACCAAAATATCATAATGTTCAAATGTCGAACAGTGCAGTTGTAGTTCTGATGATGAGACTTTATTCTGTATGTGTCTTTTGTACTACACATTTTTTTCATTATATGTTATATCACATAGAACAACTTGTCTATCAGAGAGTGAAAACTTTGCTGGCTTCAGGAAGGATGAATCTTTTAACAAGCTAGAGTATGTCTACAGGCATGCATGCAACCCCCCCCCCCCCCCCCCCCCCCCCACACACACACACACACACGCACGTGTGTGTGTGCAAAAACTGTGTACAAGCTCAACACCCATGACTGCTGTCTTGCAGGTGGACTGAGGTGAAGGGTTGTGTCTGGTGCGGTGGTTAGAGGGAGGAAAGAGTTGGGAGGTGGAAGGAATGGTTGGTGAGGGGTGACTGACAACTTGTCGGAAAGAAGCAGATGTATGGGAAAGGAACATGGGAGGAAGAGGCAGTAGTTGAACTCGATGGAGATGGGATACACAGACAGCAGAGTGAACAATTTCATACAGTGCACAATGATGGTTATGTGAAGGAGTGGGGTGAGATGGGGAAGGGGAGACCATTGGGTTGAGGGTGGATGCAATGGAGTAGCAGCGATTGAGGGTCAGGGGGATTCCAAGAGGAAAGGCTGTGTTGCAAGGATAACACCCATCTACATAATTCGGAAAAGCTGGTGCTGGTGTTCAGATAACCACGAGGTATTGGTTGTGAAGCAGCCATTAAACTTGAGTGTGTTGTGCTTAGCAATGTTTTCTACTACTGTGTGGTGAACTCTGGTCTTGGCCACAGTACCTCAATGGGCGATCACTCTGAGATGGACAGCTGGTTAGTAGTTATGCCCACATAAAATGCTGTGCAAGAATTGCAGCAGTGCCGGTATATGACATGACTGCTTTCACAAGTAGATTTAAGAATACTTTTGGTGCTCAGTACTTGTCATTTCATTTTTATTTTTTATTTTTAGTGTATAGTGGACATACTGCATTGCAGCTGATATAGTATTCTGGCACTTGTGAAGCCACCTTGGAAACCACCTTACATATCCTCACTCTTACATTGTCCCTAGAGACTTCTTTTAATCCGTTTGTAAATGCTGAAGTCAGGCCTGTAGTAGTTTTGAAGATCCATTGTGCTGCTCCCATTTCCATTTTTGTTTTACTTCAGCCAGTTATATGCAACTTCTTGAGAAAAATGTCTTCCTCTAGAGCACAAGTTATTAGGTGAACTAGAGCAGCAGTTCCCAACTAGGAGTGATTACACCCTCAGGAGTAAAATGACTCTTTCTGAGGGGTAAAAACAAAAAGGGATCAATTATGGTTTAGTGACCACTATAAATTATTTGTTAAAAATCATTACTGTGATCATTGTGTGAGTAGATTCTAATACTTAATAAATCATCATCAGCAGCAGCAGCCATTTGCCATCCACTGTCAGATACAGGCCTCCACGAGACTTTTTCACGCTTTGCTGCCTTCAGCAATACACTGATATTTTCAAACATGATATAGCCCCATTGAATTTGATCATTTCCTCAGGCAACTACTTGCCTCCATTTAAATTTCACTGCCTCCTTAGCTGAGTAGTGACTGTGACTGGCTACCACACGGATGACCCAGGCTTGATTCCCGGTACTTCAGAGATTGCACCAGTTAAGGAGCTACTTGACCTAGTGGCAGTGGCACCATGTCTTCTGTAATGACAACAGTTGGGAGAGTGGTGTGCTAACCCCCACCCCTCCATACCACATCCAAATTTGCCATCTTCAGAGGACGATGACAGTCGAGTGGTCCCACTTGGTGCCAGAACAGAGGTGCTTATGTTGCTTATCTTACAGTGATAATTACTACTTCCATTCTAGTCTGTTCTCTCATCCATTTTTAGTTTTCTTGTCTCTAACAGTAATTCTGAATACGATGACGAAAACAAATTGTGACATCAAAAAATAATTGTTGTAGAGTAATCAAATTGTGGGAATACATTTGTCTGGGTAATATACACTGAAGAGCCAAAGAAACTGGTACACCTGTCTAATATCGTGTAGGCCCCCTGCGAGCATGTAGAAGTGCCTCAATGTGACGTGGCATGGACTCGACTGGTGTCTGAAGTAGTGCTGGATGGAATCCTGCAGGGCTGTCTATAAATCCGTAAGAGTGCGATGGGGTGGAGATCTCTTCTGAACAGCATGTTGCAAGGAATCCCAGATATGCTCACATTCATGTCTGGACGTTTTGATGGCCAGCGGAAGTGTTTAAACTCAGAAGAGTGTTCCTGGAGCCATTCTGTAGCAATTCTGGACATGTGGGGAGTCGCATTGTCATGCTGAAATTGCCCAAATCTGTCGGAATACACAATGCACGTGAATGGATGCAGGTGATCAGACAGGATGCTTATGTATGTGCCACCTATTAGAATCATATCTAGATGTATCAGGGGTCCCATATCCCTCCAACTGCATGCGCCCCACACCATTACAGAGCCTCCACCACCTTGAACAGTCCTCTGCTGACATGCAGGGCCCATGGATTCATGAAATTGTCTCCATACCCGTACACATCCATCTGCTCGATACAATTTGAAATGAGACTCGTCCAATCAGGCAACATGTTCCCACTCTTCAACAGTCCAATGTCTGTGGTGATGGGCCCAGGGCGAGGTGTAAAGCTTTGTGTCGTGCTGTCATGAAGGGTACACAAGTGGCCTTCGACTCTGGAAGCCCATATCAGTGAGGTTTCATTGAACGGTTCACACGCTGACACTTGTCGATGGTCCAGCATTGAAATATGCTGCAAGTTTTGGAACTGTCGCACTTCTGTCACATTGAACGATTCTCTTCAGTTGCTGTTGGTCCTCTCTTGCAGGATCTTTTTCCAGCCGCAGCGATTTCAGACATTTTATGTTGTACCAGATTCCTGATATTCACGGTACACTCATGATATGGTTGTACAGGAAAATACCCATTTCATTTCTACCTCAGAGATGCTCTGTCGCATTGCTCATACACCGACTATAACACCATGTTCAGACTCACTTAGATCTTGACAACTTGACATTGTAGCAGCAGTATCCAATCTAATAACTGCTCCAGACACTTGTTGTCTTATATAGGCATATCTGACCACAGCGCCGTATTTTGTCTGCTCTGTATTTGAATACAAATGCCTGTACCAGTTTCCTTGGCGCTTCAGTACATTTAAGAGATTAACTTTGCAAGATCACAGGTTAATGTAAGTGTGAGATAAGCAATTGCAAATTTGAAATGCGTTACATTAATAACTGGTGTAACCACCAGACTGTCGAATGCAAGGATCCAAACATGCATGCATTGTGTTGTACAGGTGCCACACGTTAGTTTGCGAGATGGAGTTCAATGCCTGTTGCATTTGGTCGGGCAATTCGGGGACAGTTAATACTGTTTGTGGATGACGCTGGAGTTGTCGATCGATGATGTCCCGTATATCCTCGATTGAAAACAGATCTGGTGGTCGAGCAGGCCAAGGCAACATGTTGATTCTTTGTAGAGCATGTTGGGTTACAACAGTGGTATGGGGCAAAAGTTATCCTGTTGCAAAACACCCCCTGGGATGCTGTTCATTAATGGCAGCGTGACAGGTCGAATCACCAGGTTGACATAAAGTTTTACAGTTAGGGCACGTGGGATAACCAAGAGAGTGCTTCTGTTGTCATATGAAATAGCACCCAAAACCATAACTCCAGGTGAGGTCCAATGCATCTAGCATGCAGACAGGTTGTTTACAGATCCTTAACGGGTCTCCTAGTAATTAACCCACGGCCATCGCTGGCACTGAGGCAGAACCTGCTCTCGTAACAAAATACAACATATTTCCACCCTGTCCAACAAAGAGTTCTCGACATCACTGAAGCTGGTCTGGGGCCAGTGGAATGCATGCTACAGGATATCTGGCTCAGAGCTGTCCTTGAAGTAACCTATTTGTAACAGTTTCTTTTGCCACTGTGGTGCCAACTACGGCTCAAATTGCTGCTGCAGATTCAGTATGATGCACCAGAGCCATATGCCGAACACAATGGTCTTCTCTTTAAAGCAAACCTGTTCTGCATCGTCATAGTGGCACTACTAGCACCAATCTTAAGTGACTTGGGTGAAATTTGAATAGACATTATCTTTCAGATGTAGAAACACACCTGCCAACTCTCGTTTATTGTCACACAACTTCTTGGTTTAATTTTTTTCTGTTGATGTATGTATGTCTCCTTTGGCACTGAGCAATCTTCAATTTTTACAAGTTAAAAGTCCACTTCTCACACACATAAGTGAAGCTGTTAATACATTCTGATTGAAAACATCAAGTTCCAGTTGGAAGCTTCATAGGTTGGTGACTAGTATTAGTTCTCACAGAGAAAATCATAAGACTGCAAAGGTTCCATTGAAAAGTTAGGCTGTGTCTTCCTAGATTTGTGGCATAGGTTTGAGAACTGTAAGATCCCTGTAACTACACAACAGAGGCTGTTACCCAGGTAGCTAACAGTGTGTTTGGTGCTCACAAGGATTTTTTGTATCAGACAACACTATATCCAGTCCAGATTACAATAGCTGTAGGAGACTCGGAAGCATCAGTGTAAGATCCAAAGAAATGCCCCCCATAGTAGTGATTTTTGAAGTGCTTTTAAAATGCAGTCAAGCTCTCATAAAACTAGGTGTAGAAATGTAGTTAAAATCTGAAATTGACAGCGGTGACATTTTTGAGGAAAATTTAAGTTTATATCAAAAGGATAGGCTAATGAGAAGTGGAGGCGGTGTATTTATCGCAGTTGACAAGGAACTCAAATTCCCGGAGATAGAAATTAAAGTTGCCTATGAGATTGTTTGAATGAGATTCAGTATCAGGGGCAGGCATAAAATGATAATTGGATCCCTCTGTCATCCACCAGGCTCATCTCTTGCTGTAACCAAAAACTTTAGAGAAAATCTCATGTTACTTGTTTGGAAGTTTCCAATTGAAATGTAATTATTGGAGAAGACTGTAAACAGTCAACAATCAACTGGGATAATTACAGTTTGGTTAGTGGTGGGTGTGAAGAGACATCCTGTGAAACATTACTAAATTCTTTCTCTGAAAACTACGTAGAAATCATGGTTCACATTCCCACTACAGATGAAAAATGTGTTGTATCTAAAGACAATAAATATACCTGACCTCTGTGACAATGTCTACATAGAAATGGGTCAGCAACCATCAGGCACTGTAGCAACAATGATTACAAAAGTACAAAGGGCAACTAAAACAGGTGGAAAGATTAATATGTTCAGTAAAGTAGATAAAGAAGCAGTAGTGTTATATCGCAGTGAGGAACTTGATACTTTTTCTCAAGACAGGAGCATGTATAGGTTCAAAATGGCTCTGAGCACTATGGGACTCAACTGCTGCGGTTATTAGTCCCCTAGAACTTAGAACTAGTTAAACCTAACTAACCTAAGGACATCACAAACATCCATGCCCGAGGCAGGATTCGAACCTGCGACCGTAGCGGTCTTGCGGTCCCAGACTGCAGCGCCTTTAACCGCACGCATGTATAGGTACTGTAGCTCAAGTTTAAAGAGTAGTTGATGGTACCCTGGGCAGATATGTACCTTACAGAACAGTTCATGATGTAAGGGACCATTTATGGTACGCAGTCACTGCAAAGAAACTCCTAAAGAAATAGATACTACAAAATAAAGGGTGTTAAACAAAGACTTGTGCTATAGATATGACTGAACGAAATGCATTTGTCTGTCAAGAGGGCAATGTGTGAAATCCTTAATGACTACCATAGTAGAACATTAGTGCAATATCTTTCACAGAACCCAAAGAAATTCTGGTCATATGTAAAAGTTCTTAACGATGTTAGCGTTAATGTCCAGACACTGACTGATGAGGCAGAACTGAAATTGGGCTAGCAAAACAAAAGCAGAAATACTTAACTCGATTTTCAAATGTTCTTTCAAAAGGAAAACCCAGGGGTAATCCCCAGTTTGATTCTCTTACCACTGAAAAGATGAGTGAAATACATATTAGTGTCAGTGACATCAAAAAACGGCAATGATCATTAAAACTGAACAGAGCTCCAGGACCTGACAAAATATCTATAAGATTCATGCTGAATTTTAGGTGAGTTAGCCCCTCTTTTAACTAATATAGCAAAGATCCCTCAAATAAAAAAAAACTATACCCAATGCTTGCAAGGAAGCACAAGCCACATGCATCTACAAGGACAGCAGAAATGACCCACACAAGTACCATCCAACATCTTTGACATCCATTTGTTGTAGAATGTTAGAACATATTTTCAGGTGAAATGTAATGAGATATCTTGAACAGAATGACCTCCTGTATGTCAACCAGTTGTGAGTGTCAAGACTTATGTCATAGTTCAGTGGGACAACACATAATTTTGCTACAAATTGCAAAAAATGATAACTCCAAAAATTTTGATCATGTAAAACACAGTGACATCCTGAAAGCTGTGGAACAAGACAGCCATATAAATGCAGTGTATTTCGATTTCCAAAAAGCATTTTCTCAGTGCCATGTCTAAGCTTATTATCAGAAGTAGGATCAAATGTGTTACCAAGCAAAATGTGTGACTAGATTGAGGATTTCTTTGTAGGGAGGGCACAGCATGTCAGCATGTTACTTCGGATGGAGAGTCTTCGACAGATGTAAGAATAACTTCGGGTGTGCGCCAGGGAAGTGTGTTGGGACCCTTGCTGTTCGTATTGTATATTAATAATATTGCAGACAGTATTAATAGTGGCCTCAGACTTTTTGCAGATGATGCAATTATCTATAATGAAAAAATGATATTAATAAGATTTCAAAGTGGTGTGAAGCTCTTGAAATATTCAGAGAAGTAAAATTGTGCATTTCACAAAATGACCGAGTGGGGTAGCGCAGTTGTTAGCACACTCGATTCAGGAGGACGTTGGTTCAAACCCACGTCCAGCCATCCTGATTTAGGTTTTCCGTGATTTCCCTAAATCGCTTAAGGCCAAATGGCAGGATGGTTCCTTCGGAAGGGCACGACTACTTTCTTTGTCCATCCTTCCCTAACCTGAGCTAGTACTCAGTCTCTGATAACCCGGTTGTCGACAGGACATTAAACTCTAATCTCCTCCTCCTCCTCTTCACAAAATGAAAAAACCTAGTACCTTATGACTACAATATCAATGAGACCCTGTTGGAATCGATCAACCCCAATACCTGAGGTAAAAATTTCTATGGATATAAAATGGAACAATCATAGGGGCAGTCATAGGTAAAACAGGTGGCAGAGTGGTTCTTTGCTAGAATACTTCGGAAATACAGTCAGTGTGCAAAGGAGCGTCCATACAAAAAACTTCTGTGACTCATTCTAGATTATTGTTCAAGTGTAGATAGGGTTGCCATAATTCAAGGACGAAAATCAAGGACAAAATTCGGTGATTATAAAGATGTGGTTGAAACACGGACCGATATGTTGTGCAAGTGACCATTGGTTTGCATTTCAGTTGAATCTTCATCATTACTTTACAGTGGTAATTATGAAGATGTGGTTGAAACCTGGAATCACACAATGTCCATTCACCTTTCTGCACATCAGCCAAATCTTCATAATTACCATAATTTAAACAGTAATTCTGTCAGCAAAGAAGCTGCAATTAACAAGGAAAGTTAAACCAAGAATTAATGGTGTTTATAAACGAGTGATCAATGATGGAGAAAATTAATTGCAATTGACATTAAATAACTTTTTAATTAAAGCACTGAACACAAATTATTAACATGTACACAATCATGCTGCTGCAATTGATATATATCTTTCACTTTATGCTTTAAACCAGTCTGAGCCCTGGGCAGAAAAAAGAAACTCTCTCTGATTCTGAATAAGTCTATGAAAATCTGTGCAATTTGTGTTTTTCATGTTATATTGGATTTGGAGCATTGCATTGACTGATGTTAAAGCTAGCCTGTTTCTTTCTTCTGTCCATTGTGCATTCACTAGGGAAAACACTCTCTCCACATTGGCATTATGCCCTGGAATGGAGAAATAGTACAGCACGTTAGCAAGCATTTCTGAATACTGCTCATTAGAAACACAATCCTCAAAAAATTTTACCCACTTTTTATGAGGCATCATCTCCAAATTCTGGTTATCTTCCTGTGTAAGAAAACATTTCAGTTTCACTGTCTGGTGAAATAGCAAACTCTCATCCACTTTGCAAGTTGTGTTTTCTTGCACCCACTTCAGTGTACATTCAATTTTTTCCCAATTAGTTAAAGCCTTCAACAGTATCCAGTCAAGATGTTCAAGTTCGGATAAAGGCTTGCTCCATTTTATCAGATAATCTGTAACTCTCTGGAAAAATGCCATGACATCCTCTTGAAATTTTGATTGCTGATACTGGGAGATATCTGACATTAACTCTTTTACTTTCATAGTCATGAATTTACATTTCTTTCTTTCCTCTAAAACATGCACAAAGTTTTTAAGTTCCAACCTAACCTCATTCACAGAGATGTCCTCTTTCTCAATGTTGGCAATAGCCTTCTGAAATGGACCCCTCTGAGCAAGCAGACAGTGTAAATACATCTCTCGACAAGCCTCAGAAAAAAAGACTTGAGAAGACTTGGACACTAATCGAGAGACGGGAAGTGTGATTCAAGAGGCTGAAACATGTATATGAATCTTTCAACTGCAGGAAATAAGTTCATCCACCTAGTTTTCATATGCCTAAGTAAATTTTTATGAGTAATATGGAGGAAATCACAAAAATCCATTAATGCTGCTACATGAACAGTATAAATTGAAAATTGGTTATAGACCTTAATAATTATACTTTGCACATCTTGTGAAAGTATGTCAGTTCCACTTTGAATAGCATTATGCAGTACATGAACTGGGCAACCTACCCCTACTATGGACCTGTTTAGTTTGTTTT
Organism: Schistocerca americana; assembly: GCF_021461395.2. Classification (NCBI taxonomy): domain Eukaryota; kingdom Metazoa; phylum Arthropoda; class Insecta; order Orthoptera; family Acrididae; genus Schistocerca; species Schistocerca americana. The sequence goes on along the minus strand of NC_060122.1, from coordinate 784,165,640 downwards.
CACGTTTCTTGAATACATTGTTTTCCCCTTTTCTTTCAACACTTCCAAAGTTAATGTTTGTATTATCCCCACCAAAATCACAAACTTTGTCACTAAGGTTGAATTCTAAAATTATTTTATACCCAGACTCAGACACTGTACTGGAGGTTACAATTTCATTGTCACACTCATTCAAATTCAGGAATTATGAAACACTTGATCGTTGGCCAGTGACAAACTTGCATAAAAATTTTTTTTTACTTACTAGCCACTTTTTTCGCGGACATTTTCCTCTTCCTCCAGGACACCCGTCTTCGAGTATAAAATCGCAGACTGTCTGTGAAATCTGCGATGTACGGCAACCCTAAGTGTAGACCAGTACCAAATATGACTAACAAGTAATGTAGAATGATTACAAAGAAGGGCTGCATGAACTGTTTGACCTATAGGAGAGTGTCACGAAGATGCTGAGAGAACTGAGCTAGCAGGCACTTGAAATCAGATGCAAACTATCCAGCAAAAGTCTGTGCTTAGAAATTTTCTAGAATCAACCTTAAGTGCTGAATCTAGATATATACTGTAACCCTTGTGTATTGCTCCCATAAAGTGCTGAATCTAGATATATACTGTAACCCTTGTGTATTGCTCCCATAAGGATCACAAAGACAAGATCAGACTAATTACAGCATGCACAGAGGCATTTAAACCATCACTCTTTCTGTACTCTGTATGTGAATGGAATAGGAAAAAGTCCTAATAACTGGTACAATGGGACATATCCACTGCCAGGCACGTCACAGTGGTTTGCAGAGTATTGGTGTAAATTTAGATGACCATACAGATTTGTAAGTAGCCTTTTGACTGCACTAACGGGATGAATCCAAAGTGAGAAATTGAATTAGTACTGAGTATGATAAATGTGCATTGTTAACTGCATGGTTTAATGTTGTGTGACTCTAGAGGACAAAGTCAAAGTAAGTCTTGTGTTCTTTTGGTCTCAATGCAGTCCATCAAAACATTTAACGATTATCCTACTCAGTATTGACGTTGAAATCTGCGGATATGACAACATATGCAGTTTTATGAATATGTATTAATTGACACATAACTCCATTAATGATTATAGGAAAGATTCAAAATTACCTTTAGGGTATGTCTGTCACAGGAACAGAAGAGAGCGAAGCAGAGCAACACAGTGAGGATATTACCACAGGTTTTAATTATTGCACACAATTGAAACTTGCAATAGTATATTGATCTTTCTTAGAAGTGTGAAAATGACCCCAAAATTTCAGAAAAAATTCTTGAATTTCAGATAAGGTTGATCCCAGATGTCAGCTTTTCACTCCTCTGCATTTGTTCAGACTTATGGTCACACTAGTTCAGATTGAAAAAAATTTAAAGACTTTGCCTCTCAGAAAACTTCTTTGTACATAATCATCTCACTGTTCCTCCTCTAAATTCTCTTTAAGTAATGATTTATACTTCAACAATTCCACAATTGTGCTTTATTACTGACACATATCAGGGAAGACTGTTGTATTGTGAATACTATAATATTATAGTGCTTAGAAAAAGCATGTATCATCACTGTTATGCCTTAACAATAGAAGCCAATTACAGCTGAGGACAAATTGTTAATTACAGATGCAGTATATCATATTACTCATTGCAAAGGTTCCAATAGTCTTGAAGTCAATTTTGTGTGTGTCAATCAGAACTCTTGCTACTGCCAAACATTCTTCATGTACTATAATGCAACTTCTACTATTAAATAATTAGTTACTTATACAGAATACAGTTTAGATTGATTATCCAGCTTATGACATGAACATTTAACAAATCAAACACTTTACATATGAAACACGACAATTCTGTCGTGACCGTCTCCTTTTCTTTCTTATAACATTCACACAAAAAACTTCTATAATTGTGAAGCCCAAGCCATGGAACTTCACCACGGAGCAGCTTCATGGTGTGGCACATGATGCTGCAGACTGCGAAGAATTGCTGACAATAATGTAATCGTGTCAAATGGAAATGTTTTGTCACCCTATGACACTCGAGGAGGACGTCAAACATAAAATAACAAACTAAGGTAGAATCATATTAATGTGTTAACTAATAATACCTGAACCTGTCTGAATGCCCTATATTTGAATCTATTTGCAATTACTCAATTATACCTATTGTCAAGGGTACTGTTGTTCTACCCATACCTCCCCGGTTTATTAAAAACCCCTGTACCCTCACATTTGCCGCCCCTGTAATTGAGTAATCACGTGAACTTCTAAATTAATGATATCAATATAATGGAAGGAAACATTCCACGTGGGAAAAATTATATATAAAAAAAACAAAGATGAGGTGACTTACCGAACAAAAGCGCTGGCAGGTCGATAGACACACAAACAAACACAAACATACACACAAAATTCAAGCTTTCGCAACAAACTGTTGCCTCATCAGGAAAGAGGGAAGGAATTTTTGCCAAATGTCAGACAAGCCTGAGAAAATAAAATATGCGAGCGTAATCTGGCTAGGGCGAAGGCATGTTTGCGGAGGGAATGTAAATAAAACTTAATGGGGTCATTGTGGGGGTGTTGTGAGGGTGACATGGTATTAGAAGGTGGAAAGTGTAACATGAGGTGAAATGAAAATGAAAATAAAAATATATGGGGAGAGATAAAGGTGAACCGGAAAGAAACTGGAGATCTGGAATGAAAAAAGGGCGAAAAGGTGTTGGTTACAGCTGGGCTGTGTTGGACTTGGGTTGGTAGACAACGATGTGCATAAAGGTTAGGTGGTTGTGTTGCCGCCAAAACACGTTAAAGGACGGAGAAATTCGGGAAAATTTCGAAAAAACTGCGTGTAGTATATTAAAAGGAGTGGTATTGTGGTGGCAGATTATGAAAATGAGGCTAACAATTGTCTGACGAAGAAATAATGGCGTTAAAACCTGTGGGAAGCGGCTAAAAATGATCAGTGATGTTGGAAAAACGGAAATGGAAATAAAGCAAAAGTTATTAGAACTGGCCGAAATGGTTGTTTAAAAGGTGAAAGGAGCTGTTTGTGAACAGAAACGGTGGATATTATAGCGGCGGTAGTGCTGAAAGCGGCAAAAAAAAATATTTTTTTGGTTATGGTTTGGAAGTGGGTTACGTATTATTGAGTATATATATAGGCGGGATAAAATAGTATAGCAGATTACGGTAAAAAGGAGAAGGTGAATACAAAGTGAAACTACTGGCAAAAACAGAAAGAGGAAAATAAGACGACAGAAAAGATTTCGAAATGCAACAGTGACAATAACAAACGTAATTGTTGGATTCAAATTAATGATATCAATATAATGGAAGGAAACATTCCACGTGGGAAGCCTCAGAAAAAAAGACTTGAGAAGACTTGGACACTAATCGAGAGACGGGAAGTGTGATTCAAGAGGCTGAAACATGTATATGAATCTTTCAACTGCAGGAAATAAGTTCATCCACCTAGTTTTCATATGCCTAAGTAAATTTTTATGAGTAATATGGAGGAAATCACAAAAATCCATTAATGCTGCTACATGAACAGTATAAATTGAAAATTGGTTATAGACCTTAATAATTATACTTTGCACATCTTGTGAAAGTATGTCAGTTCCACTTTGAATAGCATTATGCAGTACATGAACTGGGCAACCTACCCCTACTATGGACCTGTTTAGTTTGTTTTCACGTTTCTTGAATACATTGTTTTCCCCTTTTCTTTCAACACTTCCAAAGTTAATGTTTGTATTATCCCCACCAAAATCACAAACTTTGTCACTAAGGTTGAATTCTAAAATTATTTTATACCCAGACTCAGACACTGTACTGGAGGTTACAATTTCATTGTCACACTCATTCAAATTCAGGAATTATGAAACACTTGATCGTTGGCCAGTGACAAACTTGCATAAAAATTTTTTTTTACTTACTAGCCACTTTTTTCGCGGACATTTTCCTCTTCCTCCAGGACACCCGTCTTCGAGTATAAAATCGCAGACTGTCTGTGAAATCTGCGATGTACGGCAACCCTAAGTGTAGACCAGTACCAAATATGACTAACAAGTAATGTAGAATGATTACAAAGAAGGGCTGCATGAACTGTTTGACCTATAGGAGAGTGTCACGAAGATGCTGAGAGAACTGAGCTAGCAGGCACTTGAAATCAGATGCAAACTATCCAGCAAAAGTCTGTGCTTAGAAATTTTCTAGAATCAACCTTAAGTGCTGAATCTAGATATATACTGTAACCCTTGTGTATTGCTCCCATAAAGTGCTGAATCTAGATATATACTGTAACCCTTGTGTATTGCTCCCATAAGGATCACAAAGACAAGATCAGACTAATTACAGCATGCACAGAGGCATTTAAACCATCACTCTTTCTGTACTCTGTATGTGAATGGAATAGGAAAAAGTCCTAATAACTGGTACAATGGGACATATCCACTGCCAGGCACGTCACAGTGGTTTGCAGAGTATTGGTGTAAATTTAGATGACCATACAGATTTGTAAGTAGCCTTTTGACTGCACTAACGGGATGAATCCAAAGTGAGAAATTGAATTAGTACTGAGTATGATAAATGTGCATTGTTAACTGCATGGTTTAATGTTGTGTGACTCTAGAGGACAAAGTCAAAGTAAGTCTTGTGTTCTTTTGGTCTCAATGCAGTCCATCAAAACATTTAACGATTATCCTACTCAGTATTGACGTTGAAATCTGCGGATATGACAACATATGCAGTTTTATGAATATGTATTAATTGACACATAACTCCATTAATGATTATAGGAAAGATTCAAAATTACCTTTAGGGTATGTCTGTCACAGGAACAGAAGAGAGCGAAGCAGAGCAACACAGTGAGGATATTACCACAGGTTTTAATTATTGCACACAATTGAAACTTGCAATAGTATATTGATCTTTCTTAGAAGTGTGAAAATGACCCCAAAATTTCAGAAAAAATTCTTGAATTTCAGATAAGGTTGATCCCAGATGTCAGCTTTTCACTCCTCTGCATTTGTTCAGACTTATGGTCACACTAGTTCAGATTGAAAAAAATTTAAAGACTTTGCCTCTCAGAAAACTTCTTTGTACATAATCATCTCACTGTTCCTCCTCTAAATTCTGTTTAAGTAATGATTTATACTTCAACAATTCCACAATTGTGCTTTATTACTGACACATATCAGGGAAGACTGTTGTATTGTGAATACTATAATATTATAGTGCTTAGAAAAAGCATGTATCATCACTGTTATGCCTTAACAGTAGAAGCCAATTACAGCTGAGGACAAATTGTTAATTACAGATGCAGTATATCATATTACTCATTGCAAAGGTTCCAATAGTCTTGAAGTCAATTTTGTGTGTGTCAATCAGAACTCTTGCTACTGCCAAACATTCTTCATGTACTATAATGCAACTTCTACTATTAAATAATTAGTTACTTATACAGAATACAGTTTAGATTGATTATCCAGCTTATGACATGAACATTTAACAAATCAAACACTTTACATATGAAACACGACAATTCTGTCGTGACCGTCTCCTTTTCTTTCTTATAACATTCACACAAAAAACTTCTATAATTGTGAAGCCCAAGCCATGGAACTTCACCACGGAGCAGCTTCATGGTGTGGCACATGATGCTGCAGACTGCGAAGAATTGCTGACAATAATGTAATCGTGTCAAATGGAAATGTTTTGTCACCCTATGACACTCGAGGAGGACGTCAAACAAAATAACAAACTAAGGTAGAATCATATTAATGTGTTAACTAATAATACCTGAACCTGTCTGAATGCCCTATATTTGAATCTATTTGCAATTACTCAATTATACCTATTGTCAAGGGTACTGTTGTTCTACCCATACCTCCCCGGTTTATTAAAAACCCCTGTACCCTCACATTTGCCGCCCCTGTAATTGAGTAATCACGTGAACTTCTAAATTAATGATATCAATATAATGGAAGGAAACATTCCACGTGGGAAAAATTATATATAAAAAAAACAAAGATGAGGTGACTTACCGAACAAAAGCGCTGGCAGGTCGATAGACACACAAACAAACACAAACATACACACAAAATTCAAGCTTTCGCAACAAACTGTTGCCTCATCAGGAAAGAGGGAAGGAATTTTTGCCAAATGTCAGACAAGCCTGAGAAAATAAAATATGCGAGCGTAATCTGGCTAGGGCGAAGGCATGTTTGCGGAGGGAATGTAAATAAAACTTAATGGGGTCATTGTGGGGGTGTTGTGAGGGTGACATGGTATTAGAAGGTGGAAAGTGTAACATGAGGTGAAATGAAAATGAAAATAAAAATATATGGGGAGAGATAAAGGTGAACCGGAAAGAAACTGGAGATCTGGAATGAAAAAAGGGCGAAAAGGTGTTGGTTACAGCTGGGCTGTGTTGGACTTGGGTTGGTAGACAACGATGTGCATAAAGGTTAGGTGGTTGTGTTGCCGCCAAAACACGTTAAAGGACGGAGAAATTCGGGAAAATTTCGAAAAAACTGCGTGTAGTATATTAAAAGGAGTGGTATTGTGGTGGCAGATTATGAAAATGAGGCTAACAATTGTCTGACGAAGAAATAATGGCGTTAAAACCTGTGGGAAGCGGCTAAAAATGATCAGTGATGTTGGAAAAACGGAAATGGAAATAAAGCAAAAGTTATTAGAACTGGCCGAAATGGTTGTTTAAAAGGTGAAAGGAGCTGTTTGTGAACAGAAACGGTGGATATTATAGCGGCGGTAGTGCTGAAAGCGGCAAAAAAAATATTTTTTTGGTTATGGTTTGGAAGTGGGTTACGTATTATTGAGTATATATATAGGCGGGATAAAATAGTATAGCAGATTACGGTAAAAAGGAGAAGGTGAATACAAAGTGAAACTACTGGCAAAAACAGAAAGAGGAAAATAAGACGACAGAAAAGATTTCGAAATGCAACAGTGACAATAACAAACGTAATTGTTGGATTCAAATTAATGATATCAATATAATGGAAGGAAACATTCCACGTGGGAAGCCTCAGAAAAAAAGACTTGAGAAGACTTGGACACTAATCGAGAGACGGGAAGTGTGATTCAAGAGGCTGAAACATGTATATGAATCTTTCAACTGCAGGAAATAAGTTCATCCACCTAGTTTTCATATGCCTAAGTAAATTTTTATGAGTAATATGGAGGAAATCACAAAAATCCATTAATGCTGCTACATGAACAGTATAAATTGAAAATTGGTTATAGACCTTAATAATTATACTTTGCACATCTTGTGAAAGTATGTCAGTTCCACTTTGAATAGCATTATGCAGTACATGAACTGGGCAACCTACCCCTACTATGGACCTGTTTAGTTTGTTTTCACGTTTCTTGAATACATTGTTTTCCCCTTTTCTTTCAACACTTCCAAAGTTAATGTTTGTATTATCCCCACCAAAATCACAAACTTTGTCACTAAGGTTGAATTCTAAAATTATTTTATACCCAGACTCAGACACTGTACTGGAGGTTACAATTTCATTGTCACACTCATTCAAATTCAGGAATTATGAAACACTTGATCGTTGGCCAGTGACAAACTTGCATAAAAATTTTTTTTTACTTACTAGCCACTTTTTTCGCGGACATTTTCCTCTTCCTCCAGGACACCCGTCTTCGAGTATAAAATCGCAGACTGTCTGTGAAATCTGCGATGTACGGCAACCCTAAGTGTAGACCAGTACCAAATATGACTAACAAGTAATGTAGAATGATTACAAAGAAGGGCTGCATGAACTGTTTGACCTATAGGAGAGTGTCACGAAGATGCTGAGAGAACTGAGCTAGCAGGCACTTGAAATCAGATGCAAACTATCCAGCAAAAGTCTGTGCTTAGAAATTTTCTAGAATCAACCTTAAGTGCTGAATCTAGATATATACTGTAACCCTTGTGTATTGCTCCCATAAAGTGCTGAATCTAGATATATACTGTAACCCTTGTGTATTGCTCCCATAAGGATCACAAAGACAAGATCAGACTAATTACAGCATGCACAGAGGCATTTAAACCATCACTCTTTCTGTACTCTGTATGTGAATGGAATAGGAAAAAGTCCTAATAACTGGTACAATGGGACATATCCACTGCCAGGCACGTCACAGTGGTTTGCAGAGTATTGGTGTAAATTTAGATGACCATACAGATTTGTAAGTAGCCTTTTGACTGCACTAACGGGATGAATCCAAAGTGAGAAATTGAATTAGTACTGAGTATGATAAATGTGCATTGTTAACTGCATGGTTTAATGTTGTGTGACTCTAGAGGACAAAGTCAAAGTAAGTCTTGTGTTCTTTTGGTCTCAATGCAGTCCATCAAAACATTTAACGATTATCCTACTCAGTATTGACGTTGAAATCTGCGGATATGACAACATATGCAGTTTTATGAATATGTATTAATTGACACATAACTCCATTAATGATTATAGGAAAGATTCAAAATTACCTCATCAGGAAAGAGGCAACAGTTTGTTGCGAAAGCTTGAATTTTGTGTGTATGTTTGTGTTTGTTTGTGTGTCTATCGACCTGCCAGCGCTTTTGTTCGGTAAGTCACCTCATCTTTGTTTTTTTATATAGAACTTCTAAATTATTTATTTGTAATATTCATTACAACAATGCTCGATATACTATATTCAACCTTGAATAAACTGATAGAGAATAATAAATGCACCGGCAATACATTTCAAGACAAGTAGACTCCTTTCTGGAGTATTTCATAAGAACTTTAACATAACAGCGAAGTAACGTATTGAGAGAGCATTACATAGATAACTCGAGACAAGCCTGCTATATGAGTACATAATGTCAATGGTTTAGAAAATTGGATAGATAAAATATCTACTCACCAAGCGGTGGCAGAACTCACAAATTAAAGACTGTTGTAATTGGCAAGCTTTCGGAGTCAGTGGCTCCTCCTTCAGGCAGAAGGGTTGAAGGGGAAGGAAGAAGCGTGAAGTAAAAGGACTGGAGAGGTCTAGGAAAAGGGTAGATTTTGGCAAAGGTACCCAGAACCACAGGTCAGGCGAGATTTACCATAAGGGGTGAGGAGGGAAGACTGATTGTTGGGAACTGCATTGAATGAGATTTGACTCTCAGGTTTTCAAATCTCGTTCGATGCAGTCCCCAACAAACTTTACCGAAATCTATTACAGCGCCATCTATCACAAAGCGAAAAAAGTGGGCCAACTAAAACATTCATATTTTTGTACTACACGAATATGTAATAAAAAAATGGGGGTTCCTATCTAAAAATACGCAGTTGATATCCGTTTGACATATGGCAGCGCCATCTAGCGGGCCAACCATAGCACCATCTGGTATCCCCCTTCAAGCTAGACAAGTTTTGTTCTTTGTAGTTTTTTTGTTTGGCACTTATTTTGTGAGATATTTGGCCTGGTCACGATCAGTGGACCACCCTGTATAGTGAAAGTATCGAGGCTGCTTTCCATTCTCTTGGTTTTTTTCTGTTTTACAGATTTCTTCAAAGATTTATTTTAGCTCTTTCTTTATTTTAACATTTTAATTACTTCTTCAATTTCTTTGATAGTCAGAGCTCAAAGTTCATATAGAGTTTCATGAGTGTTTGAGAATCCCAGCTTATGGGTTGGTTCTGGACACTTAAGAAGCTGATCAAAATAATTTTAAGGTATTTTGCAGTTTTCAGTGTTGCTTAAGCCAAGTATGCCATTTTCATTTATGAAACTCACACTTGGCATTTGGTATCCCTTTAGTTGGCCCATAAATGTCTGGTAAAAATTGTGGACATTATTTTTTGAAACTTTTTTCTCAGTTGCCTACAATTTTTTTCTTTGCAAAATCTCTTTTAATTATTCTAATTATCCTTGCTCTTTCCTTCCTTTGCTGTTTAAATTTGTCATGGTCTTTTATTTTTTTGGGAATTTTCACTTTTTCCATTTTTTGACTCCCTCTTCACATATTTCATTCCACCTTACTGTCTTTTACTTGTTATTGACCCAAATGTTTCTGTGCAGCATTATTAATTTCAACAGTTTTATGAAAAAGACAGATCACTACTCACCATATAGAGGACGTGCTGAGTTACAGAAAAGCACAAAGAGAAGACTGTTATACATTTAATCTTTTGATCAGAAAGGCCTTCTTCTGACACAGAAAAACACGTATACATTCGCACGAGCACAACTCGATGAACACATGACCACTTTCTCTGGCCACTGAGGCTAGACTTCAGACTGCAACTGTACCTGATGGGAAAAGATATCTGGCATGAGTGGTTGGGATAAGGAGGGGGCTGGGGTGGAGATGGGGAGGGACAGCAGGGTGGGAGTGGGGGGAAGGCATACTGTTGCTTGTGGTAGGCTGCAGCGTCACAGTGAGGACAGGGTAGGGTTCCTAGGTGCAGTCCAGACATTCTGACGAGGAGAGGCAGGGGAGTGGGAAAGAAGATAAGTATATCTGGTCTGTTTAGGTTGTGGATTCTGTATGGTGGCTCTCCAAAAGCCTTAGTCCCACAGAAGTATCAGTCCTTTCTATAGATCTTATCTTTTGCCCCACTCTGAAATTCAGTCAAGCTGAACTTGTTAAAGACAGTCTCCACTTCTCGCAGTCTCTACTTCCCTCAGTCCGTACAGCGAAAAGACCTTTTCACCGTCAGCCCTACCAATCAGACTCAACCGAAACCAATACTGAACCTTGTCGGACTCAGTTCACTACTTCATCTGACCGTCATCCACCCCCTCTGTCTCCAGACTATCCCTGTTAATATTCCATAATTTCTTAACCTCAAACTTTGCCTCACCATCATTGTACAAATCGTTCAACAAGGAAATTAATCCTACATCTGGAGCAATAACTCAATCCACAACCTAAAAAGTCCTCCCAACTTTAGAATCATATCTGCCAACACAGGCTCCACCACACTGATTTTGAACTGCAGGAGGTGGAGGGACTCCATCACCTGTGAGATCCATCCACTTACAAACCCTGCCAAAGTGACCCTATTCCAGGAATCCAGCAGGATCTCCATTCCCTCCTCAAATCCTTAGGCACATCCCAGAACCTCTCTCTCTCTCTCTCTCTCTCTCTCTCTCTCTCTCTCTCTGTCTCTCGCTTGTCACCCTTACCACTCCCTGTGCTCCTACCTTCTACATGCTTCCTGCAGTCCATAAACGCATCCAACCAGGATGCTGCCTTTGCCCAGTTATTATGCGACCGATGAGAGAATCTGTGCTCTTATGAACCAACACTTTTATTGTATTACTTGTAACCAGATCTCCTATGTAAAAGGCACTAACCATTTTTTTTTTGCCAACTCTTCACAATTTCTGTTCCTTTACCACACGGTGCCCTGCTCATCGTAATTGATACCACCTCCCTTTACACGAGTGCCACCCTTAACATGCCAAACTTCACATGTGCAGGTTGTGCACGCTGCATGCAGGCCAAGGCTCAGCCTGTCTCATCTGTGCTTGGTTCTTCTTGGAAGTAACTAGAACAATGTGACATTTAATTGAGTATTGCTGCATGGCATTTTTCAGTTGGCACAACTCTCTTCATTTCAGCAGAATCATTGTGTCAGTGCTGTTTACCCTTCGCTATTTTTTTGTGGTATGAAATACATTCAGGCAGTCTAGCGATCTATTACAACAAGCTTTTAAAAGCTTATGGAAATGACAGAAGAGGGTGATAAGAATTCTTAATATATATTATGCAGTCACATGAGTGATGGATACTACAAATATGCTATGAAATGACGTTATAATAACATGCAGAAAGAATTTAAAGATTTAGCTGACAATGAAAGAGCAAAAAATTATATTGATCGAGAGACGGGATTGATTTTTCAGTACTTCAAGAAGCACCATGTGCTAAATTTGCAGGCATAGAACACATGAAGAAACTGATGGTACAAATAGTTAAAAATTTCTGAAGTCAAACACATCATTCCACTGTCAGCTGCAACAGCTTTTGATGGAACTGAACATAGAGTAGGACTGTATGTATTACTGCACAAAATATGTTGGTTAAGTCAAGGTGGATGCCACGAATGATTTTTTTATTTTTGTTGCTGTTATGGAGAAAAAAGGAGCACAGAAATGAAAATTAGAAAATCTAAAATGGATTCCGGACCTTGCATTTTAAGTGAACTTGACTGCACACTGCCACAGTAAGATATTACAAGATGAGAAACAACTTATTCCTGATTTTTTGAGGGTTCACTTAAAAGGAAAATCACACTGTAGAAAGGACACATTCTGACAAATGCAGTCCCATTCCTTAAGTTCACTAGAATTGAAGAAAATTTGAGATTTGAATAATTCATTGTAGCCTAGAAAGAATTACGAGGATGATATCCTAAATGTTTTGAGGACACTGCTAATCTTACATCTCTTCTTGAGTCATTTTCTCGCTGTTTTAGTTGAAAGTGCTCCTGCGCGTGCGCAGATGTAACTCATTGATTTGCAAGGTAAATCCCATTTTAGACAAATCCCTTTAATGTTAAAACTGTCAAGGACATCTATTTTGCTTTCCTCAGGCAGAGTTTCCATGTCTCTAATAATGAGGCTGCAAAAATGCTAACATTTTGACCAACATGTGTGTGTGTGCAAGAACCTGTTTTTGATTATGAAACTAAATAAGTCACCATTACGTGACAGCCTGAGTGCAAAAATCTGTGAAATTGTGTGTGTCTCTTGGCATGCTAACAGTTTGTACCAAATAAAGATTATATCATGTCTTATGCACATCAAATATAATTAAATAATAATGAAAATTTGTTTTGTTTGTGATCTATGTCATTGAGAAAATGTTAAATCTAAAACCAAGTCATAAGCTGTGCAACTGCATACTCATTTAAATACGGTGAATTCACAGTTTCCCTTCTTCGTCCTCCTCAAGCTCAGACAGCATGGTGGGGTGTTGTGGGAATTGTGCCAGCCAGACGGAGTGCTATGACACTCATTCCATGACACGGTTTGCAAGCTGAATTCTTAGCCACCCCCTGCTCTACACTAACATCCCCAATACCGATGGCCCTGCCACTATTGAAAACTCCTTTCCCAACACCCAACTGGCTCCAGACCTACAACTTCATTCCTGATCACCATGACCAGTTATATCTTCACCCACAATTACTTCTCCTTTGACAGCATCACCTACAAACAAATCCATGGAAAGTGATGGCCACCTACATGCTTATGCCAACCTATTCATGGGTCACCTAGAGGAATCCTTCCTACCCAGTCAATAATTCCAAACCTCTCACCAGTTTCAGATTTATTGATGATGTTTTCATGATTTGGACCATGGGTGAGAACACCCTATTCACACTCCTCCAGAATATCAATACCTTCTCCCCTATTCACCTCACCTGGCCCTCCTCAACCCAACAAGCCATCTTCCTCTATGTTGACCTCCACCTCGATGGTGGCTATATCTATACCTCCATATCAAACCTACCAATGACCAGCAGTACCTCCACTTTAAAAGCTGCCACCCATTCCACACAAGAAGTCACTTCTATACAGGCTATCCACGTGTGGTCGTTACATTTGTAGTGACAAGTAGTCCCTGTCCCAATATACTCAGTTAAGGGACAGAGGAGAATGCCTGTTGAAGAAATTGTAAGTGCCATCGAAGCATCCTTGTTTCGTCTTCCGAAGTTGCAGGCCGAAGAAGTAAGACAAGATGTGTCGAGAGTTCTACGTAAATCGAAACCGCCAAAAAGCAACATATCGGCGCAGCAGAGGAAATCTCTTATTGAACTCATGAGACACAAAAGCATCGTTGTAACAAAATCGGATAAGGGGAATGCTACTGTTGTTTTGGTCGCAGTGGATTATCACAGGAAGATGGAACGACTACTAGCTGATCCTGTGTATCGCAAGTTAGGAAGCGATCTGATGAACAGAATCGTTCGGAAAGTGAAAAACCTGATATCAGACTCCAGACTGGACAGTTCTATTACAAAGAATCTAACACCTCGAATACCTGTCTCACCCAGAATGTAAGGACTACCAAAAATACATAAAGAATCGGTTCCTTGAGTATTGCTCATCAGTGTGGGATCCGTACCAGATCGGTCTGACGGAGGAGATAGAGAAGATCCCAAGAAGAGCGGCGCGTTTCGTCACAGGGTTATTTGGTAACCGTGATAGCGTTACGGACATGTTTAATAAACTCAAGTGGCAGACTCTGCAAGAGAGGCGCTCTGCATCGCGGTGTAGCTTGCTCGCCAGGTTTTGAGAGGGTGCGTTTCTGGATGAGGTATCGAATATATTGCTTCCCCCTACTTATACCTCCCGAGGAGATCACGAATGTAAAATTAGAGAGATTAGAGCGCGCACGGAGGCTTTCAGACAGTCGTTCTTCCCGCGAACCATACGCGACTGGAACAGGAAAGGGAGGTAATGACGGTGGCACGTAAAGTGCCCTCCGCCACACACCGTTGGGTGGCTTGCGGAGTATCAATGTAGATGTAGATGTAGATGTAGTCAGTGGGATTAACTCGCCGACTTATTTTTTAGCACGTCATTTATCTGGCAAACTGAGACACCTAGTTGGTAAAACAAATACTTTTATAAAAGATTCAAAACATTTTTTAGAAATTATACACACACTGAAGATATCTGCAGGTGACATTCTTGTTAGCTTCGATGTGACATCATTATTTACTAACGTCCCAGTATAAGATACAATGGAGATCATAAGGGAGAATACTTAATTGAATTATGTCTTTGTTCGAGCTATTTTAAATACATTGGTGAATTCTATGAACAGGCTGATGGCCTTGCTATGGGCTCACCCATTTCGCCAGCTGCAGCTGACGTTTTTATGGAACATTTTGAGCAACAGGCATTAAGTAGTGCCCCTTTGAAGCCTTCTTGCTGGCTCCACTATGTGGACGATACATTTCTTATATGGCCACATGGCGAAGAAGAACTTCATGCGTTCCACAATTTCTTTAATGGAATTCATACCAAAATCAAATTTACCTTGGAGGTTGAGAGTGAGGTCAGTCTCCTGTTCCTAGATGTGTTGGTATACAAAAGATCTGATAACACTCTAGATCACAGAGTGTACAGAAAGCCGACTAACACAAACAGGTATTTATATGCCACTTCGCACCACCAGCCAGCCCAGAAGTATGCAGTACTCAACACTCTGTCTTCTCGTGGCTTCCATATCAGCGATGATGACAACTTGGAATCGAAGTTGAATTTTTTAAAGAGGACATTTAAGGGGCTCCGGAAAGGCTCAAAATCATGAAAAGTTCAATTTTTACTTTTTTGCGTTTTCTGAATCTGCAGACTATTACCTTTTAATAGATATATAATTTATTCAATTCCGAAGACTACAACTATTTTTAAATTTTTTTTGAAATGTGTTCTACATGGGCGTGACCCACTGTGGCGCTGTTAAACTGCTGTCAAATGGTGTTATTATTAACGTCCGTGTTCATCGGGTACATTTTCGTGATGTGAGATAAAGTATGTGTTGTGGCTAACTTGTGATGGTTCAATATATATCGCTGGTGTGATTGTCGATTGTTTCATGTTTATTTACTCTGTCGTTATCTCGAAAATATTCGTAATTAATTCTGTTCCTCGAGTCTCTGTTTTGTTGAAGTATAATAATGAGTAAAAGTAAAGTTATTAGAAATCCTCTGAAGGCTTTTAAGAAAATGAGAAATGTTGGAAAGCCAAAGGTATGTGTTATTACTGTAAACAATAAAGACGATAACCAAGTGAGTGAACCTAACCTCTCAAGTACACCTGCCGATAGCAGTCAAAGTGGGAAAGAAAATACTTCACAGAAGAAGCTTGGTTCAATGAGTGAAAACTATGAATGTTTTATGGGCGAATCGGATGTGAATGAAATATTTGATATGTCGGTTCTCAAAGGAATTTTTTCAAACTGTGTAAGATGTATTCATTGTAGTGAAGTTGGTCTGGAACTCTCCATAATAAAGCACGTAGGACTTGCTAGTGAAATACAACTGAAATGTGATAAGTGTTCATACATGACCACCTTTTGGAACAGTGTTGCAGTAACTGCAACTGAAGAAAATGGTAGCAAAATCTACGATGCTTGCTTTAGACAAGGAACGCCTTCGGGCTGCGGACAGGGCTGTAAAGAGTCTAGAAATACAAGCAAGAGTAAACAGGAGGAGGAACAAGAGGAAGCTGGAGGAGGAGTTTGCAGAGGATGAAGATAATCCATCCTATGGACCTGGAATGCACTAAAAAGTTAATCCAATCTTTGTCGCTCGATTCCCAAAACTTTTATTTTCTCATCCTAATTACATGTTTTCTAAGGATCTTCCAAACATATTTGTTTCAAACTTTCAGTAAATGTTACACAGTACCTTCTGCATAATTTAACACAGCCTTTTTCCAAAAAACTGTATATTTTTGAATATATAAATAAAAAATTGCAAAAAAATGTTGTGAATTTTCATTACAATTGAAAAAAAATCATCTTTAATAACTGAACTAAAATTTTGTAAAATCCCTGTGTTAAGTTGTAGCCCATATTCCAATAAATAATCTGTAAAAGTTCAACTTCCTACCTCAAATACTATGTGAGGAAAGATGTAATTTATAAGCGTTATTTTAACATTGCAAGTATAGGGCGTTCCGGAGCCCCTTAAGGCAAATGGGTATGATAGTCATTAAGTCGACATGGCTTTTAGGTGGAATATATATACCGCTAATAAGAATGACGAGGAACGTCCTTCTCACTCCGTCGGGTTACCATTTGTTTCTGGGGTCACTGACCGCATAAGCAGAATTTAAAAGAAAAATGGTATTCAGGCATCTTTCTTTAGTCAAAACAAAATAAAAGATTTTTTTCTGACGGAAAACGGATGCACATGATTGCCTCCACAATGCAGGCAAATCAAGTGACATGTGGCTGCGGCAAAGTGTATATGGGCGAAACGGAAAGAACTGTTAAAGAATGCATTAAGGAACACAAACGGAACATGCGGCTAAAACAAAGTGCAAAATCGGCAGTAGCGGAACATCATGAGAACTGTGGCTGTGACATCAATTTTAATAATGTGCGTGTATTGGCTAAAGAAACAAACATTTATAAAAGAAAGGTCCAAGAAGTGGTTGAAATTTCTAAGAATGCCCCTAATTTCAATAGAGAAGGTGGCTATAGGCTTTCGGCATCATGGCTCCCCTCCATCCAGAAAGTAAACACACGGCCGTGGTGTGTGAGCGGCATAAAGAACGCGCTGCAAGGCTCCTCAGCGGACAATAATATTTTGGGTAAACATTCCCCCTCTCTTGCTCTGTCTGTTTCAAATCTAGCCAATGTTGACGACCAACCAATAGCGGTAGCAGGAATTTCAGCCAATAACCCGTCTCCAGCGTAAGTGTGGAATAGTGCCTTTCTATCCAATGATGATGGGCCGCCAGTGGTATCCACAGGAGATTAGCTAACAACGTCCCTTCTTCCGCATCAGAGCGGGAATATTAGCCCATGACTATGGCCCACCAATATTATCACTTCTCCAGCACGAACGCGTAAAAACTCTCCCTTTATAAGAGGATGTGACACTCGTCTCTGACAGTGTTCTCGTAGTGGTGGACACCAGAAGATTCCAGCAGAGGGGTCGAAAAGTTGATCATTTTAGAAGAAACATGACACGGCCTAATAGCCCAGAAGATTTTAACTTCAGAATTATACTCTCCACCAGGGTTTTGACTACCTCTTGTCGTGCCTTGAAATGAGAAATTTGCTGCCCACTATCATTCCCATCCTTCCCACAGTGGTATTCTGCTGTCCACTGAACCTACACGATATACTCATCCATCTGTACCCAACCCTTGCTCCCAACCCCTTATCTCATCGCTCATATACCTGTAATAGACCTAGATGCAAGACCTGACCCATACATCTTCTAACCACCACCACCAGCTTCTCCAGTCGGGTCACAAATATCATGTATCCCATTTAAGGCAGGGCTACCTGTGAAACCAGTCACGTAATCTACAAGATAAGCTGCAGTCCCTGTTCTGCATTCTATGTGGGCATGACAACCAACAAGCTGTCTCTCCGCATGAATGGCCACGACAAACCGTGTCTAAAAAACAAGCAGACCACCTTGTTGCTGAGCACACTGCCCAACATGACATCCTTCATTTCAATGACTTCTTAACAGCCTGTGCCATATGGATCCTTCCCAACAACACCAGCTTTTCTGAACTGCACAGGTGGGAACTCTCCCTGCAATATATTTATGTTCCCGTAATTCTCCTGATCTCAACCTTCCTTAGTCTTTTTCCTCAGTGTGTGTGTGTGTGTGTGTGTGTGTGTGTGTGTGTGAGAGAGAGAGAGAGAGAGTGAGTGTCGTCTATTTTCAACGAAGGTCTTGGCTGAAAGCTTCTATTGTGGCAGGCTTTTTGTTGTGCCCATCTGCAACTCAGCATCTCTGCTATATGGTGAATAGCAACTTTCCTTTCATTTTTGAGGAACAGCTATGGATTTAACTGAAATTCTTCACATCAGGTTCTGAGCTTCCTGATGAAGGCTGACATTAGTTTGAGTTGAGAATTGTGACATAAACTGATCAGTCTCTTGGCACTTCTGTTGGTTGTTTTGTGATTTGGCCAATGCCATACTCTTTTTCTAAATTTTTTTCTCTACCTGTTTAAGTTCTGCAGTCACCCAAAAACAAAATGGTGTTCAGCTTTGGTATTTTGGATATATCAATGTATAAAAGATCTCAATATCCTTCTGTTTTTCAGATTCATCCTGTTGTCTTTATTTGTCAGTGCATGGCAATTAAAAAGTGTATATTTTCTGTTTTTACATCGAACTGATGGGACAGATAATCTTTCTGAGATCAGTTGGTAAGTTACATGTTCCATGGATTATTGTGCACAAAATATTGTGATGATATGGAATGAGTCATTTAATATTCACTCCTCAAATTAATCTATACATATGGTTACGTTCTCAACATTTCTAAGTTTTTAATTATATCTAAAAACAAAGATGATGTGACTTACCAAATGAAAGTGCTGGCAGGTCGACAGACACACAAACAAACACAAACATGCACACAAAATTCAAGCTTTCGCAACAAACTGTTGCCTCATCAGGAAAGAGGGAAGGACGAAAGGAAGTGGGTTTTAAGGGAGAGGGTAAGGAGTCATTCCAATCCCGGGAGCGGAAAGACTTACCTTAGGGGGAAAAAAGGACGGGTATACACTCGCACACACACACACACACGTATCTAAGGTAAGTCTTTCCGCTCCCGGGATTGGAATGACTCCTTACCCTCTCCCTTAAAACCCACTTCCTTTCGTCTTTCCCTCTCCTTCCCTCTTTCCTGATGAGGCAACAGTTTGTTGCGAAAGCTTGAATTGTGTGTGTATGTTTGTGTTTGTTTGTGTGTCTGTCGACCTGCCAGCACTTTCATTTGGTAAGTCACATCATCTTTGTTTTTAGATATATTTTTCCTACGTGGAATGTTTCCCTCTATTATAAGTTTTTAATTATACAGATGTGAGTTAGTAATTCCCACCCAGCGCCTTTTGCACATTACCAAGTCATTTTAGCTGAGAGTTTTCAAACATGGTGGCTCTGCTATCTTTGTGAAAGAACAAATAAAGTTCTGTGATGTCAGTAAAAGTTATATTGACTCAATTGAAAAAGACTTTGAGCTTTCCATTACCAAACTGCCAGAGCTTAATTTCATAGTTATTAACATATACAGAGCACCAAGTGGAAACCTGTCAGACTTCATGAATAAACTAGAGGTTCTGTTGAACAAGATCAGTACACTAAATATGAAGATAGTGCTATGTGGGGATTTCAATATTGATTTTTCAAAAGACAGCAGCAGCAGAGATGCTTTGATAAATATGACCAACACATTCAATATGATCCCCACAATGCACTGTCCAACAAGATTAACAGAATGCACAAATTCCATTATTGACCAAATATTCATCTCAGAAACAACTTACAGATTCACAAGCAGAGTACTGAGCATGGGTTATAGTGATCATGAGGCACAGCTGCTGTGTATAGAAATGCCAACAAGTAGTATCAGTTCCAGAAAAGTAGTTGAAAAAAGAACCTTTTCTGAAGATAACATTAGAATTTTTAGTCTCTTACTGGCGAAGGAAAACTGGGAAAGCATCGCCACTCAGAACAATGTTGATAGCATGTACATGAGTTTTCAGAGCATCTTTGTTCACTATTTTAATGTAGCATTCCCAAAAGTAGTAAAAACAGTAAAACCTAACAATAATAAACAATGGGTAACTAAAGGCATAAAAATTTCCAGTGAGAGAAACAGATTTCTGCAGTACTCTTGTAAGAAATATAGAGTAACCCAAGAATTCGCAGATTATTCAAGAGCCTACAAAAGAATCTATGGTAGAGTAGTCAAAGAGGCAAAAATTATGTGGAATGACAATTTGATAAGAAACTCGTCTAACAAAATGAGATCCACGTGGAGAGTTATAAAGAAAGAAACTTGTAGTTCAGTGCCAAAGAAAAAGAATGTATCATTAACACTAGAAGGCTCAAAAGTCACAGACTCAAATTCAGTTGTGGAAAAATTCAATGAATACTTCACCTCACTATCTGAAGACCTCATTCAAGTACACTGTCAAGGACCAGTCCCAAGTTTCTCCAGCAAGTCAGTGACCTTCAATGCTTCTATGTATGTGTATGAAACAAACCCCAATGAAATTATAAGTAAAATTAAATCATTAAGCAATAAAATGTCAAGTGGTCTTGATGAAGTACCTGATTTCATATTAAAAGCATGTGCTCACCACATAGCAAACCCCTTGGCAAAAATTTTCAACCTCCCTTTAAAAACTGGTGTATTCCCAGATATTTTTAAAATAGCAAAAGTTTCACCACTTGCTAAAAAAAGGTTCTTCTGAAAAAATACCAAACTACCGACCCGTATCACAGTTAAGTTCCTTCTCAAAAATTCTAGAAAAACTCTTCTATGACAGGCTTTTAAGTTTCATAAATAAATATGCACCTCTTACAGTACAACAACATGGTTTTAGAAAGTCTAAATCTACACAGACAGCAGTTTTCGAATTCTTAGACTGCATTTTAAAATCCCTTGATCAATATAAATTAGCTGCAGGTATTTTTCTAGATCTATCAAAGGCCTTCGATGTCCTGGACCATAACATTCTGCTTGAAAAATTAGAAAGACGAGGAGTAAGAGGTGTAGCAAATAGCTGGTTGTGTTCATACCTAAAAAACCGCAGGCAGAAAGTATCACTTCAGTATGAATTCAACAAAATGAATAAAACAAGAAACAACTCCTTTCTTTCTAGGGAATTACCAATAAAATATGGTGTACCACAGGGCTAAATCCTAGGTCCACTACTCTTCTTGATTTATGTGGACGACTTAGTTGAATATATGAGTCCCACAAAAACTATCCTGTTTGCCGATGACACCAGCATATTGCTCACTGGATCCAGTCCAGAAACTTTGTGGTCCACAGCAGAAAGTTCTATGAAAAGACACTCTGAGTGGTTCACAAAAAACAAACTCATTATAAATACTGAAAAAACTGTGTGTGTAAATTTTCATTTAATTCCTCCAACTAATCAAATGTCTATTCAAGCCCAATTAAAAAATGATCCCCTAGAAAATGTTAAGTGTCACAAAATTCTTGGGTCTTTGGGTTCAGTAAGACTTAAAGTGGGACACACATATAAATAACTTGTGTAGAAAACTATCTTCTGTGTGCTATGGCCTAAGAATTTTAAAGGCTACAACAAGCAAAACAACAGTACTGCATGCATACTATGCACAGTTCGACTCACTAATCCGATATGGGATCATTCTCTGGGGATACTCAGCTCACAGTGTAAAGGTTTTTAGAATGCAAAAAAGAGCTTTAAGAATAATTTGTGGCCTTAAAAAGATGCGAGTCCTGTAAATCCCATTTTACTGAGCTTGGTGTTCTAAATGTTCCAAGTTTATTCATTTATGAAACTATCTTGTTCACTAGGGACTACCTCCTGAAAACAGGCAAACTGCTACAGAACAAAAGTGTACACAACTATAGTACCAGAAGGGAATCAAATATACATCAAAAGTATCACAGAACAACCACCTATCAGAGGAGCATAATTAACATTGGTGTAATACTACACAATAAGATACCAGAGGAAATAAAAAATACTACTCATCCAATATTTAAAGCTAAACTAAAGGCATTTCTAATAAAGCACTGTTTCTATTTTGTCAGAGAATTTCTGAATAAGTAACAAAATTAATTGTAGTAGGTACCTAATTTTAATTGCTAATACTATGTATTATTGTAACTTATCTTTGACCTGTCCAATATCAATTGTACAATTTGTGATATATGATAAAACTGGACCAATAAAAAATCAAAATCAAATCAAAATCACAGTAATAAAAATTCTTCTGTGGAATAGAAGTTGTCAAGGAGGAACTTCCTTAGTTTGTTGTCCAATTTTACTTTGCTGTTAGTTAGATATTTTATATCACTGGATAAGTGATCAAAATTTTTTGTTACGGCTTTGTGACCTACCCCCTTTTTTCTCATCATCATCATCTTCTTCTTCTTCTTCTCTCTCTCTCTCTCTCTCTCTCTCTCTCTCTCTCTCTCTCTCTCTCTCTCTCTCCCCCCCCCCCCCCCCTCTCTTTTTTTTAAGGCAACCTTAATGTTGAGTGATGAATGTAATTTTTCCTTCTGGTGTGGTAATTATGTACGTCATTGATCCTTTTGAACTGTGGTGGATTATTTACAAAAAACTTCATGAGGAAATACCCAATTCCTTAAACAGATGTCTACAAGATGAGTGTGGGTGAGCACCACATATTATTCTTACAGCACATTTTTGGGCAAAGAATAGTTTCTTTCTTAAGGCTGAGTTACCTCAGAACATATGACATATGACATATGACATTATTGAATGAAAATCGGCAAATATGTCAACTTACTGATTTCTGTCTCCCCAAGATTTGCAATGGTTCTAGGTGCAATTGTGGCTGAACTAATTTGTTTTAGGATTTCCAAAATGTGCTTTTTCCAATTTAAATTCTCATCAATATGGACACCTAAGAATTCTGAACTTTCCACCTTATCTGTTGTTTCCTCACCACGTGCTATACTTATCATTGGTTTAGTACCCCTAGATATGCAGAATTGAATATGTTGTGCCTTTTTAAAACTGAGGATGAGACCATTTGCAGAAAACCAGTCAGTGTTACTTTTAAGTGCTTTGTTTACCATTTCTTCTGTTTCTGCATGTGTGCTTGGACTGATTGCAATACCAGTGTCATCTGCAAAAAGAGCTTACTCCACTTGTTATATATTAGATGGAAGATTGTTTACATGTGAAGACATGCACAGAAAAATGGACTAACCCTCAAATGTAAAAACTTAGAGATAAGTGTTGTCATCTGTTGCTGTGTATGGGAATTATCAAAATTGATATTGGTCTCACCCCTAAATATCCTAACATGATATTTAGGGGTGAGACCAATGTTAATTTTGATAGTTCCCATACCCAGCAACAGATGGCAACACTTATCTCTAAGCTTTTACATTTGCGGTTTGGTCCATTTTTCCGTGCACGTCTTCATATGTGGGGAACAATAGTAGACCTAAGATTGAGCCTTGGGGAATCCCATACATGACTTCTCCCCAGTCAGAATTATGTTCCTGGACTGCATTGGCTGAATTACTAAGTACAACTTTTACATTCTTTTGGTTTGATATTACATTTTCCATTGATTGGCTACACCATCAGTCCCATAAAACTTCAATTTATGTTGGAGAATACTGTGATTCACACAGTCAAATGCCTTAGATAGGTTGCAGAAAATATCAACCAGTACTATTTTATTATTTAGTGCATGCAAAATGTGGTGAGCGAACATGTAAATGGCATTCTCAGTAGAGCAGTCCTTGTGAAA
Source organism: Schistocerca americana (assembly GCF_021461395.2). Lineage (NCBI taxonomy): Eukaryota > Metazoa > Arthropoda > Insecta > Orthoptera > Acrididae > Schistocerca > Schistocerca americana. Next base: position 784,141,640 of record NC_060122.1, on the reverse strand, counting down.
CACAACTGCAATTTGCAGAGAATACTATTGTTGCTAAGGTGAGATACTATTCTAGAATATATTCATATGACTGAATTTTATGAAAGCTACCTTTTCAGCAAACTGCTGTGATTTTCCTCTTGAACTTTTTGTCCGTATGCTTACTGATGTATTTAAGTACTGATTTAAATACATATGCAACCTGTGCCTCATCATTTATTACTCTTCTGTTCAGTTCTATAGTGATGTCATCTTGTTCTGTGGCTGGTTGTTCTGTCTCTTGTTTCATTACATTCCATATATCCTTAAGTCTGTTGTTAGAATTATTGATTTCTGACATTATGTGCATGTTTATTGATTTTTTAATAACATTATTAGTTATTTTGAGTGGGTTCTGTGCAACTACTGCACGATCCCTCCTCCTTCTTACCAAAAGATACATTTCCCTTTTCCTTTATACAGGGTGTTACAAAAAGGTACGGCCAAACTTTCAGGAAACATTCCTCACACACAAATAAAGAAAAGATGTTATGTGGACATGTGTCCGGAAACGCTTAATTTCCATGTTAGAGCTCATTTTAGTTTCGTTAGTATGTACTGTACTTCCTCGATTCACTGCCAGTTGGCCCAATTGAAAGAAGGTAGTGTTGACTTTGGTGCTTGTGTTGACATGTGATTCATTGCTCTACAGTACTACCGTCAAGCACATCAGTACGTAGCATCAACAGGTTAGTGTTCATCACGAACGTTCTTTTGCAGTCAGTGCAATGTTTACAAATGCGGAGTTGGCAGATGCCCATTTGATGTATGGATTAGCACGGGGCAATAGCCGTGGCGCGGTACGTTTGTATCAAGACAGGTTTCCAGAACGAAGGTGTCCCGACAGGAAGACGTTCAAAGCAATTGATCGGCGTCTTAGGGAGCACGGAACATTCCAGCCTATGACTCGCGACTGGGGAAGACCTAGAACGACGAGGACACCTGCAATGGATGAGGCAGTTCTTCGTGCAGTTGACAATAACCCTAATGTCAGCGTCAGAGAAGTTGCTGCTGTACAATGTAACGTTGACCACGTCACTGTTTGGAGAGTGCTACGGGAGAACCAGTTGTTTCCGTACCATGTATAGCGTGTGCAGGCACTATCATCAGCTGATTGGCCTCCACGGGTACACTTCTGCGAATGGTTCATCCAACAATGTGTCAATCCTCATTTCAGTGCAAATGTTCTCTTTACGGATGACGCTTCATTCCAACGTGATCAAATTGTAAATTTTCACAATCAACATGTGTGGGCTCGCGAGAATGCGCACGCAATTGAGCAGTCACGTCATCAACACAGATTTTCTGTGAACGTTTGGGCAGGCATTGTTGGTGATGTTTTGATTGGGCCCCATGTTCTTCCACCTACGCTCAATGGAGCACGTTACCATGATTTCATACGGGATACTCTACCTGTGCTGCTAGAACATGTGCCTTTACAAGTACGACTCAACATGTGGTTCATGCGCGATGGAGCTCCTGCACATTTCAGTCGAAGTGTTCGTACGCTTCTCAACAACAGATTTGGTGACCGATGGATTGGTAGAGGCAGACCAATTCCATGGTCTCCACGCTCTCCTGACCTCAACCCTCTTGACTTTCATTTATGGGGGCATTTGAAAGCTCTTGTCTACGCAACCCCGGTATCAAATGTAGAGACTCTTCATGCTCATATTGTGGACGGCTGTGATACAATACGCCATTCTCCAGGGCTGCATCAGCGCGTCAGGGATTCCATGCGACGGAGGGTGGATGCATGTATCCTCGCTAACGGAGGACATTTTGAACATTTCCTGTAACAAAGTGTTTGAAGTCACGCTGGTACGTTCTGTTGCTGTGTGTTTCCATTCTATGATTAATGTGATTTGAAGAGAAGTAATAAAATGAGCTCTAACATGGAAAGTAAGCGTTTCCGGACACATGTCCACATAACATATTTTCTTTCTTTGTGTGTAGGGAATGTTTCCTGAAAGTTTGTCCGTACCTTTTTGTAACACCCTGTATTTTAATACCTCTAGGCAGATTTAAATTCTGTTAGATTCCCTATTATACTTTTGTATAGATAGAAAGCTGTACCCATGATTCTGATTGCTAGTTTGCCTTTTAGGATTCTGCGTTTGTAAGTATTTGTTACACTCTTTTCCCCAGGAATCTGATTTCTTTGGCTTTTAGAATCTGAATTTTATTTTTTTAAGAAGTGTTTCTAGCTCTTTTTGTTTACCAGTTTTGATGAAAGAATTTACACTTGAAGTGCCTAAAAAGATCTTTTTTTTAATTTAGTCAAACAATGGAAAATCCAGGATGGAATGTAACAATATGAGAGAAGGAAAGTTGCTACTCACCATATAGCGGAGACGCTCAGCCGCGATAGGCACAATAAAAAGATTCACACAATCAAAGCTTTCTGCCATTAAGGCCTTGTCAGCAGTAGACACACATACACACACGCACACTCACACTCACGCAAGTGCAACTTGCACACACATGTGTATGTGTGTCTACTGCTGACAAAGGCCTTAATGGCCAAAAGCTTTGATTGTGTGAATCTTTCTATTGTGCCTATCGTGGCTCAGCATCTCTGCTATATGGTGAGTAACAACTTTCCTTCTCTCGTATTATTTTTTAAAAATTTATTTTAGATGGAGTCTCAGGTTGGTCTGACTGAAATCTCTGATTGCAGTTGTTGGGGGCTCCCCAGTATCTTTTGTCCCAGTGCACTGCATGACACAATGATGATTTTTTCTTTTGAATTAGGACCTGGCATAGTGCACTCATTTAGCAGACTTTCCATTCTGCAATTGAAATTACATCAAATACAAAGTTAGGAATTAAATTCCAGGATGAGATCAGATTGTTAGTCCAAAAATTGATTTTTGTGTTTGCGGTTCACTCCACTAGGCTTGTCCATTCTCTCCACCATTGGGAACTAAAGTTCCTCTTCTGCCTTTGACATCGTTGGCCAGGTTTTACCTGTGACCCTAGTCAGGGGCCCTTCATCAGTGCTACCATCTGGGGTCAGGAGGAACCAGTTTTTTTTTTTTTTTTTTTTTTTGGGTGGGGGGGATGAGGTTTTACTACTTTCCCTCCTCCATCCCCATCATTTGTGAGATGAGCCCTTGTGCTTGAAACCAGTAACAGTGGAGTTATACACTCCTGGAAATTGAAATAAGAACACCGTGAATTCATTGTCCCAGGAAGGGGAAACTTTATTGACACATTCCTGGGGTCAGATACATCACATGATCACACTGACAGAACCACAGGCACATAGACACAGGCAACAGATCATGCACAATGTCGGCACTAGTACAGTGTATATCCACCTTTCGCAGCAATGCAGGCTGCTATTCTCCCATGGAGACGATCGTAGAGATGCTGGATGTAGTCCTGTGGAACGGCTTGCCATGCTATTTCCACCTGGCGCCTCAGTTGGACCAGCGTTCGTGCTGGACGTGCAGACCGCGTGAGACGACGCTTCATCCAGTCCCAAACATGCTCAATGGGGGACAGATCCGGAGATCTTGCTGGCCAGGGTAGTTGACTTACACCTTCTAGAGCACGTTGGGTGGCACGGGATGCATGCGGACGTGCATTGTCCTGTTGGAACAGCAAGTTCCCTTGCCGGTCTAGGAATGGTAGAACGATGGGTTCGATGACGGTTTGGATGTACCGTGCACTATTCAGTGTCCCCTCGGCGATCACCAGTGGTGTACGGCCAGTGTAGGAGATCGCTCCCCACACCATGATGCCGGGTGTTGGCCCTGTGTGCCTCGGTCGTATGCAGTCCTGATTGTGGTGCTCACCTGCACGGCGCCAAACACACATACGACCATCATTGGCACCAAGGCAGATGCGACTCTCATCGCTGAAGACGACACGTCTCCATTCGTCCCTCCATTCACGCCTGTCGCGACACCACTGAAGGCGGGCTGCACGATGTTGGGGCGTGAGCGGAAGATGGCCTAACTGTGTGCGGGACCGTAGCCCAGCTTCATGGAGACGGTTGCGAATGGTCCTCGCCGATACCCCAGGAGCAACAGTGTCCCTAATTTGCTGGGAAGTGGCGGTGCGGTCCCCTACGGCACTGCGTAGGATCCTATGGTCTTGGCGTGCATCCGTGCATCGCTGCGGTCCGGTCCCAGGTCGACGGGCACGTGCACCTTCCGCTGACCACTGGCGACAACATCGATGTACTGTGGAGACCTCACGCCCCACGTGTTGAGCAATTCGGCGGTACGTCCACCCGGCCTCCCGCATGCCCACTATACGCCCTCGCTCAAAGTCCGTCAACTGCACATACGGTTCACGTCCACGCTGTCGCGGCATGCTACCAGTGTTAAAGACTGCGATGGAGCTCCGTATGCCACGGCAAACTGGCTGACACTGACGGCGGAGGTGCACAAATGCTGCGCAGCTAGCGCCATTCGACGGCCAACACCGCGGTTCCTGGTGTGTCCGCTGTGCCGTGCGTGTGATCATTGCTTGTACAGCCCTCTCGCAGTGTCCGGAGCAAGTATGGTGGGTCTGACACACCGGTGTCAATGTGTTCTTTTTTCCATTTCCAGGAGTGTACGTCTTTTGACTATTTGTATTAATTAATTTTTTGCACTTACTGCATGCTTCTAAGTATGTGCTGTAATTGAGTCATATTAATTGAATATATTTACATTTTGGTTGGATTGCATTGAAGATGGAATTAAACTTCACATCTGCTTGGTGTACCTTATCTCACCATCACTCATATGAATCATAATTAAGCTATTCTTTATAATTTTGTGACATATAGTTAATTGACTGGGATTATATATTGCTATTGATTTACATTTGTTTACATTTTACAGTTATATATGAATCATTTAAGAGATATTGACTGTCATTTTATTCTTGTTGGTTCAAGTGTGTTTGATATAAAGCAACACTGGCAGCCTCATGTGTCTGTTGTCATTTTTTGTAGTTTTATATGAATAATTTTTTGTAACTTTATTTTGAAGATTCCCTTTTTTGTAGGTTCCAGTTTGTAAGGCTGGACTAATTACAAACTCATATAGGTTGTTAGCGATTTGAAATTACCTTTTAAAAGCTGACAAAGCCATTTTTTATCAATAATGCATGAATTACCACACTGTAGAAGGAAGTCATCTATGATTTTACAAATGAAGTTTCAGTAGAATAAACACAAAAAATGATCCTGTTAGCATTTCCTCTGATATTGCCAATCTATTTCCATTGTACCGATACATAACTTTTTTCATATAGCCTGCATGTTTCCCTATGCCTGTCAACTACACCTGATTCCCTGCACTGCCCAATCACTACAGTGGGTTTTTGAAAGTGTTCAACAATGCACTTTTCAAAAACTGAGTGCAAGAAGCAGTATTGCACCCAATTTTGGTATATTACTTCTAAACTCATATTGTTATAGGTATGCTTAAGTGTACAATTTGCAAAACCACCTAAGCCCTTGTATATTCCTAGACTGAAACAAACCTGTAGTATCTTTTATATATTTTCCCTTATTTGGAAGTGTATGACAATCTCAAGAGGCTAGTCGCCCCCCGGCTACATAGGTGAGATAGTCTCAGAAGTGTTTCTGAACTCTTTAAGCCCTTTCTCACATGTCCACAGTTGGCAAGATATTTAAAAGTTCTCTTACCATACATGCAGCCAGTACAGAATAGAGTTGTTAATATAGTTGCAAATAAATTGATAATATGTAACTCACTGTTTTGACATTTGTTGTTCAGCATTTCCACATTGTGGATGTTGAGTGTACATTTTCTGCCTTTCAATAAATTATTTCTCTCACTTATTCATGAACTATTTTCTGTTGTGTAACTGGTGTGATAATTCAAAATAACTTTTAGCTTATGTAGGAGAATGCAGTTTTGATGCAATGTTAAGCCCTAATTAACAGCAGTATGAAAAGGATAGAGTGCTACTTACCACATAGAGGAGGCAATGACTGGCAGATAGGCACATCGAATAAAGACTGCTAGATATTAATTACAAATCGGACTAAATCCTTCATCAGACATAGACAAAACACATGCACGTTCACCCAAGCATAACACAGCCATTTGTGGCCACTGTCATCTCCATGTGCTGAGGCCCGACTGTGTCTGAGGTGAGCAGCAATCTCAGCTGGTGAGGGTAGTGGGTGTACAGAAGAGCCCTGGGCCAGGGAGTTGGCACGGGATGTGAAGTAGTTGAAGCTGAGAATATCATGGTGGGCATCATGCTCAGCAACTGGATAGACCATCTCTCTCTTGGGCACAGTTTGGGAGTGTTCATTTGTGCAGACAGACAGCTCGTTAGTGACCATGCTCACATAGAAAGCAGCACAGTGATCCCCCAGATTATCTATAGTCACCTGCATAGTCGTTTCCTCTTCACTAATTCTCTTCTCTCCCCTTTGACCCCTCTCCCCGTCCCTTCCTCCCAGCACAGCTTCCTGAAGCTGCATCTGGTAGCCAACTGCTCTGTCCCCACCACACACCTGCATACTCCCACAGACAGCAAAGGCACCTTCCCCCACCTCTCCCCAGGTGTCTTCCATATACCCACTTCCCACCACAGCCGAGATCACTGCTCACCTTGGATAAAGCCTCAGTCAGGCCTTAGTATGTGGAGATGCTAGGACCCATATGTAGGTGAGTTTTCCTTGTGTGAATGTGTGAGTATTTTATCTAAATAATATCTTGGAGTCTTCATTCAATGTATCTGTCTGCCACTCAACGCCTCCTGTATGTTGTGGCTAGCAATCTCTACTTTTCAAACTGTCTTGTTTGATTAAGCCTGAAATAGGCAGAAAACCTGTTGTTTAAGTTTTCTGTAATATGCTTTATTATTTCACAGGAAACATTATTACGTTGTTGTAGTAATTACTTCCATTTTTGTTTTTCATGACTTGCTACTAATAACAGCGTATTTTTATTCTGCTACACAAGCCATTGATGACAAGAATAATATCAGATTACATAAAAGCTAGCAGTGCCGTAGGGATAATGTTACACAATGCCACCATGAGAAGTACAACAGAAAAAAAATCAGATATCACATAACAGCTCAAGCTCACATGTATATTTGTGGACACTTTCAGTACTATCCAATCATGGAGGGGCCGTGCAAGTAATTACAGTCAATAAAGCATTTCTTGCATATATTATAATCGTTATCACATTTTGTTGTTTGTCTTTGAGCTGAATTGACATGGTGCTCAAATGTAACTGAAACTGATGAACTCAAATGTTATTTATGTAACAATGGCCTGTAACACGAATTTCTTGATCTTTGTAGTTGCATTTCCTCTGATGTCACTCAGGACATTGTCACCTGTAGTTTCAGATCTTGAATGATGAAACTGAACTGCGTACATACTATCACACTCGCTACAAAATCAGGACAACAGATTTGTCTGACCAACAAACTGAAAGACTTTACCTTGTCTGTTCTTGATACAATAATTTTATAACTTTTAAAGTTACTGCATAATTGTTCTTTTTTGTATATAATTCTTTTATTGTTGATGTAGAAATGATTGTGCCTGTTTACCTCCAAATAATACAACAGCTGCATTTAATGCAGTGCTAGAGATAGTTGACATTATGGAGCCATTGAATATGATGTTTACTTGCATGTCTGAATCAGCAGACATTAATGATGATTGACAGCTGTTCAAAATTAATTTGAAATAAATTTACTGAAAGTGAATCTCCTGGCATCATTTGTGTTGGGTATAGATGTTCTACCTATTAGTGATATATGAAAATTTGTTGCTGGTGTTGGACTTGAACCTGCATTTCCCAGTTATTGCAAGTGGTCGCCTTAGCCACATCAGCTATCGTGCATGCCTCCCAGACCAATGCTGTCTACATCCATGTACCACTGTCTCCTACATTCATCACTTAATACTCATAGCTTTACTCTGTATTCGTGCACCGGTGAGAATGAGGCTATGATGAATCATAACCCATGATACTGATTGTTCCTAAACACTGAAATTTCAGATATGTGATACAATTTGATAATCTTTAAAATGATGCATCATTTTCTCTTCTAGTATGTTATTCTGAAATTAGATGGAAGTAGCAATATTATATTATGTGTGAAGCACTGTCTTCTAAGTGCATCTTTCAGATTATTTCACTCCATGATGGTACAAAAATGTTCTTGTGCAGGTGCTTATTTAGTTCCCAACTCTTCCTCACGCCACCCCTTCCTTGTGTGGATGGCTTATAGCTTAGTGTGTCTTCTCTTGTCTTACTATGAAAGAAAAAAAAATTCCTCCCTTGCTACCTGCAGCAGTCTTTTGCTGCAGAATGAGAATCCATGATCCATTTACCTTGAGGCTTTCCTCTTTCTTGTTAAAGCTGTTGTCATGTTTGGCTTCTCTGACAAATTGTTGTGGTAGCTCTTCTCCACAGCAAGAACATCTGTGTCATCAAATTTTATTATGTGTCAGACTCACAAAGTACACATACCGCCACACCTGATTTCTCCATCTGACCCAACCTGCGGTGCTGTTGATGTTCAGCATCACTCCCACATAGGCTTTGTATCACATAAAGGGTATGTGGTATATTCCTGACATTACAGGTGGGTCCCTTTTGCCAATCTGAGACACTCATTGATCTCTTGAGTTAGTTTGTAAATAGTCTTTACACTATATTTGTGCAATATCTGGCCAATTCCATCTGTCATGTGTGACAGAAAAGTCATACCCGCGATTTCTTCTTTCGACATGTCACTTCGCCAAGTGTTAGATTTCTTGACACTTCTTATACAACTGGTGAACTACCCATTGCTCCTCAAAATGCCTCCTAGGTGTTGCATCTCCCATATGATGTTCTGCAAGTCACATATTCATCTTGCTCTCATTATAAGTGTATTAGTCATTCATCTTTCCTGGATTAGGTGATGATTACACTGTTTGTGCAGGTATTGGTCAACATATGTTGGTTTTTGATACTTACTGTGTCCTAGGTTCACCACATTCCTTGTAACCAGGACATCTAGAAAGGGCACTGTGGGCCTTTTTTACTTCCACAGCATATGTTATGATGATGTGGACACTGTTCAGGTGAAATAGGAAGTCACAGAGTTGTTCCTCGGCATGGATCCCGTAAAGGTGTCATCAGCATATATGTACCATATTTATTGTTTACAAGGTGCTAATTCCAACGCCTGTTTTTAAAAATGTCCCATGAACAAGGGGACTACCCATGGCAACACTTTCCTGTTGTTCATAGAAATTGGCAGTCGACATGAAGCGGTAAGACATGCATGGAAGAGCTTGGTGATGTCATATGGCAAAATGGAACTGACATGCGCCAGAGAATCATTGAGTTTCACCTTGGTAAACAAAGAAACAAAGCAACAATATCAGAGCTGACCAGTACATCACTTGGCCCAAGTTCTAGTTTCTTCAGCTTCTCAATAAAATGTCCCAAGTTCTTTATGAATTTGTTGGTCTTGCCAACATGTGGGTGAAGTAGAGAGGCCACTTTGTGCATTGGTGAGCCAGAAGCACTTATAATCAGTCTTAGAGGAACATAATCTTCATAGATTTTTGATAATCCATACAGGCCATGTGGTCGGGCTTCTGCCTTGGGCAGATTCTTCTGTTCATCCACCAATAGAGAAGAAGCCTTCATTAACTAATTCATATGCCATGTGATCCACTATGTCTAATCTGCATTAGCTTTTGGTGAGTCATTGGATCAAATAGGTCACAAAACTACTGCTCATGATCTTCAGTCTTCATTACATTTCTCTTGTAGATAGGATATTCCAATATAATTTTGTCAGCATTAAAACTCTTGATAGCTCGTGACCCTTCCTTTTTCAATCTGCAAGTTGGTGGTTTTGCTCAGCATAGTATCCTTGTGGTTTCAATGTGTATTCCTGTAGCTTTTTCACAAGGATGTATCTGGATGGCCGCTTTGGTGTTAGCAATCGCATCCTCCGTAGGTAAATCACTGAGGATGATAGCAAATTTCTTCCTTTTTAAAGGACAGACCAATCCTCTGAAGTCAGTGGTCATTCACTGAAGCTGATCAATGTTTGTGACATGTCGGGAATCGTCTTGTTGATCTACTTTCTGCATCTTCCAAATCTTTTGTTCTGTCACTTAGTGCAGTGGTTAAAAGGGTTCTGTGATTGATGCTGGTTCTGTGATTGATGCTGGTTCTGTGATTGATGCTGTCAATCTTACTGCAATTGTCTCAGTGCATGTTGCCTCTTAGTTGATAAAAAAAGGTCCAAAAATTGCTCATCAATTCTTGCCAAGCCTTTCTATGTTGCACGAATACATGATTGATGGCGTTATTGTTGTGTAAATGAAAACTGCCTTTTCTTGCTGCACTGTATTTTATTTCTCCCAGACATGTTTCACATTTTCATTTTAAGGCATCATCAGTGGGATTTAGAATGATACACTTTTATTTTGATGTTTAGTATTTGTAGATTATAAAACAGTTCATATCTCGTTTTTTTTATGTAAATAAGTGAAAATGAGATGTGAAATATTTTATAATCTGCAAATAATACATATCAAAACAAAACTGAATCATTATAGATCCCATAAAGTGGAAAAGGTGAAACATGTCTGGGAGAAATAAAATACAATCCAGCAAAAAAAGGCAGTTTTTATTTACAAAACAAATATTCCTGTGCTTGCTGCAGAGGACGGCCATGCAAACAAACTCGCGATTAATGGAGTACTTACAAACTAATCAAATAGATCCGAAAGTGATTCAGATTGGTAAAGGATGAATAGGAACCCCCTTGCAGTATCAGGAATATACTGCATACGCTGTACATATGGAAAAGTCTCTGTAGGGCAATCCATCAACACTAGGATCAGTGGACGTAAATGGCAGTGCAAGTAGTGGCGGGTGTAGAATTAGCTGTGGCAGAACACACAACATTTGAGAACACCACATAATAAAATTCACTGACACGGATGTTCTTGCTGTGGAGAATTGCTACTATGCCTGCTTGTTTAGGGGAGCCATAAAAATCCATAAATAAGACAATAGGTTCAATGCAAAAGAGGAAAGCTTCAAGCTAAATTGATCGTGGATTTCTGTGCTGCAGCACAGGACTGCTGTAGGTAGCAAGGGGAGAAACACAGCAGTAATAACCAGGGGAAAGCCCTCAGACATTGCCGTGACAGGTACATATTTCCTCCAACTGCGAGGTCGACTTCAGTCTGTCACTGGCGTTAAAGGTGAAGTTTTGACAATGCCAGCCACTCGTGCTGGCAAAGTGTCACAAAAGTAATCATACAAATGTTGGCCGAATAAGTCGAGACAAAACACAACAGGCACGATGTCAAGTGGCCACAAAAGCCTCAATAATTTTTTTAGCACACCTCTATTGGTAGGAGATTTCAAGATTGTACCAACGCATAAACCAACAGTGGAAGAAGAAAGTATATTTGCTGGCCTCTCTCACCTTTCTACTGTGATGCTGGGGTGAAGGGATCACAGCAAAGTTTCTAAAATGTAAGCAAACGATCATATCCACCCAGACATACCATATCTATGATAGAATGGAATGAGCTTTTCTTTATGAGCCATTCATGCAACACAGAGGGACCTGGCAAGAACTGATGAACCATATTTGGACATTTTCTATCAACTCTGTGGCAGCATGCAGTGAGATGACTGGGGTAAGACCAACAGCATCACTCACAGGATCTTGCAGAACAGACTCGACTGCTGCACCAAGTGACAGAAGAAAAAGTTTGCAAGATGCAGAAAGCAGATCGAGAAGTCGATTCTAGATGTGTTATGCACAGTAGTAAGCCTCGGTGAATGACCACTGGTCTCAGACGAATGGTCCCTCCTCAAAAAAAGAGAGATATTCGCTATCATCCCCAGAACTTTACCTAAGGAGAATATCACTGCTAACACCTACATGGACATGTGGACCTTGCTTGTGAAAGCACTGTGGAAATAGTCACTGAAACAGCCAGAATACTGCACCAAACAAAACCATCACTTTCAACCTGAAAAAAGAAGAATTAAAAGCTGCTATCAAGATCCTTAATGCTGACAACCTTTTTGGTACTGCCTACTAACAAATGAAATGCAACCATTGTAATGAAGAATGAAGATTATTAGCAGAGATCCAATGACTTGCCAAAAGCTAAGTGCATATTGTACACAATAGATCACATGGAATACGAATTAGTTAATCAAGGCATCTTCTCCCATGGTGGACATTCAGAAGAACCTGCCCAGCACAAAAGCTGTACCACGTCAGCTCTATGAATTACCAAAAATCATGGGTGTCTGCAGAAACTGATCCAAGAGGGGGAAAGATTCTAAAGAGCCATTTTTGATATAAGTGGTTCATTGAGTATGAGAATGTGTTGTGCCCCAAGAAATAAATTTGACAAAGTAAGCATATTTCATTAGTAAATCCAAAGTACATCAGTTCTTATTATTAATACGGTTATGGATGTAGGAAACCTTTGAAAACAGTCATCAAATTAATCAGTAGGACTAACTCTCAAAGCCAAGGACTGAAGCGAAATGGGCTTCATATCCCTTGCTTGGCACGTTATTGTGTAGCCATGGTAGCTAGAGACCGAAACTCGTAACTCTATGGCTGGATGCCATGCTGGGTTGCACTTGATACAGTTTAAAATCCACTTAGTTTTGGAAGGTTCAGACACCTTTTTGACCTTGATATTTCACAATTTTTTCCTCTCTTTCAGGACAAAAATTTGTACTTCTTCTACATCTGAGTTGACACCTGTAGTATACCTGCAATATAGCTTGATCATACGCTACTCCAGTCTCATTGTTTTGTAAAACTGAGTGAGATCTCAGCAAGTATTTGCAGGTCAAATGCATACCTACTGTTGAGATCCAGATATGCAGCAGGTGAAAGAGCTGTTCTTGTGGGAATTGGGAACATGTACTGCAGCTATGTTTGTAGTGTGCCAGGTGTTGGAACTGTCATTTTCTGTAGCTCTTTAATGGCTGTACGAGGAAGTGACAGAGAAAAGATTGGTACTCTAATTTGGCAATGTTATTTGGCAATGTTATGTAATGGTTTACATTTCCCAATATTGCAAACGAAGCCAAAACCATTGCCATGACAAAAAATTATATAATTTCTCATGAACAATCTGACGACCAAGCAGTGTGCTGTTTACTAAAGCCACAGTATTTCTCCTTGCATTCAGCAGTGCTAAATCTCTGGTTGAATAGGACCATTGGCATTCATTTCTAGAAATAAGTGAGAATTCTGAAATTAAGAAAAAGTCTATCCCAGATTCCAGGAGGAGGGAAGTGCCCCCTACTCCCTCCCTTGCAGACACTTTTGCCAAAAACCCATAAAAATGATGTATCACTAAGACCAATCATAAGAGTTCCTGGCTCACCAACTTATAAACTGTTGCAAAACTTGGCCACTCTACTTCAGTCATATGTGGGAAAGACTGACACATACATAAAGGACTCTGAACATTTCACTGAGAAGCTGAAGAGACTGAAACTTGAACCAAATGAGATCCAGTCACCTCTGATGTTGTTTCTTTGTTCACCAAAGAACAATTCAACAATTATCTGAGGTATTGTTTCCCCATATGACAACATTACACTCTTTCAGGCATATCTTACCATGAGCTAGTTCATGTAGAATGGTGATTTCTGTGAACAACTGGAAAGTGTCACTGCAGGTAGTCCACTTAGTGCAGTTGTGGCCAGTGTCCTCATGGAACATTTCAAAAGACAGGCTCTGGACTTGGCACCTTGTAAACCTAAAGTGTGGTACCAATATATTGACAACATTTTTGTCATCTGAAGCCATGGCGAGGAACTTCCTAAGGCATCTGAACAGTCTCCATGCCAACATAAAATTTGTCGAGGTAGAAATGGACTGACATTTTATCTGATATGCTGGTTATGAGCAATGGAGAGAACCTTTGACACAGTGTGTATCGAAAACTGACACACATGAACCAATACCTGCGCAAACTGTAAAATCGTCACCTGAGCCATGAAACAGTATTGATTAATATACTTATAACACTGCAAAATGAATATGTGAGCTGCAGTACCTCAGACTGGAGATCCAATACGTGGAAAGTATTCTGAGAAGCAATGTGTGCTCTACCAGTTGCTTAAGAAGTGTCACTTCGTGGTGACATGTTGGAAGCAGAAATGTGGCGTACGACTTTTGTGTCGTACATCTCCAGGGTGATGGGCAGAATGGGCTGTACATTGCACAGACATGGCATAAAGACTATTTACAAGTCAACCCAAGTGTGTCTCATATCAGCAAAGGACAAAAGGAACCCACTTGCAGTGCCAGTAAATATACCACATATCCTGTGCGCGTGGAAAAGGTTCAAATGGCTCTTAACACTATGGGACTTAACATCTGAGGTCATCAGTCCCCTAGAACTTAGAACTACTTAAACCTAACTAACCTAAGGACATCACACACATCCACGCCCGAGGCAGGATTCGAACCTGCGACCATAGCAGTCGCGTGGTTCCGGACTGAAGCGCCTAGAACCACTCGGCCACCGCAGCTGGCGCATGTGGAAAAGTTTATGTAGGAATGACTGATCCACCGACACCAGGATCACTGAAAATAAATGGCATTGCAGATTGGGACAAGCGGAGAAATCAGCTGTGGCAGAGCATGTGCTTCACATAGTGAAACCACCAACAGAAGTTCTTGCAGTGGAAAAGACCTACCACACCCAATTGTTCAAGGAAGTCACAGAAATCCATAAACATGACAATACCTTCTACATGAAAGAGTAAAGCCTTGAGATAAATGGATCCTGGATCCCTGTGTTGCAGCAACCAACCATTGTAAGTAACAAAGGGGAGAACCCCAGTGGTAATGATCAGGGAAAAGTCCACAGACATCGGTGTGCCAGGTACATGTAATCTCCACCACAATGGAGGGTGGAGCCCTGACAATGCCAGCCACTAGTACTGAGGAAGTGTCAAAAAATGTCAAACAAATGTCGGCTGATGAACACAAGGTATGAGACAATAGGCAATATGTCAACAAGTGGCCATTAAAACCTCAACGGTTTTGTATTTAATAATTATTATACTTTACTAACATATTCTTCAGAGTCACAGCATACATAATCTTTTTTTCAGTCTTAATTTGTTTCTAAACATGAGTTGGAAGTTAGAATATGAATATGAATCGATATGTTATTAGTATCCATGCAGTAACATTTATCTTATTGGACAAATGGATGAGCTCATACTGGTGAAAATGAAGTTACATAATGCTCTTTTATAAAGTCTTTTGACAGTAAATTTCAAATAGGTGCTGCCACAGGGAAGAAGAACACAGGAAAATGCATCAGTATACCTACTTTAAAATTGTATGTGTATGCAGGCAAACGAGGAACAGTAGTACTACTAGAGACAGTGATTAGTTCCATCATCTAAATATTAAAACTGAGGTGCTTTTTCCCCAAGTTGAGGAAATTGAAAACACAGTTATACAAGGTGCTTTAGAAAAAGCTGTTCCAAATTCTTTCAGGAAGATGTACAGGTCAAAACTAGAAAAGCATTTTCCTATAAAGTTTTGGCAGGAAACAAATATTTGTTGGAGTATGGGGCATTCTGTCCTCCATTAGCCATCTCTTTGTTGATATTACACGAGGTGCTCAATGTGGTTGCCAGTCAGTATTACACATTCTTCAGTCCTCCTAAAGAATCACAACTCAAGTTAACATTCCTGCCTGCCATCAGATATTTCAAATGCTCCTGTAATCTGTGCTTGTTGACAATGAATGTGGAATACACTAGTGCCCTTAAATGTTCCCATAGCCAGAAATCCCAGGGATAAAGGTCAAGTGAATGAAGAGACTATGTTACTAGACCTCCTTGACAAATCCATTGCTTTTTTAAATGTTTGTTTTAAGACTTGTCATATAGGGTGTAGAAACTGTGATGTTATCCTATTGTGCATAAACCAGATTGATTCATCTTCCACAAGGTGTAGGTAATTTTTCAAGCAGAGGTTGTTGACAAACAGCATCTGTTTAAGTTTATGGCCCTATGACTTTGTCACCCATAATTCCTACCAACACAATGATACTGAAGCTAACCTGATGTCATGTTGTCATGAGCACTCAAAGATTTACATAATCTTATATGCAGTTATTGAGGTATTTTACTGTCTCTCTCTTTGCTCATCTGTAAATAAAATCTGAGTTGTGAACTGCAGATCATTTGTTGTTCTTAGAATCCTTTGGCTAAACTGTAATCTATCAAGGTGATGATGTGGCCTGAGAGCTTGCCCATCCAGTAAGTAATAACTGCTCATGCAGAAATGAACACACAAGAACATGGTTCATGCATTCAGCAAGTACAGTTCTTTGCATACTTGTTTCAGGCTCATCTTATACTTATTGCAACACTATCTCCTCCAAATGTGCCGTGCACACCACATGTGTCCTACAACGATCCCTCGCCCTCGTTACTAATGATGCAATGTGTACAAGTCACTGAATGGCCTATTGAATGTTTTATTTATCATTTTCCAGTTAGCATCCAGAGTTGAGGATGATGTTTGGAGTACACAAAATTTGCTTGTCAACTAACACCGCTGGCTAAACTGTAGCACAATACCATGTGGAATAGTGCAACTTCATTTTGTCATTTACTTTGTACTCACTTCACAGAATCATTCCTCTTGTTTTGATGCTAGAACAACAGTAAAGTGATGTGTATAGAGTGGCTGATGTAGGAGACAGTTGTAAGTGCTGTGGCATAAAACAGCAATGCGGTCAAGGACTGCAGTCAAATACAACTAGCAAGGAATTAACAGGAAGACAGCCGACACCACTGGGTGCTGACTGTTTCTGCAACTAGTAAAAATGGCCCATCTATACCTGAACAAGTATTTTGGTTACCGACATGTTTAAAAAATAGAACTTTTTTCAAGCTTTGGCCAGTATTAGCTCTTGTAAGGATATGGGAGAAGTACCCCTTGTCAGTGTTCCAAATAATTTTTAATAACTGCTACTTCAGGATATATTACGCTTCTCATACATCTCCCTTCCTGGGACAATGAATTCACGGTGTTCTTATTTCAATTTCCAGGAGTGTATATTCTGCAATAAAGTATAAATAGCACATAATTTATTGAGTGAGACCACTGGAGGCGGGCTGCATGATGTTGGGGCGTGAGCGGAAGACGGCCTAACGGTGTGCGGGACCGTAGCCCAGCTTCATGGAGACGGTTGCGAATGGTCCTCGCCGATACCCCAGGAGCAACAGTGTCCCTAATTTGCTGGGAAGTGGCGGTGCAGTCCCCTACGGCACTGCGTAGCATCCTACGGTCTTGGCGTGCATCCGTGCGTCGCTGCGGTCTGGTCCCAGGTCGACGGGCACGTGCACCTTCCGCCGACCACTGGCGACAACATCGATGTACTGTGGAGACCTCACGCCCCACGTGTTGAGCAATTCGGCGGTGCGTCCACCCGGCCTCCCGCATGCCCACTATACGCTCTCGCTCAAAGTCCGTCAACTGCACATACGGTTCACGTCCACGCTGTCGCGGCATGCTACCAGTGTTAAAGACTGCGATGGAGCTCCGTATGCCACGGCAAACTGGCTGACACTGACGGCGGTGGTGCACAAATGCTGCGCAGCTAGCGCCATTCGACGGCCAACACCGCGGTTCCTGGTGTGTCCGCTGTGCCGTGTGTGTGATCATTGCTTGTACAGCCCTCTCGCAGTGTCCGGAGCAAGTATGGTGGGTCTGACACACCGGTGTCAATGTGTTCTTTTTTCCATTTCCAGGAGTGTAGAAGTTAAAATGCACATAGTACCAACAAAAATAATCAGTTTTTGAAAATATAATGTAATTGGATAGATAAAAAATTTACTCACTGAGTGGCAGCAGAACACACATATGAAAAGTATGAATTATTTAGGAATAATAGAGATGGCTCACCAAAAGGCAGATGTGCTGTAATCATCAAGAGGCACACAAACAGAAGGTACAGAGCTTGACTAGCTTTCGGAATGCACTTACTTTTTCTAGCTGTAGGAAAAACATACACACAAACAAACACACACTCACTTGCATGCACACACCAGTCTCCCTACGTTGTGCTTGGTTGACTGCTGCCATCCACCCAAATCTCGTATCATCTGCCCTTCATTACTGTCTCCTTTGTTTAGCCAAGTTACATATCTTTTGTTTGTGTGCCTGTCGACGACACAGCACTTCTGCCTTTTTGTGATTCATCTCCTTTATTCCTAAATAATTCATAATTTTCAACCACAACTTTCTATACATATAAAAGATATTACAGTTTGCAAGCTTTTGGAGCCAGTGGCTCCTTCTTCTGACAGAGGGGTTGAAGGGGAAGGAAGAGGCGTGAAGGAAAAGGGCTAGTGAGGATTAGGAAATCAGGAAACTTGCCCAGAATCCTGCATCAGGAGAGACCTATCGGATGGGATGAGAAGGAAAGACTGAGTGTTGGGGACTTCACAGGATGAAATTTGAAAACCTGAGAGCAGTCTTCAACAATCAGTTTTTCCTTCTTATCTCACCCAATAAGGCTCTTCTGATTGGCTCTTCTGATTGGGGAGCATTGAAGAGGATTGTTGTCTCTAATAGTTGGACTACTATCTAAATGGGAAGGAGCACATCCACGTGCTGTAGACATGAAGGACTTTTGCGGTCTTGGAAGTACCGTGAAGAAGAGAAGGCTAAAAACTACAGTTGAAGAGATTGTAAAAGGAAAGAATTGCAGGAGTAGCTTACATATGATATTGTAATTACCTGACATGGTCAGAGTGGGGACAGCGATCTGTACACTTGAATTTTGTAGATTTTCTTAAAACTTGTATTTAGCCAAGATCACAATGTAGAAAACAGTGATTACTTGTTTCAGCCACTGAAATCCTCATCTTCAGATATGGAAAATGTAACAAAAAGGTCAAAAGTATTTTGGAAATACAATAGCATTAATATGAATAATTATGCTAAAGCTGTTCAGAGTACATACAAAGATACAAAAGGGCACCATCTAAATCGAGAGAGTAGGTTAGACACTTTGTCACTTTGTTAGCATCCTCAAGGAAACATTAAGTGCAAAATAATATCAAATGAAATTAAATAATGGAATGTTCAGGTTGGAATATCAACAATTATGAAGAGGATTGATTAAGACAGTTACTACTCACCATATAGCAGAGATGCTGAGTCGCAGAAATGCACAAAAAAAAAAAAGACTGTCAAAAAGTAAGCTTTAAGCCAACAAGGGTGCATTGGTGGAATAGAGGGCTATGTAGTGCTGGAATGGGAACAGGGAATGGGCTAGGTGGGTAAGATGGGTAAGTACAATGATTAGCAAAGGTGAGGCCAAGAGGGTTTTGGGAATGTAGAATATATTGCAGAGAGAGTCCTCAGCTGTGCAATTCAGAAAAGCTGATGTTGATGAGAAGGATCCAGATGGCACAGGCTGTGAAGTAGTCATTGAAATGAAGAACATCATGTTGGGCTGTGTGCTCAGCAGCAACAGGATGGTCCAGTTGTTTCTTGGCCACAGTTTGTCAGTGGCCATTCATGCGGACAGATAGCTTGTTGTTTGTCACATCCATGTAGAATGCAGCACAGTGGTTGCAGCTTAGCTTGCGGATGACGTGACTGCTTTCACAGGTAGACCTTCCTTTGATGGGATAGGTGATATTTGCGACCGCACTGGAGTAGGTGGTGGTGGGAGGATATATGGGACAGGTCTTGCATCAAGGTCTATTACATGGATATGAGCCATGAGACAAGGAGTTCCACAACCCCTGCTCCTAACTCCTTGCCTTATGGCTGTGGCCATATACATATGTGAAATATGTTGTACAGATATCATCATAGTAGTTTGAATCTAACATAATATAAAGTCATAATGCCCAATCACAGTGATAGTCAAGGTTACCTAATAAAAGTAGCAAACAGAAAGACTGTTACTATGTACATGTGATCACATGTGAATGAAAATGCCACCAGATAGCAGTACAGTATAATAAAGTGATATATAATGTAATACAAATCAAAAAAGAAAGGAAATACTAAAATAGTAATTTAAAAATAACTGAAATAGCCAATAGCTATAGCTATAAAATTAGTAAAATTTTGTGTAACAAAACAGAAGATATGCAGGTAGAAGACACCTACAAATGGTGTAATATTATGGACGACTAACAACAACACAGAGTGAGAATTAACATTACTGATATTTGTTCTTTATATTCCTCACTACGAAAATAATAACTGTTGTTTATCCAGGGGCTAGATGAAATTACATTGGACCTCACTGTGTAATACGAAAGGCAGGAGAAACAATCTCTATGTACACTCCTGGAAATTGAAATAAGAACACCGTGAATTCATTGTCCCAGGAAGGGGAAACTTTATTGACACATTCCTGGGGTCAGATACATCACATGATCACACTGACAGAACCACAGGCACATAGACACAGGCAACAGAGCATGCACAATGTCGGCACTAGTACAGTGTATATCCACCTTTCGCAGCAATGCAGGCTGCTATTCTCCCATGGAGACGATCGTAGAGATGCTGGATGTAGTCCTGTGGAACGGCTTGCCATGCCATTTCCACCTGGCGCCTCAGTTGGACCAGCGTTCGTGCTGGACGTGCAGACCGCGTGAGACGACGCTTCATCCAGTCCCAAACATGCACAATGGGGGACAGATCCGGAGATCTTGCTGGCCAGGGTAGTTGACTTACACCTTCTAGAGCACGTTGGGTGGCACGGAATACATGCGGACGTGCATTGTCCTGTTGGAACAGCAAGTTCCCTTGCCGGTCTAGGAATGGTAGAACGATGGGTTCGATGACGGTTTGGATGTACCGTGCACTATTCAGTGTCCCCTCGGCGATCACCAGTGGTGTACGGCCAGTGTAGGAGATCGCTCCCCACACCATGATGCCGGGTGTTGGCCCTGTGTGCCTCGGTCATATGCAGTCCTGATTGTGGCGCTCACCTGCACGGCGCCAAACACGCATACGACCATCATTGGCACCAAGGCAGAAGCGACTCTCATCGTTGAAGACGACACGTCTCCATTCGTCCTTCCATTCACGCCTGTCGCGACACCACTGGAGGCGGGCTGCACGATGTTGGGGCGTGAGCGGAAGACGGCCTAACGGTGTGCGGGACCGTAGCCCAGCTTCATGGAGACGGTTGCGAATGGTCCTTGCCGATACCCCAGGAGCAACAGTGTCCCTAATTTGCTGGGAAGTGGCGGTGCAGTCCCCTACGGCACTGCGTAGCATCCTACGGTCTTGGCGTGCATCCGTGCGTCGCTGCGGTCTGGTCCCAGGTCGACGGGCACGTGCACCTTCCGCCGACCACTGGCGACAACATCGATGTACTGTGGAGACCTCACGCCCCACGTGTTGAGCAATTCGGCGGTGCGTCCACCCGGCCTCCCGCATGCCCACTATACGCTCTCGCTCAAAGTCCGTCAACTGCACATACGGTTCACGTCCACGCTGTCGCGGCATGCTACCAGTGTTAAAGACTGCGATGGAGCTCCGTATGCCACGGCAAACTGGCTGACACTGACGGCGGTGGTGCACAAATGCTGCGCAGCTAGCGCCATTCGACGGCCAACACCGCGGTTCCTGGTGTGTCCGCTGTGCCGTGTGTGTGATCATTGCTTGTACAGCCCTCTCGCAGTGTCCGGAGCAAGTATGGTGGGTCTGACACACCGGTGTCAATGTGTTCTTTTTTCCATTTCCAGGAGTGTAGAAGTTAAAATGCACATAGTACCAACAAAAATAATCAGTTTTTGAAAATATAATGTAATTGGATAGATAAAAAATTTACTCACTGAGTGGCAGCAGAACACACATATGAAAAGTATGAATTATTTAGGAATAATAGAGATGGCTCACCAAAAGGCAGATGTGCTGTAATCATCAAGAGGCACACAAACAGAAGGTACAGAGCTTGACTAGCTTTCGGAATGCACTTACTTTTTCTAGCTGTAGGAAAAACATACACACAAACAAACACACACTCACTTGCATGCACACACCAGTCTCCCTACGTTGTGCTTGGTTGACTGCTGCCATCCACCCAAATCTCGTATCATCTGCCCTTCATTACTGTCTCCTTTGTTTAGCCAAGTTACATATCTTTTGTTTGTGTGCCTGTCGACGACACAGCACTTCTGCCTTTTTGTGATTCATCTCCTTTATTCCTAAATAATTCATAATTTTCAACCACAACTTTCTATACATATAAAAGATATTACAGTTTGCAAGCTTTTGGAGCCAGTGGCTCCTTCTTCTGACAGAGGGGTTGAAGGGGAAGGAAGAGGCGTGAAGGAAAAGGGCTAGTGAGGATTAGGAAATCAGGAAACTTGCCCAGAATCCTGCATCAGGAGAGACCTATCGGATGGGATGAGAAGGAAAGACTGAGTGTTGGGGACTTCACAGGATGAAATTTGAAAACCTGAGAGCAGTCTTCAACAATCAGTTTTTCCTTCTTATCTCACCCAATAAGGCTCTTCTGATTGGCTCTTCTGATTGGGGAGCATTGAAGAGGATTGTTGTCTCTAATAGTTGGACTACTATCTAAATGGGAAGGAGCACATCCACGTGCTGTAGACATGAAGGACTTTTGCGGTCTTGGAAGTACCGTGAAGAAGAGAAGGCTAAAAACTACAGTTGAAGAGATTGTAAAAGGAAAGAATTGCAGGAGTAGCTTACATATGATATTGTAATTACCTGACATGGTCAGAGTGGGGACAGCGATCTGTACACTTGAATTTTGTAGATTTTCTTAAAACTTGTATTTAGCCAAGATCACAATGTAGAAAACAGTGATTACTTGTTTCAGCCACTGAAATCCTCATCTTCAGATATGGAAAATGTAACAAAAAGGTCAAAAGTATTTTGGAAATACAATAGCATTAATATGAATAATTATGCTAAAGCTGTTCAGAGTACATACAAAGATACAAAAGGGCACCATCTAAATCGAGAGAGTAGGTTAGACACTTTGTCACTTTGTTAGCATCCTCAAGGAAACATTAAGTGCAAAATAATATCAAATGAAATTAAATAATGGAATGTTCAGGTTGGAATATCAACAATTATGAAGAGGATTGATTAAGACAGTTACTACTCACCATATAGCAGAGATGCTGAGTCGCAGAAATGCACAAAAAAAAAAAAGACTGTCAAAAAGTAAGCTTTAAGCCAACAAGGGTGCATTGGTGGAATAGAGGGCTATGTAGTGCTGGAATGGGAACAGGGAATGGGCTAGGTGGGTAAGATGGGTAAGTACAATGATTAGCAAAGGTGAGGCCAAGAGGGTTTTGGGAATGTAGAATATATTGCAGAGAGAGTCCTCAGCTGTGCAATTCAGAAAAGCTGATGTTGATGAGAAGGATCCAGATGGCACAGGCTGTGAAGTAGTCATTGAAATGAAGAACATCATGTTGGGCTGTGTGCTCAGCAGCAACAGGATGGTCCAGTTGTTTCTTGGCCACAGTTTGTCAGTGGCCATTCATGCGGACAGATAGCTTGTTGTTTGTCACATCCATGTAGAATGCAGCACAGTGGTTGCAGCTTAGCTTGCGGATGACGTGACTGCTTTCACAGGTAGACCTTCCTTTGATGGGATAGGTGATATTTGCGACCGCACTGGAGTAGGTGGTGGTGGGAGGATATATGGGACAGGTCTTGCATCAAGGTCTATTACATGGATATGAGCCATGAGACAAGGAGTTCCACAACCCCTGCTCCTAACTCCTTGCCTTATGGCTGTGGCCATATACATATGTGAAATATGTTGTACAGATATCATCATAGTAGTTTGAATCTAACATAATATAAAGTCATAATGCCCAATCACAGTGATAGTCAAGGTTACCTAATAAAAGTAGCAAACAGAAAGACTGTTACTATGTACATGTGATCACATGTGAATGAAAATGCCACCAGATAGCAGTACAGTATAATAAAGTGATATATAATGTAATACAAATCAAAAAAGAAAGGAAATACTAAAATAGTAATTTAAAAATAACTGAAATAGCCAATAGCTATAGCTATAAAATTAGTAAAATTTTGTGTAACAAAACAGAAGATATGCAGGTAGAAGACACCTACAAATGGTGTAATATTATGGACGACTAACAACAACACAGAGTGAGAATTAACATTACTGATATTTGTTCTTTATATTCCTCACTACGAAAATAATAACTGTTGTTTATCCAGGGGCTAGATGAAATTACATTGGACCTCACTGTGTAATACGAAAGGCAGGAGAAACAATCTCTATGTACACTCCTGGAAATTGAAATAAGAACACCGTGAATTCATTGTCCCAGGAAGGGGAAACTTTATTGACACATTCCTGGGGTCAGATACATCACATGATCACACTGACAGAACCACAGGCACATAGACACAGGCAACAGAGCATGCACAATGTCGGCACTAGTACAGTGTATATCCACCTTTCGCAGCAATGCAGGCTGCTATTCTCCCATGGAGACGATCGTAGAGATGCTGGATGTAGTCCTGTGGAACGGCTTGCCATGCCATTTCCACCTGGCGCCTCAGTTGGACCAGCGTTCGTGCTGGACGTGCAGACCGCGTGAGACGACGCTTCATCCAGTCCCAAACATGCACAATGGGGGACAGATCCGGAGATCTTGCTGGCCAGGGTAGTTGACTTACACCTTCTAGAGCACGTTGGGTGGCACGGAATACATGCGGACGTGCATTGTCCTGTTGGAACAGCAAGTTCCCTTGCCGGTCTAGGAATGGTAGAACGATGGGTTCGATGACGGTTTGGATGTACCGTGCACTATTCAGTGTCCCCTCGGCGATCACCAGTGGTGTACGGCCAGTGTAGGAGATCGCTCCCCACACCATGATGCCGGGTGTTGGCCCTGTGTGCCTCGGTCATATGCAGTCCTGATTGTGGCGCTCACCTGCACGGCGCCAAACACGCATACGACCATCATTGGCACCAAGGCAGAAGCGACTCTCATCGTTGAAGACGACACGTCTCCATTCGTCCTTCCATTCACGCCTGTCGCGACACCACTGGAGGCGGGCTGCACGATGTTGGGGCGTGAGCGGAAGACGGCCTAACGGTGTGCGGGACCGTAGCCCAGCTTCATGGAGACGGTTGCGAATGGTCCTTGCCGATACCCCAGGAGCAACAGTGTCCCTAATTTGCTGGGAATGGCGGTGCGGTCCCCTACGGCACTGCGTAGGATCCTACGGTCTTGGCGTGCATCCGTGCGTCGCTGCGGTCTGGTCCCAGGTCGACGGGCACGTGCACCTTCTGCCGACCACTGGCGACAACATCGATGTACTGTGGAGACCTCACGCCCCACGTGTTGAGCAATTCGGCGGTACGTCCACCCAGCCTCCCGCATGCCCACTATACGCCCTCGCTCAAAGTCCGTCAACTGCACATACGGTTCACGTCCACGCTGTCATGGCATGCTACCAGTGTTAAAGACTGCGATGGAGCTCCGTATGCCACGGCAAACTGGCTGACACTGACGGCGGCGGTGCACAAATGCTGCACAGCTAGCGCCATTCGACGGCCAACACCGCGGTTCCTGGTGTGTCCGCTGTGCCGTGCGTGTGATCATTGCTTGTACAGCCCTCTCGCAGTGTCCGGAGCAAGTATGGTGGGTCTGACACACCGGTGTCAATGTGTTCTTTTTTCCATTTCCAGGAGTGTATAATGACAACAGATGTTGTTTTAAGAGATATAAAATACAGTACAATACATATAACATTCAACTATGACTTGTAGTACGGATAAAATAATTTAAATAGTTAACTGGTAGTGGAAGTGATGCAAGGCCCAATATATACATGAAGCATTAAATGATGTTCAGGATCAATATTTGTGGTTTTATTGCTATTAACTACATGTAGAATGTGTCTGTGTTATAGTACACATAATAGAATAACAATAAAATGAGGAAAACAGTAATGCAAATGACCCTGAAGTGTGATTATCTCAGATAGCCAATGACAAAGGCATACTTCAATATTAACATTAATTTTATTAAAGGTAGCATAACATATGTGCTCAAAAACAAATGCTCATCAAAGAACATATACAGTTTGCAGACAGTAAATACAGTATAGATGTAAATAGTGGCTTTGTTAAGAACTTGATTTAATTAGAAGATGCTAGGCCACAGACATAGGTAATCCTAACTGTAACTGTTGATAAATAGGGGTGAATGCCTGCAAAAATAAAGGAAGGAATGAATGAATAAAACATCATTGACTGAAGCCCTGCAGGAAATATTTATTATAACTACATTGGTAAAATAGCATTTTATAATTTATGAAGAAAATAGCTTTCTTAGTGTCAGGATTTCAATTCAGAAATCTGAAATGATGGTATCTCTGTAAGCTGTAAATTCCAGGCTGTGAAATTTCAAGAAACAACAAAAAGTGAAACTGATATGAAAAGAGAGAAAAGCTAATACCCAGAAATCACTTTATTGATAATGCTTCACGTTGAAGTGTCATACATGGTAGTGTAGCTGGTCAGTAGATGGTGTTAACTGACAAGTAAGTCAGAATTTCCGATTGGTGGGCTCTTCTTGGTTGTCTGCAGAACTACCTTAGGAAGCTTTGCTTAAGCTGAGGCTGGTCAGGCGAGGCAGCTATGGGGCCAAAGCAGAACAGGCCAGTGGATGCAGAGTTGATAACTAGTGCACTCTGAATGGGTATTTCTGATACTGCTATACAAGGCAATGACTAAACAGATGTGGTGCTCATTTTATGAAAAAGGGGAAACAGATTTTAACACTGTATCTTCCAGTACACCTTACACCCAACAAATATAAACATTTTTCTTCAAATATAATTGTGTTTGTAGAGAGGAAATTAATTCTTTTTACTTATGTCAAAACAAAGATATGATGTACGCCATTTGTGTGAAAAGCAGAGAACCAAAAACTAGTTTTGTTCTGGGTGGAATCATGTTTATTTATACATTACTTTGACTTTAGTGGCAGGGAAACTGTTTTTAATATAATTGTTCAATTTTTTCCCAATTTTATTTTGCATTTTCTGATACCTATTTTATTTTCTTAATTTATTGTGTTTACTGTTTCTGACAGTAGCCTCTCTTCATGCTCTCCTCTCAAAACTAACAATATTATCATTCATTCATTCATTCATTCCTTGTGTTCCATAGATCCTCTCAAGAAGTATGAGGGTGTGCTGAAAAGTAATGCCTCTGAATTTTTATGTGAGAACACTCAAAGGTCTTAAATAAAACAAACTTTATTAACATTCCACGTCTTTATTCTTCATGTGTACATATTTATTTGTCAACATACACCCCCAGCAGTGAACACATTTCTCTCAACTAGAGACCAGTTTATTGATATTGTCACTGTGGAATATTGTATTAACAATAAACATTCTGTAGACTGCTGAATTCTCTTTATGCAAAGGGCAGTTAAATGTAATCGGTTAGGAAAAAAAGCTGCAACTTTGAAACAAGTTGCTGCCTTCCCAGTTACACCAGACAGCTGCATTTTATATGCTGTTTGTGGCATAATTCAGTATTCATAAGATTACAATGATATTTTCAGTGAAAATATTTACCAGTATATGTTACACTGATACTGTTTGCAATATATTATTACTTGTTATGCAGTTTTATGATGAAAACTGCTACATGCCACATAGCTAAAAAAGCTTTTACATCATTTACTCTAGATATTCAGACAATAACCAGCGCAAAGAGCGACTAATGAAGTATGTTTTTAATGTTCTTTTGAACTGGTGAAGGACCCCACTGTCTTGCTTTACATTAGGTGGGAGATTGTTATTCAGTTACAATCAACAGACTTTTTTTACTTGTTTCTAGAGTTGCAGTAAATTTGCCTATATCCTACTGAACTTCAAACCAATTTTACACAGAATTCACTTACACCAATGTGGATACTTTATGTAAGAGATAACAGTAGATTTTAGTGTTTTTCAATCCCTCTGAACAAACATGAAAATTTGTCAAGATTTTTTATAAACAAATCTATCTCTTACTGCTGAGGTAAACAGAAGGCAGTCAGCTTGATCTACCTATCTTAATGTACCTAGTTTCATGTTCAACTGAAGGAAGTCAGAGGACTTTGACTAAAATGGAACAAAACCTCTGCATCTGAGAAATTCACTCCATTATCAGCATTGCATAGGACAATAAATGAATTTGAATGTAGCAAGATACTGGAATAACATTAGAATAATCGGTGTTGAGAAGTAGCCTGTATGTTATCTCATATTTTTGTTAGCTGTTTCATATTGTATAAACCATTGTGACTATTCTAGAATTCAGTACAGGGAGAGGCATCTGTTTTTCTGTTTGTTAGGTAGCAACAGGTTAATAAACATTGACAAAAGCTGTGGGCTGAATCTATCAGTTCATTGCTGCCCATTGAGTAGTCTCATTTTGAACTATTCTTTTTTGTATGGATTTTATGTTATTAATTCTTTTATCATTCTTGCTGTGATATCATTAGAATAATGCCGATTTTAATAAATAGTAAAATAACTGCCAGAATATATGTCTGAGTTCCATTTGAAAAAGCATATACTGATTTGGCACACACAATTTGAACTTCATAAATTGTTTATTACTTTTACAGGATTTATCAGAGGGAGTTACGTCATTGTGGAAGCAATAAGGATCCTTCTCAGCCTCCTCTGAAGATATCTAACTCTGAGCACCACTCACAATAGTTGTGATTTAATTTGTGCTCTCCATTCACACCTGTATGTCTTTTTTTTTTTTTCTAGCACAAAACACAGAAGCTCCTCAAAATTTTTTACAATGACTGAAACCACAGATGTGCTATTCAGTGTAATCTTCTCTACCTCAAAAACATTTATATTTCATTATAAGATTAAATGAACTAAGTGTATATTGACACATATTGATTATCATTCATATTTTTCATACAACACAGTAGAGAAAGAGTGTATAATAGAACAATGTTGCTCATCACACTGATGAATATGCCATGTATAAAAAATACACAGTAAATTTACAAAATTGTATGTATGTTTATGTATTATTTCTCCTTTTTCCACCATTTCTGAATCAGTGAGTACAATAAAACATTCACCTGATTACTCAAACTAAATGTTGCACCCCTTCAAAGTGGTGATGTAAAGTGAAATATGTACATTTGCACAAATAATTTATGTGTGGCTCTTAAGAGTAAATTAAAGATAGAGATAATTAAATGCAGTATTCAGGAAAGACTTTCTTGCTTTACTTGTATTATTTGTTGCTATGACCTGAACAGTGCTGTTTCTATTGCTCCCATCTCCATTTTTTTCTCCTTGTGTTTGTCTGATGTGTAATTTTTTTTCAATTCATTTCATTTTAATAATATTTGTTTACATTGAGGAAATTATGTAAGTGTTTACATGTGCCACTTCCACCTGAAGAATATCTCTGTGCCATTTGGCACCTATCCCCTCTCCTGCTCCCACTCGAGCACTACACAGCCTTCTATTCCACCAGTGCACCCACAGTCTTTTTACTTTTCTCGTTTTCCATTCCCTTTGCCGACCCTCCCCCATCTAAGCTCACGATTGTGCCAAGATGCCCTACCCTGTCCACAGCATGTCCCTATATGCTCCCACAAGCAAGAGTGGGTACTCCTACCCTACCATGCATCTCCCTCTCTGGCCCAGCCTCCTCCTTACCCCCACTACCCGGATTGTTTCTCCCATCATGTGCGGTTGCTCACTATATGGCTCAGCAGCCAGAAACAGTGGTAATGTGTGTGAGATGTGCTTCTGTGAATGTGTGTGTGTGTGTGTGTGTGTGTGTGTGTGTGTGTGTGTTTTGTTTGCTTTAGAAGCAGACCTTGTGGCCGTAAGTTCACTTGTTTAGCAGTCTTTTTGTTGTGTCTGTCTGTGATTCAAATACTCCACTATATGGTGAGTAGCTGTCTATCCTTTTCATAGTATTGTTATTATTCCATCCGGGATTTTCCATTGTTTAAAATTAAATAAGTTATTTAAAAATGAAGTGAAGTCTTTTCTTCCAAGATTGAGATTTACACATGAGAAATGACTGTTTCAGAAATTTAAAGTTGGGGAAGATGTTGAAATGTGAACCTGTAACAAATTGAAATGTGAACCTGTAACAATATGATTTGGATTTATGCATTGTGGATGAGCAGGCAAATCTAAGAAAAATGGGGAGACAAGGGGAAATGGATACTAAAGAGGTACAAGCAGGTTCATACTCTGCATGTGAATATACAATACTCACTCTACAGAATTCCTGAGAAATATTAGGGTGGTAGTTAAGTCAATGATGGACTGGTGTGATGAAATGTAGGGTGAAAATGAACCAATATGACAGCTACCAGTGATACCAGATGAATGTTCATATGGTGGTAATCCTCCAAGGACCATCAATGACTCAGTCATGAATGCTCACACTGTTCTTTTTTTAAGGATGCTAATTTAAAAACATTGAAAATGCTTCAGGGAAAAGTTGAAATTATTAATAAATCTCATGTTATTTATCTCACTGACTTGCATATTCACAAACTGTTAGGTCTTTATCAGCATTAAGTAATTTATTAAAATATAATAACTGATAAGGTCTAAGATAATATGAAAAAATGTGGCTGACTGCTGATAAAAATGGTTTGTGGTCAGCTTATTATCTCAGTCAACAAGATATTTGATTTGCTGCCAGTACACTTTGGTGGAGCCATAGAATGGGGCTGCACAGCACTCGTCAGGGCAATTTATCCGTGTGACATATGTAGCCCATGCTACAGCCCCTACCAGGTGCTCTACAATACTGAGACATTTGTAGGAGAAAGCACCTGAAATGGTTGGCAACTGTCAATTATGTTCACTCATAATTCAAGCAATTGCAAAAACCTGGAATAGTGTTTATCTTACCTAGTCTTATTCTTCCCATGACAAAAATAAAAATTTCTCTCTTTTCTGGTTAGTTTCATTCTTTACAGAGCCTAATTTAGGCTGTTGCAGCTCACATGCCCATTGGCTGGCAGTAGGATAGCCACTAGTATAGGTGTGTGAGGGCAGCCAATATGCTGGCACGCAAGCAGTCTGCCAGCCAGCCGGGAACCAATGTGACAATTCTACAGTGGCAGAGCATATGCAGGCAGGATCAGCCATGTGGTTAGTGCACATGCAGAACACACGCAAAGGGGCCAGCTGTCAGTCTGTACTACCTGCAGCTACCCGCCAAAGGCGAATGAGCCAAAGACTGTCGAGCAATGTCTGCAACCTGTGCAGCAGTGTAGTAAGTGGTTAGTGGCCCAAAAAGTTTTAAAGTCAGTTGTCTGTGAGAAGCTCACATTATACCTCACATAACCTATCGGCACATGTCGTAATTTGACAGTGGCATGGTCGTAGCCTATTGAGACTGCAGTTTATAATTCTGTGATATTGTTGTAGGTGTTGGTTGGAACCCCACAACTTTCAAGCAGATGTGGAATCAGTGGGTTCACAAGTGCCATACTCAATATGGATCAGGATCTCAATGGCACCAAATGTTTAGCACCTGCAAGGAGAGACATATTGTTCTCTTGACTATACAGGAATCTACATCCATCTCATGTAAAAAATCTGCACAGTCAGTGTTATGATGTCTGAAACACCACAGGATGTATGTTCTTTGACCGATCTCACAACTTCTCTCGATACGACTGCAGAGGCATGCATGCTGACAGTGGTGCACCCGAAAATGACTCTGAATCAATTATTGACAGCACGTCATCTTTTCATGTGTGTCCTCATTTTGCATTCAGTATCATAATGGGTGTATACATGTGTGTCAGCAAGAAGGAGAATGTGAGATATCGTACTGTATTTTTCATTGTCATATGGAACGAGCACCTGATGTGAAGTTACGGGGTGCCATTGGTACATGGCTGTATCACCTGTTTCACATAGCCAGTAATCTGGATAGCAGCGACTACTCATTGCCCGTGCTGTTGTGACACACTTTGATACAAAGGCTGTTGGACTGCTGCTCTGGCCAGCACGTTCTCCAAATCCTTCACCCCTTGACAACTCACTGTAGATGATGAACAACTAGCATAGAGCTGAAGCAACACAGCCTCATTTACAACACAGCCTCATTTACCTTTTGTCTGTCCTCCATCTCAGTTCGACTGATAACCATCTGGGCTAGAACAATTGTCACTGCTCTGTGTAGTAAATGTCACACTGTTTACTCCCAAACCAGGTACAAATTTTTTCATGTATTCTTCCTATTAAGCTCCATCCGCAGAGTATGTAAGACTTCATTATTTGGTATCTTTCATGGTGCAGCGACTTTAATGGTCAGAAAAGTATATATCTCATTCTGCACATACTTTATCCACATAGAACTACTAGATCTACAGGTGAATGTATGAATCTTGAAATGCTGTTTGTAGTAGTGTTGTGTTAATGGTGTTTTTCCTGTGTTCTTCCTGTTTGTATACTGTGTAACTGAGACAGAAGCATTTATTATCCATTGCACCAACACCTAGATCAGTGGTTATAACCACCAAAAATCACATTGAGACTGACTATTATAATGTCAAGTTGAACACATATATTACAAAATGACACAATACATATAAGTCACCGAGCAAGTTGACAAAGCAAGACATGTGAACACGGTAACATTCGAATGAGCTCTGAGTCCAAGTCTAGCGGCCGCTGGCTGGCTGGCTGCTTAGGTGGCGCGGCTTCTGCATGGCTGGCAGACAGCGCCGCATGTAGAGGACGCGTGTAATTGCGCGGCGGCACTTTGAATAATCGGCGAGTCGTAACACTTTTCCCCCCTTTGAAATTTTTTCACTGGCTTTGATGGAGGTGGCCTGTAGATTGCTAATGTCCATAGGTGTTGTTTGACTGGCCGTAAAGTCTCGAGGAGGCGGCTTCCCGTACGGACGGAAGTGTCCCCGATGATAACAGGTCGAGATGACAGGAGACATGGTGGTCGAATCTGCTGGGGCCCCGTGCACCAATATGCCCGTTGCAGCAAGTCCAGTTGATATAACAGGAGACATGGGTGATGTGTCGGCGTCTGTAGGAGAAGGAGGCCAGTAGATTGGCTCCGACAGATGATGGTCATCTAGTTCCTGCATGGGCACGTCTCCTGGTGGCGTCCATTCTTGTACTGGCACCGAGATGACGGTGAGAGAGCTGCATTGTGAGTAATGAGAGATGCAGAGATCCCGAGCATCAGGTAGAGCTGAAGGTGGTGTAGCGGCATTCGGAACAGGCGTTGTCAGCACCCGAGGCTGAAGCTGGTCTGAATGACGCACTGCAACACCCGTGTCCGTCTGGATTTCATACAGGCGTCGGCCACGGTGTTGTAAGATGCGGCCTGGACTCCATTTTGGCCGCCTGCCATATCCCCGTCCCCAGACAAGGTCATCGGCGGTGAAACGGCCAAGCAAAGGCACCCACGGCAGTGAGGTGGAAGGCCACAAAAGATGAGGTAGCGTGCGTGGCTGTTGGCCATGTAAGAGCTCAGCCGGGCTGTGGTCGCCCATGGGGGTGAAACGGTAAGAAGCCAGAAACTGGAGAAGCACATCATCAGCAGCAGAAGAAGTCAGGAGTTTCCGCATCTGAGCCTTAAATGTGCGGACCAGTCGTTCAGCCTCACCGTTTGATTGTGGATGGAACGGAGGGGCCGTGACATGCATAACACCGTGACAAGCACAAAAATCCGCAAATTTGGAAGAGTCAAATTGCAGACCATTATCAGTAACAAGAGTAGAGGGTAGGCCTTCCAAAGAAAAAATGC
Organism: Schistocerca americana; assembly: GCF_021461395.2. Classification (NCBI taxonomy): domain Eukaryota; kingdom Metazoa; phylum Arthropoda; class Insecta; order Orthoptera; family Acrididae; genus Schistocerca; species Schistocerca americana. Next base: position 784,107,760 of record NC_060122.1, on the reverse strand, counting down.
GGGTGAGAGCGCTTGCGGTTGCCGCGGTGGTAGGCAACGTGCAACGGACAATGAAAGGAAAGTTAGAGTAGGCGTCAATTACGAGGAGCCAATAAGTACCTAAAAAAGGTCCCGCGAAGTCAGCATGAATGTGCTCCCAGGGCATCTCAGGTGAAGCCCACAGTGACAGAGATGACTTCGGGGTGGTGGCCTGTGACGCACAAGGGCCGCAGGCAGCGACCATGTGTGCTATTTCAGAGTCGATGCCGGGCCAGTGCACATGACGGCGCGCCAGAGATTTTGTACGAGACACACCCCAGTGCCCTTGGTGAAGGAGGCGCAAGACCGAAGCACACAAAGACCCAGGTACCACAACACGCGGCGAAGCATTGTCGGTGGAAAGGAGGATAACACCATCCCTAGCCGTGAGATGGTAGCGCAAAGCGTAGTAGTTTCGCAACGGGTCCAAAGTCTTAGTGGACGGACGATCTGGCCAACCCTTCTGAATACAACGTAAAACCCGGGAGAGGGTAGGATCAGAACCCGTAGCCGCCGCCAGCCGGTCCCCTGTGATGGGGAATCCGTCACATCCCACTGCTCGGCAACATCCAGATGGAAACACAAAAGTTCATCCCTATCGAATGCCAGATCAGGACCCATGGAAAGGCGAGACAGTGCATCAGCATTCGCATGTTGAGCCGTCGGCCATAAATGAATCTCATAATTGAAATGAGACAAGTAAAGAGCCCAACGCTGGAGGCGGTGTGCAGCTTTGTTGGGAAGTGACGATGATGGATGAAACAAGGAAACAAGTGGTTTGTGATCCGTAACAAGATGCAATTTGGATCCATAGAGAAAAACACCAAACTTATGAAGAGCATAAATAATGGCCAAAGCTTCTTTTTCAATTTGAGAACACTTTTGTTGGGCATCCGTGAGCGTTTTGGAGGCATAATCAATGGGTTGTTCAGAGCCGTCTGAAAAACGGTGCGCAAGGACTGCACCGACCTCGTATTGAGAGGCATCCGTGGCAAGAACAAGATGTTGGCCAGGTTGATAAGTAGCCAGGCACGAGGCCTGTTTCAGCATAGTCTTCAATTTTTGGAAAGCCGCATCACATGACGCAGACCAGTGAAAAGGCACGTTTTTATGCAACAGGCAATGCAACGGCTGAGCCACCGAAGCAGCAGATGGTAAGAACTTGTAATAGTATGCTATTTTCCCCAAGAAGGCCTGCAGTTCCTTAACAGATATAGGGCCAGGAAGGGCATCGATCGCAGCTACAGTTTGCTGAAGTGGACGAATACCATCCCGAGAGAGTTGAAACCCCAAGTATGTGATAGATGCTGGCAACCCTGAATGGCAATCGTTGGTATTCATAGGGGCCGAAAGGTGTGTTAAGGACCAGAAACAGCCGGAGCCGGGGAGCAGTGTTGAGAGGAAGTTGATGATAAGCTTCTGACAGGTCAATTTTAGAAAAATACTGGCCTCCCGCAAGTTTAGTGAACAATTCTTCAGGTCTGGGCATAGGGTAAGTGTCGATGAGGCATTGCGCATTTACAGTGGCTTTAAAATCGCCACAGAGACAAATATCACCATTGGGCTTGCAACGACAATGACAGGAGAGGACCACTCACTGGAAGTGACAGGAAGCATGACCCCTGAAGTAGTGAGACAATCCAGCTCCCGTTTTATCTGATCATGAAGGTCTACAGGAATGGGCCGAGCCCGAAAAAACTTAGGCCAAGCAGTGGGTTTGAGCGTGATATGAGCCTAAAGTCATTTGCATGGCCTAACCCAGGAGAAAAAAGGGACCAAAAATGTCGTCAACAAGAAATCCAATTGAGCATAAGGAATAGCATCAGAGACGATATTGACAGTGTCATCTATGGAGAACCCAAAAACGCGAAAGGCATCGAAAACAAAAAGATTCTCTGCGTTACTCTGGTCGACCACAAATATGGGAACATTGCGAACGACGGATTTGTAAGATACCTCAGCATTAAATTATCCCAAGAGAGAAATCTTCTGGTTATTGTACGTCCATAATTGCCGTGTGACAGGTGATAGGAGTGGAGAACCCAACTGAAGATACGTCTGAGAATTAATTATAGTGGCAGCAGAACCAGTATCCACCTGCATGCGAACATCCCGACCAAGGATTTGGACAGTGAGGAATAACTTCCCTGAAAGGGAAGAAGTGCAATTGACAGACAACACAGAATCAGAATCAGCGTCATGTTCATGAAGATCATGTATGCGGTCGGATTTGCAAACGGAAGACACATGACCTTTCTTTTTGCAATTGCGACACACAGCCCAACGTTGGGGACAACCCTCGCGTGAATATTTCGTAAAACACCGTGGACACGAAGGAAGTTGCTGGGGGTTTTGCTGCAGTTTTTTAGAGGGTTGTTTACGGTTAGGCCGAGGCTGCGCATGGGAGCGCACTGCGGCCACGTCAGCCGGCGGGAACGCACCGCACGCGTCGTCAACAGTGCACAGAGGTTGTATTTCCCCGACGTCACCCCACGCCTCTATTTCCACCCCAGTGGCTCGAGAAATTTCTAAAGACTGCGCGATGATAGGACTTCATCTAGAGTCGGATTTGCCAACTGAAGGGCACGTTGTCGAACTTCTTTGTCGGGCGCCGACCGGATAATAGCATCCAGTACCATGGAATCAGCATAGGATTCTTTGTGAACGTCAGTAACAAATTGACACTTTCGACTGAGGCCGTGAAGTTCAGCAGCCCAAGCGCGATAGGATTGATGTGGTTGTTTTTGACAATGATAAAAGGCAACACGAGAGGTTACCACATGCGTTTCCTTTTGAAAATAGACAGACAGAAGTGAGCACATTTCAGCAAAGGACAAAGACGCAGGATCTTTCAAAGGAACCAATTGCGACAACAACTGATACATTTGAGGTGAAATCCAGGAAAGGAACAGAGACTTACATGTTTGTTCATCCGTGACATGAAATGCCAAGAAGTGCTGTCGAAGACCTTTTTCATAATCAGACCAGTCTTCCGCCGTCTCGTCGTAAGGAGGAAAAGGAGGTATAGCCAACGACGAGAAACGCCCTTCATTTGACGCCGCGACGAAATCGCGAATCGCCGATGTTAGAAGCGTTTGCTGTTCAATGAGACCTTGCAATAGTTGCTCGACAGTAGCCATGGAAACCTGTGGGTCAACGATGAAAAGGAAAAATCCACTACCTCGTCACCAATTGTTATAACGTCAAGTTGAACACAAATATATTACAAAATGACACAACACATATAAGTCACTGAGCAAGTTGACAAAGCAAGACATGTGAACACGGTAACATTCGAATGAGCACTGAGTCCTAGTCTAGTGGCTGCTGGCTGGCTGGCTGCTTAGGTGGCGCGGCTTCTGCATGGCTGGCAGACAGCGCCGCATGTAGAGGACGCGCGTAATTGCGCGGCGGCACTTTGAATGATCGGCGAGTCACAACACAGACCAGTAGAACCGAGTCAGAAGGACTTGGTGTCAAATGGGGCAATACTTCCCCCAGTACTTGGAAGTGGACGTAAAATACAGGGTGACATTTAACAATTTGCTTGATTAAATAGAGAATTTGCATCACAACATGAATAAAGCTAATAAATGTCAAATGTATAGGGTAGTTTTATCTGTCATCTTGGCTTACATTTATTATGTTGGTAACATAATAGTCCAAATATAAAAGTGCATAGTGTATGTTGATTCTTAAATTATTGTAATAAAATTTCTCTAAATGTTACCTTCAGATAGTATATGGAAGTAAAAAAAAAAAAAAAAGTACTTTTTAAAAAATACAAGTGCATATTGGGTGCTGCAGATCATCAATGTTACAGGCCATGCATGACCTTAAACTGGCCTCTGCAGAGTAGTTAGGCCCTTTACAGAGATATAAGGTACAGTCTAGCCAGTATGAAAATAAAGTTGGATTGTCATAAAAAATGAGGCACAGGAACATAAATCCCAGGAACTGAAAACAGCAGACATAGCTACCAAGTACAGTTTTCTTTGAAGGGAAACTGTTAGGGGTAGTATCCAGCCAACGCCAACTACATTTTTTCATTCACTGGTACATGGCTGGAGAGGGCAGAAAAATTTGAGAAAAAAAAAAAAAAAAAAAAAAAAAAAAAAAGGTAGCCTCGTATAAGTGTAAATTATTATAGGTGATTCCAACTGTCAATATTACACTTTATGTAGTAATAGTAACAGAAAAAACTATGATACACAGATAACCCAAGAAACATGACCATCTGCTTAATAGTACATTGATCCACCTCTGGAATGCAGTAAAGCAGTAACTCTGCATGGCATGGATTTGACAAGTCCTCAGTAGTTTTCTGGAGATTTGTGGTACCAGATGTCTTTGTACTGTCGTGCAATTGCTGTTAATTATGGACCTGCAGTTTGTGGACACAGAGCTGGCACCTGACAGCATCAAAGAAGTTTTATTTTGGATTCAGATTAGGCAACTTTTGTGGTCAAGACATGAACATGAGATCATTGTATTGCTCCTCCAACCACTGTAGTATGCATCTGACCTAGTGACACAGATTGTTATCCTGCCAGAATTGGCATCGCCGTCAAGCGGAGAAGGGTACAAGGGTATGCAATATTGTTCATACTGTCCTTGGCCATTATGGTGCCTTCAGTTACTATCAGATGCCCCATGGGAGCCCTGCTGAATGTCTGACATACTATAATACTGCCCGGCTGGCATGTGTCCATGGTGCATTGCACGTTGCAAGCATCTGTTCATGTGGATGATGGCATATCCAGACCCAACTGTTGACCTTGTGTAGCAATAAATGTGATTCATCTGGCCAGGTAACACATTTTCATGGACACTATCCTATCTTGATGATCCTTTGACAACTGTGGTCATAATTGACTATGTTGTCGTGTCAACATTGGGACACGTTAGCGCCGTCGGCTGTGGAGCCACGAGTTTAACAGTGTGCATTGAATGGTATGTGCCTGCTATCAGATCTGCAACAGACCACCACCTATCCTACTTTACAGAGCAGTCAAGTCACCGATGTTCACATTCTGTGATGAGGTGAGGATGTCCAACACCTGTTTCGAAGGTGCTTGTTCCCAAGTGCCAGACCATAACAATCTTACGTTTGTCAAAGTTACTTATGTCAGTGGATTTCCCCATTTGCTAGAATGATTCCTCATTTGGCTCTGCTCCACTTACATAGTTTCCTTATTGCATCACATGCTCACATTGCCACCAAGCAGCATTCAGTCTTGCAGTGGGCAGTGGTTGTAATGTTCCTGCTCATCAGTCTGTTTAAACAGAGCCCTTGATGGACACTGTTCAGTAGTTTACAATGACTTGACACTACATCAGTGGCTGGATATTAGGGAAAGAAGACTGATTACAGAAAAGGGGGCTCTCAATGAAAATCATGTGCATTGATCTGCCTTGGCATCAAATAATAATACAATTACCTTAAAATAAAAGCTGATGTCCATTTAAATAGCCTTCAATGCAATCACCTCCTGCAGGATGAGCATAACAGGGAATATTCTCAGACAACATCCAAGAAACTTCTTGGCTTTTGGCTTTTACATCCACATTACTGAGAGCAAACTGATAGATACTGAAACAACAATTGTTATTCGGTACTTCCTTTCAGGGTTATAATTGTTAGCAATTTACGTTTTCACAAATAAGGATTGACTGAAAATGGATATGGAGGTTCCATTATGTTTTAATCAATTTGACCATAATGTGATTTGTGCTTCACCATATGCACACATCCATGCACACATCTCCCCACCCTCCTCCCCCACACCCAGAGAGAGAGAGAGAGAGAGAGAGAGAGAGAGAGAGAGAGATAGAGAGAAAGAAACAGCTATATATTTCAATCTGACTGAAACTGAAGTTCCAGCCACTTTTCTCCTTAACTGCTTGCTGATGGCAGTAAGTTGGATTATAAGTTGTATCAGCAGTATAATGACATTGCACAACTATCAGAGTTATGTCTCTTCATTACCTCTGGCACTTCCTCTCATCCATTATGACACTTGTTAGTGACAGCTCGTGTTTATCAAAACTTCATTATAATGACTTCCCATATATTTTTTGAAATATCACACAGAGTAATGGCTATCAGGATCTGAAAGTTTCATTTTACTCTCTTTAATTTGTATTTGTACTTTTCTCTCATGATCTGCAAGGACTCAATATTCTCTGCAAATTTATATACAGGGTGTTACAAAAAGGTACGGCCAGACTTTCAGGAAACATTGCTCACACACAAATAAAGAAAAGGTGTTATGTGGACATGTGTCCGGAAACGCTTCATTTCCATGTTAGAGCTCATTTTAGTTTCGTCAGTATGTACTGTGCTTCCTTGATTCACCGCCAGTTGGCCCAATTGAAGGAAGGTAATGTTGACTTTGGTGCTTGTGTTGACACGCGACTCATTGCTCTACAGCACTAGCATCAAGCGCATCAGTACGTAGCATCAACAGGTTAGCGTTCGTCACGAACGTGGTTTTGCAGTCATTGCAATGTTTACAAATGCGGAGTTGGCAGATGCCCATTTGATGTATGGATTAGCATGGGGCAACAGCCGTGGTACGGTACGTTTGTATCAAGACAGATTTCCAGAACGAAGGTGTCCCGACAGGAAGACGTTCGAAGCAATTGATCGGCGTCTTGGGGAGCACGAAACATTCCAGCCTATGAGTCACGACTGGGGAAGACCTAGAATGACGAGGACACCTGCAATGGACGAGGCAATTCTTTGTGCAGTTGACGATAACCCTAATGTCAGCGTCAGAGAAGTTGCTGCTGTACAAGGTAACATTGACCACGTCACTGTATGGAGAGTGCTATGGGAGAACCAGTTGTTTCCGTACCGTGTACAGCATGTGCAGGCACTATCAGCAGCTGATTGGCCTCCACAGGTACACTTCTGCGAATGGTTCATCCAAAAATGTGTCAATCCTCATTTCAGTGCAAATGTTCTCTTTAAGGATGAGGCTTCATTCCAATGTGATCAAATTGTAAATTTTCACAATCAACATGTGTGGGCTGACGAGAATCCGCACGCAATTGTGCAATCATGTCATCAACACAGATTTTCTGTGAATGTTTGGGCAGGCATTGTTGGTGATGTTTTGATTGGGCCCCATGTTCTTCCACCTACGCTCAATGGAGCACGTTATCATGATTTCATAAGGGATACTCCACCTGCGCTGCTAGAACATGTACCTTTACAAGTACGACTCAACATGTGGTTCATGCGCGATGGAGCTCCTGCACATTTCAGTCGAAGTGTTCGTACGCTTCTCAACAACAGATTTGGTGACTGATGGATTGGTAGAGGCGGACGAATTCCATGGCCTCCACGCTCTCCTGACCTCCCCCCTTGACTTTCATTTATGGGGGCATTTGAAAGCTCTTGTCTACACAACCCCGGTATCAAATGTAGAGACTCTTCGTGCTCGTATTGTGGACGGCTGTGATACAATACGCCATTCTCCAGGGCTGCATCAGCGCATCAGGGATTCCATGCGACGGAGGGTGGATGCATGTATCCTCACTAACGGAAGACATTGTGAACATTTCCTGTAACAACGTGTTTGAAGTCACGCTGGTACGTTCTGTTGCTGTGTGTTTCCATTCCATGATTAATGTGATTTGAAGAGAAGTAATAAAATGAGCTCTAACATGGAAAGTAAGCGTTTCCGAACACATGTCCACATAACATATTTTCTTTTTGTGTGTGAGGAATGTTTCCTGAAAGTTTGGCCGTACCTTTTTGTAACCCTGTACATTGGCATTTGCTGACTGCTACCTGCATAGCTCCACTTTCAGTGTATTTTCACATTGCCAAGGATCGGGTTACTACCAAAAATAAAAATGGGAACCTGCCTCCGTGGCCGAGGTTGCTAATGCACAGTTGTGTGGTGGCTCTCGATTCCAGGGTACGTTGGTTCTAATTCTGGTGGTGGAAAAAATTTTCTCTGCCAGTATTTGGGCGGCAAGGGAAGAAGAGGTGGTTGTGTAATGTTCCTGATCTCCAGACTTTGAGCTGATGTCCTGGTTTATTAAATACCAAACCTCTCTGCAGTGTCTCATGAAATGAGGGCATATGACACTGTTGATGGTTATCTGACCATCAGATGGGGGTCGTTAAGCTTGTCGACATCATCATGCAGCAGAAACACTACACTACATTACATTACATTACACTATATCCCCCCCCCCCCCCCCCCCCCCCCCACACACACACACACATGCTATTACAATTATTGTAATGGAGCATATTGTATATAAATAAAGAAAACAACAAACAAACAAAAATAAATATAAGTGGTACATTGATATGTTTACATATTGATTTTGTGGGTTACAGTCACAGTCAGACCTGTCTAAACTTGATGACACTACTCAACCACAACCAGATTCTGTGCAACAGCCAGGTTTTCTTACAAAGCACTCATCTCGTTTTCATTCTATTAGGGTTACCCGGAGTCAAATGGCGGTATTGACAGTGGGATAGTAAACTTAACTGTATTCTTTGGCAATTAGCAAACATTATTCTAGAACAAAAAAAGTCTTCTATTTCTCAACAAAGACCCTCAATATATTTGATCCAATGGTTGCAATTTTTTTCATTCAATCTGAAAAATATGTTACGTCATACTACAAAATACTATTGGAGGACAATATGAAGGACAATAATTATTTTGTACATGCTGCAAATTTCTTTTCAAGACATCAAAATTTTGATTAGATAGCGTTTTCCATAGGTCCAAAGAGAGGAGATCCTCAAGGATGCAGAACATGTCAGGAAAACAAGAATACATAATCCATATTTACGAAGAAAAAAAATACTAAAATACTTTGCACCGATCCCAAGTGAAATGGTGCTTATGACTGTGGAATGGAAATGGAGAATGAAAGTACGCACTTAGAGCTAAATTTGGAGATTAATGTGGTTGAGGACCCAATGGGTGCACTTTTGTCATTATGACTTTTGCAACATAGTACAGTGGATTGTCAGTCTTGGTAACATTTCGTTTAGATGATGTTTCAGATAAGCTAACAGTGAAGTATAATAGGCCGTAGTTATAGTTCTGAACCATTTCAAACAGTCTATGGGAATTATACATCAGAAATCCGAAAAACTATTCTGATTATTTCAATAGCTGGTGAGCCGTGCTCTCCTTCCTGTGGTTCATCGCCAGAGGGGGTAACGGTGCTTAGCGTGCGATCGCTGGCAGCTTTCAGAGAGAGAGGACGTACTAGCATACGGTCAGTTTGTGGTAGGTGGCCTGTATGGACGACCGCATTTCACGATTGGTATTGCGTCACACAGAGAGCTGTTTTGAGGTGGGAAGCCACGCCTCATCGCGGTTTGTGTTGCGGCTCATCCAGAAGGGTGGTGAGGCGATGTGCCTGGAGGTATGATGTTCTGCCATTTGTATTATCGAGTTCCCGGGTTCTTGTGGTAACATTGCTCTTTCCTTATGCTTTGTACCCGCCCCCTTAAGGAGGACATGGTGGTTTAAACTGTGGCTGTTGCTCTGTGAAACTGTGGCCATTGGTATTCGAAGCTGCCTCACGCAGACTAGGGTCTTGGCTGCTATTATGTGCCAGTTGTTTGCTATCTATTTTGCTGCTCGCATGATTGCTCAGGCGAGATTGCCTCCTGGTAGAGTGATGCTCACTGTTTGACAGTTTGAATCTGCCTGTGGTCGCATGTGTGTGTGTACACCGTTAAATGGTAGATTGTCAACTTGACCTGAAAGTTTGCATCTTGCAGATTCGTATCGTGGATTTCTTGTAGTGTTCCCCCATTGATATTCCTGTTGTTGTTAATGTGCATCATTGAATGACAATTTGTTTAACGACAAGCACAAGAAGAGCCTTTTGGCAGAATGCTGTTGAGTGCTCAATTAGCGTACAGTTAAAAATACTGTTATTACCAAATGTTTTACAACCACTAACAATTGTACCCTGGGCTTGTGACTTCGTTGATTACATAGTTTTACATAGTTCGATTACATAGTCTTACCGTCAGCAGGTTTACCTGGTAGCTTATGGCCATCAGCTGTAGTATTCTGGTCTTGTTGTTTGGTTGATTACATTTTTCTAGTTTTATGTACATACCTGCTATATATTTGGCCTCAACAGGTCTGAGAATTAACCTATCATTATTGAGAATTGTGCCCCAGTTGTTGGTTTGATTGCGTAGTGACCATAATTTTGGTATATCCTTTTATATACAATCTTCTGACTTAAGGTTTGGGAAGACAAGAAACATCTGTATTTATGATCATTGCAGGGCCAACATTGGTTTCCTATGTTCTGCACTCAACTGTGATCCTGTATCCTGTACCTTGGGTGCATATTTGGGTTGAAAGAGCTGCCTATTCTGAGGCACGCCACTAGCTATCTCTGTCCTGGCCTGTATTGCTCGATCCCCCGGAACTTGGCCTAGCCCTCCCACTTCTACTTAACAATAAATCCAGACTTGAGTAGGACCATATCAATGGTAGCAGAGCATGGTTATTTCTGGGTTACGAGCGGAGTGTGTCAGGTTTCACACAAGCATAGCAGCCAGGATCTGTCCAGGGTTGTCATACTTAAAAATTGACCATCTGCATTATGAGCTCGCCATTCGTCAATAGTCAACCCAGGGGACCATTACTGAGTTAGTAAATAGGTTGCGGGCTACATTACACGAGCCATTTGTCATTTCTCCTGACATCCTGGGGAAAGTTGACTAAGTTATACCTTTGATTGGGCAGTCTGTTGACCAGCTCCAGCAGAACTTGAATTTTTTGGAGAGTACTCAAGTCAATCCGAAACAAAGGGCAAGAATTCAGGCCCAACTTTGTCACTGGCAAACAGATCAGGTGATCTTAGCTCCATGCAAACCGATAAATGGTCCAAGGAAGAGATAGATTAGTTAGCTAGCAGAATTACTCAGTTAGAAGCCAAAGCCAGTACTATTGGGATAGAGGAAGAATTCGAAGTTATGCATAACCAAACACTCCAGCCAGGCAGTCCCCAACAGCAAGGTGTTGGCATACCAGAGGGAGAGGTGACGTTACAGTTTGCCAAATTGCTGAACCCAGTCATGCATTTGCTCTGAAATGTCACCTAACTTGCCATTGACAGTATTGACCAAATTCAACATTTTCTCTGGTTGGTCGTGCATCTCCAGCTGCTTGCTGAGGCATTGGGGGCAAGAATCTACCATTTTGCGTATGTTGTATCCGCTCGGTGTGGGAGTGTTGTGGGGACTTTGTCAGGGATCTTCTTGGAAGTACTGCGAGAATGACCTACCCTCGTCTACCTCCAATGGAATATTATTACATCTAAGCATTCACCTCATGCCCACAATGAATTGGAGCACTGGTATTATTGGGGCGTTCAGGGACCATCTGAACCATTAGTATAATATATCGACCGAGTTCGTATTGCTGAACGCGTCTTAAGCATGGAGGTTGCTGAACAGTGGAGTGTGGAGGTTATTCTGCAGGGGATGAGACCTGAGGATCGATCAAAGGCACAGTTCATTGGGAAGCCTACTACCTACTCCCAGTTATCTGAGTTGGCTACCTTAGGGCTCTTAGGGTTGCTGATGAGCAGAGAGGCCTTATTGGCACTGCAACCAGGGCACCTGAATTTTTGTCTGAGCTAGCACAATTGCCTCATCAGTCGTTAACTGACCAGAAGTGTTTCAGGTGTGGATCTGATACCCATCTTGCCAGGAGTTGCCCTGAGCAGCGTGGGGCCAAAAGAGGTTGTGATGCCAGCGGAAACGAGGGGGATTATCATTCTAGGTTACTGAAAGGCTGTTCTCATGTTGGAACAATTAATTCCTCGAAACTTATCTTTGTCTGTGCCCTACTCAATCAGGAGCCTGTTTGTGGTCTGCTTGACTCCAGGAGCACTGTGTTCCTGCTCGATCTGGACTGGAATCTTGAATTTTGTAGGATCTGTAAGTTGCCACCTCCATCTCTCAGTTTTCAGCCACCTCCATCTCCTGGTTTTCAGAGGCGTTGAACAGTTGACGGACAGAGGCTACCCCTGTCAGGAGAGGTATGGGCCAAGTTGTCCGTGGCAGGTTTTTCCTGGCTGGTACAGCTACCCTTGATGAGAAAGCTTCCCATTACCCTGTTGCTTGGCTGTGATTTTATTCAGCACATCGGACTTATCCTTGACGTCAACAGCAGGACCTTTTTCTTTAAATTTTGCTGCTACCGGAAAATAGGGTTTTGTTGCTGTGAGATTAGTCAGCGGCGTCCATTGCTGGTCAACGAGGTTACATCTGAGTTTCAGCTTGCTCACCTCCAGAGACCCCAAGACAACAGTTCGAGGTGCTCCATCACTATCCTGTTGTTCTTACCGACAGATTGGGAGTAACCAATAGGATAGAGTATAGAATTCGCTTGGTTGATGATGTGTTCCAAGCCCCTATCAGTTATCCCCTCTAAAATGCAGATCCTATGCCAGAGTGTTGACGCTATGTTGCGTGATGGGGTTATCAGACCATCTACCTCCCCTTACGCTTCCCCAGTGTTCTTAGTCTCGAAGGCTCAGGTACGAGATTAGACTGGCCTGTTGTCAACTACAGGCAACTTGACTAGAAAGTGGTTCTGGAGTCCATTCCCCTTCCTGACCTTCATAACTGCCCCACTTGGTTTGCTGGTATTAGGTATTTTACCGTCCTCGACTTGAATCAGGCATACCATCAGATTCCATTGGCGGAAGAGTCCAAAAAGGCTAACGCATTTTGTACCGACTGGGATATTTTTGAATTTTACCGAGTTCCATTCAAATTGTTGACTGGAGCTGCTGTTCTATCTTGCCTGTTGGACAGTGTATTTGGTGATATCAAGTCTGAATTCCTTTATAATTATTTGGATGATGTAGTCATCTACAGAAAAACCTTTGATGAACATTTACATAATTTGGAATCTGTTCTGGAGAGATTGCGGGTTGCTGGTCTGATGGTTAAACCGTACAAGATCGCCTTGGCCAGAGAACAAATGTCCTTCCTTGGGAATTTGGTTTCTCATGACGGAATCTGCATCGATCAGAAGTGGACCACCAGTCTTAGAAATTTCCCCTGCCTGCCAGTAAGAAGGGCTTTACAAGTTTCATTGAGATGGCCAATTATTTCAGGAAGTTTGTGCTGAATTTCGCTCAGCTGGCTGCCCCACTTAACAGCTTACACAAGAAAGGGGTGAGCTTTATTTGAGGAGAGAGCCAACAAGACGCCTTTGACGCTTTGAAAATTGTCCTCGCCAACCACCCCGTCTTGGCCATCCCTAACTTCAATCACCGATTCACTGTCCAGACTGACGCGTCAAGCACTGGCATTGCTGCCGTCCTTCTGCAGCAAACTGAAGGGGATAGATGCCCTGTTGCCTTCGCCTCTAGGTGTCTGTCTGAGGTCGAATTGAAGTACTCCATGTACGAATGTGAAGCTCTTGCTGTTTTGTTCTCCCTCGAGAAGTTTAAATTCTATCTCGAGCATAGGGAGTTCGACCTTGAGACGAATAACCAGGCATTAAGCTGGGTATTAGCCAGGCCCAGAAAAACCATATCAGCTGTAAAAAAGGTTTTGCTTTTTTTCCACAATCCTGCTGGCTGAGATCTATTGTTTTGACTGTTGTTTCAATCCTAGTGAGTAACAATGAAGTCAGATTCCATCTTTAGTCTTGAACTGATAAAAAATGTTCTACAGATTGTGATTAATCACTGCACCCATACTTTCTCAGGGATTTATTTTTGGTCAAGTCAGTGACCATGTCTTGCATTCTGCACACAGTTTACCTATTTCAAGTTTCTGCTGTAGGATATTCTGTACTCACTTTGGTGAAATGTCTACAGTCTCAGTTTTTTGGGCCTGCCTTGTGATCATCATGATATCGTGATCAGGCGCAGGGAACTGAATTTGTACAAAGTTGCTTGTCCTTGTGTATGAAAATATGGAGAATCTCCTTATAGATTTCATTATTTGTATTTTTCTTCATCTTTTGTGGGTCATTTCTCTCTTAGCAAGAAAACTTAGCAGTTTTGTAGGTAACTGACAGATGTCAGTTTGAACAAGGTGAATGACATATTATGGCCACAGAAGACATTTGCTTTTTACCAGGTACACATATTTTATTTTTCATTCCTTTCTTATGGCTCATGACTGTGCTGGATTGACCATACTGCAGAGTCTGCAACTGATTCCAGGTCAGAGATTTTGCCAAGGACTTTTAACTCAAAAACAAAGGTATGAAAGTCTTGTTTCTGCTTCTCTACTTCTCACGTCTGTAAATCTTTATCGTGTAGATCAGTGTTTTATCATGACAGACTGTAGAGCTGAAGTAGGTTACTAAGAGGGATTTCCAACTTTGTTTATCGCTCTGATCTTTACAAGTATTTGGTGGAAATTGCACCGATTATTCACTAATAAACATAATAAATAATCATTAATAGGGCTCAGGCTAGGGCAAGAGGTTCACTAATTTTGAAGGAGGCTAGTAATATGTGCTGAGCTCTCCAGTGCTGAACAACACAGGTGATAATCAATCTCTTTGTTTCAGTCCTGGACTTATATCAAAGATCTATGTAGTTTTATTTTTTGTTTCACTTTGCAGTATATGTATTACATGTACATTCTAAGTAGAACAGTGAATTTCTTGGTCATTCTGAACACCATCATCAGTTATTTCATTAGACTTTCTTGGTGAATCCATTCATATGCCTTCCTGATATCTACCGAATATACATTCAGAACCTTGCCCAGAGCCATCTGAGCATGTAGGTGTTATTGATTGTGGGTTTAATCCTAGAAATCACCTTGGTACTAAGCAGTCATACTGAATGAGGTGGCACTGGACTCACATTCGGGAGGACAACTGTACAGAGTTAGGTCTGCCTTGTTTTACCTAAATTGATTAATGCAAATGCAGAGAGTGATAATCTCAAAATATTAGCTGTTAACTGTCAGAGTACTTGCAGTAAAGACTCAGAAATGATGTTTCTCATAGAAAACAGTCATCCCCATATCACTCTTGGAACAGAGAGTTAGTTGAAACCAAAAGCAGAGAGTTTGGAAAGTTTTGACGACATGTGGAACATATATCAGAAAATAGAGAAACTCTCTTTTGTAGTGACAAGTAGAATCATTTGGTTTGGCAAGTTTCAAAATGAATAAAAGCATGGACAAAGGATTAATGATCGGATGTTTTTGCCAACCGCCACATTCAGACACATCAGTCATCGAGTCATTCAAAGTAGTCTAAACGAAATAGCACATAAATATTCAGGAATATGGTAGTAGTAGTTGGTGACTTCCACCTAGCCAGTATCAACTAGGAAAACTAGACATCCATTACTGGAGATGGTAAGGACAAACTTTTGCAAAATAGTACTGAAAACATTGTGTGACAACTGCCTTGAACCATTAATCCAACAACTCACACGGGAAAGAAACTTCTTAGATCTCTTTGTTACAAACAGACTTGATCTTTTCAAGAGTGACACAACTGAAAGAAGGATTAGTGACCATGATGGTCACCAAAGGAAAGGTCACCAAGAAACCTAGGAGAGAATTTTGCTTGGCTGAACTAAAAGGGAGTCACCATCTATTCTATTATTCTAAAATGTAAAAGATGGTGGGTAAGAATTACTATCTCACACACATTGTAATAACATGATTCATGCTGTCCGTCACACTTCACATAGTGTAGACCGAGAACTGTCTGCTAGGCATGCCCGATGTAAACTGACTGGGCGCAGCCCATGCTGTCTGAGTTGTTGTTCCACCGGCAGAGGGCATGGCCCAATTCTCGCGTGCCCTCTGGTGGACGGGACTTTACTTGCGGCAACTACAGTCCGTGACGGGCCGTGCCGATGTGTGCCTCCCGCAATCTTTCTGGTGGCTACTGCACTCCTCCTCCTTCGGGGGGGTTGAAGCCATTGTGATCCACTGCATTGGAAGGTGGAGCGTCATGCAGTAGCGATGTCCTCCACATCCATTGGAATGCTGGAGTCGGGGGGGATCTGCCAACCCTCGAGCCGGGACCTTCGAATACGGTTGGAAGTGACCCACACGAAGAGGCCCCTGTCGTCCCACCACTGAAGCCCGGGACAGAATGGGCAACAAGCTGTCGAACTCCGGATCCTGTTCCACCTCGGGAGGGACAAGACTCAGTGGCAGGGGCACAACCACAGCTGAACCAGCCTCCTGAGAAACCGGGCCTGTAAGGGGGGGCGGCTCTCGCCGGGGCATCTCGAATGATGGCGATGCCGGCACTGGAGCTACTGGAGGCCGCCGAGGCTGAGAACAATCGCAGTGTGGTGGAGGCACAGGTGGGAGGGGCAGTAGCGTCCCCTGTGAAAACAACACGGGTGCTGACAATGGGGAAGCCGGCACCCGAAGGGTCAGAGGGTGGGTGCCCAAACGTGGACGTAGAAGATTTTGATGACGACGTACCTCCCAGTCCCCCGCCTGCAAGGTATAGAGCCAGTGGTCATGGCGGTGCAGGACCACCGCTGGTATCCAACATGGATTGCGACCAAACCCATGTGCCCAGACCGACATACCCGGTGGAAAGCCGGGTACCCCGTTTTGTGAAGACTGGCGAGGACCTGGCCGGAGGAGGTGCAGCAGAGTCCTAGGATGGCGCCCGTGGAGGAGCTCTATGGGGCTGCGTTTTCCCTTCGGTGTGGTCCAGTATGCCGCAGGAAATTTGTGCACATACTTTTTAATCTGTGTCTTAAATGTGTGCACCATGCGCTCAGCTTCCCCATTTGATTGTGGATGAAAGGGGGGAGAGCAAACGTGCCTAATACCGAAGCACCTACAAAAATCCTGGAAGGTCTGCGAACTAAACTGAGGTCCATTGTCCGATACCAGGGTGACTGGCAGACCTTCCATAGAAAAGATTTTTGTGAGTGCCTGGATTGCAACTTTGGAAGTGGTTGAGGAGCAGCGAACCACATATGGGAATTGGGGATAAGCATCAATGACAATGAGCCAAAAGCCACTGAGAAACAGGCCCGCAAAATCTATGTCAACATGTTCCCATGCCTGGGTTGCAGGCGGCCATGAAGAGAACACTGACCTGGGAGACGCCTGTAGGCTTGCACACTAGGAACAGGCGGCCACCAAGTGCTCAATTTCTCTGTCAATACCGGGCCAATACACATGTCTGGGAGCCAAGGTTTTAGTACGGGAAACACCTCAGTGCCCCTCATGTAATATCATGAGGACCTGCAAACTTGCAGGAACAACCACGCGAGGAGCTGTATCATCGGTAGCCGGAAGGAGAACTCCTTCCAAGACTGAGAGGCGGTCTTGTAGAACAAAATAATTACGAAGAGGGTCCGAGGCCCGGCCTGGAGGTCGGGACAACCACCCCTGCTGAACGAGGCGAACTACATATCCGAAGAACTGGGTCAGCTGCTGTTTCCCTGGTGACTTGAGAACTAGTGATTGGGAAGCCATCAACCGCTTGGCGGGATGCCACATCCAAATGAAAACACATAACCTCCTCCCGATCAAACTGAGGATCCGGGCCCACCGGAAGACGGGAAAGAGCGTTGGCGTTGGCATGCTGTCCGGTAGGGCGAAAATGAATGTCATAATGGTACTAAGAGAGGAACAAGGCCCAGTGCTGCAGACTGTGGGCCGCTCTAACCAGAAACCAGAATCTGAGAGGCGGGGCCAAATAACGATAATAAAGGCTTATGGTCAGTGATTAACTGAAACTTCATGCCATACAAGAAAGGGTGAAACTTAGTAACAGCGTAGACAATGGCCAAAGCCTCTTTTTCCACCTGTGAGTAATGGGCCTGCGTGGAACTAAGAGTTTTAGATGCAAATGCCAGTGGCTGCTCGGAGCCATCCGTGTTGCGATGGGCCAGGACCGCCCCCACCCCATACTGCGAAGCATCTGTAGCCAGGACCAACAGCTTATTGGGGTCAAAAGTAGCCAAACAAGGCACTGCCGTGAGGAGGCCCTTCAACGGGGTGAACGCTCGCTTGCATGCCGGCGACCAATCGAAAGGAACACTCTTGCGCAGAAGGCAGTACAGGGGGCGGGCTATGGTTAAGCCCTGGGAATGAACCGGTGGTAATAGGCAATCTTGCCTAAAAAAGCTTGTAACTCCTTCAGTGAAGCGGGCCGCGGAAGGTCGACGATACCTTGGACCAAACTTCCTAGCGGCTGGATGCCATGCCGAGAGATAGTGTAGCCCACATACTCAATGGACGGTTGAAATAAGTTCGACTTACGCAGGTTGCAACACACGCCCACGGACCTGAATTTGAGAAAGAGAGTTCAAAGGTTGTGCAAGTGTTCCTTCGTGCTGCGGCCTGTGACAATTATGTCGTCCAGGTAATTAATACAATGAGGGATTGTCGACGTGACGTGCTCAAGATAATGCTGAAATATCGCCGGGGCACTGGATATTCTGAAGGCCAACTGCTGGTATTGGTAAAGGCAAAATGGTGTGTTGACGACCGCCAGCCGTTTGGAGTCCTCATCAAGTGGTATCTGATGATAAGCCTCCGCAAGATCTATTTTCGAAAAATATTGGCCTCCCGCCACGGCAGAGAACAATTAATCAGAACGAGGCAAGGGATAGGTGTCCACCACCAATTGGGAATTAATGGTGGCCTTGAAATCGCCACAAAGACGTAATTTTCCTGAGGGTTTCCTGACAATAGTGAGGGGCGAAGCGCACTCACTAGAAGAAATGGGAAGAACAACCCCGAGGACTGTCTGCTGGTCTAGCTCTGCTTTTACCTGAGGTTGGAGGGCCAAGGGGATCTGCCTCGCGCATAGAAAATGCGGGCAAGTCAACGCCTTCAACGTTAAGTGAGCTTCAAAGTCTGAAACATGTCCCAGGCCCTCCTCAAAGACACCATTAAAGTCAAAGGTCAAAGATTCCAATGATTGATAGGGAATGTCTTCGGAGACCAACTGTATGGTGTCTGCGATAGAAAAACCGAAAGCTTGAAAGGCATCCAATCCAAAAAGGTTAGCAGAGCTGGCATCACTGACAACAATAAAAGTAAGAGGCCGAGTGACTAATTTGTAAGTAACATCGGTAGTGAATTGACCCAGTAGGGGAATGAACTGTTTACCATAACCGCGGAGATGCCGGTAAACTGGCGCCAGCGGGGGCGACCCAAGGTCGGAGTAAGTTTGTGCATTCAACATGGAAACTGCCATGCCCGTATCTACTTGCAGTTGTAATCGGCGCGACCGAACCTGCACCTCGATAAAGAGTTTGTGTGCCGAGGCGCCGGGAGCCTGGCCCGATGAAACTTCCTGAATGTCAATGTCCATGTCCTCTGTACCTGCTTCCTTCGATTCTTTTGAGGCTGAGCGGCAAACTTTAGCAATGTGTCCTTTTTTATTACATTTGCGACAAACGGCCCGACGCTGGGGGCACTCTGACTGATAATGATGTATGTAGCATGACCCACAGGACGGTAACAGGGGCTGGCGCCTGGAACTCTGTTTACGCGCCATGTGGGAGCGGCCATAATGGCCGGATGAACCATTTGCACGTCATCCACCCTGGACACAGTGGACGCGGCCACACCACCGTGAACCGCCACGACGTCTCCCCAAGCTTCCAACTGTTGACCTGCGACATGAGAGACTTCATACGATTGAGCAATGGACAAGACTTCCTCCAGGGAAGCGTCTTCCAACTGCAGGGCCCATTGCCAGACCTCCCTATCAGGGGCCGAACAAACAATGATGTCGTGCACCATAATGTGGGCATACGACTCTCGCGACTGCTCCGTGACAAAATGACACTTGCGACTAAGACCGTGCAGGGTAGCGGTCCACGCCCGGTAAGACTGATGGGGCTGTTTCTTGCATTGATAGCACTCGACCATAGCCGCCACAACATGCATGCGGCAGCGATAATATGAAGACAGCAATGAACACAATGCGCCAAAAGACAAGGATGAGGTTTCCTGCAACGGTGCTAGCTGCCGCAAAACTTGATACAGCGAGGGAGATATCCAAGACAAGAAAATAGCACGACATACCTCTGCATCGGTAACATGAAAGACCTGGAAATGATGCTGAAGGCGATGATCATAGGCGTCCCAATCCTCTGCCGTCTCGTCATACAGGGGAAAGGGAGGAGGGAATGGCGCTGGAGCAGACCGTGTGGAGAGCAACACCAGAAGCGCTTGTTTCATGCTTGCTATGAGCTCCGTCTGCTGCTCAGCCAAAACCCGCACTAAATCCTCCATGCCGTGGATAGGCTGTGAAACCGGAACAACGATGCAACACATGAAAGAACGACCCTACTCGTCGCCAATTGTGTAATAACACGATTCACGCTGTCCGTCGCACTTCGCATAGTGTAGACCGGGAGCTGTTTGCTAGGCATGCCCGATGTAAACTGACTGGGCACGGCCCATGCTGTCTTGAGTATTTGTTGTTCCGCTGGCAGAGGGCGTGGCCGAATTCTCGCGTGCCCTCTGGTGGACGGGACTTTACTTGCGGCAACTACTGTCCGTGACGCGCCATGCCGATGTGCGCATCCTGCGATCTTTCTGGTGGCTACTGCACACATATATTTAACAATAATGATAATAATAATAAGCTTATAAATGTTCAACATGCAGTCATATTTGCAAATTCATTTGAAAGTAAAATGACTCATCCCACATCGTTACGATTTATCGTGCAAATGACCCATGGAACATAACACAAACTAATTAAGCATTGCCAACTTATTCAAAGGACAAATTGAGAACATTTAGTTTAGATGTGACAAATACAGAACAATAACAGTCAAAGCTGAGAGACATCATAAACTGCAATCTGGATAACTATGTTCCAAGTAAGCTAATAAAGATGACAGAGACTCATCTTGGTTTGATGATATCTTTTGGAGATTGTTGTGAAAATAGATATTACTACTCTCTTGCTACAAAAGAGACTGCAGGGAAACTGACTGACAAAAACACCTTGCATCTATAATAAGGTTCATATGTGAAGCCTACAACAATATACAGTCAGACCCTGGCAAAACATGTACTGGAAAATCCTAGGTAGTTCTGGTCATACGTAAAGTCAATGATCTGGTCCAAACCCTCTCTTCAATTTCTTGTTGGTCTTTCTGGTGTTGAAACTGATGACAGCAGACAAAGTGGGGATTTTAAAATGTATTCACACAAGAAGATACCAGCATACCAATGTTTGACCATCACTCAGACACACAAATGAGAGATATCCATACTAGCACCTGCTATTGAAAAACAATTAAGGCTTCTTGCATACAAGGCATACCTGACAAAATTCCAGTTACAATTTACATTGAATAGGCCATGGAATTAGTGCCTTTCCTAGCACATACATATTGAGCATCTTTAGCACAGTGAATAGTCCTATGTTACTGGAACAGAGAGCAGATAAGTCCTGTTTACAAAAAAGGTAAAATATCATATACACAGAATACAGACCATTATCACTTACGTCCCTCAGTTACAGGATCATAGAACACACACTAAGCTCATACTTAAAAGATTTACAAGCTTCTCTCAAGGGATCAGCACAGGTTCAGGAAAGACCACTCCTATGAAACACCACTTGCTTTTTTCATACATGACATCTTGCAGGGAGTAGATGGAGATGAACAGTTAGAGTCTGTCTTCTTAGATTTCCTAAAGGCCTCTGACACTGTACCACATTGTCAACAGTTAACCAAGGTATGATCATACAGAGTATCTTGCATATATGGGTTGGCTCAAGGAATATTTGACTAGTAGAATCCAGTACTTAATAATTGTTGATGAATGTTCTACAGATTGTAATGCAGCCCATTCGAAATAAAGGAAGAAATCTAATTGAAAAGTAGTGAATGTACTTAGATCTTCCATAAGCTAATTGCTCAGAAGTGGGGCACATCACAGTTACCACAGCAGAATTAAGTATAAATAAATATGAGGAATCAAGATCACAATATGTTGTAGCAATAGAACTCCTTCTGGGCTGCAGATGGACCTATTACCTGTGGGAATAATGGTTTTCTAGGTATTGACGTACAGAGTCAAGTAAGATGGCGTCTAGTGCGGTTGTGCGTGGTGATCAAGTGAACAAAAGTTACAGTTGTGCCTTAAAAACAGGTGTCTATGGGAATTGTAGTAGTGAAATCGTGAAGCTAAAAGAACGAATTTCAAGTTTACAAAAAACTGTGGACGTTTTAAGATATGACATTTTGCGTTTAAGAAACGAAAATGCTGGGCATCTGAAAGTCCCTCACAACATGGCGCCAATTGTAAATTATCAGTCGAATTACTTGACAAACAAGAGTAAAATCTACGAAAATATGTGTTGCGTGTGTAAAAAGTACAACACTTTCAGTGATAGGATGTGCTTAGCTTGCACTAAAATATCAAAAGTTGCGGAAAGGAGACATGCAGAGTCGGAGAAATTCCAGTGTGTAGCAACTACATCTAACGAACAAAACGCAACGTTGAGTCGAAAAGTTTCAGGACTCTGCTACTGCGGACATCGTGTCTGTAAAGGAATTATGTGCATAAAATGTAAAACTGTGTTTCATTTCTCTTGTGTAAATGTGAACTCTAAACAAAAGTTCTGGCTGTGTATGGAAGACGAGTTAGGACTAGACTTGAATAACAAAGACTGTATTTACGATATAATCAATGTGCTCATTGATGAGGTTAAAGAATTAAAAAGTAAATCTGACGAGCTCCCACGACAGACGTTACAAAATGATGGTGAAATACTCAGAGACACAAAAAAAGGTTCCAAATCATGCGAAAACAAAAACTCTATAAACGAAATCGCTGCAAAAACCAATCAGTATATTACGCCTAAAACAACATCTAAAGCTGTGAAAAAAATTGCGAATGATTCCTCGTTATACATTATGACAAGGAACAGATTTGATGTGCTACAAAAAACGAAAATTGTGAGCAACAAAGCACTGAGGTAAATAAAAACTTCATAGTTCAAGAAAACAGCATAAGTAGCAAGAAACATTCGTACAACAGACACAGCAGTAACATAAAAAGCTCACCTAAACACAAAAAAAAGAATAACAGTGTTTGCAGACAGCCATGGGCGATCAGTTGCAGCTAACTTAATGCATCAAAGTCATAATAATTTCGTAATCCAAGGAAATGTTATACCAGGTGCACTATTAACTTCAATACTTGAAAGCTGTAACAACTTACAGAATCTCACAATGAATGACACAGTTATAATCTGGGCTGACACAAATGATGTAGCCAGAAACGAAGCAGACAAGGCATTAAATGCTATAACATCAGCATTAATTAAGCTTCAGCACACAAATGTAATCATAGTAGGGATACCCCATAGATATGATCTTGAAAACTGGTCTTGTGTGAACGATGAAACCAGGCGAACAAATAGGAAAATAGCCAAAATAGTGAAATCTTTCCAAAACACTCAGTTTGTAACAGCCCCTGAGAACAGAGACTGGTACACTTCTCACGGACTACACCTAAATGCTAATGGCAAGGAAGAAATGGCCAGAACTTTACTTGCAGTCATCTCTCCAAAAAATCAACTAAAGCCTGCAATATCACTTGAGTGGAAGGATCCAGATGGAACTGAGCAAATAATACCACAGCAAGAAAAAATTACAGTAGCAGAAATCAACCACAATGTTGTCAAGAGGACAGTAACGAACAATGGAGTAGGAAGATCAGTTTGCAGCAACAGGATATTCAAAAGTCCAGAAACACATTGTGCTCCTAGAAGATCCTCAAGACCAATAAAACCCAGAGTTCAAAGTGACATGATTTTGTGGGAAAGTAAAGCAACTAACAAATTCCGAGGACTGGGTAAAAACAACTTGCCAAGCCAGCTAGTCAAAACAACAGAAGCTGTGGCATCAACTGCAGACTCCTCAGCATCACTTACTCAATCAAATGTGGTGGAGTATACAACTCCAGTTACTGCAACACCAGGCAGTTCGGCAACTTCTCAGACTGTACGGGGCAAGAAGGCACCTCAACAGCTACAATTGACAACTAGACAGACAGAAGCCAGGTTCGGTAGTAGATCGAGAAATGCAAGATCGCCAAATAACAGGAACACTTTTAATGCCTGGATCCAGAACTTATGTAAGTGAACCAACTCAGTGCATTTTCAAGGAAGATAATCAGAGTGACCAGTTAAAAATACCACTAAGGCTCATGCACCTAAACATACAGTACCTTAGAAATAAGCTTAATATATTACATGTTTTTGTAAATGAACAGTCACCTCATATAGTAGTGCTAACTGAGCATGGATTAAAATCTGATGAAATTATTTACTGTAAACTAGAGGGCTACTCCTTAGCAAATAGTTATTGTAGACAGCAACATAAGGGTGGTGGTGTGGCAGTTTACATTAGTGAGAATCTTGAGTACAAGAAATTAAACTATCTAGAATGAGATTTTCACTCTGCAGCGGAGTGTGCGCTGATATGAAACTTCCTGGCAGATTAAAACTGTGTGCCCGACCGAGACTCGAACTCGGGACCTTTGCCTTTCGCGGGCAAGTGCTCTACCAACTGAGCTACCGAAGCACGACTCACGCCCGGTACTCACAGCTTTACTTCTGCCAGTACCTCGTCTCCTACCTTCCAAACTTTACAGAAGCTCTCCTGCGAACCTTGCTATCTAGACCAGTACAACAAAGAAGGCTTGATTGAAGTGACAGGCATCGAAGTCCACACCAAAGAGTGTAGAGAGGTTATGAGAAAACATAAAGTTATAGGGATTTATCATCCACCAAAGGCTGATGTAGTTAGCTTCATAGACATATTTAGTAGAGTAGTGGGACGTTGTGGTCCCAGACACCTAACTACACTTGGTGATCTGAATATTGAGGCAAAATCTTCCAGTTTGTGTAATATGATGTTAATAGATACTCTTAACCCATATAATCTCGTAAATGTAGTAAATAGGGATACCAGGGTAACAAAGTCCACATCTAGCAGAATTGATTATGTTATACTATGTAAACATATTAAAGACAGTGTTAGGTGCTGGAATATGGATTTTCACTACTCTGACCACAAATGCCAGCTTGTAGAGTATGTAAACATAAGCATCCCAAAAATGACAAAAGTTACCAAAAATAAAAGAATCCTAAAAGAGGGTAACATCCTTGCCCTAAGAAATAAATTAGCTATAGAGGACTGGGATCTGGTTTACCAGACTGAAGGATCTGAAAACAAATGGGCCAAATTCTATGATACTATGCTAAGACACTTTGACAGATGTTGCCCTGTTAAAAAAATACAAAGAGTGTTCACCCATAACCAAAGTGCAAAAACCAACAGACTGATACTTCCAGCAAATATGATAAAACTCAGGCAAAACATCCAGGACCTGGATGTGTTAGACAAGTCAACAAACCTGCAGGTTTTTAAGGCCAAGTACAACGAAGCCAAGAAAATCTTGAAGAAAGAGCTTTCAAATCTAAAAAAAACAGATATACAGCACTGAAATAGCTCAATCAGACAATATAGCCAAGACCTCATGGAGAATTGTAAATCAATTTCACAAAGCCACACCGAAGCCAGAAACTGAAATTGTAAATATAAGACATGAAGGAAACACAATTAAAGATCCTAATAAAGTCTGCAATGTTTTCAATAAATACTTTATATCTGCAGCTGTTAGTCCAGTTAATAACACAATTGTGAGTAGTGAGGTAAAGCTCTGCCCCTTTGAAGAGCCACCTTTTGAATTCAAACAAGTAAGTGAAAAAGAAATAGGCAGGATAATAAATAACCTAAAGAAGAAGTACTCATCTGGATGGGATGGTTTGGGTAGTATCGTGATTAAAAAATGTAATAAGGAATTAGTTAAAATAATCACCCACCTGGTAAACTGCAGTATTAGAGAACATACATTTCCAAATGTATTGAAATGGACCACCGTTAAACCAGTGCATAAAAAAGGATCCAAGGAAGAGGTTTCAAATTTCAGGCCCATATCATTAATACCTGTCTTCAGCAAAGTATTTGAAGTTGTGCTGCTGACACAACTTAGTGACTATTTCTTGAAAAATAAGTTCCTAACAGACGCACAACATGGATTCCGAAAAGATCATAGTACTATCACAGCAATTACGGAATTTCTTCACAAAACATATGGTGCCCTTGATCAAGGAATGCAAACAGCTGGCATATTTCTAGACCTCACTAAAGCCTTTGACTCGGTAAACCATGAGTTACTTTTAAGCAAACTTGAGTCATACAATGTAAATGCTGCACCCATGCAATTGCTGGCTACATATTTATTTAACCGCAAGCAGTGTACAAAGCTGACTTACGAAATCAATAATCAGATCATTAATTTCCAGTCCAAATATGAGACAGTCACACAAGGTGTACCCCAGGGCTCAATTTTGGGCCCTTTCCTTTTCCTAGTGTACATAAATGATATAGAGCAACCTTTCAACTCCCAATTGGTAACCTATGCAGGCGATACCTCACTGTTGTTTCTTGGTAAACAAAATGATGAGTTAACGTTGGTAGCAACTGAGGGCCTACGTCAAATAACTACTTATTTCCAAGATCAAGGTTTGAAAGTTAATATCAGTAAATCTCAGTTATTGCCATTTAAACTTACAAACTGACACCAAACCTCTATCAGTAACATAGGTGGAATTGAAGTAGTGGAGACAGAAGGCTGCAGATTTCTGGGTATTCACCTAGATGAAAATCTAAGATGGGTAAACCATATCAAATTTTTATGCAATAAAATCAGCAGTTCATTACATGTAATCAGCCAGTTATCAAAAGTAGTCCCACATCAGACATTAAAAACAATTTATTATGGAACCATTTTTGCACAGATTAATTACGAGATAGAGATATGGGGTTGTGCTGCCGACATACATATGAACAGAATATTAATCCTACAGAAAAGAGCAATCAGAATTATCCATGGATTAGGGTATAGAGATTCATGCAGGGAAATCTTTGTTCATCATAAATATCTCACAGTCTACTCACTGTATCTTTACAAATTAATTATATTTTTTGTGACACATCAAAACAAAGCAACAAAGTGCTCTGATATGCATGCCTATAATACAAGAAATAAAGACTGCTACTACAGACAAAGAACAAAATTAAAAACAACACACCATAGTCCATGCATTGGTGGTCAAATATGGTACAACAGATTACCGAGCTCTATAAGGTGCCACAAAGGGAACTTATTCAAAGTGAAACTGAAATATTTCTTGATTGACAAGTGTTTATATTCTTCAAGTGAATATTAATATTAAACTAAAATAAATTATTGTATATATATATATATATATATAAAAAACAAAGATGATGTGACTTACCAAATGAAAAACAAACACAAACATACACACAAAATTCAAGCTTTCGCAACAAACTGTTGCCTCATCAGGAAAGAGGGAAGGAGAGGGAAAGACGAAAGGATGTGGGTTTTAAGGGAGAGCGTAAGGAGTCATTCCAATCCCGGGAGCGGAAAGACTTACCTTAGGGGAAAAAAGGACGGGTATACGCTCGCACACACACACATATCCATCCACACATATACAGACACAAGCAGACATATTTAAAGACAAAGAGTTTGGGCAGAGATGTCAGTCGAGGCGGAAGTGCCGAGGCAAAGATGTTGTTGAATGACAGGTGAGGTATGAGTGGCGGCAACTTGAAATTAGCGGAGATTGAGGCCTGGTGGATAACGGGAAGAGAGGATATATTGAAGAGCAAGTTCCCATCTCCGGTGTTCGGATAGGTTGGTGTTAGTGGGAATTATCCAGATAACCCGGACGGTGCAACACTGTGCCAAGATGTGCTGGCCGTGCACCAAGGCATGTTTAGCCACAGGGTGATCCTCATTACCAACAAACACTGTCTGCCTGTGTCCATTTATGCGAATGGACAGTTTGTTGCTGGTCATTCCCACATAGAATGCGTCACAGTGCAGGCAGGTCAGTTGGTAGATCACGTGGGTGCTTTCACACATGGCTCTGCCTTTGATTGTGTACACCTTCCGGGTTACAGGACTGGAGTAGGTGGTGGTGAGAGGGTGCATGGGACAGGTTTTACACCGGGGGTGGTTACAAGGGTAGGAGCCAGAGGGTAGGGAAGGTGGTTTGGGGATTTCATAGGGATGAACTAAGAGGTTACGAAGGTTAGGTGGACGGCGGAAAGACACTCTTGGTGGAGTGGAGAGGATTTCATGAAGGATGGATTTCATCTCAGGGCAGGATTTGAGGAAGTCGTATCCCTGCAGGAGAGCCACATTCAGAATCTGATCCAGTCCCGGAAAGTATCCTGTCACAAGTGGGGCACTTTTGTGGTTGTTCTGTGGGAGGTTCTGGGTTTGAGAGGATGAGAAAGTGGCTCTGGTTATTTGCTTCTGACATCTCTGCCGAAACTCTTTGTCTTTAAATATGTCTGCTTGTGTCTGTATATGTGTGGATGGATATGTGTGTGTGTGCGAGCGTATACCCATCCTTTTCCCCCCTAAGGTAAGTCTTTCCGCTCCCGGGATTGAAATGACTCCTTACCCTCTCCCTTAAAACCCACATCCTTTCGTCTTTCCCTCTCCTTCCCTCTTTCCTGATGAGGCAACAGTTTGTTGCGAAAGCTTGAATTTTGTGTGTATGTTTGTGTTTGTTTGTGTGTCTTTCGACCTGCCCAACGGTTGCCTCGTCAGGAAAGAGGGAAGGAGAGGGAAAGACGAAAGGATTTGGGTTTTAAGGGAGAGGGTAAGGAGTCATTCCATTCCCGGGAGCGGAAGGACTTACCTTAGGGGGAAAAAAGGATGGGTATACACTCGCACACACACACACATATCCATCCACACATATATACAGATACAAGCAGACATATACAGAGGCAAAGAGTTTGGGCAGAGATGGACATCTCTGCGAGTGTATACCCATCCTTTTTTCCCCCTAAGGTAAGTCCTTCCACTCCCGGGATTGGAATGACTCTTTACCCTCTCCCTTAAAACCCAAATCCTTTCGTCTTTCCCTCTCCTTCCCTCTTTCCTGACGAGGCAACCGTTGGTTGCGAAAGCTAGAATTTTGTGTGTATGTTTGTGTTTATTTGTATGTGCCAGCGCTTTCGTTTGGTAAGTCATATCATCTTTGTTTTTTATATATATATATATATATATATATATATATATATATATATATATATATATATATATATATATATATATATATCTGTGTGTGTGTGTGTGTGTGTGTGTAAAATCTGAATATTTGTAATAGGTACGATGTAACACCCAGTATTGTGCCTTATTAGGTACAATGGTACATTTGTATCATGTATATGTAATCACATATGTATATATGACTGTACTAAACTTGTAAAAAAATGCTATGACGTTTGCAAAAGACACCAGTTGGTGTCTCCATGCAAAAAAATACAATAAATAAATAAAAAAAGAGTTGGTATTTGGGGAGCAGAAAAACTTAGTGGTGGCAGACTGTGATAATATGGGGTATAATGCAATGGTATATTTTGCAGTATAACACGGAACGACAGAAATCAAACTTTGTGACAAGAGATTTAGATTGCAAGGTTCGACTTGTAGAAAGTGCAGATGTGCGTGTAATGGCACGCAACTGATATATCACCAAACCAATCACTTTCCAAGGTAATTGAAAGCTGAAACAGAAACACACTTAATATGTCATTAGTAACAGAAATCCTACTGAATGGACATGAAATAAAAATATAAATGCATTAATACATGATCAGAATATAATAGAGGGAAACATTCCACATGGGAAAAATATATCTTAAAACACAGAAGATGTGACTTACCGAACGAAAGTGCTGGCAGGTCGATAGACACACAAACAAACACAAACATACACATGAAATTCAAGCTTTCGCAACAAACTGTTGCCTCATCAGGAAAGAGGGAAGGAGAGGGAAAGACAAAAGGATGTGGGTTTTAAGGGAGAGGATAAGGAGTCATTCCAATCCCGGGAGCGGAAAGAATTACCTTAGGGGGAAAAAAGGGGTATACAGTCGCGCACACACACACATATCCATCCGCACGTACACAGACATAACTTTAATATTGATGGACCTTTGTTTAGCGTAGGAGGAACTTTTCTTGTCTTATTTATAAAACATAACTCAGTGACCAATACATAGTGCCTGAACTGTTAAAGTTCATGATGAATGAGTTCAGACTCCAAATTACTTTTTGCAGTTAATATCCACAACATGTACAAATGTAATACCTCTGCCTTGAAGTTTTATTGTTTTTAAACACAAGAGTTCAATTCAGTAATGATGGTGCACCAAATATACACAGTGACAGTCAGTGCTGGTGCCCTGACCGAGGATGGTTGGAACGTGCCACCGGGTTACTCTTGCGTGTTGAACTGTTTACTCCTAGTGTGAGTGTTTGTGAAGTGTGTAATCAGCATTGCATCCCACACTTGGATGACATTGTCATCATCCTGCACTATATCAGTAGTTGATGGTTCTTTGCTGAGATCATCCCCAGTAAGGGCTAACATCACCTTTAGGGGTGTGCTAATAGTTTAGTTGGTGGTCCGCCCCAATGCGCCCTAACACAGTGTTAGGTTGACTGTACCTTAACTGTTTTTAGTATGTGTTAATCACTGTCCAATTTTCTGGGTACTGACTCACTAAAACAGTAACACTATCTTTAGAAGTTGAGTCCACTAAACACAGTTCATTAGTTTATTATTTACTGTTCATGGTCTCTGGCCTCACCCGTAGATCTCAAGTATTTATAGTAATTCACAGTGAGGCAGCATATTTACAAAACAATTGTATGTCTCTTTGTGTAGGAACCATTGTCATACACTACAATGAAATTGGCTTACAGTCATCGATATTTTCTTACATACAACTCTATCCTGAACTCATGTATTCCTGTATTGTGTAAGGTTCACATTTTGTACAGGTTAGAACAACTCTGACAATGTAGGAAAAGATAGATTACTACTTACTGTAAAGATAGTATGCTATGTTGCAGAAAGGTGCAATTAAAAGACATTTACACATATGCTTTTGGCCACAGCCTTAAATGGAAAAAGAGAAACACACACCATTCATTCAACAAGCAAGCATACCTCATACGCACATGGCACCAACTCCGGCAGGTTGGACCAGAATGCAAGTGTAATGTGGGATGGTAGCGGCAATCTGGAGGAAGGGGAAGGGGGGGAGGGGAAGGGGGAGGAATAGCAGTATACAGGTAGGGGAAGAGAGGAGTGCTGTCTGGTGGAGTGAGCAGGGACTAGAATGCCAACATGTGCAGTGACAGGAGGTTGTTAGGCAGGATGGTGGGGAAAAAAGAGTGAAAAAAGAGAAGAGTGCAGAAAGAGGGCACGTGCATTGGCAGAAGGTGGCCAACAAGGTGTGTAGGAGATGGGAATGGGGAGGAAGTGAGAGGACAGAGAGTGTGGAAACTTTGAGTGGAGGGTGTCAGGACAGTATGTTGCCACAGACTGAGACCAGGATAATTATGGGTGCGGAGAATGTGTTGTAAGAATAATTCACATCTACTCATTCTAGAAAAGCTGGTGATGGAGGGGAGTATCCAGATGGCCCAGGTAGTGAAGAAGTCATTGAAATGAAATATATTACATTCAGCTCATGTTATGCCATTGGATGGTCTACTTTGCTCTTGGCCACAGTTTGTTGGTGGCCGTTTACCCTAGTAGACAGCTAGTTGGTGGTCATACCATTATAAAAAGCTGTGCAATGATTGCAGCAGAGCTGGTAAATAACATGTTTGGCTTCATAGGTGGCCTGGTTCCTAATGGGGTAGAAAAAAACCTGTGGCAGGACTGGAACAGGAAGTGCTGGGCGGGTGGGTTGGGCAGGTTTGGACCTAGGTCTTTGACAGGGATATGGTCCTTGTGGCAAGGGGTTGGAGTTGGGATTGTGTGTGAGACAGTGATGAATAGGATGTTGAGGACGTTGGGTGAGCAATGGAACATCACTTTAGGAGGGTTGGGAAGGATCTGAGGTAGGATGCCCCTCATTTCTGGGCATGATGATAGGTAATCAAAGCCCTGGCAAAGGATGTGGTTCAGTTGTTCTAGTCCAGGGTGGTATTGGGTGACAAAGGGGGCTGATTCTTCGGGATCTACATCTACATCCATACTCCTCAAGCCACCTGACAATGTGTGGCGGAGGGTACTTTGAGAACCTCTATCGGTTCTCCCTTCTATTCCAGTCTCGTATTGTTCGTGGAAAGAAAGATTGTCGGTATGCCTCTGTGTGGGCTCTATCTCTCTGATTTTATCCTCATGGTCTCTTCATGAGATATACGTAGGAGGGCGCAATATACTGCTTGACTACTCGGGGAAGGTATGTTCTCGAAACTTTAACAAAAGCCCGTACGGAGCTACTGAGCATCTCTCTTGCAGAGTCTTCCACTGGAGTTTATCTATCATCTCCATAACAGTTTTACGATTACTAAATGATCCTGTATCAAAGCACGCTGCTCTCTGTTGGGTCTTCTCTATCTCTTTTATCAACCCTATCTGGTACGGATCCCACACCGGTGAGCAGTATTCAAGCAGTGGGCGATTCTTCAAGTGAATCCCAGTCTGGCATCTACTTTACCGACGATTAATTTTATATGGTCATTCCATTTTAAATCACTCCTAATGCCTACTCCCAGATAATTTATGGAATTATGGTGATAGGATTGGGGGTGTGAGGGGAAATGGCAGGGAGACTTGTTGGCGGACATTTTCTGGGGCATAGTGTCTGTCTGAACCCTCAACATACTGAGCAATGGAGTTCTTGTCGCTGCAGGTATGCCATCCTCAGGTAGGCAGATTGTATGGGAGCAAATTTTTGATGTGAGAGAGATGACAGCTGTCAAAATGCAAGTACTCTTGGTGGTTGTCAGGTTTAATGCGGACAGAGGTTGTGACATTCGCCTGCTTTATTTCCTCGCTGATTGTCCTCGGTGTGGACATACTGCGAAGCTACACGGGCCAAAAAATGGGGGGTGGAAGTTAAACACTGACTACTTTAAATGATCTAGCCGACAGGTGCACATTTGCGTTCCACAGTTCTTTACTTTCACTGTTCACAACCCTCCAATAATACATAGTTATATGGCCAGTGCACTATTGTTTAACTTTCAATAAGTCTCATTAATAGGTTGCAAGCAAACATCAGCAAACTGCTCCAATAGTTTTTCTGTTGAACATCTACGAGCAGTAAAAACCTAATCACACAGATCTTGATATGTAATATGGTAAGTATTGAACAGATACTGTCATTGTTTTAGCACAGGGCCTATTACACTTATTTCAAAGTTAAGTGGACGCATTGTTGTTGATCTAACCAATACGGGTTCCTCGTCTGAAACTCTGCCATAGACTGACTGTCTTGGAACCAAAACACAGGCCCTTATATATCATCCCAATAATAGCCACTGAAATGTTTAATTTACAAAAATTATAATTAAAACACTCAATTAACTGAAAACATGGAAAAATTCTTTCTTTTTAACAGTATCTTCTACTGCAACGGTTAAGTCGGGGTATTTATTTAAATCTTGAAATTACAAATATTTTTATGCCAATAATACTTTTGACAAAGCTGTTAATTACTTTGGAATTAATAAGGGCTGCCTTTGCTAAGATGTTTTCAAATAGATCCCGATAGATCCTTTAAGAATACTATTAGTTGTTCCTCCAAAAGTTTATAATTAGTACAGTATTTACATTTGTTTATATGTCAACAATAGAATTTAAGTTACGAAACAGTTACTGATTTCACCCTATAACAAAATATACTAACTAGGAATAGTCAAAATAAATTAGAAAATCAATTGCAAAAATAAAACACCACAAAATTAGATCTGGTATTATATTCATTAAAACTGAGGGCCAACCTTTCTCTTTTATGAAAATGCAGATTATACTCACATATGTTAATGGTAATTAGTGAGACATGAAGAAAATGAACTTTAAGGATGCAGATGGCAAAACAAGAGGGGAAGTAAAAATATCCCAGCTTGCTTTGTCACATCTCCCCCTCATTGGATTGATCAGATAGATGTTGCAAAAAGCTAACTGGGCAATTCATTGACCACCAGTGGCCACAGAAATTGGGTTTAACAATCTACACACAAAAAATATTACGTAATAAATCTTATCAAAACTACAGTACATTTTTTTTTTTCATATTTATACTTGTACGAACTGTCCATATGAAAATCCCCATACAAAATATCTGCATACAGTGTATTGTACAATGGCACAAAATATCTACAAGTTATACGTTTAATAAAAATTAGGCATCTTCATCATAAGTGACATCCTTTTTGCTTAAACAAGGATTACATTCTAAGCTACACATCACTTTATACAAGTCCTGTCTTGTTAAACAAAATAAATCCTCATGGGTTCAAAAAACTAAATTACACTGTGAATTGCAGTTCATTTTCAGGCAGAAAATTTAACTCGCTCGATGTTTAGTATTTTTCACAAGCGCTTTCACACTTTTAATGAGCTTTTACACATTTTCTCTTCAAGTTGTCCGTGCCTTCAACAGGTCCAAGTGGCAGTTAGTAAGGAAATGCACTGCTATCAGTTCCCTTGGAGATGGTTCTCCTCAGCCGCAGTGCATGAAAAAATTAGACAAAGTACCGTACTTTGGTACATTCACTTTTTCTTCTAAATATAAGGAAAAAATGTTCAACACTAATGGCAAATAATAGTTATTACTTCATAAATAGATACATTACACAGTTCTCATAATCTCACAATAATTAGCACTAAAATTGACTATAGTATGAGAGGTGGTGAGTAGTAAAATTTTAAAATCACTACAGAACATTACTCTAGGTCATAACTGTCTGAAACAGGTTAAACTTGAGCGATTTGGGTTTCTTTTCCATTTGCAAAATAGCAAAAACTCAAGATGTGCAGTAGCATAGATTTACTAATCATTACACTATGAAAAACGAATAGAGTCACTGTCACATAACTGAACTACTACTCAAATCAAAATTAACGGAATGGAAGTTGTACCAGGTCATTGCCCCACTTCTCTACTCAACTCTGAGCACTACTCTCTTTCAAACAGAATCCTCACAAAATGTTACCAAATGGTTGACCTGTCAGAATATTCACATCAATCTAGCATCACAGTTATCAGTTAATCAACAAAATTACTTTTCTTCCTTCCAGTATCACCACTTTAAGCACATAATTCCTCGGAATACAAATAGAAGTTTTCAGATAACCTATAGATCCAATAAAGCAACATTATATGAGTTGTACCTCACTAACATTTTGCTCTTTCTGTTAAATTCTCATTTGCAGTTGTAGTGTCACGAAATGCACAATATAAACAGTACCCAATGTTGCCTAGTTCAAAATTACATCATCAGTACAGTTACACCACATTTGTTTGTATACAGTCACCGTCACATAACGTAATTACTACTCAAATCAATATTAAGGGAATGGCAGTTGCACCAAATCATTGCCCCACTTCATGTCTGTCAGCTCCATTATTGTACTTACCTTTCTTATCTCGTTAACTAGTAGAATGCATTCTCAAAAAATAACCCTACTGCAGAGACAGGTTCCCTAACCATTAAGATCCTAACATTATTAATTATTTTATTATTTCATTATTACCTCATTATCTAATAAATAAGCACTTGCTCTGCTTATTCAATGCAAAATTGATTGTACTGAAAAACTCTCCACAGTAACAGACCCTTATGTCAAAGCAAACTTAACTCTCATTACTGCTCAGACAGAATTATCACTTAGAAAAACAATTATTTCACTGTATTCCATCAAATTGCTTAAGATTCTAGCCTGAAGGGCAATATACATACAAATCTTGCTTATACATTCCACACATTACTCCAGGCAACTATGATTGAAGTTGTAATTCCTTAAGGATACAGGGTACTTACAAATGGTGGAAAAATCGAAATTTTTTTATGACTTTATTAAATTCTGTAGTCTTTCATCATTACATTGATATGTACATTATAGGGTTTCAAATGAAAAATGACTTATATAAACCAAATTTTAAAGTTATGGTCATGTACGCCGCCATGCCCCCTTTCTTTCTGCTACAGAAACCGGTATTATTTCGAAAGAACTGTGAACTTTCTGTTTCCAGCGATTATACGTATAGACTGGCCCTGACGTCATTTTTGCGGCTCCAACATCTCTGGGCTGAAGTCACGTGAATGTTGGCAAAACATGGTTGTTTCGTGTTGCGCTTATGGCTGTACTCAGCATTTTGTCGGGGCAAATGGCATTACATTTCACGTGTAAGTGTTTCTATGATAGTGCAGATGCGTTTATTGAAATCTGCTGAAGTGACTTTTATATGTTTTATACACTTGAAATAGAGTATCACGTAAATTAAAGTGTTGAAAGTGGTGCCTGTAAAGTCAGACTCATACTACATTTTGGAAAGTATCTGTGATAATTCGGTTACAGAAGTAAGTATAACTGTTTCTCGTTCCTACTCATAGGTTCCCTAAGGATGAAAACCGAAGGCAGCTTTGGATACAGGCTCTGAAGCGGAAAAACTTTAAGCCGTCTGCACATACGCGCCTTTGCTCGAAACACTTCGAGGAGAAATGTTTTGATAGGTTAGTTATTATTTACAATGTATATTTATAATTTGTATTTACAATGCCTGTCATTTTTAAACCCAATGTTTTTATAAGGCTAAAACTGGAGGGAATTGGCTAAGTAGTGATGCTATCCCGACACTTTTCGATTTTCCGGAGCATAACCTAAGCTCCGTAAATCACACTCTAGAAGGCGTTCGTTAGATGATGCCTCGTCTTCTGAAATCTGTGCTTCCAATGCCTGTAAGTCTGAATGTTCTTAGAATGTGTGTAACAACTGCGA
The DNA here is from genome assembly GCF_021461395.2 of Schistocerca americana. Lineage (NCBI taxonomy): Eukaryota > Metazoa > Arthropoda > Insecta > Orthoptera > Acrididae > Schistocerca > Schistocerca americana. The sequence goes on along the minus strand of NC_060122.1, from coordinate 784,070,828 downwards.
GTTAGTAAAATAATATATTAGAATAGAACTGTAGCACGTTACGTTAAGTGCCATTTCGGACATGCTTCGCCCACAAATTATACCTCAAAACATGCATTTTTGCTTTGTTTACAATGACATGCGATATGGAAACGAACACCCCGAAAAACAAAAGTTTCAGGTATATTGGGGACTTTTCGAATAGCGATTTGTGTACTCCTGGCATAGCAGAAAAAGTGATAGATGTGGCAAGATGGCAGATTAGCATCAAAGCCAGAAAGTTAAAGAATTTGCAGCGGTCATCTCGTGGGATGAAGAAGAAAGTCTTGTCTTTGAAATCTTTGATAAATAATCTTGAAAATAATCGTGTTATAAATGAATCCCTGGCTAATTTACTAAAGGCAAGTATATTTACAATGCCTGTCATTTTTAAAATGTGTAACTGATTGCAGGTTGGAATACTTATGCTTAAATGATGTGGCTTTTTGCTATCAGATGCTGCCACCTGGTACTTCGGAGTTGCTCCAACGTGTCAGTAAAGGTAAAGAAGCAAATATGTATCCAGCAGCTCTTCGGACCTTTGCTCTAACACTAAATTTTTACAGTAGCAAGGCATATAGCTATGCAAGGAAAAATTTTAAAACATCACTGCCACATCCATGAACATTAAGAAAATGGTACAGTGTTGTTGATGGGGATCCTGGCTTCAGTAAAGAAGCAGCAATAGCGCTTAGAATAAAAAGTGAAGAACTCATTAGCAAAGGTAAGAAATTGCTTTGTGCCATGTCATTTGATGAGATTGCCATAAGGAAGCATGTTGAATTTTGTGGAAATAAGTTTATTGGTTACATAGATTATGGTACAGATCTTGACAATGACAATCTGCCTGTTGCAAATGAGGCATTAACCTTCATGTTGACTGCTGTTAATGGTTCATGGAAAATTCCAATTGGCTACTTTTTAGTCAATGGCCTGGGTGCTGTTGAAAAATCAAACCTACTTAAGGAGGCATTGAAATTTACATATGATGCTGGAGTAGAAGTAATTTCTGTTACTTTTGATGGTGCTCACGTAAACACTGCAATGGTAGACAAGCTAGGGGGCTGTCTTTCAACGTGCAGAATGAAATCTTTTTTTAAACACCCTCTATGTAAGAATGATGTTTGCATATTCCTTGATCCATGTCACATGTTCAAGTTAATACGCAATACATTAGCTGGTAAAGGTGTCATTTTTGATGGAAACAGAAATCCAATAAAATGGGATTATGTATTAAAATTACATGAGCTGCAAAAAGTGGAGAAACTTCTGGCTGCTACAAAAGTAAGAACAAAACACATTGAGTGGTATCGTCATAAAATGAATGTAAGGATTGCTGTGCAAACATTTAGTGGTAGTGTAGCTAATGCTGTAGAATTCCTTGACAAAGATTTGCAACTAGCTGACTTTAAAGGATGTGAACATACAGTTAAATTAATAAGGACAATGAACAACCTTTTTGATTGTTTCAATAGTAGGAATCTCCTGTCCAAAGGGTATAAATCACCTCTGTCAATGCAGACAGCTGGCCATATTTTACCATTTCTTGATGAAGTGGAAAAATATATTCAGGAGCTGTGACTTGAGGCTAATGGACCATCTATTTTGTATACTAACAGAAAGACTGGTTTCCTTGGCTTTCTTGTATGTATACAGAGCCTAAGAAAATTATATGCTTCCCTCATAGACAGCTCTCAACCAAAACTAAATTTCTTGCTTACATATAAATTGCTACAGGACCACATAGAGACATTTTTCAGCTCAATCAGAAGATATGGTGGTGATAACAACAATCCCACAGCAGCTCAATTCAAAGCAGCCTACAAACGATTGCTTATCCATCAGCAGGTAAGAGGGTCAGAGTTTGGATCTACTTTGGATACTGCAGATTGTTCCATTCTCAGTGTATCTTCTGGACTGGATGTGATGCAATCTAACCCATTTACATCAGTTATCAATTGTAATTCAGAGAAGTTAGGCCTAGATGTTGCATCAGTCTCTCATGATCACTCATACAGCATTCCTGCTGTCTCATTTGAACAGCTGTCAAATTATGTACGGAATGTTGTTGCACACATAGCAGGATTCATTGTGCGTAAATTGACTAAGTCAGTACATTGTGTAGAATGTGCAAATTCCTTGTGTGGGGCAGTGGACAGTGACATTGGACTAATCAGAAGAAAGAATGTGGGAGGTTTAGTTACACCTTCTGCTGACATTATTAAAATTTGCAAAGCAGCAGAGCAAGCTTATCGGTTGCAACAGGCGAAGGGAATGTTGCAAAAGAAGAATGTTATGCTTGTTCTTGTTTCATGTGCTATGGTAGATGTTGATTGTAGTGTTTTTCAATCTATCAACAAACATATTATGGACTTTGAGCCCACAGAAAATCACAGAAATGCTCTAATTAAATCAATTTTATTTGAGTATTTTAAAATTAGAAATCACCATTTTGGCAAGTCTGTGGCAGAAACATTCCAGAAAGATTGTGTGAGGAGTTTATACACAAAAACTGTGCTGTTTAAGGGACATTAAATATTCTATGCCTGATCCCTATTACATTAGAGTTAATAATTGCCAAGGTTATGTTGTTTATTATTATTAATGTTTGAACCTTGATGTCTACACAAAGTACAGACAGAGGTATCTGGAGTTCTTCTAAGTGCCCATACTGCACCCACAAAGCCTTTTTCAATATATGTTTGGACTTTACTTCTGTTTTCAGACCAATTGGATTCATTTCTTTTATGTAAACCTAGATATTCTTTTGCTCTTAACAGAATATATATTTATGTACTGTCTTTTATTTTTTGTTCCTTCTAGGTCTGTATGTTGTGTTGTTAATTTGTTTGGGCCCTTATATTTTTACTAGATTTATTCTCTTGTCAGTGTCTTCTATATCTTTTTACCTGTTAAAAATTGTTCTGCCCTCTTAGAATATAGGCTTAAGAAATAAATCTGTGGGAAAATATTGTGTTGTAAGAAAGAAAATGTGAAATAAAATTTTGTAAGAAATAAAATAATGTTGTGAAATAAAATATTGAGTTAATTTTTTCTGAATATCCATTTTTTCCCAAGATATGTTAGTTTTCTTTGAACACTTGCAGCAACTGAGAAAAAAGTGTAATAAATTTAAAATGAGAAAAGCACTTGAAAGAATCAACATTTATTTCTTTTCATGTTATCTATGGAAACTCAAACACCCAAAAGTTGTTTCACGTAATAATTTAAAACAGTTTCTTGATTCTTAGTCAACTGTAGTTGGTGCAATGGATTGTGTTCACTTTGGTAAAATGTGTCTGCTATAGATACATAATAACCACCAGGTAGCAAGGATTTGTCAGATGAGATTGTAATACAAAATTCAGTAGGCTCTGAGTGAAGCATGTACAGGTACATATATTTCATTCGTATGCAACAACTTTCAAAATTTGCTAAGGAACTTAGTGAAAATGTGAGATTATGCATGGTGTTGGCAGTGCATGTTTGTAAATATCATTGGAGTGTCAAGCACAAACGTATTTCTATTACCTCAGTTGTTACTGCAATGGATAATGTTCACCTCTGGCAATATGCATCCACTACAGACACCAGGTACTAAGGATTTGTTGCATAAGCTTGCAATAAGCAATTCAGAATGCTGTTTGATTGAAGCAAGTACAGGTATATATATTTCATTCATATGCAACAATTTCCAAAATTTGGTACAAAACATCATGATAATGTGACATTGGCAGTTTATGAACTCAGCAGAAAACAGACCTCACTTTTCAGTGTAAGAACAACTTTTCCTATCTTTAAAGGTTACTCCTAAGGTAAGCCTAAAATTTATGTTAAAAAAGTGAGTTTTTAAGCTCTAGGTTGACTAATTGTCTTCTGCTGCATTTGTAGTAAGCTATTCAAATTGTTCACAAACTGCAATGATAATCATTATTATGTAATTAAAGGGGAGTTTTATTTGATTTATGCCCACATGATTATTATGCAGAGGCAAGGAAAAATTTCCTCATGATCCCACACAGTGTCAGAACAAAATCAGATCACTGTACAGGTATTATTTTTCTAAAATAAGAAAGAGCCCCTATTCTTATTGTACTGAGAGACTGCCAAATGTTTTCGTTTTGGCAGATGAGCTCCAACCTGTTTGTGCCCTGGGAAATAGCTCTTAATCTGGATGAGGGTCAGTACAGTTTTGCAATATTAGGAATGGAAAGTGGCCCTCAGTTTTCTTAAAAAATTATATACTGTCACAGTTCATTGTGGGAATTATTTTGCAGTTTGTTTCCTCACAGAATTACTATCTTAAGACAGAAGTTGACAACAGTGTTTTAACCTTGAAAAGAGTTTTCCTTGAGTTTGTTTTCATCAACTGTGAAGAAATACCTGTAAAAAATTAAAATCATTGCATAATCTCTTGGAACTTTTAATTTATGGCCTGCCCTGGTTAAATTGATTGCTGTAACGACTGTTTCAGTTGAAATTTTGTAGGTGTTTCTGGAGCCATAATTGACATCTTTTACGGTGCACAATATTCACTTTGGTATATGGATTATTCGTTTTGAGGCACTTAATAGCCCACAGGTAGCAAGGATTTGTATATTCAAGTGAGATTATAATAAGGTAAGAGCACCTATACTCGACACATTAAGAGAATTTTTTCTACCTTCTAATACTACTAAATAAACGTAGGCTCCAAAATTATTTTCTGAAACTTCAAAGTCTCACCTTTCATCTAAAACACTTTTTTAAACTGATAGTTTAAACTTTTGTAAAAATATTGGGAAATGAACCTTTGAAGTGTACCTAAAACTGATACTCTAAAATGGACCTGCTCCTAAAGTCGACAATTTTGGCACCTATAGTTGACATAATTCCCATATCCCATTTTCTTTTATAACTGACTAGAGCTCAAAACGCGGCGAATCCAATGTTTAAAGTTTTGACATGAGCCCACTCTTACTATTTAAAAGAATTTTAACGACATTTTACTTTAATTGATAGTTTATGGTAATTTCGTCCCGCTGGGCACCAGAGTGGCGTTCGATGTATTTTTTAGATTTTTTAAATGGTACTGTGAACAAATCCAGGTCAAATGTAGTTCTGGCATAATTTTTCGCAAATAAAAAGTAATTTTTGTTGGAAGCGTTTGGCAGTCAATTGAGAAATGTGGGGAAAATACGATACAAACATAGGATGACAGACTGCTGATTTGAAATCCCGCCACGTTTTGCCAACAGTCACGTGGTTTATGTTGGAGCCACACCAGCCCTATAGCTTCTGCACAGCAAGGCCAGTCTACTAGTATCTATGGTCGAAGTAGTGTCTGTAGATGATTATCTTTGCTAGTATTTACTTTTGTTTTGCTGAAGCAGTTTGTTCACGTGTTACTGAATGTTTGTTGCCCAAGTGCCACATATATTTGTGGCGTACATGGTCTTTAGTGTGCAATAAATACAAACTATGCCACACATTAAGAAATTCAATAAAAGGAAATTCCGTGGTAACGAGTTCACAAACAAAGGAAGCCACACTGTTGAAAGTAACCTATGTATCAGTTCTTCAGGGAAAAAACTCCCACATGGCACGCGTCCTGATGATTCAAAGTTTTGTGTTAACAATGACACTGTTTGTAGTGGATTTGTTGTTGTTGATGTTGACATATTATCTTCTTTGGTAAAGGAAGTGGTGAAATGTAAACAATGTGATGGTGTGGGCTGTCTTGAAATAACTGAACAACAACAAGAATAGAACAGAATAAAATAGAAACTTTATTGTGACATAACATCTCATATACAATCAGATGATTGGGACATAGGTGGCTTGTCAGTTTAAAGCTACTTCTAATAGTAAGTATACAGAATAATTACAGGTATTTTGTAATTTTAAGTACCACAAAATGATTTAAAATAGTTGAAAATAAAGTAAAATTAAGAATAAGTATTTACTTAAAGTACTTTTTTAGCGTGGCAGAATAAAATGTAACGGAAATACGGGAGCGTCCGATCCCGCCCGTCTGCTTTGACCCATGACGTCACAAATATGGTGGAAACGACCATAAACCACGATTCCAATATGGCGCATATAAAGTCGTTACGTACACATTATGAGAACGAAAATACATCGAGAAACAAACACACACACGTTCCACAAAAAGCCTAATGACACTAACGGGACAAGCGAGGGAAATAGGGGGTTTCTGAGTGGGGACACACTAAATATAAACAAATTTAGACACCAACCCCCATACAAAACGAAGAAAAAAACCGACATCACAAAACTCCCAAAATACCACTAAACACATTATCATCTGGAATCACACACTACCCTTGACCTATATAGCTCAACAGCAGCTCCTGATCCCATAAATTAGGACCTAACACTTCCCTTGACCTATATAGCTCAAAAACATCTCCTGATACAAATACCAACATTCACAGCCACACATTGGGATCAAACACTTCCCTTGACCTATTATCCTTACAACATCTCCACATCCGTCGTCCATGGTCTGAGACATCGGAACTTTAAGTAAGCCTCATTTCTTCATAACATACTGAACACTTCACGACTTCATCCAAAAATTCGAATAGTTGAAGAAATTTTATTAGAGACAACGCACTGTCCCTCATCATAGCCGACAACCAAAAACTGTTGACACTGTCAGTCATGTCCATACCTACCAAAGACATAAAAAAAACCAGTTTACCAAAATTCACACACGATCTCACACTCGGAAACTAAACCAAAAACACCACCAGAGGGCACCACCGATCGCATCAAAACGACACCTACAAACACGCCACTCTCACAAACTAAATTCCGTTCCGTCATGACTTCACACCCCACAACAGCCTTACGTCACGGGTCAAAGCTGACGGGTGGGATTGGACGCTTCAGTCGACCCAGCCTTTTTAAAATCTATGAATAATATGTGGACATCTACATTGAATTCCCACGCCTTCTCAGTTACTTGTCTTAGGGTGAATAAGTGATCTAATGTGGATCTGTTTCTGCAGAAACCACATTGGTAGCACCTAATCAATTCTTCTGTTATTGGAACCAGACTGTTTAATAGGCAGCTTGATAAGATTTTGTAGGTGACATCCAGTAAGGCAATTCATATGTAGTTATCACAAACAAGTGGATCGTTCTTCTTAAATATGGGGCACACAATTGCAGTTTTCCAATCTGCGAGAATGGTTTCTGTCTTCCAAATTGTTTCTATTAATACCTGTATTTCTAATTCCAGTTATGGTCCTCCATTCTTTAATAACTCAGCGTATATCTGGTCTTCGCCGCAAGCCTTGTTATTCTATAATTTCTTTCTTACTTGCTATAATTCATTTAATGATGGGTGGTAACTCAATCAGCTGTATCAATTGTATCAGGTTCTTCCAATTTAAAGTAAGAGTGTGTGTCATTGGAGATGAGAAGTTGTGAAAAGTATGCCTTCCATCTTTTTTGTATGTCACTTTTGTTGCTCAGTATTTTCCGGGTCGACCGAAGCGTCCGATCCCACCCGTCGGCTTTGACCCGTGACGTAAAGCTGTTGTGGTGTGTGACGTCCATATTGGAATCGTGGTTTAGGGTCGTTTCCGCCGTATTTGTGACGTCATGGGTCAAAGCAGACGGGCGAGATCGGACGCTTCCGTATTTCCAAAAGGCTTATGGTAGCATACACCGACAGACACTCCTAAATATAATGAAAGAATTTAAAATACCATCAAAATTAATAAGACTAGTTAAAATGCATGTAGACGAAACTTAATGTCATATAAAGACACCGGTAGGAGAAACTCAAGATTTTAAGGTGTATACTGGACTAAGACAAGGGGATGCCATTTCACCTACTTTATCTAACCTTGTCCTAGAGAAGATTGATAGAGAATTTTCTAAAACCAGTCCACAAGGGATCCAGTTACAGGATGTGAACATTACAAGACTTGCCTATGCAGATGATGTAGGACTAACAAGTAGTCCCAAAACAGAATTAATGAGAATGACGCAAAATTATTACAAAATTGGTGAGAAAACAGGATTGCTTGTTAATGAAGAAAAGACAGAATACCTACCCATAAATAAGAAAACCAGAAAAGATCCACAGTCTTTGACTGTAGATTGATTCAATTTCAAGACTGTTGGCTACTCCAAGTACTTTTTAGTAATAACAACAGAACAGATATAGAAATAGATGCCTGTTTAGCAATAGCAAACAAGACACTTTTTAGTTTCATCAAAATTCTAAGAAAAAGATCACTTAGCAGTAACTTCAAAATCCGATTATATCAATCAACCATTATACTGTGATGTTATATGGATGCGAAACATTAATATTTAGAGAGAAAAATGAATAAAAACTGTTAATATTCAAAAGAAAAGTACTAAGGAAAATTTTTGGATCTGCATACGACAAAAATGGAGAATTGAGAATAAGAAGGAATGCAGAATTAAGAGGACTGTACAAATACCGTAACATTGTCGACATGCTCAAGAGGAGAAGGTTGAATTGGGCAGGACTTTTTTTTTTTTTTTGTCATCAGTCTACTGAGTGGTTTGATGCGGCCCGCCACGAATTCCTTTCCTGTGCTAACCTCTTCATCTCAGAGTAGCACTTGTAACCTAGGTCCTCAATTATTTGCTTGACGTATTCCAATCTCTGTCTTCCTCTACAGTTTTCGCCCTCTGCAGCTCCCTCTAGTACCATGGAAGTCATTCCCTCATGTCTCAGCAGATGTCCTATCATCCTGTCCCTTCTCCTTATCAGTGTTTTCCACATATTCCTTTCCTCTCCGATTCTGCGTAGAGCCTCCTCATTCCTTATCTTATCAGTCCACCTAATTTTCAACATTCGTCTATAGCACCACATCTCAAATGCTTCGATTCTCTTCTGTTCCGGTTTTCCCACAGTCCATGTTTCACTACCTTACAATGCTGTACTCCAGACGTACATCCTCAGAAATTTCTTCCTCAAATTAAGGCTGGTATTTGATATTAGTAGACTTCTCTTGTCCAGAAACGCCTTTTTTGCCATAGCGAGTCTACTTTTGATGTCCCCCTTGCTCCGTCCATCATTGGTTATTTTACTGCCTAGGTAGCAGAATTCCTTAACTTCATTGACTTCGTGACCATCAATCCTGATGTTAAGTTTCTCGCTGTTCTCATTTCTACTACTTCTCATTACCTTCGTCTTTCTCCGACTTACTCTCAAACCATACCGTGTACTCATTATACTGTTCATTCCGTTCAGCAGATCATTTAATTCTTCTTCACTTTCACTCAGGATAGCAATGTCATCAGCGAATCGTATAATTGTTATCCTTTCACCTTGTATTTTAATTCCACTCCTGAACCTTTCTTTTATTTCCATCATTGCTTCCTCGATGTACAGATTGAAGAGTAGGGGCGAAAGGCTACAGCCTTGTCTTACACCCTTCTTAATAAGAGCACTTCGTTCTTGATCGTCCACTCTTATTATTCCCTCTTGGTTGTTGTACATATTGTATATGACCCGTCTCTCCCTATAGCTTACCCCTAATTTTTCAGAATCTCGAACAGCTTGCACCATTTTATATTGTTGAACGCTTTTTCCAGGTCGACAAATCCTATGAAAGTGTCTTGATTTTTCTTTAGCCTTGCTTCCATTATTAGCCGTAACGTCAGAATGCCTCTCTCGTCCCCTTACTTTTCCTAAAGCCAAACCGATCGTCACCTAGCGCATTCTCAATTTTCTTTTCCATTCTTCTGTATATTATTCTTGTAAACAGCTTCGATGCATGAGCTGTTAAGCTGATTGTGTGATAATTCTCGCACTTGTCAGCTCTTGCCATCTTCGGAATTGTGTGGATGATGCTTTTCCGAAAGTCAGATGGTATATCGCCAGACTCATATATTCTACACACCAACGTAAATAGTCGTTTTGTTGCCACTTCTCCCAATGATTTTAGAAATTCTGATGGAATGTTATCTATCCCTTCTGCCTTATTTGACCGTAAGTCCTCCAAAGCTCTTTTAAATTCAGATTCTAATACTGGATCCCCTATCTCTTCTAAATCGACTCCTGTTTCTTCTTCTATCACATCAGACAAATCTTCACCCTCATAGAGGCTTTCAATGTATTCTTTCCACCTATCTGCTCTCTCCCCTGCATTTAACAGTGGAATTCCCATTGCACTCTTAATGTTACCACCGTTGCTTTTAATGTCACCAAAGGTTGATTTGACTCTCCTGTATGCTGAGTCTGTCCTTCCGACAATCATATCTTTTTCGATGTCTTCACATTTTTCCTGCAGCCATTTCGTCTTAGCTTCCCTGCTCTTCCTATTTATTTCATTCCTCAGCGACTTGTATTTCTGTATTCCTGATTTTCCCGGAACATGTTTGTACTTCCTCCTTTCATCAATCAACTGAAGTATTTCTTCTGTTACCAATGGTTTCTTCGCAGCTACCTTCTTTGTACCTATGTTTTCCTTCCCAACTTCTGTGATGGCCCTTTTTAGAGATGTCCATTCCTCTTCAACTGTACTACCTACTGCGCTACTCCTTATTGCTGTATCTATAGCATTAGAGAACTTCAAACGTATCTCATCGTTCCTTAGTACTTCCGTATGCCACTTCTTTGTGTATTGATTCTTCCTGACTAATGTCTGGAACTTCAGCCTACTCTTCATCACTACTATATTGTGATCTGAGTCTATATCTGCTCCTGGGTACGTCTTACAATCCAGTATCTGATTTCGGAATCCCTGTCTGACCATGATGTAATCTAATTGAAATCTTCCCGTATCTCTCGGCCTTTGCCAAGTATACCCCCTCCTCTTGTGATTCTTGAACAGGGTATTCGCTATTACTAGCTGAAACTTGTTACAGAACTCAATAAGTCTTTCTCCTCTTTCATTCCTTGTCCCAAGCCCATATTCTCCTGTAACCTTTTCTTCTACTCCTTCCCCTACAACTGCATTCCAGTCGCCCATGACTATTAGATTTTCGTCCCCCTTTACATACTGCATTACCCTTTCAGTATCCTCATACACTTTCTCTATCTGTTCATCTTCAGCTTGCGACGTCGGCATGTATACCTGAACTATCGTTGTCGGTGTTGGTCTGCTGTCGATTCTGATTAGAACAACCCGGTCACTGAACTGTTCACAGTAACACACCCTCTGCCCTACCTTCCTATTCATAACGATTCCTACACCTGTTATACCATTTTCTGCTGCTGTTGATATTACCCGATACTCATCTGACCAGAAATCCTTGTCTTCCTTCCACTTCACTTCACTGACCCCTACTATATCTAGATTGAGCCTTTGCATTTCCCTTTTCAGATTTTCTAGTTTCCCTACCACGTTCAAGCTTCTGACATTCCACGCTTCGACTCGTAGGACGTTATCCTTTCGTTGATTATTCAATCTTTTTCTCATGGTAACCTCCCCCTTGGCAGTCCCCTCCTGGAGATCCGAATGGGGGACTATTCCGGAATCTTTTGCCAATAGAGAGATCATCATGACACTTCTTCAATTACAGGCCACATGTCCTGTGGATACATGTTACGTGTTTTTAATGCAGTGGTTTCCATTGCCTTCTGCATCCTCATGTCGTTGATCACTGCTGATTCTTCCGCCTTTAGGGGCAATTTCCCACCCCTAGGACAAGAGAGTGCCCTGAACCTCTATCCGCTCCTCTGCCCTCTTTGACAAGGCCGTTGGCAGAATGAGGCTGACTTCTTATGCCGGAAGTCTTCGGCCGCCAATGCTGATTAGTTATCAAAATTTAGGCAGTGGCGGTGATCGAACCCGGGACCGAATACGTTTTGAGTATGAATCAAAGACCCTACCCCTAGACCACGGGCAGGCCATATAGCAAGAATAACATAGAATAGACCATGTCCATTATAATTATCCGGGCTGTTATGCCATGGTCGGTTGATGAATTCTGTGGTGATTCCCAACGTTTCGTCTCCGACTGCGGGAGACATCTTCAAGGGGTCCATAGCTTGATGGAAGGTCCAACACATACACTGGCTCGCTACTGACTGCCGCTAAATTCCATGTCCGCGCGCCCCCGCGCCGCGGCGTGACGTCACGTGTTTTGAAAACGTCAGTGCAATTGGCCGCTGTCCGTCGCCGTCGATCGCCGTTGCCATCACCCAGTAGTGGACGGGTGGTACACATCTTCTTTAACACCGGCATCCATATTTCGTTTAATTTGACGCCCTCCTCCTTTCAGTTGAAATTATTTGGGTGTTTAGCGATTTCGATTGCCTCCCTGTAGAGCCTTTCGTAGTATCCGCTCATGGCCGCTAGTACTTGCGTCTCCTCGAAACGAATATTGTGGTTCGCTGGCTGGAAAGCATGCTCCGCAACAGCTGATCGTTCCGTTTCTCCTCTTCTACAATTTCCCTTGTGCTCTTCCAAACGTTTAGAAACAGTTCTTTTGGTGGTACCCACATAAACATCACCACAGCTGCATGGGATCCTATACACTCCAGATTTTTCCAATGGTTTGCGAGCGTCCTTGGCAGGCCTAAGGTATTCCTGTATCTTCCTGGTGGGCTTGTAAATTACGGTAATATTCCGCTTCGTCAAGATCCTCCCTATTCTTTCCGTTACATTTTTAACAAACGGCAGGAAAACCTTAGATTTTGCAGTAGCCTGTACGTCAGTATGATTTCTGCGCGGCTGCCTCAACGCACGTTTTATTTCGGCGGACGAATATCCGTTCTTCGTTAGTGCATTGTGGAGATGTTCCATCTCAGCATCGAGCAACTCAGGTTCACAAATATTTGTAGCTCTGTCCGCTAACGTCTTGATAACACCCCGCTTCTGTTGTGGGTGGTGGTTCGAATTCCGGTGCAAATAACGGTCCGTGTGCATGGGTTTGCGGTACACTGAGTGGCCCAAACTACCATTTTCGTTTCTAAACACAAGCACATCGAGGAAATGTAGTTTGCCGTCTACCTCCTCCTCCATTGTAAACTGAATTCTTGAGTTTATACTGTTCAGATGTTCGTGGAACCGGCTTAGTTCCTCCCTACCATGTCTCCACAACACAAACGTGTCATCCACGTATCGGAACCATACATTTGGTTTCTTGCTGGCAGTACCTAAGGCCCGTTCTTCGAATTTCTCCATAAAGAAGTTAGCAATTACGGGACTTAGGGGGCTTCCCATAGCCACGCCATCCGTTTGCTCATAAAACTGTTCATTCCACTTGAAGTATGTGGTCATCAAACAACACTTAAACAGCTCTAAAATATCGGCAGGAAAAATTCGATCCAGCGGTTCCAATACATCATTAAGTGGAACCATGGTAAACAGCGATACCACATCGAAGCTGACCAATATGTCCTCCGGCTGGACCACTATGCCATTCAATCTGCTGATGAAATGTGTCGAATTCTTTATATAAGAGTCCGAACGGCCCACATGTGGTTTTAACAGCGTAGTCAAAAACTTGGCTAACGAGTAGGTGGGCGAACCAATGGCACTTAGTATCGGTCTTAACGGAACATTTTCTTTATGAATTTTGGGCAATCCATAAAGCCTCGGTGGTAGCGCAACCGAACTGCAGAGACCTTTCTGCACACTCTCTTCAATGGAGAGGACGCTCGCAAACCATTGGAAAAATCTGGAGTGTATAGGGTCCCATGCAGCTGTGGTGATGTTTATGTGGGTACCACCAAAAGAACTGTTTCTAAACGTTTGGAAGAGCACAAGGGAAATTGTAGAAGAGGAGAAACGGAATGATCAGCTGTTGCGGAGCATGCTTTCCAGCCAGCGAACCACAATATTTGTTTCGAGGAGACGCAAGTACTAGCGGCCACGAGCGGATACTACGAAAGGCTCTACAGGGAGGCAATCGAAATCGCTAAACACCCAAATAATTTCAACCGAAAGGAGGAGGGCGTCAAATTAAACGGTATATGGATGCCGGTGTTAAAGAAGATGTGTACCACCCGTCCACTACTGGGTGATGGCAACGGCGATCGACGGCGACGGACAGCGGCCAATTGCACTGACGTTTTCAAAACACGTGACGTCACGCCGCGGCGCAGGGGCGCGCGGACACAGAATTTAGCGGCAGCCAGTAGCGAGCCAGTGTGTGTGTTGGACCTTCCATCAAGCTACGGACCCCTTGAAGATGTCTCCTGCAGTCGGAGACGAAACGTTGGGAATCACCACAGAATTCATCGACCGACCACGACATAACAGCCCGGATAATTATAATGGACATGATATTTCTGGTCGTGAAAGTTTACATTTTAGTATAGAATAGACCACCTAGAATGGCATTCAGCAGAACAGTAGATGGAACGAGAGAAAGAGGAAGACCCAGAATTAGGAAACAACTAAAGTGCGCGTCATTTATGTTGGCGGCCGAGTTTAGGTTCGTTCTGCGCATCTGACGTCACAAAACACAGTCAGCCAATGAACAGAGAACGACGTTGCCATATCTCGACTGCAGTGCAGAGCATGAACGAGTGTCTTCAGTTTTAGAAACGTTCAGTCATAAATAAAGTAATAGAACAAAATCAATGTCTTGATAGCAGACTTTCTTTTATAGAAAAATGGAAAAAGCATTCTTTATAACAATTGTTTCATATTCTATTAATTAATTAAACCAAACAAGCAATAAGACTCCTAATTCAGCCGACAGCAAGGAAAGGTGTTTGTATCAATCTCACAAACCGCTTTTTCGCAATAAAGAACAGCGGTAATTGTTTAATTCCTATTGTACTTCGACGAAGCGTGAGTAATTCATAGTCATACCAACAGTGTTTGTCAGTATTTTGCGTGACGTGTTAGAGTCCTCATGGTGCACTATAATACGTGCTGCGTTACCGCAATGGTTAAGGCGTTGTTCTTCTATGCGGAAGGTTACGAGTTCAAACCCAACTCGTCACAGGACCGAAGAGAAAACAGCCAGAGAGATGTCCGCATGGACACAGACTACAGCACCGACTGATAAACTAAATGAGCAGGCAGGCAAATACAATCTATAAAGTTGTCACAGTTAACATAAATAAAATGAGCACATCTTTAAAAATTCGAGCCCTCGCGGACTTCCTACGCCATAGAAGAACAGACGTTGCACTATTGCAAGAAATGGTTACGACTAAAATAAACCAGATTCCAGGATATGCGACAATCACAAATATAGACCCAGAATCCCAATCCGGTACGGAAATAATGGTACGGAACGGGATCGACTTTGGCGGGACTAAAATGTTGTCAAGCGGCCGAGGGATAGCGCTAAACATAGAAAAGACGTTCTTTGTCAACATATACGCACCTTCTGGCACAGACAACAAGTGAGCAAGAAGCACCTTCTATAATGAAGAAGTAGCCGAACTGCTGATGCAGAACAATAACAACATCATCATTGGAGGAGATTTTAACTGTGTCGCCGCAGCTGAAGACCAAATACCTGTAGCAAACATGTGCCCAAAACTGCAAGAACTGATCCGACGACTGAAAATAGAAGATTCGTGGCGCCTTCTCCATCCAACACACACTGAATTTACATACCACCACAAAAATGGTAAAAGCAGACTGGACCGTATATATATCAGCAGAGCAGCAACTAAAAATGTTGCGCACGTCGAAGTCTATCCTGTCATCTTTTCGGACCACTGCAGCTACGAATGCAGCCTGCATCTCCAAAAAGGAAAGAACGTCAGCACAAGAAGCACGTGGAAGCTAAATACGGAACACCTGCAGGACGCGGAACTGCACAAGCAAATAGTGGAAACGTGGCAAGAATGCCTGGCACAGCGCGCACGCTACAGCAGCATGACCGAGTGGTGGCTGGCACGAGCGAAGCCGACAATGCACAGCCTATTGATAAGCTACAGCGCGGAAAAGTCATTCTGGAGGCGAACCACGGCCGAGTTCTACCAGCAGTGCCTGAAATACGCACTCGACGCACCAGCAGACGACCAGCAATACCTGTCGCGAGTAAGGAGAATCAAGGCAAAATTCCTTCAAATAAAGAAACAGCAAATAAGAGGCGTCCTCACCAGAAGCAAAACATATGGCGAGGTGGATGAAGAGAAACTCACCATGCACCACCTAAATAGGGAAAGGGAGAGAGGCGCAGGAAAGTGCGTAAGTGAGCTTCAGGACAAGCAAGGAAAGATGCTCACGACGAAAACGGAGTTAACAAAACACATCGAGGACTATTTCCGAGACATGTTCCGTCAAGAAGCGACAGGCGACGCGGCAACTGCTGAAATCCTCCAGCAGACGAGGAGCGTGCTCACAGACGCAGACAGGGTGTTGCTGACAGAAAATGTCGACGTGGATGACATCAAAGAAACGGTGAGGACCAGTGCAAGAGGAAGAGCACCCGGCGCCGACGGCATCCCTCTCGAGTTCTACCTCGCATATTGGGACGTGCTAGGAGGGCAGTTCACAGAAATGGTGAACAAGATACTCGATGGGGCGGAAATTCCACCTGGGCTGACCGAAGGGACCATAACACTCATCCCGCCGCATGAGAGCCACCCGCCGCATTGAAGAGTTTTGTCCGATTACGCTCCTCAACACCGACTATAAAATAATAGCGAAATGCATCGCAAACAACCTGAAATCGGCGATGAGAAAAGTCATCAGTCCGTGGCAAACATGTGCGGTACCAGGGAAAAATATACTTGACGCCACATGCACCGACAGGGACATAATAGCACAGGCAGCCACCACCAGAAGCGCAGGTGCCATAATTTCGGTGGACTTCAACAAAGCCTTCGACAGGATCGACCACAAATATCTCGTAGAGACACTAAACAGACTCGGGTTTGGGCAAAAATTCATTGCAATCATCCAGAAGATACTAAGTACTGCGAGATCGACAGTAATAATCAATAGTTGGGAAACAAAACTGATAAAACTGGACAGATCCGTGAGGCAAGGCTGTCCATTGTCAATGGCTCTATTCGCTATAGCACTGGACCCGCTGCTGCGGAAACTCACAAACGACATCAGAGGCTTCTCCGTAGGAGGCAAAGCAGTAGCATGTATAGCCTACGCTGACGACCTAGGCATCTTTATTGAAGACCAGGAAGATATTGGGGGAGTAGAAACCATCATGAATACATTCCAAAAAGCGTCAGGCGCCCAAACCTACCCCAGAAAAACAGTGCTACTGCCGATAGGGAATCAACGACTCAAACCAGACAGCCAGTGGTATAAAATAGCAGAAAGCCATAAAGTTCTTGGAATACATATACAGTCTTGTCCACTTAGAATGGCCGCATACAACTGGAGGGACGTGCTGCACACCAAAAGAGGTCTCTCCAGACAGCACGCGAACCGGAAGCTAACAATCCACCAGAAAACAGAACTGATAAACACGACGATCCTGTTGAAAGCTTGGTACCTGGCGCAAATCTTAAGCATCCCGACAGAAATTGGGCGAGCACTAACGAGCGCAGTGTACTACCTGTTGTGGCGTCGAAATATATTCAAAGTGGCGCAAGCAACGTGCTCACTGCCAACAAAAGAAGGGGGACTAGGTCTAGTTGATATAAAGACCAAATGTGCAGCCCTTCTACTGAAACGAACGCTGGCCATCCAGGACAAAACCCTGACAGCGTCACAGCCAAGATGATTGGAAGATACAAGCCCGCATCACAAGAAGCGCCGGTCGACACGAGACACATTCCCTTCAGAATTCGACACATCAGGCTGCACTACGCCAACAAAAGTTATGTTCTGGACACCGTGGCGAACCCCAGCCACAGAACAGCCAAGAGAATACACTGGGCCCTCAGGGGGAAGCCGGCAAAAAACAAAATTGAACAAAAACTCCCGCAATACAATTGGAAACAAATATGGGGGAACGTCTCGGAAAACGTGTTGCCTAAACATGCGAAGGAGACATGGTACAAAATAATTAACAGAACAGTACCAACCAACCAAAGTCTGGCGGAGATAAAACTCGTCGCAAGTGACAAGTGTGACGTATGTGGCATGACCGACACCCTTGAGCACCGATTCACGTGCGGGAATGCCATCAACATCTGGGAAGCGTGCCAGCAGATGGTGGCCCACATCAACAGAACGGCGCCGGGAAGCATCACAGTGGAAGCAATCACTGCCCCAGACTGCAACCCATTTCCACGGCCCAAGCGACTGGCGACTCTCTGGATCCTCGCCATGACAGCACACGCCATCGTAGCGCGGAGGCAGACCGACCAGCTGGCCTTCCTGATGGACCTCTGGGAGGAGAACAAGGCAGCCCAGCAGCACAGGCGATACCACGAGAACTTCAAAAACTTCCTGCAGATTCCACTGCAGACAGCAATCGCCAGAGTCCTTCCCAGCCTGTGACCCTCAACACCGCCAACAGCCACCTCACCACACTCACCACAAGAATAACGTGTGCAGTGATAGTGAACAAGTGCAACAAAAAAGATAAAGTGCTTTCTCTTCTCGCATCAAATAGTGAAGTATAGTAGTATAAAGTGTTTCTTCTTAGTGAAATCAGTGACACAAAGTGCTCCTTAGTGGAAAGTGCCAACTACTCATTATTATTATTATTATTATTATTATTATTAGATATTTTTGATTTCCTTTACTTTGTGCCTATAAAATTCTATTGATTACTCACACTATCCTTTCTGCTTCTCTTATTTAATATGACAAAATTTTCTCTCTTCTTCAATTTAGGTATATTCTGTAGTATATGTAAAAAAAAAGTTTCTTCCACTTCTGCTCCACCTATCATGGTGACGTTTCCTTCATACTGTCCCACTTAACAGTGTAACTAGAGGAAGAGATCAAACCAGAATACACAATGTGCCTGTGGCATCACATACAGAAAAATAAACTCAAAATCAATGCATTGATGCCAAATATAAACTGTTATACCTGTCCTGCAATGTCTACCCCCCCCCCCCCCCTAAATAAAAAGACGACAAATGGCCATGTAAAAGGGTTTAAGGAACAAACAATAAGAGAAAAACGAAAAAGGAAAATATGAAAATGAAAACATATAAAATGACAGTAATATTAACCATCACTAGGAACATAATAGATTAATAGAGTAAAATGTCTTTTTTTAAATGTATCGTTGTTAATATATTTAAATAAATATATATGGTTACAAAAAAAAATATGCAGTGCTTAATATTTTCATTATTTAAAAACAATATCGAAGTGCCTTACTTCACGAATTATATTCGTTTGAATGCAATTTTTTGAAACTTCTAGTGCTTTGTCTCTTCATTAACCCTTTCCCTGCTGCAGACACGTGCTCCCCGCATTCCGCGCTGTGCGCGATTTTGTCATCTCTGCACTGCTCGCCGGTGCAGACACATGGTGTTCCCACTGCTTTGACACACTTATCATGCGATTTCACAAAAAGTATTTGGCCCAAAAATTTGATTTTTACACGTCTTCTTGACTGATACCTTCCCCCATAAATGACTTAATTTTGTTTCGATGTTCAACGCAGTTATTATGCGGCATTAAATGTAGTAAACCATTGCACGAAATTTTGAAGAGTTTGCAGAGGTAGAAGTCCATAGCGTATACTTTCCGTATGGTCGATTTTAGTTGCCACAATGGTGAGAATGAAATGTGGACAAGATACCTAAATTTCGTATACAATTTACTGTATAACAATATCTCATTTAATTTAAGTACCACATAGGTGTCGTATGTAATATTGAGAAATATTCCGTGTTTCGCGACTGTAATAAACGTTTTATTTACACCGGACGCGTTTGGCTTTTTTTAAAGCACTTCATTCAATGAAAGGTATGGCACATACACAATGGTACTCATGTTCTCTTTCTTGTTTTTGTTCCACAGTCGCAGTTTTACCAATGGTACTGAAATATATTCCTCTTCTGCAACTGTAATAAGTGACTTATTTAGACCAGACGCGTTTCTCTCTTTTGAAGCATCTTCAGTGTACAGTTTTTTGTCTCCTCCATTGCAAAGTCACCTTTCGTAGTTTTGTGCTGCGGTAACACAATATTCAACGTTTGTGTTGGCTGATCAGTGTTTTAGCAAATAAATGATGTTTGTGTGTGCCACACACAAAAATTATATTTGACATAGCTCAGAGCACTTCACTGATAGACGGTATATTCAAGTCCTAATGTTTTTGTAAGTCCACAGTTTTGTTTAATGTATTTTGTCTCCTTCCATTTGATTGATTGAAGTGCTTTAAAATAAAGCCAAACGTGCTCAGTGTAAATAAAACTTTTGTTACAGTCGCGAAAGACGGAATATTTCTCAATATTACATACGACACCTATGTGGTACTTAAATTAAATGAGATATTGTTATACAGTAAATTTTATATGAAATTTAGGTATCTTGTCCACATTTCATTCTCAACATCGTGGCAACTAAAATCGACCATACGGAAAGTATACTCTATGGACTTTTACCTCTGCAAACTCTTCAAAATTTCTTGCAGTGGTTTACTATATTTAATGCTGCATAATAACTGCGTTGAACATCGAAACAAAATTAAGTCATTTATTGGGGGAAGGTATCAGTCAAGAAGATGTGTAAAAATCTAATTTTTGGGCCAAATAGTTTTTGTGGAATCGAATGATAAGTGTGTCAAAGCAGTCGGAACACGATGTGTCTGCACAGGCGAGCAGTGCAGTGACAAAATCGCGTACAGCGCGGAATGCAGGGAGCACGTCTTTGTAGCAGCGAAAGGGTTAATGCGGCCTTGGTGGCTTTACTTCATGAACTGCGCAATCCCTCCTAAACATAAAGCTTGCGAACTGTGCTATACTATGGCGCTGCTTCTATTGGCGCATGCGTCGTGTGCAACTGGCAACGCAGCAATCTCCCGCGTCTGGGCGGGCATGCGCGAGCCGCCAACATAAGAGAATTGAACTACGGGATGAACAGCAACTGGGCAAACAGTGCATTGGGCAGACAGAAGTAGAAGAGGCTCATAGAGCAGGCGTATGGTCAAGAAGGCCCTCGACACGTGTAAAGTAAAGTATAGTAAGCACTGGTGACTTACACTGCAATCTGTATCCTATTAAGTGTTCCAGTACTAGTACTGCCCATTAGAAACATTTTTAATAAATGAGGGTTGCTACATGAATGTGATGACAGCCATCTTCTCTTACTCCATTTCATCGGTGAAGAAAGAAGAATATAGCATAGGCTTCTCATCCAGTAACGTGTGTATGATAATTACTCTAAAACGCTAGTCTATTTGATTGATCATGAAAATGACATCTTCCTGTGAAAACTCACAACTTAAAGCTTCCTTTAAATATTCATTTACATTCCCAAACATATTACCACAAAGCTTAAATGTAGTGTACTTACTAAAGCATTTCTTGGTATGCGGCAAAATCAAAAATCATTTCTTCACTTATGTATTCACTGCAGCATAAATACTTTTTGTACTGAAGTTTACGATAATCTTATACTTTAGTACACTCACTAGGACACGAAAATTCCCTGTTTCAAACATAAACAAACTTTTAAACTTATACTGCTATTTGGTACTCCAATCTATCGCTTCCCCTTGTAAATATTTAAGTTAATTTTAGTTGTATCTGCCAAGACTTTGTATAGCAATACTTTAAATTGTTCTTAAAATGTACGGGATGTACAGAACCACCTGGTTTTAAATTCCTCGTAGTGCGCTACAGTATAGCCCACGAAATTGATGATAGCATTATTGAATTCAAGTTTCTCATATAAACGAGTCATCTACTACTTCTAGCTCTTCATCCGTATCAGTTAAAGCGTTTGGCGAACAAATCACTTCATTAGCATCTTTATCCAGCTCTAATACACTTCACCCCGTTTAGCCGAGATTTGATTACTTTTTATTTCTCGAGTTGAAGGTCCCTCTAGCTTGATTTGTAACTTCGCAGGTAAGTTTAATAAGTTAGCTTCTATATTGCAAATTTTACTAATTGAAGAGTGTACTTTTATAGCTAACTTGCCCTTGTGTTTATAAAATTGTAATAATATTTGACAATTCTCGTCTTGTGTACCTAACGCAATTTTTTAAAATTTTTCCAATTCCTCTAGTTTCTTTAACTGTTCCATTTGAGCTTTACTACTATCTGATAATGTCTCCCTTTTTTTTCAAAATTTCTGACATTCTGTTTTCCATTTTTTCCGTGTGGTTACTGGCATTCGATAATAGTAACAGTAATTGCAAACACTTAACTGCGACACCAACCTAAAGAATCAATAAAAATTAGCATACACACTTCAGAGCTGGATCACCTTAAAAGGAAAGTAGGTATACCATTTTTTCACTCCCGACTCTACGGTCATTTTAACACGTAAATATTTGTTGTTGTTGACCTGGTTGCTATTGTCAACCAATCTCATTTTTGCCTTCTGATATGTTAATTCACACATTTGGTTTTTATCAAGTCATCAAATAACTACTACTAAAGTATATGAATTATACTACTTGACACTACCACAGGTGCTCAGCTAAAATGTCTTCAGCAGTCAGTTGTGGACAATCTGAATTTTATTGTAGATCGATTTTAACTATAAATAGTCATCATTGGTGCATAAAATGGTGTGGTCACAGTTGCATGCGCCTGAACTTCATGGCAGTGTGACCACACCAGGTGTTTTATTCACTGCTCGTGGCTATTCCATATTTGAAATCGATCTGCAATAAAATTCAGATTGTTTGTGACTGATCACTTGTCCTTCCTCCCTGAAAATCCAGCTGTCACTGCATAATGGGATCTTATGGATTCCAGCATTAATATATCTTCATTGTTTACTTCTGATGCTCTAGGCAACGCTTTATATTTCTCTGTTATTTCTTGTAAATTCCTGTTTGTATCTCAAAAGCTCTCTTACTTCAGCGCCTCTAATCTGCCTCCATCTTGGGTGCCAAATGAAGTATAACAAAAGAGTCCCTAGTTACCGGTTTTAACTAAGTTATCACTTCTCGACTGATCTGTCACCTCGATGCTGTTCATGAGCACTTTTACCACAGTCTAATACGTACAGACATGGCACACACTCATGTGAAAGTTATTACGATTTGACAGCTAGAGCGACACTAGAGTTCTCAGTGGTGAGAATGCAGACATTCATGGGACGTAAGGATAATATTTGTTTTTAGGTGTTTTCTACTTAATTAACGAATTAGTTGGTATATTTTGGGTTCTATTTGTTAATAAGTTATCAATAGACATTAAGTATCATCAAACACATGTGAAACAGCCGAACCACACTGATTCGGTGACATAAGCTGAAACGTATTCATGAAGAAATTCTTTGGTTTATGTGTATTTCCATGTTAATCCGCTGAAAACAGATGGTAAACATATATTTTATGCATGAGAAGCATATGTTTCTGTTGTTATTATCATAAGCACTTTCCAACACTAAAAAAATTTTATGGCGTCTAACAATTCGTCCTTTCTTAAACTTCACTAGATTTTCTAATACGCAAATATTTTCGTAAATGTAACTGCTTTCGCTTCAAAAGCGAATGTTTTTAAGATTCTTGCCGTTCCTCCTCAGGTTTTGCAACAATTGTTGGATTGGTTTCTTCTGTGTTAAGAAACAGTTTCATTGTTTTGACGATTTATTACTACATGATTTTCCCTTTAAGTTACAGGGGTGGTAGCTTGCCCTATGATACGTTAAATAATGTAAATATAATAGAGGGAAAAATATATCTAAAAACAAAGATGATGTAACTTACCAAGCGAAAGTGTTGGCATGTTGATAGACACACAAACAAATAAATAATGTAAGTATTACATAGAAATAGCATCAAATTTCCGTCCAATTTCACTGTTGCCAGCATTCTCAAAAATTTTAGAAAAAGTAATGTACAATCGTCTTTATAACCATCTTATCTCAAACAACATACTGTCAAAGTCACAGTTTGGATTTCTAAAGGGTTCTGATATTGAGAAGGCTATCTACACTTACAGTGAAAATGTGCTTCATTCATTAGACAAAAAATTGCAGGCAACTGGTATATTTTGTGATCTGTCAAAGGCATTTGACTGTGTAAATCACAATATCCTTTTAAGTAAATTAGAATATTATAGTGTAACAGGAAATGCTGCAAAATGGTTCAAAGCTTATATCTCTGGCTGGAAACAAAGGGTGTTATTAGGAAAGAGACACGTATCAAGCTATCAGGCATCATCCAACTGGGAACTAATTACATGTGGGGTTCCACAAGGTCCCATTTTGGGGCCCTTACTTTTTCTTGTGTATATCAATGACCTTTCGTCAGTAACATTACCAAAATCCAAGTTCGTTTTGTTTGCCAATGATACAAACATTGCAATAAATAGCAAATCAAGTGTAGTTTTAGAAAGATCAGCTAATAAAATATTTGTGGACATTAATCACTGGTTTCTAGCCAATTCTTTGTCACTAAACTTTGAAAAATAAAAACTCTAGATACAGTTCAGAACTTGTAAGGGGTGTCCCACGAGTATATGCCTAACATACAATGACAAGCAGATAGAAGAACTGGACAGTGTTAAATTCTTGGGATTACAGCTTGATAATAAATTCAACTGGGAAGAGCACCACACAGAACTGCGGAAGCGTATTAACAAATCTCTATTTGCAATGCGAATTGTGTCAGACATAATGGATATAAAAATGAAAAAGCTGGCATACTATGCTTACTTTCATTCCATAACGTCATATGGGATTATTTTTTGGGGTAATTCATCAAGCCAAGCTAAAGTATTCTGGGCACAAAAACGTGCAGTAAGAGTTATATGTGGTGTGAACTCAAGAACATCCTGCACAAGCCTGTTTAGGAAACTAGGGATACTAACTACTGCTTCCCAATATATTTATTCCTTAATGAAATTTGTCATTAAAAATATATAACTTTTTCAAACCAAGAGCTCAGTTCATGGAATCAATACTAGAAATAAGAATAATCTTCACAAGGATTTAAAGTCACTTAGTCTTGTTCAAAAAGGTGTGCATTATTCAGGAACACCCATTTTCAATAACTTGCCAGCAGCCATAAAAAGCTTAACAACCAATGAAATTCAGTTCAAGAGAAGCCTAAAGGATTTATTGGTGGCCAACTCGTCCTACTCCATTGATGAATTCCTCAGTAGAACTAACTGATTTGTGTGTGTGATATTATAACGTCTGCACAATTTCAGAGCAGTAATGTGTTTGTTGTAAATATATGTATGTGTGTGTGTGTGTGTGTGTGTGTGTGTGTGTGTACACACACTAACTTCTGCACCATTTCAGTGTAATAATGTGTTCACTGTAAGCAAGTAGTGTAGTAGTTGTATTACACTTTTATTACCTTATAAAGAAATACAAAACTTTTTATTTTAAATTCAGTGCATTAGTATTTGTAAAATTCATATAGTGTTCATTAAAAAATGATGATCATTCCACTTGGGACCTGTGGAATGGTACATTAGCTTATTTGTTTTATTTGTAAATATTTATCATATATTGTTGTTTTTCTGACATGTTCTACATTCTGGAGGACCTCCTCACTACGGATCAATTGGAATGAAAGTAAATCTAATATAATCTTATGTTCCACATAGATTTCCTACGTTCAACATCCAGAGATTTGGCTGAAAGTGCTGAGATTAACCGAGAGTGGAATCTTCCTATAACTGAGGTTGGAATCTTCCTACTTGTCAGTCAGGATGCCTGCAGATGCAATAATATATATTCGAAACTGGTAGCCCAATAAAATAAGAGTTTGGGAGTTAGATGCCTGAAAGGTTTTGATATGACATCCTGTACTGAAGAGCTGAGTCCCGCAACCATCTGTGAAAAAATGGACAGACAGAGACTAGCAATTGAAACTCCTCTTTGTTGGGTAGATACTCGACGTATTTCTGCAGAAGGCCTCATCATCTGGAGCTTACTACCATTTTCTTGTTATTAAATGAAAATAGCATTAATCTGACTCGTTAATAAACTGCCCTGTAATGTACTGTTTCATACCTCCAAAAGGGCTTAGGAAAGAATGGTGTCATCTTTTAGTTATTGTGACATTTTGGCTCTACGTATATGCCTTCTTGGCAAAAATTATGTTGCAAATCAGTATAAACGTTAGTATATGCACTCATCCGATACCATATTCCGAATTGGCACTTGCTGGCCACTTGGGTGGCTGCTGTAGCTGTCGACAACAAAAACGAGGCCGAGTGTCACGACTTACATTAGATTGTGACTTTTACCTTAGTGAAGCTCTTGTTGTCCTGCAGTGAAGTGCCACTCATTCTGCTGTGGGACTTTTCATTTCCAGAAGGTCGAGGGCAATAAGAGAACTCACATTTATACCAACTCACTACAAAAGGATGTGAGTTCTATTTTGAGAAATCTTCTGTATTTGGCTGCTCTCGTATTCAATAATTCCAACAAGCAATTATTCTTTTTTCCAGGACTTACGCTGGGCAATTTCATATCCCATTTACCGCTTTCCATTCGGCTACAAAAATTCCAACAAAAATCCACTTTGTTAGGGTGTCATGTTTTCGTTACACTCAAACATTTTGCTAAAAATGTCTCACACATATGAAAGAATAAGTTAAATACTTACAATTAGAAAGGGCAGTACAACTGTAATCATGAACAAATACATTGAGAAATGTCTCGATTTCTTCTCAGCCAGCTACATACAGTAAAACTGACACAAAACGTAATCGCATGGAACTAAAACAATTTTCCAACTAGGAAAAGTTTCCAGATTATGCAAAACTCACTAGACTACATAAAATATCAGGTATCATGCATAAAAGTATAAAATTGTAATTACGCAAATTTAGATACCTTCATTTCTGCACAGTAGATTTTTCATTTACTGTATACTGTGGGAAAGAAAACTAGATAATATGGAATTTCTGTGTTTTTACTTTAAATTAGTTTACTGTTGTATGTACATTTATATTATTACCGTGTTTAGCTGTGTGTGAACTTAACTCCGTGGACTCGCCCGGAACAATATCGTTGTCCTGAAGTAGCTCAACTAATCACTCTGGGCATGGCGTTAGTTCGTTTCGTTGTGATCAATGTTTGTGACACAATGCTTTGTACCTTATTGGACAATAAAATATAATTGTATGGCATCGTACAATCTGTTAGTTGTTGTACCTAACTACTAACCTGAGTACGGCACTTCCTACATTTGACTTACATTACACTTCTTTCGCCACATATCAATGAGAGAAACCTGTTTAAATTTCCTGTCCAAAGCCGGCCGCTGTGGCCGAGTGGTTCTAGGCGCTTTAGTCTGGAACCACACGCCTGCTACGGTCGCAGGTTCGAATCCTGCTTCGGGCATTGATGTGTGTGATGTCCTTAGGTTAGTTAGCTTTAAGTAGATCTAAGTTCTAGGGGGCTGATGACCTCAAATATTAAGTCCCATAGTGCTAAGAGCCATTTGAACCATTTCCTGCCCAAAATCGATTGTTCTATGCAAGTATTTGCCCTATACAACAGTTCGAACAGCTTGGGAAAATGAGTGTGCTGCAAATTGCGTAGCATCGTTTATGCATGCAATAGCTTCTTCAGACGTACTAATTATTCTAGGGACATCATTTTGCTACTCTTCTTCTTTGTTTCGTCTCTTTCTGACCAAGATCTCTATTGAATCTTGCCGAAATAAAAGTGGATTAAGTCGACAGAAACTCACCCTTTCGAACGTAGTCATCTACACTACATGACATGTTTTGCATTCAATTAATTCAGCAGTCGCTGTTGTATTTAATGAAGCTTCCATTGCCACAGAAGCGTCTTATACTTGATGTCCAAATCCCGCTTTGCTGAAGCAGTTGGTCACAGTTTTCGGCATTATTTCACTTACTGCCAAGCCAATCCAGTTTACTGCATCCAAATAGGAATTGACACTTCAAGGGCAAATGCACTTTCCACTTCTTCAACAGTAAGAATTCGAAACTGTATCAACAACCAATCCAATTTCACGTTTGCTAACTTGCCTTCAGGTGGCAGATAATATTGTATAGGAATAAGAAAACTTGGCGATTTCCTTTTTTCATTTTGGCACTGAAAGAACCCAGTCATTCTTCTATAAGACCACCAACCGTCCAGCCTTTTTATTGCTTCGCTATGTGACTGGAAACTTACTGATCTTGTTGTTGTGGTCTTCAGTCCAGAGGGTGGTCTGATGCAGCTCTCCATACTCCTCTATCCTGGGCAAGCTTCTTCATTTCCAAGTAAATACTGCACCCTACATCCTTCTGAATCTGCTCAGTGTATTCATCTCTTGGTCTCCCTCTACGATTTTTACCCTCCAGTACTAAATTGGTGATCCCTTGATGCCTCAGAACATGTTCTACCAACCGATCCCTTCTTCTCGTCAAGTTGTGCCACAATTTCCTCTTCTCCCCAATTCTATTCAGTACCTCCCCATTAGTTACATGATCTACCTATCTAATCTTCAACATTCTTCTGTAGCACCACATTTCGAAAGCTTCTATTCTCTTCTTGTCTAAACTATTAATCGTCCAGGTTTCACATACATACAACGCTACACTCCATACAAATACTTTCAGAAATGACTTCCTGACACTTAAATCTATACTCGCTGTTAACAAATTTCTCTTCTTCAGAAACGCTTTTCTTGCTATTGCCAGCATACATTTTATATCCTCCCTACTTCGACCATCATCAGTTATTTTGCTACCCAAATAGCAAAACTTGTTTACTACTTTAAGTGTCTCATTTCCTAATCTAATTCCCACAGCATGTAGTGGTTAATAAAAAAAGAAAAATAGAAGGGAAGAAAAGAAAAAGAAAAAGGTTGAAAATGTGGGAAGAAATCTTAAGTGAAATTTTTTTTTTTTTAAACCGTTAATGACCGTGAAAAAAGGGAAAGAAATGCTGATCGGACTTCGTATTACAGAAAAGCTATTGTTGGGGTGGTCCTTGTGGCGTTTTTGAGCAAAAGTTAAACCAATTTCCACTACAAAAATTATTGAAAAGAAACAGAGAATAACAAAATGTAACTGACAGGGGGAAGTGGCGTAGATAAGAGTTCATCCTTTACCAGGTTAACTTGTCTTCTTTTGTGCGGCGTCCAGGTATTCAAAAATCTCCTTCATTTCTGCGTGAAAAGTCTGCTCCGAAATCTTGCAATCGTCCAGGAATCACTAATTTATACCAATTAAAATCATCTTGATACTGTATGCAATTTAATTTACTTTGCTACTTCCATCCTCCGAATTTAACAAGTTCCACAATATGTCTACACATTAAAATCAGTGTAGTTGGCAAACGTATCTGCTCCAGTGACGAATCCCTCAACAACTACACCAATAACCTGACCAGTGCTTTCCTCTCCCGCAACTATCCTGCAGACCTTGTCCACAAACAGATTTCCCGAGCAATACATTCCTCCCCGGCCAACAACAATGTTCCTACCCCCAGACCACACAGAAGCATCCCCCTTGTCACCCAATATTATCCTGGCCTCGAAAACATCAACAAATTACTCCGCCAGGGATATGACTTTCTCAAGTCAACCCCTGAAATGAGATCATCCCTTGACAAAATTCTCCCCACACCACCCAGAGTTGCCTTTTGTCGCCCCCCTAACCTCCGTAACATCCTTGTTAAACCCTACAATATTCCCAGACTACCTTCTCTACCCAGCAGTTCCTACCCCTGTAACCAACCCCGCTGCAAAACCTGCCCCATGCATCCCCCCACAACCACCTACTCTAGTCCCGCTACTGCTAAAACATACACAATTCAAGGCAGGGCTACGTGTGAAACTACACATGTCATTTATCAACTGACATGCCTGCACTGCACAGCCTTTTACATCGGCATGACAACAACCAAACTGGCTGAGCGCATGAACGGACACAGACGGACTGTCCGCCTAGGAGATGCCCAATACCCAGTAGCGGAGCATGCCCTCCAGCATAATTCTAGGGACCTAGGAACCTGCTACACCGTATGTGCCATTTGGCTTCTCCTACCCAACACCAGTCCCTCTGAACTGCGGAGATGGGAACTTGCACTCCAACACATCCTTTCATCCCGCCATCCCCCTGGACTGAACCTACGTTAAACAACCTCACTCCCATTCACTCTTCAGTCTTCTCCTCTTTCCTTTTCCTCTTTAGCCATTCACGCATCTTTTCATCCTACATAGTTGTGTTTATCTTTATACTATATACCTCTTTACTTCTGTATGCATCCTCTTTGGTTTGAAGCTGGCACAGTACTTACAGTAGAATATCTTTGGCTTCCCTCTGACAACCATGCCTCCATCCTTGCTACCCTCCCTGTTTACCTTTCCCTGTTGCTTCATAACCTGGGTTGTGAGTAACTGAATACACTTTCCCTTCTTCCCTTTTTTCCCCTCTCTCCTCCCTGATGAAGGAACAAAGTTCCGAAAGCTAGGAATGTAAATTTTCAGTTCTGTTTTATGTGTATCTATCGGCTGTACTGAGCTGAGGTAAGTACTGGCCAGCCCCTCTATCTCTTTGTTAGTATTTGTTTCACATCTTATATGAGATTTTCCATTAATCATTTATTAAACTGATAGTTCGGTAATTTTCACATCTGTCAACACCTGCTTTCTTTGGGATTGGAATTATCATATTCTTCTTGAAGTCTGAGAGTATTTAGCCTGTCTCATACATCTTGCTCATCAGACAGTAGAGTTTTGTCAGGGCTGGCTCTCCCAAGGCTACTCCCGGGACACTGATGCGACTTAGATCTTTCAGTGCTCTGTCAGATTCTTCACGCAGTATCATATCTCCCATTTCATCTTCACCTACATCCTCTTCCATTTCCAAAATATTGCCCTCAAGTACATCGCCTGTATATAGACCCTCTATATACTCCTTCCACCTTTCTGCTTTCCCTTCTTTGCTTAGAACTGGGTTTCCATCTGAGCTCTTGATATTCATACAAGTGGTTCTCTTTTCTCCAAAGGCCTCTAATTTTCCTGTGGGCAGTATCTATCTTACCCCTAGTGATATATGCCTCTACATCCTTACATTTGTCCTCTAGCCAACCCTGCTTAGCCATTTTTCACTTCCTGTCAATCTCAGTTTCGAGATGTTTGTATTCACTTTCCCCTGCTCCATTTACTGCATTTTTATATCTTCTCCTTTCATCAATTAAATTCAACATCTCTTCTGTTACCCAAAGGTTTCTACTAGCCCTCATCTTTTTACCTACTTGATCCTCCGCTGCCTTCACTATTTCATCTCGCAAATCTACCCATTCTTCTTCTACTGTATTTCTTTCCCCTGTTCTTGTCTATCGTTTCCTAATGCTCTCTCTGAAACACTCTACAACCTCTGGTGCTTTCAGTTTGTCCAGGTCCCATCTCCTTAAATTCCCACCTTTTTGCAGTTTCTTCAGTTTTAATATACATCCCCAACTGCCCATGGAAATGTCTTACAATTTAAAACTTCATTCCTAAATGTCGTACCATTATATAATCTATCTGAAACCTTCGAGTGTCTCCAGGCCTCTTCCACATATACAACCTTCTTTCATTATTCTTAACCCCGTGTTAACTATGATTAAGTTTTGCTCTGTGCAAAATTCTACCAGGTGGCTTCCTCTTTCATTCCTTACCCCCATTCCATACTCACGTACTACTTTTCCTTCTCTTCATTTTGCTACTATCGAATTCCAATCCCCCATGACTATTAAATGTTCGTCTCCCTTCACTACCTGAATAATTTCTTTTATCTCATCATACATTTCTTCAATCTCTTCGTCATCTGCGGAGCTAGTTGGCATAAGAACTTTTACTACTGTAGTAGGCGTGAGCTTCGTGTCTATCTTGGCTACAATAATGCATTCACTGTGCTGTTCATATTAGCTTACCTGCGTTCCTATTTTTTTATTCATTATTAAACCTATTCCTGTATTACCCCTATTTGATTTTACATTTATAACCCTGTATTCACCTGACCAGAAGTCTTGTTCCTCCTGCCACCAAACTTCCCTGATTCCCACTATATCTAACTTTAACCTATCCATTTCCCTTTTTAAATTTTCTATTTTGCCCAATTAAGGGACCTGACATTCCACACACTAATCTTTAGAACACCAGTTCTGTTTCCCCTGACAACGACTTCCTCCCGAGTAGTCCCCACCCAGAGATCCGTATGGGGGGAATATTTTATCTCGAATATTTTACCAAAGTGGATGCCATCATCATTTAACCATACAATAAAGCTGCATGCCCTTTGGAAAAATTATGGCTGTAGTTTCTTTTGGTTGACCCTGCAATTACTGAAAAGCTGCTGCCCCTCTTCAGGAACCACACGTTTATCTGGCCTATGTTTCCAAAACAGCGCGGTTTTCAATCACTAGTGGCTTTTCCATTTCACCTAACATGTTTCCACACAGCAGATAGCAAGTCTTTCCTTGGACATTTTTCTGCTGGTGCACACTTTCACCTCGAATTTCTAGAGATTTTGAAGGCAGGGCGTCATAAAAAAGGTACCATTTCATCGGCAATGACCAGGTCTTACGGGTCATAACTCGCAATTAGGTTACATAGTATTGTCTTTCTTAAAGTTTAGGTTTTCAGACACAATTTTGTACAAAACCGATCTTGAAACTTGTGGAAATTCCAAAGAAAGAGTGGAAATTGTGAATCTTCTGTCCTCACGAATCTTTGTTTCGACTGCAGCCACCAAATCATCAGTGATCACAGGGGGCTGGCCTGAGCGTTCTTCGTCGTGGACGTTTTGACGGCCATTTTTAAACTCTCTAACCCACTGACGCACTTTACCTTCACTCATTGCATTCAAGCCATAAACTTCTGTTAACTGACGATGAATTTCTGCAGCTGATAGGCTTCTCGCGGTCAAAAAACATATCACTGACCGTATCTCAGACGCGGCGGGCGATTCAATAATCGTATAAACATTATAACGTAGCACAGCGATGCGTACACGTCAGCTACAGAGCTGCAACTTGCATCAGTGTGAACGGGAAGGATGCCGGCAAGTGGCGTGGTGGCTTGTTGCTGCGTCCGCGCGAACTACGGGACTATACGTGCGAACGGCCCTTACTTAAAAAACAACCCTCGTATAACATGCGCAAAAAAAGATCAATATCACATGTGAAAGCTTAGCTTCTGTTGTAGCTTGTTAACCTTAGAGACCAATATTATATGAGAAAACTTAGCTTTTCTTGTAGTTATTCTATGTATATTAATGTTATCCGTTAACTTTTCCTCTTTGATATTTCGCTCAACGTAACCAGTGATTTAGCTATTGGCTGACTATAACACGTGTCCTAAGCTCTGAGTATCTGCTGTCATCGGCTGGCGAGATCACGTGGCATGAGATATGATTGGCATACAAAAGGACATGGCAACCTCTGTTTCAACGTTCTGGAAACTAACACGCTGTGTTTGGTGCAATTCGAATTTATACTTTCATAATACGAAAATATGCAGCGTATATGTTGCTGCAAGTCAAAGATCTACTTTTCTCTCTCTCTCTCTCTCTCTCTCTCTCTCTCTCTCTCTCTCTCTCTCTCTCTCTCTTCCCCCCCCCCTTCTCCATTAAAAGTCTTTCCATAACTACTGTCATCCGTTCCCCCCCCCCCCCCTTTTTTTTGGGGGGGGGGGGGGGGGGGTGTTCTAACGAGTGTATAAAAAGTTTTACAGTTCCGAGGAAAAATCTACGGAAAACCTACTGTCACTTAGCATGGAAAAAGTGCATTTTCGCCCAGGAAAAAGCATATTTTTTAAACGGAATATCCGGGATTTTTTTTTTCCTTGTGCCCGTATACACCCTGTAACTGACTGCAGCGGACAGCATGTCCATCCTCCGAGACTGCCAAACCAACTCTGATATTACAGCCGAACCACTTCGCCCGCCATCCAAGTTAGGCGCGATCCAAAGATCACCACAGTGGTTTGTCTGCCTTTTCGTTTTTTATTATTCTGCTGGTTATTAATACAGGGTGTACATTAAGTCCGGGAACACCTTCAATTATTTATTGCACAAGAACCAAACATTGCACAGATATCAATGCATATGTCGTATTTAAGAGAAACCCTGAAAGTTTTTTCTCATGTATACAACCACAGCGTAGTTTGGTAATTTGCCAATAGTCAGGGCTAGTTGCAAACATGGCAAGTTCAGGTGCATAGCGAGCTTTCTGTTTGTTAAAGTTTGACAAAAACAAGTGTGCTACAGCTGTTCAATAGATGTTTAGAACTAAGTACAGTAAGAAGCAACCAACAAGGAAGGCCATTTACAACTGGCACAACAAATTCGTTACGATGGGTTGCTTGTGCCTGGAAAAAAGAAGTGGATGTCCCAGTGTGAGACATGCTGGGACGGGTATGGCAAGGATTGGATTACCATATTGGCATCTGCCGGGTCACTCAAGATTCGCATATCAAATGTTTGTAAAAAAACTTTCAGAGTTTCTCTTCAAAATGCAATATGTATGACGTCCATACAATGTTTAATTCTTGTGCAATAAATAATTGAAAGTGTTCCTAGACTTTACAAACACCCTGTACTTGCGAAATAATGGAAACACTTTAATTTGAAATTCAAGAAAATATGCTGTTTAGATTGACTAATATTAACATTAGAAGATTGTATTTTGGCGCGCAACTTGCGAATGCAGCAGCCAATCATAGAGGACCACGATTTAGGTGGTCTTTCTCACATTATCCATACTGAACAAATCATCTGTCATTGGTACCTCACACCACATTATGTCATCTTGCCACAGCTGCCTTCTCAATTGCTCTAAAAGGAGCTTCTTGTAGGCGAATATGATGGCTGCAAAGCCAGAAATATTACAGTCTCACCAAGGTTTTCACAGGCAGGCACTAAACCCCCTAACCTAGTCTGCAAACGTATCTACCGTGGACCTACTTGTATCACACGTGGTGGTTGCATTCCAGCCTGAGATACTGGAGTTCGCGGGTCATGCCTTCTTTCGGTAAGTAGCAATCTGTCTTTTCCTACATTGTTGAAGTTCCTACCCGATGTGTCCACTGTTTGATTTGCGATAAGGGTAACGTTGACAGATCAAGTACATTCAGAATGTCTTGCCATTCAACACTAGGATGATCCTACCCCAATGCCTGTGAGATTGGAGTGGCTCTAAAGAACAAAGTTCACAAGTGAGGGGCAGGCCACAGGTGTTCTGTGCATACCTGCTGTAAAGTCATTTCAGTTTCTCAACAAACTATTGTTGTATGCCAACTTTTTTAAAAATTTTGTTAGCCTCTGAAGTGGAACAATTTCTCCAAGTATATAACGTGATGCTATATTAGATTTGTTTTTACATGCTGTCATGCCTTGATTTCGGAAAATGGAGCAATATATAAAGCCTGGAAAGTTTAAGAAAGCCCCATTACTCCTCTTCTAGATGCATAAAATGACTGTAATTTACAAGCTACAAACTTAGTTTCTTTGGGATTCAGCACTACTATATTCAAGTATTCAAAACTTTTAAATGACACACTTTTCTCAGTTTTATAAAATATTAAAGGACTCCCTGATCTTCCTTCACAAAATCTGTATTTAGTCTTGACGCATCAGTGATGCTGGCATTAACTGTTATTGGATTAACTTATATAAAAGTTCAAATAAGTTTCACTCTCAATTTCATAGGTATGCTATTATGCTAGAGTACTGTGAACTATTACCAAGTCAACAAATAACTGATGCATTCAGGACCAACAGTTTCTAAGAAAAGACTCTTGTTATATCATTTAACAAGATGTATTCTGCAAGAGAAGCTTGGAAATAGTTGCAGTTAAAACTATCTCCAGGTGCATACGGAAATGAGAATGTGGAGTAGAGCGTATCTGTGAACGCTAAGTGATTGATAGCTTATGAAGCAGGAATCTGTCATCATGCAATCGTATCTAATTCGCGTTTTCTCGGTGAAAATACTATTTTTTAATAAAACATTTTAAATATTCTGCATTCAGCATAAATTATTTTTATTTTATACATATAAGCTGTTATTTACAACAAAATATGGTTTATAAAAATTTGAAATTTCAGTGTAGCAAAAGCAGGAGATCACTGATAGAAACAACCTTTCAATATTATAAAATGTTTCATCTTTTGTGACAGATTATAACAAAACAAAAATTGTCAAGTTTTATAAAAGAAATTTTGTTGCATCACATACAAAATATAAAATAATTTATTTACAAAAATTGCTTTCAGTCAGTGATGGTCATTATGTTACAGTATTAAGATAATTTAAATTGCCCTATACACGTGTAAAACTCTACTACGAATCCCAACATTCCTACATCATAGATGTTGTTCATCTCCAACCCTTCCATCATTTTATTTCTGTGTTCCACACATCACACTGTTTGTACTTGTAGGACATATAAAAAGATAAAAAAGGTAAAATAAGGCAGTTCATGTACAAGCGTGGTATTCAGTCATTATTTTACAGCTACAAAAAGTAAGATTAAAGAATTTATATACAAATGTAAAAAGTCCAGTATGAACACACTTATTCCTGTGTCAAAGAGGAAAAAAATCTCACACTCTTCCTCTTTTTTGCTTCCGAGCTTATCTCATCATCTGACGATAACCTGAAACATATTGAAATTATACATTATAACTGCAACCAACTTGTTTAAATTTCATACATTGTTCCAAATGAGCAGAAAGGTAGAAATAAACCACTCTTAATTTGTTATTTCTTTGTATTTTTCTGGAATCTTAGACAGCAGATCTGTTGAGAGTTATAATTGTTTTTCTTTATTCATATTTTGTTATATGTTGTGCACAATGTTCATCTACATCTACAGTTTTTCATGTATTCTTGTAATAATTACTCTTTAAGCAGAGAATTGGTCATTCATGTTAAGCACGTTGCGTGAAAAAGTTGTCTATTCAACTGCACTCTCTGAAACATTGCTAAAATGGTTACTCATCTTTAAAGTCAGCAGAGTCCACTGCATAAATAACTCCGCAAATGAATTAGCTTGTGAACATCTGAATCTTTATATAGGTGGTGGTTGTTGTTGTTGTGGTCTTCAGTCCTAAGAATGGTTTGATGCAGCTCTCCATGCTAATCTATCCTGTGCAAGCTCCTTCATCTCCCAGTACCTACTGCAACCTACATCCTTCTGAATCTGCTTAGTGTATTCATCTCTTGGTCTCCCTCTATGATTTTTACCCTCCACGCTGCCCTCCAATGCTAAATTTGTGATCCCTTGATGCCTCAGGACATGTCCTACCAACTGATCCCTTCTTCTAGTCAAGTTGTGCCACAAACTCCTCTTCTCCCCAATCCTATTCAATACCTCCTCATTAGTTACGTGATCTACCCACCTGATCTTCAACATTCTTCTGTAGCACCACATTTCGAAAGATTCTATTCTCTTCTTGTCCATGTTTCACTTCCATACATGGCTACACTCCATACAAATACTTTCAGAAACGACTTCCTGACACTTAAATCAATACTCGATGTTAACAAATTTCTCTTCTTCAGAAACGCTTTCCTTGCCATTGCCAGTCTACATTTTATATCCTCTCTACTTCGACCATCATCAGTTATTTTGCTCCCCAAATAGCAAAACTCATTTACTACTTTAAGTGTCTCATTTTCTAATCTAATTCCCTCAGCATCACCCAACTTAATTCCACTACATTCCATTATCATTGTTTTGCTTTTGTTGATTTTCATCTTATATCCTCCTTTCAAGACACTGTCCATTCCGCTCAACTGCTCTTCCAAGTCCTTTGCTGTCTCTGACAGAATTACAATGTCATCGGCGAACCTCAATGTTTTTATTTCTTCTCCCTGGATTTTAATACCTACTCCAAATTTTTCCTTTGTTTCCTTCACTGCTTGCTCAATATACAGATTGAATAACATCGGGGAGAGGCTACAACCCTGTCTCGCTCCCTTCACAACCACTGCTTCCCTTTCATGCCCCTCGACTCTTATAACTGCCATCTGCTTTCTGTACAAATTGTAAATAGCCTTTCGCTCCCTGTGTTTTACCCCTGCCACCTTTAGAATTTGAAAGAGAGTATTCCAGTCAACATTGTCAAAAGCTTTCTCTAAGTCTACAAATGCTAGAAACGTAGGTTTGCCTTTCCTTAATCTTTCTTCTAAGATAAGTTGTAGGGTCAGTATTGCCTCACGTGTTCCATCATTTCTACGGAATCCAAACTGATCTTCCCCGAGGTCAACTTCTACCAGTTTTTACATTCGCCTGTAAAGAATTTGCGTTAGTATCTTGCAGCTGTGACTTATTAAACTGATAGTTCGGTAATTTTCACATCTGTCAACACCTGATTTCTTTGGGATTGGAATTATTATATTCTTCTTGAAGTCTGAGGGAATTTTGCCTGTCTCATACATCTTGGTCACAAGATGGTAGAGTTTTGTCAGGACTTGCTCTCCCAAGGCCGTCAGTAGTTCTAATGGAATGTTGTCTACTCCCGGGGCGTTGTTTTGACTCAGGTCTTTCAGTGCTCTGTCAAACTCTTCATGCAGTATCATATCTCCCATTTCATCTTCATCTACATCCTCTTCCATTTCCATAATATTGTCCTCAAGTACGTTGCCCTTGTATAGACCCTCTATATACTCCTTCCACCTTTCTGCTTTCCCCTCTTTGCTTAGAACTGGGTTTCCATCTGAGCTCTTGATATTCATACAAGTGGCTCTCTTTTCTCCAAAGGTCTCTTTAATTTTCCTGTAGGCTGTATCTATCTTACCCCTAGTGAGATAAGCCTCCACATCCTTACATTTGTCCTCTAGCCATCCCTGCTTAGCCATTTTGCACTTCCTGTCGATCTCATTTCTGAGACGTTTGTATTCCCTTTTGCCTGCTTCGTTTACTGCATTTTTATATTTTCTCCTTTCATCACTTAAATTCAATATTTCTTCTGTTACCCAAGGATTTCTACTAGTCCTCGTCTTTTTACCTATTTGATCGTCTGCTGCCTTCACTACTTCATCCCTCAGAGCTACCCATTCGTCTTCTACTGTATTTCTTTCCCCAATTCCTGTCAATTGTTCCCTTATGCTCTCCCTGAAACTCTGTACAACCTCTGGTTTAGTCAGTTTATCCAGGTCCCATCTCCTGAAATTCCCACCTTTTTACAATTTCTTCAGTTTTAATCTACAGTTCATAACCAATACATTGTGGTCAGAGTCCACATCTGCCCCTGGAAATGTCTTACAATTTAAAACCTGGTTCCTAAATCTCTGTCTCACTATTATATAATCTATCTGATACCTTTTAGTATCTACAGGATTCTTCCATGTATACAACCTTCTTTTATGATTCTTGAACAAAGTGTTAGCTATGATTAAGTTATGCTCTGTGCAAAATTCTAACAGACGGCTTCCTCTTTCATTTCTTAGCCCCAATCCAAATTCACCTACTATGTTTCCTTCTCTCCCTTTTCCTACTACCGAATTCCTGTCACCCATGACTATTAAATTTTGGTCTCCCTTCACTACCTGAATAATTTCTTTTATCTCATCATACATTTCTTCAATTTATTCGTCATGTGCAGAGCTAGTTGGCGTATAAACTTGTACTACTGTAGTAAGCATTGGCTTTGTGTCTATCTTGGCCACTATAATACGTTCACTATGCTGTTTGTAGTAGCTTACCCATACTCCTATTTTTTTATCCATTATTAAACCTACTCCTGCATTACCCATATTTGATTTTGTATTTATAACCCGGTAATCACCTGACCAAAAGTCTTGTTCCTCCTGCCACCGAACTTCACTAATTCCCACTATATCTAACTTTAACCTATCCATTTCCCTTTTTAAATTTTCTAACCTACCTGCTCGATTAAGGGATCTGACATTCCACGCTTCGATCTGTAAAACGCCAGTTTTCTTTCTCCTGATAACGACGTCCTCTTGAGTAGTCCCCGCCCAGAGATCCGAATGGAGGACTATTTTACCTCCGGAATGTTTTATCCAAGAGGACACCATCATCATTTAACCATACAGTAAAGCTGCATGCCCTCGGGATAAATTACGGCTGTAGTTTCCCCTTGCTTTCAGCCCTTCGCAGTACCCCAACAGCATGGCCGTTTTGGTTAATGTTACAAGGCCAGATCAGTCAATCATCCAGACTGTTGCCCCTGCAACTACTGAAAAGGCTGCTGCCCCTCTTCAGGAACCACACGTTTGTCTGGCCTCTCAACAGATACCCCTCCATTGTGGTTGCACCTACGGTACGGGTATCTGTATCGTTGAGGCACGCAAGCCTCCCCACCAACGGCAAGGTCCATGGTTCACCGCAGGGGGGGGGGGGTTATGGGCAAGATACATGGAAGTAGAAAATTGGATACGTAACTATTTGTCATCTTTTATAAAGGAGCACATGCACAGGTCATTAATGCATTGTAAATCAGCAAATAGTCCAAAGTAATGTCAAATAGCAAATTCTTTTCCCTTTTCGTTCGCTTTTGTCCCATATCTGCACAGGTTTGGTGAGATTAATTTTGGATTTGGCATTGTTAGTTTAAGAGGTGGCAGGATGCCCTTCTTGTCTCCATCCCATTTCCACCTCCCCCCTCCCCGCACGGTGGAATACATGTACCCCAACTGTCTACATGTAGCATTATCAATGTAAAAGTGTGTGAATATTTTTTCAAATGTTTGAGAATCATGTAACTGAAGCAGGATATGGGTAACAGTCCAGTATTCACCTCGTCAGATGTAGGAAACCACCAAAAAAAAAAAGCACATCCACACTATCTGGCACATAGGCCCTCATTAATCCACTGGGCAAATTCAATTTGAGGCGGACATATCTGCCAGAATACTGGAAGAGGTGTAATAACACATGCTGCTCCCCAGGTGGGAGTCAGCTAGCAAGTTAATGTCTGTAAATGAAATTCACAGAATTATTTTGTCGCTTGTCAAAGTACAGCCAGAAAAAAATCAGTTAGCTGATTTTAAGTTCATCAACAGAAAATTTTGTCTATTATCATTGAATTCTCCATTCACAAAGGGAACATTTAGCAGAGGAACATCAAAGAAATGTCAGTTGAATCTATTGGTGATTCAAACTACACTTAATATTAGAATCAAAGAAGTTGTGCTCAGTAGCAACTGGACAGGAGGTTAAACCATTAGGAGAAACTGAACAATATGTATTCTTGGACTGAGCAAGGTCTTGAGGTGCAGGTCTTCGTAGATTAGAATGTCAGCAGAAACATAACCGGTAAAATAGCAAACTGCACATCAGCTTGTCAAATGCTTAAACAATCAGAAACATTGTTGCAAAAAATCAGATTCAACAACTGAAGACGTGCATTGAATTTTTTTCAGTTATAAATATTACAGCAGGAAGTCAAACAATAGCCAAGTCAAAGATAGAATAACAACAATATTTACAGCACAGATTACTGCTCAACACATACGATGCGATGAGCTGCAGACAGGATGCGATGAGCCGCAGACAAGCACAATAATAGAGAATGCTGAAAATATTTCAGAAATAGGAAATATTTCAGAAATAGGAAAGATGCACTCACACAAGCACCCAGAGGCAGTGGCTATGTGAGAGGAGTAGTAGTACTAGTAGTAGAAGACGTTACTATAGTTAAAGAAAAGAAGAATGAAATTCAGCATCCACATGGAAACCAGGTACCTGATGATACACCCTGTGATGTCTTTAAAGACTGCAACATATCATTTGATTACCACGAAAACTATGCAAGTTGACAAAACTTTAGGCCACCCATCAGATTTGCAGACTATGACATGTATCCAGTGCAATGCATTATTAACACAAGCTTTGGCATGATAGTGGAAACAGAAGACATTTCTATTTCAGATGCCTTAAAGACAAAACATGGTCTAGAACCATGTCTGATGAATACAAACCCTTAATAAGATTGGAAACCAAGTCTCGTAGGACTTCTAAAGAATGCAAAACCTTTAACCTGTCATTGCATATTGCAAGAGGTCTTGAACAAGAGTAAGGATCAGACTAAAATCCAAGTAAAACTTTTGATGTTAAGACAGCATTTCTATACAGCAATCTGCAAGCAACCAGACTCATTCAACGATGATTATACAAATAAAATATGTTACCTAAAAAGAGAAATTTATATGGCCTCCAAAGAAACTGAATGAGAAATTCTAAAATTATCTGATAACATTGGAATCTATATATACTGATGATGATTATGATGTACATTTTATCTGTTTCTATGAAGACAGATACACTGTTATGGCATTGTTTGCTGATGTTGGACTAGTTACCTCAATAATGTTCCTCTAAATGGAGAGCTGATATACCTGCAAATTTGTAATGTTGCCAGAGAAATACGCATATTGACTATTTTCTACTGCTACTCCTTTAATTTCAAC
This sequence comes from Schistocerca americana, assembly GCF_021461395.2. Lineage (NCBI taxonomy): Eukaryota > Metazoa > Arthropoda > Insecta > Orthoptera > Acrididae > Schistocerca > Schistocerca americana. The sequence continues at coordinate 784,028,481 of NC_060122.1, read as the reverse complement.
TTTGATTAAGTTTGATGTGATGGTCTGTTCTTCAGGAGGAAATCTGCTTGTTTCATCATCATAAACGGCTCTTGTCGACACATTGACTACACCACTGACTCAATAACTGAAGAATTAAGAAGAAAAAAATTCGAGGAATGTTCAGAGTTTATGATCTATACAGACTATAAATTATAGTCCCCATATAAAGCCGTTTATGAAAATCGCCAGTTCTGCTTATTCACGTACCCATTCAGGTGGAAGTGTGCTTCATCTGTAAACCAGACGCAGCCAAAATCAAATCCTTCACTATCAATCATTGTGAGCATGTGATTAGCAAAGGCAACCCTTTGTTGCACAGCTCGTACGGGTATGGCCTGGTGCGTTTGAATTTTGAATGGAAACATGTGTAGACTCACTCTCAGTATTTTCTGCATGCTGGAACGCTTCAAACCAGTCTCAGATGCATTTTTACGGACGGATGACATTGGATTTCGCTGAATAATTCCAGAAACTGTGGCGATATTTTCAGGCGTAACTGCGGTTTGCTTGCGGCCAACATGCCTCACTAGATCATCAGTTACGCTGCCTGTTCGTTGAAATTTTGCAAAGAGCGTACGAATGGTTTTCGCATCGGTCCTTTTGGAACATTAAATCATACTTGAAAACTTCGCCTTGTTGCCGTAGGACTCTCTTCTAACCTGTGGTACTCTAGCACCAGAAAAACGCGTTTTCAATGGAGTACATGGTTTTAATCTTTTCCTTCGGTACGCTAACCTCCTTTCATGTTTCAATAGTGGAACTGATCGGTCTGGGCTTCGGATCACTATTTATACTAAGCATTACGTATGGCGATTACAGCACCATCTGTTAGCAGCTTTTGTAACTATTATTTCAAACTGCTGTATAAACTTCTTACAGCTTCCACAATAAACATACCGTTTACTGCATTCCTCTATCAATCTTTGTTTTCGAGATATTTAATTTTGAAACCAGGGAGTCCTTTTCTGGACACCCTGTATAAGATTGTCTATCTGCCTCTTTACACAAACTATAGTATCTTCTTGTTAACCATGTTAGAAAGATATGATGGAGTCTACTTCAAATACTACTTCTCCATCTTTAACCAACAGTTATGTGAAAATCTTTTACATCTGGGAAACCTTTATGAGAAACATTATTTGACGACTGACTACGAGAAGGTTAAAGGAAATGTATCACAGAAGTTTGAGTTGTGTAGAAGTTGTAGTAGACAAGACAGACTTGTTAGAACAGAAAAATGCTTTTAGGCAAGTGAGTGGATTACACCCATTACTTTCCATCACCGTGACACATAAGATAATTGTAGGAGTGAAAGTGTGATAGAGAGATGAAAATATGAAAGCAATGGTGGATGGAAATTGAGGAGAGGTATGGAAAAGGCTAAGTGTGTGGGAGCAAGTCTTGGAAAAATAATGATAGAAATTTAATGCAAAGAAGTGTAAAGTGACTGTGAGAATGAGCAAAAAGATGGAGTAGCAATGGTTGTATTAGAAGGCAAGTACTAAAGAAAGTGAAAAGTTTCTAGTGCCTGGGGAGTGTAACAGAACACAGTGGGCAGAATGAAAAAAATATTAAGAAGCCTAGTATGATGCAAAAATTAGTCACTGAAAAGAAAGCAAATGTTATACAAAGCATATTATGTTCAATACTCCCACATGCTGAGACCAAGATTGTCCTGAACAGAGCACAGTATCTATCTTCTTGGGTGGTCATAAAATAGATCTTATGCCTCATGTGCTTAGGACCCTCCCTATTTTATAAGAAGTAGCCATGTATGAAGGAATAAGTGTATACAAGAGATGCACTGTCCACTTAAGAATAATCTTTGTTTAAGGGATCATGCAATTTGCAATATCTCTTGCCATCAGTCAGTCCATCAAAATCATTACGAGAGTTAGCTGATCCTGACAAAGATGATGGAGATGGTCACAGAACATTGGAGATTTTACTCTAATGTAACACAGCATAAAGATCTAGAAAATATTACACATCTGAACATGTTACTTCACTGCATTCAAATACATTAATTTTTGTTAGGAAGTGTTCCTGATTAAATATGAATATACACACACTTCAGATGCCCCTACAGGACAACTAATAGTTCAAATGCTTAGCAATCATCACTAACTACAGGGTGTGACAGAACCGACTAAGCAGTTTCTATTGATTACCGCTGGCGCTGTGGTGGGAGTAGGCAGTTGCATGTGGTCTGCCTTTGTTTAGTCGTTGACCCCATTTCAGTAGCCAACATGGTCTGGACCGGTGCACATTGTGATTTTGCCATTCACACTTATTATGAAAACAGAAGATCTGTGATCGCTACACAATGAGCTTTTCGGTGACAGTTCAACATTCCATACAACAATGCAAACACAATTCGGTCCTGGGTTCGGCAGTTAGAGGAAACTGGTAGCACACTAACAATAGATACACATGTCCGACGCAGATCCATCAGAATGCCAGAAAATGTGCAGCAGGAGAGAACAGCAGTTCAGCAATCACCACAACATTCTGTTCAACGATATGCTGTTGCATTGGGGATTTCAGACTGCAGTTTGAGAAGGATTCTGCAATGCGATTTGAAGTGCCATCCTTTCAAAATAATGATTTCTCAAGAATTACACCCAGCAGATTACACCAACTATCAAAATCTGTGTGAGAAAATGCTTGCTCAGATCGCTCTGAATGCAGCTTTCTTCAGTAGCGATGAGGCACATTTTCATCTTAGTGGGTGCGTGAATAAGCAAAACTTTCACTACTAAGCTGAAAATAACCCCTGAATTATTCATGAAAGGCCGCAACAATCTGCTAAAGTGACAGTGTGGTGTGCCATATCACACTCTGGCATGACAGGCCCTTACGTTTTTGGAGAAGAAGGAGTGACCAAGACAGTGAACTCCACACGTTAGTTTTCAATATACTAAGATGGTATCTGTCCTTTCGGACATGTACGAAAGAACAGATACCATTGGTGACCATGCAGCTCATTAGAATGAAATTACAATGAAATGAACATTAGCTGCTTACAGGTGTTGACATACGTCAATGGGGACAAATGAAAATGCGTGCCCCGACCGGGACTCGAACCTGGGATCTCCTGCTTTTTGAATGTCGCAAAATTTTCTGCAACCCAGAATGGACGAGATTGTTGAGGAACATGGACTAGAGGACTTGTGGTTCCAACAGGATGGAGCTACTGCTGACACATCTTGAATTTCACTTGATGTTTTAAGAGAAATGTTTCCGGAACGCCTCATCTCTGAGGGGTGATCTCGAGTGGCCTGTGCAGTCACCAGATTTGAGCATTTGTGACTACTTTCCTTGGGGATATCTGAAGGAAAAGGTTTTTCAAAAGCCGCCCTCACATCCTACCGGAGTTAAAAGAGCGGATTACTGATGAAGTGAATGCCATACCTCGCAATGTGTGTGCAAGAGCTGCTTGAAACTTCAGGGATCATCTACAACAATGTATTGATGCTAATGGCCGCCATCTTGAGGACATTATTTTCAAAACTAAATGAAAGTAAAATGGTGTATTGTACTAATTTAGAAAAAAAAAAAAACTTTTTCTCTATACATGCAGATTTACTTTTTATTGCTCCTTAAAACTGCTTAGTCGATTCTGCTGTATCCTGTATAAGACTGTCTAACGGTCAATGTTTTATTTTTGGTGGCTCATTCTTTTTATCAGTGTTGCATTTGTGACTTCTCATTGATATAACAAGAAAAGATCGTTTCACTTACCGTGACCTCTTTCCACTGCTCACAGTTTCATCCTTCTCATCTGAAGAGTTGGAGAAGTCAAAATGTAACCTCCTTGGCTATAATAAGAACAAAAATAAAGTCAAATAAATTCTTAGACTTATAATATCTGTTACACATTAACAATTTTAAATCTATGCAAAGAATATTACGTAATCATTCGTGCAGTTTCTTCTTCATTTAGGCTCACATTTAGAAATATGAAACTATTTCAGGCAACTAATACATATAAAACCTATATTGTGACCAATCAACTTCGCAGCTGGCAATTCACTGTAATTGTAAGCATGTCCCAGAAACATTCAGGACCCGGTCACATCAAAAAATTGTACGCATGAAAAGTGCAGACATAGTTCTTGAAGCAAAATAAATTTTGTAATACAAGTGCAACACACTGAAAGCCAGAAACTCTGGAAGTTTATTACTATAAATAAATAAATTAATAAATACATGAGAGCAATTTGCAGGCTTTTCAATGACTTTCAAAAAGCACTTTGACACAATGAAAGCTGCTGCTGCTGTCTACAGTCTGAAGACTGGTTTGCTGCAGTTCTTCACATTAGTCTATCCTAGAGTTGCCAGATAATCAATTATTAATGGATTCCTTTGTTTTTGGTTTTAATTTTGCCCCTCCATTTTTTTCTTTAACTGGAGTCACTAATTTTCTGTTTAAGTTCTGATAACTTTCTGTTGGGAAAAATTGCCAGGTTTAACATGGCCCATAGAAGAGAAGATATTTTTAGCTTGGAATGTGACTATCTCTGGTCAGAGACTCTTATTTTGTATCAATGTTGGCAACAACTGCAAGCAAAGCAAACTAAGAATGGTTCAAAAGTAGCATCTTTCTGGTACTTGCTTGTAGAGTGTAAGCCTTCTCATCACGATTGACATTGTTTGTACTCTGTGCACACAACTTGCATTGTGTTCAAGCAAACTGCTTGTGGGAGTCGCCAGAAGAACATCTGCGAATGCACAATGAAATGCAGCATTATTCTATGGCATCAACTGCACGGACAATCTGGTTTATTTTTTGATTGTTATTAGTAATTTTTCTACTGACTTCGACTTTTCAGTTGACTGGTGTTCGAGCTTTAGTAAATAAAAAGTTTTTGCCTGACTACTATGTTGTATCTCTTTAGCAGATGGAGATAAGCTGTAGTTGGCTAAAGTGGTGACCCCGTATACTGAATTCCGTTTTAGACGAGCAAATGCAGCACTGTTCAGTATCGTCTACTGCAGAGTCGGCGTGTCTGGGTGATGCACAGAGTACTACAGATTGGTGAGACGCTTTATTGAAACACATTGAAGATTTATGATGTGACGCTGAAAACCAGGAAACTTTTCTATTGCATCAAGAAACGGTTGTTAGGCAGATAACACTAGCAAGATGAAGATACGTCAACCACAGTTCATTCCTGAGAAACCGGAATTATGTCTTGCAATGATTGATCTGACTTTCCAGTACCATAGCAGTCTACACGAAGACAGCAAATTTATGATTGCTGTTAGTGCATTTGGCAGTAAAACAGCAACAAACAGTGCAGATATAATACTTCGCCTGCCCACCATGCAGAAGTGTACGCATTTTAAACAGTTCTCTTTGAATGACTACATCGGCGAGTGCAACAACATATCCAACAAGCACTACATGATGAAAAAGAGAGGAGATAAGTCACCTTCGGAATTTTGGTGGCACCTCTGAAGCTTAGGCGACGACATCAAGTTGCCAGATACGACGCTGCAACATGTATGGCGCGCACAGTTGCCAGAGGCAGTTAGAACAGTTGTGGTGCTTTCTGAGGTGCGCGATTTTCGCTGTTGCTCTCACATGCTGACAAAGTCTATGCCTCATTAGATGCAGGGTGTACGTCGTCTGTGACGTTCGAATGCAGCAGTACAGATGTTCAGGAAGCTGCAGCAATACAGTGCCAATGCCAACAAACATATGTTACTCAACAATTGAATGAGCTACGAAAACACACTGACAACATGCAGTGACAGGTATTGACATTGCTCGGAGGTAAAGCAACCCCGTAAAAGAAGAGCAAGGAAGATAGCAATGTGTCTAAAAACAATATCTGCTGGTCCCACTGTCACCTCGGAAACAAGACAATGCGATGCACGTCACCCTGCACTCACCCAAATGGCAACAGCAGCTGGTGATAGCTGCCACCGGTTGTGAGTACGAACATCAGCACCTACCACTGCGAGGTGAGAGCGTTGACAGGAAACTACTGGCGAGTAGTCCTTTTTCTTTACCTTCGCTGTCCCACCGATTTTTTGTCACAGATGCTAAATATGGCCATGCTTATCTAATCGACTCAGGCCAGACGTCAGTGCATTTTTTCTGTTAGAAGTTGCGATGTGAAGCTTCGTCCATCTCAACCAAGGCTCACAGCAGCAAACCAGACTTCAATGTGACTTATGGAAAATGCCACATAGACGTACATCTCTGTTTCCAAGATTGTTTACCATGGACTTACATGATTGCTGATATGTCAAATGTAATATTGGGTGCAGAATTCTTGTTTCATTATGCGGTTGGAGGAAATATCAGCTCATCGAGCATCTGCCGGGGTAAGCAGAGCATTAAAGGCACCCTAGGATGAGGTTCTCTGCCTACGTTCGATGACAGGCCTGTTCGATGACAGGCAACGCCACATGCACCAAACTGCGAATCTGTGCCATGTGCGCAGACAGTTAAGCACAAAACGGTCCATCACATCAGGACTACACCTGGTCAACCAGTATCTCAGCGCCCGCGGCACATAGTTCCTTATCGTTTCACCGCAGTGAAAGGCAGAATTCGAAGAACTCTTGTGCTCGGGAGTCGTTCGTAGAACTGACAGCCCGTGGTCATCACCACGTCATCTAGTGGAGAAGAAAGACAGGACCTGGAGACCACGTGGAGACACTCAATATCCGTACTATTCCTGATCGCTATCCGATACCACATATTAGTGATTTTACGCCCGCGCTGGCAGGCATTACCACTTTGTGTGTCACTGACTGCCAGAAAGCATATCACCAGATACTGGTAGCACCTGTTGATACACCGAAGACGCCAGTCATGATGCCACTCGGTTTATTTGAATACCTCCCTATGCATTTTGGTTTGAAAAATGTGGCACAAACTTGACAAAAGTTTCTTGGCGAAGTAGTAAGAAGTTTACCGTACTGCTTTGTATATGTCTATGATATCCTTGTCTTTTCGGCATCTGAGAAATTGCACGAACTGCATCTAAAGACCGTTTACCAACGCACTGATGCAGATGGCATTTCGGTCAATGAATCAAAGTGTTTACTTCGATGACATCAGGTGCCATTCTTGGGATACTATGACAGCAGCCAGCATCTGTCCACTGCAAGATGAACTTGCCATTATCGAAGCGATGCCTCCTCCCTTCAATTATCACCAACTACACTGGTTCCTTGGAGGAGTTAATTTCTACAGACAACATCTGCCGAATGGGGCAACCATCCAGGCACCTTTGACATCAGCACTAGCCGGCAAGGATGCAGTGGGCAAACGACCCTTGCAATGGACACCAGAGGTGCTGACGGCATTCAATAAGACCAAGGGGCGTCTATGTCAGGCAATCATGTTGGCACACCTGGTTCCTCAGGCACAACTGGCAATAGTTGCAGATGCCAGCCAGCAAACCACTGGCACAATTCCACATCAGCATGTCGAAGGCCACTAGCAGCCTCTGGGCCGCTTCTCCCGTAAGTTCACATCGTCATAAGTTAAATGTAGCATTTATTATAGGGAATTGCTGGAAATTTATGAAACTGTCAGACATTTGCGGCCACAAGTGCAAGCCAAGCCATTCAAGGTTTTCACAGACTACAAGCCAATTACTTTCTCTTCAGTAGGAACAAGGATGGCTGTTCATCATGACAATTTAGACAACTTTAATTCATCACACAAATCACAACAGACCTGCAGCATATAAAAGGAGCTGCGAACGTCGTGACAGATTTCCTGTCTCTGTTGGAATCAATTTCTCAGGGTATTGACTACAAGTGAGTTAGCTGCTGCGCAAGAGACAGACCAACAACTTGCGGAATTCCGTTACGACAGTACATCCAGGTTACGCCTGTGGCAGAGTTTGCGAGGCTGGTGTGATTTATCACAAGGAAAACCGAGACCTTTTGTACCTAAGAAATTGTGATGGCAATTATTTGACAGCATCCATGGGTTGGCTCATCCGAAAATAAATGCTAGTGTCCAACTGATGACGGACAGATTCATGTGGCCAAATATCAGGAAGGCCGGCCGTAGCTGCGCAAAAATGTGCTTAGACTGTCAGGGGGCCAAGGTTGGAAGACACATGCACAAAGTGGTAGGAAACATCTCACTTACAATCCTATGTATCACACATGTGCACCTGGACATCGTGGGACCTCTGTTGCTGTCGGGAGGGTACCGTTACCTCCTTACTGCAGTGGAGGCAGTTCCATTATCGGACATTTCTGTGGAAATGGTGGCAGGGACACTTCTTTCGTCGTGGATCACACGTTTCGGCTGCACTTTACATGTCACCACAAACCAGTGGCGTCAATTCGAATCGACGCTGTTCTCAGAATTGGTTACCCTCTGTGGTTTTCACCATCATCATGCCACGGCTTACCACCCAACAAGCAATGGAATGGTGGAATGCTGGCATAGAATGTTAAAACCCACTTAAATGTGCAACATGCAGACTTGGTCATCAGATTTGTCACTGGTTTTGTTGAGCCTTCGTACAACATTAAAAGCAGATTTAGGAGCATCCACTGCAGTACTGGTTTACGGTGAACCCTTAAGACTGCTGACAGAATTCTTCCACTGATCAAACTGGGCCACAACAGACCGAATTGCCTAATGCACTGCGAGTGAGCATATTGTCAGACTTCACCTAGCTGCTGTCTCGAGACATGGGGCGGTAACTACATTCGTGCACAAAGGTCTACAGTCACGTATACATGTGATGCTATGGACAGACGCTTCAACCCCCATATTCTGGGCCCTACAGAGTTCCCTCTCGGGATGAACATACCATGCATATAGATCAAAATGCGAAGACCCAAGTGGTATCATTGGAACACGTCAAACCTGCACATATGTTACCGACCGAAGAGGATGTACACGCTGAACAAAACGTGTCACCTTCCACACTACTGGACATGGATGGCACAGTCTCGGCACCACAAGAGGAAGCAGTATCGTCACTGCCAGCATCGGAGGCTGAAGAAGTTCAAGCAATGCCTTCAGTACACACAAGAGCTGGATGTCTGGTGACATATAAACACCCCTACATTCCCAGAGCTCTGCCCTACCATTGGGGGTGGGGGTGGGGGCGGCGGCTGTGTGGAAGTCACCAGAAGAACATCTGTGAAAGTACAACGAAACGCAGCATTATTCTGCGGCAATGAGCGCACGGACAATCTGCTTTACTTTTTGATTATTATTAGTATTCTTTGTATTGACAGATTTTTCAGTCGATTACTATTGACTACTATGTTTTATCTTTTTAGCAGATGGAGACAACCTGTAGTTGACTAAAGGCTGGATCAAGTTATAGTCTTTAACATGTGGTAATAACAAATGAGTGATAGTGAAAACAATGTTTTAAAGACTCCTCCAAAGAAGAAAGTAAAATCTCATCATCAGTAGGTGTATTTGAAGAAATGGGGAAAGTTATTTTCATGGGTAAAACTGGAAGGGGGGAATAAAGATACAGCATACTGCATGGTGTGCAGAAAGGATTTTAGCCTTGTTCACGGTGGACAGTGATCTCTAACGACATTTCTGTATTAATAGCATAAAACTGAAAATTCAAGTACAGACAATCTAAATTCTGTAACTATTTTGTAAACTTTAATAACAAAATTGAATGAGATGATGATGTAGCATGTGAACTGGGTTTAGTTTATCACACTGCAAAGCATAATTTAAGCTACCTGAGCCTTGACTGTGGGAATAAACCATTACCCCATATTTTCACCAACTTAACAATTGCTTCAAAACTGAAAAATGATGTACGAAGACAGAGGTGCTTGTGAAAAATGTGCTAGCTCCCGTGAATGTTAAAGACTTTTTAAAAATTTTGAACTGTCCTTAAATGACTGCCCCAACTCAATTTTGTCGAGAATGCTGATGAAATTTCTGTAGCAATACCCGATTTGATATGCCAAAGCTTCATAACTGGGTGTACATCAGGTATCATCATAGCAAATGTTAGTTTTGGAGGAGGAGACCTACTAACATTCAGTGAGGAGACAAACTGAAATCATTTTTTAAATTTGTGAATTTGGAATTGGCTGACATTCTATGTTGCATTTCCACCAGATGGCTTTCATTGACTCCTGCTATAACTAGACTGCTGCACAATTAGGATGCAGTTAAAAGCTACTTGCAGAACACTGATGATTGTCCTAATTATTGTCAACAATTTTCATTAATGACTATTCTGAGCAATTAGTTTTGCCTGAAATTTACTTACATTTCATTACAAATGTTGGAAGCCAATTGGAAATAGTACTAAAACTCTGGAAAGATGTGATTTAAGTATTTTCGAAATACACAAACAACTGAAACTTCTCACCACAAAAATCCATAAAAACATAACTTCTATAGCAGCAAGGCAAAGGAACTCATGAACAGGCTGTCTGTATCATTGCAAAATTAAATACCTACAGATTTCACCAGTTTTTACACTTCTACACTGAAGTATTTTGGAGAAGTTTGATTTTACTGAAAATAATAAGTATGCATCTTTAGAAGCATTTGATCTACTAAAGGAAATTTGCTTTCAATATTTTGAGAATGCTGTGGAAATACTTCATCTTAGTAATCATGTGTGTTGATGACCTGTATGGAAAGTTCAGCAGTTGTAGTGATACTATATCAGAAAATGTAAGCAAGAAATGTTGTGCCTTATCAATATGGCAGTTTTTTTTTCAACAGTACCTGATCACAATGTTCCAGACTTATTTAAAGTTATTAGGTTTTTTTCCTTTGTCTTTCAGAGGATCCAATGTCTCCGTGGAGAGTGTTTTTCCACTTGTGAGAATAAAGTGGAATTATACAAGAAACAGGTGCTCAGTAGACAAAATCAAAGCAGAACTCTAAGTAGTGTTAAATTATGGTAGTCAGTCTTGTGAAGCTTTTTCTAAATTAATGAATGGCAATACAATAAAAAATGCCAGATTATCAACAAAATTCAACTGAACAAATGTGGAATATAAAATATATCAGGATTTACTCCTATGTAGTATAATTAAATACCAGAAGGCAATGTTTTGCTCTTTTAATGTACAAAATCCTAGTAATTATGTATTTAGTATTTGTGTAATTTTAGGTTTTCATTTAGTTGTTTATTGGAAAATGTCTCTTGTTTTAATGTGACTCTCAAAGAACAAGTATTAATGTCGCCAATGCCCATGGGTGTGTGCAACTGTAATGTACCAAAATCATTTGGAGAGAGAGCAGTCATTAAAATATGGAGGGAACACCTTTTTTCTCTTTATCTGGCAACCCTACTCTATCCTGTGCATGTATGTATGTCTGCGTAACTACTACAACCTAGATCCAGTAAGACTTGTGTACTACCTGCCAGTTTTTAAAAGTGGGAAACTGGCTTCCCAATGCCGTTGAAAGGGCCAACCTACTAGATTGGAAAAGGAATAAAATCTATAATTTAAAACTTAAGTACAAGGGCAGTAAACACTAAGTATTACCAAAAATATCTTAAATATCAACAATTTCTATTAATACTTGCTCTAGGAACGGAAACTAATTCATGGCTGATCAACCACTGACGACACAACAAAGTTGTCTAAGCGAGCAAAATGGTGATCTTAAATTCATACCATAGTACTCTATCCACTACCACTATTGAAAGTTCTGCGGAATTTCAATCACTGCATTTTACTGAATACTGACTAAAATGTCACTGAATCTATAACTAATCAGCTTTTCAATTATGAAAACTGAGGATTTGGCACAAATATAAGTCATTTGATTGTGTTTATGTATTTTACCATCTAATCTAGCCCCACCCCCAGATGTAGCAGCAGCATTTTTCTCCTAAAGATTATTTATTTTGTTCCTTGCCAATCATAGTTGTAGCAAGTTTGGAATGACTGCAGAAATTTCAACAATTGTTTTGTTCAAGGGAGAGGGAGATTTCATGTAAATGTTAATTAATTTTACACTCTTTATGAGAAAAATACCAACCTGGTCACGATTAACACAGACACCGGAATCACACTTGCAGTCTTCAGAGCAACTGTCACCTGCCTTTTTGCAGCGACAATGTTTGCTCGCACATTTTCCTCGACACTGGCATTTCACATGGCTCTCACCAACGCTTTCCTTCTTTGAGGTTATTTCTAACTGTTCCTTCCTGTGTGTCTAAAAATTCAGTAAACATTTTTATGAGTATGTAAAATAATAAATAACATTAATTACATCACATCATGAGAGTTTTATAAAACACTTACTTCTGTAAATAATTACCTTGTAGTGCCTATTTTTGTGGGCAGATAAATGCAATCAGACAATTGGGAACAATGTACTAAAGGATTTTAATTAATTAATTTTTTTACAATAGTTAGGACCACTCTCAAACTTTTCTAAAAATAATTTAATAAGTATACAATTCTTATGAAAGATCTTTCATTGTGGGTGCGGGCATATCCATTCTTGAAAATCGCTCAGAGTGACTTAATCCTACCCCTCCCCCCATTACGTTAATGTAGTACCATTACTGCACTGAACATATATACTTAGGCTTAGCATGACACCCACTGAAACTACAATTACTTATTGATTGAAATTGTCAAATTTCAGAAAACTGTGATTGATCTGAAAACATTCTGCCTCACTACTGTTCATCTCTACTACGCCACTCGATATACCACTGCTTTTTGGCATGGCAATACACAGGTAGTCATGTCAGATACAAAGCACAGGGCTCCAGAACACAAGCTGCACAGGAGGCTTAAGATGATTCGATCACGTTATGGGTGCCCTAGAAACTATCAGTGTCTCAAGCAATTCATACCAGCGTAGAAAGCTTGTTCGAATTCACCATCTGTGTGATACATAACTATTCTCTGCCTGTCTTGCACTTTACCAGAGCTCCACAATACAGATGTGCAGTTTTTCTCTGGCAAAAGCACTAACAGATCCAAGTGATGCTCATGTCTCCAACAACTCCATCAGATCACTAACTTGATATTTTAAATCTACCAACTACTGTTAGAAGTTGGCTCTACTATGCCAGTTAGATTTGATCCACTGTACAGGCAAGTTAACCAACAGATTTAAAAAAAAAAAAACTGACAGAATAAGACTTCTATGTCTTGACAATGTTCCACGTTGGTTCTAATCACTCCATAACTGCATTTTGTGTGCACAAGCATGTATGTATGTATATCATGACCTTGTTTTAGATTATGCCCTTTTCAATGACTTTCATACTGTTTGAAGAAACTTTGTACACTACAGTGACATTCTTTTAAAAAGTTATTACTGTCATCTTTAACTTAAAGTTAAAGCTTTATAAATTTACAATTGCAATTTCAGAATTTCAGCCTTTAGCCATGTAACAGTACGAGCTCTGGATTCCTAAGTGTTACAAAGTGTTGGCATGTTGATAGACACACACACACACACACACACACACACACACACACACACACACAAAATTCAAGCTTTCGCAACCAACGGTTGCTTCATTAGGAAAGAGGGAAGGAGAAGGCAAGACGAAAAGATGTGGGTTTTAAGGGAGAAGGTAAGGAGCCATTCCAATCCTGGGAGCGGAAAGACTTACCTTAGGGGGAAAAAAGGACAGGTATACACTCGCGCACACACACACATACCCATCTGCACATATACAGATACAAGCAGACATTTGTAGTGTGTGTGTGTGTGTGTGTGTGTGTGTGTGTGTGTGTGTGTGTGTGTGTGTGTGTGTGTGTGTGTGGGGGGGGGGGGGGGGGGGGGGGGCGGCGGCGCATGTGTACCTGTCCTTTTCTCCCCCTAAGGTAAGTCTTTCCGCTCCCGGGATTGGAATGGCTCCTTACCCTCTCTCTTAAAACCCACTTGAAAAGCCTGTGTCGCCGGGTGTACTCCATGGCCTGATACAGGGTGAAGAGCTCTGCTATAAATATTGAGCAGCGTGCCAATACCGGAAAACATCAGCGCCAATGATGAAGGTACACCTGAAACCATGGTCAGTCCGAGAGCCAGCAGTGTACATAAAGGTACTATAGCAAAGTTCTATGTGAATGTCCTGAAAATGAAGGTGGTAGAAAGAGGCTGGAGTAGTGTCCTTAGGAAGCAAATGAAAGCCAAGGTGAATACAGGCCACCACACAAAGCCGAAGTGGTGAAGGATTTTCATATCCACAGTGAAAGTTGCAGGTAGTGTGACATTAAGCTGCTGGAGCAAAAGCCGAAAGTGGACTCCACGAGGTAACAGAGAAGAGCAAAGGACTCATCGAAGAAGGAGGCATAGGATGAGCGGCCATGCATGGCAGACAAATAGCATGCGTACCTACTGAGGAAAAAGTCATTGCGGTAGGACAGCGGTAGTTCAGCAGCTTCAGCATACAGACTCTCAACCGGGCTGGTGTAAAAGGTGTCCGTGGTCAAATGGATGCCACAATGGTGGATACTGTTGAGACAACGGCGTAAGAGGGATGGATGTGCAGGTGCATAAACAAAGCACCCATAGTCTAGTTTCGAACGGACAAGGGACCGGTACAAGCTGAGGAGTGTTGTTCGATCTGTACCTGTGAAAATGCCATTGAGAACACACAGGACACTGAGGGACCGCATAACGGCTGTCCGGTAAGACACATGGGAGGACCAAGAGACACCCAGAAATTTCATAGTTCCAATGAATGGAAGACAACAGGCCCCAGAAGTAAAGATTGTGGGAGAAACAGATTGCGCCACCAGAAATTCACAAGGTGGTTTTGTCAGTGGAAAAAGGGAAGCCATTGTCACTGCTCCTTGAAGTAAAGACGATTGAGACATCGCTGAAGATGCCACTCAATGAGACTGGTCTGTGGAGACCTGCAATACATGACAAAATCGTCAACAAAAAGGGAACCAGAGTTGCCTGGCGGGAGACAGGTCATTATAGTGTTAATAGTAATACCAAAAAGGATTAGGCTCAGGACAGAACCCTGAGGCACACCGTTTTCCTGGATAAAGGTGTCCGACAAGGCAGACCCCACATGCACATTGAAAACTCGATCCTTTACATACTTCCCAAGGAAACAGGGCAGGCAGACACAGAAGCCCCATGTGTAGAGAGTATGGAGGATACCAGTTCTCCAGCAGCCGTCTTATGCCTTTTCCGAATCATGAAAAACACTGCCACAGTCTGGGATTTCTGCAGAAAACAATTCTTGACATGGGTGGACAAAGTGATGAGATGGTCAACTGCAGAACAGCGTGCTCGAAATCCACACTGTGCAGTGGTTAGTGAATGGTTAGACTCGAGCCATAAATCATACGTTCCATAACCCTGCAAACACAGCTGGTAAGAGATATGGGATGGTAGCCAGAGAGAAAGTGTTTGTCCTTATCAGGTTTGGGTATGGGTATGACAGTGGCTTCACGCCAGCATCTGTGCAACGTGCCCTCTGCCCAGATGCCGTTGTACGTATTAAGCAGAAAGTGCTTGCTTCCAAGAGAAAGGTGCTGCAACATCTGAATGCGAACAACAAATGGCCCTGGGATGGAGGAGCATATCTAGCTCCCTCACAGTAAAGGTGGCGTTGTAGCACTCATGATACTGAGAAGAGAAGGTTATTACCCAAGCTGCTGCCACTCGTTTCCGATGGAGGAAGGCAGGGTGATAGTGGAAAGAGCTTGAAATTTCTGCAAAATGGTGGCCCATGGTGTTGGAGGTAGCAATAGGATCCACTATGACACTGCCTGCTACCAACAGGCTGGAAATTGAGGAATGGGTTGGGGTCCCAGAGAGGCATTGGAGGTTGGCCTACACGACAGAGGAGAGGGTGGAACTGGTGAAAGAACTAGTGAATGAAATCCAGCTGGCTTTTTTGCAATCCCGAAGAACGCCATGGCACTCTACATGCATCTGTTTATAATTAATGCAGTTTGCCATCGTAGGATGATGGTTAAAAATGCGGAGAACACGTCTCCGCACACTAATTGCGTCACAGCATGCCTCAGTCCATCAAGGAACTGGGACACGGTGTGGTAAAGAGGAAGTGCGAGGAATGGAACGTTCTCTAGCAGTAAGGATAATGTTTGTAAGATATTCCAGCTGGGGAAATCTTGTTCTTCGAAGGTCACCAGGGAGGAGAAAGCTGCCAGTCAGCCTTAGTAAGCTAAAAGAAGACCTTAAGTTGATTAAGAAGGTCAGCCAAGATGGCACTTCTCAAACAGGTTCTGGAAGAACCCCAAAGGGGATGGTGCACATTAAAGTCACCGAGCAGCACAAATGGCCGAGGTAGCCGCCCAATGAGCTGGAAGAAGTCTGCCCTGGCGACATAAAATGACAAAGATATAAATGGTATAAAGCGAAAACATCAAGTGAGGACGGAAAAGGCAAACTGCAACAGCATGAGCAGCACGACTACCCCATGAAATGGAATGCCGACCTCAGGGCGGAGGTTAAAACCAGACTGGGAAGAAATGTGGAAGCTCAAAGTGGTCATGAGGATGCAGTTTTGTTTCCTGAAGGCAGATCACATGGGGAAGCTGCGATTCTGAAAGCAGCTGAAAATCGTCTTTATGGAACCGAAGGCTGCGAACGTTCCGTTGGAGGAGAGTCATGATAAAAAAAATGAAGGGGTGTCACCTCGGCGGCTGCCGAGTGCCAGTCTGTGAAGACTTGCCGCTACAGGGCACAGAGGCAGGAGGATCCTGCTCCATGAGGTCCACAGAAACATCGGCATTCTTGTGCTGTTGGTCTGTGAATTCAAACACAGAAATATGGTTGGCAGTGCGCACCAGCGACATGGAGGCCGGTCGGGTGAAGATATCATGTTGCAACACCGTAGCAGAGGATCTTCAAGTTCGTGAAGGAGATGGCCATTTGCCTTTGTTGGACTTCTTCAAGCCTTTCCGGTTTGCAGAGGCAGACTTAAGTGTTGGTTGGCTGAAGGGACATAGAAAGTATTCACGGGAGTACTCCTAATCCTTCCGGCCTGCCGGTTGTGTAGTTGGTGACTCCGCTCCTTGAAGCGAGAGTTAGATGGCTTGTTGCACAGCTGGACAAGGGGACGGCGAAGCTACCTTGACACTGGGCTATTTCACAACCTCAGAGCTTAATTTGAGGTTGCATGTCTGCGTGGCCACTTCCTCCATGGAGAAAGATTTAGCAAGAACAGCACTGTGTAAGTGCCAGATGGTAGAACGCAGGGTTTGCGACTAGCCAATAACTTGCAAGCGACTGGGGAAGGAACTTTTTCTTTTACCCGGATCTCCTGGACAGCCCGCTCATCAAGATACAAAATCTCGAGAGGTGGTGGCATGGCCGCCATTGCAGTTGATACAGCGGGGAGAAGGAAGCAGACAAACGCCCTCACGTGCATCCCTACCACAGGTTGCACATTTGGCCACGTGTCGACAAGACATTCAAGTGTGGTTGGAACGCTGCATCGGAGTCTGAACGTTTGGTCGGACTGTGATAATTTCATAGC
Source organism: Schistocerca americana (assembly GCF_021461395.2). Lineage (NCBI taxonomy): Eukaryota > Metazoa > Arthropoda > Insecta > Orthoptera > Acrididae > Schistocerca > Schistocerca americana. Next base: position 784,011,019 of record NC_060122.1, on the reverse strand, counting down.
CTGCATTGATCTCTGACAGAAGTAACACTATCAAAGGTGAAGAGTGTGTGTGGGTGCTAAGGAGGAATCTACCTGTTTCATTACCCTATGGATGGCAAATGACACCCTGATCAGAGAGGTATCACTGGACTTCGGCCTCAGTTTGACTGTCGGGCAGGCTAGTTTAAATAACATTAAAGGAAGAATTCAGAGTTCTATGGGAATTGCCATGAACAGGATAGCCATGGAGAAACGAGATGGCAAGCAGTTTTTGTGCTTGAGAATCTGAAGTAGTCTCCAAAACGATAGTAACATTCCGTAAACAAGAGTAGGATTTCACAGGGCCGGCAATTGCATCAACACCTTTCTGAATAACAAACAGAATTACCATTGCGAAGGACTGAACGTCTTCAGCACGTGAAACCATGAGGAACCATGGTGCACCTAGAGGGGTCTTGGAATCGTTAGTCTCACTCCGTTTAAGTTTCATAAGTGTTTATTGTGAAGATAATTGACTCATTGCAAGAAAATCCCCATTATTGCCAGTGTCTCAGATGGTGCACTCCTTCCAACTGGGGGCCTCCCCTTCACAAGGGGGCGTACCCGCTTTAGGTGATGGTTTGCACCTCAGGCCACACCACCTGAACACCTGACAGGGGAACCAATCAGCAATTTTGGAAGGTAGCAACTCAGGCAATCACCCCTCCCTGGGCCTGGCCTGTAACAAGGGATATGTGCAAACTGTACCTGTTGATCCGAGGCTGGGAATTACGCATTACCCAGTCACACGTTATGCATAAGCCGCGTGGGCTGGCCTTCAGGAGTGCACAGGGAGGAAAACGAAAGAGAATAACCTCTAATGCTAAAGCAGATATGCAAAGAAAGGTAAAGGGAAGGAAAAGGGAAGGAAAAATGGTGGCGAGAGAGTTCTTACCCTATGTGATCAAAAGTATCCGGACACCTGGCTGAAAATGACTTACAAATTCATGGTGCCCTCCATTGGTAATGCTGGAATTCAATATGGTGTTGGCACACCCTCAGCCTAAATGATAGCTTCCACTCTCGGAGGCATATCTTCAGTCAGGTTTCTTGGGGAATGGCAGCCCATTCTTCACAGAATGCTGTACTGCGGAGGCATCGATGTCGGTTGGTAAAGCCTGGCATGAAGTCCGTGTTTCAAAACATCCCAAAGGTGTTCTATAGGATTCAGGCCAGGATTCTGTCTAGGCCAGTCCATTACAGGGATGTTATTGCCATGTAACCACTGCACAACCGGCCATGCATTATCAACAGGTGCTTGATCATGTTGAAAAATGCAATTGCCAATCCCTGAATTGCTCTTCAACAATGGGAAGCAAGAAGATGCTTAAAACATCAATGTAGGCCTGTGCTGTGATAGTGCTACGCAAAAAAAGGGGTGCAAGCCCCCTCCATGAAAAACATGACCACACCATAACACCACCGCCTCCGAATTTTACTGTTGGCACTACACATGTCGGCAGATGACGTTCACTGAGCATTCGCCATACCCACACCCTGCCACCAGATTGCAACATTGTGTACCGTGATTCGTCTTTCCACACATCGTTTTTCCACTGTTCGATCATCCAATGTTTACACTCCTTACACCAAGCGAGGTGGTGTTGGCATTTACCAGTGTGATGTGTGGCTTATGAACAGCTGCTCGACCATGAGATCCAAGTTCTCTCACCTCCCACCTAACTGTCATAAGACTTGCAGTGTATCTTGATGCCGTTTGGAATTCTTGTGTGATGGTCTGGATAGATGTCTGCCTACTACACATTAGGACCCTCTTCAACTGTCGGTGGTCTCAGTCAGTCAACAGATGAGGTCGACCTGTACGCTTTTGTGCTGTACGTGTCCCTTCACGTTTCCACTCCAATATCATATTGGAAACAGTGGACCCAGGGATGTTTAGGAGTGTGGAAATCACGCTTACAGACGTATCACACAAGTGACACCCAATCATCTGACCACATTCGAAGTCTGCGAGTTCTGCGGAGGGCCCCATTCTGCTCTCTCATGATGTAAAATTACTACTGAGGTCACTGATATGGGGTACCTGGCAGGAGGTGCCAGCACAAGCACCTAATATGAAAAACTTATGTTATTGGGGGAGGGGGGGGGGGGTGGATACTTTTGATCACATAGTTTGTCAGTGATGGGCAGTGCAGAACATTCCCAATAACACCCAAGCCATATTCCCAAGAGAGGGAAAAATGACTAGCAAGAGGATAGACATGCAATATGGAAGGGAAAAGATGCTGCGAAGGCTTTGGCCCTGTGGTAGCCAAGCACTATTCCGCTGAAGCGTGGTGAGCCCCCTGGGATGGGCCTATTAGCTGACTTCAGTCTAAAAAAGGTGCAGCTCTAACACCAACTACTACAGGAATTTTTCCATGAGTGATCCCACCATCACCACCCACTATACTGTCACCTGTAAGCTTTGCCAGCCTCCCCTTTCCATACTTATTGAGTTTCAGGCCATGCCTAATGAAACCTGATCTACTGATGGACTCAACTGGCACCACTGCAATGTGAACTATGCCCTCCGCCACCAGTTACTTCTCCAGCCCCATGTTAACATACCCAACAGCAGCATTAAGATGAGGCTAATCATGACACTGAAACAGTTGCACAAAGTGCACATTAGTGCCGCCAGTTTGGTTAGCTATCTTTCCCGGGTCACCACCTACATCATATTCCCCGCCCTTATCAAGACTATTCCCTGCTCCACCGACGACCACTACCTGATCTGCTTTCGTAAAATTCCTAAGTAACTCCCCTATGCTGTGAGTCACCTGAGCCAACTCTGCACTAGGCTTCACAATGCTGGTGACCTGGACTCACTGCCCGACACTTCCTGCAACTGCTGCCCACAACTCTATCATACAAACTACCTAGCAGTAGAACCTCCTCCTTTCTGTTAGAATTTGCAACTGACTTAGGCTTCCTAACTGCTGAAGGCTTCTGCATGTTTTCTGCACCTACTAGAGATTCCTCTCCACTCAACTCTGATAGTTGGTCAAATCTATTGCATATACACCAAGTACAACTGTCTGAATATCTCCAGCTCCTCCTCCTAGCTGCCTTCTTACCAACTGCCAGTTCCCATTCTCCAGCATCCTTCACCCTCCTCAACCTGTCTAGTTCCTCCTCTGCAGCAACATCCATTGCTACTGTGAGAAAGACACGGACGTAGGACCAGTCTATATAACACTGTATACCAAGCTGTAGCAGCACCAAGCAAAGCTGCAAATGTGCCAGGTGTAAATTTTGTCCTCCTAGCTGCGGAAATAAGACTCCAATTATGTGTTCAAATTGTAGTAATGTGTTCTCAGTGTCCAGATTTCAAAACTAGCATGTTTACTATTATTTACTTGTATTTTGATGAATGATATGCACTGAAAAAACAATTTTTTTGCTAGATCTATAAAACACACACACACACACACACACACACACACACACACACACACACTGTTCATATTCTGAACAGTGTTTTCTGTTCAAAACTAACCTATCTATCACTACTTCCTTGTATTTTGTCTATGTTTTGCGTACAAAAGAAAGTTTGCCCATTGTTACTTTTTCCCATGTTGTTAAATTTTTTACTGTAAAAAGATACTGTTGCCTCTTCAGGAAAGAGGGAAGGAGAGGGGAAGACGAAAGGAAGCGGGTTTTAAGGGAGAGGGTAAGGAGTCATTCCAATCCCGGGAGCGGAAAGACTTACCTTAGGGGGAAAAAAGGACAGGTATACACTCGCACACACGCACATATCCATCCACACATACAGACACAAGCAGACATATTTAAGTCTGCTTGTGTCTGTATGTGTGGATGGATATGTGCGTGTGTGCGAGTGTATACCTGTCCTTTTTTCCCCCCTAAGGTAAGTCTTTCCGCTCCCGGGATTGGAATGACTCCTTACCCTCTCCCTTAAAACCCACTTCCTTTCGTCTTCCCCTCTCCTTCCCTCTTTCCTGATGAGGCAACAGTTTGTTGCGAAAGCTTGAATTTTGTGTGTATGTTTGTGTTTGTTTGTGTGTCTATCGACCTGCCAGCGCTTTCGTTCGGTAAGTCACCTCATCTTTGTTTTTATATATAATTTTTCCCACGTGGAATGTTTCCTTCTATTATATAAACATATTGACATTTATTTAAATTTTGATATTATTTGTTGAAGAGAAATTTATTCATTATTTTTATTATATTTTGAACCAAGCTTTAAAGAAAAGAACTCACTGATATTTGCTTATCTTTTACAAAATACTATTTCTATTAAAAGAGAGATTTCTACTTTTCTTTTTCTGAATTTTGATCAATAGCAACATTACATCACATCATAATGCTTTAACTGGATCAAACAAGAATTAAACTGTATTTAATTACACGTAATAATATATATCATATTTATGGAGAACATTAGGGTTCATGACCTACCAAGTACCGTTCCTCGTAAATCTGTTCTATATGCTGATGATACCACTTTCATTACTAATTAACTTGGAACCTCCACACGGATTCTATACACACCAATTTATCAAGAGTCATACCTGTCACAGAGTATATGTGAGCGAAAACATGTTGCTCAGCTCCTATTGTGCAATTTTTTTTTCTTTTTCAGCTGCAGTGGGGCAAAAAGAGTTGTGGCAGAAAAAGGATATGTGATGTGTAGTAAGTGTTTCCGAAAACAATGTATATTGTAGAACAATGAAAATAATCAATTACTGATAAAATTATGTAATTGGATAGATTAAAACACACACACACACACACACACACACACACACACACACACACATACATACATAAAAGACTGTTGCGATTGGAAGCTTTTGGAGCCAGTGTTTCCTCCTCCAGGCAGAAGGATTGAAGGGGAAGGAAGTAGGGTCAAGAAAGAGAACTGTAGAGGTCTAGGAAAAGGGGTAGATTTTGGAAAAGTCAACCAGAACTGCGGGTCAGGGGAGATTTATCGTAAGGCATGAGATGCTTGGTATCATCTGCCAAGTTTTGCTCTCAACAGTAGCAGAGTCATCAACCTGCAAAATGAATCAATTTTCCTACTGCTATCCTTCATTTTCATATTGGAGACGTGTTTAACGGATTTAATATGATTTATCAATTCAGTTCTTCCTCCATAGGCAATGTTTATATCACACAAACATATGGAACAGAACGCAAATGTTTCATCTTTCTGTGATCGCATAATACATGGAAATTCAGCAGAATAAGCATCCCTGAGAGACTGATGATATCGTTTCTTAGTTGAACTCATCACAAAAACACAAAATTGCACAAACATTTGTCACACAATTGCACATATACCAAACCATAAAGGATACACTGTATAAAAGCAAGCATAAACAAACCTTTCCCACTAACGTGCAGTCGAAGCACAAAGAGAATGCAGCAATAAACTGCGAGATGATGTTATCGATAGAATATTTGACCAATTTAAAACGCAGCAATATTCTGGGAGAAGGGATTACAGATAATATTATATATGTTCATCCTCAACTCTGCCCCAAAATCAGGAAATCTTCTGGGAAAACTGGGAAACCTGGCAGGTATGCAGTGCACTAGAAGCACACTCTATCTATTTAAAAATCTTCAGAAATGTTCTACAAAACCTACTTAAAAAGAAGGCTTTCTATAGCGTATAGGAATTTTTTGATTGTGCAAAACAAGATCTATAATTTTCACTTATACAGATTGTATGTTTGTATGGAAATCTACATGATTTAATTGCTTTCTTTATTGTTACTATTATTGTAAGCTCCATTGTGTAATACTCAATTTGTACATGCTATTAACATCAATAGCATGCAAAATGATCAGAGATGAAATAAATAAATATATACATAAAATACTAGTCAAGCAAATGAAAATCCTTTTTTTTTTAGCTCATTTCGTCATCATCATGTGGCCAACATCCATTGGCAGAATATACAGACTGTTCATTTTAATTGAAAGCTACACCCCAGATAAAAAAAAGAGTCATAGTTCAAATTTGTTTGTCTTGTAGGGGGACATCCAACAATACCACACTCGCCCACCACCCTATCCTGTGCTGTGGGTGGCGGGTTGCAACTTCGGAATCTTTAGAGCCGTTACCTGTTCTACGTCTGCATGATATGTTACCTCCGCTTGCGATGTACTGCCTGTTAGGATATGTCGTACTTAGATAAATGGCAATGGTGGTGCGATGAGTATTCTCCTGTTCAAAATTTCAGAGGAATACGATGTTGCGAACCAGGTTTTGAATAAGAAGTTATGAAATATTGGCCTGTTCTACCCTCGCAGGATGGAGGTGTGGTCCCACATGCCATTGGATAGTCAAGGGTCTTTGAGTAGCATATTGTAAATTACGATTGTATATCCATTTCTATTCCGGAGAAATGGAATGCTGCGAATGGGGTTTCCAATATAAGTTATGAAGTACTGGCCTGTCCTACTCTTGTAGCATAGAAGTGGGGTCCTAAGTGCCATTGGATATTCAAGGGTCATTGGTAGCATATTGTAAATTATGATTGTGTACCCATTTCTATTCCTCCGATTACAGCACCATCTGTGTCAAAATGAAAAAAATGCTTCAGACAAAAAGTACATAGATTTTGCCATAGAGTCATAATCTACAATAAAGAATGGGGGTTCCCATTGAAGGTTTCAAAGTTGCAACCTGCAACCCATGGCATGGGATGGGATGGGATGGGATGGGGTGGGGTGGGGTGGCGGGTGAAGATGGTATCGTTGGATGTCCCCTTCCGAGGGAAACAAATTGGAATTATAACTTTATTTGATGCAATTTGTAGTTTGAGATATTTCAATGTCTTCAGTTAAAATGAACACCCTGTATAATGGTTTCAGCATATTTCATCAAATTGCTGCACATATCACCTTCCTGCCATCGAACAGTGAATAACATGCAGCAGTTTGATGTTTTTTCACAGAAGATGCCAAGTATGTTACATAGTCAGCCAATGGAGATGGGCCACATGATAACAGGTATACACGTCAGATAGTTTTAAATCTTGACGTGTGCTAAATCATAATTTTTTGCTGCATTCCTATTTAAAATGGCTAAAGGCTGAAATTGCAAACTATACATTTTATAAACAAACCTGGCATTTTAAGGAGTAGAAGCAGCTACTTACCACTGGGAACAGCTGGATAAAAACAGTCAAAAATTTAAACCACACCTAAATTGCAATGTCTGGAAATTTTACAAATTCATTTACTGAGTGAAATGAAATGATAACAGACTATGAAAAGATAGGGCAGGATTTACAGTTGCTAAAGAAAAGTTATTTTTAAACATGGGTTAATTATATGATGTGTACTGTTGTTATCAATTTGTTTGCTACCTTGTCCTTACATGGTTTGAATTGAGAAACTTCCAGGTCACAATCACAAACTACTGGACATGGGTGAAAGATTAGCTAAAACTCCCAACTTACGAGTAGTAAAATTTAATATCCACAGGAAATGCTCTGAAAAGCTACTAAACAGAAAAAATTTTTTTGATGGCAATTCAACACTATTTCTTAAAATTTAAGAAAATTTTGTCATATGTATAAAGAAGAAAAACCTTTATTCTCTGAATCCTCTTGAACAATGGTGTCTTCTTCCAATCTGGATCATTTGGGTCATCTACTGTGGCATCATCTTCAGGATCCGATTCAAAATCCTCTACCAAATCAAATGTTGCATCAGCTTGTCCAAAAGTTTTCCTTTTTCTAGTTTTAGCTTCTAATTTACTTTTTAAATCAGCTATTTCTTCCTCTTTTCTCTCCAGCTGTTGTCGCAAAGCTTCAATTTTTTTTATTTCCTGCTCTTGAATTTCAAGCCTTAGCATCAAATCTGATTCAATATTACCATCTGTCCCAACTCCTTTCAGTTGACCTAACAGCAAAAACACTTTATCTGCATGCTCTTTCTCTAATTTCAGTAATTCATTCTTATGTTCTTGTTCCACTGTTCTTAGCTTGTTCTCATGGTTTTGTAACTGTTCAGCAAGTTTAACCTTTGCAGCCTGGAAAAAAATATTTACATTAAAAATTAAAACCTTTTTCAAAGCTCATATTTTTCTTCAGAATATAGAGAGATAAATATACCATTAATTCCTCAAGACGGCTTTCTTTATTTGTTGAATCTTTTTTCATGTCAGCAGCAAGGTCGAAGAGATACTTCAGAGCATATTTCGCCTCTCCCATTGTCTGCAGAGTATCCCATCGTGTTTTTGCTTTATTCTCTGAAATTAGAATTAGGTGTAATTAGGACACGCAACGGATCTTTTAGACAAACACATAGCAGAACAATTCAATGCAATAGATTTTTTAAAAATTCTCTGCTGAAACTCTTTGAGACTACCAAAACCTGTATACAATCTTGAATATTTATGTTGTACACTAATTCTTAATGGAGAGATGCACAATATATATAAAGAGCACAGCATATATGAATTACCATGAAGTGGCATAATAGAAACTAAGGCAGTCAAAGATGATGCACAAGAAAGATAAAATACACAATGTGATTTGTAAGGTTTATTGGGAAATTAATGACACTAAGCCCATAAAGACTACTTTAGTGATCAGAAGGTACAAGACATCAAAATTTCTCAAACTAGAACCCTCATGAAACGACATATTTCACACTGTCAATGGTCTCGAAATGATGTGCTTTCAAGAGTGTCTTTAGCTGAGGAAACAAAAAAGTCTCCAGAGTGAAGTCGCACCTGTAAGGAGGAGAGGGGCGGAGGGGTCAACATCCATCCAGCTTTTAACCAGATAATCCATCACCAAGACAGTGTGGCTGGACACATTGTCTTGCTGAAGCTTCCAGGAACCACTGATGTGTTGTCTGAAGTCAGAAATTCTTCTGAATACTTGCACATAAAATGCGGCATTGACAGTTTGTCTGGCAAATACAGACTCATTGCGGATGAAACCACTAGCATAAAAGAAGACAATGAACACTGCCTTCACTTTGGATCTGCTTATGCTTGCCTGCTTGGGGCATGGTGACTGTGAGGTGTGCCACTCCGAGTTAGGCCTCTCTCTGCTTCAGAGTCATATTCAAAAACCATCCAGCTCATTTCACATTATAACATGGTTCAAAACAGCACCATCATTTTTACAAACTGCAGAAGTTATTCACAAATGAAGTCCAGGCTGTACCTGTGGCCTTCTGTCAAAATTTTTGGGAACAGTTATGCGCATATCTTCTTAATCTCCAGTTGATCAATACCATTGAATTTTTTTTTTTTTTTTTTTTTTTTTTTTTTTTTTTTTTTTTTTTTTTTTTTTGAGATACCCAAAGCATTCAGACGAACATTCAAATGTTCGCACACACCAGTCACACTGTTTTCACCTTCTGACACTGAAGGGTGTCTGCAAGAGTTTTTTTGTCGTCGTCATCCCCGCCTTCCAATAGCGCCTTGCGGTATCAGACCACCTGTCGTTTTGATAAGCATTCCTTCCCCAATGTTTTGATTGAATATTGTTTTTCAAGTTAACACTGCAGAGGATCAGCAGAGGTTAACATAGGGACATGTCCTGAGTCACCTGGAGCTTTGAGGAAACTGGTGTTGGTTGCACAGGGAAGCTAAGAACCCCCACCAACTAGCCATGAGGGTAGCTTGTGCTTCGATCAGTAGGAATACCAGAATAGAACTGGTGACATTTCTTTCTCTACATGTCTTGTATGTCATGATCTAAGGAATTATAATCATGAACAAATGATACTGTAGGTTAGAATTTAGCAACCCTTTGATCTTTTGTGTCAACAATTTCTGAGCAGCAGCACAGCTGAGCATGAATAGGTAGGATTTAAGAACAAAGGAATTGGCTATGTTTTTAACACAAGTTGATCAAGATACAGAAAATAAATATCTGTTCTGTAGGACATAACTTGAGATATTTAAATCTGATAGGATGGCAGATGACTGAAATGGAAGAACATGACATGTCCGTATATTTTGGTCATTGGAAAAAACAGATTTACTTTCTGCAAAAGAGCCTTTTCCACAACACAATACACATTGCAAAATATTTATTTACCTACAACATCTCAATGGGTGTTAATTCCAATCCTGAAATGGAAACTGAGAAGTGATTTGGTTTTCCATTGTATTTTGTTTGTCCTGTTCATACCCTGTATTTCAAGAATCATGAGTGGCCCCATCTTAATGCAGCTGGTAGACGCGTTAACATGGGGCTGAAGAAGGCACTGCTGGCAGAGGGCATTGGTCACATTACAGTGGTGCCAATTGAGTCTATCAGTACATCGGGTTTCACTAGGCATTGCCTGCACCTCAGTAGGTATGAGAAGGGGAGGCTGCATAGCTCATAGGTGACAGTGTAGTGGGTGGTGGTGGGATCACTCATGGAAAAATTCCTGTAGTAGTTGGTGTTAGAGCTGCACCTTTTTTAGACTGAAGTCAGCTGACAGGTCCTAAAACAAAACTATCAGCTGATAGGTATACCTACTTAAAGGACATTCTAACTAAGGAATCACCTTCAGAGGTGGTCAGGTATCCAATAAGAGAAGGAATTAACATATCTCATCAAAATATAAGAGTTATTAGAGCTAAAGTTAGTGAACTGCTTATAGAGGTTGACTATGGAAATACTAGTACGTAGGAACACCACTTAAATAATTTGACAATTCAGAGGCTTCCTTTACCAGGGAACAGATTAGCTGTCTGTTTTTCAAGGAGTTCCTCGTGGAGTGGGGGAGTGGCCATGTAGGTAAGAAACAGTATTCCAGTATTATGAGAAGGAAAGATGCTACTCACCGTATAGTGGAGATGCTGAGTTGCAGATAGGCACAAAAAAAAGACTCGCACAATTACAGCTTTTGGCCATTAAGACCTTCGTCAACAATAGACATGCGCACACACACAACTGCAGTCTCAGGCCTGACAGTGGGCGTGCGTGTGTAAGTGTGTCTATTGTTGAAGAAGGCCTTAATGGAAGAAAGCTTTAATCTTAAGTCTGAATCTCCACTATATGGCGAGTAGCAACTTTCCTTCTCATAATGTTGTTACAATCCATCCTGAATTTTCCATTGTTTGAAAAACTGTATTACATTTTAGTCTGTAGACTATCATGGCACTGCACTGAACAGATATTTGAATGTCGTGCAGGGGCAGTTTAATTTAGTGAAACTAAACTTGTAATTGTTGTTGTTTATAGGGCCCCTAACACTGACTTCAGAGCATTTCTGGTCAAGCTAGATGATGATGAAGTCCCATACTTCGTACCAGAGCGTAGGGAACGATGCGGGAGACCCACACTGCTGTAATATGTAAGGTCCTAGTAGAGGTGGGTTTCCATTGCCTTCCTCCAACTGTAATTGGGATGAATGATGATGATGATGATGATGATGATGAAGACAACACAACAACACCCAGTCACCTCTAGGCAGAGAAAAGCCCTGACCCCGCCGGGAATCGAACCTGGGACCCTGTGCTTGGGAGGAGAGAATGCTACCGCGAGACCACAAGCAGCGGACACTGAAGCTAGAGAGGGTTCTTGATTCACTTTATAGGCAGTACCAGAAATTAGTTGTTAGCGGTGACTTCAATATCACTTTTGTATATGTCCATGAACCATGGACCGTGCCATTGGTGGGGAGGCTTGATTGCCTCAACGATACAGATAGCTGTACTGTAGGTGCAACCACAATGGAGGGGTTTCTGTTGAGAGACCGGACAAACATGTGGTTCCTGAAGAGGGGCAGCAGCCTTTTCAGCAGTTGCAGGGGCAACAGTCTGGATGACTGACTGATCTGGCCCTGTAACACTAACCAAAATGTCCTTGCTGTTCTGGTACTGCGAATGGCTGAAAGCAAGGGCAAACTACAGCCGTAATTTTTCCCGAGGGCATGCAGCTTTACTGTATGATTAAATGATGATGGTGTCCTCTTGGGTAAAATATTCCAGAGGTAAAATAGTCCCCCATTCGGATCTCCAGGCGGGGACTACTCAAGAGGACGTTGTTATCAGGAGAAAGAAAACTGGCGTTCTACGGATCGGAGCATGGAATTCAAGATCCCTTAATTGGGCAGGTAGGTTAGAAAATTTAAAAAGGGAAATGGATAGGTTAAAGTTAGATATAGTGGGAATTAGTGAAGTTCGGTGGCAGGAGGAACAAGACTTTTGGTCAGGTGAATACAGAGTTATAAATACAAAATCAAATACAGGTAATGCAGGAGTAGGTTTAATAATGAATAAAAAAATAGGAGTATGGGTAAGCTACTACAAACAGCATAGTGAACGCATTATTGTGGCCAAGATAGACACAAAGCCCACGTATACTACAGTAGAACAAGTTTATATGCCAACTAGCTCTGCAGATAACGAAGAAATTGATGAAATGTATGACGAGATAAAAAAAATATTCAGGTAGTGAAGGGAGATGAAAATTTAATAGTCACGGGTGACTGGAATTCGGTAGTAGGAAAAGGGAGAGAAGGAAACGCATTAGGTGAATATGGATTGGGGCTAAGAAATGAAAGAGGAAGCCGCCTGGTAGAATTTTGTGCAGAGCATAACTTAATCACAGCTAACACTTGGTTCAAGAATCATGAAAGAAGCTTGTATACATGCAAGAAGCCTGGAGATACTGACAGGTTTCAGATAGATTATCTAATGGTAAGACAGAGATTTAGGAACCAGGTTTTAAATGTAAGACATTTCCAGGGGCAGATGTGGACTCTGACCACAATCTATTGGTTATGACCTGTAGATTAAAACTGAAGAAACTGCAAAAATGTGGGAATTTAAGGAGATGGGACCTGGATAAACTGAAGGAACCAGAGCTTGTACAGAGTTTCAGGGAGAGCATAAGGGAACAATTGACAGGAATGGGGGAAAGAAATACAGTACAAGAAGAATGGGTAGCTTTGAGGAATGAAATAGTGAAGGCAGCAGAGGATCAAATAGGTAAAAAGACGAGGGCTAGTAGAAATCCTTGGGTAACAGAAGAAATACTGAATTTAATTGATGAAAGGAGAAAATATAAAAATGCAGCAAATGAAGCAGGCAAAAAGGAATACAAACGCCTCAAAAATGAGATCGACAGGAAGTGCAAAATGGCTAAGCAGGGATGGCTAGAGGACAAATGTAAGGATGTAGAGGCTTATCTCACTAGGGGTAAGATAGATACAGCCTACAGGAAAATTAAAGAGACCTTTGGAGAAAAGAGAACCACTTGTATGAATACCATCTAAGCAAAGAAGGGAAAGCAGAAAGGTGGGAGGAGTATATAAAGGGTCTATACAAGGGCAATGTACTTCAGGACAATATTACGGAAATGGTAGAGGATGTAGATGAAGATGAAATGGGAGATATGATACTACGTGAAGAGTTTGACAGAGCACTGAAAGACCAGAGTGACAACAAAGCTCCGGGATTAAACCACATTCCATTAGAACTACTGATAGCTTTGGGAGAGCCAGTCCTGACAAAACTCTACCATCTGGTGAGCAAGATGTATGAAACAGGCGAAATACCCTCAGACTTCAAGAAGAATATAATAATTCCAATCCCAAAGAAAGCAGGTGTCGACAGATGTGAAAATTACCGAACTATCAGTTTAATAAGCCACAGCTGCAAAATACTAACGCGAATTCTTTACAGACGAATGGAGAAAGTGATAGAAGCTGACCTTGGGGAAGATCAGTTTGGATTCCCTAGAAATGTGGGAACACGTGAGGCAATACTGACCGTACGACTTATCTTAGAAGAAAGACTAAGGAAAGGCAAATCCACGTTTCTAGCATTTGTAGACTTAGAGAAAGCTTTCGACAATGTTGATTGGAATACTCTCTTTCAAATTCTGAAGGTGGCAGGGGTAAAATACAGGGAGCGAAAGGCTATTTAGAATTTGTACAGAAAGCAGATGGCAGTTATAAGAGTCGAGGGACATGAAAGGGGAGCAGTGGTTGTGAAGGGAGTGAGACAGGGTTGTAGCCTCTCCCCTATGTTGTTGAATCTGTATATTGAGCAAGCAATAAAGGAAACAAAAGAAAAGTCCGGAGTAGGTATTAAAATCCATGGAGAAGAAATAAAAACTTTGAGGTTCGCCGATGACATTGTAATTCTGGCAGAGACAGCAAAGGACTTGGAAGAGCAGTTGAACTGAATGGACAGTGTCTTGAAAGGAGGGTATAAGATGAACATCAACAAAAGCAAAATAACAAGGATAATGGAATGGAGTCTAATTAAGTCGGGTGATGCTGAGGGAATTAGATTAGGAAATGAGACACTTAAAGTAGTAAATGAGTTTTGCTATTTGGGGAGCAAAATAACTGATGATGGTCGAAGTAGAGAGGATATAAATTGTAGACTGGCAATGGCAAGGAAAGCGTTTCTGAAGAAGAGAAATTTGTTAACATCGAGTATTGATTTAAGTGTCAGGAAGTCGTTTCTGAAAGTATTTGTATGGAGTGTAGCCATGTATGGAAGTGAAACATGGACGATAAATAGTTTGGACATGAAGAGAATAGAAGCTTTCGAAATGTGGTGCTACAGAAGAATGTTGAAGATTAGGTGGGTAGATCACACAACTAAGCAGGAAGTATGGAAAGAATTGGGGAGAAGAGGAGTTTGTGGCACAACTTGACTAGAAGAAGGGATCGGTTGGTAGGACATGATCTGAGACATCGAGGGACCACCAATTTAGTATTGGAGGGCAGCATGGAGGGTAAAAATTGTAGACGGAGACCAAGAGATGAATACACTAAGCAGATTCAAATGGTTGTAGGCTGCAGTAGGTACTGGGAGATGATGAAGCTTGCACAGGATAGAGTAGCATGGAGAGCTACATCAAACCATTCTCAGGACTGAAGACCCCAACAACAACGTATGATTGTGCAAGAAAAAGGATGTTGATAGATCTAAATTGATATGATCTGATTCAGACTGTGTTTGTTGTTGTTGTTGTTTTTTTTTGTTACGAGATGGTTATTCCCTTAGTAAATGGGTAAATGGCCTTTTAGACCATGATGCACAAAGTTTAACACTAAATGGATTTTGTACTCAAATGTCACATAAAATTACAAACTATGTAGGAAAGTTAATCCAATGGCAATAGAGTGTTTTTTAAACCTTGTCAAGGAACAAGAGTGGCAAGATGTTTAATAGTGCTGATAACATAGATAACAAATGCAATGCTTTCCTTAACACATTTCTCATGCTGACAGAGTTGCTTTCCATTAGAATGATCTAAATGGGATGCTAGCAGTAAAAGGCAGCCTGGGTGGCTGACTAGTGGGATAAGGATATCACGTAAAACAAAAAGGGAATTATAACAGAATGTTAGAAATAGTCACAACAAGTTGCAGTATTCCATTACAAACAGTCCTGTAAGGTGCTTAAAATGTTATTAGGAAGAGACAAAGGGTATGTGGTATGCAAATAGAATAGCTAATTCACACGATAGAATTAAAACCATACGGTCAGTTGTGAAGGAAGTGCCTTGTCAACAACGTAAGGTCGACGATATGAAGTCAGTTCATAGTAAAAATATTTCTGTTACTGATGAATCAGATATATGTACATCATTTAACAATCTTTTCTGAGTATTGCTGGTGAATAAAATAAAATATTAGTTTCCACAGGGAATCATACAACTCTCTTGGAAAATGCCTTTCTGACACTGATGTCTGAAATACTACTATGTGTTACTGACAAGGGGGGAGACTGAGTCAACAATTAAATCACTGAAGACTAAGGACTCACATGGATATTATGGAGTGCCTAGCAGAATATTAAAGTACTGTGCAGACATGTTATCTGTGTATTTAACCATATTCGTAATTTTTCCTTTAGGAATGATCAGTTTCCTGAACAATTGAAGTACTCAGTAGTAAAGACGCTTTATAAAAAGGGAGAAAGGGAAAATGTAGACAATTTTAGACCTATTTCTGTACCATCAGAGTTTACTAAAGTTATTGAAAAGGCTGTGTATGTATGGATAATTGATCATTTTACATCACATAATTTGCCATCAAATGTACGGTTCAGCTTTAGAAGTTGTTTAACAATGGAAAATGTTACATTCTCTTTTCTCTGTGAAATATTTCGAATACTAGACATATGTTTTGATTTAACTAAGGCTTTTGATTGTGTTTATCACAAAATATTGCTCCAGAAGTTGGACCATTACGGAAGACGGGAAGTAGCTCACAACTGATTCACTTCTTACTTTAACAACAGACAGCAAAAGGTCGTTATTCACAGTGTTAAGAATGGCTGTGATGTGGGGTCTGAGTGGGGAACGGTCAAATGGGGGGTGTCGCAGGGATCAGTGTTGGGGCCATTCCTGTTCATTATTTATATAAATGATATGCCCTCTAGTATTGCGGGTAACTCTAAAATATTTCTGTTTGCTAATGACACTGAAAATGGAAATGAAGTCCCATGCTTCTTTACAGAGCGTAGGGGAACGATGCGGGAGACCCGCACCGCCTTACTAGGCAAGGTCCTAATGGAGGTGGTTTGCCGTTGCCTTCCTCCGACCGTAATGGGGATGAATGATGACGATGATGATGATGATGATGATGATGATGATGATGCTGCAGACGACACAACAACACCCAGTCATCTCGAGGCACGAAAAATCCCTGACCCCGCCGGGAATCGAACCCGGGACCCTGTGCTCGGGAAGCGAGAACGCTACCGCGAGACAACGTGGGGCGGCCGCTAATGACACTAGCTTGGTAGTAAAAGATGTTGTGTGCAACATTGCCTGTGTTTCAAACAGTGCAGTTCATGACATAAGTTTGTAGCTCGTAGAAAATAAACTAACGCTAAATCACAGTAAGACGCAGTTTTTACAGTTTGTAACACACAATTTAACAAAACCTGACATTTTAATTTCACTGAATGGGCATATGATTAGTGATACTGAACAGTTCAAATTTCTGGGTGTTCAGATAGATAGTAAACTGTCACAGAAAGCCCGCATTCAGGATCTTGTTCAAAGATTTAATGCCACCATTTTTTATTATTTGAACGGTATCTGAAGCGAGTGATTGCTCAACATGAAAATCAATCTACTTTGCTTATCTTCATTCGCGTATGTCATATGGTATTATATTTTGGGGTAACTCCCCCTATTCTGAAAGGATATTTTTGGCTCAGAAACAGGCGGTTTGGGCAATAAGTAGTGCAAGTTCACAAACCTCTTGTCGACCGCTGTCCAGTAGTCTGGGTATTTTGACATTGGCCTCTCAGTATATATATTCTTTACCATCATTTCTTGCCAACAATATCAGCTTATTCCCAAGAATAACCAGATTTCACTCAGTTAATACTCAGCAGAAATCCAACCTGCACTTGGATTCGACTTACTTAACTCCTGTGCAGAAAAGTTTGCAGTATACTGTGGCGTCCATCTTCAATAAGCTTCTGCAGGAATTCAAAAATCTTAGCAGTAACCCACCCACTTTCGAATCTAAACTGAAGAGTTTCCTCATGGGCCACTCTTTCCATTCTATTGAGGAGTTCCTTGTAAAATTAAGCTGATTCTGATGTATATTGTCGATTGCATTTAAATAAACTTATGGCTTGACTTTTTGGGTTGATAAACATTTTATTTTTATCTGTTATTACTTTTATGTTGTAATTTTCATGTAATGACACATTGTATGGCCTCAGATTTGCTCCTCAATTTGGTCCTACAGAACTTTGTGTGTACATAAAATAAATAAAAGCTAGTATCTTAGCATTATTGAAATAATAGCATTGTAGTAAATGATAGATTTGCTACTTAGCGTAAAGGTGACACATATAATGCAGACAGGCAAGAGTACAAGACATTTACACACGAGCTTTTAGCTACAGCCTTCATCAGAAAAAGATAAACACACACCAGTCATTCACATAAGCAAGCACAGCTCCCTCAGACATGAGTACCAATTCTGACAGCACGGGCCAGAATGCAACTGGCCCCAGCGTATGTGAATGAATGGTGTGTATTTCTCTTTTTCTGATGAAGGCTGTGGCCGAAAGCATATGCGTATGTGTCTTTTTACTCATGCCTGTCTGCATATTAATGTGTCATCTATATGGTAAGTAGCAATCTATCTTTTCCTACCTTGTTGATATTCCTACCTGGAGTTTCCAGTGTTTGATTTCATATCATGAACGGCTATTTTCTTGTGGAATACTCTATGTGACAATTACTACAGCAATAAAGTGCCATGCCACCATTGTGAATAATTTTTTTGTACTTTTGACAGGTGATGTCCTTTGACGTGAATAATTCCTTAACCTTATACACCAACAATGAATAATTTTACACTAACATTTTTTCATCATCATCAATACAATAGAAAACTAACTTTAAACGAGCTAATCTTCACTAACTGATGTTTCAAGTCTCAGTTGGTTATATGACTAATACCTCTAACATGTCAGTAGCACATGTCACAAATGTGCCTGTGTGTTATCTTGTCATTTGTTACTATAAGGAATAGTTTTAAAAATGTGATTATTTTGGGCTTTGTGTGCTATCTTCACAAAGGATTAGATTGTACTTTTAACCATCATCTCATCTCTAAGTGTGTGTGAAACGTAAAATAAAGAAAAAACATTGCTTGTTGTAGGATATTAGAATGCAAATGATTGTAAGCCCTCACAGCCGGTCATGAGATTACGGTGTATGCATAAATATTAACTTCTTGCGAGGTTACATTTTCAGTGATGTATGATCTTGTTGGAGTAAAAGTTACCTATTTTGTCACTCTACTCCACAGTTAACAAGGCTTTTCTGTTCATTTGGAAATAAACACATTTCTGTCGAGGTAACAGAGTGGCTCAATGACGAGTCTCCATTTCCTTGCCTTTCGAGTTGGTACTGACAACTTAACCTTAGCTGTTGTGTATGTGGAGGGCTGCTCCCCCTGTATTCAACAGAAAATATAATGTTCCAACAAAAATCAATTCTGTTTTGAGAAAAACGGCACGTGTTAGTTGTCAGGTAGCAAAGAAAGTAACAAGTAAATCAAAAGAACAAACTTCCATCAGAGGTTTTACAACTCTTTCACATTTATTGAATTCAGATGTGTGGCATGTGGACTGTGTGTCTGAATGCAAATGACAAATCAATATGACTGGATGTGTAAAGTGTATGATGTGTCAATTTGAAACTTAACTATGACAAAAACATAAGGAATCGATTACGATGTATTATATGTACCTAAACTTCATACTAAGCTTCCATCAGTGCAATTGTTAACAAGGCTGCAAATTAAACTTTAGGCATTATGACTGTGATATATACAACAGAGAGAGAACACTCAGGACGGAATACCAACAACATTAGGAAAAAGGATAGATTGGTATGCACCATAAAGATGACCTGATGAGTTTTGGACAGGCACAATGAAAAGACTGTTACGCATTATAGCTTTCGACCAAAGCCTTCTTCAGTAAAGAAAACACACACACACACACACACACACACACACACACACACACACACGTACGTGATCACTACCACTGGCAGCTCTGACCAGAATTTCCAGCTGGAGCTGCCAGTGATACCAGTTGTGTGCATGAAGCATGTTTGCTTGTGTGAATATATGCGCGCGCAATCCCTCGGTACATTGTGAGCAGAATATTTTGATGCACTCCCCACTATACATTGGTGAGAGAGTAAATTACATTTTATACTTTCTTGCCTTTATTATAATAGACTGTATGTGAGACACCCAGCAGAGCAGAGAGTCAAATATCAGTATGAGGAAAAGAGTGCAAGATTTTATTTGGAAAGCATACTTTCCACATGTGACGTGATCAACATGCTTTCCACATGTGACGTGATCAACATGCTTTCCACATGTGACGTGATCAACATGCTTTCCACATGTGACGTGATCAACAATGCGAACAGTGTTTGATTTGTAAAAAAGTACGACCATCGATTTCTCAGCTGACACCTCATGTGCACTGTTACATATCCATTCATCAATGTGTTCCACAGCAGTGATTGTGTTTTAGCCTGAAGATATGAGCCAGCAGATGAATGAACACAAACACTGTCTGTATATAGTAAAATTTTTGTCAGGAGAGTGATTATTCGTTCTAAATTATAAGTATACGGAATATACAAAGAGGGCTTAAAACTGCACCCTAGGCCGGGCCGTGAGGTAAGAAACAGGCCAAAAATGTTTCCTTTAAAACTGATATAGATTGCTCTTTGAGTGACCAGGCAACTGATGCCATGTAACATCATAGAAGACTTAGCAAAATCTCTCAGCTTGTTCAAGAGAATCGGTATCTGCAAGTGATCATAAGCTCCCATAATGTCAAGAAATGCCGCAAAGACTTTTGTTTTTTATTTGAATGGGTCAGGTGATGTTCATAGCAAACGAATACAGATTGTCTAAAGCCTCCAGCACATTCTTGCCACACAAGAAGACAATTTGATTGATCGATAGAGGAGATATTTGGATATCTCCCATTTTTCAGAACTGGAAGTATAACCTGCATCTTCCAAGTTTTAGTAAGCCCTGTTTCATCTAATATTGATTAAAAATGAACAAGAGCAAATCTTTTGCTTCCATGGGCAGATTCTCAAGCATAGAATAATGTATAATAATACCAGAACAGCTGTCACATGATGATTTAATAGCATCATTTAGTTTTTTTTAGAGAATGGACAAAGCAAGATATAATGAAGAAGACTAAAAACTGAAGGTGAATAATGTTGGAATGGGACTGCGGGACAAGCGAGCATATTGATAAATTCCTCTATTCAGGAAGTTGTAGCAAGTAGAGAGGATGGAAAATGGCTGTTTCTAAAAGCCTTTATTTTATACCAAATGTTGGTCATACTGGTTGCAATATTGAGTGGAAAACAAAATCTAATCCAGTTTTCCTGCTGCTTCTTTTTTCCCCATGCACATTTACTTTTCTCACAAGAAATTATCCAAATAGAATTGTGATGATAGGTTTTCCGAGTAAGCTGACATTTTGGAACTTCTCTGGAGCATTCAGGATTCTGCCAAGAAGTGGAATATTTCTTCATAATAGTAAATGCTTTTTCCCTTTGGAATGCTGATATCTGCTGCAGCTTCCATAACATTTATTAAAATTTGGCATGTTTCTTTTCCTGTAAGTTACTCTCCATAGTTTCAAGCCTTCTTCGAACTGTATCCTTATATTTGCTCCAGTTGGCTTCTGCCATTTTCCACTTACTATTAATGTAAAACATTTGTTTAGTATCAATGTTTAAGTTAATGAAGATTTATATTGGGGGATGATGTAATCCCACTGAGTCAGTTTTAGCTTGCCAGACAGAAAGTTCAGTAAAACAGGGTGTATTGGAGAACTTCTACAGAAGAATGAAGACACTATAATGTGAGCTCCATCATTGACTATCTCTAGGTTATTGTCTTGAACAACATCCATCAAAGTCCTGCCATTCCTGTCTATCATGTATCTCCCCCATGCAACATGATGCGAATTCAACTCTCCACCTATTACAAATGGAGGCCAAAGCAGCTTATTAGGAGTCTCATGTTATTTTTGACAATTTTATAGTGAGGAGCCTTACACATGGACTACTGTAAAGGTTTTGTGAGCAGCTTGTACTTGTACAGCAACTAATTCAGTTTCATCATTTCTTGCACTAAGTGGGAACTTTTTATGCGGCAGCGTAGTTTTTGCTAGTAAAGAAATGCCACCTTTCCCACTAAGATAGTCCTCCCTATCGGTAATTACAAAATAATTTTTAATGTGCAAGTCTGCTGAGATTTGAACCACATTTCGCACAATAGGACTGCAGCAGGCTGACTGATGAATAGTTCTCTTTAGAAACTTTCTCTATTGAGTTGGGTGACCTTGTGTTCCACTGCAGTCTTTTCATAGGCTTCATAATTTAGACTAGGAGAGAATTAAAGATACTTGTTACGAGAAGCCCGATATTGCTATCATTAATAGCACTGTTTCATAGTGTATTTTGAACGACAGTCTCTACAACATTTATCATCTTACTGATCAGTTCATTGTGAATTAGAGGTTGTCGTTTACTTGGTACCTGCGAAGATGTTACCCTGTGAGCAAGAGGCAAAAGGATTCTGACTTATAGGAGTGAGCATGTTGTGTGGTGTATAGCAGGTTTCGGTATTGAGACCACTCACAAACACTACGGTGTTCACTTACTTCTGATTGTCACCTGTAAGGATCAGTCAGCAATGCTTGTCTAAGAGGATCAATACACATTTAGCATGGATCCTATTTGTGCATTGATAAACTTGTATGCCTCTTATGGGCAGGGGAAAGTTCTTTCTTTTGGTGATTCGGTGTGCTGTTTGTTTGAACAGAAACTAATGGCCCAGGATAAAAATATTGACCTCCTGTGATGGAAGTGAAGGTTGGCGTAAGAGTAATGTTCAGCCAACCCCTGAAATCTACGTTGTTAAACATAACTAGTTCCTGAGCTCTTCACCATCTATGGTATTTGTGATAGGACTTATCTGTGGATGGGTGCTGAATGCCACAGTGAGCAACAAATAGCAAAAGGTGAGGTACAGGATTCTACAGAATCAGGCCTAGTACATCTACTGCAGCTCATCCGAGAACGACATTGCTTCCGCTGTGGCCATATCGGAGGCACATAAAGCAATGCCTAACAGAATGAGATTTTCACTCTGCAGCGGAGTGGGCGCTGATATGAAACTACCTGGCAGATTAAAACTGTGTGCCAGACCGAGACTCGAACTCGGGACCTTTGCCTTTCGCGGGCAAGTGCTCTACCAACTGAGCTACCCAGGCACGACTCATGCCCCGTCCTCACAGCTTTACTTCTGCCAGTACCTCGTCTCCTACCTTCCGAGCTTTACAGAAGTTGCATTTTTATGTTCTTCACCTTAGTCCACGACAGGCGAGTGATTGCCTTTATCTTATTTTACATAATTGAGGAATTACCATTATTGCTGAGCAGTAATATTCAAGTACAAATTTTTGTGTACTTGCCAAATTTAGAAGACCTATTTTGTATGTCTGAATATTCTATACTTCAATCTCAAATGAATGCAAGCACAAAATTAGGTAGGAAAGTATGCAACATATATGAAATCAAAACCATCAAAACAACCACCACCACCACCACCACCACCACCACCACAACCACCACAAAACTAGACAACTACGTACCAAAAAAGTTCTTTACATACTTTTCAATCCTATTTGGTAAAACTAGTAACTCTACACTGTGCATGGCTTCTCTGCCAAAAGAGCTACAGCTCTGTTAATGCTTCCTGTACCTTGATCGGAGTCCAAAATCTTCTGCTGCAAGTCAGCAATCTGTGCACTTCTTAGGTTTACATCTTCTTCAAGTTGCTTGATTTCATTATGGATTTCTTTCCTTTCCTCATCTGTCAGGCCTTCCTCTTCTAAATTCTCCTAAACAGAAGAATGAATATTTTTCTTAGGCCAAAACCTTAGAAATGTTTGGTACTTTTATTTTAATGTTGTATCCCTTCATATGAATTAAACAATTTCATTCTCAAAAATGTGACCAAATTTGTGTAATTAGTTAAACTGTAACATTTGCTTGTGTGGCACATAATTTAGTACTGTCTGATAGCTACACAGTAGTACACCCTATTGCCACTACTAAATATTTTGTACCAAAAGGCAAGCCTGGCCAGCAATTCTGTTTCTTAATTTTATAGTTTTCTTGGGTAATATTGCTTTTGATACATTATTTTGAGTCATACTATATTTCTAACTTTCATATCATCAAGTCTGACCTTCCTGTTTTGGTACCGCCTATGGCTGAAAACTAGAGGGAGTCACACTCATTGAGTTTCCTAAGGTTATTCATCTCTACCGTACAGGCTTGATGATGGCATCCTCTTGGGTAAAATATTACGGAGGTAAAACAGTCCCCCAGTTTTGATCTCCAAGTGAGGACAACTTGGGGGAGGATGTTACCCGATAAGGTAGGAAGGGAGGGAGGAAGGGAGGGAGGGAGGGAGGGAGGGAGGAAGGAAGATCACGGTTTAGCACAAGGTGGCCATTAGAGATGGCGCACAAGCTCAATTGTTCCAAGAATGGAAAAGAAAATCTTGTGGTGTCCTTTCAAAGGAATCGTCACAGTACTTGCCCAGACCAGTTAGGGACATCATGGAGAATCTAAATCAGGATGATCATATGTAGATATGAACTGTCATCCTCCTGAATGCGAATCCAGCATGTTAATCAATATGCCACTTCAGTGTTATCAGGAAAAATAAAGCTGATGTTCTAAGGGCGAAAGTGTGGAATGTAAGATCCCTTAATCAGATAGGAAGATTAGAGAAAAAAAAAAAGTAGGTAGGGTGAAGTTAGATATAGTGAGAATTACTGATGGTTGGTGGCACCAAGAACTGTACTTCATATCAGTTGAGTACAGGGTTAAAACAAAACCTTAGAAAGTAATGCAGGAGCAGGACTAATGATGCACGGGAAGAAATGTGGATAAGCTACCTGGTGGTTATAATTAAAGTGCAGCTACTCACAGAGGTCCAGTGGGACCATAATTATTGTACAGCAATGAAACGTTGTAGACACTAATATGTTAATGCGGACCGATTTAAGCTGGAACAAAATTAGTTCCGAGTTTGGCCACCATGCGCAAGTCTGAGAAAGACATACAGATATGTTTCCATATGTAATGGATTATGAATGAGATGTGGGCAGGAAAGTTCAGACAAGAGGGAAATGCATAATGTCAGTTTTATTATTAACTGCAGTTTGTTCAATATGAGCACTGGGGACATCTACATGATGCTGTGCAGTACCAAATTTGCATAAATTGGAACTAATTTTTTTCAAATGTAATTCAGTTCTGCATTAACGTATTAGCATATCTATCATGTTTCATGACCATACAATGATTACAGTCCACACCTGACCCCTGACAGTTGCTGCACTTCATTTCACTCTGGGTCATTCCACATCAAGTGGACGAGAAGTCCCAGCTCAAGCATTTCCAAATCTCATGAAGTTTTATGGAAAGGTTCCACAATGTCTTTGATGCATATGTACTAAGTTTCAGTGTAATATCTCCTTTGGTTCCATTTCAACAGCCTCCCATCAAAAGGGATTCCACATCTGTACCACCTAGATGCATGTATTTATGCAGAACTGCAAACTTACATAACTTTTGCAGAAGATGCTAGTAACTTATAGGATGACAATTATTGAATGAAATGGGGGAGGGAGTACATAAATTACTTACAAGCTATGGCATGCACACACTTTATTCAACATGTAAACATCACTTCAGATTTAGGTTATGACATGTTTGGTATGCCTGCCATCATTGGCGATTATGTGGTGCAGATGAATAGCGAAATTCTGCATGATCCGCTGAAGTGTCGGAACATCAATGCTGTTGATAACCTCCTAATTGGCCGTTTTCAGCTCAGCAATGGTTTTGGTATTATTGGTGTACACCTTGGCTTCAATAAAGCCACATAAAAAGGAGTTGCATGTGTTCAGATCTGCAGACATTCTGTGAAGTGCTCCTCCAGGACATTAAACACTCTCCTGCTTCGAAGGGGTCGAGATCCGTCTTGCATGTACCACATCTTGTAGAAATCAGGGTCACTTGGATAATGAGGATGAAATAATCTTCCGAAACCTTCACATACTGTTCGGTAATCACTGTGCCATCAAGGAATATTGCACTGATTATTCTGTGACTGGACCCTGCACACCATACAGTCACCCGTTGAGGGTGAAGAGATTTCTCCATCACGAAATGCAGATTCTCAGTCCCCATATGCGCCCATTCTGCTTACAGACGATAGCTGACTCGTGCAAATTGCCCTCAACAATAAGGCGCATGCCTCACAGCTAACCGTGAGTGTGAATGTCCTAATGCAAACCATTCAGAAGTTATGACAATTATTTCATATAGTTCCATAAGTGTCACCTTGTAGAATCATCTGCTTTTGTATATTTAAATAACTTTTTGTGCTGAACAAGAATATATTACTGATTACATTCTTAAATACACTTTGTGACAGCTGTACTGCTTCAAAAATGGCAGAAAATTATTGTGCGGGTTAACCAGCCATAAATCAATTTTATGGACAGATTCAGCCAAGAACTGGTGACATGGCACTCAGCTATGTTGTCTTTGTGCCCCAGTCTTTATCAAAACATATGCACTAGAAAAAATTGATGAAAATGTTCGGGATGCTAAATTTTGGGTATTTTGGGGGACCATATCTCAACTATACACCCTTTAATATTTTTTTCGTCTTTTATATCTAGAAATAGTATTCTTCAAGCTTCAGGAGTTTGATAGTTTACTTTTAGACCCATGCCTACTTATGGATGAAATGACTCCCTAAAGTTCGTATACGTTGATTATTTGTTTGTTTTACATTAAAATGCTTTTACACCATTGTTGGAGGAATATATACTTACTTTGAACCTTTAGTTCCTCTCTGGTGCAGATCTTATGATTAGTCCACTTTTAGAAAGTTTTGTAACTCAACTAATTTGTGTTGTGTGTGTTTTGAGAAATGAACCAAAAAGTGCCTGATGCTTGTTTTTTTGTTGGTAAAGATGGCACCAACTGGTGTATGTATGTAAGTTGTCTTCATTTTATTATGGTAAAAGTCCTCTCAAGCCAGTGGGGGGGGGGGGGGGGGGTGTCTGACAAGTTGAAACAGTTCACTAATAAAGTTTTCAAGCCTGACCAAATGCTTTGTCCTGGATGTAGACAATTAGCTTGTAAACAACTACAACCCCAGGATGAGCAAGAATCAATGACTGCTGATTATATGGATGCAGTTGACACTTGCTACACAATGAATTCTTCACTAGTATAACTTGGATATTCACTTCTAAAGCAATGAATTGGCAAAGAGAGATTCAATGTGTTACATAAGCCAGAAAGTTCAGAAAGCACAAGGTCTACCAGCCAGATCCAACAGCAAAAGATTAGTGTTTCTGGGAGAATGGCAGAGCAGACTAGGAAACTAAATACAGAGACTCGCATCTTAGCAGTATTTGCAAAATGCGAAGGAGACAGGCTAGATGATAGTATCAGACAGTTTTCAAGTGACTAATTTTGTTGGCTGTATCCACGCAAAAACTGATTACACATCAGTAAGGGTGGATGGTGGAAAGTTAGGGTTACGAACTTATCAGGATGTAAAGACGTGAGGACACCATAGTTGGACTCTAAGGCAGTACAGAAGGGTGGATGGGTGGGGGGACTTGCAGAATAGATATTTGGTAAAGCAATGAGAGGATATTTTTGGGGAAGTCACGTTCTCATAGGTAATCACAATTATTTTATTTATTAACTAAGGGAGACCAAGAGATGAATACACTAAGCAGATTCAGAAGGATGTAGGTTGCAGTAGGTACTGGGAGATGGAGAAGCTTGCACAGGATAGAGTAGCATGGAGAGCTGCATCAAACCAGTCTCAGGACTGAAGACCACAACAACAACAACAACAACAACAACTATAACTATATTAGATAATGACCACTGTGTGTGTAATTATGGCATGACGAACAGTCTCCTATACTTAAAATGCAAAACAAAATTAGTTATCTGTGAGTTTTCCCCAAAAATATCTTAAACCCCTCTCTTTGCCAAACCTTTATCCCCCCAAATTCCCAGTTGTGTTATGAAGTTCATGAAGGTACTTCCTTGTCCAAAAATTTTGAGACTGTTTCTCTAACATAAATGGTAACTTTTTATATTATACCCCAGGGGTGAACAGAAAGCTGAGATAAAAAAGTTGGTATAGGACACTTGTGATTTATGATGCCAGGAAGCAACCTCAAATTGGCCTACAAAAGCCACCTAAGACACAGATCATGGCTGTTGCATTATATTTAGAATATCTTCTCACTCTATTACTGTGACTTAGTAGATTAGATTGTAGAATTTTTTACTTAATTAGAATTAGTAATTTAAAGTTTCACATGAGGGTAATTAAAGAAAGAAGACTTGTAAAGATTGTGCAAAAATCAATTATGTTTAAAATCCTTTCTAAACTTAACCCTCTCATGTGCAGTACTCTACTAATCAAGGGCACCCATACCCAGGGGTAAGTGGAGGTCCGCCTGCCAGTGTAGGCCATTTTGAAACTGCCTTTGGCAGGAATTCATGTTGGGTTTCATCCATCATCCATTTGTTTCATTCCTCTCTCATATACACTTTAAATGGTTTATTTATCAAGACATCATGAGGTTGAAATTGTGAAGTAAGTCTTCCTGGAATAACAGCAAGTTCTGTATTTCCCTATCTCAGTTTCTCTTTCAAAGATGTTTTCAAATGACTGCTGAACTGAGCTAGCACAAAAAGGGAACTCTTCTTCAATAAAGCACCTTTCGTTCTCTCCCACATTCTGTTAATCCAGTTTCATACCATCTCATTCATCCAACCCTCTCCATGTGAACACCACCTCCTGCCAGTATTCCAGAAGGTTTTGGCATTGTTTTGCACTTGTAAATGATCACTGGATGAAGTTTGGTACAACATGAAAGTACAACAGTGTAGTGAATTTTTTCATGTCCACTTGTTTTTATAGTTACAGTTCTAGCAACTTTCATTGTAACAGTTCTGTTACTCGGCACATCAAATATCAGAGGAGTTTTCTCCATACGTACTATTTGACTTAGTTCCATAGTGGTTTTCTTTTGATGTTGAATAATAAAGTAATGGAAAGATAATATTTTCTCTTCATACTCTCGCATTTTCTGAGATATTTTGGTTTTCGTTCGCATGCTAAGTATGTGACCCTTCATAAACCTGTAGTACCAACTCACTCCATCATTTAAGTCTTAAGTTCCACTGCAGTGCTAGCTTCTCAGCGTGCATTTGAATCATTTTTGTATTAATCCCAATGCCATTTTGACGATGTCCTTCAACCCATTTCAATGCATCATCATATTGTTTTGGCTATTTTGCTTTTAGTCCTCTATTTGCATAGTCAGTCTTATTCATTTTTTTGAATTCTTCTTTACTAGCCCACCAATCATGAATGGTTTTTTTCTGTTGGTGGAGAGCTGAATGCCACTCGGCTACTCTGTTTCCATGTCGTTCTGCATATGCTGTTACTTTCAGTTTATATATACCTTTTATTTTTTATTACGAAACCAGCTACTAACAAAAATATTTTACTCCTACCAATAACAAGGATCACTTTCAGTTCAAGTTCACTGGCAACATAGACTGCAATGAAACATCACAGGATAGACAGTGTTCTAGGTTTGTGATGGCGGGGCAGGAGGGGGAGAGTTTTAGCGAGCTTGTGAGTACCCACAACTCATGTTCGTCAATCAGTGCACTGCTGCTGCCAGTTGAATCCATTTCACCAGATAGAGATTTGTTTCCTGCAGCATCAAATCTATGACCATTTTTAAGACTGGTGGGAATCTTAAATCAGACACTGGTCATTTTTATATCAATTTCGAGTATAATCAAATGGGACTTAACACCTGAGATCCTCAGTCCCCTATAACTCAGAAGTACTTAAACCTAACTAACCCAAGGACATCACACACATCCATTCCCGAGTCAGGATTCGAACCTGCGACCGTAGCGGACGTGCGGTTCCACACTGAAGCGCCCAGAACTGCTCGGCCTCACCAAATTTAGAGTATAAGATGTATCTGAATTTTGGAGACAATTTTTCAAAGAAAAAGTCGTCATAGTCCTTAAAATATATATATGGGTGTTCTTGCTCCTAGTGTAAGACAGCCAGAGAAACGAAATGCTTTAATTGTTACTTTTAAGCCTGTTAAATTTCACAAAACTCTTAGGTAGAAATTAAACTATCAATTCTATAATTTATATGGGGAACAACAAGGCGTGTTTAATATTCACAACTGATTTTAGCAAACAAAAAGAAATGAGATTCAGAAGGTTAAGACTGACTAACTGGGGGAAACCCTGTGATGGTGCTCACTGATTTGGCTCAAACTGTGAGTAGATGCAAGTACCCCTTTGAAGTACCTACAATATCTTGCCTCAGTGGGTCACAGGTAAAGGTAAAATGCTCTCTTAAGATTTTCAAACAGAGCATGAGGGATCTGATTTTCAACAATTTTTAAGACACTGGCATGGTGAAATGGTCAACTGCACAGTCTTCAACTACTGACTCAGGTTTGATTCATGCTGTTACAATTTCTTTTCTACCCCTCTCAATTTTATTGTATTCCTCACAACATTACATTATTATTTATAAAATGCAATACATTTTAACAGATTTATACAGTTAATATACTCCATTTAACTAAAATTTATTTAATTAATTAATATTTGTACACAGGAATTGTTTTAAAAGGATGCTTTCCTGAAATGTATTTAACGCAAAGCACGATTTGTGATTTCAGCTGTCCTTCAATACCAAAGGCCTGTTGCTGTCATACACACCATCCTTTTTCTATGTTCTCTCTTGCGCATTCATGACTCTCACAACTGTTTCAAGTCCCCTGCAGTTGATCTGTATTATACCTTTGTTTCAACGGTCTCAACTGTGTTGTCAACAGTCTCTCACCCCATGGCTGTGATGATTTTCTATAAAAACTTGTGATTTTATTGGAAAATGGCAACAAGAATTTTCTACCATGGAAGAAACTGTTGAAAAAACCTAACCTACAAGATTTATATTAAATTTCATTAGTGCTCTTCATTAGGATTTTTCAATTTATTAAGAAAAAAAAAACATGATCACAGACAGTCATCCTATATCTGTCAGTCCTGTAGCATTAGCAATGGACCAGGCACCTGCAGAGGTGGTTTCTGAAACTACGAATGGTAATTTCATAGACAGTGGAGAACATTTGATAATATACGATGAATGTATGGATGGAATTTTCTGAATGATAATATAGTTGGGTTTGTGTAATTTTCTATGCGTGGTTAGCTTAGCTATAGTATGAGTATTCAAAGCTTATTCTCATTTCTAACATACCTACAAATTTAAGAATGGGCTACATGTGTGGCTAATTAGTCAGACCACTTTGTGGTCTAATACCTCCATAGGCTCCCCCACTAAAGTGTTAGAAACACTTTTTAGGAATGTGAAGAGGAAGACTGGCAGTTAATCCCCTATAGGGTTTGTGACCAACCCATCCTCTGGCTCTTTAGTCAAGTCTATTCACAGAGGGGATCCTGTGGCATGGGGTGTAGTGAGTACCTGTCCTTGGGGTATGTCTTCTTCAGTTCTAACAAATATAGTCTTTATTTCCCTTTTTTACTTTATGTTGCTTCTCTATTCAGCTTCAGATGTTCCATCATGTGAGCACTTTTACTTTGAGGTAATTTCAAAACTGGCATTCACTGTTTGGCCTGAATTATCGTTATACGCAAAGACCTTGTGGTCAATGTATTTTTTAATGGTATTGCATCAGATAAACTTAAAATTTTTTTAGATAGGAAATCATATTGATCCTTGGGTTAAAATACATTGTGCCTACCAAATATGGAGTGAATATATTATGTATTACAGTAAAAGAAGTGCAGTACCTAAATACACTATGAGTATTGTCATTGACATGTCAAGTGAACCCCCCCCCCCTTTTTTTGTAGTAAGTGGAAGATTGTGGTATTGTCACTGGAGGGTGAAGAGGACCTCTCTGTAGTTATAAGTGGAAGATTACAGTAGGCCAGATGTGACAGGTCCCTTAAAGTAAAACCTAGTTGCATATTGTACACAGTAAGCATTACATAGCAGATCTGAGAGAATTTAAGGTCACATATAAAAAATAAGGATGATAATAATAATAATAATAATAATAATAATAATTCTGCTACGCCAGCCAAAAGCCCAGGGCCTCTTCCTGCAGTGGTGGAGTAAGGAGGAGCAGGAGGATTACTAAATCATCAAAAAATTGGGTTTCAGCTGGCTCAGCTGATAGCACCCTGTTGGGTCCCCTGCCTAGGGTACAAGTGAAAACTGGTTAATGGTTTCTGAGGTGGATGTAGACAGGTGGCATTGTCTCAATAACAAAAAAGCGGACGAAACATTACACGGAAGACTGGTCTCCACAGCCTTGGAAGGCAACCAGTTAACGGGAGAGAACTCTTAAATCGAACCCAACAGAGCTCATAACTTCAGCAGTAGTCCAATCAGAAGATTAAACCTCTAACAATTTTCAACTAAAGCATGGAGGAAAAACTCACTGACATAACTACCCCGTATGGTATTGAATCCAACACCTCCATGGCACTGTTTGTGGGCCACTGGATTCTGGTGAGCCCACAACAACATGCCATGTGAACAGGTCAGTGAATTCTGGAACCACTAACAACAAAATAAGACATATGATGTGTGAAAAGTAATGGGAATTTTTTAATTTCATGAGCTTTATACATTTGATTTTCAAATTTTTAATCTTGCTGGTACACATGTCTGATGCATTTTTGCATTTTCAGCTGTTTTGAATAATTATAGTCAACAGTCAAAAAAATGATGCGTTTTTTCAAGTGCTTGTTGAATTTTACTTTCGAAAAAGATGGATCAATGAATTTCCATTCAATTTTGCTTGAAAAAGGGAATTAAGTGAGGCATCAGATTCGAAATGTTGAATGTGGCTTTTAGCGAATCTATTATAAGCAAGACAACAGTTTACGAGTGGTATAAACATTTCAAAGAAGGTCAAGATGACGACGACGACTGCCCTGGACGCCATAGAACATAAATGACTGAAGACAATGTGGAAGGAGCAAAGAAAATGATTGTGGAAAATCGCCAAATCACCATCGGAGGTTGTCGATGATGTTGGCATATCCTCTGGCTCTTGCAAAGCAATTTTTTGAATGTTTTGGACATGAAACACACAGCACCAAAATTTGTTCGGAAATGGTTGAATGAATCTGACAATTGTGCCTGTCAATGTCATTTCTCTTGTGTCTAACAAAATAAATGTTGTACAGGAAAATCCGCAAATTACTAATTTCAATAGTATATCGCCCAGCATCACTTAAAATAATCAGTGAAGTTAACGGCAGGAGAGCAGCACTTCCAATCTAAATCAAATAAATGCAGGCCACTCGTTGACAAAAAACGAGTCACCCATTGACAAAAAATGAGTGCATTCAGTGTGCACACATGAGGAGCAGCCTCGTACATTGCGACGCTTGTTTGGACTTCGATTCCAATGGAACTTCGGATATGACTGAAAAGACATCATAACAACCTGCGAGTCCACAGCCATTCTGCACAGCAGTGCTTTGAGTGGAATTCGATTCAACATTCCATAGGAATGCCGGGAAAGGAACAGTAATGGTGTTAATATAACGTGGAAGAAGCTTTTTAATTATGCATAAGCAGTAACTTATAACAGACTGACTGTTGGCAACATAGTTAACATGGCCCACACAACACAAATTGGTATTGCCAAATTAATAGAAGATAATGGTAACATTAGCTTTGATCTGTCCAAGCCTAGTTCAACACCGTTGGCCACTCAACAAACAGGAACCACTATTGTTAATAATGACTTCTTTACTCAGTTATTACGCAAAATAGAATTAATCATGGATGACAAAAACACAGAATCGCAAAGGCAATTAGAATCTATTCCGGAAGGCAACAAATTCAGGAGAAAATCACAACTAAATTGAACACATTAATAGATACTGTTAGCAATTTGTGAACCAAGGTTACCAAGGCGTGATGAAAAACATGGTTAACTCAGAGAGGAATCTAAAGTCAAACACAAAGTGATCAAAATGAAAATCCAAGAATTTCGGACCCAAGCTGATGAAAAATGCAGGCAAACTACCAATTGGTAAGTGAAGCTCATGAGAAAATAAGAGAACAAAATGACGAAATAATTAAAATCAAGAATATGTGCAAGAAGGACAAAGAATCGATGAGTATAATAGTTAAAGGCGTGCGGACGGTGCAATGAATTGAATGATGAAGTAGATAAAATCTGGAACATAATTACTGGCAGTGATGAGAAGTTGAGTGCTTTTAATAAAGAGAATGTGTGTGACAAAATTAATTATGTGTTACGTGAAGCAGGTATCAACAAAATTCTTGACAACAGACTGGGCACCTGAAGTTTCCAGAACTATGATCTGAAACAAGACGTTCACGTGTTGCCTTTATTAAGCTAAATTGCGTAACACCCATTCCCAAAGCCTTATAATGAGCATGCTAGAATCATCATGAATGCTGTTCAGTGTGGGCACACTGATGTGGTAGATGAAGATTTGAACTGGGGAAAGGAACAAACAAAAGAAGGAACTTTAATGTTTTTCATTGAAAATTAAACTTTTAGTATAATTATGGATGCTCTAACAGATTCAGCGAGAGAAATGAGCACAATAGCTGAAAGCTTATTTACACAGTTAAGTAATAGGCTGAAATTCCCACCATTTCTGTTAAAGGTGTATGTATTGTCAGTGCAATGGGCAACAGAAGCAAACCCATTAAAGGACAGGCCTCATTGAAGTTTTGTATTACGGAGGATGAATACAAAAAGTGTATTAGCTGATGGCTCTCTTACTGTTTACCTAATTCTCAGAATAGGTTGGCTAACTGAAATGAAGTGTAGTATTGATTTTCAGGAAAGATGTCTGCAGATTAAGAAGAATAATGGAGAGAAGGAAATTTTGTTTAAAGGATTAGTACCTGAAGATGATAGTAATGCTGCGACATCAGGATAAGGTTAATGCATTTTTGAGGAGAAAGTGAAATGGTAAACGTTAGATATTCTGAGAATGCTCTAAATTTTATGCAAATCAAGATTCAATCATTAATCTAATTGTCTGAAGCAAAGTGAGAAGAACTGACTGAAGTGTTGAAATTGTATGCCAACTTCTTTTCAAAATTACTTGGCTTGATCAAAGAATGTGTTTGCAAAATTAAAATGAGGAACCATGACTTATTCTGCAGTAAATCATATGCAGTACCATTAGTCAGGAGGGAAGCCATTAATAAAGAAATCACGAGAACGCTGAATAACCAAATAATTGGGTGCTCAGATAGTGAATACTTCAACTCAACACACACGGTTGCTTAGAAAGACAGTAGTGTTCCTACAGTTCTGGATACTTTTGCAATGAATCACACAATTCTCTTGCAACGAAATCAACCTGAAAACCAAAGAGAGTTTACTAGGAAAGTTCAAAGGAGTCAAATATTTAAATAGTCTCGACTTGACTGGAGGCTACTGGCAGCTACTCCTAGATCAAGATAGTAGAAAATATACTGC
The DNA here is from genome assembly GCF_021461395.2 of Schistocerca americana. Taxonomy (NCBI): domain Eukaryota; kingdom Metazoa; phylum Arthropoda; class Insecta; order Orthoptera; family Acrididae; genus Schistocerca; species Schistocerca americana. The sequence goes on along the minus strand of NC_060122.1, from coordinate 783,975,804 downwards.
ATTCCTATACAATGGGAGGTGTTACCTGTTTCAGAGAATACCTTTCGATTTGTCACTGTCTTCAGCAGCTTTTATGCAAGCACCTGATGAAATATTAGGAGACAACTTATTAAACCACGTGACACACTATGTTGATGACATTTTACTTAGTACTGCCTCCTGGGAGGAACATCTGGATATTCTTTGTTGAGAGTTTCACACTTTTAGAAGAGCTGGAGTTACCATTAACTTGCAAAAATCAGAATTCACCAAATCACAGATTAAGTTTCTTGGTAATATTTTCTCACATGGAATTGAAACAGATCTGGCAAAATTGGACACAGTGAGGAATTTTCTGCTACTGAAATGCCTCAAGCAGCTGAAACCTTTTTATAAGTGTCTGTAATTTCTATCACCAGTTTCTGCCTGGATTTTACTTATCTTCATCTTATTTTATCTTCATCTTATTTTACTTATCTTCAGTGTTAATGAACTATTAAAGAAAGATACGATACAGAAGTGGGGTAAGAAACACCAAGATTGGTTCGAATTGCTTAAAAAATTATATGAAGCACCTATAATGTACCATACTGATGTGAATAAGAAATTTTACCTTTGATCTGATTCAAATGATCATGTTACAGATGCAGAATTGTTATCAGCTAATAGAAATTAATAGAGTAAGTGACTATCACACAATTGAATCTGCCCTCTCTACTGTACAAGAAAATATACTGACAGAAAAAGAAGCACTCACTATCATGTGGGGATTTGGAAAGTTTCGCTGTTGCTTGTGTGGAAGACACACAGTGGTAATGACAGTCCATAAAGCACTGGCAGTCGCAAATTGATGCATGGCAGGCTAATATGGTGGGGACTGGCGCTTCAACAAGACATCTTTGAAATACGGTACAAGCCAGGAAATAAAAATAAAGCACCGGATGCACTATCGGGGTTATGTGAAGGACATGAATCTGGTAATGCTGCACATATGTGGCAGAAAGATGTGAGGATCCACTATGAGTGGTGTGGAAGGTGAATGTTCCACATGAAAAATACACAGAAACATAAAACGTTAACAGGACACTGAAGAAACACTCAAAATAGTAAGGGAGAAATATGATGGTCTGAATGCTATACGTGGCAAGAAATATGACAGTATTATTTAAAAGAGGATGGAATTTTGCACCAATGGAAAAATGTTAACTAAGATCAATGGAGATTGTGCACTCCTAGGCATGTTGTAGATGATATAATAAAATATGTGCATGTGAGCTATGCTCCTTTAGGACCAAGTGTGCAAGTTGAAGTTACAGGAAAATGTAGTTTCGACAATATGGCTACGAAAGTTCGCTCAATACTTAAGTCTTGCGAAGTATGTCAAAAAATTAAAGTACCTACTGTGCAGCATAAAGGGTTTATGCACAAATACTTCAAAAACCTGGAGGAATCTTGGCCTTTGACCTCTATAGATCCCTGCCTCAGTCTAAAGGAAATTTCACTCATATTTTAGTTGTGATGGACATTTCTCAAAATTTATGCACTTTTACCCACTGAGAAAAGCTGATAGCAAAATTATAATTAATAAACTGAGAGAAGAATACTTTGGGAATACAGTTAAACCAGAGTGCATCTTCTGATACTTGCCCACAATTCCATCCACACACGTGGAAAGATTTTTAGACATGTTGCTATGTAGCTTATAAGCCCATTTCCAAACTTTCTGAGTGCCCTATGTGGGAGTTACGCCATTTGTTCCATGCCTATTGTAGCAAGAAACACACAATGTGGATTGATTGACTAACTGATTTCGAAATTGTGATGAACAGTTTAGCTCATGATTCAAAGGGGTTATCACCATGTGTTCTCTTTGGCAAGCAGCTGGCAGGCATATTTCATGAATGCATGAATTTTCCATAAGATGACATCATGCAAGAATAACATTTGAAAATCGCATCTTATACAATGAAGAATGAGCAGCAGAAAGAAAGTTAGCACATGACAGAATCTTTAGGCCTACTACTTATAAAGTCAGAAATTTAATACTTATCCAAATGCACAAGAAATCATCAAGTATTGACGATGAAAAGAAGTTTCACCATTATCACATGGGCCATTTAGAATCAGAAAACTAGTACGTTCGTATTCAGTGGAAGCAGGAAGGATACAATCCGGTCAGTATCACAGTCTTCAACATTTGAAAACATCAGAATGAACCATTAGTGGGAAACAGTGCAAAGATAAAATTTTGTGAACAGTGTTATTGTGTTTACAGTGTTTTCAGTGAATAGTGAGTAGCTATGATGAGCTAGGATTAATACACTGAAGTTGTTAGCTACAGTGAGCTAGGTTTAAGCAAATATTAATGGCATGAGTATTACATCAAAGAATGCTGCTGCAGACAATGTTTATAGCACATAATGCAAGGTTTTTTCAGTAGGGGCTGCTGGTAAGACAAGGCAGTGCATGTGCAGCTTCTGTGTTATTGCACCACTGCACAGGTTTTGTGTGTTCACATGTTGGTGATCCCTCATTGTCGCTATTCAAGAGCTGTTAGGTTGGCTAACTGTCTCAAGGAAGCAGGCTGCCAGCGAGCTGTGCAGATGCGTACAACCCGCATTTCATGTGTTTACTAATGCTGGCCAGGCGTAACATTGGTACGCTGTATAGAAAGGAGGCACTTATCGGTGCACGGAACCAAAGCTTTACCTGTTGATCGACCATGCACATAGTGTTTTGGCAACTGTGGACATATATTTGTCATTCCAGTTGCTGAAACAGTGATGAAGGAATCTTCAATCTCCTGCAGCATCCATACCACAGTCCCTGTTCATCGAGATATGATATAATTGCGTGTGATTAGCATCACATGATATACTTGGTTGGTTTAAAAGAGGGAGGGTGGAGGGAGAGAGAGAGAGAGAGAGAGAGAGAGAGAGAGAGAGAGAGAGAGAGAGAGAGAGAGAGAGAGAGAGAGGGGGGGGGGGGGGGAGGGGTGGCAAACTGCCAGGTCATCAGTCCCTCGTTCCAATTAAAATAATTCCACAAGGGTGGGAGTAAAATAATCAAGACATACAAAAAACAGCTGGAAGAAAGGAGAAAACCAGAAGAATGACAGAAGGGCAACAAACACTAAAACTGACAAAATTGGACAAGAAAAGAACAGAAAGACGAAAGAAACATGTAGATGAGATCAAAACAAGAGAGCAGATTACCATGGCTGGCTGACCATGAGAATAAAAAAGGAGATGTCAGCCACTCTGAAGCACATCAAAACCTCCACCCTAAAAGCACTAGGGTAGAGGACACAGAGGGACAAAGGACATACACTAAAGCTTAGATCAAATGATAAAACCCACCCTCACAAATAAAACATAAAACTAAAGCTGCTATTGAAGAATTGTTGCCCAACACCGAAGGCAGTGTGCTGGGAAAGTTAAAAGTCCACCAAAGAGTGGCTTAAAGTGGGCAGTCCAGCAAGAGATGGATGGCTGTCATTTGTGAGCCACAGCGAGACTGAGGTGGGTCCTCGCGACAGAGGGGGTAAAACATGCGTTAGCCACGTATGGGCGATGCGGAGCCGCCAGAGGACAACTGATTCGCTGCGCGAGGACTGCATGGAGGACTTCCACATATTCGTAGTCTCCTTCATGACACGCAGTTTGTTGTGTGTACTATTATGCCATTCCGTCTCTCAAAGACGAAAAACCCTGTGGCGTAAGACAGAACAGAACGCAGATCAGTATCAGAGATGCCCATCTCCAGAAGCGGTTTCCACTTAGCCCGTCGGCAAGTTAGTTGCCTGGGATTCTGATTCTGACATGTCCTGGGGTCCATACAAACAACACTGGACGACGGGACCGTTCCAGGGCATAGATGAACTCCTGAATGGATGCTGCCAAAGGATGACGAGGCTAGCACTGGTCAATAGCATGTAGGCTGCTCAAGGAGTCAGTACACAGGAGAAATGACTCGCCAGGGCACGAGCGGATGTGCTCAAGAGCACGAGATATGACCGCCAGCTCTGCAGTGAAAACACTGCAGCCATCTAGCAAGGAGTGTGGTCAATATGTCCTCCATGAACATATGCAAAGCCTATGTGACCATCAGCCATCGAGAAATCGGTGTAAACCACTTCATGGCCCCAGTACACGTCTCGGATCCAGAGAAAGTGATAGCAGAAAGCCACAGGGTTAGCGGAGTCCTTAGGGCCATGCGAAAGGTCCAGAAGAATCTGCGGCCTCGATGTACACCATGGAGGTTTATGTGAATGGACCTCGAGGAGAGGTGGTAACGGGAAGGACTCCGATTCAGGCAGAACAGACCAGACGCAAACTGCAATCTTAAGCCCTGACCTGGGCTGCCGATGCGGGAGATGAACCACTGTGGTTGGGAAAAAGAGGCCGTAATTCGGATGCACAAGAGAACTACGAATGCGTGCAATGTAACTGGTGAGCAGCTGGGCATGACTAACCTCCAATGGAGGGACTCCGGCCTCCACCAGGACACTGGTCACTGGACTCGTTCTAAAAGCTCCTGTCCCTAGGCGAAGATCACAGTGGTGCACTGGAACGTGTAAACGCAATGCTGGGGGTGCCGCCGAACCATAAACCAGGCTCCCATGGTCAAAGAGGGAAATAACAAGGGCTCTGTAGAGCTGCAGCAGCATAGAGCAATATGCACCCCAGTTGGTGTCGTTCAGGCAGCAGAGGGCACTGTGGTGCTGTCAGCACTTCCGCTTAAGCTGACGTAGATGAGGTAGCCAAGTCAATCGGGTGTCGAAAACCACTCCTAAGAGTCGATACGTCTCCACTACAGTCTGAGGATCATCATTAAGGTAAACTTCTGGTTCTGGACGAACGGCACAACGCCGACAGAAATGCACGACACATGACTTCGCAGCTGAAAACTGGAAGCTGTGGGCTAGAACCCATGACCGCGCCTTGTGAATGGCTACCTGTAGGTGTCACTCGGCAACGCCAGTATTTGAGGAGCAATATGAAATGCAGAAGTCATCCACATACAGAGAAGGTGAGATTGATGGCCCTACAGCTGCTGCTAGACCGATAATAGCCACTAAAAATAGAGACACTCAATACGGAGCCGTGTGGAACACCATTCTCCTGAATACAGGGGAAACTATGGGAGGCACCAACTTGGACACAAAAAGTACAGAGTGACAGGAAGATTTGGATAAAAATCTGGAGCAGGGTCCAGAGACCCAACTCAAATAATGTGGCAAGGATATGATGTTGCCAGGTCTTTTGTTTGCTTTACGTAAGTCAAAAAAGATGGCAACCAGATGTTGGCATCTGGAAAAGGCTATCCGGATGGCAGGCTCAAGGGACACAAGATTATCAGTGGTAGAGCAACCCTGACGGAAGATGACCAGACATGAAACCAGCAGTCGACGTGACTCCAGGATCCAACACAACTGCTGACACACCACAAGTTCCAGCAGCTTACAAAGAAAGTTGGTGAGACCGATGGGCTGCTGACACACCATACGTTCCACAGCAGCTTACAAAGAAAGTTGGTGAGGCTGATGGGCCGGTAGCTATACACATCAAGCGGGTTTTGACTGGATTTGAGCACCAGAATTGTGGTGCTCCCCCGCTATTGTGATGGAAAGATGCCATCACACCAGATCCAGTAGAAGATGAAGAGGAGATGGCGCTTGTAGTCAGACAGGATATGTGACTGTGGATCCAATCTGGCCTAGCAGCTGTGTCGGGGCAATGTGCGAGGGCGCTGAGGAGCTCCCACTCTGTAAATGGGGCGTTACAGTGTTCACTGTAGCATGTAGTAAACGAGAGGACTTTCCTTTCCATCTGCCGTTTGAAGGTGCAAAAGGTGGGGGGGCGGGGGGTGTAGTTCTCCGATGCAGAGGCTTGAGCACAGTGCTCAACAAAGTGCTCAGCAATTGCGTTTGCGTGGGTAGATAACACGCCACTGATGTTAATGCTAGGGACACCTGTTGGGGTCTGGTACCCAAAATGACGTCTGATCATCGTCCAGACATGGGAAAGTGATGTATGGCACCCAATGGTTGACACATACCTCTCCTAACTCTCCTGTTTCCGTCATTTTATAAGCTGGCGAATGTGGGCACGGAGCTGCTTAAATGCTATTAGGTGCTCTAGGGAAGGGTGCCACTTATGTTGCTGTAGAGCTCGCCGACACTCCTGACTTCCCGCGACTGCCGGGGGCATCCTAAAGAACAAGGGATCGCGTTTTGGGGAGATTCAGCAGTGACAGCAGAGGTGAAGGCTTCCCAGTCTGCCTTGTTTAAAGCCCATGTGGGTAGGCGTCCGTGGACATGATGCTGGGGGAGTGACAGGAAGATGGGAAAGTGGTCACTACCACACCGGTCTTCGTGTGCTCTCCAGTGGATAGATGGGAGAACGCCAGGGCTGCAATCTGAGAGATCAATGGGCGAATATGTGCCACGAGCCACACTGAAATGTGTGGGGGCACCCGTATTTAAGAGGCAGAGGTTGAGTTGTGACAGTAAATTTTTGACCTCCCTACCTTGGCCTGTAACCATGGCGCCACCCCACAAGGGGTTATGCACGTTGTCATCACTCAAAAGTAGGAAAGGTTTAGGGAGTTGATCAATCAGTGCAGCCAATACGTACAGGGGTACTGCACCATCTGGAGGGATATATACATTGCAGACAGTTATTTCTTGTATCGTCTGTATCCTGACAGCCACAGCTTCAAGTGGGGTTTGGAGGGGCACAGGTTCACTTCATACGGAATTCAGGATATAGATGCAGACTCCACATGACACTATTATATTCGCTACAGTTCTTGTAATATCCCCTGTAACCGTGAAGGACAGGGGTCTGCATTGCTGGAAACCAGTTTTCCTGGAGGGCAATGCAGAAAGCAGGTGTAAAGCTTAACAGTTGCCGTAGCTCAGCCAGATAGTGGAAAAAACTGCCAAATTCCGCTGGAGGATGACGTGATCATGAGACTGGGAAGGCATGAAACATTCAATGAGGCAGCCTACACCTCAGGGTCACCTGCTGCCACCACGAGTACCTGTGCAATCAAAATCCATTGTCTCTGAGGGCCCAAAGAGATCTAAGTCCTCAGCAGATGCCAGAATCTCCAGCTCATCCTCAGACACAAAGCTTGTAGTTAGTGGTGGTGTGGATGCCGCCGCAGTGCCTTGATTCTTGGAGCCTTTTTCTTTTTAGGTTTCTCTTGCTGCTCCTTATTTTTGTCTGGTTGGGAGGGCTTCACTGATTCAGTCTCAGGGACTGAGGAGGACCATGAAGCCCTACAACCAGTTACCTGTGGTTGCTTCACAGCCACTGGCAGGTGTCAGCTTTGCCACTGGTAGGAACCTGGGAATGGAGTGACCCACAGGATCCCTTTCTGGCGAGAGGAGCCGAAACTTCTCCAGCTGAGAAGTGGGGACTGATGTCCCCAATGGTTGGGGGGTGTTGCACCTGAAGTAGGTTGTGCAGGAGCAACAGGGAGGGAAGTGCCCCCTACTATCAAGGGGGCAGGTGGAGTCTGATGGCTCTGAGAGTCAACTGTATGCGGCAGAACGGAAGATGGTGGAACTGTTGTTGTAGCAGCGGTGTAGGTTGATGTAATATGCACAGGATGTAGCTTCTGATATTTTCTCTTAACCTCAGTGTAGGTCAGTCAGTCCAGGGTCTTGTATTCTATTATTTTCTTTCTTTCTGGAGAATCCTGCAATCTAGTGAACAAGGTGAATGGTGCTCTCCACAGCTGACACAGATGGGAGGTGGGGCACAGGGAGTATTGGGATGTGAAGGACGTCCACAATCTCGACATGTGACGCTGCAAGTACAGCGGGAAGACATATGGCCAAACTTCCAGCATTTAAAGCACCATATTGTGGGAGGGGAATAGGGCTTTATATCACAGCGGTAGACCGTCACCTTGACCTTCTCGGGTAACTTATCACCGCCAAAGGCCAAGGTGAAGGCACTGGTGGCAACCTGATTATCTCTCAGAGCCTAGTGAACACACCGGACAAAATGGAACCTCGCCACTCTAAAATGGCGCGCAGCTCATCGTCAGACTGCAAAAGAAGGTCCCTGTGAAGTATGGTACCGTGGACCATATTTAAGCTCTTATGGGGCATGATGGAAACAGAAACATTGCCCAGCTTGTCACAGGTGAGTAGTGCCCGTGACTGGGAGGGAGGATGCTGTTTTGATCAAGACCAACCCTGACGGCAGTTTGGACAAGCCCTCCATCTCCCCAAACTTGTCCTCTAAATGCTCCACAAAAAACTGAGGTTTCATTGACAATAAAGATTCCCGTTCATACGAGGTACTGGGGTGAATAAGCTTCACTGCCATGGTCGGGGACGGGGGGATGAACGATTTGGGATTTGGGGTCATATTTCTTAGCATTGAGCATTGAAGTTAGACCTTGATCACTTAGAGACTTCTGGTGTTTGACCACCAGCAAGAGATGACATACTACACTTCATGGTGTGTCATCCACCCTGATGCAACCCACTCTGACCAAGGGCTCTCCCCACGGATGCCACCCAGTAGCAGCAGCAAAGGCCGTGGCAGGATGGCCATTGCTAGGAGTCCTGATGCCCCAGGGTGACTGGCATCTATTCTCTGGCATACATGGGGAGTTAGCGGCGCAGGCATCAGCAGTGTGAGCCCTGTGTGATCAGGGGGCTACAATCAACAGGGTACATGGCCGCCCCACCACAACGGACTGGTTACTATGCAGGATATCAGGCGCAAACAAGCTAAGAAGTCCATTATAGGTGACAGCGCAGAAAGCGATACTGCAGAGAGGATGGAGGAAAACACACCCAGGGGGGTGACCTCACTCAACAGCTGGAGAATGAGCAGAAGTGCAGATCCATGTTGACGAAGGATGGGAGAGGTCTGAGTGCATGATGGACCATGCACCATGTAAGGGGCCCTTCCCCAATTGGCTTGCTCTTTGGCAAAATTTTGAAAAATGGAGGAAAAACCCTACAGGGGACCATCACACAAAGGCCGAAACGTGTGAGACTCCTTTTAGTCACCTCTTTACGACAGGCAGGAATACCTCAGGCCTATTCTAACCCCCAGACCCACAGGGGGACTCATATAATAATGATTCTAAAGCAGAGTACCAATGTATACGTTTACTGTGATTATTCATCCCTTGCAGCGCTGATGCCACGCCCGTAGTGCAATTACTTGTTACAATCTACTCAAGATAAAGGGAGGCACCAAGAGCAGAGTACACAGGTAAGCGATTATCAGCAATTATGCACAGTGCAACAACAGTCTACTCTTAACTATGTTTTGATGTAAATATTGGATACAAATAACACAGAATATCTCAAGATTTTAAACATGGCTACAGCAGCAACTGTTAAAATTCTTCACAATAAAGGATGGCAGCCAAAAACAGTTGCAGGTAGAATTTTTTTATTAAAATTCTTGACCAAGGTTTCGGTACATATAAATATACCTTCATCAGAAGTACATTTCCTGAATAGAAAGACACATTCATTAGAAAAGCCATATCAACGAAAGTGAGAAACAGAAGCTTAAATAACGGTGAAATTGCTAAAGTAATACAGGCACACAATCTTTAGTACTTACTAAAATTACATCATGCACTGGAGAATAATGAAACAATTATGCCAAAAGGCGTCGTCAGTAATTAAAATATCATCTCCATTTGTACAACATGTGTAATGGGTACAGGATCAAAGCGAACAGTTTAACAATGTTACTTCGCCTATGAACTGTTGAGACACGAGTGTGAAGGCACTAAGGTAGATTGTTTCGCCGAGAGAGGGCACTTGCATGTACCAGACTCGCGCATATTACAATCCATAAATACATACATAAGCGCATCAAAATTATTAAAGGTTGTGTTAATTCAAACTTTGTCTTAATAAATAAAGCGTATCACGCCAATTAAAGACATTTATGTAAACTAGAAATATAGAACCAAATTTAACTGTGTCCTAGTGTCAAACGGATAAAGCTTGCGCTTGGAACATCTAACGAGAGAGGGCACTACTGTAATGCGCGAGAGTCTCGCGTAACGTAGGCAGTGAAATACATACTAGCGAAACAACCAAAATGTTATAATAAAACGAAACCATCTGTCTGTATGAATAAAACATAGTAGTCATTTAACCACACATACACATTGAAATTCATAATTAACAAACATCACAATATGTAGATCCCAACAAGATAGGAAAAGCGCATTTCACCGGCATCAACAAGCAAGAAAATAACTCCTAGTCAGCCAGACTATATTACATTAAGGCAATGAGGGGTTTGAAACTGTCTAAAAAAATTTTTGTTTCGAAGCTGCACCTGTTCATTAAGAACAAAACCATCTTTTAGAGACAGATGCTTGAAAATCTCTAATTCTTCGAGCAAGTCTAGTTTGTCACCTTTATCAGCTTCATGAAGCAGCTCTACGTCGTCCAGTTCTCTTGGCGTGTGCTGTAAGAGCCATAGATGTTCAGCAAAGGTGGAATTATATACGTTTTCCCCATTTTTACCTAACTTGTGTTCTTTATACCTAACTGTAATTGGTCTACCTGTCTGCCCTATGTAATAGTTTGGGCAGTCGTTACAAGTAATTTTGTATACACCGGACTTAGTGCTGAGTTCTTCTCGTGCTCCAATATTATGAATTACTCTACGTTTGAGGCTATTATTTACGGAAAAAGCAACTCTATAACCGTATTGTTTCTGTAAAAGTCTTTTAATCTTATATGAAACGTTCCCTAAAAATGGAATAGAAATAAAGTTATTACTTTCATAGTTTTTTGCCCTGTTATCTCCTAAAGTAGAAAATTTGACAGCTGTTTTTTTCTTAGCAATTTGGTCAATTAATTTAGGGTCGTATCCATTGTTAGTGGCTATTGATTTTAATAAAAATATTTCATTTTCAAAACAATTCTGTGCTAAAGGTGTGCTCACAGCGCGATGAACTGCAGAATGAAAAAAGGCGATCTTGTGAGTTTGAGGATGACAGGAATCTGCTGGAATAATATTATCAGAAAAAGTTTCTTTACGGAAAATGTCGAAGCTAATGGTGTTACCTGATAACTTAAGATTCAAATCAAGAAAATTGAGTTCTCTCTCGTTATTTTGTATCTCTTTTGTAAATTTCATTTTCTCGTGGAAACTGTTGAAAACATGAAACAGTTGTTGTAGATCTTGGTCACAACCTTGAAATAGTATGAGTATATCATCAACATAACGAGCATAAAAAGAAATCTTATTGCCTAATGTAGGGTTGTTTTTGAAGAAATTTTCTTCTAGTGCATTCATAAAGATGTCAGCAAAGATGCCAGCTAACGGGCAACCCATGGCTAAGCCGAATGGTTGCTCATACATTTTACCATTAAACTGAAAGTAATTGTAATCTAGTACAACCTGCAGTAGTGACACAAGTTCCGACAACTGTAGCTCACTTAAAGTTTTATGTTGTCGAATGTTACCTTCAATAATCTTAAGAGTGATACCCACTGGAACATTAGTGTATAAACTTGCGACGTCAAAAGAAACCAAACGAGAGGAAGAAGTGATCTCTATTGATTTTAGCTTGTTTATTACCTCAGCACTATTTTTAACAGAGTAATTGTTTTCAAAAACAAAGGCTTCTTTAATTTTAGTGTGTAAAAATCTCGCTAATTTCTGATGTGGGCTCTTTATTCCATTAACAATGAGACGAACTGGGTGTTGACTTTTGTGTACCTTAAACTGACTTCTAAGTGTAGGTGCTCTAGGGTTCATGTTAATTAAGGTTTTCTTTTGAAACTCTTTCATAAGATGTTTACTTCTCCTTAACGTATCTCTAATTTGCTTTTGTAACGTAGGGGTATGATCCTGCTCAATTTCAAATATACCATTTTCTTCGAAAAAAGCCAAAGTTTTAGCAATGTATTCACTTTTATAGGCTACAACAAGCGAATTTCTTTTGTCTGATTGAGTGATGAGAGCCTCATTATTTTTTAATTTACGGTTAATACTAGTAATAATGTTACCACCTCTCTGTTTTAAATCACTGTTTTTTACCGACTTGACCTCTCTTTCTATAATTGCGCTACATTCATGAGCTATCCTATTTTGTTGGGATTTTTCAGTTTTTACGGAGTCAAGACCAACTTTAAGGTCAACAATAAAATTATCTATCACTTTAGGATCGTTAATATCAGGCATGAAATTGTATTTAAAACCTCTCGCTAGCATGGCGCTTTCTTGAGGGGTAAAGCTTATAGAAGTTTTGTTTAGTACTCTGTCGAAAAATTGGTGTTCGCAATTGACAGTTCTTTTTGCATGAACAACATTCGATTTTGGGGTAACATTTTCCAGTTTATGAAGTTTAAAATCATGTCTACACTGAATTTCAACCTTACGATTGTGTAACCACTCATTAACACTATGCCAAACACTGTCTACGTGAAAGTTAAAATAATCTTTAAAAGTTCTAGTAACATAGAGATAGAAAGAGTAAGCTTCTTCATTTAATTTATCTTTCTTCTTATAAAGGTCACTGATTTTCCGTAAGGAAACTTTTTCTGATAATATTATTCCAGCAGATTCCTGTCATCCTCAAACTCACAAGATCGCCTTTTTTCATTCTGCAGTTCATCGCGCTGTGAGCACACCTTTAGCACAGAATTGTTTTGAAAATGAAATATTTTTATTAAAATCAATAGCCACTAACAATGGATACGACCCTAAATTAATTGACCAAATTGCTAAGAAAAAAACAGCTGTCAAATTTTCTACTTTAGGAGATAACAGGGCAAAAAACTATGAAAGTAATAACTTTATTTCTATTCCATTTTTAGGGAACGTTTCATATAAGATTAAAAGACTTTTACAGAAACAATACGGTTATAGAGTTGCTTTTTCCGTAAATAATAGCCTCAAACGTAGAGTAATTCATAATATTGGAGCACGAGAAGAACTCGGCACTAAGTCCGGTGTATACAAAATTACTTGTAACGACTGCCCAAACTATTACATAGGGCAGACAGGTAGACCAATTAAAGTTAGGTATAAAGAACACAAGTTAGGTAAAAATGGGGAAAACGTATATAATTCCACCTTTGCTGAACATCTATGGCTCTTACAGCACACGCCAAGAGAACTGGACGACGTAGAGCTGCTTCATGAAGCTGATAAAGGTGACAAACTAGACTTGCTCGAAGAATTAGAGATTTTCAAGCATCTGTCTCTAAAAGATGGTTTTGTTCTTAATGAACAGGTGCAGCTTCGAAACAAAAATTTTTTTAGACAGTTTCAAACCCCTCATTGCCTTAATGTAATATAGTCTGGCTGACTAGGAGTTATTTTCTTGCTTGTTGATGCCGGTGAAATGCGCTTTTCCTATCTTGTTGGGATCTACATATTGTGATGTTTGTTAATTATGAATTTCAATGTGTATGTGTGGTTAAATGACTACTATGTTTTATTCATACAGACAGATGGTTTCGTTTTATTATAACATTTTGGTTGTTTCGCTAGTATGTATTTCACTGCCTACGTTACGCGAGACTCTCGCGCATTACAGTAGTGCCCTCTCTCGTTAGATGTTCCAAGCGCAAGCTTTATCCGTTTGACACTAGGACACAGTTAAATTTGGTTCTATATTTCTAGTTTACATAAATGTCTTTAATTGGCGTGATACGCTTTATTTATTAAGACAAAGTTTGAATTAACACAACCTTTAATAATTTTGATGCGCTTATGTATGTATTTATGGATTGTAATATGCGCGAGTCTGGTACATGCAAGTGCCCTCTCTCGGCGAAACAATCTACCTTAGTGCCTTCACACTCGTGTCTCAACAGTTCATAGGCGAAGTAACATTGTTAAACTGTTCGCTTTGATCCTGTACCCATTACACATGTTGTACAAATGGAGATGATATTTTAATTACTGACGACGCCTTTTGGCATAATTGTTTCATTATTCTCCAGTGCATGATGTAATTTTAGTAAGTACTAAAGATTGTGTGCCTGTATTACTTTAGCAATTTCACCGTTATTTAAGCTTCTGTTTCTCACTTTCGTTGATATGGCTTTTCTAATGAATGTGTCTTTCTATTCAGGAAATGTACTTCTGATGAAGGTATATTTATATGTACCGAAACCTTGGTCAAGAATTTTAATAAAAAAATTCTATCCTGCAACTGTTTTTGGCTGCCATCCTTTATTGTGAAAAACACAGAATATCCTGTTGTCAATACTATGATAAACATGCAAATAATCTGTGCACTGTGTGCCAAAGTAGTTCATTGCTCTTACAGTTTTCTTACTAAACCTGGGGTAATTTTAAGTAACTAGCAAAATCATAGCGTTTCCAACCCATCCTGTTTGTCTGAGTAATGGTAGACAGATTTACATTTCTTTACGTCACTATATTTTAATAATTTAGCCACATTATATCTTTGTTTATGAGAACTATTGATTTTTTTCCATTATTACATGATGAGATTGGTTGCAGTGCATTCCTAGGGACAGTGAAGTCAAATGTGTAGGCCATTTCAGGCATGTTGTTTCATCTACCAGATCAGTAAATTCAAAATGGACTGTAATCAAACATACAGACAATTCAGAATATTGCTTCCATGATTTATTGATTTTTTTTTTTATGTCTTCAAGTTCATGCATTTATATTGTGCATACTTATTGCTTCATAAATATGGTGATACATTAGCACCTTAGTGAAGTGATTGTGTCTCTCTCTCTCTCTCTCTCTCTCTCTCTCTCTCTCTGTACAGTTAGTTAACTTTGCATAAGATATGTAAAATTCACCTTCCTGTTTGATTTCTTCTGACTGTAATATGAAAACTGCATGTCTCTATTTAATTTGTAAATATTAAAGTCTTGTTTTTGTGGGGATACAGGAGGGTATAATACTCTTTACATACCACTTTTGGATCGATAATGTGCAGGCAACAAAAGATACAATTGTAACTGTTGTGGAGCGACCTGAGCTTGGAGGCAGTAGCATTTAGGCACAGCTGATAGTCACTCACTGGGAGCAGTACAGTAAAGTACAGGCAGAGCTGGTAGTTGGTACAAATACGGTTATTGTGTAAGTTGGTACAAATACGGTTATTGTGTAAGTTGGTACAAATACGGTTATTGTGTAAGGGCACACAGTTAGTCTGAAGTGTTCTTTAATTTTGTCCGTTAACATCGATGCTCATGTGTTTAATGAAATAAATATTGTACAGTAAGAGCTTAGTATTGCTAATTTCAATAGTATATTGCCCACATCACATACACTAACGAATAAAATTAACATTGGGAAAGCAGTATTTCCAATCTAAATCAATTAAATGCTCGCCATCCATTGGTAAAAAAATGAGTGCTTGAAGCACAAACATGGGGAGTACCTTGCAAAGTGTAGGCCATGGAACATCACCATTATATGAAATGATAAACCTTCCAAATATTGGTGAATGGCATCCACCTACTGCTAAGCAATATGGGATGCCCTGCTGAAACCACGTGTTTTTGGCATCCTCATATTCCAAAAAGTAAGAGCCAATGGCATCATGACACTATACATGCACCGAACTGTAACCTTGTTGCTATACAATGGACACTCACGAGCCCGACAAGGATTTCCTGTGCTCAGAAATTATGTTTGCTAACATACCCGTTAACATGGAAGTGGGCTTCCCCAAGATCCGTATGTTAAGTACATTTGTGTCCTTGTTTATTTTGGAACATCCATTCCCTAAACTTCCAACACAAATGTGTCTTGTTGATCTAGTTGCAGTACACTGTAATTTACAGGTTTGGCACCTTAATTGGTGCAGTATTTTTTGCATGTTTCTCGACCCAACTCCTAGCTCAGATTCATGTTGTCAAATGGAGTGAGAAGAGTTCCTCTCTATGGAAACTAACAGCTGTAATGCTCTCTTGACTATGCACCATTTGTATCCCACCTGAAGGCACCCTTTTCAAGTCTGAAGCAGTTTCTTCAAAATTATGCACCAACATTGTACACACATTAGCAAATGGGACATGTCAATGAGATCTTGGGTGGTAAAGTTGACAAAACAACCTATGTGCAGCAATAACTATATCGTCCTGCTTGTAAAATGCTCTCACAATGATAGCATGTTCTGCACTGCTCCAATGCTGCACAATTACTAAATGGCAACATGTTCACAACTACACATTATTTCAAACAATTGCTGGCACTGCAATGCTGATGGCACTAATATTCAAAATTTCTCATTTCTCTGCACCATCCTGTACGTTAAACCATTTTATTTCAGCTCATGTCAGTTTCAGTATGTAATTTACATGACTTTCTTCCTCTACAAAAATGTTCTATGCAATATTGTACATACCTTCAATTGTGATAGCTGGCTGCACAGTTCATTGCGATCCTCTAGCAACTGCTCTCTTGCTCTCTCTGCAACAACTGTGCTTACAAGAACTTCAAGCTCTTGTGCAACCCACTGTTGCACTTTTGCTGATGAGTTATGTTGATTACGGCGTTCATGTGCTGTCTTCTGCAGTGCCAAGGCATCCTAGAACCAAAGTTCCAAGACTCTAAATTCAAACAACAAAAGGTGTTATTTACATTGCAATGACTCTTGCACACTGACAGTTAAGCTCGAACATTTGATAAAACAATTGCTAGATATTGACATTATAAACTTTCCAATACTCTATAATGGCACATGAACTGTAGCCATGGGTTTTAGGTGATGTCATCCCTGGCTCATATTAGAAATTGTCAGCCACTGCCAGCAAGGTTAGTACCTGCACAAGGCTGCAGAGTGTCATATCACATTACATAGTGTACTGAGCTGGTGTTCTAGCTGTGAGAGATGGCAAAGAAAAGTATTGTCACTCACCATCACGGAGGGTCACTACAGGTGAGTTGTCACTGAGGCTGCCACCACCTGCCCTAAACCATTCAGTATAAATTGTTCACTGACGGACACATGCATGTATTCAGCTATTCAAAGTGGAGTTCAGTTCAAAGCAATGTTAATACACACCCCAGCCAAATTAATATTTAAATGGCATAATACAATAGTGTTTGGTTTCATTTAATTTTAAAGATGTGTGTGCCGCTATGAGTAGCTTGAACTGGAACAACTACATAGATAATGTTGTAGGGAAAGAAACCAAAGACCGTGGTTTATTGGCAGAACACTTCGAAAGTGCAACAGGTCTATTAAAGAGATTACTTATACTATATATTTCCGTCCTCTTCTGGAGTATTGTTGCATGGTATGGGATTCCCTACTGGAAAACACTGACGAAGGCCACGAAAAAAGTTAAAAAAACATCAGCTCATTTTGTATTATTGGGAAACAGCAGAGAAAGTGTCATGGGTATAACATGCGAGTTGTAGTGGCAGTCATTACAACAAAGGCAGTTGTCGTTATGGCAAGATCTTTCTCCTTCGTACTTAAAAATATTTCGCTGGTGTACATCTACATATGGAGAAGTGATCATCATAATAAAAAAGAGAAATCGCAGCTCGTGCAGAAAGATTAAAGTGATTGTTTTTCCCCACTCACTGTTTGAGAGGGGAATAGATGAGAAGTAGCTTTAAGGTTATTTGATGAACTCTCTTCAAGGTACTTAGCTGTGAATTGCAGAGTGTCGTGTAAATGCATGCGTCATAAAATATATTTAATCACACGTAAGATGTGTCTAAATCTCTCACTATTTTATTCTATACACACTGAAAAACACAATAAAGTTGATAAGGAAGGGACTGGGAATCCATATAAAACAAGTGTTAAGAAATTTATCTCCATAACTACCCTTTGCATGTATCTCACTGATCTCTCAAATAACTACACTGCACTCAGATTTGTTTACATCAGCAGCAGCTCTCCTGGCCTGTTAAGTTGTACTTTTACCTATTTATTCTTGTCCTAAACATCACACAATAGGAACAATAAAATTATTTAGTGAAATTATAATATAATGTATTAAAACTAATATAATTATTAAAACAGAGCCAAGAATTCGAAACAAAATATAACACTAATATTGCACGGAAAGTTCTGCTCGAGAGCAACGAATTACTTACGAATAAAGAGAGAACTCACCAAAAGGCAGAAGCACTGCCGCGTCAACAGATACACGAACAAAAGGTACAGAGCTTTGCTTTTCTAAATTTCGGAATGAAATTCCTTTCTCAAATTGTAGGAGAACACACACACACACACACACACACACACACACACACACACACACACACACACACTATTGGGTGAGTGTTGGGGGGACAGCAAGTTAGGTTAGATTTATGCCAGGGAGGTTACAGGAGAGAAGGATGTGCTGTAAAGATAGCTCCCATCTGCACAGCTTAGAAAAACTGGTGGTGGTGGTGGTGAGGATCCAGATGGCACATGATGTGAAGCAGTCATTGAAATCTCACATGGTGTGACACTGGATGTTTGATGGTGGCCATTCATTGTGATTGACAATTGGATGGCTGTCATACCAATGGAAAATGCTATGCAGTGGTTGCAGCAAAACTGGTATGTAACTGGCTTCTTACACAGGTGACCAGGTCTCTGATGGGGTAGGATAAATCTGTGATGGCACCAGAGTAGGAGGTACTGGATGTGTGGATAGGGCAGGTTTCGCATCTGTATCTTCCACAACGGCATAATCCCTGTAGCAGGGGATTAGGGGTGGGAGTAGCATAGGGATGGACTAGAATGTTATGGAGGTTGAGTGGGCAGTGGAACACCACTTTGGGAGGGGATGGAAGTAATTTGGATAGGATGCCCTTCATTTCAGGGTCTGGTGAAAGATTATCAAAGCCCTGACAAGGGACATGGTTCAGTCGTTCCAGTCCAAGGGGGGGGACTAACAATCTTGGGTGCCCCATTGTGGCTGACTACAGTGTCCCCACCGAAATAATCTCAGTCCTTGTTGACCAACATCTGCAACCATTTGTCTGAAACCTAGCATCCAACATTAAAGATACCAACTATTTCCTGCAGCGGCTCTCCACCATCCCCACACACTTACCTCCCAGATCCCTACTCGTCACTGTAGATGCAATCTCCTCATACACCAACATCCCTCATGCCCATGGCCTTGCCACGATATAACACTACATCTCCCAACACCCTGCAGATTCCAAAGCCACCACTTCATTCCTTGTACACCTAACCAATTACAAAATGGTTCAAATGGCTCTGAGCACTATGGGACTCGACTGCTGAGGTCATAATTCCCCTAGAACTTAGAACTACTTAAACCTAACCAACCTAAGGACACCACATACATCTATGCCCGAGGCAGGATTCGAACCTGCGACCGTAGCGGTCACGCGGCTCCAGACTGTAGCGCCTAGAAACGCTCGGCCACCAGTGGACGGCTAACCAATTACATCCTAACCAATAACTACATCAACTCTGAAAGGCAGGTACACAAATAAAATCGTGGCAAACCTGTGGGCATCTGCATGGCATCATCCTATGTCAACGTCTTCATGGGCCACTTAGAGGAAACATTCCTAGGCTCCCAAAACCCCTGGTCTGGTTCAGGTTTATTGATGGCATATTTATAATCTGGACCCCAAGACCAGGACACCTTATCCTCATTCCTCCAAAATCTCATCATCTCTCCAATACACTTCACCTAGTCCTCCACCACCCATCATGCCATCTTCCTAGATGTGGATCTCCTCCTCTCAGATGGCTGAGTCCACACCTCAGTCCACATCAAACCCAATAACAGTACTTGCACTCTAACAGCCGACACCCCCTCCATGCCAAAAAAATCGCTCCCATACAGCCTGGCTAACCTTGGCAGACGCATCTGCAGTGATGAGAACTCCCTCACCCAGTATGCTCACGGCCTTACATAGGCCTTCACAGACAAGCCATTACACCCCCCCCCCCCCCCCAGAAATAATACATAAACAGATCTTCCGTGCCATATCCCCTCCCCCCCCCCCCCCCCCCCCCACCCACACACACACACACACACACACACACACACAATCCTCACATCCATCCCAAGAACCACTCAAGAAGAAGAGTCCCCCCTTGTCACCCAATACCACCTGGGACTGGAACGACTGAGCCACATCCTTCATCAGGGCTTTGATTATCTATCATCATGCCCAAAATGAGGGACATCCTACCCAACATACTTCCATCCCCTCCCACAGTGGTGTTCCACTGTTCACCCAATCTCCACTACATCTTAGCCCATCCCTATGCCACTCCCATCCCCAATCCCCTGACACAGGGATCATACCCTAGCAGAAGACCCATATGCAATACATGCCTTATTCACCAACCCAGCACCACCTACTCCAGTCCCGCTGTAGGAAAGCAGCCTACTCACGCCGTAATAAATTCATATCAGTCTTTCCATTGTGTGCCAGCCAGTCTGCTGTAACTAGCTCTGACGTCATAAATGTTGCGCAATACTTTAAAAATCAAGTAAATAACCTGAAACGTTTCTAGCATATCAGGAGTAATAGTAAATCAGTACGTGTTGATTGTCAGTTCAATAACTTTAACCATTTTCGAAATTTGGACGTTTTTCTGTAAAAATCATTGGCGCAACAGAAAAGAGCTAGAGACTTAAAAATTTATATTTAGATTCCTTTTTCATAATAATTTAATAGAAACAGTCTTCTGGATCTCACAAATTAAGATTATAGTGGAAATTCATGATTCTCCGGTTTTTGTCTGAAAAATTAAGGAAGCAAGATAGATTAAGTAGGCTAATGAATAAGGCTAGGATGTTTAAATTTAACTAGAATGGAGATCTGCTATAATCATAAAGATGTGAGAAGTTTCAACTCAATGACTATAAAACTATAGCGATAGCGTATCTCCAAAGGGCAGGTTCAGAGCTCGTCTACTGCGTGTGGTGTAATTACATTAATTCTCTCGCCCAAAATATTTGACTTAGCCACGTCAAACTTTTATTATGATTACTTACCTGTGTGCTGATTGCACATTTAAATTGAGAGCTTCATCGGCCATCAGCAAAAGAAGCTATGATTTATTCAATAATTTGATGTGGTGCATTACTAGCCCAGCGGCTAGTCGGCAGAGCCAATTTGATCAGGCGTTCCCTTAGCCGTCCGCACCGCGGCTTTATATATAAGAACGCTGCGCGAGGAAGAAAGGCCCCAGTTCTCTCCAGACGCTGAATAGCACACCATCTGTGTCGGCATTCGCGTCGCGTCAGTACCATTGCTATAAACAGCCTCGGATGCCGTATTAAGTTACTCGGGATACGCGTAACCATGAAATCATTTTCGAGTGAAGTGTTAATTCTGGGATGACTTTAATTATCTATCTTCAGTTTGCGTATGTCGTATTTTCACGTGCCGTCGCGGGACAAACATTCTACCACTATTTAGCGTGGCGTTTGATGAACCTGATCATCAAATTACGGCGAGCATTCATTTAAACATTTAATTTGGACAGTTATAGTTGCATCAGTGCATTAGACTCTGAACTGCTCTGTTAGTCAGATTGTGTGGATTCTTTTTTTTCATCTGTGACTTTCAGAATATAGAGAACGTTTTTACACGATCGTTTTTGATTATGAATCCCAGACAATCTCCTAATTCCTCAGAGCTATAAGTGTATTTCTCAGATGAAGTGGGCACTAGGAATTCTAATTACAGGCTTCACGTTTTGCTAATCACTTTCTGGTTGCCAAAATTGTAGTTAGAGAGCCAGTGTTGAGAACGGCAAAACAACAGCATATATAATAGGAACATTATAAACAACATAATTCCACCAGCCGCCCCACATATGGTGCATCGGCCGGGAAAAACAAACAAAACATTATTTCATTTAACAGCATTCATTCCACCCGCCGCCCCCCACCGTCACAGGCTTATCCTAACCCATCAGAAGCCGGGCCAATTATGACAGCAGCTATGTTACATACCAGCTCAGCTGCAACCACTACACAGCGTTTTACATCGATATGACAACCAACCAGCTGTTAACTAGAATGAATGGCCACTGTAAAACTGTTGCCAAAAAATAAGGTGGACTGCCCAATGGCACAACATGCAAGACTTCAATGGCTGCTTCACAACCTGTGCCATCTGGATCCTCCCCACTGCCACCAGGTTTCCTCAGCTGTACAGATGGGAGCTATCCTTACAGCACATCCTTCACTCAAGTAATCTAACCTAACCTAACTCACTGTCCCCCCCCCCCCAGCCCCCACTCAGTGTGTGTGTGTGTGTGTGTGTGTGTGTGTGTGTGTGTGTGTGTGTGTGTTTGTGTTTTTTTTATTCCTCCTACAGCTTGAGAAAGGAATTTTATTCCAAAAGCCAGCAAAGCAAAGCTCTGTACCTTTTGTTCATGTACCTGTTGATGGCATAACGCTTCCGCCTTTCAGTGAGTCGTCTCTCTATTCATAAATATTTGTTATAACACAAATATGTCATGTGGTAACGAAAGTGGTGCTCACCGTGGTTTCTACATATTCAAATTCCACAATTATCCCGAAAAAGCAGCAGCCTGAATAGCTTTATTGTTTGCTGTAACCAAGTTGTCTAAGTTGCATGGTCAATCCCCAATTTTTTGCAGATTAGCAAGTGTGATTCACGTTGCAGTTCGCCATATTCACAGCATTCATCAGTTCAAATGTAGTCCCATTTTTTTTTTTTTCCAAATTTTATTTACACTGTGATGTGCCTGTCCTTGAGCACTTCAGGGCTTTCCAAGTTGTGTAAGGGAGTTCAAAACCCCCTACAAAATTCCTCCACGAAGTACAGGTCTATTTGGTGCTTATCAGATGGTAATGATGTTGCTTTGACTGACTGTGAAAAGCTCTTTCTTGATTTCAGTCCCAGCAGCTGAGTAATACTTGCAAATATTGGGTGTCTGGGATCTACCTCTCACTTTTGTTATTGAACCTGTGCAACCTTTCTTCGCCTTATTTCTGGGGGAGCTATGCCCATAAGTTGACATCTGATTCACAGGGATTGGCCAAATACATCCTCTAATGATACATCCTGTTCTGTTCAAGGCTGCATCCACTCGTTTTGCATGATAAGAGCTCACCACATGGTGCCACATACTGTGAAATGGAAAAACACAACGACCAACAAAAAATGAACTTATTAATTGTGCTCCTCATCTGCTGCTTGTCAGTTTCTGCATTATGTTTTCTGGGTGCATGCATTCATTTTTGTACTCGACAGTGGTCCTGCGTTCAGTTGTGTGACAGGTTACTACGTAACACATTCAAATCATCTGATTACTTCCTGGGAAGTAGAAATTAGTAATAACAACATTTACATGACTTGGCGCTCAAATACATACATAAAAATTGTTTACCAGATAGTCAATGTGTTCCTCAAAAGCAGTATTGTCTAGACTGTGTAAACAGATTGATTCTGTATCAGTGGTAATCGATAGTTATTTCTGTACAACAGCTTTCTCTGATACTTCACTCCAAATTTCTCATCATCATGCAATGCCATAGATGATACACTGAAGAGTCCTTAAACCGTCAATAATCACTTCTTTTTAGACAAATGTGATCAGAACAATTTATCAGGACAGATAACTAAGTCAACAATAAACCATCCAGAATTTTTAAGTTTATCTACATGAGCTATCAACACTAGGGCAGCAGTCTACAGAGGACATTCTCTACCATTCAAATAATATGTTGTTGTTCGTGTCAATGGTCTATCGGAAAATGGCATGCTGCTTTAAATATCAACGTCCTGTGTTATGAAGTCACTCATTCTCTGATACCTTCATTACATACTTGACATGTACGCTGAAAGTACACTTAATTGAAGCACAGTCATAATGTATTTCACCTCCTAATAGGACAAACATAGCATTTCAGTCCCAAATTTTTTGCATCAAATGTATTGGCTGACTATGGACAACTTATGATCCAGAGCTCTCCAGGACACCCATTGACATTACCTTCACATTGCCACAACTTCCCCTGATCTCTAGTGCTTGTGCTTCTGCTCATTACTTTAGAGAGTATAAAGCATTGTTGTGCAATTTTCTGTGAAGAGCATCCAATACAAAATGAATGCCAAGGGGAGCTAGTTTGATAGAGGTGCGGATTGAATTTTAGATACCTGAATGGATGGACTGATCATGTACTTAAAATAGATGCAAATCATACAGCTGTTATTAAACCACATTTAGTCTAGAACTGTCTTTTTGGGAGCTACATGGAGCATGAGAGAGAGAGAGAGAGAGAGAGAGAGAGAGAGAGAGAGAGAGAGAAATTTCACACTTTTTGGCAATTGCTCATCTGAGATCCAGCACGAGAAGTGATTAAAATTTACCTGAAAATTCTAATGAATCAAACATTTATCATTATTAGCTTACATAGGATGCAGGTACAAAATGAAACCAAAAAGTTGCAGGAAAGAAAAGAAGTTTAGTGTAACATCCCACCAACAAGTTCACTAGAAACAGAGAAACTCTGATTACAGAGAAATGTGGAGGGAAATTGGACTTGCTACTTCAAAGAAACCACTGTGGTGGGTGCTTCAAGCAATGTAGGGAAATTACAGGAAACCAAAATCTGGATTATGGGATTGTGATTTGAGCTGCTGTCCTCTAGGTCCAGTATCTTACCACTGTGCCACCTTGCTGGAGGAGTGAGGTTATGAGATTTCAGAACACAAAACTGTTCTGTCTAACCCACATTTATTTTGCTAATTGCTGTAGTGACTAACAAAAAGATAACCAGAATCAATCCCAAACTGTAACACTGAATAACTATGCATTTTTTTCTGCATTCAGTTCCAACAGTTAACTGACGACACCTGATAAAAGCCTGAAGTTCATTCAGGAGCAACTGAGAATTTAGTCTCTTTTCTGCCACATGGACTAAAATTATTGTTGGCATTATCAAACAAATCATTCATTTGTAGATACTGCACTGCTAAAATTAAGTGTGTTCTCACACTTACATCTCAACAGTTTCACATAAATGTTCGGACAGCTTAAATGATATCAGCAGTGCGAAATGACTGGCATCCAAATAAGAAAAAAATTGCACTAACTGCAAGACACTGGACAGAAACCAAGCAAATCTCTGATTACTAAACAACCACATCTTAATTTACAGTACATTTTGCTATTACAGGGTGTATACGTGGACAAGCAAAAAAATTTCCTGGGTTTTTCCCGGATTTCCCGGTTGAAAATACACTTTCTCCCGGGTGACAGTATATTTTCCCTTATCAATCCCTTGAATGGTTATGGTTTTATAGATGGGCATACAATTTCCCGGCACTTAGGAAACAAAACTCAAGGAAAAAGACACGCTTTTGGAAATATCTTTGATGTGCAGCAACATGTACGCTGCGTATTTTCGTATTACAACAGCACACATTGGAATTCCACCAAACACCGCATGTTACATTCAGAATCATTGATATCGAGATTTCGATGCGCTTTTGTAAGCCGTTCGTAGCTCATGTCACGTGATCTCGCCAGCCGATGACAGTGGATGTTCAGAGTGTAGGACACGTGATGTAGTCAGCCAACAGCAACATCACTGTTAAGTAGCACGAACACACAAACAGGGAAAGTTAATAGTTTAAATTAATATACTTAGTGTTGCTACAAGAAAAGAAAAGCTTTCATATATAATATTAGTCTCAAGCTGCAAGAGAAGCTAAGCTTTCACATATTATGTTCATCTTTTTCGCGCGCGTTACACTTTAAGATATATCACACAAATGTGCCAGTAAAATTTTTAATAATTACATAAATGTCTGATCTTCAGGGTTCAAAATTCTTCTAAATAGCTAGTCATCGAAGAGTTGATTTTTAAATGAGAGTCAAACGCTCTGTGATTTAATAAATTCGTGGTACATTCTTGCACATAGCTCAACGTATGTAAAAGGATATTTGCTTTGAAAGTAACGCTTTTCAAACCACCATTCGCAATATTTTCCCGCGACCTGTTAGAAATAGGTTCGTTTCAGCAGTTGCCAGAGAGCGCAGGTAACAGGCAACATCGCGCTTGGGTAGCTATCATGACGTAAGAAGCCCGTATGTACGTATGTGTAAAACATTGAAAGATCATCCATTATGTCATAAAAGAAACAAGACAGTAGAGGATACTGAAAGAGTATCGGAATTACGTGAACCATATTAAAATGTGCACATTTAAAGTGCATACTTAAAGGGCACATTCGTATGTCCAGATTCCCAATGAAATAGACCTCAGGTTGACAGAGGAGATAGAGAAGATCCAAAGAAGAGCGGCGCGTTTCGTCACAGGGTTATTTGGTAACCGTGATAGCGTTACGGAGATCTTTAACAAACTCAAGTGGCAGACTCTGCAAGAGAGGCGCTCTGCATCGCGGTGTAACTTGCTCGCCAGGTTTCGAGAGGGTGCGTTTCTGGATGAGGTATCGAATATATTGCTTCCCCCTACTTATACCTCCCGAGGAGATCACAAATGTAAAATTAGAGAGATTAGAGCGCGCACGGAAGCTTTCAGACAGTCGTTCTTCCCGCGAACCATACGCGACTGGTACGGGAAAGGGAGGTAAAGACAGTGGCACATAAAGTGCCCTCCGCCACACACTGTTGGGTGGCTTGCGGAGTATAAATGTAGATATTAATATAATGGAAGGAAACATTCCACGTGGGAAAAATTATATATAAAAACAAAGATGAGGTGACTTACCGAACAAAAGCGCTGGCAGGTCGATAGACACACAAACAAACAAACACAAACATACACACAAAATTCAAGCTTTCGCAACAAACTGTTGCCTCATGAGGAAAGAGGGAAGGAGAGGGGAAGACGAAAGGAAGTGGATTTTAAGGGAGAGGGTAAGGAGTCATTCCAATCCCGGGAGCGGGTTTTCCGCTCCCGGGATTGGAATGACTCCTTACCCTCTCCCTTAAAATCCACTTCCTTTCGTCTTCCCCTCTCCTTCCCTCTTTCCTCATGAGGCAACAGTTTGTTGCGAAAGCTTGAATTTTGTGTGTATGTTTGTGTGTCTATCGACCTGCCAGCGCTTTTGTTCGGTAAGTCACCTCATCTTTGTTTTTATATATAAAAAGATGTAGATATTAAGCTTTTCAGTGTGATTTTTGGGATGTAAATTTTCTTGGAGAACCAGTACTGTATTATATCATGTTTGGGTCTTTAAAATAGCATAATGCCATACATGCTAGAAAATGAAAATGTGAACTTGAAATGCAGCGAACAGTTGAAACTAGCCAGTACTGTGGAATTAAACATTTCCTTTCAAATACATTGACTGCCTCTGTGCAAAAGGTTAACAAAAGCCTAATTTCTTTAGCAAACAGACAAAAATAACTTCATTGTTCCGCAAGGCGATTAATGTTTGACTGTCAGAAAGGTGGAAATAAAATAAAATCTGAAACTAATGGCATATTTCAGCCTTCCGTGATTATGTGAATGTGTTATAATACACTTGATAGCTCCTGGCCACAGATATCCGTTTCTTTATTATTATTATTATTATTAGACATGAGAGTAAACGAAGGGGAAACAGCAAAATCACTAAATGTAAACATGGGTCATGGGGAAACTACGCAACTATAGCTCAAACTACTTTGCCCATCAGCCCTGGATCTACGACATTTGCGAACCGGGCCAATATTAAAAAAATCGAATTTTCAAAATATGTTTATCTTGTAGTGCAGATCTTTCTGAGAAGTCTGGAACATAAAACATATGTATTCGAGGAAATGTAAGACATATTATTTGGTTTTAAGTATGCCAAAGTGCAGTGCCACACCTCTTCATTAAGCATTTTTCTACCGCACGTCCAAACTATATTCAGGAGGATGGAAATTGAAATGTCCTGTGGCACCTCTCCTGCTCCCAATCGGCCGGTCTGACAGCCTACCCCACTTTAAAAAAATCTCACAATTAATAGCAGATGGGATTATTTGTAATCGAGAGAACAAGAACTCTTCAGAAAATCTGAACTCTTTATTGCCTAATAGCTAATAATTTGCTGTTTTGTGAGACATAAAATTAAATATAGGACGTATAAAACCAATACTGACAAGAGATAAGCAAGAAATTACACATTTCTTCAAACCTTAGCTCCTAGCATTTTTTTCTCTCTATCTTGCTACAGCTTTACATGCTTTCCTTTCTGCTAAAGAATCTATTACCTCATCAAAGTTCGTCAAATGTTTTGCTACATGAAAAATCAAAATGTCGTTATCTAATACTGAAAAAGCTGTTAATACGAATAATACCCAAGATTGGTGTGGTTTCTTGATCTGATTACGTCTATTTTGTCACTGTCTGCTAGATAAAACAAAATAGGCCTTTCTAATATGGCAGCAATTTTGTAACACACCAAATAAACGAGACTGTTATGGCACAAATGGCCATTTTTATAACACGACAGAATATAATCCAATAAGTACCAATATCAAATGCCTATTAGGCCTACTACAAGCAAAAAGCTTTATGTTAGGAGGTAAGATTCACATTTCATTCATACGCACCAGCTTCTCAAGCATGAGGTCGAAAAGTAGTATTACGAAATTTTTATATAAATTTGGAATCGTCTTATTCTTCCATAATTTGTGTGATGTCCCCATTTCTTCTCCTTCCTCGTTGTAACAAACAATCTTGTCATCACCAATTCTGTAGCTACTGCTGCCACTGTCAAAATTTGTTCGCCGATTAACTTCACTAACCCTGCCAGAATAACAGGTTTAGTTATCCCACGATTATTTTCTGGTTAGGCGTTATTACGTATTCAAACAACACGTTTTCTGCGTTACTTCCAGAATAGAACTTACGCAGCTGCTAACCGGGGACTGTACTACTGGTCCTTATTAGTGTAGTGATCTGGCCAAAAATTTTCTGTCAAAATTTCGTTTTCTTGGATACACCGAGA
Organism: Schistocerca americana; assembly: GCF_021461395.2. Lineage (NCBI taxonomy): Eukaryota > Metazoa > Arthropoda > Insecta > Orthoptera > Acrididae > Schistocerca > Schistocerca americana. Next base: position 783,946,930 of record NC_060122.1, on the reverse strand, counting down.
AGATAATACATAATCTTTCTCACCTGTTATTCGCGTCAGTCTTTTATTTCCACTCTGGTAGTCTGAATCTATGTATTTCGCTAGTAATTATAACAACGTTGATCATTCGCAAACCCAATCAACCGCATAGTTAGACAGCGATTGGCATTCATCCGTTCGGATTTACTCCGCTGAGTTCACATAGCCCGTCCCCTTTTGTCTGAGGAAAGTTTATTTCTAGATGCGACGAGGATTCTCCCGACAGAGAAATCACGTACACTATGCATGCATTCAAACGTCAACTTATGATTCATTCAGAAATCATCTTAAAATGTGTTCAGAATGTTCAAAAACCAACAGTGAAGCATTTCAAAATTATATGAATAATCAATAGGCAAATGTGCGCTGGATGCTAGGTGCTTTGTGAAACAACTTGTTTTCCTAAAGAATATGAATTTGGCGCCCCCTTTTCCCGGTAGCATCTAGCTGCTAGCTGCGACTGCTTGCACAGCCAACAGTCACGTTCCTGTAACCGTAATTGGGAGAATCTACTACTCAAACGTGACTCAACTGCGCATGCGCATGAGCCCACGCGTAACTGCTAAAACAAATCGAATGTAAACAGTTGCGACTTCACGCTCATTGAAGGCAAATTGTTGTTATGAAGCACTGCATAGTCTTCCTAAAGCCTTTGACACATTTTCAATTGGCAGACGCTTGCATGAGCACTGTGTCATTGTTATATATGGCGCATTTCCTTTGCAATTTAAGTTACTTTTGTTTTTTCTCTCGTTTATGTTTTATTGTTGTATTATTTTGCAGTAGCAGGATACAGTAATATCCTTTGTTAGAGTATCAGTTCTTACCAGTCAAAAATACAAAAATTTAACTGAAAACTAAACAATGAAAAATTCCCAGAATTCTAAAAATATCCCGGGTTTTTTCCAGATCTCCTGACTCGTATACACCCTGTATTAGAGGATGCTATGCTTTAGCCTCTTATGGTAGTTACAAATATGGGAACATAACTCCATGGAGTATCCTTTTGGTGCTCCATCAGTCTGGTGTCTGACCTCACATCACCCCTGGACAATGTAAGAAAAATTGCTCCACAAAAATTTAACTCCTACAGGACTTCAACCAGTGCAACTGATAACAATTATCACTAATAAAACAATGTAAAAACATTTACCTTTAATCTCTTATTAATTGCAACTGCCTCTTCCACCTTACGTTTAAGTACATTTTGTTGTTTACAGTGCAATCGTTCCATACGCTCCAACTGATTTTGGCGACGTCTGTCTTGGTCTCTCAGCCTTATAAGTTCTTTTTCCTTTTGTTGTTTCCAGGCACGGAAGCGTTCATTCTCTGCTCGCATCTGTCTTATGAGGCGAACTTTCGTACTCTTCATATTCTGTTTGGAAACAAATCAGGTGAATGTTTTTGTAAATACATGTGGAATGCTGTTGAGACTGTATAAAATATAGATATGCTGTACAACACACATGCCCACACCAATTATTGTCACCATGCAACATTTTCTGAAAATTACAAGATTAAGTTGAACTATATGAACAAGTTCTTGTTGAGGAAGTGAGTCATAAAATTAATCAAACCATTTTACAATTCCAAAACTATAGTGTGTGTAGTTTATCCAACGGTGCACAAACATATTCAATGATTTATTACACAGTCAAACATATTTCCAGATTGTATCAATACTATCTGCTGAATGATCTGTCATATGTAAATAATAATTTTTCTTTTCCAACATGTCCCTTTCGTGAACAGTACAAGAGTAATCTGCTGCATAAACAATTATCTTCCCCTTCTCTCTATTTCTGGTCATTAGTGATCGTACATCACAGTTTTCTTAACTACAGGGTTTCAACTTAAATCCACATGCCTTCCCAGACTGACCCATACAACAACATTGCTTGAAGGTGAAAGAAGGTGCATGCTCATTGGAAAATTATTTTAACACAGAAGTTAACTAATTCTAGGATTTTCTAAATGCTTTAGATGAATGAAGGAAGCATTGGAGGATGACTTATGTAATGGTGCAATTATTTGAGCTCTCACTAGTGTCTCAACAACAACAACAACAACAACAACAACTTATTCTCACCTGAATTTCATTGAAAAGTTTTGATATTTTTTCATCAGATTTTTCTTTAATTTTTATAATTTTTGTCTGCTCACTAATTTTTTTACTCAATTCAGAAATAGTATGTTCCAGTTCCTGCAGTTTCTTCCTGCGTTGTTCAGCAATCCTAGGTAACATAACATCTTAGGTAAAAGCAGTGACACAAAATATAACAAAATGAATATAAAGTATGATTTACTAACTTGTTTGTGTTACTATTGGTTTGCATATTTTTTAGCATTTGCGTGAGTTCATCTTTCTCTTTCTGCAGAGCAGCTACTTGCTGCTCCAGTTCTTTCAAATTATCTTCATACGTATGACGGATATTGAGTATCTGATCCGAATTAACTGATAACTGTGTTACTAGTTCCTCCTTCAAAGCAAGAGCTTTATTCAGTTCCTAGAAATAAAAAAAGTACAGTAAAATAAAAAACACAATAAGTAAACATAACTGCAGCTTTATGCACTACCAAAAGTGAATATCACACAATTAAGTTACCAACCATTTATCCATTATGTACATGAGGGTAGATCACTACTGACCTCAAGAGATAGGCACATAGTAAAATTTACTGCTTTTTCAAACAAGATCAGTCTAGTAAAACTGATGGACCACGAGTGTGACGGGAGCATCGCACTTACATTAAAATCTACTATATTCCACATGCTAATTAAATTTATATCGTATTTGCTTGATGTTCTCAAAGAAGTAAAAGCATGCACGCATTCTTTTACTTCTCTGAGAACATCAAGCAAATATGATATAAACTTAATTCTATATTCAGCACACCCCCACAATATGTACTCTATTAGACCATGCCTCTTAGATTTGTACTGTCTAAATAACAATTACTTTATAAGAAATATTAAATAGCACAGCAACTTTTTACTACATTGTAATTTTCATATAAGTTCATTCACTATTTTTCACGAGTGATTTTTTCCCCCTTACAAGTGAGTTAATAATAAAAGGTCTGAGTCTGTTTGATGAAAGAGACGCTTATGTCATTGTGGCAATTGCGGCAGGGGTTGCATGGAGCTGTCTTATACATGTTGCAATACAACACCTCATTTTCTACTGATTGCAAGCCCAAGATTTTAAAGAGGTTCCAGATTGATACACAAGTGATATGTCTCCCTTATGACATCTTGTTTGTCTCAAATAAGAATTTGCTGCTGGGTTCACTTATGCTACAGAAACATTTCTGAAGTTCGACATCATGTACAATGTGGTGTGCTGGACCATGACTACTGTTTCCAACTGCTGCAATGTAATATGGTGTCACTCAGTTGCTCTTCAATGGCTATTGTGTTAACAGAAAAGACAACATAAAGTGCCAGAGTTCCTAGAGTGCAAGTGTGTGTGTGTGTGTGTGTGTGTGTGTGTGTGTGTGTGTGTGTGTGTGGGTATGCCCCTTGCAGTATATTTATGAATGCTTATGTTTTCAAATTCTGGTTGACTGTTGACAAGAAAATTCATTACGAAGATAATGTACTGTGGCTGGCTTCAAGGAGGATTGTAAGGAGTGTGCTGGCACATCCCAGGGCTGAATAGTGGAGGATTCTGAACACAGGCAGCAGCTGCTGAGAGTGATGGCTTGCAGGAGCAATGTACTGGTCAAGAAGAATGTAAGTAAAGATTATGGAGCAAAGTGAATTACCAAAGAATAATGGATTTTGAGACATCATTGCTGGCTAACATATTCCATGAGGTGAAATTGCAGTACTGCCGACAAACACATATAAAGCTTTCAGAACTAATAGATCTTTCCTGAGGGAAGTGCAAGGAATAGGTTGCAGAAGGTAAAAAAAGTAAAGGCAATTACTCAGACCCCAAGATTTGATAGACCCACCTGTTAAGAGGACGAGATGAAGTGTTACACATATTCCACACTCTTATGCTTTTAGGCTGACAAAAGATATTCTAAGAGCTGAAAATGTGGTTTAGGCAGTTATTAAGCGCAAAACATCACACTGTCCGTGGTCTCTCATATTAATGTGCACATGAACAGTTAAATCATGTCAGCTCCAGACATCACCAGGGTGCAACACCGAATAAACCTCTCCACCTGCTGTAGAGGAGCACTTGTTCTTTGGACATCATGGCTTGGCAGTGCCTTGGAGGAAAAAGAGCAAAAAGATGCGTGGTAGAATGTAAACGAAAAAATTGAAAAATATAAGAAATGTGATTTGTTTGATTGCTAATGTGCAAGCAAGACCAGGGGATATATGCAAACAAGGAAAAAATTCCCAGATTTCCCAGGTGAAAATACAATTTTTTGGAATTAAGTGACAGTATACTTTCCCTCCGAACCATAAAACTTGTCAATCCTTTGAATGGTTAATGTTTTGCACACCGGTGTAGAACTTCCCGGCACTTTAAAAATTAAACATAGCAAAAAAAGAAGAAGCAGGAAAAAAGTAAATAAAATTTGAGAAGCAGCAACATGTACCCTGGATATTTTCATATTACGAAAGTATAAATTTGGACTCCATCAAAAACAGCACATTAGTTTCTGAAGCACTGTAATCAAGATTGCAACATGCTTTTGTAAGTCAGTAAGCCAATCATAGCTCATGTCACATGGTCTCGCCAGATGATGACAGCAGATATTCAGAGCATACGACATGCAATGTAGCCAGTAAGTAGCAACACCACTGTTAAATAGTGCAATCACACAGATAGGAAAAGTTAATGGTTTAAATTAGTATACCAGATGGTGATAATTAAAGTTTCCCTATTTGACACAAACACAGAAACTAATTAGTGTACAAGTACCAAATTTGGTAGCATTAATGTCCAGAGTATGGGGTGCACAATTTCCATGCATCACAGTGCCACCAAACAGTTCCACCTATGGCCACCAGATGCAATGATCAGTAATTGTGATTCATAGTCTCACACACCTGACCAGTTGCAGTGCACCTGTTGACGTATCAATATGAGCTTGGACAAAAGGAGCAAGGCATTATTGGTGAAACTCTATTATCAAAACAACAGTAATGCTGCAGCTGCACTCCGAGAATATCACTGGCTGGAAGGATTACAGAAGGGTCCTCTTTCTCTGCCTGCTGTGTGGAGCTTGATGAAGTTCGAATCAACATGAGAACTGGGTGTCACCCCCAGAAGAGGCACACGACCGACCGCACCACAGGTGGTTGCTATGGCAGACAACACTGTGCGCAATTCCCGATCGTCAGGTAGTGCGCGTGGTGTGCCACGACAGTTGAATATCCCATGGTCCACTGTACAGAAGGTGCTTTGAACCATTCTAACATGGTATCCATACAAGATACACATCATACAGCAGCTTGCACTGCAGGATGCACAACGATGTGTTGACTTCACTCTACACTCTCCACTTTCTGGCCAGGATTGAAGATGATTAGGGCTGGCCCTGGACCATCCTATGGACAGACAAAGTGAGGTGAACACACAATTGTCAAGTGTGGGGATCTTCACCTCCAGTCACTGTGCATGAAGTTGTTTTGTATGGTGAACATGTTGCCGTATGGTATGGCTTCATGGCTATGTTCATCACTGGCCCATTCTTTTTTGAACAGGCTGACACTCAAGGACCAAAGATGTGCAGTGTGACTGGTCAGTGTTACTGTGATATGCTTTGCCAGCTTGTCATACCCGCATTGCAGGAGAGAGGCCTTGAACTCGCAGTTTTCATGCAAGATGGGGGCCCACTGCACATCACTCGTGAAATTCACCTGCTTCTCAAAAAATTTTGAAACTATCGAATCATCAGCCAATATTTTCCAAATGTTTGGTCAACATGACCACCTGATTCCACTCTCTGCGATTTCTGGTTGTGGGGCTACCTGAAGGACAGGGTTTACCAGGGGAACATTAACACATGTGCTGATATGAAATTTTCTTGGAATACCAGTATTTTATTGCCTCATGTTTGGTTCTTTTATCATGGCATAATGCCATACGTAGCAGAGGGTGAAAACTTGCATTTGAAATTCAGCGAACGGTTGAAACTGATCAATAGTGTGGAATGAAACGATTTTTCAAATAAATATACTGCCTCAGACAAACAGATTAATAAATCCAGAATGAGATTTTCACTCTGCAGCGGAGTGTGCGCTGATATGAAACTTCCTGGCAGATTAAAACTGTGTGCCCGACCGAGACTCGAACTCGGGACCTTTGCCTTTTGCGGGCAAGTGCTCTACCAACTGAGCTACTGAAGCACGACTCATGCCCGGTACTCACAGCTTCACTTCTGCCAGTACCTCGTCTCCTACCTTCCAAACTTTACAGAAGCTTTCCTGCGAACCTTGCAGAACTAGCACTCCTGAAAGAAAGGATATTGCGTAGACATGGCTTAGCCACAGCCTGGGGGATGTTTCCAGAATGAGATTTTCACTCTGCAGCGGAGTGTGCGCTGATATGAAACTTCCTGGCAGATTAAAACTGTGTGCCCGACCGAGACTCGAACTCGGGACCTTTGCCTTTCGCGGGCAAGTGCTCTACCAACTGAGCTACCGAAGCACGACTCACGCCCGGTACTCACAACTTTACTTCTGCCAGTACCTCGTCTCCTACCTTCCAAACTTTACAGAAGCTCTCCTGCGAACCTTGCAGAACTAGCACTCCTGAAAGAAAGGATATTGCGGAGACATGGCTTAGCCACAGCCTGGGGGATGTTTCCAGATTGAGATTTTCACTCTGCAGCGGAGTGTGCGCTGATATGAAACTTCCTGGCAGATTAAAACTGTGTGCCCGACCGAGACTCGAACTCGGGACCTTTGCCTTTCGCGGGCAAGTGCTCTACCAACTGAGCTACCGAAGCACGACTCACGCCCGGTACTCACAGCTTTACTTCTGCCAGTACCTCATCTCCTACCTTCCAAACTTTACAGAAGCTCTCCTGCGAACCTTGCAGAACTAGCACTCCTGAAAGAAAGGATATTGCGGAGACATGGCTTAGCCACAGCCTGGGGGATGTTTCCAGAATGAGATTTTCACTCTGCAGCGGAGTGTGCGCTGATATGAAACTTCCTGGCAGATTAAAACTGTGTGCCCGACCGAGACTCGAACTCGGGACCTTTGCCTTTCGCGGGCAAGTGCTCTACCAACTGAGCTACCGAAGCACACACTCCGCTGCAGAGTGGAAATCTCATTCTGGAAACATCCCCCAGGCTGTGGCTAAGCCATGTCTCCGCAATATCCATTCTTTCAGGAGTGCTAGTTCTGCAAGGTTCGCAGGAGAGCTTCTGTAAAGTTTGGAAGGTAGGAGACGAGGTACTGGCAGAAGTAAAGCTGTGAGTACCGGGCGTGAGTCGTGCTTCGGTAGCTCAGTTGGTAGAGCACTTGCCCGCGAAAGGCAAAGGTCCCGAGTTCGAGTCTCGGTTGGGCACACAGTTTTAATCTGCCAGGAAGTTTCAGATTAATAAATGCTAAATTTCTGTAGCAAACAGACGTAACTTCATTGTTCTGCTAGGCGATTCATGCTTGACTGCTAAAAACGCGGAAATAAAACTGGGTGTATATGCGGACAAGAAAAAAATTCCCAGTTAAAAATACAATTTTTCCATGTTAAGTGACGGTATACTCTTCCTCGGAACTGTAAAACTTATCGGTCCTTTAAATGGTTATGGTTCTATACACCGGCGTCAGAAAAAAAAAAGATTTTGGAAATTTCATTGATATGTAGCAACATGTGCGCTGCATATTTTCAGATTACGCAAGTATAAATTCGAAACCCACCAAACACCGCATGTTACTTTCTGAAGCATTGAAATTGAGATTGTGATGCGCTTTTGTTAGCCAGTCATGGCTCATGCCACGTGATCTCGTCAGCTGATATTCAGAGCATAGAACACGTGATGTAGTCAGCCAATAGCAATATCACTGTTAAGTAGTGCGTACAAACAAATAGGAAAAGCGAATGGTTTAAAGTAATATACATAGTGTTGATACAAGAGAAGCAAAGCTTTCACATACAATATCGGTCTCTAAGATTAATAAGCTGCAAGAGTAGCTTTCACATATAATGATAATCTCTTTTGCGTGTGTTAGGCTTTCAGATATATCACACAAATGTGCCAAAAAAATTTTTAATAACGACATAAATGTTTAATCTTCTGGGCTCAAAACGTTTTTAGATGATTATCGTCAAAGAGTTTATTTTTAAATGAGAGTCAAATGCTCTGTGATTTAAGAAATCCAGCCAACATTCTCACACGTAGCATAATTCATCTTGCATAAAATGTTAACTTACTTTGAAAGTAACGGTTTTCAAGCAATCATTCGCAATATTCTCCCGCGACCTGTTAGACATAGGTTCATATCAGCAGTTGCCAGAGAGTGCCAGATAACAGGCGTCACCGTGCTTTGTGTTCGTATGTGTAAATCATTAAAAGATCTTATTTTATGTTATAAAAGAAACAAGACATCAAAGGATACTCCACGAGCATCGGAATTTCATTAACCATACTAAAATGCACAATTCGGCTTAGCGGATTCATATGTCCGGATTCGGATAAAATTTTTTTTCGAGTACCAGTACTGTATTAACATGTTTGGTTCTTTATTAAGGCATAATGCCATAAGTGCAAGAAGATGCACATTAAACACTTTGCTTCAAATACATTGACTGCTTCGGCGGAAAAGATTAATAAAAGCTAAATTTCTTTAGCAAACCGAAAAAAATAACTTCATTGTTCTGCAAGGCGACTAACGCTTGACTGTCAGAAAGATGTAAATAAAATAAAATCTGAAAGCAATAATATATTTTACCCTTCCGTAATTATGTGAATGTATTTTAATGCACTTGATAGCTCCCGGCCACTGAAATCCGTTTTGTTTTGCCCACTGAAATCGGCTTTGTTTTCATTTGACGTGAAAGCAATAAACAAAGAGGAAACGGCAAAATCATTAAACTTAAACAAGGGGCTCGTTGAGGCTATCCACATCCCCACTACAACTCAGTCTGCTTTGTGCATCAGCCCCAGATCTACGGTAATTCGGAACCGCGGCAATACTACCAATGCGCAACTCAACTGCACATGCGCATGAGCCCGCTCGCTACTGCTCTAACAAATCTAATGTAAACAGTTGTGACGTCACGCTCGTCGGAGGAAATTTGTTCTTATGAAGCATTGCATAAGCTTCCTAATCCTTTGACACCTTTTGCTGTTGGCAGACGCTTCTATGAGCACTGTATTTTGTTGTATATGGTGCATTTCCTTTGCGACTTAAGATTTATTTTCGTTTTTTCCCCCCTCTCGTTCATGTTTTATTGCTGTAGTATTATTCTGCAGCAGCGGGAGACAGTACTATCCTTTTTATTGTATTGTTTCTTACCACTCAAAACTAAAACAAAAAAATTCACGGAATTCTAAAAAATTCCCTGGGTTTTTCCCGGATCTACCGGTTGTCCCAGGTCATATACACCCTGTAAAATAAAATCAGAAAACTGAAACTAACAACACATTTTAGCCTTCTGCACCTATGTGAATGTATTTTAATTCACTTGATAGTTCCCGGCCACAGAAATCCATTTTGTTTTTCTTTGACGTGAAAGCTGTAAACTAAAAGGACAGCAAAATCAACGAACTTGTACACGGATCACTTTGAGACTACCCCCTCCCCACAACAATGCATGACGGCTGTGCGCAACTTTGAGCGTGCCAGAAAATTTTTTCCGGGAAGTATCTGGCTGCCTGTTGCTACTGCTGATATGGCTAATAGTTGGCAGAAGCATGAAAAGGTATAACTCTTACACGACTATACTGCGCATGAGCTCGATGGTACCCGCTCAGATGAACCTATTGTAAAGTTGGACGTCATGCTCATCGGAAGCAGTTTGTTGTTATGAAGTATTGTATAGTATTTGTTCTAGAATCTTTGAAACATTTTGCCATTGGCATACACTTGTGTGTGCACTGTGTTCTGCAGGGTGTATACGCAGACAATGAAAAAAAATTCCTGGATTTTTCCCGAATATCCCGGTTAAAAATTATACTTTTTCCCGGGCGAAAATACACTTTTTCCAAGCTAAGTGACAGAAGGTTATCCGTCAGAAATGTAAAACTTATGATTAAGGTTTTATGTGTTAGTGTTTAACTTCCCGGTAGTTTAGGGGAGAAGAAGAGAAAGGTGGGAGGGGGGTTTGGAAAGACCTTTGATGTGCGGCAACATATACGCTGCATATTTTCATATTATGAAATTATAAACTATTATCACACCAAACACAGTACGTTAATTTCCTGAGCGTTGAAATCAAGACTGTGATGCCCTTTCGTAAGCCAAATGTATCTCACGCCACGTGATCTTGCTACCCAATGACAGCAGACATTCAGAGCATAGGACAAGTATTGTTGTCAGCCAATAGCAAGATCACTTAAGTAGGGCGAACATACAGAGAGGAAAAGTTAATGGTTTACATAGTGGAGGCACAAGAAAAGTTAAGCTTTCACATATAATATTGGTCTCTAAGATTAATAAGCTACAAGAGAAGCTAAGCTTTCACATGTAATATTGGTCTTTTTTGCAGGTGTTACACCATACAAATGTGCCATTCAAATTTAAAGTAATGACATAAATGTCTGGACTCGAAATTCTTGTAAGTGACTGGTCCTCAAAGTGTTATATTGTAAACGAGTCATACACTCTGTAATTTAAAAAAACTCATCCCACATTCTCACACGTAACATAATTCATCTTGTATAAAAGGAAATTTACTTTGGAAGTAACGCTTTTAAAACCACCATTTGCAATACTTTCCCAACACTGTAGGAAATAGGTTTGTTGTAGCAGTCGCCCAAATGCGCCAGAAAAAAGGCATTATAGAGCGCGCACAGCTGCGGTGATGTAGGAAGCCGGCACGTTCGAATGTGTAAAGCATTACGAGATCTTACATTACACCATAAAAGTAACAGGACATCAGAGGTTAATCAAAGAGCATCGGAATTTACTAAACCATACGAAAATGAATAATTCGGCCTGAAGAGCACATTGGTTTGTCCAGATTCACAATGAAGTAGATCCCATCTGATATTAAGCTTTTCAGCGTGGTTTTTGGGATGTAAATTTCATTGGAGTACCAACACTCTACCATCTCATGTTTGGTTCATTATTATGGCATAATGCCATAGACCATGTCGTCGTTTTTTTTTTTTTTTTTTTTTTTTTTTTTTTTTTTTTTTTTTGTGGTTTTAGGGCGCAAAACTTCTATGGTCATTAGCGCCCAGCCCGTGACGTAGGAAACAGGAAAAAAACGAAATTTAAAACCAGCAGCAATGGGAACAAAGTCATAAAATTTGAGAAACTAAAGGCAGAAGGAATGCTTAAAAATCCACTATAGAAAGGGGTTTGTTGTCCCCCCCCCAAAAAAAAAAAAAAAATTTTCAAATGACTGACGTCATTTCACTGTCACTAATAAACTGGAGAACGCGGTCGGCTGAGCGCGTGTCATCTGCTAAAATCGACGATATATCAGGCGATAGCTGTAGACGGGAGCGTAACGGATTAAAATAGGGGCATTTAATTAAAAGGTGTCTGACTGTCCACAGCTGAGAGCAGTGGGGACAGAGTGGGGGAGGATCACCGCTTAAAAGATGTCGATGGCTAAAAAGACAGTGCCCTATCCGGAGTCTAGCTAAAATTACCTCCTCCCGGCGACGCGTTCGGGAGGAAGAGGTCCAAGCGCAAGGAAGGGCTTTCACTTCCCGCAATTTATTATGGGGAAGTGTTGACCAATGCGCATGCCATAAATGAGCAACTTGGCGACATAAACCGCTCCGGAGATCGGTAATGGGAAGCGACTGAATAGCTGGCCGAGGAAGAGAGACTGCAGCCTTGGCCGCTATATCGGCCGCCTCATTCCCACAGATACCAGCGTGTCCCGGGAGCCAGAGGAACGCCACTGAGACGCCCCCAGGTGGAGCAAGCGCAGACAGTCCTGAATCCGGTGGACCAGAGGGTGAACAGGGTAAAGAGCTTGGAGACTTAGGAGAGAGCTGAGAGAATCTGAGCAGATTACGTACTGTATCCGCTGATGGCAGCGGATGTAGTGGACAGCCTGGAGAACAGCGTAAAGCTCCGCAGTATAAACCGAACACTGGTCGGGAAGCCGAAAGTGATTTGGGGTGTCGCCAACAATATAGGCACTCCCTACACCTAACGATGTTTTCGGGCCGTCGGTGTAAATAAATGTGGCGTCCGTCATTTGTGCACGTAGAGCAGCAAATGCCCGACAGTAAACAAGTGTAGGGGTACCATCCTTGGGAAATTGACATAGGTCTCGGAGTAAGTCGATCCGGGGACGGAGCCAAGGCGGTGCTGTACCCCAAGTTGTCAAGAAGGTTTTAGGAAAGCGGAAGGAAAGAGAATGGAGCAGTTGACGGAAGCGGACTCCCGGGGGTAGTAGGGAGGAGGAGCGGCCTGCATACCCTACATCAAAGGAGGCGTCGAAAAAAAGGTCATGGGCTGGATTAGCAGGCATGGAAGACAGATGGCTAGCATAACGACTCAGAAGGACTGCCCGCCGATTGGACAGCGGAGGTTCAGCAGTCTCAGCATAAAGGCTTTCCACAGGGCTGGTGTAAAAAGCTCCAGACACTAAACGTAATCCACGGTGGTGGATAGAGTCGAGACGCCGAAGAATAGACGGCCGAGCAGAGGAGTAGACTATGCTTCCATAATCCAATTTCGAGCGCACTAAGGCGCGATAGAGGCGGAGAAGGACCACTCGGTCCGCTCCCCAGGAGGTACCATTCAGGACACGGAGGGTGTTAAGGGAACGCAGACAGCGAGCCGAAAGATGGGAAACGTGGGAGGACCAGCACAGTTTTCTGTCAAACATAAGACCCAAGAATTTAGCGACGTCGGAAAACGGAAGGTTGACAGGACCTAGATGTAAGGAGGGCGGAAGAAACTCCTTACGTCGCCAAAAGTTAACACAAACGGTCTTACTGGGTGAGAAACGGAAGCCGGTTTCGATGCTCCACGAGTGGAGGCGATCGAGACATCCTTGAAGACGTCTTTCAAGAAGGCTGGTCCGTTGAGAGCTGTAGTAGATCGCAAAATCGTCCACAAAGAGGGAGCCCGAGACATCAGGAAGGAGACAATCCATAATTGGATTAATGGCGATGGCAAACAGTACAACACTCAGCACGGAGCCCTGGGGTACCCCGTTTTCTTGGGAGAAAGTACGGGAGAGAGTAGTGTTCACCCGCACCCTAAATGTGCGCTCTGCCATAAATTCGTGAAGAAAAAGGGGCAGCCGGCCCCGAAAGCCCCAAGAGAATAGTGTGCGGAGGATGCCTGTCCTTGAACAGGTATCGTATGCTCTCTCCAGATCAAAAAATATTGCTACCGTTTGGCGTTTCCGGAGAAAATTGATAATGATATAAGTGGAGAGAGCAACAAGATGGTCAACTGCAGAACGATGCTTTCGGAAACAGCATTGGGCAGGTGTTAAAAGACTGCGGGATTCCAGCCACCAAGCTAAATGGTAATTCACCATACGCTCCAAAACCTTACAGACACTACTCGTGAGAGAAATGGGGCGATAACTAGAGGGGAGATGTTTGTCCTTTCCAGGTTTCGGAACGGGAACGATAATAGCTTCCCGCCATCGCCTGGGAAAGGTACTGTCGGTCCAGATTCGATTATAAAGGCGAAGGAGGTAACGCAGACTATGGGTTGATAAATGCAGCAACATTTGGACATGGATACCATCTGGTCCTGGGGCGGAGCAGCGAGAAGAAGAGAGGGCATGTTGGAGTTCCCGCGTGGAGAAAACAGTATTGTAGCTTTCATGATTTTGAGAGGAGAAAGCAAGCTGTCGCACTTCCGCTGCACGTTTCTTCGGGAGAAACGCTGGCGGGTAATTTGAAGAACTCGAAATCTCAGCAAAGTGCTGACCCAATGAGTTAGAAATTGCGACGGGGTCCACTAAGGTATCATGCGCGACAGTGAGCCCAGAGACCGGGGAGAAACTAGGCGCGCCTGAGAACCGTCGAAGCCGACTCCAAACTTCCGAGGAGGGAGTGAAGGTGTTAAATGAGCTAATAAGAATTTCCAGCTTGCCTTCTTGCTATCGCGGATGACGCGACGGCATCGCGCATGGAGCTGCTTATATCGGATACAGTTGGCCAAAGTTGGATGGTGACGGAAAATGCGAAGAGCACGTCGCCGCTCACGTATTGCGTCACGGCATGCCTCGTTCCACCAAGGAACTGGGGGCCACCGGGGCAATTCGGAGGTGCGTGGTATTGAACGTTCCGCAGCTGTGAGAATAACGTCGGTAACATGTGTGACCTCATCGTCGACGCTGGGAAAGCGACGGTCATCGAATGTCGCTAGAGACGAAAAAAGTGTCCAATCGGCTTGGGCAAACTTCCAGCGTCGCGAGCGCATATATGGCAGTTGAGGCTGCAGTCTAAGAACACATGGAAAGTGGTCACTCGACTGTGTATCATCAAGGGCGAACCATTCGAAGCGCCGAGCTAGCGGAACAGTACCGACCGCAAGGTCCAAATGAGATAAATTTGTCGTGGAGGCAGACAAAAATGTGGGGACCCCAGTGTTAAGGCAGACTAGATCCACTTGGTGGAAGACGTCTAGCAATAGTGAGCCACGTGGACAAGGATGCGGAGATCCCCAAAGCATTAAAGTCCCCAACCAGCAAATAGGGGGGTGGAAGCTGATCAAGAAGATGAAGGAGATCAGCTCGTGCCATTGGTGTGGACGATGGAATGTATACCGTACAAAGAGAGAAGGTGTATCCAGAAAGGGAAAGACGGACGGCGACAGCTTGGAAGGAACTGTTTAAGGGGAGTGGGTGATAATGGAGAGTATCATGGAGAAGAATCATGAGTCCTCCATGGGCTGGAGTGCCTTCAACAGAGGGGAGGTCATATCGGAAGGACTGAAAATGAGGGAGAACAAAGCGGTCATGGGGACGCAGCTTTGTTTCCTGAAGACAGAAGATGACCGGCGAGTAGGATCGTAAGAGGATCGACAATTCATCCCGATTGGCTCGAATGCTGCGGATATTCCAGTGGATAATGGACATAGGGTGAACAGAAAATGGAGGAACGTGACCAAAGGTGCTGTCAACTCAACGACTGCTCAGAGCTTGCGACCGACAGCATGGAATGGCATTCAGTCGAAGGCAGAAGATCCTGATCCATAGGTTGGTCAGGAGCAGCTCCTGCCACCAGCGATCGGCCGGTTGACCGGCCACCAGCAGTGCGCCTCGGCGACACAGAAGACGGCCGAGGGCGATTTCCGCCAGGTGGTGCTGTAGATGGGACATGCCTTGGCGGAGAAGGAGAGGAATTGTGTTTCTTCGTAGCCTTCTTGGAAGTATGATGTTTAGATGAAGGAGGAACCGATGGTTGTGAAGTTGCGGTACGTAAAAACTCTTCACGAGAATGCTCTTTTTTCGAAGACTTGGTGTCTGACTTTTGGGCTCGAGATTTAGCAGAACCCGACGAAGGGTGAGCCATTGAGTGGGCAGGTGAAAGTGGTGAGGTTGAACGGGCGATCTGACGACCGTGGTACTAAAGGTGAGGTCGCAAGTCTGCGTGGCCGCCTCCTTTGTTGGCCGAGGAGAAGCAAGGACAGTGCTGTATTTTCCTTTCTGAGGCACGGTGGGCTGTCGACTGGCGAATAATTTTCAAGCAGCAAAGGTCAACACCTTTTCCTTCACTCTTATTTCCTGGATGAGCTTTTCGTCCTTAAAAACGGGGCATCTCGAGAGGAAGCAGCGTGGTCACCCATACAGTTGATGCAGCGAGGGGATGGAGGTGGACAAGCACCCTCATGGGCATCCTTGCCACACGTAACACATTTGGCCGGATTTGAACAGGACTGGCTGGTGTGATTGAACCGCTGACATCGATAGCAAAGCGTAGGGTTTGGGACATAAGGGCGAACGGAAATTATCTCATAGCCTGCTTTGATTTTTGATGGGAGTTGAACTTTGTCAAATGTCAAGAAGACAGTGCGGGTTGGAATGATGTTCGAGTCAACCCTTTTTATAACCCGATGAACAGCCTTGACGCCCTGGTCAGACAGGTAGTGCTGAATTTCTTCGTCAGACAATCCATCGAGGGAGCGTGTATAAACGACTCCACGCGAGGAATTTAAGGTACGGTGCGGTTCCACCCGGACAGGGAACGTGTGGAGCAGAGAAGTACGCAGCAATTTTTGAGCCTGGAGGGCACTGTGTGTTTCTAACAACAGGGTGCCATTCCGTAATCTGGAACAAGACTTTACAGGACCCGCAATTGCGTCGACACCTTTCTGAATAATGAAAGGGTTGACCGTGGAAAAGTCGTGACCTTCGTCAGACCGAGAAACAACAAGGAACTGTGGCAACGATGGAAGAACCGTCTGTGGCTGAGACTCAGTGAACTTATGTTTGTGAGCAGACATAGTGGAAGGTGAGGAAACCATTGCGGAAGAATCCCCCATGATTACCGGCGTCTCCGATGGCGCGCTCCTCCCTTGTGGGGGCCCTCACCGAGGGCACACCCGCCTTAGGTGATTGTTCACACCTCAGGTCACACCTCCCGACAAACAGACGGAGGGACCAATCGGCACTTTCGGAAGGTATCAGCTCGGGTAACCACCCCTCCCTGGGCCTGGCCGTTACCAGGGGGTACGTACGTGTCCTACCTGTCTACCCGGGGCGGGTAATTACGCGTTACCCCGTCACCGGCTACGCATGGAAGTGCGTGGGTCGGCCTTCAGACACGCACAAGGAGGAAAAAAGAGAAAGGGAAAGGAAAGAAGAGGGGGTCTCAAACGCCGCAGCGGAGAAAAGGGCAAGGAGAAGAGGGAAGGAAAAGGGAAGGAAAAGGGAAGGACAGAGGAAGGACGAGGACTTGTAAGTGTAGAAAGCAAGTAAGTTGGAAAAGTTTCGAGCGTCCGTCTCCGGACGTAGGCACAAACCATACTCCCAGAGGGGGAGGAAGGGAAGGAAAGAGCCAGAGGTGAGGAGGGGGGGGGGGGGGGGGGGGCGGCGAAGATGGGGGACGGGGAGGGATGCGGAAAGGGAAGGGAAGGTATGCAGCCCGGAAAGGAAGGAGGGCCACATTAGCTCGGGGTCCCGTGCTCGCTACACACGTGTCCACAAAAGAGTTGTGGACCCCCTGGGGGGCATGCCGTTGGTGGGGAGGCTTGCGTGCCTCAGCGATACAGATGGCCGTACCGTAGGTGCAACCACAACGGAGGGGTATCTGTTGAGAGGCCAGACAAACGTATGGTTCCTGAAGAGGGGCAGCAGCCTTTTCAGTAGTTGCAGGGGCAACAGTCTGGATGATTAACTGATCTGGCCTTGCAACAATAACCAAAATGGCCTTGCTGTGCTGGTACTGCGAACGGCTGAAAGCAAGGGGAAACTACGGCTGAAATTTTTCCTGAGGGCATGCAGCTTTACTGTACGGATAAATGATGATGGTGTCCTCTTGGGTAAAATATTCCGGAGGTAAAATAGTCCCCCATTCGGATCTCCGGGCGGGGACTACTCAGGACGTCGTCGTTATCAGGAGAAAGATAACTGGCGTTCTACGAATCGGAGCATGGAATGTCAGATCCCTTAATCGGGCAGGTAGGTTACAAAATTTAAAAAGTGAAATGGATAGGTTAAAGTTGGATATAGTGGGAACTACTGAAGTTCGGTGGCAGGAGGAACAAGACTTTTGGTCAGGTGAATACAGGGTTATAAATATAAAATCAAATAGGGGTAATGCAGGAGTAGGTTTAATAATGAATAAAGCAATAGGAATGCGGGTAAGCTACTACAAACAGCACAGCGAACACGTTGTTGTGGCCAAGATAGACACGAAGTCCACGCCTACTACAATAGTACAAGTCTATATGCCAACTAGCTCTGAAGAAATGTATGATGAGATAAAAGAAATTATTCAGGCAGTGAAAGGGGACGAAAATTTAATAGTCATGGGTGACTGGAATTCGAGAGTAGGAAAAGAAAGAGAAGGAAACTTAGTAGGTGAATATGGATTGGCGTAATAAATGATAGAGGAAGGCGCCTGGAGAAATTTTGCACAGAGCACAACTTAATCGTAGCTAACACTTGGTACAAGGATCATAAAAGAAGGTTGTATACATCCTAGAATTTGCTTTAAGCAATTTAGTTTGGTTGGTTTGTGGGATTAAAGGCACCAGACTGCTACGGTCATCGGTCCCTTTCTCCAAAACGTGAAAACACCCACACAGAATAAAAACGAATAATGGAGACAACAACAGACAATGCATCACAAGAAAGACAGACAGACAGAGACGAGACAAAAGGAATTAAAATCACACAATGTGTGACAGTGGTTGGCCAACCGTAGAGATAAAAAAGGAGAAGCCAACCACCGAAAGACACATTAAAAACTCAGTCTAAAATCGTAGGCCAAAGGCCGGAATCAACACAAAAAACATAAACACTCAGATCAAATGATAAAAACCCGAATAAAACGCAGAACTAAGCCTACCATGGCAGCGTCATCAGTTAAAAGGGCAGGGAGCGTATCAGGCAGCGCAAACGTCTGCCTGAGCACACTGTGGACAGGCCAAGAAAATGTGGACCACTGTCAAAGCCGACCCGCATCAACATAGAGGCGGGTCCTCATGCCGCAGTAAATGGCTGTGTGTCAAGTGGGTGTGGCCAATGCGAAGCCAACAAAGGACTATTGAGTCCCTGCGAGTGGCTCGCATGGATGACCGCCACACATCATTCGTCTCCTTGAAAGGACGGAGTTTGTTTGGCGTGGTCAGGTTGCGCCATTCAGTGTCCCAGAGTTCGAATACTTTGCGGCGTAGGATCGCTCGCAAATCAGTCTCCGGGAGGCTAATGTCCAGAGATGGTTTACTGGTGGCCTGTTTGAGCAGGCTGTCAACATGTTCATTGCCGGGTATCCCAACATGGCCTGGGGTCCACACAAAGACCACAGAGCGGCCGCAACGGGCAAGAGTATGGAGGGACTCCTGGACAGCCATCACCAGACGAGAACGAGGGAAGCACTGGTCGATAGCTCGTAAACTGCTCAGGAAGTCGCTACAGATAACGAAGGACTCACCTGAGCAGGAGTGGAGATACTCTAGGGCACGAAAGATGGCGACCAGCTCAGCAGTGAAAACGCTGCAGCCAGCCGGCAATGAATATTGTTCGTAATGGTCCCCTAGAGTCAGAGCATAACCGACACGACCAGCAACCATCGAACCGTCAGTGTAAACAATGCCAGAGCCCTGATATGTGGCAAGGAGGGAAAGAAAGCGGCGGCGGAAGGCCTCTGGAGGGACCGAGTCCTTCAGGCCCTGTGCCAATTCCAGCCAAAGGCTAGGGCGGGGCATGCACCACGGGGGTGTACGCAGAGGGAAATCATGGAAAACCTGAATAAAGTCCATTGTGTAAAATGCAGGGAAAATGTAAAACGTTGGAAATCATTCTAAGCTACAAAAGTTATGTACAGGATATACCCCCCCCCCCCCCCCCGCCCATTTCTGCACTTTATGTATATGCACATAATAGGCCTCAAAATGCTCGTGTCAGGGACTTATTTATTATCTAATAAAAACCGCTGATATGGAAACTGATAACTGGGAAGCAGAAACGTTTGGCTCAATTTCATAAATTATCGATCTTTTTGGAACGCCTACAGCTGTCATTCATTATTTAAATAATGAAACATTGCAAGAGTCACACATTTTTTCACGCTTAGCACAGTGTGTTTCGAGAATTTTTTTTCTCGATATCAAGTGCAAATATTTACATAAGTATTTTGTGTGGTGTCTGCATATGTGCTGTTCTGCGTCTCTTTAGCTGCAGTCATCTTTTTGAAGTTATCCGGTACTGGTTTTCCTAAGTTATGCAGAAAACCACAGAAACACAAACTATCACTCACATTGTTTGTTTGTGTAACATCACAATACATGCGTAAATATTGCACTTAACAACAAGAATAAATCCTTGAAACAGATTTTGCTCAGCATGAGAATAAACATAATTCATACCGTTTTTGCGCCAAAAATGTTTGAGCAACACAAACTGAATGAAGGTATCAACTAGTGCTGCAAGCGGCCAATAGACGAAAATCAGTAAATATGGTTAGACAGACATGTGACGACGATTACAGCAAGCACAAAACTGCACATGAGCTGTAGAGACAGTTTGGAAATGTTTGTTTGGTCAGGATAACTTTATATGTAAGAACCTAGGTACTCCTATCAGCCACCATGCAGAGTAGAGTTTGCCAGTGGCAGGAGATACGGCATGAACTGTTCCAACTTTTACACATTTATCGGTTTAAATCCGCTAAGTAGAGCACCCTGGTAGCAAGAAACTTAATCACATAATGTTTGGAAACATTATTAGACAGCCAACGTCATGCAAGTGTCATTTTACGTCAGTTTTTTTTTCCACAAACATTTCTAAAATCGGATGTGAATTAACACTGTGGACATAGGAAATTGGACAGGAACAATAAAAATTATCATGAATGGTGGGAAATCGTTAATTCTGGGAATGTAAAAGCATCATTATACTGTAATTATAAATTAACAATTTCTTATTTTTTCCTTTACTTGTCCTTCGAAACCTTTCTTCTTGTCAAATTCCACGATTCTAGGTTAATAGGATGTACCCTACAGGTTTTGATCAGCAAGTTTGCGAGAGTCAAAATATGTGACAAATGGCCACATCTTTTGGTTGCATTGACTTAAAAAATTCAATTTTTTCACCGCCATGGGCCACTGACCTTAATAAGGTCAATCCCTGAGAAAAATTGCTTTGAACAATGTCATTTCGAAGAGGGGAGGTGGTACTTTGTGCATTCTACATTCCCCTTCTGTTTCATAATTCCAGTCTAGAGTGAGGAGACAGGGATGTACTTCATCGCTGATTCGCATACGTAATCCCTGCTTCCAAATGACGTCATTTCTCACATTGTAAGCTAAAAACTGTGTAAGAGGCACACTTTGAAAAAATGGTGTAATTTTTTAAAAACACAACTACTTGCTGAAATCTGATGCAGCTTTAAGAAGAAAGGCTTTTATGCAAACGAATACCTACTATCAGTACAAAATTAAGGAAAGCATTTAGAGTTATAACGTGTAACAACATATCAGCACAAACTCTGGTCAAAACAGTAAGATGAAAGACATTTATTGTTCTGGCCTTTTTTAAAAATACCTTGTCTGCTTTAAATGACTAAGGCAAAGCATATCCCACCCAGTAGTGGTAGTAGTGGTAGTAGTAGTAGTAGTAGCAGCAGCAGCAGCTGCAGCAGCAGCAGCAAATTACTATCAATTTCTCCAGTTATCATTTCATAAAGAAACCCATAACTATTGCTGACCCATAACTATTGCTGCTTATTGCAAATATGAACAATCCTGGAAACTTGTCACTTGCCTGGAGTATTTTCTTTGTTAGACCTTACAGGCATTTATTTGAAATCTTTAACTGAAAGTGTAACACCAATTTCTGACACACTTGAGAATTTAATGGTATATTTGCAGGCATTCAGCCAAGTTTGTATTTCCAACAATAGTTCAGAGTCTGGTCGTAATCCAGGCAGCAAGTACACATAACAGCTTAACTTGCAGCACCTGGAGTAGAGAGAAATATTGTGTGGAAATCTAAATACAAACTCAGCCAAACACCCAGAAGTACACCATTAAATAATCACGCTGAGGAAACCTGAATGAAACTTAAAAGTTTGCCACCTAGTTACTTTATATGGTAATGTATACTAAAGCGTATGTTATAAATCGCAAAATAAAAATCAATACAAAAGTACCTGTAATTCCTTTGTGAGAGCTGCTTGATGCAATGTGTAGGCTTCATGATGTTCATCAATGTCATCCTGGTGTTCAAGAGTTTTCACAACAAAGGTACTGTCTGCTTCAGCACACTTTTCTGTGTCACCATTGTTACTACCCACTGTATTTGTCAATTCGTGGTTAAGAATTTCTTCAGCAGCTCGCTTCTGATCTGCCTGTAGGGAAATAGAGAATAAAAGACTGCTTGATAACAGCATCTGACCACCGAAACTTAAAAACATTTCCAAAAGAATGACTATTTACACAAAAATCACAAACCTGAAGCTCTTGAATTTTTAGTTGTAATTCTTTGAGAGTCTTTAGCTGTTCATAAAATGCTGCAGGACAAGTATTCGGATCAACCGTGTTATTCAAGCTTTCCATTGCATTTCCATATTCAGTCTGCAATTCACATAGTTTCACTTTCATTTTGTCACGGGACACTTCAGCAAGCAATGCACGTTCTACTAAATTTGTCTGCTCAGTCAAAGCTTCATTCAAAGCTTGAGTCAATTTACGATTCTTTATGATGACACTGTCATATTCTTCCTTTAATTTAGAGAACTCTTGTGAGCTTACTCCTGGCCCACCTTTGCTAAGAAGCTCTAGCCTCAGCTGTTGGTTCTGTAGACAAAGGAAAATTAGGTTACAAATTCATAAAGCAGCAAAGCTATACAAAACAGTTTATCATGTGACAAAAATTTATCATTACAATTATTGTATTTATCTTTCCCTTTTCCCGCCTTCTCTAAGTTAAACAGTTATTCTTTGTTCTATCAAAGGCAGAAGTTACAGATGTAACAGTGGAAAATTTAAGCAAAAGAGGTTTACAGTAACATTCACTTCAAAGTGGAGGTTGTAGTTGGCCTTTGACAAAATTTATCAAATGCTGAGTAATCAATTAAAAAAATAATAAAATAATGTTATTTTTGAATAATAAATAATAAGATTTATTCAAATTGTCATCAATTTGTAGAAATAAAACTATATGTTGTTTTGAATAAAAAGTGTTTTACTATTTTTTCTTTTCCGTAGTGATAATCCCGTCAAGTACATTGTTGCCTCTTCACAATGTGGCAAATTTTATTTTATTAATTAACCTAGTGGCCAGATGCTCTTCCTGACACCATAGTTGTCCAGATAACCTAATGGAAGGTACTCAGGTGTGTCATCTGTCCAAATTGTTTAACCTTTATTGTGCATGTGGTTGTCTATTGTATTCTGTGATGTGGAGTTTGGGCACTGGGTTAGCAGCTTAAAAAAGTTTAGTATCTATGAACATTGGTTGTAGATTCAAGTCTTGTGAATAGAAGTGACTGATTTGCAGACATTTCAACTTAAATACACTGAAGTTGGGTCAAAGTATGATCAGACTGTTGCTCAAGTTCTTATACTTTCTAAAAAATAATGAAACAAATAATGTTACCTCCTGTTTCAGTCTTAACAATTCAGCGGATTTGGGATCCTGGTTAACAATCGGTTTGTTCTTGATATTGCGAGCTCTGTCTGCATACCTGAGTGTACTCATTGTTTCATCCAAATTGTAATCTGCAGGGCTCACACATGCAATCATAAGCGTCACCGAGTTGCCGCCAAGTGAATCTAGAAGAAAAAAGAAAGAAAAGAAAAAGAGGAGCACTCTCTTCTATCTGGACTTCTGTTTGCTGTGGTGTCAAACTACCAACAAGTGAGACGTGGTAGTTGAGTAGCAGTAGTAGTATTAGCAACAGCAACAGCAGCAGCACCTTAGTGATACATGGTGCCCAGAATAAAACTGGCTTGTGAAATCTGTATTTCATGACATATCCTAAACAGCAAATATTTTCATCAACGTTAATGGTGGATATTACCATCTACTTCTGAAAGTGTAATAGTCCTGATTATTAACCAGAGTAATTTGTTGTGTTTTAAACAATTTCTCGGACAATTTTGTTATGGTCAACTTGTCACAGTAATAATTATATGATTACAACAGTAATGGCAGTTACCTTGAAGTAGTCTCGTGAGCTTACTATCCCTGTACGAAATAAAGCCTTTCTGCGTTTCATCACCTAAAGCAGATATTACATTTCCAAGTGCCAGTAAGCCTTTGTTGATATTGACACCTTCCTTAAATCTCTCACCAGTAGCTTTAGTTTTCTTTGGTCTCTCTGATCCAGCCAAATCCACCAAGTGAAACTTTGATGTTGTAGCCGTGTTCCTGAATAACATAAACATACAAATACGTTATTGACTGTGAAAGAAAATATAATGGAAGCTTACTCCTGACAGCAGACAACAAAAATTTGGATTCTGAATGTTATATTCCTAAATTAATTTGACCTATTGGGAAAGATAATCTTCAGACACAAGGCAAAAATTATTGAACTATATGAAATACAATAATCATCACTTCCGAACAGTTTTCGTCAGGATGTTCAAACTGCACGTTTGGCGGCAGAGCATGATGAGAATTAGTACGCACATGCACACGTGCCTTATTGTTGTTCATTTGGATGGGTTCTTCAATAAGCAGAATTGGCGCATTTGGGGGACAGAGAATCGACATTTCATAATCAAGAAGTCTCTTCACCCTCAATGGGTGACTTGTGTGTGCAGTGTACAGTCACGGAATAATTGGTGCAATATTCCTTGATGGCACAGTGACCACCGAACAGTATGTGAAGGTTTCGGAAGATTGTTTTATCCCCGTTATCTAAAGTGACCCTGATTTCAACAAGATGTGGTTCATGCAAGACGAAGCTCAACTCCATCGAAGCAAGAGTGTTTTTCATGTCCTAGAGGAGCACTTTGGGGACTGCATTCTGATTCTGGGGTACCCAGAGACCACTGGCACGGGCCTCGATCGCCCACCATATTCTCCAGATCTGAACACATGTGACTTCTCCTTATGGGGCTGTATTAAAGACAGGGTCTACAGCAATAACCCCAAAACCATTGCTGAGCTGAGAACAGCCCTTCAGGAGTTCACTGACAGGATTGATATTCCGACACTTCACTGAGTCGTGCAGAGTTTCGCTATTTGTCTGTGCCACATCATCGCCAATGAGAGTAGGCGTGTCAAACATATACCCCAAATATCTGCAGTGACGTTTCCATGTTGAATAAAGTGTGAGCATGCCGTATACAAATATTATTTAAGATCATTATCACTAAATGCAACCTAGTACTTTAGAAGCAAAGTCACTAGTTTGAAAAGCTTCAATTTCCTAAATTACATTAAAAACCTGCTGATTATCTTGAAATGTTAGCTTAATATTTATATGTAAACATAGGTATTTTCAGTGAAAACTGGAACCTATAACTGGACCAACTGAGGTCTGGTTACTACATTTTGCTACTTGGCACGAGCTTTTAAAATGAGCACTGCTACTTGACATGTGGTTATCAGGAATTTTTAATTAATGAATTTATATAATCAGGTCACCTGTAGTAATGATTAATGAACAGAATACAATATTTTTATCTTCCTCTCAATATTTTTTCAGACAAGTCATTTCATGGAAGTTTACAGTGGTGTCAAGTTTTATACAATAATCAATTACATATACGTAAATAATGTAGAAAATAACTAGCCTATTTAAGAACTGTAAGATTCTCCTTACCACTCAGGAGAAAAACATATATTGTAATAACTAGTTTCTAGGACTTCTTCAATTGGATGGAATTCACTGTATTTTAGCCAAGTCTGTAATGCAGTCATATTTATTTAGCAGTACAGCATGAGCTGAGTACTGTAGCTTACAGCAAAATTTTGTAACCAAGTATTTACAGTTATCATGGACTGTAAAAAGTCTTTAAGGTAAATCTAATAAGTGATTATTTCTGGTATTCTGCAGATGCACATGTACATCACATTAAATGTTGAATTTTCCAGATTTTCTCTGGCATATATCAAACAGTTGCATACGAACTAGGTAATGCCATTATGCAGACAATTTAAAGTGGTTTCAACAGGATACTCTGGGTGGTAGTCCAACTAAACATCCAACTGTCTTCTTCTGCATCTGAAAATGCATTTAGCTCCTCAAGAATTGCTCCAGAGCAATCTTCCATACCACAGATGAGAATCGAAGAAAGCAAAACATGTCTGGAGTAACAACTGTTTGCTCACAAACTTCCTTAATTTACACACACACACACACACACACACACACACACACACACACACACACTACTTCGCTGCACAGATAAGGTGTGTTCTTCCCAAGAGTGTTCTTGGTCTACGAATGGTCCAAGTAGTTTTACTGTTTTATTTTCATTTTTGGTTAGATTTTGTTTAAAAATTATTTCCTCCATTATCATTTGGTTTCTGCACAGCTGATGGGCACAACACCCCTGATAAGTCATTTGCAACATTTCTCTGTTGTTACCCAGTACACTTTGTAAATTCTCACCTGTGGTTATTAATGCCATTTCATCAGCATGCAGTACAGCATGGAGTATGAAACTTCCTGGCAGATTAAAATTGTGTGCCAGACCGAGTCTTGACCACAGTACCTTCGGCTTTCGTGGGTACTTGCCGTTGAAAGGCAAAGGTCCCCAATTTGAGTCTCAGTCCGGCACACCGTTTTAATCTGCCTGGAAGTTTCATATCAAAGCACATTCCGGTGCAGAGTGAAAATTTCTATCTGGAACGAAATAGTGTATTTGTACAGGGTATGTAAACTGAAAATTCATTAATTTAGACAACAAACAGGAAAGGTGTAAAAATAGGGCCTTGGGGTATTTCTTTTTTTATTAGGAATGTTATTGATCTCTGCTTATTTGCGTACACAAGCTGAAACCTATTGCTTAAATAACATTTGGGTAGACAGTGATTTATCTTCTGTGCCACACTATTCTAACTTTTTTATAATTATGTCACATGACATTGAGTCAAATGTTTTGCTTTTATCAATTCATAGACAGTCTTTTTGGTACCCTTAATAAATAGTATTGTCTAAAGCTTCAACTGCTTTCACAGTCGATAGATGAGATCTGAATCTGAACTGTTGATCATTTAAAATTTTGTTACTTTCAAAACAGCTGTGTATCTGTTGCACACAATTTTCCATTGTCTTTAATACAACTGGTACTTTTGAAGTGGGTCTGTAGTTATTTGGGAGGTTTTGTCACCTTTTTTAACACACTGGTAATGGAACTATGAGCTTAAGACATTCTGGGAAAATTCCTTCATCTAGTACTCTGGTAGACAGTGAAGCAAGTGGCATTATCATTATTTATTTATTTTTTGCTATACACTTTATGATGAAATTACCTAGTCCAAAATAACCTTCTGTTTTGGAATTTCTTAGTTTGCATATTGATTTTTGAATGTTATTTAAAGTGATTAGGGTCCACATTAATTTCTCACTTGCTTGTTTGGAATGAGTTAGCAGGGCTTCTGCACTAATGAGAATTATTGAGTTGAGTGGTAGTGCTGGCAGTATTTACAAAATATTCATTGAGTGCATCAGGTAATAGGGGCACTGTTTTCTTTATTGATATTACTAATTTACATTTTGATAACATTCCATGCTATTTTCATTTATTTTTGGAATTTAAAATTTATTCATCATTTGCACTTAACAGTTTTTCATTTCATATCTGTAGAGTTTTCTCATATTTATGTTACTTTTTTTTGTCCCAATCACTTTTATGAGACTTTTCTATTAGAATTAATAGTAGTCCCCCTGGGTTCATACAGTTGTGGAGTCTACTATTTGTTGGTATGATGCAGCTTACATGTGATATCAGCACAATACCTTTTGGTTACAGTGGGGGACATCTTTCCTACACTGTACTTAATCTCCATAAGGAACTGGAAAAGCATTTGTCAATATTTTTGTTACTAAGCATCGTGTAAGCTCAATCTATTTCCTTTAACTGGTCTGTCATATTGTTTACAATGGATTCTCCTAGTTGTCACTTCTCTTCCTAAAGTAATGAGAGCTGAATTTTCAGTTTGAAGCCATAGCCCTGCATGATCCGATACTTCTAATTCTATAACATCACATTCAAGGACATAAGTTTTATATTACTAATTATGTTATCAAGACACAAATCAATCTAGTGGGCTTATCATTGAGACAGTAATAGTACAGTGACTTCAAAGAATTCACCATATGAATCACATTTTTTCCTCTTTCTCCTTATATCTGTGTTAGTAACACCTACAATTATAATTTTATGCTATTTACATTTGGACAAGTGCACTAATAAAGTATTAATTTTTTTTCTATAAATACTATCTGATCAGAATGTCGAGTTTGATAAAAAGTACCAGTTACTTCAAGTATGCCATATATCAAGATTGCTTTTAATATGGATTGAGGCCCTGCCATGTGACATGCGTTTTCTGTAGTAGCTTGTTAACAGCAAATATCCAAGTGGAACACTCCAATCTACTTCAGACCCTTTCACCTAGTCTTCATTGATACACAAAACACTGCAGTTAATTTGATCAAGCCAGTATTTCCAACTCTCACTGACTTTACCTTTAAGAGATTATACATTTATATGTAGAAAGAGAATACTTATAGTACAGAAAGGTATTTTGATATCACTGTGTCTTGCATGTCCATTTATTTTCATTTGTTTTTAATTTACTTCTGAATTGGAATTTCCAATTTCTTGGTTTATGTCAAATACAAGCTTTTTTGGATGCCTTCGCACAATGTTACTCCACTTTGAACCCTGGACATTGTATTTGAACTTATGCTGGTTTACCTATATACTGGTAGATGTTTTATTTTTCTCTGTTTATTTTTATCCATTAATTCGCCTAAGTAGTTTACGGCAAAGATTAAAACTTGGTATGTTCACAGCAATCAAGCCTGTGGAAATAGCAAGGAAAAGTGAAGAACATTGATTTTGTTGTGCGTAAAAACTCTCATGGGAAGTTTCATGTGTCTTTTCCCATACATGGATCAGAGGGAACATGAATCTCTCTTCAGTTCACTAATAATGTTAAATATATTAATTCTTATAGTAATAAGCCAATGTGGCTTAGCAGTTTTTATTTCACTTGATCTACATAAATGTTTCACCAGTACCTATAATACTTTGGACAGGTAATAAATTCAAGCAGACCAAGCTGGACACTGTAACAATATCTCCATTTACATATTATGACCCATACAGTGCCATCTATTGATCAATTTTCAGAATATTTTTTTCTTCTGCCACACGTTTTCCCTCTTCTCTGATAATATTCCGTTGCAATTTAACATCATTCCGACCAAAGGTGTTTTTTCTACAGCGTTTTAAAGTTTAACTTTAATTTTAATCACACTGTATATCGTATGCACAACTGTCGCAGGGCAAAATATCTATTTTGTTTACTATAATGACACAATCTGCGGCAAAGAATCTCGCTTCAAGCGACAGCATTGACACATAATAAGTGGTACAGAATATTTATTTTCAGTAGTGTCGTGGAGATGACCGAAGCGGCTACAGTTTCTTGCAGTGTTAGTCTGAAGGGGCGCAATTGGATTTCTAGACTGAGTACTATTGAAAATTGTTTAGAGTTCCATTGGGAGTACTATCTGCTGCCGAATCACGACACTAGAAATTGCATTGATTATTATGGGGTCGAACTTGGTTCAGAAAGTAGCAATTTTAAGTTCCCATTACAGTTGCATTGTAGCAAATGTCAGAAACGAAAAAGTATAAGGAAAAACATGTGGACTGATAATTCTAAACTGACAATACAGCAGAGCATCATATTAGTTTCCTGGTGGATTAAAGATAACATACTGAAAAACACATTATCGGAAACTTGATTCTTGATTAATACCGTTTGTGACTATTATGGTTTCTGTCGAGAAGTGTGTTATGTAATTGTGACTAATGAAGGGGTTCAACAGGTGTGTCAACAAGAGTGGAAATAGACGAGTCGCAAGTAACTCAAAAATATAGTAAAGTACGACTTCTCAAGAAAGAAACTGAACAGATCTGGGTGTGTGGAGGCACAGAAAGAGACTCAAGAAAATGTTTTATTGTGGAAATTTATTCCAGGACCAAACAAACACTAGTGCCTCTTATTAAGAATTCATCTTGCTAGGCACCAATGTTATTACAGATAGATTGAAATCTTACAACACTTTGAAGAAAGAGGGATTTCACCACAGGTTTGTAAACCATTCTGTTGAATTCATGTCTTCTGGTGACCTGCCTCTGCACACACAGAAAATCAAGCAATTATGGAAATCCCTGAAATCACCCATCAAAAGAAAAGGACGACTGGGAGACCGAGATGAACTGCATGTTTTTCAATACTTCTACTTCCACAGTTTAAATTTACACGGTATAAAACTTCCCCGAGAGACTTTGCCAATTTTCTTAAGAGATATTGTTGAGAGTGTACCCCAGCTATATAAAAAAGGACACCTACCAGCAGTATACACATCATACAAAAACCATTAAGAATAAATGTATTGTGACGTGAATTGAGAATTTAAAAATCCATAAAAAGTCTGTTGCAAGATGTACAGTTATCTATTTTACAAAGCACTCTTACCGCTGACCTCTGCTGAATAAATAGAACATTTACTTTTGGTGCCATGCCCTAGAAGATTATCCAATAGAGGGAAAATGTGTAAAATAAGCCAACATTACATCTGTGGTTCAACTCAATGAAATATACTTCAAATAGCAAAATATACTGAATTGAGTTTCTTGATTAATTTGTGTATGTTTTAGCTCCATACTCACTATTTATTCAACTTGGGCCCAAAAATTTTATGCTGGTTTCATTTAATGATTGGCTATTAAAGTCTATTTTTGGTGCTAAAATGTTATTTTTGATTGTCTGAAATTGCATAACATGAGTCATGAGATTAAAACTTAAGATGGGTGGTGCAAACCACTTGAAAGCCTGTTCAGTTATCTGAGCTGTGTCTGGTAAGGTTGAGCCTGGAAAGTTAATTAGACTGCTTTTGTTGTAGGGAACATTACAGTATTGTTAGCTGGCCTTCAGAATCACTAGAAAATAATTTATGGAGGTTATGAACAACAGCGAACCCAGTACTGATCTTTGTGGGACCCTACATTTTACATTCCCTCATTTCAAAGTCACTCTCATTCCAGTGACAGCCTATCCTAGACATACACTGCTTTCTGCTAATGAAGGTTAAGACTCCACGCAATAGGATGTATCATTTACTGCCATAATATTAGTTTGCCAAGTAGAATTTTGCAGTATATGCAATCTAAGCTTTTGGCAAGGTTACAGAATAGGACAATTTTTCTTGTTTACCTCATATAGGACTTTCATTAGTGTGGTCTTTTACAGTTTTCTCTTCGGAGGTTGCTTTATAAGAACCAAAGCTACAGAGAATTAACAACTTTTGCTCAGATAAAAGAGTATTCTACCATAGGTTACCTTCTAAAGATCTGATATGCCTATCACCTGTTTTACAGACAGTTGTTACTGCAGTATACAGGGTGTTACAAAAAGGTACAGCCAAACTTTCAGGAAACATTCCACACACACAAAGAAAGAAAATATGTTATGTGGACATGTGTCCGGAAACGCTTACTTTCCATGTTAGAGTTCATTTTATTACTTCTCTTCAAATCACATTAATCATGGAATGGAGAAACACAGCAACAGAACGTACC
Organism: Schistocerca americana; assembly: GCF_021461395.2. Taxonomy (NCBI): domain Eukaryota; kingdom Metazoa; phylum Arthropoda; class Insecta; order Orthoptera; family Acrididae; genus Schistocerca; species Schistocerca americana. Next base: position 783,915,389 of record NC_060122.1, on the reverse strand, counting down.
AGCGTGACTTCAAACACTTTGTTCCAGGAAATGTTCAAAATGTCCTCCGTTAGCGAGGATACATGCATCCACCCTCCGTCGCATGGAATCCCTGATGCGCTGATGCAGCCCTGGAGAATGGCGTATTGTATCACAGCCGTCCACAATACGAGCACGAAGAATCTGTACATTTGGTACCGGGGTTGCATAGACAAGAGCTTTCAAATGCCCCCATAAATGAAAGTCAAGAGGGTTGAGGGCAGGAGAGCGTGGAGGACATGGAATTGGTCCGCCTCTACCAATCCATCGGTCACCGAATTTGTTGTTGAGAAGCGTACAAGCACTTCGACCGAAATGTGCAGGAGCTCCATCGTGCATGAACCACATGTTGAGTCGTACTTGTAAAGGCACATGTTCTAGCAGCACAGGTAGAGTATCCCATATGAAATCATGGTAGTGAATCGAGGAAGTACAGTACATACTGACAAAACTAAAATGAGCTCTAACATGGAAATTAAACGTTTCCAGACACATGTCCACACAACATCTTTTCTTTATTTGTGTGTGAGGAATGTTTCCTGAAAGTTTGGCCGTACCTTTTTGTAACACCCTGTATATTTACGTATGCCAGGAAACACGCTCTGAGTAATGGACTGATTACAAATATTACTCAATGATATTCTACCCAGTCAGCACAATATTTTAATTACTCTACTAGAGACACCATTCTTGCCAGCAGCATTATTACCTTTTAGCTACCCAATGAATTTTGTAATCTCCTTTTGGGTTGTATTACACTATTGTCTGTACAATTAAATCTAATGTCTCTGTATTTGGTTCTTTATTAGGTATTTAGTCTTACTGCCATAGTCATCTACATATTAAGAGATTTTATAACAAAAATACATTACAACATGTTCATGTTCATAGAATATTTTTCTACAAAAATTTAGCTATTATTTTATAGATTATAATATTTCCGAATAGCAAATTGTTGGCAGTAATTGATGGCTGTTGGCCAGATTTCACAAAAAGGTTAAGGAACCTTTCTGGTAACTAAATTACTGCCTGCAGAAGAAACACACGGGTAGAATCTCCAACCGATGTTACACGACACTCGTAACATGGGGGTTCAATAAACCTGACTCAATACGAATGACTAGAAAATGAAGAGTGGTTGAATATTATCCTTATTAGAAGAGTTATTTGTCTTGTTTCCTATAAATAAAATAAAACAAGATTCTACAAGTATTTAATAACTATGCAATTCACACTTAAGTGCTTGGCAGATGGTTCATCGACCATTTACACACTCTTCCTCAACTGTTCCACACTCTAAAAGCACAGGAAAACTAAAACTTACATCCTTCTGGGCAAACTCTTATTTTATTGCAAGCCCATTTCTTGCTATGTAGGTGAGTGTCAACAAATATTTTCGCATTCGGAGGAGATTGTAGACTGAAATTTCATGAAAAATTCTTGCCATATCAAGAAATGCCTTTGTTTTAATGAGCGACACCTAAATTCTTATCATAGCCGTGGGACACTTGCCCCTATTTCGCAACAGTGCAAAAGAAACTGCCCTTCTTTGAACTTTTCAATGTCCTCCGTCAATCTTATCTGGGTGGTTGGTTTGTAGATTAAAGGGACTAAACTGCAATGTTTTCAGTCACTTGTTCCTTAATCACGCAGGTCTCGGGTTAAAACTATACCCCAAAAAACCCTACCACATGAAATCTTGGAAAGGAACAAAATGCGTAAAACTACATGTGAAACTACAATGAAGCAGTGAACAAAGTATCAAGCCAAAATTGAAAACATTAACAAAAAAGGAAAAGGCGTGTAAAGGTGTTATAACAATATATCAGATGACCTCGGCTGGCTGATCACAAGAATAAAAAAAGGATGAAGCAGCCACTCTACAACACACTAAAATTCCCGCCCTAAAAACACAAGGCAAGAGAAACCACAGATGGTGAAAAGACGAACAAGTCTAAGAGATAATACCAGAGGGAGCAAGGAACAATTAAAATACAAGTAGGGTGAGGGCCAGAATGATGAGGGTATGGCAATCTTAAATAGAATGATAAAAATGCCCTTCATGGATAAAACTTAAAACTATGTTAGCTGTTCAGGCATTGCCACCTAAAATCGAAGGGAGTGCATCAGGGACATTAAAAACATCTGCCACAGGGTGGCTAAATTTGGACATCCCAACAAGATGTGGAGCTCTGTCAAGTGTGAGCCACAGTGACACTGAGATGGGTCTTCATGACGTAGGAGGTAACCGTAAGTCAGCCACGTATGGTAGATGCGGCACTGGCAAAGGACAGTGGAGTCCTTGTGAAAGGCTCGCATGGAGGACCTCCACACATTCGCCGTCTCCTTCACAATATATATCTTGTCCAGCAGAGTCCGGGAGCACCATTCTGTATTCCAGAGGTTAAAAACCTTGCAGCACAATACCGACTGAAGATCAGATTCTGGTATGCCGATCTCCAGACTCTGTTTACAAATAGCCCCTTTGGCTAGCCACTGAGTTTCCACATTGTTCAAGGACATAAATGGACTCTTGGATGGCGAGGATAGCACTGATTGAGAGCTTGTAAGGAATTCAAGGCGAGGGCAGCACTGATTAATAGCTTGTAAGACATTCAAGAAATCGCTACATATGGCGCAGGAATGGATATACTCATGAGCATGAGATATGACTAGCAGCTCTGCAGTGGAAACTCTGCTGCCTTCTGGCAGGGAACACTGTTCAGTACACCCTGCTTGAGCATAAGCAAACCCAAAGTGAACATCAATCACCAAGCCATCCGTGTAAAATACCTCTCGACCCTGACACGCTTCAAGAAGAGAGAGAGAAAGAGGCAGTGGATGGCTGCAGTATGAATTGAGTCTTTTGGGTCTTATGATAGGTCCAGATGAAGCTGTGGTCAGGGTATACACCACAGAAGTGTATGCGTGTGAACTGTAGGGGAGGGGTAGGCGAAAAGACTTTAGTTCATTGAGAAGGGACCTGACACAGACTGCAATTGTAATTCCTGATCTGGGCCGCCATTGCGGGAGATGGAGCACTATGTTAGGGAAAAGGAGATGGTAATTCGGAAGTTTAAGTGGGCTGCAAATACGCGCAGTAAAACTAGCAAGCAGTTGTTGCCTGATCTGCAATGGAGGAACCCCAGCTCCCAAGAGTAGACTGTTCAGAGGATTTGTTCAGAGAGCTCCCGTCAGAAGTAACTCCACAGTGATGTATAGGATCCAGCATCCGCAATACTGAGGGTGTTGCTGAAGCATACGCAATGAACCCATAGTCAAAATGGGACTGTAGAAGGACTCTGTGCAGGTGCAACAGTGTACGGTGATCTGCACAACTTTCAGTGCGACTCAGGCGTCTAAGAATGTTAAGGTGCTGCCAGCACTTTTGCTGACAAAGATGGGGGAAGCCAAGTTAAGCGGGTGTAGAAAACCAATCCTAAAATGTGATAAAGGTCCATTACATTAAGTAGATGGTCATCAAGATAAAGTTGTGGGTGCAGGTGAACTGTACGACGGCAACAGAAGTGCATGACACAAGTGTTGGGGGCTGAAAAAAATGCCGTAGGTGAGGGATCCCATGACTGCGCCTTTCATATGGTTTGCCGCAGTTAACATTCGGCTACACCAGTAGTAGATGAGCAAAAGAAAATGCAAGTCATCAGCTTATAAGAAGGGTGATACTGAGGATCCCACAGCTACTGTGAGACGACTAAAGAGGACACTCAGTGCAGAGCCTTACTGGACACAGTTTTCTTGGATATGGGGTGGACCTGTGTGAAGCTTTGATTCAAAATGTGAAGGTGTGTAGCAATAAAGAGTTCTGTGTAAACATCGGGAGCGGGTCCCGGAGAACTAACTCGCGTAATGTAGCGAGGATGTGGTGCTGCCAAGTGGTGTCATAGGCTTTCGTCAGGTCAAAAAAGACAGCGGTAAGATGACAATGGCGGGAATGACTCCACGCATATCAAGTTGTCAGTGGTGGAGTGACCTTGGTGAAAACCACCCTGAGATGGAGCCACAAAGCCCCTAGACTTAAGGAACCAACAGGGTCTACAGATTGCGCACAGCTGTACGGTGTGTTAACATGCGCTCGCCAGCCGATCTGTGTGAAATGATGACAATTTGCTTGGTCAGTAGACGCGTGTCCGGCCGCACTGCGACAGGGAGTACGCCACTGGCCGCCGCCCGCAGCAGATCATGCCGCACTTCAAATGGTTATGAGCTTAAAAGATCCAAGTTCCAGATTAACAAGACGGGCTTTAAGACTGAGTGAGTACCAATTTAAGGGTATTCACCGACCTGGTAAACAACATGTGAAAGCAGATGCAATGAGTCGAAAAGTCAATGTTTCTCGAGATGAAGAGTTAAAGGCAGCTCAAGAAGATCCACAATGCAAATTATGGAAAAATGATCAACTTTTGTCAAAATAGGTGGATTATTGTACAAAATCACTAATAAAGGAAACCGCCTAGTTATTCCAGAAAGCATGAAAGAGCAAATCACGAAAGAGCAACAAGATTCTTTATTATTAGGACACTGCGGTAAAAAAGCAACTAACATTAAAATAGCTCAAATGTTTTGGTGGCTGAGTCGCAAAGCTGACGTTTTCGAGTTTGTTTCACAATGTGATTCCTGTAACAGATGGAACAATGTAGGAAAAAGTAGAGCGCCATTGCAAGAACTGCCAGAAACAAGTGAACCATTTGAACAAGTAGGACTAGATGTCGTAGGACCATTGCCTAAGACTAAAGATGGTAACTAATACATATTGATAATCTTAGATCATTTCTCTAGACACCTTCTCACGATACCAATACCTGAACAGAGTTTTTGTAAAAGAATGGATTCTTAAGTTTGGATCACCATTAAGTATAATTAGTGATCAAGGAATGAATTTTATGAGTGAATTACTTACACAGACTTGTAAGCTCATGCAAATAACTCAGTGAAGGACTACACAGCACACCCTGAAAGAACCGTTAAAATCGTTAGCCATTATGTGAGCAGCAAACACGACAATTGGGATGTCTGTTTACCGTACTTGGTAAGTTGTTACAATGCCAAAATGCACAGCTCAACTGGCACAAGTCCATATGAGACTGTCTATGGAAGAAGAATGCATTCACCCTTGGACTTTGCACGATCGACTGCCGGAATCAGCACGCAAGCTAAAGGAAGCACGGAGGGATGTGAAACAGCGGAATCATCAATCCTTTCTCCAGCAAGCAAGGCAACATGACCGCCAAGCAACAGTGCCACAGTATCGAGTTGGAGATCTTGTGTTTCTGAGCAACATGGTGTTAAAGAAGAGTCAAGTCAAAAAGTTTAAGAAGTTTTGGAAAGAACCATATCCAATCTTGGAGGTGTTGTCGCCAGTCACTCTTAAGCTCCAACTGCCCTTTCATTCGATTGACATTCATGTTAATCATGTAAAGCCATTTCTGAGTAGATTTCCTATAGTATCACAAGACGACGAGGAACGACCGAGAGGCAGACCTGCTGTTCTCAAACCCAGGAAGCGAGAATCGTGAGGTCGCAGTCCAGACTTCGAGGCCGAGGCATCGCCATGTTCCGAGCGATCCTGTTCCAGACACCCCTACAATCTGCATAAACGTGTGTAGTGTGTGAAAGTGCAATGTGTGTGTTTATTTCAGCCATGTGCTTATGCGAATGTTTTGTGATAATTTAGTACTGAAGCTAGTGCACAAGTGAAATAAACCTTTTATTCCACAGGTTGCCCCAAGAAACTCATTTATTTTAGGTTCATTGTTAACTTCAGTATTTAGAACTAATTAACCATGTTCATTTTTATTCTAATGCTGGCTATGATAGTGTATTCTGCTAATGCTGTAGTAATAGTACCAGAGTACAGGTGTTTTTATTTGAACCATAGTTAGACATGGTAGTTTCAATAAGTAATACAAAACTTGTCCTCCAGTACAATCTGAGTGAAATCCAGCAACAGTTCAATTCTGTAAAGAAACAAATTGACCTAATTCATTCTGTTAAGGGTTGTTGTTGTGGTATGTCCTGAGACTGGTTTGATGCAGCTCTCCATGTAACTCTATCCTGTGCAAGCTTCTTCATCTCCCAGTACTTACTGCAACCTACATCCTTCTGAATCTGCTTGGTGTATTCATCTCTTGGTCTCCCTCTACGATTTTTACCCTCCATGCTGCCCTCCAATGCTAAATTTGTGATCCCTTGATGCCTCAAAACATGTCCTACCAACCGGTCCCTTCTTCTTGTCAAGTTGTGCCACAAACTTCTCTTCTCCCCGATTCTATTCAATACCTCCTCATTAGTTATGTGATCTGCCCATCTAATCTTCAGAATTCTTCTGTAGCACCACATTTCAAAAGCTTCTATTCTCTTCTTGTCCAGACTATTTATCGTCCATGTTTCACTTCCATACATGGCTACACTCCATACGAATACTTTCAGAAACGACTTCCTGACACTTAAATCAATACTGGATGTTAACAAATTTCTCTTCTTCAGAAACACTTTCCTTGCCATTGCCAGTCTACATTTTATATCCTCCCTACATCGACCATCATCAGTTATTTTGCTCCCCAAATAGCAAAACTCCTTTACTACTTTAAGTGTCTCATTTCCTAATCTAATTCCCTCAGCATCACCCAACTTAATTCGACTAACTTCCATTATCCTTGTTATGCTTTTGTTGATGTTCATCTTATACCCTCCTTTCAAGACACTGTCCGTTCCGTTCAACTGCTCTTCCAAGTCCTTTGCTGTCTCTGATGGAATTACAATGTCATCGGCGAACCTCAAAGTTTTTATTTCCTCTCCATGGATTTTAATACCTACTCCGAATTTTTCTTTTGTTTCCTTTACTGCTTGATCAATATATAGATTGAATGACACCTTGTCTCACTCCCTTCACAACCACTGCTTCCCTTTCACGTCTCTGGACTCTCATAACTGCCATCTGGTTTCTGTACAAATTCTAAATAGTCCTTCGTTCCCTGTATTTGACCCCTGCCACCTTTAGAATTTGAAAGAGTATTCCAATCAACATTGTCAAAAGCTTTCTCTAAGTCTACAAATGCTAGAAACATAGGTTTGCCTTTCCTTAATCATTCTTCTAAGGTAAGTCGTAGGGTCCGTGTTGCCTCACGTGTTCCAACATTTCTACAGAATCCAAACTGATCTCCCCCGAGGTCAGCTTCTACCAGTTTTTCAATTCATCTGTAAAGAATTCGAGTTAGTATTTTGCAGCTGTGACTTATTAAACTGATAGTTCGAAAATTTTCACATCTGTCAACACCTGCTTTCATTGGGATTGGAATTGTTATATTCTTAAAGTCTGAGGGTATTTCACCTGTCTCATATATCTTGCTCACCAGATGGTAGAGTTTTGTCAGGACAGGCTCTGCCAAGGCTGTCGGTAGTTCTAATGCAATGTTGTCTGCTCCCGGGGCCTTGTTTCGACTCAGGTCTTTCAGTGCTCTGTCAAACTCTTCACGCTGTATCATATCTCCTATTTGATCTTCATCTACAGTCTCTTCAATTTCCATAATATTGTCCTCAAGTACATCGCCCTTGTACAGACACTCTGTATACTCCTTCCACCTTTCTGCTTTCCCTTCTTTGCTTAGAACTGGGTTTCCATCTGAGCTCTTGATATTCATGCAAGTGGTTCTCTTCTCTCCAAAGGTCTCTTTAATTTTCCTGTACGCAGTATCTATCTTACCCCTAGTAATATGCCCTTCTACATCCTCACATTTGTCTTCTAGCCTTCCCTGCTTAGCCATTTTGCACTTCCTGTCAATCTCATTTTTGAAACGTTTGTATTCCTTTCAGCCTACTTCATTTACTGCATTTTTGTATTTTCTCCTTTCATCAATTAAATTCAATATCTCTTCTGTTACCCAAGGATTTCTATTACCCCTCGTCTTTTTACCTATTTGATCCTCTGCTACCTTCACTATTTCATCCCTCAGAGCTACCCATTCGTCTTCTACTGTATTTCTTTCCCCAATTCCTGTCAATTGTTCCCTTATGCTCTCCCTGAAACTCTGTACAACCTCTGGTTCTTTCAGTTTATCCAGGTCCCATCTCCTTAAATTGCCACCTTTTTGCAGTTTCTTCAGTTTTAATCGACCAATAGATTGTGGTCAGAGTCCACATCTGCCCCTGGAAATGTCTTACAATTTCGAACCTGGTTCCTAAATCTCTGCCGGCCGAAGTGGCCGAGCGGTTCTAGGCGCTACAGTCTGGAACCGCGCGACCGCAATGGTCGCAGGTTCGAATCCTGCCTCGGGCATGGATGTGTGTTTTGTCCTTAGGTTAGTTAGGTTTAAGTAGTTCTAAGTTCTAGGGGACTGATGACCTCCGATGTTAAGTCCCATAGTGCTCAGAGCCATTTGAACCATTTGAACCTAAATCTCTGTCTTACCATTATATAATCTCTCTGAAACCTGCCAGTATCTCCAGGCTTCTTCCATGTATACAGCCTTCTTTCATGATTCTTGAACCAAGTGTTAGCTATGATTAAGTTGTGTTGTGTGCAAAATTCTACCAGGCGGCTTCCTCTTTCATTTCTTAGCCCTAATCCATATTCACCTACTACGTTTCCTTCTCTCCCCTTTCCTACTACCGAATTCCAGTCACCCATGACTATTAAATTTTCGTCTCCCTTCACTATCTGAATAATTTCTTTGATTTCATCATACATTTCTTCAATTTCTTCGTCATGTGCAGAGCTAGTTGGCATATAAACTTGTACTACTGTAGTAGGCAAGGGCTTCGTGTCTATCTTGGCCACTATAATACGTTCACTATGCTGTTTGTAGTAGCTTACCCATACTCCTATTTTTTTATTCATTATTAAACCTACTCTTGCATTACCCTTATTTAATTTTGTATTTATAATCCTGGATTCGCTTGACCAAAAGTCTTGTTCCTCCTGCCACCGAACTTCACTAATTCCCACTATATCTAACTTTAACCCATCCATTTCCCTTTTTAAATTTTCTAACCTACCTGCCCAATTAAGGGATCTGACATTCCACGCTCCGATCCGTAAACGCCAGTTTTCTTTCTCCTGATAACGATGTCGTCCTGAGTAGTCCCAGCCTGGAGATCCGAATGGGGGACTATTTTACCTCCGGAATATTTTACCCAAGAGGACGCAATCATCATTTAACCATACAGTAAAGCTGCATGCCCTCGGGAAAAACTACGGCCGTAGTTTTCCCTTGCTTTCAGCCATTCGCAGTACCAGCACAGCAAGGCCGTTTTGGTTAGTGTTGCAAGGCCAGATCAGTTAATCATCCAGACTGTTGCCCCTGCAACTACTGAAAAGGCTGCAGCCCCTCTTCAGGAACCACACGTCTGTCTGGCCTCTCAACAGATATCCCTCCATTGTGGTTGCACCTACAGTACGGCCATCTGTATCTCTAAGGCACGCAAGCCTCCCCACCAATGGTAAGGTCCATGGTTCATGGCGGGTGGGTTAAGGGTAATGATACAATTTTGGAAATGGGTACATCTTGGTTTAATATCTGGATCACAGCCAAAATGCAGGTAGTCTACATCTCTTAATTATGAATCATCCCCGAAGAGATGATTGCCCTAGAATTTTAATGCATTTTTATCACCCATTTCTTAAACGATGTTCTGAACGTATAATTTTCTCATTTAACTCCACCCTTGATTTCACATTTACATGTAAAAACTATGATACATCTGAGCTGGCCTTTACACTAAAACTGAACAATAGTGAATTAATCTTGAATGCCACAGATTGTGATTTATCATGTGAACTATTTCATATGCCGAGTGTGTTGCCAACTACATATCATGCAACAGGACATTTGCCATTAACTAGAATGTTATCTGTTTATTACAGTGATTCATACATATGGAAGGCATTCCTTATCAAATTTTTCTGAAGACAATAATTTGATTAATGACATCCATGACAATGTAATCTCTTCAAATAATTAGTTAAATTTCATTGAAGCAGCAAATAGAATTGAGTCCTTCGATTCCTCCAGTAATGTTAATGCTTACTTGATTGTCAGTATTGTGTTTTTATTGCTTTTATTAATTTGTCTTTTGTCAACAGCATTTGTCATTTATAAAAGTCTCATCTTGAAGGCACGCTTCTCTGTACCGAACGTTACTGTGTCTGCAAATGAAATATACGTTGCAAATGCCTTCCGATACCACAATTGGCAAAGCAGATTCGTAACGTCCAGGAGGTCGTTTTGAGCCACCTAGGGTTGCTCTTTTTCTCTGGGGAGAGTGATGTAAGCGTCTACAGATTGCGTGCAGCCAGACGGTGCATGAACACGATTCCGCCAGCCGACCTATTTGAAATGATGACAATTTGCTTGGTCAGTAGACGCACGTCCGGCCGCCACTAGCCGCCGTCTGCAGCGGGCAGTATTAACTAGCACGGCCTCGGGTGCGAATATGTCTCTTGTCTTAGCTCACAATGGAGCCTTTCAATACGACCATAATTAGCCGGTGTTAGGATGTCAGAAACAGTGATGACAGGTGCGCGTAGCATGCATGTTTTATAATCCGCCTTTGTTTATAAAACTGTTTTTAACTTACTTCTCGTGTTCGCGTATTGCCATACCTCAAGGACCCACCGCTCACAAATCCTGACAAAATATTCGAGTAATCATCATCATCATCCAGGACAACAACACAAACAACCCCCTTATACAACACACCCACCTGCTCACCATATGTTCGAGCAGCTTGCAAAAAACGTTGGTGAGACTAATAGGACGATAGCTATCTAGTGGGTTCTCACCGGGTTTTAGCACTGGAATGATGACACTTTCTCACCGCTGCAACGGGAATTCGTCATCACTCCAGATGCTGTTAAGATGGAAAGTAGATGAACCTTGCAATCAGTTGATTGATCATTAATCATTTGGTGATGGATGTGCTCTGGCCCAAGGGTTGTGTCAGGACAATGTGCAAGGGCAGTGAGAAGTTCCCACTCACTGAATGGAACATTATATTGCTCAGTGTGGGCAGGTAGTAAAAGATGTGTGATGTCATTCCACCCACTGTTTTTGGGTACGAAAGGTGGGGTGGTAATTCTCACATGCAGAAGTTCAAGCATAATGCTCAGCAAAAAGCTCTGCGATTGCACCTGGGTTGGCACTGACAGCATCACGTGTCAAAATACCAGGCAAAGCTGCAGGGGGCTGATATCCGTAAAGGTGTCTGGTTGTAGTCCAAACGTGGGAAGGAAAGGTTTGTGTTCCAATGGTGGAGACGTACTGTTCCCAGCACTCCTGCTTTCATCTTTTAAGTAGTTGACAGACCCAGGCACAGAGCTATTTGAAGGCAACAAGCTGCTCCATTGATGAGTGCCACTTACGAGATTGGAGGGCCCACCTACGATCTCTCAATGGCCGCTGTGATATTCGGCAACCACCAAGGCACTGTCTTCCGCCAGGAGCAACTTGAGGAACAAGGACTGCAGAAACAATGGTGGTTGTAACGTTCTGGATCGCCATATTGATGTTACCAAGCAACAGAGATCCAACAGTGACAGCAGAAGCGAAAGCATACTAATCAGTCTTGGGCAAGTGCCCATGTGAGGGACAGGAAGAGTGGAAAGTAGTCTACCACACAAGCTGTCGTCGAGCTCTCCAGTTAACAGATGGTAGAAGGCCAGGAATGCAAACTGAGAAATCAATGGAGAAGTGTGTGCCATGTGCCAAAGTGAAATGAATGGGGGCACCTGTATGTATGAGGCAGAGGTCGAGTTGAGTCAATAGATTCTTGTCATCTTTACCATGGCCAGTTATCTTGGTTCCACCCCATAAAGGGTTATGGCCATTGAAATTACCCGAAACTAGAAAAGGTGGGGGAGTTGAGAAATTAGTGAAGCCAATACATTTCGTGGTACTTCACCATCTGGAGGCATCTACATGTTGCAGATGGTGATTTCCTGCATTGTCCCACCCTGATAGCCACCGCATCTAGAAGTGTTAGAAGGGGCAGGTTCACTATAGACAGAGGTAAGACATACATGTATATACTTTACCTGACAGCCTATTACAGTCAATACAATTTTTGTAATACCCCGATAGCCACAAAGGGTGCGGTTACACATTGCTGGAAACCAGGTTTCCTGAAGGGCAATGCTGAAAACAGGTGTAATGCTTAAGAGTTGTCATATTCAGCCAGCTAGAGGAAAAAACCACTGCAATTCCATTAGTGGATGACACTTTCTGTAGTCTGGGATGGCATGAAGGGACCAAGGAAGCAGTTTAAGTTTCAGGGTCATCTGTGGCCACTGGCTGAGTGTTTATACCTATGACCATCGCTGCTCAGGCATCAGCGAAATCTAGGTCCAAGAGGGATGCTAAATTACCCACCTCATCCTGAGACCCAGAACTGATAAGGAGCTGTGATGTGGGAGCCGCTGGAGCTTCTTGTTCCTTACCAGACTACTTACGCACGTGTCTGCCCTCTCGCTTCTCTTTAGGGACTTGCTGGGAGGGCTTCTCTGAAGTAGCTTCAGGTACAGATGAAGACCGTGAAGCCCTACGGTCAACAGCTTGTTGCTCCTTCAACCACTGCCCGATGTCTACTTTTGCACAGGTCGAGACCTCGGTAGGTAAAGTCCCAAGGGACCACTTCCATGTGAGATGAGCTGGAGGAATCTGCTGCTTATCCAGTAGGGGGGAGGGGACCGATGTCCCTGGAATTTGGATTGGGGGGGTGAGGGTCAGAGGGTAGGTGGGGGATGCAGGCGCTGCTGACAAAATAAGTACTTTGGGAGTAACAGAAGTAGTAGTACCACCAAACGTAAAGGGGGGGGGGGGGGGGGGGGGGATGTTGTCAAGTGGCCCTGAGGGCCCACTGTAAAAGGCAGAGACGAGACAAACATTGCCATAGAGGGTGATGGCATTAGCTTCAGCATAGGACGATGTCAATCGAACAAAGTTCAACCGGTCATATTATTTTAGCCTCTTGGCGAGTCAGCCTGTCCAGGGTCTTGTACCACATAATTTTTCTTTCGTTTCGAACAACCATGCACAGTCCGGTGAGCCGGGTGACTAATGCTCTCCACAGCTGTCACAGGTGGGAGAAGGGGCACATGGAGTATTCAGATTCAGTGGATGTCAGCAATCTCTACACATGGTGCTGGATCTGCACTCTGAAGACATGCCCGAAATTACAGCGCTTAAAGCACCATACAGGGTGAGGGACATATGGTTTTACATCACAATGTCATACTATCACCTTGATCTTTTCAGATAACGAATCACCCTCAAAGGCCAAGAGGAAGGTACTGGTAGCAACATTGAATCTTTTGGTCCCCTATAGACGTGCCGCATGAAGTGAACACCCCGCCATTCTAAACTAGTGTGTAGCTTGTCAGACTGCAATAGGAGGTCTTGATGAAAAATAATACCATGGACCACGTTTAGGCTTTTATGAGCAGTGACTGAAATGGGAATATCTTCCAGCTTGTCACATGCGAGTGGCACCCATGACTGGGCTAAGGATGCTGTCTTAATCAGGACTGACCCATTTCTCATTTTGAACAGCACCACCACCTCCCCAAACGTATCCTCCATGTGTTAACACAAAGTAGACCTTGTACCCAGAAAGGAGTACCAAGGAGTACCCTTCGGTTCTGCTGCAAACTAAATATTGAGGTGAGTATGGCTCTCTTGATTCTGTAGCCTTGTGTACCTCTCCTCCCACAGTGTGGTTACGGAGGGGAACAACTTGGGGTCATACTTCTCAGCAATGAACTCTAGCCTTCCTTTCTTACACTCTGCTAGGGCCATTCAGCCATCAGCAAAAGACAACTTGGCCCATTTCATTGCGGGTCATCTCCGGCCAGGGGCTCTCCTCACATGCGCCACCCAGCCACAAAAAGATGGCTTCTACTCCTTAGCATACATGGGGAGTTTGGAGCTCGAGCATGAGCAGTGCAATCCTTGTGTTGTCAGGGGGCTACAACCAAGGGGGTACATGACTCCTCCATGATGGACTGGCTACCACACTGGATACTGGATGCAGAAGATGACAGTGGATACCTGATGTAGAACACGCATCCCGTATGGTGTCCTCACCTAAATAGCTGGATGATGGGTGCAGTTGCAGACCCATGACCATATTAGGTGCAGAAGGTCTCAGCATACCGTGGATACATGGTGCACCATGTAAGGTGTCCTTTCCCAAATGGCCCACACTTCTGTAGAATTTACAAACCTGGAGATAAAACTCTACGAAGAGACCATAACTGATGAGGCTGAAAAGTAGATGCGCAGGTCGCACCAGTGTTTAAGAAGGGTAGTAGGAGTAATCCATCGAACTACAGACCTATATCATTGACATCGGTTTGCAGTAGGGTTTTGGAGCATATACTGTATTCAAACATGAATCACCTTGAAGGGAACAATCTATTGATACATAATCAGCATGGTTTCAGAAAACATCGTTCTTGTGCAACGCAGCTAGCTCTTTATTCGCACCAAGTGATGGCCGCTATCGACAGGGGATCTCAAGTTGATTCCGTATTTCTAGATTTCCAGAAAGCTTTTGAAACCGTTCCTCACAAGCAACTTCTAATCAAGCTGCGGGCCTACGGGGTATCGTCTGAGTAGTGCGACTGGATTCGTGATTTCCTGTCAGGAAGGTCGCAGTTCATAGTAGTAGACGGCAAATCATCGAGTAAAACTGAAGTGATATCAGGTGTTCCCCAGGGAAGCGTCCTGGGACCTCTGCTGTTCCTGATCTATATAAATGACCTGGGTGACAATCGGAGCGGTTCTCTTAGGTTGTTCGCAGATGATGCTGTAATTTACCGTCTAGTAAGGTCATCCGAAGACCAGTATCACTTGCAAAGCGATTTAGGAAAGATTGCTTTATGGTGTGGCAGGTGGCAGTTGACGCTAAATAATGAAAAGTGTGAGGTGATCCACATGAGTTCCAAAAGAAATCCGTTGGAATTCAATTACTCAATAAATAGTACAATTCTGAAGGCTGTCAATTCATCTAAGTACCTGGGCGTTAAAATTACAAACAACTTCAGTTGGAAAGACCACATACATAATATTGTGGGGAAGGCGATCCAAAGGTTGCGTTTCATTGGCAGGACACTTAGAAGATGCAACAAGTCCACTAAAGAGACAGCTTACACTACACTCGTTCGTCCTCTGTTAGAATATTGCTACGCAGTGTAGAATCCTTACCAGGTGGGATTGACGGGGGACATCAAAAGGGTACAAAAAAGGTCAGCTCGTTTGTATTATCACGTAATAGGGGAGAGAGTGTGGCAGATATGATACGCGAGTTGGGATAGAAGTCATTAAAGCAAAGACGTTTTTCGTCGCGGCGAGATCTATTTATGAAATTTCAGTCACCAACTTTCTCTTCCGAATGCGAAAATATTTTGTTGAGCCCAACCTACATAGGTAGGAATGATCATCAAAATAAAATAAGAGAAATCAGAGCTCGAACAGAAAGGTTTAGGTGTTCGTTTTACCCGCGCGCTGTTCGGGAGTGGAATGGTAGAGAGATAGTATGATTGTGGTTCCATGAACCCTCTGCCAAGCACTTGAATGTGAATTGCAGAGTGATCATGTAGATGTAGATGTAGATGTAGACCTCATATGACAGGCAGGAATACCTTGGGTCTATTCTAACCGCCGAACCCACTGGGAGTAACCTTATCCAGTAAGGATTCCACATGGCACAACAATACTCTAGTGGAGGATGGAAAAGCATAGTTTGAACAGCACCAAGGGAGGGGGGGGGGGGGGGGGGGGGGGGAAGAAGAAGAAGAAGAAGAAGATGGATAATCCCCACGCTATCCATTATTTAGGGTCAATTGCCACTTCTTGCACCATACAGACATCTTACCTAAATAATTTTGTATGTGGTTTTGATCCTCTGATGATTTACTAGGCAGTAAATGACAGAATCATCTGCAAACAATCTAGGAGGGCTTCACAGGTTGCATCTTAAAGCATTCATATGGGATTAAGCATATAGCACTTCCTTGGGGAACGTCTCTGTCACTTCTGTTTTACTCTATGACTTTCTGTCAATTATTCTGAACTGTGACCTTTCTGACAGAAAATTGTTAAATCCAGTCACACAACTGACAATGGAATCATGTCAAAATCTGACTGGTAATTTCTATACAAGGAGGATACACTGAAAGAAACACAATGTCAAAATTTAGCTGGTAAGGCAACACTACAAGTACTCTTTTTTTCCTCAATGTTGAAAATTGCCAATTTTGTAGCTTGCCATGTAACTGCAGACTTCTACACCCCTGCAATAGCTATAACAGATAGTGCACATGCTACTGGGCAGGTACATAAACCTCACTGTAGGCACATCAGTAAACAGATAACATCGCACAACGCGACCGTAATTTTGTAAAGTGAATTTCATTTTCAGTTGACAGCTTCTCTCACAATTGTTCACATTTACTATCATTCAAATTTGCAACACATTTAATATCCATAATTAGCAACTGCCTTTGCATTATCCTCAAGTGTTCAGGATGGAGATAAAACTGAAGTAATCTTATTTGTATTTTCTTTGTATATGCTTGCCATTAGCTTTTTGCGCTTATTCTAAAGTTTCACAGTACGGTGGTATCCAAATAATGCTTTTAACCTCGCGAAGATTAAATATAAAGAACGTGGTATGCATGACCTGAGGTTTTCCCGGCATACAGAAAACTTTAAAATTTCTCGGGTATTCAGCCAGGTAGCATCGTCCAAAAGGCACAATATTTTGGCAAGTTGACTTCTTGCTATCTTCAGGCGTTCTTGGAGTCTGATCTCTGATGGATGGATTTTATATCATCTCCACCCCTCTCCGGCAGCCTCCGTATGGGCACTTCCGAGCGGTGCGCGGCCAGTGGTAGGGGAAAAGCGGTGCCCCATGACAGATCATGGGCCGCAGTCCTTCCGCAGTCACAATTGCTTCCATAACACTGCTGTTGGGTGATAATGCTTCTTTTTCTTCTTCTTCAGGTGTTCTGACAGGAGCAGATTTCTGTGTACACTGTCGTCGTGTTTTTATCATACTCAAAGCTGGATCCCAGGCCTTGCTTAACTGGAAATTGCTGTCTTTATTTATTAGTTCGTAATGCAGCTGGCTCTCCACTGCCTCCTTGAGGCTACAGTCGAGGAAGGTGTTCGATTGCTGTAACACCTTTGTGCCATCGAAGTTCATGTCATTTCCATGTGAGATGCAGTGCTCTGCCACGGCAGACTTGGTCGGCTGTGTGTTGTCTGCATGGCGTTTATGTTCACTACATCTCTCCTCTACCTTCCAGATAGTCTGGCCTACATGCATTTTCCCGAACTGGCAAGGGATGCTGTAAACTCCCAGTTCCCGGAGTCCTAAGTCGTCCTTGACTGATCCTTATAATGTTACCATTTTGGATGGAGGGCGAAACACTCACTTGACATTGTGTTTTCTGAGTATCCTGCTAATGTGTTCGCAACATATGGTGTAATCGCAGTCGCAACTGATTTTTCTTCATCCTGTGGTCATAGCTTCTATGGTCTTAAGGTGCGCTTTATCCGCCGGAACTATTCATGCGGAATATGACCTGCACATGCTGCAATTCAGCTGCTAGGGTGTCACAGTTTGAGATTTTGCGTGCTCTGTGCACCAGTGTGATCAGAACACCCTCTCGCTGTGAAGGAGCACGACAGCTGGAGGCATGCAAATCTGTATGTGTCGGCTTATGACAGATGCTGTGTCTTAGTGTGCCATCTGGTCTTCGCTTTATGAGCACATCCAGAGATGACGAGTGACCTTCGCAAAAGGCAGTATGATTTGGTCCTCTCGGCATCTCGGTAGAAAGACAAGGGAGGCCAGAAGGCACTCCTTGTTCCGCAGCTTGTCCAGCTTGTTGATTTTGTTGTGCATCTCCTCCCCATAGAGGTACTTGATGTGTGATCTGAGTTGCTTCACTAGACCAAGACTACCTAACTTCTAAGTTATTTGTGTTGGCAGCAGCTCTTAATTCAAACTCTGGCTAGCTTATTTCATCTTGTTTGGAGAAAAGAGTTTGGAAAACCTTATTTTGTAACTCCTATTTATTGAAACTGATGTTAAAGCATTACCATTGCTATCACACAGTGAAGGTATTTATTGTGTCTTGCCACTATTATACTTTACTTATGACTAAAATGTCTAAATTTTCCATCACATTTCAAGAGAGTTTGATAGTGGAAACTATTAAAAACATCTCACATTGAAATCCATGTTACATTGAGAGCTCCAGTAAAACTTCTCCAATGTAGAGGATTTTGCACTCTAGGCATGATACTTCATTGCTTCTGCAACAGTGTTCTGACCTGTTTTGCATATCATGGGGAATCAGCTCCACCTCATAATTTATTTGGTATAAATATCTCAGCTTAGATAGTTCTGCTTTTCGAAATAGATATATTTTTTGCATTTAATTTTGGTGGGTTTTAGATGCAATGTTATTCCGTCTCACTACAACAACATTGTGGTCACTAATTCTTGTATCTGTCATGATGTTCCCTATTTGCTCAGGATTATCCATATATATTCACAATGTTGATAACGGCTGTGATTTGGGGTCTGAGTGGGGTACTGTGAAGTGGGGGGGTGGGGGTGGGGGGTGGGAGGGGTGGGGGATGGGGGGGGGGGGGGCAGGGATCAGTGTTGGGGCCACTCCTGTTCCTTATTTATATAAATGATATGCCCTCTAGCATTACGGGTAACTCTAAAATATTTCTGTTTGCTGGTGACACCAGCTTGGTAGTGAAGGATGTTGTGCGCAACATTAGCTCGGTTTCAAATTCAAGCTTTCGCAACAAACTGTTGCCTCATCAGGAAAGAACGAAGGAGAGGGGAAGATGAAAGGATGTGGGTTTTAAGGGAGAGGGTAAGGAGTCATTCCAATCCCGAGAGCTGAAAGACTTACCTTAGGGGGAAAAAAGGACGGGTATACACTCGCGCGCACACACACACATCCATCCACACATATACAGACACAAGCAGACATATTTAAAGACAAAGAGTTTGGGCAGAGATGTCAGTCGAGGCGGAAGTGCAGAGGCAAAGATGTTGTTGAATGACAGGTGAGGTATGAGTGGCAGCAACTTGAAATTAACGAAGATTGAGGCCTGGTGGATAATGGGAAGAGAGGATATATTGAAGAGCAAGTTCCCATCTCCGGAGTTCGGATAGGTTGGTGTTAGTGGGAAGTATCCAGATAGCCCGGACGGTGTAACACTGTGCCAAGATGTGCTGGCCGTGCACCAAGGCATGTTTAGCCACAGGGTGATCCTCATTACCAACAAACACTGTCTGCCTGTGTCCATTCATGCGAATGGACAGTTTGTTGCTGGTCATTCCCACATAGAATGCGTCACAGTGTAGGCAGGTCAGTTGGTAGATCACGTGGGTGCTTTCACACGTGGCTCTGCCTTTGATCGTGTACACCTTCCGGGTTACAGGACTGGAGTAGGTGGTGGTGGGAGGGTGCATGGGACAGGTTTTACACCGAGGGGCGGTTACAAGGGTAGGAGCCAGAGGGTAGGGAAGGTGGTTTGGGGATTTCATAGGGATGAACTAAGAGGTTACGAAGGTTAGGTGGACGGCGGAAAGACACTCTTGGTGGAGTGGGGAGGATTTCATGAAGGATGGATCTCATTTCAGGGCAGGATTTGAGGAAGTCGTATCCCTGCTGGAGAGCCACATTCAGAATCTGATCCAGTCCCGGAAAGTATCCTGTCACAAGTGGGGCACTTTTGTGGTTCTTCTGTGGGAGGTTCTGGGTTTGAGAGGATGAGGAAGTGGCTCTGGTTATTTGCTTCTGTACCAGGTCGGGAGGGTAGTTGCGGGATGCGAAAGCTGTTGTCAGGTTGTTGGTGTAATGCTTCAGGGATTCCGGGCTGGAGCAGATTCGTTTGCCAAGAAGACCTAGGCTGTAGGGAACGGACCGTTTGATGTGGAATGGGTGGCAGCTGTCGTAATGGAGGTACTGTTGCTTGTTGGTGGGTTTGATTTGGACGGACGTGTGAAGCTGGCCATTGGACAGGTGGAGGTCAACATCAAGCAAAGTGGCATGGGATTTGGAGTAGGACCAGGTGAATCTGATGGAACCAAAGGAGTTGAGGTTGGAGAGGAAATTCTGGAGTTCTTCTTCACTGTGAGTCCAGATCATGAAGATGTCATCAATAAATCTGTACCAAACTTTGGGTTGGCAGGCCTGGGTAACCAAGAAGGCTTCCTCTAAGCAACCCATGAATAGGTTGGCGTACGAAGGGGCCATCCTGGTACCCATGGCTGTTCCCTTCAATTGTTGGTATGTCTGGCACTCAAAAGTGAAGAAGTTGTGGGTCAGGATGAAGCCGGCTAAGGTAATGAGGAAAGAGGTTTTAGGTAGGGTGGCAGGTGATCGGTGTGAAAGGAAGTGCTCCATCGCAGCGAGGCCCTGGATGTGCGGGATATTTGTGTATAAGGAAGTGGCAACAATAGTTACAAGGATGGTTTCTGGGGGTAACACATTGGGTAAGGATTCCAGGCGTTCGAGAAAGTGGTTGGTGTCTTTGATGAAGGATGGGAGACTGCATGTAATGGGTTGAAGGTGTTGATCTACGTAGGCAGAGATACGTTCTGTGGGGGCTTGGTAACCAGCTACAATGGGGCGGCCGGGATGATTGGGTTTGTGAATTTTAGGAAGAAGGTAGAAGGTAGGGGTGCGGGGTGTCGGTGGGGTCAGGAGGTTGATGGAGTCAGGTGGAAGGTTTTGTAGGGGGCCTAAGGTTCTGAGGATTCCTTGAAGCTCCGCCTGGACATCAGGAATGGGATTACCTTGGCAAACTTTGCATGTGGTGTTGTCTGAAAGCTGACGCAGTCCCTCAGCCACATACTCCCGACGATGAAGTACCACGGTCGTGGAACCCTTGTCCGCCGGAAGAATGACGATGGATCGGTCAGCCTTCAGATCACAGATAGCCTGGGCTTCAGCAGTGGTGATGTTGGGAGTAGGATTAAGGTTTTTTAAGAAGGATTGAGAGGCAAGGCTGGAAGTCAGAAATTCCTGGAAGGTTTGGAGAGGGTGATTTTGAGGAAGAGGAGGTGGGTCCCGCTGTGACGGAGGACGGAACTGTTCCAGGCAGGGTTCAATTTGGATAGTGTCTTGGGGAGTTGGATCATTAGGGGTAGGATTAGGATCATTTTTCTTCGTGGCAAAGTGATACTTCCAGCAGAGAGTACGAGTGTAGGACAGTAAATCTTTGACGAGGGCTGTTTGGTTGAATCTGGGAGTGGGGCTGAAGGTGAGGCCTTTGGATAGGACAGAGGTTTGGAGGAAAGGTTAACTACTGAATTAGGGTGTTGTGGTGCCAGATTGTGTTGCTTGGAATTTTGAGGTTTGGAGGGAGTGGAGCTGGAAGTGGGAGACTGAGTGTGTATGTTTGTGTGTCTGTCGACCTGCCAGCCCTTTCATTTGGTAAGTCACATCATCTTTTATACACATATACACATACACACACACACACACACACACACACACACACACACACACACACACACAATGACATTTCTTGTTAGCAATATTAGCTTATTTCAAAGAATAAGCAGCTTTCACTCGGTTAATATCGGCAGAAATTAAACCTGCATTTGAATCGGACTTCCTTAACTCTTGTGCAAAAAGGTGTGCACTATATTGCTGAATCCATTTTCAGTAAGCTACCACTCGAATTCAAAAATCTTAGCAGTAATCCACGCGCTTTCAAATCAGAACTGAAGAGTTTCCTTGAAAAATTAAGCTGATTATTATTGTATTGTTGATTGTGCTTACTTAATCTTATGGACTGACTCTTTTCAGGTGCATAAACATTTTATTTTTATCTGTTATTACTTTTATGTTGTAATTTCATGTACTGACACGTTCCATGACCTTGGAGATTTGCTCCTCAATTTGGTCCTATGGAACTTGACAAGTAAATAAAAATAAATAAAGGCTGGGAACGACCTGTGTCCTATTGTCAGTAACATAGGCACACCAACATACTTCCTGGCCAAATATTTAATGTCAGTATTATGCCCTTACGTCAGTAAATGTCAGCACCACATCACGAACTCTGTACATTTCATTCAACAGGTGCAAGAACGACATCTCCATGACCAGGACCTTATGGTGGGCTTTAATATGGTATCCCTCTTCACCAGAGCGCCCCATGCTGATTTCCTGAAGTTGATGAGACAGAAATTCAACCTAACAACGACTAATCTCTTCGAATTTGTCCTCACGTCAACAATTATCTCTGTTCAGTGGTGACTATTTTGAACAAACTAATGGTGTCGCCATGGGAGGCCCTCTGTCATCACTTGTAGCAAACTTGTTTGTGGAGGACTGCGAAGAGAAAGCTCTGGAAACAGCTGCACTGAAGCCTACATGGTTTTTCAGATATTTTGATGTCACATTGGTAGTGTGGCCACATAGGAATGAAAGACTTGAGGAGTTCCTCTAACATCTAAGCACACTGCACCCCAGTATCAAATTCACCATGGAGTCAATCGCAGAATGGACGGGACTTTAGGACAATGTGTGTACAGGAAAGCCACCCACACTGATTGGTATCTACAGGCTGCCAGTTAGCGCCATTCTTCACAGCGTGATGGTATGCTATGTACACTGGTACACAGGGCCTGTGCAATATTGGACAAAGGAAGCCTATCAAGACAGCTTAACTGCATTAAGCATGTTTTCAAGAAGGATGGATACAACGAGAGACAAATTCAATGTGCTTTCAGGCAGAAAGTACAAGCCCTGTAGACAGAAAACAATGATGAACAGAAAATAATAGCATATCTGTCTTACATCAGCAAAGTTTCTTACAAAATTGGCACAATCCTGGACTGATGTAACTTTAAATTTGTTTTCTGTCCACGTCCGGGAAAGTGTGTGTATTAGGCACGGTGAAATGACTGTGCTCCATAAACCAGGTGTTTACCACATGCCGTGTAAATGCGGTAAGGTGTATATCTGGTAGACTGTAGGGACAATCTAAGATAGATGCAAGGAACACAGAAGAGACAATGAACTTACACAAACAACAATATCTGGGGTTCCATAACACTGCATGGCTACAGGGGACTCCATGAAGTATGAAGAAACTGAAGTGCTAAGACAGACCTTGTCATTTTGGGACTGTGTTCTGAAGGAGGCTATTGAAATACAAGTGGCTGTTGGGCTGATGAGCAGGGACACTGGGTTCACCCTCTACAGAGCTTGGGATCCAGCACTCAGCGAACTAAAATTACAGTGTTGGCCGAGGGTGACTTGCATGTCAGATGGATCAGAGTTTACATCTAGCATCCAGCGGCCCATTCCCCCACCACTCCAATTGTCATGGCATGTGACTGCCAGTAAAGGAATGGATGGGGAAGGAAGACATCAAAGCAATTCAAAGGCATGCTGCTAGATTTGTTACTAATAGGTATTATCAACACGCACTTCTTTTCGCAAAATGCTATTAATGAAGTTTAGAGAATTGGCATTTGAAGCTGACTGCTGAATGATCCTACTGCCACCCATCTACATTTTGCATAAGGACCATGAAGACAAGGTATGCGAAATTACAACTTATATGGGCCATTGTTTTTCCCCCTCACAATTTGTGAGTGCAGCAGGAAAGGCAATGAACACCAGCGGTACAAGGTACTCCCTGCCATCCCCCATACAGTGGCTTGTGGAGTATGTAAATAGATGTAGATATCATGTATGATGTAACAGTGAAGGGGGTGGGGGGAGGGGAGTGTTTACATCTATATCATCAATAGGTGATTGCCACTCTCAGCCGAGTTCTCAGAGTATTCATGTAACACTTGCATGAATAAAGGTTTATATGAATAAATTCTGGAAAACGCGATAAAAAAAACACTAACAACTTATAAAAAAAAAGGATATTTAAATATATAAAATTTGTCTGTTCATCACGATTATTTCACTGTATGCTCTATTCGGGATAGCAGGATAAATTGCTTCTCACCATACAGAGGAGACATCGAGTCGAAGACACAAACAATACAAAGACTGCTATATAATAAAGTTTTCAACCAAAAGGCCATCTTCTGAATGGGAAAAACCTCTCTCTCTCTCTCTCTCTCTCTCTCTCCACACACACACACACACACACACACACACACACACACACACACACACACACACACACAAAACAATGATATTACCCTAGCTTTTTGAACTATTAGATCATTCCTAGGAGAAGTGATGGATAGAATTTATAGGAAACTGTGGTCACTCCGACTCTAGGATGAGAGGGACACACCTGTAGTGAGTCCCAGATGGTATATTGGTAAGCCTCAAATATCGTGTTTTAAATGATAGTTTAGTATGTACACCTTTTTTTCTTTTCACGAGTTTATCATCATGTCTACCAGAACTGAAGATACCCAGTACACTTAAATTTCTGTTTTCCTTTATGAAGATTATATGTTGGGCAGATGTTCGTGCCAATTTCACAGCATTCAAAATAGTGAATTAGTTGATCAATGAGACTTACACATTGTCACTTTGTTGTTGATGAATGCTTATGGTGAATATTGCATGACTCCTGCTTGAATGTGCATTCATCGCTGTCGCTCCAGTTGCTCGACATGATGATCCCTAATGAATAAATGGTGTTAGTACAAAAAATCAAGAAGAAAGCTAAGCTGTAAGCACTCAAGATTTACTTTAAGCCTAATATTTGAATATGTGTGAATTTTTAAAAAAAGTATTTTTTAAGTGATTCATGAACTTCTACACAGAGGCAGAGAAATGATTTTCTCCAATTACATTGCCTGACAATGTCGAAAGAGTTTAAATACAAAAAACTTTTATATCTTGGTAATGGAAAGAACCATTTCCAAGCTGGTGTTATATATACTAACCCTCAAAAGAAGAATTAGGAAAGTAAGGAAAAAATCATGTAGCCTATACCTGTACGAGGGCTGCAACAGTGCCTTCGAAGTCCGTCACTGGAACTTCTGTCAAATTAGGTATTTTTATAGTTCTTCCATCTTCCCTAATATCGACAACACATCGCATGGGAGCCAAAAGATCAAAAAGTTGTTCTTGGTACAGCTGTAAATAACAGAAACATTACTGCTAACATAGTTATGATATCAATGAAACACCGATAAGCATATAGGTCAATTTTGTCTCCTGAAAAAACCATATATCCAATTTTTTAACAAGAAAATAACAAGACACAAGGTATTAATAAGAAAAATTTGCACTTTTCAGACCAAAGTGGTTCCACAGTGGAGACAAAGTTTAGAGGGGGAGAACAAACACTAAATGGGAACCAAAAACGTGAAAAGATGAGGTGAGGTAAAAAAAGAAGAGGAACAAAACTGTGAGAGAGACCAGAAATCAGGATGGTAGTCAGACTGATGTAAGCAAGGATACAGAGGAGAGAGAGGGGGGGGGGGAGCACAGGGGAAGGAGCAAGGGCAGGGAGAGATGACAATCACTGAAGAACTGTTTTGGCTCAGACACATTTGAAAATAAGTGTCTCTTATGAATGGATCTTCACGGTTCATACTGAATTTGCAAAATAAATATTGTGGGCGTTTACCCACTTTAGATCTGTTGGTGGCACAGGTCTCCCACCATGTGACCTAGTTCCACTTTCAGTGGGTCTTGATAGCTGCCAAGAAACAATGCAGCATATGCCCATATTGAATTTGAATGATCATCTTGATTTGAGGATTCTATGTCTTTGTGTCACCTATATGACGACAATGCTTGCAAAATTACAAGTTTTGCGAAACGTGGGTGGCACACACCCGTGAATTACAGCGTCCAAGTAATTTATCTCACTTTTGTTACTGTTCTTGTTATTCCTTTGATTATAAAGTACTTCATCTCCCCAGTATATTTTCATGATTTCGACTGATCATGATTGCAGCCTAATCTTTCATCGTATGTTTTATCATTAATCACCTGTTTCACTTATACCTCTTCCTTCAGATAAATTTTAATACTCGCTTCCTCGGATGCTAAACAACAATTATTGTCCGAGTAGATACAAATTGAGTGTATTAACAACACATTCACGAGTTAATGTGTTACGCGTAATTTAAACACGTCAAGTCAATTCATTCTACTCTAGTTACATATAACCCAAAACAACACTTACCTTTCGTATGGGCTTTTAATGCCACTTCTCCCATCATTGCCATATCAATGTCGTTTACGCAAATCTTTCCTTCGTGCATGTCTTTCAATGGCACTAGTCATAGTTCATATTAATCTTGTTGCGGCCACAGTTGGCTCAATGCACATTTCCAGGCATTTTAATCATAATTAAAAAAAAAAAACATACCTGTTCTGCAGTGTTTCCATAAACACGTGTTACAAGTAGAGATGGCCGATAAATCACAGATTGATACTTTGCCACAGACATTTCTTGTCACATGTGTAATATTTGGTTAAGAATTCCACATCCATTTCCATTACTGCCAATATATAGTATCTCCTACTAACAGCACTGCAGTAATGAGCTAACATACCGCAAACAATGACAGTTGCCAGTACTGCAGGTTAATTGTACCCTCACTCTATTCTATGTGAGTGGGGTGGGGATAGCTTTACCCCTCTCGCCCTGCACGTCATTCTGTCGAGTGACCCTCATAACTACTTTGGTCTTTGACCTAGACAAGGAGTCTTTTTTCGCCTTTTTAACTTCGACAAGTTAACTGATTTTTAAGTTTGACGATAATTGTCAAGACAAAAATAAGGACTTATATGGACTGTAATTTTAAAAAAAGGACAAAAAGCACTTATAAAGACTTTACTGCACTGTTCTTACAGACTGTCCAGGGACATTAATGTCGCCACCTGTCAAAACGCTGAATAACAACCTTTGGCTGTGCAAGTCACTGAGACACTTGTAGAAAGAGAATCAATGAGGTTCTGCAGGGTACAACAGCAATGTGGAGCCACGTTTACTCCACTGCCATGGCCAGCAATGAGGTTCTATGCTGCACATGGCCTGATTGAGGTGGTCCCACAGATTATGGACCGGGTTTAAATCTGGGGAGTTTTGTGGTTGGAGGAGTACAGTAAACTCATCCCCGTACTCTTTGAACCACACATTTACACTGCAAGCTGTGTGACACACTGTGCTGGTAGGTGGCACTGTACTGAGGAAATACAAACTGATACACTGTGCCTTCCAGAATCACATCACACAGGGAATGCCACTTAAACATTCCCAGGCCATAATGTTCCCTCCTTCGGTCTAGACCCTTCTAATGCTTTTCACACCATCCACGCCAGTGGCTATCTGTTTGATAGGGGGGGGGGGGGGGGGAAGAAGAACATTATTCATCCGGAAGGGCCACCTGTCACCACTTAGTGGACATCCATTTGCAGTACTTGCAGGGAAATTCCAGCCTTCATTGCCGATAAACAGCAGTCAGCATGGATGCGTGAACCAGGCGCCTGTGTGGAGGCCAATAAACAGCAAAATTCGCTGAACAGTCACTGAGGAGACATTGTTGGCAGTCCCTTGGTTCATCTGGACAGTCAGTTGCTCAACAGTTTTACACCTAGTCACCCATACACATCTTGGCACTGGTTTTTTGTAGTTCCACTTAGCAACACACAGTATACTCTAACCACATGGCATGGGAACAGTTTACAAACACAGCCACTTCAAAAACGCTTCCACACTTGGCCTGAAAGCCAATGATCATGTCCTTTTGGCTGATCACTGTTTCCATATTACAGGAATGATTGCACTGATTACCACATCCATCCGACATGCTTCATATACTCTCCACTGTTAGTACTGCCACCTGTGAATGGTTATTGGATGCTTACATCGGACATAGGTGACAGTGACATTAATGAAACTGGACCATGCATTTCTAGAGCACCATTCTGTGTGTTTACTGATGGCAATAATCTCCTGCTCCCACTGTAGGGCAAACCTTTGATGGGAGGAACTGCTTCTGCTATGTTTAAGATGTTGATAGTTTTGTGAGGGTTCCATCAATGGTCCCAGTAGGAAGTGTATGAAGCATTAGATACGTACGTAAGTGTGTGTGTGTGTGTGTGTGTGTGTGTGTGTGTGTGTGTGTGTGTGTGTGTGTGTGGGGGGGGGGGGGGGGGGCGGTCCCGCAAGAACTACTTCCAGACCCCTGGACCAAAACAGGCCAAAACTGACACACAAAACCCTTTGTCTAGGAGGCCCTATATAGGGAAGGTTTATAATAGCCTGGCACTAATATTTATGGAGATACACAGATGCGTATTTAAGCCCCCGCCCTACCGAGTGCCCTGCACAACAGGTGTGTTGCATGGGAGGAGGAGGAGGAGGATGAGGATAAAGAGGGGGAGACAGATGGTGGTGAGGGGGGGGGGGGGGGGCGGGTGGCGGCGGCAGAGGACACTGTAGCGGTTCCACCTGCTTTTATTCATTTCATGTGTTGTTGATTCCGACACACACTACTGTAAATCATGTAGCCGACAGGTGCACACTTATGTTTCACAGTACTTTAATTTTCACTTCGCACAACCCCCAATATTACACAGCTATATGGCCAGTGCACTATTATGTAACCTTCGATAAGCCTCAGTAATAGTTTGCAGGCGAAACTCCACATACTGCTACAATAGTTTCTTGTTTAACATCTACGATCAGTAAAACCTCACCACAAAGTTCACAGTTCTCGAATAATCAGGTACATATGGAGCAGACACTGTCACTGTTTTGCAGAAGCCTCTTAATTGTTTGACACTTATTCCACAGCTAATTTGAAGCATTGTTGTTCTAACCAGCACAGGTTACTCATCAGAAACTCTGCCTTGGACTGAGAGTCTTGTGACCAAAAATCGGGCCCATATATATAACAATAATAGGTGCTGAAACTACACACTGTTCTAAGTTTGACTTACAGAAATTACAATTGAAACTTAACTCATTAAATTCACTGAATACATTGGGGGGGGGGGGGGGGGGGGGGGGGGGGGGGGGGGGGGGGGGAAGAAGTTTCTTCTACCTCAAGAGTTAGGCCGAATTATTTGTTTAAATCATTAAATTAACAAATAAGTTACGCAAACAATACTTTTGACAAACTGTTAATTACATTGGAATTAAGGTCTGGCTTTGCTAACACGGTTTCAAATAGAGCCAAATAAATACTTTAAAAATACTAGTGTTTCGTCTTACAAATTTTATAATTAGTATAGAATTTATATTTGTTTATACGTCAACAATAGAATTTTAGTTATGAAACAATTACCGATTTCGCCCTATAATGAAAAAGTAACTAGTAATTGTTGAAATAAATTAGAAGATCAATTGCATACCTAGAACTAAGCACAAAATCAAATCTGGTGTTATATTCTCTAAAACTGAGGGCCAATCTTTCTCTTTCATGGAAATGCAGATTATATTCACTTATGTTAGTGATAATTAGTTAAAAGTAACAAAACGAATTTAAGGAGGCAGGTGGCAAAACAAGAGGGGAATTAAAATTATCCCAACTTGCTTCATCACAACATGGGCAAAAAAGGGAGGGGGGGGTGGCGGTGGAGACAAGCAGAGGGGGGGGATGGGGAGAACGGTATTGACAGCGCGAAATATGAGACAGATCAAGAAGGGGGGGGGGGGGGAGATGATGTAAGCAATATTTGCTAACAAAGTTGCGTGACACAGGCTAGTTAATAATACAAGGATAGTTTGAAAACTTCTTTGAACGGAATAGAGAAGTACTTACATCGCTGAAACTTTTTTTATTTTTCAATGTAGTCTCCTTTAGATTAATGCACTTGGTCCAATGATGTTCCAGTGCCTTGATCCCATCTTGAAAATGAGTTTCCTCCAGGCCTACAAATTAGTTGTAAACCCTAGCTATCAATTCTTCGTTTGAAGTGAATCTTTGTCCACCAAGAAAAACTTTAATTTTTGGGAAGAGCTGGAAGTCTGACAGAGCCTTATCAGGTGAATAAGGTGGGTGTGGCAACAATTCATACTTTAGTTCGAGTAATTTTGCCATGGCGATGGCACGCGTGCGGGTGCGCATTGTCTTGATGGAAGAGGACTTTCTTCCTTGCTAAACCTGGCCTTTTTTCACATTTTTTGTTGCAATTTGTCCAGCAGGTTAGTATAGTATTCTCCAGTAATTGTTTTCCCAGTGGGGAGATAATCTACAAACGGAATCCCCTTCGCATCCCAGAACATGATGCCATGACCTGTCCCACTGAAGGAATTGTCTTTGCTTTCTTTTGTGGCAGAGACTCAGCATGTTTCCACTGCTTTGACTGTTGTTTTGTCTCTGGGGTATAGCAGTGCACCCATGTTTCACCTGTGTTCACAAAACGGCGCAAAAAATATTGTTCCGATTCGTCCATTCTCATGCATTTTCGATCCAGCATCAAGAGTTGCAGCACTCATCTTGCAGTTAATTTTTTCATTTCTAATTCTTCAGTTAAAATGTGATATACCCTTTCAAATGATGTCTGGCAAGTGTGAGCAGTTTCATGCATTTTCAATCAGCGATCCTCCATGACCATTTTGTGTACTTTTGCAATGATTTCTGGAGTAGTGACACATCTTGGCTGACCACTGCGCAGATCGCCATTTAAGCTCTCCTGACCAAATTTAAATTCATTTGTCCACTTGGCAACAGTTGAATATGGAGGAGCAGAGTCCCCTAGTGTATTCTGGGAATTGGCATGAATGTCCTTTGCTTTCATATCTTTCTTTACGAAGTAGTTAATCACTGCTCGAATCCCTAATTTTTCCATCTTCGCAAATCACCACGCAGGAACCCTCTCTTCCAAGAGCACTGACATGGCAAGTGTTTACAGGCAACAATCCAATGAATACAATGTAAACAACTCGTTGCGCTAGTGCTGACCTCTCGCGGTGATTCCAAGAACTTTTCAAACCATCTTCGTAATTTGCAACAAAGGGCGAGTGAAGCGAAGATGTGAATGCTGCAAAGGATGAATTCTACAATTTTTGAAAAATTATGGTTTACACACAGATGTATAGTCACTTCATTATGCAACCAGCTTCATTCATGCATACAATCCTCAGGCACACTGCAACAGCTTAATCAAATTTATGACAACACATAATCACTATTAAGCACAATCTCACAAACCAACATGTCAATTCAACTCAGGTTTCCATATGATGCTTAATGGTGATTAGGGTTGTCATATTTTATTATGTCACAATATAACTGAAGATAGTTCATTCATGAAAAACTGGTTATGTGATTGAGTGACAATACAGCTACGAGCAAACCACTTTTTTTTCCTTCAATTCTGGAAAATGTCAACTCCTCTAAATAATTCTACATTTACTTGTTTGTATACAGCTACTGCTTCTATCATCATATCAGGTCACTGAAGATAGTCTCAATGACAATTTTACACACATCATAAGGGGCTCTTTCAGGTTCTTACAATAGGCTTTGATAATTACGTAAAATGGGTGAATATGTTGTTGGAAATATGGTTTCTTGAACAGCTATGCCAACCACTGGGTCAAGCAAGATTAAGTATCTCAGTTCAGCAAGTTCTCAATAGTAACCATAATTCCATTGGATTAAGTTTGTGAATGTGTGTCCAATTGTAGTGTAAGGATACAATTGTTGACCACAATTTGATTTGGGCGAGTACTACCTGTTGGCATCATTTCCATAGCTGTGGATGAAGAATGAGGGGCGCCGTTCCACTGCAGATGTTCATGGAGTTGTGGCAGTTTGGGTAGCAGGGTAAGGAGGGAGGAATCCTCATTAGGTGATATCAGTTGGATATATGTGTTTCTTATATGGTAGGGGACCAAAGTCCCCAGCACAGCTGTAGAGGTAAGCGGACAAGGAGGGGAGGTGTAGGAGGAGTCTTTCTTAAATAGGAACTGATGAGCTAGGATGGTTGTTGGGGACTAGTCACTAATAGGGAAACGGAGTATTCTTTTTCGTAGTGGATCAAAATGTTACTTTTTTGGAGTGGCTTGCTGTCAGCTGGACTGGATAAGGGAGAATCTACTCATTTCTGGCTTCCTGATGTGTTCTACAATCAAATATATTGAACATTTGGTTCTTGTGACGTGGCAGAATGGTGGTGGAGAGAGAGAGAGAGAGAGAGAGAGAGAGAGAGAGAGAGAGAGAGAGAGAGAGAGAGGGGGGGGGGGGGGGGAGGGGGGGGGAGGTGATTCTCACTGAAACGGATGTAGTACACACGGGTCATATCTATGTAGTGGCCGACAGCGATATCCACAGATAGGTACATACATATAACTTGTGGTGTATCATTGTTTCACTTCCTCCTCACAATAATATGAAAAATGTGTGTGTGTGTGTGTGTGTGTGTGTGTGTGTGTGTGTGTGTGTGTGTGTGAAAACTTTTTTTTAGGCAGTTAACAAGGAGAGAACTTATCGCAGTGTGCACGCTGGTTTGATTAATACACAAAGCAGGAGCAAGATGCACAGACACAGAATGTCACCAAGGCGCAATGGTGATTAGACATCTCCACCTACTGTGAAGGGGTCATGCTTTGGCATTGCTGCTTGGTGGTGTTTTGGAAGGCAGAAAACAAAGGGCCTTGCCAACAATGGCAACGCCTAGAAACAGCTGAAATAAGCTGAAGAGAAATGTCATTCTACTCTGTTCTATGAGTCTGTACAGAGAGGTTGTTCCGATGTCTGATTAATAAGAGATCTGTTTACTAAAGGCAGTAACTGTTATATTGGAGCAACAAAATACATGCGAGATACTGAAAAACTATTATGACATTTTGTACCTTGAATGCTTAGAAAGCTCTCTTCTAGCAGACAAAGAAGTCTGCACAGCAAGAATTGGTGGCAGTGCACAGTAGGTCCACTACACGTCACGTCAAGAGAAACCAGGTCCACTACATCAAGAGAAACCAGGTCCACTACATCAAGAGAAACCAGGTCCACTACATCAAGAGAAACCAGGTCCACTACATCAAGAGAAACCAGGTCCACTACATCAAGAGAAACCAGGTCCACTACATCAAGAGAAACCAGGTCCACTACATCAAGAGAAACCAGGTCCACTACATCAAGAGAAACCAGGTCCACTACATCAAGAGAAACCAGGTCCACTACATCAAGAGAAACCAGGTCCACTACATCAAGAGAAACCAGGTCCACTACATCAAGAGAAACCAGGTCCACTACATCAAGAGAAACCAGGTCCACTACATCAAGAGAAACCAGGTCCACTACATCAAGAGAAACCACAAAAAGTGACCATCCCAGAAAATAAATAAAGTAAAAAGCGTCAAGGATTGCATCAGGGTGACTGATTATTTAGAAGGTAACATGTCTTCTGAGCTTGGTCCACATACAGATTCTACCACTGTTACATTCCGAACTAGATAACATGTGGCAAAATTTCATACATTTGAAGCACCTCTCAGTGTGTGGTACATAAGGTATTACACCTCAACATTAAGCTATAATCTTAAATTTATCCAGTAATAAGCCATCATCAAAATCCAAAATAAATGGTCAGGCATCTACTTTGTTGTCATTAGGCCTTTAATTGACCAGATAAACGAAATGGGAACCACATTGTTCCAAATTAGCACCTAACTGTTCATCCACCTTAAGTACAAGGTCTGTGTGGAAGAATATACCCTTGACCATATTTGGGTTTCTATAAAGGATAAGCGCAACAAAGAAGACATCAAGTTTGTCACAGCTTAACAATGGCCCGCAACTCAGTGAGTGAGGCTGTTCAGTATTTAGTTTATCAAGGTGACCTTGCCATAACTTCACTGTTGCATTCACAACAAATTTGAGGAAGATTCACTATCAGTTCTGGTACAGCACAGGAATTGAGACACACCTACCTCCTCGTCTGACAGGTCTGTTTTTATCTTAATTTGTACCAAATCAGGGGAAATATATTGGGGGTTATATCTTCCATCTGCATTAAAATAATTATAATGCTCTGATGATACAGTTGAGTCACAAAACAACATGCACAAAACAGACAGTAAATAATACTGTAACAAGAAATAATAGATAAATGTACAGTTGTGAATGCTGAAAAGCAAATAAGAAAAAGGGAGTGGAAGACGACTGTTAAATGGAGAAAGCCAATAAGCAAACACAGTAAAAAGTCAACAAATAACGACTGGGAAACAGTGCAAAGATAGTTCAGCAATTAAATGGGATGGTGAACCAACTTATATCAACTCTGCTTATCCTGACACCCTCCTGGACTTTCGAGTCGCATACAATCCCTCTTTCTTCCATTGTTTTCATTACATTTTAATTATTTCTTTAAATACTCCATTTTTTAATGTTCATCCACTATATCCTTTTTATCCTAGTTTTAATCGCAGCATTCATAACTTCCTCACAATCCAGCTTCACTCCACACACTGGTAAGCACTGTACTAACTCCACTTCATTGATAATAGAGCAATGTATTGTCTTTGACTTCTTATGCTCTGATGCATCCCTCTCATTTGGGGTCTGCGTAATCTATTCTCTTTTCTAACCTTTCACAACCAATCTACTTTCCTTCCAGAGGAAGGAACTAATAGTTCTCTAAGCTAGAGAAGTTTCTTGGACTTTTCTACTTGTCTATAGGCAGTACTGAGAACTCCAATTCATGAATTTAAGTACTGGCCAGCCTTCCTGTCATCTAACTGACATGGTCAGGACAACATCAAAGTGAAAATGCGTAGGATAATCTACCATGATGCCAAACCACAGATGCCCTTTTTGTAAAATCTGAATTGTAAACATACATCGACCAACTATACAAATTGTTTCAATCCTCTAACTTCCATAGAGTAATAAAAACAAGGAAGGGCATCCCCTTTTCTTATTGACCAAAAACATTCGAATTTTGTGTCATTAAATTCTTACTCTTAATAATGTGATTCAAAAATTTAAGGTGTACTGACGACATGGGAAGCTCTGAAATAATCACAAACACTTCTACATCTACACCTACACCTACACTCTGCAAACCAATGTGAAGCGCACGGCAAAGGGTATGTCCCACGGTATCCGTTGTTAGGGTTTGTTCCTGTTCCAATCACGTGTAGAGTGCGGGAGGAATGATTATTTGAATGCCTGTATGCGTGCTATAATTATTTGAATGCCTGTATGCGTGCTATAATTATTCTAATCTTAATCGTGACAAGCCCTGTGTGAGCAATATGTAGAGAATTGTAGCATCTTCCTAGAGTCATCATTGAAAGGCAGTTCTTGAAATTTTATTAGATTTACTCAGGATAGTTTATGCCTGTCTTCAAGAGTCTTCCAGTTCAGTTTCTTCAGTATCTCTATGACACCTTCCCATGGATCAAACAAACCTGTGGCAATGGCCGTACTCCACCATGGGACTTGCCAGCAAAGAAATGGTCTAAATGAGCGCAGTACAGCAAGGCTAGCAGCGCGACAATCACTTCAGACACGTCACATAGGACATCATCAATACAACCCGACAAAGATGTAGAAAACACGATCTGTGCAGTGTATAGAGGCCAATCGGCATGTTGGGAAGACCAATAAGGTAACCTGTCCATTGGGGACTGGGAAGGGAGCGAGAGAATCAATGGGAAATGGTCACTATCTCAAAGGTCGTCGTGTGGCGACCAGTGTAATGAAGCGAGAAGGGAGGGAGAAGAAAGAGAAAGATCAATGGCAGAAAAGGTACCATGTACAGCACCAAAATGAGTAGGAGAGTCATCATTAAGAAGGCACAAGTCGTGGTCTGCTAGAAACTGGTCTATGCGAAAACCTCGCCTAGATGGAAATGCAATGCCCCACAAGGGATGATGAGCATTAAAATCCACGAGGAGGAGGAAGGGAGAAGGAAGTTGCTGAAGAAGGGAGATAAAAATTGCAAACCATGACCTCAAAGTCCAGGTGGACCCTAACGGCAACCGCTTCCAATGTAGTTTGAAGAGGAATCCACGTGCCAGCAACGTCTGTACGGACCAACATTCAAACGCCACCAGAGGCCCACAGGGGGCCAACCCGATTTTGACAGACAGCACGGAATCCACAGAGGGTCGGTAAGTGATCACCAGTAAAATGAGATTCCTGTAGAACCACACAAGCTGCAGAGTAAAACGAAGACAAGGATTTCAACTCCTGAAGGTGACGGTAATATCCATTGCAATTCCATTGGATAACCACAGAACGATGATTCAAATGGGGGTTGAATAGGCTAAAGCCAGTCACGCCGCTGGATCACCACCCGTCACCAACAAGGAGGGGGTGACATCCATGAACAACAGGTCAGAATCAGGTTGCGAAGCCAGGGATGGCACCCCTGGTGACAACAGAGGCTCCTTGTCCCAGGACTTATGTTTCTTCTTCTTTTCTGTTTGAAATTCGAGGAGGGCTGTGCGGCATAAAGGAGCCAGCTGCAGCAAGATCAGAAACAGAAAGAGATCAGGCAATCTGGGAGCCCACAGACCGTGGTTCTCGCAGTCGTCACATGGCAACAGACATTTGGCCTGGAATGTGCTGGGGAGGGGTATCCCAGGAGGGGTGCCCTCGACCGGCGGACGCCGAAGTAGTGGGACACTTCTCCGGCTGGGGAGGGGGAGCAGTGCCTGGAGGAGAGGGTGTGGGACCTGCAGGGGAGGGGGGGAGGAGACGGGTTCGGGACTGGGGTAAGGAAGGGGTGAAGATGTAACTAAAGCATAACTAGACATCATGGACACAGGGTGAAGACGTGCATACTTCTTACGAGCCTCAGTGTAGGCTAAACCATCAAGGGACTTTTACTCCTGTATCTTCTTTTCCTTCTTATACACTGGGCAATCTGGTGAATGTGGAGAATGATTGCCATGACAATTAACACACACAGGAGGGGGAACACAGGAACTTCCCTCATGGAGTGGATGTCCACAGTCACGACAGTGGCCTCCGAACAGTGGGAAGACGTGTCCGAAACACAAGCACTTAAAACATCTCATAGGAGGTGGGATGTACGGCTTCACGTCACATCGATAAACCATAATCTTTACTTTCTAAAGGATGGTATCCCTTCAAAGGCCAGGATAATGGCACCAGTATCAATGCGATTGTCCTTTGGGGCCCTTGTGAACACACCGAACAAAGTGAACACCCCACCGTCCTAGATTGTCCCCAAGCTCATCAGTTTGAAGGATGAGGTCCCTGTGAAAAGTTACCCCTAGAATCATAATCAAAGATTGGTGGAGGGTAATGGACAAAGGAATTGTGCCAAGATGGTTAGAGGCACGAAGGGCCGCAGACTGGGCAGCTGAAGCAGTTTTCATCAACAATGAACCGAACCTTGCTCAGAGAGTTCACTTTGCCAAACTTCTCTTCCATGTGTTCCACCAAAGATAAAGGTCTAGTATTTGTGAAAGTATCCCCATCACTCCGGTGCAAACCAGATAGTGGGGGAAAGGTTTCTCCCCTAGCCAACGGGCCTGACCCTCCTCCCAGGGGGTAGTCATGGAAGGGAAGGCCAAAGGGGCAGGAGAAACAGCACTAAAAGAATCAGTTCCACGCGAAGAGACAGCCGCAGACGAACGGCCAGTTCTCGACCCGTATGCATTTCATTTGCATAGCGTCCACCCTTATACCACCCACTCCGATCAGGGGTTCTCCTACCCATGGGCGCCACCTAGCCATTGCCGGTAGTTCCAATGCTCCAGCATGACAAGCAACCACTCCTAGGCTTACATGAGGTGGTCACAGCTCAGGTTATCAGAAGTGTGATCCCTGTGTGTTCAGGGGGCTCAACCAAAAGGGTACATAGGGACCCCACCATATGGGCTGGCTATGCACCATAGCATCAGACGACATGAAAGAAAAGGTGGAATGAACTAGGAGGGCACACGGAGACACTAGGTAAGGTGCTTTTCACCAAATGGGTCACAATGCAGAATAGAAATTAACTAATGGAGGTCAAAACCTAGAGGGGGGACCAGGGAATGCCAACAGGATGAGGTGATTATGCAACAAAACCAAATTGCAACCAACATAAACAGGAGGATAGCGGGACCAACATAAACAAGGACACCGAGAGGGGGAGAGGAGAGGGGGTGAGGAGAGGGCGAAGGGGAAGGGGAAGGGAAGGAGCAAGGAGAGGAAAGGAGGGGAGGGGAAGGGCAGGGCAAGGAAATGCAGCCCTGGAAAGAAGGCAGGCTGCAATAGCTCGGGGCCCCGTGCTCGCCACGCACATACTCACGAAAGAACAGTGAGCCCCCTGGGGGACATTACAGTTGTAAGCGGGACTAACTTGGCCACAAATTCAGTAAAGAATCTGACAGGGATTCCTTTGGGCCCTGCTACTTTGTTCACTTTTAACGATTTCAGCTGTTTCTGAACACCACTGACATTAATACTTGTTTCATTCATCTTTTCAGTGGTACAAGGATTAAACTGGGGCAGTTCTCCCAGGTTTTCCTTTGCAAAGGAATGTTTGAAAACAGAGATATGCATTTCAGCTTTTGCTTTGCTGCCCTCAATTTCAGTTCCTGTCTGATTCACTAGGGACTGGACACTATCTTTGGTGCCACTCACAGCCTTTACATATGACCAAAATTTCTTTGAGTTCTGTGAAGGATTATTATGCTTCGGCAGTCATTGAAGGCACTATGCATTGTTCTCTTGACACACAAATGCATTTCATTCACCGTCTATCCACAGCCATATGCTTCACTTCACAGCTATTGTGCAGTAAACTCTCTTACTTTAGAAGTTAGTATATAGTGACTATATACCATGGAGGTAACCTTCTATTACGAACTGTTCTATCGGATACGTATACATTCCCTCTGATTACAAACTGTTCTACTGGGTACATATCTATCCAGTGCTATAGTGCCTCGAGAATTTCGATGCAAATTCTAGAGACCCTCGGCTTTCCACCGTCTCGAACACCTGATATTTTATATACGAGCGTGAGAGATGGGAGTGTGTCTACCTCATGCAGGTTTTCTGTGTGCTTAGGGTGGACGTGTGTCAAGAGAATGCTACAATGTGGAGTGTATGCAAGTGGATGCCGCGTTCGTCACAGAAGTTACATGCCCAGCACTAGGAGCAAGCACGCCTTACTCTGTGATGGTGCTGTGTCAGTCATTATTGTGAACAGTTGAATTACGTGAAAGAAAAGACACTTTTTACTTACTTATTGATTCTCTAGAGTTGCAGATGGTGGACTTGCGAGAACCTTGAAAGGATTTGGAATTGTTTTTATTGTAAAAGTACGTAATAGTTTGACGGACCACGAGTCATTGGGCTTACAAAATGTGATTCATTGATGTGAAAACTTGTGGTTTCTGTCTGTGGAAGTGAAATATAGTACAACTGATTTAAAAGTATCTTGAGTGTACACAATCATTTTAAGAGGTGAGAAAATTCCTGCAAACAGCATCATATCTTAGGAGAAGAAGTTGGGCAGATCGTCACAGCCGACTATCCTGAGAAGAAGATCAACAAAGCACCTCCAACTAAGTCCAATGATGGAGGAGGACGTGAGAGTCTCTTTACACCAGCATCACATTGCTTACTATAGTCGCCAGAAACCACCAGAATGCATGGTCAGCTATTCTTTTAAACTTGAGCCATAGTTTCTCAACATGCTCCTGTCCTGTGCTGAAAGTTTTAAGTTCCTCACAGAGGTATGACACTACTGATTTTTTTTATCTAGTTTACTGACATGTATTTTTCTGCTTGCTTTAGTTGTCCTTTGTACTTTGGTAATCATCACTGCTACAACTGTGTCGTGGTCACTATACCAGTTTTGATGTGGACATCCTCTAAGAGGTCAGGCCTATTTGTTGCTATTAGATCCAATATATTTCCATCACGAGTGGGGTTCCGAACTATCTGTTCTAGGTAGCTTTCAGGGAACACATTTAAAAAAACAAACCGTAATTTTTCCAATTTTTGGATGATTGAAGGCTCCACTGATGATTACAATATGATTGGGTAAATTATGTATGGGTGAACTAAGTTTTCTCTAAAATTTCTGTTACATCAGGAGACGAGTTTGGTGGGGAACAGAAGCATCCAGTAATTTTATGCCCATCCCTGATAGTCTTGCCAAAACACACTCACACGCAGCTTCAACTTCTATCAGTGCATTTGAGTTTCTTGTCTACTGTGACAAATACACCACCTCATTTCCCATTTGCTTATCTTTCAATAAACACTCAAATTTCTCCCAAAAATCTCACTGTTCTCGTTTTCATGTTTCAACCAGTTTTCTGTACTTTCTATTATGTGAGATTCACTGCTTTTCAGGAGCACTGCAAAGTCTGGCACTTTGTTGTGAATGCTTCAGCAGTTTGCCATTAGAATTTTAATACTGGATTGGATGGAGTCACCTAATATACCCTTGTCTGCACTCCACACACAGCCAGCTACTTAAGTAGCAGCCTCTGATGTATAGTGCACACCTGACCCATTCATGGAGGCCCTACAGGTCTCAATCATATGGCACTTGTCCAAGAAGTTGCAGAACTTTCAAAGTCTCTGATTCAGTCCTCCTCCTCGACTCAGAATCAAAAGGTCTTCTTAATCACTTCTGGGGACAATGCTAAAAATTGTTAGTTTTGTTGAAATGCTATGTGCAAGGCTGGTCTTCTCAATAGTCCAACAGTCTCTGCCAGTTAATAGAATGACCCGAGTATGACCTCTGAACCCAGATGACAAGCATCATTTGTACCGATGTACACCATAATGTACAGTTGATTGCACCCTGTTCCTTCTATGGCTGCCAGAATAACCTCAGCAACATGTTGAATGATACCCCCAGGTACACACACTGAGTGTGCATGGTGTCTTTTCCTGTCCCTTGCTGCCCTTTCCCTAAGGAGTACCATCATTCCCTGTACGTTTGAACTGCCGACGATTAACAGACCCCTTCCCTAAACAGCTGAAGTGAGTCCCACTGGCTCAGTTACACTTTGGGTGAAAGACAGTACCTGAAAATAACTCAATTAGGGGGACTGGTAAAACACCCTGAGTCCTCCCTGGTCCCCGTCCATCCAGTACAGGACACACAGCTGTACCACTGATATACTGCTTGCAATTAAGTGGATGAGTAATGACATACCTACTTTCTGCAGAGGAGACAGGATCCACAAGAGTGGATATTATTTTAGTTATATATGAAGCTGATATCTGGACAGATAACATTGGTGATATTGCAGTTCTTTAAGAATGAAGTTATAATGAAATCTAGACCTTTTGCTGCTTACAGGCGTTGATAAATATTAACGGGGACAGTTGAAAAATGTGTGCCCTGACAGGGACTCTAACCCGGGACCTCCTGCTTATAT
This sequence comes from Schistocerca americana, assembly GCF_021461395.2. Taxonomy (NCBI): domain Eukaryota; kingdom Metazoa; phylum Arthropoda; class Insecta; order Orthoptera; family Acrididae; genus Schistocerca; species Schistocerca americana. The sequence goes on along the minus strand of NC_060122.1, from coordinate 783,874,032 downwards.
GCAGACACACTATCCGACAGCCACCGGGGACACAGAAAATAGTGCGACTGCAGGGACTTATCTCTGGCACATTCCCCATGAGACCCACACTTTCCAACTTTCTGTCCACAAATGTAGTGTGTGGACGCAATTTGAGAGCGTCCGCACTGAAGACAATCATCGGCCGGTAAGCCTTATCTGTATGAAGCTGATATCTGTACAGATATCATTGGTGATCTTGCAGCTCTTGAAGAACGAAGTTAACTCTTACAGGAATTGGTAATTTGACTGCCGCGAGTAATGAGCATGGACAGAGGCACGACAAGTGTAGTGTGTGGACAGAAAGTTGGAGAGTGTGGGTCTCATGGGGAGCGTGCCAGAGATAAATCACTGCAGTGGCTCAGAAGGATAGAGTGTCTGCCATGTAAGCACAAGGTCCCGGGTTCGAGTCCCAGTCAGGGCACACATTTTATCAACTGTCCCTGTTGATATTTATCAATGCCTGTAAGCAGCGAAAGGTCTAGATTTCATTATAACTTTATTATTTTGGTTAGTTAGTTACTTACGTGTTCCACTGATCGAGCTCACGGTAACCGTCATGATGTGGAATGTGTCAAGTGCATAAGAAATGCACACATGAATCATGTTTTTTTAATGCTTAAATGTTTTATTACCTACCGTATTTCCTTAAATGGCCTATATATTTATTTATTCATATTCAAGAATTCATCTATGGTATAGATGGAGTTGTCAATGACATATGATTTCAATTTATAATTGAAGCTGTCTGTGCGAAATTTTATTTCATGTGGTAATTTATCGAAAAGTTTTACAGCAGTATATTTTCTCTCTTTCTGTGCCAAAGCTAGGTTAAGTAGAAGATATTGCGTCTTTCTTCTGGTATTATAATCACGAATGTCACTTGTTTTTAAACTGGTCCATATTAATGAGAATAAATTTCATTACTGACAGGGGAACCTCCCCATCGCACCCACCTCAGATTTAGTTATAAGTTGGCACAGTGGATAGGCCTTGAAAAACTGAACACAGATCAATCGAGAAAACAGGAAGAAGTTGTGTGGAACTATAAAAAAAATTAGTAAAATATACAAACTGAGTAGTCCATGCGAAGATAGGCAATATCAAGGACAGTGGCAGTCAAGGAGCACCGTGGTCCCGTGGTTAGAGAGAGCAGCTACGAAATGAGAGGTCCTAGGTTCAAGTCTTCCCTCGAGTGAAAAGTTTAATTCTTTATTTTCAGTTTATGTCAAACTCTTATGTTTTCATCACTTTTTTGGGAGTGACTATCACATCCACAAGAAAACCTAAATCGGGCAAGGTAGAAGAATCTTTTTACCCATTCGCTAAGTGTACAAGTTAGGTGGGTCGACAACATATTCCTGTCATGTGACGCACATGCCGTAACCAGTGTCGTATAGGATATATCAGACGTGTTTCCCGTGGAGGAATCGATTGACCTATGACCTTGTGATCAAATGTTTTCTGTTCCCATTGGAGAGGCACGTCCTTTCGTCTACTAATCGCACGCTTTTGCGATGCGGGCGCAAAACAGACACTAAACTTATTGCGCGAACGGAGACGTCAATGAACGAACGGACAGATCATAACTTTGCAAAAATAAAGAAAGTAAAATTTTCAGTCGAGGGAAGACTTGAACTCAGGACCTCTCATTCCGCAGCTACTCACACTAACCACGGGATCACGGCGCTCCTGAGCTCATATTGTCTTTGATGTTACTTATCTTCAGATGGACTACTCAGTTTCTATATTTCACTAACTTTTTTCATGGTTCCATACAACTTCTTCCTGTTTTCTCGATTGATCTGTGCTCAGTTTTTCAAAGCCTATCCACTGTGACAACTTATAACTAAATCTGAGGGGGGGTGGGATGGGGAGGTTCCCTTGTGAGTAGATATTGGCTTGAGCAACCTTACACTTTTACTTAACGATTTCTGAACTGTACACCCTGCTAAGTTCTATAATTTTATCAACTGTACATTATGGTGTGATAATACATTTACCACAGGCAAAGCATGTGTTTGTTTTACATCCTCTTTCTGTACAAATACATTATCTATTAGCGTGCTACTGTCCTGAGCTATACGTGTAGGGAAATTGATCACTGATTCTAAGTTATATGTTGTTAATAACACTTCTTGTTCACTTTTCCTATCAGAATTACTTAGAAAGTTTACATTGAAATCACCACAGGTTAATAATTTCTTCTTTTTGTCTGACAGACAGCATAATAGGGAGTCAAACTTTTTATTGAATAGCTTCCAATCTCCTAATGAGGACCTGTACACTGTTGCTAATATCAACACTACATTATTTAGCTGTAGTTCAATTTGCTTACTTCTACAGTTTTGGATTTATACCCTTGTTTTGTGTAAATGGCAACTCCTCCTTTATCCATGCCATATCTATAAGTATAAGATGCTAAATTATATCCATTTATACTGACACTTTCCATCTCCCCAGTTACATGGTGTTCAGCAAACAAAGTATATCAAGCTCATTCTTAGTTTTGAGATCATCTAAACACACTGACAGATCATCTACTTGATTTTTTTATTGTCCTGATATTTTTATGAAGTAAACTGATACTACCCTTAGCTTTATCCCTATTTACTGTACATGAAGCTTCTTTTATTCTATTTTTCTTGGTTGTTGTCTGTTTGGACTGGCTTTAACCTAAAAAACCTGTCTGCCTGGTCCCATTAACCCCTTGTGTGACTGTGCCCCCCCCCCCCCTTACAGTATCTGCTAATAGAGAAGCCAACTTATCTTTCCCCTTCCTATTTAGGTGCAGGCCCTGTGTAGTGTGTCCCCACCTACCAATAGCATTAACTGGAACAATAATTATGTGGGATTTTGCCAGTGTCTGGAGCATCCTGTCCAGCTCAGTGTTAACATGCCTTTCAGCAGTGTTTACCCAGGGCTGATCATGGTGCTGAAAGTCCTCCACAAACTCCCACATTTGTGTGCCAAGTTACTGCTCCGATTTTATCCAGGTCACTCCTAATACTATATCTTGGATTCATAGCCAGGCTGTTTCTTGCTCCCCAACTACAATTACCTGATCTTCCTTCTCAAGTCCCTGCATAGCTGACCTAAGTTTTCTGTCACCTGGCTAAGACCAGCACTTGGTTTCACAAAACTTGTGACCTGGTACCCTGCACATAATTTCTCCTGAAGCTGCTGGCCCTACACTCCTCCCACAACTGCTACCTAGAAGCAGAAGTCTTCTTTTTCTATTCTGATTTGATCCCAACCTGTCTCTTTTCTTTAAGCTAACATTCTGCTTCAACCTACATTCAACTACAACTGGACGAGGCCCTTCCTCCACTACTTCAGATAGCAAACCAAACTGTTTACTAACTGAATTTCGGAAATTTTTTTCAACAGTTTCCCTTTTTCATCCTTTGCTTGCTACCTTTTCCCAGCACCCCATCTCTTTTTCCTCCCTCAGTCTACATAATTCCAAGTTCGCATTTCCTAATTCAGCCTTAATGGTACACATTTTTTGCCTCCTGTTCAGTAATTTTTCTGTTCTTTCTACATAACCTACATTGCCATGGAAGAGTCTCATTATCTAAACCAGTTTCTTTGCAGCTACATTCACCCCAATGAAACCATAACCCACATTCTTCGCAGAACACTCCCTCCTTCAGATTTCTACGACAACCACCACATTTGTGACACGTGGTTTGATAAAAAAAAATTTGCCAAAAATTTACACAAAAACAGAGAATAACTTAGCACAAGAGCACTGAAGTTACATAACCTGTACTAATACGTAACTAAACACTAATGTAAACAAACTTTTAAACTTATTTTCGAAAGTTTTAATTAACTATCTAAACTCTATATGATAGACACGAATTAATTTAACTTTGAACACCTAAGTCTAGTCAAAAAAATAAAGATCTACACTGGCACGAAATTTACACCTAAAATGTAAACAAAACTACTGACTACCGGCCTTTACGAAAGACTTTCTTTTATATCTAAATACACACAAAAAAGAGAAACCTTCAATAAATAGTCTAGTAAAGAAGTAAATGCACTAGTATAAAATGTAATATTAACTAAAATCGCTCTTATTTCAATATTGAATCACTTAACTTAGCTACAGCTTCGTGGACATGTGTCTGCCAGAGATATTAGACTGCTCTCCACCTCTGGTAGCGGTACCACATGTACAGTACACACTGGAGCTCTTCCAACAACAACTCATAGCAGCTGCCAATTGTCTGACAGTAGTCAATCTCTCCATGGTGATAAATACTTTACTTTGATTTCAGTGAGACACTATTTACTTTAAACCTGACCATTGTAAATGCATTGAAAAGCCTGAGACTATTACATTTCTTACAGATATTGGCATGGCGCCTCTTACTACACAATCTGTTTGCTCTTATTTTACACTTGCCTTTCACCCAATTTTGTGCAACCAAACAATATTGTCGAAGGTTTTTTTTTTTCTTTTCTTTTTTTTTCTGACAGGATGCAGTTGCCTCCCGAATATGTTCCATGCATTTTTTATTGGATTCAGATCCAGGAACCTTGCTGACTAGTCCTTGCGACTGAAACATTCATCTTCAAGAAAATCGCACAACAGAGCAGCTTGATACAGTTGGGTGTTATCACTGATAAAGACGAAGTGTGGATCAACAGCACTTCTGAAAAGACAAACATGTGGTAGGAGGACCTAATCTCTGTACCTCTGAGACTTTACAGTATACCTCCACCCACCAATGAAAATGTGCAGCTCCGTAGGGCCATTCAACATGATGCTTCCCCATTCCATGACACACCACCACCACCACCACCACCACCACCACCACCAATCCCACCTCTTTCAACAATGTTCTCAGGGTTGTCAGCTACTATGTTCTCTCCAGAGTCGTGTGTGACAAGATCCTCATTTTGCAAACTGAAGTGGGATTCATATAAGAGCACATTCCTCCTCCACTCATGGTCCAATTTTTATGTTGCTGATTCCAAGACACACACTGCTGGAGTGAGCAGGATGCAGACAGTCAGATGACTGACCAACAGTCCTGCTGTTCTGAAGCTGCAATACACCATTTGTTGGGAAACGGCAACTCCTGAGTTATCTTGCAGGTGAACTCCGATTTCATCAAGCAGTTACAGCTAGATATCGGTCCGGCTGTGGGATGGTTATTCTTGTGGACATTACACCTCCCCTACAATAAACATCTCCTGTGTCTCAAAACCACTGCCAAAGCCTCAAAATGGCACTTGGTGGCACATCCAAGATACTGCGACTTTAGTCTGCTTCCAGGTAACTGAGTATTCTACCCTGCAAAACAGGGTCCAAATGGCATCTTTGTGGCATTATGTTGTCAACTTCACGAAAAGGCTACACTCCACTCACTATGAACAGACATACAAGACAGACATGAGTGGTCAGCTGCACTGTACATGTTTATCTTTTGGTTACACCACCATTCCCTGTGCAGACTACTACTTTCCTATAAAGAGCGAACAAGTAGGGTTTGTAGGTAAATATTTATGGTGAAATTGAATGATTGCTCACCTTTTCTCTTTTCATTTTTGTTTTTTCATAATATGATTAACTTTTCAACACTAGTACACTTACAATGATTAACTTTTTGACATGTGAAATTGGAAACAAACCAAATTAGCTATTTTTTTTTTTTTTTTTTTAAGCAGCTCATTATCTAGATTCTACAGTTTGGAAGATTTAACTTTGATAGTGAGGGCTATGGACTGACAGAATTTGAACAGGCAGAAGTCACTGTGGAATGATGGGCTCCAGCCAGAGATGGGTAATTTGATGGTGACAGCGTTCAGGGGCATTTCTGGTATTACGGGTGTCTTAATTGCACAAGAAGTAGCATAGTTTACTGTAAGCACGTCTACAACAGATGCAGATCCTGTTTTGATAAATATCAATGTATTCATATAAATACAAGGCTAACAGTACGAGAAACATCGTTATTACTAAACTGCTAAATCAGTTCTGCAGTTCCACTTGCAGATTGCCTACTGAATGGCTTCTGGGGACAGCAAAAATCTGATTTTCAATACTCCATATAATTACTGATCAAATTAAAAACTTAAAATGCTGTTAAAATCTACTCATTAGGGAGTATAATCTTATTTTGTTAAAGACTTAATGCAATAAAGAGCACTTAGCAACGTTCTAAAACTTTACACACTATTTCAAATACTTTCTAAGCTTTTCCTCACTTCCATGGTTTAATTCAAATATAGAACACATCAACTCATTTGCAAAGTAATCAGATATTTGATCCTTTTCACACATGGGAGTTTGATTCGAGTGTCGGTGCTACTGGTCTAACATAAATGAGAAACAGCAACTTTTACCAAAATTACTATGTTAAATGTAGCATCTATGAGCATAAATAGTAAAGACAATCATCATGTTTTCATCCCACTGTGAATAAGTGTAGTCTCCAACAGTTAATTTTTTTTCTCATTCCATGTCAATCAAGGTTCTCCTTCATGGTGCCATCTACAGAATATGTTGAGTAGGTGATAGTTTGAAGGTTTAGATATATTTGTCAAAATAATGGTGTAATATTTGTTTCAGATCAGGTACATCTCAGTTATTGAACAGTTCCAACAGAGGGCAATCAAAAGAGAAAACTACCAATGAGTTGTTCTGATGTCTGAATTAACTTTCAATTTCTATAGCAACAAGGAATATAGTTACATTAGGAAAAATTTCTGTGACACACTGCCAGATCCATGGACACTGAGAAGAAGGTACAGTGTTGTACACACTGGAATCCAGGACTCAACAAAGCAGCAGCAGCAGCAGCAGCAGCTGCTCTTAGAATTAAAAGATAGTAACTCATCAATAAGGGCAAGAAATTGCTATGTGCTCTGTCATTTGATGAAATTACAATAAAAAAAAGTGGCCTAGAAGTTGGTTAGCTATGTAGATTATAGTGCCAAACATGATCATGATAAACTTCTTGTTGCAAAGGAGGCATAACTACTAACAGTTCTTGGAAACTTTCGATAGGGTAGTGATACTACACATGTGGAGCACATTCCATAGGGAGGGGGAGGGGGAGGCATTATAGCACAACTTAGGGAGAGGGAGGAGTTAGCTTACTGGGAGGAGGAGGTATATATCTAAAAACAAAGATGATGTGACTTACCAAACGACAGTGCTGGCAGGTCGATAGACACACAAACATACACACAAAATTCAAGCTTTCGCAACAAACGGTTGCTGCATCAGGAAAGAGGGAAGGAGAGGGAAAGATGAAAGGATGTGGGTTTTAAGGGAGAGGGTAAGGAGTCATTCCAATCCCGGGAGCAGAAAGACTTACCTTAGGGGGAAAAAAGGACAGGTATACCACTCGCGCACGCGCACACATATCCATCCGCATATACACAGACACAAGCAGACATTTGTAACAACAAAAATGTCTGCTTGTGTCTGTGTATGTGTGGATGGATATGTGCGCCCGAGCGCGCGCGCAGGTGTATACCTGTCCTTTTTTCCCCCCTAAGGTAAGTCTTTCGCTCCCGGGATTGGAATGACTCCTTACCCTCTCTCTTAAAACCCACATCCTTTCGTCTTTCTCTCTCCTTCCCTCTTTCCTGATGAATCAACCGTTTGTTGCGAAAGCTTGAATTTTGTGTTTACATACAACCAATGGTTGCTTCGTCAGGAAAGAGGAAAAGATGAAAGGATGTGGGTTTTAAGGGAGAGGGTAAGGAGTCATTCCAATCCCGAGAGCGGAAAGACTTACCTTAGGGGGAAAAAAGGACGGGTATACACTCGCGCACACACACACATCCATCCACACATATACAGACACAAGCAGACATATTTAAAGACAAAGAGTTTGGGCAGAGATGTCAGTCGAGGCGGAAGTGCAGAGGCAAAGATGTTGTTGAATGACAGGTGAGGTATGAGTGGCAGCAACTTGAAATTAACGGAGATTGAGGCCTGGTGGATAATGGGAAGAGAGGATATATTGAAGAGCAAGTTCCCATCTCCGGAGTTCGGATAGGTTGGTGTTAGTGGGAAGTATCCAGATAGCCCGGACGGTGTAACACTGTGCCAAGATGTGCTGGCCGTGCACCAAGGCATGTTTAGCCACAGGGTGATCCTCATTACCAACAAACACTGTCTGCCTGTGTCCATTCACGCGAATGGACAGTTTGTTGCTGGTCATTCCCACATAGAATGCGTCACAGTGTAGGCAGGTCAGTTGGTAGATCACGTGGGTGCTTTCACACGTGGCTCTGCCTTTGATCGTGTACACCTTCCGGGTTACAGGACTGGAGTAGGTGGTGGTGGTGGGAGGGTGCATGGGACAGGTTTTACACTGGGGGCGGTTACAAGGGTAGGAGCCAGAGGGTAGGGAAGGTGGTTTGGGGATTTCATAGGGATGAACTAAGAGGTTACGAAGAGGTTACGGCGGAAGGACACTCTTGGTGGAGTGGGGAGGATTTCATGAAGGATGGATCTCTTGTGTGCAACTTCCATTTGTGATAACTCATTCTTTTAATGCTGGGAAGAACAAATAACGCAACAATGTTGCGCAAGAATGTGTTCATACATGACGAAAATAAACTGGGTTCATATCCTTCTTGTAATTGTCATATCACTGTTATTACCTCACACACAGTATGAGTATCAAAATAAAAATATCAATATTGTACCAAACATATTGTCCACTTGTGAAATATCTACATTCATGTGTGTTTTTAGGTTCATCCTCCAGAAACCAAAAGCAAATATCAATAATGAGTTGTCTGAGAAAATACAGACGGGTTTAAAAAGTACAAGAATGTGTTTTCTGACATTCCCTCACTTTTGAGAACCTCTGCTCACTGCCTGTCATACGCTATCCTCTAAGACAGTTAAACAACTATTTTCATAATGTTCACAGAATGAGATTTCTTACAGAAAAACTTAACCATTTTAAATTAACTGTCCTTATAGTTTCAGTTCCATCATACAATAAAGTTTTTTTTGCATTACTCTTGTTCATTTATAAATCACTTTACATGCTGTAGAGTATTTTATTGATTTTTCAGGTTATTTTAGTGATAATTTTCCAGGTATGTTAGGTTATAAAAATTTGGGCCCTGCAGTTACAGGTCTTTTTTATAATTGTAACCCACATTAATTCTCACAAGGGTAACTGACCTGGGTGCAGTAGACAAAAAAATTTATTTCTTGCACAGATTTTTATGCTGAAAGCAGTGGCTCATTATCACTGTCACAGGATCCCTTCCGTCTGGTTTGAACAGTTGTCAGAGTTTGTAAGCAATGTTGTGCACTCACAGGATTTGTTGCACATAACTTGCAGAAAATTATATTTTGTATCAAATGTGCGAATTGTTTACATAACATTTTTGAAAGTGAAAATGAACTCCTAAATAGAAAGAATGTGGCTGGTTTATTAATGATAAGACATTTACATATATGAACGAACATCTTATGAGCACTGAACGTACAGAAAAATAAGACAATATACTTATGAAACCTATTTTATTAGATTTACAATCCAAGCGGCCCACAGTTTTGAAGATTTCTCTAAGAGACATTAGAGCGACAGTCTGGAATTTTTATATTTTATTAGAGTACTTCAGGACCAAAAAAATCATCATTTGGGAAAGGCAGGCAGAAAGGATCTGTGAAGAGCTTACTTACAAAAACAGTATTATTTAAGGGAAATGATCTGCAATTCATGTTTGCTGCCTAAAAAACACTTGTTCATCATCGAGTTCAATGTGAATACTGCTTTATACTACAAAATATTTTAGAAAAGTTTAAGTGAACGTATATGATGTTAATATCTTTTTCATTCAAGATATGATACTCCCAGTCTGCTTACAGATTGTCTTCACCAAATGAAAATAGCAATATATTTTGCTAATCATTGGGCTGCTCCAATTAAATATGCAGTTGACCAATAGTTATGGCAGGAGATTTATAATAGTTTCTTGAATTACAATTCAGTCTTTACAATGAAATATTGACTTACACAAAAATTCAAACGTTACCATATTTCATATCCTTTGGAAATCAACTATTTACACTACACGTGAAAATGTAATTAAAAATGCTTTATATGATGTGGGAGACAGGAGCACATGAATTTTGTTACATGTGACTAGAACATGTATATTTACATTACAGGTTTCTTTGTTAACACAGACTAGTGCATGTATGAAGTAAATACACTGAGGTGACAGATCAGAGGATAGCAATACGCACATATACAGATGGCGGTAGCATCAGATACACAAGACATAAAAGGACAATGCATTGGCAGAGCATTCATTTTCACTCAGGTAATTCATGTGAAAATGTTCCCAACATTATTATGGCTGCACAACTTGAATTAACAGACTCCAAACATGGAATGTTAGCTAGATGCATGGGACATTCCATTTCGGAAATCATTAGGGAATTCAATATGAGATCCACAGTGTCAAGAGTGTGCCGAGAATAAGAAGTTACCTCTCACCACGAACAACGCAGTGGCCAATGGGCTTCATTCAATGGCAGAGCAGCAGCATTTGCATAGAGTTATCAGTGCCAACATACAAGCAGCAGTGCTTAAAATAACTGCAGAAATCAATGTGGGACGTACAACAAACGTATCCTTTGGGTGGTGGGGCGAAATTTGGTGTTAACGGGTTATGGCAGCAGATGAATGACAAATGCCTTTGCTAACAGCACGATACCACCTAGAGCGCCTCTTCTTTCAGTTGGTAACAGCCGATGGCATGGCTCAAGTGTAGCACATACCCCATAAAGCCGTGGACCTACGTTGTCAACAAGGCACTGTACAATCTGACAGTGGCTCCATAATAGTCTAGGCTGTGTTTAGAAGGAAAGAACTGGGTCCTCTGGTCCAACTGATCCGACCACTGACTGGAAATGGTTTTGGTTGGCTACTTGGAGACCATTTGTAGCCATTCATGGACTTTATGTTCCCAAACAACGATTGTATATTCATGGATGACAATGCACCATGTCACCAGGCCACAGTTGTTCACAATTGGTTTCACCAGGCATGGCCTGCACCTTAATAGGTATGGGAAGGGGAAGGGGAGGATGGCAAAGCTTAAATGTGACTGGTGACACTGCAGTGGGTGTGGTGTGATCACTCGCGGAAAAATTCCTGTAGTAGTTGGTGTTAGAGCTGCACCATTTTTTAAACTGAAATCAGCTGATAGGTATACCTACTTAAAGGAAGTCCCTCTAACTAAGGAACCACCTTCAAAAGACGCCATGTTTCCAATCAGAGAAGAACTTAGCATATTTCATCAAAATATAAGAGGTATTAAGAGATAAAGTTAGTTAACTGCTTATAGATGTTGACTCTGAAATTACTGTTATATTGGAGCACCACTTAAAGAACTTCACAATTCAGAGGCTTCCTTTACCAGGATACAGATTAGTTGGCTGTTTTTCAAGGAATTCTTTGCGGAGTGGGTGAATGGCCATGCATGTATAAAATAGTATTCCATTTGCGTTCATAGACATATCATGCCACTGCACTACACAGATATTTGAATGTTGTACAGAAGCGGTTGAATTTAGTGAAACTAAACTTCTAATTGTTGTCTTTTATAGGTCCCGTAACTCTGACTTCAGAGCATTTCTGCTCAAGCTAGAGAGGGTTCTTGCTTCACTTTATAGAAAGTACCAAAACTTAGTTATATGTGGTGACTTCAATATTCATTTTTTATATATGACAGTGCAAGAAAAAGGATGTCGGTAGATCTTATAAATTCATATGATCTGATGCAGACAATGTTCCCCCCCCCCCCCCCAAACTAGGGTTCAGGGTAACAGTAGCACAGTCATAGACGATATTTTTATTCATTCTTCGTTACTAACTGATCATTCTTTTAGTAAAAGGGTGAATGGCCTTGCAGACCATGATGCACAAATTTTAACATTAAAATGCTTTTGTACTCAAGCAAATGTCACATATAATTATAAACTATATAGGAAAGCTAATTCAACAGCAAGAGTGAGTTTTTTTAAACCTCATTAAGGAACAAGGGTGGCATGATGTTTATAGTGCCTGTAACATAGTTGACAAATATAATGCTTTCCTTAACTCATTTCTCATGTTCTTTGAGAGTTGCTTTCCATTTGGATGTTCTAAACAAGGTACTAGCAGTAAAAGGCAGCCTTGGTGGTTGACTAGTGAGATAAGGATATCATGTAGAACAAAGTGAGAATTCTATCAAAATGTTAGAAGTAGTCACAAGCTACAGTAGCCCATTACAAACAGTATTGTAAGGTGCTTAAAAATGTTATTAGGAAGGCAAAGAGTATGTGGTACACAAATAGAATAGCCAATTCACAGGATAAAATTAAAACCATGTGATCAGGTGTGAAAGAATTGCCTTGTCAACAACAAAAGGTCAATGATATAGAGTCAGTTCGTAGTAAAAATATTTCTGTTAGTGATAAATTAGATATATGTACATTATTTAACAATCTTTTCTGAGCATTGCTGGTGAATGAAATAAAATATTAGTTTCTACAGAGAATTATACAACAACAACTCTTGGAAAATGCCTTTCCGACACTGATGTCTGAAATACTCCTATGTGATACCGACAAGGCGGAGATTGAGTCAACAATTAAATCACTGAAGACTAAGGACTCTCATGGATATTATGGAGTGCCTAGCAGAATATTTAAGTACTGTGCTGCACATGTTAGCCCTGTATTTAGCCATATCTGTAATTTTTATTTTAAGAATGGTCATTTTCCTGAATGATTAAAGTACTCCGTAGTAAAGTCGCTTTACAAAAAGGGATAAAGGGATAATTTAGACAATTTTAGACCAATTTCTATACAATCAGTGTTTGCTAAAGTTATCGAAAAGGCTGTGTATGTATGGATAATTTATCATTTTATATCACATTATTTGCTATCAAATGTACAGTTCAGCTTTAGAAGTCATTTAACAACTGAAAATGCTATATTATTTTTTTTCTGTGAGGTACTGGATGGAGTAAACAAAAGGTTTCAAACTCTAGGCACATTTTTTTTTATTTCACTAAGGCATTTCATTGTGTTGATCACAATACATTACCGAATTCAGGGAGTAGCTCACAGTTGGTCCACTGAAAAGTTCATTCAGGATCTTGTTCAAAGACTTAATGCTACCATTTTTATTATTCGAACAGTATCTCAAGTAAGTGATCAACACGAAACTTAGTCTACTTTGCTCATTTTCATTCGCATATATCATATGGTATTATATTTTGTGGTAGCTCTTAAGATTCCAAATGGATATTTTTGACTCAGAAACAGGCAGTTTGGTCAAAAAGTGGTCTAAGTTCGCAAACCTCTTGTCGACCCCTGTTCACTAGTCTGTGCATTTTGATATTGTATTGGTTGGCTGGGTGCGAGGACTAAACAACGAGATTATCGGTCCCATGATCTAAGGTGGCAGAAGCCAAGGAAGGAACAACAGTCCAGTCCAGGAGAAGGGAAAATGGGTAAAGAGGTAAAAGGAACAATGGCAAGAGAAGGGACGCCCCAGAAACACTATGTGCATTGCGGTACCAACACTGCCACTGACCCTTCCCAATCAATCCCCACATCATACCATCACTAAAAACACAACGGTGACAACATTGCGGGTGGGGGGGGGGGGGGGGGGGGGCACAAAAGACCAACAAAACATATGGAAAAGTGAGCAGGAGGACAGCAGTCATGGGTTTGGGACCCAGCCATCGTGAAGGCAATGCCACAGCCTCCATAACTACTGCCAACACCAATGCTAACCAACGGACTCCAATTCCAGAGTGAAATTCAAGGACTTAAACCTGGGACAGCAAAGCACTTCCACGACTTTCACTAAGAACACCAGGGACAAACAAGAGCATGCAAGGGTCGGGCATTAATGCTTGGGACAAGTAATATTTAGTGCGAAGAGCCAAAAGGCGGCAATCGTTGAGGGGGGGGGGGTTGCAGTCCACCAAAATAAGAATCACCGTGAGAGCGCCCTTACTATGGAGTAAAAAAACTGTGGTATGATCAACACGAAAATGGCAGAGGATCGACGATTAGCATCAGGAGCAGCACAGGGAAGAACACCACATGGTGGGAGTGTGTCTGATTACACAAACTTCATTTAGATAGTCCAATGTAATATGAAGGGAGATCTATGTACTAACAATGTCCATATGGACCAATGTGCAAATGCCAACAGAAGCTCTCAAAGGATCAATCTGGTTCAGGCAGAAAGCATGCAAGCCACATAGGGTCAGTGAGTGAGCATCAGTAAAATGTGATTCCTGGAGAATGACAAGTTACCAAATAAAAGGAAATAAGGAATTGCAACACCGGGAGGTGACAATAACATCCATTACAATAAGCATGGAATGGGGATTCAAATGGAAAGTGAATGGGCTGGAGGCAATCATGCCTCCAGGTCACCATCTGTCGCCACAGAGGACGGGATGACATCCACAAATAAAAGGCCAGACTCAGGTTGCAAAGGGGAAGATGGCACCTTTGCAGGCACCAGGTAGATGTGGGTGGTCTTGTCCTGGAACTGATGTTTCTTCTTCTTCTTCTTCTTCTTCTTCTTCTTCTTCTTCTTAACCTCCTCCTCCTCAATAGGTTGAAGAGGGCAAGGCACAGAAGGAGAGAAGGTTTCTGCAGCATCCGAAACTGAAAACAAGTGGGTAACCTCAGCCAAACTGATTGTGGGTACTGCAGTGGAGTTGTGGCATCAGGATTCCAGCATGGGAGATGGGAGGGGGTGGGAGGTAGGGCGACATTCCTGGGTGAAACCCCCATCACCTGCAGGCCCCGAAGAATGGACACTTCTCCAGTCCAGGAGAGGGATCGGCACCCAGAGGGGAGGGGGAGAGGAGATAAGAGGCAGAACTGGGGTAAGGGGAAAGGAGGGGGGGAGACTATCATATTTCTGATGAACCTCAGTATAGGACAAACAATCAAAGGACTTATGTATTTTCTTTTACTTATTATAAACTGGGCAAACTGGCAAGTGTGGAGATACTTATTATAAACTGGGCAAACTGGCAAGTGTGGAGAGTGATGGCTGTGACAGTTAACACATACAGGTGGTGGAACACAGGGCTCCCCTCATCAAGTGAGTGTCAACATTCACCGCACTGACGGTTCACCATACAGCACGAGGACATTTGTCTGAAACATTAGAACTGAAAACACCTCGTAGATGGCAAGACATATGGCTTGACATCACACGGAACATATAACCTGGACCCTCTCCAGGATGGTATGTCCCTCAAATGGCACAATGAAGGCACTGGTATCAGTGTCATTTTCCCTATAACCTTCCTGGACACACCGAACAAAATTCACGCCCAGTCATTCCAGATTGGCTGGAGTTCCTCATCAGTTTGAAGGATGAGGTACCTGCAAAAAATTACTCCCTCAACTATATTCTAAGATTGGTGAGGGGTAATGGACCCCAGGATTTCACCAAGATGGTCACAAGCACGAAAGGCTCCTGACTGGGCAGCAGAAGTTTTGATCAACAGCGAACCCAACTACATCTTTCATAGTTACTCCTTTTCACCACATTTGTCTTAGATATCAGAGAAAGTGTTTCACCCCAAGCTAGAGAGCCTGGCCCTCTAGGAAAGGGATGGCCACAGGGTCATAAGTAGCAGCATTAAATAAGAATAGGCTGTAGAAAAAAGGCGAGTTTTTTGGAGTTTAATATGTTTCATATGCAATGCATCTGCTCTGATACCATCCACTCTCATCAGGTGCTCTGCCCAAGGGTGCCACTAGCCACAGCATGGGCCGTCTGGCATGATGGCTGTTGCCGGGAGTTCCAGTGCCCCATAATGACATGTAACCACCCCTAAGTATACATGAGGAGGCAATAGCTCAGGTATTAGAAGTATGATCCTTAAGTATACACGAGGAGGCAACAGCTCAGGTATTAGAAGTGTGATCCCTGTGTTGTCAGGAGCTGTGCCAGATGGGTACATAGCAGCTCCACCAAATAACCTTGCTACACTTGCTGATGACCTAGTGTGTTGGGGTAGGGTGGGGTGGAGTGGAGTGGAGTGGAGTGGAGTGGAGTGGAGTGGAGTGGAGTGGAGTGGAGTGGAGTGGAGTGGAGTGGAGTGGAGTGGAGTGGAGTGGAGTGGAGTGGAGTGGGGCTACTGCAGGGAAGGATGAGGGGAAGGAGGGGTTAGAAGAATCCACACCATTGATGCTAGACAGGGAGTAGTTCTCCAAATGGATCATACTGTAGATAGAAAATTCAGAAGTAGAGGTCAAACCCTAAAGGGGGACCAAAATGGAAGGATGACAAGGAAAAGGCAAGGGGAACAAAATCCAGAACGGATAACAGAAAGTAATTGGATAGCCAAGTCAACATAAGTAAGAACACACAAGGAAGAAAGGGACAGAGGGGAAGGAACAAAGACAGGGAGGTAGTGGCACAAGTAAGGAAATTCAGCCCAGGAAGGAAGAATGGACCACAATAGCTCGGTGCCCTATGTGCACCACACATTGAACTCTTGAAAGAACTGTGGGTCCCCTGGGGGTGTGAATAGCCCAAAGTCTAGCTTTCATAGGTGATAAATTGGTTGCAAGCTGGCAAAATCAATTAATCAAATTCCATAAGAAGATATTACAGATACTACTAATGCAAAAATGATTTAAATTCTTTCATTTGTCATACATGAAAACAGAGATGTTAGCTTAATATCATGTATCCTGTGCTGTGATTGACTGATAGAAAGAAACAGAGCAGATGCCATGTTAATTAAATTTGCAAAGCTAATTTGATGTACTTAGCAGTTTCTGTATTTATGAAAGAATGCGCAACATTGAAGATCTCTAAAAATGCATCATTTTTGGTACATGAAAGTCACATGTTACAGACCATATAAGCTCTGCACCATTTGTGTTAGAGATATGGTATTTTGGAGATAAGCTGGTAGACGCGTTGAGCTGACGTTAGTCAGGAATGCCTTTAAGGCAACAAAGATGACATTATCAACACCGCACCAAGTTTGCACAAGATAATGTAATACAGCTACAAGAAGCTGGACGTTCCTTCTACGATACTTCCGTAAGACTTGGCAGGAACGTAGCCACTGCGCACGGCTGGTGGCAGTGGTGGTTATGAGAATGTATCTACATCTACATTGATACTCCGCAAGCCACCCAACGGTGTGTGGCGGAGAGCACTTTACGTGCCACTGTCATTACCTCCCTTTCCTGTTCCAGTCGCGTATGGTTCGCGGGAAGAACGACTGTCTGAAAGCCTCCGTGCGCACTCTAATCTCTCTAATTTTACATTCGTGATCTCCTCGGGAGGTATAAGTAGAGGGAAGCAATATATTCGATACCTCATCCAGAAACGCACCCTCTCGAAACCTGGCGAGCAAGCTACACCGCAATGCAGAGCGCCTCTCTTGCAGAGTCTGCCACTTGAGTTTATTAAACATCTCCGTAACGCTATCACGGTTACCAAATAACCCAGTGACGAAACGCGCCGCTCTTCTTTGGATCTTCTCTATCTCCTCCGTCAGACTGATCTGGTACGGATCCCACACTGATGAGCAATACTCAAGTATAGGTCGAACGAGTGTTTTGTAAGCCACCTCCTTTGTTGATGGACTACATTTTCTAAGGACTCTCCCAATGAATCTCAACCTGGTACCCGCCTTACCAACAATTAATTTTATATGATCATTCCACTTCAAATCGTTCCGCATGCATACTCCCAGATATTTTATAGAAGTAACTGCTACCAGTGTTTGTTCCGCTATCATATAATCATACAATAAAGGATCCTTCTTTCTATGTATTCGCAATACATTACATTTGTCTATGTGAAGGGTCAGTTGCCACTCCCTGCACCAAGTGCCTATCCGCTGCTGATCTTCCTGCATTTCGCTACAATTTTCTAATGCTGCAACTTCTCTGTATACTACAGCATCATCCGCGAAAAGCCGCATGGAACTTCCGACACTATCTACTAGGTCATTTATATATATTGTGAAAAGCAATGGTCCCATAACACTCCCCTGTGGCACGCCAGAGGTTACTTTAACGTCTGTAGACGTCTCTCCATTGATAACAACATGCTGTGTTCTGTTTGCTAAAAACTCTTCAATCCAGCCACACAGCTGGTCTGATATTCCGTAGGCTCTTACTTTGTTTATCAGGCGACAGTGCTGAACTGTATCGAACGCCTTCCGGAAGTCAAGAAAAATAGGAACCGTGCAGTATTAATAACCACTTAAATATGCTACCAGACAAATGTGTTACTGAAATTTCATTACTCTAGAGTAATTATTTTGTGATTTAGCCATTTTTCTCCGTCAATGTATTTTGGGTTAACTCAATACTGAGGAAGAAAACGTCCATTACACAACGGTTGTAAATACATGTAGTGCCCACTCCAGAAGCTCTTACACAGTTGAGAATACTGACAACAGTCTCTCAGTTCATTTACCCCTTTGCGAAGTTTGTTGCTAACAATTAACCAAAAACAGTATCTATCATAAACATAACAAAAGGAAGAACTATGACTTTCACCATCCTTTAAGCCATCCACACATGGGACAAGGAAGCACACATAAACAAGGAGCTGATTGAGGTTTGTGATGTCACAGCTTGGAATTTCACATTCCATTGCTTCCTGTAGCATGAAAGACTGAACAAAACAAGTCAGATTTTTATTTCATGGGAACTAACTCTGTTAACGAGATGGAAGATCGTGTTTGTCACAAACAGAACTTGCGACACACCATACGGATTTACTCACTTTCAGTTGAAGCCCAAATTCTGTGTGTTTCACATAATTTATGTCCCATCCCACTTCGAAATACCAGCACACTGAGGATCTCTCAAATGTGTTGTCACTGGTGAAATTTGGTGTAATAATATGAAGGTAAGTGACACACTGACGGTTAAAGAATCTTCATACCTGATGTTTGGCTGTTATAACTTGCTGTTATGAAAGTACATCATTTCAAGGCAATGGAACCTTTAAGATATTAGAAAATGCACTGCTTTTGGTACGATTTGTTGTTATTAAATGCCAATTAATAACACACCATCAATTAAAGCCTTCAGGAGACAAATGCAAAACACATGGCCACATACAATTCAGTGTAGTGGATGGTGGTATGAAGTTACAGGTTGTTTGCATCCTGCTATACTTTAATCTTTTTTATTCACCTTCATGTTTTCTAAATTTTTCTGGAACTAGCTTATTAATTTAGCAGAAGTAAGTTCTGTAATATTTGATGTTGTGTAAATATAAGAGCACTCTCCCTCAGTAGGGAGTTTGATTTTGTGAACATGCCAAGGAACATGGCCAAATGAATTGGAAGAATACTTTCTACATCACCGTCTGATTGCAATTCAGTATTAATTTATTCATCCAAAAAGCATTGTAGGTTTTGGGAAGCATAATTCCTTTATAAATATTGTTTACAATTGTGCGCAACTGTGAGCATGTACATACACACATGCGCGCGTACGCACACACGCATACACAATACAGAAAATGAAACAGTAATAAAGTAGTAAATACGTGATTATTTGCCTTTATCTACAGGAGAGCTTGCCTGTCTCCATTCATGCGAATGGACAGTTTGTTGCTGGTCATTCCCACATAGAAAGCTTCACAGTCTAGGCAGGTCAGTTGGTAAATTACGTGCGTGCCTTCACACGGGGCTCTGCCTTTGATCGTGCATGGGACAGGTTTTACACCGGGGGCGGTTACAAGGGTAGGAGCCAGAGGGTAGGGAAGGTGGTTTGGGGATTTCATAGGGATGAACTAACAGGTTACGAAGGTTAGGTGGACGGCGGAAAGACACTCTTGGCGGAGTGGGGAGGATTTCATGAAGAATGGATCTCATTTCAGGGCAGGATTTGAGGAAGTCGTATCCCTGCTGGAGAGCCAAATTCAGAGTCTGATCCAGTACCAGAAAGTATCCTGTCACAAGTCGGGCACTGTTGGGGTTCTTCTGTGGGAGGTTCTGGGTTTGAGGGGATGAGGAAGTGGCTCTGGTTATTTGCTTCTGTACCAGGTCGGGAGGGTAGTTGTGGGATGAGATAGCTGTTTTCAGGTTGTTGGTGTAATGGTTCAGGCATTCCGGACTGGAGCAGATTCGTTTGCCACGAAGACCTCGGCTGTAAGGAAGGGACCGTTTGATGTGGAATGGGTGGCAGCTGTCATAATGGAGGTACTGTTGCTTGTTGGTGGGTTTGATGTGGATGCACGTGTGAAGCTGGCCATTGGACAGATGGAGGTCAACGTCAAGGAAAGTGGCATGGTATTTGGAGTAGGACCAGGTGAATCTGATGGAACCAAAGGAGTTGAGGTTTGAGAATAAATTCTGGAGTTCTTATACTGTGAGTCCAGATCATGATGATGTCATCAATCAATCTGTACCAAACTTTGGGTTGGCAGCCCTGGGTAACCAAGAAGGCTTCCTCTAAGCAACCCATAAATAGGTTGGCGTATGAGGGGGCCATCCTGGTACCCATGGCTGTTCCCTTTAATTACTGGTATGTCTGGCCTTCGAAAATAAAGAAGTTATGAGTTAGGACGAAGCTGGCTAAGGTAATGAGGAAAGAGGTTTTAGGTAGGGTGGCAGGTGATCGGCGTGAAACGAGGTGCTCCATCGCAGCGAGGCCCTGGACGTGCGGAATATTTGTGTATAAGGAAGTGGCATCAATGGTTACAAGGATGGTTTCTGGGGGTAACACACTGGGTAAGGATTCCAGGTGTTCGAGAAAGTGGTTGGTGTCTTTGATGAAGGATGGGAGACTGCATGTAATGGGTTGAAGGTGTTGATCTACGTAGGCAGAGATACGTTCTGTGGGGGCTTGGTAACCATCTACAATGGGACGGCCGGGATGATTGGGTTTGTGAATTTTAGGAAGAAGGTAGAAGGTAGGGGTGCGGGGTGTCGGTGGGGTCAGGAGGTTGATGGAGTCAGGTGGAAGGTTTTGTAGGGGGCCTAAGGTTCTGAGGATTCCTTGAAGCTCTGCCTGGACACCAGGAATGGGATTACCTTGGCAAACTTTGCATGTAGTGTTGTCTGAAAGCTGACTTTGTCCCTCAGCCACATACTCCCGACGGTTAAGTACCACGGTCGTGGAACCCTTGTCCGCCGGAAGAATGACGATGGATCGGTCAGCCTTCAGACTACGGATAGCCTGGGATTCAGCAGTGGTGATGTTGGGAGTAGGATTAAGGTTTTTGAAGAAGGATTGAAAGGCAAGGCTGGAAGTCAGAAATTCCTGGAAGGTTTGGAGAGGGTGATTTTGAGGAAGAGGAGGTGGGTCCCACTGTGACGGAGGACGGAACTGTTCCAGGCACGGTTCAATTTGGATAGTGTCTTGGAGAGTTGGATCATTAGGGGTAGGATTAGGATCATTTTTCTTCGTGGCAAAGTGATATTTCCAGCAGAGAGTACGAGTGTAGGACAGTAAATCTTTGACGAGGGCTGTTTGGTTTAATCTGGGAGTAGGGCTGAAGGTGAGGCCTTTGGATAGGACAGAGGTTTCGGATTGGGAGAGAAGTTTGGAGGAAAGGTTAACTACTGAATTAGGGTGTTGTGGTTCCAGATTGTGTTGGTTAGAATTTTGAGGTTTTGGGGTGAGTGGAGCTGGAAGTGGGAGATTGAGTAGATGGGAGAGACTGGGTCTGTGTGCAATGAGAGGGGGTTGAGGTTTGCTGGAAAGGTTGTGAAGGGTGAGTGAGTTGCCTTTCCGGAGGTGGGAAACCAGGAGATTGGCTAGTTTTTTGAGGTGAAGGGTGGCATGCTGTTCTAATTTGCGGTTGGCCTGTTGGAGGATGCTCTGAACAGCCGGTGTGGATGTGGGAGAGGAAAGATTGAGGACTTTTATTAAGGATAGGTGTGCGGGTAAGCTACTACAAACAGCATAGTGAACACATTATTGTGGCCAAGATAGACACAAAGCCCATGCCTACTACAGTAGTACAAGTTTATATGCCAACTAGCTCTGCAGATGACGAAGAAATTGATGAAATGTATGACGAGATAAAAGAAATTATTCAGGTAGTGAAGGGAGACGAAAATTTAATAGTCATGGGTGACTGGAATTCGTCAGTAGGAAAAGGGAGAGAAGGAAACATAGTAGGTGAATATGGATTGGGGCTAAGAAATGAAAGAGGAAGCCGCCTTGTAGAATTTTGCACAGAGCATAACTTAATCATAGCTAACACTTGGTTCAAGAATCATAAAAGAAGGTTGTTTACCTGGAAGAATCCTGGAGATACTAAAAGGTATCAGATAGATTATATAATGGTAAGACAGATTTACGAACCAGGTTTTAAATTGTAAGACATTTCCAGGGGCAGATGTGGATTCTGACCACAATCTATTGGTTATGAACTGCATATTGAAACTGAAGAAACTGCAAAAAGGTGGGAATTTAAGGAGATGGGACCTGGACAAACTGACTAAACCAGAGGTTGTACAGAGTTTCAGGGAGAGCATAAGGGAATAATTGACAGGAATTGGGGAAAGAAATACAGTAGAAGACGAATGGGTAGCTCTGAGGGATGAAATAGTGAAGGTAGCAGAGGATCAAGTAGGTAAGAAGATGAGGGGTAATAGAAATCCTTGGGTAACAGAAGAAATATTGAATTTAATTGATGAAAGGAGAAAATATAAAAATGCAGTAAATGAAGCAGGCAAAAAGGAATACAAACGTCTCAAAAATGAGATCGACAGGAAATGCAAAATGGCTAAGCAGGGCTGGCTAGAGGACAAATGTAAGGATGTTGAGGCATATATCACTAGGGGTAAGATAGATACTGCCTACAGGAAAATTAAAGAGACCTTTGGAGAGAAGAGAACCACTTGTACGAATATCAAGAGAACCACTTGTACGAATATCAAGAGCTCAGATGGCAACCCAGTTCCAAGCAAAGAAGGGAAGGCAGAAAGGTGGAAGGAGTATATAGAGGGTTTATACAAGGGCGATGTACTTGAGGACAATATTATGGAAATGGAAGAGGATGTAGATGAAGACGAAATGGGAGATAAGATACTGCGTGAAGATTTTGACAGAGCACTGAAAGACCTGAGTCGAAACAAGGGCCCGGGAGTAGACAACATTCCATTAGAGCTACTGATGGCCTTGGGAGAGCCAGTCATGACAAAACTCTACCATCTGGTGAGCAAGATGTATGAGACAGGCGAAATACCCTCAGACTTCAAGAAGAATATAATAATTCCAATCCCAAAGAAATCAGGTGCTGACAGATGTGAAAATTACCCAACTATCAGTTCAATACGTCACAGCTGCAAAATACTAACGCGAATTCTTTAAGGACGAATGGAAAAACTGGTAGAAGCGGACCTCGGGGAAGATCAGTTTGGATTCCATAGAAATGTTGGGACACGTGAGGCAGTACTAACCTTACGACTTATCTTAGAAGAAAGATTAAGAAAAGGCAAACCTACGTTTCTGGCATTTGTAGACTTAGAGAAAGCTTTTGACAAGGTTAACTGGAATACTCTCTTTCAAATTCTAAAGGTCTCAGGGGTAAAATACAGGGAGCGAAAGGCTATTTACAATTTGTACAGAAACCAGAGGGCAGTTGTATGAGTCGAGGGGCATGAAAGGGAAGCAGTGGTTGGGAAAGGAGTGAGACAGGGTTGTAGCCTGTCCACGATGTTATTCAATCTGTATATTGAGCAAGCAATAAAGGAAACAAAAGAAAAATTCGGAGTAGGTATTAAAATTCATGGAGAAGAAGTAAAAACTTTGAGGTTCGCCGATTACATTGTAATTCTGTCAGAGACAGCAAAGGACTTGGAAGAGCAGTTGAATGGAATGGACAGTGTCTTGAAAGGAGGATATAAGATGAACATCAACAAAAGCAAAACGAGGATAATGGAATGTAGTCGAATTAAGTCGGGTGATGCTGAGGGAATTAGGTTAGGAAATGAGACACTTAAAGTAGTAAAGGAGTTTTGCTATTTGGGGAGCAAAATAACTGATGATGGCCGAAGTAGAGAGGATATAAAATGTAGACTGGCAATGGCAAGGAAAGCGTTTCTGAAGAAGAGAAATTTGTTAACATCGAGTATAGATTTAAGTGTCAGGAAGTCGTTTCTGAAAGTACTTGTATGGCGTGTAGCCATGTATGGAAGTGAAACATGGACAGTAAATAGTTTGGACAAGAAGAGTATAAAAGCTTTCAAAATGTGGTGCTACAGAAGAATGCTGAAGATTAGATGGGTAGATCACATAACTAATGAGGAGGTATTGAATAGGATTGGTGAGAAGAGAAGTTTGTGGCACAACTTGACTAGAAGAAGGGATCGGTTGGTAGGACATGTTTTGAGGCATCAAGGGATCACAAATTTAGCATTGGAGGGCAGCGTGGAGGGTAAAAATCGTCGAGGGAGACCAAGAGACGAATACACTAAGCAGATTCAGAAGGATGTAGGTTGCAGTAGGTACTGGGAGATGAAGAAGCTTGCACAGGATAGAGTAGCATGGAGAGCTGCATCAAACCAGTCTCAGGACTGAAGACCACAACAACAACAACAACAACAACAACAATTAAGGATGGGAGTTGACAGAAGAAAGAACACAACATGTCATTCTTAACGGTTCAAAATCTGCAGATGTAGAGGTAATTTCGGGAGTACCGCAGGGAAGCGTGATAGGACCTTTATTGTTTACAATATACATAAATGACTTAGTTGACAACATCGGTAGCTCCGTGAGGCTATTTGCAGATGACACGGTTGTCTACAAGAAAGTAGCAACATCAGAAGACTCGTACGTACTCCAGGAGGACCTGCAGAGGATTAATGCATGGTGCGACAGCTGGCAGCTTTCCCTAAACGTAGATAAATGTAATATAATGCGCATACATAGGGGCAGAAATCCATTCCAGTACGATTATGCCATAGGTGGTAAATCATTGGAAGCGGTAACGACCGTAAAATACTTAGGAGTTACTATCCGGAGCGATCTGAAATGGAATGATCACATAAAACAAATAGTGGGAAAAGCAGGCGCCAGGTTGAGATTCATAGGAAGAATTCTAAGAAAATGTGACTCATCGACGAAAGAAGTAGCTTACAAAACGCTTGTTCGTCCGATTCTTGAGTATTGCTCATCAGTATGGGACCCTTACCAGGTTGGATTAATAGAAGAGATAGACATGATCCAGCGAAAAGCAGCGCGATTCGTCATGGGGACATTTAGTCAGCGCGAGAGCGTTACGGAGATGCTGAACAAGCTCCAGTGGCGGACACTTCAAGAAAGGCGTTACGCAATACGGAGAGGTTTATTATCGAAATTACGAGAGAGCACATTCCGGGAAGAGATGGGCAACATATTACTACCGCCCACATATATCTCGCATAATGATCACAACGAAAAGATCCGAGAAATTAGAGCAAATACGGAGACTTACAAGCAGTCGTTCTTCCCACGCACAATTCGTGAATGGAACAGGGAAGGGGGGATCAGATAGTGGTACAATAAGTACCCTCCGCCACACACCGTAAGGTGGCTGGCGGAGTATAGATGTAGATGTAGATGTGTGTTCATTGGCTGAGTTGATGTATAGGTGAAGGATTAGGTGGGTGAGGGCAATGGATTGTTCAGTTTGGAACTGGTATACGGACTAATGGAAAGAAGGGTTACAGCCAGAGATGGGAGGCCTTTGGGGGTACCACAACAGAATATAATTCAGGAAGTACCAATATCACATGCCTATTTAGCCTACTGCAAGCAAAAAGCTTTGTGTTCGGAAATAGTTCCACATTTCATTCATACGCTCCAGCTTCTCAAGCACGAGATCGAAAAGTAGTAGCACAAAATTTTTATATAAATTTGTGTAATGTCCCCGTTTCTTCTCCTTTCTCGTTCTAACAAACAATCTTGTCATCACTAATTTTGCAACTATTCCTGCCAGTGTCAAAACTTATTCTCTGGTTAATTTCACTAACCCTGCCACAATCAACTGCTTAGTTATCCTGTGTTTATTCTCCAGTTAGGCGTTATTATGTGTTCGTACAACACGTTTTCCGCGTTACTCCCAGAATAGAACTTTGGTGGCTGCTAGCGGGGTCTGTAGAACTGGCCATTACTAGTGTGGCGGTCTGGCAAAAAATTTTCTATCAAAATTTGATTTTCTTGAAAACAACAAGAAGATAATGCGTAATCTTTCTTACCTGTTATTCCTGTTAGTAGTTTATTTTCACTCTTGTAGTCTGAATCTACGGATTTCGCTGGTAATTATAACAATGCTGATCATTCACAAACCCAGTCAATCACTTAAACAGCGACTGACATTCACTCGTTCGGCTTTATTCTGCTCAGCTCATATAGCCCCCTCCCTGACTGTCTGCAGGAAATTTTATTTCTAGATGCGATGGGGATTCCCCTGGCAAAATCAACTTATGATCCATTCGGAAACAAACTTGGAATATGTCACAAACGTTCAAAAATCAATAGGTATGCGTTTCAAAATCGTATGAATAATCGATAGACCAACGTGCGCTGGATACCAGGTGCTTTGTGAAACAAGGCTTTTTCCTCAAGAATATGAATTCTTGCCACCCGGGGCAGACATCCAGGTTTGCCCCCATTGAATCTGTAAGCTTGTGCACGCCAGTATAATTTTTCCGTTAAGCATCTTGCTGCTACTGCTTATACAGCTAACAGCCACACTTCTGTAGCCAGGAACAGGAGAAGGTACTACACATGTGCAACTCAACTGTACATGTGCATGAGCCTGCTCGCAACTGCTCAAACGAATCTCATGTAAACAGTTGTGACGTCACGCTCATCGGAGGCAATTTGTTGTTATGAAGCATTGCACAGTGTTCCTAAAGCCTTTGACACATTTTGCTGTTGGTAGACACTTGTATGAGTACTGAGTTTTTTTCTCGTATATGGCACATTTCCTTTGCGACTTAAGTTTTATTTTCGTTTCTTTTTTTCTCATTAATGTTTTATTGCTGAAATATTATTCTGCAGTAGTGGGATACAGTAATATCCTTTGTTAGAGTATTGTTTCTTACCAGTCAAAATTACAAAAATCTAACTGAAAACTAAAACAAGAAAAAATTCTTGGAATTCTAAAAATTCAAGGGTTTTTCTTGGCTTTCTCCTGGATGAAAAAGTTCCTGGGTTTTTCCCAGATCTCCCGGTTGTCCCAGGTCGCATACACCCCGATTACGGTGTCCCACTACTAAAATATTCAATACTTATCTATTTTGCCTGTCAGTGGTTTCATCTAGAACAAGACACATCCGATCATAAGCTAGTACTCGTCTGATTTGTGAACTTTCACCAGACACAGGCTACAGGTGTAACTTCATTAAAGTATAAATCAAGAAGAGCCTTTTCTGTATATAATTTCCTAATGTGATTGTTGAGCTCTGAAGAGGAAATACCACACACTAGAATTGCTAAAATTCATTTCCACTTTTTGAACTTTAAGATGACTGTGACTGCCTAGAAACTGCTGTCTCACTATACTGTTGCCACAATGCAGTTAATTATTCTTGGCAGGCATCACATTTTTGACATGCTGCTGAATATAATTTAACTGGAGTTTTTCATTAATTGTTGCTGGACATCACAAATGCTGCTCTCTACAACATAAATCCATAATCTTGAATGCCACCACTACACAAATTTTATAACATTATACATTCTGCTTGTCCCCATTTAGGATTTCCATATTTTGAATGGAAACAAAAGAAAAGTTAAGCAAGCAGAAAAAGCACCACAGGTCGTATATGCTACAGTCTTACTTGTAACGTA
The DNA here is from genome assembly GCF_021461395.2 of Schistocerca americana. Lineage (NCBI taxonomy): Eukaryota > Metazoa > Arthropoda > Insecta > Orthoptera > Acrididae > Schistocerca > Schistocerca americana. The sequence goes on along the minus strand of NC_060122.1, from coordinate 783,846,188 downwards.
ATGAATAAAGTAATAAAGTTATGTTTGACCTCTGCTTAAGACAGTATTACTACTAAGGGCACATATTGGTCGAAAGCACCGATGATCACTGTTAATCGGTTGAAATCAGTTTGCAAAAGTGCATAAATAAAACACGATTTTGCGGCTGGTTGCTGCATATTTGGTAATTTTAACTTATGAATGTCTCTCGTACGTGCTCTACATTCACTTCACTCACACTGGGACGCCTGCTTCTCTTTGCTGGACACAAGCAACCTATCATAATGAATTTGTTGTGCCATTGGTAAATGACCTTCCTCGTTGGTGGCTTCCTACCATACTTGGTTCTAAACATCCGTTGAACAGCTGTACCACACTTGTTTTTGTCGAACTCAAACACACACAAAGTTCACTCTGCACCTGAACTCGCCATGTTTCCAACTAGCGCTGACTATCAGCAAATTACCATACTACACTGCGGCGGTATACAAGGAAAAAACCCTTCCAGGATTTCTCTTCAAAATGGCATATGTATGATATCTGTACAATATTTGGTTCTTGTGCAATAAATAATAGAAAGTGTTCCCGGACTTTATGTATACCCTGTATTAACTGAGATATGAAGAACTGCTAAGTAAATCGTACAGGCACAGGCACAGGCATGGAGGGGGTGCGAGTGTGGGTGACAGAACAGTGGGATGCGCACTGTTGATGTGAGTTGCAAAAACTTGCCAAGACAGTGAATGGTGGAATGTAACAACTAATGACTGGGTTTACCGTCACATTACGCAATTAAAGTTGAAGAGAACATTATGAACAGAAAGATCGCGCAGTTTGAGGTCTACTAAATGGCTTGTCTCAATTGGTACTGAAAATGCTTATGCAAGTAGACATTTTAATTATTGTCACCATCTGGATAAACTGCTTTTACATTTAATTGCACTGTGAGAGCCCAAGTTACATAAAACTGTGTAATATATGTCTTCTTAATGAATAGTGTGTTTGAAGGTGTAACTGTTGCAATGAACATACTTGCAATTCTGGATCAGGAGTAAGAATGGTAATGCCGACTGTGAGATCGCGATAATGGTAGTCATATGCAAACATGACTAACAGTTATATCACTGCTAGAAATTATCACAAACACTGTACAACGTACCAAAACAGGAACTAAGTGTGTATACTGAGTAATGAATGTGCACATGCTGAACCTGTGGATAATCACTAACAATTACTTCTATTCAGCCAGTGGCCTGTTAAACGTCACTGCTGACGACTTTGTAGCCCAAACAAGAAGGGACTTCACCATACTTTGGCATGGAAATATGTTTAACAGAGTTGCTGTAACAATTTCGGCTGCAACATAACCAGCCACACTATCACCTCAACATGCCGCCATGCCTCTTCAACAACCAACAGGTAAGTTGCATTGCACGTGAAGTCTCCACAGTTAAATATTTAACAAAATTTCACAGTTCAAACTGTTAAACTGTTTTTGAATTATAAAACTATTTTCTTTCTCAACTTTCACTACATAAATAAAATTGCTTGAAGTGAATTATTAACTTTCAACATAGCTTTGTTGACCCACAATCAGTTACAAGAATTTTTCTTTTACTTAAACTATCTTTCTTTCAAATTACTGCTTCTGCAGCTGCAGGTTTTCGTGTGCCTTTTGAGGGAATGTTACAAACGCGTGTGCAGTGGTATTCTCAAAGTGAGTTGGTATACCTCCATGTCCAATACGGTCGCAGGCATATATCGTGGTGTCGGCCATTATTTTCTACGCACCAGCCACAATTAAAGCTGCTCGTTCGCTATCAGTCAAAACTTCATGGTGAGGGGAAATTGAAAGTGGCAGCTGTCAAACCACACAGGTTATGTTTACATTGTACTTAGAGTCATGTTACCACACCTCCAGGAGTAATAACTGCTGATTACAGGGACAGGTGAACAGATTTATAGTCTAATCCTACAATGTTTATGCGATTGGTAGCAGAACTGTGTGTGATTTACATAACTTAAAGACTACGTTGAATTGCATTCTTCTCATCCACAGTTCAGAAGTAATATGAGTTGTTCTGGGGAAAATAATCAGACCATACATGGCCTATATTATCGTGAAGTACACCCCTGAGAACCATTATCTCCACAAATAGCATGAAAACTTATTTAAAGTGCCTGGAAGCATTTTGTCACTTTGAGAACATAACCAAGAAAGAGATTCAACTGGAAAGCGAAGTTAATGCTTCAGAAAATTCTATAAAAGACGAGTAAAATAAAGCAGTTCTTTACAGATGATTAAAAATATTTATTGTCTATGAGATAACACAAATTTTCAAAATGACTATCGCATAACAGCTCACATAAGGTGTTGCACGGCATATAAGTCTCTTACTATTTTCTAATAATCAAAATACAAGCCAACAAACCTTTAATTAAATGTGTTCCACGAGTACTTTTTCACCAAATCCGAAACATTCAGTAATGGGTCTCAAAAATAAGGAAATGAAATCTTTCATGTAAGTAGAAAGATGTAAGAAGCGAAAAAAGTTGGTGAGAATGGAAAATATGCAACAAAATAAGTTACAAATGTTCATTTCATATTTTCTTTGAGTAAGTCCTTTACAATTATTCAAACAGCCAATTAATATGCAGCACCTGGTGTGTGTGTGTGTGTGTGTGTGTGTGTGTGTGTGTGTGTGTGTGTGAGGGGGGGGGGGGAAGGGAGGGGGGGGGGGAGAGAGAGAGAGAGAGAGAGAGAGAGAGAGAGAGAGAGAGAGAGAGAGAGAGACTACTGGATTAAAAAATTTTTGTAAATGGTCAGCATGTTTCCACAATTTTACTGGGAAAGTGCAATATAATTGTAAAACAGACTTGTTCCATGTCATAGCAAGCAATTGCAATTATGCTGTATGGAACATGCAAGCAATTAATCATAGCAAGCAACTGCAATTATGATGTATGGAACATGCAAGCGATTAAATTAAAGGAAACCTCTCACCTCCATAAAAGAGACAGTTACTCTGAACTGCCAGTCATTTCGTTTTTCCATTCCTTGAAAGATATCTTTAATTGCTCTTGGTATGACACCCATTTCATTTTCTGGCACATGTGGATTATAACAAGTTCCCATTGAGTATGTTTTCCCAGAGCCAGTCTGGCCATATGCTAATATAGTTACATTATAACCTGTTGAAACAAAAGTTATTATGTTAATGTACATGCTATACAAAAATCTAAGCAAAAACAGCAACAGAAACTTCCAAGTGGAATAGAAATAATAGAATAAGTAATAATTACTTGCTGTGAAGAGGAAGTTGAGATGCTAACAGGCATAAATACACTCCCCCAAAACAAAAATGGAGCACCATGAAGACATGGTTGGCTGTCAATGTAACATACGCACATACCACCTGTAGGTATGTATATGATCAGAGTTCAGTTCTCAGTGATAGGTACAATGGCCTCCAGCATGCAGTAATTTTATTCACCTTTACTGTCATTACCACGACTGGTAGGGCTTATGAGGGGCGTGAACAGCGCAAGATGTTCAGTGATGATCGAAGGACATGGAGATGCAGCAAATTCATGTGAAATGGCGTTATCAGCACCAGACAGAGTTTGAAAAAGGGGCCTCCGTGTGGTCTCCATTAGGCTGGCTTGCTGAATCTTACAAAATCTAGGTTTGTGGGGGCATTCTGATGTGACAGTGGCCCAGTGTCAGACTGCATGCAAATACAAGCGCAAGAACATTCGTGATAAAGGTTCCAATCAACCACGACTGACTACTAAAGACCATGATTGTCATATCGTACACCAAACGCATGGTAACTTCATTACATCTGGAGCTGTCACTCGAGAACAAATAATTTACTCCCATCATCATTCAGTGTCAACCCATACCACTAGTCGCAAACTGGCAGCAATTGGAATTACTGACCCATATGTAGGCTGTCGTTAATGCCACAAAACAAACAGTTGCATTTGGAGTGATGCCGTGATCAGGAAGCATGGACTGCTAATGAATAGCATCACACTGTGTTCAGTGACAAATTATGATTCTGCACTATCCCGGATGACCATTCACAGTGAGTATGGCAGGAATCTGGGGAGAGTTCCAATTCTTCCAATGTTTTGGAGAGGCACAGCAGTGCTACTTTTGGCATCGGGGCATGGAGAGCCGTCAGGTATGACTTTAGTTTATGGCTGGTAGTGAATGAGGGAATTCTGATGCACAATTTACATCTTTGTCATCCAGTGTCCATGTATGTCACCTCTCATGCAACACTGTTTTTATGCAATTTTTCAATAGAACAATGCTTGTTCACTCATGGCCCGTGTGTCTATGATCTGTCTGCATTATGTCTAAGTACACCAGTAGCCAGCAAGATCTCCAGATCCGTCCCTGATAGAACATGTGAGGGCCAGCTCTGATGTCTACTCCACCCCAGTCCAATGCCAGCACGCAGGATATCAAGGACAGTTGTAACAGTTGTGGGTCAGCTTGCCAACCAAATCACTGTTTGCAATTAGGCCAGAGGGGGTGCAATGACACACGGATTGGTTTATTTTAAGTTTAAAGTGTTCAGCTACATCTCAACACTTTCTATACATGGGACTGAGTGTCTTTTTATTACGTTATTATAATAAATGCATGTATTTCAATGGTTTTGATTGACATCAGAAGCCCTGGACAAGAACAGTGGAACACAGGGAAAAAACAGGTAGCTGCAAAAATCAAGATAAAGTGGTAGCCCCACTTGCAGTATTAATGGAAGGAAATGAATAAGATACGTGTGGGGGAGACAACCAACAGATTAATATCACTAGCTCAAAAAAAAAATGGTTCAAATGGCTCTGAACACT